>NC_143162.1:34030000-36503750 GCF_047325235.1 Durio zibethinus
TCGAATATGATATAAAATAATAATTATTTTATTTTATTAATAATTTATATATCAAACATGATCTATTTTAAAATGGGAAGTAAGAATGATAGTAAAGAGTTTTTTAATCCAATTATAAATTTTAATGTCCAGCTTTTATTTTAACAATCTACTTCACAAAAGTACTCAAATACTATTAAAAAATTAATTAAAAGAAAATCCCGATTTAAATTTAGTTAAAAATACTGACGTGGCATAAGAATGCTATAAATATAACCTTAAGCGAGATTATTTTCCCAAGGACGAAATTCAAATTTGCGTGTCGCAAAGAATTGCGCGTCGCAAAGAATTGCGCTCCTTTCTCCAAACGCTAAGCTGAAGAAGTTAAGTGATACAGCGGCAGAGATCTGGTATCGTATTGGGGCTTTTAATTTTTTTTTTTTGAAATTTAATTTGATCGATCGATTGTTTTACTAGAATTTTCATTTTCGATGGTTGTCTAATGAATCATCGTTGATTCGATTTTCACTTTGCAGAAAAAATGAAGAAGCCAAATCGTCGTTCAAAGCAAAAGAGCGGATCCGATTCTTCTTCTTCGCCGTCGATTGTATCCAGCGATAAGGAAAACAAAAGAATCCGAGATTTGGAGCTAGAAAACGAAGCTCTTAAGGTGATTCCATACTTCGAATTTCTGTTTTGGTTTTTGTGCTAATTTTTCTTATAAGTTCAACCTCAATGTTTTAGTGAATCTGTTTGGTTGCTGAGAAAATGCAGAAATGTAATATATCCAATTACAGTTGGATTTGGTTATACTATTAGTTTTTGAATTAAAAAAGCTGTTATTCTCTTCGATTTTTTACTAATCTAGTGGAATCCGTTTGGTTGCTGAGAAAATTCAGTAAAATTTTTTGTGGCATTGGGTCTGGGAATCCGGTTAGAGTTTAAATAACTGTGATTTAGGAGGAAATGCAAGAAAGTGAGTGTTAGAATCGTGCTTGAATCCTTTCGATTATCCATTTATAGTGCTTGAGGATGCAAATAAAATCTTAGTGAGACTACGCGTCAAATGTAGGATTCAATTTTATGTCTTCAACTTTCAATAAACGTATTTCTGTATAAAACTTCGGAAAAAACAAGCTTAGCTCATTTCTTTTAGTACTCTTCTTGAATTAGCTTCTCAACAAGTAAATAGGAGGTATTAATATCTTTCTTGTGGAGTGGCAGAGGGAGATTGAGGAACTAAGGAGCAAATTCGCTGATGTTACACCCATTTCCTGTGTTGGTGTTCAAAAACTGAATCAAGTTTATCCTCAAAATTCAAAGACCTTTGCAGGACAGGTATTTGATTTGCATCAATGTTGAGCGTTAGAAACTCTTATGGTTCAATTGTAAGCCATTTATTAAGCTTTCTCAGGTTGTGGAGTCAAAGAAACTAGGAATACAGTCTCAACTCTCTGCACAAAAACTTAAATCTGATGAAACGTCAAAACAGTTTCAGGATGAGATTCAGAGATTAAAGGTTCAAAAGGTGAGTATTTTCTTTAGATGAACATCTATGTACAACTATGATATTCATTTTATTGCTATTATTATTGATGGAAGCTTTCTTTATTTAGGTTCAGCTCCAATGCAAGATGAAGCTTGAATCTATGCAATTCAGGTTATGTAAGGCTTCACTGGAAAAGGAAATTCTTCAGGTACATAGGTTTATCTCATATTAACCATGCTTAAATGCTGCTCACATTTGTCATTGTAAATCCTAGGAAATACAATAATTATACGTTCAGGTCTTAAATTTATTATCTTTTCATTTTTATATATGACAATGCTGGATCTTTCTAATATTTCTGCCTTATCATAAATATCTAATTAAGAGTGACCTTGTGTGTTTGAGTTTTGTGATTCACATCTTTAATACATTGGCACTACTTAATTAGGCTTTTCTTTTTAACCTGATTTACATTTAATAATCTTTGACTAATCTGAATGCTAAATAGGTCTTTTATTAACTCTTGAAAGTGTGAGATATTGAATAATACGACAGTATGATCATGTTCTGCTTGAGGCAATAAAAAAAGGAAAACAAAATAGTTTAATGTGCCTATGTCGGTAAATTATGTTGTTTTTTATATAAGCTGAATATTACATGTAGGGCAGTATCTTGAAACCGCCTATGATTGCTCACATAGTTCTCTTTTTTCCATCTTTAGTTAAAATTTATGCTGTTTTTGCCCCAGTTGTTATTTCAAGAGGACACACTGTGAGATGGCAATTTCTGGGTGTGAGGGCACTCATCTTATCTTAATAGTCCTTTTTCCTCTTTAACAGCTTAAGAAAGAGCAAAGAAGGAACAACTACGAGAAGCAAGTGCTCTCAACTCTCAATCAGAGGCAAAAGCATGTATGTCAGTCTTCTTTTTAAGACACTGTATTTCATTTTTCTGTTGACTTCAATCTGGTAATTAAGTTGTGAAGATATGTTTTTCTTTCTTTTATGCTTTATCTCAGGTTTTGCAGCGGAAAACAGAAGAAGCTTTTCTGATGGTAAAACGTCTAAAAGAGCTAATAGAATCCAGAAAGACTTCATCTGGCAAAATAGCTGGTTAGAAATAAGAAGTCCTCATGAATTTTTTTTTTATTTGATTATGATTTATTGACTTTTCTTTTGCTTAAATTTTAAGTAGGTGCTAGAAATGGCAGCAAAATTGGAACTCAGGTATGTGTTACTTATCTAGGTTAAATTAATTCTTTTTAATAGTACATGTACTTTAATTGTAATTGGAATTAGAATTGAAAAGGGATTATTTGTTTATGTACTTTGGGGGTTAAATGGATTCATCATGATATCATGCATATACTTTTACTTCTTAAATTGAAAAATGGAGGCAGTTTTAACACAAGTTTATACTGTTTGTGGAAGTTGATTTCAGTGTTTTTCCTTTTCCTTTTCACTCTTTTCCTTGCTTTGTTCTTTTTAATTGTGTGTGTCAATGGACCTCGAAGGGCAGGGGCAGTTGTTTGATGATTGTAACGATAGTGCTTCTGAAATGGCACTGGTGCAGGGTATTGAGCATGATTTTGAAGTCAAAATGAAGCTTGATGAAGCATGTTCTAAATATGAACATCGAATTGAAAAGTGAGTTCCATAGGTTATTTTAACAATAATTCCCTTATAGTCCTTAGTTTGAATGAGCTTTTATTTCTACCCCCACTACATATACTTTGATTCCCCATCTTTTTCTTCTTTAACATAAAGCTAGTTAATCTGTCTATTACTTTGATACATTATGTTGTACTTTCTTGAGGCCTAATTTCTTTCCAACTCGATGGGATTAAGGAGGTGGGATCATGCTCTGCTGGCATTAATTGTTTATACCTAAAATTGATTTAAGTGTACATTTTTTACTAGGATGGTTGATGAGATTAAGAAACTCAAGCTAGAAGTGGAGATGCTGAGGGAGGAACAAGCCGGGTAGAATCCATCTCTAACTTTCCTACCCGGAACAAGGGTTGCTTTGTTCTTTTGTTACTAGTACTGCAATGATTATTAAACCTGTTCTTGCCTACTCTTTCAAGTTGCAGGTCACAGGATAATGAAGCTGTCATAAATGATTCAGAGTTAATAGATCTAAGAGAAGAAGTTGATAAACTAAGTTGTATGGTTAGCCAAATGAATATGTCAAAGGCACCACTCATTCAAACAGAGAGGTCACAAGTTAGTGCAGTTTCCTGTAGCTAATACTTTTGATTCTAAATAATAATTTCTAACATGGATTCAGAGATAAGTTGAACATTCATTGCAAGTGGAAGTAGGAAAACAAAAATTGATATTTAACCATCTATAGGTCAAGATTAAAAGGGAAATAAGGTTCTAAATTTATAACATCTAATTTGTTCAGTTATGACATTTCTTTATCAGGTAGACTTGGTTCAGACTTCTGTTTCCATTGGGAGTAATATTCATTCATCAGACATGGATACATCAGAATCTGAGCATTCTGAAGGAGTTATTGCTATGATAGAGAGACCTTCAGGAGTGTGCTGCTCTTGTTCTAAAAAGTCTTTGTGTAAGACCCTGAAATGTGGATGCCGAGCAGCTGGGAGCAGCTGTGGGATATCTTGTGGCTGTGCAATAGCCAAGTGCACAAACAGAGAGAAAGTTCCCTTCAAATTGGATGACATGCCACAACCAGAGATGACAAAAGACATTGTGCCATGCAATATTGAAGAAGAGAAGGGCACAGTTCAAGATGCAATGCTGCTTCAAAATAAAGTTGTTGAAAAGCTTCCTGAGATAAATGAAGATTGTGAAACTAGAAAGCAGCCATTACGTGAGATTGGGAACACAATGGTACACTTTACTGCCGCACCTTTCTTCTGGTCTTCCCTTTTTATGCATTTGAATGTCTGCTTCATGTTCACATTTAGATTTTTTTCTTTTTTTTTTCTAGCATTAGGTGTGTGGCCTATTTCTTCCCTAGATTAAGATCGTATTTAATATTTCTAGGGCACCGTGGGTTAAGTAATCTGGAAATTGAATTAAAAAAAACTAACCTGGAAATGAAACATTCATTTTCGTTCTTTCTCCTCATACTTGGATTAATGTGCTTTTGGATTAGTAACCTGGAAAATTAAAATTCTTTTTGGTTCTTTGACACTCATGCTTGGTCTAATATGCTTTCCCTGTAGCAATTTCCTCCAAAGATGGCCCAAATTTAAATCTTACTTCCATAACCATCCATAAAAACAAAAGCATTGGTTATCCAATGTTTTTGTAGCAACTTGCAGGAGCCTTATGATTTGGGTATACCAATTTTTCCTCTGCTTGCTAATGCATAGTTGAATTCTTACAGATCAAATCAATTACTGGAAACATTGGCCCTAGAAAGAAAGCGCAAAAAGCTGTTGTTCAGCCTGATACTATGAATCCGCCCTTATCTCTGCTGGAAGGTACAAGAGGAACAAGAAAAACAAACAAAAATTCAGGATAGCCAGTCTAGTTTTTCAAGTACTCTGTAGATTGGCAGAAACATGAGTTCTTGCTCGAAGCATTCTGGTCAGGAAACAATAGCATTCGCATGGAATTTTGAGATATTCCTACAAACTACTGTAAAAGAAAAAAAAAAAGGATTGTAAACAATCTCCTATTCATATTCTCCATAAGCCTTTTGTTCTTTTTTTCACTTCATATAATTTTTCTGTATTGATTTTTTCCCGTAACTTAACTATTAATCATTATTGTCTCTTCAACTATATGCATATATGAACTAGTGAACAAAAATTCTCCGCAAATTTTCCCTAGTGGAAGGATCTAAATGCAGGAAACAATCTTCAAATCATGGAAAAAAAGAAACTCATTAATGACTACAATCATATCAAGCTTTCTTGTTTCCATAAATAAAGCAGTGCAATTTTCTTTGCACAAAAATTAGTCTAAATATCGACTTTAAAACAATTTACTACAGAAATTCAGATATTGAAGCTCTGATAGGTTGAAAATAACAGTATGAAATTCAACACTTGATCCGTAATATTGATCTAATATCTGCTCAAAATAGTAAATCTTAAATAAAAGTCATTTGATTGAGATTTCAATCACTAATGGCATTTTCCTTTGAAGTTTCATTTTCTTTATGCCAATAGCATCATATCTCCAAAATCCAAATTCAAAACCATGAGCATCAGATTATAGCAAAGCAGTCAAGCTATAATAACTCATCTCTAGCTCTTATATCAATGAGGTCTTCATCCTGTTGTTCTGTTGATTTCAAGCTTGGTTACCCAGTAGTCAAGTTGATCAGCAACACATGCTAAACCTGTGGAACCATATGAACTGAATTTCTTGATAGCGTTTTCTACCCCAAGAAACTCATACACATCATTATCAAATACAGGATCTAGGCTTCTCATATCCTCTAGACTAAGGCCCTGAAGCTGGCAGTTCTTCGAAAGGCATAATGCAACTGACCGTCCAACTATATCATGAGAAGTTCTAAAAGGAATCCCCTGAAGAGAGAAAAAAAAGGGGTCAGGGATTTTATTATTTTCAAAACGAAAGAGAAGCACAAAGAGAAAAAGAAAAGAAACAGAAATAAGAGCAGTTGTATTAAGTAACTGGGACACGATCTTTACAGAAAACAAAAATCAACAAATACGAAATAACTCACCTTTTTAACTAGATAATCAGCAAGTGTTGTTGCATCAAGATAGCCTGCTGGTAATGCCTTTTGTATTCTTTTCTCATTGAAGGTAATATTGTAAGCAAACTCTGCTGACACTTCAAGCATGCCTATAATGGTCTTGACGCTATCAAACATAGGTTCCTTATCTTCCTATTTCAACGGGTAAAGGAACAGAAAAGAAAAGAAAAGAGAATGCCTCTGTAAGTAATCCAAAGATATAAAGGAGATACAAAAAAAAAAAAGAAGGTCAAATATATAGGCTCAAACAGCTGTCAGTACCCATACAAGATCAAATTAAACACCAACATAAACCATAACATCAATGGAAGTGTCAATAGAGTCCATGAAATGGATATACTGAAATAACCACACCATTAAGTGAATAAAATTAGTTTCTACCTGCAAATCACGATTATAAGCAAGAGGAAGTCCTTTGCACAATGTGAGAACAGTAACCAGGTCTCCAATCACTCTAGCAGACTTTCCTCGAACAAGTTCCATTGGATCTGGATTTTTCTTTTGAGGCATTATGCTACTTCCAGTGGAAACAGAGTCACTTGGTGTGATGAATCCAAACTCCTCTGAAGCCCACAATACCCATTCTTCACCAAGCCGAGAAAGATGAACCGCTATGATGGAATTAGCAGAAAGAAACTCTAGGACAAAATCTCGATCTGAAACTGCATCAATACTGTTTAAAATAGTGAAATGCAATTATGTTAAAGGAAAGCCAGATATCAAGATCTAATGAAACATTATAATTAAGATGGAGATCTAGGTTTGACAAAATCCTATGGAAAGGGTAACAACCATTCATGCTACAAGACATTAACAGAGACAACTCATACAATGGTCATGTGTGACATTCCAGAAACTGAAATTTGATGACTGAATCGGCACATACCTGTTCCTCATGGGAGCTGTGAATCCCAAAGCATCAGAAGTCATAAACCTATCAATTGGTAAGCCAGTACCAGCTAGTGCACATGCACCTAGAGGACAGAAATTCAATCTAGCTCTGCAATCTAGTAAGCGACCAGCATCACGATCAAGCTACAATAAAAGATACAAGACAGTTTTGTAAGCCCAACAAGATAATTTGTTCCTTTTGCAAGCTAAGACATCAAAATGTAAATGTATAGAAATTTGAATTTACTATCTGCAATTATTATATATAAGAAATACTATGTTCTTTCCTTTATGGAAAAGGCCTGGTCTTCCCAGTGATAAAACCATAATTGATTTGTTTAGAAGTTGATGAGCACATCTTATCATGTGGATTCCAATATTCAAAGACTTCTAATATTCCATTGACTTGATCATATCCACTAACCATTTATAATTACATTCTGTAGGTTTAACCAGGTTCCAATATTTCCTCCTTTTATTTACTCTTCGAGGGCCAAGCTGCCTACCATCAATGTGTTTTGCTTTCAAGCTTTAGTCCTTTTTCTCTTATAAATGTTTAATTAGATAAACTTCTAAGTTATAGCAATATAAAAATTTTCCAATCAACCAATAAAACAACCACTTTATTTCTCCAAATAGATATATAGATGTTCAATTTCATCTAGAATAGTGTATAAATGAAATGATTCAAACCTGCTCCACATATGCTAAAAGAAGATGTTGTAGTAAAACAGGTTGCGCCCTTTGTAAATGTGTATATCCAGGAATGATCAAACCCTCATTATTTCGAGCCAATTCCACCAAAGCAACCTGGAGATGTCTAATGCTAGCAATAATCCTGTCTATAGCATCACGGCACCACAGGCGAAAATCAGTCAAAACTTGATCATTTCGGCTTCGAGCAGTGTGGAGCTTCTTTGCAGGCTCACCAACCATATCTATTAATGCAGCTTCAATGTTCATGTGGACATCCTCCCTATCAGTTCTCCACACAAATTCACCAGCTTCAATGCGTCTCTCTATTTCATTCAGACCTTGCAAAATACTATCCTTATCACTTACACTAATCAAACCCTACAAACAAAAATAAGAAAAATCACATGCATTTGAATTAGCAAAACAGTACATATAAATTGTTAGGATTGCTTTTGCATTTTTTCAGAGTATAAAATTATCCACATATTGAAACCCGATGAGCTCCCCAATAACACAATGCAAACAATAACTGGAAGACCGAAAAAAAATAAACATGAACCTGTTTAGCGAGCATAGAAGCATGGGCTTTACTTCCCATAATGTCATGCTTGTACAACTGTTTATCAAACGAGATAGACTCGGTGAACTTCTCTACGATCTCCGTCACACTCTCTTCGAATCTCCCACCCCACAGCTTTGTCTCCTTTGGTTTATGCTCGGTTTCAGATGACTGGCTCATGGTGCACCACAATGGCTCGAACCTTGGCTTGACTCTATGCAGCAATGGGAATATGGGTCTTGGGTCCGGCACGGATCGGTCGGAGACGAAGGTTGATAGGCAGGAGAAAAATGGGTTCGGCCAAGAAGAAAAAATCAAGGACCTCATTATGAGAAATTTTAGTGCCCTGGATTACCTCATTAAGCAGGGTTTTTGGTGTTCTTTTCCCAATGCTGTCAACCCTGTGAGCTCAAAGTATAATGGGCTTGGTTTGGGTTTGGGACGTCAGGTCTCCTTTTGAGCTGATAGGCTTAAAAACTTGGGAAAATAAAAATTTTCATATTCTTTTTATTGGATTTGTTAAAGGAAGATGTAATAAATTGGACATGTTTGTTTTAGGACTTGTTAAAACTAATTCAGAAGTCCAGTGGACTTAGTATTAACATGATTACTTTTAGGGTTAATGGGCGTGTTGAACGAATATTTATATATAATGTAAATCAGTTTATACTTGAAGATTATAAATTTAAAATTTATACTCATAATATTTTTTTTTAATTAAGTAAATAATAAATTAAAAGAGTTTAAAAGTAAATTAATAATTTAAAAAAATTTGATGATTAAACTCCAAATTTAATTCAATAAATCATGATTCATACAATCACTTTTATAAAATAATGTCAATAAATTTAAATTTTAAATATTAATACTTGAAATTCTTTCAGTCATCTCACATTATCACATCCTTTATAAAAAAAAATTAATAATAAAGATTGAGCCTTCAATAAGGATATATTAACCTCAATAAAATAAAAATATGAACTTGTGTATGGTTGTTGAGAACTTGAACCATTGTTAAGTAGGACAACTCAATTTATTTTTGGAAAAAACAAACGAAGAGCCAGATGATATGATTAATAATATATAATTATATATTCCTCGAAACCCTTAAAAGCAATAGACTAATAGATTAAGAGAATGAAGCCAAAATGCAAAACGTGTAGGGAATATTTAAGTGAAAAATTACAAAAGCTACATATCAAAAAAATTGAGTCCTTAATTTGGGATAAGGTTGAAGCCTAAGCCATCAAGTTTAGATAAACATCTTCAGATACATTTAATTTCTCTCACAAAGTTCCTTCCTCTTTGGGTTTTCCCAAGTCTAAAGCTTCCTTCAAAATATCCCACCATATTTTACAAGTATTAACTTTGGTTGGGTTTAAAAAAAAAAAACAATTTTTTATAAAAAAATATATATAAATATTAAAATTAAAAATTTTTATTTTTTTAAAAAATAATTATATAAATTAATCAAATCTTGAGGTTGACAAAAAGTGAACTTAGAAACTGACAAACCAAATTTCCTGCAATAATTGTGTTAAATTTGGTATGGGTCACATTTCTTTTCCAAACCTATAGATTTTTTTAATTTTATTTTATACGGCCAACATTTATGCTATCGATATGCTAAAGTTGATAAGAAAAAAATAAGGGAAATTTTTTTTTTTAATTCTATATTGGTTGGTTGATGTGGGATATGTCGTCACTCTCATAAATGATTGAAACAAGAAAGCTGATTTAAATATATTCGATGGGGGTTTTTTTTTTTTTTTGTTTTTTAGATTTTGAGGTAAAAATTATTTTGTGGATCAATTTCTGTTTTTGGTGGAAGAATGAGAGCCTACCAAACATGTTGTTCTATGACATTGTCCTTATCTTTGGGTTTCTATGGATGAGGGAAAGTGGGGAGAATAAGCATCAGCCTCAAATGATCTAACACTAAAAGTGGTGTTTTATTATTATTATTATTATTATTTTATAGTTTTTTTTATAGAATTGTTTGTGGAATTTCTTGTTTTATCGGCTAATCATTGTGTACAAACAGTGCATGATTATCTCAATGAATATTTTTATTTAGAGAGGTTAAGTAGGCAACGTCCAAAGACTTTCTTGATTATGAATTGTACGGATTTTAATGATAGAATATTAAATTTTAATTTTAATAATTAAAATTTAATTTTTAATAATTTTAAATATAAAATTATTGCATGGATGATCCTAAAACAAAAATATAAGTATCAATTTTGGAAGATGAAACTAAAAAGACCTAAGATTTTTTTTCATTATAGGTATTGTTTTTCAATATAATTTTCAGCATCAAAATTTAAAATAAATTATTGAAATGAGTGTATAATTAGAATTTAGGACTTAATTGTCAAACTTTTAAAACAAATCACTACATTTAAGTGATTCAAAATTCTAATTATTTTATATTTTATTGACATTTTTAAGTTTACTGAATTTATTCATATTAAATATTAATGTAAACCTTGCCAAAACACAATTATAAAAAATTTGAACTCAAATTATAATATATTATCTGTCCATAGAAATAATTAGCCATAGCTAAAATTGAAGATGAGGATGAATGAAGTAAATATGCATGTAACACAGAATGTTAAGCTTAAGACCAATGAATGCTCGTGACACATGAATGTTACGTTGAGCCAATAAAAATCTAAATTACTAATTTAATCTATGATAAATTAATTAAAATATTTAAAAATTCCAAACTTGGAAAAGGTGGCTAGAAAAAAAAGTAGTGTTGCTCATTATTTTGTTTGGCAATAGAATTTTTTTTTTCATTATTTTTAATTACATGAGTAATTTTTATAAAGAAAAATATTTGAGAGAGTGTATGCTGGTACTAGCTAAGATTAAATTTATAGAAAATAAAATTATAATTAATAGATGGTTTCTTAATTTTAATGAAAATAATATAGTAAATAAAAAATTATTTTTAAACAGTAATTTAATCAGAAAAATTATCTCAGGACATGAAGTTTTAGACTTTTTAAAAATAGTTAAATGATGACATAGGTCATAGTAAAATATATTTATGAATATAAAAATTTTATTAATAATAAATAAAAAATGTTAACTTTTAATTTTATTTGTGAAATTTAAAATTTTTATCAATAATATATTTTTTTATGAATATAATTTTAAATGATTTAAATAAAATTATTTACTTATTGTAATAATTCAACAATAGAAATATTACCAATACATTAAATTATGTTTAAAAAATTGATTTTAATACAATAAAATAGTTAATTTTTTATTAATTCCACTAGTAAAATTTAAAAACCTCGGAGAGTATAAAATAATAATAATAATAATAATAATAATAAAAAGAAATAGGAGCCATTAAAACAGAAGGCAAAGCCCACAGGGCAAAAAGAGGTTGGAATTTCCCAGGAAGTGGGCATGGGTTACTTGAACAAACGTCACACGTTTCTTTTCTCGTCAAGTCCACCGCCACGTCACCCTTTCCACGGCACCTCATTTCTGACCTGTTAGTCAAATTCCACCCCAAATATAGTTAATTCTCTACACCCAATCTCACTTCAAACAACGAATTCCACCTCTCATCTTCGTTCGTATCCATCAAAAATTCCCAAACATTCACTTATTTTGCGAGCCGGTCAAAAACTTCCCCTCTTCTACTGCAGGGAATAAAATCCCTAATAAATAATTGTAATTATATTATTATTTTCATCTTGGTTGAATCCGTATAGAACTCTTTCCCCGTGGGAATCTTTAAAACAAAACTGATTCTTGGAAGTGAAGTGAAGGGAGGGAAAAAAAAATTGTGGGATTTCGATTCCGTCACCGTTTTGTTTGATTATTCTGCAGAATATCTGAAAATCTGGATTGTTTTTCTTTTTCCTTGGAAAGCTTTTAAGGTACTTTGTTTGTTGAGTTTTGTTCTTTAAAGTTTCCAATGAATCTTCGTCTTTATATTCGAACATTGAAACACAAGGAAGGGATTTTGGGTTTTTTCTCTTCTTTGTTTGTTATCTATCAAAAAGGAAGCTTTAACTTCAAAGTCTCTACCTTTTTTGGGGTCGTTAAATGGTTTATTTCGAGATTCCTTTGAATTCAGTTTGTAATTGATTGAGAAAATGTAAATGAAATTTGAAAAAAATGGAAAACGGTTGTCAGTTTTATGGTTTTTTTGAAATAAAATTTGAGAAATCTATTTTTAGCAGAAAAAAAGGGTCTGTTCTTTTCCTTTTTTTCTCTATGTTTGGATATTTTGTTTGATTTGGTGGGACCGGTTTAATCACTTATGATCTTTTATTTCTTCTGGTTTATGTCTAAATTCATTGTATTGACAGTAAATGTTGTCAAGACTGTATTTTTGTTGCCTCCGAAAGAAAAAGAAAACTTTTATTCTTTTTGTTTAGCACAAAATTGATATTGGGAGATGAAGCCAAAGAAAATATAAGGTTCAAAAAGTTTAATTTAATGGGTTGGTTTTTGCTGCATCTAATTGCTTCAATGAATTATGGGTTGAATGCAGTTTGTTAAGTATGTGATTTGTTTTAAATGCAGACAGTGCAGATTAAATTGCTTATCTACTGATTTGGATTCTGCTGGGGGTTGGATATTAGCTCTATTTGTGTTTCATATTACAAATTTTTTGGTGCCGAAAGATTGGAACAACAGCTTTCTTTGGTTGATTATGCATATGGCTGCGGCCTTTGCTCATCTTTCATGGTGGTTATGGAGTGGGAAACATCAAGAGCCTAGAATTGCTAATGGATCGTCTTTAAGTTCTTCACCTGATTCAGGTTTATGGGACACGGATAATCTGAAGTTTCCACTGATTAAGAGGGCTAATATGGCTTCTTCATCGAGAAGGGTTAAGAGGAAATGGCATAGCCGGGAGGAAAGAAAGATTGATAGGGAATATGATGTAGTTCTTGTGCCATCTGATGGAGGGTGTGTTTCAGGGTCTGAGTCTGATGGTTCTGATTACTCCATTGGATGGTTGGAGCCTCATGGACCTGGATTCCAGAGTGATGATGAATCAGATAACAGTTTTGCTGTGCTGGTTCCATGTTATGGGCACAGCCAGGATAATATAGTGTTGGATTCAAAGAACAACATTGTGGGTGCCATTGTGAATATACCTGACAATTATTCTGCTGGTAAGAACCATTTCTTACCCATATCTAATGTTAAGAATATTTTTTAATTTTCAATTTGTCTTCTTTGTTGCTTAGCAAGTCAATGCTGAGGTTTAGATTTCAAGTTTTTGATATCATATTTCATAGGAAACAACCTCGAGTTGAACTATGGAAACTCCTTGTAGGGTTATTTCTCATTCCTGAGCCTTTGAAATGCTATTTAGTATATTATTTATGACTAGGAAAAGTCTAAGATGTAGCACGGCACTTGGCAGGTCATTGACCAGTTGCTAACACTATTTTTAGCTCCCGGTTTTGTGAATTCAAAGCATGTTCAACACTATGAACCTAGATGAACTTCTTTGGTTTTTTGAGCTTGTCCACGATACTGTTTAATTGCTTGAATTGTTCAAGGTGTTGAAAAAGATTGCATTAGGAAAAGTAGGGGCAGGCTAACAATGATCTAGGTTTTGGCATTTAACTTATTATATAGCATTTTTCTATGACTTTTATGCTGTAATAATGATTTGAAAAGAAGGAGATAAGTGATATTAGTTAGTTGTGAAATATATACCGCATTGAACTATGAAAAGTTGAAATTCTTATGTGGGTGAGCCCTCTTACCTCTAAATAAACTTTTATTACATTTAATGTTAATCAATCTAGCTCATCTTTTACTTATTCTTTCTTTTGATGGGTATGTTGCTCTCATAACTTCCTATTCCCTGCATACTGTGCTAAATGGTGTCTGATTGCACTTAATTTGGAAGAGAGACCCATCAAATCTTTTCAGCAATCCTCTAGTAAAGATTGTTTTTCAAGTTTTATGCTATGTAAGCTTAGCAAGATCTATGTGATGATTAAAATCTGAGATAAGCGCTTGAGGTATCATTTTTTATTTATGATTGAAGAATCCTGGGCTTGAGCTTTAGGGATTCTCTGCATAAATGTCATCTTGCTTTGGTCTATAAGGCTGAAATGTTTGGTTGTTCCAACTTGGAAGCTGCTGTTGAGCTATTGGCCATTAATTTGTTAATTTTACCGACTACTGCTCTTTGTTCAACCCTTTTACACTGATTCTCAGATTGGTTGCACCCCTCTGTATGTTTACTATTTAGGTTATATGTAGGTCATTGTGAAGTCTATCGAGTTTCTGTTAACTCATCCATTGTTATGATTACTTTTTTCTGTTAGGCAAACATTGTGAAGCCATGTGTTTTAGTTTTCCAATCATGGTCATTTATGCCTTGCTACTGAACCACAATCATGAGTTCCAACCATCCTTCTTTTTAATGCTTGAAAATTTGTTTTCCACTTTATCTTTTACTGGGTGCCTTGTGGTGTTATCTGAACTGCTGCTTACCTTAGATTAAATGGCAGAAAATTGAGGCTGGGCTCTCTTATTTTTTTAATGTGTTCCGTAAGCTTCGTGGAATTTGCTGAAGCATATGCATTGTGCTAAGTCTGTATTTGTCTTTGTGTTCTTCAATGTGCAGAAAGCAAAAAATATGTGGAACAGTGGCTCTCATCTCTGCAGACTAGCTGATATTCTGGACTGTTGAAGATTGATATGAATCGATATTCTGTTGCCCATCTGCTGGAAGAACATGGTCTAGTGTTTTAACATTGATATAAATATTGTATAAAGATATTGTAGATAGTGTAAAATTTTAAAAAGATAAAAAATGGAGGTGGATGGCTTGCTTTGTTGAATTATTGTCACAAATATTAGAGAATCTGAGCTAGTATCAACTGATGAGCAGCAGAAATAGCAGTGAAGGGACAAACATGGTGTGAATATTGGACTAGACATGTCCTTTTCTTCTGTTTCCTTTGAGACCTTAAGAGGAAGGATCTGACGGTATGTCTTGCTTGCAAGCTGTCCAGATGAAGTAGATTGATGCTCATTTGTGTGTGTGTGTGTGGTAGATTTCTTGGGAGACTTGGCTAGAAGAAAGGAGAAAGTTGTGTGTGTGCGTGTGTGTATTCAATTCTTTGGTGTAAAAGTGGCTGTACATACTAAAAACTGAAGCAGATTTATACTTGTCTTGTTACTGTAAATAATATATGAATAATGGCAAGTGTTGTGTAAATGACAAATGTCTTTCGTTTTCCCAACATATGGATGTCGATAGATAAGCCATTGGCGTATTGGAACACGGTGGGATGACTAGTCACTGTAATGGTTGTCGCAGTTTTTCATTGTCCGAACAAGAATAGATGAATATAGCAGCAGATGATCAAGTGATTTTGTTACTGTTCCATGTCATGGTTAAGGCAAGAAGTCGGAAAGTGCTAAAATGAAATGGTGAACATAGCAGTCTTTGGCAGTGTTCAAGCAGATTAACCTACAGTGAACCAGCCATGGTTAATTGTGTTTTACCCTACAATCCTTTTTTGTTTGCCAGCAAATGGCTTCAGAACATTACTGATAAGGTTTGAATAGAAACCGTATCAGTTCCATCAAAACAAAATACTGCTCTTTTCTTAGTCCGTTGAGATTACGTGATAAGATAATTTTTTATGAATTTATTAACTTCGACAAAATAAATTTGCTTAAACCAACTCGAAAAGATAATATATTAAATAAAATCCAAAAACATCTTACCGTGAAATAAAAAAAAAGAAGCTTTGCACCCTCAGTAATCTTTTCGAAAAGACCAAAAATGCTGTGTTATTCTGGCCTTTTGAAAAGACCAAAAAAGCTGTATGGTTCTGGTAAGAAGGAAAATCAAGAATCGTAAATTTCTATAGAAAACAAAATCTGTTTGTCATATGAAACAATAGAAGGGCTAAAAACATATTTTCATCCTTTAAACATTCATTTGCTTTTCGTTTGTTTGGAAACGGGGAAAAAAGAACAAGTATCATTATTGTCTTTTAGACACCCTTTCCAATTGGTCGAGATCAGAACGAAATGGAAAACAAAGATTTTGACCACTTCTACTTTTGTTAGTAACTTCTGAAACATTTTTTAGTTTCTGTAACCAATCAAGTTAGTAACTTATCTTTCTATGGTTGTTACTGTCATATTATATTAACTATTTTAAAATGAGTTCGTTTTCCATACAAAATTTGAACGGATAAAAGTTCTATTTTTCTCATAGAGAGTGGTATAAGAAATTATTATAAATTCAAATTGTTTTAACCTTTTTTCAAAACATTGTAGTTTGTGATTTCAAACTCCAAAGAGAAGAACATTAGGGAAAAAAACATGATAAATGAATGATAAAATGAGAAAAGATGGTTTGCTTATAATAGGAAACCCCAACCTGGCAATTCAAGGACACTGGCATAGTGCCATTTGGACATCCTATTCCTATATTTGAGCCTGTCAAAGGATTCAACACATAATCCGGGCGAGCAATCCTCCCTTCCATCGCTGCCCCATTTGGTGCAATTTTCACCGGTATTGATTCTTGATGATCATCAAGGCCATCTCCTTTGTGGATGGAATCTCTTCTTCTTTTCTTTCCAGATAGAGGGAGAGACAGATTAACAGACAAATAAAGGATGTTGCAGAGAGCTGCAAGCAATGCATATTCATGGTGGTGGGCAAGCCACATCAGGACAAAGCAGTCAAAATGGCTGGAACAGAACCTTCAAGGTAAGCATTCTACCAATATGGGCTTAATTTATGGGATCAACATAGAAATCTAATTATTTGAATGATTCATAAGTGGTTCTGTCTGTCCCATGATTTTCAATTCTTTGCCATTGCATGTTTGCATGGATTTTCTTTATTTTCTTTGAATTTCGTAATATCAAAACAAGCCTGATTTTTATGGTTAAAAATGCTTCTAAAATAGCTAGTTCTAGGAAAGAGAAATGAAATTATACTGTTGAAAAGTCAAGGAAAATGAGACAGATACAAATATATAGGACAAACAGATGCCATTTCTTTTATGTATTGGCATTAGAGAAAAATTATACTGCTGAAAGCATTATTTGCTACTATTCGAACACATCCATGATCAGTTTCTCATCCAGCAAAATTATAGTTTGTGGTGTTCCAAGAACATTGATAATTTAATACTAGTGGTTAATGGCCAAGGGATGCCTTTCATTTTTAGGGGAGTGATGGTTAACATTGACATTTGAAAATGACAGATATGGAGGAGAAGGTCACTGATATGCTCACAATCATTGATGATGATGGAGACTCCTTTGCGCAGAGGGCAGAAATGTATTACAAGAAGAGACCAGAACTTGTAAGCATTGTTGAAGAATCTTATCGAGCATACCGAGCGTTAGCTGAAAGATTTGATCACTTATCAAAAGACCTGCAAAGTGCCAATCGCACCATTGCTTCTGTCTTCCCTGAGCAAGTTCCATTTGCCATGGATGAAGAAGATGACGAAAATGTTAGCCAAACATCAACTTCTTCCCCTAGTCCTAACGAACCATGTGTCTCAAAACAAAGCATCTTAAAAGCCCCATTTCCAAAGAAAGATTTGAGGAGCCAGTCTATGTTTTTGTCAAGAAAGGGACAACTGAAAAGATTTCCAAGTTCAGGGCTGAGCAAAGATGAGGCACTAGATGAAATGGACAAGCTTCTGAAGGAAATTTTAGAGATGCAAACTGAAAGGGAGTATATGAAGAGTTCATATGAGCATGGATATAAAAAATTCTGTGAGATAGAAAACCATATAACTGAAAAGCAAACGAGAGTATGCCATTTACAGGATGAGTTTGGCATTGACTCCGTTATTGATGATAACGAAGCTCAGACTCTGATGGCAACTAGAGCTCTTAAATCATGCCAAGAGTCCTTGGATAAGTTGAAAGAAAGACATGAGCAGTCAACTGAAGAGGCAAGAGTAGAATCCAGAAGGATTAAGCATGTGAATCAGAAGTTTGAAGCTCTCAGGAATAAATTTAATTCCCCACAAACAAATCAGCAAGAGAAGCATACGTACGTTAGTCCAACTACGGAGATTGATGACATGGTCTACGAAATTGACAATGAGGAAAAAGAGAAACAAGATTTGGAAGTGTTGCAAAAGAAGATGAAAGAGCAGCTTGAAGTAGACTCAAATGCATCTCTTACAATGGCACAGCTTGCAGAGAAAATTGATGACCTTGTGCAAAGAGTTATTAGTTTGGAAATTGCAGTCTTTTCTGAAAATGCTTTAGTTAATAGATTAAAATCAGATGCAGATGAGCTTCAGGCGCACGTTAAAAGCCTGGAAGAAGATAAGGAAGCTCTGATTGAAGGCTCAGACGTCATGAACAAGAGGATCAATGAGTTGGAAGGGGAATTAAGTAGAGTTAAAGATCTTGTAAAAACGGTTATAGACCAAAATAACAGTCTCAAAATTTCTTTCACTGAAGCAATTTGTAATATTAATCATTTATCCGTGAAGTTACAAGCTGTGAAGATGGATGAGGAGGTTGAGAATGCAGGACTCTCCCAAGAAGTAAAAACTGGATCGGATGCCAAAGCTGACAGGGGGACGGAGGAACACAAAATTGAGTTGGCTCCTGATGATAGTTCAGCCTTAAAAGACACAGCAATTAAATTGGAAGGGAAGGACAAAGATGTTTCAGCTGATGGAGAAAGCTATGTTGATTCTGAATCAAGCAATAAGTTTGATGTTGATTCGAAAAAGGGTCTGGAACTGGTGGAAGAAGACAAAGCTGAGAAGAAATATTTGTCTGAGACCGCAAGCAGTATCCCTGACACTGACACTGAGGAAGTAGAGACTGATGAAGAAGAGCAGCCAAACTGGAGGCAACTGTACTTGAATGGACTGGACGACCGAGAAAAGATTTTACTAGACGAGTACTCTTCTGTTCTTTGGAATTATAAGGAGGTAAGAAAGAAGCTTAACGAAGTAGATAAGAAAAACCGCGACGGTTTCTTTGAATTGGCATTGCAGATAAGGGAACTGAAGAATGCTGTCGCCGCCAGAGATGGAGAGATTCAATCTTTACGTCGAAAAATGAGCTTTGTTGATGAAAATAAGGATGGGAACTCGGTAGAGCTTGAAGGACCCCGTCTAAGCGCTAGCCAGGAATCTACCTTGACCGAATCCATTCAGACATCGCCAGTAGATCAGGGGAAAGTTGAATCCAATGAAGTAATCGAACTCAAAGAATCTCCCAAGGATGGGAACTTGGTAGAACTTGAAGGACCCTGTCGAAGCGCAGGCCAGGAACCTACCTTGACCGAATCCATTCAGACGTCGCCAGTAGGTCGGGGGAAAGTTGAATCCAACGAAAAAGTAGTCGAACCAACTGCACATGGAAGATTCAAAGAACCTCCCAAGAAAATGGGAGAAAATGTTATGCAGGTAAAACCTGTAAGTCAATCCCCTTCTGTATTAACCGTAGAAGATAAAATACGTTCAGGTATCGATAACTTGCTGGAGGAAAATCTAGAGTTCTGGTTGAGGTTCAGCACATGTTTTCATCAGATACAAAAATATCAAACTTCAGTCCAGGACTTGAAAGCAGAGTTGTCAACATTGAGAGAAAAAAAGAACCAAGAAGGAAGTGGAAAGCGGCAATCTCTCAAATCAGAAGCACGCCCCATTTATTCTCACTTCAGAGAAATAGAAACAGAATTAACATTATGGCTGGAAAACAATGCAGTGTTGACAGACGAAGTGCAAGGTAGATATTCTTCCTTGTGCAACATCCAAGAAGAGATAGCAAGAGTGACCAATGCCAGTGGCCACGCAGGACAGACAGAGCTCAGTGAATATCAGGCTGCAAAGTTTCAAGGTGAGGTTCTCAACATGAAACAGGAAAACAGAAAGGTTGCTAATGAATTGAAAGCAGGCTTCGCTCGTGTGACACAACTCAAGCAGGAAGTTGAGGAAGTAATGAAGAATTTAGAAAAGGAACTTGGGGAGTCAGCATCGACGACTCAACAATCCGGGTCGAGAACAGGGCGGCCTAGAATTCCTCTGCGATTTTTCTTATTTGGAATCAAGTTAAAGAACAAGAGGCAGTCAAAGGGACCATCAATGTTTGCATGCGGGCATCCAACATTGCAGAGACAGCACAGTTTCCTTACAGAACCTACTGAGTCTGAGCCCTCAGGATAGACTCCTGTCTCTTGCAGCTCCCTTCGTAATTTTCACAGACACCGTTATGGAAGATTTCTCATTTCTTTTCTCACTTTAATTCTAGTAGGTTAAACACTTTCTGCAGATAGCATTGTGATTATTAATTCCGGTTTGGATTTCTTAATGTTATCTTATACTAGTATTAATGTAGAAGTAACAGATGTTCCGAAGATTTACTTCATCATCATCTACACCCTTGTCCTTGCCTGTTCATTCTTTCCTTCTCTGTTCTTGAATTTAGATCAATGCAGATTAAAACTCGGGCTGGAACGATATAATGATAGAACCATTTTCGTGTGCTTCCTCCATAATAAGAATCAAATCGTTGTGGATGTAAGCCCTTCTTTCTTAGGAAAACCAGATAGAAGATAGATCTTATATTTCTTGTATGAGAAGTAATCAAGCAAAATATAGCAAAGACTTGAATTGAATCCCACTTATGAATTATCAGCTTGAACTAATTCTTGCTTCTTGAAGTAAAGCGATTGCTTTTTAAAAACATGCATGCCTTTTTTCTTGTACATATTATCAGTCCAGTAGATAATGATTCAGGCTTCGCAGTTGATAATAGAAAAATAGAAAGAATTGTAAATTGCAAGTGACATAGAAAAGTGTGTACATTATTGTCACGAAAAAAGGTGTAATCAAAGCTACTTTTCGCTGTTCCCTTCTACAAGAACTATAAAAGGAATTACAGTGTTGAATCCAATTTCTTTCTTTTCACAAGGTTCTTTTGCCAGATAAATCTACAATATATTTTCCTAAAATAGATGGATCAAAACCTCAATTAATAGATAGATAGATATATTACTACAGACAAGATACCATGTCTCACTATGTAGCTTGGCCAGTTTCTGCTGTGCTCAAAACCGCCAGATTCATGGTACATCCATCATTTAAAGAGGCTTCAGCCGGTGTCTCAATCATGCTCTGATTCCTCCAACTCTCTTCAGCCGTAGGTTGACTGTCACTTTTTTTATCCAGTGAACAATCAATCTTCTTATCACCGGTATTTTCACTCTCTTCAACCAGGTTTGCTTTGACATCTACTTGATCACCCTCAGACATTAATTTCTCATTAGGATACTCAGCAACAGCCTCAAGATTCTTCAACACATATTCTGGATTTAACACAGCTTCTTTATGTTCTATAACTAGCTCACCTGGTTCATTTTTTGACACACATGCTCCATTTTCTTTCACCTGCTCTTTAGACAAACTGTCTGACACAGAACTCTTGATCACTATTGCTGCCTCCAGCTCTTCCTTTGGAGGACCTTCAGTAGTTGGACTAGATGTAACAGCATTAGACTGCTGAATCGACACATTTAATGATGAGGAAGAAGCAGATGGAGTGTGCTCAACTCTCTGCGCTGCAGATTTTACTGAACCAGGATGCAAGGTAGAAGATGTAACAATAGGAGAAGAGAGTGGTTCAGCAGTTTGGCCAGTACAAACATATTGCACATTAGAACGAACCTCCAAATGGGAAGAGGTTCCACCGGGTATGAGAGGTTTAACTGCAGTGGCATCTAAGATTGAACCTGTAGCGGAAAAAGATTTTGCCAGTGGTTTTTTTGACGTGACCCGAGATTTTAAAGTAGAACTTGATGATCCCCTCGGGGAGGCATTTGTAGTCATGGGACATTGTTGAGACTGATTTGGGACTTGAACTGAAGCAACAGGACCATGCTGAGATGGATTTTGGGCAGGGACAGAAGGAATTGGACCTTTTTGAGGCTGATTATGGGATGAGGCAGAAGTGATAGGACCTTGCTGAGACCGATTTGGGGCTTGGACTGAAGCAGTGGGACCTTGTTGGAACTGGCTTTGGGCTTGAACTGTAGCTTCACCACTAATAGTTGGAAGTGCAGAGTTACTGGATGTGATCTTCAAACCTGGTCCCGTAGCCATGAAGTTAGTCTGTTAGAAAGAGAATAATAGGCCTTCCATTTTCAAAGAAGAAAGCTGGAGGGAAAAAAGAAAGTTCCCATAATTTCATCACTTCGTAAGTTTAGCTTGCTTGTTCGAAAGAATGTTGCCACATCAAATACTTCAAAGAGCTAAAAATAGAATTAGATACAGAAGATTACCAGGGTTATTTGTACAAGCTGCTGTTAAGGTTTTATCTGGCATATCAAGGGCTAAGGACAAAGCGCTTCGAGTTGCCAACTGTGCCTCAGAAAGTTGGTGAATAGTTGAGTTTCCTTCCACATTTAAGTTGCCAAGTCGCTTCTTAATAGTAGTCCACCTCTGCAAATATAAGAACAAACTTGCCACAATTAGCTGCAGAAAAAGCAGAGAAAAAACCACTCTGGTGGGGAGCCTTCATTTGCATGACACAACTTATAGCCATCCAATCAAGATTCACAGAATTGATCAAAAAAAAAAAATGAATGCACACTTGAAAAAAATTCCGTTGCCGGGATTTGAACCCGGGAAAAACTGGGCAAAACCCAGACATCATCACCGGACTAGATGACAACGGATTGTTATTCTAAAGCAGCAACTAGATGATGTAAAAGGGGAAACAAAAGAAGAAGCTAACTGTTTGTTATATACAAACACAAACACCAAAAATAAAACCAGTGCTGTCAATTTTCACCAGTGTTCAGAATATGTTTTCAATTCCATATTCACTTAAAGAAAGGAAAAAAAAAAAAGGATCACACACGTGCAAGCATGCACATATATATAATATAAGAAGATCCAAAAGCATCATACAGAACTTAAGAAAGAAGAAAAATCATACAGTACAGAAAATGAGAGCAATTATGGCTCTGTTTGGTTTGAGAAAATGTTTTTTATTTTTATTTTCTAGAAAATAGTTTTTATTTTGTATTTTTTGTTTTCTCAAAAATGTATTTGGCAAAAAAAAATAAAAATTATATTCCAAAAATGCAAAAATAAGGAAATAAATAAATATTCAATGATATTACTACTAATGACATTTAATTATAAATATTATACATATTTATTAATTAATGACATTAAAAAGTGTTTAAATATGATAACTTTCAAAACACAAGGAAAAAAATAATGTACATCCCTTGTTTTCACAATTGAAAACATCTTTTTTTTATTTTCATATTTCAACCCATTTTAATTTTTGTTTCCTAAATATTTGTTTTCATTTTCAATTACCAAATACGTTTTCACTCATGTTTTTCATTTTCCAAGAAAATGAAAACAGAAAATGACTTTATTTTTTGAAACCAAAAACTACCTAAGTTTTTTCTACCACATTATCGGTACATAGCATATCTAGGTGAAGCAAACAACTAGATCTCCCAGGCAGGATACAGCTGGTGGCTGTTGTCAACCAAAACATACCTTTTGCATCCTAAGCAGATTCAATTTAACATAGAAACACAGAATTACTTCAGTGAATCTATTAACTTTCTCATTTAATAGACATTTCATTTGAAGTCTATTAATTCCTAGCTCCTCAAGCAACACATACAAAACATGACTTATAATAATTTTATAACTTCAGTGAATCTACAAACTTTCAGCCGTACACAAAAAGACTGGTGCATTGGCTTCTATATAATGCACAAATAGCAGGATCCGCATGATACTAAAGGAAACACACACACACACACACACACACATATATATATATAAACAAGTCAGTTTAGGTAATACTTAGAAGACAACCTGAGCCAGCTGTGAAGCACTCCTTTCCCCCTTGAAGTTTCCTCGCAAGATGTTTGCCCAATTCCCAACACCACATTTCTGCACAGCAGCAATAAGTTCCATATCCTCTGCTTCTGACCAAGGTTTTCTTTTCCTTCGAGCAGGCGGTTTTGCACCAGCTGATCCATTTCCTTCCAATGTTTCAACCGATGTAACTGCAGGCAGAATCTTTTTCTGAACAGAAACTGGAACAGTTATGTTCATCCCTTGCATTGAGCAAGTGGGCTGTGAGTTTTCTGAAGACACTCTAAATGACCGCTCATTAGGTATATTTATTGTTAATGGTGCCTCTACCGTTGAGTTGCTTGCAAGACTTGAGTCATTTGGTAAACCAGAAGCAATCAGTACCTGACAAGAACCATCTAAGCTGACTGGCTAGGAAAAAAGTGAACAATAAGATAAAACAGTTTTGAAACTCGAAGAAGAGCAGGTAGTCAGACAGCCAAAACTATTATCAGTTTGATTTCCATGAGGTTATATTTATCTGTTTGATTGAGATTACAGGTTAGCCATTAACCAGATTAGGTGAAAATTTGTCTTCTACTTGTAACACTCCAAATGACCCACACAGTTTAAAATATTCGCATGCGTCTTGTTCATTAACATCTCGGATATATTCCGCCATAGTTAGGGCAGTCAACCCAACTCTCATACAAGCTCTTGGCGGTTCATTCATCTGACCGTAGACTAAAGCCACTTTTGCTTCCGTAAGATTTTGTTCATTAATTACTCCAGATTCTTTCATTTCCTTCACGAGTACGTTCACTTACTCCGTCGAATACGGATACAATCCCATGAGTTTTGGTAATGTTGTTGATCAATTCCATAATGAGTACTCTTTTACCTGCCCCAGCTCCCCCAAATAGTATGATTTTTCCTCCACAATGATAAGGAGCTAAAAGATTGACTACTTTAATTCTTGTTTCAAAAATTGATAATGTTGTATCTAATTGTATGAAAGCAGACGCAGGTTATAGTCTTAATATTTTTGTTACTCTTGGTAGTGGTGTCGACCCAGGACTTAATATCGGCCTTATTTCTAAGACAAAATGAAGAATTCTCCTTTTAAGAAATTTTCAACGCAAAAATCTCCCCGTTGCATGTAGAATATCGTCTTCTCCCATATAATTATGGATAGGAATATCCCCAGTGTATCAAAAAAATTTCATTTATCCATGTTCTAATTATAAGAAATCTCTTCCCTCTTATTTTCTTGCAATGGTGATCCATAAGTATACAAGTCCCTCTTATCTTGATAATTAATAGATTTATATGATAAAAAATCATATCTATAATGTTTTTTAAAATTGTATTTTTTACATTTTTGTTCTTTATTCCACTTTTGTTCTTGATTCAGTTTATATTCTTGATAATAAAAAAAGGATACTCATTTTTTTGTTTGTAACCATTTGGTAACATGGCCGAGCAATCAGGCGGAGGACTGCAAATCCCTTATTCCCCAGTTCAAATCTGGGTGTCGCCTAATCAACAAAAAACTTGAAATCCTGTATTCTGTTTTGCTGATATAACTTAACCAATTTTCTCCAGCAAAAACAAGTGTAAGAAGAGGACTCTTGATACTTTCTTGATTATAAACTTTTGGAGGTTTTGTTTTCTAAAGTGTTGTAAATCCTTACATCTAGGATTCAAGGAAAAACCATAATAGCAGATGGGAATCAGTAAATTTTGATATGGTAGCCCCTCCCATACTAATAGAGGGGCTACCAGCGGAGTCTTAAATTAGATTGGATAACTGAAGTGTCTAAATAACTAATGAATGGTTGTACAAGGGTTGGAAAACACTTTGTATACACACTAATGAAAGTCTCTGAGTGTTCAAGTATCCAATCAATATTACATTGGATGGATACTTGGTTTTTATTTAATAAAGGACACCAAAAGAACGAATAAGTCTTATTATTGCTACATGTGAGTAACATTCTTTTGATACTTCCGAAAGTGTTACTGCATATTTGCTTGAATTTAATGGTTCTCAATTTTACTAGAAATCATATAAGAACTTGTTATAAGTGAATTTATTGAAGTGTTTCATCAATGGTGGTGTGTTAGAATTCTCTTTTCTTTTTGACTCCACACCGGTAATTCCTTCATATTTGTTTCATATTCATAGAGATAAGGGACATAATACAAGTAGATATAGTAAGTCTTGCTTGGGCTGCTTTAATGGTAGCCTTTACATTTTCCCTTTCACTCGTAGTATGGGTTCTTCTACTTGTAACACTTCATATGACCCACATAGTCTAAAATATTTTCATACTTTTTAATATTCCAACCATTGGAATATTCAGAACCCAATTATGTAACTGGCAAGAGATACTACCAACCATGCCACAAATGGATTTGGTGCTAACTTTGTCGCTTGTTACTTATATATTCAACGCTACCATTACCTTTTTCCATCCTAAAGAGGTTAAATGATCATCAACCACAAATGATAGAAGATGTAAAACCCTTATTTTCTTTTTTATGGCAATCACATATATTTTACTTACCTTCACACATGCTGCAGCCTCTGCTGAAGCTTCACTACTAACAGAAGGGCAAGGTTCCAATTCATATTCTAAGTCACTGTCGTCATCCTGCAAAATAAAACGTAAAAACGAATGAGACTAGAGCAACAACTACCAAGAACACATCTCCTTCAACCAAAAGGACTTATTTGTAAAATAACCACGACTATAGCCCTTTGATCGGTGGACCAAATATGATCAAAAGTCCAAATTCCAAAGCCGAAGCAATACTGTAGCACATTGGCAGGCTATAAGTTAATATCTGGAAACATATATACCCTCAATTAACGAAAAGCAACCCAATATACAGAACAGATTGACATCATATTGAAATATTATGTAAGGGTGTATTTTCTTTTGACAGCAATTCCCACAAAACATTTCAGCATACCCTTAGCATTGCCAAAAGATAGAAACATATATATCAAAGGAAAACAAAAACTATAAAACCGACCAAGGGTTCAGCCCCATCTTCCAACTTTTCAAGCAACGCGTCGCGGTAGGCCAACTGGCGCCATAACATCTGGTACTCTCTCGCATTGGAAATCCCAGTAGAAGTCTTCTTCACTAAAGCATTCCAATTCAGCTTCACACCAGGAAATTGTGCCACTTCTTGCAACAGTGTCAAAATAGTAGTTGCTGTATACCTGCCCAAACCACAAGAAAATAAAAAAAATAAAAAAACAAAGTAAAGATAAAACTAATGAAAATAAAAAGGAAAAAAAGGGGACGGACCTTTGTAAAAGAGTAGAGATATCTTCCTCACTGATTGAACCCTTTATCTGTTTATTGGTTTTGTCAATCATATTTGTTGATTGCTGGAAAATTGCATGTTACGGATGGCGAAATTAGTGGAAAAAGAAGTTGTATTGGGGGTTTTGGAATCGGTCACAACCCTAGATAAGGGTTTAAGATAAGAGAGAAAGGGAAAGCTAAAACCCTTTCAATGGAGAGAGAAACGGAAAGAGAGAGGGAAAAGTTGAAGGAGGAGAGGAGAGGAGAAGCGTGTATAGTAGTGATTGAGGGAAGGGGACCGTTAAAGAGCGTGGTCAGCACGCGCCTGACAAGGTTCTTGGGGAGAAAGAAACGGAATGTCTCCGTAAAAGGGATTTATTTTTATTGTATTTCTTTTTTTGTTGACAAAAAATTAAGAGCGACGATGATTAGTGGGATGTGAGAGGACTAGAGGAGCCCTTGAGGGACGGAAGAAAATTCGGGAGGACGGAGCGTTCTTTGACGATAATGCCCTTCCTTTCTTCTTATAATTGCGTTTTACTGTGTTGCTAATTTTGGAATTTGAATATTCAAAAGGAAATCTAGGTTGTATAATTTTCCATCAATCGATAGGTCAAGTCTATATAATCTTTGAGAAAATCTGGGTCTTTTTCACGTAAAAGCATCAACTCCGTTGCTCCAAAATCTTTTGACAAACTCTAAAATATGACAAAATAAAAAATGTTTTAAATGAGAGATTTTTCTTTTTATGTAGTTATAGTAAACTGAAACCATTGATTATGGTAATCGGCCGCCACCTTTTTGTCCGTGAAAAGATCGCAATTCGCACATTGATGCGATTTATCGTTTTATTATTTAATATATATTATAATAATAAAAATATATATTTTAAAAGGTAAAATAAATATGTTTGACATAACTATTATAAATTTATATTTGTAATACCAAATTGTTTATAAACATCTCAAATATAAAATTGTTGAAAAATTGTCAATAGCGTATAATCAATGTTTCATTTAATAATAAAAATCTATAAACTTGATTTTGTGGTGGGTTTATATTATTCAACATGCAATGATTGAAAAAGGTTATATTTAATTAATATTTAGTTGTATCCATGTATTAAATCTATGATTGAGTAAATTTATTTAATCAAATTATATAAATTATATGTTGATCATATTTTTCTTGTGTTGTTCTTCGATGGCAATCTTTTTTTTTTTTGTGTGTGTTTAAAAAAGTATAAAATAATATATTATTATTTTTTAGAATATGTTTTTAAAATATTTTAACAACTAACAAATAATTGGTTTAATCGGTTAAAGTTCGTATTTTTCGATGAAGAGATCTTAGGTTCAAGTTTTATCGGTAGTCACTTGTTAAGGTCATCTTGAATGCAAGACCTGCAGCCACCTGTTTTAAGCTGTCAAGTACGATACATCTTATTCTGACCTAAAAGATTGAATAACTTATTTACTTTCGATTTTTTTTAAAAAAAAAAAATATGTTTCTAACATAACATTTATTCAATAACAACATATTTTGTTCTTGATTTTTCAGTTGGTGATTCTTATCGAACAAATAAGTTGAGGAATGTAAGAGGCATTGAGTAGACAAAAATGTAAAAGATACTAAAAGTTCAATCGGTTAAGGCTTGTCCTCTTCGATAAAGAGATTTTAGGTTCAAGTTCTGTCGGTGATCATTTGTTAAAGTCATCTCGAATGCATGACTTGCAGTCACCTGTCTTAAGCTATCAAATACGACATATCTTATTCTGACCTATAAAACTAAACAACTTATTTACTTCGAATTTTTTTAAATAATAAAAAAAAATATGTTTCTAATAGAACATTTATTCAACAACATGATATTTTATTTTTCGTTTTCAATAGGTGATTTTTATCGAAACAAATAAGTTTAGGGATGTAAGAAGTATTGAGTAGATAGAAATGTAAGAGATACTCAAATTTACATCATTAAATAGAGAGAAATGTAAGAGTCATTTAAAAATAAGTAATGGAATTGTGGGTTTAAGATTTCTCAAACAGATTTATATCGTGAAAGACCAAAGTTCAAGCCATGATTTTGCATAATTGTCTATTTTTTGTATTTTGACTACAACAAAGGTCATTTTAGCCATTGAAATGCTAAGCAAATCTCTATTTTAATCCATGATATCTTAGCCCAAGTGTCACATCAGGACATTGAAACTTGAAAAACAACAATTTTCTTAAATAAATATTTCCAATATGAAATAGTAGTCTACAAACCAAAAATATTTATGAGAAAAATATTATGCAAAAAAATAAAAAACATTAAGCAAAGATAAAAGTGACAGTTCTAATATCAGCGCATAATAAGCATAAAACTTGAAAACTATTCTATAAAACAATGCATAATAATCTATCCATTCCAAAATTGCAACTTTCTTTTTTCAACAGAGTTACGTGATTTTGGATCCAAATATAAAGAAAATTTGAACCTTTAATTGTCCAAGTGGTGTTATTTTAAATATAATAAATATTTAATTTTTGATAATCTTATATTTAGATTGAATCATTCTACTTATTGTTAATTGGTATTAGAGTTAGGATTTTTTTTATTACTTTTTCTAAATATATCACGTGATATATTTATTCCATTTTTGTTTGCACGTTATAGGGGTTTGTTAAAATAGTGTTATTTTGCATCTAATAAATATTTAATTTCTTATAATCATATATTTAGGTTGAATACTTCAATTTATTACCAATTGATTTTAAGTTAGATACTTAATATTAATCAATACAAAATCTAGCAAAATTGACAATAGAACACTATTTTAACACATTTCAAATATCTAGTAGATTTTAAAAATGAAAAATTCACATACAGAAATAAAAAGAAAATCATATTTTTTCACTATTAAAAAAGTCAAATGAATCTCAGTTAAGTTATAAACTAATCTACAATCCCAAATAACATTTCCTTGCTTATTTCATATTCAAAAATAAAATAAAATAAAATAAAATAAAAAAAACAAAGTCAGTAATAAGTTATTGTGATTTATTTCACATTTTTTTTATTAAAATCTTTCCTATTAAACCAAAACTATAATGCAATGATAATAAAATAAAATTCTAGTTTTTATAATTGGGAAAGGAAAAAGAAATGTGCTTGCATTGAAAAAGAAATTGCAAATAACTTAAATGAAAAATGGGTAGTCAAATAATCATTAAACAAATTTTAAATTTGGTGCTTTTTTTTAAGAATGTGGCTTTTTTTTTTTTTTTTTAATTCAAGTGGATTCTTCAAATTAGGAAAAGATTGGTCTATTTTTAAATTTCAACAAAATGGGAGAAAGTTTTTTTTTTTCAAAAGCAAGTGCAAGAAACAGAAAGGAATTTGAGAAAATAAAGAGATAAAGAGTTATAACTTGTAATTTGACAACCAATATCCACTTAAGAGATTACTTATATGGATAAATGTACCCATAAAACTTTCAAAAAAACCTAAAATGTCGAAAGACTTAAATCTAATAAAGCAAACATAATAAATTTTTAAAAGAAATCTAATTAAAAAATTACTGATAATTAAAATCGATAGGAGAAATGAATGAGTTTTTCTAAGAAAAATATTTATGGAAATACAATATGCAAAAAAACATATTCAAATTAAAATCCCAATATTATTTTTAAGCTTGAAATACCCATGGATTTAACAATTTCCCAATGACCATGTTTTTAGATGAGTTGTCTATGGTTCAAGGGATAAGGGAACCAAAATAAAATGATAAAATGTTTCAATTGAAAGTAATATACCTTTAATGAAATATTCTCCATGGAAAGGCTACTAAAGAAAAAGATAAAATGAATATATGTCAACTTAATGGTTTTACATGGTAGGTGAAGGCTGCATATGTGTCAGTTTATAAGTTACAACTCAAGCCAACAAAAAATGAAAATATATATAGAGTAAATAGCATTTGTAGTCCTTAAATTTTGGGTTAAATTTTATTTTGGTCCTTAAACTTTAAAAGTTATAATCAAATCATCAATTGTCCAAATGTACACCAATGCAATTTTTTCGTTTGTTGGATCGTCTAAATTAACAAAAAATCTTACTTGGCATGACACATAATCTTAAAAAAATTTGATACGTGGAATTTTAAAGTTGTGTAATTAAAAAACGTGGAATTAAAAACAAAAGAATTCCTAAATCATAACATAACACAATTAAGGATAAACTATTAAACTAACTCAACAATGATTTGATTCTTATTAATTAGTTGAATACATGTAAACTAACTCAATGCATTTCTTAATTCATGAAAAAATTTAGCACAAATTCGTATCAATCCATTATTCATATATACAATTACTAATAAAAAAAATTGTAAATTAAGATAACCTCAAATTATTCACAAGATTCAATTTTTTTAACAGAAAAACAAAGATAAATTAGTCAAGTTTCCTATAATCATATATAGCAAAAAACTCCATTTTTATGGGTAATAAGAAGAGCCTATAAAATTTCAACACAAGACACCATAAAATAGGAACCGAAAGGCTACTTTTGCCATCTTGATTATCAACCAATGCCATTAAACCATCACCGAGATATGAAATAGATAAAAATGATTCATCAATTTATTTTCTCTCAATTTCCTCTTGTAATATTCTTCTTAATTTTAAATGAAACAAAGGAAAATATGGAAGAGCAAAGAAAAAGATGGAGGAGATAGATTGCCAGAATCTTGATTGGAGAAAGGTTGGATATGATTAACCTTAACAATGTCGAATCTGATCACTTGCATTTCATCTGACAAAGGTAGATCAACTTTGAACTCCAGCTTCCGATGTAGGTGGTGGAAGTGACAAATGCTACCCTATTTCGCCATTTAAGTGGTTGGTCATCTATTGGCTGTTGGAATAAAAAGGGAGTAAAAAGAAGAAAGGGAGAACAAAGTAAAAAAAATAAAATCAAGTTATATTAGAGTATTGATTTAGGGTTTCTTTTATTTTTAATTTTTAATTTTTTAATTACATATATTTAAGTTAACTTTAAAATTTAACGTATTTAAAATTTAAAGGATACCTTATATGCTACATGAAATTTTATATTAATTTAGATGATCCAACAGATAAAATGATTACATTGATCTTTAAATTGAGAATTCGATTAAAATTTTTTAAAATTTAAAGACCAAAATAAAATTTGATCTAAAATTTAAGAAATATGCTATTTACTCATATATATGTATATTAGATATTTTGGGTAAATTTTAGTGCTTGAATCGAAGAACTAGAGTCGTTAATCTTCTCTTTCGTATAAGAAATTTTAGTGCATTATTTAATAAAATTCTTTGAAGGCAAGGAAAAAAAAAGCTAATTGAAGCCTAGTTGTTCCAGAATTAACTGCTATTTTAAGTATATTTTTAAAAAACTTTTATTTTAAATTACACAATTATTATGCTCCATTAATCTTCTCTTTCTTACAAATTAATAAAAAAATTTTAAATTTTATTATAATTAATTCATACAACTATTTTTAAAAAATAACATTTAATATATTTTAAATTCAAAATTTAACACCACCAATTCTTTTTGTTATTTTCAAACTTAAGTTTACTTTATAAAATAAAAACAAAAAGAAAACAAATACTTTGTTCAACTCCACAAGATAAAATAAAATAAATAAAGTAGTGCATGTATTTAAAAATAAAAATGATAATAATAATGAGAGAATGAATTGGACAACTTGACCATTTTCCAAGACATGATTCCTTGTAAAAACTGAAAAAAATTAAGGATGAAATTCCTTTCCCAAAGTCTTTACGTTTTTTTTTTTTTTTTTGGTTGTTTTCACTTCAGAGGGTAGAATCTAACAACCACAAGAGCTAATACGAACAAGAAAAATAAAAGAGCGAGACAAAAATATGTGTACAAATTAGTTAAGTCCAAAACAAAATAAATGTGGGAATCTGTGCGATGTCATGAAACACCAACCACTCATTCATCTCTTTAAAAAAAAAAAAAAACCCATTTGACTTTCATAGGCCCTGAATCCGACAAAGCATCGCTGGCCTTAACACAGTTACCAAAAAGATGCTCACATGTTCTATTGAATAGACATCAAACAACTGCTGGTGTTCATTTTAGATTTCCTTTTGGACAAAAATGTTTTGAGAAAAATATAGTTTTCCAAGTAGAAACCATGACCTGACACAATAGTTGTTCACAAACTATGGAAAATAACATTTTCTATTTTTCTCATTTAATTCCTCCTTTTTTATTCACAATCCAAACAAGGCCTTAGTTTTTCTAGTTTAAGAGACAATACTTGAATGATGACCATCTCATAAAATAGCCAAACATCCAGTTTTATTTTTTTCACTACAAACACTAGAACGATGACCATCCCGAATAACCTGAAAACAGCTTTGACTATGTTTTGACATCCTTGTAACTAGCTATTATACTGTTCCCTTGTTGAATTTTGAATGGAGACGGGGGAAGTCTAAAAGCAAATGATCCTTCTATATTCAGTGTATTATTTGAGATTAGAAAAGAAGAAAGAGAAAGGTGGATTAACATCTAGCAGATGGCTCCTATCACAAGATGAAACCAGTTTATGTTTCCGCTACTACAGCATCCAACCGGCTGTTTTTATCCCGGATGGGCAGAGATGAACCAGGGAAAGAAGATAGAACTAGAAAATAAATCCACCACCACATTGGGCATGGATGTTTTAATGAACTAAAGAGAAAATAAAAATGGCCACCATCACCAGACATCTCTAAGATATCGTCCTTCCATCTGGAGTTTCTTCACCATAGACTCTGCCTTTGATGAATCCACGCTTTCCTGAAATTTATAGACAAGTTTTGAGATTAATGTTACAAGAAGTGCCTATTGAATAAAGGACACCAAATTTTATAATAAGAAAGGCTAGCTCCCAGGATGTGTTGATGGTGAAACTATTATCATTACAAGCATACCTGAAGAACTTTATATTAAGTTTATCCGCACAGAGAAAGAAGAAAATAGAAAGAGTCAATACCTGCTCCTGAACAATAGTGTGCAAGGTGCGATGAACATCTCTTGCCATACCCTTCGCATCACCACATACATAAAGATATCCTCCCTTAGAGATTAGGCTCCAAAAATATGCTGCCTGTAAACCGAAAGGAACAGGTGTTATAATGCACCACTTTTATTTCGTTAACTCCAAATTCTGTTGCTTCCTACAACTTACTTTATCCATCATCTTATGTTGCACATACTCCTTTTGTGGCCCCTCTCGTGAGAATGCAACGATGAGCTCAGACAGAGCACCTTGTTCCACAAAGTTATTGAGCTCATCCTCATAAATGAAATCCTACAAAAGTTGCCAAAATGGTAAATAAATAAATCTTACAAATGAATACCAACATTGGCTGCCAATTACAATGAGCATGCTAATAACGTTGCTAAAAGATTATTAGTATCAGAATCGGATCCTAACCATTCGCCTATTCCTACATCCAAAAAAGAGTAGAGATGGACCAAGTTCAGCACCATCTTCTCTAAGAACCATTCTTTCCTGCAAATAGCAATTAGTTTAAGTTATTTTCTTCCTTTTGCAAAATAAAAGAAAATGTAGACCAGAGTAATCAACCTGTAGAAAACCTCTGAAAGGTGCCAATCCAGTCCCAGGTCCAACCATTATAACTGGAACTGAAGGATCTGCTGGTAGCTTAAAATTAGATTGCCTGATAAAAATAGGAGCCCAGCTACAATCATTGCTTTTCTCCAGAGGAACTGCATTCTGAATTTTTTTAATACAGTTACATGTCAGATGTCACTAAAGCCTAAGTAATGTCTAGCAGGTAGCAGATATCAGCAAGCTTTGCAAAAAAAAAAAAAAAAAAAAAACCAATAAGAATGAAGCATAAAAATGGGAAAACAAACAGAATAAATTTCAATCGCTACCTTCATCCAGGTTGAACACACACCCTTGTGAATTCTGCCAGTTGAAGTTGGACCATAAACTAATGCACAGGTTACATGAACTCTATGGGGTACAAACCTGCTCAAAGTAATCAACCTTCTCATAAATCTTAAGTATAAGTAATACTGCATATTGATAATATAGATAGGATAATTTCAATCACCTTGGGGAGGATGAGATAGAATAATAACGAGGTTGTAAACGAGGGGCTACAGCAGCAAAAAATACACCAAGGGGAGGTTTTGCTGATGGGAACTCAGCCATAACCTCGAGAAGACTTCTCTGACTTCCAACAACCCATTGTGAGTACTCATCCTGAGCAAAAGGAAGAAGAGCACATAATCAATAAGAAACATAAGAAACAAGAGTAACATGATCAGACAAAAAGGGAGAAAAACAAAAGCAGCACTAAGTATCTTGTCAACCTTCCCCTGCGGTGATGATAAGAACTTAAGTCTTTCTGCTTCACTGGGTTCAGTGGCATGAGCAGCCAAGGCAATCAAAGAAGCCTGACAACAAAAAAAAGATGGATACAAAGAAACCAGTTATTTAAGCAACAAAAGAGACTAGAAGATAAGGCAGAAATCAGCTGGAAAATTTTTTTCCCTTCCGGGAGGAAGGTTGTTTTACCTTCCGTGGAGGGTTTAAGAGATCTGCATATCGTGCCAATGCCGATCGAAGTGTACAGGGACCAGCAAAAGGAGGTGGCAATGAGCTTCCAAGGGATGTACCATCCTCGTTGTCGGTGTGTATAGAAAACAGCAAATTCAGAGGTTGACCCAATAATCTTGAAGCTTCCTCGACAGTCTCAATGCAATTATCAGCATAAACACCAACATGATCTCCAGTTTCATATCTGGGACAGTTGAACTTATTAATTGCAGGAGTATAAGGTTATAAATCATAAGGCAATGTTATCTATCCTTGTAAAACCAAATCCATGGGGTCAAAAGCACTTAAACGCAGCAAAATATTACTATTACTTTCACTGATATTGATTCACAGAAAATCAATTTTAAATTTATAGTAACAACCATTACAAAGCTGTGAACTTACATGATACCAGTTTATGGTAACAAACATTACAAAGCTGTGAACTTACATGATACCAGTCCCTGATATGTCAAACTCCAGATGTATGCAAGAGCGGTCAGATTCAGGCTTGTGGAGCTCTCTCTGAACAGCAACATTAACTCTGTGTGCCAATCATGTAACAGTGATCTCAGAAAGGATAACAAAAGCAGGGGGGAGGGGTTGAGAAAACCAACGCAATGCACATCCCTTATTACCTGCATGGATGTTGGATGTCACATGAAGCATTCCCATTTGCCCTATTTGAGTAATTATCCTCGATGTGCATCACAGCAGGATCATGAATCACTACTCTATATTCAGGAATAGCAGCTGTATATGGGGTAGAGGCAGTATTTTCATCATCTTCATCTCTAAGCAGTTGATCTAACTCTGGCCATAGCAATTCTCTCCTAAGGGAGGAACAAAAAATTAAAAAAGCAAAAAAAATTACAGCAAAGCTAAAAGAGCACAAGATTGAAGTCCTGTCCCAAGAAAAGTTCCATTGTCACCAAGTTAAGATGATGCTTCAGCTTCAACAAAAAAATGCAACAGAATCACTGAGAGAGACAGTAAGAAAGCTACAGAGAATTACTGAAAGAGTTTAACATACCATGCAGTAAAATCATCTTCAATACATTGGTCATCATCACCAAGACCCACATCAATAAGGCGTTTCGCACCTTTTTGCACAAGAAAAAGTCATAAAATTAGTAACAAATGAATATCATCATTCCCTCCAATTTCTCAACACTAAAGTATAGATGCAAATAATAGCAGGAGACATGCAATCTATTAGTTTCCTTGTAACAGAAGGATGATAGCACAATAGTGAAATCTATTTTTCTAACTATTATTTTTAAGACAATTCTTAAAAGATGTCCAGAGAGCCCGTAGGGAATATGCTTATATATATTTATTTTCCTAAGCAGGAATATGCTGCTTATATGTATGGTACCCAAGGAACCTTGAGTATTAATTTTCATCCTGAATTTCACAATTCCCACCTGACATTGATACTTTGACTCCGCATCAATAGTAAGAAGAATGCCATCAATTAGATCTGAAGGGTGGAATCTAAAAATAAGTAAAATAGGAAAATACCTTGTTCAGAAAGTTGCTCATCAAGCACCTTTGCTATCTATTTCCAAAAATATATGATCAAATCAGTTTACACAATTCCAAAGGAGAAAAACAAGCAAGCAAAATTGTGTAATCTCAAGTGCTTTATTCAGTGGGTGGGTCATGTGTCTCTGTTTCAATGTTACCTTATTAAAATGTTCATATTGACGGTTACCCAAGCCAAAAACACCATATATGAGTTGTTGAAGCCAGGGCTCCCTTTCATTTCCCTAAAGTAGAATAATAAAATGTAACAATGAGTGTCAATTAACAAATATGGCGAGTGCTGGCATAATACAAAGTCTAAATTTGAATGTTCTTTTTAGATAGCCACCAACCTCAGTAAACCATTTGTAAAATCTAGCAGCATTATCAGTTGGCTCGCCGTCTCCATAACTACAATTTCATGCTCAACTATATTAAATACCTCATACTTTATATAACGCCAAAACAAATACACAACCAAGAATAGTGCCAATTGAAGTGAGAATCAATCTTACGTGGCCACCATGAAAAAAGCCAAAGTCTCCTTTTTGAGCTTCTCTTCATATTGTTCATCATCCACAGCATAATCATCCTAACATAAAACATACACAATTTGATGAATGTAATTGTAAATACTAGAAAAAATTCTCAAGTAAGAAAACAAAGCAACAGAGTAATTCCCTATACATACCAGGTCAACAACTTTGACAGCTGCTTTCTCATATCTTGCCTTAATCTCTTCAGCTAAAGCCTACATTAGGGAATTCTCACATCAAAACATGAACATTTAAATAAAAACAGACATCTCTTCCGATCATGCAGTGCCACATGCCAAGAACACATCAATTTCGGCCCAGTGTAATGGCAAGTAACAAAAGAAAAATAACTCCCCATGTAGCTAAATTAGCCGCTATAGGCGACAAAACAATTAAAAACAAAGATTTACTACCAACAACCATTGACGCCACGTTTCTATCTATAGTCATGTCCAGATTTATTTGAGCTCTGAGTGCCGAAAGCTAACTACATAAAAACTTAGCAAATCAATGCTGCAGCTAAATAGCTACCGAATAAAAAATTTATTACAACTAAGCCTACAGATAAATTGCTGAAATCTTGGAAGGTGTATGAAATGTACATTAAACTTCAAATATAGCCTTTAACCCTAAATTTCTTCATAAAATTAACTATAAAAAAATCACTCCCTTCATCTCTTTGCAACTTCTTAATCTTGACTTGTATCATGTAATTAATTATACCCTAACCCAATTTCCCACAACAAATCAGTGATTAAAAGAAAAAGCTTGATTAGCAGTACTGACATCAATTTTCTTCCTGTTTTCCATAAGCAAAAAGGTTTAGTTCGCTCAATTAGTCAACAGTCAAAGTCCTACATTTTCAACATAACAATCAAATCATCATACTCAGCAATCAAAATCAAGACTTTAAAGTTTCTTTTTTTTTTTCTACCTTAGCAAATCCCTCAGCGGTTCCAGTCTGGGTGCCGTAAAAAATGGTAACTTTAGCTTTACCGGCAGCGATAACGGCGTCATCATCTTCATCACCCTTGAGTGAAACAGGCTTAGGAGCAACCAACGGCTTGACATCACGGCTCCGATCAGAAGCCGAATTTTTCCAGAGAAAAACCAAGAGCCCCAGAATCACCGCCAACAACGTCGTTGCGATCACTATCATAGAATCCGATACAGAACCCCCTAACGATACTCCCAATACCGATTCAACAAAACTCACCAAATCCGAGTTCGAACTCATCTCTAACCCCAAAAAATAACGAAAACCAACAAATAAAGCAAATAAAAATGAAAATTCAAGTGAAACAAAAACCTAGAAGATTTGGGGTTTGATCAGAGCAAGAGAGGGTGGAGTTGAAAGAGTGTTTGTTTTGGCAGAGGGACCCAAAGAAAGAAAGGCTTGACCAGAAATTTTAAAGTGAAAACAAAAGAGGGGTCCGTCCGGGTTTTACTTTTTTTTTTTTTTTCTTACTTTTACAGATGCGCTTTTAATTGCAATGATGGGAAAAACTTTGGGGAGTGTTTTCACTTTTCCGTTTTCCGTGTTCGAATTCATTACAGCAATCGTTGACGAAGCCGATATGAAAGAACACAAAATAGAAGGTTGTCTTTTTCTCCCTTTTTTTTTTTTTTTTTTTTTCACTTTTTTTGCTAGAGAAATTTTTTTCATTTTTACAGTCCTCCGTTTACTGCAGTGCAAAGAATAAAAAAGTGAAAATTGAAAAGTGATTAGGCTTTTTTATTTTTAGTTCATTTTATATTTTATATATTTTACTTTTTATTATACAAAATAAAAAAATAAAAAATACCAGTAATTTTTTTTTTTATTAAGAACCTTGAATTGACTTTCTACCATTTTAATGATGTAAGACAATTTTTCTTTTAGAAATCAAAATCATAGCCAATGAATGATTATGTCTCAAATAATAATCATCTATTAATTTGATTGTTTATCAATTTTTTATGCCAGCTTGTTTTATTATTCTAACAACAAGAATTCAGAATATGTGTTTGAAGTAATTTGATCTCTAAGATAAATATTTTGATATTCAAACACGCAATATATATATATATATATATGGTGGCTTGCATCAAATGGGTTGACATCATAAAGAAAAAAATATGTTTTTGCCTAAGTTATCAAATCATGAAACTGAATTAAAATATGAAAGTGACTTCCTTGAATTTTTTTTTTTTTACACGTTTGACACTCAATTAATTTTGGTACGACTATAATAACCATGAAGCCCCGTTGTTACAGCAATTAGTCCGTAAGGTAAGCATCAGATGCTCCGAATTTTTAAAATATTTTATTTGATTTTGATTTTGATTTGATATCTGCTATTACTTTTAATATTAGATTTTAATATATATATATATATATAACTTTATAATTTGATCTTCGTTTGATTAGAAATTAATTTAATATAATATTTATAAAATATTATTTTTAATATAAATTATATTTTAATTATATAAAAATTTATTATATTTATTAAACTTATATCTTAAGTTAAGATATTGAATAATAGTTTTTATTAATATATATATAAATTTAAATTTAAATAAATTATAAAATATATTTTTTATTGCATATTAAAATGGATTAAGTAAAGCATTTTAAAATTTATTTTCGATTTAATCTCCGTATTTTAAAAATATCCAACTCGACTAATATCTTATTAGACTTTTAATTTTTAATTTTTAAAATTATTTTATCATATCAAAATGAATCAAATTTTATTGAGTATAAATTATTTTACCTTTCTTAAGCCCAATGCATAAGACATTAAATTTAAGTTTTTTCCAATTTTATTTGGTTCCTTCTTTTAATACAATCAGAGTATTTCATCTAATCCTCATCGAATCATCTTACGAATGCGTTATTCCACTTCGGCTTAGTGCGTTCACAATATTATTTTTATATTGTTCTTACAACAATTGGATTTTAATTGAAAAAAAAAAGCTTTTCTCGTGATCAAGTGCACTAACACCTTATACTATTTTTTTTTTTTGAAGTGAAAGTAATATCATTTACTAAAGTTTAATTAAAATATACTTTATTCTCAATTAATTTGAAAAGTATTTCCTTTTTTCCCAAAAAAGCAAACTATTATTTATCAAATTTTAATTTAAATATCAAAATTATTTGGAAAAAAAAAGCATTTTGGAGTGGATATATTAATCCATTAAAGTTTCCCATATATTGCCAAAGCAAGCATAAAATAAACATTAGTTAAATAGTTTGGCAACACAATAAAATAATACGAATATTTACTGAGAAGCCCAACTTAAAAAATGAGTTGATAATTTATTAAATTTTATAATTTATTAAACCCAAAACTTTGTAGATCACATTTGAATATAATCGGTAATTCAATCCGTTCTCGACGAGTTTCGACTTGATTTGATCTTATGGGGTCGATTTTTTTTTTTAAATTTTGGGTTTTGGGTTAGGTCGGGTAAAGTTAAAAAACAATCGAGGTCAGGTAGGGTTCGAATTTTAGGCAAATTCGATTAGACCAGATATTATATAAAAATTTATTTTTTAATTATTTATTTATATATATTTATATAATGATATTTTTAAATATTTATATTTAAAAAATAATATTTTATATTTAAAAAATATTTTATTAATTTCGAGTAGGATCGGATACAACTTATATGATATTGGGTCGAGGTCAGATTCAGGTATGAAAAAAACAAAAAAAAAATTGGGTAGGATCGGATTCGGGACAAGCAAAACTCGTCCGAACCCGACTCGATGTCAACCCTATATTTTAATATAAGATTATATAAAATTATAAAATTTAATATTTAATAGATATGAGATAATTTTATTTAATAAAAAATGAGATGATACTATTTCATGTGTAAATTGAAACGGAATTACATTATATAACATATCTCATCATGTATGAATGATAAAAATATAAGATGTCATTTTTGCTCCATATACTACAAAATCTGATCTTTCCACGTTTCTTTCTAACAATTCTTCGATCAGACCATTCCTAGGCATCCTTTTTCCAGCAATCAACTTCGCTAATTCAGCTATTTCGTCCTTTGAGACAGAAAATTCTGCTTCAACTTTGCTTAATATCATACCATTACTTGGTATTTCATTTTCTCCAATGAGAGAATTATTTGAACAAATTGTAACAATCCTTGGATCCGAGTCTTCTCAGGTTTTGCAGAAAGGGTCTGGAAATGAGAGACATTGTGGGTTTGGCTTGGATGACAAGTACTCGATTCCATGCGATGAAATTGTTTCCCGGTGACTTGAAAAGAGTGAGTTTCCATTTTACAGTTATTGACAGTTAACCAACAGTCCCACAATTGAACCAAGTGAACTGATGACAAGTCAGCAGGGGAAAATCGGTTGCTGTCAAAACATCTTGTAATTTTTTTTTTTTTTACCAACAAAACATGGGGGAATTACTTTGTGAAGTTTGCTCGTTTGACATCTTAATAACTAGAAATATATAAATCATATATAAAAATGGTTTATAAGTTTTAAGTTTAAAATTATAGCCAATAATCTATTTATACGTTGAAGTTAATGCTATTTGAAAATAAAATTTAATTTCCTAATATTTTAGTTAAAATTTTCACAGTAACGCATGAATAATGTAGCTTATTAAAGATTAAATTGAAAAAATTTAACAGTCTTTGAAATAAAAATTTGATTAATGAATGATTACGAACATTGATTTAAAAATTTTAATTATTATTTTAAAAATATTTGTATTTAATACTGTTTTTACTAAATTTGAGAGAAATATTTACTTTTAAAAATTTAAATTTTTTAATGTTGATTAATTAATGAAATGATAATAATTAATTTGTTGACAACGTTAGATGCACGTAAAGGTATAAATGATATATCAGTACTCGTAAGTTATTCGAGTTCAATTCGAAAAAAATTCGAATTTGATTCGATTATTATTGAGTCAAACTCGAGTTCGAGTAGCTCGACTTATTGATCGAACCGAATTCAAGTATTCTTATATCTGATTCGAGTAGCTCGCGAGTCTAATCGAATTTTTATATTTAAATATATTTTTATTATTTTAATTTATAAATTATTTCGAATTCGAGTTCGAACTCGAGCATAAATAATCGAACTTTTATCGAGTATACGAATCGAATTTATTTTTATATATTAATCGAACTTAATCGAGTGAGTTTAAGTAACTCGAATTCGATCACGAATTAAATTCGAGCTTAAAAAATAAAATTCGATCGAATTCAAATCGAATATCAAATCACGAGTTATAAATCAAATTTGATCTCGAATTTCTCGTTATATCAACTTCACTTAACTCAATTATATCCTTAACTGCACGTGTATTAAGAAGTGAAAAAGCAACAAAATTTCTAAGAAAAGGATAAGTGCAAACTTATTACTAGCTTTTACTGTTGTTTGGCATTTTATGAACAAGAGGAAAAGCAGCAGATTTATAATAAAGGGACAAATTTGGTAAATGCATGCTTATCTAACATTCTTATCGATGACTCAATTTGTTGGCCAAGACTCAAAAGTAACGGTGGCATTTGTTGTTTTTATCTCAACATTAAGATATCCCTTGGGCTGGTTAGCCAAAACGTCGGTTGCAAATGGCTTATTTTTGTTTTATTAGAAAATTTTAAAGTTTAAATTTTTTGTGTGTTATTTTTAAAACTTGTTTTTTAGTAAAAAAAATTTAGAAGTAAATAGATTATTTAATTTTTTAAATTAATATAAGATATATCATATATGATAATTTAAGATAAATAATTACAAATCGTATATTTAGTATGATCTTAATAAATAATTACTGATAAAATTTAAACTTAAAATTTTTTCGTCAAGAAAGAACTTAATCGATTAAATTAATTATTTGTTGATATTATTTTTTAAAATTAATTATATTTATCAATTAAATTTAATAATTATAGTATTAATGAATATTAATTCATACGTGAGAAATTTTTTTAAAATTTTATAAATAAGATTAAAAAAATAAAAATTAATGTAGTATTTTTTTATAAATATATTATAAGAAGCATATATCATCCTTAAATTTCATAATTTATTAAGTAGTTTTTTAATATTAATTTTGTAAGTTTTAGAGGTTTTTTCATTCTTTCCATGTTTCCTTCTACTTATATTAGGAAATCATTATTATAATTGCAAGCAGTGAGAAGGATCGCTATATTAATTTGAATTAAAAAAAGTAGCGTGAATTTTTGTATTATTTTATTCAAATCAATCAAATTAATAAATTTTTTTAAAATTTCAAATACAAAAAAAATTATAATTATTATCAAATATTACATTTATATAATCAATTAAATAATTAATTATTACACTACGATAAAATTGTAATTATTGAATAATAATTAATAACTTATAATATAATTAAATAATCAAACCAAAAGAATAAAATTTAAATATAAAAATTTAAAATTCTAAAATATTTTTCTTGTCATTAAATCAAAGTCTATCGAACAAATACTATGAAAGTTTGAACCTTTGGGACTCCAAATCATAACGTGGAATATATATGAAATACGAAGAAAATAAAAATGGATTTCCAATATACGTATTTTCTTCTTTTGTTTTTCCCTATACAAAAATGTCATGGATTTGGCTTATAGCCAACCCTCTTGAGTTGACCCAGAGCATCTAGATATACATATACAGGCTATAGGATTAAATCCACGAGGACGGCCCAAACCATCTCTTGCAGGCCTTGATATCACACCTTCATTAACTCCCGTGCACGCGAGTTTCCCCGAATTCTGAACAGAAACCCTTTCCATTTCAGTACCCTGCTCCTGCTAGGAAAGTTTCACCGTATCTTCGTCTCATTTTCTCACCCAAATTCATTTTATTTCGTTTTATTTTCTTCAAATTTTCAATTCATCAAAAGCTCTCAAGAATCGCAGTAGCCAGTAAGCCATGCCCACCAACGAAAACTTCTCAGGTAATTTTTTTCTCAAAAAAAAAAAAATTTACTTGCAGGAAATTCCTTTATTAACGAACACTCGTTTTAATCTCTCTTCCAAATAAATATGATGAGCCATTGATTCTGAAATGGGTTTTCTTTTGATTCAAATTTCTTGTTTATCACTTGAACGAACTTGGATGATCTTCAGTTTATCATTTTGCAGATTATAAAATTTATATTTATATCTAATTTGAGTAATTATCATTTATCTATGTATGTATAATTTCGTTGGATGAGAAGGTAAATGGTAAATTGTGATTGTGAAAGTGGGTATTTTGTTGGGAAAAAAATCCAATTTATATGGTTACATATCAAGTGATTCAATTGCTATGATGAATTATGAAGCTTTTGTTCCTGTTATTTGTCCAAGTATTTTGAAAGATCATGTTCCTTGACCCTGGATGATTGTCTAGGATGCTTTTTCGAGCTCAACATTATTGGTTCGATGATGGGATTGTGTTTTTTTTATTTTTTTTCCTGGCTGATTGTTGTAGGGGATTGTTCCTTTATGATATTCATAAAATTCTTCATTCCCCATTTAAGTGGGAGTGCAACTTAGTTTTGTTGCCATTTATTCCAATATTATTACCAGGTGTTTGGAATTGCTATGTTTTCAAGAGCCGATTGCAGGAGTATGCGCAGAAAATGGGTCTTCCTACTCCCGTATTTGAGACTATAAAGGAAGGCCCTTCCCATGAACCATCATTCAGATCAACAGTGATAGTAAATGATGTTAAATATGAGTCGCTGCCCGGATTTTTTAACCGCAAGGCCGCAGAGCAGTCTGCTGCTGAAGTTGCTCTCACGGAGTTGTTAAAGGCTGGTGAAGTTAATGAAAGCATCTCTCAACCTGTTGTAAGTTTCTTTATCTCATTTTACTGTGATTAAGTTTATGGGATTCATTTTGTGGTGGCATTTTCCTTTATTGATTTCATTTCAGAACTTGAGGTTTGTTGCTTGTGATGATAAATTCTAAAACTTTATTGTTAAGTTGTTGAACCACCTTGTAGTAAATTAACTAGTGTTGTTTTGATTAGTACTTTTCCTTTAGTTTGGTGTTATGGCTTCTTCTCATTTTAGAAAAATCTTATTCATGGATGACCTTCTTGTATGGATGTCTGCTTCAGCATGAGACAGGCTTGTGCAAAAATCTACTGCAGGAGTACGCACAGAAGATGAATTATGCAATTCCAGTATATAAGTGTCAGAAGGATGAAGCACCAGGGCGATTGCCTCACTTTTCATGTAAAGTTGAGATTGGAGGCATTCGGTATATTGGAGCTGCAGCAAAAACTAAAAAAGAGGCAGAGATCAAAGCTGCCAGAACCGCTCTACTGGCTATTCAGTCAAGTACATCAGAATCATCTGATAACGCACTTGGCAACTTTCAGCTAACGGTTATTCCTTGCAGAAAGAGGGCAATGGAGACAGCTAGTAATCCTGATGAGTCTGTGAATGTTCCTAAGGCTAAGAAAACCCGATTCAAGAAGAAAATGTTGAAAACAAAACTTGCTGGGAACAACTCTGATCATTCTCAAGACAAAACTACTGGCAATTTGGTCATCGGTTCAGATGATCTGCCAAAATCAGAATGGGTTCAAACTGATTCTTTTATCGTGAGCTCAGAAACTTTAGGTACAGAAGTCATGAGGAATCTCCAGGATACAAAGATAGAGAGTGACTTGAGTGAGCAAAAAAAGCCTTCTGCAGAGGTTGCATTGGCTCCCCAGCTTGCTGATAATTCTCAAAATGGGCAGTTAATAGCTGTGAATTCTATTCATAGCAATCCTGAGGTTCCAGATGAGGAAAATAACTCCTTGTTTTATGATGATCTAACTGATTTGGTTAAATTGACTGACGGGGATGAGCTGGCTTCAATGGTTAATGATCCAACTCAGAGTCAGATGGAGGCTTCAAAAATCATGCCTGGCTTAAACCAAGCAGTGGAGAGGATCCATGCAAATGCTGGCCAAGCATAGGGCCTGGAAAAAGCAGATGCTGGCTTGATCATCTGGATTTAATTTTGCAATTAGAGAAACCATGGAGGGAACAGGGCAAATCAGGACTCCTAGTAGATTTCTTTACAGACATCTAGAGAATTTTGCACGATTAGTAGATTAGAGTTGCTGTTATCTGCTTCAATGTTTTTAATGTAAATTGGGAACTTTGGAGCGGGATCCACATGAGTACTGTTGTTATGGTTCAAATGTCTGCATTTGAACATTTTGAAGAATGAAGAGCAGCTTGAATTGTGTCTATTATCCTATATATATATATATATATATCTGTGAAGATAGTGAACCCTTTTCTGAATCTTCCATTTGGAGTGCTTGACCTCCCTTGCATGAACCAACTAATCATATGCTATTGCTATGTGCCAAGCAATATTGCTGGCGATAAAGTTATTTGTCTCCTCCAAACCCTGTATGCACCCCAGCCAAAAAGCATGTGAGCAATTAAAATGTTTTGGCAAAGGTCTATTAGAAAAGTTATTAAAGGTGTTGCAGTTGATAAACTTATTATGATTCATGTACCTTGAACATTATATTGGTTGTGACCAAAAAAAAAAATGTTTTTCTTATTTCATGAGTTCAACTCCAGTTGTGTACTTGTATTCACCAAATTTTGTTCTACCTTGATTGAGTTTCTTTTTCTCATGTAAGAGTTTGATTTGATAAATTAATCATCATTAAGACCTGATTTCAGCTCTATTATATAACAAAAGCATAAATTATAAATAATTATACCTTATTCATAAAGAAAATTTAATGAGACATTTACTTAATACATTCAAACAGGGTGAACCATATACTTTGATACATAGACCTATTGCCTTATTTTCTCGTAAAAAATCCAAATATCCATTTCAATAATAATAACATGCTTCAATCTCAAATGTAACCAAATTTTGAGTAAATTTCTTCATTGATTATTAACTTTGATCAAAATTTTATTTGAATCACTAAACTTTAATTTGTTCCAATCAAGTTATTTAATTTTAACAACTACATTAAATCTAGTCACCCAAAACAGATTTCATCCAAAAATTAATAAAAAATTTGATATGACTACCCAGTAAGTGACCACGAGTGCCATATCAACACCCTATCAGCTAGCACATCCGGTTCTTTTTTTTTTTTTTTTAATTTTGATTTGTTTTTCGAATCAATTATTGTGAGTAATTTTCTCCTCTTTGTATTTTGAAGATTTTTGGTTGATTTATTTGTAATCTTTTTTTTTTTTTAATTTTTAGATAAAATCTATTAGACTTTCTAAATTTGATATAATTAATAAAGTTTAATAATATTATTGATATAAAATTAAAGTTTAATAATTTAAATAAAAAATTTTAGTCAAAATTCAATATTGGAATTTTTGAATCTCTTAATGAGGCCTCAATTAAAATGCATCGGACCTTCGATGACGGTATAATTATTATGAAAAATTAGGCCAACAGTAAGTTTTATATCCAAACAACAGTGGTGCATTAGGATTTTTGTTGTTTGCTTACAGGAGCTAGAGGTTCCAGTTCATTCCAATCGTAACTTCTTTATTTATTTATTTTTTTCTCTTTAAGTTAACAACTTTTAACTTTTTTTTTCTAATTTTTTATTTTGATTTTTTTAATTTTTTCTCATATTTTTAGCTTTTTTTTTTAAAAGCTAAAAAATGATTGTTACTTTAATATAAAATAAAAATTATTATTATATAATAAATTAATTAATAAATAATTTTAATTTATTTGTTAATAAAACTGTTATTTAATTTTAAAATAATTTATTATTTTTGTAAATATTGAATAATTTAAAATCTTTCATTATCACCATTATTTTATGTCAAAAAATATATTTTATTATTAATATTAATTTAATTATTATAATAATTAATTTCACTTCCATTGAGCGGAATGAATCTCCCCGCTGTTCAAATGGGCTCTGAGTCCAAAACCATTTGCCGAGCCCAGGTGCCAATTTAATTAGAACCTTGACTCAACGCTTCTCCTCCTCCATAAGAAAAGAGCAGAAGACGAAACCAAGGAAACAGAGGAAAGCAAAAAAAAAAAATGCACGGTCGGCCTCGCAAAGCACCCAAACCAGAAGACGAAGCAGCTTCTGCTGCCAAAGCCCAGAAGCTACGCGCTCTCCAAACTCAATTCTTCTCCTATCACCACAATAAAATGTATCCTTTTTATTTTTATTTTTTAATAATCTTCTTTTACACTTTCTCTGATCCAACTAGTTTAATTTTTATTCTTCTTTTTTTTTCGACCTTTTGATATGAAAAAATTGGTCAGTTACACTAAAGAGGCAGTTGAACTCAGTGCTAAACTTCTTGAGATCAATCCTGAATCTTACACCGCCTGGAACTATAGGAAACTCGCTGTTGAGCACTATCTGAGTCAACCCAAGTCTAATTCTAACTCAGCCAAGTCCATTCTCGATGACGAACTCAGAGTGGTGCGCCGCTTACTTATCCCAAAGATTTGATTTTTACTACATTATTTTTAGTTTAATCAATGCGATTTTGTTCAAAATTAAAGAAAAGATCGAGTTTTGGACTTTGGATTAGTTACGATCTGAATTATATTTGAGTTTTATTAAAGCTATTTTGCTTTACTTGTTTTTTAAAATTCTGTTTCTTTCCTTAAATGTAATGATCGAATGAATTCGTGTAGGTAGAGAGTGCATTGAGGCAAAATTTTAAGTCATATGGAGCGTGGCATCATCGTAAATGGGTTTTAAGCAAGGGCCTTTCGTCGATTGATCATGAGCTAATATTGCTGGACAAGTTCCAGAAGGCTGATTCTCGTAATTTTCATGCATGGAATTATAGGAGGTAAAATTGCTTTGGCATTGGGGTTGTTATTCTTGGTGTGTGTGAAGGCGTGGACAATTCTTATTTTTGTGCCATTCATGTTGTTTTCTTTTGATTTTCTTCCCAGATTTGTTGCAGAATTGATGAACAGATCAAAACAGGATGAATTGAAGTATACTGAGGATATGATTTATACGAACTTTAGCAACTACTCAGCATGGCATAATCGCAGGTAAAACTTTTTGTAACTCTAAGGTCCAAGTATTTTTATGGTGCTTTACTTGTGTGTATAGGAAGTAAATGCTAATTTTTTAAATAAATATGTTATCTATGCTAGTTGGTTGTAGATGTTTTCCATGGTGAAGTTGCTTTATATTGAGGTGTGGTAGTAGTGACAAAAGTGTATTAAGTTCTGGCAATTCAATATAATTTCCCTTTTGGTGATGTGATATTTGTTGTCAGACTTAGGCTTTAATTGGTTTATGTGTTTTTTGTATTTATGAATCATCATCCAAAATAACATGCTGATTGTTGGTATATAATATTTCTCTTCATGCTCAATATGTCTGCTGATGATTTGTACTGTGCGAATAATTTCTGCAGTGTATTATTGTCCACTTTACTTGAGAAAAAGGCTGAAGGGTTTCTCTCCAAAGAGAGTGTCTTACCAGAGGAGTTTGAGTTTATACACCAAGCTATATTTACTGACCCTGATGATCAAAGTGGATGGTTTTATCATCTTTGGCTTCTAGACCAAACAGTTAAAGCTGACTCTTCTCTCCTTGTTTCTTCTTGGCCTGCTCATGGTTCTGATGTCCTTGTACTGGGAGATAGGTGCAATAATGGTTCTGCTTTTTCTCCATTCACAACTTTGCAATCCAATTCAGGGTCATTTCCAATTGTTCTTTATTTTAATCAATCTGTTGAGGGTGTAAGCTCATCTACAGTTACTGTTGAATCTGGATTTAATAATAGTGAAGATCTTGTTTGGAAACCACTTTCACTAAGCAACTCACAAACTGCACAAGTTTGGGTTGCACATTTAAAATTTCCAACTTCAGAGCTTCATTCTTCAGTGAAAGTTAGTGTTGGACATTCTAAGGGAATAATTTCAGCAAGTGGGTCTCAAAATAGCTATCCTTCAATATTTTCCTTTAAAGTACATGTACAGCCTATTGAAAGAGATTCCTCTCAAGGTTCAGTTTCTGAAAGTATTTTATGGAGAGGAGAAAATTTCAAGGTCTATGGAACACAATCTGAGGAATCAATTCCTATTTTCTCTTTTGATCAACTAAGTATGAGGAATGATCATGAACCAATGGCATCTAACTGGTGTGCAGAGGCTTTAGCTAAAGAGATTGAATGCTTCCGCGAATTGTTATCATTAATGGACTGGTAAACCAGGTTAACTTTATCAGTACCTTATTAAACATTTAAGAAGCAACGTTGTTAATACAACATCTCTTCTTTTTCTTTTTGTTCCTCTTTCTTGTAGTAAAATTGGAAAGCTTACACTTGCCAGATCGTTGATGGTTTATGATGCAATGTCATTTTCATGTGCTAACAAACTGGTTCATTCAGAAGAAGTTCTTGAACTGTATAGTGATTTGATGAAGTTGGATCCATCACATTACTCGTACTACAAGGATGAACGTAGCTTAGTCTTACTGCAGCAGGTCAGTACATTCTTTTCACGGTGATTTTGTCTCCAAAAGCATCACCATTTAAGCTTTTTAGTATCCAAATAGCTCAACTTAGGTATTAGAAAGTTTCTGTGCATGTTGGTCCTCTCAGTTTTTACGCATTTTTGACCCCCACTCATGATAAGATGTAGGTTTTCACTTTTGTTCTAACTTTAGTATAGATTATTAGATTTATTTGGAGGCTAACAGAAAACCTTTTATTTATCTATTTTATAGGTGACTTCTAGTAGGGAATCTTTAATGAAACACTGCTTTCAGTATAAGGACTCAGTTTCATCAACTATTTGCAAACCTATCTGTCTCCGGCTGAATCATTTATCGCTATCACGAATGGGAGCTTTTGAGAAATTACTGTGGGTCCAAATATTAGATCTCAGCCATAATGAACTACAATCAATTGAAGGTATAATATTCAAACTAATGTTTAAAATATTGTTTGTCAAATTGGAGGCTGTTTAATTAAGTTCCTTACACTTGAGCTGCCCTTAGTGTTTCTTATATATTCTTGTTTTCACACTCGACTCCACTCCACTTCATACCCTTTTATTCTTAGTCACAAAAACCATGAATTCATGCATGATGCTCCTTGTTTGGGCCTTTTTTCCCTTCATACTCGTAGTTTGCAGTGTGACCAATTATCACCTTACTAGAGTTGTATGTACTGATTAGGAGTAGAACTTTTTACTTATGTTTACAGATAATCCTTTCAACCACTTACACTTTACTGAATGCATTATTTTCATTAATTTTAATGGTAGGATTGGAAGCTATGCAGCTCCTCTCTTGCTTGAGTTTGAGAAACAATAAACTGAGAAGTTTTACTGCACTGGATCCTTTGAGAAAGCTGAAGTTATTAAGAGTATTGGATATTTCATACAACCAGATTGGTGAACATTCTATTGACACAACAAGGTACTTGTGCTCTTCTCCTTTGTCTCATTCAGTAGGAAGCGAATGGAACAACGATGAAACTGTGATCAGTGATGTTGCTCTTATTAACCATTGGGAGGCTTTTTTTATTTTTAAAGAGTTGAACTTGAAGCAATTAGATATTGTGGGGAATGCAATTGCTGATGAAAAATTTAATTCAATTCTGGTCAAGGTTATGCCTACACTTAAGCAACTGGATGGGGAACTATTAGATTAAGTTTTAATTTGTATTCTTGGTAACCTCTCTACATATCCACCTTAGTCCCCACCCATACCATATTTTGTTGTAATATGAGAACTTTATTGTAACATGAGAATTTGTTGAAGATGTTATTGTGTTAAAAGTTGTTGGTTATAAACATTGAATAAAAGTTTGACCAATTATTTTTGTCAAACTTGAACAACTGTGGAAATCCACCTAGAATTGGATATCATTATTGATTTATATTAATAATTCATGTTTGTTGCCTATCATAAGTAAACAGTTTGCCTAGCTTTGCATTCTCAGATACTTGGAATGGGCTATGCTGTCATAGTAACTTTATTTTACCCAAATTCACGTGCACATCACAATGCCAACCCAACCCTTTACCCTTGCTCCCTCTTCAGTCATCTCTCGTTTCCTTTTCTCCCCTTCGCCCCCAACCCCCCCCCCCCCCCCCCCATAAAAAAAAAAAAAAGGAGTTACGGATGCATGTGGCTGGAAATACAGCAGTGGATGATAGCCAAAGGTAAAATCAAAAGTTATTCCAGAGGGTTATCTGGCATCGATAAGATTGATCGAGTAAATGCTACACAAAATGACAGAGACATGGTCGAAGGTGCAGGAAACAATGCTGGCAAATATCTAAACTGTAGGCACCTTGAAATGAAGAAATGGAGAAAACTGACTGTTAAAGTGACAAAGGTATCCTGAATGCTTCTGCTTACATTACTGCATAGTTCATCTGCAAAATTCCAATTACAAAATGTTAGTCAAATCTAATATACCATGGAAAACAAATGACATTATCTCTATTCAGGCAGAATCAAGTTGATTTAGTTTTAGGACTAAGAATATTAAACTCACCAAATTGTTGTCCGCAGTAGCTTCCTGTCTCTTCCTCCACATTCTTCTGCAGCCCCTGAAAGCATGAGCGAGCTAAGACGCCAAGAATCAGCCCGAGCAGGGCAACAAAAATTATAGCTTTTTTCATGTTATTATACAACTTTGACGCCATTCTAATTTGGAATTTCTTCCCTCCTTTTTTCAATCTTATCTTGGATTGACGTTCTGGCCTTTTCCGAAACAACTGAATTGAAATGAATGGGAAACGCTTCTGCCTTAACAATGATCTCACATTCCTCTTATCTACACATGATCAAAGCCTTCATCTATTATTAACAAACACTATTCAATTAAAATTTGGTAGTAAGAAGGAAGGTTCGTTGGTCAATATTGATAGGGTCAAGATGCATAATAATCTTTATTCTTCTCAGCTAACTTGTTCAGAAAATGGGGACTGGCTTTATTAAAAATAAAACTGTAATTTCTTATATATCGTTAAATTATGTTAGTTTATAAGATAAGAAAATGGAGAAATATGGTTGATTCGAATCTCGCCAAGCACAAAGTCAACCTGTATCTGCATAATCGTAAACCTCTTTTCTTGGACTCCAAACTATTCATTTTTAACATGCTTGCAAATTTTGATTGTTTCGTATTAACAAAGTCTCATTTACAATTTTTATTATAATTTTATAATTATTTAATCACATTAAATAATTATATAAGGATCTATCATTTACAATATAGATTTTATATAAAATTTTGATAGACGTTATATAATTTTAAATTATAATTAATTAATTATATTATATTATAATAATTATAAGTGATGTGTTTTCATCCTCCAAAGATTTTGTTGATTATTTTCAAAATCAAAATAAATATTTTTTCTTAATTAAAAAAGAAAAGAAAAGTTGCTTACTTGAAATTTCGATATAAGTTCAATGATCGAGAGGTTTGGTTACTTTTCAATCTTCAGTAATAACTCACGGTTTTTTTTTTGTTCATTGTTGAATTATAAAGATAGAAATCCAGACCTGAAAACTTTCTTCGAACTGGCCATAATAAGAAAAATCTATGCAAGAGAGAGGATCATCCCCAAGAATTATAAACACTTTTCTAAAGGTCGATCAAGTTTAAAATACTAATCTTACCGACAATATGTATATTAAATTTAGGCCTTAGCTTTGCCCAAAAATGAAAATACATTTAGGCTTTGAAAATTATAGTGTATCTTGCTTTTACATTTATTTTTGTCGAAAAAAAAATTAAGAGAATGAGAGGTTATTTCATCTCTAAAATTAAAAATAAATCATTAATCTAAAAGAAGATTTATAAATCTTTTAAGTTTTTTTAAATTTATAAATTATTTATCATTAAAAATTCATAAAATTTCAATCTTGAATATTTCACGCCTCAATATTTTACATTCAAACTCTAAATCCGCTTGCGCTAATCCCTATTTATCCTGCTTTTTAACATTTGGCCCAACTTCTTTTTCCTCTCAATACTGTCTTCAGCTGATGAACAGTCTTTCACATTTCGGATCAAATAACATAGCATTTCAACATTGGGTAAGTGCTAGTGAATATCTATGTTATAACTTTTTAAGTATGTTTGGCTTTGTTTACAGCTTAAGTATAATAATAATTGGGTTGCTGTCAACTTAAATTTTTAGGATAATTGATCACTCAATTTGACATGACATTTAAACTCTTGACCCTTTTCTGGTCTATTTCCGATTCGTATGTTATATGGAAAGAGTATAAGAAGGCCGTTTAGCAAAGATTGTTCATAAATTCATGGCCAGAAGCTAGGAAAACAAGTAACTTCAATCTCATTCTTAGGTGATTTCAACAAAAACAGAAAGGGCTAAAAATCCACTTAAATCTCATAATTGATTTTCAATTGACATAGCATTTTTCTTTGCCTACAACTTGGAACCAGAAAAAGCATCATTAATGGATTGATAGGCTTTGCTGCTACAGAAATTTTTTCTCTCAAAGTTGAAGATTATGGACCTAACATCACCAATTCACCGTGACTTTAGGTGTCCGCTTTCTCTTATTTAGGAATGTAAATAATATATTAGTACTTATAAATTATTCAGATTCGATTCGAATAAAACTTGAATTCGATTCGATTATTATCGAGCCGAGCTCGAGTTCGAGTACAATTCATTGATCAAGCCGAATTCAAACATTCTTATATTTAGTTCGAATAGCTCGCGAGCCTAATTGAACTTTTATATTTAAATATATTTTTATTATTTTAATTAATAAAATATCTTAAACTCGAGCTCGAATATAAATAATCAAGCTTTTATCAACTATAAGAATTGAATTTATTTTTATATGTTAATCAAGTCTAATCGAACGAATTAAAACTAAAAAAATGAAACTCGATCGAATTCGAACCGAATATCAAACTTTAAATTTTGAATCAAGTTCGAATTCACACTTAATACTGTATCGACTCAAACTCGATTGATTACACCTCAACTCCTACCTTTTTTCTCTAAGTTTTCCAGATAAAGTTGCGCGCAGTGGATTATAATGAATCTGTTTAAAATGTATTATAATTTACAGACGTTTGTCGGGCATCGATGAGATTGATCGAGTAAATGCTACCTAAAATAACAGAGACATTGTAGAACGTGCAACAAGCAGGGCTGGCAAATATCCGAACTGTAAGCACTTGGAAATGAAGAAATGGAGAAATTTGACTGCCAATGTAACAAAGTCATCCTGAATACTTCTTTTCATAGCACCAGCGAGTTTACCTGAAAAATTTTATTAACATTGGAAATCAGAAAAAAGGGAATTTATATTGGAAAACAGTTTATCAGTATCAATAATATTCAAAATGGAACTCACCAAATTGTTGTCCACAGTAGCTTTGATTCTTCTGAATCTCGTCCACGTTATTTTCCAACCCTTGAAAATATGTGCCAGCAATGACACCAACAAGCAGTCCAAGCAGGGCATGTAAAATTAGAGCCTTGTTCATGTTGTTCTCCAACTTTGATGCCATTCTATAATCTGAAACCTTTTCCCTACTTTTCACTTTTTTCTTTTTTTCAAGCAATACTCTACACTCGATAACAATGAAAAGGATAAGTGTCATGGACTAAGTTTTTTTTTCAATGAAGCAATAAATCGTGCGATACTTGAATAGATGTTTCCACACAAGTTAACCAAGGATACTTTAATATCTGAATAAGCAACTAACAAGCCACAAGTTAATCTCAAACATACATAATGATATATCGAGCTAAAATAAGAGCACACTAAGGCGATCCCCAGTGTTCTCATATAAAAAGAAATATTTTATTAATATTGATAATAGTACAATGAGTCTTTCCACCATCGTGGGGGCTAGATGGGCAGCCTTAGATGGATGATCTAGCATATACCTTAACCAGTGAGATAGCACAACAATATGTCGATTGATCACCCCTTTTAAAGAGCAAATGAGATTTTATAACTATGCTACCAAAAACCATTACAATGTTTGAAATGATGACATTTTTTCGTAGCACATGAGATCTACCTTCTCCATTGGCATCTTTATCCGGTTATGAACCTACACATGGGTGACTCATGACAACCTATGCCCGGTCATGACTTTATACAACGTTGGTTCATGACATCTTTCCTCATCTATCCTATTGATGCCCTCGTCAACTTGTTAGCTTGAAATTCTTCGATCTTTCGTTTAAAAGCTCAAAGGTCATGATCTCTTTCCTAACTGGTTTCTTTTGGTCTTAAGCCTTTCCACTTCACTAAGTATTCATGAACTATTCTTTGAGATATCTTAGATACCCTGTCAACTAAAATCTCTTCAACTTGACATTTTGATGATGACCCTGGTTGACTCCCCACGGCTTGCATCTATGGGATCTACATGGAAATGCTTTAAGTTGCTAACATGGAACACTGGATGCACCTTCATCTATTTTGGTGGGTCAATTTTGTGAGAGGCATTCCCCATTTTGGAAAGGATTTTCACTGAACCTTTATATTTATGCACCAATTTATGATCTTGTTTTCTTAGGAACTTGGTTTGTTCAGACACTAGTCTGACAAGAACAAGATCACCAACTATGAATTACTATACCCTACGACCCTTATCTGCCCATTTTTTCATGTGCTTCGATGCCTTTTCTAAGTATGCTTGTGCAATTTCTATATTTTGTCTCCATTATTTGTTAAGGTTGAAGGCTTGCGGATTCTTTCCTCCATACAACTCTAAGAAAGTATGTGGTAGTCTTGGTAATTATCTAGTGACCATTTCAAATGAACTCTTATTTGTGAAAGAACACTTGTTGGAATTAAAACAAAGCTGAGCTACATCCAACAATGAAGGCTAATTTTTTTGATTAGCTTGAACAAAGTGTCTTAAGTACTCCTCTAACAACCCATTGAATCATTTGGTTTGATCATCGATTTGCGGGTGATAGCTTGAAGAGATGTTGAGTTGAGATCCCAAGATATTGAAAAGTTCCTTCAAGAATAACCCAGTGAATTTTGGATCCGTATCATTGAAAATGTTTTGAGGAAGATCCCAAAATTTGATTACATGTTTAAACATTAGTCGAGTTGTATCTTCAGCAGTGCAATACTTTTGTGTGGGAATGAATGTGACATACTTCGAAAAACGATCAATCACCACCATAACAAACCTAAGACCGCCAACTTTAGGAAGGTCCGATATGAAGTCAAAGGAGATACTTTTCCAAAGTCTTGGGGGCACAGGTAGTGGTTCAAACATACTTATCAATTTCTTTTTTCAACTTTATCTTGCTGACAAACAAGGCAAGTCATCATATAGTCCATCACATTTTGTCGCATATGAGGCCAATAATAGCCTTGTTTCAGTAGGGCCAAAGTGCGTTGCCAACCAGGGTGCCCCGCCTATGGTGTGTCATGGTATTCCCTCATTAGCATCTATTTTAGATCTCCTATTTTTGGCACAAACAACTGAGAGCCCTTTGTTAACAAGACCTCATTTTTTTACCAAAAGTACTTGGACTTCTTTTCTTCTACTAGCTTCAGAATGGTACTAGCCTGTGAGTTTTTTCTTAAATTATCTTCAATTAGCTTGCAGACGTCTGTTGTGACTTTACTAGCCGCCATTAGGGCAATTTTCCTAAGAGTAACCAACTTTACTCGTATACTCAATGCATCTGCCACTTGATTGGTTCTTTTAGTTGTGTGCTTAAAACAAAATTCAAATTCGACTAAAAATTCTTACCATCTAGCTTGCTTAGTTGTGAGCCTCGATTGGGTGAGAAAATGACTAATTGTATTGTCCATCTTCACAATGAAGTGTGAACCTAACAAATAATGCCATAATGCTTTCAGACAATGAATTATTATCGGTAGTTTTTTTTTTTCTTAAATCATATATCTCTTTTCGATTTTACTCAACTTTTGACTTTTAAATGCTATCGGGTGCCATTCTTGTAAAAATACTCACTTAATAGCAAAGTTAGATGCATCTATTTGAACTTCAAAGGGCTTTTTAATGTCAGAAAGAGCCAAGACATGGTCCTTTATCATAACTTCCTTTAATCCCTCAAAAGTCTATTGACATTTACTTGTCCAATACCATTTCTGCTCTTTTTTTAGTAGCTAGGTGAGGGCCATGATTCTATGAGAGTACCTTTTCATAAATCTCTTATAATAATTGGCCAATCTAAAATAAGTGGAGTTCACTGACATTTTTTGGTGTTGCCCACTCTTTGATATAACTTTTTTCATGTCCATTCGAATATAGCCTTGTTCAACAATGTGGTTTAAGAAGTGAATTTATGTTTGAATAAATGCATATTTTTCCTTTTTAACATACAACTGGTGGTCTTGTAATTTTTGAAACACAAGACGTAAGTGTTCTTGGTGCTTTTCTAACATAGAACTATAGACCATTATGTCATCTAAATAAATGACCACGAACTTGTCAAGATACTTATGGAACACCTGATTCATCAAGGTACAAAATGTGGTAGTGGCATTAATCAATCTAAAAGGTATAACAAAAAATTCAAATGCACCATACCGCATTACGTAAGTGCTTTCTGGCACATCTCATTCAATAACTCTAACATAATGATAGTCAGATCTCAAGTCCAATTTGAAGAAGTACTTGGACTGGCTCAATTAATCAAATAAGTTCATAATAAAGGGAATATGGTATTTTTTTTCACGATGACTTTGTTCATGGCCTTATAGTCCACACATAACTATAAACTCTCATCATACTTTTTCTGAAATAGCACGAGTGCCTTGAATGGTGCTTTCAATGGTCTAATGAACTCGACTTATAAAAGCTCATCTAATTGTTTTCTCAATTTAGCCAAATCTGATGCAACTATGTGATATGAGACTCTAGTTGGTGGTTTGACTCATGAGAGAAGCTCAATTTCATGATCCATCGATCTTTAAAAAGGTGAGACCTTAACCCTACAGATATCAATTCCAATTCAATCCTTTCTTTGTAAATCGACATAGCCACATAGGAGGGCTTCTTTCTCTTTACCCATTTCTTAAATTATAATGCTGAAATAATTTTTTTTTCACTTTTAAAAAAGATTGTGGTTGGCATAACATACGAGCGTTCCCCCAAGAATAATAGACAATTAGCAATAGAGATTGGGATCGTTTAAGCTAACATCATGAAGTTTAATCCTAAGATAATATCAAAGTCATCCATGAGGGAAACTGTGAAGTCTACCTTTTTTTTCTATGGCCTCAACTTAGTTATCACACTCTTGAAGCTTTCATTTATCGCAAAGGCTAGTGAATTAATCGCTTTCATTTGCCCACAATACTTGTTAACCTTGAAACTACACCTTTTTACTTTCTCTGATGTGATGAAGGTATCAGTTGCACTCGTATTTACCATGACTTTTGTGGTCTTCCCATTGAGTACAAAATCCACATGATTAAACTTCTTTTAAGTTTTTTCTTTATCATGTTTAATTGGGTATGAAAGGTATTAAAGAACCGTATTGAGTTTATATTGGCTAGCTCTTTTTCAACTTCTTCAACTTTTTCAGGCATTTTTATAGACTTTTGAGATAATGCCCTCAAAGCATAAACGACACTTTTATGTGGGCATTCAGCCACCCGATATAGTCTCTGGCATAAGAAGTAAGCTAGTGGTTGCTTCAATTTAAAATTTAATGCATTGTTTGCCTTGGGTTGGGTGTTGCCTTGATGGGAAGACCTTCTATCTGATCCCCCTCTGAAGGGTCGATCCACTATAGCCATCTTTCTTTCATTCTCAAAGTTTGAGTTATTACCACCTGATGAAAGATGTTTCTTTTTTAAGAAGTCATCATTATAATCATGAAGACGTTCAACAACAGCCATAGATGTGGCCACATCTTGCATCTTCTGTCTTTGTAATTCTATCTTAGCCTAAAGTTTGAGGCCCTCAAGAAAATAAAACATCTTATCCTTTTTGGATATATCTTTAATGTCCAACATCAAGGTAAAATAACTCTTTACAAACTCTCGCACCATTCCCGTTTGCACCAATGCTCGAAACTTTCTTTGGGTTATATACTCCACATTTTCAGGGAAGAACTAGTTTTTCAATTCTTGCTTAAGATTTACCCAAATTTTAATAGGGCATTCATCATTTACAAATTTTGAATACTACTATAGCTTGGCATCCTCAGAGAGATACATTGACACCATTGCAATCTTATCTTCCTTTGATTTTGTGTGTACAGCTCGAAAGTATAATTTTATGTCAAACAAAAAGTTTTCAAGCTTTTTTGCATCTTTTGCCCTCTCATAACATCGAGGCTCTGGCATCTTGGCCCTTTTCCCATTTTTCATCGAGCTAGAACTTGACTTGGCCACAACAACTTATAGAACACTTACTTGGGCTCGAAGCTCCTCAAACTCTTTCTAAAAAACTTTCAAGGCATCTCTAGTCTCTTTACCCAAATTATATAAAGTATCAGACAACTTCTGTTGAGATGTCTTAATCTTTTTTAGTTGATTATGAGTTACCACATGAGCTTTAAAGGTAGCTACCGTGGCCTCAAGCTCTTCAATCCTCTATTGATCACTAAATCCATCACTCGTAACCATTTTATCAATTCTTTAGCACTTCTCAACCATGCTCCAATACCACGTATCACGGATTAAACTTTCTTTTAATAAAGTAATAGACCATGCAGCACTTGAATGAATGTTTTCACACAAGTCAGCCAAGGATACTTCGATATCTGAATAGGCAATCAACAAGTCACAAGTTAATATCAAGCATACACAACGATATATCATGACAAAATTGGAGCACACCAAGGTGACCTCCGATGTTTTCATATAAAAAATATTTTATTAATATCAAGAATAGTACAATAAATCTTCCCACCATCTTCAAGATTAGAGAAGCGACTTTGATGGGTGGTCTAGCACATACCTTAGCCAATGAGATAGCTTAACAATACACAGACTGCTCATCCCCTTTAAGAGCAAATGAGATTTTATAGTTATACTATCAAGAACTATTACAATGTTTGAAATAGGGATATTTTTTTCTAGCACATGAGATCTACCTTTCCCCTTGGCACTTTTACATGAACATGGCCCTATACATGGGTGGCTCATGACAATGTATGTGCAGTCTTAACCCTATACAAGGTTGACTCATAACAATAAGATCTTGCTTTTCCAAGGATCTCATAGTCTTCTTATATATTGTTAGAAATAATAACTTAAATTTTATAAGAGATTTATTTGAGATTAGCTAGATATTATTTAATGAATAAAAAAAAACTTATAAAAAAAATTCTAAGAGAAAATGGATTCTTGATAAGTAAGTTTGTATGTTTATAAATATGTGAAGTCTCTATAAGGTTAGGTATAAAAAAAGATAAAAAAAAGTTGTAGGGTTCTATGAGATAAACATCTATAGGACTATTAGAGATTTACATCTTGTGGATGTAAATGTTTAAATGTTTATGAGTGGATTAAAAGAGACTAAGAAAGTTCACATAAGTATGGTGCATGAGTGCACATGGAAATGTATTTATTTGGGTTGAAAATATTCAATAGGATTAGAAGAGATTGAGAAAACCTATGGGTATTGATTATTGAGTGTTGATTGATATGAATTATATGTTTGTAATTTTTTACAATTAGTGAATCTTTTTTTCATCTATAAATGTAGGTCTGTTTGACTGAACCATGCCAAATTGTTATCTTTTGTGTGATTGATTGTTCGATTTCGTTTCTGCTATTAGAAAAAATAAATAAGAAAAGAGGAATAATAGAAAAAAAATTTGGCTTTGAGGTAAGAAAAATACTTTTTTAAATGCAATTATACCTTTAAGATACAACAAAGCCTTAAACTCTCTAATTAAAAGTAGTGAAAATGGTTATATTAAAAGATTTATTTATAATGAATGAACAGATAAAAACTTTTATTCAGATGGTTATGACATTCTATATAATCATGACCTTTATGAATAATAATCTATTTATATTCAAATAGTTATGACCATTTGTTATATGATAATTATTTTTATTCAAACATAATTATTTAAAATATAAATAAAATTAATACAAAAATTAATTTATTTATCAATAATTAAATCTTTCTATCAAATGTAGAATGCACCACATTCTAAACTACCAATAATCTCCCATTAATTTAGAATGTTGGTGCTTAATTTTTACCTTTCACACAAATAAATATTATGAATACAAGAATGTATCTCTCGATTTAAACCTTCAATTAACATATATATCTTAAAATTCTAACGAAATTGATGGTATTCACATATTAAACCTCAACTCCTAGTGTTAGAATTAAAAATATAACACACATAATACTTATTTATTCTTCTATCAGAGGTTTATAATCGTTTTTAGCACTATTATGGCCATATGCTTATCTATTCATAAACATTTACAAGAGATACTCCAATTCTTCTTGTTTAAGTGTCACAGCTTCTATGTTTATATAGATAGACTTTTCATTATGTCTCTATTACTTTAGATATTTAAAACTTCATTAAGAGTATAAAAACTCATCCTCCCCGCGTAATAGATCACACTAGTTTCTAAAATTTGAATGGATTTTACTAGTATTTAACAGACAAATAACAATAACTTGTTTTTACCCATTAAGCTTTGTAATTAGAGGTTACTAGTTCAAAGTTAGGTTATCATTATTGGTGTCTAATAGTAAGGGTTTAATCCATTCTACTTGTAGTACTACTAACTAAATATTTTGAAATTCAATTTTCTTTTATGATAATTACCCCCACTTGATATTGAATTTCTAATATAATCACTTCAGGCTAAATGTCTAAACTTTTCATTTTGTATATCATTTATATGCTTCAGACATTGTTGCCTTATTCTTATCATTTTAAAAAATAGTTGGTTTTGGTTGGAGCCATAACTCTATATTTATTAATTTCAACCATTCTATTTCCATACTTTTATATATTTTTAATACAATTATACTTCTAGTACAATTGGATAAACTCAATGAATAAACTAAACGATTTTAGTCCTTTTAAGATTTTTAAGAATCTTTTTATGACTTTACTATAATAAGTATTTAAACTTATTAGCTTGTATAATTTGCTCACAAAATTAAACTAAAATCTTACAACATTATAGTGGTACTAAAATCTTACAATAGTATAGTGGTAATTTTTATTTCTTTTGATTCTTATCACCCCCACCATGTACAGGTATGCATTCTTTTATTAAAGAATATCTCATTCAATTATCAAGATATCATATATATTTAATTAAGTTGCTATTTCATTTATTTTTTTACTATTTGGTGTTTTTTTTTAAAGTAAGAGGCCTTTAAAGCCATCATTAATGAAAGATAATTAGCTGATATCTTAATATTTTAATAAAAGTTTCAAAACTTTTATATTTAAACTCAATATAAGAGTTTACATCAATAAATAGATTTCTAATATAATCATGCTTCTATAGTCTTCTTTTAAGACTTTTATGTGAATTCATAAATATTTATATGAATCTATTTCATCATGGATATTATTAATAATTTTTTATTATCATGAACAGAGCCATTTTGATCACCCAAATGGATCGAATAGAATTCTTTTTGCTATTATAAAAGTTTTCAAATTCATAAAATCTTTGAATCATTCATGGTTTTCAAAGTAAATATATATAAAACCATTGATGATAAATCACTTGTACAATCCATGAATTAGTCTATATACATAAAAAAACCATGGCTTTCAAAGTAAATATACTTTGAAATTTTTTACTATATAAAACCATTGATGATAAATCATTTGTACAGTCCATGAATTAGACTATATACATAAAAAAATTACCACAATGTGATCAAAATTGTGGCATCAATTTTGACTTATGATTATTCTAAGCCAACCATAATAATCCACATCATACGTATAAATTATATAGATTTAATTATTAAAATTATCTTATTTATAATGATAACTTTTAGTGAAAACCAATTGTCTTAAATCTTATCATAAGTTTTCATTACTTATAGTAATTGCCTTATGGCCAATTCCAAGTTCATGATTATTGAAACCTCGAAACTTAATTTCAAAATTTTATGAGAACGTATTTCTCCACCATTGTGTAGCCTATATATCTCTATTATTTATCATTTTTTATTGGTCAAAATATTTTTGGATATATAATAAATTCAAACTTTCTCATAGGACCAATATGCCTATATACAATAAAAGTCTATAATATATTTAACTCCAATTTCAAATACTTTCACAATCATTTTGTGACCAATATGTTCATATCTAGATCGCCATATCAATGCAAGTCATGAAACATGAATCCAAATGATCATTTTCATAAAATAGTATAAATAAAATTATAATATGAGTTTTACTCATATTTCATGAAAAAATTCATGATGAGTTTGCATTGGTTAAATTATTGATTGGCTAACTCTAAGGCTTATAGCTTTCACAAACCAATATTATTATCTAAGCCCATATATTAATATGGTATATAACCAACCGCATCCTTGCCATTGTCATGAAATTATTGAAAACCTTGAAAACTTGTTCACTTTTCAGTTTAACAGCCTACAAAAGGCCAATTTTTAGGTATAAGAAGCAAAAATACTTTTATTGTCTTTAACCAATAATGTGTTAATTGGATGATGGCATTCTATCTCCATAATCCATATCTTTCTTATATGTATAAGAAAAAAAATTCCATCCCATTTAGTTTATTTTTGTAATATATGGCAAATTATACCAATGTTCTCCATGCTATTACAAAATGGAATTAAACACATGCATGTATTAGTGCCTTTAGAACATTGAATTGGCATTTTTTTTCTAATTTATAAACATGCCTAATTAGACATTGATGAGCATCCTTCAAAATGCTAGTAACTGACAAATGCTTCAATATATTTTTTTAATGGCATGCATTTTCATTTAATCAATATCCCATATGTAAAAAGCAATAATGCTTTTTTGTAACTATTGATTAACTCTTTGACGATTTTTTATGATTTTCACTTTGTGATTGTTCATAATAAAATTTTATTTTGTAAAATCACTTCTAGTGTAATACACCCAGCAAACAAAATACATGTCATACTACCAATGTTTCTGATAATAATCATTATTTGGTTTATTATCCACCAATTAATCTATGAAATATCATATCTTAATAATAATTATTCACGTATATCAATTTAATTTTAATTGATTTTCATGGAAATTGAACACTAGTAAAAATTTGAACCAATAATAAATTTTAAATATATATATTAACATTTGATTTATAAATGATCAACAATGATAGAATTATACAAATAGCTTGACTCAACTTATTATCTCAATTTTGGTGTCATGATTTAATAATAAAACTAATCTTGTAGCCAAATCTTATTTTTTGCATATATTTTCTACTTGCATCTAATATCTCATGGTAAATTCTTTTACCCATTTCTGATTATTTTTCATAGAAACCATGGGACAATTTGTTTGTTTTATATATAATAAAGATATAACAATTAAACAATCGGTCATTCCATTAGGACCCAATTTAATTCGTTACTTGATAACAAGTGATAATTCTTTTGACTGTAGATCAATTCATGTTTTTTTCTTTTATATTTTCAAGCTATTTCCCATCTTACTCTTTATAAGTATCGATTTTTCAAATAAATATAATACAATTCATTAAATTCAATTGTGGAGTCAATTTCAGTATATGCATAAACTTATACAATGTAATTAATATTTTGCATATTGTGTTTTGATTGTATATACTAATGAAATAAATTGTTAACGAGTTTATCTTATTCAATCAATCTTTTTACCAGCAATTATGTAAAACATAAAACACATACCTCTAATAAAGATCTTTATAAAAATTAATATTTTGGTCCATAGAAACATTAAGCCTTTGACACCTTGAGCCGCTTTTAATATTGATTTACAAATCATACCAATTTTTTTCCTTTGTATCTTCATGTGTAAAATATAAATTTTTAATAATTGCTTTTAAATTGTTAGAAAAAATAAATAAGAGAAGATGAATAATAATAAAAAATTTTGGCTTTGAGGCGTGAAAAACACTTTCTTAAAGGTAATTATACCTTTAAGATACAACAAAGCTTTAAACTCTCTAATCAGTAATAGTGAAAATAGTTATACTAAAAGATTTATTTATAATAAATGAACAGACATAAACTTTTATTCAGATGGTTATGATCTTCTGTATAATCATAATCTTTATAAATAATAATCTATTTATATTAAATAGTTATGATCATTTGTCATATAATAATTGTTTTTGTTCAAACATAATTATTTAAAATATAAATAAATTTAATACAAAAATTAATTTTATTCATTAACAATTAAATTTTTTTATCCAATGTGAGATGTACCACATTCTAAACTACTAACATCCGCTGGCATGAATGGTTAATTGATCAGGCACCTTTTTTTTCAAACAAGTGGTATCAGAGCTGAAAGTTTAAAACATGAGAAGAGATAAAGTTAAAAGAGCTCGATTGAAAAAAAGAGTTTGAGTTTGTATTTTGAAGATTGAGAATAGATTTACGTGAAACGTAAAGACACACAAGAGAAGATAATTGAGAGACTTTCATTGCAAGTAGAGCCAAACATGTCTAGCATGAAGATAAATAATTTGATAGAATTTGAGATAAGGTAGAGATTATTGAGAATAATGGCTCAAATCCTATAAGAGATTTGTTTGGGATTGGCTAGATATTACTTAATGAATAAGAAAACTTGCAAAAAAGAATTCTAATAAAAAATAAATTCTTGATAAATAAGTTTGTATGCTTATAAGTAGTGTTTGAGATTGGCTAAATATCATTTGATGGATAAGAAAACTTGCAAAGAAAAATTTTAAAAGGAAATGGATTTTTGATAGGTAAATTTGTATACTTATAAATAGATAAAGTCTCTATATGATTATGTATGAAAAAAATATGTAAGAGAATTATAGAATTTTATGGGATAGACATCTCATAGGACTATTAAAGATTTACATGGTGTGTATATTTGAATATTTGTGAGTGAACTAGAAGAAACTGAGAGAGTCCATAGGTATGGGGTATAGGTGCATATGAGTATGTGTTTATTTAAATTAAAAATACTCTATAAAACCAAAGTAGATTAAGAGGGTCTATGAATATTAATTGTAAGTATTTGAGTTAATATTTGTTTGTAATTTTTTACAATTAGTGAATTTTTTATTCATGGACATAAGTTGATTAAGACAAATTACATTAAATTATTGTCTCTTATATAATTAATTAATTATTTAATTATACTTTTGTTGGTCGAATGGAATAGAGTCTTTTTGCCGAAATATATCCCATCAGAAACCGAGTCAATCTGCCGGGTCATGCTTGATTAATAATTTTTAATAATCTTGAAGCTTTTCTGTCAAAACTAAACGAGGAAGTAGGGATGTTCATTGTTCATTGATCTTTCTTGTCTGACTTCCTCAGCATCTGGTGGTTTGCCATATAAAAGTTTATGTAATTTAAATATAAGAAATGATTGTTTTGTTACAGATTTGAGTCTTGCAGAGCACAAAGTCAACCTCCAACAAAATAAATCATAGTATTAATTAACCCTTTTGTTTTGCTGAGTACGTTGTCTGGTCTATAGATTTATTGGACTTACATTAGACCTGTTTATAAGTTGGGCTATAAATATGAATTTTGGAGCCTAAACTTGACCTGATCCTAATAAATTAATAAAAAATATTTTTATTCAAATTTAACTTTAAGGATATATAAAATATTAATATAAAATATATTTTTTATTATTTTAATATTTTTAACAGTAATTTGATCTTTTCAAGCCGATGGGTTGGCATTGGCATCGGTCAAGGGATTTCAAAGGCCAGTCGGATCTAGTCCGACCAATAGATAAGTCTGCTTGGACACATGTAAAACGTTAATCTAGTACTTGTTCACTTTATACATGTAAAACTTCCTTCTACTTCCTTGCGTAGTAAAAAAATTCCTTTTATCCAGATGTTGAACTCGGTATGAACTAAAAAATGTTTATGAACTCAGAAATGTTTATGTCCTTCTGTATCAACTGTTTAATAACCAGTTATAAGAACTTCAGAATGAAATGATGAATGTAAATATGGAGAGAAAACATGTTTAGATTTATTCTACCATAGAGTTATGTCTTGAAAAGTTATTACTAAGGTTGATTGGAGATTGATCGCATAAATGATAGACAAAATGGCATAGACATAAAAGGAGCAGGCTGCAGCACCAGAAGGTATTTGAATTGCAAACATTTCGCCAGGAAGAAATGGAGGAACTGAATTGCCAATGCTGTGAAGCCATCACTCATGTTTCTTGCCCCAAAGCCTTGTTGCTTAACTGCAAATATGAGTCACAAGTGAATAGAAACAAACTAAAATTGCAGTAATCCATAAAAAGAGAAATTGTGGAAAAATTAATTTGATTACTTTTTCTTTTCGTCCCTCATTTGTTCACAGCGTTTTCAGGCTTCAACATATTCGCGAGATGTTCTTTGTTCTGTTCCTCCAAATTGTTATGTAATTCATGGAAACATGTGCTTAAGGTAACATATATAAGCACTCCAAGCAGAGCACAGAGATAAATATCCCTGGTCCATTATAGAAACTTTCTAGCTTCTTTTCAGCTACTGAAGGCTAATGCAAGCAATGAGGGAGTGCTTCTGCTCTCTCAGATTACCAATTTAATACACAATAGCAGATTGCAATGAGTCATCTAACCAGGTCAAGTTCCAAGGTGGGTCATTGGAGTAATCAAGTAAAAATTTCTCTTTTCTGGTCAGAAACATAGTTGGGGTTAGCCTAATCTACTCGGGGTTAGTTTTCTTCGTCTTCAACTAAGTTCTTTGAATGGTATTAGTCAACCAACAATGGTATGTTCATTACGCGGCTGCTGCATCATATCCTTTAACATTTTGAGACAACCAGAGAGGAAGACCATAAGTTCGAGTAGACTTTCATTCCTGGTTGGAATTACATACTTTTATGCAAAGAGAGTCTCAAAACTGTAACATTTACCTGAGAGATACATCCTAACCATCTAGAAACAGAGCCTGCTCTGCTTATATTAGCCAGGTTCAGAACTAAAATGAGCCCAGTAGCCAGCCCCGGTTGAAAAAACTCACGCTGAAACTTCTAGGGGTGTATCTGTATAAGTCATGCTTCATTTTCCTTCAGTCACATTGAATGTTATTTTTCCGAAAAAAGCAGCTTTAACACGGGAAAAGGAGACCGAAAGAAGCTGTCAAATTCCTCTATAGAAGTTAAGTTGAATTGTTTTGTTTGAGATTGTTACAACAGTTCCTTTTATGAAGATAATCCAAATTCGGGGAATATTTTGGGAGGCGATTAATGTGGCAAAGATCCGGACCAGAACCATAGGATCACCCTGAAAGTTGGTTAATTTGAACATCAACATTGTAGATTTATGATCCTCTGTTGAAACGCTTACAAGATGATCTCGGGAATGGTTTCTCATTGAAAATTCAAACCAAAAGTGCTACATGAACAGAAACTAGGACAAACCTCAAAACGACATTTATGAACTGACAATATGTTACATTGTTGTCAGCTGTGTCTTGTTTTGTTTCCCTTTCTTTTTTTTTTTACAACAGATTCATGGAGTCGAGAATCTTTTCCAATTTGAACAAAATTCAAAACAAGCATTTGTCTTTTATATTTGTAATAATTTTAACCAATTAAGCTACAATATATAGAAAATTTTAAAACAATAACGTCAAAAACAAGGTGACGAATTAAAAAAAAAAAAAAAAAAAAGAGGACCCAATTACGAGCTCAACCGGTCAAGGGCGGTGCGAGCAGCGTTGGAGCTGGGCTCGACCTTAAGAGCCTCCTCGAAAGCTGCTTTAGCTTCGGCTTTCATCTTCTTCAATTTATAACACTCTCCCAACAGACAAAACGCCTTGACGTTATCCGCACTCAATTCTACAGCCTTGGTCAAATCGTCGATCGCCGAGTCCACTCGGCTGCCTCGGCGGTTCATGGACATCTTCAACTCGGCTCGTTTAAACAGAGCGTCGCCTCGTTCTTCATCAGTCAACGACTTGGAAGCAAGAGGGGAGAGAGCGACGTCAAGGGAGTCAAGAGCGGAGGTCTTGAAGCCCTGGAGATCAAGAGCGAGTGCCTTGAGGATGTAAGCGGCGGCGTCTTTTGGGTCAAGAGAAATAGCCTTCTCAGCTTCGGATTCGGCATGTTTGGCTAAAGAAGTGGTGGATGAGCGAGACTTGGAGGATCTGGCTTGAGAAAGAAGCTGGGCTCCGAGGACAAAGTGGCGCTTAGCTTGGAAGTCGGCTCGATTCCGATACCGGAATTTAGTGAAGATCTTTTTGGGGATATCGTGCATGGCGAGGAACATGAAAATCGTAACAAGAATTAAAGCGCCTTGTAAAAGAAGATCAGTCCACATCTTTCACTTAACCTTTCAAAACAGAGGACTAAAAGAAAAAGGTATGCTTTTGGAGGGGAAGGAAATGGTGGTTGAAATTACGACGGTTGAGACATTGGCCGTCAATTTGGTTTAACTTGGATGGAAGTTCCTTGTTTGTTGGACGAATTAACTACGGACGGTACAAAAAAAGTGAACTAGTCCAAACGCACCTTTGCTTTGGAGGTATAGTCGGGCTAAGCCAGAGCAAGATGAAGTTAAACCATGTCCCCTCCTCCCATGTCCATAGCCCATAGGCTAATAGTTAAGGGTTTTTTTCATGTTAGTAATGTTTAACTTAAATTTGAATTAAAATATCTTTTTACTAATATTTAAGATTTTTAGAATTTTAAACTCTTGATGACTGTTGACAAATTGAAACAATTTTATATGATAAAAGATCGTGTTAACTTCCTAATAGATTTGATGTGATAATACTTAATCCATTTATGCTAAAAAAATTGGATTTAAACTTTTCTAAAAAAAATAATAAAAATGAATGGTTTAGATGGACCCAAGGTCCAAACCTTATAAACCTGGGAATTAAACTCAACAATTAGAAACAACTCAACTGCTCATTAGAAACAGGAAATTTCTTTTTTTTTTTTTTAATCTGTAAGCCATTTATTCCACCCAAAAAAAAAAAATCCGTCAGCCATTCTTTTATTTGGCAGTAACGAAACTAGGATTTCAATTTCAGAGATGAAAACTTTATATTTAACTTTAGTGCGAGATTATAATTTTTTTTATTTGTCTAAACTTATATAAAATTAAATTCTAAAGGCAACCACCATCGCCTGCCCCCAAGTTTCATCCATGTGTGGTGGACGATTACATAACAATTTACACAAATTTCATACAAAAATTAAACAATATAAAGACTAAATTAAGAAAAAAAAATAGTGCATAATGCATGTATATGTAGCATTATCCTTTTTTTTTTCTAGTGTTTTTTTCCCTTTTGAGAATCCCTTGAGCTATTAGATCGAGATAGAATTCATAACATTTGTGCTTCATTTTTCCTTTCCGGCTGAGCCTTGCAGCTCGGGTTTATCCTTTGGTAATTTCTTTTGGCCAACTATACTTCAAAAGTTCTCTATAGTTGACGATATAAGGACTGATCGTCCAGCCCTTCACATGTTTGATGTTATGTTGGATAGATACATTACTACCTAAAAGACATTTGTTTATAAAGCTATATTGGGATTGTCTTCCCCCACATTATCTCAGATTACAGCAGTAGAAAAAATGACTCGCGATTGAATAATTTCTTGATCTCACAACCAACTTCCAGCAGCTTCAGAACAGAACAACCCGAGACAAAGTGCATTTTCAATTAGTAGAATGGAATTTGGTTAGTTTTCGGACTTCCTGAAAAGCATAAAAGCACAAATACAAACTACAGGCCAGAGGACTTACTGGCATCTTAAAGTTTGGTTCTACTATTAGCATGAGAAAGCAACAACATTGATAGAATACGGATTACGGTTGAAGCCCATATGCAGCATCAGTTACAAAGAAAATACATATCAAAGTAAATTCCGAATTCCTAAATCCTTCGGATTTTCACTTTGAAAATAGCTTATGTGGGAAGGCGGCCCCATCGAAAAACCTATATAAACACAGCAAGTTAGCTATAGCGCTTTGCTATATATATATATATATATATATATATATATATAATTGTAGGCCTCAATTTTAATGGGATTTATAACCGCCTTCCAAATGAGTTAGATGGCATCTAAAGTTGCCTTGGAGCTGAAAAGGTTCGGTTAGTGGAATAACATTACACGGCCAAGAGTTGCAGGTGCTGCTATAGTTAATTAAATCTCCAAAGTCAGCTCAGGTTATTCCAACAGAAGGAATGGCTTCAGTTGAGGGCCATCGTTACTGCGTTCCCATCTGCATAGACTGCAATGGAGACTTGAGCAACTTCTTTAATGCTTCGACTATGTTAGCAAAAGATGGCCGTTGGGCAGGATCACTACAAATTAAGAACAAAATGTAACCATCATCAGGAATAGAAAACATGCGATTAATGTAAACAAAAGCATACAAATATTAAGGAAGCACAAAAAGTTCTAGTATTCTTGGTATGACTTGAGCAATCTGAGAAATACTCAGCTACAGTAACTATCCATTTTTTAAGGCATAACTACAGTAATCTGTCAAGGACATCTAAAGCAAGCTGGTTGCATGACCAACCCAAACGTAAACCAGCAATATGCCCTCCCTGTCATTTTTTCTTTTTTGTTAAAGCTAATGCAATACACACAAAAGGTAGCCTTCTACATTTTACCCAATTTAAGTCATCATCATACAAATCGAAATGCGGTGAATAAATCATAGGACTAAGCATACTCACTCTGCCCAACAAGATTCCATGAGGGAAGCCAACTTTGGGGAGGTATTTGAAGGAATGGAGAGCCTTCTGTTCTGGAAAGCTACAGCACCAACCACCTAAAATTTGAGCCACCATTAGACATAAAGAAAGGGGGTAATAGGAATCCTACATATACAGCAGGGAAATGCACTTTCGTTACCTTTTACTCATAATAACTCCAACAACAATAACATTTGACATTTATGATTGCATATGGTAAGAAATATACAAGAAAGGAACCAGAATGAAAACTAGAAAAACCAAATAGATCCACCTGGGCAGGACTGAGTCCATTCCAAGGTTGTTGCATGGTCACTAGCTCCCACAGGATCACTCCAAAACTGTAAACATCAGATTTCTCATTTGAAGGCTCTCCACGAAGGAATTCCGGAGCCATCCACTCAGGCTGAAAATAAAAAAACAAGAGATTTACATCTTGATTGATGACGTGAGAAAAATTTTCTTCCATGGACAAGAGATTGACAGAAATAGCTGACTTTATATGGAAAACAAAATGCGAGTCTGCAATTATGATATCTATCATTGGACAAAACTGAACATAGAAAAGTTTTTATAATAATGAATAATGTGTTTGTTGTCCCTTAATACGGAATATAATGCCATGATTTGGAATCAACCCACATGGCAAACCAACAACGGCTCAAGCACCTTATATTTGATATTGCCTTTGGCAACAGTTCATGATCAAATAGTCACATTTAATCAAATATTTCACGTTATTTGAAATAATTAAGTTTAAAAGCAATCTTAGTGACCACCTATTGGGGTCTGTACATGGGTAGTTTGCCTATGTGCAAGTGAAAAAGGAGGTCATGGGCTACTTACAGTTCCTGCAACAGATTTTGATGATATAAAAGTATCCGCTTTAAATCTGGACAGTCCAAAATCACACACCTGAGCATGACATAAGAAGATGAAGTCATGAATTTGAAACAAAAAATACACGAATTTGCAAAACGAAAAACTCTTTTTATCATACCTTTACTGTCCAATTCTTATCAACCAAAAGATTGGGTGATTTAAGGTCCCAATGAACTATGGGAGGATTAAGGCAATGAAGATAATTGATCCCCTTGGCCTGTTTACAACATAAAACATGAATTTTGTCCTAACAACAAGTGGCATCAGTATAAAATGTGCAAGTAAAAAACAGTACAAACCACATCCAATGCCATGCGTAATCGCTTCCTCTGATCAAGTGTTTCCCCAGCAGCTGGCCTATTAATAAGGCGATATAAACTACCCCTGCTTGACAAAAGCCAGGTCTTAGCCATAGATATATTTTCACAAATAAATATCAGTTCATTATCATAATAAGAAATTAGTTGATTGCCTTGGCAGGTACTCTGTCACAATTGACAGATGAGGCCGCTTTGTAACAGCACCCATGAAAAGGACCACATTTGGATGTCGAACACGTTTCATTATAGCAACCTAAAAACATGCATCAGAACTTAAGCTATAGTCGTATCAAATGACTATCATCTCACTCAAGAACATGCAAAGATAGGAGTAATTTACATGAGAACTTGTATGCAACATGCCAAATGTATCACAAGGAAAGAGCTTTCCAAGCACAAATATTTATAACTACAGGATTGACCCTAAAGCACAAAATTGGAATGCATTAATGCACGTAAATGGATGTCCCAAAAAAGGATGTAGCATGGACATCTGTACACAAATTATAGAACACGTATGCATTGAGAAAGTAGAACCGGTCAAAAGAAATATGTAATGCTAACACAATATGGATAATAACAATATTTTTCTTTTTATGTTTTATCCAGTACACACCTCTCTTAAAAACTCCTTCAACTGATCATCATGAAAATCTTGTACAGTCAAGACTTTGACTGCAACATCCTGCATTGGAACAGCAATTGTTTATTTGCTCAAGGCAATAAAACAATGTGACAAAAGAAAAATATCCCAAAAATAAGCTGATAATGTAGCCAAACAAAGAAATAAACAAACAAACAAAAAAAAACAGTTGATTCCATTCCTGAGACTAATGCCCATACCAAGTATTTCAAGATAGTATGGTCTATCATGTAAGAAAAATCAACTTGTACATTGTTACACGTCTGCAACAGCACGAGCATGTCATATATCACTAATACTCACTACTCCTACATGGTGTGTTAGGTACAATCACCGTAAGTTCATTTATTAGTTCATTACAGAATCAGTTGAAGACAAGATTCTCAACCTCCTTTAATTTAACAGAACTTAAGTTCATAATGTAAACTAGATTCCTTCAGGCAAGGTTTTAATCTGCGGTGCTAGAAACTGATTGACAAAGTGTACCGGACCTTCCTCACTTAGGATAAATAAAACACGGCAAAGATATTCATTCATCAAGCCAAGTTGGCAAAAGATAGCAAAATATGCATAAGAGTACTGCATTCTACATCAGATTCATTATTTAAGGAAACATATTGATGTCACAATCATTCATCCATGGAATTAAAACACCAATGATTTTCAGTTGCGAGAAAAAAAATAGAGGAAATACTAACTGATCCATGCCACTCAGCACGATGAACTGTTCCAAATGAGCCTGCAAAATGAGATTTCATGCAAAACCAGTTATCTTCTGATAGAGGAGCCAAAAGAAAAGGAAAGATAACGGAGAAGTAGAACTTATATCCAATTAAGAAGAAAGAAGTACCAGCACCAACACGCTCCTTTATATGCAATTCATCCCATGCTATCTCAAGCCAATCCATTGCAAGAGAAGGTTCAAGATTTAGATATCTGGGGATGGTTACAGCGGAGAATCTGCCCCGACTATCAAGTTCAGCCCCTATCTCCTCCGGAGCTGACTGACTAGGCAAGTTAACTTTCAATTGCTTCACACTTTTAACGACTGAGCTTCCAGATTCAACAATCTCTTTTCTAAGAGTTTGTTCTAAGGCAACTTTGTCTTCACCGAGTCTAGAATTTTCATGCATTGTTGATCCAGCTGCAGTTTCAAAAGGCATCAAATATGATTCCTTTCCAAAACAATCTTGATCAATTGGTACATATACTGATGACTTTTGATTTTCAAGCAAACCATTGTCCTTCAACTGTTGAGATTTCTCAATGCCACCTACAAGAGATTGATCTCCACTTTTTAATTTGGTTTTAAAATTTTGGTCTATTTTGCAGAATTTGTGTAAAAACATGTACCAGAATGTAGAGGATTCTCGAAATGAGAACTTGAATTCTTTGAGTCTCTAATCTGACAATATGATGCATTATCCATGTAAGGTTGTTGGAATTCTTTTAGATGAGAAATTTGAAATGGTGAAGGCATTGAAGAGAGGAATCCTCCATTAATAGAGGAATCTGGACCATGGATATTTCCTGGCTCTCCAACTAAATCAACTACATATTCCCTGTTAAAAAATGTATTCGTCTCTGAGCAACAAAACATTAAATAGAAAGACAAATTCTTGAACAAAAAACACTTGGAGACAGGATGAAATTCTATCAATATCCTGACATAATGATATCATAGAGGAATGATGAACTATGATGGTATGAAGTCTAAAAGATTTAGATCACTCGGACAACATAAAATAGACAAGATTAAAGAATAACAAATTTTCTTAATGCAAGTAATTAAATGATAACATAAAATTGTTCCTAAATATTTTGAGTAGACGGCACACGTCACCAAGAACGAGGTTAAGGGTTCATCAGCGAATGGAGTTAGGCCCATTTCCTTACTCATCCGAAAGAGAGAAAGGAATGGAGAGGGTAAACTCGTCTGGTAAACTCCTCTTTCAGGAGAACTGTTCTGCCCGACCCAACCAACAATTTATAAAATAGACAAGATTAAAGAATAACAAATTTTCTTAATGCAAGTAATTAAATAATAACATAAAATTGTTCCTAAATATTTTGTTATCTTCATCTTATTAGCAAATATACAAACTAAAAGTTGAGTATCTTACCTTGATGACCGACAATCATCTTCAATTTTGACAAGGCAAGAAGAACGATGATCGGCTGCACAATATTTGCATCCTCGAGCAATCCTACATGGCAAACCTATATAGTCTGCCAATTTCTGCATATGCAAACAATACACCACCTTAGTGAAGGATCCCAAAAGAGACGCATCTTCTGCAAGATCATCATATATTAAATCTACATTTGAAGGGTGATCAGGCCGTAAGTACATAAATACATTTCATGCATTAACATATACACACAAACCAATAAATTCAAACATTCTTCATTTGATATCCTGGTCTAGCAGCATAAAGCCACTAAGCGAACCAAGTAATGCAGTACATCACTCAATCAAGAATAAGATAACCCATATTTGGCAAGTAGATTATTCATAACATCTTATTTTAAATCTTTTAAATTGTGAAAGAGAGAGGATTTAAAAGTTTTAGAAGCTAAGTTCATTGTATAACACCTGGTTTGAAAAAGCAAAATTCATTTTTCAAGAAAAAAAATGTGGTTAAGAGAAAGAAATTGGCCTGATCCTCCCATGAAGACCCCACAAGAATCAACTATTACAAAAACCTTATGAATTCACCATGGCAGACTACAAATACCTCATTGAATTATCATGGAATAGAGAGACTGCTATAGTTCTGGGTGTCACTGATGCTTCTAATTTGGTTGCAATACTGATGCCCCCTGTTAAGACATTTATATATGCTTTAAAAAATTCTTGTACTTTATGACATCGCAGTCCTTGTTACTAAAAATTTATATAAGAGAGGCATTTCCAATAATATAAAAACTTTAGAAACACTTGGGATCAAAATAAAAAAGAAAAATTTGCCAATCCAAATCTTCAAACAAAATATATATAAGCAAAAGGTTTTTCAGTTCAGAAGAGGATTTCTGGCCAAAGAAGAAACAGAACAAACGTACCAAAAGAAAGAAAGAAAAAAAGCAACTTCCTTCCTTTAATTTAATGTGTGTGACCAAGCGTATACTTTAACAAAATGAAATATACTAAATCATTCTTAGTACACAAGATAGTAGTAATAACATTCAAGTTAATTTTTGTCCGTACCCAGAACTTTGTTTAGCAATGGGGCAAATGAGACCAAAGATACACAACCACCCTCTACAAACTACGGTTTCTCAAAGATGATTAACGCCAACCCTCTTTTCCAGACATCCCAAGATCAACTAGGTCACAATCTGCCCTTCCATTTTACGTCCCGACACAGACTAAATAGCAGTTGCTAATCCACTTCAACTCATTATATTGGCTTTGCTCATTTACTACCTCAATTAAACTTTCTTTTGAAAATTTTTATACAGAGGATCTACAACAAAGTCATTGCCAATACCAAACAAGGAATATCTATTCGTCATTATTCTAAGGAACATAATACTAGAAGTTTAATCCAAGATTTAGACTATCCAACCACTTAACTAAAAGTATAATAACATCCAATGGTTTCAAAACTATCTCTACAAAACAATTGTTCAAAGTTATATCTACAAGGATAATTAAAGGCTTGTCAAATGTAGACAGCAATTCTTCAAATCAAAACATTCTTCTTTATAGTTTATACCAATAAAAGAAGCAGATGTCAAACCACCCCTATCATTTTTATTTTTATTTGCGTGTGGATTTTTCTATAATTGGCAGGGATTAAACCTGATCATTGTAATTAAGAATTTAGCACTTGACTAACAGACCACAGGGCCACGGCAGTTAGCGTGTGCTAGTGTGGATTGGTCATAGGAGTATGGAGAATTTGTGCATAAGAGATAAAGTACAACAAAAACAGGCCATTCTTTTGGCACCTTAAAGAGGATTGCACGATGCCTGCAAAGTCCCATTGATAGGCTGCCAATGGGGAGCACAATACACTTATGAAAATCCCTCAATCTCCTACTAAGCAATTTCCAGCGTTTGTGAAGATCCCCCTGCTCCACTGGAAAAGTTCCCCTAATTTCAAAACAATTCAGGCACAATGAATTTATAAGAAACAGTGAAAAAGAAATACCTCATCGAGAAAATTGAAAAAAAAAAAAAAAAAAAAAAACCACCTTACCCCATGTATATAGCAACAAGCTTTCCAAGTTTCTCAACCAACACTAAGGTATTTTCTGAAGCACAATATAACTCCTGTGCTTTATCTTCAAGCTCTTTGAGGCGTGTATCCCCGCGTCTATCAACAAGAACAACCTCCATGGATGTCTCGCTGGGTTCAATTTCTTTAAGAGACATCAAACGTGGTAAGCGTCTTCCCTCTTCAAACTCATTACACATCACCCATAGATACGGATTCATCCCAAGAATATTATAAAAACCATCTGATATCTTATCACTATATGATAAACACCCACTAACCTGAAAATTAAATACAAAGCCATCACATTAATACAAAAATTATAAAAAAAAATACAAAACTTGAAAAGGAAAATGGATTTTTTATTGTACATGAAGATTTATTGTTTGTTTTGGATTGTGCTTGGGAGATAAATCTTTTATAGTTTCATTAATTTTGAATATGAATATACAGTAATTTGCAAGAGAAATAAAATTAAATTCAGGCGAAAATGATGAGAAAATAAAATACCCAAAGTCGATAAGAAACAGTTTCTGCATCGGCGACATCAGGTCCACGATATTCTTGTAAAAGCAAGGGTTCACTGAGGAGACTTGCTTGAGAAGTAAGCCTCCTGGCCAGCATAAGCTGTAAATAATAACTCTCCCTTGACTTGAGCACTAAGCTATTTTTACTCTCCTCCTCTGCCACCGGTTCCTCGACTTCCCTTGTCGCCGGCACAGTCGTCAACGACGACTCGTTAGTCCATATATCTTTAACCTCACTCGAAAAGTTGCCATCCAATGCCGTCCCAGAAAACAAACTCCCTGCATAACTACTACCACTCGAGAACCTCGGCAGTGACACCTGACAATCAAAGTTGCGGTCAACGCTACGGTCATTCACGACAGTGGTGGTTTCCGGAGCAGGTGCTGGAGGAGAAGGAGAAGGAGGGGAAGTTGTCTGCGGTGGAGCTGGTTCCGGAGGTAATAACAGCTGGCGATCTTCATCATGATCAGTAGTCGAAGAGAGACGTCGAGAGGAAGGTTTCACGTGACGTGATCTGTCAGTAGTAGCTTTTTTCTGGATGAACCAATCGCGGAAAGCGGCGAGCTGTTGCTTTTTGGCATGAAAATTTTCGTCCTTGAAAAGATCTGATAGCGGAGAGTTGTTGTTGTTGTTGGTCTTAGCAGCTGGCGTGGTAAACTCGTTTGTAGCTCTCCTTGAGATTGACTTATTGCGTTCATTTTCGACAGTAGCCGCTGTTGATGTAGCTGTTGTTGACGTTTCCTTGACGAGCTTTTTCTCGTGATCCAATAGTTGTTTGGAAGATGCATCGAACCCACGATCGGGAAATTGCCTAGGGAAGAAGTAAGTTGTTCGGTGGGGCATCTTCTCACGGCCCTCACGAGATCACTTATCTCTCTCTTTCTCTCTTCTTCGTCCTCCCTCACTTGTCAACTCCTCCCAAAACTACTCGCTCGTTCCATGCAACTCCTGCAAATCAAACAACCCCAAGAAAAACCCAGACACGCAAGCTCTGAAAAAACGAAGATATCAGTCAATGAATCAATGAACAAAAAAAAACAAGTAGATCGAACAGACTACATACAGTTGATTTCGCTTTTAATATTGTTATAACCCAACCAAAACTGAACGCACAAACGGTTTTGGAAGAGAAAGGAGACAGAAGTTTTATGTATTCTTTTGGTCACTGCAAAGAGAAAGAATCAATGAGAAAAAAAAATGAAATATTTTAATATAAGCGCCGAAGTAATGACCATCGAGAAAATCGCGGGTTTTCCTGCATATAAAAACAAAACGGGAGCCCTTGTATAGTGTCTGAGGGGAGGGGAATGGGAATGGGAAGATCATGTCGTCATTTGGAAAAGTAAAGTTGAAATGACGAAAGTATCCTTAGTTTTGTTCCAAATGACGGGATTGCCATTGGAATGGTCTTCGGTAGCTTTGAGTAACTGCATGTGACGGTTTTTGTTAACGAAGAAACTTTTTCGAGAGACTTTGATATTTTAGACGGTTTGATTTGTTTGTTATCTGTGCTGTAAAAAGCTGACGGACTCTTTTTTTTTTTTTTTGGAGTTTTTCTTCTTGTTATTTTGGGTGTTCCATTTTTTCTTTCCTTGGAAAAGTGTGATGTTGCCACTTATTTTTGGGCTTTTATTAAAAATAAGGTTGTTTTTTATCCCTCAATTTCCTCTTTTTTGGGGCGGCGTTTACAGACTAATCTAGATTCTGGTTTTTGACTATTGGAATAATTGAATTTGAAACGTTGGTCTAAATTAAGATAAATTCTTGGTTAAAATAATAAAAAAATTAATACATTTTATTATTTTATTTAAATAAATTTATATTTTATTATATTTAAATAAATTTTTAAACTTTAATTTATATCATAATAAATTTTTAATTATTAATTTATATTTAAATAAATTTGTAATATTTTATTTGTATTTAAATAAAATTTTAATATAAATTAATTTTTTATTTGAAATAAAAATTTATTTTGATATAAATAAAAAAATAAGTATTTATTTGAGTGCAATTAAATTGAATCAATAAATTAGTTTGTTTATATAGTAATTTTTAAGTGGTATCGATAAATAAAAAATTAAAATTTAGTGTTTATAATTTTTTTTATAATTCTTAAATTGTAATTTTTTTTATAAAAAAAATTATGAGAATTTTTTTAAAAAATAAAATAATTTAAGACCTTCTTTAATGTTTTAATCCAAATTATTTATAAAATTTAAATTTAACTCGATACATATAATTATTTAAAAATTAATATTTAATAAATTTAAAATTTAAATATTTGTCCTTACAAATTTTTGTTTGTCCTTAAGATAGGGACTTCTCACAAAAAAAATGTTTCCGCAAATCTTTTGACTTAAACAGGGCTTAAATGGTTGCATGCTTTGTGATATTTCTTAGATAACGATTAGAAGAAAAAAAATTGCATTATGTCAGCGTCACTCGTAATTTGATGACTTTAGCAATTGACATTTAATGTTGGATTTTTTATAAATTTTTTTTTTTTTATAAAAAAATTTAAGATAAATAAATTATTCAATCTCTTAAATTAAGATAAGATATTTTATATTTGATAATACAAAATAGATAGTTGTAGGTCATATATTTAATATGATCTTAATAAATGATTATCAATAAAATTTGAATTCAAAATTTTTTCGTAAAAAAAAAAATGATTCTTAACCAATTAAATTAACTATTAATTAATTGAATTTTTTACAAAACTTTCGAAGACAATACAAGCTGGCAAAATCTTGTAACCCTTATGAGATTTAGCGCAAATACACTTTACAAGTATAATATGTTGACTACTTGACTCATATGAAACATTTTTTTTTTATTTTTTCGTTAATAAAAACTTAATTCTTACTGAAATATTTCAAAAATAAATTTTGAAATAAATCAAATACCTTTAAGATTATCTAAAAAAACTAAATCTAAATAAAATATAAAAACACTGTAATCATATTATATATATACATATATATCACACAAATGCTTTTTAAGAGAGAAATACACTATTCAGATTTTGTATTTAAATACAATCTCACATTAATCACTTAAATTAAAGTCAATTGACATTATCAAAGAAAATTAACACCAAATGATTGCTTTTGTCACCAAAATTTCAAAATCTCTTTTTGTTTTTTTACAATTTTATATTTGAAACTAAAATTGTCATAATGATATCATAATTAAAATAATTATATTATTGTTGTAGTACTTTCTTTTGTTTTTTAATAAGAAAATCAGCTTTTTTTTCATGAACTTAATAAGAGTTTGAATTTTATTGTATTTTTAATGCGTTGCAGTCCAGTTTATCACATTATTAGTTAAATTTAATTATTAATTTCAATAAATTTCATTTAATATAATTTTTTTTATAATTTTATAATTATAATTATAATAACTTTTATTATTATTTTTAATATTATTAAAACTAATTTTATCGACCATCCAAATTAATCTTTCAAGAAAATAGAATTGCACTACATTATCACAATTATTTATTTCTCATCAAACTTGAGATTGTAGGAATTTAATATTTGTTTGATAATTAATAAAAAAAAGTAATAAAACTTTTATGGACCCAATATCAAAGTATACTCATGACCTAGTAACAAATCTTGAAATATCATAATTGTATTTAAGGCATTCATTAATTAATTAGTTTGATGATTTGAAGCCTGATGAATTTTGATTCGCCAATTGGATTTTCTTGTCTTAATCCAATTATCATGAAGACAAACGATGTCTTCACTTGTATAAGTTTGTGTGCTTAGCTTGTTTGATTGGTTGATTGGCTTGATTTGATTTTCCTCGTTGAAAGAAAAGGGCCTTCACGTTGCACATGAAGTGATTGGCTACAAATAAAAAACAGGGTAACGGAAAACTTGTATATTTTTATTTAAAGCAAGGGATTAAAAAATAAGTTTTCCCATTCACAGAAGGGATAGAATAAATCCAGCACGGTTTTCGTTATAAACAAACAGAAAACAAAACAAAAAGGATAAGAAAAAAAAAAAGTAACTATTCATCGAATTTCACCGACTCACTTAAAATGCGAGCCACAAAATTTTTTTTTTCTTAAAAAAAAAACAATACTTTCCTCTTCCGTTCTCTTGCATGTAAAACTCACGTCATGCTTTAAAGAAGCGCCGTAAGCTGACAAGTAGCACGAGTGCTGATGCAACATCGTTGGCTGCGATACAGTTCGTAGTCGTTGCTATATTGTGCCAGAAGGCAAGAGCGCATTCGCCCTTGGATCGATGTATATTTCTTTATCGTACTAAAATAAGAGGAGTCAAATTTCACTGACGGGCTACTAAATAGAAGTTGCTATTGAGCGTTTTGTATCCAACTCATCCCGGATTTTGAATGATTTTGTTTTGTATTCAACTCAAGTTTATTAGTGAGTTAAAAAATTAAATAATTTTTATTTTGAGTTATACTTTCAAATCATATAAAGTTATATTTGTATGTATATATATAAATCATTTTAAATTTGGATTGAACGAATTATGCTTATTAATTTTTTAAAATTAATTTGAGTTGAATTATGTTCAAATTCGATTAAATATCGAGCAACTTTTCAAATTCAGTCAATTCTACTAAGCCTACAACTAACTTTTGTCATTGGAAGAATATTTTGCGTGAAGTGATCTATTTAAAAATCACATTAATCTATATTTAATAATTATATCATTTTATTTGATAGCTTTATAAATCATATCTTATATGGGAGTGATTTTAAATTATTGGAATAATAAAATCATTACCTTGAGAAGCAATATGATTTTTAACTTATATGATGAGAAAATTTTATCACAATAAGAAAGTAATTTTTAATATTATTTTTTGATTAAATTTTTCATAAAAATTATATTTAACATTAAAGTTGCCCACTAAAAATTAAAAAAATCAATTTTTATAATCACTTATTTTTAAAAAATGTTTTATGTTATAAATTTATATTGATTATAAAAGAGATAATAAATTTATTTAATAATTTTTTAGAAATTATTTTATTAAATTGATTTACACTTTATAGTTTTCTATAAAATAACGTTTAATTATTTTATAAATTATTGATTCGATAAATATTAGATACTTTGATTTTTTTATAAGGTTCTTTTGAATTTATCGTATTATAGGATTTATTTTTTCATATAACACAAAATACAATGATTTAAAAATATTAGTGATTTATAATATAATATTAAATATAGTAATCTAAAATCAGTGGTGATCATCAAAATGACTTAATCACCACAATGATTTGATAACTATAATAATTTTAAAAAATAATATCAAACACTATTATGTTTCATTTCAAAAGTTAAAGTTAATAAAATTATCAAATAAAAAAAAATTAAGTACATACATACTCGTACCTTTGTTTGTTATGGTTTGGTGTGAAATTTCAATTTATAATTTTGATCTTATTTAGAATATATAATGTATATATAAAATGCATGGATTATAATATAAACAATATAGTTATTGAAAGTTTATCCTTACTGCAATGTATGTAAAAAAACAAAATAGTGAAATGAACGATTTCCAATAGCCAAAGGCAATGATGCATATTTTATTTTCCACATGAAAGTATATTAAATAGATTATAATAAGGTTTTCTTTTCATCAAAGTCAAAGAATCACGGCAGTGGGTCCAAATTTGATGATGAAAAATGGAACTTATGGTTGCTTGCTAAGGATATATTAATCTAAGAGCTTAGTGCCCTCCCAAACTGAATGGGAATACCATATATTTAAAATTTTTTAATTGATATTGCATACAATAAAACTATGTCCACTTCAGTTCTAAGTATTCTTTATTTAAAAATAACTGGTACATTTTGGTATTCTTTATTCATTATTTTTTAATTATTTTTAATTATTTTTCATTTTTGTATTAAAAAAATGCACCAATTTTGTTAATGGGCACATACATGCATGTCAACACACGTGGACCAAAATATTAGAGGATAAAGATGGGGAAAAAAGGTTGGGGGGGGGGGGGTGTAGATCGATAGAGAAATTTGCTTTACTTCTTGAATCAAACCTCTTTTATAGGAATACTCCTTGCTAAGATCAAAACTTATATAGGTTATTTTATTAATAGCATTTGGAGTACTGAAATTCAAGATAGGGCTTAAACTTTTAAACTCCAAACAATTAAATCCCTATAGCTTATAAGATGTGAGAATTCAAGTCATTTTTTGGAGCTTCAGACGAAACAGGAAGGACAAGAGTTTAACCAAAAAAAAATTGTAGCCTAAATTGTGCGTTAAAAAAAAGATTAAATCATCATAATTTTAAATCCTAATTTGGTAAGAAAAATTGAAATTAATCATTAAAAAAAAAAAAGGACAGCCCATAAAGAATCCATGTTACGCCTCCAACCGAGCAGGGTGAGAAAGAGAGACCAAATTGGTTGAATATGGTCCGTCTGACTGCGAAAAAGAGTTAGCTGATCAATTAATGTGGGACGGCCTTAACCAAATTTGGTTGAGTCGCTCCCACACTACACGTGAATGATCAAACTTTATTACTCGTGACAACGCTTTGCAAACTCGCTTCCTTTTTTTTTTGCCTTTGTGCTGCGTATCATGTTTATGATTTGGTAAAACTTGTAGTAATAGATTTTGTGGTCCAATTTTTTTATACGTACCAGAAATTGATAATCAGGTTTAATTTTCGTCCCTAAATTATTAAAAAGGAATTTTATGAAAAATATGAGAAGTTCACGTTATTTGATATAGTTTGTTCTTTTCCTTTACGACCAAACATTGAATATGTATTTAATTTGTTAATAATATTGATAAAAGTGTTAAATTTTTAATTTAATAATTAAATTTTAAATTTTAATATTTTTTATGTAAAAAATATTTTAACTTAAAAATAAGAAAGATATTATAAATATTGAATTTTGAATTCAAATATAATAAAAATCGTATTTTAAAAAATGATTGTACGAATTAATTAAATAAATATCAACTTTAATTTTTAAACTTTAAATATATATAATTCAACATATATCATTAATTTCATATATTTTTTTAACTCATAATTTATCTTTAAATTTTCTTATCTTATTACATAATTGATTGAAAAAAATATTATACATTTAAGTTTTCTGAAATTTGTAATATTTGTGTATCAATTTCAATGATACTTTAATTGATTCAAAAGATAATTAGCTTTTATATATTGTTCAATCAAAGCTAAAATAAAAATGTGAAAATTTGGAACTCGCCAAAGCATCCCTTTGATTTTGGGGAGGTGGGGTAGGTTTTTTTTTTCCCTCCTTTCAAGGTTTTTTGTTTGATATGGACTAATTTCTAGGTTATATGAACAAAGAATTACAATCGTAAAGTGGCCCAACAAAATTTGATATATTCATAATTAATTCCATCAATCCAAATCAGTTTACTCTTCCTTCACCCCCTGTTTGCTTTATCCAATTGTTGAATTATTTTTATTATTTTTTCTTTTTTTTAATAGACAAATTGTGTTATTCCAACCAGACATGAGTAACAAAAAGACAAGAGATTGCTTCCGATAATCACTCCAAAATATAGGAAGTAGCTAGTGAGGTGAGGTCCAATCATTCTTGATTAATTGAAATACTTAATACAAGATAGAATGGTGAAATAAGCATGGGATTTATATTATAATGGACGCATATTATTCTAATGCAAGATGCATTTGAGATAAGAAGAATATCAAGTTATAGATTAAAAAAATAATTAAAATTTAATTTAATTGATTCATTCAATCAATTTTAAAAAGTAATATTTAATAAATTTTGAATTCAAATTTTAATATATATAATTTTTTTATCCGTAAATTATGACTTTTAATAAAAAAAGAGCAAACAAAGAAAAAGAAAGATATAATTTGCTAGCTAGGTCACAAGCTTCCAAAATAAGTACTTCACTCAGCAAACGGTTGGGTTTAAATGCCTTCCTGACTCCCCAGCACCAAAATTTGTCTGTACGAATTGATCTTTGCAAGCTGAGGGAGGCCAGACAATATCCTAACAAAACCATAAGGAGAAGTGGAGAAACTCATATTTATAATGCCAATGTATCCATTGTCACGTTCTCATGATTCTTTTAAAGACAAATGCATGGGAAACTGATCCCTAGTCCCAACCATTTTTTGGCTTTTAAAAACACTATAGAATAAAGAAGGAATAGGAGATGAGGATTAATGCTCCTATCGAAAGCTAATCTTTGTGAGCTGAAACAAATTAAATAACTTGTGCTCTTGGCCATGCTGGTCAATCCATGACTTCTCCAAAATGAAATGAAAGAGAACTTCGAACATAGAATTTAGTTATATTGTTTTATGCAATCATCCTTAATAAACATTATCAAACAAATTTGAATTTAAATATAAGTACTTATAACCCTTTTTCTCTATCTTAAAGCTATGACTTTTTATATACAAAAATAAAAATTTCTTCCAAAGATTGTAAAATAACAGGGTGATCAATTATTAGGAAGAAGATTTTCTCCGCTACTTAAAAAATAGTAAAAATTTTCACTACTCTATCTAAGGGTCAATAACGTGCGTTCACCTAAATCTATGGTTAATATTTGTGTAAATCATTTTTATTTTTTGATTAATTTTATTTATTTTCATATTCAATTTAAAATCATTAAATTTCAACCATTAATTAACCGTTGATAAAACAATGGAAATCTCTACCATTTTTTAAGTAGCGGAAAAGATTTTTCCCCAATTATTGTTCTTCAAACCTAATTTATATCCAAATATAATTACATAAATGAACTTTATAATTATTTATAACTCTATACGTCGAAACAAATAGCTTTATCAATGGGGGGAAACCTTTGTAGGCGATAATAAAATTTAAATTAAAAATCTTAATAGATAATACACGTGATCACTTATTTGTTAAAAATCACTTTAAATTGCGTTAGAGTGTTATATTTGTGTTGTTGTTATTCAAATTCGTGTGAAAAGCAAAGGTTGGAACAATACCATTTCCGTGGAGGAAATCTTCATGAAATCTTAGGTAAAAAGTTTTCTTTGGTTAGCATGAAAAGCAAGAGATGTCCACAAACTCACGTGAGCCTTTTAAATGAATCTAACCAAAGGTTCAAGATTAATTGGCAAAAAAAAAAGTGATTGATGTGGTTGTGCTCTTATGGTCCGAGTCATCCACCATAAATTGAAAGAAAAAAAAAAAAAAAAACAACGACAGGCAGAAAAACTAAAACCCTATGTCATTAGTGAAGGAGATTACAAATAAAAGCCAGAGAAAAAGATTGGAGAGAGCATATAAAACCAAAGCCACTAGCATTAAGTATTATATATCAACATAATATGATGCAAATTCCACTTTCCATTATTTATTTATATATTAAATATGGTACATTTTGATTAAACAAAGTGTATGAAAAGATTGAAATTCTTTGTTTACAAAATATCTAAAGGCCTCATGCTAATGCTAAGGGATTATGCTTAGATACTATAAAACAAAAGCATGCTTTTCCTATTGGTAATGGAGAAATTATTGATAGATCTTGATGTTAAAGTTCTTGACAATTTCTACTCCCATTTTTGTATATAACGATCTCCAATTGAGACCAATGAGTTGTTAATTCAGTTGTATTGAAATCGACTCTAAACTGGAAGTTCTCAAATTTGAACTTCAGAATCAGAAGGTAAAAAAATATTTTTGGGATCTCTAATAACAAGGCTGGTACTAAAGACATTTTAAGATTAGAAAATTTATGCTAACATTAAGCCCAGTAATGTGATAAAAGAAAACCTTCTAAATTTCCTTGGGCTATTAGTCAGCCTATTAAAGGTTGCTTTGTAGTTTGTGGCCTTAAGATGATGGCAATACATCAGATTGAGATAGATTTATTTTTATCTTAACTTGATCTAATTATTTTTTGAAAAATTTTTTATATTCAAATCGATCTGATTTGGTATTGTGTGAAATTGTATCTAATCTAATCCTATTATAAATTAATAAAATATTGTTATTTAATATAAATATAAAATTAAATAACTAATTAAAAAAATATATATTAAGTCAAATTAAAACGAATTTACCTAAAACTCAATTTCAATTTTATTTTATAATTGCTTGATCCGATTTGACTTAAAATTCAATTTAAAAAAAATTAATTATTAAAAATAAGATCAAATGGAGACTCATCAAATATGAATTAAGCTACCATCCCTACTTATTTCAGCCCACGAAAGTGACCAGTGAACCAAAACCCACCACTTTCTCAAACAAATGTTTAATAGGAGGAAAAATAGAAAGGAAAAAGAGGAGGAGAAAAAAATTATCTTCTTCGTTTGGCAAGAGAAATGAGAAAATGGAAGAAAAAAAATGGCATTTGCATTTTTCATTTTCCTCTAAATCTAATCATTCCAAATGTAAGAAAAAAAATTCATTCAACTTAAATTAATAATTTTATTTACATTTTTACCTATACTATTTTTATTTTTTTATCATTCAAGTCTAATGCAATGAAAAAAAATAATTTTCATTCCTCTAATTTCTTTTTTCTTTTTCTGCCAAATATAATATTAATGAAATTTTTTAGTTGTTAATTTTATTTTTTATCATTCAAGCCAATTGCAATGAAAAAAAAGATAATTTTCATTCCTCTGATTTCTTTTTTCTTTTTCTGCCAAATATAATATTAATGAAATTTTTTAGTTGTTAATTTGGTTTTTATTTTTAATAAAATTGAGTCAGAGTAATTAGTGCTTTATTATCATTCCATCAATGTAGAAAATAGTAATTAAGTATAATTATAACCAACATTTTTCATTAATTATTGTGATCATTTACACTTATTATTATTTTATATATTTAAACAATTATGTCCAATTATTCATTAAACTTATTTTATTTAAAAAAAAATCCAAATTCAAACTACCATTATCATATATGATGCATATCATACATGACCATTAAAAAGGTACCTTATATTATTTCACTTGCATATCAACTTAATTATAATTTATTTTTGGTTTTGATACGAGAGAGGAAGCTCAAGTTGATAGAGAAACAAAAATTTAGATTTTATCCCTATTATGAAAAATAAGAGCATTTAGATTAAGCCTTTACTATTATTATTATATTTATTTATCTAAGACAGAATAAATCATGTGGACCTCTATTAATTAATTAATTAATTATTTATTTATTTTAAAAATTAAATGTCAAAAAAGAAAAGAAAAATGTGAACTAGGGTTGCTTCACTCTGAATAATGTTTTATTTTGTTATTATTTTTTCTTAATTTGTGTCCATCAAGAAAAAAGAAAGCAACATTTAATTAAATATGATAATTTATGCTATCAAGTTGTGTAAAATATTATATTTACATCGTATTTTATATAAAAATTATTTATTATAATTTATATCGATATAAAATTATAAAATATAAAATATTAATTTTATTAAACTTATTTATAAATTTTTTAAATTTTAAATCATACTATTTTTATTTTATATTATTATATCATATTTTAAATTATCAAATATAACTTTAATGCATACGTATCAGACAAAAGGGTCGATTTTCTTGGCAATAGGATAAAAATTTGAAAAATATAAAACTCCAACTGACCGAACGATGTCGTTTTACCGAAATGCTTAATACGACAGCATCATACGCCTGAAGTAAGTCGGTTACGTTTTATTTTATTTTATTTTATATACAGAAAAAGGACCAATCTTGAAATTAATATTATAAAATTCGTCCTTACTTTCTTTAACCCATGCATTCAAGCTAAAACTCACTTCCACCTTCTTCCTTTTTCCTTTTGCTCTTCTCTCACTCTTTTTTTTTTTTTTTGTATATTCTCCCTTTCTTCATTCATCATTAGAGCCATCGAAGCAAGCTCGAGAAAACCATCAGAACTCAAATCTTGCACCAAAAACCTTAAAATTCTAGATACAACTCTAGCCGTTTGATCTGATCAGGTATTTTTATCTTTCGTAATTAACGACTTCTTTACTTATCTCGTCTTTAATTTCATTGCTTGAATGATTGAAGAATATCGAAGAGATTTTTTAAGTTTTTACTTTTCAAGATTCTTAATCTTTAATAGCGCGTTCTTGAATGTTTGCCGTTTTAAAGAATGTTTGTAATGGCTTCCATTTGATCATCTTTTTGTAATTTAATTTTCTTCGTGAGCATGTAATAACTAGGGTTGGTTTTAGTTAATTAGAATTTTTCGGCGTTGAATTTTTCTGTAAAAGAAGAGGACATTAGAACTCAGATGATAAAAAGTATTTGAAAATAATAAATAAAAAAAATTTGAAATTTATGGTTTGAATTATTTGTATAACTGAATTTATAACTGCCTGCTTTACTCTATTGAAGCATTTGAGTGCAGGGATTTAAATTATGGTAACGGTCACGTTTTCGATCGCATCTGTCACGGTTACGGATATAACGGAGACCTTCGCGGTCATTGCAGTTATTGCGATCATGAATTTTTTTTAAATTTTGCTCAACTTACTATAAAATATAATAATTTTAATTATTAATCATAAAACCTCTTATTTTATAATTTTTAAAGTAATTTATATCATATCATGTGTTTTATTTATTTAAGAAAAATATTTATAGTAAAATATTCATATTTAAAAAATTATTTATATAATAATTAAAAAATAAAAAGAGATAAATAAATATGTGAAAAATAAATACTCATAACGAATAATATATTTAATTATTTAATTATCGTATTCATCAAATTATTACCGAACTATATTATGCATAAATCAAATAATAAGTGATTAGGTATTCATAAATTAAGTAAGAGCATTATTATTTATGAGTCAAAAGAATTGCTTTTTATGAACTTACAATAAATCAAACTTAACAGGCTCCATGTTATGGGCGATTTTCAACAATAATAACCTCAAGTCTACTTCCCTTGTCTCTTGACTAAATTACACAGACCCACACAACTTCTCATCCCTTCACCTTATATTCAATAATTTCTTTTCTTCAAACCTTTATCTTCATCCCCATCTCTCAGTTCTCTTTTTATTTGGTGTGTGCTATCTGCTTGCTTCTATAAATCTCAAGTTTCACACTCATCTCTTGTCTCTTATTTTAAGTCTCAGCATCTCTTGCCTCATTCTATCAATGTAACATAGCCTAATCTAATCCCAAACACACAAAATCATGGCAAATTTGGAAATAAAAAAAAAGATAATTTGAGTGTTGAATTAATTGTTTACTTTAAATTGCATATACTTGATTTTGATTGAAGTTGAACTTGAGAGAATTGATTTTTTTGAAAGTTTAAGTTTTGTGGGTTTTTTTTTTTTTTCTGAATTTGTAAATTGATGTTTATTTTCTTTCTTGTTGTTTTTATTTTAAGTTTTTAAAGAAAATCAAATGATTTTTTTTTAAAATTTTTGAATGAAAATAGGAATAGCGGCAATAGCGGTAATAGCGGACCGCTATTGTCGCTATTCACTGTTATACCGCAATTCACGATCGCGATTCATCCGTTATAGACAAGATTAAAATTTTCCCCCATTTTTTTTCCAATAACGGTGACGGATAGTGGCACGATCGCAAAATAGTGGTCGCGACACCGCTATCCGACCTCTATTTAAATCCTTGTTTGTGTGTGGTTTAATATCAACAGTTGAGTTGATCTTGGCGAAAAATAAAGTTTTGGGATGACCATCTGCTTCTTGATTGTTGTATTATGAAGCTGAATACTTATTGCATAAATCTTGGCGAAAAGAATGAACATTGTGAAACGTGTTGCCGACCTTATTCGTCGGACATCTAGTGGCCAAACTAAAGATTCATTAGGGGCATAAGGGGAGAGCTTGTCTCCTCCTATTCCAAGGATTTGCTTTAGGTTCCTGATGCTTACAGATTGTTATTTTGTTTAAATAATTTTCCATTATTGTGGGTGCTACAACTGATTTTCTGAGTAAGTAAACTTTGGAGATGCTTTAGCACTTTAGTGTAAACTTATTGTTGAGCAAGTTGATTAGTTCCTTATTTTGCAAGAGTCTAGTTGTACCTAGTTTGTGGCTAGAAGGATTTATTTATCTGTTGGGTGTTGTTGCATGCTTTTGATCTTTAATTGTTGCACCTAAAGATTTAAATAGTGGTTTAATAACGAAATAGTGGCTGTAAAATTGTGGTAGTGCCACCACCCATCACCGCTATTGGATGAAATGATGTTGAAAAATTCATTCACAGTAAAAATAGAGCGTAACTGTCGCAAAATAACGACGTAATGGGAAATAGCTGCAATAACTGACTGTTATTGCCACTATTTCATTTTTCTACTCACAGATTTAATAGTTCAAGAAAAAAATAAAATTTCAACTCTGCAGAATAAAACAATAAGCCTGCAAAAGTAAAAGTAAAAGTAAAAGCAAAAACAAAAAATAAAACTCAAAGTTTCAGATCTTTAACATCAAAATTAATAAAAAAACGAGCTAGAAAACAAATGAATTATTTCAAGTTTCAACCATTCAATCACACTTCGGCACCCAAATTCAAATCAGCTTTAATTTTTCAATCAACATTCAAGATCAAATAAGGTAAGAAAAGAAAGTTAAATTACTTTTTTTGTTTTTGTAAATTTTTTGTAAAATGATGTCTGTTGTGAGAGTTTGAGAGAGATGAACGAGGTATTCCGTAGGTACTAGACAAGTGATAGTGATGAAGGGATGCGAAAAAAAATGAGAGATGAAAAAAAAATTATGAAAAGCCAAGAAGCACGAAGAAGATGAATAGAAGAGAGCAAGCTACGTTTCTAAATAGGTTTGCTAGAAAGAATTAAACAAATTGGGGGATATTGAGGCACGTTGGGAGAGATTGGATAGGGTGGGTAGGGATTGGGTGTAGTGGGGCGTTGGAGGGGTGGGGGTTGAATTTTTTAGTTAATTTTGTAATTAATTTTTGAAATTTTTTTAGATAAAATTTAATTAGAGGTTTTGAAAATTTATAATTAAAAAAATAAGAAATTAATAATTTAATATAATATATATAGAGATTTTAGATGAAAATTTTTGATAAATTTTTTTGTATAAGTTAGATGAAAAATAATTAAAATTAAATATTATATTTTGATTGTGTTATATATTAATTTATAATTTTGTATCTGAATTTTAATATTTTTTTGTTATTTTAATATTTATATTATTGTCAATTCTTTTGATATTAGATTAATTCTTGTTATTTTTGTGTAATTATTAAAGATTGTATTTATTATATAATTATTGAAAGTTATTTGTGATAAAAAAATTTATATCAATTAGTGTATCAAAAAGATTAAGTTATTTAATAATATTCTTAAGATTAAAAATTAAAAATTAAAAAATTTAGCGTAAAATCAAATTTTAATGATGTAATAAATAATATTAATATTTCTAAATATAAGTTTATTTTGTTTTTATACAAAATAGCAAGTATGCCACCACGTGAAGAGTTCCTGAGTAAAAGAATAGAAGGCGCGCCAAGTGATGATATAGGTTGACATTTTGGAATACCTGTACCAAATGTAAGAGGAAATGTTTTACGTAAACTTTGTGTTAAAGTTGTAAAAGGAAAAATAACACGTTTTAAAGAACACATTGCTTATAAAACTAACCATATTGCACTAAGCCCCAACATTATTGGTATGTTATATTTTTATAATTCCTTTGAAAATATTATTGTTAATTTCTTAATAAAAATTATAAAATTACATAAGTATGTGCAACTAATTTTCTCATTTTTTTAAAACTATATTATTAATATTATAGTAAAAGAAAGTATGATGAAACTTTTTCATGAAATCAAATAAAAAAAAGCTGACAACAAAAAGAGAAAAAATAAATTTTTATCACAGTTAAGAGGGGAAGATGATTATGAAAGATTTATTGATGAAGATATCGCTACTAGACAAGCCGTGCGAGATAATATCCAATCACAACATGAGTGGCACAGAAGATAAGAATTCAGATAAAGAACTAATGGTTGGAGTAACATATATGAAGAGGGACAAAGCTCTCATGGCTTAGTTACTGAATATTTTGAAGAAAGAACAAATAAATCAACTCCAAATGAGTCTGAATTTTCATTAAGGGGAGCTATACATGAATTAGTTAGAAGTAAGAGTTCAAGGCAACCAAAAGTAACTAATTCATTTTTAAAGACATTAAAAAAAAAAGATGTGTGAATCAGTATCAAGATTTTTTATATATGATCAACTTCTTTTTCAGTTAGCAAAATTTTCATGGTTGCATAATTTGATTTCTGTGACAGCAGAAGTTGATCAACATGTAAAACTTTCAACACTTTATAAGGTCTTAGATGTGTATTTAAAGTCTGAGTATCAATAGGTTCATGAATGAGTTAATGGATTAAAAGCTAATTGTAATGAATTGGGTGTCACTTTGATGCATGATGGTTGGACCAATAGTTTGAATCAAATACATATCATTAATTTCCTTGTTTACTATAGTAAAGGGACCATTTTTTGAAAATCTGTAGATGTCTCAAGTGTTCGTAGTAAAGATGTAAACTTTTATTACAGATTATTAGATGAAGTTGTGGAAGAAATTGGAGAAAAATACATTGTTCAAATAGTCACTGATAATGTGGCAGTACTTAAGGTAGCAAAAAAAAGACTATTAGAGAAGAAAAAATATTTGTATTGGACAGCATGTTTAGCTCATTGTTTGGACTTGTGCCTTGAAGATATTGAGAAGAAAAAAAATGTGGCAAAGGTTTTGGATGATATAAAGAAAGTGATTTGTTTTATATACAATCACATTTGGACTGTTAATTCGATAAAAAAATATACACAAGGGAAGCAAATACTTCATTTTGCTTTTACCCGATTTACCACTCATTTCATCTAGTTAGAAGAAATAATGAGGCAAAAGTAAAGTTTGAGAGAGATGTTTAATTCAAAGGTTAGTACTTAGTAATTGGTACAACTATTTAAATCTAGCATCTTTTTATGATATCATTGTTTAAAATATTAATTTAAAATATATTACTCTAAAAATTTATTGATGAATATATAGGAATTTAAAGATTCAAAATGGGGACAACAAAAATCAAGACTTGCTTATGAAGCCAAAAAATCATTTTGGAAAAAGATTTTTGAAAAAAAGTATGCGATATAATAAAAGTTTATGAGCTTTTGGTAAAAGTGTTACACCTTATGGATGGTGATGAAAAACTAACAATGGGCTTTATTTATGAGGCTGTGGATAGAGCTAAACAGGTAATTCAACAAAATTATCATTATTTTACTGAATATGAAAAGATTATTGATAATAGATGGAGTTGCATGCACTCTAATTTGCATTCAGCTGGTAAGTAAATCAAGAATATAGATGATATTTAAAAAATATGTTTATTTTGTATACTTAAATTGCTTATATATTTATTTTTTATTACTTTAATATAATATTGTTATGAATTATGTTTAGGTTACTATCTAAATCCACAATTACAATTTGGAGTGAAACATTCTGCAAATGTATTTAAAGAAACATTAGAAGGTATAAAAACAGTTATTGAAAGATTAGAACCTTTGATAGATTTACAAATTAGAATGATTAATTAGGTTAGTATTTAATACTATTTTATAACTTTAACATTTATTTTATGTATTAAAAATTGAATTATTTTTTATTTATTCATTTATTATTGTATTTTTAATCGATGTAGTTATTATTATTTCGAGACAAGCATGAAATATTTGGTACTTCATAGGCACAAAGAGTTTGGAAGCAAATGAATCTAGATAAATAGTAAATTAAATAATTATAATTTATTTATATTATTTAATTGTATAGCACATTCAAATTTAATTTAAATAATTTTATACAGCTAAGTGGTGGATAATATATGGCACTTGTGTTTCTGAATTACAAAAATTGGTAATCAAAGTGCTTAGTCAAACAACATCTGTATCAAATTATGAATGTAATTATAGCACATTTAGCTATATTCACACCAAAGCAAGAAACAGATTGAAGTTTAAAAGACTTCAAAAACTTGTATATACCTATTATAATATGGGCTGAGGATGAGACATCAAAAAAGAATGAGCATTAATAAGATAAATAATAGTTTTAATCATATTAGCCTTAATTATATTTTTAAAGATGATGACCCACTAACAGAATGGCTGCAAGAGAAAAAAAATCCTCTGTTAGATGGTCAAAACTCTGATTAATTACCTACAGATAATTCTAATAATGAAATGAATATTAAACAATGACACCAATCTCAAGAAAGGAATATATCTCATTCAAGTTTAAGTCAAACACCAAGTTAGAGTGATGATGGTGGTGGTTTAAGTCCAGATGATGATGAGGTAAATTTTGGTGATAATATGGATGTAAATCGACCTTATAACTCACTTGGAGAAGAATTTGGGCTTGCTACTACTAGTGAACTTTTCATTAATATGGTAGAATATAGGGTAAATCCATTTGCTGAATCCAGTGAGGGTCAAAATGCTTGTATAGCTCGATCAAAAGAAAAAGCCAAGAAGCACCGTTATGATATTTCTAGAGGTTCTTCATCTTTAAATGAAAGATCAAATTTTAGTAACTTTGAGTATAGTAAATCATCTACTAGTACTTAAGGACATTATTATCTATCGAAACAACTTAATTTTTGACCTCATTGTGGTTATCCACCTCCATATGGTTATTATCTACCTCAAATGTATCATCCACTTTCTCAAATGTGTCTTTCACCTCAAATGTATCATGTATCACAATTGAATCCCCCACTATAAATGTATCATCCTCAAATATATCTTTCACCTCAAATGTATCAAGAACAAATGTCTCAAAGATGGAGATGGAGTCAACTTAGCTCTCAAAATGAAGATAAAGAATTTGATCTTCCTCGTCATTCTACCATGCAGTAAAATTTAAAATATATATCAATAATTTTAGTTGATGGAATTTAAAATTATTATATTTTTAAGTTTGTAATTTTATTAAATATAGATGCTTGGTATTTAACATATTATGTTTTGTTAATATTTGATTTGTCTAAAATTAATATTGACTATGACCTTGGCCAAGAAAAATTTTGTGGATAAACCAAATATAAATGTTTTTTATAATCTAAATAAAATTGTGAATTTTTTTTAGAAAATAAAAAACATAGAGTGTTATAAACTATTTTTAAAATCATTGAATAAGAGTTTTATAATTATAATTGTTACATTTTATAATAAATTGTGTAAAAAAAAAATTGATGACCGCGATGATCGTAATGACCGTAGTGACCGCAATGATCTTTGTTATATCCGAAAATGTGATAAACATGATGCTACCGAAAATGTGACCGTGACTGCTATTTAAATCCTTGGTTGCACCTGAACCTTCATTTTGTTTGAGCTGAAATATTACTAGTTCATTTGATTCTACATTCTTTTTGGTATTTTCTCCTAATAAAGTAGATGATGAGGTAATTTTTAGTTCACTGTGGGAGAGATATGAGAACACTGTTGATAAGGTATGCCCTCATGTCTGAAAAGTTTTTAAATATTTTTTCATATTACTCTAGTTTCACTAAACCATTTATAGAATTATTGTTACCCATTCATATCAACCAATGCATGTCATGTTTTCTTTTTCCTAGATTTGATCCAAGAAAAAGAATGTACTGCTAACAACTTAGAAGGAGGTGATGATGACATAGAATCTATGCTGTAACTAGAATACCTTTAAAGGGAATATCTTCATTCTGATAAATAAGTTAAAAGGTTTAGAGAAGAAACCTGTTTTGAATCTTTGAGCATTGGCAATTTGTTCATGATTGTGTATTATTCTTGTATATGCTTAACTCAAGGATTTAAATAGCGGTCGCAGTCACGTTTTTGGTCACGTAGCATTTATCACATTTTCAGATATAACGAAGATCATTGCGATCATTGCAGTCATCGCGGTTGTGATTTTTTTTTTTACACAATTTATTATAAAATGTAATAATTATAATTATAAAAACTCTTATTCAATAATTTTAAAAATAGTTTATGACACTCTATGTTTTTTATTCTCTAAAAAAATTATTCACAATTTTGTTTAGATTATAAAAAACATTCATATTTGGTTTATCCATAAAATATTTTTTAGCCAAGTTCATATTCAATATTAATTTTAGACAAATCAAATATTAACAAAACATAATATGTTAAATACCAAGCATCTATATTTAATAAAATTACAAACTTAAAAATATAATAATTTCAAATTCCATCAACTACAATTATTGATATATATTTTAAATTTTACTACATGGTAGAATGATGAGGAGGATCAAATTTTCTATCTTCACTTTGAGAGCCAAGTTGACTCCATCTCCATCCCTGAGGTATTTGTTCTTGATACATTTGAGGTGAAAGATATATTTAAGAATGATACATTTATGGTGGGAGATATATTTGTGGTAAATGATACATTTAAGGTGAAGGATACATTTGAGGAGGTAGAGGATACATTTGAGGTGGATGATACATTTGAGGAGGTGAATGATACATTTGAGGTGGATAATAACCATATGAAGGTGGATAACCATGGGGAGGTCAAAAATTAAGTTATTCCGATGGATAGTAATGTTTTTTAGTACTAGTAGATGATTCACTATACTCAAAGTTACTAAAATTTGGTCTCCCATTTGAAGATGAATAACCTCTAGAAATATCATAGTGGTGCTTCTTGTCTTTTCTTTTTGATCGAGTTATATGTGCACTTTGACCCTTACTAGATTTAAAAAATGGATTTACTTCGTATTTTACCATATTAGTGAAAAATCCACCAATAACAGCAAGCCTAAATTCTCCTTCAAGTGGGCTGTAAGGTCGATTTGTAACCATATTATCACTAAAATTCGCATCATCACTATCACTATCTCCATCACCATCACCATCATCATCATCGTCTGGACTTAACCACCACCATCATCATTCTGACTTGGTGTTAGACTTGAACTTGAATGAGACACATCCTTTCTTGAGATTGGCGTTATTGTTCAACATTTATTTCATTATCAGAATTATTTACGGGCAACCAATCAGAGTTTAAACCATCTAACAGAAGATTTTTTTTCTATTACAGCCATTCTGTTAGTGGATCATCATCTTTAAAAATATGGTCAAGGTTAATAGGATTAAAACTATTATTTATCTCATCAATGCTCATTCTTTTCTGATGTCTCATTCTTAGCCTCATGTTATAATAGGTATATACAAGTTTTTGAAGTCTTTCAAACTTCAATCTGTTTCTTGTTTTGGTGTGAATATAGCTAAATATGCTTCAATTACGTTCACAATTTGATACAGATGTTGTTTGACTAAGCATTTTGATTGCTAGCTTTTGTAATTCAGGAACACAAGTGCCATATATCATTCACTACTCAGCTGTATAAAATTTTATAAATTAATTTAAATGTGCTATACAATTAAATAATATAAATAAATTATAATTATTTAATTTACTATGTACCTGGATTCATTTGCTTTCGAGCTCTTTATACTTGTGAAGTACCAAATGTTTCACGTTTGTCTCGAAATAATAACAACTACGTCGATTGAAAATACAATAATAAATGAATAAATAAAAAATAATTCAATTTTTAATACATAAAATAAATGTTAAAGTTATAAAATAGTATTAAATACTAACCTGATTAATCATTCTAATTTGAGTATTTATCAAAAGTTCTAATCTTTCAATAACTGCTTTTATACCTTCTAATGTTTCTTTAAATACATTCATAGAATATTTCACTCCAAATTAAAATTATAGATTTAGATAGTAACCTAAACATAATTCATAACAATATTATATTAAAGTAATAAAAAATAAATATATAAGCAATTTAAGTATAAAAATAAAATATATATTTTAAATATCATCTATATTCTTGATTTACTTACTAGTTGAATGTAAGTCAAAGTGCATGAAACTCCATTTATTGTCAATAATCTTTTCATATTTAGCAGAATAATGATAATTTTGTTAAATTGCTTGTTTAGCTCTATTCACAGCCTCGTAAATAAAGCCCATTGTTGGTTTTTCATCACCATCCACAAGGCGCAACACTTTTACCAAAGGCTCATAAACTTTTATTATATATTCTACTTTTTTTTTTAAATATTTTTCCAAAATGATTTTTTTGGCTTCATAAGCAGGTCCTGATTTTTGTTTTCCCCATTTTGAATCTTTAAATTCCTATATATTCATCAATAAATTTTTAGAATAATATATTTTAAATTAATATTTTAAACAATGATATCATAAAAAGATGCTAAATTTAAATAGTTGTCCTAATTACTAAGTACTAATCTTTGAATTGAATATCTATCTCAAATCTTGCTTTTGCCTCATTATTTCTTCTAACTGTATGAAATGAATGGCAAATCGGGTAAGAGCAGAAAAAAGTATTTGCTTCCCTTGTGTATATTTCTTCATCCAATTAACAGTCTAAATTTGATTGTATATAAAACAAGTCACTTTCTTTACATCATCCAAAACCTTTGCCACATTTTTTTTCCAATATCTTTAAGGCACAAGTCCAAACAATGAGCTGAACATGTTGTTTAATACAAATATTTTCTCTTCTCCATCAATCTTTTTTCTGCGGCTTTAAATGCTGCCTCGTTATCAATGACTATTTGAACAATGTATTTTTCTTCAATTTATTCCACAACTTCATCTAATAATCTGTAGTAAAAGTTTATATCTCTACTACGAACACTTGAGCATCTACAGATTTTTAAAAAATAGTCTCTTTACTATAGTAAACAAAGAAATTAATGATATGCATTTAATTCAAACTATTGGTCTAACCATCACACATCAAAGTGACACCCAATTCATTCCAATAAGCTTTTAATCCATTAACTTATTCATGAACTTATTGATACTCTGACTCTAAATACATATATGAGACCTCATAAGGTGTTAGAAGTTTTATATGTTGGCTAACTTCTGCTGTCATAGAAATCAAATTATGCAATCATGAAAAATTTGCTAACTGAAAAGGAAGTCGATCGTATATAAAAAATTTTGATATTGATTCACCCATTTTTCTTCTTAATGTCTTTAAAAATGAATTAGTTACTTTTGGTTGCCTTGAACTCTTACTTCTAACCAATTTAGGTATAGCTACATTTAATGAAAATTCAAACTCATTTGGAGTTGATTTCCTTGTTCTTTCTTCAAAATATTCAGCAATTGAGCCATGAGAGCTTCATCTCTCTTCATATATGTTACTTTAACCACCAGTTTTTTGTCTGAATTCTTGTCTTATGTGCCACTCATGTTGTGATTGATACTATTTCGCACGGCTTGTCTAGTAGCGATATCTTCATCAATAAATCCTTCATAATCATCTTTGCCTCTTAACTGTGATAAAAATTTATTTTTTCTCTTTTTGTTATCAACTTTTTTTTTATTTGCTTTCTTGAAGGAGTTTCAACATACTTTCTCTTGCTATATATATTAATAATATAGTTTTAAAAAAAAGAGAAAATTAGTTACACATGCTTATGTAATTTTATAATTTTTATTAAAAAATTAACAATAATATTTTCAAAAGAATTATAAAAACATAACATACCAGTAACGTTGGGGCATGGTGCAACATTGCTAGTTTTATGAGCAATGTGTTTTTTGAAACGTATTATTCTTCTTTTTACAACTTTACCATAAAGTTACATGAAACATTTCCTCTTGTATTTGGCACAGGTGTTCCAAAATACCAACCTATATCATCATTTGGCCCGCCCTCTACTCTTTTACTCGGAAACTCTTCATGTGAGGGCATACTTGCTGTTTTGTATAAAAAAAAAATAAACTTATATTTAAAAATATTAATATTACTTGTTACTTCATTAAAAATTGATTTTACGCTAAATTTTTTAATTTTTAGATTTTAATCTTAAGAATATTTTTAAATAAGTTAATCTTTTGATACACTAATTGATATAAATTTTTTTATTACAAATAACTTTCAATAATTATATAATAAATACAATCTTCAATAATTACACAAAAATAACAAGAATTAATCTAATATCAAAAGAATTGACAACAATATAAATATCAAAATAACAAAGAAAATTATTAAATTTCATATACAAAATTATAAATTAATATATAATACAATCAAAAAATATATTTAATTTTAATTAATTTTCGTCTAACTTATACAAAAAATTTTATCAAAAATTTTCATCTAAAATCTCTATATATATCATATTAAATTATTAATCCCTTAATTTTTTAAATTATAAATCGTCAATCCCTCTAACTAGATTTTATTTAAAAAAATTCAAAAATAAAAAATTTTCAAACTTATATTTTAATAAAAATTTTTAACCTATATTTTTTATTTTTTAGTTTTTAATCTTAACAAGAGTAATATAAAATGCTAAATTTATTAAGTAACTTAATCTTTTTGATATACTAATTGATATACATTTTTTTTTATCACAAATAACTTTCAATAATTATATAATAAATACAATCTTCAATAATTATACAAAATAACAATAATTAATCTAATATCAAAAGAATTGATAATAATATAAATATCAAAACAACAAAGAAAATATTAAAATTTAGATACAAAATTATAAATTAATATATAATACAATCAAAATATAATATTTAATTTTAATTATTTTTCATCTAACTTATACAAAAAATTTTATCAAAATTTTTTATTTAAAATCTCTATATATATTATATTAAATTATTAATATCTTATTTTTTTAATTATAAAATTTAAAAACCTCTAATTAAATTTTATTTTAAAAAAATTTCAAAAATTAATTACAAAATTAAATAAAAAATTCAACCCCCACCCGCCGACACCCTACCACACCCAATCTCTCCCCACCCCCCTCAACCCCCCACCACACCCAATTCTTCCCCACCCTACCCCACCGCACCCTAATATCCCCTAATTTGTTTAATTCTTTCTAGCAGACCCATCTAGAAATGCATCTTGCTCTTTTCTGTTCATTTTTTTCATGCTTCCAAAGCTTGGCTTTCTAGAATTTTCTTCTTTTCTCTTTTTTTTTTTTCATCTCTCATTTTCTTTCGCATCCCTTCATCACTATCACTTGTCTAGTACTTAGAGAATATCTCGTTCGTCTCTCTCAAACTCTCACAATATACATTATTTTACAAAAAATTTACAAAAAAAAGGTAATTTAACTTTCTTTTCTTACCTTATTTGATCTTGAATGTTGATTGAAAACTTGAAGCTGATTAGAATTTGGGTGCCAAAGTGGCGATTGAATATTTGAAACTTGAAATAATTTGTCTGTTTTCTAGCTTGTTTTTTGATTAATTTTGATGCTAAAGTTCTGAGATTCTGAGTTTTATTTTTTGCTTTTGCTTTTATTTTTACAGGCTTATTGTTTTATTTTGCGGAGTTGAAATTTTTTTTTTTTGAACTATTAGATCTGTTATTGCTGTTATTCTCTGTTACATTGTTATTTTACGGTTGTTACGCTCCATTTTTGCTGTGAATGAATTTCTCAATCGTATTTCATCAAATAGTGGTGACGGTTGGTGACGCTACCGTAATTTTACGGTCGTTATTCCGCTATTAAATCGCTATTTAAATCCTTGGCTTAACTAATCTAAGGTATTCAATTAAAAAATTTAAAGGCTTTTAGATGTCACTTGACAATTAATTTTACTGTGTTTTTTTACATGTCTTCTCACTTTAGGTGATCGTTCATCAGTTTTGAGCAATTATTTTATCAATTTATCCTTTTTCCCTCCTGCAATTCAGGTCTTTCTATATAAGCTCTTATTTATAAAAATATTCTCCTATTGTTGAAGTGTTCATGCCGAAAGATTATTGTTCATCTTCAAGGTTCCTTTTTATTGTGAGTATAACTTCTTCGTTTTTCTAAATTAATGTATTCGCCCCTGATTTGGATGATTTTTGGTGGAAAAGCAAAGGTTGTTTCATGTTTTTCTCAAACAGTTTCTCAAAGTATTCAAGAACTGGGAGCCTGTTAATGGTGGCCAGTTGCCAGAGGCTGCTTCAACAGCTATTCAACCTGCAGAGTATTCTACGAGTGCTAATGATATATTTGTTGGCTGCTCTGCCGGGCATCCCACTGAAATCATTTTGGCTTTGACTGAAGAGATAGTGCGTGCAATTAACCACTTAGGTCATTAAGAGTAAATTGATTATATCTTCTGAGGAAGCTGTTTACATTTGGGCAGACTATTTTGTTGGTAGGAAGGACTTACATTTATGACGGTATATAGGAAAAAATTGAAAAAATTTGAAAAATAAAAAAATAAAGGGGAAAAAACTTCCACAATTCTAAAACCTTTGTCCTTTATAAAAATGATAAAAAAATTTTAAGTAATTATGTTTAAAAATTTTAAATTTCATTTGCAAACTCTTTTAAGAACTAGTTCAATTTAAAGTTTTATTTTTAATTTTTCAATGTGACAATTGATTAAAATTCTTATTCATTTTTTGTAATTTTATTGGATATCCTTTGTAATTGCCAAAACTGCACTTTATTCTGTCTCCACATTATTGTCATTATGCCCTTTATTTGGAAAGCATTTAGTACATTATTTTAAAAACAAGAACTAGTCACAAGTTATTACCTCTGGAGATTTTTGTAGGTAGATATGGTAATATGCTGTCACTTAATTCTTCCCATATTTATGAGTCTCTTTTCTATAAATTGATTGAATATTTAGTATAAATATTTCTAATATGTAATTAAATTTGCTTTATTTCCTATATTATAAATCCAGTAAATACTGGAGCGGGACGCACAGCAACAGATCTTCCTGCAGCTTACATAAGCATGATTATCACTTCCGAAGGATTACCTGTTTTGGATGCTTTAAAAATTATTGCTCGTTCATTGCATAATTGCAGAGCTTTTGGCTACTATGATGGGATTCAGAAACTTACAGCATTAATGAAAGTTATGATTAATATTATTAATGGCCTGTATGTTGTTATTTTAGATGTCATTAGAGATGTGATGCTTTCTGCAGTATCTAAATTTCTGGTGATGTAGATCTTTTATAATAACTTTTTTATCGGGTCTTGGATTGTTTAGAGGCTTAAATGCAATTAGTTATGATTTCTTTTTCAATTAGGTATCATACTAATTAGGGATTCTTCAATTTTTTTCTACTTGTATTTTGATTTTTCCCATTAATTCTAATATGAACCTGTCACTTTTGTTTTCATTTCTGATTAGATTTTACACAGAGTCTGTGAATTTATTGCTTAATTCCGAGTTTTTTTTTCCTTTTTAATTCTTGGGGCAGTTATCCAACTCAAAACAATGACTTCTGCACTTTCTGCTGATGAAAATCTTTCTAATGTGATAGCAGAGAAAATGGGGTTCTTGCAGCGATTACTTGTATATCTGGTGTCAATCATACGTAGGTTTATTGGTTTAAATTCAGATGTATATGAGAAAGCTCAAATGTAGAGTGTTACCAAAGATTTTTCTCTAATTGGTGCTTCATCTTCAATTGACTCTTCTAATAGTTTAAGGGGTTCTCTTTGTGAAAAAAAGTCTACATTGGCATCACAAGGCCATTGTCTCAGTGATGGAAGCTGGTGGCCTTAATTGGTTAGTAGGTAAGGTAGGCACCTTTGTTTATCATGGAATGTAACTTGGAAATATGTGTTAACCATTTACTATGGCTGCAATATGCATTTTCTTTTATAAGAGCAACAGAAAAGCAAAGATGCCAAGAGGCGGTAACATGGTTATTCATGGTTATGCTAAAAACATAAAAATAAGCATTTACTGAGGGACTGTGACTTGTGTATTTATATTTTCTGCTTCCTGACATTGGCTCCATCCCTTAACCTCAAGGAGTCCTCCACTGTCTTAAAAGGATGGTGGCATTTGGAAACCATGGGTCCTCGAAAATACGTATAGGATTTGAATTTCACCTGGGACTGACGTCATGAATGTAAACTTAATGGTGTTTTCAGTTACAATGTTTCTTAAATTGAAACTAACGCAATATATTTGTGAGTGTGTTTATTTGCATTTTTTTTGTTCATGGAAGCTATTTGTTTTTCAGAGTTGTTGCGTGCCATCAGAAGGTTGAGCATGAAAGAACATCTGACGGATATTTCACTGCGGTGCTTGACTTTGAGAACCCTTTCTGTTGCATTATCTGATAATCCACGTGGTCAAAATCATTTCAAAGGCATGGGGGGGGGGCTTGAAGTTCTATTAGATGGACTTGCACTTCCATCAACTAATGTGATACTTTTAAAAGACTGCCTCACATGTTGATGGGCAAAGGTACTTTTTGTAACTTGTTTTGCAAATTCACTTGTGTCTTGATATTATATTGAGCATGCTACTTAAAACATTAGGTACCATTTAGTTTGGTTATTGAAGAGAAAAAACTAGAATGTTTCTTTTAAGTTCCCATCAGTTTCACTTCCACCTTACCTGTTTTCTGGTCGCTTAACTACATAAATAAGTTAAACATATCATTCTTTCTCTCTCAAAAAAAAATATATATATATTAAGCATATCATTTGATAATAAAAACAGAGATAAAAACAATGTTCTCTGAGTGTTATTTTATTAAAAACAATCCCCAAATATAAAGGAATTGATATGTACAAAGAAACCCACAAAATCATGACACAATCATCCAAACATAGAAACAAATAAAAGACTAGAAATATAAATCCCAACAAATCAGAAAAAAAATCAGGAAATTGATTTTGATTTGATATCCCAACAAATTAGGAAATTGATCTTGATTTGATACATAATGTGTCAACACTCCCCCCCCAAGCTGGAGAATAGATATTTATCATTCTTAGCTTGTCAACAAGAGTCTCAAAGCTTGGTTTATGTAGTCCCTTTGTTAGGATATTTGCTACTTGTTGCTTTGTAGGAACATAAGACATACAGATCACTCCCATATCAATCTTCTCTTTGATAAAATGCTTATCAACTTCCACATGCTTTGTTCGATCACAATGCACTGGATTATGAGCAATACTTATAGTAGCCTTTTTATCACAATACAGTTTCATAGGGTATTCAGCTATCATTTTCAATTCTCTCAAAAGTATCTTCAGCCAGATAACTTCACTGGTTCCTTGTGCAAGAGTTTTAATTCTGCTTCTACACTACTTCGAGCGACAATAAATTGTTTCTTACTCCTCAAAGTGATAAGATTACCCCAAACCTTCGTACAATATCCAAACGTGAATTTTCTGTCTTCAATTGATCTTGCCCAATCTTCATATGTAAATGCTTCCACATTTCTTTGTTCATTCTTCTTAAACAACAAACCCTTACCAGGTGTGGCCTTCAAATACCTTAAGATTTGATGCACAGCTTCAAGATGTCCTCAAATGGAGAGTGCATGTACTAACTTACTACACTAACTACAACGGCAATATCAGGTCTTGTATGAGACAAGTAGATTAGTCTTCCAATCACTCGTTGATATCTCCCCCTATCTAATGGAATTTCTCATTTTTTTTCCAAGTTTCACATTAGGATCTGTAGGTTTATAAGCTGGTTTAGAACCAATCATACCAGTTTCCTTCAAAAGATCAACCATATATTTCTTTTGGTAAACAATAATGCCATTCTTGCTCCTTGCAACTTCCATCCCTAAAAAGTATTCTAGTTGTCCAAGATCCTTAAGTTCAAATTCTTTTCCAAAAGTTTTTTTTAGCCTCTCTATTTCTTCAATGTCATCACCTGTTAATATAATATCATCAACATAAATGATCAAAATAGTCTTTTTTCCATGTTGTGAGTGTTTGAAAAAAAGAGTATGATCAGTTTGTCCTTGGCTAAATCCATGTCTCTTTACTGACATTACGAACTGATTAAACCAAGCCTTTGGTGACTGTTTTAAATCATAGAAAGACTTCTTTAGTTTGCATGCCTTCCTATCATTGTTTCCCCTTTCAAATCCAAAAGGTAAATCCATATAAACTTCTTCATCCAGCTTCCCATTAAGAAAGGCAGTCTTGACATCCATTTAGTGTAATGGCCAGTCAAGATTAGCAGCTAGTGTAAGCAGTACCCTTATAGTATTCAATTTAGCAACTAAAGCAAAGGCTTCAGTGTAGTCTACTCCAAAAGTTTGAATAAATCCCTTTGCAACTAAATAGGCCTTATATCTCTCTATTCCACCATTTGAATTATACTTAATAGTAAACACCCATTTTCTTCCAATTGGTGTTTTTCCTCTAGGTAACTCCACAATATCCTAAGTCTCATGCCTTTTCAATGCTCTCATCTCTTCAACTACCGTAGCTTCCTATTTTAGGATTTTTAGAGTTTCATGAATATTTTGTGGGATTTTAGTTACCTTAATATTTTCTATCATGGCATGAAATGAAGTAAACAAATGACTGTATGATAGGTAATTGGACAATGGGTGTTAAGTGCACGATCTTACACCTTTCTTGAGTGCTATAGGTATGTCTAGATCGTCAGGTGGAGTATTCACTGGTGATGGTGTGGTGGGCACAACCTTTTTTAATTCAAAATCTTGTGGGTCGATATTCACTAGTGATGGTGTTGTAGGCTTAGCATTTTTTTATTTAAAATTTACTTACGGATCATATTCTTGACAATGCAATTGGGGCACAAAAGTTTGTACTTTCTGAGGTTGTGGTTTATGTCGTGAATAAACACAGAGCTTTGTTTTTTGTTAAGGATTAAGCATAGATTAATCTGTTTCTGTTTTCAACTTAGTTTCTGTTGGTGGCTCAATAAGAATAACAGATGTTAAAGGAAGTGGAATGGAAAAATTCCAAAACCTATCTTCACCTAGTATCTCCCCCTGAAAAGTTGGTTTTGGGTAAAAGAGTTGATTTTCAAAGAATGTGACATCTAATAGGACAAATGTTTGTTTCGTGGACGGACAATAGCACTTATACCATTTTTGAGTAAGAGAGTACCCAATAAAGATATATTTGATGGCTCTAGGTTCTAGTTTCCCATGATGTGGACTTTTGTTGTGTACCAAAGATGTGCAACCAAAGACTTTTGGGGGTAAAGAAGCAAACAACCTAGTTTGTGAATATGATTCAAGTAACATGTTCAATGGCGTTCTGAAATTGAGAATTCTACTAGGAAGTCTATTGATCAAGTATGAAGTTGTTAAAATAGCATCCCCAAAAAAACTTAGGAACATCATTGGTAAACATGATAACACGAGCAACTTCTAATAAGTGATGATTTTTACGTGCTATAACACTATTTTGTTGGGAGTTGTTAACGCAATAATTTTGCTGAAAAATCTCATTTTCTTTTAGATAATCACCAATAATTGAATTGAAGTATTCCCTCCTATTGTCTGTGTGAAAATTTTGGATTTGAGCTTGAAATTATATTTGAATCATTTTTTGAAATAGCTGAAAAATTGTCTTAACATCAGACTTATCTTTTAATAAGTAAACCTAACAAGCTCGTGTGTAATCATCTATAAAGGTCATGAAGCACCTAGTTCTAATTATGTTGTTTTCCTGTGAAGGTCTCCAAATATCATTATGAACTAAAGAAAAATGTTTAAAAAATCTATATAGATGACTAGGAAAAGGAACATGAGTGTGTTTGGCAAATTGATAAGTTTCACAACAAAATGAATGGACATCTTTATTCTTAAAAAGAGAAGAAAAAAAAGTTTTTAGATATGGAAAACTAGGATGTCCTAATCTATTGTGCCATAAAATAATTTCACTAGAAACAGAAACAGATTTACCACTTAGAGCCAAAGTTTATTTATTCATTTGTTGAAGATCCTTAAGATGGTACAAGCCTTCATGCTCCTTAGCATTGCCAATTATCCTTCCCAAAGGTCAATCCTGAAACTCACAATATGAAGGATATAACTTAGCCATACAATTCAAGTCTTTTTTCAATTTACTAATAGACACTAAATTACATGCTAAATTAGGAACATGCAAAATTGAAAATAGTGTCATATTAGAAACTTTAATGTTTCATTTTCCAGCAGTAAAGGATAGTGATTCATCAGCAATAAGAATCTTGAGGTTTCCAGAACATGGATATTATGTTGAAAACAATTCATGGCATCCAGCCATATGGTCGGATGCCCTAGAATCTATAATCCAAGACTTCTTAGAATTTGATTTTGCACCCAAAGTAGACAGATAGTTACCATTTTGTGCAATTGTGCACTTTAGAGTAAGTGCAATAATTGGTTTAGAAGTCACCTCTGATCTACTCTTTTGATAGGCTCCAGTTATGGCTGTTTTTGCCATTAGAAAAGAAAAAACAAGAGCAAATGTTGCTCTGATGCCATGAAAACAGAGATAAAAACAATGTTCTCTGAGTGTTATTTTATTAAAAAGAATCCCTAAGTATATAGAGGAATTGATATGTACAAAGAAACCCATAAAACCAGGACACAATCATCTAATATAGAACCAAACAAAGGACCAGAAATATAAATCCCACCAAATCAGGATTTCCTGATCCTGATTTGGTACGTAATATGTCAACAATATATATATATATATATAGCACGTTATCATTTTTGGTTGTCATTTTAGTTTTTTGAATGAAACTGTTGCAAGTATGCAGTCAAAGCATTACACCAGCAGATATAAAAGCACTTGTAACCTTTTTTAAAACAAGCCATGATATTCATGCATTGAGGATATTTTACATATGGTTATGCGTGCTGTTTCTCAAAAACCATTGCTTGTCTCCTTCCTCGAGCAAGTAAATCTGATAGGTGGCTGTCACATTTTTGTCAAATCTGCTACAGAGGTATGCCTTCTGCATTAAGAGTTAAATGTGCAAACTTTTGGCATGAGAGATAACAGTGACCTCTATTTCATGAAAAAATGACACTTTTGGCATAAGAGATAACAATGACCTCTGTTTCATAAAAAAATGACTTCCAGCATTTTTGTTTCACTTGTTACTTTTGTTGTATATTTCTTAACTTACATTATCTCTATATAATGTATTATTTTTACCATTATGCTTGTCTACTAAGTGAGTTTTCTTTTGGTATAGACAATGTTAGCCTTTGTGGCCTATTGGCAACTCAAGGAGAAAGGTCAAGATTTAAATTGTAAGAGTGGTGGTTCTTGAAATTGGGATGCCATTGAACCTGTGGAAGTAATCTTTGGCCAAGAGACCATGCTATTTTTCTCAAGCATCATTGGATTTTGTTCCTCTCAATTTCAATAAAACCACATATTCTTCTATTTAATATGTTAATATTTTTCCGCTAAGTCTGACACAATATTGTGTATTGAAATTTTATTAGAATTTTCTTTAACTATTTTTGTTGTTCCAAGTGCTGATTAGAAGAGTATTCAGTTGCAGAAAATGTTCAGGTTTTCTGAACCAAGTGCATGCTTAAGTATTTTGTACTCCGTTAGTTAGCTTATAATTAATGCAGTTTCCTTCCTCTGACTTGAATTGCTTTGATTGAGTTGGTAAAAGTGATCTGTTTTAAATCAATGGTTAACAGTGAATGTCCTTATATGCAACCTCCAATTTGTTTTGCATAGGAAATACGAGCCTATCAGATTGCTTAGCTTGCAGTTTCTAGGAAGACTTTTGGTTGGTTTCCCATCGGAGAAAAAGGGGCCAAGATTTTTCAATCTTGCTGTTGGAAGAATGAAATCTCTTTCAGAAAACAGCAAGAAAATCAGCTCAAGGATGCCACCACTCTTCTCAGCTATATCTGACTGATTGTTTAAATTTCCACGGATGGATAATTTATATGTGACCTTGTTTGATGTTCTTCTAGGTGGTGCTAGCCCCAGACAGGTGATCAACCACTCATGGAAAATTTTCCCTCATTTTTCTGTCAGTTTAGTATGTTTTAGCTGTTCTTTCTGTTACTCTCTTGATTGACTGTGGTTGTGGTAATTCTCTGATATTTTGCCACCTAAACTGGCTCTTGAAAATTTTTGTTTACAGGTGTTACAGCAAAACAGTCGGGTTGACAAGCAGAGGAGCAGAGGAAATAATTCTCGGTTTTTCCTTCCTGAGATCTTGATTCCGATTTTCAGATTCCTATCCAGTTGTGAAGATGCATCTGCAAGAATGAAAATAATTAGTGATCTACTTGACCTTCTTGATTCAAATCCTCTGAATATAGAAGCTTTGATGGTACTGCATACAATTAATTATTGAGGTTGTATTTATGCTGTGTATGCTTTTAAAAGTGTTATCTAATTTTTCAAATTTTACGATTAGGAATATGGTTGGAATGCTTAGTTAACAGCTTATGTGAAAATTGACATGGTAAAAGACTAGAGGCTTGATTCAAGATATCAAGGTGACGATGAGACAAATGAGAAAAAATATTGTGATGAGGGTTTTTTCTGTATTTCTTTGTCACCATATACATTTTATAAAAGGTGGCTGGCAACAATTAGAGGAGACTTAATTTTCTACTTTTGCACTGTGAGCAAGTATGTCAAATTTCTTACCATGCTACAAAAGTTCATTCATTTTAATCTACTCTCTTTATGAGGTTTTTTAACCCATTGATGGATAATTTACTTTAATTTCTTTCATTGGTAGGGTGGCATATCATGCCGATACTTGCTTTGTGACATCTATGGCAGCTTGATTCAAAGGCTGGTAGAATTATCTGCCAAAGAGAGTATTTTTAGTTCACAGCCATGTTGGGGCAATAAACTTCCAGTACCAACTTACTTGAGAATATGACTGGATTACATTTATTCTTGGTTTATCTACCCTATTGTGGGAAACTTTTTCTTCCTTTATCTCACTGTCTCCAAATTCCTAACATGCCCACCTTAAATACATCCATTTAAATGTAAAAGGAGGAAGAATATGTTAGGAGATGGGGAAGAGAACGCAGAGGTGGTCCTAAAGCTTTCTCATTGGATTTTCCCTATATATGTTTGAAAGAATAAATCCAGATTCAATTTATTATCATTTATTTGAGTGAACTCGTAGGTTTTTTCACTTATTTAAAATTGGGTCATTCAAACATTTGAAAATTTTGGAATTGTTATCCTTTCATGAAGAAATAATCAAGATTTGTCTTTGTTTTCTACATATGTAGTTTGCTATTCCCACTTAAGAATGAGGTTAATTTGTTATCTCTGTTTCTTACAGTTTCCAGCTAATAGCTCTGAGATTTATCTGGATTCTCTAATGGTAGAAAGCCAGAAAAATTATAACACTGTGTTGCATGAGGTCTTGCATGGAAAATTTGACGACAAATTATCAGGGTACTGCCAGCGTGGTTTACACTTATTATCTCTGAAACTGACGTGTTTCTTATTATCTGTTTCTGCTTTAGCTGGGATGAATTCTTATATGGATTATTGAGATTCAATGATTTCTTCTATCTATGATCAAATACTAAATCTGTTTGCGTAGTCAATGCATTATGGTTTGCTTTTGTTTTTGTATGACATTTGCTAGATTTTCATCTTTTTTTTTTTTTTTTTAAATTTTTTACAACCCTAAATCACTGGAAAAGTTAGAGATAATTGGCTATTCTACTCTTTTTTCCCCCTTCCCTTCTTTTTGTAAATCCTATTTGGAAATTTTTTCTTTCTCTTGCCAGAAGCTAATAATGGTAAATGGCAATATGGATGTTCTAGCTTTTGTGGTTCAGGATAATGATCTAGTTGCATATTAACAAGGCATGAGTACCAATTTTCGGGTGAAAAAAGATTACCCCCTTGTTTTCTGCACAATTTATATAAGATTCTGCACCGTTATCCTAATCATCAAATCTTCCTTCATTATATAATTTTCAATCTATAGGAATATCAATTGATATGATTAGGAGAATTAGAAGCAAGTGTTGACTTGTATACAAGCAAGTGTTGGCATTTTGTTTTTATGTTCTGATGGTATCTACAATATCTCCAATAGAATAAGGAATATCAAGTTGGCCCAAATATCATAGTGAACATTTATTTACAGTTAATTATAATTTTTTAATCTATATATTTATATTTATTTTTTTAGAATTAAGCATTTTTATTCTTAAAATTAAAGATAAAAAATTAAGATAGATAATTCCTCAATTATATGATCAATTTTATGAAGATTTAGTTTCTTAATTTATCTACTAGTTAGTTGTATATAAAACTAAAGTGCTTGTATAATTTTTTATGAGTAATTTTTCAATATACATTCAGTTTTATTTTTAATTTTTTACACAACTTTATTTCTTAGTTTTTGTACATAGTATCAAAGTTTTAAGCTTTTTTTAAGAAAATTTTTTTTTCAACTGTCATTGTTGAATTCTATTTTTGGCCTTCATAACCAAATCTTGTTAAAATTTTTAGTCTTATTTTTTTCTTTCTTTGGCCTTCATTTCCTAGAATCATCTCTAGTTAAACTTTTATTATTAAGACTTATTTTAGTCCTGAGAAAGACAACCATGTCAGAGATAGTAGAATCTGCTATTACTAGCAGATTTGAAGAAGTGACAACTGGTAAAACCACCTGAGTACTACAGAAATCTCGGGAATAAAGAGAGTTGGACAAAAAAGAGATTGAAAAACTAATAAGCCTATTGAAAACTCTCGAAAAGCCTACGAGAGTATGTTATTTGGGTAAGATCGTTAGTTCAGGTAAAGCTTTTGGTTCTTATGAATTAAATGTCTCGATTAAACCTATTATGAGTTCTTAAGTTATTCACTTATGAGCCATAAATCATATGACACATTTCTCACAGAAGTTTAGTACATATACCATGTGTCCTAGTAATAAAAAAATTGTTGTGGTAGATGGTTCACTTACTATAGTGGCAGGATTATGACATGTTCAAATTAATCTCTCGTTTGTTCTTAAAAATGTTCTTCATGCTCCTGAATTGTCTACTAATATAATATCTATACAAAAACTTACCAGAGACATGAACTGCAAAGTGACTTTTTATCACTTATATTGTGAATTTCAAGATTAGAGTTCGAGGAAGAGGATTGGATTTGCTAAGGAGAATGATAGATTGTACTATTTTGATATATTAAATAACATAACTAATATCAAGAATAGTTTACCTTTGTCATTTTTTTCTAAAAAACTCCTAATAAAAATAAAATCTAGCTTTATAATTTTTGTCTTGGACATCTTTTTGAACTTTAAAAAACATGTTTCCTTCTTTGTTCAAAGGATAAAATATCAAAATTTTTCATTGTGATGTTTGTGAACTTGCAAAGTATAGACGTGTGTCTTTTTCAACTAGCAATAAAAGAAGTTCTACTCCTTTTTACTTGATTTATAGTGACATAGGTCCTTCTACAATTTTTAATATTTTTGGTACAAGGTGTTTTGTTTCTTTCATAAATGATTGTACCAGGATCTCTTGGATATTGTTGCTTAAATCCAAATCAGATGTAAATAGTATATTTTTAAGCTTTCAAAATATGATCCAGAATCAATTTAGAGTGAAAATTAAGAGATTTTAGTATAATAATGTAATAGACTATTTCAATCAAAGTTTATCTATCAATTTTCAAAATGAGGAGATTATCCATAAGTCATCTTGTGTTAATACTTCATAGTAGAATGGAGTGACAAAGAGGAAAAATAATGATTTACTAGCCACAATCCGAGCTTTACTTTTTCAAGCAAATATACTCAAATCCTACTGAGAGAAAGTTGTTCTCATTGCCATACATATTATAAATAAGTTACCTTTAAAGGTTTTGGGATTTAAAATTCCTATAGAATTACTCTCACAATTTTATCTCAATTTTAGTACCACAAACAACCTTACACTTAGGATATTTGGTTGTACATCATTTGTTCATGCTCACAATCATAATAGGGGAAAGTTGGATCTTATAACAATTAAGTGCATTTTTTTTTTAGTATTCATCAACTTAGAAAAGGTATAAGTGCTATCATCCTCATACCAAAAAATTTTATATGTCTATAGATGTCACTTTTGAAAAAAGTAAACCATTTTTTACTTAGCCTTATCTTTAGAAAGAGACTTCATTCGTGAAAGATAAAGATAAAAAATTTTTTTGCTTGATTTATCCTCCTCTTCAACATTTTCACCCATTAATTCTTTTGAGTCCAAGTTAAACATTGAATTGGAGTCTGAACCCATTTCAAACACAGAAGATGTGACAAAGGATAATATTATTCTTGATTCTATAAAGGAATTATGGGTCTACTCAAGAAGTTTCAGATCTTGAATCAGTACAAGTCCAAGAACCTGATTCTAACTCTGGAAGTGAGGTAACTACAGTCTTGGATTCTGTTTCTCAAAATGGGTATGAATCTTCTAAAACTATAACTAGTGATTATGATCTGGCTATTGCTATTAGGAAAAAAATCATAGAATGTACTAAGCATCCACTATACTCAATCTCTAATTTTTTGTCATTTGAAAAATTCTCACCATCTCACAAAAATTTCTTTATGAGCTTAAACACTATTTTTATTCCAACTACATTATCCGAGGTATTATCTAGTGAGAAATGGAGATAAGACATGGGAACTAGTTGAGTTACCTAAAAGAAAAAATTTAGTTTGATGTAAATGGGTTTTCACTGTAAAATACAAGGTGGATGATACTGTTAAAATGAATAAAGTCAGGTTGGTGGCTAAGGGCTACACTCAAACTTATGGATTGGATTATCAGGATACGTTTGCTCTAATTGTCATGATGAATGCAGTTAAGATTTTGTTATCATTGGTTGTAAATTACAATTGGTAGTTTTAACAATTTGATGTAAATAATGCTTTTCTACATGGTGATTTGAAAGAAGAAATATATATGAAGGTTTCACAAAAATTTAGAGGTCGTCTAGAAGCGAACAAAGTATACAAGCTGAAAAAGACTTTATACGGCCTTGAACAATTTCCTAGGGCTTAGTTTAAGAGATTTGCCAAAATGATACTAGAAATGGGATATAAACAAAGTCAACGATATCACACATTGTTTATCAAGCACTCTGATTCAGGGAGAGTTACAGTTCTATAGTATATGTTGATGATATAATTATAACCGGAGATGATAAAAAAGAGAGAGAATCTTTAAAAAGGTGTTTGGCTAGATAATTTGAGATAAAAGAGCTAAGGAGATTGAAGTACTTCCTAAGAATTGAAGTAGCTCACTCATGACATGGTATTTTCATCTCACAACAGCAATATGTGATGGATCTTTTGAAGGAAATTGAGAAACTCGTATGTAAACCTATAAATACCCCTATAGATCTTGATGAAGATGCTGCTATAGATAAAAAAATATACCAGAGATTAGTTAGAAGACTCATTTATCTTTTACATACTAGACCTGATATAACATATGTTATGAGTGTGATAAGTCAATTTATGCATAGTTCTAAAGAAGTGCAACATATTGTCTATCGTGTATTGCTCTATTTGAATACCAATCCTGAGAAAGATATTTTATTCAAAAGAAATTCGAGACTAGTTCTAGAGGCATATATAGATGTTTCTTATGCAAGTTCAGTAACTGATAGAACAACTACCTCAAGCTACTGCACCTTTTTAGGTGGTAATCTTATGACTTGGAGGAGTAAAAAACAAAATGTAATGGCAAGATCAAGTGCTGAAGTAGAGTTTAAAGCAATGGTTAAAGGAATTTGTGAACTATTATGGTTAAAGATTATTCTAAAAGACTTGAAGATCAAGTGGGATGAACCAATTAGACTCTATTGTGATAAAAAGTTTACAATAAGCATTGCCCACGATCCTGTGCAACATGACAGAACAAAATTCATTGAAGTAGACCGGCATTTCATAAAGGAGATACTAGAAAGTAGGTTGATTTGTACACCACATGTATCAACCAATGGTCAACTTACAGATGTGTTGACTAAAGATCTCAACAGTGCAACATTTTAAGAAATTATTTTCAAGCTAGGAATGAAAAACACCTATTCACCAGCTTGAGGGTGAGTGTGAGAAAATATTTATTTACAGTTGGTTATAATCTTGTAATCTGTATATTTATATTTGCATCTCTAGAAATAAATATTTGTATCTCTAAAATTAATGATAAAAAATTAGAATAGACAATCCATCAATTATAAGGTCAGTTTTAGAAAGATTTAATTTCTTAGTTTACTCACTAATTAGTTGTATATAAACTTAAATTGTTTGTATAATTCTTGATGAGCACTTTTTCAATATACATTTAGTTTTACTTGGTTTTCCATACAGTTTTATTTCTTAATTTTTTCATACATATTAAAATACAAAATTCCTGATTTCATGTGCACTCTATTGGAAAAGTATTGCTGTTTATCATCGATGTCGTGCCATCCAAACTCTAGTTTGAATTATTGCACTATTATTTTTACTGCAAGCCTTATAATTGAATGCAACATAATGTGGATATTTATGAAAGACAGTATTCTGCCAGCATATAAGATGTCCCGTGGAAAGCAACTTCATATTTCTGTGTGAATCTTGTCATTGCCAGAAACCCACGGGTTTCTTGGCAGCCAATAATAAATGAAGATGATATAACTGGGGATAAGTGGTGGAACTTATTTGACAATTTATGGATTGTTATTAGTGAGATGAATGGAAAGGGTCCAAGCAAGATGGTGCCCAGAATTTCAGCATCAGTTGGTCCATCTTTTGGCCAAAGAGCATGTAGCTTGGTAGAATCTCTTAATATTCCCACTGCAGAAATGGCTGCCATTGTTGTATCTGGAGGAATTGGCAATGCATTGAGTGGAAAACCAAACAAAAATGTTGATAAAGCCATGGCTTTAAGGGGGGAAAGGTGTCCAAGAATTGTATTTCGACTTTTAATCCTATACCTCTGCAGATCTTCCCTAGAAAGAGCATTGCGTTGTGCCCGACAATTCATCTCACTTTGGCCTTCCTTTTTGGTCACTGATGATGAACAAAGCAAGAGTAGACTGCATCTCTTCATCTGGTGTTATTGTTTAGCCTATGCCCGAGTTTCCAGATTTTTGTGTCATTCAACTAGTTGTATCGAGTTTTAAGGAAGGATATGGGTTAGTGATTTTCATTGCCTTATATTAGTTCCTTGAACTTGACAATAAAATAACGTGGTGCTCAGGTCTTTGCTTCTTGTGCAATCCCAGTATGGAATGTTAGATGATGGTTGTCGTTTTCATGTAATAGCACATGTGATTCGACAAACTGTAAATTCTGGAAAATTAATGCTTGCTACTAGCATGGCTGGTAGGGATGACTCATTTGATTCGAGCAACCACTCAAAAGAAACGAACTCCAATCAAAATCTAATTCTGAAGGATCGAGTGCTTTCTGCGGTTTGTTCTGAACTTCAAATTTATCATCTCTTATCATTATTAAATTTTGTTATTTTTCTGTTTTAATCAGAGGAAACTATCCTTATATTTATTTTCTCAATTATACTTCAAATGGTGGGCAATCTCCTGGATCAAAACTTGGTACCAAGTGATATTTTGATTTTTCAACCCGTATAATAGTCTATTAAGTCTCACTTGATGGATGAAAGAAAATGAGATTTTAGATGTGATGTTTTGCTTTAATGTTTTTCTTATGAACTTTTTTTTCTGAAATGTGAGAACTTCTTTCAAGATTATATCCAAGGGTAAAAGCAATTAAACCACATGAAAATATGGTATGTGCATTGCATGTTTTACTGATGCCGTCATTGCCTAAAGGCAAGCAATACAACCCTAACACTGTGAATGTTGTGGCATGTTTTATGATATTTTATCATTTGGCTCACCATACTCTTTTTGTGCTCCCCCTCTTTCTAAGTTATCCACCATTCAGTTCTCTAGTTTCTTGTTTTGAAGATGAGATACAAAGTAGCTTACACACTATTCTTGCTTCAGATGAAAGCAGACGGGCAGCATTCCTGCTTGCCCATGAGGAGGAGCAGCAAAATGTTTCAGTATGTTAAAACCTTTTCTGTTGTGGAACTTGCTCTTTTTTTTGGTCCTTAGCTTCTTTAATAAGCTCTTTGTCTTTGTTTCTTTTGCTATTCTTCCATTACTTAATTATGTTGAATCTTGTGCTCATATTTATGTAAATAATAAATTTTGCTCTGACAGGAAAAATGGGTGCACATGTTTCGCACTATAATCGATGAAAGGGGTCCATGGTGTGCTAATCCATTTCTGAATGGTGCTGTGATACATTAGAAACTTGACAAGACGGAAGATATACGGTGGCGTAGAACAAAGTTAAGATGGAATTATCATTTTGATGAAAAGCTGTGTCATACTCCTTCCACTTCTCCTATTAATGAGGCTACTCTTCCAAGTAGTGAGAGCAAATCTAGTTTTGTGGGGCACATTCCTGAGCAAATGAAGCAGTTTCTGCTCAAAGGAGTATGCAGGATAACTGATGAGGGGAGCTCCTGAGACTGGTCCTGAACCTGGTAGGTTGGTTATTCCTGAAGATCCTTCTGACGGTCACAGCTTGGAAGCAGTTAAAAGCAACTTTGACATATTACAAGACAGAAAAGAGCTCTTGTCACCTTCTCCGGAAACAGAAACTAGTGAGGTACGTCTTATATATGGTATAAGAACAGTCAAACTGTGTTTCTTCTCATTAAAACATCTAGCGTTACTTCATTGTTAATTTATGGTATGATGTTGCAGGTTCTTATGTCACTTCTATGTTTGCTTGTGACACCAAAAAGAAAACTGGCAGGTCAATTGGCAGTCATGAAAGATGTCCTGCATTTCTTTGGTGAATTTTTGGTTGAAGGTACTTTAGGGTCGTCAGTTTTCAAGAACTTAAATGCATCATGTTCTGAGTCCGCAAAGGCTGATCAAAAGCCAAAGTCTTTTAAGTGGTTCATGCATCTTGATGTAAATTCTGAAAAGGGGACTTCTCCTGACAATATAGAGGCAGAAAATTAGTATATAAAACAATTAGAAACTGTAAAGCGTCATTGGAGATGGAATATTGGCAAGGTAGGGAAACATGAGTTGTTTTATTTGGCCTGTATTGCTTGAATCTCTTACTCCATTTTGATGTCTTATTGTTTACTTGCTGGTCACAGATAAAAGCTGTTCATTGGACTCGGTATTTGCTTAGATACACTACAGTCGAGATTTTCTTCAGTGATTCGACTGCTCCCACATTTATAAATTTTGCATCGCAGAAGGATGCGAAAGAGATTGCAACCCTGATAGTTTCTACCAGAAATGAGCTGTTGTTTCCAAGAGGAAGTAGTAGGGACAAGAGTGGTACTATTTCATTTGTTGATAGACATGTGGCACTGGAAATGGCGGAAACTGCTAGGGAGAGATGGAAGAGAAGGGATATAACGAACTTTGAGTATTTGATGATTCTCAACACACTTTCAGGGAGATCTTATGATGATTTGACTCAGTATCCTGTCTTTCCTTGGAGTTTGGCTGATTACTCATCTGAGGTTCTTGATTTTAACAAGTCATCCACTTTTAGGGATCTCTCCAAGCCCGTTGGAGCACTGGACTCAAAACGGTTTCAGGTCAGTTTTTTTTTTGGGTTTCATTTAAAGAATGACGTACTTAATGTTGATTCATCTACATCACTTTTCTTTCTCCAAATTTCTCAACATTATGCTTCATGATTCAGATGTTTGAGTACATTCAGTGGTTCTTTCCGAAAGAGTTCGCTTTAGTTAATTTTCTAATGTGCTGCTGTTCTTCTACTTCTTAGTGCAGTTTCTATTATGGGTCTCATTACTCAAGCATGGGGATTGTGCTTTATTTAGAGCCTTTCATGTCTCTTCACCGTAATTTTACAGGTATCTTTTTCAATGGCATGATGAATTTGGGTATCATATGATTAAAATGCACCATGTGCAATGATGAGCAGCCGATAACCTTTGGTAAAATAGTCTTGAACGCATGTATTTTGGTTTGATCTTTGCTAAATTTGCTTTTTTGGACTGGTAGCAAGCCGCTTAAGTATTCTTTTATTTACTCCTCCATATGGAGGAAAGTTAAAGTACATCTGAGATTATCATTAGTTGAAAAGTTTCCATTGCAGGTGGAAACTTCATAATCTTAGGTTTTGCAAAAAAATTTGTATAGCTACTGTTTTTATAAATAACTGTTATGAGATGGTTATTAGCATTTAGTTTTTCAAGGGCATGATGGATGCTAGAGTTTTGGATGAACCATAGCTATTAATTAATTCTTTCACGTATGATTTTACCAACAAATGATGAAGGATGTAAAACTGACTGCAATAGTTGTATAAAGTCTGATAATTGTGTACTTGTCATACGTATGATTGCATTAAATATGGTTCAAATCATGACTTGTGAATAGTATTCCTTTCTCTTTCAATATTTCCCATTTGCATTTGGTTTTCTATCCTTTTCTTGTTTATCACTTAACTTGCATGTCAATTTATGGTCTACAAGCTCCACTAATTAATCATTTTTCATCAGGGCGGTAAATTTGACAATGCAGATCGGCTTTTTCAAAGCATTGAAGACACATATAGGAATTGCCTTTCTAATACAAGTGATGTGAAGGAGTTGATTCCTGAGTTTCTTATCAATTCAAACTCCTATCATCATGGGGTCAGAAAAGACCCATAAGTGATGTTTCTCTCCCTCCCTGGGCTAAGGTATGTGAATTCCCCTTGAGAATGTCATGTTTCAGACCTTATCCAGGGACAATTTGATTTCTCAGTAGGTTGTTTCTGCTTCAAGAATGTTTTGGGGTTTATGGTTGTCCTCATATTGAGTATTATGATGATGGGACCCTCCTTAAGAAACTACTTGGTCAAATCTAAGAATTATCAGGTGTTCAGAAATGTTGTTTGATTTGTTTAAGAGTAATACATATGATGGTTGTCCTACAAGGTAGAATGTCTCTAAATTGTGTCAAGATGATAGGAACTTCTGTAACTAATCCCTAACAGTTTTGATTTACTATTTTTCACATACCTGTTTGTGTAATAGTTTTTATCATATCAAATTTGTTACACCCTCCATCTGATTCGAACTGTGTAGATATGTAATTGTTCTTACAGGGCCCGCTATGAGAAATATTGGAAAAGTAACAATTATCAAGATTCTAATGCAATTCTAGATATTCAGTAATGGAATTTGTTTCTATTGTTTGAGTTTTGAATGAAGCTATAGGTGAGATATTTGTAAAAAAATTGTTGAAACCCCCACTCCTTCCAAAAAAAAAACAAAAAAGGAAAATGATGTACAATGAGAGGTTTTTTCAAAGTAAGACTTACAAAGATGCAGCTCATTTACCAACAGGACAGATATAGACCATTGGGAAATGAAGGGGAGAAAATGCCTTGCTTTGTTTTATACAGAATAGCACAGAAGCAAATAAGCAAATGAATGAAAATTCTTGGGGAAGAAAGAATTAAAATTTTTTGTACTGCAACATGAATTAATCTGTAACCGTACAAAGTTGAACTTGTATCACAACAGATGCGGACAAAAAGAAAGGATGCTGGTGCAACAAAAACATGCCTCATGCTATCCCTTGTCCTATGAGATGAGGGCTAAACTTTCTGGGAGTTAAGCTCGTTAATTTGGATGGACTCTGCGAAATATAGACTTGCTTCACACTTTTTTAAGACTTCTATAGTAACTTTGGTGTCAATAGATATCCTTGTACACATTTTTTTCTTGGAGCACAATGCTTTGTGACAATGCAGACACCATCAGAAGACTTTTTAATCTCATGTGGCAATTGGGAAAACAGTTTCCAAGTCATATCTTTGAGCGATGGAAGACTGGTTCAGAGCATTCAACCACACAATGATGTTGTCAGCGGGGTTGCAGGTATTTTTCTTTTAAAGGAATGCTCTAAATCTGCTGACAAAATGAATGTGAAGCTTGATTTTATTTTGTACAAAGCTCAACTGGTATTCCTAGTCAGTTGAAACTTTTCTAAATTTTACTGGTAAACTCTTTAAAGTTACCATATTGCACTTGTCGAATTATCTGTGTGAATAATAATAAATAGTTTATGTTAAGTTCTTTGAAATTATGACCTCAAGTTCCTAATGGTCCTTGTAATCTGCTCAAAGTTACCATTATCTTCTCTTACTGTCAATGTCTCTTCTTAAAAGTGGGTTACATTAGAAATTGTGAAAAAACTAAAAAATAAAACTGTGTAAAAAATTAAAAGTAAAACTAAATGTATATTAAAAAGCTATTCTTCTAAATTATATAAGTACGTTAGGTTTATATACAACTCCCTTTCATATTCTGTGTGGTCATGATGATATAATTACATGCTTGTAAGTAAGTGTGGAGCTTGACATAGTTATTACTGGGTCAAAAGACGAAACTTGTGTTTTCCATACCTTGCGAGATGGAAGATATGTAAGATCTTTACAACATCCATCTGGCAGTGAATTGTCAAAACTTGTAGCTTCTCAGCATGGACGGATTGTACTTTATGCTGATGGTGATCTCAGTTTACACCTCTATTCTATTAATGGAAAACATCTTGCCTCTTCCGAATCCAACCGGCACCTTAACTGTGTTGAACTCAATGGGTTGCGGTGAGTTTTTGGTTTGTGCTGGTGACCAAGGACCCATTGTTGTTCGCTCTATGAACACACTTGAGGTTGTGAAAAGATATAATGTAGGGAAGATAATAACATCCTTACTGTGACTCTAGAAGAGTGCTTCTTGGCCGGGACAAAAGATGGAAGTCTTCTTGTGTATTCTATAGAAAATCCTCAACTACGCAAAGCTAGCTTCCCTGGAATCCGAAGACATAAGTTTCTATAACAGGCTAAACTATGATTCAGGGTGGGAATGACTGTTTTGACAATTAAGGTCTGATTGGTGACACTGATCTCAGGTATTCTGCTCACTGATGTATAATTTTAGTCATTCATTCATTTAACAGAATTAAGTTAATTCAGTGCATAACTTCATTCTTTAAAATACTAATCTACTACATGCATGTAGTTACGGTCATTTCCAGCATGCAAGATCAAAGCTGCTTAATGTGGTTGATGTGGCCTTTGTTGCTTGCCTCTACATTGCATAGCTCTTTGAAAGTTGTTTGTTGGTGTTTTTTCATTTTTTTTTCAACCTACAAAATTGCATGTTGGTTTAACCATTCAGATATTTCACATAAATATTTTATATATGCGTATACCACCATAATTTTTTTTGGGTGCATATATACCACCATATTTTTGGAAAGTATGCCTGATAGTAATCAATATTCATGTTAACACTATATCATTCTATGCATTCAATAAAATGGCATAGCAAATTCAAGTGATTATTTTGAATATATTTCAAGGAATTTTAAAACATGTCAGAGTTTGTCAAATAGTTCATTGCTTATCAGTGTTAATAGATAGTGTCAATGGTGGTTAGAAGAGAAGGTAGGTGACTTACATGTTAGTTTAGTCTTTGCTTAGCAAAAATTTAGAAATATAAAAAGGATTTTATGAATCCCCTTCCAATCAGATTGGCACATGTGAAACTGAGCCATCTTGGCTGTATCTGTGAGTTGCAAAGATGGCTAGCTGGATTTGCTTCATTCCTGCAAAAAATTTTAGTATGATCCTTACAGTGCTAAATCATAGACAGAACAAACACTAGATTGAAAGCATTTAATTTCAGAATTTGAGATCAACATTCAACTCTGACTTTTCGATTTTTCTTTTAGAGGTATAATTAACCGGTAAACAGGAAACAATAATTTTGCTTGACTTTCAACAAATATCTGGCATTTTATATTCCATTTTCACCATTTTGTTTGTTTTCCTTTGTCGATAGGAATGCTATGAAAATTATATCCATTCCTCCATTTTCTCTAGACGCGATATTGGTGGCAGCATCTTCTGAGCATCATATGTCGAAGATGCAGGATTCTTACTTTTTTTTTAACATTAATAGACAGGCAGGTCAGAGACGCAACCTTTTAGAAATTCATTTTTTTTAGTTCATAACAAAGAGCTGAGAACCCGAGACATAAATCAGGATATTAACACATATAAATACAATATTTTCTTATTAGGTTCGGTTTCAATTCTTTTATATTATAAACAGCAGCATCTCAGCTCATAGTTCTGTTTTTCAAAATAGCAAAATGTCAGAAGTCCCAACCCAAACTTTGTACAGATGGGCTAGATGCCTGATTCCAAAATCAATGGAAATTTATTCTTTTCAAGCATCATCCTTGGTCAGTAAAATTAACAATTTCCCCCTCCTTTGGATATCAACCGTTGATTGACATTGGCTTTAGAAATCACCTGATATCCTTGGGGCATCTGATCTTCAATGGGGTTGAGGAGTAAGCGTATACCAACTTTATTAGGGAACATTCCAGTTGTTCACATCCTGAACTGTTCACATCTGATCTTCAATTGCTTGAATCTGAATCTCATTTAGCCAGTCAGGTCTACAGGGAGGCTCTCATGTAACTGATATTAGTCCATTTTTGTTGGCGGTCCTTGTCGCAGTTGGTCAATCTTCGGCAGCCGATTTCTTAGAAATCAGAATGCTGTCAATTTCATAATATACAATTCAAAGAGGCGGACAAAGACAAACTAAAGATGAAGACTGAAATCCATTGAGATTACTTGGTACAATAACATAGCGTTACATTCTTGTAATTTCTTTATGATTTTATTCAACAAAAACTGAAACCTGCTCCTTTGTCATTTCCTGTTATCCTCTAGTTGACGAACAAATTCGTCCACGCAATGATTGTTCCTATCCTGATCACCAAAATATCTCTTCATTGCTTCTGCTGTTTCTCTCAACGCCTGGCCCGACTCCTCCACCATTGCCAACCTCACTGACTCGGCCACTGCATCGCTTGTAAACGATCCATCTATCTCATTCCTTGGTATCTCTGCACCAACTTTTTTCTCGTGTAATAGCCTGGCATTTAGTCCTTGGTCATTCAGCATCGGACACATTATCAAAACCCGTCCCAAGCCTAGTGCCTCTATAACTGAGTTCCAACCACAGTGAGTTAAGAATCCCCCAATGGACTCGTGACTCAGTATCTTCACCTGTGGAGCCCACCCCAAGTAAACAAACCCACGTCCCCTGACTCGCTCCTCAAATCCAACCGGTAACATCTCCAACTCTGACTGAGCTGACCCGGGTGAGTGCTTTAACACCCAAAAGAAAGGTAAACCTGACTTCTCCAACCCCAGAGCCAACTCAGTGAGTTCTTCTTTAATTAAATGAACCTCAGTCCCCAGAGCAACGTAAACCACTGAGTTAACTCTCTGTTTATCTAACCATTCTTTAAAAACAACCCATTTTTCATCATTCTGAATCTCATCTTCTTCCAGTATCGGCGGCAAAAAACCAACCGGTATTACTGGTTTTTCATATAGCCCACTTAAAAGATTGAACCAATCCGGTTCAAACTCATCAAAACTTCTAACAACAACAACATCACTCTCTTGAATGGAAATAGCGAACCGGAGCATGTCAGGTGGTCCATATTTATCCTTATCTGTTCGCTCGATATATTTAGTAATTTCATGCAAACGATAGGCCAGATTGGATTCAAAAGGAACCCACTTGGGGACTTTCGTAAAGTCCTCAGCCGTTGACCTAGCACCATCTCCACCGTTAATCAACGCCGAAGGTGGACCAATGAAGGATAAACACGCAGCTGTGAAGACACCAAAGAAGGCGCGTGAGATACCTAGCTGCACTGCGACCGAAGGGAGCCAATGAGAAGGATAGTCATAAATGATCCAATCGGGTTTTGAGGATTGGAGGAAAGAAGTTAGAAGCGGTTGTAGCAGATCAAAGGCGTGCTTGAGTGGCTGCTGCTGGTTATGAGTAATGTCCATCGAGGACTCTGCGAGGGGCGGTAAGTTGGGAACGTTAGGCAAAGGGAAGGAGATGAGGGTAATCTGAGATGAGAGATTTGAGGGAATTGTGGGAAGTTTGGAGAGGTTTCTTGGGGTTGAAATGAAGGAGATTTTGTGACCCTTCAGAGCTAAGAGCTTGGAGAGACGAAGGAAGGGAATCAAATGGCCCATTGCAAGCCATGGGAACACCACTATGTTCATAACTTCGCGATTCTCCGTTGAATTGATGAGCATTGAAATTAGGTTGGGGGAGAGAGCTTTAAAAATTTTCACTCAAAAGGCCACGGCAGCATGACATATACAGAGAATCTGCCCCTCACATTTTATTACAGATTTGATAATAATTTTATAGTCCTTAAATATAAAAGCCCACAAGGACCGCATAGCCCAAAGCAAAATTGAACATAGAAATTTATCAGTAAAAATATATAAAAAAGTTTTGCAATCTGGGGCCTAGGCCTGAAAGAGTGGCATATAACCGTAAATAAAACAAAAAATGGGTGTTATTTTTATCTCACCCTTCCGTCCTGTCCTCAGCTGTCCTTCAGTCTCTGGCCTCTCAATCTCTTTCTCTCAGAAAAAAAAACACACTCCTCGGCTCTTCTAACGCACCTCCCTCTTTGTCTCAGGCATATATTCTGTTCCAGTTTAAACTCTCCCCAAAACCTATAAAAAAAAAAAAAAACTTTTTTCACTTTATCTTTTTCCCCTTTGTTATACTGTAATGCTTCAACATTCCCAATTTCCGTAATGTACGGACAGTTCCAGCCTACGAACATCCCCGCTCAGATCGCCGGCTCCGGCGTCGACGACAATGTTTCGGCATCCGCATCCGCCGATAACCACCACAGCATTGGTTACGACGTTCATGCCCTTGACGACGGCGTCGGGGTCGAGGACGTCAGCACCGATCATATCTACGTCACTGCCGCCGCCGATTCCACCTCTGACTTGGCCGTGGTTCATCGAGTGGACAGCGCCTGCCAACTCACTCTCTCGTTTCGAGGCCAGGTCTATGTATTCGATGCTATTACTCCTGATAAGGTATCATCTTTTTTTTTTTTTCCTTAAAACTGATTTTCAATTAAGCAAATTAGGGTTTGTTGAAATGTTAGATTTTTGGAGAACCAAAAATTGGTGGCTTAAATTGGAGAGAGATAGGACACCAATTACACTTATTTTAAGTTATCAAAGCAAAATTGAATTTCAAAATCCGACTTTTCATCTTTCTCGTTTCTACAATTTCCCCAATGAAATGCACATTGTAAAGATTTTCATTCTGAATCGAATTTTTGCAGTTTCATGCGGTGTTATTACTTTTGGGTGGATGTGAACTGACTTCAGGTCCCCATGGTGTTGAAATTTCATCTCGGAACCTAAGGGTAATTCTCTTAAACTTGTTGAATTTATAAATTATTTAGTTTTTTTTTTTTTAATTTACCTTTTTCTTCCTGCTTAGGGTGGTGTGGAATTTCCGAGATCTAATCAACCTCACAGGGCAGCTTCATTAGATAGATTTCGTCAGAAGAGAAAAGAGCGATGCTTTGATAAGAAAGTCAGATATATTGTTCGCCAGGAAGTTGCTCTTAGGTGTGTATTTTCCTTCCCTGAAATGTAGTTAGTTTAGCTCGCTGTACTTGTAAAAGTATTTCATCAAATTTTGTACTAGGAAAGTTTTTTTCATTGTTCTTGCAATTTATGCTATGCTAACTTAGCCTGGGAACTAGTATAGTAACAATGGGCTTTTGAGGTTTGAGGAATTACTCAGCATTAGGACGTTCAAGTAGGGTAAGGCTTGTACTATAAGAGATGTGTTGGCTGTACCGGATAGCCAAAGTAAATGATTTTTATCATAATTTCGTATTTATGCAAGTTATGTATGTCGTTTCCATAGGCTATTGAACATGATCATGGCATTTTAATCTTGGCTTTAGCCACTCTTTTAATTTACTGTTACTGCATGCATCATTAATGTTAGATTAGTTCACTGTTTTTCTGCATAAAATTGTTATTAAGACTAAGGATCTAGGGAGTAAAAATATTGCTGATAGATTAACAAATCAGGAGTTAACAGGAAGTATTTCATGGAACGTCAGACTGTATAAGGATGATTTTTTCCAACTGTTTAGTATTACCAAGTTTAATAATTAATTGATTGATGGTCTTGTTGCTTGTGACTGACCTCAGCATTGTTTGTTTTGCTACAAAATTATCAAACTCAGTGAAGAAAATTTGCTAGAGCATAATATCTACGGGGGGTAAGCAGTAATCTTGCGTGTATATTCATGTCACTGTGTCTTTAAAATTGATTATAAGTTCATGCAGTGTTTATTTAATGAGAGGAAGCTGTTACTTTGTAAACAACTACTTTGGAATACAATTTTCAATTAGAGAACCTGTATAAACTCATATTTATAATTTCATGATCTAGAGTGAGGATGCTGTGTGTAACAATGCAATTTCAGTTCACTAATAGTTTATTATTCTAAAAATATTGGTGGCTTAGGGGATCTATATTCTAAAGCAGAGACAACAGTTTAAACTGTTACACTCGGGCAAGTTTAACTGATTAAACTGTTTTCAGTTAGACATACTTCTTATGTACAGGAAATGGATGAAGTCTAATAAGGGTCTCACAAAAGGGAAAAGAAATTAAAGAATTCAAACAATGGCAAAGAGTACTATTTTCCTTCAACATTCAATTCGCTGGTCTAGGTGCAATAGGAGTACTACATGGACAAATGGGAGAGGACACCCTTTTTGTCCTTTTAGGGAAGTTTACATCTCTAGCAATGATTAAGTAACAGCATAATTTAGAAATATATATATATATATATATATAATAGAGTTCATGGAAACCAAATTTTTAATGTCTTATCTTAGGGTGTTTTATTTAACTGAAAAGGAATCTAGAAAACTCATTATGGACCATATGTCCTTGTTGAATTTTTTTTTTATTTGTTCCATATTTGGTATGTTCATGTTTCTGATTTCTGTGAGTGCTTCAGGATGCAGCGTAATAAGGGTCAATTTACATCTTCCAAGAAGTCTGATGGATCTTACAGCTGGTCTCAGGATGATGATAACCTACCAGATACTTTGTGAGTTTTATACCACCTTCCAGATGTTATTATTTTCATTTTCTTTGTATGAAGATCTGGCAAATGTGTTTCCTTTTTACCATCATACATACAGCATTATATATCTCATTTCTGGTAAAATCTCAATATAAATTATAATAATTGGAGTTGTCATATAATGTCATTTTCTCACTTGTCCAGATGTACGCACTGTGGCATTAGCTCAAAGGCAACACCAATGATGCGGCGTGGTCCATCTGGTCCAAGGTCTCTATGCAATGCTTGTGGACTTTTTTGGGCAAACAAGGTTGGTGTCTCTGCCGTAATTGATAGTTCACATTTCTTCACTTTGTCCTTGTTTCTCATTTACATTTGAGAAAATTTGCTGCCCCATGATTCTGTTGCTACATTTGCCATTGTATTTCTGTTCATACATTGGTTACTTTTAGATGCATGAATCACTTTTAACTGCACCTTGAAGATTTTTTTCAATTGATTGCAATTAATTTACCAATGAAAGGTTAAGTGGCATCTCACTTTATAAAGTTATTGCCAAGGGATAGGTTTAATTTGTTTACTTATTTGCTCTAAATTAATTTTCACCCGGGAATATATATCCCAATCTTATATCCCAGTTCCCAAATACTAAGCCCCATTCCCTGCTTTCTACCTAGATATTGTGTTTAATCTAAGATCCAGTCTCAAATGAGTCTTCTGCAACCTACCTCGATCAGCATACTCTTTAAGATACCTCCTGCATCTAACATGTGGTCTTTAATTTTCTCATTTAGTTCATTTACTTTGACTGTGTTTCCTATTGATCTCTAGCCTTTGGTAGGAATTAAGTATCTCCCCCCACCCCTCCCTTTTCTCTCCCCCTCTGCTGCTGTTCTACATGAAAAAATACATATGCACAGAATGAGGGGGACGGGGAATGCGGTTTAATCCTTGACTGGGTTGCTCATGATGGGGATGGGGAATGCGGTTCCTGTCCCTGGCCTGCCCATTGCACTTTATGCAATTATATCATATGTAATGTTTATCTCTTTTACGTAGACAGAAGATTGTGATTTTAGTTATATTGTGAGTGTCTGGGATTTTTCTTCTTCTATATTTCTATACTTCTCTGCTTTCTCCTTTTCTGTGACACCCTTCCCCCTTTTCTCTCTCTCTTCTCATGCACACACACAACAAATTCACTATCAAGAAAAGTAATTTGCTCTTATCCATTTTTAGGGGATGGGACAGATAAGAACTCTTCTCACTGTCAGGGGTGGGATAAACAGTGTCTCTGATTCATGGATGGGAATTGGGATGGTCTGCCAATGTGGCGGGGACAGGAAATAAATTCCCTCCCACTAACCCTTCCCCATTGTTTACCTTTCAAGTATTGATTCTTGTCTTCAAGTTTTATCCACTGTCTCTTTATGAGCATTTGTTTTTATATTTGCTTTTAGTATTACATGTGTGTCAATGCTTTCCATTCTGCCGTACATTCAGCATGGTACATATTTTGAGTTTTTGAACTTCATGCAGGGTACTTTGAGGGATATTCCCAAGAAATCTCGGGATCATTCCCTGACTCCAGTTGAGCAGGCATGTTTCTTAACATATAAACTTGTTTTTTGGCTCTGTTTGACCCTTTGTTCTAATTTACCCCCTATACTTCTGTGACATAAACGTGGCTTTGCATTTTTCTCTGATATAGGGAGAAAGTGAAGCAAATGACTCTGATTCTGGAGCTGCTATCCCTACACAAAGCAATGTAGTTTCTTTCTCAAATGGTGATGGCTCAGCTCTAATTGCTGAGCACTAATCATCTGTGCCAATATGGTCAGTGTGTCAGCTAGATCTTGATTAGTAGTTTATTTCAAACTTGTCTCATATGTACAGAAATCATAGTTGCCTTGATCAATATACGAGGTTTTCTCCTCCTAGTCCTTGAGTTAGTACTTTTGCATGACATTACCTCTTTAAGAGAAACCTACTCCGGATGTTTCACCAGAAAAGCTTCAACTATCTACCTTTGGAAATTTTTGATGGGCCATATGCTCCAATATCTTAATCCCTCCCGAGAACAGTTGTTCTGAATGGCAGACTATCTAAGCCTCTTTTATATTTCAATCAAAATGCATATTTAGTTAACGTAAAGGCTGGATAATCATTTTTATTATCAGATTAATTGGAGTTTATATTTTCATTCTCTGTTTGTCAGATCCTTGTCCTGTTCTATCATTTTCCCAAGAATGGTGAACCTGGTGCTTATGAGACTAAAGGGGATCTAGTTCACCGTTGGTTAATTTATAGATACCTTTTTTGTTTTGTCCATTTGAAGGCAACAAGGCCGACCATTTGCCAGCCAACCTGACAATCAACTATGGAATGTCTTGATGTGAAGCATAGTGTGGTGGTAGCTCTGTTTGTATTCTTTAATTCTTGGATTTTGATTATTCGTTGACCTGAGCTCCAACAGCGTAGTGTGCTTTTCTTGACCTTCAAACTCGCGATCCTTCTTTCGTAGTCCTCCTTTGGTTTACCCTGTTGAGGTTGGAAGTCGTGTCGATTTCATTCGCATTGTCCCATATTCCCTTATCCACTCACCGTCTCCCCCACCCCCCTTAAAAGGCGAACAAATTCCTTATCTGAATTCTAAAGCAGCTGCTGCATTGGGTTTGGTAGAAATTTGGAAAGGATGTGGACAAACACCTAGCATGTCCAAAAGCCCAAAGGTATCTTGCCAATGTGGAAACTAGAAGAAATACCTTCTCAAATAAAATAAAAAAAAAATTATATCTGGCCTGGCTGAACAATTGAAACTAGATGGTAGGATTTTTGCTGGTTAAAAGCGCTTTTTTTTTTTTTTTTCTGGGTGTTTCTATTTTCAACTCTTATGTTTTTTTGTCCACGGGATAACATTAGGGAATGGAAGAGCTTGGTTTCGAACGTAGACCTTCTATGTCTCCATCAAGAACCTTAACCATTTGGCCAAGGTCCTTCCGACTTAATTTCTATATGGATAATAACGTAGCTGCCACCACCCACCATCATACTTTTACATTATTGATTCCATTGACAGAATTTCGAGCAAGTTGCATTCAGAGTGCATAAGTAAAAAAGTAGAAACTCTACTCTTTGACATTTATAAATATACTTTTCATCTTTAAGATATCGGAGCATCTCATGTTATTTGGCAATTTAAGTTATGTTATGAAAATTATATAAAAATATATACAATGATAATACAAATTAAAATGTTAATAAAAATTATATATAGATTTAACAAATACAAATAAAAATATATTTTTTTTATTTTTATGTTGAAATAAATTATAATACATAATTTTTTTTATCAAATATGATTTAAATACATAAATTATAAATATTTTATACAATATAAATTCATAAATTATTAAATATATACATTTAAAATAAGACATGTTAATTTCAATAAAGAAGAATATTATATCTTATAATATTGTCAATTTGCCAATACCCTATTCATGCAAAGATTACATTTTAATATTTTTAAGCATTTTAGTTCGGCATTTTATTCACATCTCATGTTTTTCAATCATCGTACACTAACAATTTAGATTTTAATTTATTAATTAAAAATAAAATATTACTACTTAATATAAAAAAATAAATTAAAAGTTAACAAAGTTAGAACAATGATGTTGTTATTACGAATATCCAATTTGATACGGCCTCACACTATCCAAAAGTTCCAAATTTCAATCTCTTTTCCAATAATCATTACAGTTACTTTTTGGAAAGAAAAAAAAAAAAAAGCCCACACACCCCCGTTATCTCCCTTAAAATAATCCTCACCGCACGCCCGCTGTCATTTTAAACCAGCCGTTGGATTTTTCTTTTTACTGGTTTCCTAAATTGCCACCTCATTGGTTCCCACCTTCATCATTCATCACCACATATCCGATGTGATCCATCAACTCAATTGGACCCCACTATACCCCCACGTATCCTAAAATCCGTAGTCCCGCAATTAACCCAATCAAAATCCGCTTTTTATTTTTCCTTTTCAACTTTTTTTTTTATATATTGCAAATAGTAATTCTTAACAAAGCAATACATTCTCTTTCCGTCAAAATTAAAAAAAAAAAAAAAATTCCATTTTTGTCTCTCTAAGGAAACACGAGTTCACGCCCCCTGAAAATCTTAGCTATATTTAGGATAGTTTTCAACCTTTTTTCCCTTTTTTATTTTTAATTTTTTCTTTCATTTTTCCATATTCGATGCTTCTTGTTGTTCAAGCTAAGAAAAACTCTATCTAGGGTTAGGGTTTAGAAAATAAAAGTATTGATAAAAAAATATAAAAGAAAATTTTGTGTAACCAGTAACCGAACGGAAGCCATGGTTCTTCAATGAAACAGGTGATAATCGTTAGCTCTGGGCTTCGACTTTTGGTACAATTGGAACGGTGCGGCCTTTGGTTGTTCCTTTTGCTGTAATTTATATATGGCTGCTGCGAATCCACAGCCACTGCAGGCGCGTCCGTTTGAGGAGCACGCGCGAGGGACGATACAGATCGAGGACGACGATGGAGACTACGAAGATGACACCATGAATGACGTTGAGGACGCGAATGTCAACTCCGTGAATGTGGCGGAGCATGGAATAGGAGTAATAGGCGGCGTTAATGGTGGAGGCGTTGTTATGGCGTCGAGAACTAGCGAGCTTACTCTCTCTTTTGAAGGAGAAGTTTACGTGTTCCCTGCTGTTACACCTGAAAAGGTTTTTATCCTCTTTCAAACATATAAAAAGTTCTTTCTTTGTAGTTACTATTTTTGTTTGATTTTGGTAATAAAATATTTTCTTTTCCTGCTTATTCTGTTTGTTTTTGCAAAGTAAATTTGAAATTCGGACTGCTAGATTTTTATTTCCTTTTTCCCCTTTTTTCTTATTTTAAAGTAATGGGGTTTTTCTTTTTAGCACTCACCCCCATCAATGTTTTGACGTGAGAAGTGTTACCAAGTTAGCTGAAAGAAAAAAAAAAAGTGCCTTGTCTCTGAAAATTAAATAAGAAGTTTAATATGCAGAGGCCTAATTCATTTCTTAGGATATGGTTGACGGTTTCAATTAATGGATCTTTCCACAGTTGGTTAAGGTAATTCTTTTGAACAATTATCGACTGAATTATGGAAGAAAAACAACTTTATCTTTGCTGATCATCACTTCTGATAACTTTTGATATACAATCTGATTCCATGCTTTGATGCCCTGCTCTAAGTAGGAGATTAGTAGGAAAATTGGACTTAGAGTTAAATTATCCAACTCTGATTGGCTAATTATGTTTTTTCTTGTTCAATCTTTATCCTCCATTAGTGAAGTTACTGACCATTTACTATTTTACTGTAGCTAGTCTTTAATGGATTTTGTGCATTAGAGTTTTAACTGGCCTCTTTTCTTTTTGAGGAAGTGTTTGTTTTTGTTGTATATGTGCTTCTTCTTTGTCGGTCAAGTAATAAGTAATTTATTTTTCTATTCTATTCTTTAAATGGATTTAATGGTTTAGATTATCTTCCCTTTTTTCTAAAGTACATGTGTTCGTTGAATTGTATGCAACAGGTGCAAGCTGTGCTGTTACTCCTAGGGGGTTGTGATATCCCCACTGGTGTTCCAACAATTGAAGTACCTTTTGATCAAAATAACGGGGTATTGCTGATGTTAAAATAATTATGTGTAATTGCATTCCATTATTCGTATTTTGTGTTTTTGTTTCACATACCATATTGGGCAGGGTGTAGGTGATGTTTCAAAACGCTCAAATCTTTCAAGACGAATAGCATCCTTGGTTAGGTTCCGTGAGAAAAGGAAAGAAAGATGTTTTGACAAGAAAATTAGGTATACTGTACGGAAAGAGGTTGCACAAAGGTATGAATTTTTTTTGGTTCTTATTTTGTTTAGATCTACAATTAAAATTTGAAGTTTAACATTTTGAACCTATGAAATGGGAGGGATTGAAGTTGTCCTTTGATGTAGAAGTTAAAAGTGGAAATGAGAGAAGAGTTATCAACAATTCAAAATTTTTCATAGCAGTGTAAAGGCTATAGGCATTTGTTATAGGTTGCCATTGTGGGAAGTGTGCCTAATACAGGGAGCAGTTGATCTTGTTTAAGTTTGAATTTAAGAAGCTTCCATGTGGTCATGCATCTCTCTTGTTAAAGGGACAGGCATAAAGTAGGCTGGGATTTTGATGTGCTCTGTTTATATTGGCTATTTCAATTTACAATTTTATGTACTAATTATTTTCTTATGATGCCAATAGAATAGTGAGTTGAGATGAGTTGGTGTGAGGAGCCGTATACATTAGAGTATTAAATGTAATTACTGCTTCCCAATATATATACACAAGTGGTAGTAGTGCAGCCGATAATGATGTTGTAATCTTCTTCTCTGTTTGTCCTTGTAGGATGCATCGTAAAAATGGGCAGTTTGCATCTTTAAAGGAAAGTACGAGTACTTCAAGTTGGGATTCCTCACAAACTGGCCTTCAAGATGGTTCTCCTCGTCCAGAAACTGTGTGAGTTCCAAACTTGCTCATTACCAGGTTATTTGGAAATATTTATCATGATGAACCATTTGAAGAATTCTATCTTCGATGTGTTTTAGCGTCCGGAAATGTCAACATTGTGGTGTTAGCGAAAATAAGACTCCAGCAATGCGTCGTGGCCCAGCTGGTCCGAGGACTTTATGTAATGCTTGTGGGCTTATGTGGGCAAATAAGGTTTGTTTAATTTAGTTATCGATGATGCTTTTCTTAATGATGCTTGCTTTTCTAGTTTTATTATCTACTATTTCTATTGAAAAGTTGATAGTGCATGCTTTTCTACATAGTATTGTTGCATCATCTTGCGTAGCTATGCGTCTGAATAGTCTTTGGAATGTTGCTAATGTTGGTGATAATTTTCAACTATTCTTTTTTTTTTTTTTTTGTGATTTATCATTTCCGATAACTGTTTGTTGAATGTACAGGGAACACTGAGAGATCTTAGTAAAGGAGGAAGGAATATTTCCATGGACCAAACTGAGCTTGTAAGTTTCACAGGAATATTTTCAACTTTACAAATGTTTTATTTTTACTACTTGTTACTTTGGTCAAGATTGGTTGAATGAATTATATAAATGGTATACAGGAAACACCAATTGATGTCAAGCCTTCAATTATGGAAGGGGACTTCTCTGGTAACCGGGATGAAAATGTACATACATTCTCTTCTCCTATATTATGATCAAGGTTTTTTAAGGCGGTCACTTGTTTCTTCCTTCTAACATGATATGAAGTTTATGCAGGGAAATCCTTCAAAGGATATCATGGATGGATCCAATAATGCTTCTGTCAATCCAAATGAAGAAGTATGTTTTCAGATCCTAACTTATCTTGAATTTACATGTTTTTATTTTGAAATGAAATTTTTGCGCCAGTTAAAAAAATCATGTCAGGTACTGCACTTCTTCCTTTTATGTGGACTTAAAAGGGAATTATTTGAACAATGTATGCTTTAAGAGAAAAGGTTCCAGATTTTTCCTAATGGATCTTTAATGTAGTGCCTGCAAACAGTCTCTAGTAACATGTAAATGTGATTTTTAAGTATTTATTTATCAATTCATGGTGGATACTTTACCATAATTATTGATTTGAAGGCCAAATTCATATCTGCCACCCCTTTTATTGATTGGTGTTATCTATTGGATTCTTTCTTGTATTTGATTGGGCCATCCCTGCTGGGTAGGATTTATATGGGCATAGGTTTTGAGAAGAGACAATATCTTAAATGTTAAATCTTATATTTTGTGTTTTAGGTGGATATTTATTTACATATTGAAGCAACTTACCAAGATTCAGCAGAACAATCCTCAGAATTGAAATAAATTAGTGAACCAGTCTAATAGGTAATATATTCTCTTTCTTGGTAACTTGCATTTCCGCATGGTGCAGGATTTGCATGAAAGTGCAGAAGATCTTACAAACTCTTTGCCTATGGGGATTGTCCATCCCTCTGCAGATGATGATGATGAGCAGGTATAGCATTACTGTTATTTAGTGAGGTCTGTAATATTAGTGTTCACTGCTCAACATCTTCTTCTGTTCGAAGAGGTAGATTCTTTTGAAATTTAAAATGCCCCGTTTCTTCCTAATACAATTCCTACAGCACAATGTTCTTGTTTAGACATGGTTCCACCTTCTTATAGGTCCGATCAGAAATTGAAACATTTTGTTTTCTGGTCCACCTACAAATGAAAGTTTCGAATTAAATTGGAACATATTATCACATTCACATCTTCTAAAATAACTCCAAAATAGGGATTATACTATTTCCGGTACACAATATCTCATGCTATAGTTTTGTGATCTACAGGAACCTCTGGTTGAGCTTGCTAATCCTTCAGATACAGAATTCGATGCTCCTTCTAGTTTTGATTAGAAGGTTACAAATGGCTTTGCACCAATAATTTAAGGAGATGTGGGGTATTATACACACTTTACCCGGTTAGTTTCCCTCATGTCTTCATGCTTCGTACAGGTCAAAGTTTATGATGTTTATATGGAGGCAAATATAGCAGATTGTGAGTTGTCATAATTAGGAAAAAACCGGCTAGACATTGAATCTTAAGTACGGTAATCGACTAGTGTTGACTGGGAAAGACATGCTGCTGCTGCTTTCAGGCTGATATTAGATACTCTGAAGGTTCTCTTTGTTGATATAAGTGCAAGAATCCGTGTACAATTTGTTAGGAAAACTGCTTGAATGCTTTTAACCCGTTTATAATATGTGATTTTATTTTTTATTAGGACATAAAAGATTATAAAGTGAGATGCTTAGTTTTTCTTGGCTGAGACTTTTATAGACGTTGCTTTTCAATGGTGATTTTTGGCAACCCAAATGATAGGATTGGAGATTCTTGTTAAAGCATGATATTGAAGTCAACTTTAGTTACAAGCAGTTTCTTGCTTGCTAGAAATGTATTTTATAAAGGAAAAGTTCAATGTGGGAGAAGATTTAAGTTATTTTTTAAACCAAGTATAATGTTTTATGAAAGAAGAGCCCTGACTAAGATCATGTAGATATGAGGAAATGTATGAGGCTATGAGCCAAAAAAAAAAAAAAATCATGAACATTAGAAACTCAAATAGTTTGAAATTACATATCAGTTAGGAGCTGTTGAAATCTTATGGAATTTGTTTATAATGAATGAAAGGCCGTATCTAGACTTTAGTCTTTTTAACACTGTTTAGTGTTTACCTTCAGACGATGAAGGAAACTGGTCAAAAGTGACCAAAATAGTATTGTCCAACGTTTAAAGCAAAAGTGTCCAAACATAAAAAGATCCAAATGTAAAATGGACTGAATTTTAAATTTGAACTTGAAGCAACCCAAATCTAACGTGACCAACCTGTCAATTGCTAGATAAATGCATGTTTAAGATTTAGAAATATACAAGTGCCATGCTAGGAGCAGAAGGTTTTTCCATAATGCCAGAGAGCAGCTGACTAGCCTGGGCAGAAATGGGTAATATGTATAGCTTAACAAACAGATTGGGTTTGGAGCCACCATACTTAGATATATCTGCTTTGAGTTCCTTAACTTCAACAGTTGCTTCAGGTGTCTGCATAGTTTCAAGATACAATTAAGTTGATGAGCATAAGAACTTTAAAAATGAAAGGACAACAGCAAAAATGATAATTAATAAAAGTATAAATTGGCATTGGATCTATGTGAAACTAGCGGATTCAGAGATTGTTGAACCTAAACTAGATGATAAAGCATACATGATATTACGTGTCTGAACAAGAACATACTTTTAACAGTTCTTTTGAATCAAATGAGCTAACAAATATGTCTATGAAAATTATATTCCGATTATCTCTTAAATAAATTGACACTTAAAAGATTGCGGGTTTGAGGGAACTTATGCACGTAATGTTCTCTCTAAGTAGTAGGATAGGGAGATATAAGAATAGATTCAAAATATAGAAAAAAAATCATACTCCAGCATCGAGGTTCCAAGCTGCCTAGAGAAGTGCTATTATGCAGCATTGCAGGAACCAACAAAATGTTATTACTGAATTTCTTATTTGATAACTTACAATCAAAACAAAGGTAGCAATCGAAAACCAATTGGCTGAGCTTATATCATTACACATTGTACCCCACCACTCTCCCTACCTCCCCATTTAACATTTATTCCAGGACGCACACAGACACGGACACATCACAAAAGCATTAAAAAATTATGCCCTGAAAATGAATTATGAAAAGGGGGATCACTATTTAAAAAGAAGGAAAAAAAAAGGGTCAAAGACCAATTTCCTTCAAAACCAAATCCGTAATAGAAACTGACATAAATCTTGCAATGTTAACTAAAACCATCCACTCTCCCCTGCCTGATGTGCGAGGTTTCCAGGATTTAGTTTTCCGCGAGCTTTTAGTAGAGATAATGCCAGCCCCAAGTTTAACCAAGGATTGACATAACTGAGCTATATTTCATCCACTAATATGGATTCAACAGCACCCTGAAAATTATCCAAGAAATAAAATACGATCAACACCACGACCAGGCACGTAGGTCTCGAAATAGTAGCCGGAACAAAAAGCAGGAAATGATACTAAATTAACAAGTACTGATACAAAAGTAGATCATTTAAACCAGAGAGGCTTCATGCTTTTCAAAGAGGATTTTTAATTTTTTCTAGTACAGAGGATTGGCTTCAAAAACAACCACCTAATCCATTTATAACTAGAAAGATCAGGAATGAGAGCAAATCTACATACCAAACAATAACTATACCATACCACTCATTATTTAACCCAATATATAAATAAATAAATATTCCACTCAAAGAAATTCAACTTTAAAGACATACTTAAATCTTGCCCCTGATCCATTCAGATTTATTTCCAATGCAAACCACTCTCCCACTAAATTAAAAAGATTCGGAATGATCAGGTTCTCCACATACTAACACTAAAAGATTTTACAGAGGTAAAAGGTGCACTTCCAGGACAAAGTAACGCATATATGTTGACAGCAAATAAAGCAGCCCATCATTGCAATAATATGCCAAGTGGTATGCCCCATCTTACAAGAGATAAATACCAAGAACTCCACCCAAAAGACACAACATGAAAGGAAAATTCAACTTTCAAAGGTCCATGCTACTCTTTAAGCAAAATTACTCCATATTATCCTATCAACCAAAATCTAGTACGAGACCTACTTTGTGCTTGGTAGGAAAAAGAAGTGACGTCATAGAAAGGTGCAAGTGGAAACTGGAAAGAAAAGAAAAGAAAGAAAAAAAAAACACTTTTCTGAAACAATAGAGATAGTCTATTGGGAAGAATATGCGAGACACCAGTGTTTTTTATCCAATTCATAACTACCCATCTTTCCAAATTTAACTGAATTGCCGGGCTAAAAAACAGAAAGATTAGGATTCTATCTATTTAATCGTATCTTTAGGTAGATTTTTAAAGGTTAAAATATTAAAAAAAAAGGTCTTGAATTTTATTATTTTATTCAGATAAATCTTTATATTTTTATTGTATCCAAATAAATTTTTATTCTTTAATTTGTATCCAAATAAATTTTTATTTTAAACAAAAGATCAATTATGTTAAGCGATTACTCAAGTAGAAATTAAAAATTAAGGATTTATTTGAATATAATGATTAAAGGCTTATTTGAATGCAAATTAAAAATTGAGAGTTTGTTTGGTTGAATTAAAAGTTAAGAATTTGTTTGGATGTAATAAAAATATAATAATTTATTTAAATAAAATTATAAAATTTAGGGAGGTTTTTTAGATTTAAGTAAAAGAATTTGAGGTGATTTCTCCTAATTTTGATTTTTTTTTTTTTTGCCAAACAAAACAATTGGATTTTAGATTTTAGACTTTTCAATGTCCTGATTGAAATGTATTTTCTAAATATCTAATCCAACGGACTCTTAAATTCAAAGCCATATATAAGTAATTTATTACATTCAATATTATGGTTTGGTTTGGCAAATCATGATTGTAAAATGAGAGATATTTTCATCGTACTGAAGCTCAAAATTTTAATTCTCAACTAAAGTTAAAGATTGTTTTTTACCGAACGTGGTCTAAGCAAATTTATTAATCTTGAAATTTAACTTATGTTTCTTGATTTATAATTAAGCTAGTACTTAACAAAAAAATTTGTAAATAATCCAACTAATGAAGTTTTTGTATTGAAAAGGTGGATAACACAACCAATAGAATTGATAAAATGTTTTCAAGCATGCATAAAATTCAGATAATTTTTATTCATTAAAATTATTCCAATAAACATTGCATATACTTCAAGCCTTCATGCATGCAAATTGCTTATTTTATAGTAGTCTTCATTACTTAAGGTTGAGCATGATGCATGGTCCATGCACGAGCAGTAGCCTCGAACGCTCGCCGGTCACGCTTGTACTCAGCACCAATGGAAGGCTCTAGCGGATCATCTGGGTTTGGATCACTCATCAACGAGCAAATTGCGATAATAACAGCCCTTACCTCATAAGCTGGAGTCCACTTATCTTTAAGCATATCAAGACAAATGCTACCCTGTTTGTTAATGTTGGGGTGATAAATTTTAGTTTCGAAGGTAACTTTGGGTGGTTTGATTGGGTAGTCGTTTGGCAAGTTAATGGATAAACGAAATAAACCTCCTTCGTAAGGAGTACCAGGTTGGCCAAAGATTGTAGCTTGCCAAAAGTCGAGGCTATCCCCAACGAGACCAACACTGCACATGTTGTTTATCTCCTTATCCTTTTGGATATTTGCCCACTCCTTTTGAATCCGCTTAGTCCTATTTGTATTTGGCTTTGGCTTTGGCATGGTTGCTTTTGTTTGCTTGGATATTGAAAAAATCTATTCACTCTCACTTGCTAACTGCCTGACGAAAGAGGTGAAGAGTTTGGAAAAATATATAGGAAAATGAATATGATCAGGCCAACCGTTTTAAATGGCAAAATTAATCTAGAATTAATACATAATGGCCATGCACAATATTAACTTCATACTTGCATTCATAGAAAAAAAATCATTCATGGCATGCTCCTGCTTATTTTGAAAAATTATCACGAGATTTTAGTCATTTAACCACGATTATGCATAGTATTAATTAAAGTAATTTAATTCTTTTGCATTTGGGTTGACACTTATTCATAGTAAGGTTGTCTATCACCCAACGAGCCTAGCAGAAAGGGCCTCAGATAAGATTTCAAGTTTAGATTCAATCGATTCGATCTGAATTATTTTTATTAATTATTTTTATTTACATTTAAAAATATTTATAACATTTTTAAATATTAGCCGGCCTAAAAACGTGTTTTCACCGATGAATCGGGTTTTGGATAAACTTTTACAAGAATTAGCCGAACCCGAGCTAATCTGGCTCATGAACACTCTTAATTAGTTTGGGGCTGACTAGTTTTAAAGTATGGGCTTTTTAATTATATTTGGGCCCATCTAGGGGTTTAAAGCATTTAAAACCAAATGATATTCATTGGGACAATAAGCTTAAAACTTAGATCCAGCCCAAATTACCTTTTATTTTCTGTACTGACTGGAGTGCCTCCTGTCATTCAAACCTAGCCGGCGGCGCTTACCCTTCAATTTCATATCTCTGCCTGAGAACTGTTGCGCCCGTTGTTGCTTCGTAAATTACAGGTGAATATTAATCAATAAACCATGGCAGAGATCGATAACACTAGCGAAAATGAAAGATTGAAAAAGTAAGTAATGTATTATCAATTTTCTCCTTTTATCGTTGTCATCCGAGTAATAGCAATTTAAAATTGTTTATTTGGTTTTATGTTTTGGGTTTCAGAGAAGCAAAGCAGTTAGCTGCTGTGTTGAAAGAAATGAAAACTGGCTTAGATGTAGTGACTACCAAAGTACAAGCTTTAACCGCTAAGGTAAGAAGCTTCGGCCACTCGCCAGTCACTTTTTTTCTTCTTTTTTTTTTTTTTTTTGAAGTTCTATTTTGTTTAAATCGATATTTTCCACTGATTTGCGTGATAGGTGAAAGCAAATAACTTGCTGACCGCGGATGGGATAAGTTATTTGGAAGCCAAACATTTGTTGCTTCTGAACTATTGTCAATCACTTGTCTATTATTTACTTCGCAAGGCAAAAGGATATTCGATTGAGGGACATCCCGTTGTTAGGAGTCTTGTTGAGATTAGATTGTTTCTTGAAAAGGTTTAGGATTTTTGTTTCTCCTTGTCTGTTTAGTATTTGTCTGATTTCTAGGTTGTGGTCTGAATTTTTTTTTTTTTTTTTGGTTATTAACAGATTAGGCCAATCGACAAAAAACTTCAATACCAAATCCAAAAGCTTATAAGGGTTAGTGGGAGTGCAATGCAGAAAGTAGGTTCAAATGAAGAATCAGATGGACCTCAGAAGACAGAGGATCCATTGAATTATCGCCCAAACCCGGATATGCTTATTAGCAAAGCAGATATGATGTCAGAGGTTAGTCTTGCTAAATATTTCACCAACTTTTTCCTGAAACTTTAATTTTATTTTGTTTATTAAGTCTGTGTTTGTGTATTGTAGAATGGTATTGGTGTTTATAGACCACCCAAATTCGCCCCTGCAGTTGTGGAAGAGGATCATAAGATGTCAAGAGAGGAAAGGAATGCTTTAAGAAGGGAAAAGGAAGCTTTGCGGAAAGCTTCACGGAGCACTTATATTAGGGAAATAATGGATGATTTAGAAGGAAGACCTGAAGAGGTTAGTTGGTAGACTGTTCTTGTTTCATTAATCGGGTTCACTTTTGAATTCAGCTTACTTTTTTGTTTGCTAATTATTCCAGGTTAGAGAAATTATTGGAACGGAAAGTAGAGAACTCACTAGATATATGGAAAAGATGGAAAGGCGTGCACAGCAAGAGGAAGAACTTTTTACTCGTGCTCCTGTTACAAAGAAGGACAAAAAGATAGAGAAACACTTGAAGAAGTCAAGAAACGGGTATGCATATTTACTCTTAGTGTCTTTCAGGCTGAAAATTTTAGTGAATTAGCTTTCATGCTAAGTTTTTGGTTGTAAATGTAATTCCTTTTTTTTTTTTTCCTGTTTATCCCTTGTTTGTATTAGGTTGCTTGGTCTGACTGACAGTTTCTATGATGAAATTAAAACTTTACCATTGGGAGGTGATACCAATGAGCAGCCAACTGGCTTCAGTAATGGTAATGGTGGAATGAGGAAGCTCAAAAAGCGCAAGGTTTGTTGCTTGAATGTTTATGTTATCGTCTCTGTCATTTACCCTGAATTTCCATAACCATGTGTAAATTGTTTTGACATGAATAGCACCAACTGATTGCATTTTCTGCTGACAGTTGTTCAGTCTTATGTGGGAATTGCATTTATGCATGTATTTTATAATTCTTGTCGCAATGATAGGTTTTGACTTTTTGTGTATGTGCAACGATGGGATTTGACTTGTGTATCTGCCTGATAGTTATTCAGTCTTATGTTGCGATTGAATTTATGCATGTAATTTTATAAATCTAGTTGCAATGATAGGATTTGACTTGTGTACGGTACTACTTATTATAGCCAATGGTTGCTGTATTATGGGTTGGCTTGATGCACCTCATTTATTGAAAGAAGCAAGTCGGAGAATCCTCAGTGATCTCATTTCTGGACGTGGCTTTAATTAGAAACATATTTAGTTTATCAATCAAATTGCAGCTCTATCTTTTTTATCTCTAATGCTTATTGAGTATTTGCACAGTATTTTCTTTTTGTAAAAGTTTTAGTTGGCTTGTATTTACTATTTATAAATCAAGTATCGCCCAGTTTTATATAGCATTGAGAATTCTGACATTTTTGTCTGCTCGCAGAGGAAACATTAAATGGCAACAAACTGTATGTACATGTGAAAGGGGATCTGAAGTCAGCCCGGGAATTTTGCATTCAAGTTTTCTGTTGAAAGCATTTCATAAAGTTTTGGTTTGTATGAAGCATTTGTTATTTTTCTTTTTCCGCAATTCATTTTATCGAAACATACAATAGGAATACAATCGTTATGTAGTAAATTCTTCTGTTGCTTCCCTCTTTGGTCCACCGCACCCTATATTTATTTAGAATTAACATATGAAAGAAACGAAATTTTGTTCTCTAATTGATCGGTTTAATGAATCTAACCAAGGAGGATCCAAGAGTGTATGAGGATTCGATGCTGTGAGCGAACGATTGGAATGGTTGATAGAAGAGGCTACCGGTTTCGGATAATAAGATTATTTTGATTTTACTTAAAACTGAAGCCATCATCTCAAGGAAAAAACAATCATAGTATTGTACACTGTAGTAATTATGCAGGAAATATTCAACGCCTCAAGGCCATGGGGATTCTGTAATGTATGAAAAAGACTATCCCTAAAGGGTGAAAAAATGCTCCCTTCAGCATAATGAATCGTCGTATTTACATTTGAATTGGCGTTTTGTCGAATCTCTGATGTACCTCTTAATCAACTGTAAATTTGTTACGTCAAGATATTTTTGAGCCTTCCTTCAAAGTTGGCGAAATGTTACAGAGAACAGGACCCAACATGAGAATCAAGCTTTCAAACAGGAAATAGGGGCTTCAGCCTGCACCATCAGGGAGATATGGCAATCCAAGGGAGAGAATGTAAATCGAACCAGGCACTGCAAAGTGAACCGAAATTATATTTTTGTGCATGGTAGCGACATGGATGCAAACATGTGATCATGTCCATGCATATGAGAGAGAGAGAGAGAGAGAGAGAGAGAGAGAGAGAGAGAGTTGAGCTGACAATGTTACAGCGAGATGTAACAATGGCAGAGGACACTTTCAATAGATTGAGCAACGATATGTTAAAAACCATATTCGTAATTATGTGAAAGTAGTGGAAGTAATGGAGCCCCCTCATTGCCTGGATATATTTAATTTGAAGTGGATCACCACTGCTGTTAATTTAAAAGTTTTACAACTTATGGCCTCTTTTTATTTAGGATTGTTGTAAGTTTATTTTAATCATTCATCCAAAAAAAAAAACATCTTTAATCACGTTGCCATAACCAATTATCCCGCTTTAACTTCATAAAAAATTACAAGTACTGAATTTTTCTTCCCTTATTCTAAACTCGAATGCCTGAACTCAGCATCACAGCACTTGCTTCGGTTGACGATTGGTCTTCGTTTCGGCAAGTAATATTTGTCCATTTTACCCAAAAAATTGTCTCTAGTTCTTAGCAAATGTCTTCACTGTTCTCTGTTGGTATGCAATTATGTTTTTCTTTGTCTATTTATTGTCTTTAAACCTTCTGCAATGAGATAAGATACTAGATCTTATGCTTGTTTGATTCAAGTTTTCTTTAAAGCTTATTAAGTATTTGCCTCAAAGTCACCAACGTTTACTTTTCTGACTTTCATTGATCTTCAGGCCTTCATTCACTTTAATTTATCCCTTGTAAGTGGCTATCGTCTTAAACTTTTCTCAAATACGTTTTGATATACTGAAAGTGGGTTTTAAATTCTGAACGTCTGGGACTTGGCTTCTGTGTTTGTCTGGCTGATTTTATTGTGTCGCCTATTTCAATTGTAGGTATGTTTCAATTCGGAAGGTAGGGATCCCGAATTCTTCCTTAAAAAATAAGCAATGTCTGAGATACTGGATTCTGTTTGCTTTGATTACAAGGGTGGAGCTGACGCTGGGGAAGGTTTTGAAATGGTAATTCTTGCCTTTGAGAGTTGAAATTGATAGTTTAAATTGTTTAATTGTGTTTTCGCTTGTTTTTATAGCTCAACTCGGAAAATTTTATGAACTTATTATATAATTTGATGGAACAAGAGTTGAGACCTGCCACTAGTGTGCATATTTACATGTGCTAATCTCAGTGTTCGCTAGGATTTTCTCAGTCAACTTTGTTTTTATCATGGCAGGTTTCCTTTCTGGCCGCATGCAAAGGGTGGTGCTTCTTATGTCTTCAAGCATTTCATTAGACCTTGTTTTATAGAGAAAATATGGAATATCAATTTCTTCCGAGAGAACAAGGGCATCGAATTTGAAGCACAGAATGATATTGTTGATGATGCTGATAGAAACAGACTCAAGAATGGGTCAAAATTGGAATACTTATCACTGGCCAATTAGTTTTGTAGTTGATGATTTTAGAGTAACATTATTAATCGATGGAAGGTACATCTGTAGATAAAAGCACAGTAAACTACAACGTTGGGGCATCTACAAAGGGATGGTTTATGTAAAAACGTGCCAACAAATTAATGAAATGGGAAAAGGATGCAAAGATTTATTCTCACTCTATAAACTTCTTTAATTCATAGGAGTTTCATAGGTTTTTTTTCAGTGAAGGTGTGCTAGGTTTTGATAGAATCAGGTATCATGAGTTTTTATGGAAGTCGTTTTCCTTTTCACATTTCTTTGTGCCAGGGAAATTTTGATCTCAGTTTTGACAATACAGAGGTCAATTGTACTTGGTCAACCCATCCAAAGAGAGTTCAAAAGGAATGGAGCTGTGTACTTTGATAAGTACTTTAAGTGAAAAATGTGTAAAGAAACACAATACCAAGATGAACACAGAGCAGATGCACTGCCATTGAGGGACACTTGCAAGTCATCTTCAATGACAAAGAAAGATGATAGATTGTTTTTCTCGGAAACCTGAAGATTGAAAGATGAAGTGGCCTTCTAAATCCATCACCCGATCAATTAGATGGTGTAAATGGAGGAAGCCAGAGAGAGGATGCATAAAATTAAATACAGATGGATCCGTAGGTCCTGAAAATTCGGGTTTTGGTGGTTTGCTTCGCTATTACAAGGGTAATCCACTATGTGCTTTTGTCTCTGAAGCTCCTGAAGATGCTATTTTCTTGGTTGAACTATGGGCTATCTGAAGGGGTCTTGTTCTTGCTTCCGGTTTGGTATTAAAGTATTATGGGTTGAATCTGATTCAATGAGTGTTGTGAAAACCATTAATTGCGAGCAGCTATATGGTGCAAAGGGTAATAGCTGTTTGAAGCAATTCTGGAAACTTCTAAGTTTGAGAACTGTCGGGTTACTCACTCATGGCGTGAAACAAATAAAGCAGCTGATCATCTTTGAAGAATGGTTCTTAGGGAAAGTGAAGTAGTCTTGTGGCCTGCTGCCTTTCCTGACAGCCCTTCACAACATTATCAAGGATGATGCGCAAGGGAAGATTTACTTTAGACGTTAACTTCTGATTCTGACTTTATAACCAAAAAAGAAGGGGGAAAAGAAGGTGACTAAAGCCAATCAGCTATATTATGGGGTTAGAAATTATAGAACACATGGTGTTGCATACCGCCTCTCAGATTGGGTTTCGGTATGCATTTGGAATAAAGCGTTTAAACCCCGTTGAGTTTTAAAACTCCAGGAGGAACTTTACCGTGTGAGATCACTGACTGCTTCAGGGTGCCTGTGGCAACTTGTGATCTAGCAGAACCAAGAAAACGTGAACATTTCAACCAATGGCAGTAAGGCTCCCATTTGAAGTCCTGATAATGTAAATTAAAAGTTAGGCCAAGTTCTTTGGATGTGTCTATTTGCTTTATCTTTCACGTACTTTCTCTGTGACCCGATATTAACCCTTCCATATGTATATAGGTGGCTTCATGACATAGGCAAATCACAAATTCCTTCTTGAAAAAATCAAAAAAAAAAAAAAAAACCCAGCTTTTGAGCCAAGTCTTGTACAAAGCATTCTGTAAGGATCTGGCTGGACCTTGAAATTCTACTTTCTTGGGTTTGGGTCAATAGTTAGGAGCGAGTTAAAACTAGAGGGGTAAAAATGGAAAAGTAGTTTTGGACCATACATGGGCCCCACATTATCTCACGACGCGGCCCACAATATGACCCACGGGCACGGGGAGCCTTGGGACCTCAACTAAAAGAGTAAGTGAGTAACGGTCAAAAAAGTATAGAATTCAAACGCCGTTTTAGAAAATTCAAATTTCGAAGCAATTAAGGCAATTCGGTACAAGTGAAAAGCAAAGAAAAAGAAAGTGAAACAGAGCAAGATTTTAAAAAACAGCTCCACTCGAAATTCCCTGTTTTTTTTTTCCAGATCTTCTCTCATGGAAGAATCGCAATTCCCTAACTCTTATCTCCAACACTCCAAATTCCTAACCCCAAATTCTTGGCCTCGCAGTTTCTATAACTACGAAGAAGATCCCAAAAATACTATGAATTCTGAATCTGAGAATGAACATGAAGAAGATGAATTAGATTACACACTCTGCCTTTCTGGTTCAAGATTGATTAAATCTGGTTTTATTACCTCCAATTTCACAGGTTTTTTTTTCTTTATTTCTAATTTACTTTCATTTTCCTTGTCGTCAATTCTTGTTTCTTAGTGTATTTTCTTAGTCCGAGTTTGTAATGTTGATTTATGTCTTTGAGTCTGTTTTTGTTGCTGTGAACAAGTAAGGCAATAAGCGAAACCAGGAATCTCGAATTCTTTGGAAATTTTTTTAATATCAAATTGTTATAATCGTGAGTTAGTTGCTGTAAAAAAGGAAAAATATGAAAATTTAAACTCCCTTTTATTTTCTTGTAGTTTTTTCTTTTCCTGTGTTTATTATTATTATTATTATTATTATTATTATTATTATTATTATTATTATTATTATTAAGCGACAGTTCTGTTTTGATCCAGACAATGCTGTAATGTTTGTAAATGCGGGAGGTGGAACTGTAGAGAAAAAGGGAACGTGCACAATCGATGTTTGTGGAGATAGCTTTTTCCATGGAGGGGATGTCTTAAGAACCAATGAAAGCATCAATGATGGCGGTGATATGCCATCCATTTATCAATCAGCTCGTTTTGGAAACTTCACTTACAGATTCAATGATTTTGCCCTGGGGGACTATTTGGTTGATCTTCATTTTTCAGAAATTGTAAACACCAATGGTCCTAAAGGAATGAGAGTTTTTGATGTCTTCATTCAAGAAGACAAGGCAAGTCAAATTAGATAAGACTCTAATGTATAAAGTTGTTTGGTTCAGTGTTGTTGATTAATAGTTGTTTTCCATTTTGGTGAAAATGGCAGGTATTGTCTGAACTTGATATATACTCTATTGTTGGTGCAAACAAGCCGTTGCAAGTGGTAGATATTAGAGTTTCCGTGGAGGACGACAGGGCAATTGTTATAAGGTTTGAAAGTGTTTGTGGAAGTCCAATAGTTAATGCGATTTGCATAAAACGGGCAATGAAATCACATGGTAACTTTCCTCCTTCATGTTAGTTTTCTATATTTATGAATATTTCCTGGAGGTCCTTGACTTGCTAATTTTCTTGTTTTATTGTCTTCTAAACTGGATAAAGAATCTCAAGTAAAATGCGATTATTTTGTGTGCAACAATTGTGCTGCTGAAATGGAAATATCGTCACCTCAGGTTAGATACAAACCTTTAGATTGAGACCTTTGAAGTACAAAAGATTATTGCTTACCGTCATTTTATGTTCATGTGGTATGCAGAAGAAACATATGGGGATGAAATCTACAGAAAAGTATGAAAAGAAGATCGAAGAACTGAAGAATCTGTGCCAACTCAAGGCAGATGAATGCTATGAAGCTTGGATGTCATTAACATCTACAAATGAGCAACTAGAGAAGGTCAGGATGGAACTTGACAACAAGTTCTTCCAAAATATGTATTTAGGTAAGGATGTATTTATCCGAAAGTTTTGATGGAAGGACAATTTAGGAAGCGGAGGTTGCTAAGAACCTATGGGTTCTTCTTGCTAGAAAACTAAAATTCTTCTGATCATGCCTAATGTTTATGTAGATCAAGCCTTGAAAAAAGAAGCTGCAAAGTTGAAGGATGTTTCTAGTAAATATGACTGTGATAAGAGATTTTGGATTGCTTCAATCATTGAGTTGGAGAGAAAAATAAAGGTAAACTATAGTTTTTATTTTGTCCACAAATTGCAGAAATCTTCTTGAAAAATCTGCCTAAACATCAAAGAGGCTGTTTCATATTCACTGATCCTTTTCAGATCATGAAGCGAGAGCATTCTCAACTCTCTAATAAGGCTCATGACTGTACTGATTCAATTCCAGAATTAAATAAGATGATATTTGCAGTTCAAGGATTGGGTGAGTATGTCTCACCAAGCAACTAAATCTTTTGTAAAAACCTCTATATCTTAATACTCTATCTGAAGATTCTGAACTGCAGTGGCACAGTGCGAAGATCTAAAACTGAAGTTCAATGAGGAGCAGGCAATGAGGAAAAAGCTGCATAACCAGATAGAGGAAGCAAAAGGCATGTTTTGATGTTTAAAATTTTCACATTCTATTTTCCATGTTTAAAGTGTCGATTGAACCTAACCGAAGATTGCTTATTTAATCTTAATTTACAGGAAACATTAGAGTGTTCTGTAGGTGCCGTCCATTAAATAAGGAGGAGGCTTCAGTTGGGCATGCAACGGTTGCAGATTTTAGTGCAGCTAAGGATGGTGATATAGGGATACTTACAGGCAGCTCCACAAAGAAAATTTTCAAATTCCATCAAGTTTATACACCTAAGGATGATCAAGGTATTGTGCTATAAAATAAGTTCTTTGAATAACAACACCATTAAATGGTACAAACCTTCTCTGTTAAGCATCCTGACCCTGGTATGTGGTATACTTAACAACATAAAGAACAGTAAATATTATAAATAGATTTTGTTAGCTTAATTTTCGTTTTAGTATTTTAGAAAATATGTCCCAATAGGTCAGCTCTTTTTCCTCCTTTGGCTATCGCCAGCTCAAAAGTGATTACTGCCTTCTATCACCTGTTTTGATATTTGTATGATGCATACTTCAGTTTCATTGATTTTCTGACTGTAGGTTTGTAGCAAAAAAATAAACAAATTAATTAGTTGGTCCTAATAGTTTGACTGAGTTATGATCAAAAGCTCAGAGGATGTTTGAAGATGAAATAACTCATAGAATTGTTTCAGCTGAGGATAAGGAAAAATAGAACATATTTTAACTCAAATACTTTTCTGCTGGTGCAGTTGATGTGTTTGCAGATGCTTCCCCCATGGTAACTTCAGTGTTAGATGGTTACAATGTCTGTATATTTGCATATGGGCAGACTGGGACAGGGAAGACTTTTACCATGGAAGGTACAGAGCAGAATCGAGGAGTAAACTATAGGACATTAGAGCAGTTGTTTAAAATTGTCGAAGAGCGGAAAGAAACTTCTACATTCAGTATATTTGTTAGTGTGCTTGAAGTCTACAATGAGCAAATTAGAGACTTGCTTGCAACTGCACCAACATCGAAAAGGTAAATTCAAAATCTTATTTACACCAAACAATTAGTTTCAGCTCGGTATAGTTCTGTGGTGAGTGTAATAATTGACATTGATTGGATGGATCTTGTTAATGTTTTAGGCTGGAGATAAGGCAAGCTTCAGAAGGATTTCATCATGTTCCTGGGATAGTGGAAGCCAAAGTCGAAAATATCCTGGAGGTTTGGAATGTCCTGCAGGCTGGAAACAGTGCAAGAGCTGTAGGGTCAAACAATGTGAACGAGCATAGTAGCCGATCTCATTGGTTAGTATTGCCAGAACTTTCTTTTTTTATGATTAACTCTGGTTTTTGCTCAAGGCAACAAGCAAATTAGTGGTTTTTGCTATATTATGTAATGGTCTCTTTTATAACAATTTTCGTATTTATTTTTATTTATATAAATTTTGTTCTTGTTCTCTGTATCTGTATAAAGTGATAAAGGGAAAGAACTTGTATGTTATAGAAGATATTGTTTTAGGTCTCATATATCTATTGTTTTTGCAGCATGCTCCGCATATTGGTTAGAGCAAAGAATTTGATTAGTGGTGAGTGCACCAAGAGCAAGCTATGGCTTGTGGATTTGGCTGGTAGTGAAAGGCTAGCAAAAACTGAGGTGCAAGGAGAACGGCTCAAGGAAGCCCAGAACATTAACAGATCACTTTCCGCTTTAGGAGATGTGATTTCTGCTTTGGCTAACAAAAGCAGCCACATCCCATATAGGTTTGATGTTCATCTCATTGTATTCCAGATGTCTATCACTGGTTCTGAGTACTCAGATTTTATCTATTGGATTTTGCAGGAATTCCAAGCTCACACATCTACTCCAAGATTCCTTAGGTAGGCAATCACATGAAAAGATCTTCTTATTTGAATACCCTATTAGTTGACTTAGAAAAAGTTCAAATTTAGACTCCAGAAAGAATTGAGGTCATGTGATTTTGTATGTATGACCACTGCTCAGAGTTCACAAGAAAATACTTCTATTATAGAATATGGTGCACTTGCTATGATGACAAGTTATTAATTTTTTTCATATGAACGAAACAAAAGTATTATCTGCCTTTTTCTAAAAGCTTTTATTAATCTGCTTTAGGGGGTGATTCTAAAACCTTGATGTTTGTACAAATCAGCCCATCGGAGCAGGACTTAGGTGAGACCCTAAGTTCTTTAAATTTTGCAAGTCGGGTTCGAGGGGTGGAGCTGGGTCCAGTAAAGAAGCAGGTTGACACTGCTGAGCTTCAAAAGTTGAAACAGATGGTAAGCGCTTTGATGGTTTATTTGATTTACATAATCAAAGATAAAACAAGAACGTTGAAGTGGATTTCTTTCTTTACTGAAACCTGAATGTGTACCTTTTTTCCCCTTATATTCCTGATGAACAATTTGAAGCTTGAAAAATCAAAGCAAGAACTGAGGTCAAAAGATGATGCTTTAAGAAAGTCAGAAGAGAACTTTCACAACTTAGAGGATAAAGCCAAAGGTAGGGATCAGCTTTGCGAAACCCAAGAAGAAAAGCTCAATGAACTTGAAGACCAGCTTGCATCCAAGGCAGAGTTATGTAGACAACTAGAGAGGCAGGTGTTGCAACTTTCAGAAAGAATGATGGAGAAGGAAGAAATTTGCTCAAATTTTCAGCTAAAGGTTGATTGTCAATTGAATAATCCAGTTTTTTATCCTTTGACCTTTTTCATTCAAAGTAATCATATGCTATGTTTGACTTCTATTTCCACCAAAGGCTGAGGAGCTCGATAACAAACTGAAAGAGCGTGAGCAGACAGCATCCTCGACTCTACAGCGAAAGGTTTTGGCTTTAAATGAAACTCTGACATTGAGTATAAGTTCATTACGTTTGAATCCCTTATTCATATGACAACTTAGCGAAGGAATAAGAAAAGAAAAAGAGTGTCCCAGAGATTTAATACCTATAAAATTAAAAGGGCTCGAAGTTGCACTTTTAAATTCATTGATTGTATTATTCTTTACAGGTCAAGGAGCTTGAGGGCATATTGAAAGAGAGAACACGGGAGTTTGAGATTCATTCTGGGATGCTACAGCAAAAGGTGATTGTAACCAATGAAAATCTTGGCTTAGTAGCATCAATTTCTTTTACATTGTTTTTTACTTCAACAGCCCTTGGTAAATGCCATCAACTCCATTGATATATGCCATCAACTCCACCCTCTACCATGTTGCCAACTTCTAACTCCTTTCGCATAAAATTTCATAATGGTAAGTCTAATCTGAAAGGAAAATGGTAAATAAATACAGCCAAGAGTGGCTGCCAACTTCCAATTTGGTAGTTCATTGATAACGCAAATAAACGTAAAGCTATGTAGCAATAAAGATATTTGTCCAATTCTTTTCTTTTATTTGCCATTTCCGGAAGAATCCTGTCTGGACGTCTAATATTTATCTAATTCTGTTGATACAGGTTAAAGAACTTGAAAGCAAGCTGAAAATGGAAAGAGAAAGTGGAGGATCACTATTGCGTCAACAAAAGGTTCTTTCTGTCTTCTTTCAATGTTACTTGGAAATAAAGTTCAGGATGCTGCAGTGAAAAACTAAACCCTTTCTGCGTAATTTTGTAGGCTAATGAACTTGAACTAAAGTTAAGACAACACCAGGAAGGGACTATGCGACTGGTATATTGTGCAGAGAATTCACAAGGGACACCCATCACGACACAAGCATTAAGCATAGAAACTGTATCCGGCATGGATCCTCCAAGTCTAAGGAGCTTAAACTCTAATAGCAGAAGAACAGTGACTGTGGGCTCTGACTTATTGAAAGGAACTGATTCCCTTCGAGAGTTAAGGAGAAAAAAGCAGATACAGAGTAAAGGGAATGAGAACAATCTTTTACTATCATCATCTTCTCTGCTTGACAAGAAGATGTTATTAACTGAATCTAACAAGACGAGGAAAATTGACCCATCTAGAGCATTAGATAGGATCACGAGGAGTACAAAATCAGTCAATGCTGTTGAAAAAGCCTTGTCCATCAACAAAATCAACCGAGATCAGGGTAAAGGACTTAGAGAGAGCAGCAACAAGTTGAAAATGTGGTTAAGATAATGGGGAAGTGGGATGTAATTTTAGCTGTGTTACCGTTATCCTTTGTTCTTTTACTCTCAAGTGTGATATAGTACTAATAACAAATATATAGTCAACTACTGAATTTACCTTATTTTTATCATTTTTAGGTTGATTTGATCAAGCTAATTTTTTGGCCAAAAAAATGTTAATGACAACTCGCCTTTTTGTTATTTTACTCCATTTTGTTAAACTCGCCTTTTTAAATCATTTTCTGATTTGTGGATTGAGTAAATTTTGTTATTTTAAGGAAAGGCCTGAGCTTAGAGGGATGGTCTAAACTCCAAATAATAGATAAGACTATTTGCCTTAAGCAATTAAACTCGTTCAAGTTTACAAATCAAATAAAAAATTAGAGAAGACGTAGCAAAAAGTGGTAATAAGCTTGATGCAATTATTGTACAATTTAAGGTAAGAAAATGACCAAATTTCATGTAAGACTACATAGAAGGGTCTCAAGTCAACAACACGGATAATCAGTGAACCTCTCCTGTTTCTTTTTAACAAAGGAAAGGCAGGCAAATCTGAAAGAGAGAAAAGGGATAAAATGAACGAAAACGATGGCAAATTTAAAACTGCCAGAGCCATTGCTATAGCCAATATGTGACTGTACAAGTATATTAATATTAACATGCATAAATTCAACGTCAGCCCAGCCCTTATACCCCCATATCAGTATCCCGATGCATATATATCTTATCTACATGATGACTCAGATTACCGCTTGAAATCTTTTAGCCGAATCCAAACCCTTCATTGGCTTCATGAATCGCAAGCAGCAGTCTCTCTTCTAGATGTTCCTTAGAAGGATACTCAGGTAAATCCAATTGATTGAAACTGCATTGATCACAAAGAAATGCTTTTTACTAATGAAGAATGTTTGAAGCCGCAAATTGCAAGTAAAAGACAGAACTCGCCAAAAAAAAAAAAAATCATTAAGTTGCACGATTAACCAAATATATCGTTCAGACAAGTATCTCAGATTACCAGGTATGAGCAGAAGGCAAGTGATCGGGGCTGCCATATGCTTTGTGTATCTGAAATTTCTGCGAACCTGAAATTCCTTGAAGTGCACTAAAACCTTCTAAAGGCACCTGTGAATTACAAAGAAAAACAATTGAGATTTGAGATCGGTCATGAAACAAAAGTTATTTAAGACAGCAATGTAAAGCAATAACAAAGATTATTTTAGAAACTAATAGAGAGCTATGCTACATCTCTACATAGTCGAAGAAATAAACATGTTAATATTTCACAGTGAACTTTATCCTACCTGAATCTTAATTCAAACATTTAATAATTAACCTTTGGGTTGAACTACAGTTAACAACATGAAATGTCAAATAACAAGTAGTATTATCTACAATTTCAGGTGTTGAATTACCTTTGAGGTGCCTGTCACAAACTGTAGAAGCCTAGCTTTATCCTCCTTGCTGAACCCTTGAGCAACCTCCCAAAACCACTGTATAACAAGTGATGCTGCACTATACCCAGAATACTCGGTATTTGCCCTCATGTCGTCCACTGGGAGACAGTTATTACAGATCAGGTCATATTCAGATCATGGTGGCAAAAAAAGCATTGCATCACATAATTAACATCACATAAATTGGTTTACAACACTTACAATCAATATCTGGAAGACCACTTATCAGTAACTCCAGCTCCTTGTCATTAAAAATAGATATTAATTCCCTAGGAATTAATTCATTGAATCCTTCCAAAAATGCATTTATTTGAGGACGAATAGCAGTTGTCAAACGATGCTCAGCAACTAAATCAACATATTGGTGCTTATTCTCCTCAGTAACTTTAATGTTCCGACCACCAGGAATCAGCTCATAGTCAGTAACCTGCATCATATTTGTGGAACATAATTATAACCAAAATAGTGTCATCACAAAGGGCTTCGTGAAAGGATCAATTAAAATCAGTACCTGTGTCTTTTCATACAATATCAGCTTCTCCTCATCAGCATCAATGCTAAAAGTAAGGTCAGGGACATCACTAATATCATTCTGAAAAAACAATCAAGAAAAGAAGTAAGGAAAAAGAAGGTGCAAAAAGATAATTTCTCTAATGAACCATGAAAGATAATTGCCAGCAAACTACTAAACTCTATTGCTCCCTTTTCCTCTAAGAAAAAGGAAGAAAATATACAGAAAATTGACAAATGACAGACCTCAAGCATCCACTTTAGGTTTTTGAAGTAATCAGGATCAGTTGCTTCAATGTCATGATAAGTAACTTTGACCCCTAAGATATGCTTGTAGAAAGATCGAGTAAAGTGGACATCCAAGAGTTGCCCATCTAAAAGTGCTTTGCCGACCTGGAAAATTTTAATTAGGAAGTGAATAAAAAGTTAACAAAAAAAGAATGTCAATTCAATAGAGAAGATACTCACAACTCGCCCAACAAATTTGAAGTATGAAAGATGTTCTGTTTGGTAGACTGAGTTGGGGTTAGGCTGGAATGTTGACTCATTGCCCACTGTAGTGAAAAGCAACGCTCCTCTGTCAAATATAACCCTGGATAACAGCTGATACCATTCCCTTGTAAGCCCACCAGCATCAATTCCTTCCTCTCCTTGGAAGTGAACAGTTAACCTCCCCTTCAAATCTTGTGTTGACCGCATCCGTAGTTGGTTATATGAATCCTCAAGTATGTAAGCTCTTCTAACCGATATTCTTAGAGGACTGTGATGATGATGATCATGTTGATGCTTTATTTTGGACCTGAAATGGGCACGTTTATTATCAAAATCAACAAAGCGGGGAACTTTCAGCATAAGTGAAAATGACTTCTCAAGCAGCCCAGGATTTTGGCGAATGAAAGCATTTAACAACTTCCTATGCTTCTCTGAGAACTTCACAAAGGCAACATGTCTTTCATCAAATTTTGAGACAGGACCAGAAGTTTTCTGCTGGCCAGTAGATGTGCTAGCATCCTCAGAACCAGAAAGTGCAGCCATGCCAAAATCATGACTGGAACCTGGTTGTGCATGATGTAACTTCTCACACATCACAAAGAAAGATTCTATATACGGTAAGATGTTCTGAGTGCCTGCAGGAAGGGGTGGTGTTACACCAGATTGTCTTGAAGTGGAAGTCCCGAATGAAGCTAATAAATCCGATGCAGAATCTGAATAGCTCTCTATTTTGCTTATGCAAGAGCTCAACTCTAACCAGAAAGGTTCTAAGGCTACATTCATGTCCCACACCAGAGAAAGAGCAGAAGAACGCTCTGTTTCAGGAAGCAGCTGCAGATCCTTTTCTTTCTCAGTTATTGAAGTAACAAGAGAACTAAGTGCCTGTAAAACCCTTAAAATTGCAGCTCCATCAGAAGATATGCTGACTAGAGCTTTCACAGCTTCACCAAACATTTGTAACTCATCCATGGCAGATTTAATCAAATTTTGTACAGCGTCTGCTAGCTCAGAAATAAACAGATGACAATGGCATGGAGCAATAGCCACCAGCTTTTTCATTAACTCTGCCACCAGACCATATGCATTATCTGACAAACTGGGTGGTAAACAGAACATCAGACCGAGCATATGGAAAGAAGGCAAAAAATCATATTCAAAATTTGACAATGAAAAGATCATAATTATAGCAGGTGCAAAATCCCAAGAATTCCACAAGTTGCAGAGAATGAAAACAAGGACCTTTCTTCAATTGAAGCACAAAAGATAAATGGTGGAAAAACAGACTTCTGACAGAAGAGATTGCAAAATAAAAAAATACATTGTGTAGATGAGTAACTTACCCTTCCCGTCCAAGCAATGAGCATAAAAGTCGCAGCTCTGCTCGTGGGAGATTGGTCAGTACACTCAGTACATCACATTCATTAGTTGCTCCAGATGCTGAGGGTGAAGATGAATCAGCAGTCTTTAAAGGTGATTCAGCAACTTCAGAAGGAGCATCACGATTCTCCACACTGATGTCAGCATCAGACATTGAAATTTGCAAAGCAGGCATTTGTTCAGTGGAAGATGCCCTCAATTTTTCAGATGAAAGGGGCTTCCTTTCCGCATGGTCAACGATGACATCCAACAAGTTAAGCAGCTGAAGCACAAAAATAAATGAGCAAATAATAAACAGAAACACATAAAATTGCTTAACATATCTAGAATAGTGTTATCACTTAACACCTGCTCAAGATGTGCTATACTTCTCAAGTACAGGGGTTCATTGAGAAGGCTCAAAAGCAAAGCAACGGAAATGTATCCTTCCCGCTGCTCATCAGTCATCAAAGCTTTTCCACGTGACTGATCAATATTCCTTGGCTCTTGTAGGGTAGGAAGAGGCAATCCAAACTGAAGTAAGATCTTAGCAAAATGCGGATGATTTCGAGCCAAGTAAGTGAGAATTTCAAGAACTCGCCTAGACACCAAAGGAGGAACTCCTACAATGAAAAGGATAAAATAAAAGAAACCATTTAGAACCTGACTACTACAAGTCAAATGATGGCAAAACCATAAAAATCCTCCAGATATGAAACTCGTGAAGAATAAAAAGGAAAGTAAAGGATCCACCTACACAAAGACAAATTGTTCCTTTAAAAAGTAAAGAGAAGAATGAAAATGTTCTCATGACAAGCCACGTTGAATCACTAGGGGTTATGAACTAGTCTGTATCATATCTTACCATCAAAATTTTGAGGACGAGAATAAATAACATTATTCTGGCAACCATAAAGCCTGTATGGTGGTTCAATTGCATTTGAATAACCGACAGGCTTTCGTGTATCGAGCAGCAGCATGTCCATCAAGATTTTAACTAGCGCTGTTCTGGTTTCATTATGAGCACATAAATTCAAGAGAAGCTTCTGCAATGAACCTTTATAGAGTGGCTGCAGAATTAAAGATGTTAATTCGTAGATCAAAATCAAGGACTGACATCAAAGGGGAAAATTAACCTACTGACAGAGCACCTGAACCATGCGAAGTAACCGAACCATTCCTTGAAGTGCTTCTCTTCCAACTAAAGGGGCTCCTTCAGCTTCAATTAGCTTAGCAGAAACAGATCTGCGTGACACAATACTTCCTGCCATCCTGTCCAGGCTGGATCCAATACCTTCACCTCTCCTAGAAGATTCACCTCTGCGATTCCTAGGGTACATCCCAAACAAGTTATGATTGTGATAGCGATGTGCAAATCTCTCTCGCAACATGTTTGCCTCCGCAACAAGAGCAGGAGTGAGATTAGCAAGAATAGCATCAGATGACGTTAAGAGAACCTGATGAAAAAAATAACAAGGAAAAATGTTTTAGACATGTTCAACTTACAACTTAACATTTAACCACGCTACAACGAAAATCATACCTCTTCTCGCAAATCTGAAGGAAATGTTGCAATTATTGAGACCGTATCCATTTCAACTGGTTGACCTTCGAGTTCCTGAGATTGATGAAGCCTTTGCGCTTGCTGTTGTGCAAGGACTTCAGCTCTGATGTCTGGAGGAAGGGCTGCAAGAAATTCTGGATCAATATCTCCAGAATTCTGTTGTTCAGCATTTGAAGGCTGTGCCACTTGACCCTGTTGAGCTGAAAGAACTTCAGCACGCAATTCCTCAGGGAGAGCATCCAAAAATGCAGGATCAATTGATCCAGAACCAGCATTTCTATTTATCTGCTGCTCTGCAGCTGAACCATCCTGATCAGATTCTCGACTAGAATTCTCTGGAACCTCAGTAACACTATGAAGAGGTGCATCTCTCCCTGCAGCAGGAGTAGAATTCCCAAAAGCCACATTTGTTCTTCTTGCCCGAGCAGCCTGTGGATCAGGAGTTCTGTCTGAAGAACCTTGCCTTTCTCCACCGTCGTCGTGGCCATCTGCACTTCCAATCTCAACATCAAGGCTTCGAAGGCTTTCCCCTAAAGTAGCCCCACTACCACTACTTTCTTGGCTCACTGCTTCAACATCACGAACAGCTACATCATTCTGCTCAAATTGCATTTCAACAGATGGTGAATGTATACTTGATGCATCTGTTCCTTGTAGAGAATCACTTACTGCAGGTCGCCCATCAGCATTGAGAGAGCTATCAATTGCTGCAGAAGATGGAGGAGCATTAGCATTTTCATTATTTACATTGTTTTCTACAGGAATCTCAGGCCTTGCACCAGCTGCTGATTCCTGTAACTCACTATCTTCACCATGGGTCTGAGGTTCCACTATTGATGTGTTGTGATCAGAAGATTTATCAGGGACTGGTCGCCTCAGTTGGGAAACAAGCAACTCTTCAAGGCCTTGTGGTACAGTGGCTGCACTTGACCCACTGCTTTGCTGGCTCTCATCAACCCACAAGTTCAAACGATGGCTGTGACGCCCATTCCTAAGAGACCGGAAAATAGTATCCAAGCGTGATGAGGTGCTGTCTGAGTTTCTGTCTGGAAGAATCATATCACGGGCATTTTCTGCAGGGGGACAAAAAAGAGAGAGGTGGGGGGTTGTTAAAATTATAGATGCACATAGAAGTACAAAATTAATAAGCATTAAGTTTAAAACAAAATCTTAAAAACAAGAAATACTATGAGAACACAGAAAAACACCTGACTGCAATGTAGAGGCTGTGCGTAGTGATGAAGGTCCCAATAAAAGAGGATGCCTTGAGGGGGCCGAATTCTCACCACTGCGCCCCAAAAGACTATAAATTGATGTAGTACGTCCTTGACGTCTAGAACCAAAAACTTCAACTGGCATTACATGAAGAGTTTCATTGGCAAAGCTGTGGTCTCTGCCAAAAACCTCAACATGGTCAAACACATCCATTCCATTGATACCCTCCTCCAACCTTAGAATAACTCCACCCTCATCATCACCATCATCCTCATCATCTTCCTCCAGCACTTCATCATCAAACTCATCATCATCAATCTCATGATCATCTTGATCTGTGTCACGATGAGGCAGGTGTTGTACATCATCTTCCTCCAAGTCATTATGGTCATCATCATCGTCATCTTCGTCCACTTCATCCCCATCATCTCCAGACATCTCATCATCATCATCATCATCATCGTCATCATCACCATCATCATCATCGAGGTTTTCTTGTTCATGGGGCTGGATTTCAAAATGAATCCCCACATTGTCTACACCATTTTCTAGACCTCTTGCATCCTCATTGGTTTCTTGCATATAATCATCTTCAGTAGCAGGAGCAAAACCCCCATCAAGATCCTGATCATGTTCCATATCATCTGTAACAGCTTCAGACCCACCATAGTTTTGAACAGTATTGAAAGACTCAACTTGGTTAGCTCCAACTGCATCATGATTGGACTGTGATGCCATTTCCATGGACTGTGATGCATCAACAATATTATCTGTTCCCCCAGTCTGATTATGATGAGCAGATTTGACAGAATTCTCACCTTTCATGGCAGAAGAATCACCAGAATGAACATGCTCCTTGGTTACAAGTTCCAAAGCTTTGATGAGCCCTGTGACAACTTTAGGTGACTCAGTATGATCCAAATCCAACACTTCAAGGGTGCATGTTAACGATGCAACCAAACCAACATCTATAAAAGTGGCAGAAGCTTCAGCTGAGATGCATGAACCACTGGGTGTACGAGCAACTAGTATATCATTTAGCAGATCAACAAAAGTCTGCATATCACTGCTAGGTGGTTTGAAACCATCACAAGAATCAACAAAGCCATTGAAAATACAACTAATCTCTGTAAAGACTCTTTTCCTGGCCTCTGCAGAACGCACACAAGATGCAACCAGGAATTGACTAGCTCTGGTTGCTAGTTTATAATTCCAGTCACCATCAATTTTCCTTTCCTTCTTTGAATTCTGGGAATATGGAATAAACCTGTGAAGAATGTGGTGAAATATTCCACCAGTGGATAAACCAGTTGAGGCCCTTTGATGAGGGACCCTGCAGCTACTAATTTCACCATCTCTCCGAAGCAGCACCTGAACAGATGAAGCATACATTAACAGGATCTCTGTCAAAAGTTTCAAGATGAATACTGTCTTTGCGAGTGATGCAGAAGCATCTTGGCCAGAAACTTCATTCTCCTCAGACACAGTTGCGATGGCTTTTCCTTTACCCTTGATGGCAGCAACATCAATTTCCATATCAGTTGATGATGGCCCATCAACGGGCACCTCTGTTCCAATATCATCTGTCAAGGGAGGTACAAAAGCACCAACTGAATCCAAAAGAAGCTCAATCACATTTACAAAGCTTTGGGCAGATTTTTTATGTATTTTAACTGACTTAGAATTTGAATCATTAAATTTTCCAAGCCCATTCCCAGGACCTGCTGCATTCATATTGCACAAATTACCCTTTCCATCATTTTGCTGTGCTTTGTCCTTCTCTTTTTCCTTCTCCTTGCATTTATCTTTGTCACCGTCTTTAATCAAAACAACATAAGGTCTGTCACCAACCATATCAACTTGGCAGACAGATTTGACAGCTTGCATAAATATTACTGGATCACGAGAAATGACAGAACTTAGGTGGACAAGGAAATTACGTGGGCTGACCCTTCCATTCGAATGCCTGTTAGCCATAGCTGCAAGACTGTGCTTTATCTCACCTTCCATTGCCTGCTGTAAGGTTTGAGGATCTTCAAGGACATGACGGATAATGGTAGCAGTAATATTGTCAAACCCAGAAAAGAGACTACTTGTCGGCAATGAAAGAAGTGAACTTAGAGCCCCACCATCAAGAAAACAAACAGCAACAGAATGGGTTCTAGTCAGAGTAGAACATAACTGCAGAACAGCATGCATTGTTTCTGATGGAAACTGGTTCTTTATACAGCTACAAGCAATCTCAATCAGTCTCTTCTGCTCATGAATATCTATATGTCTTAGAGATCCAAATGAAGAATGCAACTTACTTTTCTTATCCTCATCAATAATGACAGATGTCTGCTGGCTACCAACATTGCCCCCTTTCATCTGCTCAATAATTTCAGAATTCAATTTTTGATCCACCTGAAGTAGCCTATCAAGAGCAAGGAAAGCTGTTGTTACCCACTTTGGAACTTGATGCTTCTTGTCTCCTGAACCAGAGTCCCACTCTGAAAGTAAATCAGTCACAAGTTTTACCAGTCCAGTCTTTGAGGCAATTTCCCGTGCCCCCACATCCTCATGAAGAACTAAAGCAAGAACATGGAAAAGAGCAGAGAGCATAGAATTGTTTCTGCTATCAGAAGCAGAGCTAGAATCTCTCACTTGGTCAAGAATGAAGGAAATTACATTGGACCTATATTGACCATCATTTTGGGAGCATATCAATATAATAAGGTCTCTAACTGGGAATGCTAGAGGTTCCTTCATCTGAAGCAGCTTTGTACAGGTTGACAACAACTCCTCAACAGGGGGGAGTTGCACCATCTCTTCTTCAAGTTGCTGATTACTGTCACTTATAACATCTACATTTGGGTCAGTTTCAGAGTTCCCAAGAGACATGGCAAGTGCACGAGCAAGTTCATCATCTTCCTGGGTTTCCTCTGGATGGGAGAATAACCACTCCATTGCCAACTCCACACTAATAGATCCAACTTGCCTCAGAGCTTCTTCTGCCCTAGACCTGGAAAATCCCATCTCTACAATTGTTGCTATGGCTGTTTCATTTGGAGGGGGCCCAGTAATGCGAGCACTATTGTTGCTGGTAACATTTTTCACTTCGACACCAGAGTAAATGTGCCTAATGATAGATATAACTGTGGTGATGAAATCATAACTGCAATCAGTAATCTGTGGGTGAGTCCAAACTGGAAGCACTGCCTTAAGCACCATGGACTGAAGCACCTTCACAAAAGTTTCAGCATCCCTTGGAAAAGATACATCTCCACTCGCAAGTGGTTGCACAAGCAGGTGTTTGGTGAATGGAGACAAAATAAAAGAAGATGTCACCAGGTGATCCATAAGTTTAGCATAGCTAGCTAATGGACCGTAAATCCACACATAATCTCCATCTTCCTTTTCATCCTGCTTCACATTACCATCATCTGTATCCATTGGAGATGCTGGAGGCCTATTAACTGCAAATAGTAATTGACTGGTAGCTTCAAAAGTTGTCAAAACTGATTGAACAACTCCACGGCCATATATGCAATTTAGTATAATAGCATTGCAAGAATCGGGCCTGTCTAGAAGAACACTATCAATGAAATCAATAACCTTACCAAAGTAGCGACACTTTGTCGATATGGATTCTGAGCCTGAAGAATTTAAGTTCATGTGATCAAACGCAATAGAGGCAAAACTAGAAGCAACAGATTTTGATGCAGGGGATGCATTAACAGTGTCATCTCGACGACGAGAAGGAAGTAACATTACTTTTCCCAACTCCTGAAACAAATGGGTAATGTGGAAGGAAAGTGACCTCACCATATCACAGCAAGAGGTGTGATAGGACCTCTGATTGTCATGTTCCTTTCTATTGATAGATCCAGAAGCATCCAATGAAGTAGAATGATTGGATCCAAAACGCATGTTTGAACCATCAATAACCAACCTCTGTTGAAAGCTAGTAGCACGTCCAAGGTCACGATAAAGGTTTATGAGGTCAAAGAACTGGGACTCAATACCCCATCCTGGTGTCCTTCTCCTTAATAATGGATCAAGTAACTGTCTAAAGGAGTTCAACCTTTGCTCTTCAGTATCACTAGCACTAGAATCCCGTTGTTGTGACATAGGATCAGTAGAACTAGAACTAGCACCATCATCCTCCATTTCAACCTTGGCATCTTCAAGGAGAGCAATCTGCCACAAAATTTCACGATGGACACGACCAATGTCTTCCAGAACATCTTTGCTGCCATTTGCAAGTTCTGCTAGCAAAGCACTAACCCAGCGATTATCTTTGGAAGCAGCAAGAAATAGAAGGAACTCAACAAGGAAAAGAGGGGAAAAGACTCCATCATAAGGCATCATCTTGGGATCCAGTAACACGGACCCTGAAGCTGCACCAAATCCAGTCAAAGCTTTCTTCAAATGTTCCCTAAGAGAAGAACAGAAGGCACGTGAAAGAGAAGCAGAGTGATGCTGAGTAAACCCTTTAAAAACCATGGTGCTATGTAAAGCAATAGACATCCCCTCAGATGACTGTACAATACTAGGCCTTAAAAGAAGCTTCAGTAAAGCCTCAATTCCTGATTTCTCCACAAACAGGCGACATGTTTCTGCATTCTCTGTTGTTCTATGAAGCAAAACCATCAGATGCAAAATGCACAATTGGAGACACTGCTCGTCACTGATTCCTTCAGTTACAGAATCCGCCACACCAACCAGACAACAATGCTCTTCATTTCCTCTATCTTCAGAATCAGTTTCCATCGCAGTGCACCCATTAACTTTTTCCATGGATGATGAGCTGGAAAAGCTACTACTGTCTCCAATGGAAGCAATTTTATTTACAATTTCAATGATTATATCAACACCACTGCTTCTCAATGAAGATTCGTGGCGCAAAAGCTCTTCAACCGCATCAGCCAAAGGAACAATTGCTTCATTCACTGCCAGCACATACTTCTTGTTGGTGAAGATGTTGACAAGAAATCGCAATGCCGAAGTTTCTTTCACTGCCTCCAAGCCTTTGGGGTTAAGACAAATGGCACCAAGGCCATTTGGAACACATGTTATAGCCTTTGAAGATGGAAGTAGTCCAGATAACACTGAAGATAAAAAGGCATCTGGAAGACCCAGTTCAAGAAGAGCAGGAAGACAAGTTGGATGTTTATGGATAATTTCACTCATAACAGTCACGGCTGAGTAGTAAATATCACCTCCAAATTTATCTGCATTCCCATATATGAGTGACAACGTTCCAGGCAGAAAACTGTCATGAGGGTTCTGTGGTCGTGTAGAGTTTGCAGGGGCATATGTAGCAGAGCCAAGTTTCAAAAGCACCTTGATAAGCCTCTTTTGGGAATACAACTGGTCATCATTGTATCTTGAGCATTCACCAATGACCATTGAATTTTCATTTGAACCAGACATACCAATAATTCTATGCACTTCCATCTGTAGCCTCTGAGCCAAAAGCTCCACTCCACCCAGTTCTCTAAGCAATGACACAGCTGAACTACCAAGCTTTTGTAAAGCTTTTACAGCCAAATAGACAAGATGCATATGATTTGGGTCAGAATCCTCCAAAAAAGGTAAAAAGGTTGGAACCATTCCTGATCCTCTAATATTACTCCCTGATGCAGAGGATGACACAATATGAAGCAGATAGAACTGAAGAAGTGCCTCAATAAAGGCAAGAAATGATGGATCACTAGAACCTTTCAGTGACAAAACTGCCTTCTGGAGCACATTCAGGAGAATCGTTCGATTTCCTACGGTGAAACTAATACTGGATCCACTCAAAATTCGTGCCCGGTCATGAGAAGCTGAATAAGCAGCTAACTGAGCTCCCAATGCAAGCATTGCAAGAGTTCTAATAGTTCCAGGAATGGTTTCTTCAGACCGCACGATCCTGATTAATTCATTTGTATACTCTGGTTCATTCGCAAAAAATGATGTCAGCTCATCATTAGCATCATTAGACTGAACAAGCACAATAAATGCAAGAAGGCAAATCCTGCTGTACAGCCTGCATATCCTGGGTGACCGAAAGGCATGCGCATATCTAATTCTAGTTAGCAATGAAAATCGGAGCTCAGTAGGTATATTGTACTGCTCAAAACACTGTTTCATTATTAACAGATCATCCTCCTTCTGCAAATGTAGATCTGGAATGTGTATGACTCTTGAAGTAGAACTTGCACTGCTTTCTTCAGTGTTTTGAGTATTGAGCCAATGCAATTCAAAATAAAGGCTAGAACCAATCCTGTGTTGAGACTTGCCATGATCATTTTCTATGTTGGATGGAAACAAACTTAGCCCTTCCTCCTGTGTTCTCTCATTTGCCAAAACACATGAATACAGACCCAACCCCTCCACCTTGCTCCCCCATCCCTGAGCAAGAGAAAGCAGATAGCTGTTTACTGTGCCACATCCAATCAACTTACCACTCCCATGGATCTTAGATGGGTTTATTTTAACAAGTGCAGAAAGAGTCTCCAGGGTGGCTATAAGAATTTCAGGATCAGTGGATGAAAGTAGGAGCTTGAAATGCTGAAAGGAGAATGACAGAATTGCATTAGATAAAACAATATTGGAGAAGCACATAGATAGAGCATCCCAAAAGCTCACAAGCCAGTAGGACCTAAACAAGTTAGCAAGTCGCTGTAGTTAAAAGAAATTTTCTGAGTTCATCACAACATACCTCCAAGCCATCAAATGAACCTTTGTTGGGGCAATTTTCCAAGATTGTTTGCATTACTCGCAGTATTTGAAGAACTGCATGCTTTGGAAAAGGACTATCATCTTCTAGAATTTTATCTGATAGGAGAAGATCATTCCTATAAGACAAGTACGTCTTGAAATATGTATCAAAATGACGAAACAGTAGCCTCCAATGATGAAAACTCCCCTGAATTAAAAGCAAAAGGTGAGAACAAGAACCAAAACAGGGGGTAAACAAGACGACTAACTAGTACAAAATCACCTTACTGTACTCCCATTGAAAGCCTGAAAGAGGTATTGCTATATCCTGTAATGGACTCTGGATCACTTTATCAATAAATGCTTTAATTTGAGAAGGCTGCAAGTGACAGTAAAAAGTTGGATCTATTTCCCAGAGAAAAAAGATTAAACCAAAAAAAAAAAAAAAAAAGATAGAAGCTTTCTTAACCATGCAGACAAGCTCATGGAAACCAGAATATATTCCATTCAAAAGTTCACAACAATCAGTATATAAATCGACATATATAAATATGTTCCCTGAAGCATGTGCATTAATTTGTGTTGGATCTTTATTCCCTAAAGGAGTATGGGAGTCAAACCAAATATTATTAAAAAAAAAAATAATGGATGGAAAGATAATCTAAAAACACCTAAATTTAAATCATAAAACTAAAGAAAAATTTGAAACTCAATAAGCTGAAGGTCAAATCAATGGGAATATGTAATGCCATGGGAACTCAAAACATCACCTTATTCATTGCACAAAAAGCTTGCAAATTCTTGACTAACTGGAGGATCATAATTTTTCATAACACATTGTTAACAATGAAAAATTTTGTTGCCTTCCAGTGAAATGCACAAAGATGTCAATGCTTCTCTAATAATAATTAAGATTGAATCCAAAATTTTCACATGTAAAATGAAAAAAGAATCCTAAAAATCTTCTAATACTTTCACAACATAGCTAGAGAAAATAGATGCACTGAAGAAGATAAGAACTTTGTCAAAGGTCTAAAAGTCATACCAAGACACACCTAATTGTAAATAGATAGTGACATCTTCTGAATAGAGAATAATTATATCAAATCTGTATTGATAGCAGATATATACATAAATTATATAATCATAGTTCATTACCAAAGATCCAATTACAATCACAGGCATTAAACCACAAAATAAAAACTATTCTAAAAGTGTCTAACAACTCGATATTTAAATGGCTTCGAAAGTATTAAAAGGAAGAAAACAAACTGTGCTCTCTCAGTATAAACAAATAATTGCATCCATATATTAACAAAAAGAATTCCATGAAATTAGCTGTGAGCATGTAAGCCTAGAACCATGCAGAAAACTTCTTACCTAGTGCAAAACAACATCAAATGCACAATTTTCCAACACAACTTTTCTTCTAAAAAGATAAAATATAGTCTGACAAAAACTATCCTATCCTAAAAAGACTGTCCATGACAAACTACATGCTTCAATTTTCTAGTACAGCATTAAACTAAAAAAAAACCTCTTAAGTTATCTTTAAAAACTCCTGTATTCTTACTTAATACGAATGATCTTCATGATTAACTGTGCATTATCATCTCAGCCCAACAATTGGAAATAACAAATTACACCAAACTGTGGCCTTGACCTGATTGTTAGAGAATTAGCAAATACCGAATGATATTTCGTCTTAGGTTCTTAAGCAAGTAGAAGGTGACACGTGTCATAAACAATATAAGGTTTTCAGTTTAAGACATACCTTTTTCTGTGAAAATGTACATAACATAACAAATTTGTGACCACACCTAATACTACAATGTAAGCATTAATTCGTACTTAAAGCAATAATCACTCTCATTTAACCATAATTCAGAAGAAACAATCAGTAGCATGAGCCAAACAGTTCATTATATCAAGAACCAATAAATAACAGAGAAAACATAAAGAAACAAAAAAAATACTAATTACTGCGACAGAGTAAATAAAAACCCTAATCGGTTCACCAAACAACACTAGATTCTGATAACCCTAATCAGAAAAAATTTTCTCGGGAAAATTAAACAAATAAAATTAAAATTAAATAAATAAATAAACTTACGGGCTCAGAGTCGAGTTTGATAGAAGGACCGATGGCGGTTTCGCCAGACAAAAACTGGCGAAGTCTCGAAGGCAAAGACGACCTTATATTCGCCATCTCACCTCTACTTCTCTACTTCCAACTACTACAAACACACACACCCAAAAAAAAAAAATTAAAATAATAAAAAAAATAAAGCGCAAAATTATACCCTAGAAAACAGACATCAGAGATTTTAAAAATCGAAAAGAACTCCAAACAGATCAGATATTAGATTACAGAAAATAGTGCGATAGTGAAAGTCTAAAAGCGAGAGAGAGGCAACCTGAGATAGGACAGAGAGAGAAGAGCGACGGATGCTTACGCATCCAAAGTATGGAGCATGAAATTATAGAACAAGACACTCGAGAGAGAGATTTTCGAAGAGAAGGAAAAGAAGAGAGAAAACCCCAAAAGCAAACTGAGAAAAGAGAGGAGAAAGAAATGAGGGGAATTTGTTTCTGTGGGTTGCTTGGTTCAAGTGTTTGTTTGGTTTCGGTTTTTATATAATTTTGAGTTTTAAGAGGGATTTTATTTGGTGTTTGAGAAGAAAAATCGAATGGGTCAATCAATAAGGGGAAATTTTTAGAAAGGAGTGAAGTAAAAGGAAAATATATATTAAATAAATGGAATCTATATTATATATACTGCAAGAGAAAGAAAGCAGCTGACACGGACAGTGCTTTGATGCTGTAGGGGTCATTTTGAAACTCGATTTTTTATTTTTATGGCCCTTTTAGTTTTCTCTTTTTCTTTTTCTCCCGAATTTTTTTCTCTTTGCTTCTAAATATACCATTATTTTTCTTTTTTAGCCTTTTATTTCAAAATTTTATTAGTAAAATTATTTAATTATCATTCTCACAAGTTTTTGAATATAATATGATAAGTTTTATAACTATTCAAAATTTCATTTTCAAAATATTATATCATTTATTAAAAAAATGAATTTTAAAAAAATTATAATATTTTTCAAGAATTCAAAATTCATTTATGAAAAATTAAAAAGATAGTTTTATTAAAATTTTTTATGAATTAATATAATGAAAAAAATTATTATTATAAAATTTAAAATTAAGACAAAATTATTTGTACTATTTTGATTTTAGAAAAAATTAAAACCTTATGAGCTCATAATTAAATTAAAAATAAAATATTAAAATTAATTTTTTATAAATTTAAATTTATTATTTTTTAATAATTATTTTTTATAACGATTTTTAAAATTTTATAATAAATCTTATGAAATTAAACTCTTTGAAAAAATCTCTTCATCTATTTATTAAGATGAATTTCTAGTATATTATACTTTGACAAAATTATACAATATTTAATAATATTACTTGTACAATTTTTAAAAATTTTAAACCTTACATGTTGATCGAATAATTCGTTCATAACATTAAAAGATAAAATATTTAATTAGAGTATCGTAAGAATTTATTTTTTATTTAAAATTAAAATAGTAAATTTAATTTTTTTATTAATTTTAAATTTTATAATTTTTTCAATAACAACTTTTTTATTATATTAATTTATAAAAATTTTTAATAGAATTCTCTTATTGTAATTTTTAAAAATTTTCACTATTTTTAAAAATTAATTCCCAATAAGTTATGTGATTTTTTGGAAATAAATTTTTAAAAAATAATAAAACTTATCATATATAAATATTTATAAACTTATGAAAAATATATTTAAATAATTTCACTTATCAAATTCCTCTGTGAAATACATAATTTTTTCTGAAGAATTCGTCATGATATATATAACTCATCCATGATATCATGAAAATGGGATACAAATTTTCAGTGAATCCTTTCTTCCGTGATTAACTGTTGGCGTCAGTCTTAATTCTAATGCATTTAGTCTCTCTTTTTTTTTTTCATTTATTTTTTTAAAATTTAATTAATTTGTTTGTAGGATATCAATATACTTTTTTTAATGATCAATATATTATTCTTTGTTTATTTTTCTCCGATGATTCATTTTAAAAGTGAGTATAAAAATTTATAATGGCAATAAATTTTGAATTTTACAATTTATAAAATCTTTATAATTACAATTTATAAAATTTTTAATTTTATAAGTTTTCTTAAGATTTCAATTCCATTATCTAAAAATATATTTTGTAAAAAATTATATAGCTTAGCAAAAGTAATCGAATATGAATATTTGAAAATTTGTTAAAAAATAATTAAATAATTTCAAAAAATAAAAAAAAAATTGTAAGGAGCAAAATTTATGTTGCATTTAAAATTTCCCTTCATCAAATTTCTTCATTTGGCAAGATTTACAATTTGGCCATTCTTTTTTACTTTAACAAAACACAGAAATTCCAAGCTAAACTCTTAAATGAATGTGTCGTTTCTTCTGCCTTTCCTTCTCACGTAAGGTTTTCTTTTCTTTTAGTATTGTTTTTTTTAAAGGTAAAGGTCATTACACCTTTTATGTACCTTAAATGTATAAGTGAGCAGAGACTTTTTGCTCTTTCATTCTTCTAATTGTACCAAGATTAACAATGCCTTGTTTGCTAGGGACAATTAATTATTATAATGATGAAAATTAAATATTATAATTAATAATATAATATATACTTAAATTTGGAATATATATATATAAAACGGTGATAATGAAATTAGATTTGATATTTGATTGCTTGATAAAAAAAATTAATTATTATAATTAAATATATATTTTATTTTTATTTTATATTATAAATAGTCAATTACTATAAAAATCATGAATCATTGAACATTTTTTCTTTTAATTAAGGTTTTCATTTGGATTGAAACGCAATCACATTAAAATTTCATTTTTTTAATGAAAAATTATGCCTGTTTCATGAATTATTCGTTTGGATAATCAATTTGCAATGTAAAAATAAGCTTTGAGTGATAGGAGCTTTTGGATCTAACATCTAGTGATCCAAAACCCATTTGCGTTTTTTATTTTATTTTTTTGCTCTGTAATTATATTGAAAAAATAATAATATCTTTATAATTTATTTTATTTTTTAAAAATGATAAAATAAATTTGTTAATTTAATAGAATAAATATATTATTTAATATGATATTATCATTTTTATTAATTTTAATTATTTTATTAATAAAATCATTATTTGCATATGAATAATTTAAAAAAATTTTAATTATTCATTAATTTTATAAAATTTAAATAACTTAAATTTTTTATTACATATAAGTTTTAATTTAATATTTTTAATAATAATTCATATCATTATATGCACATCAAAATATATATCTTATCATTAATTTTAATATTATTATTATATTAATTAATTTTACTTTTATCATTATATTTAATTTCATCATCTATTTAAATAAACTTTAAAACTTATAGCTTCAATTGCACCACGAAATACTGTCCAAAATGCACCCATCATACAATTGAGACTATATTTTAACTTGAATTTCATCACATTTTGATAAAATTCAGATAAGATTATTTTTTAGCCTGAATTCCATCACATCGTAACTTGAGAAGTGGAAATTGAATTAGAGATTTATTTTTTGACCCAAATTTTCCTAGATAATATCTTGCAGAATAGGAAAATTAAATCATTATAATAAAAATATATATATTAATTGTCTTTTGAATCCGGACTATTCGTTTGTTATCTTTAAATCAGTTCACATTCTTAACCACAAATTTGTTTCACCTCTTTTTCTTCTTTTTTTTTTCATTTTTAAATTTTGAAAGTCAACTATCAAATATTGCTAAATCACAAAGGCCCAATTAATGACAGTAAATATTATCGAATAATGGAGACTTAAGAAACCCATGGCTCTAAAATAAATAGTTACGTTCAAAGCCAAAGTCCAAGATAATCGACTTATAATCTCAAAAACTATTTTCAAAAAAAAAAATCCCAAATCATTGGTCTCATTTTCTTTATTTTTTTTATATTCAAAATTATTTTTTTTCATTTTTTTTAATTTGTTGACATTAAAAATGATATGACTTTTTTTTCAAAAAATGGAACTATCAACTTTATAAATAAATAAAAATTTAATATAAAATTTATTAAAATTAAATTTTTCTGAAACTAAAAAATAAATAAAAACAAATAAAATTAGACAAAAAAACAATATATATTTTTTATTTTTATGACATGTTAAAAATTATACTCTTGGGATTCCCAAATTTTATTTGACTATGGCTTAAGGGCATGGTCTAAAGCTCACCGAACCGGTAGCTTTAGTCAATGGGATCGTAGCTTAGTAACTTTAAAAATGGGCGTGGGTTTCATTTCAAATGACTTTAGCTTTGATTAGTCAATCTTGAAAAATATCGGAGTCTGGGGTAACTCATTCTAAGATCAAATTTTACTTAAAAATAAGATTCAATTAATCAAAATTTCAAAATTTTTTTTTTTTATCTCAAACGACAACTTCTTTTATATATGTATATAAGAATGTTAAGTTTAGAGTTATAACAATTCAGTTTAAATCAAATTTAATTTGATTTTTTTTATATATTGTATGATATTATAAAAATTTAAGTTTAAATTTAAATTAAATTGTCATTCGATTAAAATTAAATTGAATTAAATTTTATTGATTTAATTCAGTTTGATTTATCAATTTTTAACTTTTTAAATTTTTATATATTTTTTAATAAAAAATTTCAATATGTTTAAGTAAAATTTGACATAAAATTATTAATTTTATTTAAAAAAAATTAAAATATATATAAAAACTAAAAATATGTAAATTCAATATAGTTCGATTTTTTTTAATTTTTTATCTCTTAATCAAAAATTTGATTCGAATTTAATATATATATTTAATATATAAATTTAATATAAATCAAATAAAAAAATATAAATTAAATCAAATATTATAATTTCGAATCAATTTTCAAAATTTTTAATTTTTTTTCACTCCTAATTGTGCTAGATTTTGCTTGTTTTACATTACTCCATTAAAAAGGAATAAAAACAAATGAAAATTTGTCATAACTATTTCTTTTTATTTTTCTTTATAACTTATTTCTAAATAAAATAATCGATAAATTTAATTTCAACTGAAATTCCCATTATATCATTTTTCATTCCATGTTTGCTTGAACTCATTCAATCATACGGCAAAACTAAGATTAAGATACTTTGATTATAAAGCTCAAACAATTCTAATTATATTGGTACCAATCAAAATACAATGGAGGTCTCCAAAGTAAAACAACATATATTTTTTTATAATTGTAAGTTTATTTATTGTTTATAAAATTAAAAATAATTATCTCTCATTTTATAAATTTCATGGCACTTATTTTAATATTAGAATCAAGTGTTCTATTTTATTTTATTTATTTTGGTATTTATAAAAAGTTTGATTGAATTTTGATACGGAGAATGAGATTATTGGAATACATGATTTTGAAAGCATATGATATATGATATGAAGATTTGCATCCAGTTTTATGAGAGAAAAAAAAAAGCCACATTGATCTCTTTAACTAAATAAGGATTAAAAATGTGTAGACGTGTCCTTCACTGGAACATTCATTCTAATTAAAAAACATATAAAATCTTAAATCCTAGCATCAAATTAACCTAACTAAAAAAAACATAAAAATAAATCAACTTGTATACTCCAATTGGCAACTGATCATTACCAAGGGTTGAAACTGAACTAAGCTGGTGATGGTGCAGCTTCCCCCTTATTAGAACAATGCTTCTTCAACAGAGGAGCGAATAATGGATTGTTGAATCGACTGAAAATAAGATTGCAGCAATCATCCTGGATTGCCTTAACAGCAGCAAAACAATCTACTCTAATGGAAGGTTTGCGTCTCAAGAAAGAATGTAAAATATCTTGAAGGCTGGTTACTCTTGTTTTGAAGGATTCCAAGCACCAGCCCACTTTAGGGTTGTGTGGCGGCTTGGGCCATTTGAGAGGAGGTAAAGGTGGGAATGCTGGCCCTGACCTGTGAACCCAAGGGAACCGTTGCCAAAAATGGGTGTGTAGATCAGTCGGGTGTTTCTGATCAGCGGCTAGACCTTGGGTGAACAGTGTAACTGAAATGACCAGGAAAATAACAGGGCTGGCAATGCTCTTTTCATGTAGGTAACTTGAAATTCAAGTTAAATGGCATGAATGTGAAGCTTGGATTTTATAAGAAATGAAAAGGGTGAACAGTATTTTGTATCATACATGCAAGAGAAATATTCTGCACTATCATCAGGATTTTTCTGGGATTTATAGTTCCACCATTGCTGATCACAGTCCACAGATTTATGGAAACCAATTTATGTGTTTACTACTAAAAATGGAAAAAAAAAAGATCAATGCATTTAAAAGATGCTGAACAAATCAAGGAGAAGGTCAGATCGTGGTTTGATTAGAATTTCATGACTTTACATCAGCTTGTAAAGTTCAATTTGGAAGACTACAGGGTGCTCATGAATATCAAATCTGTGGTCTTGCCTGAACCACGTATATCATTCCATCTTTTACTACTCCTTCAATGTCCAGGGGACAACCATAAAGGGTTTCTATAATTTTCCCTGCCTCTGCAATTTTTTAGAAGAGTGAGGTCTGGAAAGCTCTGTCAACTATCATTGGATCACTGGAGTAATCCAAAACCGCACTTTCCTCTCCATCCATAAGTACACTGAGAAATTTAACAAATACAAATTAAGAGGCATTTTCTTGAAAGAAAATATGTGAAGCGGAAGCATAAGCATGCTGAAACAGATTTGATGAGCTCCTAATCAATAATATACTATCATGATCTCACATTTGGATAACAGGATGGATTGGTTTGTTTGCTAGAATTACTTTCTTTGGAGAATCCTCTGGGTGCAAGATATAAGGAGGTGATTCTCTAATATTAATCATGCCAGTTCATAAATCAAAAGGATCAACTACTTATAATCCTTTTGTTTTTTGCAAAATATTGTTCAAAACTTACGTCAGAACAAACCTGTCATAAAGCCCGGCACCTGCATATCCTTCAAGATCTTCACCATTTGAGTCAGATCGAAAAATGATAGACGGCTTGCAGTATAGTCCAGTTTGTTTGCTTGGATAACCAGTAACCTGTAGAGGTTATTGCAATTTTTTTCTTTAGCCTCCTAAAACTTTGATCAGAGGAATTTAGAAACAAAAGTGAATTGCATATGGATCCAGTATGTTTATCCAGAACTAAATGGAGCATGCATCGGCAAATAAGAGGTGCAAAGAAACTGCCTTACAATAGGACATCTTAGATTGTTCTTTTTCGCAATGAAGCTCAAAGCACGTCCTGGATATGCACCCACCAATATCTCTCCCAAACCTTTCACAATCTGTTTTCAACCCAAGAAGATAGATGAAAAATACTTCTGAGATCACTAAGTTCATATAGGACCAAAACGGGAGGCTTACCTCTGCATATATTTCTGAGGTGTCCCCTGATAATGGGTTTTTTGTGTGAATAACAAAAGCATAATAACCACAAATGACTTCTTGAATCAATACAGCCATGCGAAGGTCTTCGTGATTAAGTTTAGCTTTCCTACAACTAACATACGCTCTTTCATTCCACTTTGAAGCCCAAACCTGCATATAGTGGAAAAAAGGTCTCTTCAAAAGGGCACAAGTCGTTTCAATAAATGACTGCTTTTATGTTTTATATTTCCAAAAACTTCTATTACTAGTACTGCTGAATATCGAAAGTCATAACAAAGGCATTCAACTGATACTATTTACATTCAGGTGTGGAATCCTATGTGAGCAAAATGTGGATAATTTTCAAGGATTAACATGTAAGGAAAAACCATGACGTTACACCTTAAAATTCTTGGTTAAGCTGATGTCCAAAACTTGAATCATGGTTCTTTATGATTCCCATTTTAAAAATAGTATCAGAACAGAAAGTTCTGTCTGGATAAGTGACAATGTGAAAAGTGAGCGGTGCAATGTTGGATAAAAAGATAGTACGGTGTTTGTTGAATCCAGGTTTAGAAGCAAAATCTAGCCTCTTGGTTGCATTCTTCATATGAAGGTCAAGGTAATATCTATAAATATACTCCAACCCTCACTAGTGAACGCCCTCCATCTCAACCAGGCTAATGAAAAGTTGGTAGATTTCTGTTAGCCAACTGTTAAGTTGAACCTAGTGAAACGAGGAATCATAATTCGAAAGACCCTTAAAACTGTCAAGAGTGGAGTGTGACTAACCAAAAACCTACAACAGTTGTTAAATACTATTGGTTAATCTGAAATTGACTACGATACCAGTAACAAAAGAGAACAGGATAAGGAAAAATGATCAGTAGAAAGCATATGATTAATGCATTATATGCGAAAAGAAGTCCCAACCTTCTTTATTGCTTGCCAAGCACGGTTCCACCCGTCCTCACCCTCCTCACCAGGCCAGGGCATTCTAGCACTTTTCATTTTGCTCTTAAGTTCAGTGATCTACCACAAAGTTCAGAATTACAAAACTCTCAGTTGAAAGATTAGTAAATATGACATTATCTATGTTGCTATATCTATATTTATATCTAGACTATATTAAAAAAGACAAATTCCGAAAATGCAAATATTGAGTGAAATGTATACTCTTGATAATTTATTAAATTAACTATTTTGTCATGAATTAATGATTTTTTTATTAAATTAAAATATTGACTATTTATTTATTTATTTCCATATTAAGATTGAATTTCTACATCTATTAGTCTATTAGAGTAAAACTACTAATTAATTGATTAATTGTATCCATATTAAGATGAAAATCTTTATTAAAGAAATGATGGGTAATTATTCAGTCATCTATATGATGACATTAAAAAAAACTTTAATTTATAATAAAACGTTAGCAACCTATATTCATGAAATTAAAAAAAAAAAATTCCAAGAAGTATGCACTAAAGGAAATTGTGCTTTTAGTGGCTTGTTTGTATCATTTAACGGAGTTTATAAACACCGTTAAACTGCTACCTGCCAACAAGGCTGGCTATTCACGGATTCAAGTTTGCTGGAATGGCTTTTTTTAGGTGGAACATGTCTCCATGAACTCAATTTGAATTATGCTACTATTAATAAGTCAAAACAAAAACTAAACCGAATTAACTTGTAATGAGCTAGGTTGATCCTATATCATGATTCATAATTTTGTGGGAAGTGGCTTCATTTTCAGGATTGCTATAAAAGCAACTATAACCTAAGATCTATTTGACAGCAACATGCCATAACACAGTTAAATACCAATGGCATAAAATTACCAAGGGTAAAGGAGCAGTCATTTGTAGAATAGCTCCTTTTATTTCTTGAACTTTGGAAACATCACCACCATGAACAAGTTTGTGAAGAAATGTAATCTTGTTTCCTATATCCTGAAAAAATGAAGTATCAAAACTCAGAGAAAGAAAAGCAAAGCGCTCATATCAAACTTGCATACTCATCTGCAACACAAATTATAGAGCTTCAGAATACAAGTAACATGATAACAAATCCACAAGATAATTAGAGAAATACAATGCCTTTTCTAAGTATAGCAGATTGTTTGGTTTGGTCATAAATCCTTGGCAAGTATAAGTTACCAGACAGTTATATATGGTGTCAGGTGTTACTGTTCTGCCTATCTCTGCTGGCTCATTCTATGAACTGAAATGAAGTTTGATCCCTAGATGTGTAGCTGTGGAAGAAATAGGAAAGACTGGAATATCTGAGTAATATTCAAGAAGATGAAGGTAGAAGACCTATAATTAAAGAAACAAGACAGTAAAGGTTTCCGACTGGCCTTTTATTGCATATGCCTTTTGACATTGTGAAGAAAAGAAGAAAGGGGGTTGGGATGGAGGGAGGACTCCTCTACATATGACCTACTGCCAAGTCCAAAGGAGGCAAGCCAGGATCGCATAAGTGGGGTAACTGATGGAAGTTATGTCTTCAATGCAGTTGAGACTATCATAAAATTAAGGTCATCATATAGACCTTTTCCTTTCAGTCTTTCATGTGCATTTAAAAAAAATTGAACAAATGAGAAATGGAACACCTAAAAGAAACAACAGAAAATTGCATAAAGAAAATTAAATCTTAACTAATAAAATGTACCTTATTAACATCTTGTGATAGAACAGTTTCAAAAGCTCCAAATGGTATTGCAACTGACATTGGGATCCTGATCCATGATGGCAACCTTCTCTTAAAAATTTTATATTACAAGATTTAGCACCAACCTGAATCAAAGAAGATTGTTGGTTTCACTCAAATATATTCTGCAAACTGCTCAATAATTCTACCCAGAACAACAAATTGGAATGAGTTTACCATTTCAGTGGTGAATTCTTCGACTGAAAGAGTATATCTACCACAGAAGGTCTTTCTTTTAAGGGTGACTCATTGAGAAATTGAGGAAGAAACAAGGGAACCTAAAGATAAGTTAGAACCACTGATGTCACTGCATGTGGGGGGAATAAAAAAGTTCATTAGAATATTGGTGAAGAGGTGTATAAAATCACTGATCAAGCAGTTATTTCACAGCATGCCTGACTATCAAATTTGAGGACTTAAGTTGTATAGATACAGCACGTCCCTCCTTCAGCTTGAGATTCCTGAAAGTATTTTGATCCAAGCATGTAGCAAAGCATATCTGCGCCATGCTCCAGCAAGTAAACTACATATGTTGACTTTCTCAAGCTACACAGCTTTGAACTTTCATACAAGGTAAAAATATTCACTTTTTGTTGACAGTGGCGTAAATAAAATATTGCGATAAGCAATCCAAAAGACACATGCCTTATTATTTCTTGCTCTAATAGACACATGAGACAGGACATCTGGCATATCAGATGCCAACACTGCAACAACTCCATCTGGAATCTCCTCTTCTCCTGTTACTCTATTTACAATAATAACAGTTGGCTTTTGGTAAACTTTGTTCTGAACAGTAATCAGCTCATTCGCTGAAGTTACAAATCCACAAACTTCCATAGGGCTGATAACCTGCCAACTGTTAGACACAAACCTCAGCAAATATTTGAGAGCAAACACCATAAGCTGCCAGAAAATTTAGACCATAAAATAGAAAGCAATCTCCTACTAATAGAAAAAACTTATAAAGCTGAAAGGATCTCAGTTCAAATATATGAAACCAGGATTGCTCCAACTGCATGGCTATTCAGCACAGAATTAGGTTTTTTTGAAAACTTACCATCCTAAATTTGCACTGTTTCTAAGGTTGGGGTCAAAACGATTAATGAGCATAGAAAGAACAACGGCAGATCCTGCTCTCATTAATTCTTCCGTAAAAGTATCTATCTGATAGCAGAACTAAAGAATTTTAGATGCAAAATACTTGGCAAAATAACTTGCCAGATGGTCTGAGACTGAGAACTAAATAACATACAAAATTCATCATCAGATATATTTCGAAGTTAATCACATACCGTTGTTTTCCCAATGCCAAGCAATTTACCAAGATATTCAGCACTAGGCTGGATCTTATTCTGGTAGATGAGGGACCTGTCAGAAAGTACTATTTGCAGTCGGTCAACAATAGCCTTTGTCTGTAATGTCCACTGAGCATCACTGGGTTTGTACGACTCAGAGACACGATACCAGTCCTGTGAAGGTTGAAAGAAATGACATTTAGTGACTACTAAATAAGCATCAAGCATTATTTAATCCTGACTTGAGAGACTATGAAAGTTTAATGTTGTAGTTAAGTAAATAAGAAAGCTGTTAGCCACAACTTAATGCATCAAAATGAAAAGGTTCATGTTCCAATAAAGCTCAAAAAATAATATACCTTTGTACAGTAAATGAAATCTTTGTTCTTGACTGTGGACAGGCAAAAATTTTCAAGCACCAAGGAAATGAAGAACATGATTTCCTGATTCACACATAAGACAAAAAAAAAAAGCATAAATGGGTTGTCTTCATACTCTATATTTCCTGGTTTGCAAAGATATCAGACAAGGCAATTAAAAAAATTTACTGGCGGATTTGTGAAGTTGAGATTTTTAAGTCCCCTTTCTATAGTCGTTCTAATGGCTGAAGCCAAAGCGAGATCAAGGAATAGCAGCTCTTTTGCCAATCTATGAGCTGCCAGCAGGAGAGGGTGGATCTCAATGCGGGATTCTAGTATCTTCTGCAATGCAAAAAAAATATATTTAGTCATGCAAAATACACCTTAGAATTTGAATACAATAAGCTCCATCTTATTTTGAGTACAAATCATAACCTCCACCAAAGGGCCAATATTTTCATCACCAATATGAGTTTTGACAAAGTTCAGGCAGTCCTGGAATTTGACAACAATGAAGAAAGTCATTCCCATTTACATTTTTTAGGGTGAGAAATAAGAAAGTTTTTCAAGAAAGAACAGGGCAAAAAACAAAATATAATCCAGATTACAAGAAACAATTCTTGGATCAAAATACTGATCTATCAATTGAAATTTCATGAATAGCATGCTTATCAAGAATGCCCATAAATAGACTCTTATGACCCATAAGAAAGATGGTATGCATAAGCTCACTGAAAAAAGAAAGAGACAGTCACCTACAACTTTAGTGATAAACCACCAGACACATTAACTCTATCTGCTCTTGCAAAATCTTGATTCTGAGTACCAGTAAGATGGAGATTTGAGTTAGTAAAAACTCAAAATTGATGGTTAAGGTAATGGAAAACGCACAACACCAAAGAATGTCATGTCTGGTATTTCTGCAACTAACTGTGAACGAGGAAGGCAAACAACTTTCAATGGCAGATTCGAGTTCTGCACCAGAATGAACAGCCTGTTACATGTTGTCACAATCAATAAGAACTTTTGAACAATAAATCTAGTTTATAAAATCTAAAAAAACCAAAGAAAATGTAATTTATGACATATAACTAAAGGAACATCAAAATAGTAACTACTAAATGAGAATGTTACAACAACCAGATTGAAGCTATTATTGACTTAAAAACACCATATTAATGATGATCTGTCTTGAAAATTACTTAGGTCATACAATAAATAATGAGGATAAATTCAACAGAGATTGTGGATCATGGTAATTTATTTGAACTCTTTGAAGATACTTAGAACAGTGTGATTTATATCAGATCTTAATTTCTAGTTGCAAGCCTTAATCACTGGCATTCTGTCACTTAGATTCCCAGGTTATGAAGCTGATTTCTTGTTGCTAGTCAATTTTCATCAAAGTGATTTGCAAAATTCAACTCCTAGTTCAGTGTATTTAAGTGAAATTTGATGAATTTTCATAAAGTTAATATCATGATCACATGTTCCTTTCAATTTACTTCAGTGAATGTTAGCAGAAAAAACTGGTTAAAAATTCATGAAAATATTGGTACTTTGTCCAAACAGTATTGATACCTTCAATGTCTTCAAGTACATTGTAAGGTCACGGATGAGACCTTCTTTAGTATCCATCCTGAAATGAGGCTCTGACACAATTGGACGGTCATAACTTGCAAGTTTTTCCTTTGTGAGACCATGGGCATATAATGTTTTCCAATAAACATCAAGTTTAAAACCATATCTCAAATAATTTAATAGCGCCTGTTATAAAATAAAAGAACATTCCATTAACAGAATGGATTTTATGTAAACAAGTTTAGCCAATCAAATGTAACACTCTGACTTATCTTTTCAAGTGGTCTAGGTCACAGCCAAAACTCTCCTCACCTTATATATAGAGATAAAGAATGCAGAATATGCCTAATTCATTTAAGGCAAAATGTCTATGACTAGTGTGACATGTATATATGAAAGATCACTTAAATTTCTTCAATTGATTTTCCTCTTCAGACCTAACAGCAGTGCCTTGATAATTAATTACATACCTCACAAATAATCACATCATCTGGGCTACTATTATTGTGCAACTTTTGGTGCTATTCCTCCATCATGCCACTTTTGCAATCGTTATTTCTCTAATGAAAAAGCAGGAGAATTAGTTTTGCAACAATGACATACAATCCATTTCTTTAAGACAATAATTTTATATACCCGAATCATTAGTATTTCATCACGAATTCTCTGCCCAACATCACCTTGACCTCCACGATCAACACATGCCATTATTAGCCTCACAATCTCAGTCATTTGGCTGGTTTAAAAATGTTCTTTGCAGTAAATTGGTAAACTTGTCTTGAGCTTCACTAATTTCACTGCAAACATTGCAGTGAAATACCAATTTAATAGGCTAATATTACTTAAATAAGCTGCAGACAATATATATTGATACATCTTCAAATAAAATGTTCACATCTAAATTTGTATAATACTATATTTATAAGATCTGATTTACGATTGAAAATGCAAATTTACCGAGCTTTCACATTATAGCTCTTGTTCCATGTAAGATGCCTGCATATCATGAACCTCATCCAGACTAATACACCAATAAGCCCCAATTCTCCTTCTGCTTTACAACCTTCTGTCAACTCCGTTGCAATATTGAAACTGTGACAATTGAGTATATAAGTAAGGTTATTTAGCAACAAAATCAAGGTAAAAAGACATATTATCATGATCCTAACATCTCAACTGTTGTAAGATGATGAGAGATGGACCTGATGTTTCCAAAATGACATTACTCCTAAAAGATAGATATGCTTGGGCTCATTTATAATGTGCTTAGCTCATCTCTTAAAGTTACCTATGCATCAAGGACCTCTCAGCCTCCTTTTCTCTTTGGGATATTTCATCAAGCAACCATTTAACAATTCCTTTACCATACCCATCAACCTGCAAAAAAGGGATTTCCAAATTTCAGTGATCTGGAATACTGGTTAAATAGACAAAAAAGCTAAATAATTAACATGAGATAGTTAACTCAAACAAGAAGCATATTACTTCTCTACATTCGTCAGTATGAACATGGGTCTACTTTTTCAGTCAAAACACAGTCACAAAATAATGCATCTCTTAGCTTCATTTTTTCCTCAGCAAAATAGTCATCAAATCAATATGCATTACTTCATTACTTTCAGCAAACTAGATAATGGTTCTTTTGAATGCAGTCAGCCTCCAATAATGGTTTTTGTAGTTATTGTCAACTGCTCATCATTCAAGTTTCCTTTTCCATATGAAATATCTAATGACTAGCATCAGGCCATAAGATCACACGGTTTAAGCCATTCATTCTCAACCTTGATGCCCAGCATTGAGCAACCACAATTGGTTTCTTGTTGTGGACATTCTATCCTTCCATCAGATGCTAAAGGATGAATGTGGTTTTAATGGCATCTTTGATTGTGAAACTGGGCAAGTGGCATAGTACCCTGCACTAATTTTCTTGACAAATTTTCTTGTATCATTTTGACTGGTTTCATGACAAACGGAAACTCTGGAATTGAGCAAACAAACTTAAGAGATGGGGAAAATAAAGCATAATACCCTGCGCTAACAATGCCAGTGCTTTATCAGAGACCCAAAACAATTTTCACGTGAAAAACCTTCTCAGAGTGCATAGGCAGTTTATGTTTATACATCTATTGCAAAAAGCAAGGCAGTGAGGCACCTTGTAGTCTTGTACAATGATATTTAAAGTAAACTGACAAAAACATAAGCAATCATTCAGTACAGGATAATAATATTACCTTCCCACTTGGTGGCATAGGTTGAAGAGCTACAAAGAAGTTAGCCCCGTTGTTTTTAATCCAAGACCCGCCAGACCAGATCACAAATTGAATACCAACAAACTTCCTCCGCTGCAAATTAACATCTACCAACTTTTTTTTCCCAGGGGGGAAGGGGGATTAATCAATACAACTTGTTAGTAAGAACAAGGGCTCATGAAAGACTGCTTTAAATAAGTTACCTGAAAGGATCCTTCTCTAATTGATGTATCTGTAAAATAAGTCTGACATGCTCCAACAACCATTTTTAACTTTTCAGGCAACATATCTGATGGAGGAGCCTGGAATTAGTGATGAAAGCAGGTGGTGGGTTCACGTAAGATTTGCAAGCATACAGGTGGAAAATTCCAGTGTCAGAGCACTCCATTATCATGTATCTCCTACTAAATGAAGGACCAAGTATCTTACCAACCATTCACCAGCTGATGACTTTGACACTCCCCAGTGAAGAACTGCAGCGCCTTTCACGTTCAAATCAACCAATATGTGATAATCACCGGTTACAACTTTAGAGAGGACATGAAAAACAAAAAAACCAAAGCAAATAGGAACTCTTGTTCCAAAAATAAAAGAAGTTGGGCTTACTTCTATAGATGTGTAATAGGTATCCAATTCAATAATTAATGGCTAAAAGAATATGAGCTGACCGCCTAATCATCGAATCAAAGTTCCACACTGAATTAAATAAATGAACGAAGCTGAGTCCAACCATGGCAATGCCCATCACTGCATTTTCTCTCAACCAACAAAATAAAATATTGCAAAAAGACTAACCACTATTTCATAGTTGCCAACAAAATAATTTTGCTGTGAGACCACATTATTTCCTCCAACTGATTTCTCCACAAGATCCATCAAAGTTGATGAAGAATGACCAGTCTTGTTCTCATGCCCCTTAGACTGCCTTTGCAACCACTTCTCAACATCATGTCTTCTATGGTAAGATGATGGTGTTCCACACCTAGATGGCTCTATATCATCCCATGCTTTTGTTTTTGTACTTGCATTCATATATCTACACTGTAACTCATTCAAGGATATTCCCTTGGACAGCTGGTTTTGAAGCTCTGTTAAGGCATCCGCATAATCTTGCTACACCAATGCAAACAATGATATATATAAGTACCCAGACTAGGAACACTTGACACTGGCTGATGTAGCAATAGCACATACCTCATGTCCAAAGCTACTCTATTATCAAGCATTGGCCTTCTAAGCTAAATAGCAAATAGTTGAGAGAGCCAAGGAGGACAAGAAACATTGTGATATACAGATGAGAAAGGGAATGATAACAGTTGCATAAAGTAAGAAAAATTCCACAGGTAAAGTATAGGTTGAAAACAATATCTTCAAAATTCCAAGGGTTTTGATCTGAAGGTAACATAAACAGTGGAAGAGTATCTGAGATTACTCAGACAACAAATTGTTTCCTCGGTAGAACTTTTTGGAAAATCAGAACATGCATTGCATAATGTTTTCACTAGTTTCAATAACTTTATGATGTTTATGAATTTCCTAAAAAACTACCTTTACTAGCTGCAAAGGAAAGGGAAGTTACATAGCAAAGAGCTTATGATGAATCCAACAGTTAGATTCCTAGCCTGAAGAAACGAAAAACTGTGCATAAATTCAAAATTAAGGTGATTACGAAGGCATTCAGTTTTTTGCTCCATAATCACCTTTTGCTGTTTTGGCGAGCTTTAGGGTCCGCCTCTGCTTTCCCAAATTAGATATGCCTTCCGATCTATTAGATCTTTTGGTATAGATGGAAATGGGAAACTTGCATCATATTCAGGAATCTGAACTCTGAAATTTCCATTATTTAGTTTCAACCTGGAAAGCAAAGTTATATGAGAATTTCAAACATCTCAAAAGCCCCAGCACCCAAAAAAAAGATGGATGAAAGGAAAAACTGACCATCTGTCTTGACTTCCATCCTTCAACACAAATTCAATAGCATGCATCTCGGGGTCTCGTAACTCAATATCGACAATATATATCTCTCCGTTCTGCAGTTTAAAACAGAAATTTCATCAAATTAAAATTTTAAAATAATAATGAATTCTTATTTGTGACTGAGAATACTAACGTACAAATAAACTACTGAGAATAAAGTGCAAACAGAAAATACACCGTCACAAATGGTGTCTGCAGTGCACCTTGCTTATAAGATTTTGCCCCTGAAGAATGTTCACCAGGGATATACCAGTTCCTGTAGAAGCACATGAATCTCAACAGATTGTTTGATGTGCAAACAAACCATGTAAAAATAGAATTGATGAAAGGTTTTCAGTGCTGGCTTTACGAATTCCCATGGTAAACACAACCCCAGTGAAAAATCCAAGTTCTTGTGCAGTTTTTAAGCTGAAGTTCAACTCTTGCATTGTGCCCACTGGAACATCCAGAGACATTAATCTACAGAAAACGCAAAGGATCAAAAGAACAATTATTTTAGGAGAACCAACAAACGATGGTAATAGAATCCGTAAAATATGGAAATTAAAAACCTCAAGTTGCATTCCATCAACGGGCTGAAAATGAAGAACTCGAGGAACCTGTACGCTACTGGAGGTTGCCATAACAATTAGTCACAAAGACATTGAAACCTAATCGGTTTGAAAGACAATGTCTGATGGACAAACACCCTATTTATATGCATTAAACTCTCTTTGTTTTGTCTAATCATAGTTACATAAAAGCTTGGGTATCTTTAAAAGTGAAAATCTGGTGACTGAGATTCTTGAAGGGAACATTGAATTACCATCGCTAATAAATCTTCAAACACGAGTCCATGGCCCATAGTTGATGTAAGCTGAAGTCTAGGTTAAAGTATTCAACTCATCTGACAACTATCATTCAGCAAAGTATCCATCACATCTTATGATGTATACGATAAAGGCACCTTCAATTAAGTGAATGGAGACCTTGCAAAACTATAAACTTCTGTTTATCAAAGATTTTAGCAAATCAGACTCTACATATTTACTAACCAACGGAGGATTGCTTTCAAAATTCACACTTCTCGTTGATTGGAATCTATTTCTTTACTACTGACTCAAAAAGAAAAAGGTCCGTTAAATTATAGAAAACCCTCCTCTCAAATGAACAAAGGACACCAATTCGTTTCTTGCTAGGAAAATTTCCCTTTTTGTTTCCTGCTGTCCTTATTTTACCTTTATTTTAATGAAGATGGAAATTAAGCATCGTCGAGGTAAGGTTCTCTTGTTGGAAGTGGTTGAGGAGCTGGAATTTCGTGTAGAAAAGGAAACTAGGGTGAGAGATGGAAGAGAATCGGATGCTTGGAGCCTGGGTTGGAGCCACGCTTTGAAATTCTAAAAGCAAAAGCTCTGCTGTTAGGAGAGCGATGCATCCTGCGAATATAGATTCCCACAGGAAGAAAGTGCGGATTCTGAAATCACCTTCGCCAACACAGACGATCGAAACAGAAGGCAGAGAGAAGGGCTTTTCAAAAAGCAATGTAGATTATATCTGCTAGCTTTTTGTAAACCTTTGTTTATCTTAGTCTTAGAACCTATTTTGTTGTCTGAAGGATCACAAGCAATGCTCTGAAGACGACATTTCTGTTCAAAATATCCTTTCACTAGTTCTAGAAAGATAACCAAATAGTTACATGATGCTATGATAAACATGCACGCCAGTGGGATCTCAAGCCGACTTGCCTAATAAATGTACAGAATGACTGGAAGAGGAAACCTTAATTCAATCAAGAAGGGAGATCAAACAAGCAACTCACTTCAAACACCGCCGTATCCTATTCAAGCTGGTGCAAGGCTGAAATAAATCGACAGAGGAATAGAAACCATTCTCGTCATAAATACAGAGGTTCCATCATTTTGTCCTAAAATTTTCACCGTTGTCCATCATCAGAAAGAAAAATAAAATTAAGTAGAAAGAAAAATTCATCCACTAAAGGTTGATGGCTTTACAATATATGTCCAGTCTCAGTCAACCATCCCATTCCATTAACATCAGACAACATTGATTGACAATTCATTGTGATAGTAGCTTTGAGTCACATGCTACTATTTTCACCCGACCAACTGTCTCCTGAGAATCCTCATTCTTAAATGAAGCATTATGTAAGATGAATGTCCACACATTGTCGCAGAATCTATAGGTGTGAAGATGTCCCTGCAGCACATGCAAGACAGGATCAGTGTTCAAATAAGAATAGCACCACAGGTTTAGCTTTGCAATGCCAGTACAAAGTGTGTTGATTTGAACATTTTTCAATAAGAAAATAAAAGCCCTCAAATAACAGATTTATAAATAATAAATGACCAAAAAAAGGAGAAGCAGGGAGCTAAAAATTCAACTGTAGAGGAAAAGTAACACAAAATAGAAAACATACTGATGTGCGATCAAAGAAGGCATCACCAACCACTAGTTTTGACTGTTATGGAAGCCAGGAAAAATTGACTAAAAGGGAAATATATAATTATGTATGATAAAAAAGTAACTTTATAAAATAAGAAGCTTTTCGCAGATCTATTATTTCAGGTCCCCGATAATGTTTCTCTAGCAATTGTAATAAAATCAAAATAACCCAAAATTGCATAAGAAGTGAGGCTTTGAAAATAGAATTGAGATGTGTTTAACCTGCACTCCTAACCATTAACACTGGTACTAGAGAACATTTTTAAAACAAAAGATAGCTATGGTTTAACAAATTACTTTGTATAAAAGTTAACAAGACGTTAAACACCCTTTTCCATTCAAAATTCTTAAATAATCCAAAATATGTCAAAATATTTTTCTAGGCATCAGTAAGGAAAAAAAATTCATGTGTTTTGCGTGCTAGTCCCCCCTTCTTATAAGTGCAACACATAAATATTGTAATGAAACAATAACCAATCACCACAATCAGGTACCATACATGAAACACTTGTACCATTAAAGTAGCAAAATCAACACTCAGCTAGATTTTGATCCTTGCCTATGCTTGTAAAAAATACACGGGTCTTTCACCATTCATGAATGGTCATAAATCATAATTTATCTTTCTTCGAGAATGGGAAGATCAAGGGACCATATCAAACTATATCAACTTCGCTTATAACACCGCACTTATTAATATTAAGCATTGGACAAAACAAAATATCTCACCATCGTTATTCATAGAAACAGCAGATCATCACCATATATGACCATGAATTTACACAAGCAATCAACACATTAATGCCCACAAGAGACAAAAAAAATTCTAGCAACAGATTAGCACCGTAAACCACACAAAGTTCAACAAAAAAACTTCTCTTTTTTTCCTTATAAAAAAAAGAATATACCTGAATGCTAACCTTGCTCTTCACTTGACTTTCCAGGGCTTCAGTCATAGACTGACAGAAGCATAAACAAATTAATGAATAAATAAAAATTTATATATATAGGAAAAGAGAAAAGCGGAACAAGGTGTTAACAGTACCTTATCGAACTGGACGAGAACCTGAATAGCGAGCTCAGGGCTGAGAGTGCCGTTTGAAACCATCTCGTCTAAAGTCTCCGTCAAGCACATCCCGATCGTTGACTTCCGGTAAAGCTCAAACGTCGCCATTATTCACCCGATCTGCTTAAAAAAAAAAAAGAAAAAAATGTAAATCTCGAATTTTGATGTTGAAAAATTTTTAAAAATAAAATAAAACGGCAAAAAGTTAATTTAGGAGTTGAATTTGGAGAAAGAAATTACGAAATTTGGAGGCGACGTTAAGGAGGATTGTGGATGTTTGGAAATTGTGGAGCTTTGACGGTGCGAGGAATTTAACGTTCAGTTTTGTGAAAGAGATTTTTTTTTTTTTTTTTTTGGGCGGAGAAGATTTGGGGCATTTTTATACCTAGATTTTGTAGATGGGGGTATATATAGGAGCGACAGTTTGGGGCAGATGGAATGACATTTTTGCCCCTCCCTTCTTTCTCTGTAGGAAAGAGTTCTCTGAATTGGTTTGGGCCGGTCCTATTGCTTTGACGGTCCGACCCAAATTACGGCCCATATCCTGATCCATATTGGGAATTTCCTTTTTTTTTTTTTTTTTCTAAATGAGATTAATATTGGAATTTTTTTCAAATATATAAGAAAATTATTTTTTATTTTTTGGATTTAATTAATTTTTAATTTGTTAAAATAATGTATTTATTGTTTGATTATTCTCATTGAAGTTTCTGTTAAAACATAAGTTTTTAATGGTGAGGTGAATCATCTAAACTCAGACCAATATTGAATATAATTTCACATCTATTTTATGTACTTGATCAAGTAAGAATCAAATTTTGATGCAATTTGTTTTATTTCATGGAATATATATATTTTGCTATCTAGTGGTGTAGAAGATTAATTGAAATAAAGATTTGAGCATAAAATGTAAAAAATTTAGACAATAACTTATGTATTTAGTGAAATTATGAAAGACTGTTTTATTAAGAATAATTACTCCACTCTAAAAGGTACTACAAAATTATTACTAATTTTTATATTCACGTAGTAGAAAATGCATTTTTTTATGAGCAAGTTTGTTTTCCCTTGAATGGATGGGATTGGGCCGTTGGAGGTGGGTTGGTTCCCTATGGAACGCTGTCGTCAAGATTATTGAGCTTGAGCCAGTCTCTCAGGCTTCGAGCCTATCTTGTATTGGACTGCAAAGTGCGAGCCACTCAGGGAGACTAAACAAAAGGCAAAACACTAATCGTGGCGTGTTTGGAAGCTGCCACGTATAGGCTCGGACGTGTTGAACTTTCTCGTGAGGTTGCTTTTTCCTTTCCTTTCAGCCTTCACGTGCTGTTCTCAAAGAGAGTTCGCTTAAGAAATTGCCATGGAGGAGATAAAGTAGTCGCCACCGTTAAACACTTCGGAGACCAGCGCTACTGCCGCCGCCAAAATAGAGCAAGAAACGAAAAGCCACCCTTTTCAGCAAAGTTCATGAAACTAACCCTTTCAAATTAACTTGCTTTTGGGTTCAGGCAAAAAAGCTGAAAGCAAGAAATGAGACGGAGGTGACAGAAGCTGAATTACAAGCTCAGAAAATGCAGGTTGAAGCAGCTGATAAGACTGAAAAAGCCAAGGAAACAATCTACAAATCCATGTAATAGGAGTACATTACCATACACTAATGTAACATGTTGCCTTCTTACCAAACAACTGTAAGATTCTGCCTTGTTTTTGTCAACCTGGTTCCTGTAAATATAATACCTGCTAAAGCAAATAAAAATCAAAATGAAAAGAAACATATATGGAAGATCTCTTCATTTCTTTTAGTATACAGCTTGATATACTGATGTAGTATCAGACATTTTATTTTCATTTGAAAAAATGTGCAAAGTTTCATGGTGGAATTGCTAGAAGCTGGGGTCGTATCAGACATTTTATAGGTTCCACTATGATTTACATTGTCGAGGTTGAACTTGATCTGCTGTGTGGTTCTTTCATACTTACCATCATCCTTCTTCCTTAAATGACAAAATTGCATCTTCTTTAACATCAACTAAAGACAATCCGATATTTTTGAAGATGTGAAAGAAAAATATAGAAAACTATAAGTAGGAGAAAACCTCGTAGCTTAAGCAAAGAACCGATCAGTTCTGTAGACACTAACACTAATGGTGTAAACTAAATCTCCATTAGGGTATAAATCTGTGTATCTTCCCCACAATCCGTATTGCCTAAACCTGGTAAAAGAAAATGATCTAGATTTTAAATTAGTCATCTACCCTCTTCATGTTGAAGTTATACAATACTTTTCTTGATTAAATTTGCAACACAGAGAACTAACCGGTCAGGTTGGTTCACATATAGTTTGTTTAGAAAGAAAAAAGAAAAGAAAATACCCTGCAGCGGAAGCGCAGGCTAAATACTAGCATTATTATTAGCGTTGAGATCTCAAACCTTCTGCAGGATCCCTTAACCCAGCAAGAACTAACCTAAGCTAGAAGCTAACCAGCTGGTCAAATTATATGAAGGTAAATATTGGCAACGGATCGGGTCAATCCACTCACTTCAAATCCAACTCAATTTTATATTTATAAAACTCGAATTAGACTTTACTTAAAAAAATTTATTTACTTGATCCAACTTGAAATTAATAAAATATTAATTTTTTAAATTTGTCTAAAATTTGAACTAAACTCAACTTTAATTTTTTTTTTAACATTCTCTATCCAAAACTCGATTTAAAAAAAAAAAAATTGACTCTATGAAATCAAGTCGGATCAAAATCCGTCAGAGGCAGATATGGCTACCAACCCTAATAAATATATAGCAATCAAGATATAGCAATCAAGGATAACTTCCGCTGAATTTTTCTAGCATAGATAAAAAAAAAATCACCTCATTAAAAACATATCCATGACATTTTTGTGAATAAATTTTACGAAGTCAGCAATCCAAAGGTAAAGTTCTGCTAATTATATACAAATTCAGACCATTCGGCCGGAACTAGAAGGGGGACATTCTAGCCTTATATAGTCATACATGATCCCCTGAAGAGGATCAGTGTTTACTGCTTGCGTCAGAAAAATGATATTTTCCCCTTCCACAAGCTGAACTCCAGGCACATCTATATTGTAAAGTCGGTAGAGCCCATGAATTCCATGCCTTGCAATTGTGTTGTCATGCCCAATTTGTCCAGTTGTGAACTGAGGAGGCTCTGCTTTTGGATCATTGATCCGAACCTGTCATATGACATTGAAAGTAAGTTTAAATTCAAGTTCCATATAAAGTGACATGTTTGTAGTGGTGCATACCTGCAATTCAGCAAGATGTGCAGTTGCTAGGGCCAGTCGCAATTTATAAGTTCCAGTATAATCTACATTGTTAAGCATGAACTTGATTTGCCATGTAGTTCCTTGATATGTACCATCTTCTTTCTTTCTGTAATGCAGCCAAATAATTTTAGCTAAGAATACAGGTATGAAGTCCAAAATGTTACTTTTTTAATGGCTTTTGTTTTCCCTGTTGAAGAGGCAGTTTTTTTTAGTCAAGGTGATTTATCAAGTCAAAACAAAGTTGGAAGAGCTGAACCTGTTAACTTGAGCAAAGAACCAATCATTTTTGTAGTCACTGTAGCCAACTGTGAAAACCAAGTCTCCATCTGGATAGAGATCTGCATATCTTTCCCACAATCCATATTGTCTATACCTGGCCATCACATCATTTTGAGTTTCCAATTTTTCAAAATTTGGCCGAATTGAGTTCACTCAATCAAACATCTGGATCATTTTGAAATCATCCTACTACAAGTTCAAAGAGAGCATATACCAACATGATTAACTAACCTGTCAGGATGGCGGACATAAAGTCTGTTAATATACTTAGGGTCAGGGTCGGGAATGTAAAACTCTGCTGCAGAACGATCGGGGATGCCTATTTCCCATAATGTAGGACCATCTCTTGGAGGCTCATATGTCAGGTCACCCACATTAATGCTACAACCTGCCTAGCATATCATCAGAGATAAAATACAATTGACAACAACAATTCATTATAATTCCTTTTTGTTAATGATTCAAAAATCAAGACCTTCTGTAATGTTAACTTCAACATCATATCTGTAATCCCCAATGAAACCAGGGACCCATGCATAAATATTATATCCACCAGTCCTTATATTGTCGATTGTGAAGTTGCCATCTTCATCTGCTCTGGTCCAGAATTGATAACCCTGTTAAGAATTTGGTGACTCCATAAGTCTAAACGTTCGAAATAAGGCACTATGTTCTTATATCCCTAACTGGAAGCTTGTTCATAAGGAATGGACTTGTGGTTTAGAAATTTGATCCCAAGACCTTAAGGCATTTAATCATTTTAAATTCATTGTTAACTCCTTACAGTCATTTAAAAGCAGATCAACATTGACTAAATTTAAGAAACATTCTAGCTGAAAGAACTTGATCACCTTGCATTCTCTTTGCCATGATCCTACCTCTCCTGGTGGTGCCAAGCCCACATAAGCACCATCTGCTGGAATGCACTCATAGCTAACATACCTAAATAATGATATTTTCATAGCTTTATGGGTTTATTTCCAACTTCTTTTGAGAAATTGAAAAAAGAAAGAGGTGTAGACTAGTAATTGCAGCAAAAATTTCGAGATGATTCCTGGTGACATTAGTACTAGAAAATAGCAGAAACTAGTTACACACTACAAGAAAACACAACCTGTCTTGAACTGTTAATCTGCCACATACTTTGCCCCGCTGATCTGATTTTGGAAAATCCTCTGATGCTGGAAATTTGTAGGGCCAATTCTGGACTTCCCTCTGCATCTGAAGAACAATTTATAAAAGTTTTTGTCCACCAACAATAAAAACAAGGTAGGACTATGATTTTGTTATTCTACCTGGTTTTTAGCATCCTCCCAAAGGGAAAAGACATTGTCCTGATCCCAGAAAGAATTCAGATACAAGAAAACTGGGCCAAAAACCTTTTTCCATGGTTCTCCAGGGCTGAGCTTCAGCACCAAATCCTCTCCGGCATAGTGAGCACTGAGAAACATCTGGTTTCATCATTTTGAACAAGTTGACACAATTAGATATCATCATTAAAGACCATAGAACCAATCTATGGCGCATCTATCATCGTTATCATCATCTATAATGTTCATTGACTTGAGTCTTGAGATAAAATCCTACTTTTGCCAGATCAGATGATTTCTGAGACATGGGAGAACTATGTTGTCATGTGTAGTACGTTAACTAATACTTCCTATGCTTGTAAAGAAGCTAATTGATTCACTTACTGCAAGAGCATAGGGGCCAACATGGGATGTTAGGTTCTGTTTGACAGGTCCACCAGAGCGGAATTCACTGCTGGGAGTAATCTGCCAGAACCCAACTGGAGGGTTCAAGGATATCCACCCATGAACTTTTAGATCTTTGTTCTCAGATGAGTATTGGTACTTGTCATCAACCTGCTCATCAGTCATGACCAAATATTTTATGTAAATGAATAGCTGATTTGCGGCTTTTAACTCCTAATGAGTTATTTTCTCTACTAGTAAATAGTATTAACTGACTACACAAGGAGGACTAAATTAAATAGAAGTACCTCTCCTCTGAACTCCGGCTCCAAAGGATTGACAAGCAGGACAGCTTCCGGGGTTGCCAGCGGTTGGCCCCTATCTGGTAACCGGTCATCAGGCAGGGGCATGAATCTTTGCCTGTTGTCTGCTACGGCCATGTAGTGAAACCTGCATGAGTACTAAGTATTCAATATTTTGGAGGACAGACATAGCTTTTGCAAGCATGTCAAACTAATAGCAGTCAAATATCTAAGTTTTTCTCTAGCCAAAAGCTAAACATACAACATGATCAAACAACAAAAGAAGATGGAAGCAATGTGTTTACTTGTCTTTTCTGAGCTTGAAAACAATTCTGACTTGTGGAAGATTAAATGGAGGCCATTCCCCTAAGTGTTCAAAGATGGTGTAGGAGTAGAATCCTGACGAATCTCGAAGCATTATGAACCTGAAAATCCATCATTACAACAAAATTGTCTTAAAACACCTTTGTTGTTTAACATTTTGAATGAATGGCATTAAACTGTATTGGTGCAAGCATATACCTTTTGTCTAAATTTAAGGGAACAACCTTTCCCTCAAGAGAGAAATCCCATGTTCTTGTGAATGAGACCTCTACTTGATCCTCATTTTCTACTATAACTTTAAAACTTGTTCCTTTAAACCTGTATGGTCCATTCTCAACTTCTATCAGTTTAACTTCTGAAATGAAATAAAATTAGAAATGCTTTGGTACATAAAAGAGAGATAGTGGGCGTACACATCAAATGTTCCAGTTGTCCCTGTGCTTCCAGTTTTACTCCAGACTAGATCCCAATACCTGTCAATGGCATTGGAAGTGAGTTCTAATAAGAATAATGTTTGGTAGGAAATGTAGATGGACGACAGGTAAGCTGCAGTGGTGATATTATGGGGTGTTACCCTCTGTTAACTTCCTCATCTTGAACTTCAAGCAAGTTGTCGATTCCATTGTATTGTATCCCAGTGACAATTCCATCAGGACTCGATATTGTCACTTGTAGTATTCCATTATCCATCACCACCTGCAGCAATTTTCTCATTTAATGCTAAACAGAACTTTGTTTAAAATATTCAAGGAAGTTGGCTAAGAAGGCCCTGCTCAGTCTATAAGGGCCATAATAGCTTTTGATAAAATTACCACAAGCTTGTACAATTTGATACCAGTTTCAAAAGAAGGCACAATGATCACAAGACAGGGTGGCAAGCATAATCCCACAAGTACTAAGAAATCAAAGGTGTTATGCTGAAACATTATCTATTTTATTCAATATGGACCGAAATAAATAACTAGTAACAAAGAAATTAATTAAATTACGTAATGATCTTGAATATGAAGTTGCACCCTTGGCGATGACATAGTTTGCCTTTCTTAGCTCTAGAACTTACTTCAGCACAGCTTGGAATTTTCAAAATAGAAAGGGAAAATGTAACCATATAAGCTATCATTTGTCAAACTTAATGTCTACTACAATCAAAAACCCACCTGGATACGCTAGTTGATAAAGGCTTCAAGGAATCTGTTTCACCTACTTTCTTTTGACTAAGGGAAGCATTCTTTCTTTATCTCTTTAGGTTGTAGCAATAGCAGTTGGTAAGTTTCATCTTGATTTTACAGAATTAGACATTGAAGACACTCCTTTTAACATGCTTTGACATCTTAGATTTTGTGTGAGATTTGCTTTACCCACAAATATGGATGGGGGTGCTTTGCTGTCTCAATAATTAACTAGAACAGAATCCAATTGGCTCGACAAGGTCCTATCAGAATGAAATTTCAACTTTTTTGTCTAACAAGCCAAGCAAAAGCAGGAATTGAGTTTATCTTAAGCATTCAAAACCTCATAGGTGGCTAAACATGGTGCTTGATAAAGATGACTAATGAAGAGAGACAAGTAAACATACTAGTAATATTTGAAAGAAAATCAGTACAAGAGTTTATAAACTATAGATTTGAGAAATGAGCTTGTTGTATTAAATACAAATGGTATCACAGCTAACATAGTCCTGATAATTTTCTTCACAGAAACTTGTTCTTCCCAAATATATCACCTCACAAGGAATGCAAACCTGTTTTCGAGCATCAATTTCCAGGACAGCTGAAAGCCGTGCTAAAATCCCAAATAATTTTCAAATGGAAGGAAAATTAAGGTTTCTTGTTTCCATTAGAAGATGCAGGACCTTCTAACCGAATGTAGTCATACATGATTCCTTGGAAAGGGCTAGCATTTTTTGATTGAGTTAGAAAAATGGTGTTATCTCCTTCAAGAAGCAGATTCCCCGGAATATCCACATTGTAAAGCCGGTAGAGCCCATGAATTCCATGTCTGGCTATTGTGTTGTCCTTACCAATTTGTCCACTTGAAAGTAGAGGAGAACTTGCATCATCATTGATCCGTACCTTCAAAAATAAAAGAAAGAAATTTATTTAAAGTGCGAGGCATTGTGAAGTTCAGTCATTTAAGTTAACTTTAACAAGATCAAAATTGTTGAACAATGAAATTCTATGCCTGAAGTTCAGCAGCATGTACAGTGGCCAGTGCCAATCGCAGTCTGTATGTTTCACTCTCATATGCACAGTCTAGTTTGAACTTGATTTGCCATGTAGTTCCTTGATAGGTATTATCATCTTTCTTTCTGCAATTCAAAAGAAAGATCCCTAATTTTGCAGGATTCTAAACCTGGAATGTTAATTTAAAAACCAAGAGCTAAGTGGGGAATACAAGTGATTTAGAATAATAAAAGTGTTGAAGGAATATACCTAGTGACCTGCGCAAAAAACCAGTCTTTTGTATAGTCACTAACGCCAACTGTGTAGACCAAATCTCCATCAGGATATAAATCTGCATATCTTTCCCATAATCCATACTGCCTAAATCTGGCAATAGTTGATGACAAAAACAGATATGACACAGTTTAAAGCTTAAAAGAACAAGTCAATTGCCATGAAAATGAACTTTTAACACCATGCAAATAATGGATACAAAAGTTAATTAGTCAGCTTTATTCAAATGTATTTCATTGGGGGTAATCTTTTCAATATTTGAGAAATGAATGACCACAATAAAAGTTGGATGATTTCGTCAAAAATCTAGAGGCTTGATTATCGTGTTACTTTGATGTCAAGTAACTCTACATGAATCCTTAAAATCGCAGGAAAGGAAGCTAACCTGTCATGATTAACATATAATTTGTTGATATACTTTGGATTAGGATCAGGGACATAGAATTCTGCAGCAGTGCGATCTGGGATTCCTATTTCCCACAATGTAGGCCCATCTCTTGGAGGCTCATACACAAGATGGCCCATGTAAATATCATAGCCTGCATTACGTTAAAAAATTCAAAATATACTTTATCACAAGAGGTTAGGAGGTTTCCGAAGACAAAAAGATACAATAAATAAATAAATAAAAATACCTGCGTTTGGTGTGATGATAACGTCATATCTATAATCTCCAATGAACCCAGGGACCCATGCATATAGATTATAGTTGCCCATCCGAACATTATTAATGCAGAAATAGCCATCTTCATCAGTTCTGGTCCAGAATTGATAACCCTGTTATGTGACAGGAGGCATCAAAATAAATTATGATAAACCCATATTTTCCTTCAATTGAAATGCATTGGTTTGCTATGCTATATGGTTATCATGTCATGCACTATTGGTTCTTACATGAGGCTGTGTAGAATAAAAATTACCTTGACTTCACTTTGCCAAGACCCAACATCTCCCGGCGGTGCTAAGCCTACATAGGCGCCATTGGCAGGTATGTCCTCATCGCAAACATATCTAGATCAATTGAACAAAAAAAGAAACTGACAGCCATCAATTTCTGAGTTCTGAGTTCTGACCAAATTATTCAGGAGGCAAACAAGAAAATGTATGTTCATTACTTAATGATTCAAAAGTACAACTTTGAACAGAACAACCCAGATCAGGTAAATTACCTATCTTTCACTAGTAATCTACCACTGACATTGCCCCTTTGATCAGGCTGTGGAAAGTCTTCAGAAGCAGGGAAAGTGTAAGGCCAGTTTTGAACTTCTATCGTCATCTAAAGTAGAAGTGATGTTTTAGCAACTTAAAGTAAATAGACAAGTGTTAAACTTGCGAGATAAAATTAGAGTATCTTTAATGCTGAACCTGTTTTCTAGCATCCTCCCAAAGTGAGAATGGGTCACCTCCACCATTACACAAAGAATTAAGGTAAATAAAAATGGGGCCAAAAACTTTCTTCCAGGGCTCATTAGTTCCAAATTTCAATAACAAATCCTCTCCTGAATAATGAACACTGTGCAGAACCTGATCAATTGGTCGTAGGATTGTAATCAAAGCATTGTCTTTTTGGTGGAAAAGAAGAAGATAGATTAAAATATTAAACTAGGTGAAAGGTTTGTGACATAATTTCCATGGAAGACGTTCGTCTTTTTACCTACCAGTCTATTTAGAAGAGGAAAAAAATGAGAACAAAGGGAAATAAACTTACAGCAAGGGTGGTGGGGCCGACATGTGAGGTAAGGTTTTGCTTGTGGGGCCCAGCGGATCGAAACTCATCGCTGGGTGTTATTTGCCAGAACCCCAAGGGCGGGTCAGTGCAAATCCAGCCATGGACCCTGTTGTCCTTGTTCTCACATGAGTATTGGTACTTGTCATCCACCTAGACAAGGGCGTCGACGGTTGAAAAGAACCAAACCACAAAAGACAAGACGAGTATTGAAAACTAAGAAACCAATATTACTTTACTAAGGAATTAAGAAAAAAACCTCTCCTCTGAACTCCGGTTCCAGTGGATCAACAAGTAGGACTGCCTCTGGATAAGCCAGGGTTTGGCTTCTGTATGGTAACCGGTCATCAGGCAGGGGCATGAATCTTTGCCTGTTGTCTGCAATAGCCATGTAATGAAACCTGTGCATTCGAAATAGTCAATGCTTGTGATTCCTTTTACATTTTTGATTAACATGTACTTGACTTTCTAAATTTTTTTTCACACGGCGTGCAATTAAGATCTAATGCTTGTCTCTAGTGAAGAAAAGTAGTTCTTTAGTTAAAAGTAGGTAGAGGCTAAACGGGCATGCATTTTCATTCCTTCCAAACTCAGTTTTATTATGCTTGCTTCATAAAGGAATTCTGGTAATAATAAATTAAAAATGTTTACTTGTCTTTTCTCAGCTTGAATGCAACCCTGAATCTGTCAAGGATGAAAGCAGGCCATTCCTTTAAGTGCTCGTAAATTGCATAGGTATAGAATCCTGATGAATTACGAAGCATTACAAACCTGAAAAACATACTCAAAAATTTTTGTTTTTGTTATAATCTCCCCTATCATTATGTAACTGAAACCGTATTCAGAAATAGCATGCTCTGCGTCTGATTGATAGTCAGAGTACCTCTTGTCGATGTTCAATGGAACGACTTTGCCTTCAAGGGAGGAATCCCACTTTCTAGTAAATGAGAGTTCCACTTGATCCTCATTTTTCACTATTACCTCAAAATTTGTTGCTTCAATCCTGCATACCAATCATTTCGTGGCTCAACCAAAAAGAAAAAGGAAATGAGAAAATAAGAAAACTTTGCGTTTAAGGAACAACATGCTGCCTATTACGGGAGAGACTTAGAAACATACCTGTCAAATTTACCCTTTGTTCCTTTACTTCCTGCTAGATTCCAGACAAGGTCCCAGTACCTTTACATTCCACAGCGAAATGGAGTCAACCTCTAGTTACTCAATCACAAAATTAATCCCATGTACAAATTAAAAAAAAAAAAACATTTCCATAATCTTGAAAGAAGTGAATAGAGAAATAAACTATAAAAGAAAGAAAATAGAAGAAAGTAGGGGGATAAAGATGTCAGAGTCTTGGAGGCTTTTACTTTGGTTTTTTTTCTCCCCTGCACAAAAAATTGAAGAAGAAAAAAAAAGGAAAAGAAAAAGAGCAGAGGAATTTTGTACCCTCTATCAGCTTCATTGTTTTCAACAGCAAGCAAATTGTCAATGCCATTAAATTGTATACCAGTGACAATCCCGTAGGGATTTGATATTGTCACCTGCAGTATGCCATTATTCATCACCACCTGCACATAGTAAAATCTTACCAAACTGGAGGATGGGAAAGGAACTTGGCCTAAATTTATGAAGCTGACCAAAAATGAAACTACAAAACAGTAAGAAACAAAAGTTTATACATATTTCTCTTCGATATCTAGCTGCACTCCCTGAGATGACATGATCAAAGCCCTGCTGCGTTGCTAATGGGATCACCGGGATAGCCAGGAACCTGGTTATCTCAAGGGAGATGTCAAACTGGTTTTCTGGTGAACAGTGAATAATGGTAGTGAATGTGAATTATGGCAAGGCAAGTAAAAAGTTTGTCAAACCCGTGACGAATTGATTTTAGAGGGTTAGGTCTCTGAAGTTTGGATATATCATGGAGAACGTGACATGTGAAGAGTTATATTTATCTTGACTTTTTCTTTTGTTGTCTCTTTACTTTGCCGTCACTTTGAGTTGGTGCATGACTCTTTCATAAAAAGGTGTGCAAAAGGTCAAAGGACACCAATGGCTTGAACGGTTGGTATTGAACTGTTAATTTCTGGTAGCATGCCCGAAGCTATGTTTTGAAGGAGACCAAGAATTCGTGAGCCAATCGAATGTTAAGTTTTCAAAGTTCAATTCACAAAGAAATTTTCTTTTTCTTTTATAAGAGCAAGCTTTACATGGACTGTCTCCAAACCTTTAGTCTAGTGATTAAAGATATTTGAGAGGATATCAAAGACTTGATTTTGAATCAAATCCTCTTTTTCCCCCTACTTGTACTAAAGTTTTACCTTTCTGATGTAACCAAAAAAAAAGTATTACATGGATCCTTCAAAACGGAGAAACGGCACATAACATCACATGCTTAGATTACATGTAAACATATTTGAACCTTTTGCATGTGTAATTCAAATAAGACTTAAATTCCAAGTTTTTTAACCTAAAAAAAAGAAAAAAAAAACACACACACACACACACATACACACAACCCTAGTAATAGATTTGCAAATTGATCCTATCTATATGGACAAGGAAATACTAACATTCTTTACCTTCTCTTCAACAGTTCAACTTTATGGATCTCTGAATAAATGAAAGTAAATTTCCTTTACATTCTTTGCTTTGTCTCTGGTTCTGTTTCTAATTATTAATCAATATTTTGCATGTTGCATATATGAAAGATATGGAGCAGAGGAAGAATAAAGAAAAATGAAAAAATTAATTTGGTATTGCAATAAATTGGCTCACACAGAATATGAGCTTCATTTTATTAATTTATAAGCTCCAAAATACAAAAGTTTGTTTAACTATAATAAAAGTTGTTTGCCTAACAATAGAGATAATCATACCTAGATCCATCATGCTACCTAAACTATTAAAATAGTTACAAAAGTTACAGAACAAGTTGCACAAGTTGTAGTAGAAATGCCATACTTAGTTGCTTCAACTACCAACACTCATCCTTAGCTTTCTATTAGAAACACCAAGACTTTTCCTTAATGTTTTGAACTTTGCCTTTGGTAAGGCCTTGGTTAGAATGTATGCAATTTGGTTTTTTGACTTAAAGTGGACTAGCTTCACTTCATTCTCATCTTCAATTTCTTTAACAAAATGAAACTTTATTTTGATGTGTTTAGTCTTTGTTGGACTTGGTTTCCTCCATATAGAGGTGACCTAAAACTAAAACCCATTCACCAAAGACTTTTTAGTCCTTTCATACCTGGTTATAGGTTTTAAACCCTTATATGGCTGAAAAAAAAAAACAAGAGAGTGTAGTGGCAAAATAGAAAAAAAAAAGAGAAAAAATGGTTTTATGTAGTTTCGATCAAGTAGTTTGATCGAAGTTAATCCGTTATTTGATTGAACTTAAATTTTATCAGTGTGTTCATGACTCATTGTTCTTTAGTTAAAAGGTGAAGATTGGATTTCAAATTTTCTACCTACTAATTTTGTGGGTATTGTTTTAATCCTTAAATTTGCTGAGACTTCTCAAATTTTCTCTTGCAAGATTATTTCTTTACCAAGATTGTTTAATCTTGAGATATTATGATTGTATACCTCTAGTTCTAGCTAGAAAAAATTTTGTATTCCCGTGAAAATTATTTATTATTACTTGTGGTTTTTACTTTTTGTTTTGAGGAGGATTTTCATGCAAATTGTTTGTCTCATTGTGCTTATGGTTTAGTGGTTTATTTATTAGCTCTATTTGTTTGATTCATGCTAGATTCACATAAAAGAGGGATAATTTAATTTTTTTCACTATGTGACATATTCGGTTTGAATATTATTTAAGGTTAGTTTATCTCATCAAAGTAGTATGAAAGCTCAGACTATTTGATTTATGTCTTGTGTTGAATAATGGAAACTAATATAAGTATAATGATTAATTTGAATGATTCAAATTATCACATGTGAAAAGAGAAAATGGAAGACTTGTTTTATGTGAAGGATTATTATTTGCTTATTTTGCCATTGAAAAGCCTGAAAATAAAATAGTGGAATGAAATTTATTTTATCGACATGTATGTGGTTATATTAAACAGTAGGTAGATAATAATGTTTTGAATTATGTAAGTGGAGAAATACATACACACACTCTTTGGAGCAAGCTTAAGGAGTTGTATGCTTGAAAAACTGAGAATAATAAACTGTTTTTAATTAAGTAGTTGATGAGTTTGAAATATCAGAATGAAACTCATATAATAGATCACTTAAATGTATATCAAGGTATTATTAATCAATTGACTAGCTTGAATATCAAGTTTGAATATCAGATATAGGGCTTATGACTTTTTGGTACATTATTAGACTCATGGGAGACATTTAGAATAATATTATCTAACTCAACCTCAAATAGTATTATTACTATAGATTTAACTAAGAGTGATGTTTTGAATAAAGATATGAGAAGAAAGTTATATGATTTCTCTTTACAATATGAGGTCTTAATCACAAAAAATAAAATGAAGAGTAAAAGTAAAGGTCCATAAAACAGAGATAGAAGTAAGAGTAAATCCAAAAGATTTACCAATGTAAAGTGTCATTATTGTGGTTTGAAATGGCATATAAGAAAATATTGCTGAAAGTTAAAAAGAGACAACAATAGTGATAATGATAAAGAAAAGAAGATTGGTGATGGTAATGATGTTGATAAAATTGCTACTATTATATATGACTTCTTTATTTTATATGATGATGATGTTGTAATTTTACACGTTATGAGATTAGTTGGGTGATTGATACTGGTGTCATAATTCATGTTACATCTTGAAAAGATTACTTTGCATCTTACACATTTGGTGATTTTGAGAATGTTAGAATGAGTAATGATGGCTCAACTAAAGCCAATAGTATGAGAAATGTGTTTTTAGAGATTAACAATGGCACTACGTTGGTCTTGAAAAATATTAAACATATTTTCGATATTAGCATGAATTTAATTTTTGTAGGGAAGTTTGATGATGAAGAGTTTTACAATATATTTTGTTATGGTCAATGAAAGTTCACTAAAAGTTCTATGGTTGTAGCTAGGGATACGAAGCTTTCCTAATTGTATTTGATGCAAGCAAAGGTATCTGATTCCATTATCAATGCATTAAATAATGATAATACAACTGAGTTTTGGCACAATTGACTTAGTCATATGAGTGAGAATGGTTTAAAGGTTTTGGCTAAGAAATTTTTTTTTCCTGGGATACAGACTGTATCCTTAAAGAAGTATGCTCATTGCTTGGCAGAAAAATAAATCAAAATTATATTCAAGACATTTTCTCCAAAAAAAAACCAGGTATACTTGATTTAATATATTGTAATGTTTGTGGTCTTATGAGAACAAAAACACTTAGTGGTTAAATCTATTTTGTAACTTTTATAGCTAATCATTCAAAGAAGATATGGCTTTATACCTTGAAATAAAAAAACCAAGTATTAAATGTGTTTAAACAATTTCATGCTTTAATTGAAAGATAGACGGGATTAAAATTGAAATCATAAAGACTGATAATGAGGATGAGTACACTAGACCTTTTGATGGGTATTGCAAACAACAGGGTATTAGACATCAAAAGTTACCTCTTAAAACTCTTCAGTTGAATAAGTTAGCTGAAAGAATAAACAAAATATTAATGAAAAGAGTGAGATGTTTGCTTTTACAAGCATAGTTATTAAAATCTTTTTTTATGAGGTTTTGAGTATAGTTGTACATGTTTTGTCTCTCACCATGTGTTCCTCTAAATTTTAATGTTTCAGATAGAGTTTAATTAAGCAAGGATATGTCTTATGATCACTTGCGTACCTTTAGATGTAAAGTTTTTATGCATATTTCCAAAGTTGAGAGGTTTAAGCTTGATGTCAAGACTAGACAGTATGTGTTCCTCGATTATGGCCATAATAAGTTTGGCTACAAGTTTTATGATCCAACGCAGAAAAAACTTTAAAGAAGCAGGGATGTTTTTGTTGAAGACTAAACCATAAAAGATATTCAGAAGATTGATACATTAGCTCTATGATACAGTGATGGTTTGATTGACTTGGATCTAGTTCCTCTAACACATATGCCTACAGAGGTTAAAGATGTTGAGAATAATCAACATAATACAAGTGATGTTGATACCAATCCTAAACAGGTTAAGGTGGGTGATGATACCCTTAAACAATCACCAATATTAGAGGTTCAATTAGAGGTTTTACCAAAAATTTCACTTAAGAGGTCTATCAGAGATCGAAAACCTTTCACACAATATTTTATTGATGAGTACGTGCTATTAACTAACGAAAGAGAACCCGAATATTATGCAAAGACCACGAAAGATGAACACAAAAAAAAAGTTGATGCCATACAAGATGCGATAAAGTCTTTGTATGAAAATAATACTTTTGAGCTAAAAAAGTTATCAAGGGAGAAACTTAAAATTTGTCGTTCAATCATCGGAATGATGATTCCCTCCATATAGTAAAAAAAGAGAAGATTTGTTGGGCTTGGTTTCCTCAATATGGAGGTGGGCTAAAAGTAAAGCTCATTCATTAAGGACTTTTTAGTCCTTTCATGCTTGGTTATAGGGTTTAAACCCTTATTTGGTTGAAAAAAGAAACAAGAGAGTGTGGTGGAAAAATAGAGAAAAAAAAGAAAAATTTTGTGTAGTTTCATCAAGTAGTTGATCGAGGTCAATCTGTTATTCAATTGAGCTTAAATTTTATCAGTGTATTCACGACTCATTGTCTTTCAATATGAATGGTGGAGATTAGGTTTCAAGTTTTTTACCTACTAAGTTCGTGGGTATTTTTTAATCCTTAAATTTATTAAGACTTTTCCAATTTTCTCTTGTAAGACTATTTCTTTATGAAGATTATTTAATTTTAAGATATTGTAGTTGTATATCTTTAGTTCTAATTAGAGAGAACTTTGTATTCTCATTATTTTGATAGTAGAGATTAGTTTTTTCTGCCCATGATTTTCACTTGTTTTGGAGAGATTTTTCATGTAAATTACTTGTGTCCTTATACTTATGATTTGGTGATTTATTTATAAGTTCTATTTATTTGATTTTTGTTAGATTCACATAAGAGATGGATAATTTATTTTTTTTTACTGCATGATATATTTGATTTGAATATTATTTGAGGTTATTTTATCCCGTTAATCCTTCCATAGAATACAAGATTTTTACCCATGCCCACTTCTGATTGATTATTATATCTAATCTCATTGCATCAGACTAAGTCAGTTTTAAATCTACTGATACTTTTCTTAGCCAAATTGCTTGATTCATTATGGTAGTTGCAGCAATGTACTCAACTTTTGCTGTTGATTGAGCCATTGTCTCTTGTTTCATTGAGTTTCATGTAAAAGCACTTGAGCCAAAGGTGAATAAATATCTTAAAGTACTTTTTATATTATCACAAAACCCTACCTAATCACTGTCAGTGTAGCCTAACGACTTTAAATTTTTAGATTTTTGCAACATAATCCCAAAATTAAGTGAACCTCTATTATATCTTAGTACTTTCTTGGCTACCTTGACATAAGTCTCTTTAGGATAATGTATAAATCTTGAAAGAATACTAACATCAAAACATTATGGTTGGTCTTGTTGCTATCAGGTATATCAAAAAACCAATTTGGTGTATGTAATTTCTTTCATTAGCCTTGTTTGACTTGTTATTTTTGCTAAGCTTTTCATTTAAACTAGGGGAGTGCAAATTGGTTTATAATTCTCTATGTCAAATTTTTTCAACATTTCTTTGCCATTCTTTTGTTGTGAAATAAAATTTCTTGTTAGCTTTGCACAATTTTATGCTAAGAGAGTTTGAAATTTCTATGCCAAGAAAGTTTAACGTTTTTCTTAAATCTATCCTCTTAAAAACTTTCATCATTTGTTCTTTAAATTGCTACACAAGTTCAGAATTACTTTTTATTACCAACAAATCATCAACATATAATGAGACAACAAGCAAATCATTTTTGAAAAAAACTTTAATGTATAGTGTTGCTTCATTAAAACTCTTTTTAAATTTTAACTTTAGCAAATACTCATCAATTTTGGAATTACAAGCTCTTGGAGCTTGTTTCAGTCCATACAAAGTTTTCTTAAGTAGATAGACTTTGTTTTCATTTTTTTTATTAACAAATCCTTCTTATTGCTCAATAAAAATTTCCTCTTCAAGGTAGCCATTCAAAAATACAGATTTGACATCAAGTTAGTATATTTTTCATCTTTTTTAAGTAGCTAAAGCTAATAGCAGCCTTATAGTATCCAACTTTGTAACTAGAGCAAAAATTTTTAAAAAATCAACATCAAGCTATTAAGAGTAACCTTTTACAACTAGTATGACCTTAAGTTTGTTAAAGGTGCCATATGTATTCATCTTGGTCTTGTAGATCCATTTTACTCTAATGACATTCTTATTGCTTAGTCTATCCATTAGTAATTAGGTCATATTTTTTTCAATCATTTGAATCTCTTACTTTATTGCATCTCTCCATTCTTTTAATTTGATAACTTCTTCAAAGTTAGCTGGTTCAAGAATGGCCATGTTTAACTTTTCATAAATATCAATAAATGGTCTGGTACTTCTTACTAATTCATGATCAACATTCTTTCCATGTCATAAGTACCTTTTTTGTTCTTGAAAGCTTACCATGTTCTACTACAATTTACTTAATTGATTTTTCATTTGACCTTTTTTAATTTCAGGCAACTTGCTTATTGAATCTCACATTTTTACTTATAATCACCTTGCCTGTAAGTGGATTGTAAGTTCTATGACCTTTAGTGATGTTGCTATTGTCCAAAAAAATGCAAATTTTTGCTTTATGATTAAGCCTGTCCCTTTGATTTTAGGATCCAATATATAACAAATGCTTCTAAAGACTTTAAAATGTTGAACGAATGGTTTGTTACCATACCAAGCTTCAATAGGTGTTTTCCCTTTTAAAGCTTTTATAAGCAACTTATTAAACAGGTAGATTGAGGTATTGATTGTCTTTTCCCAAAACTTTATGAGAAGTTTTTTTTCAAGTAGCATGCATCTAGCTATTTTCATAACTGTTCTATTATTCCTTTCACTGACTCCATTCTGTTTAGGAGTGTATGTTGCTGTAAGTTGATATTTAATACTTATAACTTCATAAAACTTATTAAATCTATCAGATGTTTACTCATTACCATTATCTGACCTTATGATCTTGATTTTACAATCACTTCAAGTTTCAATTCAAGCCTTAAACTTTCAAAACAAGTTGCAACTTTAAACTTTTATTTCATGAAGTAAATCCAACACATTTTAGTAAGATCATCAATAAATGCTATAAAAGCATCTACTACCATTTAAAGATTGAGTACTCATAAGCCCATAAACATCAATGTGAACAACTTAGAGTTTGTTTTTTTTTTTTTTATGCTTTGTTGACTGGGAATGACAATTTGCTTAGTTTTTTCAATTGACAAATTTCACATACACCAGCATTTTCTTGAACAATATGCATGTTTAACATAAGATCTTTTTTATACATGTACTTTAAGGTTTTATAGTTAAACTGCACCATTCTTTTATGCCATAGAGTTGATTCTTCATATGAATTTGAATATGTTGATGAATTTTTATCTTGTCAATCTAAAAAAAATACTTTCTCTTCATATTGACAATAAAAAGTTCATGGATAGTGGGATCATGAATTATGCATGCTTGTAGATACTTAATTTTATTCGAAATATTTTATCACTTAAACTCGGACTCAGTTTGCAATTAGGCCTTAATTATAATTTTTAGAGCCTATTATATGATCTTTTTTTAAATACCTAAAAATGAGAGTCAATGTGGGCCTCATGGTGTGGCCCATTGCTTTGGCCCAAATAATACCCTAAATGACTTGATAAGGGCCCGATAAAAAGTCAATTCTTAAAAAGCCCATTAATGACCCCTTGTTGGCCCATTAAACAAAAAAAAAGCAAATAATAATAACAATATAAAGTATAAAAAATTAAAATTAAAATTAAAAAATCAAGAAACAATAATCACATAAATAATTTAAAAATATAAAAATAAAACAACAAAAACAACTTGACAAAAAAATATAATAATAAAAATTGAAAAACCCGAAGGATAGTAAAATGCAATAAGCCTAAGGCCTTAAAGTTTGGGTTCCTTGTTGAGAGCCCATGATTTGGCTCAAAGTCCTTATATGGAGCTTAGGCTATTCAACCAAAACCCAAAATGGGTATTTGTATGAGCCATGTAAAAAACTAAAAAAAATAAATGGCGTGAAGAGGTGAAAAATAAAGATAGGAATAGAAACTGCATGGGTGATAAAAGAAAGTGAGGCATACAAGGTATGAAAACAAGGGCAAAAAATAAAGATAGAAAAAGAAAGCTAGGCTCACATGAAGAAGAGAAAAAAATGCACGAAATGGGAAACAATTTTAGCATAAAGTAACGAGAGAAATGAGCAACAAAAAAGAAAAAAAAAAGATTAGAAACGAGAAAAGAAAAGAGAAGATACATACCAGAAGGATGAAAAGGATATGAAAGCAGTATCTAAAAAAAAAAAAGGCATTCAGCAAAGACAAATGGAACAAAAAAATACAAAAAAGAGGTCATTAGGAAACAAGCGTGGGAAACAAACCCGTGGCAAGCAAATATACAAAACTCGAAAATAACAAGAGAATAAAAAGCTGAAAATAATCGTGGGAAAAAAAGTCAGGAACATAAGAAAGAGCAAAAAATGAAAAGAAAAACAAAAGCAAAAAAAAAAAAGCATGTGACAATAAAAAAATATAAAAAAATTAGGCTATTTAGTAAAAATATAATAAGCAAAAAAAGGTGAAAGAGCATTCAGTGAAAAAAGTAATAACCAAGAAAAGAAAGAAGAAGGAAAAACGTGCAAAAAAAAAAAAACATCGATGTGGAAAACTAATGGAAATAAGAGAAGAAGAAGAATGAGCTATCAAGAACGTAGGAAAGGTAACATGTTTATTCAAATAATTTGATTTTTTTTATGCATGTGATGAATATTATGTCTTCTTTATAAGTTTTAAGAGAAAATGTTATTTCCTACCATATAAAGTCAATATGTTAAGTTTTTTAATATTATATAATTTTGTTGATGTATGAAAGCCTAAAGCTTTCCAGGTTCGGTAAAGGCTACCGGTTTCATTGATGTATGGAAGCCTAAGGCTTCCTAGGTTCAACCAGTATTTATTATGGCCAAATGGCTTTGTTTTTGTTCATATGAGAATATCCTTAACTTGATTGAAAGTACACTTAGTTTTTTTATGAAATAAGGGGAATTAGTTTAAAAAAGGAAAATGGCTTAGGTCTTGGGCTAATTTTTGATTTGTAGAGTTTTATTTATTCTGTTATTATTGTTTAAAAAGGGGGAGGATGTTTTAAAACAGAGAAGCATTAAGGTTTTATTTTTTCTTTTTAAAGGAAAAATAAATTTTTTACTACATGGAAGCATATTTCGAAAAGAATAAAAACCTGTATCATGATCATGCTTATTTTGATTATAAATATAATAAGCAAAAATAAATAAATAAAATTTAGGTTATATGAATGTTTAAATATCCTTTTGCATAATTATCATTATTATTTTTTTATTATTGTAATCATGCTTAATTTGATTTATGTTAGATTTTGATTGTTTAATATATTTATGCAAGAATTAACCTTTTAATTGACATGCTATATTGTCTTTGATTATATTCATATATTTTCATTATTATTTATATTTTAAGATATCCTAAATATATAATATTATAAAAATAATAAGAAATAAAAAATCTTAAAATCCATGCTTAAATGTTGGAGGAATTAAAAATCGTATTTTAAAAATAAAAAATAATTTTACCTAGTTGTTGAAAAATTAAATCTTAGTAAAACAAATTTGATTTTAAAAAAACTTAGAATATTAAGTATATAAAATTAAAAATAAGGAATTTATAAATAATAACAAAGGTATAAATAAGAAGAATAAAATTTTATTAAAAATAAAATATATAAAATATAAAAATTTAACTTTTTTAAAAAAATTATCAAAAACGAGCTTACTTCGAAAGTTTACCTAAATGTTGGAGATTTATAAAAAAGTTCGTAAATTTTTAAAGCCTTGAAATAAAATCCCAAAATAAAACCCTAAAATAAAACCATAAACTAAACCCTAGAGTAAAATCTTAAATGAAATCCTAAAATCAAACCTTAAAATGAAACTTTAAAACCCTATATGAAACCCTAAAATAAAACCTTAAACCCTTAGATGAAACCCTAAAATAAAACTTTAAATCCTTAGATGAAACCCTAAATCTTAGGTGAAACCCTAAACTTTCAGTGAAGTCCAAAATCTTAATCCACTAAAAACCCCCGAGACTATCTCAAAATTTAAGGATTTATGTGAATACTTTTTGTAAAATAATTTGCTATTAAGTGTTGTCTAAATGATAGAGTATTTAAAAATATTATTTTACTAAAAATTTTTATATAATTTTGAATTTTAAAATAATAAAATTAAATAAATAATAAAGAATGAAAAATGAAAAAAAAAAGATTATTAATATAAAAGATCGTACCCAAACTCTATTTAAAGGTTAGAGAGTTCAGGTGATTTTTTTTATATTTAAAGACCCAATCTTAAATTTAAATCTCTTTGTCATTTAAGAAACATTTATATATTTATTTTTTTACACTCATTATGCATATACATGTGTTTTAATTATTGTTGTTTATGGTTTATTATAGCCTTTTCCATTGTTATTACATTAAAAGCTTCCTTTAAAAAATTGATTTAAAAAAATTAATAAATAAATTAAAGTTAAGATAATATTTTAGAATATATAATTTTTGGTATTCTGCCTAGATATTGAAGAGTCACAAATAATTATCTTTTTCAAAGAATATTATTTTCAAAGAAATGTGGTGGTAAATCTTAAATGGAAAGGATTATCTTTGAATTTGCCTTTATGTAAGAGAGTTTTAAAATATTTCTTTAATTTAAAAATTTTTACAACATTTCTAAATAAAGAATTTTAAAGAATTTTATTTATTAAAAACGAAGAGCATTATAATTAAATTTCATATAAAAATTATTTTTGTTTAAAGTTATAAACAGCGCATGATTAATTAGCACTGATTTTATGAGAATTGTAGGGGGTACTAATCTTTCTTCATGCGTAACTGACTCTCAAAATCAATCCTATTTTCTTAGACCAAAATTATCTTTTTAATAAACTTTAAATCTATTTTATTGTTTTATTAAAAAGCTAAAATTTTTGGGTAGCCAATCATACCTTAAAAAAAATTAGTGACAACTTCCTATGTTTTTTACGATTTTGAATGATTACATTTAATGATTGAGTCTTCGAACCAATACGTAATGATAATGTTTTGTTTGTGAAAAACTAAATAGTAGTTCTTTTCTAACAATTGTCCTACATTTAATAGGTTTTGATATATTTTAGGCATATATATCACATCTTAAATAAGTTTGGTACCTATTAGTGTCTCGACAATCGCTAATCATTTTTCTTTAACTTTTATGAAATCATCATTACCTATTCTGACTTTAAAGGTGTAGGTCTTGTCTAACTCTTTGAACATGTTGATGTTAGATGCCATATGGTATGTGCATCCATTGTCAATAAGCCATACACTATAGGCGATTTTGGTTGCATAACAAGTTGCAACAAAAACTTGTTCTTTTTGTTGGTGTTGATTGTCAACAACTCTAGCCTATTGATCTTGCTGTTGTTTTTTGTTTTTGCACACCTTTTCCATGTGATCAAGCTGTTTATAGGACCTACATTGTATGTCAGGTTTATACTAGCGATATTTTTCCAAGTGAGTATTCTTTTTACATTGAAAATAAGGTGGAAACTTGCCTTTCTTCCCATTGCTTCTAGAATTTTTATTTCTTCTGTCTCCATGCTTCTTGCCTTTGCCATCCATTTACAGTTTGCTCTTCTTTTTAGTTGCAAATACACATTCAATTGTGTTTTTTTGTTTGATAGCCCTCTATTACTTTTATGCTTAGAAGGGATTGAACAGCTCAGCTGGGGTGATCTTGGTCATGTCTTTGGAGTTTTCAAAGAATGAGATTTTTTGTTCAAATCTCTTTGATAGGTTAACATGAACCTTTTCTATGATTTTTTTGTTTGGCATTTCTTCCCAAAGTAATTTAATTTTGTTCACAATCTTCATGAGTCTATCATTGTACTCTTTTAAGTTTTCTGATTCATCCATCTTTAAGCAGGGATGGCAACGGGTCGGGTCGGGGCGGGTTTTTGCTCGCCCCGAACCCGACCCGATTTTAAATATACAATACCCGTACCCGTACCCGACCCGAAAATTTTTTTATTTTTAATACCCGAACCCGACCCGACCCGACAGTGTATAAAATCAAATCCGACCCGACCCGACCCGAAATTAATAAAATATTATTTTAAATATAAATATAAAATTAAATATATATAAAAATATATATAATTAAATGTAAAATTTAAAAAATAATTAAAAAAATAAATTTTTTATATATATCGGGTCGGGTAGGGTCGGGTTTGCTTAAAACCCGACCCCGACCCGACCCCGAAATTTTTTTGACTCTACCCGACCCTACCCGACCCGATACCCGATTTTCAAAAAAAAAAAACCGACCCTAAGGGGTCGGGTCGGGTCGAAACCCGACGGGTTCGGGTGATTTTGCCCACCCTATCTTTAAGACTTTAAACTCTCTTCTAAAATTCAACATTTGCATTTGTCTTGTCTTGTCTGACTAGAAAGTCATTCAAACTTAATCGAAAAATCAATGTTTATTAAAGAAGCTATAGAGTCTATTACAAAAAGTACTAGTTTGAAAGGCTTGTTGGAATTAATCTGTTATGGGATTTACATTATACATAATAGAAGCACCTAAAGTACTAAATGAAATAGGTATTAATTTGGTAATGGTTGGAAGAGCAAACTCGAATTCAACAAGAATCTCATTTTTTGGTAGTACGATGGAAGAATTGGCTCAAAAATTGAATAGGGGTCAAGATGCAGTCGGGCATCGATAGCTGACTTAAGTGCCCCCTAAACAAAAAAAAAAAAAAAAGACTTTCATTTAGTAAAACTTAACACTCTTATGGATATCACTGGAAGACTTGCAACCATTCAACAAAAAAGATAGCAACTAAAAAACGAAAAGCTTCAACATGAGCAATTACTCGATTTGTTCTGGAAGCATCTGCTTACTCTCTATCTAGAGGTTGTAGGATGAATGATGCAATTAATCTAGGACCACATTCACAATCTGGAAGACAAGATGAGGACCTTACTTAACAAAGAGAAAGAGCTTATTGTGCAGGCTATCACCCTTGATGAGTGAGGAAACTAAAAGAGTTTGTCAACTCTTTTTAGTTTTAGAAGGTTTAAATTAAATAAGTGTCTGTAGACATTTGTTTTCATGCCTGGTGTTCTTTGTCTTTTTTTAGTGGGGCATATTCCAAGCTTGTTTTGCAGTATCACAAGTCATGATTCTAATAAATATGTCATCAAAAACTGATGACTTAATAAAGCTTTTAGCCTTGTACTTTTTTTTATTATAATTTTTTATTTAAGTTATTATTAGATTTGTAGGAAGTTATGGTGGCTTCTTCTCATTTTTCATCACTTTTCACAAATCAAAAACACTCAAATAAGACTTCATTTTGATAGCCTATATCTAGTAGTTCTTACTAGAAAAAATAAGAAGTAAAGGTAAGGAGCAGCTGCTTGAGACCATTTAAGGTTGACAAAAGCTGATTGATAAGTGTTTGATAGCTTTTCACTCAATTTTAGTACCTTACAGGCCTTCTAAGACCTTATAGAAACTTTGATACCAATTAAAGGTTATAGAGCAGAGGAAAAATAAAAGACAAATTAAGAAACTAATTTGGTATTGTAGTAAATTGCCTCACATAGAACATGAGCTTCATTTCATTAATTTAGAAGTTTCAAAATACAAAAATTTGTTTAACTACTATAAAAGTTGTCTATCATACAATATGGATGACCATACATAAATCCATCATGCTACCTAAACTAATAAAAATAATTATAAAAATGGCAAATAAGTTGCACAAGTTACAAAAAAAATGCCATACTTACTTGCTTCAACTATGTTCTTCTCCATTTCTAGAACCTCTACACTAGAGAATAAAGCCTTCTAAGTAGAAAGTATGAGAAAATTTCTCGAGTACGGCTGTGTCAGTTCATCTTGTAACCTAAAACTTCTTTTCTGACTGTCAACAACTATTAACTGACTATCAAAAAGGACTAGAAAAGAAGCTACTTGCAATTACAAGTAGGATACATAGCTTAAATTAAAAATGAATTGAAATTTAATAAAGATAGGCTATTTTGGTAACTGATGAGCATCTGGATAAGTCAATGGAAAATATTTAATTATTGATGATATATATATATAATAGACATGTTGCCAATCCTAAGCGTTTTTTTTTCAAAAATGGACAATCTATTAAAACAAAAATGTACAATACTTTAATATAGCATTGATCAAGACTAAATAACAAACATTCAAAGATATGAACATGATCCAATCCTTCTCCTATGACAATATACTCTAGATACTCTTCCTTGGAACTTGGAGTTGGGGGCCTTCTAATCTTATGTAATCATACATAATCCCTGGAAAAGGACCACTGCTTTGAGGTTGCGTCAGAAAAATAGTGTTGTCCCCTTGAACAAGCAGTTTTCCTGGTATATCTACATTGTACAGCCAGTAGAGTCCATGAATTCCATGCCTTGCAATTGAGTTGTCCTGCCCAAATGGTCCACTTGAAAATAAAGGATTTGCCTTTGGATCATTAACATGGACCTGTAGACCAACAAATCCATTAGCACTAGGGTGAATTTGCATGCTGAATATACAGGTTAGAGTTTGGCAGGAAGACTCTTTCCATGGTATTTGGTATCAAATTGAAAATTTGATAGTTATAATATACCTGCAACTCGGATAAATTTGCAGATGCAATCGCCACTCTTAATTGATATGAATTACTGTGGTCTACATTGTCAAGTTTGAATTTAATTTGCCATGTGGTTCCTTGATACTTGTTATCATCGATCTTCCTGCAGTGCAAGATATATGTTAACTAAGATATGAAAGTTTGACACCTAGAATGGAACTCCTGTATCAGCCAAAAACTAACAAATCGTTGGAACGGAAAAGAGCAAAATTATAAATGAATGTTTCAAAATGAAAATGATAAACGAAGTTGCAATGATATTGAAAGAATCTTGCCTGGTTAGATGAGCAAAAAACCAGTCATTTTTATAGTCACTATTGCCAACTGTATAAGCTACATCTCCATCAGGATACATTTCCGCATATCTTTCCCATAGTCCATACTGTCTAAACCTGCCAGAAGAAGGGAGTATATTTGCTCAAATTTTGTATTGAATTTATTAACCTCCCACGTTATGGGAAAGCATTTATGAATTGCAGATTGAGCTGCTACAATGATTTTATGCAACATTGAGAATACAACAGCAGAAAACAATCATGCAGAGATTATTTCAAAACTATCATAAATGAATATTGAAATACTAATTGATTGTGGAATGGCATTTGCAATTGCATAGAATCCCTGGATTTAATTATTGGAAGCTACATCCCCAATTAGGAGAAACAATGAAGACTAACCTATCAGGATGGTTGACATAAAGTTTGTTGATGTACTTTGGATTAGGATCCGGGACATAAAATTCTGTAGCAGAACGATCAGGAATACCTATTTCCCACAGTGTTGGTCCATTTCGTGGAGGTTCATAAATGAGATCACCGACCTCAATATCACTACCTGTATTACATTATACCAATATGGCAACTTTAAAACGCTTCTAATACCTGCAAAATTTAAAGAACTTGAACAATAATTTGTACAAATTTCAAGTACCTGGAGTTATAGTAATGGCACCATCGGATCTATAGTCTCCAATAAAACCAGGAACCCATGCGTAAAGGTTATAATCACCGGTTCGAATGTCATTGATAGAAAAATAACCATTTTCGTCTGTCTTGGACCAAAATTGGTAGTCCTATTAGGAAAATAGCAGGCGGATTATTATATATAAGTGTTTCTTGAATCTAACTTTACATATATATAGAAATTTTATTCTCACTCTTGTAATTCCATAAAATCTTATTGTAATGGAGAGGCATCCATTTTATATATAATACAAGATGGGTTTTGTGGAGACCTGCATACTCAAAAATCTTACAATTTTATCCCACAAAAACACTTTACAAATATAGATTCAAGTCTATATATATATCATAACAAATACTTTGGATTGGGTATGACAGGCTTGATTAGTTACATGCGCAAATGGTAGTCTAATGGAGGGTTAAGAAAATCACCTTGCATTCTCTTTGCCACGACCCAGCGTTTCCTGGTGGAGCCAATCCTATGTAAGCTCCATTGGCTGGTATGTTGTCATCACTAACATACCTAGACAATAAAATCCCCAAAACTGAGAACACGATTTAATCAATTGGCTGTGTTTGCTAAGCTACATGACATAAAGAGAAATTAAATGCCTTGGATAAACAAAATTTTCTTTCATTTTCAGTTTTCACCATTTTATTTTACAACTTAGCCTAGCCCCATAGGAAGCGCCAACAATGGCAAATAACCATTATCATCTTGTTGAGTCCTGTTAATTTTCGAAATATATGGCTTTACCTGTCGTTGACTAGAAGCCTACCGCTGACATTACCCCTTTGTTCCGATTTGGGAAAATCCTCTGAAGCTGGGAAAGTGTAAGGCCAGCTCTGGACTTCGGCAATCATCTGAATGCCATTAAGTTATTATTGATAATCACATTTAGACATAGTAATCGTAAAATTTATAATCCAAACAATTGCAGCCTTTCCTGCTCGCCCCAAAACTAAACCTGTTCTTTAGCATCTTCCCAAAGCGAAAGCGGGTCATCTCCTTCAATTGCAGAGTTAAGATAGATAAAAACAGGGCCAAAGACTTTCTTCCACATCTCACCAGCACTGAATTTGGGCACCAGATCTTCTCCAGAATAATGAGCACTGAGAAACACCTGATCATACCATTTTCATCGTGACCAAATTGAATTCGTCATATTCAGATTTAGTTATCCCATTAAGGGGGCTTCAGGCTTGTAAAACAAAAAAGCTGTATCAAAAGAGCCCAGGGTCTTACAGCAAGGGTTGTTGGGCCGACATGAGAGGTTAAGTTCTGTTTGACGGGTCCACCGGAACGGAACTCATTGCTTGGTGTGATCATCCAGAATCCTACCGCTGGTTGGTCTGTGCATATCCAGCCATGGACGTGGCTGTCTTTGTTATCACATGAATATTGGTACTTGTCATCCACCTAACTCACATTGGAGAATTTTTTTTTTTAAGTCAAATTTTCAGTTACTACTATATAATTGATTTATTCAACAAATTAAAGAGAGAATTAATGTTTATTTATTCACTGAAATTGGTTACCTCTCCTTTCATCTCAGGCTCAACGGGGTCAACCAGGAGGACCGCTTCTGGATAAGCCAGGGCTTGACCTCTTTCTGGCAACCTGTCATCGGGCAAAGGCATGTATCTTTGCCTATTGTCCGCCATGGCCATGTAGTGAAATCTGTTCAGATGATTTAGATGTCTAAATATTCTTTCCCTTAAAGTCGAAACTTCTTCTTTGAGGATTGAGAGTAGTTAAATTTCAATATCTTTATGCTTCCTACTAGTCACTAAATTGAAAAAAAGAAAAAAAAAAAGTAGTTAAGTTAATTTTTGTACTTGTCTTTTCTGAGCTTGAATGCGATTCTGGTTTCATCAAGGTTAAAACCAGGCCAATCTTTCAAGTGCTCATAAATGGCATAAGAATAAAAGCCTGAGCAACCACGCAGCATAATGAACCTGAAAAAGTATGAACATATATGATTCATATATATATATAAAAAAAAGGTCCATGAGAAAATATTGCAGGTTAAAGGTTGAAGGCTATAATTAGGACCTTTTGTCTATATTTAAGGGAACAAGCTTTCCCTCTTGGGAGGTATCCCACATTCTTGTGAAAGAAACCTCAACTAGATCATCGTTTTCCACTATAACATTAAAACTTGTTCCCTTAATCCTGCGCAGAAATCAGTTTAAGAAATCAGTTTTTGATTTGAAACTACAATTAAAGATGTTCCCGAATCTGCAAAACAAGTTGTGTTTTTGAATAAAAACCCAGGTTTCAAATTTACAGGTGGAAAAAGGTTATTCATAAACTAAAATTAAAAAAGATCTTACACGTCAAATGTGCCAGTAGTTCCAGCACTTCCTGGAGAGTTCCAAACAAGGTCCCAGTACCTGGTATTACATTTGAAAATACAGGGACAATGCTTTAAATCACTGCAAGAATCAAGACCAAAATGAAGCGAAGCAAGAAAATGACAATTTAAGCCCGAAGCAATGGACTTATACCCTCTATTAGATTCTTCATTTAGAACTTCTAGTAAATTGTCGATGTTATTATACTGAATGCCAGTCACAATTCCTTCAGGGTTCGATAATGTCAATTGGAGTATGCCATTGTCTATCACCACCTGCAAACATATTGCATGAAGATGAAGTTAATTACTGTTGTAACTCCAAAGGAAACTATATGTCTGAGCTCATTCATGTTATGGTTTTCATATTGCAAAGAAGAAAAAGAAAAGGCAAATACATGAGTATCTTGAATCTGGAGTTGAACCCCAATAAGCGACATGGTTTTGAAGATTTAATTTTTTTTTTGGCTGCAGGCTAGCTTTTGACGTCAGTGGACCATGAAGATTTTGAGAATCCTCGGCAATCTGGGGCAGACAATTTATTATTACTTGTTAGGAGTTTTTAACTCTTAAAAGATTCGTAAAAATGTTTTCGGGTTACTTTCCTTGAACTGGAAGGTAAAGCATTCTTTCTGTCAATTCTTTTATCTTCAACAATCTCTTAACTTGGTCGCCACCGCAATTTGGTGCCATTAGATCAAAGCGTGCAAGAGTCGCTAAGTGGAGCAGCCAATTTCAACATGAATTAGTGGCCCAAAGAAAAAAAATTCAACATGCATCATAAATATGTCGTGGGATCCATTTTTGGATGTTTAATGTTAACAGTATAATTTAATTATAGAAGCATTATCTTAAGATTAAGCCTGATAAGAGCATTGCTCTTGAAAATTAACACTGATTTTCGTCCTCTATGAATAGTAATATCCCGAGGATAATAGTTTAGAGAGCAAGCATGGCTACTACAACAGCATTTTACTTTCAAATAAAAAGATATATTGTGCTACAGGATCCAGCCCGTCATGACCGAGTCCAAATTCGACTGTAACAGGCCGTGCTATCCAGGAGTTTGTAGCCTGATAATAGGCACGAAATGGCCCATGAAGGGCCTCTGCTGACATGTGGCATGTGGACTACGGGTCCACAGTCAGTGCAGGAATTGCACGACATGCCTGCTGATAAATTTAAAATATAATACGATAATAAAATAAAATATAAAAATAATATAAATAATAATTATATATAAATTTAATAAAATTAAAAAAAATATATTTTATATTTTCATATAAATATAAATTATGTTATAAAGTTTTTATATAAAATATAATATAAATATATAAATTTTAATATTTTATATGATAAATATAAAAATAACAAATCTACTGATAAACGGGTTAATAAGGCATCGGCACAACCCATTTAGAGACATTACGGGCCAGCTAACTAGATACGACCCAACAGTTCTATCATTTGTTTTTCTTTTTCCCTCATTTTGCTTTAGAAACTCATTTTCCCATAAAATATACAAATTCCATTCGAGAGTCATAAAAAAAGAGTTTATGGAAGTGTTTTCTGTTTACAAATCAAACTCTTATAAAGAGCTCCATAGGTTTTTTTTTTTTTTTTTTAATATTAAAAATTAAAGATGGCTTCATTTATCCACGTGGATTAATTCAACTGGAAAAAAATAAATATTTTTTTATCAATTAGAATTTGATTCGTGTAAAAAAAATTAAAAATAAAATTTTAAATATATAAAATCAATGTGAGAGAGTGCCATTAAAATCACCTGAAGTGTGGGAAAGTGGCAAAGTGCATTTTAAAATCACATGAAGAGATTAGATACAAAAATCTGAAACACTTCTATCCTACTACAAAAAAATGGGTTAGTGCTAGCATGGCACAACATAGATATGCTCATGTTAAAATGTTCTTAAAGTACATATGATTATACCTATCATTAGAGAAAACAAATGGTGCATGAATTATATTAGTTCATAATTGTTCATGCAATTGACTATTTGGTAGGGCTCGTTTCTAAATTGCACTAAGATACGTTATTGAAGTTAGAGCCAAAAATATACATTTAATGCTAAAGAAATCCAGGAAATAAACCAATCTCGCCAGAAACGTCACCACCTGCCGATATGCTGATAAAAGGAAATATACTTTTACATAAAACACGTGCATTGTTAAATGCATAAAATTTTTTGGCTATGGATATTAATTTCTTGCTACTGATCATTGAAAAATGAACAGAAACTGCAACATGTAGTAATTCTGATTAATACCTTTCCAGTTAACATGAAGTTGGGGGGCCTTCGAGACGGATGTAGTCATACATGAATCCTTGGAAAGGGCCATTGCATCTTGGTTGTTTCAAGAAGATGATGTTATCCCCTTTAACAAGCCGACTACATGGTATGTCCACAGTGTACAGCATGTAGATCCCATGAATTCCATGTCTTGCTATGGCATTGTCCCTCCCTATCAGTCCAGTTGTAAATAGAGGGCGATTTGTATTTGGATCGTTAACCCGAACCTAGAGGGGTAGAAAAAAATTAGCGTCTTCATAATTGAACTAAACGAACAAAGATTTTCATTACCCATCAACAATGTACTGCAGTTCTTTACCTGCAATTCGGCTAGAGTAGCAGATGCAAGTGCAACTCGCAATTTGTAGATACCACTCTGATCCACATTATCGAGTTTGAACTTGATTTGCCATGTAGTTCCTTGATATGTGTTATCACCTATCTTCCTGAAATTTTTTCAATTATTATTCTATAATATTTAGAAAATGACGGGTGATATCAAACAAAAACCAATGTTAAAAGCTGTACCTGACAACCTGTGCAAAGAACCAATCTCTCCTGTAGTCACTAACGCCAATGGTGTAAACCAAGTCTCCATCAGGATATAATTCAGTATATCTCTCCCACAAACCGTACTGCCTAAACCTGCCAATGGAGGAAAATGACAACTAAGAACACATTGGGGAAGGAGTTTGCATAGTTGTAAATTCTTGGACAGTGCACATCAAATAGGTAAAAGTAGAGAGAGGATCTCAATAAGATAAGGCTCCATGCAGGAGAGTTTTCTTTCCAAGTCTGGTGTGATCATAACAGCTGCATGATCATATGAAAAATAATTCTTAAAAAACTAATGGAACATAAGTTTTCAAGCCTTTGAAAGGATGAAGTTAAAGAAACCGGTCCTGCTCACCCAAGAAACTCAAGTTCATCAGATAGCAAACTCCTTAAGATTCCAAAAGAGGGCAGCTAACCTGTCAGGATGATTGACAAAAAGTCTATTGATATACTTTGGATCAGGATCAGGAACATAGAACTCTGCAGCTGAGCGGTCAGGGATGCCTATTTCCCACACTGTGGGTCCATCTCTTGGAGGTACGTATATAACATCACCCATTTCAATGTTACAACCTGTACTATGTATTGCATAAAGCATATCACAATTGTGATGCTAGCCTACCAATGAGTACATCAAAGTATGACAAACAATTACCTGAGATTATGGTAATGACAAATTCGTGTCGATAATCTCCAATGAACCCAGGAACCCATGCATAAAGATTATAGTGACCAGGGCGTATATTTCTAATGGAGAAAAAGCCATTCTCATCTGCTTTGGTCCAGAATTGGTAGTTCTAATCAGAAGTATAATAGTAAAAATCACAATCTTGAAGAGTTTGATTGATTGTGTTGCTAACATTATCAAGACAAATTACAAGCATAAAGCTTATATGTCAAAAGAAAAGGAGTAAAGGACAATGCTTTTGCATGCTTTGTAGAATTATAATATGAGTTCAAACAAACTTACCTTGCTTTCCATTTGCCATGATCCTGCATTTCCCGGAGGAGCCAAGCCAACATATGCACCACTTGCTATTATGTAGTCAATGCTGATATACCTAGACAGAGTAATAACCAGAAAAAAAAAAAAAAAAGTTAATTACATCTACTGATTGAGCAAAATAAAGGATAAAAGTAGAACAGGAACCAATATTTCATTTTGATGGTTCAACAAACATGAGTGGATAAAACAAAAGCGAAACTCTTAAACAGATAGACATTTTAGCTATTTTCCTAATTCACAGACATAAAATGCAGTAACAGAACCACAATGTTATAGCGATTCTTTTTGTATTAAATAACATTTTTGCTATTCTTGCGTAGCAACCAATACTATTGCAGTTACTCTTGTTATTAAAATGACTGCTATGGATAATCTTGTCACTATTCTGGTAAGTGACATCTATGAGCACTGAACAGGGATATACTAAAAGCGCTTCTATTAAAAGTTTGTCCATCATGTCTCCCACATGTGCTCATTGAAGATGTATTGCATGCATACCTATCTTGGACTAATATTCTCCCATTAACATTACCCCGTTGTTCTGACTTTGGGAAATCCTCTGAAGCAGGGAAACTGTATGGCCAGCTTTGAACTTCAACCATCATCTGCAGATCAATTATCCAATTATTTTCTCCGCGGAATGTCACTACAAAAGTACAAATCATTTGAGTCTGTTTCACAGAAAATGTATATGGAGTTTCCAATATCAAACCTTGATTTTGGCATCCTCCCACAGCCAAAGTGGGTCATCTCCATAGGCTGCGGAATTGAGATATATAAAAACAGGGCCAAAAACTTTCTTCCACGGTTCCCCAGCTTCAAATCGTGGAACCATGTGTTTTCCAGCATAATGTGAACTAAGAAATATCTGCAGATACCATTTTGGTTGACAGTTAATGTAACTTAAGTTTATGATCATAGCATTGAATACCAGATTACCAAGATAAAAACAAGGTGATGTCAAAGTTTTTTATTAATACTCTTGTCCAAGATGAGGAACTTACAGCCAGAGTGGTGGGTCCTACATGTGAGGTTAGGTTCTGTTTAAGGGGTCCACCAGATCTGAACTCATCACTAGGTGTGATTTGCCAGAACCCCACAGGTGGATCAAAACAGATCCAACCATGGACCCGAAGATCTTTGTTCTCACATGAATACTGGTACTTGTCGTCCACCTGCAAATCAAGAAGTCATATTAAACATGCATTCCTGTGAGCAAACCCATATGGCAAAAGCATTCCTAATACGAAGCTAGGGCTGGAAATTTTGATTTAATAAGGACTAGCAACATTTAAACTTTGCCATGTTGGCATAAACAAAGTTTGGGATCTGCTCAACAATCTAATTGAAGTGTTTACTGCAGATATGGCCTAGACAAAGCACAACGAAGAGATGAGCATGTAAAAACTACCTCTCCTGTTAGCCTCTGATCCATGGGATTGACAAATAGGACTGCTTCTGGATAAGCCAAAGGTTGGCATCTTCCATTTGATCGGTCATCAGGGAAGGGGATGTATCTTTGCCTGTTATCTGCTATTGCCATGTATTGAAACCTATGATAAATTCAAAAGTCCACACAATGAACCAATTTTTCAAGTACTTGACTTGAAGCCACACATAGGTGGCTAAAAGACTCTACTTATGTTTAAACCAACTTGATGTTCCATACTGCTGTTCGGTCCATTTCATAACCTATCTACGATTACTGTCTTGCATCAGTGGGCCTAAAAAATGACTGGAAGCTACCTTTAACAAGCTGTAAACACATAATTCTTAAAAAGAAAAATTATAGTTGACTCAATTAATTGATACAAAATAAATTTACAAGAACTAAGTTTTGTCTATAATTGAATCAAACCCTGGATAGACAGGGATAAAAAGGATACTTTCTTACAATTGCATTTCTGGACAAAGAAAAAAGTTTTTAAATTTTCACTTGAAATTGTTTGTTCTTTTTTAAAAAAAATTCATTACTGAACTATAAGCAGTCTATTTGTTAAAAGGAAGAACACGCTATGAATTTGTTACTTGTCTTTTCTGAGCTTGAAAGTAATTCTGGTCTCTCCAAGCTCAAAACCAGGCCATTCCTTGAAATGCTTGTAGATGGCATAGGAGTAAAAGCCAGATGAACCGCGAAGCATTATAAACCTGGAGAAAGATAGTCATGATTAAAAATTCTGTGGCTGAAAACCTCAGTAACAAACATATGTCTGGTTTAAGCGAGGACCTTTTATCGATATTTAGAGGAATGTACTTGCCCTCGAGGGAGGGATCCCAAGTTCTTGTGAACGAGAGCTCAACTTGTTCCTCAGTTTCCACTATAACTCTAAAACTTGTTCCTTGAATCCTGCACAGCAATAACTCTTGCTTCAGACTTCAGCTAACCACAATAGTAATTAATTTTATGGTTAACAAATCAAGTATAATCAAAAGCAGAAACAGTTTTATCTAATCCTAATGAAAAGATCTAAAGTAAAAAACTAGGAAAAAATTGGTAGTAAACTTTTTAAGCAAAGAAGAAAAAGTTATGTGAGAGGAAACCACAGGCCAACAATAGTGACAAAACTCTAGATATATAGAAAGAAAATGCTGTTCTGCGGAGCATGTCGCTAGCATGAACATGAACTAGCTTAAATGGTCAAAACGTTTGTATATTTTAAGAATCCTTGAATCAACAAATGCAAGATCAACCAAGTTTCTCTATAAAATATATCTAAATGCTATTACAATGTAGTTCCTATCCATCTTGCATTGACAAACAAATATTTAGAAAACCTATTTGGGCACTCCATATAGTAAGAAAGACATTTCTTGTATTCAAATCTGTCCCAATGGAATTAAGTTGAATTGTTATCTTGTGGTTGTCATATATGCAGACAAGAGGATAATGTACATACACATCAAATATTCCCTTGCCTCCTATTTCATTCCAATACAAGTCCCAGTACCTACAAGTAGAAAAATACAGTCAAAGGGAGATTAGGTAAAGCTCAGGTTTGCTGTATGATTTGATTAAACGAAAAGAAAATTCATATGTATATATATATATATATACATACATACATACATACATATATATAAGGGACTATAAGAAAATTTGTCTGCGATACTTTTTCTAAGACACCTAGAAATGTTCTTTGCCTTAATCTACATGGTCTAACTCACTGTCTTGATTTAATTAAAATAATTCTATGTTTAGAAATGCCTATTAATTGATTGTTTTGATTGCTATGCACTTTAGTTCCATGTTTACAGATCCTTAACCAGACAAGCAGAACTAGCCAGGAAAAAAAAAAAAGAATAATAGTGACGTAGCTGTAATACTACAAACCCTCTATTGGTTTCCTTGTTTCGAACTTCAAGCAAATTGTCGATGCCATCATACTGTATTCCAGTAACAATACCCCCTGGTCTCGATAATGTGACTTGAGCTATGCCATTATCCATCACCACCTGCACAAAGTATAATTCACAATCAACCCAAAATCCATTAACTGTAAATTTCCATGAGATGCCATGCCGTCCTGCATTCATGCATATCAAATTCCATCAATTTCTGGAATCCAATGAAAATTACAACAACAAAACCGACTTACATAATGGTCTTGAATATGCAATCGGACACCCTGATGCGGCATGGGAGCACAATTTGTATTCAGATTCATGTTCAACATATCTGAAAATACATAAGGATTAAGGAACACCTTTATGGTAGTGTTAAAATTTGTCGAAATACAGAAATTAATCAATAAAAAAGATTAGAAAAATTTGAGGCTTTGCTTTAGAGACAAAGGATCTCTTCTTAACCTAGGATACACATGTAAGATGCCTAAAGCAAGCATATCATAAATAATATTGTGAAAAATGTCTAAAAATAAATGTAAACTTTGAATATAGGATCTTGATCAATGATCATGACTTGGTTTTACTACTTCTAAATCAATAATTTACTATTGCCACGTCCCTCAATTGAAGATGGCTTCAATCAAACCCTTATCATTTCAAATTTCAAAAATAGATAAAAATCTCCAGTCACAATAAAATTAAAAGCGGCAATTTTAAATTTTGAATTACCTTGCCTTGCATTCCCTTTGCGTTTGTTACAACCGCCACAGTCACTGAAACAATCTATGATCCTCTGTAGTGTGCTTGTCATGGACGATCAGTCTGTCACCGAATCAGGCGGTTGTAAGGTCATCGTACGAGAGAGAAACGTCGTTGATGGTAGTGATCAGTTGATCGGAGATGCTTTCGGTGTAGAAGCGGCCGTAGGCTATTTGAGAACTAGCGGTTGTTATGGCGGTTGATCTTCGCTGACGGTTACAGTTAAGGTTTTAACCGTTGAGAGAGCGTGCTTGATTAACAAATAAATAAATAAGTAAATAAAAAGTAATACATCGGCTTTCCAATATGGGTTCAGTTATAAAGCCGTCGCCACTTGTCACAATGGAAATCGAAATTCAGAAGTTGGGAATGTCGGACGGATCCTTTAGAATCGGAAGGGTCATGCTTCAGGGTCATGCCAATCAGGGCACAAGGTGGCACAAGGTTCACATGTCAGCCATATGACATCCATATTAGATAGCTGAACAATGGTTAATACTGTAGCAGAAGGTGAAACTCTTAATTTTAATAATAAAATATATTAATAAAATATTAAACTGTCAATTTCTATTAATGGAACAAAACCTGATAACTTCATACACCAAAGAAAAAATCATTAAAACTAAAAAAAAAGAAATTTTTTTCAGAATATTTACGTTGCATTTAGCATTATTAGTGTTGCTGTTGTTATAATTTGGAACAAAATGCAATAGTTTCATCTCTCATGTATATAAATTTTATAAGGCAAGAAACAAGTATCAAGATGGGACTCAGTATATTATCACAATCTGAACGAGTTTGATACAGCAAAAATAGTACATGCTCTAGGATAGTTTAAGATACAGAAATGGAATATGTAGCTCTCAAGCTGATTTAGATAAGCCCAGTGTGTATCCTCTACTCTGCTAATGCACCTGACTGGTCTCTGTCTTCTTCTGGAAAAAAAGTGATCCTAATATAACAGCAATGCCGGTTATTGCAATGGTGAATAGAAGTCTCCGTGAAAATTCAGATGGCTGCCTTCTCTGAGCACCTTGATCCCTTTCAGCTGCCCTCACATCCCTAAAAGGTCCCAAATCCATTAATTACCCATTATAATTAGAGCAAGGCAGAAAAGAAAGACCCAAATTCTGACAGTTTTCAGATAACAAAGACGAATGTGTGGCATGTTAAAACAGAAAAACATCATTACAATCAATCTTAGGTGCACAGCATACTCAAGATCTTGGGCTTTATCTAGTGGCCTCTGCCGAAATAGAGGTAAGTTCCATAAATAACCAGGTGACACAAGGGCTGTGGTTCTCGTGATTGATGGAAGGAAGGGGAATAATCACATGGCTTATGAAACCATTGATTGCATATCAGGGCTAAAACTGTCTGTCAATATAAAATCACAAGCTAAGACTTTTAACCCAGCATGATTGTCCACATCGCACCATTAACTGAATTACCAAAAGAACTAGCTGTTGGCATGACAATTCATTACGGACTAAAATGGATACTTTTAACATAAATCCTCTTTGGTAACTAAAAGTTCTCATTTTCCAGACTGAAATTCGCAATGTGTACAAACTACAAAACATAGTTCATCAAGAATAAGCTTAAAAATGGAAAAAAAAATTGTGGAAAAGGAATAACTGATTAAATATCTATGCAAACGTAAATCATAGCATATGTACCTGGAAGATCCCACAATGTTTTCTGGAATACCAGTGCACCTACTTTCATGGTTATATCTTTCTCTCAGTCTAATGTATCTGTTACACAGATGACACAGCTCTGTTCGGTTCCCACATACTTCCTAAAATCATAAAGCAACAGCATTATTGTAACAATTTCACCTAACAAGTACCGTTGGAATCCCTTCATTTGAAAAATGATTCAGAATTAGTACCTGATGCTCTGCCAGATCAATAGCAGGCAATGGAAACTCACAAAACTCACAAGTAACAATCCTCTGGGGGCAATTTTCACCTTTATGGATAGCTAGAATTTCACGTTCCATTGTCTCACTGCACAGTGAACAGGCCACCTGCTCGCACAGATAGTGGGTCAATAGCATCACAAATGTTAACAAATATGTTATGTTAGATTTTACGGTAGATATGCAATTGCACATTACATACAGACACACAGGCATGATTGAATCAACCCACGATAACCTTAATTTCACTTTTAATAATATTTGCAAACCTTCATTGACAATAAACATTTATACTTACCTAACTCTCACAAAGTTGATAGATTGTTTCTACCTTATAGTTATAGCGTTAGAAAAAAGTCTTCCCTTCTTGACAAATTCAGGCATCCAAAACCACCCAAAAAAATAAAGAAAATTCGGGTTCAAAAGGGGGAAGGAAGGGCTGTGGGGATATCAAATAGAAATATCCATCAAGTTAAACAGGCTTTATCAATTAGGTTTGGCAGATAAACCACAAATCCTAGATGTTGGGATGGCAACATGGAGAATATGCCAGATGGGCAACTTAGTTATTCATCCCCACTCCTCCTTCAAAAAATTTTGTTTCAAAAGAAAAACCAAAACCTAAGAAAAATTCCAATGTTTGGTAAATTTGAATACTACAACCTATTGCTGTTTATTAAGCTGTTTCAAAGAGTCACACAATTTCATTGCTCAAGATCAAGTAGCATTCAAAAAGCCATCATAATGATGGAGAAAGGAAAAAAAAAAGGAAAAAAGCAAGATAAAAGAATTGATTCATTTGAAAAGAATCAGAAAAGACCTACCGGAGCATGGGTGTTTAAGAAATGTTCCTCAACATGCTTTTTTGGAACCATATCACCACAAACTTTACATTTTTGTAGATTACGGGAGCAATGAGCATAATGCAAATCGATATTTGAAGAAGGTATGGCCCTGTCACTGAACCATTAAGAAGGAAAAGTACTCGTTAAAAGTTATTCTGCCAGGGAATTTCCAAAATAATCACATATTTGAGATAAAGGACCTTCAACCTCATAAAACTGGATTAGCAAAAGATATCATTGCAATATTAAAAATTCATTAGCAATCTCTTCAAAACTTAAGGCATACATCAAAGCAAGATTCCACGACTCATATTTCACATTCCTAACTATGTAAGGAAAACATAAGAGCACACTATAATGTCACCAATAAAATTGCTTCATGATAAATAGGAGAAAGTAGAAGCCCCAAGCATTTTTTCAACATATGAGAAAGCTAAGCATACTTCCCAGCATCAAGTGGATTACAAAGTTATTGTTAAGAAAACTAACACAACCAAGAAAGAACTACCAAAAGAAAAACCAACATTCATGTTGAAATCTTCAAAATACCCGATAGTCGCAGCGAAATTTTCATAATTGGACAAAGACAAAGGCTGTGATCACATGAACTCAATGCAACCGTAAACACCAAACCAGAGGTAATTCAACTAAACGCACTCCCCTTCCAGCTTAATTTGGTCAATTTAAATTACTAATCGTTTCCTTATACATTAATCAATCTCCCACTACACAAATTCTAGGCAAATCAGGCAACACGAATTCCTCCACAACGCCAATTTTAAAATTTCAGAAAAAAAAAAAATACAACAAGCTTTTAAGCTCAAATAAACAAAATCTCAGCTGATAAAAGAATAAATAAACAACAGGGCTGGAAACGGAAAGACAAGAAAAAGATTGCGTCGAAAATTCAACGAATTAAAATTAATTCTAGAAAACGATCATAAAATTATATTAATAAATACCAGTGATTGCATATGCTGGTGGTTTCATCCGAAGCAATTGCCATAGCGATCCGTTCGAAATCTTTGGCCCACAAAAAATAATAACAAATCAATGAAAAATAATTAATTGAAGGGAGAATCAGATAAAGGGAAATTAAAATTAGTGATCAATATTAGTAAATTAACCTGCAAAAAGCCCTGGATATTCGTTAGAAACTCTCCTCTTTTCCTTTTTTTTTTTTTTTGAATAAAATAAAAGGAACTTCTAGCGAAGGCTGACTGAGAGAATTATTTTGATTACTGCTTTGGTCGAACGAACCGCTTTAGATGAGGACTTCGGGAGTTGGCACCACCCGTGGACTCCACCATTCAACTTTTTCACACACGCGCCTTCCAAGGGCGGCGAGTTGCACGATTATCTCCAATTTGGGTCCTTGGCATCCAAAGTTTGTGGGCTTAAATTTCATGATTGGGCCTTCAACACTAAGCCTTTCAAAAATAAATGTGAATTTTTTTTATAGAAGAATAATTATGTAATTTTCAATTTTGCAAATCTACTAAATTATCAACTCATTTCTTTTTCTTAAAATAAAAAATTTCATTATCAGTGTATAAAAAAAAGATTAAATTATACCATGAAGCTACATTAATAACAAAGAAATTTCATAAAGTTGGCCAATTTAGTATATTTTAGTTTAGCCATCAATTCACGACGAGGTTTTCCATGGCCCAACCTTGCAAGGCTATAAATAAAAACATAACTAAAAGTAGTCCTGTACAACTCGGTACTGATGATTAATATTATAAAAAATAAAAGATAAGATACAATTATTTTTTAGTAAAGAAAGAACACTTTTTATGAACCAAGGAGATTGCCAAATTTCGAGGCATGATGTCCTCCCCACAAATAAGTATAAAGTATGTTATTGTAACTAATGGGATCGGGTGGGTTTAGGGATAATTTAGGAAATTCACAAAAAGAGAATACATTTGCTAAAATCATGATAATTAATTTTAAATGCAATTAAAATAAATGAATACTTTCCAAAAAAAATAGAATGAATGACATATTAACAATTATTGAATCTGAAACAAGTGATAAACTTTTTTCATTAAAACTAATCACATTATATATGATGTTTTTGAAGAAGAAGTGCATTAATAGCGAAACTCACCGGTGGTTCAATTTATTGATAAGGTACCTAACTTTAGCTAGTTTCAGTGACTAATTAGTATCTTGTGGGGAAATGAGGGAATGGTTATGATCAAACCAGTAGGGAATAACTTATTCTTGTCACAATTTTCTTTTAAGCTAAATCATGATAGAGTATTAGAAAAAGGGCATTGGCATATTCAAAACAAGTCTATTATAATTCAAAAATGGGAACCAAGGATAAAAAGTTTGGAGTTTTAGATGAACAGGTTACCTATTTGGATACATCTTAATAATGTACCATTGGAGTTATACGTAAATAAAAGACTAAGCTATATAGCGAATGTCATTGGTGTACCACAGTACATAGATAAAATTACAATAAATTATGAGAGGCTAGCTTATGCAAAGATTTGTGTGAAGATGAAGGTAAATATTGAGGTCCATCGATTTATAGATGTGATGCTAAAAAATATAACACTTGTTTCGGTATTGGTAGAGGTACCACGGATGCCTCCATGGTGGCAGTGCTACAATATATTTGGGTATTCAGATAAAGTTTGTGTGAATAAGCCAATGGGTATAAAAGCAAAAATGTAGTAAGCAAAGAAACAAAATAATGAGCTAAAGAAAGAATTGAGAAAAGAAAAAAAAGAGGTGGTTGTATTGGAAAATGCCAAAATTAAGGCAAAACAAGTTGTGCATTTTGTTTTAGCAAGCAGATTTGCTCTATTGAAAAAATTATTGAGAATGATAAAATAAATAATGATGCTCAAGTGGACCCGACGAAGGCAAAATCTCAAGAGACAAAAGAGGTAGAGTTAGTTATTAACCAATTAAGAAAGTGAAGGCAGCATCAGTTGTAGTTGCAAACTTAATGAAGTAGTTGAAGAATAAAAAAATAGGATATATTTATAAGGGAAAAACAAAGTAAAGGTAGATCTATCTACCTTAAAATGTATATCTTTTTTTTTCTTTTCCTTATGAACATTTTTAGTTGGAATGTCAAAGGGCTTAATGTTATTCTGAAGTAAAAATAGGTTGTAGGCAGGATTAGGCGAGCTCAAGTTGATGTAGCCTGCTTGTTAGAAAAATAGGATAAAGTAACAGAATATGCTGTAAGTCTTAAACATTCATTTTCCTAGTTGTTTTATGCAATAATTACTCTACAGCTTATAATAGTCGAATATGACTACTATGAAAGTCTGAATTACATGTGAAATTAGTCATAGACAGTGATCAAAGTATCACCTGTAAAATCGTGTATAGGACGCAAGTGATATATTTTACTGTCATTTATATATACAACAGTAAGAAAGAATGAAAAAGATATGGACATATTTAATCTCACTCCAAAGTGTAATTGATAGCAGCCCATGGATATTAACAGGAGATTTCAATGTGATAACCCATCCTATGAAAAATTCATACTACAATGGCTTCCAGATAGCAAGCTCAAGTACTAAAGAATTACAAGAATGTATTCAAAAGCTAGCTGTATTGGATCACTTGTACATGGAGCTATTATTCACATGGAGTAACCATACACTATCTATGAAGTTTGACAGAATTTTAATTAATGATGCATGGCCAAACTTGATAGTTGAATTCCTTTCACCTGAAGTTTTAGACCATTGCCCAGTTTTGATTAAGTTGAACGTCCCAAGGTAGTCTCCACCAAAGCCATCAAGTTCTGTAATTTTTGGATAAGGCATCCAAATTTTTTGAAGATAGTAGAAAAGTCATGAAAAGTGCAAACCATTGGGAAACCTATGGCTCTATTGCATAAAAAGTTAAAAAGATTAAAGGTAGAGCTAAAAAAGATCAATTTTATACAATTTGGTGACTTGACAGAAAAAGCTAAAAAAAAAAATAGAGAAACTGACAGAGGCACAGATTGTACCACTAATGCAACCATCAAGTGTTGATGTTGAAAAAGAGAAGAGACTTTTACTAGAGCTTTAAGAATTGCTAAAATATAAAGATAGCTTATGGAAACAAAAATCTAAGATCCAATGGATACAAAAAAAAAAAACCAAAACATAAGGTTCTTTTATAAAACTATGGGATCAAGAAAAAAAAAAAAGCACTATTAGGGTGTTATATGACAGTGAGGGTAAAATGTTGGACACATTCTCTCAAATTTCTACAGAGGTTATGAGGTTTTTCAAAAAACTATTAGGATCAGAGGATACTAAAGTTAAAAGCTGCTTGAAGAGGTTAATTACAAATATTTTTCAAGGTAACTTGATTAAAAAACAACAAGCAGTCTTATCCCAAGATATAATTGTAAAAGAGATAAAAAAATGCCATATTCTCCTAGCACAGTGATAAGGCACTAGGGCCAAATGGTTATAATGCATAATTCTTTAAATCAACTTAAAATATAGTAGGAAAAGATGTAACCGTAGCAATAATGTATTTTTTTTAACATTTAAGACTTGTTACTTACCTTTAACTCTACTATATTAGCATCAATACCTAAATGTCAAAGCCCAACTAGCATTTCAGATTACAAGCCAATTTCATGTTGTTCTATTATTTACAAAGGTATAACTCGAATACTAGTAAGCAGAATGCAAAGTACTTACCAAATCTTATTAACAAAAGCTAAAATGCTTTTATAAAAGGAAAAAACATTACAAAAAATGTGCTACTGGATCAAGAATTAGTGAAAGGGTACAATGAAACCATGTTTTCCCCAATGTGTGCCATAAAGGTAGATTTAAAGAAAGCTTTTGATTTTGTACACTAGGGATTTTTTGCTTACTATCCTTAAAGCAATGGGCTTTCCAAGAAGATTTATAGGTTGGATCAAAAGCTATCTCACTTCACCCATGTTTTTTTTTATCTATTAATAGAGGTTTGGTGAGATACTTTAAAAGTACAAAAAAAGTAAGAGAAGAAGATCCTATGTCACCAACTTGTTCGTGATAGTAATGAATATGTTATCAAGGTTACTAGACATTATGGGCTCATATGGTATATTTTCCTATCATTCAAAGTGTAAAAAGATACAATCGACACATTTGTGCTTCGTAGATGATTTACTAATATTCATAAAAGGGGAGTTAAATTTTGTTCTTAGCATCCAAAATGTTTTACAGCTATTTTACACATTTTTTGGACTTAAATTAAATTGTGCAAAAAGAAAGATATTTTGCTTGAGGATTAAAAGAGAAGAGCTAGAAAAAAATTTACAAGCAACAGGTTTTAAGTTGGGTTTTCTCCTTGTCAGATATTTAAGGGTGCCACTAATCACATGCAAGCTCGTCATGACAGATTACACTTCATTAATTGAAAAAATCACAGCTAAAATACATAACTAGGCAGCAAGGCATCTATCTTATACTAATAGAATGTAGCTGATTCGATTTGTAATATTTGGCCTACACAATTATTGGTGCAGACATTTTATATTGCCTAAGAAGGTCATTAGAAAGATCAATCAACTATGTTGTATTTTTTTCTAAAAAGGTCGAAAAGGTATAGCTAAGGGAGTAAGGGTAAAGTGACAAACAATGTGTAAGCCTAAGTTTGAAAGGGGTTTGGACTAAAAGATGTAAAAAGTTAGAACAAAGCTTGCATGCTCGGATTGCTATGGTTTATTTTCACACAAGCTGGCTCATTATGGATAGCATAGGTACAATGCTATGTTCTTAAAGGAAAGAGCATATGAAAGCTACAGATAGCACATGATCAAAGTCGGTGTATGAGAAAACTGTTGCAAATGAGAAGTATTACCACTAGATTTTTGTTGCAGATGAAGAATAGAGTGATATGCAAACCAAAGTGTCAAGTTATTCAATTGCTAATGTGTGGAATGAAATAAGATAAAGGCAGTCAAAAGTAAATTGGCACAGACTTGTTTAGTGTAAGCTACATATTCCTAAGTTTGCTATAACAACTTGGATAACCATTCTTAATAAACTCCCTACTAAGGATAGATTAATTATATAAGGAATTTTTGTAGATGAGATCTGTGTATTATGTAAACAAGAGAAAGAAAGTAGAGACCACATTTTTCTCAATTGCAGTTACTTGAAAAAGGCATGGAAGCAAGTACTGTCGTTATGTAACCTAAGACAATAAATAGCTTGATGGGAAAATGAGATTTAATGGGCTATGGCCAAGCTTAAAAAGAAGGCATTGGTTTCCATTATGCTTTAGTTGGCTTGGGAAACATATATTTACTGGATATGGGCAAAGAGAAATAAAAGAATATACAACTCAGAAGCATTAGCAGAAGAGATGATTTTAAAGCAAATAAAAAAGATAGTCAAATTGAGAATAATGGGACTGAAGAGTGTTACTTTTGATCATGTAAATTAAGAATCGAGTGAGAGTTAAAAGTTAAGTAGACAAATGTTTGAAATGTAAATATTGGAACAACTGTACACGTTTTTTTTTAGCAGTTTACTACTTTCTTGGATAATGAATATAATACTTATAAAAAAAAGTTGAGACATAGAAATTGATGATTAATTAATTTGATATTAGAGAAAAAAAGGTAAAATGGAAACGATGATATATTCAAAGAAAGAAAACCCCATTCATGTCCACCCAAAGCTGAGATTTTGGGAAAAAAAAGTTTTAAAAAAATCTATGTATATTAATAGGATTTATATTTAATGTACTATTAATATATAAATTTTATATGCTATCAATTAATCAGATAATATTATTTTATTAATAAAATGAATCAAATATTATTATTACATTAATGAATAGTTTTAAAAAATATTAATTTTTTATATATTTATTTTAAAAATTAATAATTACTCATTAATGAAACTATATCATTCGATTCATTGATAATATATAAAATTTATATATTAATAATATATCAAATATAAAAATTTTTTAACAATGTAAAATTAGAGGTTTTTTTTTTAATAAAAGTACAATTGTATTTCACAAAATTCAAGTGGCTTGGCTTATCCACTAGAAAAAAGACTTTTTTTTTTTTTTCAGGCGGAGGTGGAGTCATAGCCATTTCCAAAAGAAACATCATGCTTAGTCATCCAAGGCCAAATAAAAGATAAAGTTTGCTTTTTCTTTTAGTCATAAAATCAAACACAACCGAAACAAGTAGTAGTATACTTTTCAATTGATCATAAAATGACTTAAATTTTTATATATTTAAGAAAGTAAGTCTTCCCACAATTTTTTGGATTAAAGTCATCCAAATCATAATAGGAAATCGATTTTTCCCTGGTCCATGCACTAATATTATTAGGCCGATGACTGACACTTGTCCTTGCTTTTTAGCTGGAAGCATGGAAAATGATGTTATGCTAATCGTCTATTCTCTTTATTTTTTTATAGTCATAAATTTTGAGTAGACCTAAAAAATTGTGTAATTTTATTATATTTATTTTATATTAAACATATATAAAATATAAAAGTATCATATTATAATTTATATTCATATATTAAATATGAAATTTAATTTTTTATTTTTTAATCAGTTTATAATATTTATTAAAATTTAAGGTTATATCATTTTTATTTTTTTATTGTTTCATGTCATATCACCATGACATACAAAACAAATTTATAAGTGTTAATTTTTAAATATAAATTTATTAAGTAAACTCTTTAAACTACTGAGTTAATTTTTTTTCTTTATTATTTTCAAATGATTATCATTGGTGAACTATTAAAGTAGCACCAAGTTTTATTGGACTAATTACCCTACATGGTTCACGTGGGTTCGACCAATCAGAGTTTGAGTTAGGGGCAGTTTCCAAACCCTAGACAATGATTTTTGTGTATAATTATAAACAGTCCTTAATTCATTTTTACCAACTGAAAAGGAGTGAAATTCTCAACCAAAGCTGGAAAAACAGAGTAAAAGATTCTAACAGGTTGTACGTATAAAAACGCCAGTTAATTTACCCTTCAAACTCTGTTGGACTATTGGCAACTTTCATATGCTTTTTGGCTCTGATTTTAATTTTCGTTCTGCCAGTGCACTGAAACTCGATAAAGGGCATGGGAAGAGCATGAACCCTCGATCGGCTGACAAATGTTGCTGATGTTGGTGTCGTCTTCACGTGTATTTGGCAGCTCCCATGATCACAGATTTTTGTTCCTGGAATAGAACATCAATCTCCAGCACTGACGATCGAGAACCTGACCAGAAATATTTAAAATTATCATAAATTTGAGAGGAAGCCTAGAATCCTAGGATTGTGTTTTGTGCACACATTACAGCATCGCATGCTTTTACAAGCTTAGTGGAAGACATTATCGTATATATCCACATAATATGGGTTCAAGGCTCCATCCATCGGTAATTATATATAATCAAAATTCCTTTTTTTTCTTCAACTTTTGCGTGGAATATAATTAATTTATGTCAAAGGAAATGTAACTACATTGTTTGGATCTGTTCTTAAACAAATCGAATCTAGTCAAAAAATTCAAGCAAAAACTCATCATATGAGTTGACATTTTTTAATTAAGTGGTATATTAAACATGTTTTGATAATTTACTAAGATAAGGGTTTTTTTTTTTTTTTTTTGGTTTTCATAAAATGTGGGTCAGGACTCTGAATTGATTAATATGCATGACCACAATTTGAGGAAAAAAAAAAAAAGTGAATGCGCATATATATCATTGTTGAAAATTAGGGTCGGTTGATTTAAGATTTAAATTCTAACATTTATAAATTTTTTTTTATGGAGTACTGGAGCCTGCTTTGTAAAAAAATTGAGGTTGTTTCATTTCTTTGGTTTTTTTTTTTTCTTTGCCTTTCCCATCTCTTCCATGAGGTATTTTTTTACTACTTATTTAAGTTAGTTTAAGGGGAGTAATTAATACATTAAATTGATTCCTTGTTTTTACATAATTAATTAAATTAAATATAAAGCATCATAATGTATCATATAGTATGCAATTAACCCACTCCAAAAGTTGATATAGATTATTAATTGTTTCAATTACCTATTATATATCTGCTAACCTAGATTTATCATTATTTTATTGATTTTAAAATTGTAAATTTGCGATCCAACTCAACTTGCATTAACTTGCATGATCATCATATTTTAAATCATTCGAAAGCAGCTTATATGAATTATTATTCATTGGATTTAATTAACTTCAAACTAAACATAAAAGAAAGAATGTGCATATAAAAGAAAAAGCATCCATTTGATGGTAAATTGGTAATGCATCCACATCACTTATAACGACTTCACCCACTCCAACCCTTACCATCTTCCCTTTTTATTTTTAGCTAAGAACACATTTCTCTTTTAACCCCTTTTTCATATTTGATTAATATCTCCAAGCTATGGAAGCAAGAACTTACCTATTGGTACCAAAGGCATCATGTGGTTTACTTAAAAAGTACAAGGAAATACATTTATTGATATTATTGCAAATCAATGTGCATTTTATAGAACAATCATATATTTAAACTTTGGTAGCCCCAAATTATACATATATAATTAGATAAACAAAAGTTTATATGAGTTTGCTTATAGCAATAATATATATTATTGCATGTTATCAATATGTTATCTCAACATGATCATGTGTTATATCTTTTTCTTTATTTTATATATATATTTGAGACATCAAAATTTAAATTTTGACCATTAAAATTAAATATTTAATACTCTATTAATAGATTACATGACAGTCGACAATAGATTTTTCTTTTACTTTATTTTTTTTATAAAAATAAAAGACAAAATTCTATAACATATATACTTACAATCTCCATCTTATGCCTACCTAAATAAGACAGCAAGGAACTAAAAATTTTTGCTACATTTAATGCTTTAATTTAATACAAGCTGACGATCTTGATGGGTTTTAGATGAGCTCATGGGTTGACAGTGCTAAAGCCTGGGAACTTGCTTTGTCAGAAAACAGAGAAAGAACACAGATCAGGTGCTTGCCTGCTCTCATACTTCTTACCATAAGAAAAAAAATAGTAAATAAATGAAGGGAATAACATATTGTAAGATTCTCTGGCTTTCGTTTTTTTTTTTTGGATACTTTTGCCCTGAAACTGGGATTGTTTTTTTGGCACGGTCTCCAACCACCCAATTGGGAAACCTTAACAATTGAAAAAAAGGAAATTCTTTTCCCAATCTGCACGTCATATTCTGACAAGTGGTGGCGCACACAGTTTTGTCAATTTAGTGACCCAAATAGCCCCTGTCTTCGCCTTCAGTGACAGACATGTCCCTCTTCTCCACATGAAATGACGAGGATGTCCTATAGAAATTATTGAAGAGTGATTCTCCCATGTAGGAAAAAGCAAAGTCAACATATCCAAAGCAAACAATTATTCTATGCTTGATTTCTATTTTTATTCTTCGATATCTTTTGAAGCGAAATTACATGGATCATCTGCTTTTTCTTTTTTAACATGGCCTTGATTCGACTTAAACTAAAATTGGAACACTGCCAACCCCACTATTATTTCTGTTAGGTGTTTTTGAGAAAGAAATTCATAATTTGAGTAAAAAAATTATAAAAATTAAGATTTAAATTGCAAATATATTAATATTACTTTTTAAATGCATATCTTCTACATTAATTTTATTTTTCTAAGGTGGTGGGTTGGAAATCAAAGGAGTTGCTTTATTTGAATGACTTTAATGCTTAATTGGGAAGACATGGATTGTGGTTTGAGAAGTTACCAAAAAAGAACTCAAACTTCCTTTTATCCATTTTGAGAATTGCCCTAAATTAGCCAACAATATTAACTTTTAATTTGACCAACAAATTCAAGACACTTTGATAATCATCATTTGTTCTCCAACATAAAATTGACTATGAACATATTAGAACTAGAGATCAAAATCACTAACCTAATCAAGTTCTCTTACAGATTTGACCAATTATTAGTTTCTATTTCCAAATCATTTTTTTTTTTTAACAATCATTTGATTAACTTTAATATTGGTTAGTTCAAATTATATCCTTTTTAATGAAACGTTTAAGATTTTAATTATAAGCAACACAATAAGACTTAAGAGATATATATATCTTAAATTTATTGTTATATATATAAAAGTTTCAAGCCTTAGTTAATTGTTTTAAAAATCAACAATTAAAAAAGATTGACGTAAAATAATATTTGAATTCTCTCTTCAGATTCTTTAATATCTAAAAATTTCAATTGAATTTCATTTTCACCAACAAATTGGAGTCTAAAGACCTACATTGTTATTAATCTTATCTAAGAAAATTTGTATCAATAATTAGTTTAAATTAATTTAATTTTCAATGTTATAAAATGGATATCTCCATTTTTTAATCACAAAAAAATTTACTAAAGTTAACAAAATTGAATTGAACTTTGCAAAGTTACTAATCTTTGAAATTTTGTACCCAATAGAGAGAAAAAAATGCAAGTTAATTGACTTATTTATGCCTTATAATATAATAATAAATAAATAAATCTTATATATATCAATACTTTTTTACGTATTGATGGTCGAATATTTTAATTTTATATGCGAAGTTAAAATTATGTCATATATATTAATTTTTAATTATTTATTATATTTTAAAAAATATATACCATCCTATTTTTGTATTTATAAAATTCAAAAACTTCCCGATCAATAAATATGATAATTTCTAAATATATTTGTTGCATTCCGACACAACGATTATTATAGGTTAAATTAGTTGTCCTTATTGAAAAAGACTGCTTCCGCAGCGGGTTGTCACTTTAGCCCACTCTCCCACAGCTGCATTGGGGGACACAACGGTCATTCTAAATTTTGAAAGGACAAGCAAATTTTGAAAATTTGTTTTTTTTAAAAAAAGAAAATTTCGTCAAAATAGGAAATACGGTCTACCTTCTACGCAATCGTACACCCACGTGTCTATCATCTATAGGGAAGACGGCTCGTTTCCCCAAATCAAAGCGATTAAACAAATTCTTCGGATTATTGATTGGTCCACGTGCCATTGGGTCGTCCAAAACCACTAGAGGTTTCTATTCCAAAACCGCCTGTTTTGCATCCTCCCCTAAAACTTTCCTTATCTAGATGTTTTTTTATTCTGCAGCTGAAAAAAGACGTCTCTGAAACCTCGGCTTGTCTACTTTCTCCCCATTCCGCACTTCCTCTCCAAGTAAGGTTTTCTTTTTTCAAAAAAAAAAAAAGAAAAAAAAAAAAAACTAGAACTCTGTTTTCTTTTCTTCTCTTTTTTTGCTTATAAGCTTTTTATTATTCCTCTCTCCCTTTTTATCGAACATCGAGAGTTTTAATTTTAACTTTTCCTTTTTCATTTTTTTGATTGAATAAAAAAAGATTAATTGTTTGAGTACTGCTGAGCTATGGGGAGAGGCAAGATAGTGATAAGGAGGATCGATAACTCGACGAACAGGCAAGTGACTTTTTCGAAGCGAAGGAACGGATTGTTGAAGAAAGCTAAAGAGCTTGCGATCTTGTGCGATGCTGAAGTTGGAGTAATGATCTTCTCCAGCACTGGAAAGCTCTACGATTTTTCAAGCAACAGGTCCTTTTAAGATCTCTTATTATCGTTGATTTTTTTATGCTTAATTATTCTTTACTTGTCAAAATTTTTTATACTAGGGCTCTATTTTTATTTTCATACATAATATTTGTATGTTCTTCATAAATTTTTTTATATATTTTGTTTCGTTAAATATGTCAATAAAACGAGAGCATAATGTTGAAAGATGGTAGGAAAATTTAGTTGAGAGAGTTTTTTAGTTTTGATTACATGATTTTATGATTCAAAAAATTTATGGATTTTACTTTGAATTTAGTTAGAGTTGCCTTTGATTGTTCGTCTTCGATTTGATATTGTTTAGGGTTTGGTTGAGTTGGAATTCTTCGAAAGTGAGCGTTGCTAGTTTCATAACTTGGATAAGAGAGATAGTAATTTGAGTTCACTAATTGGCTTTGAGGTTTCTACAAAGACTAGCCATGGCGGATGGGAAGGTTCTATACAAGTAGAGTATAGTGAATTACTACTAATTAAGTTTCTGAAATTTCAAGTCGGATTATTTAAGCTCTTATTGAGAAGCATATATATCCCAGCTTTGCTTTATTCATAGGAACATGATTTATGACTCTTTTTTTTTTTGCATGATAAAAATTGGAAGGATTCGAATTTGAAATGTTAGTGAATATAATCCCTAGCTATAGCTTATAATTATAATAGGTGGTTGAAAAACTAAAGCAAATAGGGGTTGAATGTCACCTATATTAACACTGTCAAATATTGAATTTCTATCAGCTGAAATGACTTTTTTTGGTACAACTTAAAGCAAATTCCTACAGTTGAAAAAACCTTAAATATTTATTCTTTTTTTTTTCCCACCAATTGAGACACCAGATGCAAAACTTTAAAGACTTGTCAGTCAGGGTTCCAATTAATGCAAGGGGTTTAACCTTAATATCTTATAATTATTATATAGATAATATGTAAAAAGATATGCAGCACAAGAATTAATAGGAACCTTTGAATCTTAGGTGAAAAAGGTCAGGTAAGGGAAATCTTAACTCCACATCTAGGTCAGTAACTAGTTGTCAAGAGGGAAAGAAGAAAGAAGCTAGAGAAAAGAAAAAGAATAGATAATGGAATCTGAAAAGATTATAAGTAAACCAAAATTTAAAAGCTCTCCATGCATGTTTGCCTTCATTGTTTGGGAAACAAGCTAGGAATTTAAAATATTATCTAAAGTGTTTTATCAAAAAATTATGGAAAGATGGCAGTGCATTATTGTTTAAAAAAGTTAAATACACAAAGTTTAAACATTGATTGAGCACAAATTTGAGATACACCTATATAGAAAATTCTAAATGCCAATGAAGCATTACTAAATTGGTTCTTAATTTCCCCTTTAAAAAGGATTGATGAAAATGCATATAATTTAGAGTTGCAATGTTAATTGTAAAGAGGCTATTAAGTAGCTAAAAGTTTTTGCTAACCCTTGGGGAAAGTTGTTGGAGGCAAGTTGATTACCTTATGAAATATGGTAGAAATGAAGATAAATAGATATATATTCAAGAGAGTATATCACCTACAATTATTTTAATACAATTAATCAATTATAATTCAAAATTACGTGAAATCTATCACTATTTTATCTAAAACTTACATTTATAAGTGATGAACCCTTAAATAATTTTTTATTATAATTGAATAATTTTAAAATTATAATAAAAAGAATTGTAAGTGATATACTTTCCACATTTAGAGTCATGTGTCATTGAGGGATTGGTGATGATTGATAATGGCACACTGAGTTACAATAGTTTTTTCAATTAACACATAGCAAAATTGAGGCTTGTGTTTTATGAAGTCAAAATAAGCAAATGGGTGGTTAATGTAGTAACAAATTGCCTGTGTTTGCTTGGAGTAGAGATAGAAAAAACATCATTTCTTGTTGGGATTTCTCAAATGCTAAAGAAAGATGGGAGAGGAGGAAAAGAAAGTGATTTAAATCATTATAATTATGAGGTCAATGAAAGAAAACAAAAGACAATTCAAATTTCTAAACTTTAATTAGGAATATGCTAACTATTTCCTTAATTATAATGTTTTATATTACAATTAAATATCCTTTTTTTATGATTACATGGGCAGTGAAGTACTATTTTAAGTAAACCTCATTAGGAAATTTCAACTTAGCTGCAATATTTATTCATTGAAAATTTGAAAAAGGAGGCAATACTATTCCTAATTCAATACCAACGCTTAATAATGAAAATATATGGGATAAAAATATAGACAATTAAATTTCATTCTGATAGCTAGCCGGCTGGTTTACAGTTACATAACAAACAAAAACTAATAAACATTTATAACCTATGAAACAATATATCACATTTTGTTGATTAACAATATATATAGAATTAATAATGATATTTAAAGATAAAGAATAAACAATGAAAACCTTATTAAATAATCTGTTTAAATTAAATATTTAAAACTTGTTTGCTTAGTACTAAGACTTTTGTAAATGTATATAACATATTTTTTATATTTGAGAGATTTGAACTTTAATTATCAAAATTAAGAATTTAACACTTTACTAACAAATCACATGGTTTTTGATCATACATAACACATATTAAGGTTGAGGCTATAGGTTTTGATAATTAATTTAATATATTATAGAGGATTAGGAAATCTAAAGAACTTGATATATATATATATATATATGAACCTTTATTACCCTAAAAAAAAGAACTTTATGTATGTTTAGGTAGAAAGAATATGCTGTTCTTCTCCACATTTTAAATTATAGGCAAGACTAATACTTTTCCACCATCAATTACTCTCTTCATTAGTTTTTGGAGAAGAAGAATGCTGATCAGTTTTCTTAAACTTTATAGAGAATATTTCATGAATAAATGAAAGGAAAAAAAAAAAAAACTCCAAGACATGAATAAACCAAATATGCATAGTACTGTAGAGCATCGAATTGTTTCTTATCCTAGGGTTTCACCATTAGAGTTCCATGATTAGGGCTTTTTGGTTCAAATGTAAGATAGAAAGATAGAAATAAAATAAAGACAACACTAATCTAGGTTTTGTAGATAATATTAATTTAGGAGAAAGGAAACTTCCCAACCTCAGCCTCAAGTTAATTAGGTCCAGAGAGCTAAACCAAGGTTTAGAGTTCAGCCTTGTTTATAAACATTTCAAATAGTAAAAACACTAGAAAAGAAATCAAAATCAAAAGAACCCTTATTCATCTAAATGGATTTTGATCTAAACTTTTCTAAAAAAGAGTGCAACAGCCAACATGGGACATTTCCATATTCAAAACTGAATTATATCTATGTTAGGGATAAGTTAGTCTTTCACTTTATTTTCATTGCCATAGGCACTAATTATAATGGACCCCTAAGAAAAGTTAATATCCAATCATCTTCATTTTAGATGTTACACCCAAAGATCGATGTTCATATAAAATATACAATTTAAATACAATATCTTGCCCATAGAAATTTGGCTGACATTGGTGGTTTTCCAAACAAGTTCACCACTTGCTCCTTGTTTATTACATTAATTCGTCAAACCCAAGTCCTAGGTATCTTTAACCATTCTTTATTATTAATTCTTTTCATAATTAACTGGTCTGTTTGGAATAACTCAATTCTTCCCAACGATTTCCTTGTATATGGTGGATCGGCAAGCACAAAGTTCTTGAACATTTTAGCTGGAGAACTACTGCCGATCTAACTTTGTAACGCTAAAATTTTGGATGCTTGATTCTCAATTTCTCATTTTAAGCGAAGCAAAGTGTACAATCGGTGCATGTAAATCTAGTCTTTGGAGCTCTTTCTTTTTCTTAATAGCTTAAATAAAAAAAAATATCTTTAAACTAAAATTTTCATTTAAACTTCTATTATTTTATTACAATTAATTAAAGACTCAAACATTAATTTTCATCAAATCAAGCCTTTAAACCTTTACTTTCACCTACTTGAAATTTTTATTAGATAAAAATTGATAATGGTGATTAACCAATATTCATCCAATAACTGCTTAATTGAATGACATAAATATTAGAAATCTCAATTAATTGCAATAAAATAATGAAGGCTTGAATGATTATTTAATTTAGGTTTAAGAACATTTTTTAAAATATATTTTAGCCTTTCTTGGTCTCTCTCTCTCTCTCTCTATATATATATATATATATGTAATATCATCCACATCCACATTAATATTAAAGAATAATTAATATCCTCTTCAACAATTAAAATAAATTAGAAGGTCTACCTTCAAATGGTTTTGAATATTAAGGAAATTTTATCTTTAAGGAATTGGCCTATAATTTAGAAAAATCCCTCTTCCTTTCATGAATTTCTGTGAAATTACAGAAAGAAAATCGATTGAGCCCCATTATATTTTTTAGTTATTTAAAACTTTACAATTACAATTAAATAATATTTAGCATACACAATCTCTTTTGAAATTTAGAATGAGTGCTTATCATGCTACAAACTTTAGTATGCAGTTAGAGTCACATTCAATCGCTCAACCAAACATTTTCTTTCCAGTTGTCTCTTAAGAATACAAATCTTAATTACAGTTCAAGAAAACCACCAAGACTTTGTCAAGTATACGCTTTTTATTGTTTTCGAAGTCAATGTCTAGTCTAAGCATTATTAACATAGAGGAAAGAAGAAAGAGAGCAAAGGGAAATGAGAAAAAGGAATCAAAGAATTAAGCCGAGGGCGATAATTGTAAACTTCATTATTCGTCCGTTATCTTTTTGAAAAACTTTATTTTCCGTCCCGATCTATAAGAATTTCATCTTCCATCCATGAGCTTAATTTGTTCCGAGTCCATTCATCCATTAATGTAGCCTTTAAATTTAAGCAAAATTTGTCATTCAAAACACCATGTAGCATTTTGTCCTCCATCGTCCATCTAAATTCTTTAAGAAAAGGATGAATTTGGAACCAATTTAAAAGATTACCAATGAAGAATTTATATTTTTATATCATGAATGAAAATGAAACATTTTAAAATATTAAAGAACAATGATATCATTTTATCCAAAAATAGTTCTTTGTCGTCTTATTAATTCTTCCTTAATTTTCAATACTTGAATTTGAGAACTTAACACTAAAATTCACAAATTTTTAATTAGAAATATTTAGATATGTTCTATATAGTAGTATAAATTAATCATTGATAATTTTAAATCACTGCATTCAATATTATATACAATTAATGATATCCAGATATAAAACAACCAAAATAACATTCGCATTAATAACAAAATAAATTTACAGAAAGAAGCTATTCTACTTTTATTGAATGAGTAATTCTTTAAATAAAATTCATTAACAATCATTATATTACGAAGATATATGATTTTAAATTTTTATTAAATACAAAAATAAAGATGATTAATACTAACACTCCTTTCACATTCATATCCTACAAATATATTTGTATATTTAATAAATAATATAAAATATTATTTAAGATTAATTTAAATTAATATATTTATATTTAAAAACATAAATTAATATATATATATATTTATAAAAAAATTTACGTAAATATACAGAATAAAAATTAAAAAAACCAAAAAAATATTTATTTTTAATTTTTTTAAAAAAACATGGATATGAAAATTATTCATATATCCATTAAATACCCTTTAACATTAAAATAGATTTAAAATATTTGTTGAATAAGAAAACTATTATGAATATAATATAAAAATTTTGAAATGAAGATTATGTATAATACTCAAATAGCTTCATAAACTGTTTATTGACAACCTTGGTTCTCATGTCAAATAGATAATAGGTAACACATTTAGAGAGTCAAAACAAAAATTTATATAAGTAGAAATTAAAAGTAATATTAACTTTTCTAAGTTGGAATGTTTCCAAATAGATACGACTTAAAGAGGAAAAATTAAATCTACCATCAACAAAGAGCTAACAAAGATGGTGTCATTTTTGATATGATTCTACAAAAGGTTACCTGACACAGTTTGATCTCTACACCATTTTGTCAAAACAATTCCACCAAGTCATGATGATATTTATTCTTGGAAGACTAATGTGCCACAATTTTTTGGACAAGCTAGCATGTTTATTGCAGAATATACTCCATGGTAAAGCAAAAACCATATCAGAAGACATTTATATTTTTAAGCTCAAAAAATGTCTTCCAGTCAAGCTTTTCATCCTTCCTCACATTTTTATTCACCAAAAAATTTCTGATTTAGTTGAAGGATGCAAAACCCCAACTAACAAATAATACCTTTCGAAGTTAAGTTTATGGGATAATTAAAGGCATGAAAACTAACATAGCGTAAAAAAATTTCCCATGATAATCCGTAGAAACTAATCAAAATAACCAAATCTATCATGATAATCATGATAATCCGCATAAGATGCTAACCAAACTAAAATTACAGTCTTTTTAAGAATCCAAAGCCAAACCCTTCGACTACTCAGGTAGCCAGCAATAAAGAGGAACAAATAGCCTTAAGTACAAATACCATTGTCAAAGTTACAGCCATAGAGAAACGCTATAAAATTAAAACTGCAGCAGTATTCGAGCATATATAATTTGCTCATCAAAAGTAAAGAGTAGAGTGAGCAATTTAAAAGCCTAATTCCAATAACAAAATGATCACCTAGTAAATAGGAACTCACACAATAGCAATAGTTGCAAAGCTATTGATAACAACAGAAAAAAAACCACTAAGTCAAATCATTTTAATACCTTCATTGTAACATGTTTTCCCGAAAAACAAAAGGTTGCACGATCCTAAACTTCCAACTGGCTATTGTTTGATGAAATTTTGCAAAATACAACTTCAATAAGGTTGGTCCAATTTCTCATCAATACTAAAATCAACCTTACAAATAAACTTACAAAGTAAATTAAGCTTAAAACTAAAATTGTAAGTTACAACATAATGCTATATAAATATTTACAATGAAGCTTAAATGTTAAACTAACATGATAACGATATTTAGATGGAGCAACAAACATTGAGCACTCAATTTCAAGTATTAAAATTATGCAAACAAAAGAAAAGAAGTTAGAATCACATTTCTTAGAACAATCATGGATTATAACACATTAGCTCAGTCAATCCAAAAATCAAGCTTTGATAAAAATTTTCCATTTGACCATGCAAGATAGTAATATTTCAAAATTTTCTTTCACCTATCCATCTCGCAAATTCAAACTTCCAATTGTTATAAAATCAATAAGCAAACAAAAGTTAACAACATAAACATATACTCAAATATGCGAGTTTGACAAACTCGTCCTAAACATCTTCCTCCAAGTAAACAGCCTACCACCACTACTTGAGATGTCTTAGTAATTAGCAAAGTTTTGAATTTGAATTTCTTGCTGTTTGCCATTCACTTTGTAATTTCTCGAACCAATAAAAACTTATATGAAGAACTCTCTAAAATAAACCATTTTATTCATCTATATTTTTCTCATTATAATGCTAGAGCTACATGAAAATATATATTCTTATCCTTAAAACCAAGATTTTCATGCATTAAAAACAATTAATTTCTACACATAACAGAAAAATATCTAATATATTTGATATAATTATTCAAATCACTCCTAATTCTAAAAATAAAAAACTTAACAAGAATAAACAAAATCAATTAATTAAGTAATAATGAAGATTAGATTTTCACTCCCCATTACGCTGGTTGGTAAATGTCAATCATGCCCATTTTAGACTCAAATTCTCAAAATTGTTTCAAGAGAGTTTTAGTGAACGTCTGTAGATTGGAGGCATATGAGAGCATAAACTAATCTAACAATCCCTTCCTTTCCTCTTTTAGATGAAATGACGATCAATCCCCACATGTTTAGTCCTATCATAATGCATGGGATTCTTTGCTATACTTATGGCAATTTTGTTGTCACAAAATATCTTCATGAATTCCTCTACAGAAACCTTTAACTCCACAAGCAACCTTTTTAGCCAAATTCCCTCGCATATGCCATGAGACATCGCTCTAAACCCAACTTCCGCGCGACTTCTAGCCACTACGAATTGATTTTGGCTTCGCCAAGTAATCAAATTTTCCCACATGTATACAATAACCAATAGTTGATCTTCAATCAATAACGAATCCAACCCAATTAGCATCAGTGTAAATTTCAACATTTCCACATGATGTCTTTTTAAAAAATAACCCTTTGCTAGGACTCTTTTTAGGTACTATAAGATTCAATACACAACCTTCAACTGTACCTCGATTGGGTTGTTCATGAATTTACTTACCATGCTAACTGAAAAATTGATATCTGATCTTGTATGAGAGAAGTAGATGAGTTTTCCTACAAGTCTTTGATATCTGCCCTAAGCTGTTGGTGGATTTCCTTCTTCCATTCCTCCCTTATTCATTGTGTCCATAGGGGTGTCAGCATGTTTGCATCCAAGCATTCCAATTTCCTTAAGAAAGTCTAGTACAAACGTTGTGACAAAGAGATACCGTTCTTTAAACGAGCTACACCTATGCCAAGAAAATATTTGAAAAGTCCCAAATCTTTGATTTCAAATTCTTTGGCTACGAGATTCTTTAGGTTGCTAATTTCTTTCACAATCTCCAATAAAAATAATGTCATCCACATAGACTAACTATTTTTCCTTCAAGTGAATGTTTGACAAACATTATGTGATCAATTTGGCATTGTGAAAAAACATACTTCTTCACCACTTTCGCTACTCTATCAAACTATGCACGTGGAGATTGTTTGAAAGCATATAAAAACTTTTGAAATTTACATCCCTTGCCAGAATTGTCCTAGTTTTTGAATCCTAAAAGGCTTTTCATATAAACTTTTTCCTCGAGGGCACAATTAAGAAATGCATCTCTCACACCTAGTTGGTGGAATGGCCACTCTAAATTTGTTGCCAATGATAATAGCACCCGGATTGAATTAAATTTACCCACTGGAACAAATGTCTCATCATAGTCAATAAGATTGAGTAAATCCTTTTGCAACAATGCAAACTTTGAATCTGTTAAAACTTCCATCTGCATTGTACTTAATAGTAAAAATCCATTTGCTCCCAACTCGATTTTTCCTTTTGAATAGTTCTGAAATCTCACATGTTTTATTTTTTTCTATGACCCTGATTTCTTCCAAAACAACTATCTTCCATTTTGTTGCATGAGTGCTTCATGAATATTATTGGAAATATGCATATTGTTTAGCGTAGTAACAAAAGCCCAATAACTAGGCGATAAACCTTCATAAGAAATCACATTACAAATTGGGTGTTGAGTACATGATCTCACACTTTTCCTTGGAGCAATCGAAGGATCAAGATCATCAAAAGATTCAATTGAATCAAATTTAGTAAGAATGTTAATTGTGTTGGTTTCAACTATCTCTAGAATCGGTTCAGATTGTTGGTTTTGCTTTGAAGGTGTACATTCTGCCAAATCCTTCTAAGTTTTATCTCTTTATGAATAGACAATCAATTCTATTTGTTTTCCCTTGTGTGGACTTCGCGCTTGAAGGATCAGCTTGGATGTTTTGGATGTGAAAATGAATTTAAGAAGTGTTTGGTGGTTTGGTAATAGGCTCTTCACAAAGCTGATATTCCCATGTGAGTGGATTTTCCCCCTGAATGGCACTTTTTGAAAGGTAAGGTTGATTTTCAAAAAAAGTTACATTCATGGAATGGTTGAATTTCTTTGTTATTGGTGAGTAACACATTTTTTTTTATTCGAAGAGCCTCCGAAAAATATGTATTTGATGGATTTGAGATCTAATTTGCTTTAGTTTTGTTGGCTGGTAAGAACAAATATAGTGCATCCAAACACTTTAATAGGAATAAACACAAGATGATTCAAAGAGGATGGGCATTGAAAAGGGATTGGCAAGAGCTTTGAAATTTCAAGAGTCGAAAAGGCATTATATTTGTAAGATATATAGCAATAAGAACAACCTCACCTCAAAATTACTTGGGTACATTAGCAGCATGAAAGATCTTGCAACTTCCAACAAATGTTGATTATTTCTTTTATCAACATTCTGTTGAAAGTATCGACCCCTGAGCTTTGATGAATTATACCATGCTTCATTAGATATGATCCAAAGATTGAATTGGAGTATTCTTTCCCATTGTCGGTTCTTAACACCTAAATTTTGGCTTTAAATTGAGTTGGATCATATTGTTTAAGTTTTGGAATAGATTCCTTCATAACGAATACAAGTAACTGTTGTGTGATCATCAATAAATGTAAAACCATCTGGACTCAATAATGTTATACTCTGGAGGGACCCCAAATTTCACTATGTACCATCGAAAAAGGATAAGATGATTTGTAAGGCTAATTAGGATGTGGTACAGAGATGTTCGGATAGTTGGCACACTTCACACTGAAAGTTGTTAGGATTTTTATTGAATAATGAGGAAAATAACCTTTTGAAGTACAAAACATTTAGATGACCTAACCAATAGTGCCACAACATGAGAGAACTATCTTTATTATTACTGAAAAATGAAGCCACACAAAAGGTATTTTAATATTCTCTTTCAAAATCATTAGCTCTTATGATATAAAATCCTACACACACCTTATCTTTGCCAATCATCTTTCCCAAGTCCATATCCTAAAATTCACCCATATTTGAAAGAAATTTAGTAACACTTAAGGTCTCTTGTAAATTTGCTTATAGACAGTATATTGTAATTTAGATTTGGGGCAAACAAAACAAAATCAAGTGTTATTTCTTTGAAAATAATAACAAAATCTATACCAACTACTTAAGAGTGACCGATCAATAATTTGAACTGTGAAATTTTCCCGAGTTGTATTTACTAAATATAGATGCATTCCTAGCATTGAAGCTCTTGAATCCACAATTCATGAATTTGATTTCTCTACTTTTACACTCAAGACGCTTAAAAAATTACCTTTTTGTACTAAACCTGTTCGAATAAAGGTGGAAATGTTTTACAGTGATCGGGAAATGCTAACTCCGAAACTAAAGATCCTGTTACGTCGAGCTCTCTCTTCCACTGCCATACTAGACTCTTAAGTGAAAATTTTCAAAAGTCCATATTGTACTCTGATACCATGAAGGAATTTCTAAAATAAAACTATTTTATTTTTCTATATTTTTCTTATTACAATGCTAGAATTGCATGAAAATATATAACCTAAAAATTAAATATTCTCAGCCTTAAAACTCAATATTTTCATGCATTAAAAACAACTAATCTTTACACACAATGGAAAAATATCTAATGAAATTGGTGTAATTATCCAAATCACTCCTTATTCTAAAAATAAGAAACTTAACTAAAATAAACAATCAATTAATCTAGTAATAATGAATATTAGATTTTCATGTTATATAATCAACCAATTTATCAAGTCGAAAAATAAAATCTATCCCCTTCTTATGCTTACAACGAGATAAACCAAAAGATTAGTGGGATCTTGCTTCGTGTCGATTTCAACAATCATAACCCTTAGGCTTCTTTTGAATCATCTTTTTTCCATTCTCTGTCAGCTTTCCATTAGGTTTTAACTCTTTCCAAATCATTGTCATTATCATCATCAACGTAATCATGGTTTAATGTTGTCAAAACTATATCAACATGATGATGCTTTCTAGGTTTTGTTACCCCGAATTTCTTAAAAATTTATATAAACATCTAAATTTATCTGAAAAATCTTCACTCTCATATCATCTGCGTCCCATAGCTTATCAAATGAGTAGAAAGAGATCATAAAAATATACATTACCTAGCTGGTTGAAACATCGTGGCAACTTTTGCCTCCATTTCTAGACGCACATGTTGTAACCCTTCGCATCTATAACTATCAAAAGACATAAATTTTAGCTCATAAAGCACATGTTGACAAGAACAAAAATTATTATACTTTAAAACTTTTGGATAACGTTGAAATAATTTTTTTTTCATATTATATGGCGAAATAAAAATTCTCAAATTTCATCCTAAAATTTGGAATCAACTTATTTAGAAAGCCTTCAATTTAACCATTAAGGTAAACCTTTAGGCACTTAAAAATAGTTTTATTGACTAAGGTAAACCATTATTTTATTGTTAAAATAAAATAAAATAATTTTACTAATTACCAATTTTTAACAACCTCAAATATCTAAAATTTTTCTCATTTCATATGTTGACAATTGACATAAAGGCACATTTGAGATCTTAAGTAAAAGATATTGGTTTATCATCAAATTGATAATCTTCACCAAATTAAATGAAGATAATTTTGAACAATTAAGTTGTGCTTAAAAGTTACCAATAAAACCTTTATGTGATTAACCTACTTAATTTCTAAGTATTTGCAATGAACCATAAGAAAGAAAACAAAAGCTAAGAAAATGAATGCATTATAAAAACTTTATGTTGAAGCATAGATGAGTTTACAAGAAAAATATGATAGATAGGAAAGTGAACATATGACAATTTACCTTCTATTTTTTTTTTTTAAAAAGTTTTTTAAAAGGTTAGTAAAAGGAAGAAAAGGAACATCACCATCTAAGGATATAAATATGCTCAGATTGAAGCCTTGAACAAATAACTCATTCAAGGTTGTTCATCCAATTTTCTAACAAGTTCACATATTAATAAGTTAGACATCATCTTTTTACCAAAAACAAAACTCATCATTGATTGAAACCATGAGAGTAATTATAATATTTTACTTAGATTTTCTTTCAATTTTTTTATAAAAAGAGTAAATAATAAAAAAAATCAAATGGGACCTAAAAATGTTAAACTCAATTGTTCATTTAAGAAATATTGAATTTGAAAAAGCTCAAATTTTTTAATCAAACTTGTTCATGTATTCAAGTTCAAATTTGCTTTTGAGGTTGCATAAGAAAACATAAATGATCCTTGCTTGCACATATGGTTTCCATGGAAAGAAGATGAGCTTGGATATCAAAAAACAAAACCACTAGCAAAAAACAGCGAAATCTGAAAGTAATAAATGCAATAACATCCATGCCAACAGCAGCTCAAGACAAAACACCACACAAATTAGATAGCAAAGAAACATGTACACTTTGAGGTCAAGAAGTCAAACAAGCTCCATCTTATACTCTCCTACTCGTAGTAAAGAATCATGGAGAGTTTAACATATATAACAACGGGATCAATGATCCTTTCTTGAAATGACAAATAATTTCTGCCAGACAGACAACCTCTTTAATAATCAAATTCGCAAAAGTGTGGGAGGTAAAGTGTGGAAAAGGAGATTAAAAGAAAAAAATATATTTTACCAAGAATGCAATCTGTGTAGTTAAGATGGTACGGTTGGACAGCTAAGTACTAAGATTAAATAAAGCAAGCATGGAGAACATTTTGACTAATCTAAGACTTCAACTTTCATAATTAATCAAAAAGAAAACTTACTTTTAGGATCGTAAGTTCAGTTGTTCTGTTTACTTGCTGGCTTGTCTTTCTCGAATGAAGCTGTGCATGACTAATATAATCACAACTTTGTAAGATACAACAATTTTAAATAAACGTGAAAGAAGATGATTCTAAAGAGAGATAAAAGAAAAAACAAATGCAGTCAAGTTGAAAATAAAAAATTATCTAGAGCCTATGTTTGGAGATTTTGAAAGTTATGTGCTCATCATTTTGTCCCTTTTTTTTTTCCCTCTCCTGTAATCACTTAGAAATTACAGAAAGTCTGATGCAATTCAAATCTTCTCTTGCCAGCATGAGATCAGTAATTGAGCGATACAACAAAACAGAGGAACATCAACTGGGGAACCCAACCTCTGAGGTCAAGGTATTCTCTGGTACTTAAAACCTCAAATTTCCTGTATTTTACCCTTTAGAGCATGACCAATAAGTAGTTTTATTATCAGTGAATTTGCTTGCATTTTGCTTCTATTGGATAAAGAAAAGATGACACTGCAAGGCTAAACAAATCTCTACTCAATTTACCAAACCTTGCATACCTGGAAATTTGTTCTGAGAAATTCAACATTCCCAACTTTGCATATACTGTTTTAGCCGAACAAAAAATAGAACCAGTTGAGAAACAAACAAGACTTTTTCCAGGTTGGCAGTGGATAGAAGGTACTGACACAGAAGTGCTTGCAAAAATTTGTAGCTAGACATTTCTTTCAGGTCTACATTTCATGCAACTACTAAAAATAACTTGGCAGCACTAGAACCTGAAATGATAATTGATTTAGATACATTCCATTAACTCTTCTGAGTGTTGGAAAAGGAATGACTAATTGCATGCATGCACTAAATTGCCATGCTAGGACTGTTGTTCTCATGGCTACAGGATGATGGAAAGAATAAGAATAAGATAGAAATTGGAAATCAAGGAAAAGAAATGAGGGCACAGGGTGTACATCAGCAACATGACAAATGCTAGGAAGCAGATTAGTAGCTAATGGTGAGATCATGGTAAATAGGAATCATTTTGAGTAACCCAACACTTCGCTTTTTCCACACTATGGCTAGGAAACATTTAAATTAACTTTGGTTCATGCATCTCATCAAATTATACAATAATGTTTATAAAAGCTAAACCATGTACCTGCTCAAATTTATGTTTAAGCTGCGACTAAATCTTTCTTTGATCATATACCCACCAAAATCCTCCTTTTTCTGGTACGATGTAATTTGTAAAAGACAGGCACAATTAGCAAGAAATTTTTTTGCAACTAATAAAAAACAAACACCATGATGAGATAATTTCTAGCTATGCCAAGATAATTTCTTTATCTTTCCCTTGTGTTTAAATCACTTAAAACCTACTTTATCTTTCTCTTCTGTTTATATCATTATAAGTTCGTTCAAGCTGATCCCCTAATAGGGTCTATTAACAATTCAACAAGTAGATACCTTAAAAAATAGGCAAATCCTTACAATTACCCATTTCCCTAAGGACTTCATTTTCTTGAGAAGCCACCTCTTCATCTCTTTTATGCCTCAAAAATAGACCTTGTCATTGCTTGCTTCTAGGCCAAATCCACAGAATCACCCATGATCTCTCTACTTCGGAATTCATAACTCTACCTCTTTTATCTTTTAAACTTATTAGCAGTGATATACATAGAAGATAGATTTCTCCAATCTCCAAATAGAAATCATATTACTCTAAGAAAAAAGTTTGTAATTTGTAACATCCAGAAGAAAAAAAAAATCCATGGTGCATATAAATTTCACATGGCATTTTGAAAAGTTGTTAGCTCTTAAAGCCTACAGGCTAAGTTGCTTGATCACGCAATCTAAAAAATTAGGGGTGTTTTAATCTCTTTGCCCATTAACGTCTCAACAAGCAGTTGCATTAAAACATAGGAAAATCATTACAATTACCCCTATCCCAAAGGCTTAATCAATTTTCTTGAGCAGCCATCTCTTAAATCTCTTTAATGCGTGAAAATTGGAAAAAGCCACCTCTTTTATGCCCTTTTAAACTTTTTACCAGTGATATACAGAGAAGCTAGAATTCTCCAATCTCTGAATAGAAAATCATTTTACTCACAAGACAAAAGTTTGTATTTTGTACTATCTATAAGAAAAGGTATCTATGGTGCATGTAAATTTCACATGGGATTTTTAAAAGGTGTTAGTTCTAACAGCCTACTTGCTAAGTTGCTTGACCATGCAATCTAAAAAATCATCAGTGAACTACCTTAAAAAATAGGAAAATCATTATGATTACCCCTTTACTAAAGACTTCATCAATTTTCTTGAGCAGCCATCTCTTCATCTCTTTTATGTCTCAAAGCAGGCAAAAGCTGCTTCCAACAAATCATATTCAAGGACAGCTCCAAAGTCGACTACTTATTCCAAGGGCAAAATAAACATTGCAATTCCTTGTTTCTAGACCAAAACCAAAGACTCATCTAGCCTTCTCCAATATCCAAATAAAACCAATATTTCTCCAACAAGAAATTTTTAACTGTCCAAGATCCAGAAGAAAGAGCATCTATCAGAGCATATAAATTTCACATGGCATTCTGAGCTGTAACAGCCTACTAGCTAAGACGCTGGATCAGGTAATCTAAAAATCAGGGGCATTTTCATCTCTTTGCCTGCGAATGTTTCAACAATTAGTTACCTTTAAAAATATTACAATTACAGCTTTCCTAAAGACTTCATCAATTTTCTTAAGAAGCCAATTTCTTCAATCCCTTTTATGCCTCAAAATAGGCAAAAGCTGTGTCCAACAAACCATATTCATAGACAGCTCCAAAGTCAACAACATATTCCAAGGGCAAAATACACCTTACCATTCCTTTCTTCTAGTCCAAATCCAGAGACTCATCTATGATCTATCTACTTTGGAATTCATCTCTCCCCCTCTTTATGCTCTTAAACTTTTTACTGGTGATTTAAATAAAGGCTAGAAGCCTTCTCCAATCTCCAAAAAGAAATCATATTACTCCAGGAAGAAAGTTTGTACTTTGCAATATCCAAAAGAAAAAAGCATCTATCGGTGCATATAAATTTTAGATGCGATATTAAAACAATGTTAGCTCAAACAGCCTAATTTTACATGATAAGTTGCTTGATCAGGCAATCCAAAAATTAGGGGTTTGTTCATCTCTTAGCCTATTAAAGTTTCAACAATCAGTTACCTTAAAAAATAGGAAAATCCTTACAATTACCCTTTCCTGAAGACTATCAATTTCCAGATGCGATCTCTTCATCTCTTTTGTGCTTCAAAATAGGCATACACTTCCTCTTAAAAATCATAAACATGGACAGCTCCAAATTCAAAATAGATGTTGACATTCATTGCTTCTAGTCCAATTCTATGATCTATCAACTTTGGAATTCACATCTGCACCCTTTTTATGGTTTTAAACTTTTTACTGGTGACATAAAAAGCTAGAAGCATTCTCCAATCTCCAAATAGAAATCATATTACCAAAAGAAAGTTTGTATTTTGCAATATCCAGAAGAAAGAGCATCTATTGGTGCATATAAATTTCACATGGGATTTTGAAAAGTTCTGGCTCTAACAGCCGACTTTTACTTGCAAAGTTGCTTGATAAGGCAATATTAAAAAAAAAAAAAAAAGAATTATGCATCTGCAAAAAGACCTAAGAATGTCCCTAACTCTGGAAAGTACACCAAGAACTTGAAAAGTTACTTATCATCCAAATAATTAAACTATCAAATTTCCTGCTTCCACTAACACATTAATTGAACTCATAATGCAACTTTCTATAGCACAAACCTTGGATCTTAAGATCTTGAGATATTTGATTGTGTTGTGAACTGCAAAAGATTTTAGCAGTCATTCAGATCTCAAAGCATTGTCAAGTCTATATATATGCATGGTTATTGTGATATTTCAGTATCAAAGTTATATATTGCATATTGACACTTTTAGCAATAAAAACTGTGCACTGTGAATCTTACCACATCATGAACTCAGTTCTGGCAAAGGGAGGCAGCAATTCTTAGACACCAACTGCAAAAGCTGCAAGAAAATCACAGGTATGTTGATTTGTTGACAATACAAAATCATCATATCAAACATCATTGGAAAAGAAAAATAAGCCAAAGTTGTAGGATCAAGAAACCATTTTTACATTAGGCAGTCTTCAGAATACAGCTTAAGCCCACATGTCTGAATTCAACATAGACAACCTCGCGCTTTTCACCCAATAACATGATTTTCTAAAATAAGAGTTTCTTTCTCCTTTAACCTGTTATCACTATTTATTCCAACCTTTTATAATGCAATTATGCTAATGATGTTCTATCCTTCATGGCATGGTTAATATTTTTGAAGATCTGATTGAATGAATCATCCATTCTTCAATTAAGATGAACACAGTGATTAATGGTCCTAGACAATAATTTCTATTCTGCAAAAAGCAGATTTCATATCTAAACTTACAGCATCAAATGAATCAGCACTAGAAATGGCACCAAGAATAGAAAGTTAATGAATCATTGCGTCTCATGTATATGCCTAAGAAAAGCTTTTAATGTCAAACATACAAATGTCATGGACCAAAATTATGTTTCTGCAACACCAAAACAGGCAAATAATGGGTGAAGAACTTTCTGGAATGAGTGTAAAAGATCTACAGAATTTGGAGAGCCAATTAGAAATGAGTCTTCGTGGTGTTCGTATGAAGAAGGTTTGAAATTCTCATTTCCATCTCATACTCAGTTTTTTAAGTTTAAAATAGCATGCAAAAGAAAGCAACTCCATGTTAGTAACATTTCTCCACTACTGCAGGACCAAACTTTAATGGATGAAATTCAAGAATTGAACAGAAAGGTAAACCCTGAAAAAATAAATTCAGCTCCTTACTACCTTACTGTCTCAGCTCAAGTGGCTAAATTATATTGTCTAATTGCAGGGGAACCTCATTCATCATGAAAATGTGGAACTCTATAAGAAGGTAAACCTAATTCGTCAAGAAAACATGGAATTATATAAGAAGGTATAAATTTGAATGGCTCATAAAATCTCAATTATCCTTGAAAGATTAAACAGATTCAACCATTAAACCTTTGTCAGTTATGTGACATTCTAAAAATCAAAACCTCTAACAGAAAAGTTTCACATCCCAGGTTTATGGAACAAGGGATGTGAATTGTGCATACAAAGACTCCCTTCTTGAAAATCGTCTAGGTAGTGGGGAGGACTCACATGTACCTGTCCATCTCCAGCTAAGCCAGCCACGGCTAGAAAACTACAAGACACCAGCAAGAGCTACAAATTCGGGGTATATTTTCCTCTGTATGGTAGAATATTTCGATTAAAAGACCAATTACCATTAAGACAATTTGATCTCCAACTTTTTTCATGGTAACTGCAGCGGACTGCAATTGCATTAGAAAAACCAGATGCACTAAAGTGGGATTTGATGTCACTCAACTTCTATCAACAAATAGCTCATGCTTCCAAAAGTTATGTTTCTCATGGTAAGATGTGGTACGTTAAAACCACCGATCATTCAGCAATTCGAAATTAGTTTGAACTGATTAAACAAATGAACTTAAGAATGTGTGTGATGATCAAGAAGACCAGCTAGTTATGTAAAGATCAATTGTGTAATAAATAAAATAAATATAAAAAAAGAGAAATTGGACATTGTATTCTGTGTGTGTAGTTCACTTTTTTGCAGTATTAGAATAATTGACAATGGAGATCACAGTTAACACTTATTTTGGTTAATTTTGATAAGGGAAAAACTTAATATGGTTGTCATCTCAGGAACAAAAATGACAGTAACAGGGTGCTTCAGAAAGGTATTAATATTTAGATAGGTGAAGCTACAAACAACAATGAACCATACAAGCATCACCAACAAGTACTGTAAAGACTCAACTCATTGTAGCTTTACTACGACTCATTTTTCAATGATAAAACCAAGACGAAGTAACTGTACGCACCTTTTTCTCCTTCATTACATAGAAAACAGACAACTGATGCCATGATCAGCAACACAAAAAGAATGGCTCATAAAACGATATGAGACCAAGGTAACCTATCAAAAGATATTTGCCTTGTTATAATACTTTATCAAAACTATGCAAAAAGGAGGCGAAAACAAGTTTCTTCAGTAATTAATACATAACATGATTAGTTAATGTGAACTGATAATAAATAAGGCAATTACATAAACCATAAGATCATGTTCATAGTTTACTGCCTGACTTAAACATGCACATGTATATTCTTCATGGATTAAAACCTATGACCATTTTCCCTAAGAACAGGTTGCATTCACCAAACCAGCCTACACAGTAACCTGTTGGCCAGAAATTGGGCCTTAAAAGTAGCTTCAGGATGCATTTAAATAACCACAAGCATCATAGCAGAGTACAGCAACAGCTGGCAGCATACAAGCGTCCCAAAGAAGATTCAGAACCCAATGCTAGAAATGTCATAAAAATAGAGTTTGCAAAACAAGGAATCAGCATATTTAACAATGAATTATAACCATATGTTGCAATAACTCAGCCCGTGGCCACACTACATGCCTATATCTAAGATCACAGCTGGTTCCAAGCCCAGATAAAGGACGGGGGTTGCAACATGTTGAAATGAAACACATCAAAACAATTATAGACTATCAAAATAACCTAACTTTGAATTGTAAAATAAACTGCAATTATAACTAGAGCAAAATAGAACTTAGATATGTACCTTTCAATTAAGTTTAGTTATATTCTAATGTTGATCCATCTCTTTATTTTTCTTATAGTACCTGTTTTGGACACGCATATCAAACAAATACCTTAGAATTCCATTTGGAAGATTAAAACTTATTCAAATGATGCAAGGCTATTCATCGAGAGACATATTCAAGCATAGTGAAAAGAAAAAAAAAAAAACAAAAAAGAATGAAAGCAAACAGGAAACAAGTTAAATGAAGAGAAAAGCAGGGAAATAAACACAAGATTATATTAATGCATGAGGAAAGAAAAGGAAACATTAATAATTTGCTCATCACCCTCTCACAAAGAATTAAGGCACCCGAAAACATGAATTAGTAGGACTTGAAGAACTGGTCTTAAAGCAGCAAGGAAAGTTTTCCAACATATAGACACAAAAAAACTACTAATTCCCATTTAGAAAGAGCTTCTATAATCTTGATCTTCAAAACTCTTCTCTTCCTCCAATTTCCAATGCATATAATGAGTGGTGTGTTCCAATTCTGTGGAGGTAGGGCTAACCATAAGGTTTGGAGAGAAAAATCCAGCACAGCTCACGCATGTTAAAATTTATTACAACTTGATTTGTTTCAAACTATATCTTTTGCAGATTAAATGATTTGAAGTTGTTATTTGCAAGGCACCCATACTAATTCACAGCCATTCAAGACACCAAAATTAAACCTGTGTCATCCCATATCCAACACTTGCCTGCATGGTCTTAGGAGTTTACATTCATCTGCTTCAAGAACTGATATAAGTATTAGGATAATGGATATGATTTATCTGTGAAACTTAGACATTACTGTGAGAAAACACTTATTTACAGCTGGTCATAATCTTGTAATCTGTATATTTATATTTGTATCTCTAGAATTAAGTGTTTGTATCCCTAAAATTAAAAACAGAAAATTACAACAATCTCTCAATTATAGGATCAGTTTTACGAAAGATTTAGTTTCCTAATTCATCCACTAGTTAGTTTTATATAAACCTAAGGTGCTTGTATAATTCCTAATGAGCAGTTTTTTAATATACATTCAATTTTACTCTTAGTTTTCTACACAATTTTATTTCTTAGTTTTTCCACAATTACTTATGTCTCAAAATATATTGAGAATTTGCTGCCACTCCACAACTTACTAAAGTGAGCCTTAATCTCAATCTAGCCAGCTACATCAATCCTTTTGCTCACTTCAACTTGGTTATAAGCTATGTCTTGTTTCTACGTCTAAATTATTGGAACTCGTTGAGTCCAACAACTTCTCCCCATTTCAGAGCATGATACAAGCATTGCTATATACTAATCATAAAGCTAAAAGAGCTTATTTAAGAAATTAACAATAACGATATGCATACCAATCAGCTCAAACTGGAAAGGAATATATCAACTTGCCCCCCAATCATATCCAGAAGCAACAAAATTGGAAACAAAAAGTTATCAAACAAGGCACTATCCCCAATGCTAATACAATAATATGAGTAACTTGACTAATATTGATAGGAATTGGTATGGAAAAAAGCATGAAAGGCACCCTCCAGCTCTATATTCCAAAACCAATTCCTATGTTTTACATATTGTCAAGATCTCTTATCCAACAACATCATGCCATCTTACAGTAGCCAGCAAGTTTAACATTCTCATTGAAACTAAAAGCTTGCAAAAGTCATGTTCCACATAGAGCTTTTGAGTTATGTAACATGTTAAAAGGCAAGGCAAAAAACCACTCACTAGATCCAGTGAAGGGAGTACATCATCAGCAATATAGCAGCAATTAAAACAGAAAAAGAACACTTAGAAACTCAATAACTTTCTCAAATACAAAACCTGTCATTTAGCACCCAACCCACCTTCCTCCTCCTATGTCAAAAGAACTTCAATGAAAAGCAAAATCAGTTTCATTACAGTTAGACTCTAGTAAAAAGATACAGCACACACAACAAAGATAGCCTTACTGCTAATTACACATAAAATTCATGCATACGCCTTGCTACACAGTACACATCAAGAGCTGCCTCTAAAAAGTAATGTTCATGTATTTAGGCAAGTGTTTAATGACAAGCAATTGTATGCACCGAAAAATCTAGCGAGATAACAACGACAGCCATTATCACAATATTTTTATGTGTTTTGCTGTGACTGTTTTATTGAAACAACCATGGACTAACACCATACACCTTATAATCCCTTATTAATGATGATTCTCAAACAGTCAAAGCATAAAATACAGTAAGATTACAAAATTAAATGTAATGTGAAAGAGATAAGAACTGTGTGAAAACGTGTATGCTATGACATAGCTTTCGCATCTCAATGTAAAAAAGGACACACAAAGCTCATTCAGTAATACAAAATTAAATTTGAAGCTAAGGTGATACAATCAAATAATTGATTTGTAGTGACCCAACCAAAACTAAAGAACGGCAAACTGTACTAAAACAATATTCAGAAAACGGCTTGAGATGATAATTTTAAAAAGATAAGAATAATAATCATAAAAATTACCAGGATACCAAAAGCTAATCAGCTTTGAGTATAAAACTCTCCCCCCTCTTAATGTCACCTGAAAATAGTTTAAAATGTCAAAATTCCTACGGCAATTAATTCTTTCGAAAATTTTAATAAAGAGAAAGAAAATGCTAGCTATAGATTTCACAACAGTATTTCTACTGTAGACCTAAAACACTCCGTTTCTCCAGTTCGTAGCCGAGAAAATTTGAGAAAATATGTCAAAAACGGATTATTGTAGAAACATTTTCAACAAAAAGAACGATTCTCTTATGGCTTTCTTTTTCAATTATTTTCTCTGTAACCGCACGGATTTTAAACAAAAGTAACTGCAAAACAAAGTTTTAAACCGCCATCATTAACAAACTCCAAATCAATACATATTAACGGTTCGTAGAAATCTCAAACAACAAATTACTTCACAGGAAACGAATCAGCATTCACGTTAAAGAATAGAATGCAAACTCAAAAAAAAAAAAAAATGATCTAGCTGCGAATTTTTTAGGTGAATCGAGAAAAGAACCAAAGAAAAACGAGAAAGTTCGAGAAAAAAATAGAGATCTTTTTCGTTTAAGGAGAAAATATGTCAAGAAAGGAATAGTATAGAAACGTTTTCAACAAACAAAATTATTCTCTTATGGCTTTCTTCTTCGATCACTTTTCAGTAACCAGACAGATTTTAAACAAAAGTAACTGCAAAACAAAGTTTTAAACAGCCATCAGTAACATATTCTGAATCAAAACAAATTAACAGATCCTAAAAATCCCAAACAACAAATTACTTCACGAAAACGAATCAGCATTCACGTTTAAAGACGAGAATGCAAACTCAAATCGAAAAACAAAAAAGAAAAATCGATCTAACTGCAAAATTTTGAAGTGAATCAAGAAACGAACCAAAGAAAAACGAAAAAGTTCGAGAAAAAAAGAGATATCTGTTTCGTTCAAGGAGAAAATATGTCAAAAACGAATTAGTGTAGAAACGTTTTGCAACAAACAGAAAGATTCTCTTATGGCTTTCTTTTTCAATCACTTTCTAAGTAACCAAACAGATTGTAAACAAAAGTCACGGCAAAACAAAGTTTTAAAACGCCATTGGTAACTAATTCCCAACAAAAAAAAAATTAATAGATCGTTAAAATCTCAAACAATAAAAAAATAACGATCTAACAGCGAATTTTTTAGGTGAATCAAGAAAATAACCAAAGAAAAAGAGAAAATTCGAGAAAAAAAAAAGATATGTTTCGTTCAAGGAGAAAATATGTCAAGACAGATTATTGTAGAAACGTTTTCAGCAAACAGAACAATTATCTTATGGCTTTCTTTTTCAATCACTTTCTAAGTAACCAAACGATTTTAAACAAAAGTGACTGCAAAACAAAGTTTTAAACCGCCATAAGTAACAAATTCCGAATCAAAACAAATTAAAAGTTCGCAAAAATCCCAAACAACAAATTGCTTCAAGGAAAACGAATCAGCTTTCACGTTTAAAGACAATAAAGAAAACCCTAAATAAAAACGAAAAAGAAATAACGATCTGCGAATTTTTTCGATGAATCAATAAAATAACAAAGAAAAACGAGGAAATTCGAGAAAATAAATATGAGATCTGTTACGTTGGAGGAGACGAAGAAGATTGAACCACCAGAATCTAGGGACGGTGAAAAAGAGAAACAAAGAACGCAATAAGAGAGAGAAAAAATATCTGGAGCAGGAGCGGGAACAGTAGACGAGTGATGAATGGGGCATTTAAATAGGTTAATGTGGGGGATAGTAAATGAAGGATGCCCCCACTTAATCTGGTTCGCACCTAATTAATCAAATTAAAATTGTTCAATAATCAGACATTGGTTAAGCTTAAGCCATGCTTTTGGGAAAATTAGTGTAAAAGATTGTTTTTGTTGTTAGGTTTTGCGGTTTTCCAAAAAATTAAAAATTAAAAATCTCTTTATGCGTCCTTATAGAAGCCGTCGTTTCATTTTCATCCGAAAACCGGCTAAAGCCGCTAAATTAAGTTCTAGTCGCCAATGTCTCCGCTTTCCACGCCGATTGAAAAAAAAAATTTTGGCTTACGTGGTTAGGCAAGCAAAACCAACCGCGCCAGGGCGAGGCCGAGGGACAAACCAACTGGACAAGTGTCGATCAAAGATATCGACCACGATCACTAGCCTCAAACCACAACAATTTTAGGCTGAACGAACAGGACTTTGACACGTCGTCCAGTGAAGTTCTTTAGAATCCCATAGCCTCATTATTTTATTAACTTTTGGGTTTTGGTTTTGGAGGCATGGAGAAAAAAAACTTTCAATTGCAAATAAAAAAAATGACGAAAAAAAAGGGCTTTTGTAGCTGTCAGGGAAACGTGTCGTTTTTTGAGACTTGGTTCAAAAGCACGAGAATTAATTTATCGATAAAAAGACGAAGATATTTTCGAAGGAAGGGTGGACCGTGAAAACACTATTCTAACACGTGAAACAAAAAATTTATCTTTTATATTAATTGAGATTATACACAGTAAAGTTCTTGATAAGAGAGAGCATAATAATTAATAACTTGGTTTATAATAGTAGTGGCCTCGTGACTAATAAGGTTCTTGAGCATGATTGTGAATCAATGGAGGTCTTCAAAGAAAAAAAAAATCTTTTGCTAAATTCCTTTATTTTAATATAATCCATTACTCTGTATATTCATAACCAATCGATTTGTGACAATAAACATTGCAACGCTAAAAAGATGAAGCTGAATAAATTATACCTTCATGAATAATCTCATGCCTCGTAACTTGAAATATTTGCTTTTTGTTTCTTTAATGATCAGAATCTCATCACACTTTCAAGTCACAAGCAATTGTAAAAATCAACAATAAAACTGATTAAAGATCTTCATAAAGCCAAGGATTGTACATTAAAGGAAAATAGAGAAGCAAATATAAGCATCAAATTGCTTAGGCATTTAAAAAAATTTGTTTGTCAGTTTTTTTTATAAAGGAAAATGTAACATAAAAATAAAAAATTATAGATATTAAAAAAAACCACTTTTACGTCATGTGATAGTTTTTGATTGCCAATGTTTTGTGGTAGTTGAGAGTTAACACAATTAAAAAATACAAGAGCATTTTCATTTATAAATTTTTATTATAATATTATAATTATCCAATAATAATAATAATAAATTATTATTTATAAATATAAATTTTATATAAAATTTTATGATTTTCATATAATTTAAAATTATAATTAATTTATTATATTACAATTATTATAAATAATATATTCTCTAAAAAACACGTACTATATTAATAAATGGATTCATCATACAAAGCACCATATTGCATTTGCTTAAATTACAAGTACCACATACTATAATTTATTATAATACATGTAGTAAATATGATATTAACACTTAAATTTTGATGCCTGTCTAGTGTTTACAGTATTGTGTCAGTCTTCATATTAAGTGTTGTCAGGACAGTTGGCTCGTGATATTTCTTTTAACTAGTTAATTTGATTTAATAAAATTTGAACCATTCAATTTTTATTCTTTCTTATGGTTTAGGTTTCTTATGATTAATTTATGGTTCTTGTTAGCAAATATAACATTTATTATATTATGGTTTAAATTAGAAAAAGGTCCATGACCCTTGAGATGAAAATCATCGAGGGAGCCAAGGTTGTTGTTTCGTGGTTGTTGAGATGGGTACGAACTATGAACCCATATTGGAAAAGAATTACTGGGCTTTTCTCAATCATAAGAATTGGAGCCCAATCGCCTTCTAAGTCCAAGTAGCCTCAACATGGGCACTTAGGCGCTACTGGTGCAGATAATTATAGAAACCATAACCAGAAGAAAACAAAAATGGATAAGCCGCAACGCCGGCGCCCTCTCCCACCTCTCAAGCTCTCACTTTAGAAAGCCTATCTCAAGGTGACCTCTCTCTCTCTCTCTCAACTTCTAGAAGGAACCCCATTTGAATGCTTATTACTTTCTGCGAAAGAAAGGCGGGTTCTCTCCACACAACTCTGGTAGAATAACTGCCTTTAACTTCCTGGTTTCTTTGAAATAGTGCAGTCTTATTTTTGTAAGGGATGGTTTTTCAGTATTGATATTTTGGCTATTTATAAAGTTGTAGGTAAAGTATGGATATGATAATACACACAAGTCATGCCCATGAAGGGTTTTGTTCATTTCGATACATTCACAGAGAGGGTTTAAGAAATACTAAGTTTTTGGAAGCTAGGGTTAAGGCTAAAGCTGTTGCGAATTTTATTTCTTTAAAGGCTTTTGTGGGCTGCAAACCCGTGGGGTTCCAAAAGCGAAGGCAATGTAGGGTCCTTGCTGTTTCAAAGGTCGAAAGTGCTGGTGTTAATGGTAGGTTGCAAAATTTTGAAAGTTCCCTACAAGGGGATTTTGGAAATGATCATGTTTCGTCACGTCCGTCTGGTTCCTTTCACAATTTTGAAGAATCTGATAGCAATAATAATCAACTCTGTAAATTTGTTAGAAATGTTAAACTGGAAGAAGGGTTTAAGCTTCTTGAGGGCATGGTTTATCATGGCGAGATTCCTGATATTATAGCGTGTACAAGTTTAATTCGTGAATTTTGTAAGAAAGGCAAGACTAGGAAGGCTACACGGGTTATGGAGATTTTAGAAGATTCAGGGGCAGTTCCTGATGTTATAGCTTATAATGTGTTAATTAGTGGGTATTGCAGGGCAGGGGAGATTGAAAATGCTTTACAAGTTTTGGATCGAATGAGTGTTGCTCCAGATGTTGTTACATATAATACAATTTTGCGTAGCTTGTGTGATAGTGGAAAGTTGAAGCAAGCGATGGAAGTTTTGGATCGACAATTAAAGAGAGAATGTTATCCAGATGTGATCACATATACAATTTTGATCGAAGCAACTTGCAAGGAAAGTGGTGTTGCACAAGCTATGAAGCTCTTGGATGAGATGAGGAGTAGAGGATGTAAACCAGATTTGGTTACTTATAATGTTCTTGTCAATGGGATTTGTAAGGAGGGGAGATTGGATGAAGCAATCAAGTTCTTGAATAGCATGCCATCATTTGGATGCCAACCCAATGTGATTACTTATAATATTATTTTGCGTAGCATGTGTAGCACTGGCAGGTGGATGGATGCTGAGAGATTGTTATCTGATATGCTTCGCAAAGGCTGTTCTCCTAGTGTTGTTACTTTCAATATCCTGATTAATTTCTTATGCCGAAAGGGTTTACTAGGCCGAGCAATTGACATATTGGAGAAGATGCCCAAGCATGGTTGTACTCCTAATTCCTTAAGTTATAATCCTTTGCTTCATGGGTTCTGTAAAGAAAAGAAGATGGAAGGAGCAATTGAGTATTTGGAGATAATGGTGTCTAGAGGTTGCTACCCTGACATTGTGACCTATAACACTTTGCTCACAGGATTATGCAAAGATGGGAAGGTTGATTTGGCAGTTGAGATTCTCAATCATCTAAGTGCCAAGGGTTGCTCGCCTGTATTAATCACTTACAATACTGTGATTGATAGGCTCTCAAAGGTAGGGAAAACAGATCAAGCTATTAAACTTTTGGATGAGATGCGTGCAAAGGGTCTAAAGCCTGATACAATTGCATACTCTTCACTTGTTGGAGGACTTAGTAGGGCAGGAAAGGTTGATGATGCCATAAAGATTTTTCATGACTTTGAGAGAATGGGTATTAAGCCAAATGTCATAACCTATAACTCTATCATGTTGGGCCTTTGTAAGGCTCGGCAGACTGATCATGCAATTGACTTTTTGGCTTACACGGTGATGAGGGGATGTAAACCTACGGAATCTACATACACCATTCTCATTGAGGGCATAGCTTATGAAGGCTTGGCTAACGATGCATTGGAGTTACTAAATGAGTTGTGTTCTAGAGGAGTTGTGAAGAAAAGTTCAGCAGAACAGGTAGCCGTCAAGATGTAGGCTGTGGTGCATGATTTATTTAGTTCTCCCTTGGGTTGCTACTGGTAACTCTTGCAGCTTTATACCCCTTGACTCATTTCTGCAAACTAGGAGACTATAGTTTATTATCTTTCTCCTCACCCTTGAGTGATATCCAAGTCCGATTTTGGTAGAATGCCATGTAGCTTTACCCTTTTGCCTGTTGGAGTTCTACTTTTGTATCACCCCTTTTGGTATTGGATTATACTTTCTACCTGTCGTGAACATTTATTTATATCCTTTCTTTAAGCTTATAGATGCTTTTCTGCTTTCAAGTTTGCCTTGTTCTGTTAGCTTGCAGCCGATGTGGTAGTTATGTCTTTTGCTAAATATAATCTGTTAGTTTCTTTGTTAAAAGGTTCTTTATGGATATATTATATTTCATTGCTTCATCATGAAATTACATCGCTATTTACGCCATGTTCGGTGGCATAGTCAAGTGTGGTGGGAATTCATTCTCATTGCACCGGATCTCTGTTTGGGGCCAAAACGCCACTGTTACTTCCCACTGTACTGGACTGTGCCACCAGACGGGGCCTTAGTATAAGAAATCTTCCAGATGCTTTCTTCCCCTTTACTCGTGATGGGACATTTAATCTGCATGGGTCAAAGCTGGAATGATTGGAGCTATGAATTTGTGATGTTTTTCCTGACAAATTTGGGGATTTTTTGCACTCTGCAACATGTAAATACTGGACAAATATTTATAAATTGTGCTTTACTAGGCATTTAAGGAGAAGAAATGATGTCCTCTCCTTTCTCTTCTATTTTATTCCCTTACGACTATGTGATTGATGTAGAAAAATGTTGTTAAAGTGTTATGCTAAAATCTACATGCCTTGTTATTCATCATTTTCACGTGTATTACATCTATTACGACTATCATGGTGATTCTAAGAAATCTCTTGTCACGATGGTTAAAATTCTGTCTTTTGGGAAGCTGCATAGAAGTCTCACTCTATTAAACTCCTGGAGTAGATTAAGGGCTAGAACTTCCAGGAGCATTGTTCCTTTTTATGTTCTCTTTTAGATTGCTTTGAAGAGCATGTACAAGAGGATGGTTGTTACATTTCTGAGAAACCCTGTATTTGATAGAGATATTACTCCACGTCAATGTTTTAATAACCGGTCTGAAAGTTGAACCGATTGGATGTTTAGTTCTCGGCTCAACTGGTCCAACTGGCTGGTTCAATTAAGGCATTAATTATAGTTTAAATACATTGTTTGTTATTAAATATAACAATTATTTGAACAAGTAAATACATTTCACTTTATGGTTAATAATTTAATGAAACTCTGTGGTAAAGGTTTAAATCTTTTCACTTAACAAAAATTTTTTTTAAGAATAATTATAATTTAAATAATAAAAATTAGTTAAATTTGATTAATTCGGTTTGATTTAATCCGATTTAATTGAATTTTGATAGATGTTTTACTTGATCAATGAACATTCGGTTTTTTAATTTTAAGAACCGTACTGATCACTAGTTCAACAGATCAGTACAGTCCGTTTCTGATAACATTGTTCCATGTTATGCTACTTTCACCGTTAACTACCTTTATTGGTTATTACCTGCCAAGCCGGTTTTCTATCAGCTGAGCAGAGCAGAGGAGGCAGGCTACTTTGAGTTACCTTGAGCAATCTAAAGCTAAATAACTGTTGATTTTTTTGGTGACGCCAAAGGACATTAAACACGGGAAAGAGGCAGGATGAATGTAGTGGTATCTCAGGCTCGTTGCAAGGATTTTGGCATAATAACTGGATAAAGAAGGGGAAAAGAAAAATTAAATGGTGACCGGACGAGTGTGGGTCAAAGTGACAGGTACCCAAAGAAAAGGATGGACCAGATGAGGGAGGCTGCTGAGCACGCCGCTGAATCACATGGTTTGAGGGCCATAACTTAAAGCAAGTCATTTATCCACCCCAGTTTTTTTTTTTTTAAATGGCAACAACCATGTGCATAAGGATATTCTCACAGTAAAAGCTTCTCTATGCACCATCAAACCAAACGAGAACGTCTCTTTCATAAGAAGACAAGGCTTCCTTCTACCATCATCAAAGGAAAAAAAAAAAAAAGAAAAGATCAATGTGAATCTCATAATTATGAGAATTCAGGTTGGGATACCTCCGTCGTTTATTTTTCTCATTTATTTTCAATACATTTATAACACTATTTACGTGTACAAAACTTATGAAGTATAAAAGTTACACTAAACAATGTTTATGACTATATATATATAGAAAAATTACACTTACCAACACCATGTTTTTTTTTTTAAGGTAAATTTAACATTTATGTTTTATATTACTGTTGTTAATTTTGTTTTAATACTGACTTTATCAATTGATATGTTTTAATTATATTAAAATGTACTTCATTTAAGAGAAATTTTTTACATTAGACTTGGTTGTTTTTGTTTGTTTAAGTTGATTTCGATAAATTTTGATAAAATAATTTATTTTGATTAGAATGTGAATAAAAAATATATTTTATAATTTTTAACTTGTGGTTTAATATTTGGTTATTTTTAATTTAATAAAAATAAAATTAATAAACAAAATAATTATAAAAAGTTGAATTTTTTTATTGTAACTTAATTTCTTTTACATTTTATTTTTTAAAACTAAAATTTTTAACAATATCAAACTTTTTCAAGAAAGCAATTATGCTCATTCTCTAAAGTTTTAGAATCCTCAAGCTAAAATTTATTTTTTTATCATTTTATTTTTATTTTTATATATTTTTACATGAAAAATACTTATGTCAATATCATATACAATCAGATTAAATTTTTAAAAATATTATGATAAATTAATGATGTCATTTGTTATATTTTTAAACTTATTTATTTAATTTTTTAAGATATTACATATTTATTTTATATAATATTAATAATATTATTATATACAAATTCATGAATATTTATAAATATATTAATATTAAATTAAAATTTTAAAAATAATATACTAAAATAACTGACATTAACATATTTTAAAAAAATATATACATAATATCTGCGGTACAATATTAACAGCCCTGGTATAAACTGGAATTCACGATTTTTGCTTTTATGCATTGAATATCAAGTTCTCCATGGGTAGAAGAATCTACATCTCTACAGCGCATCCAATGGTGCAAATTTATCACACCATCAATTTACCCACACCTTTGCTTAGCGAAATAAATAGTGAGAAACAGTTCTTCACTCTCTGTCTCTCACCTTAGATGCCTTGTCTGGTTTACTTCTTAATCTCACCTTTTTTTTTTCTTAAAACCCAAGGGGAGAACAACCGTTTCCATACATCCTAAGGACCGATGCCCTGCTTCTCTACCACACACTAAAAATACAAAATAAAAGAAGCGAGAGAAAATCTAGAGACCCCACAAACCTTTCAGAAAGAAAACATTTCTTCATCATTTAGAAGGCAGAAAGTTTCTCCTGAAAAAGGCTTAAAAACCATGGAGAGAAGTTCACCTTCGAGGAACACAAAGGAAGAAGAAGCCTTGCTTTCCTGCTGGGGTCGTCTCAAGCTGAAGCTTCCATGGACGAAAAGGAAAATAAAAAGTTTGGGCAATAGCATAACGGCAGCTTTCAGGGCAAAGCAACCGAGACCAGTTGGTGGCTTTAGGTACGACCCTTTAAGCTATACTCAGAACTTTGACGACCGTTGTGGAGATGATGATCCTGAGGGCGCTCTATATCGTGGGTTCTCCTCCAGATATGCTGCTTCTTCATCAAAATCAGTTGCAGACAAGTGAAATGACTTCAGCCAGCTGGTTCCAGTCGTTGGAATATGGAGATTTATTCTTTTAAATTTATTTTCTTTTTGTCTTTTCTTTTAATTTTGTTCTATGGAGCAGAGGGAAATTGTTTATGTGTTGCAGTATCGGTTCAGTGCTGAAGTAAATGCTTAGATTGATGATTTGTAAGCTCTTCTTTATGCAGAGAAGAAAATCAATATAGAAACTTAATATATTTAGAAGGCAAAAAAAAAAAAAAAAAAAAACAGTTGTTAGATTTACAGATACATCTTTTTTTTTCTTCCTTCTTGAGAATGTGCTAATTATGAAAATGAAGAGTGCTGGAAGCCTAAAGTTCTTGATATTGAAGTTGAAATGAATCTAATACAGCGGACGGCCATCTACAACTATGCCTTTGGCAGTTGGACAGGTAGCGAGATCGCAGTGCTCGCGTTCACCTCCCCATCAGGATATGCTTGTTCCTTGCATGGTCAAAGTGAAATATAAGAGCACTCCCATGAAAGCCAATCCAGCATCCAAGGCCGCGGAGAGAACATAGTTGTATCTCTGCCACCAACCTTTTCGGTATTTAAAAACATAGTAATTGAAGATGATTTCAATAATAAGCGTGCAATTGAAGTTCAATGATGTTGCAGTTGGCATTGCAGCTGTTGCTCCCAAGAGCACTGGAAGATTGATCAGTGGGATCCATTTCTCGTTAGGGAAAGCTTTGAGGAATAGCCGTATCACAATAGGTCCCAAGGCACCTCCGAGGAAGAACCAGTTGAGAACAGAGTAGTTTCCAAGAGGACCGAAGATCTTTTTGGTCCAACTATGCCCCAGATAACAGATGCATCAAAGAAGACACGGTCACTAGGACATGTCCATGGACTGTTGGGAGGAAGTAGGTGATCCTGACATAAGTTCTCAACTGTAGTCAACAGCCACCTCGCTACTGCAAGGTTGACTGTTCCCGCTATTACAGTTCCTATGCCCTTTTAATAGAAAACAAATAGGAGGAAGGCATTAGCATAAAGCAACTAAAGAAACCATATACAAAGGACCCTGTTCTGGTCTCATATATACTTGACTTAGGATGCAAAAATAGGGGTTTATACTTTATATATTCAAGTCTATCTATATTTATTAATTATTTCCTGCTACACTCAATTAATTCTCTGTTTTGATTCATCAATTAATTATTTCCCTTCAACATACAATTGCTTTTTTCAGGAGATATACCTGGACTACAAACATCGATCTTGGTGGAACCTTCATGAAATGGCCCAGATAGAAATCATTAAGAAAGGAAACTGCCTGTGTCATGCTTATATATCCATAAGTTTTGAAGCAGACATTGGCTGTTGGTTTTCCTGGTAACATGTAACCCATGATGTACTCTGTGATGATATTAAGTCCTGGTGACTGGCAACAGAAAGTGTGAAAATCAGCAAACGAAGATTAGCTGGATACAAAATGTAGTCAGATGTTGAAATTCGAAAGAAAAATCATGCCATAACTCAGAACTAAATAATTTTGTGGTGCTTTAATGTAACATGCTAGCATATATTGTCTGCTTTTTTTGCTAAGGTTTAGTAATTGTCTTTAGGTTCCTGCATCTTTATCCTGCAGAGTTCATATGAAAGTGTGAGTTTGTTAGCTGATTTGTGGTGGCAGTTATGATGCTGACAGGAAGAGTGAAAACTAAAGCAATGGCTGCTGCAAAGATGAGCCCCACCAAGGCATTTGGATTTCATGTTTCAGAAAAATACATAGCGCAAGAGAGAGTAGCAATGTCAACACAAGCAACAGGTAAAACCACCAGTCAGGTATGTTCTTATACTTCTTCAACAACTTTTTATAAATATCTTCTTTTCCCTTGAAAGAAGCTCGCAGTTGTGCAAATATCTTCCTGTTCGAACATTCAACACAAATTTTATGTCAAAGATTAAATAATTAAGTCCAAAACAAGCTAAAATAAGGTAACAGAAATCATTAATAGCTTTTGGTTACTCACTTTCCATTGAAAACAGCCACGTGTAAGAGTAGATATAATGGCAGCAAAGCCTGTACCATAGGAGAGAGAAAAGAGCACACTCAGGTTTACACGTCCCTGCTGCTCATATGCTGGCATTTCTATTTCAAACTTGTCATTTACAATTCCTGATACGTTGTATACTACTCCCTTGTAAGTATACAAATGTGAGGAGAAAATTGGGAAGTTGTGGGCGTTATAACGATTTACTCCCCAGTAGGCAATTGGAAGTACTACATACATAAATAATGCAAACCCTGAGAAGATGTTAACAATTGCGAAGAAAGGGATGACCAGAGGGCTGCCAAGGAAGGAGGCAATGACTGATCAGTTAATTGCAAAGTGTTACGAATAATAACTTAAATTTCATAATAAATTTGTTTGAGATTAATTAGATATTACTTAATGAACAAAAAAACTTGCAAAAGAAAAATTTTAAAAGAAAATAAATTTTTAATAAGCAAGTTTGTATATTTATAAATAAATTTCTATAGGGTTAGATATGAGAAAAATATATAAGAGATTTGTAAGGTTTTATTTGAAAGACACCTCATAAGATTACTGAAGATTTACGTCTTATGTATGTATATGTTTGTATGTTTATGAGTGTATTAGAAGAAACTGAGAGAGTCCACATAAGTATAATACATGAGCGTACATGGGTATGTGTATATTTGGGTTGAAAATATTAGGACTAGAGGAGATTGAGAGTGTCTATGAATATTAATTGTGAGCTATTATATGGATACTTGATATGAATTATATGTTTGTAATTCTTTACAACTAGTGAATTTTTTTTTATCCGTTAATGTAAGTCAGTTGAATCGAATCACATTAAATTCTTATTTTTTGTGTATTGATGGCTTTTAGTCTAACACAAAAGATCCAATGCCAATCCCTCGCATTCCTGGTCCGATCTGTTGGGCTGTTACTGACTTTGGAAATGCCCAGCAGAGCAAAGAAATGGCTGACAATGTGGGGAAAAGGTAGCCTGGAAGCACGTACCAGGAGAAGCTGCAAATAAATGCAATCAAGAAGAATTTCCCTCTGGACATGCAACTGCTGTCTTTCTCGTGCATGGCCCCGTAGAATTATGTATGAAAATAATTGGCAGATTGTGAGTTTTGCATTTCCTTTGAGCATTAACAAAAAAAAACATGCAAATGGCAAAACCATGTTATTCTGTACCATAAAAAAAATGAATTTCGAATTTTTAATAAAATTAAATTTTTCTAAAAGATTGAAGGTAGAGAGGTTATACGACAAACAGGGAAAATGAAGAATAGCAGAGTCACAGGATGTCAAAACCCTGAATACCAAAAACAGAAATCTAGATGGTCAGAAATGGAAAGCCTGGATGAGCATTAGAAAGATATTTGAAGCAAAAAATCTACTCATTAATTTTTGTTTTGGTTGAAAAGGAGTAAAATCTCATTATTATACTTAACCCTGGAATAATATCCAGTAAAATTTCCTTATTTGGCTTCAGTTTAACTTTCCCACAATGTACTAACTTTATTTTGCCTTGGATTCCAATTTTCCAATATGACTTTCGTCCTCTATTCTGGCACTAGGCAGGATAACAACCTTAAATATATACCTGAAACCCAGTTGTCTCCAACTTGTATAGTCATCAAACGTAGCATAGGCACGTGAGGTGGATGTAAAATTGTTGAACAATAAATTCAATTTTAATTACTGTCATAACGTCTAGATCCGGGGATCTATCGCTAGACATTGACTTTTAGGGAGTCGCCACCAATCTTTTTTATCTAGGTACGATTGGTCACCTAAGGAATCTGTCCTTTTAGGGAACACCTAAGTTTAAGGGTCCCTAGAAGAATAGGTTCAGGTCTGCTAACCAGAACAAGGTTCGGGAGTTCGGTTACGTGTGAGGAAGGTTATAGCACCCTCACAACGCCCATCAAAAGATGGTACCAGCTTGAATTTGTGTTATCCAAAAGCCTTAAAATTTTACCAAGTAATTAATTATTGGAAACTTTTCTCAATTAACTCTAATACTTTTAGCAGAAAATTGAGAAAATTTCCTCACCTCAAGAGTATGCAAGAAAAACTACTGTTTCACTTACAGAGGCTCCGTCGTCGGATTATTTAAAAAAACAAAATCAAAATTAAGATAGAAAGGAAGGAAAGAATGATTTTTTTTTTTTTAGGGAAAATTGATACTTTCAACTTTTCCCTAAAAATATTTTTTTTTGAAATTTATTTTTGAGGAAAATTGATACTCAACTTTTCCCCAAAAATATTTTTTGGAAATTTATTTCTAAGGAAAATTGATACTTTCAACTTTTCCCTAAAAATATTTTTTTTTGGAACTTTTGATTTTTTTTATTTAAAGAAAAATAGAAAAATAAAAAAAAAATAAAAAAAGAAAAGTAAAACAAAACTAAAAATAAAATAAAGATAAAAAGAATATTAAATAAACCTAATCTAATAAATAAAAATAATAAATAAACAAATAAAACAAATAAAAATTCAAAAAAAAAAAAAAAAAAACCTGGAGCGGCTCGGCTATCGGCGCGGCTCGGCTCGGCTCAAGGAAGAAAAACGGCTTGGGGGAGCGGCTTGGCAGCTTGGATCGGCTCGGCTCGGCTCGGAGGGGGGCTGGCACGCGCGGGTCAGAATCGGGTCGACGCTCGGGTCGGGTCGAGTTACGGCAAAACGCGCGGATCCTCTGGGTTACTTAAGGCCAAAACGACGTCGTTTTGGGAGGGTATAAAAGGCACCTTCCTCCGTTTTTCGGCAGAACGCTCCCCCTCTCTCTCTCTTCTTCCCTTTTTCTCTCCCTTCTCTCTAGAAAATGAAGAACACCGGTGCCGGATTCTGGAAAAATTCACCGGAATCTGGAAATTTAGCCGGAATTTCGCCAGAAGTTCGCCGGTTTCTGGGATTAGTCGCCGGTTTCTGGGATTCTTCGTCGGAAACTGGACTGGTCGCCGGAAACTTCAATGTTCGTCGGAATTGTTGCCGGAAAATTCAAATTTCGCCGGAATTTTCGCCGGATTCTGGAAATTTCCCAGAAATTTCCAGAAAAAATTTTCGCCAAAAAAATCTCTAAAAATTTTTTCTCACTCCCAGAACACTCCTAAACTTTTTCTAGCTTCCTATACGCCTCTTTTTCTCTCAAATCAGTAGCTTTGCTTCCTGTTTTCTGTGTGTCTTGCATTCTGTTCCAGAGTCCCTTTTATAGGGATTGATCAGGAGTTCCTGATCAATCCCAATTCCTCTTTGGACGGGAATTCAGTCTTTGAATCCAACTGGACTCTTCTGATTGAATTCCCCTCCAGAGTGGGATTCTTCAACTTTGAATCTTAGCCATCCAGAATTAAAATCAAAATAAATAAAAAATACTAGATAATCAAAAGATATGATAATATAAAAATAAAAAAATAATATCAGATAATTCAGAAAAAAAAATCAGATAAAATTAACAGATAAAAAAAAATAACATAAGATAAACCCAAAAATATATTACAAAAAAAAAAAGAGATAATAATAATAATAAATATATAACTATATACATACAATACATATAAATCTAATCTAAATAAAAATAAATACACAAAGATATAATAATAATAATAATAATAATAATGAAATACATAAAATACAAAATAAGAAAAAGAAAAGAAAAAAAATACAGGATTGAAATGGGCCTTACCCCTTTGGGCCAGGCCCAATTGATCTGGGCCCGGACCCAATAAGGTGTCTACAGCTGCCCCTCTTTGCACATTTTCTGTGAAACAGAAATTACGCAAAGACGTAGACACCCAATCAAGACTCAACTCAACATTTTTATTTTTTGATTTTTTTTTTAAAAAAAAATTTAGTTTTTTGTTTTTTGTTTTTTGTTTTTTGTTTTTTGTTTTTTTGTTTTTTTTTGTTTTTTTTTTGTTTTTTTTGTTTTTTTTTGTTTTTTTTTTGTCGAAGTTCCTCTAAACAGAGGCACCACGACTTTGGAAAAATAAATTGCTCCTCTCAACAGAGGCACCACGACTTTGAAAAGTAAATTGCTCCTCTAAACAGAGGCACCACGACTTTGAAAAGTAAATTGCTCCTCTCAACAGAGGTACCACGACTTTGGAAAAGTAAATTGCTCCTCTAAACAGAGGCACCACGACTTTGGAAAGTAAATTGCTCCTCTCAACAGAGGTACCACGACTTTGGAAAAGTAAATTGCTCCTCTAAACAGAGGTACCACGACTTTGGAAAGTAAATTGCTCCTCTCAACAGAGGTACCACGACTTTGGAAAAATAAATTGCTCCTCTAAACAGAGGCAACGGAACTTTGAAAAATAAATTGCTCCTCTAAATAGAGGCACCACGACTTTTGAAAAGTAAATTGCTCCTCTAAACAGAGGCAACGAACTTTGGAAAATAAATTGCTCCTCTAAACAGAGGCAACGAACTTTGAAAAGTAAATACTCCTAGACGATCATGTCTGAAGGAGTTGAAAGTTGTGTTTGAAGGGATTTCAGGAGATTATGCCCAAAGGTCTTATAAATCAACCCCGATACCAAGAGACATCCTATTTCAAGGATTAGGAACTTACCTGACAAGTTTCTTCTCAAACTTGCAAAGTCTTTTCATATCTGTCTTTTTCATGTGGGATGTTGGAACACCCCTGCTTCTTGAATTTGTACACTATACTTTTCTGAAAGTAGTGTATGCTATGCAATGTGCATGATTTTCAATGCATGCTATGCAAATGTTGGCCAATTAATTCCTGTTCAATGTATGGTACTCAAGTTTCTCAAGCTCTTTTCTTTCTTGGGTGTCAAGCCCTTTAATTCCTCAAGGATCCAATTACACTGCTTTTCTAGGATCGAACCAGTGTAACTCTTAATTGTCTCTTCCGCTCAGATTCTTCCTTGTTCTGTTTTTCAATACTTTGGAATAAGCTTCATCAATCGATCATCACTTGACCATCATTCAATGAATTTCTCAGCGCTAGCAAATTTCAAAACAAATTTCATCCACCATCACTGGGTCCTTGTCTCAGCATCAACCATTCCAAAACAGACTTTGTCTACTGATTGTCTTCATCATTCAATCATATCTTGCAAGTCATATCGATCAATTCATCACTTTTCAAGATTTGCCCTATCATCTCTTTTAGGTTTCTACCATTTCTTCATCATCTTAGATTTCTTTTCAAATGAATGTAAGATTCTTTTAAGCACATGTTCATTCATTCATTATCATTTCAAATTTTGACAAATACAATGCAATCAAGCATTTTCTCAATTCATTCTAAGGGTGTAACAATAAGAGGACAGAAAGTGAATTATGGTAAAGATAATCAATGGAGATCTATTTTGGTAGAAAATAAATGGGAAAGGAAATAAATTGGATGTCATTGAGGTAAATGGTATGTCCAAATGATGAATACTCAGACAATTTTCAACATTAATCTAGGATTCTTTTTCAAAAACTCATTCATTTACTGTTGAAGTCATCTTGAGCTTGGCGAACTCTGCCCCAGTCTTTGAGGAATCTTCAGATGTCTTTGATCTTTCATTCATGTGAGCCATTTGACCTGGATCTTTTTTTTTTTTTTGGTACCAAAATCACCCTTTCAGGTTTTCAATTTGAATCTCTTTTTTTATTTTTTCATTTTTTCATTTTCTCATTTTTCCCCTTTTTTTTTTCTTTTTTCTCTTTTCTCATTTTTCATCCATTGTTGATATCTTTCATGTAGCATGATTCCATTGCTTCATCATGAGCATATCTTTGCTCAACCTATGAACATTCAAGTTGAGTATTCACATTTGATCCAAATGGACTTTTCAAGGTTGTAATGTAGGCCAAGGTGAAGGGTCAAAAAAAAAATGGATATAATAGGCTCAAAACATATATTAAAAAGGTTCAAAACCAAAGGATCATTTGATACAACTTGGCATTTTGCCCCACATTATTTCACTACTTTTTCTTTCCTCACACAAAGGATCTCATTACTTTGCCCCAAATCATGTGTGGCATTTATTTTTCTTTTTGCTTTTCTTTCTCTTTTCATCTTTGAGACCTTTTGTGGTGTTTTTTTTTCTTTTTTTTTTCAAAATTTACCCTTCAGTGTAGAGGGTGATCCTTGGTTGGGGTTCTTCAAAAAAAAAAAATGATAAGCTCAAAGGGATAACAATAAATGGTTTTTCAAATGGTAAAAGAAAGATGGCCATTTTTCATCTCAATTGTGAATACCTTTCTTGAACATCATCTATTGAACAGAGCTCATGAACTTGTATAAAAGATTGCACACCTTCAAGACATATCTATTTCACCTTCAGTAACAGCTTATTTTTTGCTCAAATCATCTCCTCACATTGACGTGGATGAGTTCTCAAAATTAAATCCCAGAATCATTGTTATCATTGTCTAAATATTCATCATCTGAAATTTAAGAATGGGAATGTTAAGTTATGAAAGATAACAGGGCATGGAATAATGGTCAAGTGAAAGAGAAAATGTAATGAAATGCATTAACTTGCCCTTATTAAGATGATAACAAGTGAAGTCATATTGCAAAAAGAAATCCAACAATCACTCGAAAAGAAATCTTAAAATGACAAAAAACCTTCAACCCGCCTTATCTCCATTAAAAATTAGCTCCCTATATGATCAGGTGAAGAAATCCCCATTGACATCTTGCCCCTCAATTCATTGTGACTCTCCAGATCCTTTCTGTTCTTGACTTTCACTCAGTACACTAACATGAGGTGTTGTTGTTTTTCCCTGATCAAAACTTACCATTCCATCATTGATCAACCGTTGCACCTTATACTTTAAAGCAGTGCAATTTTCAGTAGAATGGCCAGTAATTCCATAATAATAATCACAATGGGCTGTAGGATCATACCACTTTGGATAGGGTGGTTTAAGCGGTTCCACATGGCTGGGGGCAATCAAGTGGCTATTATAGAGTTCTCGATATAACTCTGTATAAGTCATAGGGATTGGATCAAATACAGGTTTTTCTCGAGTAGTCCGTTGTTCTCGTGAGCCACTTGCTGGATGAGTAGGACGAATTTGGGTTCTTACAGGAGCTTGAATGTTAAGGCGGTAAATGGATGAATAAGATGGTTGTGGGGCTAGCTGGTATGGGTAGGATGAGGCATTATTCACAGCAGGATAGTATGGAGAGTAACCTTGGGATGGATAGGGTTGATAACCCCCGAATTGTTGTCTATCAAAGCTCACAGCTTGAGCTTCAGCTTCTTTCTTTTCTGATGTCTTCTTGGTTTCTCCTCCTCTCAACTTGCCATTTTTTATGGCACTTTCAATAATTTCTCCAGAGATTACCATGTCAGCAAAATTCTTTGTTGCATTCCCTATCATCTTTTCATAATAGGGAGGCTTTAAAGTGCTAACAAACAGCACTGTAGTCTTTTTCTCTATCAGTGGAGGTTGTACTTGTGAAGCAATATCCCTCCATCTCTGGGCGTATTCTTTAAAAGACTCATTTGACTTTTTCTCCAGGTTTTGCAAAGATAAACGATCAGGGGCCAAATCGATGATGTGTCGATATTGGCTGATGAAGTCATGAGCCATATCGCTCCAGGAGCGAATGTGGGTTCTATCCAACTGAACATACCACCTGGCAGCAGAACCAGTAAGACTATCCTGAAAGACATGCATCAAGAGTTTTTCATCATGTGCATGAGCTGCCATCTTCCTGCAATACATGGTGATGTGAGTTTTAGGGCACTTTGTACCGTCATATTTTTTAAATTTCGGTACTTTGAATTTATAGGGGATAACCACATCAGGAACTAGGCAGAGCCCAGCAGCATCAACTGACCCATAAAAGCTAAATCCTTCTACAGCCCGTAGCCTCTGCTCTAACATGCTAATCTTGGAACTTTCCTCAGCCTCTACTCTCATCTTTTCCTTCTCCTTCTCTTTTAAATCATCTAGATCAGGAATTGGTTCTGCTACCTTTTCAGTAAAGACATGATTTATATAGCTATTATACTGCCCTGGGTTGAAAGCTGATGGTATTCCAGGACATGTTGGATATGCAAAATGTTGTGGTGGAACCTCTTGGGCAGACTGGGCTTGAGGTGGGCCAAAACCTGGAGGGTACAATGGGTCAGCCACTTCTTGCTGGCTTGTACTTCCTTCAACTCCTTTTCCTTTATTCATATTATTGAGAGCCTCCAGAATTTTGCTAAGTTCATTTTCAATCTTCTCCTGAGCTTTTTCTAGCTTTTCAAATCTATGAGAACTTTCCTCCTCCATTTGCCTTGCTCTGGATCTTGTGTTGTATGGATGAGCAAGGTTTTTGCTAGATGGAGCTATCCTCGGACCTTGAGTACCATACTTATGATTAGAAATGTTATGCTGTACCTTATGTATGATGCTTTGATACACAAATGAAATGTACATTTTTCTGAATGAAATCTAGTATGAAATGAATGCAAATGATTATGTTAAAATATGATCATGAAAATAATGCAGATGCATACAATCAGACAAACAACATAGTTAGTTCCGTGGATGAAACGTAAGTGATGTTGATGCATAATGTTACATATGGTAATGAAAATGATACACAAAGTTAAACAATCAAAATGATTAGATAAACACCTTTTTTGTGTCTTAACTTCAAGGTATATCTATCATTAGGTAGAAAGGGTTCTATCCTAGGTTTAGGCACTCTTAAGGTTCATTATATGCGATTTTAGGGTCAAAGTCTAAAGGTCCTCAAATTGTTCCTTACATCTTTGTCCATCACAGACTAGTAAGGCACCCTAATCCTCACCCATTACAGGCTACAAGCGAAAAAGGTTCAATTTGAGTGGGAGTATTTCGCTAGCCACCACGGAGGCATTAGACCTCACGAAAGCAATAGGTACTTTACTCCCTCCTAGAGGGACGGAGCTCGGGTGTAGAGCTCATGTTATGCACATGCACATGAATGACATAATTAACAAAATAAAATATGAATGAATAACAACACATATATACAACAAGGTTCAATTTCATTTGGCTTTTGGATAACACAAATTATTTGCTGGCCTGACTCTCAAGGTCCCCAGCGGAGTCGCCAAGCTGTCATAACGTCTAGATCCGGGGATCTATCGCTAGACATTGACTTTTAGGGAGTCGCCACCAATCTTTTTTATCTAGGTGCGATTGGTCACCTAAGGAATCTGTCCTTTTAGGGAACACCTAAGTTTAAGGGTCCCTAGAAGAATAGGTTCAGGTCTGCTAACCAGAACAAGGTTCGGGAGTTCGGTTACGTGTGAGGAAGGTTATAGCACCCTCACAACGCCCATCAAAAGATGGTACCAGCTTGAATTTGTGTTATCCAAAAGCCTTAAAATTTTACCAAGTAATTAATTATTGGAAACTTTTCTCAATTAACTCTAATACTTTTAGCAGAAAATTGAGAAAATTTCCTCACCTCAAGAGTATGCAAGAAAAACTACTGTTTCACTTACAGAGGCTCCGTCGTCGGATTATTTAAAAAAACAAAATCAAAATTAAGATAGAAAGGAAGGAAAGAATGATTTTTTTTTTTTAGGGAAAATTGATACTTTCAACTTTTCCCTAAAAATATTTTTTTTTGAAATTTATTTTTGAGGAAAATTGATACTTTCAACTTTTCCCCAAAAATATTTTTTGGAAATTTATTTCTAAGGAAAATTGATACTTTCAACTTTTCCCTAAAAATATTTTTTTTTTGGAACTTTTGATTTTTTTTATTTAAAGAAAAATAGAAAAATAAAAAAAAATAAAAAAAGAAAAGTAAAACAAAACTAAAAATAAAATAAAGATAAAAAGAATATTAAATAAACCTAATATAATAAATAAAAATAATAAATAAACAAATAAAACAAATAAAAATTCAAAAAAAAAAAAAAAAACCTGGAGCGGCTCGGCTATCGGCGCGGCTCGGCTCGGCTCAAGGAAGAAAAATGGCTCGGGGGAGCGGCTTGGCGGCTTGGATCGGCTCGGCTCGGCTCGGAGGGGGGTTGGCACGCGCGGGTCAGAATCGGGTCGACGCTCGGGTCGGGTCGGGTTACGGCAAAACGCGCGGATCCTCTGGGTTACTTAAGGCCAAAACGACGTCGTTTTGGGAGGGTATAAAAGGCACCTTCCTCCGTTTTTGTGGCAGAACGCTCCCCCCTCTCTCTCTCTTCTTCCCTTTTTCTCTCCCTTCTTTCTAGAAAATGAAGAACACCGGTGCCGGATTCTGGAAAAATTCGTCGGAATCTGGAAATTTAGCCGGAATTTCGCCAGAAGTTCGCCGGTTTCTGGGATTAGTCGCCGGTTTCTGGGATTCTTCGCCGGAAACTGGACTGGTCGCCAGAAACTTCAATGTTTGCCGGAATTGTTGCCGAAAAATTCAAATTTCGCCGGAATTTTCGCCGGATTCTGGAAATTTCCCAGAAATTTCCAGAAAAAATTTTCGCCAAAAAAATCTCTAAAAATTTTTTCTCACTCCCAGAACACTCCTAAACTTTTTCTAGCTTCCTATACGCCTCCTTTTCTCTCAAATCAGTAGCTTTGCTTCCTGTTTTCTGTGTGTCTTGCATTCTGTTTCAGAGTCCCTTTTATAGGGATTGATCAGGAGTTCCTGATCAATCCCAATTCCTCCTTGGACGGGAATTCAGTCTTTGAATCCAACTGGACTCTTCTGATTGAATTCCCCTCCAGAGTGGGATTCTTCAACTTTGAATCTTAGCCATCCAGAATTAAAATCAAAATAAATAAAAAAATACTAGATAATCAAAAGATATGATAGTATAAAAATAAAAAAATAATATCAGATAATTCGAAAAAAAAATCAGATAAAATTAACAGATAAAAAAAAAATAACATAAGATAAACCCAAAAATATATTACAAAAAAAAAAAAGATAATAATAATAATAAATATATAACTATATACATACAATACATATAAATCTAATCTAAATAAAAATAAATACACAAAGATATAATAATAATAATAATAATAATAATAATGAAATACATAAAATACAAAATAAGAAAAAGAAAAGAAAAAAAATACAGGATTGAAATGGGCCTTACCCCTTTGGGCCAGGCCCAATTGATCTGGGCCCGGACCCAATAAGGTGTCTACAGCTACCACAAAAAATGAAATAAAATTCATTAGGTCACTAGGTTCAAGAGGCATAAGCCAATGATAAAATGACAGTATTCTTTTTACCTGAAACGAGAAACCTGAACCAGGCTACTTGGCTACCACATTTGTTCAGGTTCCACCACGAACTTCCTCATAATCCTCGCCTATCCACACGGACCATACCCCAAAACCTGTTTCAAATTAAAATTTAGACAAACGAAAAATGGAATAAGGAACTAAAAGAAAGATGTATTTTTGAAAGAGGGGGAATATTTTTCACCTGTGTGGTGATGACTAGAATCCAACTAGTCAAAAAACTTAATCTTTCTATGATAAAAAGCCGGTATAATATTAACGATACTAATAGCATAAGCTGTGCCGCCTCCAAATGCAGCCCCAGCATTAGCGAAAATAGAGATCAAGACATGTTCTTTAACGTTAAATGGTCCAGGGTTAAGCGTGAACTCCCGGTTTCCTAACCCTGGGATCTTAAACTTGGTGACTGGTAGCACTCCCGCCAGGAACTTTCCCACAGGAAGTGAGGCCACCTGGATGGAGATCATGGTAACCTGGAGTGGCTCCGAACGGTAACTGAAAAAAGTGTTGAGAAGGGAAAGAAGACAGCATGAGAAGAGGCCCGGGAACCACATTCTAAATGTCCAAACAGGGAGTGTCGTGTAATCGTCTTTAGAAACGGTAAGACGAACTTCTTCAATGGGAGAGATGTCATCTTTGTCGACCCCCGAAATGGCGTCGAGACTGTCCTTTATTTCGAGAGACGACATCATTGAGAGTGTGGAGCCGAAAAGACAAGCGTTTCTTTTTGGGGTTTCTTGGGAGAAGGAGAGATTTTCGGTTTCTGAGGGGAGGATCGCTGAAGTGTTTATACGTGTCAAACTATTCAAAGATTCTATGGGATTATTTTACTTGAATAACGTCCCTTGATTAATGCATAACGATCAGCAGGCTGTAAAATGGCTTTGAAAATCACTAAGAATTGCACCCGGACAGTTTCTTGACTGTTTGTTGATGCTTGAGAGTATAAACTGGTAATAATTTTGTGTCAAAATAATCTTTTTTTCATTCAAAATTTAATTTAATGCAAACATCTATTTTTATATATAAAAAGGTGAGTTTGACCTTTGTGTTAATTTAGGTCATTGATTTAAAACTAATTTTGGATTGCAAGTATAATGCCGGCTGGCTTTAAGTATGTACTTCTTTTTATTAGTGATTTAAGTATGTATGTTAAATTCAAGTCTATAAAGTAGTTTTTCACCAAACTTCTTCAAATTACTTCAACCGCAAATTAGTTTACAATCTAATTAATTAGTGAGCTTGTTTTTATATAATGATAATATAATTTTTTAATTTTATAAGTAAAATTAAAAAATGATTACATATATCATTTTATTTTTTAATTATTTTTAAAATTTTTACTATACTCTAAAAATTTATGTTATCCTATTAATCTTACTTATGAATTCTAAAAATTCAACTGTTAATAAAAATATGATAATTTCCCTTAATTGTAATATCAAACTAGTTCTTAAAAGGTAATGTTTTTTATTAGTTGGCAACACGAGTCTACCGATGATATGCAAGAAAAGCTATTATACTCTGTATTTTTGCTTTTAATTATTATGAAAAAATTATCAATAAAAGATTAAAAAAAAAAAAAAAAAAAAGCTCATTTTAGTCAGTATTAATAATAGGAGTATTTGGTTCCAACTTTATATTCCATACTCCCGTACTCCTATTTTCTCTAACAGTAACGTACCATAGGAAAAGTTCTAAAAATCAAAGAATGGCGACCGCTTCAAGTGGTAGAAGCAAATAGGGTAAGGCTAGAGCAGATGGATTGGTTAAGCAATTTTGGGAACAAATATATATATATATATATATTTATGATTCAATCTCGGCACTCCTTCCTTACCTTGAAAGAAATTATGAATTGACCGACCATGTCGATGCTACAAAATTACGATGTGAATTATTTGTGGAAATCAGTTCTCTTGAGTCTTGAGTCTTGACGTGAATCATTCAACATTTTTTAGGTTTTACGCGGTAAGAATGATAAAAAAGGAAAGGACCCGAAACGCTTTTAATACAAAATGATTAACTTATGCAATCACCAACCTATTTTGTAGAGTGATGATACAATTAGAAACTGTAAATATGGCCAACAGTCTGTGTTGTAAATATGACACAACTTTCATACAAATTCTTTCATTAAGCTTAAGTGTTCTTTTGATTCTTTTGACTTGCCGAGACCTTGAGAACAATATAGTAGCAGATTTTAACAGAGTAGATTTTTTTTTCTTTTTTGAGCTAACAGAGTAGATTAATAAGAACAAAACAAGGAAATATGAAGCTTAAAATGTTGGGCACCCATCAACTGATATCCCCTTTGCAGTGGGACAAGATGCTAGATCGCAATGCTCTGGCAAATGATCAGGACCAGCGCCCCACCAGTTCAAACCCTTATTCTCGATGCCCAGTGCAAAATAAAGCAGGACTGTCATGAATGCTACTCCCGAATCCAATGCTGCTGATAGAATGTAGTTATACCTCTGCCACCATTGCTTTCGATACCTGAAGACGAAGAAGTTGCAGATAGTTCCAACCAAAACCCAGGACGTATAGTTCAATGGGGATGCTGGTGACATATTGCCAGTTGCTCCTAAGAGCACTGGCAGATTGATGAGGGGAATCCAAGCCTGACTGGGAAATGTCTTGTGAAAGAGCCATACGACAACTGGTCCCAAAAGTCCTCCCAGGAAGAACCAGTTAAGTGTCGAGTACTGTCCAAGAGAGCTGAAAATTCGCTTAGGTCCAACCAAACCCCAGATAACAGATGCATCAAAGAAGACTCGATCTCCGGGGCATGTCCAAGGACTATTTGCTGGGAGAAGATTTTTATGGCATATGTTTTCAACAGAACTTAGGAGCCACCAGGCCACACCAAGGTTGACAGATCCTGCTAAAACGGTCCCGATGAACTGATATGCAAATGAAACATGTAAGAGAATTAAAAATGCAAGTTAGATGCAGAAAAGTAAAGGTCTTTAAGTCCTAAGAAAAGGAATAAGTATAGCGAGAGAATATATTATAATACCTGAACCAGGAACGTTGATCTCGGAGGGATTTTCATGTAATGACCGAGCTTGAAATCGCTAAGAAAAATAACTGCCTGAGCCATGCTAATGTACCCATAGGTCTTAAAACAGACATTGGTTATTGGTTGTCCAGGCAATATTGCTCCCATTATATACTCTGTAATGATATTTAGCCTGGCGTCTGCAAGGAGAGAGCATAAACATTCGTAAATTAGGATCTAAAAGTAAATATAACATATAAATAAATGAAAATTAGAAAAAAAAAATTAATCCTTCTTGATAGGAAAATTGCCCATCTTAAATTACTTAATTGGTTATAACGCTGATAGGCAGGGTGAAAAAGAAGGCAAGTGCAGCAGCAAATATCAGTCCCCACCAAGGCATCTGGACATCCTTTTTAAGGAAGATGCAGAGTGCAAGACCAGCAAGACTTGCGCCGGCAAGAAGCTAATGAAACCACCATGAAGGTATGTCCCTGTAGTTTCTCATCAACCAAGTATGTACATCGGCCTTTTCCCTGGAAGAAGCTCTGTATCTACTATAAATTTCCCTGTAATTAACATGGTCTTTACTTAAGATGCTGCAGTAGTAGATACTAAATGATAATTGGAAGTCTTGGAAACTGCAATTGGAACAATGAATTTTCTTTTTGAAAAAGCATAAAGAATTGAATTACCTTCCATAGAACAAGGCCACATGTGATACTGTGGATGCAATAGTGGCGAAACCAAGCCCAAAGGAAAGAGCGAAGAAAGTACTCAAATGAACCCTCCCTAACTTGTCGTATTGAGGCAAATCTAGCTCGAACTTGTCATTAACAATCATTGTAACGTTATACGACTGACCTTGAGCTGTGAACAAGTCTGACGAAAATATGGGAAAAGTTTTTGCATTGTATAGGTTTAGCCCCCAATAAGAAACCGGTATCACCAAATAAACTATCAAGGCATATCCTATGAAGACATTTATAATGGCAAAGAAGGGAGAAACAAGTGGGCTAAACAAGAAGGAGGCAACTGTTGTCCAGTCAAGTGTAAAGGCCCCTAAGCCAACTCCATTCAAGCCTGAGCCAATTTGGTGGGCAATTACTGAATGGGGGAAGGCCAAGCACACCAAGGAGATGCTTTGCAAGGTTTGGAAGAGGTAACCTGGGAACACATACCAGCAGAAGCTACAAACTAATGCAATCACAAAGAATTTCACTCGTGATATGCGACGCTTGCCATCATTTTCTTCTTTTTCATGCAAAGTCCTGGAATATCAGCAGTAAAATTTATTAGGATTCAGGTCCGCCAATCAATAGCACTAGTTTATAAGGAACTCTCTCTTGTTGCTGAATGCTTCATCAAATAATGAAAGTACAATATAACCCCCCCCCCCCCAAAAAAAAAAAAAAAAAACCAAAGAAATGTATATTATCAAATTGTATAAAGTACTTACCTGAAGAGAGAAATTTGAACCAGGGTAGAGGGCCACCACATATGCGCCGGCTCGACCACATACTTCCTCAGGAGCCCTGCCCAACCATATCCCATAATCTGCACTCAACACACCACACGCCACATGCCGATGAACATAATTAATTAAAATACCAGAAAAAAAAAAAAAAACCCGAAACAAACTGTGGCAGTATTGCTAATTAAATCTTTCGAAATGTAAAATGATTCGTATCAGAATGACAGAATCATATCTCTTTGTTTTTTCTTTTTTTTTCCCTACATTACTTAACATCAAACCAAGTGAAAGTTATATATCAAACCTGAGTACCTGACTTCTTTTAAAACTGTTAGCATACCTCATTAACACATTCTCCTATATTCTATCTCTTTTTTTGTGGGTCTTACTTTTGAACCTGGAAGGTTTAAAGTAGAGTAAACCAACCTGTGTGGTAATGATAAGAAGCCAACTAGCCAAGAAAGAGATACCCCTCCCATAAAAAGCCTTGATAATGGTAACTATACAAACAGCATAAGCAGTACCGTTCCCGAAAGCACTCCCAGCATTAGCAAATATCGTAATCAAAACATGTTCCTTCATGTTAAAAGGTCCCGGGTTAAGCGAGAATTCCCTTGAACCAAACCCAGTTATATGAAACTTCGTCGTAGGAAGTACAGAAGCCATGAACCTTCCGATGGGGAGAGTTGCGACCTGGACAGTTATTTGGGTGATGACGAGTGGCTGAGAACGGTAGCCAAAGAACTGGTTCAGGAATGAAAGAAGCGCACAAGAGAAAAGACCCAAGAACCACATGCGGAAAGTCCATACTGGGAGTGAGGGGTCATCGGTGTTGGGCACTGTTAGACGAACTTCTTCAATTGGAGAGAGCTCGCTTTCGTCCATTAAAGGCTCCTGTTTGAGTACTTTCTCATCTAGTTTCGGTGTTGCTTCTACTTCCACAGTTCCCATAGAGAGAGCAAAAGTCAAACCAAAGATAAACTAATGAATGAGCCTTAGCTGCAATGCTGCTTCTTGTTTTGCACGACAATGTCACCTTTTATTCAGGGAGGGAAATTTTTCGCTGCAATTTTTATTGGGTGCTTGTTACTCAACCATAAATAGAATTGTCTGTGTATACGGTAAACTTTAGCTGTCATGCATCCTTCAAAAAGTTAAACAAAATCATTTTTGTTTGGATAATGCTACCTATAGACATATTTCCATATGCATAAATTGTATACAATTGCATTTTTTTTTTCAATTTTTATTTTTAATTTAATCTTTAATTTCTTAAACTTTTATGTATATGTATGAAATTTATATACTTGCTATGTATATATAATATTTCCCTTCTTATTTTCTTTTTTTACTCTTCAAATTATAATTGCCCATTTTTTCAAAATAAGGATAATTTTAAAAAATTATAATCAATAAATATTTAAATTCAACTTAAAGTTTCTTAAACTTTGCACAAAATCAAAATAAAATACAATGCATAATATAAATAGAATATTATATATTTTTTGGGTTCAACTTCTCCAAGATCGACCGGGTCAGGTCTTAGTCTTACTTTTTTAATGGTGATTTCTACATCAAGAAGTAAAGAGTGATTAAAATTGTTTAATTAAAGTCATGAGTTTGATTTTTGGGCTAATTTAGGTCATTAATTTAAAGCTAAGTTGGATTGCAAATATAATGCCGGCTGGATTTAAGATTCTATCTTAATTTCAAGTTCATAAAGTAGTTTTTCACCAATTACTTCATACACATTAATTTTACAATCTACATAATTATAAAACCAAAATAGGTCATTAAAGGTAATTTTATCATATCTGGCAACTCTAATTCTATCAATGACATGCAAGAAAAGCTAATATGCTATGTTTTTTTTTGCTTTTAATTATTTATGAAAAAATTATCACTAAAAATTTTTTAAACTGAAATAGAAAAAGCTCATTTTGTGTATTTTCGCTTTTAATAATAGGACTGTTTCGTTTCCATAGGAGTTTAGTGGGTTCAATTACAAAATGCTGGTTCCAGCTGCCAAATGGAACTTTTATCGCAGGAAAAGTTGTAAATATCGAAGAATGCCAACCGCTTCAAGTGGTAGTAGCAAATAGGGTAAGGTTAGAGCAGATGGATTGGTTAAGCAATTTTAGAAACATATACATGCATGCTTCCATCTCAGCACGCCTTACATTGCAAGAAATTATGAATTAATTGCCCGGCATATCTAGGCTTCAAAATTGCGAATTAGTATGAATTATTTGTGGAAATCAGTGCTCTTGAGTCTTGAATCTTGACTTGAATCATTCACCATGTTTCAAGTTTTATGTGGTAAGAATGATAAAAAAGGAGAGGATACCGAACGCTTTTAATCTAAAATGATTGACTTATGGAAAGACCAATCTATTCTGTATTGATGATACTATTAAAAACTGTAAATATGACAACTTACATTCCAACCCAGCTAGCTAATTATTATAAATCATACAAATTCTTTCGTTAAGCTTGAGTGCTTTTTTTTTTCTTTGACTTGCTGAGACCTTGAGAACAACAAAGTAGGAGGTTTTAAAAGAAAATTTGTTATGAACATAACAAGGAAATGCGAAGCTTAAAATGTTGGGCACACATCAACTGAAATCCCCTTTGCAGTGGGGCAAGATGCTAGGTCACAGTGCTCTGGCAAATAATGAGGACTAGCACCCCACCGGTTCAAACCCTTATTCTCAATGCCCAGTGCAAAATAAAGCAGGACTGTCATAAATGCTACTCCTGCATCCAATGCTGCTGATAGAATGTAATTATACATCCGCCACCACTGCTTTAGATACTTGAACACGAAGAAGTTGAAGATAGTTCCAACCAGATATTTAAATTACGGTAACGGTTATGTTTTCAGTTATGTCGTATTTATCACGGTTGTAGATATAACGGAGATTTTCGTAATCATTATTGCTATCGCAGTCATAAATTTTTTTTAATTTTTTCAATTTGCTATAAAATATAATAATTTTAATTATTAATCATAAAATCTCTTATTTTATGATTTTTAAAGTAATTTATATCATATTATGTATTTTATTTATTTAAGAAAAAATATTTATAGTAAAATATTCATATTTAAAAAATTATTCATATGATAATTAGAAAATAACAAAAGATAAATAAAATGTAAAAAATAAATAATTATAACGAATGATATATTTAATTATTTAATTATTGTACTCATCAAATTATTATCGAATTATATTATGCATAAATCAAATAATAAGTGATTAGACATCCATAAATTAAATAAAAGCATTACTATTTATGGACCAAGAGAATTGCTTTTTATAAGCTTACAGTAAATCAAATTTGACATTCTTTATGTTATAGGCAATCTTCAACAATAATAGACTCACGTCATATTTTTCTGCCTCTTGACTAAATTGCACAGACTTACACAACTTCTTATTCTCTTACCTTCCATTCAAAATTTTTTTTTTCAAACCTTCATCTCCATCCTCATCTCTCAGTTCTCTTTTTTTTTTTTTTTTTCTGATGTGTGCTATCTACTTATCTCCGTCAACCTCAAGTCTCACTCTCATATTTTGTATCTCATTTTAAGTCATAATAACTCATGCCCCCTTCTACCAATGCATCATAGCCCAATCCAAACCTAAACACACAAAATCACGACAAATTTAAAAATAAAAAAAATAATAATATAAATGTTGAATTAATTGCTTACCTTAAATTGCATATACTTGATCTTAATTAAAATTGAATTTGAGAGAATTGATATTTTTGAAAGTTTAAGTTTTATAGGTTTTTCTTTTCTAAATTTGTAAATTGATGTTTATTTTTTTTCTTGCTGTTTTTATTTTAATTTTTTAAACATAATCAAATGAAAAATTTTTTCTTGAAATTTTAAATGAAAAACGGAGTAGTGGGCAATAGCGGACTGTTATTGCTACTATTCAACGTTACGCTGTAATTTGCGGTCATGATACATTCGTTGTAAACGAGATTCAAATTCTTTCTCGTATTTTATTAAATAGCAGTGACGGATGGTGGTGCGACTGCGAAATAACGGCCGCTATCCGACTGCTATTTAAATCTTTGGTTCCAACAAAAATCCAGGAAGTATAGTTCAATGGTGATGCTGGTGGCATGTTACCAGTTGCTCCTAAGAGTACTGGCAGATTGATAAGGGGAATCCAAGTCTGACTGGGAAATGCCTTCTGCAGGAGCCAAACGACAAATGGACCCAAAAGTCCTCCGAGAAAGAACCACTTAAGTGTTGAGTATTGTCCAAGAGAGCCGAAAATTCGCTTAGGTCCAACCAAACCCCAGATAACAGATGCATCAAAGAAGACTCTATCACCGGGGCATGTCCAAGGACTATTTACTGGGAGAAGATTTTTATGACATGTTTTCAACAGAACCTAGAAGCCACCAGGCCACACCAAGGTTGACAGATCCTGTTAAAACTGTTCCGATTAACTGATATGCAAATGCAATAGTGGAACAACGTAAGAGAAATAATAATGCAAGTTAGACGCAGAAAAATAAAGATCTTGTAGTCCTAAGAAAAGAAGTATAGAGAGAATAAATTATAAAACCTGAACCAGGAACATTGATCTCGGAGGGATTTTCATGTAATGACCGAGCTTGAAATCGCTAAGAAAAACAACTGCCTGAGCCATGCTAATGTACCCATAGGTCTTAAAACAGACGTTGGTTATTGGTTGTCCAGGCAATATTGATCTCATTATATACTCTGTAATGATATTTAGCCCTGGCGTCTGCATGGAGATAACATAAACATTCGTAAATTGGGATCTTAAAGTAAATATAACAGACAAATAAGTGAGAATTAGAGAAAAAAATTAATCCTTCTTGATAAGAAAATTGCCTATCTTAAATTACTAGATTGGTCGTGGCTGTGATAATGCTGACAGGCAGAGTGAAAAAGAAGGCAAGTGCAGCAGCAAATATCAGTCCCCACCAAGGCATCTGGACATCCTTTTTAAGGAAGATGCAGAGTGCAAGACTAGCAATAATTGCGCCGGAAAAAAGCAAATAAAACCACCATGAAAGTATGTCCTTGTAGTTTCTCATCAACCTAGTGTGTACATCAGCATTTTCCCTGGAAGAAGCTCTGTATCTACTATAAATTTCCCTGTAATTAACATGGTCGTTACTTAAGATGCTGCTTTAGTAGATATTAAATGATAATTGGCAGTCTTGGGAAGTGGAATTGGAACGATGAATTTAACTTCTGAAATAGTACTAAATAATTGAATTACCTTCCATAGAACAAGGCCACATGTGTTACTGTGGAAGCAATAGTGGCGAACCCAAATCCATAGGTGAGAGCGAAGAAAGCGCTCAAATTGACCCTCCCTAACTTCTTGTATTCAGGCAAATCTAGCTCGAACTTGTTATTAACAATCAATGTAATGTCATACAATTTACCTTGTGTTGTGAGCAAGTCCGACGAAAATATAGGAAAAGTTTTTGCATTGTACAGGTTAGACACCGGTATCACCAGACATATTATCAAGGCATATCCTATGAAGGCATTTACAATGGCAAAGAAGGGCGAAACAACCATATCCCATAATCTGCACTCAACACACAACACGCCTCATGCCAATGAACATAATTAATTAAAATACCAGAAAAAAAAAAGCCAAAACAAAACTAACTGTGGTAGTATTGCTAATTATAGTATTGCTAATTAAACTTTTGAAAGGTAAAATGATTCATATCAGAATCATATCTTTTTGTTTTTTCTTTATTTTCTATACCAATTCAAATGAAAGTTAATTCATCAAATCTGACTTCTTTTAAAACTGTTACCATATGTCACTAACGTATACTCCTATATTTTATCTCTTTTTTTAGGGTCTTGCTTTTGAACCTGGAAGGCTAATTAAAAGTAGAGTAATCCAAATTGTGTAGTAATGATAAGAAGCCAACTAGCCAAGAAAGAGATACTCCTCCCGTAAAAAGCCTTGATAATGGTAACAATACCAACAGCATAAGCGGTACCGCCCCCGAAAGCACTCTCAGCATTAGCAAATATCGTAATCAAAACATGCTTCTTCATGTTAAAAGGTCCGAGGTTAAGCGAGAATTCCCTCGAGCCAAACCCAGGTATATGAAACTTCGTCGTACGAAGAACTGAAGCCATGAACCTCCCGATGGGGAGAGTTGCTACCTGGACAGTGATTTGCGTGATGACAAATGGCTCCTTACGGTAGCCAAAGAACTGGTTCAAGAATGAAAGAAGCGCACAAGAGAAAAGACCCAAGAACCACATGCGGAAAGTCCTTACTGGGAGTGAAGGGTTATCGGTGGTGGGCACTGTTAGACGAATTTGTTCAATCAGAGAGAGCTCTCAGGATCCTCTTTGAGTACTTTCTCAGATAGTTTCGTTGTTGCTTCTATTTCCATAGTTCCCATAGAGAGAGAGACAATCAAACCTAAGAGAAACTAATGAATGAGTCTTAGCTGCAACGCTGCTTCTTGTTTAGCACATCAATGTCACTTTTTATTCAGGGAGGGAATGTTTTGCTGCAATTTTTATTGGGTGTTTTTTGGGGTCAACTTCTTCAAGATCCTTCGGGCAAGGTCTTAGTCTTATTTTGTTTGAACGGTGATTTCTATATCTTGAATCAAAGAGTAGGTAAAATTGTTATTCGATATGAATTGTTTGCAAAGGCAAATTAATCGTTCATTCAAAGGTTTAACATAAGTTTGGGAATAAATTAAAGAGAATCAACAAATTAATTTTAGGTCGTCCCCAAACTGTCTGCTTGTTATGTGTACAATCATGGTGGATATTCACATTAGTGTTCATGAACGTAGATTTACGTTAGAGGACAGCGTGCATATTATATGCATTGAAAAGACAACCAAAGATTCTAAAATTGCATAGATTCCAAAAATTTTAGGAAAAGGTTGAAAATTAAAGTACAAACTAAATCCTCCCAGCTCGCTTTATTCGTCTCAACCAAAGTCTAAATATGGGCATTTTTACATTGTTCTTTCTCTCAGAATAAATAAGATCATTTTTTATTTATTAATCCAAATATGATCTTTGCACTATCTGTTAAAACGTCTCTAATTCTCATTATATAATTTTAATTTTTCTCTCCAACTTGGTTTGCACGCTCATATACCTTGGAGATTGATTTTTCTTTCTTTTTGATATTGAAATAAGAGTTAAAGATGTTTAAACTCAAATCCAAATGTTATAATATGTCACAATTTTTTTTTAATTACTCATTCAAAATGTTATTGGCTAGACTGATTTTTCATTTCACCTGTTTCAATGGAAACTTTGAATTATACACAATTGGATTAAATTGCATTATTTCAATAGAAAAAAAAAAACGAAAATATGTCGTTCTTAGAGAATGAAATGAGATGAAGGTGGTTTTTTTTTTTAATTATGATGATGATGACATTTGACAACTCTCATTTTTTTATTTTAAAAAAAATCAAAATTTATTTTTTAGCATACTAAATTATTAACGACCGTGCTTAAATAAGATCTGATTTATAGGCGCGTACCTCGGCACAAAAAAATTTCATAAGGCAATTGCATTTTTTTTTTTTTTTGGGAAAAACCATGCTTCTTCCAAAGATGCAAAGCAAATCCAGTTAAGATTGGGCTAGGCCTTGTAATTTAAGCTTCTATCTAAATTAATGCCCACATTAGCCCTTTTGGGCCAATAAGTTAAGCCCAATATTAAGCTTACAAGGCCTAGAGGTTTGGGTTCCTATCCAAACCAATTTCCTACCTAAATGGGCTATACTGGTGGGCTGATCTCGTTTTCCCTTTGACCTTTTTAAACCCAAAACGACGCCGTGGGGATCTAGTGAACTACCGCGGCCATTTTAATATTATTACGTGGCAGTTTCCGAGAGTGACGTTGCACCGCAAAATCAAACAAAAGCAAACCCGGACGAACTTTGATCTGTAGCAGCAACCAGCACTTCTATAAAATTACTATATTCACAAGCAACTGTCTGAGTCCTCCACCAACCCACTCGCGGCCTCCGAATCAGACATTCCACTTTTTTTATTCTTGTTATTGCAGCCGAAACGCTTCGGAACTTCAAAACGCGAATAATGGCGATGGCAATGAGCCTTCGTAGATTCTCTTCCTCCATCAAGTCTCCAGTCAGAGTCACACCTCTCTTCAGTGGCAGCTCCCTCTATTTTATGGTCTAAAATCTGAACTTTTTTTTTTTTTTTTTTTTCATTTAGTTAAATTTATAATAATTATTATTATTTTTTGCAGTCAACAGCTGCGGCAGAGAAAGAGAAAGCTCGTGCTAACGTAAGCCTTATGGTTTTCAGAAGATGTTTAGATCTTTGTTCTTTAACTGTGATTTATGCTAATACCAAAAAAACAAAAAAAACGTGTTTGAGTTTGCAGTGGGTACATCGGTTGAATGCGCCGCTTGAAGAAATCGATCCTGAAATTGCTGACATAATCGAACTCGAGAAAGCTAGGCAATGGAAGGTATTAATCAATTCAAATGACAAGCCTTTTTTCGCATTTCAGATTTTAACTTTATAATCTGTTGGTATTTGATCCATTGGAAAAGAAGAAAATTATTTTCTTTTTCTGTAACTTTAGTTAGTTATTGCCTAATTGAGAGATTAAATTTGTTTTTATAGGGATTAGAACTTATACCATCCGAGAATTTTGCATCCGTCTCGGTGATGCAAGCGGTAGGCTCTGTCATGACCAATAAATACAGTGAAGGGTATCCTGGTGCTAGATACTATGGAGGGAATGAGTATGACAATCTACTTTGCTTTTGTATATTGATTTTTTTCACAGCTAATTTCAATTAGAAATTGAATTGATTTTTTTCAGACTGATTCTCATTGTTCAAGAATTGAATTGGAAAATAAATATATTGGCATATGAGGTTTTTACTTTCTAGTACAAATTCTTAGTAGGGTAAATTTGTAATGTTCTTAATTCTTATTTGACCAGGTACATTGACATGGCTGAGTCCTTATGTCAAAAGCGTGCCCTAGAGGCTTTTGGGTTGGATCCTGCAAAGTGGGGAGGTGAATGAATCATGCACGCCATTTCTTTTCTATTCTGGGCTATGGTTATTTTTGAGGGACCTTCATGTTGAAGTCTTATGAAAATGCGAACTTAAGTTTCATCTTTAGTTGTACATCTGTTTTAACTTTTCATTTTGAGCATGTGAAGGATTTTGCATCGGGAATACCTATTTTCCTTGAGACAGCATATAACTTATCCTGTATCTGTTTCATTATTGCAGTCAATGTGCAGTCACTTTCAGGGTCTCCTGCTAACTTTCAAGTTTATACTGCATTGTTGAAACCTCACGAACGAATTATGGCACTTGATCTACCCCATGGCGGGCATCTTTCACATGGTTATCAGGTGCTTACTAGTTCTATAATCTTGAGCTATTCTGCTGAACTAGGTTTTATTTTGTCTGCTCATGGCAGTTAATATTTTAGTTTTATTTTTTTGATCTGCCTTTATTTTCTAAAGAACAGTATATCAGGTTATGCCACCTTTCCATAAGATCCCTTTGGAAAGTGAAACATTATTCTAAGTCCACTCAACTGGTGCTTAACGCTTATAGTGTTAAACTCAAATTTTGATGTTTTCTTTGCATTATGCAGACTGACACTAAGAAGATATCTGCTGTGTCCATATTCTTTGAGACAATGCCATATAGATTGGACGAGAGTACTGGCTATATCGACTATGATCAGGTAGCTCTTCTATACTATTCTATGTTGGTAGAGATGCTTAATTTTCTTTTTATAACATTTGTGCATCTTCAGAAACAAAAATGTATGCATTTCAAATAATCTACACAAGTGACTTGGTAACGGTATGCTGTACAAAACAAGGGATGTGATTTTGATCACCGTTTCTTTTACTTTCACAACCCTTTCTAAATTCATGTCTGGAACATTTTGTAAACATTTGTTACATGCTGTATCTTTTATGCATAATTTGACTTAAAAAGGACATGATTATATTTTTATAGTTCAAAATTTTTCAATTTATTGGTTTGAAGTTTTCAAGTCATATCAGATTTTCACATCAGACGTATGGAACTTACATTTATATTTTAAATAAAATTCTACAGTGAAGTGGAAGCAAAAGGTCTTTTCTGGGTGGAAAGTACTTTGCACACTTTTTTCTTTCATATAAATATTTTCATGGAAATTTTACTTGAAAGACTCTTTAAAAGAGTTGATTTAGATGAATAAAAATGTTTGCAGTTGGAGAAAAGTGCGGTGCTTTTCAGACCAAAACTTATAGTTGCTGGTGCCAGTGCTTATGCTCGCCTTTATGACTATGCACATATCCGCAAGGTAAACACCTTTGTGCTTGACTTGCAGTCAGAAGAATCTGATTCAACATTGAGAAACTAAGAGACTTTAATTTTGATTTATTGACAGGTTTGTGACAAGCAGAAAGCTATTCTGTTGGCTGACATGGCACATATTAGTGGTTTGGTTGCTGCAGGTGTTATTCCATCTCCTTTTGAATATGCAGATGTTGTGACAACCACAACACACAAGTCACTTCGAGGTCCACGTGGTGCTATGATCTTCTTCAGGAAGGGAGTGAAAGAGATTAACAAACAAGGAAAAGAAGTGAGTATAAAACATTATTCAAGTTAGTTTTGGTATGTTTGTCTCTCTGTTTCTAATGAGTGGAATGAATGGAAAAGAGGAGGAAAAATTGAGTCCAAAATAAATGCATGCATGGCTAACCTTGAGTATCACTTTTGTAGTAACTTTTCCTATCATTTCTTGTTTGAAATTCTATAATGTAAAGCAGGCAGAGTGACAATCAATTTTTTGAGTTCCATCCTACAGGTGATGTATGATTTGGAAGACAAAATTAATCAAGCTGTCTTTCCTGGACTTCAAGGTGGTCCGCATAATCACACCATAGCTGGTTTAGCAGTTGCATTGAAACAGGTATTTTTTGATAAAAAATTTGTGGTTATGCAAGCAAAATACATGATGCCAGGCTCAGGCCATATAATTTTTTTATCCAAGTTAGCCAAGAGTATTTAGGCTTCATGAGTTTCACATATGTGATTATAGGTCAGAACACCCGAGTACAAGGCTTACCAAGAGCAAGTTCTCAGTAATTGCTCGATATTTGCTCAGGTATGCCGAATGATCCAAATCCTACTTGCTTATGTGAATTCATTTCTTTACCATTATGGATAACACTGTCTTATCCACTCTGAGTGATTTAACTGTGCTAGTTGCAATTCTGTGTTTGCTGTTTATGTAGAGGTTGCTAGAAAAGGGCTATGAACTAGTATCTGGTGGAACCGAGAACCATTTAGTCTTGGTCAATTTGAGAAACAAGGTATGAGGTTCTTGGACCTTTTGAACTGTTTTATAGAAAATTCTTTAGCCTTTTATGTGATCATGAGAATTCCTACAGACTAATTGGATAGGAACTTATTTAATAGGGCTGGAAACTTTTCAACCCTTTAACTGACCAGAACTCTGTAAATAGATTGTAATGAAGTTTTAAATTTCAATTGCTTTTATTTAATTGGTAAATAAAGTCTATAGAATTATAAAAGAATAAGTTCCCTGTTTCTGGAATGCTGTTCAACAGGGTATTGATGGCTCAAGAGTTGAGAAGGTATTGGAATCGGTTCATATTGCAGCCAATAAAAACACTGTTCCTGGCGATCTGTCTGCTATGGTTCCAGGTGGCATCCGTATGGGTATGGACCTATACACCTTGATCATAAAGCATATGTTTCTTATGGTAGTTAGCTAGGTCCCTTAGATTTTAAATTCTGTGGTTTCTTGTATTCAGGAACCCCAGCTCTCACATCTAGGGGTTTTGTTGAGGAAGATTTTGAGAAGGTAGCTGACTTCTTTGATGCAGCTGTCAAATTGGCCTTGAAAATCAAGGCTGAGACAAATGGTATTTTTCTCTTCATCAGTCACCTATACAGCAATATCTTTATCTGTTGTCAAAAGGTGGGAGTGGATTTAGTCACCTAAAATGTATGCTTACATTATTTCCCTTGAATTGCAATAAATCCAGGAACAAAGTTGAAGGATTTTGTAGCAACCCTGCAGTCAGATGCGAACATTCAATCTGAGATTGCAAAGCTCCGACAAGAAGTTGAGGAGTATGCCAAACAATTTCCAACTATTGGTTTTGAGAAAGAATCAATGAAATACAAGGACTAAAGAGGACTCTTTTACATACAAGGTTTGTCAGCTCTATAGAACTGCTTTAACTAGATGCTGTTCCAAATTGTAGCATGTAATCTTTTAGAGGAACGCTGTCTTATTGTATGGCTTTGAGAATCTATTGCAATGCCAAAATATGCAGAGATTGCATTTAGCATCGTTAGGGTCAAAAAATAAGTGCATGTGGAGAAATCTATAGATATCCTCTTGTAATGCCAAGAAATCTGATTTCTACTTCTCTGTTAAGCTTTAACATATGTTTGTGCCATCAATCAGATATGATCGAACACCTGATTGAGCATGCTGCTTTATAGAAGTTAAAAGCTTTTGATTGCTTTTGTTCCATACATTTATTGACCCTTATCAATATTGCAGATGTAATTGGTTACAAATCCCTAAAGCCACTCTCAAGTTCCTGTTGTCAACTGAAGAGAATAAATCAGAGATAAAACGATTTGCCATTGACAATACAAGGATCATATTGTCGTTACATATATGAGTGAGATGATATCCTTAGGCTTTCATTTTGGATGTGTGAATTATACTCGGTTTAAATTCTTCTTCCTCATGTTAGCGTCAAAGTAGCTTGCAATTGTTGCCCCGTTGGTAACATCCAATGAAATCTGAATGATCTGCGCAATTCAGCAAGTGGAAGTCCAAAGTAATTTGAGTTTGCTTCTTGGCTAAATTAACAAAAAAAGCTTTTGAATTTTATCATTTTATTGAAATAAATTTTTATATTTTTATTACATTCAAATAAGCTTATAATTTTTAATTTATTCTTAAATAAGTTGTTAATTTTTAATTTGTATTTAAGTAAGGGCTTAACATATAATTCGTACTTAAATATAAAGGTAAATAAAGATTTATTTAATTATAAATAAAAAATAAAAAATTTTACATATAATAAAAGTATAAAAATTTATTTTAAAAATAAAATAATTTAAGGATTTTGTTAATATTTTACCTTGTATTTTTCATGTATATTATAAACATTGTCACGTGATTAATTTTTATGTCAAATATAAATAATGTTGTAGTAATTCCATCATTAAAAATTAAAATATACAAGGGCCAGGATTGCGTTATAGAGAGAAAAGAAAGCACGTTGTTCACTGGTACTGTTTTGTAAGCTTATATTTTGGTAAAAAAAAATTATAATTTGAAAATAAAAAAGTTGTAGGTATTAAAATTAAAATTTTAAATTTATTAAATGTTATTTTTAAAATTGATTGCATTAATCAATTAAGATAAATTTTGAATTTTTTTGTAATTTTATTTTTAAAAAATATTATTATCTTTTTCTTAATTGGGGAAAAAAAAACCCAAAGAAGCAAGAAAAAAAATAATGTTTTTTTCTTTTTAATCTCGGTATTGACCATGTTGACCATATGTTAATTTTATTTTATTGAAAGGAAAAAGTTTGACTATTTGACGGTCCACTATTTGCTTTTCACTCTTGTCTCAGACAAGTAGATAGGAATTAGGATAACGTAACAATTGAAGTACCGTAACTCTTACAACAAAATGCTTCACTCAAATAACTTTTATAATCCATCCACCTTTGTCCGATGGCTTCTTTGCCTTCATATGCCGGCAGTGGCACTCTCAAGCTCGAATCAGACTCCAGAAAGCACTCCCCCACTTCTCTTTCCTCAGAAAAGGTATTCTTCAATATCTTTCCTTAACTTTGTTTTTTATATGTGTGCAGTAAAAGTAACTGAATTAACGAATTCCATCCATGTATTTCCTAGCCACTGATAATGGGCTATTATTTATATTTTATGATATGGGATTTCTTTTTTACTTGCAACTAATTCTATTTCATTCTTCATCTGCCAAAATTATTGGCTTTTTTATTTGATTTTTTCTTGTAATTTTTAGTATAATTTAGCAAGAACTATGTTTTGTTCCTTTTTATTGATGCTATGGTGCATATTGATTTTCAGAGTCCAAGGATATCTTATCCAAGGACTCATACATTCACCCAATCAGATGGCAAGTCAGATTCAGTTAGGTCTGTGGATTTCCAAGAAGCACTCTCAATTATAAAAGATGGTTCAAGTTTTGAAACATCTTGCTATGTCCCCCTCTTGCAAGAATGCATCAACAGGAATTCGTTTTCAGGGGCTCAAAATTTTCATTCTCATATCATAAAGACAGGAACTCATCAAGATTTGTTTGTTATGACATTCCTTGTCAATGTTTATGCCAAAAGTGGAGCCATGGAAAATGCTCGAAAAGTTTTTGTCAGTTTACGAAGGAAAAATGTTGTCGCATGGACTGCATTGATGACAGGTTATGTTCATAATGATCAACCAGATGTTGCCATCGATGTTTTCCAAGAGATGCTGAAAGTCGGGTCTTATCCAACGAATTATACTTTAGGAATTGCTTTGAAAGCGTGTTCTGCATTAAATTTTCTTGAATTGGGGAAGCAAATCCATGCCTACATTATCAAATACCAGATAGAGCAGGATACAAGTGTTGGAAACTCGCTTTGTAGCTTGTACTCGAAATGTGCCAGCTTGGATTCTGCTATTAAGGCCTTTCTAAAGATTGAGGAAAAGAATGTAATTTCATGGACTACTGTTCTTTCAGCTTGTGGAGATAATAGTAGAGCTTCAAGGGGACTGAGATTCTTCACTAAGATGCTTGGTAACAATGTTGAGCCTAATGAGTTCACTTTGACTAGTGTTTTGAGCATGTGTTGTACAGTGCTATCTTCGAGCGTAGGGGCACAGGTTCATTGTTTAAGCATTAAGCTTGGGTATGAATCAAACCTCCGCATAAAGAATTCCATCATGTATTTGTATCTGAAATGTGGGTGGTTTAGTGAAGCACAGCAATTGTTCAATGGCATGGAAGACATGAGCTTGGTTACAATGAATTCAATGATTGCAGGCTATGGTGAAATGATGGAACTTGCAAAGGATGGTCTATCAGCCTATCATAATGGAACTGAGGCACTCGACATTTTTTCAAAATTGAATAACTCCGGCTTCAAACCTGATCTATATACCTTCTCAAGTATTTTAACTGTATGTAGTAAGATGTTGGCCTTAGAACAAGGGGAACAAATTCATGCTGAGACACTTAAAACTGGGTATCTGTCAGATATGATAGTGGGAACTGCACTTGTTAATATGTATAATAAATGCGGAAGCATCGAGAGAGCAAGCAAAGCTTTTTTGGAGATGTCTGCCAGAACATTGATATCATGGACTTCTATGATTACTGCTTTTGCACAGAATGGACAGACTCAGCAAGCACTGCAGCTCTTCGAGGATATGAGACAGACAGGAGTCAGACCAAACCAGATCACTTTTGTTGGCGTTTTATCGGCTTGTTGCCATGCTGGAATGGTAGAAGAAGCACTCGGATATTTTGAGATGATGCAAAAAGATTATAAAATCAGACCTGTTATGGACCATTACACGTTCCTAATTGACATGTTTGTGAGGTTGGGGCGGTTAGATGAAGCTTTTGATATAATCAAGAAGATGGATTTTCCTCCAAATGAGTTTATATGGTCCCTCTTGCTTACAGGATGCAAAAGACATGGAAATGCTGAATTGGGATTTTATGCTGCTGAAAAGTTACTTGAACTCCAGCCAAAAGATGCTGAGACTTATATCTTGCTGTTGAATATGTTCAAGTCTGCAGAAAGATGGGAGGATGTTTCTAAAGTGAGAGAACTGATGAAGGAAAAGAGACTTGGAAAGTTAATGGATTGGAGTTGGATTAGCACTAAAGACAAGGTTTATTCATTCAAACCCGATGAGAGGCAAGCGTATGGGGCTGAGGTGTATGAATTGTTGGATGAATTACTTAATAAAGCGAACAGTCTTCTTGGATATGAATCACTTGAAAGTTTTGACTCACTTGATGACGAGGAAAAGGCGTTCTCCTCCACCGTTCAACATAGCGAAAAGTTGGCTGCTGCATTTGGCCTATTGAACATGCCAGACGCTGCACCAATACGAATTATCAAGAACATTAGCATGTGCAGGGGTTGCCATAACTTTATGAAGGCCATCTCTTCAATGAATGCAAGGGAAATCATCATTCGAGATAGCAAGTGGCTCCATAAATTTGTCAATGGGAAGTGTTCATGTGGGGATTATGGTGGTTTACTTTGATGAGAAAGCAGGTTCACATCATTTTTTTTCCCTACTTTAATAAGCTTGAAGTATAAAAACATTTCATGCAAATTCTTTTTGTGGGTAACTTATCTTCCACCATTCTTACTCCACCTTCTGCATTAGCCTGCTTCTCTATAGTCTCTAAGCCAATTGAGATACACAAATGCTCTACCTCTCTATCACCTTCATTCGATTATGCGTTTGTTTGACTAATTTTTAAATCAATTGACATAATATTAGAATTGACAAGTTCTGAATTTGAAAGAGTTTATGTTCTTTTCAACCATATAGTAAGAGAATTTAAGAGTGTAGAGTAAAATTTTCAAAAAATTATTGTGATTGTCGGTCATTACTGTCGACATTAACTTGGACTTTTTCTCATGCGGCTCGGAGCAAAATTTTCAAGGTCAACTATCAAGCTCGGAAAGTGTAAATATTTCATTATTAAACCATTATTTTTTTAATTTTTATTTTAAAATATTAAAATAATTTTTAATATTTAATAATAAATTTAAATTTAAATAATTTAAATCAGTTTACGTGAACTGATCAAATTAGGTCTTGAACAATTTATAAAGGTCTATAACTGAACAGATTTAAATGTCGATAACTGTAAGTGTTATTCGATATCTCGCATGATTACAACATACAACATTTTAGTATATATTTAGATCAAAATAAAGAGAGCTTTATAAACACTATCCGTACAAAAAGGTAAGAAACAAATACTAATTAGTTTCCTATTTCTATTCGGGGAAGTAGACCCCAGTTAGATGAGCCGTAACAGTAACGTTAACCTCAAGGTTGACGTCTCAAAATAATGGCAGCAATGTTATGGGACAACAGATCAACGCCTTTTAGATTTGGTGATCTTCGATTTGCTTGATTCATTAGGTGGTTTCCATATGATATCCTCGAGGTTGCTACAAAATGTCTTGTAAAACTGTGAGACAATGATGTGTTGTTTATGTCAGAATCCAAAAACTAAAGATAACTGAGAGTCTGAAAGAGATTAGGTTCAAGAGGGTTGGGCATCGAGGGAAGGCTGGAAGGTTATCCCCAGAAACCATATCAAGAAAGAATGTCAGAAGCAGATTACTTGACCAAACAAACTTGATTGTGATTGAAACAAGGTAACTAACCTTCAGGAAATCTCCAGCATCACCAGCTGCTTTTTGAATATCTACCATCAAAAAGGTGGGAGCAACCTCGAAAACCTTCAAACCGATAACAATTGGAGGGAGAAAGGAAAATGGAAATTAGTAGATTAAAATTAAAGGCTGATCTGGAATTCAGCATGAGTTGAGGACAAAAACTTACTTCGAGGATAACTGAAAAATGAGAAGCCTTATTTGCTGAAAGACCTTCAACTCTCATCTGAAAAATTAACACATAATCAGAGTTTAGCTGACTATGGAAATAGTATGAGCAAGATTATTCTCCAGTCAAAGTAATGAAATAATTGGTAAACAGGGAGAATGAAACAGTTCTGAGAAACAAGAGAAACTTGTTTAGTACTAGCACTGCGAACTAGCTAAATGTAAATTGAATTAAATAACAAAATCTGATAAAACAAATGGCCAGCAGGCTGAATGTTCTACCTTATAATTGCGAATGTGTGTCTTATAGCCCATTGATTGAGCAACAACTTCCATGCTAGACAGAACAACCCTTGCTGGCTTCTGTGAAACAAATCGCGTCTGATACTTCATGGAGTCCTGATAGCAAGGGGAATGCATTCATGTAGCTTAATATTTTACGGAAAAAAAGAACATATATTGGACTGCCTCATGGCTCATGGAAACATATCCAGAAATTGCCCTATATGATTTCCTGAGATGACTGTCAGGTGAAACTAATGCTCATAAATACATAGCATTAGACATCAAAAAGCAAAGAACGGCTTTTCTAAACATTTGGTTGGGTTGAAAAACCTTAATGCACATAATCCTTCAAAAACTGGCTAGCAGAGTTAGGAGTGCATATAAACATTTTATTACCGAACTCTACCTTCCCACGGTCAAAAAGCGTTGCAAGGTTCAAGCCTTGAGAAAGAATGATCAAGTCAAATGCATTAAGAATCAAAGGACGCATATCCTCATTTCCTGATGGCTCGTTACCCCTCTCTTCCTACAGTATATTATAAGAATGAGAGTTAGAAAATTCACAACAATGTATTCAAACAAATAAACCCAATTTAGATACACATGAGGAAACTTGTTTTACGTTATTTATTGGAAAACCAAAGTTATACTTTTACAACAAATTTAATCAAATTCAAGCTTTTAAATACCTTATCAACCTCTGGATCATCAAAAACAGCATTTACATCATCCAAGTTAATATCTTCATACTCAAGAAGTCTGACAGGAACATAGCCTTTCTTAAACCACTCATCGCTCCTGATTTCTTCAATTGTAATACGCTTTACAAAATGAGAGAAAGAGATTTCTTACAATCAAGCAGAAACAAAAACTATACTGAGACCATTATTAAATTTACTGAAACATTTAAACAATAGGAATACCATATAGTGATAGGTACCAGTGCACTTAGTTGCAAATTGTGAGACAGAACCCTTCATGGTTGCACTGGGTATAAGTTATGTAAGGTAAGAGTCAAGGCAATCCATATAGTATATAGAACACATAGCATAAAGGATGTCTTTATGATGGTCTGCGAGAGGGCTATCAGGAAACCTAGCACCAAATAGATAATGGCTCCTTTAAGCCAAAAAAAAAAGCTGATAGCATTCTTGTGGTTCACAAGGCTGCATTATTTTATGTAACTTCTACAGATTAGCATCAAAACATCAAAACATCAGTTTCTACGGCCTTATTATGCACTATAATAATCATGCAGCAGAGAGAGTTGTTAGACGACAAGTACTTACAGTTTGAGGATTTGGGTCTAGAATTCTATGAATCAAGGATTTTGCTCCTACAGGAAACCAAGAAGGGCAAGAAAACTCTGCTCTCTCAATCTGCAGATTGAAAAAAAAAATTGTAAAAACAAAACAACAGTTATGCAGCACCGATAATGTCAAAATAAAAAGTTTATTCTTTCATCGAATTTAAAGTTTTTTGGCAAGAAAATTTCACCTCGTCATTAAACTATCACCACAATCCCATACAAGTCACTCTTCTTTAATTTGTACCAATAAAGTCACTCAAGTTTGTAAAATATATCAAATATAATCACCCTAACAGATTTCATACAATGTTTTAAAGGAAAATGATATAGCTGCCATTGTAAGCAGCCATGTCAATTTTTTGACACTGTTATTCCCTGTCTTTTGTAAGCTCACTACTAATTCTTAGATATTTTTGGCCACCACTATTAATTCCCAGATCAGGCACACCATTGCTAGCACCAGAGGTACTCCAATAACCCAACCTAATTATCATTAACCATCACAAAGACCAAAATCAAGCATGGTCAATCCTCACAATCCCACAAACTTAAGCCTCCCACAACCATCACAGTTGTAGCCCCAAAACTATCGCCATCACCACTAAAAACAGCAGCATTATCTCCCACAACCACCACAACAACTTAAAAGATAAACAATTCCTAGAAAATGAAGCAATCACAAACCACAATAAACATATAAAAAAAATGGTTTCTGATTTTGGTCGTAGGAAGTTGTTGGTGGTTTCATGCATCTTGAAAGGTGGAAAAGAGGCAATCGAGCGATTGTAGTGAAGATGCAGGTGGACTGCTGACTTCATTTTTTTGCTCACTTCATTTTTTTGTTGACTTTGGATTTTAGGTGGTAATAAAAGGAAAGTTAGAGGAAATATTTTTATAGTTTTGCTTGGTCTTTAATGGCGATGGAAATGGCATTTTCAAAGGCGGCGGCAGAGGCCCTAAGCTCTAAATCTGCAACTTGATGAAGGGTTTTTGAAAGATCCAATTCTGCATAAAGAAAAGAAAAAGAAATGTGGAGAGTGTGGCAGTCAGGAGAGGAAGAAAGAAGAAAAAGAACGTGGGAGTGTGTCAGTGAGGAGAGGAACCGAGAAGAAAAAGGAAAGTGGGTGTGTGGCGGTGGATTTAGGAGGATTACAAATTTGTTTTGCTTTAGGGCCCTGTTAGGAGGACACCATGCTGCAAAGTTGAGAAAAGTGAGGAAACTTAGGGTTTGGTGAAAAGGAAGAAAAGCTTATGTGGTAATTTATTTAAATTAAAAAGCTTCCACGGCATCTTAGTTGCTTACATGGCAGCTATGTCATTTTTCCATCCATACATTAAATGAAATCAGTTAGGGTGACTAAATTTTATACATTTTACAAACCTAAGTGACTTCATTGGTACAAATAAAAGATGTGACCCATTTGGTATTTTGGTGGTGGTTTAGCGACTAGAGGTGAAATTTACTCCTTTTTTGGCATATATGTCATCAATCCAGAAGGGTAGATAAACACAATAATCATATACTAGTACACACGATAAAAGTTCATACCTTACTGTACAGGGTGGTGAGATCAAGCTCATCAAATGGAAGATAACCTGCCATCAAAACATAAAGGATGACCCCACAAGACCAAACATCTGCCACAGCACCATCATACCCTTTGTGACTGAGAACCTATAACAGAAATGAAATATTGATTTACGAAGCATGGCAATAGCACAAAATAAACCATTAAATTAAGGTATATTCAACTAAAAAGCTTACTAATCTTATGATTACCTCTGGTGCCACATAGTTAGGAGTCCCACATGTTGTGCGGAGGAGGCTAACTCCCTAAACATACATATCACCAAACAACAACCCATGTCATTATACTTCCATCAACCTATTTTATTGTCAAGGGAGGAAGCAAAAAGAGAAGTAAACTCTTCACTTAATGTCTTACTTGTTCCGGCAATGCACTAAGACCAAAATCTGAAATCTTTAAATTTCCTAGGGAATCAAGTAAAAGATTTTCAGGCTGTAAACAGAAGCAAACAATCATCAGAATTTACGAAACTGAACAAAGAAAAATTACACTCTGGATGCTAACAAAAAGAACACCTTCAAATCTCTGTGGTAGACTCCCTTACTATGGCAATATTCCACACCATCAATAAGCTGTTGGAAGTATCTTCTAGCTTCTGCTTCACTAAGACGACCATTATGAATCTGCATGATTACCAATTTACCATCCGCCTTTAACACGCATGGAAAAACAGAAATCCAATAATACAACCAAAATTAGATCCTGTTTTGGGATACTTACTATTTTATCAAACAACTCACCACCAGTAATGAACTCCAAGATTATATAAATCTTTGTTCGACTTGCTATGACCTAACAAATCAAAAACTTATCTTCTTAGAAACAAACCAACCATGCGAAATACGGAATATAATACTCTAATAATACTACTACATTACTTGCCTCGTGCAAACGAACAACATAGGGATGTCTAACAAGCTTCATTATAGATATCTCCCTTTTGATCTGCATTGATTAATAAACATAAAAGGAAAATAAAACTCGTGATTAACTTGAATAGGAATTCAAACTTTCAAATCATACTAAAGATTAATTATTAGAACTGATAATTATGACTATAATTGAAGCCATTAAAATTTATCAAATTCACCTTTAATTCAGTAAAAATACATAAAAAGAAGATTAAAAAAACTACTCTTTTATCATAAATTCAACAACTTTGTCATAAAATTACTGAAATTTCATGTCAGTAAAATAGCAAAGGTGGAAATTTGACCTGATCGACCATTTTGTGCTTGATTATGGTGCTGCGATCGAGGACTTTCATGGCAACACTTTCGCCGGTCTCCGTGTTTTGCGCGAACTTAACCTTGGCGAAGGTTCCTTCTCCGATTGTTCTTCCAATCTCATACTTCCCTACTTTTCTCACCACCATCGCTAATTTTCTTCCAATTTTCCCAGTCTTAGCATTCCACTTTCTCTCTCACCAAACAAAGAGAAAAAAATATAAAAAACAAAGCAAAGAGCTTTCGGTAGCAGATATATTCGACTACAGCTTAATCATAGCGTTAGTGCAAAGCTTTTAGCATTTTGGAAATTTCAAATCCCTAATACTAATAAATAATCCCAGAGTTTTACAGTACTAAAAAGCAGAAGAAAAAGGAAAAAAAAAAAAAAAAGCAGAGAAGGGTTTTGAATTTAGATTTTTGAGAAGAGAAAATGAATTCTGCGGAAAACGAAAGAAAAATGGTGGAGGGTAAATTTTAGTTTTAGACATTTTAGAAATTTGTTTACTGGCCGTCGTCAATTATCTTTGACTACTGTTTTCTGGGATGGTTGGTGACAGGTCACCTATTGGACTACTCTTTTTCTTTTTTGGAAAATAAATTCTATAAATAGAAATTTCATTTCCATCGTTCATTCTTTTTTTTTTTTAGAATTCTATTTCCATCTTCTAGATAATTACTGTATTTTCATTCAAAATTCTAACTCTTAACACACATATTTTATTACATAATTTCATTCAACTGCCTTGTGGGAGATAGGAACCTTTTGAATACCAAAAGAGGAAAGTCTTTTGTCTTTGTGCTGGCAATATTTGCTAACTCTCGTTATATGCAGCTATACACGATTGGTAAAAGTGATTAGAGATAAGGAGCAAAACAAAATAATGTGATTAGGCATGCCCTCCGATTCCTATATATGGATTTCTGCTCCTATGATTATTTTTCTCCAGTTATGACTTAACCCAGCAAAAAAATAAAAAACTATTGGACATAAAAGCCTAATCTGTTGAGAAAGCATTAGGCGTTTGGATAATGGCTGCAGCCTGGAGGAGTCATCTCAAATTCACAGGATTCTTCAGAATTTCTAATTTTGTCCCACCTTCAAGTCCTGCTCCTTCTGGAAAGAATGATGGGTAGATATATAGGTAACTTTAGCGGGAAGACAGAGAATGGAGAACAGCATTATTGCATCGTAGACTTTAATCTGTAAGTGTTTGTGAAGAGGAACGGTTGTGAAACATCAGCCACAAGTTTATTTATTTGTTTTTAAGGTGTAAATCTGATGCCTAACAACATCCTGTTATTAAGTGAGGTAAAGATAATTTATATGTGGAGAGGAATGTCTCCCAAGCGCTTGTTTTCAACTATGATTCTGATCATGGGAAAAGAGTGGAAACTTGGTAAAAATTATTTTAAAATTGATGTTTAATAAAAATGTATAAAAGTTTTGTTATTGTAAACAGATAATGCATATATTTCTTTAAAAGAGTAATTTGTAACTTAAATTAAATAAACACAAAAAATACAATAGAAATGCTGGTTGTGTTTGGGGCTTTTCCCTCGCAAACATAGCAGAATATAGGCATGGGGTGAAAACATTTGTAGTACAAGAAACTGGTTTAAACAATAATGAATGTAGGGTAAGTACAAGTGTGGACTTCCTAAGGCATTAGCTAGCTCCAGAGAGATTTGAAACTTCAAATTGGATTATATCAGATTCTATGATCTTTACCGTTTCCAGCCAGCTTCTCATATTTCACAACAAATAAATGAAGATATAATCAAGGAAATTGTTGCAGCCAAACCGTGCAGGGAACCTGCTTGCATGCATGACCTGAATTCCCTTCAAAACTGTCTTAATTCCGAGGAAATGCCCTATGCAGGCATTATGTTTGTTATGGCTTCCTCAGTGATTTCAATCACATTCAAGTCAGCAAATTAGCCATTTAAGCTCCACTTTTGAACTTTAATTTGGACCATAAATATATCATCAAAGCCAAGTTGATTTTGAAGCTAAATCTTTCTTATGTTTAGAATGGAGAAGCATCAAGAATCAGAATGGGCAGAGGCACAAAGGCTTGCCATAAGCGTGGATCTTGTGGCGGCAACCAAGCAACAACTAAGATTTCTTGCTGAGGTTGATAGGAATAGCGGCCTCTACGATGGCCCTGCCTTAGACAGGCCATTACAGGTGAGCATTCTAATAAGTTCATTTCTTGCCTCCAATGATTTTCATTCCTTTGATTTTTGCTACAACAATGAAATTTTAGCCAGAAATTTCTTCTTTAATGACTATCATTTCCAAGTTTAGGTACAAATATTGTCGGCTTCCTCTGCTTGCCATACATGCTGAGTCATTGGTTTTGGAAGGCCCTTCGGTTGTGCTACTTGACTGTGAATGGATTTGGCATTGTCATAGGCTCAATCCGGTAAACTTTTTAAAACTTTGCAACCATGAATATAAATGCAACATTGCTTATATTTCTGTTTGCTTCAGGATTTGTCACAGCGGAGTTTACCAATTGGTATCTGTTGTCTTGTCAGGTGCGCTACAAGACTGATTGTGGGGAACTCTATGGGCGAATTCTTGAAAACCGGAATGTCATATCCTCAACTAGAGCAACTTGGAAAAAGCACACTGAAGAAATTTGGAAGAGGATGTATTCTAATGAGCCATACGAACTCAATATGAGTATCCATTCTCCGGCGAATGCTGAAAATTTCCTAAAAGCTTCAAAGACCACTGAGTATGATTAATTTCAGCTGTCAAGAGGCAACGTTCTTTCTTTTATCAGGTAAATAGGAAATTTATCCAAATTGGAGGATGTTCGAGTTTCAAAAGACTCTATCCAAATTGATTATTATTAGCACAACGATTGCTAAAATTTTGAGGAATTGGTCAAAATACTAACTTGAACAATTATAGAACTGATTGCTGCATTTGGCTTAGTTTTTAATCTCTCGCTTTACCAGTAAGGTTGGCAACAATATATGGAACAGGTATCCAGATCCCACATGAATGATGCTGTCTTTCTTGAAGGAGCTGTAGCCAGATACAAGGGTTTTCTGCATTTGATCCAGAGGAATTGGGAAAAATCTGCGAGACGTTTCTGTGTTCCAACCTATGACATCGACCTCATCTGGCACTCTCAACAATTGCAGCCTGTTTCTTACTGCAAAGATCTAGAGGCAACTTTGGGAAATATATTAGAGCATGATGACACAGATTCTGATGGAACCAAGGGTACCAAGCTGGACGATGGGTTTATCGAAACCACCAAACAGTGGGAAGACACATTTGGATCAAGGTATTGGAGGGCAGGATCAATGTACAGAGGCAATGCCCCATCTCCACTCGCAATCAACTTGTCTCAATTCGGTAATCTGAAGGAAAAGATAGCTCTATCCAATGAAAACCAAGACATTATCCAACTTCGCAGGAAAATAATTGTGGAGGTAGCCTCAAATATTTTTTCCAACAACTTCTAATAGAAAAGTTGTAACCCTTGAAGGACCCTGATAGGCGTCTCGTCGCCTCTAAATGCAGTTGGATTTCATTGTTCGGATTTTTTGGCCTTTTTTTTTTTTTATCTGTTTTTCAGATTATGCTAGAGATTGTGGGAGTCAAAGATCTACCTCACGGACATAAAGGAAGCCTCTTTGTCACAATTAGCAAGAAAAAACCAGAAACATTTTTAAACATGAAAAGAAGCTTAAGCATTTTGTCTGACACCAGGGAGAAACAAGTAGCTGTTTTCCAATGTGAACCCAGAGGGCATCTCGTCCTCGAACTAATGTCATCTACACCTTCTAGGCCAGCCATAACTAGACCTGTTAGAAAATTGGGAACTGCTTCAATCACTCCGAAGGACCTAGTAAACTCAGATTCTCAACTTTCCTCAGAAAAATGGTTTGATCTGCTGTCAAATTCTGTTCCGGCTGATTCCAAACCTGTTAGCCTACGAATCGCTTTCTCTTTCACTCCTCCAATCCCAGCACCCTACATGCTGCACATGGTTCAAACGCGTCCATTCTCTAATTCATGCTTCCCTCTTGTCCCTGCAACGTATCAGCATTTCAAAAGTTCTTCCTTCAGGGATGAGGCTGATCATGATGTAGTCAGCATGCAGATTACGTACATGACTCACAATCTTTGACCACTACGAGTTTCTCCGGAACAACAGAAATTTTTTTTTCATTTGTAGTAGTATAATTTATGCAGAGGCAATACCTATCTTGAGCTATGATGGATTCCTGTATTCAACTATTTGCCTGTTTTCTAATACGTCCCAGGGATTCTTTGAAAGAAGAGGCAAGAAACAATTGCCAGTCCAGAAAGGAAGCGATTGGTGTGACCCCATTTGGTGAAACACATGTGCTTCCAGAGTCTGCTGGAACAGGATGGTTTTTGATGAACTCCCATTGGTGGTCTCATGTTCAAAGAAATTTAATGAAAATGGCCATGCATTTGGGTTTAAAGGAAACCGAAACGTGAGTATCTAAACCTCCATTGGCTTTACTTATATTGTAAGGACTAGGTTCTTTTTAGTAGTTATTGCAGAAGGCGATGGCTTTGGAAATACCCAAGGCATTATGCTAGAATTATCAAATCTCAGGTAAGCATGGGATTAGTTTCTTCATCTAAAAATGCGTAAAATTTATCTGTATATTCTGGCTTCAGGTGATTGTTTTTCGAGGAAGAAAACTAGGGTATGAAATTAACGACGGCAAGAAGCAGAAAAATGAACAGCATTTCATGACAGCTGTAGAGTTCTCTATGGAAGATCCTTATGGAAAAGCGGTAGCTTTACTCAACTTTAAGTCTGGCATTATAGGGGTATATCAGCAACTTGGGCTGAAACAAGCTTCAATTCTCAATCATATAATTTCCCTTAATTATCACTGAATTTTAATTTTCGCAAACAGATCAATGAAGAATCGCTGGTACTACCCATGATTGTATTAGCTTTTACTACCCATGATTGTATTGGCTTTTCTACTTTCTTAAAGTTTAAGCAAGGAGGGCAGCGGTGGTATTACTACCATTTTAGAGAATTTAAGAGAAATGGATGGCGATTTGGAAAACTATGGGAAAAGCTCCAACAATGAAGAAGAAAGTGTTAACCAGCTTAGCACAATGGAAAAGGTGACAGTTGTTACTGGAAAAGTCAGAGTGTCTGACAGTGAAGCTGAAGCCATTGGTGTTGGAAGTAAGGACTCTTCATATGGAGTAATGTGTCGTAGCAATTATGGCCACGAAGATCTGGTTAAGAGTAGCCGTTGTGCGAGTGGGGGGTGGTGGTGGTGGCTGCGGAGGTAGTTTTGGAGGAAAATATGGAGTTAGCTGCGGAGGGGGCTGTTTGACTGGTGGTGCTTTGTGCAGGTCGGGAGGCGGTGCGTTGTGCAGGAATTGATTACGTCACGAAGGACAAAAAATGCTCGAAATTAGACATTCACTATTACCTGTTACAAACATTTGTATTAAATACTCTAATAAATGCACACCTTTACTCCTACGCTGTGTTTCGTTGCCAGACATAACTTGTGAAAGTAGAAAAAAGAATAGAGAAGGAAGTTGTTAACTGATGCACAAGACTCAAGCTAAAAAGTCTCAAATGGAACTTCTCCATTTTGTTTGTCCTTTATCATTCTGCATTTGTATTCAAAATAACTTCTGAGCTTTTTTTCAGCTCATTTCCTCTATATAAAATGCAACTCAGTCATTTCTGCTGAGTTACCAACTAGCATTTCAAATGTGCATATCAACGCCTTGGGTGGGATAAATTTTAGGATAAAAGTTAAAAAATATATATTACTTTACAATAATTGCATTCGAGTCTATTAATCACAATTCAGAATCACATAAAATTCATTAATTTTTGAATCCATCTTTACAAGCGATAGGAAAAAATTTGTAGATAAAATGCTAAAAAAACCACACAATGGCATTTCGAATGTACTTGTGGGCCCCTGCTATCATTTCATTCTAGAAGGGAAAAAAGTGTAGAAATTGCAGCAATGGGTGAAAGAGGTTACACCGAAGAAAAAGCAAAATCAGCTTTGATGCTCCTGTCTGGTAACTTGACTAGAATGCTTAAAGCAATGGACAAAAATACGGCACCCAAATACACCACAAGGTCAACAATCAATAAAAAGGACAATATCCACCACCAGCAGCAGCAATTCTCTCCCAAAAAGACAGACAACATTGGAGTAAAGAAATGTTTACAGTAATTACCAAAATCCATTTTCTTATACACATCAAACATTGTCAAAGGAAACAGTAACACCACCCAAAAAAATTAATAGTGAAATAAATTTAAAAAGGTTCCATAAGACATCAAAAGTTCACCAAAACCTATAAAAGCCAGAGTACTATTACTATATTATATATATTTATACTTAATAAACAAAACAATAATATCATATATTTTATTAAAATCAAACAGAAGGAGTTTGGGGAGGAACCTTAGCATTCACTGCAACCTTACCATCCTGATTTAACGCTGCAACATCACCCGTCGCCGCCGCCATCGGTGCCATTGCCTGGTACGGCGCTGCCGTGTAATACATCTGCCTTCCTGCCCCATCATAAGCCACCTGTACATAGCCTGACTCAGGAACGCCACCCTTCGGTTGCATGAATGAGACTCCCTCAGGGTAAGCCCCAACCTTTGTGGTTGGCACCGCATTGTAAACCGGCTGCTCTCGGTAAACATCCTGAACCACCCGCTGTACCCCGTAGTAAGGTTGACCAGCTGGTATGGTCACTTGCCGCAATGTAGGAGGCTGTTGATAAACTCCAGCTGTGGGAACCGGAATTAGGTAAACCGGCGGCAGGTCAGTTCCTAGGGCTGCTGCTGTGGCTGTGGGTACTGGATAAGCAGCGGTAGTTAAATGCCGCTCCGGCAAATAGGCTGTTGGAATCGGCATTTGTAACGGAGCTGATCCTGGAGCCGGTGACGTGGCGATTTTATCTGACATTTTATAATAATCTTGAGTATTGTAAGCTCTAGGATTTGATTCATCGATTTTTCTTTGTAAAATGCCTTGCTCTTGAGTAGCAGCAATATGCATCCTCTGTAATTCCTGGATCTGCCTCTGGATATCCGCCGGAGACACCATCGGGTCTGCGATCACGTGCCGGTCCTCCGATCCGCAGTCCGATCCTGCCGTCACATCCTTCGCAACCACCTCTTGAACAACCGCCGCCACCGGGGAAGGGACTGAATCTGGCAACTTCACCTTATCCAAACCAAAGAGGAAATCGGGATTCGCGGCCCGCACAGCCGCAGCTGGAGGCGAAGAACCATCAAGATCCTGAATCTGCACCGAATTCAAGGCGTCAACAAACCATTGCCTTTCCGACTTAACTTCACTCCCACCAAATCCCGATGCCACCAACGATGGATTCGACGGGAACAAAAACAGCCTCAACCTAGCCGGTTTCGCAGAGGCACGATGCAACCGGTCGTATTCTAACATCATGTGCCCGAGATCCTCATCATTGCTAACGGAAATCAAAGCGTCGAGATCCTCACCAGGAAGTTGGTACTTGAAACAAACCTCAGAATCACCACCGTAAAGAGAAGATAACTTAGCCATGATAGCAGAGAACTTGATATTGCGATCAACGGCCAGGATCTTCGTATCTCCACCGACATAAGCGAGTTGGTTATCGTGCGAACGCGGCTGGATTTTGCCCCCATAACTGCACATAAACTTAACCTTATAATTATTAGTATTAGTTGATGGAGGCTCGTCCCATGAATGGTTTTCGCAGTCAATTTCTCGAGAACGAGGCGAAGAGTCGCCGGAATCCGGATAAGAAGAGTAGGAGAAATTTTCCATTGGGGAAATTTTCAGAGGTTTTTTTTCTTCGAGAGGGGTTAGTCTTACGGTTCCATCGAAAGAACGAAAAACGGCTGAGAATTGAGGTTTGGTTATGAACGATGCGCGGATGGTGGACCCAGGTGGAGCTGTTTGATAAGCAAATGTTTGGTGGAGTTAATGGTTTTCCCTTAAAAAGTTCAATAAAATTAGTAATTATAAGCTCGTCAAAAGGGAAAAAAGTACTATGAATTTTTTATATAAAAGATTTATTTTTTTATACGTACAAGTTTGATAAAAAATTATTTTATTTCACGATTAAAATATCCTGCAGATCTCAAGATCAAAACATATAACAAATTTTAATGAAATTTATATTAAATTCATAAATTATTTATTTAAAAAAATATTAACAATAAAAATCAAATTTAAATCTTATAAACAAAATATTAAGTAATTAATTTTTGTTGATCCTTAACTAAATAACTATAATTTAATTAAACAATTAAATTTATGTACAGTAATAATTGAATTAAAATTTTAAAATCCTAAATTGAAGTCTCGTTAATTTAAAACTCAGTAATTTTGTTTATCCTTTAAATATTAAATTTGGTAAAGTTAATGAATCTCGTAACACTGCGACTGTTGTTTTTGTTTGGAAAATAGAGACATGACTAAATCGGTGGGCGGATGAAATCAGCTGCGGAGACCGTGCAAACTTTAAAATCTTTTTTTTTTTCCTCGAGTGATCCTTCAATTGTTTTGTCGGAGAAAGAATTTGAGAGCAGCGGAATGATTCGCTTTTGGTCTGCCACTAACCATGAGTGAAGTCATTGCTTCGCTGGGGCCATGGGGAATGGAATAGATAAAATCTAAAGCTACCAAACATGGAGAAAAAATGGGAAAAAAAAATGGAGTGAGAAGAGCGTTACAGTTTAAATTCGTGGAAATTACCATAGTTTAAGAAAGCATAAGATTTTGAAGGTTTTAAATTTGTTAGGGGTAATGATAGGCAGATGATAAGTCATTATCAAAGGGAAATGACTTTGAAGCACTTTTGTACTTTTATCCTACTCACTTCTCGGCTTACTATAATTTCGTGTAGACGAGGCTGGTCGCGTTGATTGTATAGATATTTTGAAGAATATAAATATTCTCTGAATTTCTCTTAGTATTTTTTTAAATATTTATATTGACTATATTTTTAAATATTTTAAATATATAATTTTTTAAAGTTATAATCGTAATTAAATATTATATTTATAAAATTAACTGAATTATTAATTATTATATTATAATCACATTATAATTATTAAATAATCAATTAATAAATTATAATATAACTAAACAACCAAATATATTAACAACAAATTTGAAGTTAAAGCCTCGTAGTTTTTTTTTTTAAATTTTATCACTATGTCACATTGGCTAAATGTATAATGTTCGAACCAAGCCTCCCTCTTCGGCAATGCCTTCATTTGAAAAAAACAAAAATTTTTAAAATTAAAAAAATGGGTATTTAGCCACTAACCCCACTTTTCTTTTATTTTTAATTAATTTAAAATAAAGAGAGATTAAATTTTTGCTAAAAAAAATGGAGATCTTATGCCAATCAATTGAATGAAATTAAGATGGTAACCGAATTTTCAAACTCTTGATAAACTTTGCATTTTAATGATTAATAACCTCAAATATTTTGGTGACATATTATTAAATTCCATTCACCATGCTCTTATATAAATAGGAGTTAATTTTTGTTTCATTTACATTTATTATATCAAGAAAGCAAAACACTACAATTGCAAACTATGGTTTCTTTCTACCTATTGTTGTTAATTAATTGTCTAATCCGTTGTCCATTCTTATTGGAAAATATTCAATTGTAAATTAGGTTGTTCTATTTCAAATTAAAATTAAGAGTAAATGTGCAATTTCTTTATTTACTTTATAGATAAATATATTTTTAATTTTTTTTAAATATGACATTTATATTTAAAATTTAAATATTACTACGTATAATTTTGTATTATCTCTAAATTAAAACATATTTTATGCAAAAAAAAAAAGTTTATAAAAAATAATTATTGCTCGAATTCAACATCTATTATTATTATTTGAACCTTTGTATATTTATTGTTACATCTCTTTATATTGATAGAGTTTCATTAAAAAAAATAAAAGAAAAGGCAAATTAATTGTTTAGATAGAATTGCTGCACCATCATAGAGTGTGGTCCTCTATTTTGGATTCTTATCAAGAGACTTTGTCATTATTTGTTAACTAATTGATGGGCCAAACCTACCAACTAACACTTTGCTTTCATCAGTCGTATATTGAGTATCACTGGTGTATTGACTAAGAATATAAATGATATATTAATATTTATAAATTATTTAAATTTAATTATAATAAAATTTGAATTAAAATTGATTATTATTGAATTAAATTTAAATTTAAATAATTTAATTTATTTATCAAATTAAATTAAAAATATTTAATATCTAATTTAAATAATTCGTGAATATAATCAAAATTTTATAAAGAAAATTGTAAAGGTTATTCTCTGACATGGGTGTTCTGCACTCAACAAAATTTTTAAGTACTTAATAAAATTGATCATCTCCTTCACTTGGGGATAAATTAATATCGCTTTCAAAATTCTGATTCCCAGCATTATCCAATAATGAATGTGCATTTGCACTTGTACTAAAGATCTTGCCAAGTGGGAAGGCAGAGGCATAAATTGCAGCAAATCAAATCTTCAATTTCCAAAGATGTCAGCACAGTGCCAATGAACATATGATTCCCTTTTATTGAAAGCTCAACTTGATTGTCAATCGCTCGGAATTCAAATAGTGGATACTTTTTACCAAAAATATCTTCATGCAACAACCTCCGATTCAATCCATCTTTCCTTTTAAAACCCGATTTTCTCTATCATCGTCACCATCATCGCCGCCACCACAACTTGAACCTCTAAGCCTGGACAAGTTACTAGTTCGAAGCATTGAAACTGCCACACGTCTCCCCTCTTAAATTGAAAAAACCTCTCTTGCAGCGAATGAAAAAACCTCTCTTGCAGCGAAGGGTCGGAATAGAGTTTTTTCCTATTTAACCACCAAAAAAGAGGCCGAGGGAGTCACAAAGGAGGGCCCATCCTTGGCATCTGCTTTTTGGAGGTCGAAGAAGATATCTTAGCAACTGGGGTTTGGATTTTTTTTTCTTAATTTGTAAATTTTTTACAGATGATTTTTATTGGTATGGAAGGTTTTTTTATTTATTTATATTTTATTTATATAAAAAATGACATGAAAATAATGTTATTTAGATTGCTTTACTTGAGGAAATAAATTTGAAAAAACTCTTATTAAGGACTAAAATTTTAAAATATACCACTTTAGGCAAAAACTCCTCAAGCGTTCCAAAAAGTCCTAACTCCAATTCGAAAAAAAAAATTATATACCAGCAACTTTAATAATGTTAGCCACAATCCTTTTGAACGTTTGAATTTGGAGAAAGGTCCAAAATGTCGAAAGAAAAAAAAAAAAAAAAAGAACGAAAGCAGCGGATACATATTAATGGAATTTGATCGAAGAAACCGAACCGGTTTTTTAATGGAAGACAATAATAGTATTGATTAGATGACAAATCTTATTTTTAATTTATTTCTACTGCAGAGGTCGAGATTCTCTCGTAAAATATAAAGAAAGAATCAAACAGTTAATTTTGTTTATTTATTTATTTATTAATTATATATGATTGTGTTTGAACGAGTTGGTAACTCATTTCATGGCAATCTATATTAGAGGATGATGTTGGGTTTGACTTTTTTTTTTTTTTAATATTTGATTGTATAATATATTTTTTTAATTTGAATTCAAACGGATCAATCATTTTGAATCGAATTGAATTCACTTATTTGGATCTGTTTATTTCTTTTGATTTTTAAATTTTATTTTTTAGTTTTTTAATATATTTACATTTGATTAAAAATAAAAGATTAAAAAAATTATTTTTAAAAATAAAAAAGTAATATAAAAATATTAATTTACTCAAAAAAATAAAAAGGAAAAAGGGATTAAATTAATATAATAACTAAAAACTTATCTGACAATATTTTAATTTAAATTTATGAAATCTAAAAATTGGATTTGGCAAAGGAGAGAGATAAACAGGCCATATAAAGCCCAAATGTTACAAGAATCCCTCCCATTCCCTAGTCCTTAAATCAAGCGAAGGACGACCCAAATCTGCAACTGCAAAACCCATGTCCATTGAAGTCGGCACGACACGAGGCGCCGTTTTCCTATTGATTTATTGATTTCTTCTCGTTGTAACGTCTTTCTGGAGCAGCACTTGAATCCGAAGTAGTTCGATCTGTTGTTTACTTGAAATCATGGTGAAAGCTGTGGTTGGAGAGGAAACACAACTCCAGCTAGCCGAGGATCGTCTCGCCCAATCTTCAATTCCCGCCCAGGTCCAATCCATTTTCTTTTTGAAATAAAAATTACAGAGAATAAATTCTTAATTTAATAGTAATTCCTCTTTGTCCGGTTATACGCGCAGGTTGGTCTGGTGATAGGGAAACTCAGCTCCACTCTCGACCGAGGCTTCGTGTTCTATTTAGTACCCACTCCTCAAAACGATGCTGGACAACCAGCTTGTTCGATTTTGGAGCCAGCTAAAGACAATAGGAAAAAGGGTTCGAAACCCAAATCTCAGACATCCGATTCTTCCTCTTTGGTCATTGACAAGGATTGGGTCGCTGAACATGCTCGCCAAGTAAATTTCCTTTGTTTTTTACTTTGAATTAGTGAATTGAATGTGTTTTTTTTTTTTCTTACTTAAATTACGTAAATGTTGTTGAATCAAGGTGTCAAGAATGATGGTGGGTGGAATCAAAGTAGTAGGTATTTATGTGTGGGCTAGTGAGGCCGCGTTCAAGAATTCTACCATGGTGCTTTGCCAGGTATTTTTTTTTTACCTTTGCTTCATTTTGTTAAAAGTTTGGCATGTTTTCATTTTTTAAAAATTGTATTGAAGTTTTTTTTTTCCCCACCAATTTATGATCCGGAATAAATGGATTGGTTTTTGCAGACTGTGAAAGGAGTTGCAGAAGCAGCATCCTTTTTGGGGGATGGCCTTGATGAAAGATTGCTTATTCACATATGTTATAGTCCAAGGAGGTATTTGATAAGATTTTAGTTCCATAATCATTTTTAGTTATAGATGTTTTGCTTTCTTCAATTATTAAGTTCATTTGCAATTTGACCTGAAAATTTTTAATTTTTTTTGTAGATGGACATGTCGAAATTGTACATTGTCCTCAAATATCACATCAAGCAGCTTGCGGCCTTGTGACTTCAAAATGGGAAGGGTCTTAAATTCCCTTCAAACTTTTAAGTGCTTGTACAACTTTGATCTTAGGTAACTTGTATTAACTATTCCTCTACTTTATCTTAATGGAACTTCTTTACCATCACAAAGTTCTATTATTCGGGTTGAGAATACCAGGTGAACTTGTCCATATGTCCAAGTGGAGTTCTCTCCACTTCCTTTGCCATATACTTTTCCAAGCTTGGTCACGACTTCTTTATTGTCCTTTTGGCTAAAAAATAAAGCTACCATATAACAAGACTTAAATTTCAACTTACTTTCTTGTTCACATTATTGGTTCTCTTGACGAATTTGTTGACATTCTTCAGCTGACTAATTCTAGCATCAAAACAATGTTTGTAGTCATTTCTCATTAACGAAGTTATGTTTCCCAGACTGCCAATATATCAAGAAAAAATATCAAAATCTGAGACGTTTAGTGATGTTCTCAGTAATGGAATTTCAATTTATGCAAAAGAGCTGCAAGTTGCAAAAGCCATGATTGATGGAAACCTGGTGAGAACCACTCTAATCTGCCCTTGCATTCCCAAGCATCTTATTTGTTAATGTTCTATTTTTATGGAATAATATCGTTACGTTTTAAATAAATTCTTCACCTTTCAACTAGTAATTGTTCCAGCCATATGTATATGTTTAGGTTGTTAATGATGAGACATGCATAACAGATGGTTTGCACGAAGTTGAATTGCTTCTACCATTCATGAAGGATATCTATATTGAAGGTGCTCTGGCCTTTTCAAGAACTTAATTACGTTTTCAACATTGTTAAATTATTATTTCTAACATTTAGTAATTTATTTATATTTTGTGAAGCATGCAGCCAGAAAGATGTTATAGGTGTTGTCAAATTTAGTGGCTCTGTATGTTCCTTTTCATTCTTGAATTCCAAGGAACCAATTTCACAAGCTGTTACTGATATAAAGGTACCCTATTACTTCTAATTTGGACTTTGTTTCTCGATTTAGATGATAACTTGATCTTGTTTTGATATTTCAACTTTCAAGTGTTGGAAATTCGTGTCCTGAGAAATAAATGGGATTAGATGTTGCATCTCTAGGGAAAATGTGTGTGGATGACCAAGTTAAGTATGTTTTCAAATGTTCATTTAAATGGATGTGTGTGGAACAGAAAATTTGGGTTCAGTATATGGAATTATCTGATTTTATTTCATTACAAATATGTCTTGAGATTCTAGGTTTCTACATTCTCTTGCACGTCAAAAGACACACATTGCCGTAAAATATGGTGCAATTTTTTCATGTAGTGTATTATTTTATCTTATTTGACATATAGTTCTTTTGGTACGCTTTAAATAAGCACCTAGCATTTTTTTTTCTTCCCCTTCTCTTTTTTTAGGTGCAGTTTCATTTCATATATATAACTGCCTAATTTCTCAGACAACCTTTTTGTAATTATTAAACATTGCCATGAGAACTTCTTGAAATGCTAATGTTCAAAGGTTATTTATATGTTCTCAATCCACGAAAAAGTAACGGTCTTATTATCTTAAGCGACATGGGTTTGATATTTTTGTCTTGTGCAATTGAATGGCTGTGATCAGGATGACATCATCAGGAGTTTGCAAAATAGGTTGGATATCATTTGTGATGAAGCAGATGAAGATCTAGGGCCACCTGACGATGGAATTAGGGAAGCAAGCGATGACTCATCATCTGAAAAGCCAATTTCCCAACTTGTTTTGTGTTCTTTGAGGTGCATCTTTTATTTTATTATTAAAAAGAACCTAACTAAGATTGGAATGTTTCTTTTTAAAAATAACCTAACTAAGGTTGGAATGTTTCTTTTCTGTCTCAGTCTATCAATTGCTAATTTTCTCTTTTCTCTATCAATCCATTTGATGAATGATGTATCTGTTGTTTAGATCCCTGTTATCGGCTCTTATCCACTGAAATACTGTGCATTGTTATTATTATGGCTTCATGCTACTAAATTTGAGATTTTCAACTATGTTGTGGCTGTGTTATTTATTGAATGATTATATATGCAGAAATGTAAGGTATTTACCACATGTGCACAAGCAACTTCCAAATTATGTATTCATGCTTAATTTCCCATGTTCAATTGCTTTATGCCTATTTTCTTTCCTCCATTTTCAAGCTAGGACCTAATAGATGGCCTGTTAATTCAGTCTTCTTTTACATTAACAAGTTGAAAGAATGATAATTTATATATAATACCCTTATTCTTTTTGCAACACTGATGATATCTAATGCATGCTAAACAATTTGAAACAGGAAAATTTGCAATTTTTCATTACCTCGGAGGGTCTTTGTTCCTTGGTTGGCGGGTTTATTTATCTGTGACCATCTACAATCATCTGAGACGCTCGAGGTTTGTCTTCTATTATTATTTCTTTACATTATCTTTTTATAATAATAACTCAATAAACATTTGATGAGCAAAAGAAATGATTTTCTGTTTTCTCCCAACAAAACATTAGAAGCTGAGTTCTTGACCCCCTAATTCATGTTGCTACCCCCCCCCTCTCAAATACTCTTTTTCTCTCTCTCACCTTGCTCTGAGAGATCGAGTTAAATTGTTGGATAATATATTTTTGTGTGCAATCTTCGAGAATTGAAGTATTTGTCCAATAAGCAAAATTTTCATTTGTTTGGAGATCATTCTGATCGGGTGCTTTCATGCTCTGGTAGGTTGTAAAAGATCATTGTGTTGAGTTGATGTCCATGGAAGTTCCAAATGATGCCTCAACAATCTTGGAACCTGAAGAAGAAGCCCTCAGAGTGATCACTAGATCTTTCTGGGATGTAGTCCTCCCCTCCTCTTCACCACCTAGCCCTTCACAAGAAAAGGGTGGAGAAATTACCAGCACAGAAAATAGCCAGAAAACTATCAAGGCACCCTATGTCAACTTCATCCCTGCTGTTTTCGTCCTCCTCCTCTCGGTTTTAGTAGGTTACATGCTTGTCAGGAACTCATACTAATATGGAGTATTCTGGGAATCATATCAAGTAGTGTTCGATTTAAGTTTCGAATTGTTGTCAAAATTTAAAATAAAAATAAAAATAAAAGAAAAATTTTGTTCTCACTATGTGGACTCGTTTGAAAGAAATGGCTATTGTATTAAGATGAGAAAATGTCCATTTGAGTTTTCTTTCTTTTGTCCTAATAAAAAATGTTGTTGCTAGTTTTAAGTGGTTGGTAACTTGGTGTTAAGGATTTGATAATATTTGTTTGAGTCATTTTGTTCCATTTTCAACAGAGACAAAGATAGGAAAACAAAAAAAGAAATGTTTATTGTCCATGAATTATTCCAATCAGTTACAAAGTTTGGCCAACAGGCAACGGGAAAGGAAGTGTACATATTTATTTGTATGAAGAATAAATAACAATATGTTATCAATGAATTATTTTACAATGGAAACAGACTTCTATTGGTCAAATTATACTTTCAGAAATGAAAAAGAAAAGAATACAAATTTGATAAAAAAATATGAAAAAATCCTGGAGAGTTAAACGGTGAGTCTATTGTTTGAAGAGTCACTGAGTCCAATTAGCTGGAGACTTCCTTTCTCAACACGTTCTCTTTTGCAACATCTCTTGGTGAGCAAAGCTGTGAATCTGCTCCTATTAGACTGCATGTTCAAAACGGTAAGTGAGCTTTTGAAATTAAGGGTACAAGGTTGTCTAAACTCTGAATATCTCTAAATTTGACAACAAAATGCTTACCTTTTATCCACTATGACCACCGAACGAAGCTCACAATTACCAAAGCTGAAAACACAGTTTATATCAGAGACTTCAAGAAACTTTGAAAATTTCAAGCCAAAGAATCTTTATTCAAGTTTTGTCTAAAGGAGAGAAGAACAAGGAGAATTAAGGCTTACCGTTTGCATAAATTTGATCTAACTGTTGGATGACAGTCATTTCCAAGTACATTTAGTATATGTTGAAGGATTATGCCATGGCTCACAATAACAATCTCCTGCTCTGGCCTTGTCCACAGCCTGCAGGAACATGGGATAAAAATTGAAAGAAAGTTGAATTAGTAATGTAATAAACTAGAGCTTAATTTTGTTTTCCCAAGAAAAAAATATTGCAGCCCTAAGATCTATTTCTGATTGTTTCCGAAGAAAATTGTGAGTTACCATTTCATAAACTGGACCATCCGTGCAGCAACTTCCTCCTCAGGCTCTCGAACGTCCGGATTCCACATATTGTCATGTTCACCATCCATCTGAACAAAGATCAAAATATCAAAAGGTACATAAAAATTCTGTTCTTAATTCTTATGAAAAATCTTGTTTAAATATAGATTGGGGCTGAAGAACTTGCCATCGAAAAATCAATTGAAGGGAAAAGAGCCTGACACTCGCTGACCCTTCTCCTCATATCACAAGGACGAACGCCCTGCAGTGAAGGAAATGCATCAATGTTATGGAAGTCCAAACGTGGTTGGAATTAGGGTTTCAGGCAATTAATAAAAGGTTAAGAAAGCGTAACATGATAGGTCGAAGCCATACCAGGCGGTCTCGGCAAAGCTCAACTGCCATAATTTGGGGGCAGTTGAGAGCTGATATTGCAGAAAAATTTTCATTCCCTCCATCTTCATGGCTTTCACTACCAAAAACTCCAATAGCAGTTTGCATGGTCCTGCGCAGTGATCATTACACCATCAAGCAATCGTGATTTAGCAACGTAAAATATTGCTTTGATTTCCTTTTCAGAGACATAGATCCAAAGATCCCATTGAGTTTGGGATGGAACATCATAAAAACAACTAATCTCACAAAATAAGCCCTGAAGAAGGAAGTTGAGATTAGGGCAAGAATCGATCAGTTTTATACCTGTACAACGGGGAAGTGACGACTAACTCAATCCTCCTAAGCAGCCCACTAGCATGAACATCATTGCGCAGTTTAGCAACCTACAATAAAAAATGGAAAAGATAATTAAACACGATTGTATCACATCAAAAAATAGATGCGGATCAATCATTCAGGTTTAGAAGGATCATGATGAGGTCATGACAGATTGATGATAACAAGCCATTAATCACTAGTTCATTACCTGCTGCAAGCCAAGTGGGGAGAGTTGTGCATCAAATAGGTGAGGAGACAACAGTGCCTCGCGATTCTTGTCTCCTTCCACATTATGCATAGCTTGTCCATGCCTCACCTGAAAATATTATAATCCATGGTTTAGATCATGTGTTCCAATAAATACTCTACCAAACAAGGCACTTAATTATAATATTAAAAGAATCGGTATTGCTACATATACATACCAAGTGAATAATTTTGCAACGCTGCCATGGGTATGGAAATTGAGCTGCAGTGGTATTCATTTTCTGCAAATGGAAATTAAATTTAAGTGATAGAAGTGCTTGTAAATTACAAAAAGATGGGAAATAATGGAGCAGAAAAAGATATGGGTGTTGGTAAAAGACACAAATGGCTGGCTAGAAATGAGAAATTGTAATGGGAGGAAGTGAAGGCATAAAACGCTGCAGGCTACAACATACATATATAGGGAGAGTAAGAGACTTTCTGGTCAGTATTTTCTAGGATGGTTCATAATCTCTACGTACGTGACTCCTACTTGAAAATGTAATTATAACAGAATTGTAAGAGCATATTCGGTCGTCAGTAAAGAGGAAGGAAAATGGATGGAATCTAAGGAGGAAACAGCGAGAAAGCCCAATATTTCGTAGAAACAAATACTACAATACCATTCAAATTCCTACACATTTCGTAGAAAACCCTCAAAGAATATACATATATTTATAATCATATGAATATCATTGCATGCAACTGCAAGTCTTAGCCTGACTTACCAGAAAACTGAGGGAAAAGAAAAGAAAGAAATCAAGGGAAACTAGAGACTTTGGGACCCGAAGAAGGCTTTTGAAACCTTGAAAACTTGGCATAACGCCCAGGGCGGGTTAGAGGGCTTAAAATATATAGAGTGAAACAGGAAAGAAAAGTAATGTGGATGTAGGGGGTTAATGGGTTTACTTTGATTTGATTAATTCTTGGTAATATTATTCAATCCATGCAAACGTAAATAGGGGATCCTTTAGACGTTAGACTCTCTGTGTTTTGTGTGAACCCTTATTCTTTACGCGCGACTCAAAAGTCTTCACCATGGTCTTCATCGGTACGGTTTTTCTTTCTTTTTTTCTTTTTTTTCCTTCCTTTTTTTTTCCTAGCTTTTTCTTTTAAAATGCCATTGCAATTTACTCGGCGAGACCAAATCCCTATTTGCTCTATTAGAACCTAGGAAACAGTCAAACACTAGGTATATCTACCTTAATTATGTAATTAATAATTGTATTAAACATTTGTACGTTCATTTTTTATGCCGTGACTATAATTTTTTAATTCTATAAACTAGATTAAGTCACGTATTTCACTTTTTTTTTTTAATTTATTTTTTGTTTTTAACTACTAAATTTGAATGACTAAATACATTAAATAAAATAATATTTTTCTTAAAATAATCACTTGACCCCAAATTTATGGGTAAGCAGTTGTTTACCAAAACCCATTTTCATATAAATGTTTTATTTTTTTATAAAGGAGACTGTAATTTAAAAATAAAAAAAAATTTGTAAGTGTTAAACTTTAAATTTTTTAAAGATAATTCTATGAATTAACTAAATTAAGAATTTCATATGAGTGTTCTATGTTCATATATATATATTTATATATATATATATAGGAAGACTTAACGTAACTTTTCTATATTTTTTTATCATTCTATCAAAGTTAAATTCATGATTAATTTGAATAAAAATCATATTTTTAATTTTAATAATTTTGATCAAAAGATAAAAAAATGTAACATTTACAGTGAATTCCTTTATATATATATAAATATATATATTATACAAAAGGCAGTGGTGGTTGCTTGCAATTAAGAGACAATGGCTGGAGACTGAAGTAAACATGTGTTGCTTTCCCTTGTAGAGATATTATAGAATTAACCAAACAAAGTAAAGAAAAAATAATTAAAAAAAAAAGAATATAAAAGAAACACAAACTGAAAAAGTAAAGTTTTCTCTGTAGGCATGGAGGCAATCATAAAAAAAAAAAAAAAAAAAAGGAAGGCAATCAATAAAGAATAATTCAACAAGAGTGACCCTACAAAACCTTTTGTTAAGAGGCAGTTAATTGGGTATTCAAAGTTCAAGCCCATATAATTGCTGACTTTTGTTTTACGTAAAGCATGCGTACACACACATAAATGTTACCAATAATGATGACCAAGTCAATCGATCTAGTTGGGCTGTGCTACATATAGCGCAATATGCAAGCAAAGGAAAAGCCCAATGGAGAAAATCCCTGCGTGGACAGCTTCAGGAATTAGTAGCTTCGTTCATGTGATAGAAAAAGAAAAGAAAGAAAAAAAAAAAACTTCAATTAAAAAATAATTTAATTAATATAAATTCATAATTAATAATTTAAAAAAGATATAAAATATTTACTTAAAAGTTGTTAATTAAATCAGGATTACTATTTTTTTTTACTATTAAAGAAAGAAATTATTTATATTATTTGCTTAAAATATGTTTAATTATAGATGAACTAGTTTTTTTACCCATGCCATGGAATTTTCATAATTTAAAATTTTAGTTCATACTATTTTTTATATTATATATAGATAAATAAAAATATTCTTAGTCATCTATAATTTATATTTTAAAATTATAACAGCCATCCATATATAAATTATTGTGAAATAATTAAAATAAGTATTATGAAAGCTTTGAATTACAAAAATAAAATTACATACAAATTTCATTGAGAAAATCAATCTCTTATTTATAATTACATATATTTTTAAAAGTATATTTTTTTTAGGTATAAAAACTAAAATTTACACATATGATATATCATGAAATATTTTTTCATGTTTGATTTTGAAATTTTATCATGCCAAACTTTTGTGAGGAAAATCTAATTGTTCTATATTTTATAAAGAAGAAAATATTAATTTTGAAAAGGTATCATAAATATATATTTGATAATTATTTAATTTTAAAAAAATTTAAACTTTTAAAAAAGTAGTTTATCTAAGTTTAATTTTAAATTAAGATAAAAGAGATTAATAAAGTCTTAAATTTAGATATGTGTGTAATTTTAAATTGAAATAAAATATTTTTTATTTTTAATTATAGAAAAATATAAAATATCTTTTTCTTTTATTTTAAATTATAGAAAAATAATGTTTTAAAAAAATCATATGAAAATAAAGACAAAAAACAATGGTTCAACCATAAATTTTATTTATTTAAATTTATATAAATATTGATTTACACAATGTATCATTTTTTATGATTCGTAAGATTTAGAAATTTTTTGAATTTTGTATTTCATATATATGGATAAGATTGATTTATAAAATATATTTTTTCAAATTTAAATTAGGATAAAACTTATATACTTTGAAAGATTTGAACAAATGTAAATCATGAAACTTTAAATTTTTTTAAAATTAAATAATTAATTAAATAAAGTTATTTAAAACCATCTTATGTGTCAAAAATATAAATTATTTATCTATGTGTCTGTGTAAACAAATTTTATTATATTTTTATATATATTATAATATAATATTTCATATGATTGATAAAAAAGAAAAAGTCAAGTAACGAGACCAATATGCACGTTCGATTCCTCAATTTCTGAATTGGGTTTCATTCAATTGGGCCAAAATGAGTTTTACTTAATTCCAAAGTGGTGCTTCAAAGTGCAAACTGTGGAAGGAGGAAAGTAATATTAATTCTTGTCCCACTAATTAATATGGGCCTAATATAAGGTAAAACCGTCTAAAACTAAACAAATATTTGGGCCCTTCACTGTTCTAAACTGTTCATGAATTTAATATGATTTAGGGGGCTTTACTTTTGGATGAAGCCCAACTACCCAACCTTGTTTTAAGCCCATCACATCCACTGGATAAGACTAGGATGACAGTTGGATTAAATATGGACATACAGTTAAAGGACTAATTTGCTTGTGTTATTGTGATTGAATAAAATTTGTGTTTGAAAAATAATTTCGAGAAAGTATTGTGAAAAGTTGTGATTTGAAATTTTCGAGCATTTGATATTATTGTGAAATGTATTATAAAAAATTAAACTATTTAAAAAGATATGATATCTGAAGTTAATTATTAATTTTATCACTTGAATAGTCGTTTGATCATTTCATCTCAAATGATGGTTGGAATGACAAAACCACTTATCGAAAAGACTTTGTTTTTGAGTGATAAACCTACGTGTTAAAGCTCTTTTGGACCCCAACGATGTCACTTTTGGTATTGCGTTTGGTCCGAAAAGCAAAGATGATAATGGATAAAATAAAAATGGTTATTCGATGCCATTTGATTTGATTATGTCCAATTCAAATAGTTATAAATAATTAATTAATGAATTTGGATAGCAAATTTATTATTTGTAATAAATTTTAATATTTTTTAGATAGTAATCTCTAGTTATTTGATATCTGAATTTGTTTAAATTTTTTAACGGATAATATCAAATGTCAAAATTTGTTATCCGTTTAAATATGTAAAATATATAAAATTTTATACTTGTGAAAAGATTAGAACCATAGCAAATAATTTTTATTTGTTATTAATTAAGAGTAAATTTAAATTTTAAATTTAATTCTTTTTTATTTTATATTTTGACAAAAAAATTAAGTAAACATATATTTTAACGGATTTAAATATTTAAATGATATAATACTTATTTAATTATATATATATTTATATAATAATATTAAATTTAAACAAATAATTAAAAAGATTCAACTATTGAAAGTAAAATTTAATTTAATTAATTTATATAATCACTTTTAAAAAATGATATTCAATAAATATAATATTTAAATTTTAATATCTGTAATCATTTAAATTTATATAATCACTTTTAAAAAATGATATTCAAACTGTAACTTATGTTTTTTTAAAAAATAAATTATGATACCATAAAAATTAAACAAATTCGAATCAAATACCTTAAAAGTAACGAAAAATGTGCACTGAAACGCAATGCCAAAGTGGCTCCAAGTCATGTTGGTCAACATTGGAAACTTTTGTCCCCAAAACCAACAAAGCTACAAGAAATTTCTATGTTAAGTCTTAGTCATTCTCCACCGTCTGCCACAAAACCTAATTAAAATTGCAAGACGGCTTGACTAATGATCCATAGCAACCAAAAAAAAAAAAAAAAACTTTTTGTAGTATCTCTCGTGTCAGCTGACTAAGTTTCCATAGTCATCATTTTGCCAAATTGATGGCATTATTCTTATATGCGCTATATAAAAATTATTCCTCGTGCAACAGCTTTGGTGGGGCACGCATTCAAGCTCCGTCCTTGAGAGTGGAGCCCTAGATTTTTAGTGCCGGTATTCACCCGTAGCCTTCGAAAGCTTCCCCTCATACGACAGGTTAATTGATGTTGGGGCCGGGTGGAGTTGATCAATTTGTTGCTCTAGCATGCAAGGAGTCGACAAATGTAGGTGGAACCAAATCATGGGAGTTTACTTTATATTAGACATGTTCCATTGTTAATCATTTACATCAATGAGATCAATATTAACGCTTAAGGTTTTTGTGTCTAACTTGTGAGCAAATTTTAGATCAAGTAGTGCTTGAAGATCGTCTTAGGTAATTCAATAGATTTCCAAGGGTTTAAGTTTATTTTTATATATAAAAATTTAGATGAAAAGATGTTATCTCAATTTTAAAATAACATGCGCCGTAAATCTTAACAAAAATTTATATTAAATTTATAAATAAAAAATTCAGTCTTATCAACTCAATCAATTTTATCAGTAATAGTTTGAAATTATTAAAATTAAATATCATGCGCCTATAGATATTAATTATATATTGTTATGAGATGGACAACGTTACCCAACAAACGTCCAAATTTTCCAATGAACTAATTTTATAAAACGAGTGCCTCGAGAAGACAAATGTAAGTAATTGACCTTTCGGTAAGTCCAAAATTCAATATATAAATTATTACTATAATAGAAAGCGAGCCTTTAACGGCGAAGAAACACAACAGCGACGGGCGATGGCAATTAGTCGGCCGTAATCAAGTTAAAAAAACAACAAAAAATTACCGACCAAAGGCCGTCCAATGTAAAGTAATAAGCCGACCTTGTGTGGCGTTCTTTGCAACTTTTGCATGCAGTAGCTATCTTAATTAATTCTCACAAGATTTTTTTTAATTTTATTTTTAAAATGTTTATGATACGAAGGTGAATAAAAAAATATCTATTACCAACAGTCGAATAATTTATTAATAAAGTATTGAATTATTAATTTCAGTAACCAAATTCAAATCTTGATTTTTCAAATGAAAGAAAAGTCCGATGATAAACCAAGATTCTTCGAAAAGCACCTTGCTATGATCTAACAGCGGCTGTTCAATCTGGAAAATCAAGCACCCAATGCCAGATGAACTAATTTTTTGATTAGTTGGTCACCTCCAGTTCCTCCACTGAAACATTGTCCTTGGTAGAATCTCTGATTTGGACTACTTCAAGTCCATAAGGGATTCTTATTCTTCCACAATGGTTGCTAAAGGAATCTGATCCCAATCCCATTACGCTGCGAAATGAAAATTAAAAAAAAAAAATTAAAGGAAATGATAATTGAGAATGAGCATAAATGCCTTGGCCTTTTTTTTTTTTTTTTTTGGTTCCTTTCAAATCGCTAAATATATGCTTACCTTTCATTAAAAACTTTCACCGAACGGATTTCACAATTTCTAAAGCTGGACAAACAGATTCATTTTGATCAGTCATTAATTAAAAATAAAACATTGAAAGCAACTCAATGGTAGAACCCATCATGTCAATACAAAAATATTTTTCAAATCCATAGAACTTTAAATTTTACGTATAAAGTCACATGATCTTTTCAAATACGTGGGCCAAAGACAATAATCAAGTATATACTAGAGGCTGGAACAATGTTAAGGGTAGTCCTAATATTTGCTAAATAATAGGACAAATTGTAATTCTATGATGAGTTAGTCATCATCGGAATCATTTTTCTTGCCAATACAACTCTTCATGAATAAGAAAGGCCTACTTGGTCATTTTTTTCTACAACAGAGATTAGAATATGAGAATATAGAAAAATAAATTGTATAGGTTAAAATTTAAATTTTAAAATTATTAAATATAATTATATAAATCAATTGAACTAAAATTTAAATTCAAAGATATCATTTAATATTATAAAAATTGTGAATAAACTAGATATATGATCTATTTTAAATATAAAAGATCATAAGTAGGGAAAAAATAAAAATAAAAAAGCTTGATAAATCCCTTTCTTACCTAACATATGAAAAAGAATATACAATAACGTGTGGATAACTTAGGCATATATCAGCAGATTAAGAGGTTCATGAGTCAAATTCTTGAGGTGTACTGAGGTGGCATTCAGTCAACAAAAAAAAAAAAAAGAGAAAAATATGATACTGACCGGCTGTGTGGATCATAATCATTTAAGGGGGAACACTTATTATTTTTAAAAAGTTCAATCATCGTCTGATCCAAAAACACACCATGACTCACCACTGCTATCTCCTTTTCTTGCCGTTCCCACAACCTACAAGATTAATTAAACAAGTTGATCAAAGTGCTTTTTGCTTTCATGAAATCAGGAGAAATGTCAAGAAACTTCCAAAAAAGAAAAAAAAATGATCAAGAAGTCCAAATCACACTTATTAAGATGATATTTATAGATTTTTTTTGTAATTAATGCATCTTTTATATTTTTGAATTTGAAAAAAATAATGCATTAAAAAATAATATATATTTTTAAAATAAGATTTCAACTAATCTTAATAAGTAATTATAAGCACTCATTAATCGTATTTAGATTTCAAAATCAATTACTTGTGATAATCTAAATTTTAACAATTATTATTATTATTATTATACAATGTGACAATTGGCACCGAAATTTATATACAATAGAAAATTTTAAAACTCACCATTTGATAAACTTCATTGCCCTAGCCATGACTTCTTCATGGGTTTCTCTTTCATGTGCTTTCCACAAAATGTCATCTTCATTCTCGATCTGAACAATAGTTTAGTGTTAAATTAATTAATGTTAATGAAACAAGTAATCAAGGGCTAGCAAGCAATTTTAAGACCAACGGAAATGCAACCATGACTAAATTACTACTTGCCAATGAAAAATCAACTTCGGGGAAACGAGAACGGTACTGACTGATGGTTCCTCTCCTGTCACATTCATATTTTCCCTACATTAAATTGAACATTAGATGTGAGAAAAAAAACATAAGCTTTCTAAACTCAATAACTCTTTATATATATTTGATCAGAGGGGAAAAAAAAGGAAAGGGATGAAAATTTGCGTTTCTTTCTTTTACTTTTTTTCTTTTTTATGGAAAAAAAATACGAAAAAAAAAAAATAAATGAATTTATTAGAAGATGTGGAAACAAATTCAACTTTCATTTATTATTGAAGATGAAAGTTGGTTGTAATAACCCTTACCATTAATTATAAATTGTTATTAGGAGTTAGATGACGGTTAGTTGATAGAAGTTGTAATTAACAAAGAGTTTAAACTCCATCTATAAAAAGAGGTCTTAGCTTCTGTTTTAGTGTGTAAGTATCAAGTGAGAAAGTGAAAAGTAAGAGAAAGAAGATATACAAACAATTAGAGAGTTAGTGCAAAATATAGAAAATAAGAGATAATTCATCTCATCATAGTAAAATTTTTACATCAGTTCTAAATGTGGACATAACTCTCATACTAAAAGTGAATCATTATAAATCTTTGGTATTTTTATGCAGTGTTTTTTATTCTTTACATATTTTATCACTTTCAGTTTGCAAGATATGCTTGTAATCCCAACAATTGGTATTAAAGCTACAAGACTAAAATTTTGTCAAAGGTGGCACTATTTGAGTATACGGTACTTTTTATGTAAACAACATTGTTTACGTATATGAAAATTTAACAGTGTGGATAAATACAATTCTAAGAGTTCTGTCTAAAGAGATTAGTTCTTAAACAAGAGTAATTATGACCCCTTTAAAGGTCTATTTGAATAGACAGTGAGATTGATTTTGGTAAGATTAAAAATAGTAGTGAAGGTAAGATTAGTTATTATAACGGTGAGATTAAAATCAATAATGAAAATATGTATTTAGATACAAACGTAGTGGTAGTGATTAAATGAATTATAGTAAGAAGAGAAATTACCATTAAGGATATTAAATTAAAATGTTTATGTAATAAATATTTTAAATTTATAAAATCATTAAATCATTTTATATCAAATAATAGTTTTAATAATAAATAATTAAAATTTATTTATTTATTTATTATATATTAATACATTTTACTTATTTATATATTATTTTATAATTTGTAAGGATATTTTTGTTTTCATAACTAAAATTTAAAGATAAAAAAAAGAAAAAAAAAGAAAGTTAATAACCCCAGTGTGATGAAGCAACTGGAGCAAAATTGGCCAGTGGCTTATTGTGATCAAATGCACCATCGGGCTACTTCATTTGGATCTCTTCGATGTGTTTGGCAATTTTTCATAACAATCGAAACCTCACTAGGTGTTCAGTGAAATCCGAATAGACCCTAATATTTCCTAAGTGAGAATGGGTTACACAAGGAAATAATGTTAGACCTAAAAGAAAAAAAAAAGAAAACAAAAAAGATGTTGCAAATGCAATCACTAAAGAGAAGAATGATGCATTGCTCTTATCTATCGATAGCTTAGTTAACTTTTAGGTTTTAAACTTTAGAGCATCTTTTCATACTATTGCTCATACGACATGATGGAAACTTATGTTGCCAAAAACTATGGAAAAGTTTATCTAGCTGATAAAGAACCTTTGGATATTGTTAGTATGGGTGACATTTGTTTGAAGATCCTAAACGGATTTGTGTGGAACATTTTAAATGTGAGGTATGTATCAAAGTTGATGCATAACTTGATCTCGGTAAGGCAACTTGACGATGAAGGGCATAATGTAACATTCATAGATAATACATGAAAAGTCACAAAATGTGCTATGGTTATTACTCGAGGAAGCAAAACATGGACTCTTTATACGACCTTAAGTTGTAGAGATACAATGGTGACAATTAATGCTAATGCAAACTCCAACTTCTAGCATTTCAAGCTCTGGCATATGAACAAGAAAGGCATGAAGATACTCACGTTGAAAGAAAAGCTTCCTAGATTAAAATTTGTTGAACATCAATTATGTGAAAGTTGCATTTTTGGAAAAAAAAAAAGAGTTAGCTTTTCAAAAGCTAGAAGGGAGTTGAAACAGAAAAAAATAAAGTTGGTCCATTCTAACATATGAGAGCCTTCATCAGTTACTTCTCTTAGAAGATTCAGCTACTATGTAACATTTATTTATCACTCAACCATGAAGGTATATGTTTATTTTTTGAAGAATAAATTCGATATGTTTAATGCATTTAAATAGTGGAAAGTCATGGTTGAGAATGAAACAAATCTAAAATTGAAATGTTTGAAGTCCAACAATATGGGAGAACACTTCGATAGTAATTTTAAATGTTATTGTGTCAAGAACGGGATTAAGATATTGAAAATCATTCCGAGGACACCTCAACAAAATAGAGTAGTCGAAAGGATTAATAGAAAAATAAATGACTGTGCAAGAAGTATGAGAATTCATGATAGGTTACCTAAAGCATTTTGGGTGAATGCAGTCAATACTGCTGCTTTCTTGATTAACAAAGGTCTTTTAGTACCTTTGAATTACAGAATACCAAAAAAGGTTTGGAATGGCAAAAATGTATAATTTCATTTTTAAAAGTGTTTAGATGTCTTACCTATGTTCATATTGATAATGTTGCTAAAAGTAAACTTGACCTAAAATCTTAAAAAGGTAACTTAATTGGCTATGGAAACACTGAGTTTTGTTATCATTTTTATTATGATCAAAATAAAAAAATTATCAGGAGTGGAGATGTGATCTTCAATGGGTAAATTCTATTCAAAGATAAGCTAAGCAAGGTTTTACAAACTACAGATTCTGAAATAAAAAAGCTTGAGGTAATTCATTTGAAAGACTTTTCAAAGTATGATTTCAACAAAATACTCAAGAAACACAAGTAAATACACCTATAAAAGAACAAGTGAATATAGTCATAGATGTCAATCAATCCATTCTAGCAGTAAAACTCAGAAGATCTTCAAAAATAATCGACCCCATAGAGATCTTCTCCCTTGTTGAATTACATTCTTTTAATTGATAAGGGTGAACTAGAGTGTTATGAATAAGCAAGACAAGTTGATGATTCAATCAAGTAGGAGCTAGCCATGAAAGATGAGATACATTCATTAATGTCAAACCAAACATGACAGTTAGTAAAACTACTGGTAGAAAAGAAAGTATTGCAAAATAAATGGGTTTATTAGATAAAAAAAAAACATGATAGCAACAAATGATATAAAACAAGGCTAGTGGTAAAAGGCTTTCAATAAAAAGAAGGTATTAACTACATCAAAATTTTCTCTCTAGTGGTTAAATTGACTATAATCAAAACTATTATTGGGTTAGTGACAAAAGAAGATCTACATTTACAACAAATGGATGAAAAAATAGCTTTTCTTTATTATGACCTAAAAAAAAAGATCTACATATAGTAGCCACAAGGTTTTGAGGTCCAATGAAAAGAAAAAATGATATACAAACTTTTAAAGAGCCTATATAATCTGAAATAAACTTCCAAACAATGGCATCAGAAGTTTGACAACTTCATGTGTAGCAATGGTTTTTTTTAGGTGTCAAATAGATCATTGCTATTATATCAAAAAGTTTGATGGCTCTAACATTATGCTTTTCTTGTATATCGATGATATGTTGATTGTCAAAGTAAGCATACCAAAAATTGAAAGGTTGAAAATGAAAGCTCTCAAAGGAATTTTCAACGAAGGATTTAGGCATTGCAAAACAAATCTTTGAAATGAGAATCACCAAAAATAGAAAAGTCTTTAAGTTATTGTCATAACGTATAGATCTTATATACCTATCACTAGATTTAACAAAAAAAGTTGCCACTAACTTTTTTTATCTAGGTATGATTGGTCACCTAATTAAATCTGTCCCATTTTAAAGAGAAGTCCTAAGCTAAGTTAAACTTAGGACTTCTCTTTAAAATAGGACAAATTCAATTAGGTGACCAATCATACCTATACAAAAAATATTGGTAACAACTCCTTAAAATTACATCTAGAGATAACTCTACATATATATGCGTTATAACAGCTATCACAGGAAAAAATATAAAAAATTGCTTTACAAATTCAACATGGATGAAGCAAAATTTGTGAACACTTTGATTAGTTATTCAAATCGTCTAAAGATTAATCACCCATAATAGTGCAAGAAAAAACCTACATGGCTAAAGTGCCTTATTCCTTTCTATTAGCAGTATTATGTATGCCATGGTGTGTAACAAACTGAACATAACACATATAATGGGAGTTGTGAGCAAATATATGATTAATACGAAAAAATAGTATTTGAGGTAGTTAAGTGGATTCCTAATACCTAAAAGGTACAACAAATCTAACTCTATGTTTCAATGAATCAGACTCATGATTGTATGGATTTGTTGATGCTGACATGGCTAGCAATATAGACAGTAGAAAAGTACTACTGGCTATGTTTACAAGCTAAGTGGTATAGCAAGCAGTTAGGTTTCAAAGTTACAAAATATAGTTGCATTTTCTATTAATAAAGTAAAATATGTTGTGGTGATAGAGGCTAGTAAACAGATGATATGGTTGCAATCTTTCTTGGATGAACTTGGTCACAAGTTTGATAGAAATGTGTTACATTGTGACAGTCAAAGTGTCATTCATTTAGCAAAAAATCTTGTCTATCATGTTAGGACAAAGCATATACAGGTTCGATATCACTTCATAAGATCAACTTTAGAAAAATGGATTCTTAGTACTCGAGAAGATTCAAGACAATCAAAATCCATATGATATGTTAACAAAGACTATAACAATTGAGAAACTGAAGTTATGTGCAATTTCAATTGGACTTCTTTGTTGAAGAACGAGAAGTCGTAACTACTATAGGAGGAGACAGTTGATAATGAACTAATCTCCAAATGGGAGATTATTAAAAAATATGAAGACAAATTTAATTTTCATTTATTATTAGAGATAGAAGTTGGTTGTTGTAACTCTCACTATTAATTGTAAATTATTAGTAGAAGTTAAGTAACAGTTAGTTAATAGAAGTTTTAATTAATAGAGGACTTAAACTCCATAAATAAAAATGGGCCTTGACTTGGTGTGCAAGTATTAACTAAAGAAGTGAGAAGTAAGAGAACAAAAAGATAGAGACAGAGAAGTAGTACAAAATATAAAAAATAAGCAATAATTCTTTTTTTTTGTAATTTTTCATCTTTATCATAGTAAAATTTAGAATAATTCTAAAAATGAACATAGCTTTCATATTGAGAATGAATCAAAATAGATCTTTAATGTTTTTATGTATTATTTTTATTTTTTATATATTTTATCACTTACAGTTTACAAGATAAATTTTTAATCCCCAACAAAATTTGTATTTTTTAAAAATAAATCTATTCCTTTGAATTTAAGTCAACTTATGTGAACCATTTTATATATAATTATTTTTTTTATTTTCATCATCATACCTAATAAGAGAAAAATAAAACTTATATATATATATATATATATCCCTCTTTTATTTTTATACCTCATCAATTTTTTTTTTCCTTCCCTCTAATTTCTTTCGTAATAACCAAAGAGTGCATCCTCCATGTGGAGAGAAGACAACATGGCCCAATTGGTTGATTAAAGGGTAGATACCAGGATTATTTTATGGGAAACGAAAAAAAAATTAATAAAACAATGACCCCCCGATGATATCTTTTAATAATGAATGCTTATAGCTGTTAAAATGTTGCACAAGTCTACGACAGAAGGCATGTTACCGTGCCTAAGCTATGCTTTGGTCAGATGTCAGCAACATACCATTCGTTCTCGACAAAGTTCATATGCTATAATTGGTGGGCGATTGAAAGTTGATGTTTCGTCGTCACCCTTTACTTTTTCATCCTCAAATGATGTAACATCTAACCGATCTGGTTGGTCTTCACCATGAAAAATTCCAACAGCTGTTTGCAGTGTCCTGCAATTCAACCATCACGAAACAAGTACATAAGAAATTTGGCAAATAAAGCATCAATGGGTTAAAACAACAGAACATTTGAAGGATATGTTAGGCTTGAGAGAGTTCATTCAAATCAACTCTTGAATCATGGATTCAAAGTTTTGAGAGTCTGAGGGTTGCATAGATGAGGAAGCTTGATTACAAAAGCATCCTTGATAGGCTTAGAAGAGAGTGACTGAAATATTACCAGGAAATTAATTTCCCGACGAAGTCAGGGTGATTATACTCAAGGGAGAAACTGAAAGATGAGAAAATTTGGTACCTTGACATAGGGGAAGTAATAACTACCTCAATCTCCTTGAGCTGTCCACTTGCACAAACTTGTTTCCACTGGTCACGAATCTGTTAAAACTTACTATAGATGTCATTCTGGAGTAGTATGCAATCTAAAACAATCCAAAGACATGTAATGATGCAACTGCCATATTTGATATTTCCTAATTACATTCTAGTCGAGGGGGATACAAAAGAATAATTTAGAAGGCTGAGGAAATTAAGTTATGGATTCCAATAGCAAGCTGTCTATCAAGTATGACCTGCTGCCAGCCCAGAGAGGAGAGTTCAGCGTCAGAAAATTCATATGATGTTAGTGGATCACGACTCTTCTCTGATTCTAGATTGTGCATTCCTTGTGCATGCCTCACCTGAATTTTCACGTGCATATTTCAACAAACTGCTTTAGATAACACCACCAATAAAAATAAAAATGAAACTTGATAGATATCATTGTTGATTCCATCAAGTTTAGAGCTGCTAGATTGTTTAAAACTTGAGATAATTTGGCTTAATTAGCAGCACTCTTTTATGTTTGTTGGGGAAACGAAATCGGTTTCTAGTCTCTGATGGCATGATTTTCTTCATTCAAACACCGGTCACCCCCCTCCCCCACCCCGGCGCAACCCCACTTTGTTCTTTTACGGGGCAAAATGAAGAAAAGAAATGAAAAGAGAACAAACGGGCACAAACCAGATGAAGAACTTTATGACAGCCAAACTGGAATCGAGATGGAACTGCTGCAATTGTATCCATTTCTGCAAACGTGAAAAACAGAGGATGGCAGAAGAACCATAAATAAATATATGGAAGGTAAGTTTTTGGCTTATATACACGAGACTTCCAAGGAATTTGAGACTACTCCAAAGCTACTAATTGAAAGTTATTCATTCCGTCGGCAAAGTCTCACAGACAATTGTAAAATGTTTCTTTTTTTTTTTTTTTTCCTTCCATCCTTGTTGATAACCTAAAAGCTAACAACCCTACAAAAAAAAAAAGCGCTTGAATCTAGAAGTTTGTCCATCAAGTTACGGTCTCATACTAATTCTCTTCACAGCTGTGTAAGGTTGAAAACACTCATACACACACAGATATATATAAATATATATATATATATATATATATATATTATATTTTAGTGTATCAGAATTGACCAGGCTTGCCATGGAAAGAAAACAAGCCTTCCCATATCATCTTTTTTCATGGATGAAAATCTAAACCCATTAATTTTATGTCTCAAATAAAAATTAAAAGAAAAATGTGCCTTCCCCTGGAAGATCTGTCACTACAAGATCTTGTTGACGACCAAAAAGACCATACTGGTCGGGGAAATTTCCCTGGTAAATGCATTCAGAGAGATAGCAAAACAAACTAAACAAGCAAATTTTTTTTATTTTTCTGAGCTTGTAAGTTGTGAATAATCAAACCAGACGTTGACAAAGGGCATGCAATTTCCACATGACCTTATACAGTATAGTCTATGATTCAAAGATAAGAAAAATCAGAAACTGAAGCAATAAGCATCATAGTGTTTACCAGAGCAAAATGAAGGGGAGAGGGAAGGAAAAGAATTTAGCTGAAATTTTGAGGGAAGGAAACTTCAAAAGCTTTTAACAACTTAAAGGCATGATAGTCGACTGGTCAACTGCCGGTGGTCGTTGGCTGATTTTTATTCTTGGAGCTTTAACAGGACTATTATTCTATAAAACAATAAAACATTTCCGGAGATTGAAATCGACAAGTTTGCCTTCTTTTGTTTGAAGAAATTTTAAAATTTTTCCTTATCGATAGATTTTCCAAGCCAGCTAACTGACATTTGCTTCTACGCAGCTTGCATCATCCACACAAATTACGTGACGCTACCACAGTACCACGGTGCCTTCTTTCTTCTTTCATTTATTGTCTTTTTTTTTTTTTTTTCTGTTCAAAATATTATTAAAAGAAATATGATCAGTCTTGAAATCTTAATTTCAGTATTCCAAATTCAAATCTCCACAACATCATATATAAAAAAGTCTAAACTTAATTATTCCAAAATCCTTTGATTAAGGTAGACTTGGTAACTTATAATTTAATTAAAGTCAATACGCAATTCCTTTAAAGTGGTTGGAAGGTGGAGAATTTGGATAAAAATTTGATGTTATAAACTAAGAGGTAAAAATGGGATCAATTCCAATTTGATTTCATACTTTTTTAATTACTCCCACGCAGGAGCCAAGAAAAAAAAAAACAAGATAGGTAAGAACCTCCCAAAGTTGATGCACGTTGTCCATTATAGAACTGATGACAGCATGAAACATGACAGCCTCGTGGCAATTTTTAATCAGGCTATGCACAAGGAAGTGTTTTCTCACCAGCTCTATCTAAGCAGTCCTCAAAAGACGGCTTTATTCAGTTTGCATCAACTTTAGAATGACTAGCCTCCATTTTTTCAGCTTTCATTCCCATGTATTAGGATGAAATTCTCATGTAAATTGAGCATATAAGAATCATTGATCAGCAAATTCCAATGCCTTCAGAGCCCCAATATAAAAGTCAATTTGAAAAATCAAAATTGCCGATGAAAAAATTGTTGAAATATACCCGTCACAAGGTATTATTCGTTTTTAAGAGCCTGGTAGCCTACTCTCAAGGTTTTGTCTTCTAGGAAAAAGCATATCAGTAGAAAAAGAACAGGAGATTGCTGGTAAGTCAATCCAGTCCTTCACTATTAATGATATGAGATCCTTTTCCCCGAAACAAAAATCAGCATTTATACATTTTAACCGCCCGTGAGGGCTGGGAGCCACTAGATAATACCCAACAGCTGAAAAGAAAATTGATGATACTGCCGAAAACATACCATAGAGAGACTTGTAGAATGGGGCAACATCCATCTGTTTTATATGCTGTCATACAATGAACATAAAAACAAACTCTCAAAGACAATCATAATATGGAGGAATTCATGTTTTCCATTTATAAAGAATTCATTTAACTGTTTAAAGCGTTTTTTATCTGACATACTTGAATAATTCGGAGATTGCCAAATAATATAACTTGAGAGCGTACATAAAAATTTCTTTTGAGTATCTATGTGCTGTCTTTGAAAGGTAACAATTATCTCAGTAAATTTGTAAAGAATCATAGTATGGATATCAAACTCAGATTCCTGCCTGGTCATCTCTCCAGACTAATAATTACTTGCCTTCTCCTGCCTCTGAAAGCTTCTCATCAGCAACATCACTTGGAAGATCTGGCCCGCTAGGGATTTTTCCAGGATAGTTAGTTGTTGCAGGATCTGATCCCATCATACTGCGATAAAAAAGAAAAGTTTTCACAATTGCACAGAAGTAAGCAAATGACTTTTATTTCAAGGTTTTAAATTGTCATGCTTACCTTCTATCAACAATAACCACAGAGCGGAGCTCACAATTTGCAAAGCTGCAACAGATATATTAAGTTTTCTTATTAGTCCGTAAAAATCCAAAGTTTTAAAAGAAGTATGCAACGGTAGGCTATCACCACTGAAAAGCTACATAGATATTTTTCCCTTATCAAACTCTGATTCATACTAGTTACAAATAAAAATTCTGCCTATAAAACTATGTTTCACTAGTTAAGGATTCCCTGTGTGAAGGAAAAAAATCTTCAACTTGATGTCATATCAAGCATATAATTGTGCTCCATTACATAGAGGAGAAGTAGACAGAGCAAAATTAGAGAAAACTCATGGAACTTGGACACAAGATTTTGTGTTATCAGTAATTTCAACTTTCAAAGCTAACTAGATCTATCAAGAAACAGTTTTACTTTGTTCTTGTTATGAAAGATGAAATGAATGTAAACAAAAATACCAAATTAAGAATTCATCATAGTGGTTAATTAACAATTGACATTTTGCAGAACTCACTGTTTGCATATTTCACTCTTCACAGATGGATGACAATCACTTCCAAAAGCACTTAAAGTATGATACAAGAAGGAACTGTGGGTAACAATTGCAATTTCCTTCTCTTTTCGTGTCCACAACCTGTAGCAAATGATAAATGGATAAAGGAAAAAAACGGTTAGGAGTATATGATCTAGTCATAGGGCAGTGCAATTTTAGTTAAAATATAATCCAGCCCTTTCTGGGATTGAATAGTTATGCTGATCAGAAAAAAAGGGAAATTTTTGTAAAGAAGATACAAATGGGCCACTCACCAATTTAAAAATTTCATTCCTCTGGCTGCAACTTCTTCATTCTTTTCTCTAATATTAGCTTCCCACAAACTATCCTCATCGCTTTCTATCTAAAGGAAAAATTGAAACAAGAATTCTGCCAATCAACAATATTGAATTTGAAATTATAACAATTTCTGATATAAGCAAAATGAATGAGAATCATATGTTCATAACTGCTTGATCACAAAAGCTACACTAATTAAGACAAACTACTTGCCAGAGAAAAATCAATTGCAGGAAAGACAGGCCGATACTCGCTGATGCTTTTTCTTCTATCACATGGATGGACTCCCTGTGGTTCAATGGTTAGAGAAGGAAAAAATGAAAATAAGAGGAGAAAGGCATAATATGAAAAGTTCAACAAGAATAAAGAGGAAAAACAGGTTTGATATTAGCTGCAAATTCTACGAAATGAACTCACTCGTATGTGCACAAATATTTACCAACTAATGGTTGTCTCTTACGTTAAATGCACTAGTATCTGCAATATCCGTTCTTCTTCAAATTCAGAATTTCTTAAGTTAAAGTGGCATTTGCTATGGAAGCAATTAAACAGATGAACTAGATTTACCAGTGAACCGAAAGAAGTTGGGTTTATGTTCCAAGTCTCCGACACATGATGGGGATTGAGCTTTAGGTGTCAAAAAATCCAATTTCCAGATTTATAATAATATGCCTAAACCATTAGATATTGTGCTCTATCATAGCCTAGAAGAGAATAGAAATGAAATAAGAATTTCTTCCAATCCTGACATCTATGTTGGTGCATCTGAAATCCACATTGAAAAGGAGAAAAAGGGAAATTTAAATTGAATCCAGTAAAAAAATGAAATAAAATAAAATAGATAGTTAAAATACATTATTCCAAAAGCAAAGGTTTGGAGTTTTATCAAGGAAATTGATGGATATCGAATACCAATGTTAAATATTAACATTTGAAAATTTGTAGCACTGCAAACTTTTTTACCATGGAAAAAGGGAGGAATCTACATTCACACTAAAAATAATGACTTTGCATATCCATTGTAGGCTATAGCACCCGATTGGGATCTGTTCAACTAGAATGCTTGACAGAGTTGAAGTAAAATTATTACGTCCTTTTAATCTCGAGAAGAAAACACAGTTCATTACCATGCAAATGCATGCATGAAAGCTGACTACTTACAATAATGACTTAGAATATCCATAGTAGGCTGTAGCACCCGATTGGGATCTGTTCAACTAGAATGCTTGACAGAGTTGAAGTAATATTATTACGCTCTTTTAATCTCAGAGGAGAAAACATAGTTCATTACCATGCAAATGCATGTATGAAATCTGACTATTTATATTCATCATACATCAGACAAGTAATTAATGCAACAGCATACAAAAATATAAGCAGAAACACATTAAGTTTTTAGAAGTTCAAGAACATACCAAATGTTCTCGACAAAGTTCAACCGCTAGAAATGGCGGACAATTCAGACTTGAAATCTCAGGACGGTGACTTTCCCCTACATTTTCCACCATTAGTGGAGGTACAACTATCCCATCTTTATACCCTTCACCACCAAAGACTCCCACTGCAGTTTGCATAGTCCTATAATGCCAAAATGTCCAAAATCCATTATTCCCTGACAACTATAGCATGAGACTGAGTAAAAACTAAAATTTAAAAAGCAAGTATCCATTAATAAAAGAAGCATGAATGCTTCGATTTTCCAGGCAATGAACATTCAGCACTAAACATATAACTATGATTCTTAAATAGATTTAATTATTTGTTTTCAGTTTTCCTCTGGATAAGTTCCTATTCTTTTCCTTTTCTTTTTCTTGTCTTCAAAGTTATAAAAGAAGATTGTTGATTTTGCACTGAACTTGTTCTGTCGAGCATACCTTTGCTCTTATGCTACAAATATGTACACATAAGCCTAGTCAAGTTAGGCATAAAGTTTAAGTTCTATAGCTACCCTAAAATATTATCGTATCAAACTTGGCAATGACAAGCAAAGGGAAATAGAAAATAATTCAACAAAGCCAATACTACAGCAATAAATGGGGTTCACTAATTAAAATAAGGATAGAAAAGGCAAAGCTAGGACAAACACAACTATTCTATGAGAGACACGAACATGCAATACAAGTACGGCATGAAAAGTTTTTATATAGTGGCATTATATATATTGCTAACTTAAAAAGAAAGGATGCCATAAAGTTTTCTTTTCCTAAAGGTAATAAAATAGCAAAATAAACGAACGGAAAGAAAAAATAGAAAAACAAAATCTTGAGAAAGAAACAAATTAATTGAAAAGTTATCTACCTGAGTAAAGGAGAAACAATGACCAATTCAATTTTCTTAGAAATCCCGGTTTCTTGAACATGATTGCGCAGATTATCAACCTGTTATAATATAGGTCCAAATATAATATACTAAATCATTATTCTTCCCACTAATACCAAAGAAAAGAGCATAATTCAAAAGCATATTTAAAGAATAAACTCTAAAACCCAAAAAAAAAAAAAAAGACAAATTCGGTTTTTTTTTTTTTTAATAAATTCCCAATAAACCCAACTGCTAGATTTTGCACACATTTTTGTTGAAGAATGTAATAATTTAACCAATGATTTTCCATTACACACCTGTTGCCAGCCAAGAGGCGTGAGATGGGCATCGAAAAGGTCTTCAGATAAATAAGCGGCATAATCTTTTTCCCCTGCTACATTGTGAATCCCCTGAGCATGCCTTACCTGCATAAAAACAAATCCCATGTTTAAAACCAGATAGGCCTATCATTTTTAATTCCAAAACCAATAAAAACAATAAAAATAAAAAGAATACAGCAAGATCATTCACAAACCAGATGCAGAGTTTTACAACGGTGCAATGGGTACAATCCAGGAGTGCTTGTTGCATCCATATCTGCACTCATCCAAATAAAAAGAAAAAACATTTATAACTCACATCACATGCAGCAAGATCTCAAAATTTTCACCCAAAAGACGAAGAAGAATGAGGAATAACAAAGGGTACCCGAGAGATAAGCAGAGGTACGATAGAGCGGAAGTCGTATTGGTTTTCGCTTTGAAAAGGGAACGGGGGCTGTGCTTATGCACCGGGAGGAGGAGGATGTGGAGGAATAATAGTACGAAGATGAGGGTAATTGAATGTTACATACTATGGAAATGGTCATGCTATTAATTAAGTTAAGTGACTCTTTGGTTGCTGCTGCGTCTGTCTGGCTCTGGCTCGCTCGCACGCTCGCACGCACGCTCGCTTCTGCTTGATTCGGCCCCAGGAAAAACGTGAAGGACCAACTTTAGAAACCATCGATTTGGACCTGATGCTGAGATTCTACAGCCACTTGGCATATTCCCCTTTGCTTCGCGTCATTAACTTTTGCTTCTTGTTTAGGCAAAGGCTTAATACATTGTTAATGTTTTTACCTTTGGAGAGGAAAGGCCTGTACTTTGGCTTGATGACGAGAAGATGACATGTTTTTTTACTTTGATTCAAGGTTTTTGACTTCAAGGAAGCTTTTTCTTTCTTTTTCTTTTCAAAGTAATTACATTATTTTTTCCTTAATTAGTTAATTAAATAAAATAAAACATAGGAAGCTCGTTAAAATTATCAGATTTGATTTTGTATTTAAAAATTATGAATTCAAAAGAATTTATATAAATAATATTTTTTAATTAAATAAATACTAAAATAAAACTTTTGACATAATATTTTTTTAATCAGATAAATAATAAAATAAAAATTTTAAACATGAATTAAAAACTAAAAAAATCAAAATTCATAGGATTCATTATTTTAAAAAAATTAATTATGTCAGAATTTAATTCAAAATATTTACTAATAAGACAGCATCATTTACTTTCAAGAACTAATTTAATTGATAAAAATTTGAATTTTTTTCATGATCAATTAGAGTTGGATGTTAGCAAAAAATATTTTAAAAGTAAAAATTTAAATACTTTATATCAATATTAAAGATTATACTTTAAAATCATCTTAAAAGAAATTATACCCCGAAAAAAATTTATAAATACTGTTAATCGTATTAAAAAATAATATTTAATTATTTTGATAATTGTCTCTGCGGATAAGATATCAAAATAACTTTATAGAGCATAAAATCTAGCTTTCAAGGTAGGGGCCCAAAATAGGCTAGTCTTAAGCCCGCCAAGCCTGATCATAAATACCTTTTACTATTATTGATTTTTTGGGGTGGACTGTGGGGTTTGTGGTTTGGGCCCCGGCCGACAAATTTGGCTACAAATGGAGTTTCAACTATGACCATGCTTGGTCAAAATTTAAAAAAAAATGGTACAATCAATTTTAAAATCGAAATTTACTATTCATTATTTAAATAAAACTAAATTATTATGTCATTATTATAAAATAATTTTTTTTAATAATTGAGGCTAATTGAAACCTCTTCATTGAAAATTGAGGTAGATTTTATATTTTCAATTATATAAAAAATTTTCTTTCATGTTTTCATACATTACTCAAGAAATTTTAATGCAATATGTTAGTATGGGAAAAAATTCTAAGGTAAGACGAGGGATAACATATCTTTGACTTGAACTCTTGTAAGTTAGCAACTCCACACAATCTTATTCACAAAAAAAAATTCCCTTTATGGGATTTATTGGCACCATCTTTCTTTTATTTTTATCCATCAAACCAGGATTGGGGAATTTTATAGTACCAATAATTCAATTTTCTAGTTGTGTACAATGTTTTTAAGCCTACTTGCATATCTCTTTGGTTTGATTATGCTGGCTGCGTTAGACTTGAAGTTGGGATCTATACTAAAAAGATGAGGGTTTTGAGAGATGGTGCATGGCTATATTTTGTATATAAATTTTTTTTAAAAAACTTTTTTGGGTAGGGAATAGAGGATGAGAATGATAGAGTTCGAACTTTCACCTTATATATATTTTTTAAGCTTTTTTGAGCGGTTAAAAAGCTGAAAACATTGATATGTAATTTGATTATTGAATAAAAAGGTTTAAAATCGAGTCAAGAGTGATAATATAAAATTTTCAAAAAAATCTCTTCATGTTGATTTTCATTCTTAGTATAATCAAAACATGTCATAAGTATAGAAGTATATTTAAAGAGATTACATTTGTCAAATTCATCATCTTCATCTTGAAGCAAACTTTTTGTGTGAATTAAATGACTTCTTATGATCCGATTGCTAAAAAATTACCAAAAGAGTTAAATGAAATAAAAGATTAATTTAATTGTTGTTACGGTTTTGGGACTGCCAGATGTAAGGTGTTTTAAAATCCAAAGAAATAAAAAGGGAGTCACCACTAATCTTTGTTAGGGTGTGATTGGTCACCCAAAAATTTATCTTTTTAATAAAACTATAAAAATGGATTTAAAGTTTATCAAAAAGATAAATTTTGATTTATGAAAAAAGAAAAAAAAACAGATTGGGTCTGGGAGTCAGTTATGTGTGAGGAATGATTAGCACTCCCACAACACCCATAAATTGGTACCATTTAATTATGCGCTATTTTCGGTGTTAGATAAAAATGATTTTGACTTAAAATTTAATACTAATTCCTTTCATTTAAAAAAAATAAAATTTTGCTAAAGCTCTTTATTTAGGGATATCGAGAAAATTTTGAAATTAAAGAATTATTTTAAAATTTTTCAACATTTAAGCAAAATTTAAAATAACTTTTTTCGCTTAAAATTTAACACGATAATCTTTAAAATGAAATAACAATCTTTATAGAAAATAATTGTTAGTGACTCTCCAACATCTAAACACAGTACAAAGAATTATTTCCTTCGGAATGTTATTTTTATTTTATTTTATAATATCACAAAAAATTTTTAAAAATGTATTATTCTTTTTTTTATTATAAAATATTTTATCATCAAACAGTAAATTAAATAGAGAATAATGCTAATAATTATTGATGATAATATGCTAACGTATGTATGCTAATAGATGTCATGTAAAATGAAATACAATTTAAAAGTTGGGTTCTTAAGTATAATGAAATCACCCCGACTCTCCAACATCTAGGCAGAGTTTATGTGTGACTGTTTATATTTAATATCCCAATTTATTGTTATACTTTTTATTTATTAATCTTATTATTAATGTGAATTAAGAACTCGTGTGAAAAACTTAATGAAATGGAGTTTCCTAAATACTCCATCATTTAGGCAGCATTCGAGAACAAACCATTTCATGTGAGATTTTCATACGTATCCTTAAGGTTTTGAATTAGATTTAGGGTTTTGATTTTAGGGTTTGAAGATTTTAGGGTTTCGGTTTTAAAATTTGAGGTTTGGGGTTTTGATTTAAGGGTTTGAATTTTAAAGGGTTTGGATTTAAGAGTTTAAAGGTTTGGGATTTTAGATTTTGGGAGGTTTTAGATTTTAAGGGGGTTTTGGATTTTAGGGGTTTAGATTTAAGGGATTTTAGATTTTTAGGGGTTTCAGATTTTATGATGGTTTCGGATTTTAGGGGGTTTGGATTTAAGAGATTTTAAATTTTTAGGGGTTTCAGATTTTAAGATTTTAAAAATTAAGAATTTTGAAAATTAAGAATTAGTGTTTGAGATTTTGTTTTTAAGAAAATACGAACATCTCTAAAAATATCCAACATCTAGGTGGATTTTCGAAGCAAGTTTGATTTTTATGATTTTTGAAAACTAATTAAAAATTTCTTATATATTTCTTTTTATGAAAATTTATTAATAATAATTCCCCAATATCTAGGCGAAATTATTTCTTTAGAAAAATATTTTTTATTCCCTCCAACATCTAAGCAGAAAAAATAATAATAATTATTCTATTATTATTATTATTATTATTATCTTAAGAATTTTTAATATATATTTTTAATGATTATCTTACTTACTTTCATTTTTATTATTATTAAAACAATTAAAAAATTATCATAATAAATTTAAGAACTTATCATGCATAAATATATAAAAAATACCTAAAATAACAAACATAATAATATATATAAAAAAATTAAAAAAATTAAAAAAAAAATTTTACCTGAACCGGTCCGGTCAACGGCCCGTTAAATGCTAATCTGGACTGGTCTGACTGGTTCGACCTTTCAATCAGCGGTTTGGGCGATCCAGCAGTTCAAATCGATTCACTGACGATTTGTCCGAACCGACTAGAGGGTGGTTGAGACGGATTGGCAGGTCGATTTGCGCGGATCTCAAGTTGGGTTCGGTCCACACACAGATCCTCTTACGTTTAAAACGACGTCGTTTTGGCCCTATGCTCAAGACGACGTTGTTTTGCTTTTATGTTTTCTTTATAAAAGCCAGCCTTCTTTTTTCAGTTCATTTTTTTGTTTTTGAGGAAAAAAAAGAGAGAGAGAGCTCTGGGAAAGGTTTGGCACTGTCGTCTTCCTACCATCAGAGCACCGCGCCGGCCGCCTCTTGGTCCACTGTCGGTGGTGGTCGCCGCTGGTCGAAAACTTCAAAACCGATCAGGAGGTTTCGTTCAACCTCCTGAGCTCAGATATGGAGCTCCTTTCACCGAAAACGACCTTGATTCACGTAGATCGAGTTTTAAAGTTTTCGATATTCTTTTTTTTCTTTTTTTTTTGAAAACTAATTGATACATTTTTTTCTTGGTGCAGGTGACTCAGCACTAGGTTCTTCCCTGTGGGAAGGATTGTGTTTTATTATTTTTTTTTTTTTGTATTTTCGTAGATCTGTTTGAGTATTTGAGAGGTGTTTGGTTTGTGTTTTTTTTTATGTCTGAGAGGTTTTTTTGTGGTGGCTATTGGTTTGAGTGCGCCTCTTTTCTAGTGTTCTGATAAGGGGATCTTCGAGCGTTTCAGCCAATTCTGAAAGGAGAGAAAATTGAGTGTTTTATATGGTTGAAAATGGTGATAGCGTGTGCTGATGGAGTGAAGGGATTGGACGAAGGGGTGGTATGATGGCTGGGGTAGTGGCAAGGCGTAGGTGGCCAGCAGTACCGTGCACAGCACTGTTGTAACGATTTTGGGACCACCAACGTAAAATATGAGTTGTGTTTTAAAATCGAGAAAAATAAAAGGAGGAGTCACCACCAATCTTTGTTAGGGTGGATTGGCTACCCAAAAGTTTATCTTTTTAATAAAACTATAAAAACGGATTTAAAGTTTATCAAAAAGATAAATTTCGATCTATGAAAAATTAGGTTGGGTCTGGGAGTCGGTTACGTATGGAGAAGGACACCCCCACAACGTCCATAAATTGGTACCATTTAATTACACGATATTTTTGGTGTTGGATAAAAATGGTTTTAATTTGAAATTTAACACTAATTCCCTTCATTTGGAAAAATAAAATTTTGCTAAAAATTTTTATTTAGAACTATTAAGAAAATCTTTAAGTTAAAAAATTATCTTAAAATTCTCCAACATCTAGGCAGAATTTAAAATAACTTTTTTTGCTTAAGATTTAACACAATAATCCTTAAAATGAAATAACAATCTTTATAGAAAAAAATTATTAGTGACTCTCCAACATCTAGGCAGAGTACCAAGAATTATTTCTTTCGAAATGTTATTTTTATTTTATTTTATAATATCACAAAAAAAAATTTTTAAAGTATTATCTTTTATTATAAAATATTTTATCATCGAACAGTAAATCAAAGAGAGAATAATGCATACAATTATTGATGATAACATGCTAACGTATGTATGTTAATGAATATCATATAAAATGAAATGCAATTTAAAAGTTGGGTTCTTAAGTATAATGAGACCACCCCGACTCTCTAACATCTAGGTAGAGCTTAGGTGATACTGTTTATATTTAAGATCTCAATTTACTATTATACCTTTTTATTTATTAATCTTATTATTAATGTGAATTAAGAAATCGTGTGAAAAGACTTATTGAAGTAAAATTTTCTAAATACCCCATCATCTAGGCGACATTCGAGAAAAATTACTTCAAATGGAATTTTCACACGTGTTCTTAAGATTTTTGGGATTTTGGATTTTAAAGGGTTTTGGATTTTAAAGGGTTTTGGATTTTAGGGGTTTCGAATTTAGGAGATTTTGGATTTTAGGGGTTTGGATTTAAAAGTTTAAGATTTTTAGGGGTTTTAGAAACCTAGGATTTTGAAAATTAAGAATTAGTGTTTAAGGTTTCATTTTTTAAGAAAATGTGAAATCTCTAAAAATCTCCAACATCTAGGCAGATTTTCGAAGCAAGTTCGATTTTAATGATTTTTGAAAATTAATCAATAATTTCTCATATATTTATTTTTTATAAAAATTTATTAACAATAATTTTCCAACATCTAGGCGAAATTATTTTTAAAAAAATATTTTTATTTCCTTCAACATCAAGACAAGGAAAATAATAATAATAATAATAATAATAAATATTTTTTTGAACATTTTAAATATATTTTTAATTATTATTTGTTTTCAATTTTATTATTATTTAAACAATTAAACATTTATTCCACCAAATTTAAAAACTTATCATGCATCAATAGAAAAAAAATACTTAAAATAACAAAAATAATAATATAAAAAAATTAGAAAATTAAAAAAAAAATTTTACCTAAATTGAACTGGTCAACGACCGGTTCGGTTGGACCGAAAAAGGGTTGGTTCGACTTGTGGTTCAGGCTGTCATAACGTTTAGATCTGGGGATCTATCGCTAGACATTGGCTTAAGAGAGTCGTCACCAATTTTTTTTATCTAGGTGTGATTGGTCACCTAAGGAATCTGTCTTTTCAAGGAATACCTAAGTTTAAAGGTCCCTAAAAGAATAAGTTCAAGTTTACTAACCAGAACAGGATTCGGGAGTTGATTACGTGTGAGGAAGGTTATAGCACCCTCACAACGCCCATCAAAAGATGGTACCAGCTTAAATTTGTGTTATCCAATGAGCCTTAAAATTTTACCAAATAATTAATTATTAGAAATTATTTTCAATTTACTCTAATACTTTTAGCAGAAAATTAAAAAAATTCTCTCGCCTCAAGAGTATGCAAGAAAAACTATTGTTTCACTTACAGAGGCACTATCATCAGATTATTTAACATTAAAAAAAATAAAAAGAAAGAAAAGAATTATTATTTTTGTGCAGGGAAAATTGACACTGTCAACTTTTTCCCAAAATATTTTTTAAAAATTTTAATCTCGAGAAAAATTGATACTTTCAACTTTTCCTCAAAAACCTTTTTTTTTTGAAAATTTATTTTAAAGAAAAATTGATACTTTCAACTTTTTCTCAAAAATCCTTTTTTTTGAAAATTTATTTTTAATAAAAATTGATACTTTCAACTTTTCCTCAAAAATCTTCTTTTAAAAATTTATTTTTAAGAAAAATTGATATTTTTAACTTTTTCTCAAAAACTATTTTTTGAAAATTTATTTTTAAGGAAAATTGATACTTTCAACTTTTTCTCAAAACCCTTTTTTTATTTTATTTAAAGAAAATAAAATAATAAAGCAAAATAAAAGTAAAAATAAAAAATAAAAAAATAAAGAAAAATAAAACAAAAATAAAATAAAGATAAAAGAATATTAAATAAACCTAATCTAATAATAAAATAAATAAATATAAAAAAAAAACCTAGAGCGGCTCGAAAAATGGCTCGACTCAGCTTGGATTAAGGAAGAAAAACGGCTCGGAGAAGCAGCTCAGTTCAGCTAACGGCTCGGGGAGGTAGAACACGTGCGAGTCGAAAAGTGAGTCGAAAAGTGAGTCGACGCTAGGGTCGGGTCGAATCTTGACAAAATACGCGGATCCTCTAGGTTATTTAACGCAAAAACAGGGTCATTTTGGGAGGGTATATAAGATTAGTTCCTTCATTTTTCAACAGACCGGACATCTTCCCTCTCTCTCTTTCTTCTTTTTCTCTCCCTTCTTTCTAAAATACCCGAAGAACTCCGATTGAATATTCATCAGATTCTGAAATTTTTCGTCAAAATCTGAGTTTTTCGTTGAAAGTTCACCGGAAAATTGATCGGTTTTTGGAAATGTCGTCGAAAACTGAAAAATTGGTCGAAAACTTCAAACATGGCCAGAATCTTCACCAAAAAATTCATTGTCCATCGAAAAATTCATCGAAATCTGAAAATTTTCTAGAAATTTTCAAAAAAAATTTCGCCAAAAATCTTCAAAATTTTTTTTCCAATTCCTAAAGCTGTTCTAACACTTTTAAACCTTTCTTAGCCTTCAAATCTCTTCTATATGCCTTTTTCTCTCAACCAGTAGCTATTTTTCTCACTGTTTTCTGTATGTTCTTCTATTCCTGAGGATCCCTTTTATAAGGATTGATTAGAAGAGTTTCTGATAAATCTCAATTCCTCTTTGGATCGAGATTCAATCATTGAATCCAACATGTACTCTTCTGATTGAATCCCAATCCAATTTTCAGTCGGATAAATCAAAAAAAATAAAAAAAATCAAATGAAAATAAATAAGATAAATCAAAAAAATTAACAGATAAATTAAAATTAAATAACAGATAAATTATAACATATAATCTGATATACATATAAATATTAACAGAAAAAAAAAGAAAAAAAATAAAGATATATATATGAATAAATAAATACATAAAAGAAAAATAAAAGAAAAAAATATAAAAACAATAATAATAATATAAATAAAAATAAAATAAAATGTAAAATACAAAATTAAAAATTAAAAAAAGAAAATAAACTTACTTATTTGGACCAGGCCCAATTGATCCGGACCTGGACCAAATTGGGTGTTTACAGCTGCCCCTCTTTGTACATTTTCTGTGAAACAAAAATTACGCAAAGACGTAGACACCCAATCAAGACTCAACTCGACATTTTATTTTTTTATTTTTTTTTATTTTTTTTTTGTTTTTGACCAAAGCTTTTCTAAGTAGAGGCTTAACGACTTTGAAAAACATAAATGGCTCATCTAATCTGAGGCTCAACGATTTTGGAAAATAAATTGCTCCTCTAAACAGAGGCACCACGACTTTGGAAAGTAAATTGCTCATTGACAATCATGTCGAAAGGAGTTAAAAATTATGTTTGAAAGAATTTCAGGAGATTATGCCCAAAAGTCTTATAAATCAATCTTGACACCAAAAGACATCATACCTCAAGGATTACGAACTTACCTAACAAGTTGCTTCTCAAATTTGAAAATATCTTCATATTTGTCTTCTTTATGTGGGATCTTGGAACATCCATGCTTCTTGAATTTATACACTATACTTTTCTGAAAGTAGTATATGCTATGCGATGCATATGAATTTCAATGCATGCTATGCAAATGTTGGCTAATTAATTCCTATTCAATGTATGGTACTTAAGTTTTCCAAGCTCTTTTCTTAGGCATCAAGCCATTTGATTCTTCAAAGATTCAATTACACTGTTCTTCTAAGATCGAGCCAGTGTAGCTCTTAATTATCTCTTCCACTCACATTCTTCATGCAAGAAATCTCTTCCCAGATTCAATGTCCTAATCAAAAATTAAACATCTCGATTCTGCCTTTATCACTCTTGACTTATTCAATGTAATATAAAAAAATCCTTCATGTTGTTATTCATTCATCAATCATTATTTCAAACTCAAAAAGTAAGAATGCATTTGCACATTTCTTCCATTATGGGGTATTAAGAAGAAAAGAATAAGAATGATTGAGAAACAGTCATCAAAAAAAGACACAAAGAATGAAATAGAATGTCTCTTATTAGCAAAATGTTGGCTAATTTCAGCCAAAAGAGAATTACAAGGATAAGTATGGGGATAAAGCCCAAAATGAACAATCAAATAATCATGATAACATATCTCAAAGTTTTTTCTAAAAACTCAACCCTCTGATGTACTTAACAATTTGGAACTCTTCTAAATTTGCTAGCCTTCATGTCAATGAACTTTTAAATTCGATGCTGTATTCTCCTTATCTAAGCTACCTTTGTAGGTTTTCAACTTAGACAAACCTCATATGACTCAAACTGCCCTTTTAGGGTTTTCGCCTTAAGTCCTCCTTTTTTCATTCATTTTTTCCCTTTTTTTTCATTTTTTTATTTTTTTATTCAAGCATAGTATTTTTTCACAGCATCAAAATTTATAGGATGGGGTAAATCATTTCCATCCATCTCAGTCAGCATTAGCGCTCCACCTGAAAAAGTTCGTCTCACCACATATGGTCCTTCTCAATTCGGAGTCTATTTTTCTCTATTATCATGCTGAATTGAGAGAATTCTTTTCAAGACCAACTCTCCTTCTCGAAAGCAACGGGGTCGAATCTTCTTATCATGAGCCCTCATTATTCTTCTTTGATATAGATGACCATGGCATAGTGCAGTCAATTTCTTTTATTTTATGAAATTTAACTACTTATAACGTTCTTGAATCCATTCAACTTCTTTCAATTCAACTTCTTTTAAAACTCTCAAGGAAGGGATCTCTACTTTCATTGGTAGTACAGTTTCCATCCTATAAACCAAAGAAAATGAGGTTGCCTCAGTAAAGGTATGAACTGACATTCGATATGCATGTAATGCAAATGACAACTTCTCATGCCAATCTTTGTAAGTTTGGGTCATTTTTCTAAAATCCTTTTTATGTTTTTATTGGCTGCCTCATTCATTTTCGGACGGTATGATATCGAATTATGATGCTTGATCTTGTATTGAACACATATTTCTTGCATCATCTTACTATTTAGATTCTTAATATTATCTGAAATAATTCTCTCTGAAAGTCTATATCTACAAATGATCTCTCTCTTTATGAACTTGTAAACCACAGATCGTGTCACACTTACATATGATGCTACCTCTATCCATTTTATGAAGTAATCTATCATCACAAAAATGAATCTGTGCCCGTTAGAAGCTTTTGGGGTGATTAGACCGATGACATCCATGCTTCACATAGAGAATGACCATGGTGGTGCCATAACATGTAAAATAAATGACGGAGCATGGATCTTATCAGCATATATCTGGCATTTATGGCATTTACAAGCATAGTCAATGCAATCATTCTCCATCGTCAACCAGTAATATCCTACTCTCATGATCTGTCTCGTCATCATATGTCTACTGGTATGTACCCGACATATTTCATCATGTATCTCTTTAATGATTCTTCTCACTTCAATCTTACTTACGCACCTCAATAATACTTGATCTCTGTTTCTTTTGTACATGACATTATCATCTAAGAAAAAGCTCATAGCCAATCTTCGGATGACTCTTTTATCATTTTTTATTGCTTGAACTGGGTACTACTGATTCTTAATATACTGTAAGATGTCATAATACCAGGGCTTTCCATCTTCTTCTTCCCCTACATTAGAGCAATAAGCTGGTATAGCCTTAACATCTAACTTGATAGGTTGAATGTCGGTATTATCATTAATTCTAATCATTGCAGTTAGAGTAGCCAATGCGTCAGCAATCAAATTCTCTTCTCAAGGTAAGTGGTCAAACTGGATATCTTTAAATTATTCATCAACTCTAGAATATACTTATGATATGAAACGAGTTTTAAATCTCTCATCTCTCATTCTCCCTTTAACTGATATATAACTAGAGCTGAGTCTCCAAACACTTTTAGCACTTTTACTCTTCTATCTATAGCAGCTTGTAAGCCCATGACATATGCCTCATATTCAGTGATGTTATTTGTATAATTAAAATTTAACCTTGCTGTTATAAGGCAGTATTGTTCTTCTAGAGAGATCAGAATTACCCCAATTTCATGCCTTAAGGCATTGGTAGCTCCATCAAAGTACATTTTCCAACATTTTTCTCTATGTTCTCCTTCCTCCAGTTGGGAAATAGTCATTAGGTCTTCATCAAAAAATTCTAATTTCATTGACTCATACTCTTCAGTAGCACGATCTGTAAAAAATTTTGCTATAGCACCTCTTTTTATTACTTTTTGGCTCACGTATACAATATCATATTCTGAGAGCATTACTTGCTACCTAGCAATTCTTTCAGACAAAGAAGGCTTCTCGAAGATATACTTAATTGATCCAATTTTGTTATGAGCCATATGGTATGATAGAGCATATACTGCTTGAATCTTTTGGCAGTCCACGCTAATGCATAACACATTTTCTCTAATGAAAAATACTTAGATTCATATTTCGTGAACTTTTTACTCAAATAGTAAATAGCTCTCTCCTTTCGGCTAGCCTCATCTTGTTGCCCTAGCACACATCTCATTGAATTTTCACATACAGTTAAGTATAAAATTAAAGATTTTCCTGAAACATGTGGCACCAATACTAGAAGGTTCGATAAGTATTGCTTAATTTTATCAAACGTCTCTTGACATTCTTCATTCCATTTTCCAAGATTATTCTTACGAAGAAGCTTAAATATAAGATCACATTTGTAAGTAAGCTGAGAGATAAACCGAGAAATGTAGTTTAATCTTCTCCAAAAACCTCAAACTTTCTTTGGTGTGCTGAGAGGTGACAGATTTTAAATGGCCAGTATCTTATCTGGATCAATTTCAATTTCTCTTTCACTGACCACAAAGCCTAGCAACTTCCCTGACTTTACCTCAAAGGTGCACTTGGTTGGGTTTAATTTGAGTTGAAATCTTTCAACCTCTCAAATAACTTTCTGAGGCTGGTGACATGATCTTCATCCTCATACGACTTTATGATCATATCGTCTACATACACCTTGATCTTTTTATGCATCATGTTATGGAAGAGTATTACCATGGCCCTTTGATATGTTACCCCAGCATTCTTTAACCCAAAAGGCATGACTATGTAGTAAAAAGTTCTCCACATAGTCATAAAAATAGTCTTTTTCATATCATCTGTAGTCATTTTTATCTGATTATACCTTAAGAAACCATTCATAAAAAAAAATTGAATGCTTAGCCGTGTTATCTACCAGTGTGTCGATATGAGGTAAAGGAAAGTTATCCTTTGAGCTAGCATTATTCAAGTCCTGATAGTTTACACACATTTATACATTTTCATCATTCTTAGAAACTGGGACTATATTGGCTACCCACTCTGGATACTTAGCCACTTATAAAAAACCTGCATCAAATTGTTTTTTTACCATTTTTTTAATCCTTAGTAGCATTTTGGGCTTCATCTGTCTCAGTTTCTATTGAACTGATTTACATTTTAGCTTTAAGGACAATCTGTGCTCCACTATCTCTGTGCTCAGCCCTGACATATCCTGATAAGACCAAGTAAATACATCTACAAATTTTCAAAATAGGTCTACCAATCATTGCCTATCTTCAGATGAAAGTAAAGTGCCCATTCTGACCTCTTTCTTATTCTCTTCATCTCTCAAATTCACTAAGTCCACTACCTCCTGATGAGGCTCAATTGACTTATTTTTTTATTCAATCAATCTCATTAGGTCCGAAGGCATAACATATTCTTCAAAATTTTCTTCATTGTCAAGTTCATCAGTGTTAATTGAATTCTCAAGGCTAACCTCTTTATTGTTATCATGATTATCTTTATGTTCATTTAAAGACCTGAAATTGAATGAAATGGGATATGTTGGCAAGATATGTTTGGAAAGATGGAAATAATGAAGACACAAGAAAAAATAAATGAAAATACATTCTTCCTAATTTTTATTAAAAATAATAAATGATGAATGGCCCAAACAAGAAAGATCACCCCAATGCCTTGGGCAATAGCTATTGGGATGTTACAATTACATTGTATTAATCTCAAAAGTCACAGGCATCTCGATAGCACTCCAATTATTCAGCTTATAATTTGACGAACAAAGGCGAACCCACTCCTCTTGATTAAGCCTCACTTCATCTTCACTTATAGCATTTACATTATGATTCGACAAAGGATTTCCATCAACGTTCGATGCAGTCACCCCTCCCGTATCAAAGTAAATCATTTCATCCTTAATCAAACGTTACACTTTGTGTTTCAGAGTGGTATAATTTTTGGTGGAATGATCGGTAATCTCATAATGGTAGTCACAATGGGCTGTGAAATCGTACCACTTGGGGTAAGGTGACTTGAGGGGTTCAAATTTACTTGGAGCAATCAAACGACTGTTATAAAGCTTCTTATATAAGTCTGTATAAGTCCTTGAAATTGAATCAAACACAGATTTCTCACGGGTAGTTCGTTGCTCCCGTGAACTAGCAATGGGGTTAGTTGGGTGATTTTGAGGTCTCGAGATAGGCTGAATGTTAGGACTGTACATGATATTTTGAGGCCTATGAGGGGTTTGATATGGTTTAGGGGTATGGTGATTGTGCAAATGGTTGGTATGGGTGAGGGAAAATGTTATTTATAGTAGGGTAATATAACATATATTCTGGTGGTGAGTAAGGTTGATAGCCTCTAAATTGTCGTCTATCAAAGCTCACAGCCTGAGCTTCAGTTTCTTTCTTCTTCGAGACTCTTTTGCTAGATGTTTCATTTCCTTCTAGCTTGCCATTCTTGATGCACTTTCCATAATTTCTCTCAAAATTACCATATCAGCAAAGTTTTTCATTACATTTTCTATCATCTTTTCATAATAAGAAGGTTTTAAAGTGCTAACAAACAGCACTGTAGTCTCTTTCTTAGTCAAAAGAGATTGTACTTAAGAAGCAATATCCCTCCACCTCTAGGCATACTCTTTAAAAGACTCATTTGTTTTTTTTTTTTCAGATTCTGTAAAGACAAATGATCAAGGGCCAAATCGATAATATGTCAATATTGACCAATGAAGTCATGTGCCATATCACTCCAAGAGCGAATATGGGTTCTATCTAACTGAACATACCACCTGACAGCAGAGCCTGTAAGGTTATCCTGAAAGACATGCATTAAGAGTTTTTCATCATGAGCATAAGCTACCATATTCTGGCAATACATGGTGATGTGAGTTCTGGGGTATTTCATACCATCATATTTTTCAAATTTTGTACTTTGAACTTATGAGAAATAACTACATCAGGGACTAGGCAGAGCCCAACAGCATCAACTGACCCATAAAAACTAAATCCTTCCACAGCCCGTAGCTTTTGCTCTAGCATACTAATCTTGGAGCTTTTCTGAGTTTTCACTCTTATCTTCTCTTTCTCTTTCTCTTTTAAATCATCTAGATCAAAAATTGATTCTACTACCTTTTCAGTAAAGACAAGATTTATATAGCTATTATAATGCCTTGGGTTAGAAGCTGACGGTATTTCAAGATATGTTGGATATGTAAAGTATTACGGTGGAACCTTTTGAGCAGACTAGGCTTAAGGTGGGTCAAAACTTGGAGGATATAAAGGGTTAGCCACTTCTTGCAACGAGGGAACTTGTTGGCTTGCATTTTCTTCAACTCTTTTTCCTTTATTCAGGTTATTATGAGCATCCAGAATCTTACTCAACTCACTTTCAATCTTCTCCTGTGCTTTTGCTATCTTTTCAAATCTGTGAAAATTTTTTTGCTCCATTTGCCTTGCTCTGGATCTTGTGTTGTATCGATGGACAAAGTTTTCACTAGATGAAGCTATCTTTAAACTTGGAGTACCATATCTTAAAATTAGTAAATTTGCATGACTATCACATGGTTACTTTGTTAAGTGTAATGAATGAGAATGCAATGAATGAAAAATACATGTATGCAAAGAACATTTGCCTTAAAAATAGTATTCAACTAAAAGATTTCATTTATTCTAAAAAACTTTTATCTACATTGAGTTTATCATCCTAGAATTATAGTCATAAAATTGTTTGATCTGTTCATACTAGGCCTTGGCTTCTTCGATGAAGTACTTCGTTGGGTGTCTCACAAGGTGCTAATACGGATGAAAAACAAACTAGTCATTCGGTGGAGTCCTTGAAAAATTTTGTTGAAGATCATTTTTCAAGTAAATGTTATTTATGCAACTTTATGATATGCGTATGAACCAATGCAAAAGAATAAGAAAAAGGTTAGTATACCCAGAAAAAGAATAAATAAATAACTAAGTAAATTTAAACATCACACAGAGTAAAAGGAATGAATCTTATACTTTTGGTCAATTCTAAAAGGGAAGAGTGATGGCTCTATCTATAGGTTAGGCGCTCTTAAGGTTCACTATATGCGATTTTAAGGTCAAAGTCTAAAAATTCCCAAATTGCTCCTTATATCATTGTCCATCACAGACTAGTAAGGCACCCTAATCCTCACCCATTACAAGCTACAAGCGAAAAAGGTTCAATTTGAATGGGAGTATTTCGCTAGCCACTGCGGAGGCATTAGGCCTCACGAAAGCAATAGGTACTTTACTCCCTCCTAGAGGGACGGAGCTCAGGTGTAAAGCTCATATTATGCACATGCATATGAATGACATAATTAACAAAGTAAATAAACATGAATGAATAATAACACATATATACAACAAGGTTCAATTTTATTAGGCTTTTGGATAACACGAATTATTTACTGGCCTGACTCTCAGAGTTTCCAGTAGAGTCACTAAGCTGTCATAACGTCTAAATCTGAGGATTTATCGCTAGACATTGGCTTAAGGAGTCGCCACCAATCTTTTTTTATCTAAGTACGATTGGCCACCTAAAGAATCTGTCATTTCAGGAAACACCTAAGTTTAAGGGTCCTTAAAAGAATAGGTTCAGGTCTACTAACCAGAACAGGATTCGAGAGTTCGGTTACGTATGAGGAAGGTTATAGCACCCTCACAACACCCATCAAAAGAGGGTACCAGCTTAAATTTGTGTTATCCAATGAGCTTTAAAATTTTATCAAATAATTAATTATTAGAAATTATTCTCAATTTACTCTAATACTTTTAACAAAAAATTAAAAAAATTCCCTCACCTCAAGAGTATGCAAGAAAAACTATTGTTTCACTTGCAGAGGCTCCATCGTCGGATTATTTAACATTAAAAAAAATAAAAAGAAAGAAAAGAATGATTGTTTTTGTGCAGAAAAAATTGGTACTTTCAACTTTTCTCCAAAATATTTTTAAAATTTTAATCTCGAGGAAAATTGATACTTTCAACTTTTTCTCAAAAATTCATTTTTGAAAATTTATTTTTAAGAAAAATTAATACTTTCAACTTTTTCCCAAAAATATTTTTGGAAAACTTTTAATTTTGAGTAAAATTGATACTTTCAACTTTTCTTCAAAAACCTTGTTTTTTTAAATTTATTTTTAAGAAAAACTGATACTTTTAACTTTTTTTCAAAAATCTTTTTTTTTTGAAAATTTATTTTTAAGAAAAATTGATACTTTTAACTTTTCTTCAAAAATCTTCTTTTGAAAATATTATTTTTAAGAAAAATTGATACTTTCAACTTTTCCTCAAAACTTTTTTTTATTTTATTTCAAGAAAATAAAATAATAAAACAAAATAAAAGTGAAAATAAAAAATAAAAAATAAATAAAGAAAAGTAAAACAAAAATAAAAATAAAATAAAGATAAAAGAATATTAAATAAACCTAATCTAATAATAAAAATAAATAAATAAATATAAAAAAAAACCTGGAGTGGCTCGGAGAACGGCTTGGCTCGACCGACTTAAGGAAGAAAAACGACTCGGAGAAGCGGCTCAGGACGTCGGCTCAGCTCGACTAATGGCTCGGGGAGGCAGAACACGCGTGGGTTGAAAAGCGGGTCAGCGTTCGGGTATGGTCGGATCTTGGCCAAACGCGCGGATCCTTTGGATTATTTAACGCAAAAACGACATCATTTTGAGAGGGTATATAAGGCTAGTTTCTTCATTTTTCAACAGATCGAGCCTCATCCCTCTCTCTCTTCCTTCTTTTTCTTTCTCTTCTCTCCAAAACATCCGAAGAACTCTGGTTGAATATTCATCGGATTCATCGAAATCTCGGTTTTTTGTCGAAAGTTCACCAAAAAACTGATCGATTTCTGGAAATATCGTTGGAAACTGAGAAGTTGGCCGAAAACTTCAAACTTGGCTAGAATCTTCGCAGGAAAATTTTTTTTCGATTCTTAAAGCTGTTTTAACGCTTATAAACCTTTCTTAGCCTTCAAATCTCTTCTATATGCCTTTTTCTCTCAACCAGTAACTATTTTTCTCATTATTTTCTGTATGTTCTTCTGTTCCTGATGATCTCTTTTATAGGGATTGATCAGAAGAGTTTCTGATCAATCCCAATTTCTCTTTGGATCGGGATTCAATAATTGAATCCAACATGAACTCTTCTGATTGAATCCCAATCCAATTTTCAGATAAATCAAAAAATAAAAAATAAAAAAAATCAAATGAAAAAAAATCAGATAAATCAAAAAAATTAACAGATAAATTAAAATTAAATAACAGATAAATTATAACATATAATCTAATATACATATAAATATTAACAAAAAAAAAAGAAAAAATAATAATAAAGATATATATATATATGAATAAATAAATACATAAAATAAAAATAAAAGAAAAAAATATATAAAAACAATAATAATAATAAAAATAGAAATAAAAATAAAATAAAAATATAAAATACAAAAAAATAATAATAATAAAAAATAGACTTACCTATTTGGACCAAGCCCAATTAATCCGGGCCTGGATCAAATTGGGTGTCTACACAGGCAATCAAGCGGTTTAGACAGGTTCACTGACGGTTCGTCTGAACCGGTTCAAGGCTAGCTGAAAAACGGGTCAGCAGGTCGGTTTGCGTGAATTTCGAATTGGGTTCGGTCTATGCGTGGATCCTCTACGCTTGAAACGGTGTCGTTTTGGTCCTATGCTAAAACCGACGTCATTGTGCCCTTATGTTTTCTATATATAACTAAAAAAAAAAAATTTTTGTTCATTCTTTGGTTTTTTCAAAAAAAAAAGGGGAAGAGGGAGAGCTCGCCATCCGGTCGCTGGACCTTTGCATCGATCGCCGCTTGGTCCACCGTCGGTGGTGGTCGTCGACGGTTGAAAACACCAAAAAATTTTCAAAAGCTATTTTCAACGAAATCTTCCCAGATCTGAATTTCGTTTTACCAAAAACAGCCCCGATTGACGTAGATCGGGGCTTGAAGCTTTCGGTTTCTTTTTTTTTTTTTTTTAGAAATTGACTTTTTATTTTTTTGTTTTTGCAGGGCTTGCTTGGCGCTGATGGTTCTTCGCTGTAGGCAAGGGCTGTGTTGTTTTTTTTTCTTGTGGTTTGTTTTTGTTTTTTTTTTTTTTTTGGTTCTGGGTATGGAGTTTGGGGTGGTGTTTGGGGTTGTTGAGAGTGTTTTGAGGGGGGTTCGTCTGAGCTCAAGGGTTTTTCAAAGAATAGGGTGAACGGGTATTCTTTTTTCTTCAGAGAGCCTTCCAACCAACAAAAGAGGAAAATCGATGGGGATTTTAAAGAGCTTCAATTATGTGAGATCTGGGTGGCTATAAGGTGGCTGTAGGTGGCTATAGGCTGGTGAGCGTGAGTAGATAGGGGGCTGGTCAGAAGGCTGTAGGGTGGCTGGTCGGGGGGCGGCAGCAGCGCTAGTTACCCTACTTTCTGTTTTTCTATTTTTTGTTTTTTTATTTTTTTGTTTTTTTATATAATTAATAATAATTATATTTTTTAAAATTATTATTATTATTGTTATTATTATTATACTAAAATGAAAACAGTAGACCCAGACAAAACCAGTGTCTACAAGCACCTGTTGGCACCAGCCCTTTCCATTTTGTTTCTTCTGTTTGGATTTTTCGTTTGTCTTTCTTTCTTTTTTTTTCTTTTTTATTTAAAACTTTAATTTTTTTAATTAATTAATTTTTTTTAGATTACAAAAAATGTAGATCCAAATAAAATATGGTGTTTGCATTGATAATAAGGCAAACAGGCACGTTTAATTTTGTAACAATCAACCTATAGCATATCCATTCCAAGGGAAAGTAGCCTGGTTGTTGGCCCAAATCCTTAATAAGAAAATAGGCGTAGACTGAGTTGGGCCAGGATTCTCTCAAAGCTGAACTTATACGAATTAAGAGTCTTAAACCAAGTTGTTTAATGAATGATTGTTCACTCACATTAATTCCTATTTCTCTGAAATCTTTAACATCAATGGCCAGAAGCTAAAACTCTAGCTGTGGTCTGCTTTATCATGTCGTTTCCCTTCACAGTGTTGAAGATCAGAGTGCTGCATCAATATATGACAGTGAGGCCCAACCTTTTCTTGGCCAATTATACAAACAATCTAAAACTGAAACGATGTTCAAAACATGGCAAAAAAGATTTCTTACCATTAAAAGAAACAAAAAAAAAAAAAAGTGTTTGGACATGCATGAATATTGCCTGCTTTCCCCCAAGGATCACATGAATTTGAAGAGGTACGTGATTTTGATGTTGGGGTAATGTCAGACACATTTTAAAATAATTTGTCTCTAATAACTTTCCTTGTCAATGAGGGCAGTGAGCAGTGTGCATTGGATTTGAGTTTTTAACTTTATCAGGGATAACTAATGGCAGTCAAAAACTTAATTACTAGCTTTGTACAAAAAAAAAAAAAAAACTTAATTACTAGCTACCGGCATTTTCCTTTGTTGGTATATGTGGAACATAAAGCTTTTTTTTTTTTTCAAGAATTGCCCTTTATTTTATAAGCAAGCAAGATAAGATTGAATTAAACATTGTAAAAACAATGGAATCTTTAGAAAATACCTCAACAGTTCATTTAGTAGGCCAAAAAATTGATAGGATTGTAGAAAAGATTAATTACTCTCTCGTATAGGATGATTCAATTCTCTTAAAGTAGAGAAGATTATTTTTAATTCATGAATTAAACTTATATCTCATTATATCTTTAAAAATTATATCAATAATTTAAATTATATAGACTTTAAGAAAAGATAATTTGATTGATAAATAAATTATCATTTCTTAATCTTTACATATATCAAACATAAGATAATATAACATTATTTAATCCAATGCTAATTATAATATTATATTATCTTATCCTATTATAATTTTATATACTAAACATATCCTTAAAGACCTTAAATGCATGATAATTATTAAGCTTTCAAAGTTCAAAACCATGAAAATGCAATTAAAATTTATGTATTTATTCGATATTTGAGATTGTTAAAAATTGAATGCTGAGAACTAAAAGTAAAAGATTAGCATTCTATCAACACATTACACAATTATTAATATGAAATTGAAAATTCCGGTAGAGTATTTACAACTATCTTCCTATTAATGAAAAATTAGGAAAAAGACAATATACTTGATATTACAAACAATTTAATTTCAAAGATTTGATTTGCTAGTTGATTTCCCCCTAAATTGACTAGATTTTTTTTTTTTTTGAAAATTTTAATTAGTCTACAGCTATATGATCAACTTAGCCGACATCAGCTCCAAATACATAGCCACCCCCTATCTTATAGCAATTTGTTGTCCTTTATTGCTAAATATAATCCCCTCCCCAGTCAACAACTTGTTTTTCAATCATAGAATTTCATATATACTCTCCAACTAATGTGGGAAAAATGTCTATATACTTCAGACAGCTAATAGCATATCTTAAACTCAAGATTATTCCGGCAATGGAGTTGAACATAACATTAAGCTTCAAATCCTTCAAATATACAGTTAATTAACGCGTAACGAGCTAGCTCTTAGTCCACTCATTTAGTCAGAAGAATTAAACAAGTGGGATGTACATTTTTTTTTTAATTTCTTAACTATTAATTTAATTATGTTTGTTTTGTAATCTTAATCAACATAAAATCATGATTGATTTTCTAGATATATAATTTTTAAAGGATCTCCAACCTAATTTGACTGGAGTTGAGCAGTATCAACACTAAAATATACTTTAATCATATAAGAAAAAAAAAACTCAAGGAGGAGAATGAATCACTAGAGAAATCCTTGAGTTTTTTTTTTTTTCAAATTAACTTTCTTATTATGTATACTTATAGGTCAGTTTTTCAAAGTTGAATTTAGCCAGTTGTGCAATCTTCAAATTTATGAAACACTCCAGCAAATTTAGTTTGGCGCTTGTTTCTCTATAATTAAGCTCGATTTTTTTTTTCAGCAGTAAGAAATTTTTGAGTTTCGCTCAAATCGAGATGCTCCAAGTAAAATTATTTATATTAAACTTAATAAATGCATAAAAAATTATTTCAATACCGTCTCTCAACAAATTCAAACTTAAGTAAAAAATAAAGAAAAAAACAAACTCTTTTTGCCACTTAAACTAACATCCATTGATAATTAAACTTGAATTTTGAAAAGTAATTAGCAGACCACTAATCATTTATTAATAGTTGCAATCTTTTAGACTTGAACCCGATTTTGTTCGATAAAGTGGGTAAAGATAACGAACCAACAATGGCAAGATTTTCATGTACGACAACATAAAATATATGCAAAAATATATATAAAAGAGGGTATATTAAAATTTAATGTCTTCATTTATGCTGATAATCAACTCACAAAGTGCACATTTGTAGCATTAAAACTCTCAATCTTTGACCGAACAAAATGTTAGATTTCATTGTAGTGCGACTACCAAACATGGAAACCAATTAATTTTGTTTAAATCCCCATATTAATCACAAACATTTTGCAGCCAATCGTTGAATCATTAAAACAATCCGCATAATTAAATTTTAATTATCAAATTTCTAAATAGTGTAAGATTTTGTCTTTATTTGCAGTAGGAAAGATTTGAAACCGTTCTATGTTTCTCGAAACGGTGCATATGAAATCGTAATGCAAAATAGTTCCCAACAATGGCGAGTTTTGCATTAAAAAAATTACATTTTTAGGTATAAAGGGGTACTTTTTAAATATAATCGTTAATTAAAAGATGAAAAACATAGGAGTCATTGATTTTGGGAAGCTGGATATATATGGATAATCATGCGATGCACATGTAAAAGTTAATTAATTATGGACCCACCACACAAAATTGGATAGATTTAAAGACTTATAACAAAATTTATGATTTATAGTCAATGTATAATGTGGATGACCTCTTAACCAATCCTTGTTCTGAACTCCATGTTTAATATTTAAAAAAAAAAAAAAAAAAAACTCCATTTTATAATTCTTGATCTTTGTTGTTTTATTGCTTAATAATTGGTGGAATATCTCTAAACTCCTCAAATTAACTTTTTTTTAAATTTTGTACATCTTAAATAAAATGTTCAATTATCTATAGTAAGTACATGTTTTGTAATAATTAACCGGAACAATTAAAACTATTGTTATTCCATGTATGTATTATGGAATATATAATATGTATTTAAAGATAGTTGCATAAATCAATTGAGTTAAATTTTAAGTTCAAAATTTCATGAGTATTCATTGTAATCAATCTTTCAAACTACAATTTGCCTTTCACAAGTGGGGTTTTTGATTAAAATTAAATCTCCGTCCGATCTCCTAACAAGTTTTTAATTCTTTGCACATACTTTTTCTACTACATCCATCATTAAAATACTTTGGTATAATTTCTGGCCACTCAATTTCAACATATATAAAGCTTTTGTCTTCTCTAACAACTAACATTACATTACACGACAATGAATGCTACCCAAGCTAGCCAATATTATTAAACTTCAAAAAATCTGATAATAATTACATATATAAATGTATAAATTTGTCTTTTTTGTCTTTTTTTTTTTCTTTTACGTTCGTACATCATGCCACCACTTATTAGATGTTAACTCGATTTCATTCGTTGAATCTATCAAATTTTAATTACATATATGACCCCACAAAATTGGAAATTGATGTTTATACAAATTTCCAAAGCTTAAAATTTGTAGGCCAATTTGCTTTCCCAACTTGACTAGCAAGTAAGCCAATTCTAATCTTTTCGAAAAGATGGATAACGAAAGCTGGAGTTAATGGTAAGATTGTCATTGAGGAACATGCCAAGTTGAGGAAACATAATATATATATATATATATATATATATAAAATAATTATCTCAACTCTCATTAGTCATTAAAAGCAAAAGATAATTTCATCATTTTGTAGGAGACTCATTCAATATCAAGTACATAGAAGAAATCCATCATATGTTTCGACAAATTCAACATTAATTGATTTTGCCCGGACAAGGTGACAAATTAGAAAAAGAAAATGAACTTTTTTTTCTACATTAAATGCATATTAATGTAGACTATTGCTAGAAAAAAAAAAAAAAAAACCTTTTTCACGTATGACTTTTGTCTTCTTTTGTTTTTTTTACTTTGTAAGTTTTTAATCAGGCTTAAACGTCTAAGGTCAATAGCCCAATACTTTTAATTTTTTGGTCACAAAATTAACTCTACATTTGAATCAGCAGCCTGCGCGATGAGATGTATGGGACCGGTAACTTCATTTTTGGTTGACAGTCACATGTTTAGCTAGCTAGCGAGTGGTAGATAAAATTAAAGAGATAAGAATTTTAACTAGACTTAGCTAACAAAATAAAGGTTAGCTAAAGGCCGCCAGTTGATTAGTTTGTGCTAAATTTCAACGTTTCTTTTAACTAATTGCAATGTTAATTAATCTCTCGTGTGTCATTTGAAGTAAAAATCAAATTTTAATTTAGATTCATAATTTTTTTTTAACAACAAAGGGTTCCAAAATTTTGTCAAATACATCCTTCTTTGAATTGACCCACACAGACATTTTACATTATATTTTATAAATTCATAAGAAATTACTTTCTCATTATCTCTTTAATGGATTCAAACTTAAACAATCAAGGGAGAAACATACTATTTTTACCATGTAAGCCAAATATCAGTTGGTAATTTAGATTTACATATGACATAATGAATGTGAGATAAATAAAGATTGAACAAATTTATGATATTTTATTACGAAGAAGGAAATCGAAAAAAGAAAAATATCATTCTGGTTAATTTCTCGGCAAAATTTAAACCCTTTCACTCATTTTTAGGGAACAAGTTATGGTCATAAATTTGACTTGCTATATCTTCAACTCCCTTGAATGAATCCTAAAATTCTTATTAATTACACAGCCTTGGGTCCTTTTTTTTTTTTTTTTCATTTAATGTGTAACCCCACTTTTTAACAACCAAAGAAGTAACAAGTTGCACTTAAATTAATTAGATACAACAAAGGGAAATTGTGATTTGAATTTATTTTGCTAGTTGTTTGTTTTATAAATTTTCTTTTAATTCCCAACTTTGTATGGCAAAGGAGAGTTGGATCTCAACACGTCTTTTGATAAGTCAGTATGGCTGTGATTTGTGGGGTTGGCCTCGTTTTCTTGCCTAGGCAATGACTCGTGAGGTAATGTCCCAATGTCATTCCTTTTTTTTTTCCTTAAAAAAATTATGCAAACCCAATATTTTTTAAGTAAATATATGTAAAAAGAAAATAAAAAGAAAAAATAATAATAAAATTATATTAGAAACAAAAAGGCAAACTTCCCTTCACATGCAATTCAATCAGAGTCCCATACATTTATACGTACACAAAGCCCTAACTCAGAAAAGGCTAAAAACAAAGATCTAACAATTCATTTTTTTTCAATGATAAAAAGCCTATATTTGGCACTGTTTAGCATTTTCTTTGGATCCCATACCATGAATCCACTAGCAAACAAAACACTAGCTGACAAAATTAGACAGAGAAGAGAAAAAGAAGAAAAAAGAAAGTGGTTTCCTGGAGCTCCAAACAAAACCCTAAATGAGATACTGTGGGCTGTCAAGTCGATTAGTAATATTTGAAAGAGAAGCAAAACTGCTTTTTCTGTTGCGAAACCGCTTATTGTCGGGGTGGTGGGGTGAAACTGCCCGTGGTTTTCTCACATTTCCACCATTTTCCTCTCACTTTCTTTCTTCTCCATTCTGGCTCTCGTGGATGTGTCATTGTCAAAAATTAAATATATTGGTTTTCGTTCCTCCAAGCATTTGTTTCCACATTAGTCTCTTGTTATATTAGATTCTTAGTGCGGATGCGATCTATTCAGTTGTTGAAATAAGATATGCATCTGAAATCATTAATGACATGAATATGAAATTTAATATAATTATTTTCTAAAATTAGTTTTTAAAGATAATAATTAATAAGATTAAATTTTAAAATTTAATATTTATAATTTTTTAATTATTTTTAGATTATGAATTTTTTTATAAAAAAATTATTAATGATAGTAATTGAGATAATACATAATTAATATGTAAAAAAACCCAAGATATTTATATATGTATGGCAACAATTAGCTACTTGACATAATTAAGAGTGTCAAAATAAGAAAAAAGATTTACAAAAGATCTATAAGATTTCATGCTTGTACAATTAGGCCTATAATATATTTGTTATAATATATCGATACAAATTAATTTAATTTTGATAGTATTGGCCAAAAATAATTTTAATTCTGATATTATTATTTATATTGAATTATTTATAAGATAAGCATCAAAAATTATTTGTGACATTAATTAAGATGATGCATAATAACACATCCAATACGTTATTCTACTTTGTTTCATATATATATATATGATGACCTACTTGTTAAAAATTAAGAAAGATCAACTGTATTTCACACTTTTACAATTATACAAATATCATAACACATTCACCATGATGATATAATCTATTTTTAATACATATATATAATCTATGCTGAGTTGTTTCCAAGATATGCATCAAGAATTATTACTGACATTGATTAAGATGATACATAATAAAACATTCAACATGATGACCTGCTTATAGAGTTTTAATTCTAATAATAATGGATAGAACAATAATTTAAAAAGCTAATATTTTATGTATTTTTCTTATCTTTCCTTCATTAAACAAATTCAATTTGAGTCATTTAGCTTGTTCTTCTATCTAAAATATATCTCAACAATATCGATTCAAATCAATCTTAACAAAATTAAATTTAATATAGATTCCATGCATCTTCCCTCTATGCACCTAATAAGAAGAGAGGAAAAGATAATAGAAAATAATTTTTTAAAAAAATCAAGCTTCTCTCCACTCTCCCATCTTATTTTCTTTAGCATCATACTATTGTTTAAGATAATTTCAGTTGTTAAAAATGATATGTCAAAGAATTTAAGGCCATAGGGGATGGAATAATGTCATAATTATAACTAAAGTCATTTTATTTTGAGTAACGAATTTATAATTTAATTTGATACATGAATAGATCAATCATAGTTGAAAAGCGGTACAATACAAGTTAATTGCTTTGTTTGTTTGCCCGCTAGCAGCCGGTTATCGATTCGATCATTGATTAAGAGATGAAACACACCACATATATACAAAATAAGAAGCTACTAAGTCATAATTACAATAATTAATGAAGAATTTAACTGATCATTTATCCGACACTATTGTTTTCATTTTAAGTAATAAGGAATAGCAGCTGCAATTGTATATAGTACAACAATGCATGTCTTGAACGAAAGATGCCATGAAATAACTTGACAGGCCTTGGTTTATATATTTCTTTCGTTACATGTAGCTTGTACGAAATTAATCAAGCTGTCTTTCAAGCAAATAAAACATCAAGAAATGATGGAAATATGTATATATGGACAACAATTTTTTCAAACAATATTAATTAGTAAAGAGGAAAGACTATGGTTAAACAAAGATGTTTCATCCGTGATGATATTTGATAGATCGATAGGACATGTCCAAAATGAAAGAATTCATATACATGCATGCATGTGCATGTCAGAACAAAACAAAACTTTCTTTTGTTTTGTTTAGTCTGCATGAAATAGAAATAGCTTGTTGAAACTCCTTTTTCTGTTACTATTAAAGTTTTATTCAATTAAGCTCTGAATTAATTATTAATTTAATAATATTAAACAAGGAAAAGAAAAGGTTAATTTGGGTTTTTTCAATTCTTCTAAAGGGAGGGTTTTTTTTTTTTTTTTTTTTTTTGAACATCTACCGTTTGTTTTGGTTAGGACATGCAGGGATGAATCTGAATCATGGATCGGTATTTAGTAGGCTGTTAGCTCTGTGGCGAGAATCCGAACAGTTTACACGTGGGGATGCGAACAAGAGTCACGTTTCATGGTTAGAATTACACGTGCTGAACTATAGAGGCTCTACTTCTTGCATTATTATTTGGTATCAGTACTTAATAACAAACAAATAATTAATATATTCTTTCAAATTTTTTATCCGATTAACCTTTGTTTGTATGCTATAGGCACTGTTTAAAGATAGGTGAACTGTTACTTGAGAAAAATTTTTGCATTTAATGCATAATTTTTTTTTTAATTCAAGAAAAATAATACTGTATGAATTACGTAATTCTTAAATATAATCTTAATCAGTGTTATTAGAAACCTGTTAACATTTTTTCTAATTTTTGGCTGGGAAATAATCTTATGACACATTCAATTGTTGATCTTTCCTATGATAACTTTTTGAATTCTTTTTTTTTTTTTTATGGAAATAATCCATTAGAAGTAATTTAGGGAAATATTAAAGCTCCAATTGATTGGTGTTATTATTTCTTACTTTTAGTTATTTGATTTTTATATTTTTCAAAAAAATTGATATAAAAGAAATTATGCAAAATATAAAAAGTAATTATATCATAAAAATGACAAATGACTAAAATGTAACATTTTTTTTTAATTTTGATTATTTATATTTTAAATATTTTATTAAATTAAAATTTTATAATTAAAAATATATTTGAAAAGCTCTTCATTCAAGGTATTTAAAAAGTACTTTATTGTTTTTACTTAATAATATATTAAAAATAACATAAAGTCAAAGTTAAAAAAGTTTGATCATCAAAAGTTAAATTTGGACATTATTTATGAGATTAACTATTAAAATAATAAAAATAAAAAATATATATTTTTACCAAAATGTAGAATAAGAAATACTATATAATTAAGTAAATTGAAATATTCTTACATAAAGCCTACTTTGCTTCACTCCATTTTCTATGCTTCAATAGTCTTTTTCAATTTCTTTAATTATGAACTCGATTTTTATTTTGGTTTTTAATTTCATTATTATTTTATTATTATCATCAATACCTTGGTTTCCATTTTATTCACCTCCTTAATTATGCTAAACATTTCCTAAATTAATTTCTTTTTAGTTCATTATATTTTTAGTACTTGAATTTTTAAAAAATTGTACAAATTGATATTTAAAGAAATAAAATATTCAATTTGCACCCTAAACTTTTAAATAATGTATATTTTAATCCAAATTTTAATATTGTTAACTTAACTCGTCTATATGATATTTAACCAATATAATTTTATTATATGCATGTTATTTATTAAATAAAGGTGTTAAATATTTTGTAAAACTTTCATATAAATGTCACGTGATAAAAAATAATTTAATGATTCTAGACAATTTTAATAGTTTAAATAAAAGAAAATTAATTTTTTTAATTTATATTAAAAAAATATTGATAGCATGTGTGTTGGACATATAATTTAATAATTTTTTTCAAACACTACATATATAAGTTGATATAGTTAGCGAGATTAGTATTTGGGTTAAGATACATAATTTGAAAGTTCATAATACAAATTATATATTTTATTTATTTAGATATTAGTTTATACATTTGATAAAATTTAAGTATCGAAAATACAATTAACTCATTTTTTTTTCATTTTTGTTTCCACTTTTTATTGAACATTACATTGGGTATTGCTAATAAAAAAATTACGAGTTTTAAAAAATTTAAACACGTAATATCTTTTTCATATGAGTTAAATAGATAGAGATTAAATTTAAGGTTAGATATTAGGAGTTTTTAAAAAATTGCATTGGTGCATCAGACGTTACTCTATCATTAATTAGGATTAATCGGGAAATTAGGGTGAATCATATTATCCTCCATCCACGTGCCAGAACTTTAATTACTTTATCTTAGCTAGGTAAATACGCGAAAATATAGCACGAGGCTAAGAATTTCATATAGGTATTAATTAAATAGAATGACGATAATAACCTCAATTATTTACTTAATAAATTTCTTAATCTATGCTTTACAATTCAGAGTTCGTCCTTTTCTTTTGATTTTCATGCAAGCATATAGGGGGTATATTCCTTTTATTTTGTCCTACCATAGATCACTTTAATTTAGTACAAACTTTATCCTTAAATTGCTAATTCTTTTCCTTAGAAAACAGGATTATAACAGCATGATCTTTGGGGCTTTCCTTAACAAGAATTATTAATTATTAATTATTAATGGGGTTTTACTAATTATTAAGGTTATTAAATATTAAAATAATTTTTTTTTAAAGATCCATTAATGGGACCTTATAAACACTGTTTAAGGATAATTAAAATATTATTTAAAACAATATTTTTGTATTTAATAAATTAGTTTCATTAAATTTAGTAAAAGATAATACATTAATTAAACTTTTCTTTCTTTAGATATCATTGGTGCTATTAGGCACTTAAACAACATTTTCCTTCTTTCAATGCATTGAGAATCAGCATTTGTATTAATTAAATTTAATGAAAAAAAATTATTATAGATAAAAAATTAAATAATATTTTAGAACACTTTTTAGTAAAATCATTATTATACCTAGCTAGTCATAGGCAAAAGTAAAATAATTAACCAAATGAGGTTGATATTAATGTGTCAGTTTTTAAGAATTAATTTATATGATTAGAAATAATTACAACTGCCCCAACTTGTGTGGGGTTTATCTTGATTATGAGTGGACTAGGGAAGCATTTGTCAGTCTTGAAATTTCACTAATCACAACCGTTGATGTCTTCCTGGGCTGTCAGCTTTAGCTATTCTGAATAATTTGTTGATGTAATTTTCCTTTAAAAATGATCAAATTTCCTAGAGAACTGATCTCTAATTTCTATAGCAGATTCTCCTGCAGCTAGGTATTAATATAATTTATATACTGTACTTGTACATTAATATCCATGCAATACTCCATACGTCCAAACATAATACAATATGGCAATTGGCATAGCCTCAGGTTTCAAAAACCACAACAGGTATTCCTGTTTTTCGCAAATGCATTCATAGTTTTTACTTACATATATAGATATCTGAGTTTTTTTTTTTTTTTTTTTCCTTTGCATTCAATCCCAATACAAACATTCATCTTATAATTAACTAACAAGTCAAACATTAAGTTCCTTCATTTGGCCTGTTCCCTTTTTAAACTTTTAATTTTAGACCATGTAATAAAAAGTATAACCTTCTTTTATTTCATAAAATTTTTTTAGGATTCTAACATGAGACATCGTAGTAATTAGAATATCAATTTCTAATCACAAGAGTGTTCGCTTTTGGATTTTGTCAAGATTTATAAGTTTTTGAAATTCTCTATTAAAAATACGATCGATAGATTAATAGATAATTACCTTCTCATAATTTTCAATTGAAAAAAGATGTTTGATCACATTGAAAGAAAGTTGTCAAACAGTGATAGTCTTTCCTGTTCCCTAACCCCTGTTTGATCTGTCCATTACATAAAAATGAAAGGGTGTTTGGTAAATTAAGTAGGGATAACGACAGCAGAATTGTAAAGGGATCAGAGAAGGAGACAAACATATATATAAATGCCACCCTCACGTAATGCCAATCCTGGTAGACCAGATTAGCCTAATATAAACACCAGATATGATAAAAATAACTGTAGACAATGGAGTCTACTGTTCTACATATTCATGCACTGATTAAAGCCATACACACCAGCCAAAACAATCCCTTTAAGAAACAGTTCACTTGCAATTGTATATTGGCCTCGGATTCCTAATCATGTTGAAAAGAACCCCATTGTTAATTGAACCAGGTGAGGTTACAAACTGAGAATGGGATAGATGTCACGGTTCCTTTATTCTGAAGTGAGAAACATAGTAGATGCATAGCAGTTATAGCTTAGTTAATTTTGTATAAACAAAGACAAATAGGCAGATCATACCAAAATTGGTGATAAGAAAAGGTCAAGAAAGAACAAAAACAGGCCCTACCAACTAATTTTGAATTTGTGAACTAAGCCAAATTCTAGAGGCAGAAAAGAAATGGGACCCAACTCAGAAAATTTTTCTGTGTGAAAGAGAAAAGGGCTATTTTTTGTCACCAAAAGAAGCCGCAGTATGGAGTAGGCGAAAGGGGTTTATATCTTTATATCTTCATGGGTGGCCAAAGGAAAAAATATTAAGCATACAATGATAAAAAGGACTTGGCAGGGCCTGTGATGTTAACTCCATCTTTTTCGGTTCAGACAGATGTGGGTCAATGTTTTCAGAGGCATTACCAATTAAAATATTAAGTTTTTTTTATTGGAGAGATTTCGGTGAAAACGACATGAAATCACTCCCTCATAGAAAGAGAGCAAGGAAAAAGCAGATTCCATTTCAATCTTAGGCCTCTAAGGGCTAATAAATACAACATAATTTCATACTATAATCATTATTGGATATTTTATTTTCAGCCGTGCTCCCACATTTTATGTCTGTAGCTATAAATTCTGCTACTTGAGACTTTCATTTTCTCAAGGCATCTCCTAATACTAGCATTCCCGAGAAAAAAAGAGAAAGAAAGGGAAAAGGAAAGAAAGAAAGAGAGAGAAGAGGGGATGGAGATTAGTGAACAAGGTTTCTTAGAGGAATTATTAGCTCTAAGAAGAGACAGTTGGGACACAATTCCAACAGAAATGAATGAGATTTTCTCTAGTGGCTGGAACTTTGATTGCTTTGATGAGAACCCTTCAGCTAGCTTTCTTCCAAATTCTTTCTGCCAAGAATTTTCAGTGCCTTTGGAGCAAGATTTCAATTACAACTTCAATGAAGTCTACTGTCCATTTGGTGATGAATTCTCTGCGCCACAAGTAACAGATTCATCAAATAACACATTTGATACCCCACCATTTCCAGTTCAAGAAGATTACTCGTTGAATAAGCTGGAGGAAGAAGAATCAGGTTTCCTTGTAGATGAACTTCACAAGTTGGATGTTCAAGCTACTTGCAAAGTTGAGCCTATTCTATCACCTGAAGCACCAGTTTTCAACATTGGAGGCTGTATGGACCGCAAGAATCGAGCTAAGAAGCTGGAGGGGCAACCTTCAAAGAATCTAATGGCAGAGAGAAGGAGAAGAAAACGGCTAAATGACCGCCTTTCAATGTTAAGATCAATTGTGCCTAAGATAAGCAAGGTAAATAGCAATACGACTTCTAGTACAAAATGCAAGTTCTTATTGGGTGCTAATCTGGTTTTTTTTCCCATTGTTCTTCAACAGATGGACAGGACATCCATACTTGGAGATACTATAGATTATACCAAAGAGCTCCTGGAGAGGATCAAAAGTTTGCAGCAAGAAAACGAAGGAGGTTCAAATGAGTTAAACATGGCCCACATTTTCAAGGATGTAAAACCAAATCAAATCTTAGTGAGAAATACACCAAAGGTAATGAATTCTTCTGCACCTTCAACACTTATTCAGGCTTTATTTCAAAATGCCCAAATCCTGAATTAAATTCCTATACCTGTTTCTTGCAGTTTGAGGTGGAAAGAAGAAATGTGGATACAAGGATTGAGGTTTGTTGCACAGGGAAACCAGGATTGTTGTTATCAACCGTAACAACCTTGGAAGCATTAGGCCTTGAGATTGAACAATGTGTTATTAGCTGTTTCAATGATTTTGCAATGCAAGCATCTTGCTCAGAGGTAAGAAAAATTTTTGGCAATTTTGTTTCTGAATTACTTCTTGTTAAGCCTCTATAACTTTTTTAACCTGCAATCTTACATACATTTTGGTTTTTATTGCAGGACTTGGAACAGAGAACATTATTAAGTTCTGAAGACATAAAGCAGGCATTATTTAGAAATGCTGGCTATGGAGGAAGATGTCTGTAGGAACAAAATTAAAGGACTACAAAAGAAGCAACTTCTGGTGAAATTTTTATATGTTTCCAATGTTGAGCTTTTGAAGCGAAGGATTTTCAGCAATTTTTGCCTTCTTGAATAAGTGAAATTCTAGTCATCAGAGCTTTGTAATAACTGCTTCAATTGGAGATGTTTATTAATGCAAAATTCTTCGTTATTAATTTTCTTTCATCCAACATTCAGTAATGTTTTTAAGTTTCTCTTGCACACAATTTACAAATGCTGAAAATGGCCTTCAGAAAATCAGTCAAGGTCTTCTAATAATAAATTTAGCATTTGTTAATCATTTGAAAAAGAAATAGTATGCCCAGTTGCTCACAATGGAAAAAGGTGAAAAGGTAATTACTTTTCCCATTTTGTTTCTCTCCATTCTCTTTTATTCAGCAGATAGGGTTGGGAAAGTGAATTTCTGCAGTTAGAACTACCTTTTTGGCTTTTTATCCCACAACATGTATTTGATAGTTACATTTGCAAGTTATCAACTCATTCTGCAGCAGTGCTATTGTGCAAATTGAAAACATATGCGCAAGCACATATGTACAAAGGAATCTTGGGGTTTTTCAACCAAAAGATTTAAAGCAGATAACTGATGCAACAAAAGGTGACAGCATTGTTGACAAAGGAGGTTTTTACCAACAGTAAAAAGTCCATCTGCAGTAAGTTACACAGCTGGAACAATATCTAGCAACAAGTTTTTGTTTACTTATGTGCAAATTACGGAATAAACATTACATGCTTCGGCTTAATTCACTGTTTTTTTTTACCTTTAGCTTTGTTTCCATGTGTGGATGAATATATATGATGCAGTACAAACATATATATGATAAACTTAATTGTCAGTTTCATCAGCTTCAGAGATAGTGGCATTTGCATATGTTAGCCGCCTGTAAAAACCGAAGCACCTAGATTATATTGGTTTATTTCTTCATTCTGCTCCTGCTGCATATCTCATGAATCGGATAGCTTTGGCATCTATTTCGCGAAGTTTTAGGAAACCCAAGCAAAATTTTGACAGCATCAAACATATGTCATAACGCTTTCAGGCTTCTGTTGCAGATGTAACATGGTTTTTCATACGCGGATGCTATTGACGTACGCGGAAACTCAATGACAAGAAGTAGAGTTTGAATTGGACATCATTGAGGTGAAGCTCAGCAGATTTTTTGGGATCCTGAAAGCAATTCTGTCTGGGAATGTGAGCCAAGAGAGCTGCCAGGCAACAAAGTCAAGCACAAGAGCTAACAAATATGCAGCTTTTGAAGACTTCAACCAAGACACAATACCACGTCCTGATTCCTGAAAACTGAGCAAATTCATAAAGACAGAAGAGCATATATGAAATCTTATGCCCAAATATACGCCAAAGAAGCAATTAAATAATAGATATCGAAGGCTGAACTAGTAGACCACCATAAAGCTAGTAGTAACACAGTACACACGTTCATACGCACACACACATGTACATATATATATATATATATATATAAAGAACAAAAAGGATTTGACTATTCTTAGGATAAATTTTACTGGTTTTTATACCAAATGTTAAGTCAAGTTGTCTTCTTTGACCATGGCTTTATCCCATTTATGTTTTTATAGAGAGGTAGGGACTGGAGCACTGATATGACCCTTAACCCACTTTGCAAACTCTGATTGAATGATTGGTGAAACCCTTTGATATGACACAAGAAGAGGACTAACTTTCTGGAAAGGCATAATTATGAAAATCCCATTTTCGGGAAGAAGCTGGGACATTTTCTCAGAGTTGATAGGAAGATGCGGAGTTATTTTCCGCGCACACGAATCAGGATCCATCTATCACAAAGAGATTTATATATATATTTTGGATGCATTTGAGTATGTAGAATAGAACTAAAATAAGAAAAAAAAAATCAAAAAGCTCAACAGCCAAGTTTTCCTAAGCCCTGGAAATGAAGATTTTTCCATTAATAACTGGTAATTCAGTTCTTTAATCTGAAAGCTTCCAGAACATCCTTAATTGAGTCTCTCAGACTCAAATTCTATCAGTAAATCCTTTGTTGAAATATCTTGCAACCCAAAATGGTGAAAGAAAGATTGCGGATCAAAACAATAGCAGCATTTAGACTCCCTTTAAGCAGTTCCAGATTATTAAAGCCTAAAAATATTATTTCTTTTCTATTTCTTTTTTCTTTTTCTGCATTTCTCAGCAGCCTAACACAGTAATCTAATGGCATTGCATGGTATTAAGCCTAAAAATAATATGTCATCAACTTTATGCTATGCGATGTGAAATTTGGGATCACTCTTTATGAAGTGGTTTAGCAAATTGGGCCGAGAAGGCCAGAAACAGCCTGTTAGTGGAAAATGCTTATAAAAGGCCCACCATCTTTGAACATGGCCCAGCTCCAAGGCCTACAACAGCTCCATTCTTTTAACAGTTAAAAAAAATTTTATGGCTAATTAAGTTGCACAAAATAACCAAGAGGTTCTTCATCTGAGTGAAAATTGTAAGCTCTGCTTATTGGAAAATTTTTTAAGACGAATTTAGGGGATCGATTTCGGTAAAGCAATCTAAAATCTAGAAGAACCTGTGGGCCTTAAAACTCCCTTTCAAATTGGTTATTTTACTGTGGAATAAGATCTGTAATAATTTCATTCCAGTTCGATGTGAACTAATGAAATGCAACATTGGAGTTTCTGCTCAATGTGTGTTTTGTAACCATGAGGATGAATCACTGGAGCTAGCACTTGTTTCTTCAATTTCAACTTGCCAGAGCTGTCTGGGATTCCTATATCTCATCTCTCCATCCGAACCGACTGCTTTATCACTGATATTACCATCTCTTGGATCAAGAAGTAGCTGCAATCCCTTGATCACCACTGGTTCTCTGGTCAATTTGTTTCTATCTTATGGGCTATCTGGGTTCATCGAAATGAATATATAGTTTGGTGGAAGCACACCAAATGCCATGAGTGTTTGCTCAGATATAAAAATCGGGTGACCTGGATCACTAAAGCATTTTAACAACAAGCAACGGATTTTACAGCCAATCACAGCTCACTTCAGTTCGGTATATTACCAGTGGTAGGGATGTTATCCCTAAATGATATCGAATTCGGCTTGACTCAGCTCCATTACATCCCCGGTTCACACAGCTAGAATCCTCATAAAACCTCCTCTCTGACTGAGCCAATGGACTGCTTCCTTGACGGTGAGAAAAACCGCCAGGGATTTGTCACGGATGAAGATTCTATATACCTGAACAATACTAATACAAGACATAAAAAGTTAGAAGGGAGGGCACCCAGATGCTTTTACTTTTTGCAAAAACCAGAAACAATGTTTTGGGCACTTAATCATTTTGCTAAGAACTAGGATCATTACCTATGGTATCTGTCATCAAGGTAATTGAATAAGATGAGTAAGCCATTTAGTCTTGAATCTTTTGCTGCATAAAACCATTGTGGTGCCATACATATGTTACCACATACCATGTTCATCTCATCTTTCATAGCCTTTAGGTTGCTAACAAGTCATGTCTTGCAATCTTAATGAGTTTGCTATGACTCAATTTGAGATAGTTTTATAGTAATTTGTAGAACAAGGAATTCCTGCTTCAGCACTAAAATTGCTCTGAACTGTAGATCATGTAAGCAACCCTGTTTTCAATGGATTTCAAGTGCCCCAAAAGAATTCCTGGAAACTCCAAAACCAGGTAAATATTTTCTACTGGCTGGTGCATGTATCTCCACCCGCAATTCCTTTACTCGTCTTAGACATAGATTTATATTCTATAAATGATTGTACATTCCACTTTGAGTTGAAAGTGGAATGCAGAAGCAGCCAAGTTGATGGATGATTGGACAATGAAAAAGACTAGGACCTAAAATATAAGCGAATCAAATTCAAAGGTCACTGAACAAGTGAATATATTATCAGCGAAGGATATGTCATTATGTATATATCTGTTCGTACAAAACGCACCATGCCACCACCTTGATCTTGGAAGTTGGAAATTATACAAATTAGCTTTTAATTTCTCTGCCTGGTGACGGACCTCGGCTTTCCTGAGGAAAAAGAAAAAGATGAAATTTTTATTAATTTAATGGTTAAATTTTAAAATTATTTTTTTATTTTATAATTTAATTATTAAATTAAGAAGTTTTTTATATTTATTCTTTTTTATTTTTCTTACTAAACAAAGTCTTTATTGTTGTACATAAGTGGATATTAATTTTTATGTTAGTTCAACATATGTTCGATATTAATATTTATTTTTTTATTTTTTATACATTTATGTTCACCATATATCAAACACAGTATTTTAAAAAAACTGAAGGAAGCTCCATTAATTCTATACATAAAGGCGAGAGCACGATGAACGGAGGTGGCTAAAAGCAAAATTTTATAATGACTACTTTTCGAGCTGTAGAGTACCCAAATGAACTGAAATTCTGCAGTGTTTTTCAAGGGATTTCGTTTTGGGTGTGTGAGATTACAAGTAAACCCTTTTGCTTGACACTATATGATTATAGAAGAAGAATAAACTAAAAAGGTGACAAGAACTTTGGGAGAATGCATTGTTAAAAGTCAGCACATTATGGGCTGATGGATGGAATTTTATTCCGGAAATTTGTAATGGTGGGGGCAAAATCATCTTAACATTGTGCTAAGAAATGCAGCCAGTGGAATTAATTAGGTAGGTCAAAAACTGTTGACATGTGATAGCAAATTAAAGCAGACAATTACCACTATTTGCTATATGCTTTTATCTACAATTCCTGGAAAAACTATCTCAACTGAGTCAAGGTAAACTTGAAGAGAGTCAAGAGCAATAAAATTTAGAGATCCTGCGTTAAAGAATCAGAATTTTTTAGATCGCCCATGAAAATGAAACTTGGCGAAAAAGTAACGGAAGTGATGAAGTTTACTCCACAAAATAAGCACGAGCGGTTCTAGCAGATTATAGAAATGGTGGCAGAGAATGAGAGACAGTAACTCATTTCTAAATTCTTTGAAACAAGTTCTCTCAAACACTGTAGAGATTCAAGAAATGTGCAAAGGGGACCCGCATATTCCGTACTTGATGGAGTGCTACGACCAACATTAACGTGCACAACACTCAGCAACCCACCAACACTATCATTTTTTTTTTAACCAAAACAATGAGCACCACTATCGATCTGCGAGCGATTTTGCACCGCCTAGCTAGCTAGCTATTTTCTATGCCATTTTCTCTTTACGTATCATTTACATGAAGGAACAAGAAAAAAAGAACGATGGAGAATGGAGAATCGTCAAGTAGGCCATCCATAGGATTTCCTCTTGGTTTAGCCCTTCTTTTGATCTTGTTGCTTTGCATAAGCGGGGCTCTTATTTGTTACCTCAACTGGAAAAAGATTCGGGCACTGATCCTCCAATCTTCTGGTCATGATCAGGATAACAACAACGATATTCAATCAGATATCAATCATTCACCGGACGTTCAACCTGCATCTTCCGTCCTGGTATTCCTCCTTTTATTCTTTTTTTTTTTTTTCTATTACCTTAGGTTGTCAATTATACTGTTCTTTTATGTCCCCGCTCAATCTTGTACTGATGTACTGCAATTGTTATTGCTACCTTAAACAAAAACTAACGAGTCGTGTACTTATATCTGAGTGTTTAAAACAGAAGCCAAGGCAAAAAATTGTTAGGCAGAGCCTGCCGGTTTTGATGCCAGGGGATCAGGTCCCAAGGTTCATAGCAATGGCTTGTCCATGCGAGCCAGCGATAATAGAAAAGATTACGATCACAGTACAGAAACCTACAGCTCTTTCGGAGCCGTTTTATTATTCGTAAATTAATTACTTAATTGTATGTTACTATTTGCCATTGAATTAACTATACATCCCCTGTTCCAAGTGATTTGAAGTATAGAGAATTACGTACTGATATTAGGACAGAGCAAACAAGGCCAAGATGTAAATTTTTTTTTTGGGTATTCAGGGATTGGTTATTGCTGGGTGCAGACAACTACTTTTCATACTATTTTGGTTCTTACCAGCTAATAGTTGTTTGTATTATATTTATCATCTGATCAGATTATGCATCCTGCTGTTAAACATGCCATGCCATTTTTGCTTTGATTAACGGTCAGTTCCGAAATTGTGCCATACTGTTGCACTATTATCCTAGCAACCTTGAATCTCAAGCTCCTGGTTCAACAATCCATCCTTTCTACCAATTTAAGGGACATCTCTCGAGAAAAGTTTAATTTGATAAGAATTAAGAAGGATGAAAGAATTCAATCATACCGTAAGGATTCATGGAATGACTTGTAGCTTAACCATCGAATTAAAATCTTTTACTTTCCTTCTCATTTTCTTTCTCCCCAATCATACTTTTTTTGATTGCTCAACCATTGAATTAAGATTTGTGGTAAAACCAAGCTAAATTGATCATTCGTAAACGGACTGCTTAAGCCCATTTTCTAATATTGGTAGTGCAATATTTCTTTTAAGGTAGTGGATACACTCAAGTTACCCCTAACCCAACTTTTCTTTTGCAAAAAGCCTATCTTACGTACCAAGATGCTAAATATAAAAGATCAAATTCCTATCCATAAGAATTAGGCCAATTGATGTATGATAATATATCTTTAAGATTTTTTGAGAAGAGGATTAAACTCTGACAAAGCCTGAAGATACCTTTCCTCCACTTTTATTATTGGCTCCATTCTAATTAATAGGGCCCATGAACTTTGGGTCCTGAGAATTTTTATCATTCATGCAATAATCTTCCAAGTTAAACTACATAGTAATGCAAATTCAGGCCCATCCCAAACCGGTATTTTGTAATTAGAATCAAACTTTACCAATTGCCAAAACAAAGTGAAGATATTGAAGGCAGGCTCAGCCATAAGACTTTTACATTTATAAAAACATAAAATATCCACATTAGAGCAGTAAATACAATAAAATATTTAGAGGGTTTAGCTTTCAAAAACAATAATAACATTATCCAATTCTGCCTTGACTCGTGTGCTCTCACAGACATGGTCACCGGCATACAATAAAGACTGAACATACAACATTTCTGAGTTCTGACTCAAAAAAACTAGAACGAGTTTGACATGTCACATTCCCATATATTTTTGTTTTGTTTTTTTAATTTTTTCCTACAAAATCGTGCTCCCAAAATAGAAAAAATATATTATAAATAATAGTTTTTAAATTTTAAATTAATTAAATTTATTTTTTAAAATAATTATATGAATAAATTAATATAAAATTTCAAATAATTTTTATTATTACGTCATTAATTAAAAGAACAAAAACTTACGGCCACGAGGCTTGCTTAAAGACTTAAGGGGCCCAACAGCCATGACATCTACCTGGCTCGCCTCATAGAGCTGGTGGCCCACTTTTTTGACCTACCTCTGGAGGCGTTGCAATTGAACCAGTCCCCAAAAAAAATCCATGATCTTCATGGTTGGAATTTTAATAACATTTTTTTATAGGACAAAATCCCGAAGTATCTGCTGAAATATGTGGCAAATAAAATAACTGTTAACTGCATAGAGCTGACAAATAAAATAAATTTGGATAATTACACCAGTCTGAAGTATTTTATATTTGGAGAGGAATGTTGATGATGATGATCATAATGATCAGGATTATTATGCCGAGAAACCATGTACACGATAATACCCCATTTTTGCATGGATTAAGGGCGAAGCGTGCAACAGCTGGTGGCAGAGCGGTTATCGATGGTTACTAAAACGCTTCCTCTCCCTTAAAAAATTATATTCCAGTAAAAAAAATCTTCCCACAAAAGATTTAATGTCCCAAAAAAGAATCAAATCCAACGAGCGTGCTTTCCCACACGGACACCATCATCGAACTTCTTCGAACCCTGAGGGCCCCACATTTCTTCTTACTCCCCCACATCTCCTTGTAGATTGGCGCGTGTTTGCAGTACGAAACACGGAGCGTGTGATGCAAGAGAGAAGTAATGAAGGAAGTTATAAGTCGCGTTCTGCACCCGGCAATCCCAAATAAAAAAACCGCTTTCTTGTCCCCCGACTGATCATATCCTTTCACTCTGTTTTTGTTTGTCCCCTCTCAAAACCTCTCTCTGTCTCTCTTCCCCACCTTAATGCTATCCCTACGTAACTCACACTATTTCTTTCTCTCTCTCTTTCTCAGTTTCGATCTTCTTTTGCTCTTTATTTTTATTTTAATTACTAATTTTTCCCTTTTATTTAACAAAATTTCTCTGCCACCCTTCAAATCTTTTAGATTAATTGGAAATCATATTAGTACATACCTTCAATAATTACTCCACTGGATATCATTTACTAAGTAATAAACAGGAGAGGTTCATACTCATTAACTTGCAGATAAAATGTTAAATTTTTAATTTTAATAATTATAATTTAATGTTAAATATAAAAATTATAATTGAATCGGATAGTTTGTTTACTATTTGCTTTTATAATATATTAATTTAATATAATATATTTTAATAAGTAATTTTTTTTAAATAATAAAAGGAAAGGCAAGGATGGTTCTTTTTATTCTTCATATTACATATTCATTTGTAAAGCTCTAACTTTAATTTACTGGAATAATTTATCTCTCTGATAAATAAATTGTTGTAAAAATCATCCCTTAATATATATATATATATATATATATATATATATAAAAGGCATGAATAAAATTAGATATTTAATAAAGTTAAATTATACAATTATTTTAAAAAAATAATATGCAATAAATTTAATATTTAAAATTTAACTCTTATGATCTTAATTTTTCTGTATCCTTAAAGTAAGATTATTTGAAAAAACATGATGAGTGGGTCATTATTTAGTGGAAATCATGGGGCCCGTTTGAGTGAAACCCATAGGACCCAACTTAATGGTGCTACCAGCATGTGAGAATAGTTGGTGAGATTCACTAAGGTCATTCATGTGAGTGGACTATGTTTTCGTGATTGTGAGATTAAAATCAGGAAGTTCTTTCTTTGCAAAGTAACATGTGGGATGAGGGGGCAAATGAGGGAGGGAATCTCCATTTGTTAAAATAGAAATAATATATATATATATATATATATATATATGTAAGATGAGCAATGAGTGGGGTGGTTGAAAATGTTATATCTAGCTAAACAAGACCTTTTATTTTTTTTCTTTTTTTTTTTTTTATTTCCTTTGCTTCCTTCCTTTATTGGCAAATTGTCTTTAAATGTGTTTATAGTAAAATTTTATATATTAAAAGAAAAAAGCATCATGATTGTGTAAGGATGGAGGTTAACGTTTCTATTTTCCTCCCGTCACAAAATTGATTTGTATATATATTATATTATATTAATATGGATGAAATTCGTATCATGGTATAAAATATATTAATTTGAACTTAAGTTTTAATTTAATTAATATAATTATTTTTAAGAAGTCATATGTTATATAATTGAATTTAAATTTAATATTTGTAATGTTTGTTATCTTCAAAATTGCAACACTTTTATATAAAAAAATTTTAATTTAATTAGTGAAATTATATAAAACCAAATAAAGAAGATTTTTAAAAAATATAAGGTGTAAATGTCTATTTAAACATATACGTTTAATTGAATTTTAAAATTTCAATTATTATTTTTTTAGTTTTACTTTTGCATGCACTTTAAATAGAAAACTATTTATTTCTTCTTGGACATGACTTTTTCTTTTCATATTCCATTCATATTCATGTAATTAGTATGTAGTTGATCGAATTTGAATTGATATAATATTAAATTTAAATTCGATTTTAAATTTGAGACTTAAAATTATATTTGAATTTGATTGATTTTTTTTTTAATTTGAACTCGACTTGAGATTGAAATTGAGTTATTCAAACTCATTCAATTAAGTTCGATTAATATTTTAAAATAATCTTAATTTTTATATTTAATAAAACTCGATTATTTATATTCAAATTCGAACTCAAATTCAAAATGTTTTATTAATTGAAATATATTAAAATATAAAAATTTGATTAGACTTACGAACTAATTAAACTGAGTATAAAAATATTTAAATTTGATTCGATCGATAAGTCAAATTATTCGAACTCAAACTTAATTCAATAATAATTAAGTTAAATTTAAATTTTATTCAAGTTAAATCTAAGTATTTTATGAGTATCAATGTATCATTTATACCTTTATATGTAACGAATGTAAAAAAAAAAAAACAAATTTAACAAAATGAAAAATGAAAGAGAAAGAATAAAATTACCTATATTAGATTTTTTGGTTAAAAATGTATCAATTAACTATTTATATTTTTAAATTGAATGACCATTTCTTGAAAATATGATCTCTTTCAAAATTTTAAAGCTCAAAAACTCTTATTTTGAATGTTAATTAAAAAGGAAGAAATTATATTAAAAATTAATAAAAATTCAAATTTATAGTTTCATCGGTGTAATATGGTCTTTTTGTATATGGTTTCCTCGTCATCCTGGAAGCCAAGGACCCTTCCTCCCTCCCTAGGGATTATAGTCTTATCGGGCTTATCCTGACCTAAACTCAAGGGCAGTGATTTGGGACACGTCCTAGTTTTTGATTGATGGAATGCCCCTGTGCAGCAAAGACGAGTGTACCAACAAAATGAAAGAGGTAAATGACAAGAATTTATTCGGGCAAAAGACACCTTGGCCCACATTATTAATCTGCCCACTACATATGATATTATGGGAAGCATAATTATAAGAGACATAGCATTTTACTCTACCATGCATGAAATGAAAGCCTCCGTGTATTATATTTTTTCTCTTTTAAAAAATTTTTTTTTTTAAATTATACATCCGATTTTTTTTACTATAATTTTATGATAATGTTTTTGGTATAGATGCCCTGGTTGGTCAATAGGACTAATTTGGACATACAATAAAAAAATACGATTAAGAGTTGTTTAAGTATATTTTTTAAAATATGTTATAATATTTAAATAAATCAAATGTCTTAAAGTTTTCGAAAAAAACCATAAAAAATATAAAGGAAGTTTACAAATAAATTATTCATAATGTGTTTACATATTTTTTTTTACTTTATATAAGAAATAATATAATCAAAATCAATTGCAGTAGATAAAAATTCAAAAAGAATCACGTAAATAAATACATATTATGTTTAATAATTTTAAATAAATTAAATATAAATTTATATATTATAAAATGATACGTTGATAGGACGTTAATAAAAGTAGTTGGGTAAGCTATCTCCATGGTCGAAGAAATCCTGATAGGCAAGTTGACAAGGAGTTTAAACATCAATCCCCTTAACAGAAACGTGACAACTGAGTTTATATTTACTTGGCAAATATGGAGATTAATCTTGTTGACATGTTATTAATTAATTAGGTGTAATAAATATTAATTTATTAATATTGTTTTTTCTGGAATATATCCAATATAAAAAAGCATAATAAACTAATATTATAACAAAATTATGTCAAATTTAAGAATAAGCTCGGCCCGACGACTTTAAGTTTTTTTATGCGTGAAAAAGAAATTGTCGGCAATTATAATTTTTCATTCACACATCAGAATTATTAATTAATAAAAAATTATCAATAATAAAATTTTTAAACTTTACAAATAATGTTAAAAATATAACATTTGTTTTGATAAAATAATAAAAAATTATAAAAAATCTGTAATAACTTTTTAACCTTAAAAAAATTAAAAACGAATTCACAATAAAAAATAATTTTATAAATATTTATTTATCATTATCAATGATCAAAGCGCAGAAAAAAATTGACCGCTTGGTTAATCCATAAATCCATAGCCGTTGATTTGCATTCCCTCTAATCGTCCGGCGGACAATTAGAAAAAAAAAGAAAACAGAATAAACGAATTAAAATTAAGCGAAAGGCAGGGGGCCGACAGAAGAAAAAGACTTAAAAAAAAGGAAAGGAAGAGTGTTTTTTTATGAAACAAAAGTATTTTTATAATTTAAAAAAACTATTTTTATAATTTTTCAAGTTTGTTTATTTTAATGCTGCAGGAGTTTCACATCGGACAGCGAATGAGCTTTTGTTACCAAGAGAAAATTGCTTGCTTCCAAGCAAAAATCAAACCAATAAAATTATAAGATTTTGATTTTGATCTTATTCTTCAGTTTCTAATCTATTAATCCAATCAGGTAATTATTTTTTTGTTGTCAAATCCCTTTTTTTTTTTTTTCGCTTCTGCTTCGAAGTGAAAATAGTGAAAATCTTGTTTCAGCTTTTTTTTTTTTTAATTTCTATTTTTGTTGTTTTTTTGGCTCGTGCTTTCTTGTTAACTGGTGTTTGTTTCCTGAGAAAACTGAGGAAAAGTTGAAGGGAATATAAGAAAGTTAAAAATGCAGGATTGTCGCTTCAGTTCGTTCTCCGTACAGTTAAAGAGAGTATAGGATGCTAGCTCGTCTCTTAACTTATTGATCTTAGTTAAGCTTTAAAAGCTTAGGTTTAAAGTCCATTTTTCTAGCCATTTTCTCAGCAACAAAACATGCTACAATTATTTGCTTCTTTTTATATACCATCATTTCTTTTTTGAAAATTTCTCTTTCCCTTTTTCTTCGCTTCTTTTGGCGCGTGCGTGTGGTTTTGTTGTTCTATTTTTTTTCTTTTTGCATCCATTTACAGCTGTCAATGCTCAATAGAAAATGCTTCAAATTGCAGCTATGTAATTTTCAGTAACGAACCAATTTGTTTGATGTTTCATAGTTTAGTTTATCATTATTTCAGTTGCAAGAATTCTTGAAATTTCTTTCTTGGATAAGCCAATTATTTCATAGGATTTTCCGACATTTGAAAAGAAAAGGTGACGTTTCTAATCCTAAGATTCACGCTTGTTTTAATTTATCTTATCCCTTAAATTCTCTTATTTGTTAAGGATCTATTTAAAGCTTTATTCTGTTTAATTTGATTGGAGATGGTTTATAGTTTGTAAATAGGGGTAGCCAGCAATTGCTGTATATATGCAGCTTTAAATTTAATTCTTCAAATGATAAATTTGGTTATCTTTAAATTTAGCAGGCTGTGAAGTGTTGAGGGTGTGTGTGGTATTTTGGAATTCTGATGTCTCCGCCGCTGCTCGGCGTGGAGGAAGAAGGGGTTCAGAGCAATGTAACTTTACTGGGTTCTTCAGAGTCCATGAATAGTGTGTGCCAGAATAGTGCTGAATTGCATGAGCGCAACTACATGGGCTTGTCTGATTGTCCTTCCACGGATAGCTCTGTTGTCTCCCCTGCATCTGAGGAAAGCAAGGCTAGTTTGAATCTCAAGGCAACGGAGCTTAGGCTTGGGCTTCCTGGATTGCAGTCGCCAGAAAGAAATCCGGAGCTTTGCTTGTTAAGCGCTGCTCAACTTGATGAGAAGCCCCTTTTCCCTTTGCATCCTTCAAGTGATGGTCACTGCTCCGCATCACAGAAGGCTGTCGTTTCAGGCAACAAAAGAGGGTTCTCTGATTTAATGGATGGGTTCTCAGAGGTAGGAATCACTGCTATTAATGAACAGCGGGACTAATATTAATTAACTCTAACATGCAAAGTACCTAATCTATGTTGCAGGGTAAATTTCTTTCTAATTCAAAAGCAGATGTGATGTTGTCACCCAGGCCTTGTTCGAACTCGGGACTGAAATCTGGTTCTGTGCTTGAGAACCTTGGGGCTCAACCAACAAAGGCCGAAGAGATCACGAAACAGAAGGTGGTACAGGACAGGCCTCATGCTGCCAGTGAGACTAGGCCCAATCCTAATACATCATCTGCAAATATTAACAGTGGAGCACCTGCTACCAAGTAAGTGTGCATGGTTTTGAGTTATAAATTTTGGATAACCATGAGATGATTCTCTGATCCTCCTCCTTTTACAGGGCACAGGTTGTAGGTTGGCCTCCTATTAGATCATTTAGGAAGAATTCATTGGCCACCACTTCAAAGAACACTGATGAAGTAGATAGAAAAGCAGGGCCTGGGGCTCTGTTTGTTAAGGTCAGCATGGATGGTGCTCCTTATTTGAGGAAAGTAGACTTGAAAAACTACTCTAACTATCAAGAACTATCTTCATTTCTTGAGAAGATGTTCAGCTGTTTTACCATAGGTGAGCTATTTCAATATAAAGATTTTAGGCTGTGGACTTTATATGTACGTAATTCATGCACAGCTGTTTTTTTTTGAAGACAGCATTTATTTGCATGGATCCAGTTACTGCTATTTCACTATGATTTCAGGTCAATGTGGATCTCATGGAACTCTGGGTAGGGAGCTGCTGAGTGAAAGCAAGCTGAAGGATCTGCTGCATGGATCAGAATATGTTCTTACTTATGAGGATAAAGACAGTGACTGGATGCTTGTTGGTGATGTTCCATGGGAGTAAGCTCTAAGCCCCCTTTTATCTGTTTGCTTCTCATTTTGTGCTTCCTGCCAGTTCAATGATTATGACAGTATCTATACTTTGGCAGTTGAATTGCCGTTATAAGAATGTGTTTGTAGGTTATTAGCAAAATGTCAGCCATTTTACTTCTGAAGAAGTAAAAAAAAAAAACAAATGCTTACTGATGGTACGATTATGCAAAATGCACTCACAGGAGTCAGATAAACCAAAGCAAGGCACAAAACAGAAATTGTTTCTGCCATATTATTTTAGAAATCTGTTGTTATGCTTTCTGGTCTGTCTTGAGCTTTTAAAGAAATGCTGAGAAGTAAGAACATCTTTGAATTAGTAAGGATAAGTGCAAAGTGCAAATTATCCCTCATATAGTATCTATAGGATTTTTGTAGGAGTCCTTAAAAAAAAGGAAAGGAACACTTGTTCATTAGCTCTAGAGAAAAATTATGTAATAATGGTGATGCATGCATGTAATCATTGGTTTGACCACTAAATTGTCTGTTTTTTCCCTTTATTTAGCTGACCATAGTCAAAAATAGAAAGGTAAAAAATTTGCATTGGCCAGAACATGTATGCTATCGTGATATAGGAAAATTCATACATGTTCCTTGAGCTGCAATAATTTCCCCAATAGATTCCAATTTTTGGCATGATGGTTCTTTTGCCCACATTTTAATACTCTAGCCACATAATTTCAAAGTTCGGTATGTTACTGTTTGTCTGCATCTATCTGAGTCGGAACATATTGGTGCATTATGAAGTTCAGCATGTTAGCATTTATTGCTTAATCTTCTACTCAAATAATGGTAGTTTATTGTAGCTCAATTCAAATTTGATACTTGTTTCAGGATGTTTGTTGATACCTGCAAAAGGCTGAGGATCATGAAAAGCTCTGATGCCATTGGACTTGGTAAATATTTCTATGTGTTTATTCTTCATCAACTTAGTGTCACAGCATAAGTTAGTATGGCGACCAGTTTCTATATTTACATCTTCTTCTGACAATATGGATAATATACATATTTATAGACAATTCTCCTTCGAGTATTCTTATGTTCACAAAAGCCTTTTATGTGCCCCAACCTACTAATTGGACATTAAAGTTCAAAACCTTCGCATAAAATTTTGGCACTGTTTAACAACATCTAAATAATGATGCAGTGTTCGAACTTTGAAGTCTAAATAATAATGCCATCATAATTTCTTCTTGCCCCTTCCGTCTGCAATATTGCATCAGCATAGCTGTTGAACTAAGGTCTGGCCGATGCTTAATTATTTATGGCAGTGGTTTGCATATCTAAACATGTGATTATTAGGCATTGCAGATCTCTTAACGTATCTCCATTTTTAGACTAAATACCACTACTTATCCTCTTGTAAACAGAAAAAAGCATATCAGAATTAGTGCTTTACTGAGTTGACTCAGGTTCTTTCGAGTTTGAAACTTGAAAGTGGGTTACCATTTGTCATAGCAAAGCAAAAGTTGTACTCTATCATATTGCTGTTATGCCCAAGATGAGCTTTGTTCTGTCTAGAGCATATGAGCATATGAAAATACTCTGTTTCTACAGTGCTTGTTCATGTTAATTAAAGTATGTTTAAAACCCATTGACTTCTCTTTTCATGGAGCTTTTGTTTTTGTGTTGCAGCCCCAAGGGCCGTGGAAAAATGCAGGAACCGGAACTAGCTAGCATCAAACATGATTTTGGCTATCCATGCAGCAGCCTTTCTGGAGGAGATGTTGAAGCACATTCAAGATTCTTTCTGAAAGAGATTAGAGGATGCTGAAGTGGGCAGGAGATCATGGGTATCTGCTTTCGTATGTTTTTGCTTATATGTTCTCTTCACGAGGGAATTTATATCATGTAAGCCTGTTTTTAGTCTACTAAAATTATAAAACCATCAAGGCCTGGCGTTTGTAACTTTAGGATTCAATCAGATTAGAGTCTGGACAAGTGCCTTGTTCCGACGCAGGATCTTTAGTTGTAAAATGCTTTGTTTGTTGAACTTTTATCGTGTGTGTTTGTTTGATGAAAGACCTCGACGTTGTCTGGAACCTGACATGATTGTATTAACTCAGTGTGCGGCTACTTGCGTGTGATATTCCGCTTAACCATTGTTTCGCAAGCAATTTAGTTACAAATTTTCTCGATATGCTGCCCTACTCTGTTAATTTTAACTGATTGAAAGAGAACCTTGGAAGTGGTCGAGGGCCAAATGGCTCATTGAATTCTGTTCAAAGTTTTATTGTTATGTCTTGGGTATCTTTTCAAGGCTTCTTATGTAAACAATTGAGATAGTGCCAGCCCGTGATATATGCTTATCAGAGAGTAGCCCTATCAAAGCATGTGAGAAACTGCATTATTGCTATTGTGCTTTGCTCAGAATGAATAATGTAAATAGGGAGGAAGTGGGGACTAGGGAAGGTGAAGGCTGATTTTGCTCTGGATGGTAGGGGCACAAATTGTTGGCCATTGAGGCATTAACCTAGAGAAAAGATTCTGGTACCACAATCTTGTAATCAGATTGTCCTTTTACCATACTTTCTAGTAACAGTGGCTAGTTACAGTCGAGCTTCACCTTGTGCACGTGGATGATTAAGATATTGCAACTAGGGCATCTGGAAATAGGTACAAAAAGATTCCCAGATACGGTCAATTCTCAAATCCAGTAATTGAGCTCTCGCATTAAATCAAAGATTCTCGGAAGTAAAATTTATTTTCATCTTTTTCTTTTAACAGGTGAGTAGAGTAGGGGACTGGCAACTGGTACGGACTATTTGAAAGAGATGGAATTGAACAAGATTTGATAAGATTGGAACCTTGACTTTGTCCAATTTATTGCCAAAACAAACTTGTCTTCTTTGTAATTTCCTGCTTGGGTCCTGGCTCCTGAGGGTTTGTGAAATTGACAATGTTTCTTGTTTGGTTTCTCTCGGACCATGTTCCCCGGTGGCCCGTCTCTGTCAAAGTACTAACCTATGATCACGGGTAAAATTTTGCCCATTGGGTCGTTGGTGAAAAGAAGATTTAAGGGTATGCTAGGCAAAGGGGAAATAGAAGGAAAAATCAGAATAAAAAAACCTGTAAGTGGGAAAGGGTGTTCTATTTTTAGCTTGTCTGGATTTAGAATCGGCAGGAAATAGTTTTCACGTTACTGGAAATATTATCCCATAGGATAGCGAAAAGCTCATGAAGTAAATAATCATGGTTAAGCATTGGCACGGTTTGCGTAAAGAAATTTTTTTTGAGCGATAAAAAATTTTAAGTTTAATCCAGTTTTTTTTTTTCTCAAGTTGGTTCAAATTAATTTATTTATATAGGGTTTAATAAATTTATAAAAAAATTTATTTTTTTCTCTCAACAAATTCATATTGGGCTAAAAAATCTCAATCTAATCACACCAATAAAAATATAATCAAATAATAAATTAAACACATAAAAAATAATAATTTAACATGATTCGATCCAATTGACTTACCTCCATGAATGAGAAACAATATCTATTAGTTGTAAAAAATTACAAATAAATATTAAATTAAATCACTCGTAACTAATACCAATAGACTCTCTCAATCTTTTTTAGTTTTATGAAGTATTCTCAATCCAAACAAACGCATCTCATATACACTCTTTCAACACAAACAAATATATACTTATATATACCCATTCACCATGCCTATGTGTACTGTCTAGATCTTTTCTAATTTACTCTCATGCATTATATAAATATATACACCCATAAGATAAAAATCTTTAATAGTCTTATGGGATGTCTATCCCATAAAACTTTACAACTCTCTTATATATTTTTCTCATATCTAATTCTGCAGAGATTTCACCTATTTATAATCATACAAACTTGTGTATTAAAAATCTTTTTACTCTTAAAATTTTTTTTCTACAAATCAAATTTACCTATTAACAATCCATTTCCTTTTATAATTTTTTTTCTGCAAGTTTTTTTATTTATCAAGCAATATCTAACAAATCTCAAACAAATCTGTTATGAGATTTAAGTCACTATTTCTAACAATCTTCACATTGACTCAAATTTCATCAAATCATCTGTTTTCATGCTAGATATGCTTGACTTCACCTGTAATGGAAGTCTCATAATCATCTTCTTTTCTGTGTCTTCACACTTCATGCAAATCGATCTTCAAAACATAAACTCGAACTTTTTCTTTGAGTCAAGTTTCTTTGGACTTACCTCTTCCCATGACTTAAGCCTTTAGCTCTGATACCACTTGTTAGGCTAAAAAACCTTAATCCAATCACACCAATAGAAAGCATAATCAAATAATGAATGAAACACATAAAAGATAATAATTTAACATGATTCAGTCCAACCGACCTACTTTCATGGATGAGAAATAAGATCTATTAGTTGTAAACAATTACATACAAATATCAAATCAAATACTCATAACTAATACCCATAGGCCCTATTAATTTTTTCTAGTTCTATGAAGTATTCTCAACACAAACAAACATATCTTATGTGTACTTTTTCAACACAAATAAACATATATCCATATGTACCTATTCATTATACTTATATAGACCCTCTCAATCTCCTTTAGTCTACTCTCATGCACTATATAAACAAACACATCCATAAAATAAAAAGCTCCAATAGTCTTTTTGGGTGTTTATCTTATAAAATCCTATAATTTTCTTACATCTTTTTCTCATATTTAACCTTACAAAGACTTCGTCTATTTATAATCATACAAACTTACTTATTAAGTATTTTTCTACTTTTAAAATTCTTCTTTTGCAAATCAAATTTACCTATTAAAAATATCTTTCCTTTAAAAAAATTTTTTTTACAAATTTTATTATCTATCAAGTAATATCTAATAAATTATAAACAAATTTATTATGAAATTTGGGTCCCTATTTCTAACAATTTAAAGTCACATAACCAAGAGATGGGTAAATTTTTTTTGCCACTTGAGCAATATCTGTTGGTCGGATAAGGAATTTTATATTTGAATATGTGTTCTCTTGTTATAAATAAATGAAACATGGTTAAGGAGTTAAGGATGTAAAGGTTCATTCATTTGGATGAAAAAAGTATATAGGTGAAGATCCAATGCACCATTTTTTTTTATTGGACCGGCTAAGTTGGAGAACAAAGCTGCTGAGCTTTGTCAATTCTCAGAGATTTTATGATCCAAATTAACCGTCCGCCAGAGCCTTTGATCAGTTTCGAGGTTGCATTTCCCTGAAACATCAGAAATTGTCTTCACCAAACATCACTTGCATAGGAAAATGAAAAACTGATTTTAGAATTTTTAGGATTGTAACCCTTGCAAATGTATGTAAGTAATATTTCTGGGTACTGCATTTTGGAGCAAACAGCTTGGAAATCATTTCCTTACAGCAGTAGACAGAACTTACTTCCTCTCAAGTTTTGATGCCAAGTTCTTTGTTTATTCATGAAATGTTTGTGACATCTGGGACTCCGCATCAAGATAAATTATGTATCATTTTTCTTCTTTTTTTTTTCTTAGCAGTCTAATTGTTGAAATCTGTGTTCAACAAAAAAGAAAAAAACCTTTTGCTGCAATTTGTGATCTTTCTTTGTTTCTTTTGATCATTTCTCCCTAGAACTAGCTAAATTTCGATGTGTAGTAGGGCATTTAGAGACTTTCATCTTTAGTCAAATCCACACTCATTGCAGGACTGATTGCAAAACCTTTTTGATCAAATAAAGTGAGATGACAGCTAAGAGCAATGATACTGCAATTTTGTCTTCCACAGAAGTATGCGTCAACCTTAAACCAAAATGTCTCTGCTCCTAGCTACCATACAAAGGATATTGCTGAGATTACCACATCATTTGAGCATTATAATCTTCGTCCCCATTTCTTATAATTTATCACCAGTTTTCACCTTTCCTGACTACTTTTCAGAATAATGTAGGCCTCTTGGCATTTTATTATCCACTCTTGTTGACCTTTATTTCTCTTTTATGATCATCTAATAATGAAGCAGTTGAACTGTATAGATATACATGATTTTGAGGTATCCAAAAGGGGAAGTCAAGTTGATGGACAAAAGTTCCAAATGTACAATTAACTTGTAATTACAATGTCTAAGGCTTGGTTTGAGTACCCTTATCTTCTATTACATTTTCACTGTATGAAGAGTCCAGTTTTAAGAAAAATCCCATGACCTGCCTCCAAATCTTTGCCCATTCCATCTATGACTCACAAATGAAAGAGAATACCATCCTCCCTGCAATATTGGCAGATGACTGAGAGCTTGCACAAGATTTTAGCGGCAAGGAATGGCAAAGATTAAAAAAAACCCATTTCATGCTAGTAAAGATGCCAACAAGAACTGCAAAAAAAAATTTTCTTGCCATACAGTGGTAAAGCATAGCTTTGAAAAGGTTGATGAAAGTTTGGTTTTGGTGAATAATTTTATCATGCCATGTTCATTTATTCTCTGCATTAATATGCAACATATATATGTTGGAATAGTCTGGTCAAAAACCATCCCCCATCCCCTCTTTTTCCGAAGTATCATAATAATTCGATAGAATTCCATTCAGACAAATGATGAAAGTGGGGTATCTGAAAGGCTATAATTATTTCTTTGTTCTCTAGTACCCTATTGTTTAGATTTTAAATGAAGTTGGAGTGGTTAGTAAGTAAACTAATGTTTGTTGGAATCAAAGTTTATGAAATGAGGATTGGTTAGAGAACTTCTTGGTTTTTTTTTTTTTTTAATTCCCACTATAAACCTCCATAAAGCTGCTTTGGACTCCAGTGCACAAAATAATTTTCAAAACAAGAACCAATAAGTTGGTTTATTCAATCACTCAAGTGACATTCAACAGGTCAAGAGTTTAAATCTAAACATCTATAATCTCTATTTCTATCCCAAAGCTACATTAATATACTTTGTAAAAAAAAAAGAAAAACTCAGCTAATTACAATAATGTAAGCAATAATTTCTGCCGATATACATATCTTTCAGCTTTACTGATATTATGCATCTGATAGTGTCCAAACTCCTTTAAATTTCAACCCTATCCTTTTGTAGGACTGCAACCTTTGGACATGACATTTTGTAGAACTATAAGGACACAGGGTTACTCATAAATATAGCTAGACAGAGATCCGAAATTAAGCTTCCTCAAATATGATTTCGGTGTCCATTGCACAAGAACATGGAGTTACTTAGTTACCAATTTTACTCCTTGTGAGTGAAACCTGATTGAAAACAACAGTTTTAAGTCAATTAAAACTGTCCACATGACTTGTTCAAGTATTGTTGCTGTAGTTTTCAAGAACTTTGCCAATTTGAAATCGACCTTTACTTGAACCCCATTGCTCAGGTCTCTAGATAGTGATAAATTCAAAGGTTACGGTTAGAAAATTGGAAACGCAAGTGCAAAAGCGTAATAGTTGATGAAAATAATTAAGTGAAATAAAGTGGTGGCTAGATTCCTTGGAGGGTAGAAAGAAAAGACCCGGAAGAGCTAGCTAGTTACATCAAGAAACACAGCCTTTTATTTTTTGCTTGCCAATGATCTACATAGTTTGAAAAGTACCTATCAAAGCTACTTAAAAAACTTTGAACACTTTCTTTTACAAAGGATAGGAGGGCAAACGTGCTAGATGTCATCTTTTAAAATTGATTGTACTAAGCACTAACTCTCTTCTTTTCTTCCAAGGGTTTCCAATCTTCGTCAGCTAAGGCAAGGAAAATTATTTAGATTATCGTATGCTTTGCTTTTTCCATTATTCCTCTCATCTAACTCTAACCGCGTATCACATAAAGGAGATACACTTACCTGTCCTTATGACTTGACAAACCTAATTACGAGGGCATAATTTTCTTGGTTTTGGCCCACTATTTTTAACATCTAGAAGATTATGACAACACATGTGCATGAAAAGAAAAACAGGCTTTTGATTTTGGTGGCATTTATTGTAGAAAGACAGTAGCATAAAAATGGTTGTGATGACTGTGAGGGCTTATGGATTTAGATAGACTTAAGAAATAGAACTAACCAGAACCTTTATCTCAAGCATGGTTAGGAAGAAAATGTTAAAGTGTTTTTAGCAAAACCTAGGCCCTCCCTATGTTAGGCAAAGTGTTACATCTATTTGGCTGGGTTGCTGCAAGAGAGTTTTAGAGGTTTTTATGGCCGTGCTGAGAGTTTTAGAGTTTAAAGTTTAGACTCAAAGTTCTTGCTGCAAACTTTTAGAGTGCACCAATCATGGAAGGGTACTGTCACCTATGAGAACCTAAATCGGCCGAACATAGATCCAAATGATTAACATAGATCTTAAGCAACTATGCTCATGCCAGTTGTGAAATCATGGGTTAAAAGCCTAGTATTCTCATTTCGCAAGAGAAAAATTGCATGATGGTGGTATTATTCTGAAAACAATGGCATTTTCTTATGAAAATTAGCCTGATTTTTCTTATCATGTACTATATGATTCGGTTATAGAACACCTGAATTTGGCTTGGCTCTTTCTTTTCTTTTTCTGAAAGAAGGGTCGATTGGATCTTTCATGCCAATGTTGAGCTTATTCTTTTGAGGCATTAATTGTTCTTCACACAGAAATTACTGAATTCCCTAAAATAGTATAGTATCAGAATATAGCCTTTTTCTCTTTTTAATTTTATCCCTGAAAATGAAAGTATAACCTTCAAGTAAGACCAAAAAAAAAAAAACTGTATCCAATTTCTATGTCACAAACCCCACCAATAAATGAGAATATATTTATATATATTTAGTACTTAGAAGTAATTTATTATGCTCAAAACTTGTGACTATGATAATGTCATACTACCAATATTGGTGATAAAATTTTTTAAGTCCTTGAGGTCACAAATTCATTAATATACGAAAAAGTAAATGCAAACTTTTTTTAAGCAAACTTGTAATAAAGAAAGAGTTATAAGTGTGAAGATTTAAATTTTAAATTTATTGATAATATTTTTTAAAATTAATTATAAGAACCAATTGATCTAAGCTGCTAAGTTTAAAATCCCCTTTCTTATATGCTAAGAAAGGTTCTCTGCTTTTTCTCATGAATAAAGAAAAAACAAGATAATAGTTTGGTGGAAAGGTATAGCTTGAAAACTACTCTTAATTTTCAGCAGCAGCCACCATTCTTAGTCCAAAGTATCTGCCCCGTGACAAAAAAATATATTGACAATCTACCCATTTGGCATCGCATTTTGACACATCACTGCAATTCAAAAGGATGGTATATATCAGCACTTTCTGCAATCTGCATTATAACTTGATCCATTGTCTTTGCTGATCAAGCAAGAATTGTCATGATCCCAGCAAATCCAAGCCTTTTATCACAAAATCCCACCTTTCCTTAATTTGTCCAAATAGTAACTGCTCTAGCTCCATCTTCACCTGATTTTCAGAAAAAAACACTACATTTTTATTTCTTTTTCACAGAATCCGAGCCCCAGCTATTATAATAATACCAAGAATAGTAGCCATGCTGTTCATGCATAAAGATAAAAGAAATTGTGTATGATTGTTGGGTGATTCTAGTAGCTATTATAGTAGTACAGCCCATGACAGGTGCCCCATTAATGACTACAATCTCAACAACCAACCAGCTCAATGAAAAAACCATTCATTTTCAATTTCATGCAAAGAGAATACCCTAACTTTTATTTATCAAATAAACATTAAAAAATTTCCCCTCAACTGATCTTGAATGAATCAATACATCAATTTGCAGAATATTCTGTCAGAATTCATTGTTAAACTTCTCTCATTCATGTGTTTCACCAAATCAGTTACAAAAACCTCGGATACTTGAATCACCCTTTCATCACCTTCATCTTTTTCTTTTTCTTTTGGCAAAATCTGAACACTCTTTCTTTGTATGGTAATCCATTTGTTTATAGTAAATTTTATGATGGTTTTATGCTGGTAGCCAACGCTAGCTTATGACAAGGCCACGCCGTCGCCAGCGCACCTGTTTTTCCACCATATATATTTTCTTTACACAAAGATGGTCAGAGGATGAAATCGATTGTCACCTTTTTCTAATCCTAATTAATGCCAAATTAGGATTAATCTAATACCCCTAATGCAGTTTGGCATCCCATAATCAAATTATGTAAAAGAATTATTATTATTATCATCATCATCAGCATCAAAGATCTGATCTGGTTTGAGGATTTGATCATGATTTTACATACACATCCCCCATATGGCCAAATACAGGTGCTCTGAATGATATTAGTCAAAAGCAAAATTTTATTATGATGCCTTTTTGGAGCTTATATTAATTAAATAAATTAATCATTCAAATTGCAAGCAACCATCCTCAGCTTGGGGTTTAGCAAATGATGGGATCTATTCCATATGGTTTGTCCAATTTGATCATGTGATATGTGGGCATTTTCCCATTTTCTAAATCAACTTCATTTAGCCACAAAACAAATAATAATAATAATAATTAATTAATTTTGAACCAGGTACTATTGGTCTAAGTACTTGCTGTTCTTGACTAACACCAGTAAAATTGGCTGCTTCTGCTGTTGAAAAACTTCACTACTCATCTTGCCAAGAATATGATTTCCAGCCTTTTCATTTGATTTCTTAATTTCTTATTTTAGTTATCATTAGAGCAATATATTAATAAAGTGGGTATCTGATCTTTAAAAAAATAAATATAAAACTCTACGCCAAATTTTCTATTGGTCTTGGTCGAGAGGATGTGTGGGGGTTTGATCATGTTATTAGTTTATTCAACAGTACCATTATTTGGTTCCCAATATATTATAAGGTATAATCCATCAAAACTTGTTTAAAAAAGCCCTTTGGTTAAACTGAATTAAGATATTAATATGGAGTAATGTCCAAATCAGATGCATCTGTCTAATTCTAAACCTAGCCTTTCGGGGTGATAAGAATCATGTTCTTGCCAGAAAAGATAGCCTCCAAAACTCTGCGGAAATCCCATCTTCTATATGGTTGAGAAGTAATTAAACCGAATTAAATCAAGACCCCAAAGAAAAAAAAAAAGAAAGTTAAGGGTTTGAATTTTTCTTTCTAAAGACAGGAAAGACCATGAAAACTTATGATATGGATCAATCATTAAGCATTATTTTGTTTTATGCTAACCACAAAATTTTTTTTCAAATATTCCATTGCAGTAGTATAAAATAAAGTATAAAACAAAACTTTGGACCCTAGGAAATGAATAATTAATGGTATAGTCTTACACAAATCTAAATGAAGACATGTTTCTTTCTTTTTTTTTTTTAATTCCCCTCTCAATCAAGGCTCTTAGGTCAGAGATGGGTTCATGATCAAATGGTAGGACACTGAGGGGTTGAGAGTCCAATCCTCAGAGACCAGAAATGACATGAAAAATAGGGTCCCTATTAAGAGATAAAACCTAAAAAGGAGTCATTACAAAAAAAAAAAAAAAAAACCAGGTCCAGTATTCGTTATCGAGTCATCTTTGTTTCCCAGCAACCTTTCATGACCAGTTTGGTGGCCACTTTTTTTTTTTTTTTCTGAAATAAGTTTATAATATTAATTAATTTGATTAGTGTAGTTCCATCTACAGACATGTGTTCCATAAGTTGTTATTGAAGGAGAAGGTCCTTTGAACCATTGGTGATCTTTCAGCTCTATTTTTTTATTAGCTTTTATTTATCATTATATATCCTTGACTTGAATTTATGATATTATTTTATTTTAGGTTTTTATAATTTAAATAAAATTATGAATTCTAGTGTTAAATTATTTTTATATATATTCATTGGTTGACAAACTTGATTCATTTTTTAAACTTGAAATTTAACATAATTAATCCATATAATTATTAAACAAATTGAAAATTCAAATCGCGGCAGCATTTATAATTCATTTTTTTTATTTTCATGATTCATTTATAAAAAAAGAAAAGAAAGTTGGATTCGTTCTTCAAACTATTAGCACTACCTTGATAGTTGACATTATTAAATTATGGTATCATCCAATATATATTAATGAAGTTGGGTATTATCAATTCATTTATAAATTATATTCATTTTAAGAATCTCAAAAAATCATCTAACTTTTAAATAAAAAAAAATTACTTGATACATTAATAATAAAATTTTTTAATTTTACGAAAGAAATTAAGATGGTGATTTATTTTTTAAATATACACTAAAAATTATGTATTATTATTTTAATTTTATCTATGAAATTAAAATAATTTATTGTAATATATTAAATAATTAAAAAAATAGAAAAATGTTTCCTGTCCTTTAAAGGAAGTAATATGTCTAAAAGGCAATTGTAACTTTCCTTTGCGACGAAGAAGAAGATAACAAGTTCAAACAAGTTGTTAGTCAACAAATCTTTGACTTTATCACGTGGAAGCTGACGATGAGTGGGCATCCACATGGCATAAAAGTACCACGTGGCATGCAAAAAGGGTGGGCTCCATCAGCTCGAACTTTTAACGACCTCGGTACTCACAATATCGTACTACCGACGACATTGCCATGCATTTATATTTGTTTGTTTGACTATTTTATTAACACCTCAGCCCACTCTCAATTACCCCCTTTTCCCACTTATCACCTCGATATAGAGGGAATAATGGAGGTGTATAGAATTTTTAAAAGGATTTTGTTCGTAGGCATGCATTTTTTAAGATTAATTAATATTTTATTCACATTATTATTTTCTCATTAAATGCACTAATTGATAGTTAATATGTTAGATTGCTAATGCATTAAAAACATTATATATGTTACTTTATATAATTTTTTTGTCAAAAAAATTTAAAAATAAAAAAAATTATCTCATTTTCAAAATTAAAATAAATCATAAATTCAATTAAAATTTTTGAATCCATTAAATTTTTACTTATAAATTTTTTAAACTTATAAATCGTCTATCAATAAAAGACTATAAGATAATTCAAATATAAAAATTAATGCAACCGACATTCACTATTTACCAATTTTGTTAATCTTCGTTGGCATATAAAAATTTTAAATAACAATAGTAAAATAATATTATTTAAATGTTTAAACTATTATTTAAATAATATTATTTGGAAAATGAAACAACATCAAGTAGACAACTACTTGATGAGATGTTATTGTCATTTTGTCAAATATCAACTATTCTATTGTCCAATCCTAACTGAAATGTAACATCAAGCATGACTTAATCAATGAACTTGTCACAAACTATCAATTTTTAAGTTCCAATGTGTCCATAGAGACATGATATTTGAACCCTTTTTCACACAAATTTAAAAAAAAGAAAAAAAACCCAAGTTACTCTACTTATTTTGTTAGATAAATTTCCACCCAATTTTGGAATGTCTACAATACCTAAGTAAATTAATCAATTTGGCTCACACACCATTTTTAATTTTTTTTAAGGAATTGAAATGTTGCATGCATTCATGGGGAATAATACTTGAATAGAATTTAAAAAGATTTGAATTTTATTGTATTTTTAATATGATATAATTAAGTTTATTATATCATTGATTAAATTTAATAAAATTTTTATAAAATTTTAATTATAATTATAATAATTTTATCGACGTTAGATCCCTTATAAATTGAGTGTTGTCTCCCAAAACATAAGCAATTAAAAAATAAAAAATAGTTAAACATCAATAAAAACACTAGCCCCTCCTAGCTAGCTCCAACTCAAATATGGAAGAGAGGGGACATTTTCCTTTTTCCTAGTTGTTGTTGACACGGCAGCGTTTGGTCTGGAAGAAAACGAAGGCAGTAAAGAAATAAAAAAGTGGCTTTTACTTTGCCTAACTCTGATTAAAAAATGATTAAAGCAGTAATTAAAAAAATGATTAGGTTTTATTTCATACTTTATTCCTGGAAGGAGTTGACATTTGACAAAACCCACTGACCAGTTTCCTCTACTTTCCCCATGAGACTGAAACAAACAACGTCAGCAACTGTGAGGGTTACGTCTAGGTTAAATTTAGACATGACAAGAGAGGGTCCCACGTGACTGTCCGAGTTGTTGACGCTTGATATCACAGTCACTTCATTACAACCTGTCTGTCAAAACTCTTTTTATTATTATTATTATTATTTTTTACATTCGGGTCAAGTGTTTTACTCTGTGAGTGTGATACTGTTTTTGGGAAGGTACCAAATCCGTGATTCAATTTATTTCTTTTTGGGGTTTGGTTTGTTAACTTCGATGATTCAAGAGTTTTTTTTTTTTTTAATTCTACAATGTTTTATTTTATTTTTTTCTTTGGGGTTAGAGTTTGTTTTGACAGAATATGAAATTGATTGAGCGGGTATAAATTAAATTTTTTATTTTAAAATTGCTTTATTAAAATTTGGTAAATTTTAAGTTAAAAAAATATAAAATTATTTAAATTATTAATATTTTATTATAATTAATCAAATTCTTTATCTTTTATTTCAATTAAATTAAATTTTAAATGAATAAAATTTAATCAATCAATTTGAAATTTAAAAAAAAAATTTAAAAGACGAGAGAGAAAATAGAAAATATTTTCTTTTATTTAATTTTCATATATATTAATTATGTTATATGATAAATTTTCATCTATTTATTAGTGTCACATAAAATTTTATTTTAATTGATAAAAATTAATGATATTAATTTTTTTATTCAAATAAGAGTCTAATTAGATATAAATAAATTATTTTAGTTGTTGGTTGGTTTTAATAAAAAAAGAAATTATATATTTTTTAATTATAATTTAAAGATTTTTATACTTTTTAACCTAAATTTTAGTTTGATTTTAATTATTAGCAAAATTTTTATTACTTATACATAAATTTAATGTAAATTTTACAATATGTCCTGATTTAAAAATTAAATAGTCTCTTCCTACTTAAATTATTTTTCCACACAAAAAAGTAGTATACGAAAGGTTTTTGGGTATTTAATGCATTAATAATGTGGTTCATGCTTTTCTTTTGTTCTTGATGATCATCCTCAAATAAATGCATAAAAATTTGGTTTTGCTCGAAGCAAGTGAAAAGGGTGAAGAAGACATGGTTACCTTATCTTGCCTTGTCTCAATTCCAAACAAAAAAGGACAAAAAATGGAGAAGAATCGAGTATATATTATTCAAAGAAGAATCAAATTTCAAAGATTTAAAATGATTGGAACCAACCAAATTAATAAAGAAAAAGAAAGAAGATAGCATATTAAACTTGATTATAAGAAAAATTAATATAGATGATAATAGTTTAAATTAAATCAAATTTAATTCGATTTTTTTAATATTATATAATATTATAAAAATTTAAAATTGATTTAAATTTAAATTGATTTTTTTATGTAATTTATCGATTTGATTGGATTTATTATTTTTTAAAATTTAAAATTTTGTTTTTATATTATTTAATATAAAATTTTAATATATTTAAATAAATTTTGATATAAAATTATTGTTTTGATATAAAAATTTTAAAAATATATAATTTAATTCAATTTATTTTTTTTAATATATATCATTCGATTCAAAATTTGATTTAAATTTAATATATATTTAATATTTTAATAAAAATAAATTAAAATCAAATGAACATTATAATTCTAACTTAATTTTTAATTTTCTCGATTTAAATCATAGGCATGTATTGTAGGGATTACAAGCCTTTGGTGAAACTTTCTTACTAGTGTCTAATAATGCTAATTCACCAATAAAACATTCATAAAAAAAAGAACTTTTTTGTTTATAAAATTTAATTATAAGCTATCCAAAAGTTATGTAGCTAATCACTTGCATCATTATTGTCCGACCAAAATGATTTTGTAAATTTTGGCCCCCCCAATACCGGTGTTGTTGGGTGCAACATCCAATTTGAGACTGAGAAACACCCCCACAAAACGGGCAAGGAATTGGGAAGTGAATCGGTGAATCCCATATGGTCGAGACACCCAAGCTCCCAGTAGGCCAAGGTCGTGGTCTCCAAACTACTGACACCCACCGCTTCCCTACAAAATGACCACACATGTGGGTGTCTATGTGGGTGTCTGAGCCACCCACGGCCCCTACCCTCCCCCTCCCCTCTTTTCTGACTCCTCTTTCATTTGCTATTTAATTGTTTCATTTTCCACAGTGATACGGTAATTAATATTCAAAGATTTGCCATTGGCATAAAGGCTGCTTTTTGACATCGAAGTCCATAATTTTTACTACCAAGATTTATGCAGTCTAGCCTGACATTCTAGGTTCCTACTAAAAGACATCGACATTTAAAAAAACCCTTTGTTCAACGACGATGTGGTAGTGGGTTGATATCATCATCATCATCATAACTCAATGACTCAACCTGATCAACGGCTAAGATTAGTAGAATAAAAGGCCTAATCAAAAGTATGATGAGATGCATAACATGCAGATAGGATAAAATATATCACCTAACACCTACCGTATAAGAATCATGCATGTCTGACAGAGAACAACCATTTTCAACTCACTCGTGAGAGACGAGAGTGAAAGCAAGTACTCTACAAACACACTGTGATCCGAGATGCACGCATCGAACCGGCGCGTGAAGATAGGGATACACAAGGTGCATGGAGCATGAAACGCATGGACGGATGATTCAGGTTTTTTATCAGGTCGGTGGGGATAACTTCGTGGAGACAGGACAGTAGGAGAGGAGAGGCCGATCGTTGACCTGTAAAGTAAAAACTTCAACCAACACGTGCCGGTTAAACAGGTTAAAATTTCAATTAAATTCGCATTTCCAATGAATATAAATGTTCAGTGGAAGTAAAGCTTCCCTCTGGATTTCGCAAGTAGAAAAAAAGGGCAAAGAAAGAGAGAGAGAAAGAGAAAAACAGCAGTAGATCTCAAGCCTTTTTAGTTGCAGAGATCTTTTTGGGGTTATCGGTATAGAAATTAGAAAAAAAAAAAAAAAGGGGAAGAGGAGGTAGCGAAATCCCACTAGTTTGTCTCTTTTCTTTTCTTTTTTTTTTTTCGCATTTGATCCCATGCTCGTATCGTTAAGCTTTGATCTTAACCTTTTGTCTTCTGTCGAAACCTTAGATCGATCAAAACAAAAACCCTCTTTTTCTTTTTCTTTTTCTTCATCTCATCGAAAAAGATAAACAAAGGTGGATTTAGATAGAGAGTGTGTTTGTTACTTGCGTTGTTGGTTCTTTGAAGCTTAAAGTCTTTATTTTTTCTTTTGGGGTGACACTGAAAAATGGGTACTGGTTGGAGAAGAGCTTTTTGCACTACAATCCCCAGAGAACCTGAAACCACTGTTTTAGACAAGCAACATCAGCAAAGTCCAAGTCCCAGCCCCAGAAGTTGTGCCAAGTTAAGCTTCTTTTCTAGTGGAAGTAACCCTTCTACTCCTCGTTTTCAATCTCAACCAGTTTCTAGCCCCAGCATCCGTTGCCGCACTACTGTTGAACTATCTTCCACAAACGAAAGCCCCCCTCTCCAATGCAAAACAACCCCTAAAACAGCCACTAAAATTCCTAAACCAATTCTCTCCTCAAATCCTTCCTCTCCTCGTTCTCCTCTCAAGCTCTCACTTTTCCGCAACAGCTTCAAGTTCAGAGTAAGTAATAACACAATTCTGAATTCTAACATTCAAAATGTAGCTAAATTTGGAATCTTTTGTTGGCTTTTAGACTAAAGATATTTTTTTTATTTGGCAGAGTAGTTGTGGAATCTGTTTGAACAGCGTGAAGACAGGTCAAGGAACAGCTATTTACACAGCAGAATGTGCACATGCCTTTCATTTTCCATGCATAGTTGATCATGTTCGTAAACATGATTCCCTCGTTTGCCCTGTTTGTAATAGCACCTGGAAAGATGTCCCTCTTCTCTCCATTCACAAGAACCCAACTCCTCCTGAAAATGACACTGTTCTAATAGAAAACACCACCCCCAGAATTGAAGAGAAAAAAATCATTGAATCTTATTCACCCAGAATTGTTAACCAGCAAGAACCCAAACCCAAACCCAAATCCAAATCCAAACCGTCTGATTTAAGATCCTACGATGATGATGAGCCATTGCTATCCCCAACCGCCGGTGGCCGTTTCAATCCCATTCCAGAAGCTGATGAAAACATTGAAGAAGAAGATGAAGTCGAGGAGTTCCAAGGATTCTTCGTTAATCCGAACCATTCATCAGCCGTCAAATCCGTTGAAGTACTCCCATTCAATAGCCCTGATTGGGGGAATGTCCAGGTCAGGCTATCAACCGAAACGGCGGTCGTTTCAGTGGGCCGTGGATACGAAACTTACGCCGTGGCTTTAAAAATCAAGGCCCCACCACCTCCCCCTGCAAAAATACAAGCTGCTTCGAGGAATAGCAATACGGCAACGCATTGGGACCCTTCCCATCGTGCGCCTATCGATTTGGTTACTGTTCTTGATGTGAGCGGAAGCATGACCGGTTGTAAACTCCAGATGTTGAAACGCGCCATGCGTTTAGTCATTTCCTCGCTCGGCTCTACTGATAGGCTTTCTATCGTGGCCTTCTCGGCTTGTCCAAAACGGTTATTGCCTTTGCGGAGAATGACGGCTCAGGGACAAAGAGCTGCTAGGCGCATTATTGACCGGCTCGTCTGCGGTCATGGGACAAGCGTTGGCGATGCGTTGAGGAAAGCTACGAAAGTGCTTGAGGATCGAAGGGAGAGAAATCCGGTAGCTAGCATTATGTTGTTATCCGACGGCCAGAACGAGAGAGTCCAGTCTAATGCTACAATTCAACGGCATCATTCAAGCCATGTGTCGTCTACTCGTTTTGCTCACATTGAAATTCCGGTTCACGCGTTCGGGTTTGGGCAAAGTGGCGGTTACAGTCATGAGCCGGCTGAGGATGCGTTTACTAAATGTGTTGGTGGGTTGTTAAGCGTTGTGGTCCAAGATTTGAGGATCCAGCTCAGCTTCGCATCTGGCTCAGCTCCAGCTGAAATCACAGCTGTTTATTCATGTAATGGAAAGCCTACTGTTTTAACTTCCGGTTCGGTGCGGCTTGGCGACTTGTACGCCGAGGAAGAAAGGGAATTACTCGTGGAGCTGAAAGTGCCGACATGGGCGGTTGGGTCCCACCACGTGATGTGTGTTCGCTGCCTTTACAAGGACCCCGCTTCGCAAGAAGTTGTATACGGCAGAGATCAGGCGCTTCTCATGCCTCCTCCTCACGCCGTTCGATCATCAGCTCCCAGAATCGAACGGTTGAGATTCTTTTTCATCACGACTCGAGCCGTCGCTGAGGCCAGGAGGTTGATCGAGTGCGGTAACGACTTGACAAGCGCGCACAATTTGTTGGCCTCAGCGCGAGCTTTGTTGATGCAGTCGAATTCGTTATCAGCTGAGGAGTACGTGAGAGAGTTAGAAGCTGAGTTGGCTGAATTGCATTGGAGGAAACAGAAGATGATGGAAATCCAACGGCGGAGGGTGAACGAAAGGGAGAGAGAAAGGGAGGCGATGATGGTGGCGATCGATGAGAATGGGGAGCCACTTACGCCGTCATCGGCTTGGAGAGCTGCTGAGAAATTGGCTAAAGTAGCCATCATGAAGAAGTCGTTGAATCGTGTCAGCAATTTACACGGTTTCGAAAATGCTAGGTTTTAGTGTTTTTGTTTTTTTTTTAATTTTACTTTTTATATAAAAATGGAGAAAAATGAAGGGACCAGTATTGTTATGTTGAATTAAAATCCCCATTTTCTACTGTGCAGGAAAGAAAAGGAAAAGTTTGTATTTTAATTTTAGGGATTTCACATGTTTCGTCATCTTCATCATCCTACAATATTGTAAATGCTAGTGTAATTGGGTTTTTTACAACTTTTTTATCGCTTTTTATATTTGGCAAGTGGGATTTTAATGCTTTTATTTTTTTTATTCACGTTAAACATTATAATGTTATCCTTTTGGTGGGTTTCAGAGATGTTAAAGGTCAAGTTAAAAAAAAAAAAAAACAACAAGATGGTGCGGAATGATTGGGGTAGCTAGGCCTAGGACTCGTAAATGATAATGATGAATGAATCATTTTCGTGTTATTATATTCTCTTTGTTTATTGCTATTATTTTGCTTTTGAATTCTTGAATTATAATAACAACTAGACCTTTTTCTTTTTATAGACTTATGACATAGAAGATGCGTTTCTCCTTCAGCCCCACATTTCTGTATCAAACTATATAGCACATTGAAATGAAAATTTGTGTGAAAAAATGAAACATGTGAGCAAATTATATGAATTTTCCACCAGTGAGTATCCTTCTGAATAAACTCAAGACATCTATTGATGATTTAGACTAGAGCAATCGTTTGATAGGGTATTATATTCCTAATTTCCTGTGTAAAAAAAAAAATCCAATACCAACCAAGTTTAATTTATGAAAATATTTGCCTGAATACTGAAGGAAGGGTGGGATCAGGGATGGTTATGGCAGTAAGTTAGCTACAGTCCAATCAGTCACAATCTCCCGCCGTGGGTTCTTCTGTCCTTGATTGTGGCATTGAGGCATGGTGATTTTGAGTTCTTCTTCTCTCTCGTAGTAAGATGTTTACAGCTCTCTTATCCGTACTTGAAACAGGCTACCCTCTGTCTGGTTCACGGCCCAGTGCATGGCCCCCACGGATGATAGATCTGAAACTCCAACAAAACTCTTATAAGAAGCCGACGGTGGGGATTTGGCTGCCAACAGACCAGACACAGCAACGGCACAGATGTATATCATAATCTGACACTTACTGGGGTCCACTCCTCAAGCTTTTCCTTCCCTTGGTTGGCTTTAGTAAAATAGCAGTACTCAGTTCAGATAACTCTACAGTTAAAAAGAGTTTTTACCAGTTATCCAGACGCGGGCAACCGAGGGAAGGGATTTGGCTTTTGCTTTGGGATTATGGTTGTCACTTGTAATTCTAAAAAGTACATTTGGTGTGTTTCAAGAGAATTGTGATTTTGTTGAATTCTAGAACTAAGAAAAATGGGTTGGTTTTTCATTTTTTTCCGTGAGGATGTTAGGGACTGAGAAAAAGCTTATTTGAAGGCAAACTAATGTTTAAGATGCAGCTTTGGGTGCTTAGCTGTGAATGGAGACCCCTTGAAAGAATTGTAGTGTACTTTGCAAGTAGTGTTGTTCAATGGGAGCTGACTCTTTCAAACATTTTGGGGAATTTTGGAGAGGGGGAAAGAGTAGGGACCCAAAAGGATTTTCTTGTTTTTGTCGGGGCCCCTTTGCAACTCTCCAATTTCCTAAAGATTCTTGCAAGAAAGATCCAAACTCCTAATTTGATAGATTTAACAGCGCAAGGACCTTTTTTTTCTGAAACTGGCCATCTATTTTCCAAATCAAAAGCTTGTGTCAAGGATTTACATTTTACAACCTAGCATGAATTTTGAACTGAAGTTGGCATTATATAAGTTTCAAACTGATCTATGGCATTCATTGAATATTTTAAATCCCAATGCCATATCAATCACAATTTGCCATAGCTTGCAAGTATCTTTAGCTGCGCAATTAGTGTTATTAGCCAACTAATGACATAATATAATTCTAATCTTGTTCAAAGGCATAAAAACATCATGGACCCAAGTTGCAGTTTATAATGACGGACAGGGCAACCAGTGGTTACGAAAACCTGCACGTCTTCTCATTTTCACTCGGTTGTCCTTGGATTCCTAGACATAGCCAAAAAAAAAAAAACATGGCCCTTTTGTAACACCTCTATCATCATTATTGTTGGATAATGAAGAACGCTGCTAGGGAATTTTAACCACAATTGTGTAATCTCTTACCTGATATTTATTGAGCCATTTGGTTTTCATGGTCCGTAGTGTGTTTGGGTTAATGTACATTATACAGTCGGGATTCCTATGGAGTCTTACTGTTGTCAATGTGGCTCCTAATGCTAACAATTGCAGCCATGATCAGACAACTTAGCTAACAAGGGACAACCTTACTTTTACGTGTCTTCTTCCCTTTGGTTTTTAAAGAAAAAAGAAGTTTGGAGGGTAGGGAAGTCACAGCAAATTAGATTTGTTACGTTGGAACTAATAGTACAATCTGTAGGAAATTCCTTGGTCACGAAATTGTCTGCCACGGAGGCACCTGTTTGCACCTGACCCTCCTTACAATGTTCATTTGTCCTGTGGTGCATTCATGTAGTAACCGAGCACTCGACTTTTCTCAAAGTGGTTGAATACTCTCGGTCTTGGACTGCTCCTCTAGCAGGTACTCTTATGTCTATCCTCCATAACAAAGACAGGCCTTCAACAGTTCAATAAAAACTATTTCAGCAGAATCTCCGATAAAGTCCTAAACAAGAAATTAGAGCTGGATGCTGTTCAATCCTCCATGCTGGCTAGTTTTTCGTCTCATCTATTACTCTTGAGAAAAAGCAGTTCGATATAGGCTTCACGGAACTCAATATTTTTACCCGATACCACCATAAATAGATTTCTTTGCTAGAAATGAGAACTTGAAAATCACTAATTTATTTTTTCGTTCACTTGTACTTTTGTTGCATAGTTGATCTGTAATCCCATTTTTTTAGCGAGTTCTTACTTTGAATGAATAAAACACACCACATTTATCCAAAAAGAAAAAGACTAATGAGCCTTTTTTCGATAACACATGGTAGAGTTTGAGGTAGCTTTCCAAAAAGCCCATAGGCAGAAATTCTTTGTATACAATATGCATTAAGCCTTTTCTCATTTGGGTTTTTAATATTTCACCAATTTGGCTATTATTCCCTGGCAATCACACTTGTACTTTTGGCATTGACGACTGTGATACTTAAATCTCCACAAACAACAGCCAACTTGTGAAGCCATTTATGCCAGAACCAAAGTGAACAATTATCCAACAAAAATTTGATATTGCCAGTTTTCACTTAACAAAAATAATGAAAATCCCAATACATACATTTACGAAAAATTCCAGCTCTATATTAAAATAAGCGGCAAATTAATTACAGTGATTAATATTGTTCCCATAGATATCATAAATTCTACCGATGAATCGATATACAAATCAAGCTTGCCTCATACTGCACGCTACAAAGCCGAAAAACCACTAACAAACAAGCTGTAGGAACGTGAAGCCAAATGAGAATCAAGCAAAGTTGTCTTACACCAATTAATGAATTGAAAGATGCCCCATAAGGACCTCAAATTGATCAGTTACTCGATTACAGCAGACCAACACCAGTGACAATGTGAGGAAGGTTTCCTCTTATTTGATTGTGAGGAAGTGTAATTGATTGTAATGTGAGATATTCCTTATTGATGATTACTTTTGGCTTTGTTCTACCTTGGCTCGAATTTTCTGTTCAAAAAGAGATATATCTGACTCAAGGCCGAACATTCTGTTAAGCGCATGCATATTCTCAAGGGTCTCGTTCAGAGTTCGACTATCACTACCATCACATCTCAGGTGCTGCATTGGACCATGTAGAAGTTTATTCACAATACCACGGCTGAGATCATCCACAGCCCTCCTTGTTTTCTTTGGGATATCATCACCCATCTTTGATAAGCATTTCTCTAACTCTGCAACTCTAATTCTCTCTGCGTAGGCTCTCAGCTTCTTGATGGTAGGAACAGTTTCCAGTGAATCCCTCCATGCTTCAAACTGTTTTGATTCCTCAGCAATAATGGCCTGAGCTTCCATTGCTTTTCGTAGTCGGTCCTCTTTATTAGCAGCTACAACCTCCTTCAGGTCATCAACATTGTAAACCCGTGTACCTTCAACATCTCTGACACATGATCCCACATTCCGTGGAACAGAGATATCAATGAAGAGCCTCAAACTGCCAACTTCAGAACTGACAAGAGGGAGATCCTTGACATGCTCTTTCAAAAACAATGGGGTTTCTGATGCTGTACTAGTAAAGACCACATCAGCTTCAGCTGCACAAGCCAGCATTTCTGTAAGGGGTTTGTAAATAATCTCAACACCTTTCATCTCCTCATGGATTGCAGCAACTTTCTCCTCACTTCTGTTAACAACCACCATCTTGGTGCAACCTTTCGCTACCAAGTGCTTGATCACAAGCTTTCCCATCTTCCCTGCTCCAATAACCAACATTCGAGCAGTAGCATGCGAGGACTCAGGAAGCTTCATCAAAGCCAGTTCAACAGCAGCAGAGCTAACAGAAACAGCCCCAGCAGCAATGTTAGTCTCTGTTCTAACCCGCTTCCCAACAGTAATTGCATGCTTGAATAGCCCACCAATATTCCTTCCAAAGCCAACAACACCTTGCCCAACTTTGACAGCCTGTTTAACTTGTGCAAGAATTTGGCCTTCTCCAAGAACAAGAGAGTCAAGACCAGCAGATACTTCAAAGAGATGCTTTGTAGCATCCTTGTTGTACAACAAAAATCGGTGCTCGCAAATCTCTGAAACTGGGATGCCACTAGTCTGCAACAAAATTGTTGTTAGTTAAACAATTACTGCCAGATTTAAAGTTATCATATAAAATTGAGAAGCTAATTTTATAGAGGTAAATATCACAAACTATAGAGCCCAAAGAGTAATGTACCTTTGACATCCATTCAGTTACTTCTTTGACTCCACGATGCTGGGATAGAGCCACAACATATATTTCCATCCTGTTGCAGGTGCTAAGAACAGCAGCCTCTTCTATATGATTCAAACCACATAACTCGCCAATGACTCGTGGCCATTCTGCTTCTGGAATGGCAAGTTTCTCACGCATCTCCACAGGTGCAGTGTGAACACTAAGCCCTATGACCACAATGCTGCTCCTTTCCTTTGTATATCCTGGCATGGACCAATCACAAGATTTTCAGTAAAACAATTGTACAGGAAAATTAACATGCATATTATGCTAAAAGGGTATCATATCTAAATATTTGATGCTTAAAATTTAGAAGTTTCCAGGTATTAAAGGCATGAAATTATGCCGATTTAACCGAGCTCACAATGTAGGGAACCATATGCAAGCTACAATCATTTTTAGGAGTCCGGTCATGGAAACACTTTCCTTCGTCTTCAAAACTTCAGGAACTAGCTATTATTTACACAGTAAGATAATAAAATTCCAAGATACATATTAAGGAATAGTTTCTACATTGAAGGCATAGCTCAAAGTTTGATTTCCCATTCAATCAGCAAACAAAAGCAAAAGTAAGCAATTGTATGCATCGAGGTAGAAAATACACCCACAATTCTTTTGCAATAATATTTTTATTCATCTCATACAGAATAAACCTATACAAACAGACCAAACACAAGAATCTAATACTTTATTCTGTGGGTTTCTTGATCTCAATTAACATTCCTAGTCAATTGTTGCTCTAAAGATTATGAACTAGTCAAATAGTTATGCTTCAAAAATTGAAACTTTTCAGTCAAATCACATTATGGAGCGCATTAATCAAATAACAATTTACAATCAAACCCAAAACTGAAAAACAAAAAATTCAGCCAAAGCAATTGAAGGAGAAAAAAAGAGAAAAATTTAGCAGAAATTAAAGATAAACGTACTGTCAGCTGCGGATGTCTTGAGCTGTTCAAGAGCAGAGAGTGCAGAAGCCTTAGATGGATCGATTTTTTCACTTTCCAAAGCGACGTTGGATTGAGCAACATCACATCTAACTCCTCCACTCCTCTGAACCATACCCTTCCTTCCACGATTAGGCTTGGAAAAGGCCTTCATTTGCTGCTGACAAGGAAAATAAACCCGTAAAGAAGAACCCGAAGACGATGAACAAGATTTGACCAACAAACTCTCCAATTTAGCACCAGAAAAAATCGAAGAAACCGCCATGGTTTTTGAAAAAATAAAAAGTTTGAAAAAATAAAAAGCTCACGATCTAAAACTCCCCCCAAAAAATAACAACCCAAAAACCCAACTTAAAGGGAGAAATAGAGCGTGAGCTTCAATGGGTATTTTTTTTTTCCTAGAAAAAGAAGGGAAAGGCGTGTGGTTTGCTTAAGTATTGTTTTTGGTTTTAAAAAAAAGAGGCGGAGGAGAGGAAAAGGAAAGAGTCCGGGCCTCAGAGTCGGGTGGATTTTGTTTACTGGCATGAAATAATTGACCGATCAAATCAACTTCTGCGTTTGGGAAAGAAAGATAAGAAAATGTGGGAAATATGAGTTACTACCAATAAATTGGGGGATTGGGGAAGGGCCTAGGAGAGAAACAGAGAGGATTTGTGATTTTGTTTTCTCGAGTCTGATTGGCTGATGGAACACACGTTTTATCCAGACTCCTTTTGCTTTTGCCTTCATGCTTTTATAGGTTCCCTCACTGGCTGGCCTAAGGCTACTACTTGTTTGGACAGCAAGAATTTAATTTCCATTTTGAATTTTCATTTTTTTTTGAAGAGAGAGGTTTAGGGATTGCAATCTGTTGAGCCATGGGTTTTAGATTGACTGTTTATCAAGCAATAATATAGTTTAATATACCATATTCATTTGAGGGAATAAATCACATTTTAACATTGGAATGTAAATGTATATGATATGTTTCAATAGGGCATGAATACATGTATACTTAAATAATGTATTTATTACTTTTGCTTTATCTCAAGATTTTCATTAATTAATGTTTGTAACAAAGTATGTCAATAATTATATAATTTATTGATAGAATGTTAAATTTTTAATTTTAATTATTATATACAAATTAAATTAAATGGGTTTTGATGCTGTAAACAAACTATTTAAGCATACTTCCTAAATTTTTTTAGCTTGGACAGGCTTGTGAATTTTCATGTATCGGTCTGATGAAGACAAAAGTTTATTAATGACATGAAATTCCTGTACTAAAATCAAAGGTGAGTATCAAAGCATTATTGTTCATTTTGATTCTTCTACTCTGTCTACATTTATATTCTTATGATCTGTCTAATGCTAACTATAGATTGGCAGCGTCACATCGTAGGCCGCTCGTGGCCATTGGATGATAAGTAGGGAAATAAGGGCCTGCTCTTTTCCTTTTTTCTTTTACAGAAGTGTAGATGAGATAGATACGATGAGAAATTAAGAGATAAGATGTGGGAAGTTGGGTTGCGGCCATGTGTGATGGAGATTGGGTTTCTAAGATTTCAGGTTCACTGGTCGCCACAACTTTTCTTACAATTCCTGGTCTGCACAACTATGCTTACTTTTCAAGATGTGGAGCAGCTTTGCTTGGTTCTGTAATAACAATAATTACTGTTAAACTGTCTTGCTTTGCGTACCGTTGAGCAACTTGATGATAAGTCCTCCCATGACAAAGAGGGATGGCTAATTAAGGAGGACAAAAATTATCACTTTCAATAAATTTTATTGAATTAGTACAACGATATATATTTCAAAAGTAATTAAAAAAATTAAAACATATATATGATAATATTAATCTCATTGTGAATTTAAAAAATTATATTATTTGTGTAAAAACAATTTTTTAAAATACTTATATCACATAATAATTATAATTTTTATCAATACGATATTTATGAGATATATATGTATTTCAATAAATTAATATATATTTTAAAATATTATACGAAAAGTTTCACATTATATTAATAAATTTAGATAAATTTTTTTAAAAATGTATAACATTCGTTTCGACTGTTTCTTTGATTTTAAGTTACTTTTAAGTTAAGATGAAATATTAAAATGCTTTCGAATATTTCATTTCGTAATTTGATAGAAACAATAAGAATTACGTTAAAAAAAAATAAAGAAAAAAATTTGGCATTTGGGCAAGTTGCACAATTCTCCAACCGACTTGGGGCAAATTGTTTCACAGCTCTAGCCTCTAGGAGTGATAGAGTTGTCTATCTAATTTCATTATCTTCTAGCATATCTAAATGATCTAATCCGACAATCTTGCCTTGTTGCCAAAGGAAATGCCTACATATAATATAATTAATTAACTTTAATTTGCAAATATTTTCAAAATTTCTCTTAAATCCATGGGACAAGTACCTGCAATATTGTGTTTTACAAAAGCAATAACAGATGTCCAATTAATAGTCAGACTCGTGCTTAATGGTCTTAGAAATAATTTGCTTAGTGTGAAGATTAGGGTTTTCCAACTAGCTAGGGAAGCTTTAGCTTGAAATGTTTCTTTGTTTTCATTTTAGTACATGATTGTAGTGCATTCCAAGAATCCTGCACAAGTTGTCGCTCATAGATTTTTGAGCTGTGGCTTGGCAACACCGTTCAAGAAATTACTCTGATTTGTTAAAACAAATTAACCATCTTTTCGTCCTGAATCATATACTAATCTTTTAAGAACTTTTCCAAAAGCTTGGAGCACTGCAACCAACAAAACTAGGAGACATATTTACTAGGAAAATGTGTAAAAATTTCAATGAAGTTAGTAAGAACAGGTTAAACTTGGCACTAATGAGTTTCCACCTGGAGGCAGTAGGATCTTTGTATCTGATTCTTCCCCCAGCAAGCTGGCCAGTTCGTGGAATGATCAAATTCTTTAATATTATCAGTACTTTATCAGCATTCAGCTGCATACTTGAACCAAAAGCAAAAATGATCAATGATATATATATATATATGTATATATATATATATATATATGTGGAACTAGCTAGCTAGGAGGGAGGCTGCTGTTATAAATAACTGGTTAGATTACGTTTGCATGATCCTGAACGAGTGTCAAACAATTATATCGATGAAAACTAATGTACTCAATCAGTTACTACGTTTACTTTGCTGGTTTAAGATTTTCCAAGTGGTTTTGGTCTTATATAAGATACAGAAGAAAATATCTTTCATATCAAAGAAACCTGAGTGGGGGCAAGGCGAGTTGGAACAGTACATTAATCACCAAACCAGGAGAAATTAGACCAATTATTAATCAAATTCAACAATCTTGACGTGATGTCAAAGCTACTGGGCACGGCCTATATGTGATTATAAATAAGGTGCTCGTGCTGCTTTTGCTTTATTATGAAAAAAGATGCAAAAATCTGTGTAAAAGAGATCAATCCAAAGCAGCTGTTTTTAATCCCTGGGTTAGTGAGAGTCTAAGTCATATAATAAAATTGGGTGCGCTTGGCTGGGTGTTCAAGCAAACTATGTTATCTACCAATTACACCCAACCTAAGTTAGGATTAGACAGGGTAGAAGCCTAAGTTCAGCTGTGTCCAACAAGAAATATAGAACAACAGCTGGCCCATGCGAGCCCCCAATTCTTTTCGGTTTCTTACTGTTTTTTCCACAATAAAAAGGGAACAAAATGAACTGTTCGGATTTCATACGGTTAAGCGGCGCATGATAAAAAAATAACAATAATAATTTAAAATTAAAAATTTTTATATATAAATTTAATAAAAATAAAAATTTCATATTTCATATTTGACATATTTATAAAATTTATTATATGAATATTGTTATATTTTATACGTATTTAATAAAAATAATAAAAAATATAAATTACCATATCTAAACAATAATATCTTTGACTGTAACCGGTTGATAAAATTAGCATCATGATCATGATCATAATTGTTGTTGTTATTATTATTATTATTATTATTATATAAAATGTTTACGCTACTAAGTTGAAAAGGGAACAACAATTGTGTGTATCCAACGTGGTGTTGCTTAGGCTATCCCCATATTTTAATATGGTCTATCTTTGAAAGGAGAAAAGAAAAATCAGAAAACCACAAAGACAAGGTAGATTATTACATATAAGATTATTATAGAAATTAATAAATCATTGAAGAGTTCATTGTAGACAATTACCTTCTATTTTTTGTGATTTCGTTTCTTTATACCTACAAATCAATAGGTAATCGTTTCTTTTACTATAGTGAAAATCAAATATATAATTATTAATTTACTTTGTAATGAGTTGAGAGTATAATATATTTATTTCATAGGATTATTATTATTTTTTTTTGGAAGAGCCAACAGATAAAAATTATCAAATGTAAAATTGCATATGGTTTGATTGCTTACCTATAAAACTTCCCACTAATAATTTGTTTTTTTTAATATTTAAAATTATCAAAATTTAAATTTTAATCACCGTAATTAAAAATTTAACATTTCATAAATAAATAATGCAACTGTGGACAGCAACTTATCAATTGCATAAGCATGACAAACTTAATTTCATTTGAGAATGACAGTACTAATTTTATAAAACGGTTAGAATGGGAAAAACTTGGTTTTCAATGGGTAATTAGTAAACTAACTTTATATGTGAAAGTGAAATAATGCAGAAAAAAATAACCTCAGAATCGGTCAAAAAAACTCATTTCAGATTCATAAGATCCCCTTATTCACGCATGGCTTGTGATTAAATTAAATCAGTCACATGTGATGACATTGAAAAATAAATATATACTAAAGGTTTTATAACTTTTTTAGACCTCAACTAATCCAAATTTGCTACAATTTCAGTAAAACGAGAATTTAGCAATGAAAATTTAAGAAATTTTGATGAAATAACATGTTATGTAGGATAGGGTTTCAAAAAATAAATAAAACCCGAAACAAAATTGCAGGTATCAATAAAACTTTATATTATTCGTGCCTGCTGATACAGCAATATGCTCGGGCAAACCGAAAACGTGTGCTGGTTTCATGGCAGAATAAAATCCAAAACAAAATTGCCTAACAGTCGCGTGAAATGTTGATTAAATGTTGATTCTTAATTTTAATGTTAATGGTTTAAATTCTAAAAAATTTAAATAAAAAAGTCTTCATATTATTTTTGTATGCTGAGACTAGTTATATGCTCTGGCGAACCGAAAACGTGTGCCGGTTGCGTGACAGATTCAATCAATAATCTAATACCGTTTTGTCTTGGATGAGATTTTTGGAAATTTCCTCTTCCAACCATGGTTAAATCAACCAAGCTTTCAAATTTCCTGCTCTGCTGAAGCCTTTATATATGGAAGTTGTCCATTGCCTTTGAACTAACATCTTCCAAGCTTTCTTAGGTGGCACTAATTGGATGGTCGATTCCAACACTTCTTAATCATTTCTCTTTGATATCCTCTCTTTTCTTCGTCGTCCTTATCCTGATTTCGAGCTGAAATTAAGGATCTGGTTCGTTCTCTTTCTTGATTTGTATACGTAATTCTTTTTCTCATTTTGCATAAATGGTTATCATCTTTGCATGGTTCGTTTGGAAGGGTCTTAATAAATGCGCGCTGTCACTTAGTTTCCCTTGTTAAAGTTTTAAAGATTGATATATGATAATTCCTGATCATCCGGCTTGTTGTTTATCATATGTACTGTAGAGAACATATTATGGCCAACAATAGAGTTGGACAAAACGGGCTTGCCAAAATCCAAACGCAAAAGAAGGAAGCTGATGTTTGCCACGATGACAGTGCAGCTCCTGTTAAAGCTCAGACGATCGACGAGCTTCATTCTCTTCAGAAGAAGAAATCTGCTCCCAATACACCCCTTAAAGATACTCAGGGTGTTTTTGCTAACAACATCACTGAAATAGAACGCCAAAAGCAGCAGCTACAATCGATCAGGTACAAAGAAATGAATCGTTCTAAGCCTCTAATTTTGGTTGAATAGGCGCACTAATATGATTTGTTTTGGCTTAATTTTGCTGGAAAATCATGGAACAGTGCTTCATTGGCATCCCTGACGCGAGAGACTGGTCCAAAGGTGGTGAAAGGTGATCCTGCGAGGAAGCTTGAGACTCCCAAGGAGGCCCATGTTCACCATTTTAGTCCGACGATCGGTGTTAGTGATAGCGCCCTCAAGTTTATTCACGTCCTTTATAATCTTTCTCCTGCTGGTATACATATTTTTCTTTCCTTAATTGGTTTTTTTGTTATATTTTCAAGTTTCAACTATGCCTTTAGGGGCTTTATCCATCCAGAAAAGTCCCAAAATGTGCCAATATCATTTTCTGTTTTAGAAATCAGTGATCTGAATTTTACGAAAGATTGGGATATCTTAACCGGATCTTTTCTTGAATATGGCACAGAACTTTACGAGCAAGCTATTAAATATGAGAAAGGGTCATTCATAACTGCAACCGGTGCTTTAGCCACACTTTCTGGGGCAAAGACAGGTCGATCACCCAGAGACAAACGTGTAGTCAAGGACGAAACCACAGAGGATGAACTTTGGTGGGGAAAGTAAGTTGGTTAATCGGCCACTGCCAATCTCAGTATCTGATCACCTTCTCAACGATAAACCCTTTATCATTTTCTTAATTTAGTTTCACAGTAATCTATATTCCTTGACAGGGGCTCGCCCAACATCGAAATGGACGAGCATACCTTTATGGTGAACAGAGAAAGAGCTGTCGATTACTTGAATTCCTTGGACAAGGTATTGGTAGTTATGTACACTTACACGTAATATCCGGCTTTAATTATAGGAATCTGATTCAAGACTTATTCTATATTTGATCAAGTTGTCGGTTGCTTACTGCTTTAACTAGTCCTACTTGCACTTCATTCTCCAACATGCCAAAGCAACTGGATTTCATTGAATAATATAATCCGTTCATGGGGAAGACGTGTTAACGGCTGGCAAAGAGCCCAGTCAAGCATATAGTATAATGATTAACCCATTCACTTATTCAATGCTACTTTTTTGACCCAAAAATATTCCCCTAATTTAATTATAAACCAGGTGGGATTCTTATCCATTCCCAAATCGAAGGATTTGAATCTCATTTTATGTACCTATTTTGATGATGATGGTTGTTTGCCTAATGCCACTTTGACTAATTCCAGCAAGGAGGCTAATGTAACTTTGTCCTAAGTGGACTTAGTAACCAGTCCTTATCTTTTCATGGACACGAGACAACCGCGTTTCATATTTTTTTTCCTTTTTCTTGTCCTGATATGAGTTGAATCTGTCCTGTCTTAAACCCTCCAATACTTGGTATGATTTTGTATGGTTCCTTTACCTCTCTGTTGTGAACTTTCCATGGTTTCTGAGTCCCTTATTGGAACTAGAATGCCATATTCGACATCAATAGTTTATTTGGAACGATTAATATAGGATCCATCTCTCTCCATGTTCTGTTAGGGGAGAAAACATTTTAGAGAGTTGACAATACAGCCTAACAGAAGCCAAAGATTGAACAGGGAACTCTGTTTTATTTGTTACCCCAAGATAGATGAGAGCTTTAATTTTCTAGTGGATTTTACCCAACAGAAGACATGACCAGACACAATTACCTTGGATAATCCTTTTGTTTGATTCATAGGCAGTTTTGGGTATTATGTTCAAAAATATTGTTTTGCTGAGAACCTATTAAATACTAGGCGAAAATGATCACAGAACTTCCATAATCTCATGATTATTTGTCATTGAAATTCTAATAATTTTTATGTTCCATAAAGTATATCAATGAGAATATACACTGAAGAAAAGCAGTGATGCTGGTAATCTGTATTACAGGTCTTTGTGAATGATCAGTTCCTCAATTGGGACCCAAAACACAGAATCAAAGTTCGTATCATATCTGCCAGAGCTTATCATTCCTTGTTCATGCACAACATGTAAGTAATGAATAAAAAAATACTTACCACGAAATTTTTGTTCATTCCACAACTAGATATAATATATAGCTGATTTTATCTGCTTGAAAATTTTCAACTTAAACTAAATTTAGTAGGAAAAAAAGGGAAATTGTAAGTTTAATAGTATAAAGCAATAAACAAAAGGCGCAATGATATTGTTCAAGTAGCGAACATATGATAATTGGGTGGGTTGCAGGTGCATCCGCCCCACTCCAGAAGAGCTGGAGGATTTTGGTACTCCAGATTTCACCATATACAATGCTGGGCAGTTCCCATGTAACCGTTACACCCATTACATGACTTCTTCTACTAGCATAGACCTCAACCTTGCTAGAAGAGAGATGGTCATTCTTGGCACACAGTACGCTGGGGAAATGAAGAAAGGTTTATTCAGTGTAATGCACTATCTCATGCCAAAGCGTCAAATCCTCTCCCTTCACTCCGGATGCAACATGGGGAAGGATGGCGATGTAGCCCTTTTCTTCGGATTATCAGGTATAGTGTTGTTGAGCCATCACTGGAAATTGGAGAATGTATTTCTGTTCTGTATGTCCTAAATGATTTTCCTACCTTTTGATATAGGTACAGGGAAGACAACTCTGTCCACTGATCATAACAGGTATTTAATTGGAGATGATGAGCATTGCTGGAGTGAGAATGGTGTCTCAAATATAGAAGGCGGTTGCTATGCTAAGTGCATTGATTTGTCAAAAGTGAAGGAGCCTGATATTTGGAATGCCATCAAGTTTGGGACTGGTAAAAGTCTGATTCATCTTCATTTCCTACTAGAAATCTCTATCTATTGAAATATTTAACTTGACTGCTTGTGTTCCCCAGTGTTAGAGAATGTGGTGTTTGAGGAGCATACTCGAGAAGTGGATCACTCAGATAAATCTGTCACAGGTAAAGCAGAATCAGTGAATTTGAGTGATTACTGTTCAAATTTTAGGAGGATAATGTCCTGATAAATCCCTTGAAACTGATGGCATGAAGGAATGAATTTTTCTGTCATTTGTATACCTTCAATTTTCATATGATACATCATTCGATGAGTTTTTTCAAGTGTCTAAACTCTAAAAGAAAATTATATAAATATAGATTTGAAATTGTCTGGTGCCACTTACTGATCTGATGAGGCAATTGGTTGCAGAGAACACTAGGGCAGCCTATCCTATTGAGTATATCCCCAATGCTAAGATACCATGTGTTGGTCCTCATCCAAAGAATGTCATCCTTCTGGCTTGTGATGCATTTGGTGTGCTTCCTCCCGTGAGCAAGCTGAGCCTGGCACAAACCATGTATCACTTCATCAGTGGCTACACAGCTCTGGTACTTTAAGAAATCTTCGGCATTTTTTTTTTCAGATATACCCAATAGATATGCATCGTTGTAAACTCAACTTAGCATTAATCATTGCAACAAATTTCTTTATCATAAAACAGGTTGCTGGGACAGAGGAAGGTGTGAAGGAGCCACAGGCCACATTTTCAGCCTGCTTTGGTGCGGCATTTATAATGCTGCACCCGACCAAGTATGCTGCAATGTTAGCAGAAAAGATGCAAAAGCATGGGGCTACAGGGTGGCTTGTTAACACTGGCTGGTCAGGAGGAAGGTATACATGTAACTATACTGTAAAACATGAAATCTAGTTCGTGCATTTAAATTTGAGTGATATTAATTTTTGGTTTATTATGTTCTTTCCTTTCTGGGCAGCTATGGGTCAGGCGGTCGTATTAAGTTAGCATACACAAGAAGGATCATCGATGCCATTCACTCAGGAAGCCTTTTGGAGGCAAACTACAAAAAGACTGACGTATTTGGTCTAGAAATTCCAACTGAGATCGACGGTGTCCCTTCTGAAATCCTGGACCCTGTGAACACCGTAAGTTGGCTTTCTCTTCTTCGTTTCGCCACTGTTCTTGACTTGCATCTTTTTAATCTTTCTAGTCTTTAGTTTACAGTAGTCTGAAGTTTTATTTATTCAATTGAATTGCAGTGGCCAAACAAGATGGCCTACAAGGATACCCTACTGAAGTTGGCTGGTTTGTTCAAGAAAAACTTCGAGGGATTCATGAATTATAAGATAGGAAAAGACAGCAAGCTGACGGAAGAGATCCTCGCAGCTGGTCCTATCTTTTGAGCAGCCATCTGCTTTGAGATTGGTGGAGAGATGGTTTAATGTAAAAGAAATAATTGAGACAAGTAGGATATGCTTGTCAATCCAATGTATTTCTATTTCCTTGTTGTCATGGACTTTTCTCCTACGTTAAAAATTTTCTTATGAATTGGAGTTTTAAGATTTGGTTTTGGGTTTGGTTAGATAATTTTGTATCTCTGAGATTTATTAAGTTTTGAATGAGATAAAGTCATTCAAGTTAAGACTTTCCAAATTATAAATATTTAGATATATGTAATAAATTTTTAGGTCTCATGTTTGTTGTTTGGTAAATTAAATAAATTTAATATTGAAAAATTAAAAATTAAAAATTTAATTTTAAAAAATTTCAATATTAAATTTATAATTAAAAATTATTTGGTATGCTATTTAAACAATATTTAATAAAATTTTTTATAATTTTTTATGAAAAAATAGATATGATTTTGTAATTATTTTACAAAAATTATTAAAAAGTAAATAATAAAATTTTTTAATTTCATAAATAATATTAACAGATAAAATATATCTCTTAAAATATACTTAAAAATAAAAAAATTAATTAAAAAAATAAAACAAATGCCATCTTAATAACCTTATTTTTACAAATAAAATTTCAATGTCATATTAAATAATGACTCTTGTTTTAACATGATAAAAATTAAAAAAGTAAAATAAATTTATTTTTTTATATTTTTCGGGTAAAAAACTGTTTTTTTAAGGGTTTAGTGAAGCCGACAGATGTCAAAGAGCACTTATCCTAAACAATTGTATATTGCCTTGACTCATCGGCCATCTCCCTCCCATACATTAACTGGATAGCCCATTCTTCTGTTCTGTCTGCACTGGCTTCTGCTCTTGTCCTGGACAATCAGCTTGACCGATAGCTAACAGTTCGAAATCTGAGGGCAGCCCTTGAATTTGCAGCAACTTTGGTTACTGAACCCCACGTTAGCAATGGAAGTGGCTTCCTTAATTGTGTCTCCTCTTTTACAGGTGATCTATGAGAAATTGGCTTCTTATCTCAGCACTGTGGAAACTCCCAAAGACCAGAAGAGGAATATAAAGAAGTTACAAGACAAGTTGCTAATCATTCAAGCTGTAATCGAAGATGCAGAAGAGAGACAACTGAAGGATAAGAAGGTGAAGATTTGGCTTTCAAAGCTTAGGGATGCTGCTTATGATGCAGATGATCTATTGGATAAAATCACCACTCAAGTTTTGCGGAAACAGTTGGTGAAAAAAAGGTTGGTGATGGACGATGGATTCTACAGCAGGCTCAGAAGAATTCCGGCATCGATATATGAAGAAACGAAAAGGCTGGTTCGGATCACTTCTTTCACTCTTCAATCAATCTTAATTAGCTTTGAAAAGTCACGAAAGCTGGCAGGGATTCTTGAAAGATTGGACGATATAGCAACTGAGATGTCTACCTTCCAATTCAAGGAAGTTGTAACTTATAAAAGATCAGATACTAGAGAGAAAAGGGAGACTGGACCTTACCGTTGCGCTTGAAACAATAATCATAACAATACAGAAGTAATAGACAATAATCAATAATAAAAAATATAGAAAAAATAAAGCACACTAAAATTTAAGTGAAAAACCTTTCAGTGTAGAAAAAAAAATCACGGATCACCAAAAAAATCTTCACTATCAAATAATAGGTATATAAAGTTCTTCTCTAGTTAAAACTAGAGTTAATCAACAACTAGAAAAACAATTAGAGAAATCTCACCAAATAAGTGACTCAATAAACACACCATGGATTTATTCATAGAAAGCTTCAAACCCGATCTTCACCGTTCAGAATGTATAACTTTGAATTATAAACCTCCTGATAAGGTTTCAACTCAATCGAACCACGGATCGACTTTCGTTCAACCAACTCTCTCTTCTTCTTTTTCTCTTTATTTTTTTTTGGCTTTTCTTCTTTCTCTACTTGGTTTTCGACACCCACTTAAAACAACCCCACCTCTTTTTTATTAAGTGGCTAGGGTTCTGTGTTAAATGAAAGATCAAGGCCCATGACCTTTACTTGGTCCAAAATCACTTACATGAGGTTGGACCCCATTTTTCTAACAATCTCTCCCTTTAGCCCCATTAGGAGGAGATTCATCACTATAACAGTTTCATTTAGAACTTACCTTGGCCAGGGAACTGCAAAGCTTAAGCTTTTTCCTGGAAAGTATCTTAGTCAACATATCTGTTACATTTTTATCAGTATGGATTTTTTTCAATAGCATCTGCTGTTCTTCAATCACTGAACGTAATCAATGATATCTAACATTAATGTGCTTTGTTCTAACATGATACATGGTATTCTTACTCAAATCTAAAGCACTTTTGCTATCATAAAATATCACATACTCTTTCTGTTTCAACCCTAATTCAAGAATAAAACGTTTTATCCAAAATATTTTTTTACATGCTTCGGTTGCTGCAATATACTCAGCCTCTGTAGTTGACAAAGCAACACACTTCTATAACTTAGATTGTCAAGATACAGCTTCTCCTACAAAAGTGAACAATATCCTGAAGTAGATTTTTTACCATCAAGATCGCTTGCCATGTCAGCATCTGTAAACCCTTCTAGAACTGATTGTGAAACTTCATAAGTCAAGCACATTTTTGAGGTACCCCTTAAATATCTAAAAATCCATTTCACTGCTTCTCAGTGAACCTTTCCCGAATTAGAAAGAAATCTGCTAACTAAACCAACTGCATGAGCAATGTCAGGCCTTGTACAAACCATAAGATACATTAAAGAATCGACTGCAGAAGAATAAGGAATACTAGACATAGCTAGTTGCTCTTCCTTAGACACTGGACAAGATTTCTTACTTAGATGAAAATGGTTGGCAAGTGGACTGCTAACTAATTTAACATGTTGCATGTTGAATCTACTAAGCACTTGTTCAACATACTTTCTCTATGACAACCATAGCTTTTCAGCTCTCCTATCACATATAATGTCCATACCAAGAATCTGCTTTACTAGACCTAAATCTTTCATATCAAAGAACTTAGACAATTATTCTTTCAACCTGCAAACCATACTAGCATATTGTCCTACAATCAACATATCATCAACATATAATAATAGGATAATGAAGTTACCATTAGGGAATTGTTTAACATATACACAAGAATCCGTTGCTATTCTTTTATAGCTATAACTCACCATAAAAAAATCAAACTTTTTATACCATTATCGCAGAGCTTGTTTCAAGCTATACAAGCTTTTTTTCAATTTGTAAACTAAGTGCTCTTTCCCTTTCACTTCAAAACCCTCTGGCTGATTCATATAAATGTCTTCCTGTAAATCACCATGCAAAAATACAGTTTTAACATCAAGTTGCTCAAGCTTAAGATTCAAACTAGCTGTTAATCCCAGTACCACTCGAATAGAACTCATCTTTACAACTGGAGTAAAAATTTTATCAAAATCGATACCTGATTTCTGAGAAAATTTTTTTACTATCAATCGAGCTTTGTACCTCACTAGTTTGTCATCATCATTTTTCAACTTGAACACCCATTTATTTTTTAATAGCCTCTTCCTTGTTGAAAGTTTAATAAGATCATAAGTACCATTCTTTCGCAATGACTCCATCTCTTCTTTCATTACTTTTAACTAGTGCTCTCTATCCGGAGTAGTCTATACATCTTGGAAGCTTTTTGGCTCCCCTTCACTAGTAACTAAAATAAAATCTGAAGTTGGATACCTAGTAGATGGCTTACGCTCTCTAGTAGATCTCTTGGGCTGAGACTCTACATCACTTGATGTCGAAGGTAGCTCCCCCTACTCAACACTCTCAGGTAGAGAGGATTGCTCCCCCTGTTCAAAACTAATTGCATCTGGCTCATTACCAACTGTGGTTGGCTCATTCATATCCTCAAGTTCTGTTTCTTGCTCATTTTCATCATCTATGGCTCTTTCCTGTGAAATTTTTATCGGTGTTGAAAATCACACTTAACAGTAACCCATGTAGTCTTCTCATTTTTTTCAAGGTCTGCTATGATTTTTTTTTCATCAAAGATCACATCTCTGCTTCTGACTGTCTTTCTCTTTGCTAGATCTCATACCCTGTAGCCAAATTTCTCATCACTATATCCTACAAACACACAATGTGTGGCTTTACTATCAAGCTTTAATCTCTACTCTTTTGACACATGCTTGAATGCTTTACACCAAAAAATTTTCAAGTGAGAGTATGAAGTATCTTTCTCTGTCCACACTCTTTTTGGAATGTCAAAGCCCAAAAAAATTGATGGTGATCTGTTAAATAAATAACAAGCCGTGTTAACTGTTTCACCCCATAATGGCTTTGGTAATTTTGCCATCCTCAACATACATCTGACTTTTTTTACAATGGTACGATTCATTCTTTAAGCTATACCATTATGCTGTGGTGTTTCAGGTTCTGTCATCTCATGCCTGATCCCATGCTTTTAACAATACTCTTCAAAGCCTTTAGATGTGTATTCCCCACTATTATCAGTTTGAATACACTTCAAGGGTAATCTTGTCATCCTTTCAACTATGGTATGAAATTTTTAAAAATACTACAGTACCTGACTTTTGTATTTCAACATATACGCCCAAGTCTTACGTGAAGTATCATCAATAAAATATCTGCTACCACCTAATAACTCAACCTTAATGGGATCACATACGTCAAAATAAATTGATTCCAATCTTTTTTTTTCTTTGAGAACTTTTATGAAAAGAAACTTTATGATGCTTACCAAACAAACAATAATCATATGAATCGAGAGACATACCTTTGGTCAAGGGAATAAAAGACTGCCTTGCCAAAACCTGTAACCCCTTTTCACTCATGTGTGCCAGCCTCCTGTGCCACAAGTTTGCTGAAGCATCATTTTTAACGATATTTACTTGGTTACCGTTCAATTACATCCATGTCTTATACATTGTGCAGCATAGTTTTCTCCTTGCAACTATCATAGATCCTTTGAGAAGCTTCCACTATCCATTCTTTTATCTGCTTTCATATCCCTCCTTATCAAAGATATTAATAGTAAGCAAGTTCATTCTCATATCTGAAATGTGTTTGACATCCTTCAAAGTCAACATGCAGCTTGTACTAGTTTGTATAATAATATCACAAATCCCAAAAATCTGTGACACACTCTTGTTTCTCATCTTGGTACAACCAAAGTCTCCTGCTTTGTAAGTTGTAAACAACTCTTTCTTAGGAATACAATGACATGCCGTTCCTGTGTCAACTATCCACTTAATGTCGGGATCACTAACATGATTACAATCACTATGTGTACAAATTAAAGTAACTGAATCACTATCTGAATTCACTGCTGTAACATTGCCATTATCTGAACTCTTACATTTATCATCTTTTCACTTTTGCTTCAAGATTTTATAGTTTCGTTTTATATGACCTGCTTTACCACAATAAAAACACTTCACTTTACCTCTAGACTTGGATCTATGTTTAGACTTACCATGATTTTTTGAGTCATGATCTCTGTCGATGTTTCTACCCCTGTTCTCTGTGACCAGAGCTAATTCTCAGGGTCTACATTTTTTCGCCTTGCTTCTTCATTAAGCATACTATCTTTTACCATCTCCAATATCACCTAATCAGGAGATGAATTAAGAACAATCACAACTAGAGTATTTCAGCTGCCTGATAATGAACCTAAAAGAAATAACGCATTCATTTCATCATCCATCTTAAGCTCCATAATAGTCATCCGATTAAATATATCTTAAAAATCACTCAAGTGCTCTGTAACAGATCATCCATCCATGTACTGTAAAGTTGCAAGTTTTTTAACAAGCATAACTTTATTCATACATGTTTTTCTCTCATACAATGCTGCCAATTTTTCTCAAATAATATGAGCATCTGACTTCTGTGCTACATGATGGAACACGCTGATATCAACATATTTTTTTATTATAGCCAGCGTCTTTCTACCTAGCTTCTTCTAGCTTTCATCTTTCATCTTTCATATCTGCTGGTTTAGTCGAATCACCCAATATTGGCTCATACAAATTATTACAGTATAGATGATCCTCCATCATAGGCTTCCAAATTAAATAATTCGATGCTGTCAATTTTATCATGAAACCTGTATCACCCTTCATTATCTTAAATAAAATTTACTTTTATCTTGGGTTACTTTTGTGTCGATGTCTCAAAATAACCCTCGCTCTGATACCACTTGTTGCGCTTGAAGTAATAATCACAATAATACAGAAGCAATAGACAACAATCAATAATAAAAAACTCAAAAAAAATAAAGCACATCAAGATTTACGTGAAAACCCTCAAGTGTAGAGGAAAAAAACTACGGACCACCAGAAAAATCTTCACTATCAAATAATAGGTATATAAAGTTCTTCTCTAGGTAAAACTATAGCTAATCAACAACTAGAGAAACAATTAGAGAAATCTCACCAAATAAGTGACTCAACAAATACACCATAGATTTGTTCTTAGAGAGCTTCAAAGTCGATCTTCACCATTCAGAATATAGAACTCTGAATCATAAACCTCTTGACAAGGTTTCAACTCAATCGGACCATGAATCGACTTTTGTTCAACAAATTCTCTCTTCTCCTTTTTCTCTCTGTTTTTTTTTAACTTTTCTTCTTTCTCTACTTAGTTTTCTACACCCACTTAAAACAACCCCACCTATTTTTTATTAAGTAGTTGGGGTTTCGTGTAAAATGAAAGATCAAGGCCCATGATCTTTACTTGGTCTAAAACCACTTACATAAGGCTGGACCCATTTTCTTAACACTTACGTGGTTGAATCAGAAGTTTATGGTCGAAAAGAAGACGTGAAGAAGATTGTTGATTTGTTATAATCGTCTGATGCTGCTACTTGGGTGATTCCAATAGTTGGTATTGAGGGAATTGGGAAGACGACGCTTGCTCAGTTAGTTTACAATGATCAGAGTCTAGATGGACATTTTGATATGAAGATTTGGGTTTCTTTATATGGCAATTTCAGCACGAAGAAGCTTCTTGGTGAAATTTTGGAGTGTGTGACTAAGCATAGGTGTGAATCCTCCCAGATGGGTGTTTTGCAATCCCAACTCCGAGACTCATTATGCGGAAAGAGATATCTACTTGTACTGGATGATGTGTGGAATGATGATCATGAAGAGTGGGATAAAGTGCGGAGCGTGTTAAGATGTGGAGCAGAAGGAAGCAAAATTAGAGTCACCACCAGGAGTGAAAAAGTTGCTTCTGTAACGAGTACTGCTCCTCCGCACCATTTGGAAGCCCTAACCAAAGATGATTGTTGGACCTTGTTCAAGCAGCAAGCCTTTGCATATGGTGAAGAAGATGCCTTCTCAAACCTATTGCCTATTGGTCAGCAGATTATAGACAAGTGCCACGGTGTGCCTTTAGCAGCTAAAGTTCTTGGTGGCTTGTTACGGTCCAAAAGAGAGGAAGATGAATGGTTACGTGTGCAAGAAAGTGATCTGTGGAACCTTGATGCTGGTGAGAACAGAATATTATCTGTCCTGAGGTTGAGTTTCAATGACTTGCCATCACATTTAAAGCGATGCTTTGCATATTGTGCCATATTTCCTAGAAATTATCATTTAAGTAAGGAAAAGTTAATCCAACAGTGGATTGCAGGCGGCTTAGTTCAATTATCTGCAGGTGACGACCTTAACATGCTTGAGCAAATTGGCAATGAGTGCTTTAACAATTTACTGAAGGTCTTTTTTCCAACTCGCAAGCAGTAGCAGTGTGGTAGAATTTAAAGTTCCTAATTTGATTTATGATCTTGCAAAAATATGTAGCTGGGAATGAGTTCTTGACAATATCAAACAGTTATCAAGCACAAGTAGTTGCTGATGGTGATCTTGCACAAACTCGACATGCATTGGTTGACAGTAATAACAGGTCCAATCTGCTGCCAGGAGCCTTGTACAAAGCACATAAATTGTGTACCCTCAGCCTCTTGGCTTCTGTAGATACATCAATGGAAGCTCTAAGAAACCTAGTTTTGAGTTTTAGGCACCTTAAAATTTTGAATTTGAGCGGAAGTGGCATCAAAAGGATGCACAGATCCATCGGTGATTTGATATATTTGAGATATCTTGACCCCTTAAATACTCCTCTCGAAACATTACCAGAGACAATTGGTCATCTGTGCAATTTGCAAACGCTTGACCTCTCAAACACTCATCTCCAAACATTACCGGGGACAATTGGTCGTCTGTGCAATTTGCAAACACTTGACCTTTCAGGATGCACTTATCTGCCATGTTTACCCACAGAAATAACAGAGTTAGTAAAGCAGATACATTTAAACATAAAGGATTGTGCAAGGCTTACTTGGCTCCCTTATCGTATTTTCCATCTATAGAGGCTTCAGACTTTACCATATTTATTGCTTGGCCAGATATTGGTAATCTCTGTAAACTAAATCTTCGAGGTGAGTTGAAAATTAAGCACCTTGAGAATGTTACTTATGTCCCTAGAGGATCGGAGGGGTATTTCAGGGACCAAAGTTTTTCAGGCTATCTGGAACATATGCAACTTCACACATTGGGACTATTTTGGGGGGATGGTGATGCAGGTAAGTTCAATCAAAACACATCAAGACAAACCAGACAAAGTGCAGCTGTATCTGAGCGTTTGATGGAAAGCCTTCAGCCAAACCATAATATAAGAAGTTTGTCAATAAATGGATATTCACGACGCCAATTCCCTCTCTGGATGAGTTCGGATGCAATCAGCAATTTGACAGAGCTCAAGTTAGTCAATTGCAAAAGTTGTCAAACTCTCCCTAAGCTTGGCCAACTTCCATTCCTTAAGTGTCTCAACATCCAAGGGATGGACAATGTGGTGAAAATCGATGATGAGTTCTCTGGTGGAGGAATGAGGCCGTTTCCATCATTGAATGAACTAACCTTTCGAGACTTTCCTGAACTAAGAACTTGGGAAAGCATGGGTTCAACAGAAGCTTTCCCTTGCATCAAGAGACTATCCATCATTAAATGTCCGTTCTTAAAAACGATGCCATGGTTTCCAACTCTTCAACGCTTAATGGTGCAAAACTGTGATCCATTGCTACTTAGATCAGCAGCAGAGCTAAGAACACTTGTGACTCTTGTTATTGACTCCTTTCGGGAGTTATCTTTCATACCGAAAGTACTGCCAGCAAACTGTTTGCTTCTTACGTCTTTGACAGTTATCTCTTGTCCCAACCTTCAAACATTGCCTGCTAATTTGGGGAAAATCACTGCTCTGAAGTCATTGAAAATTGGTTGGTGTGAGATGCTGGCCAGTTTGCCTCATGGATTAGAAAATCTCATCTCTCTAGAGAATTTGGATATTATTGAATGTCCTAGTCTAATTACACTGCCAGAGCAAAGCTTAGAAAAATTGAGCTCGCTCCGATCACTCTCTATTGAAAACTGTCATGGCTTGACTTGTTTGCCAACGGGAATGCAACATGCCATGGCCCTTGAGCGCCTAACAATTATGTATTGTTCGAATCTGGCTTCTCTACCGGATGGTCTGCAAAATCTCTTGGCACTTAAGAGCTTGACCATTTTAAGTTGCCCAGAATTAGCATCCCTGCCAGAAGGGGTTCAGCATATGAAGATGCTACAAAATCTGGAAATTCGTAGCTGTCCAAAACTCATGGCTCTGCCAAAGGTAAACAACCTTGTTTCATTACGATCTTTGGCAATTTCAGACTCTCAAAATATAAAGTCTCTACCGGAAGGCATCCAGCAGCTCGGTGAACTTCAACACCTTTCCATTCAAGACTGTCCTGAACTTGAAAAACGATGCAAGAGAGGGGAAGGTGAGGATTGGCAGAAGATATCTCACATCCCATATGTTTATATAGGAACATCAATACTTCAAAACAGACTGGACACTGCAGCCAGCTCCTCAAGTTCATAGGTATGACTCTTTCTCGTTAGTTCTTTTGATTTTAGCTATAAACAAATCCCTGATGGTTAGAAGTTTAATTAGATTTGGATTTTGGATTTAGTTCATTCACTTTATTCATTTTATGGTTCTCCATAATTGATTTTTGGTTGTGCTTGTATCCTCCTCCTGTTATTGATTCACCTGATTTTGGTAAATTAAGGATCCCGGTGAAATTAACTATTCTAAATTGTATCATTTAAGCCAAAGGCAGTGGTAACTGGTGGAATTGGGTTATTTGTAAAATTTTTCATAATGCAAAATCAGAACCATAAAATTGCTCCTCGCAAGTAACTCCTTGCCCTGTTCTTATTGCAGGTAACACTAGGGTGGCAAAAAGATATAGTAGTATCTATTTCGCATGTCAAACATTTCCATCTGATCTGCTTCTGTGATTTACTTCAAAATGAACATACAAAGGAGCAGGCTAAATTTAATAGTCTCACCGATTTCGGTTCCATCAGGTTTCCTAGTTTGCTTGGCATTCTATTGCTTTAAGGTCAGCTGCATCTAATTTGTGGGAACAAGTTCTAGTTGCTGTATTGCATAAGGAGATATCTCACATCCCATGTCTTATTACAATGATCTGTTTGCGGAGACCAGGTTTGCTAGTTTGCTGGCCATTCATGTGCTTCAAGGTCAACTTTAATCTAGGTCTATGTGCGGGTTCTTATTGCAACACTGTTAATAGTCTGTGAGCGGAAACAATTTCCAATTCTTATAATTGTATAAGTAATTTATTGAAATAAAAATGACTGTTAACAGTTGTTTTTTTAAATGTGTGACAATGAATTATTGATGTAAAGCTTGTAAAGTTCTCCCTTTTTTTTTATTCAGCCTGGTGCAAATTTTGAGTAGTTTTTAACTGACGAAGGTTTAGCACCATGCATTATAAATGACCAAATCTGTGTTTGTGCCTCTTTGAAAACAACTAAGTTACTGCATTTTTCTTGTACTAAGGAATGCTTATAGCATTAACAAAATTTAGCCACGGAGCCAAAAGGCCACTAGAAAAGAGAGAGCATTTAAAATTCTGGTCTCATGTACATCTGCTGCGGTAATTGCAATAGGACCATAATCCCCCAGGAGATGGTGGACCTGGGATTTGATCCAAGGAGTTAAACTTAGACACAAGACTTTGCATGCAATCTTAACAAATGTACTAAAAAGTAATATTAGATCCTATTTGCATTTCAAAAGTAAGAAGTCAAGAAGTTTCAACAATATCTATCTTTTACCATAGGACATAAAAATTTGACACTTCCAAGAGAAATCCTGTAAATTGTATAATTATGCCCAAGTTTATTTCTGAAACTCAGGATACACCTTTAACATCAGAAAATACTAGAACTCATTTTATGAGGCTGCGTCATCCTTATGCTTGATCATACCAGAATCCACAAGAATGGGAATCTCTGCAGCAAGCCATGGAGCAAGACCCAAACAAAGTGCATGTGCTATACCAGACCTAGGACTGCACGACAAGATCAGAGAAGAAAGAACTATTGAGCAACAATTAAGTAGAAACAATAAGAAAAAGTGCGGAAGTCAAAAGGATTATGACACCAACTATCCTTGGACTGTGGCTGAATTCTAGTTAATCCAAAAGGTTGAGCAATGAAATCCTTGAATTTCCATTTCTCATTCCACATACACTGGAATTTTTTAAAATGGCTGCCTGACATCAATGTTGCATAATACTAACCCATTAAAATCTCTCCTTCAACACTTACTGGTCATGGCTCGATCAGCATTGCCTTCTATGTCTTCCTCTAGCTTTCCATCTAAGTTCAGCTACTATTTCCTCCACCATTTTAATCCAACTCAACCTAGTTTGCTGCTATCCATTAGGTTGCATTACCAAGAACTATTACTGTTAAGAGTGCATTTGTCCCGAAATTTGGTGGGTATTTATTTCTCAAGTTTTGATTAAAGGTAATTCGATTTTGGAGGAAAATACCAAATTTCTAACAATATCTAAAATTTTGAAATAAAAAATCCATCTCTCTTTGTAATATTCAAGATCTCAGAGAAAAATTACTTTATTTTTAAATTTAACTTAAATAAAAAATTTATCATATATCCATTGCCTTTTTGAAAAATAAGTTTAAAACTCAATTTTATTTTATTTTTTTTGGTTTTAAATATGCCTTATTTTTAATTCAATTTTAATATATAATAATTAAAATATTTCTTCTTTAAAATGCCTTAATTGATATCAATTAATGTGTTTTCTTTGAACAAATACCTTGTTTGATATTTTTTTCAAAATCTTTACAGAAATATCAAATAAGATATCTTTTCTTTAAAACACTTTAATTGGTTATTGATATTATTTTTTGAATCTTTATAAAAGTACCAAATGAAACATTTTTTTAAAATTTTTTTTAATTGATATCAATTAAAACATTTTTTTTCACGCCTTGATTAATATCAATTAAGACAGTTTTCTGAACAAACGTTTATTGACCATTCAAATGAACGTTTTCTTTTCACAAATGTCTTGTTTGATAAACTATATTTTAAAATCTTTACAAATTCAAATACATTATTTCCTTTGAATAAATGTTTTATTTGATTTTTTTTCAACATATTTATAAAAGCAAATAAAATGTTCATCTTTTTCAAACGTCATAATTGATTTTATTTTTTATATTTTAACACAATAATTATGACTTTATGTTTAGTTAAAACGTTGTAATTGGATATATTAAATAAAAATTAAATCAAGCCTTTATTTTATTTTGCTGCTAAATGCATCATTTATGGTTTGAATTTTTTTTGGTTAAAATAAAATAAAAGGTTGCCTCAAAAAGATTATGATAATCATACATTAATTAATAAATCAAAATTTCTTCTAATTAAACGAGTGAATTTAATTACGAAATATTTTAAAAATCAAATAAAACTTCATATGTATGAGTATCATACTTTTATTTGAAATTTAAAATTTTACAACTAAATATCCTTTAATTATTTACCAGCATTGGGCAAACGTTGAAGGAGGAGAACCAAACTTTTGACAAGACTAATGATTTGTTCATTCAACAATGTAAATTGAAATGATGATTATTATACTTCAAATGGAATTTTTCCATTTTGAGAGAATCATCTAGAGATGGAAACCAGCACTGCGCTCTCTAGAGAGGAGGCTGAAGAACTGCAACGCAGCATCAAGAGAATCAAGGATTCTCAGGGAAAGGAAATTAATAGCAAAGCCTACAGAAGGACCGCCCAAAAGTAAGTTCATTTCTTACAGGGACTCTTTACTTGGAGCTTCATATGAAGGGTATGAACAACTTCTATCTTCACAGGAAGAGGAAAGTATGGAAACTAACACTAAAACAGAGGATGAAATCCCAAACTAGGAAGGGATGAAGACCAGAATGTAGTTAATGTCACTCACACTAAGGAAGAAAAGGCTAGAATTAGAGAAAAATGGGAAATATCGCTGATTGTTAAAAGTGTTTGGAAGAAAGGTAGGATACCAGTTCCTGGTCTTCAAATTGAACCAACTCTGGAAAACTCAAGGTAAGTTCCTCACTATTGATCTTGGTAACAACTACTTCCTGATAAAATTTTATAAGTCCAAGTGATTACATTATGTCATTAAAAAAGGCCCTTGGTTTGTGGGTGGACATTTTTTGGCAATCCGAAAATGGACACCTAACTTCAGAGCATTTCAAGCTTCCTTTTCCTCAGTTGCTGTCTGGACTAGACTCCCTGCGCTCCCCATTGAATACTATGACACAAGTATTCTAACCAAAATAGGGAGAAGTATTGGGGGTTTACTTAGAGTTGACAGCCATACTCTAGCAAAAGAAATAGGCAAGTTTTGCTAGACCATGCATATAGGTGAATCTTGACAAGCATCAAAAAAATTCATCAATGTGGAAAGAAAAAAGCAGGCCATCATTTATGAAGGTATTGGTCTGCTATGTTTTAATTGCGAGAATATAGGACACAGTAAAGGCTTTTGCCCAAAAATTCCATCAATCCCAGCTCCAATTACTGATCACCATGGTGAAGCTATGGAGGATGCCAAAGCATCTAGGAAAGAAACTTCACAAAATCCACAAAACGACAAAGAGAATAACCAAGATGGCTATGGAACTTGGACGCTGAATTGCTGATCAAAAGGAGAAAAGCAAAACAAAAACAACTATTTTTAAATGCAACACCCTCAGAAAGGCAGGAGAGGGAACAAGGTTTCACAAGAAAGGAAAAAGGCTATAATGGACACTTGGGACAAGACAGCGATAAAGGACGAAAGCCTGAATGAGAAACAGAAGGGCAAGCTGCCAATGTCAGTTTCACAACGGGGAATGAAAGCAAAATAAGAAAGACCGAATTAAATATGGCCCAAAAAGGAGAAAATTCAAAATGCATGGTCTTTCCCATGCTAGATGTTGCTACGGGCACATCAAAAAATAACCCAGAAAACAGTGGCTCCATTTCCATGCAAGTTATGTACCCGCATTTAAGTCCCATGCAGGTTGAAAGGACCTCACATGAACAGAAGAGCAGGGGTCTTGATAATAGGAAATAACTGGGTCTTCGTTCCTCAGCACAGTCTATACCAGTTGAGAACCTTCTTACAGAACCTAAGGAAAAGCATAATGATTTCATCGTGGAACTAGAGTCGCGTCCAAAAATCGAAATTCAGGGGACTCAACGTAAGTTAAAGAATGAAGATTTCCATGAACAGGATGTTGAGAAGGGAAAGAATGCAACATGCCAAATGAAGAGCGTCCCCCCAGGTTTCCTCAACATCTCCTTTGGCCTATTTGGGAGAGAACCACGACCCTTTAAGACAAGTCCTAAGCGAGATAGGGGTGAGGAAAGATTTCGACGGTCTATTTCTCCCACAGAAAGGAGGTTCAATGCAAGGAATGAAAGAAGTGGAGGAACACACTCCCAAAAGGTTGTGGATCACCTCTTCACTGTTGATCACCCTACCTCTAGTGATACCTGCTCTATATTCCAACCTTTCCTATGCCGAATGGAACCAACCCGCACCCACCCTGAGGACTTTAAACCCCCATCAAGCCATATAATGGATTTTGGAAATGCCAGTGACCCCACTAGCAGAGAAAAACTTAGAGATTCACATTAAAAACATGCAGCTCACGGCTTTGAAACCTCTAGTGGATCAGAACACATATCAGTTCAAGATATATGTGATCTCATTGATGGTACAAGGAGTGGAAACCCTACTCCACAAAATGAAAGTCATACCGAAAGTGGGGCAGAGTGTTGGAGCAGAATGGAACAGTGAATTGTTCGAGGTTCGAGAGATAGCCCAAGACTCCCTCTCTCTTTGATCCTATGTCTTTAGTTGTGTGGAACTGTTGCGGGTAATCATGATAATCATGGAGACAAGGGTAAAAGAAGGAGATGTTCGTCACATCATTGATAGGCTCCTGTTTGATGCGTAGAAGGACACCGAAACCATTGGGTACCATGGTGGCTTTTGGATGTTGTGGCGCTCGAATCTAGTTACGATTTAAGAGATTTGCCATATTAAGCAGGAAATCCACGTTCCTGTCGAGGTGCACCCTACAAATCATCTTTGATTTTTATCAGCAATTTATACTAGTCCTACGTATAAAGAAATAAAGATTTTATGGGAAACCCTTAAAACTGTTGCGACCAAGCATGATCTTCCATGGCTTGTTGTGAGGGACTTTAACGGGGCAGACTAGTAAACTGCAATAGGCTACAAAAGTTGCATGATTGTTTAAATGCTTGTAATCTCGCAGCTTGGGCTATAAAGGTGCAAAATTCACCAGGTCAAACTTGAGGAATATTAGACACTTGATTCAAGAAAGAATCGATTACGCTTTTACAAACCCTGCTTGGAGGCTGTTGTACCCTGAAGTGGACGTCCTACACCTCGAAAGAATTCGATTTGATCACGCCCCAATTCTTATCTCCTTAAAGGGGAGAAGGCCAACAATTGAAAACTAGCCTTCTAAATTTCAGAGGATGTGGATTGATCATCCAGACTTTAATAACGTTGTGACGACTCACTGGGGTCTAAACAATTTATCTCTTGCTTAAATTGTCCAAGCCTTCACTAACAAGCTCGAGTTATTGAATAAGAAAACTTTCGGCCATATCTTGAAGAAGAAAAGGAGACCTAAGGCAAGCTTAAGGGGGATCGAGAGAACACTGGAGGACAGACCAAATGATTTTTTGCTTGCACTCCAGAAAACACTAATGAGAGAATACCAGGAAATCCTCAAGCATAAGAAACTGCTTTAGGCCATGAAATCAAGGGTTGAATGGTTGGTGGATGGGGAAAGGAACATGAACTTTTGAACGACGACACAGAAATGGAATAGGGGGCTATTTGACTCCAACGAGACGTGGATTACAAAGAAAGAGGACCTCAACCAGCTTATTATGGACCATTTCGGGACTCTTTTCTCAACCGTTAAGGTGTGCGAAAACTTATCCATAAATCTTGATGATTTAAATGGAATGCATTGACAAAACAAAAAAGGCAAAGTTTGCAGGCCCAAGGTACTGAAGTTGACGTGAAAATGGCTCTCTGGTCCTTAAAACCTTTTAAGGCACCAGGGCCTAATGGGATACACCGCTTTTTCTACCAAAAGTTTTGAGAAGACGTTAAAGCGAAGATCAACACATCATGCATGGAGGCTTTCGATAATGGAAAGTTGTAGAAACATCTGAATGATACTATAATTACCTTAATTCTGAAGAATCAAGCTCCTAATACTGTAAATCACTTTCGGCCTATGAGCTTGCTCAACACCATGTACAAAATAATGATGAAATTAGGGTTCAAAGGTTGAGACCCTTACTGGACAAACTGATCTAGTTGCTCTAAGGCAGCTTTATACGGGGGAGATAGGCCATTGACAATGTGATCATTATGCAGGAAACAATCCATTCTCTGAAAACAAAGAAAGGGAAACAGGAAAATATGATTCTTAAACTCTATTTGGAGAAGGCTTATGACCGATTAGAGTGGGGTTTTATAAAAAAAGTTCTGACCTACTTCATATTCCCAGAGAAATGGATATCTCTGATCATGGACTGCATTACATCTTCCAGCATAGCCATTGTGGTTAATGTGGAGAAACTCTTATAATTCAAACCCTCTAGAGGCATTCGACAAGGGGATCCTTTATCCCTTTCAATTTTTATTTTATGCATGGAATACCCCAGTTTGATGATTCAAGAAGTGTGCGAGGACAAGAAGTGGCATCCGATAAAGGTCTCAACGCAAGGACGCATATTATTTGTGGATGATGTTATTCTATTCGCAAGAGCAGATAAAAAGTCAACAGGCACAATCAAAAGGGTGTTGGACAAATTTAGTGAGGAATCTGGACAAAAAGTGAACACTAGGAAGTTCTGTATACTCTTTTCCAAGAACACCAAAACTAAGACGAAGGGCTGGATCACCGTCACCTTGGATATTGAAAGCATAGAGGAGCTTGACAAGTATTTGCGTTTCCCCATGCATAATTAAAAAAGGCCAAAAGCAGGACTTCAACTTTATTCTTGAGAAGGTCAAAAGTAAGCTTATGGGTTGGAAACCAAGTTGTTATCCCCAGCTGGCTGTACGGTACTCATACAGTCCACTACATCAGCTGTCCCTACTTCATGAAATGTAGAGCCCTTCCTAGTTACACTTGTCGTGAGTTGGATAAGATCAGTCAAAATTTTCTATGGGGAAGGGGAGAAGATAGCAGAAAACTTCACAAACTAAAATGGAGTGAAGTGACTAAGCCTAAGAAGGAGGGTGGTGGTCTTGGATTAAAAAGGAGCAAACCTTGAAACCAGACATAACTCACCTAAACTTTGTTGGAGGATGATACATTAGCAAGAAAATCTCTCGGTGAAAGTCCTGGCGAACAAATATCTTTTCAAGAAAAACCCCCAAACAACTCCAACTCTTCAATTGTATGAAAATCCATGAAGAAAAGTCATGCTTTCATTGAAAAAAGGATAATGTGGGTGATCAATGATGAAGCCAAGACAAATTTTTTGTTCGACAATTAGACGGGAAAGGGAGGCATGAGATCTCTCATTGAAAGACCACTTGAGCGAGAAAAAGAAAACATCTTGGTTAGGGACGTGTGGATCAATTGGGAAAATCATGGCTGTTTTAAGATTTCTTTTCAATTGCTTGAGAAGGTTCTCAACTTTATCTTGAGCATCCCTTTCTCCCTATGCCAGAATGGGGAGGATACTGTATGTTGGAAATACTCAAGAACGGGAGAATTTTCTCTTAGTAGTGCCTACAAGCTTGTGGTAGATGAGGACTTCCAAATCCTAACTGAAGAAAAAGAGAAGTGGACATGGATATGAAGGCTAAATTTATATCCCAAACTTCATTTCTTTTTGTGGGAGTGCATGCATCGTATATTGCCTACTAAGGTGTTCCTTAGAGCTAGAGGAGTGGAGATCCAAGTGAGTTGCCCCTTCTGTCAAAAAGGGGACGAAACTCTTAGCCATCTTTTTACCAAATGCCCTATAGTTGTACCCTGTTGGACCTTTGTCAATGCCCCCCAGGGAAGCTACTCCAACTTTAACTCTTGGAGCAATTGGGTTAAAGCCAATGCTACATCAAAATTCATAACTATGAAGCATAATATCCCATGGAAGGTCATGTTCGCTTTTTTTCTGTGGGAAATTTGGAAAGCTAGAAACAAGCTTGTCTTTAAAGGTAATTTTGAACCAACAAGGGTTGTGGCTAAGGCCATTTGAACGTGCCTATGAATTCCAAGCTTTGACGGGCAAAACGAAAAGAATTCCACTTCTTTCCTTTACTGAGGTCCAATGGAAACCCCCCTCTCCAAAGCTGGCACAAGCTTAACACAGATGGATCATCCCTTGAAAATCCTGGCAAGATAGGAGCTGGATCAGTCCTTCGTAACCACTCAGGGCAGTTGCTTGCTGGATCTTCACGACATATACCAAGGGCCACCAGCGTGGAAGCAGAATTGTGGGCCCTTAGGGATGCCCTCAAAATGGCCAGTGAAGCGGGTGTTCAGAAACTTGTGGTTGAATTGGATGATATAGTGGTGATAAACCTGATTAATAATCTTGACCACACCAAGATGTTTCTGAATACTCTTATTTGTGATTGCAGGATAATATTGAAGAGTTTCCAACAGACAGTGTTGATGCATACCTTCCATGAAGGAAACAAAAGTGCCGATGGTCTTGCTAGGAGGGGAAGCGAGGCCTTGCAGGAATCTTCCTCCTATGTTTCCAATGTTTCTAGTCCTTTTCTTTTTGAGTTCTTCCCTACCCCCTGCTTGTATTATCCTTTTTTATTAGCTGAGATTGATGAGATAATGATGTATCGTACTTTATTTTCATGATCTATGAATGTTTCCTTTCTCGACCAAAAAAAATTGGAAATTTTCCAACAGAGATTATGAATACTTTCAAGGCAATGCCATGTAAACCTCCTCTACTTGATCAAACGTCACATTTTGCTCATAAAGACATCCCATAACTCTTAATTCAAGTGGCTTCCAATGCCATTTACAAGCTACAAGCAAATGAAAAACCAAGTTAAATTAAAATTCCTCTACACTTTCTATATCCCTAATTTCCTCTGTACAGAAATAGATCAATAGAAAATAAAATTCAAAATGCAATGGATAAAAACCATTAACATTCACAAAAGAAACCCTAAAATTTAGCATACTAATTTTTTGGCCAAAGTGGCTTGAAATGCACGGTCAAACAATTCTTCCCTCCTTTATAAATCTGTCAAAAGAAAAATCAAATAAATAATCACCGGGCAATTAACAAAAGGGAAAATCAAAACCAATTAATTATTAATTCATAAATATAAAATGAAAGATTCAAATTACATCAAAAAATTTTCATAATTTTTTTAATTATTAATTTTAATAAATTTAAAATTTAAAATTTTTAATTTATCTCTCTTATCTGTTAAATTTATTAAAAAAAATAATAAAAAAATTAACACCTTTTAATTTTGTATTAATACAAATTAATCCCTCATATAAAAAAAACATATTAAAAATTTATATTATATATAAATTTTAATTTAATATTTTTAATAATTATTTTTCATTTCAGTATAAATTTTCCCTACTGATCTTAAATTCAATCATGTACTCTTTTCACTATTTTTTTTAATGTCATTAAAATTAATCTCACAATTGTCATTATCAATATCGTGTAAACGAAGCCTTAAACTTCAACGTTGCACCGTTCAAAGTCAAAGGGCTGTCCTGTCAATTTAACGTGTTTTAAACTTAAAAATGGATTTTCAATAATGTTTTGACACGTAGAGAACCTATGAAAAGGATTGACCGGGATTCCAGCTGAAGTGACCGAGATGTTTTTTTCTTTTTGATAATGAGAATCTGGGAGAAAATTCAGCTTCCTTAGTCAGAGGAAAGCAAATTACGACCATTATACCACTAGGAACTTGAAACCTGGCTTGACCAGCGGTGTGAAGGGCAAGAAGGAAGGAGCTGTGGTTCTTGACTTCTTTGAGGCAGCAGTATGGCTGAGATAGTTTTGAGCCCTCTGTTGCAGGTGGTGTTTGAAAAGCTAGCCTCTCGGGTTTTGAGAGAGGTTGCTGATCGTTGTGGATTCAAGGATGAGATCCAGAAGCTCCAACGTGCGTTGCGGATGATCCAAGCTGTACTTGAAGACGCAAAAGAGCGGCAAGCTACTGATAAAGCTTTGAATTTGTGGTTATCTGAGCTTAAAGAGGTAGCTTATGATGCTGATGACTTGCTTGAAGAGTTTAGCCTAGAGGCTATGCTGCAAGAAATTGACAATAGTTTTACTGAGCAGATGAGCAACATCGTCCCCTCTTTGAAACCTTTTATAACATACCTCAGAAAATTGCCTGAATTAACACAAATAAGGGAGAGACTAGACGTGTTATTGGAAGAAAGGTCCTTTTTCAACCTCAAGCAAAAAGTTGGTGATAAAGATATGAAACGTGGACAGAAAAGAGAGACTGGGTCTTTTGTGATTGAATCTGAAGTCATCGGAAGGGAGGAAGATAAAGAAAAGATAATAGAGATGTTACTGTTAAATACTGAGAGAAGTTCTAACAGTACTACCAGAGTTGTCTCAATTATTCCAATGGTTGGTTTAGGGGGCATTGGTAAAACCACTCTTGCTCAAACAGTCTATAATGATGAGAGGGTGATGAGAAATTTTGAGCTGAGGATGTGGGTATGTGTTAATGATGATTTCAGTGTAAGAAAGATTGTTAACTTGATGATAGAATCTGCAACTAGGGGAAGATGTGATGATCTTTTGGGAATGGATGTTCTTCAGTTTCAACTACGAGATTTATTGTTTGAGAGAAGATATTTGCTTGTATTGGATGATGTATGGAACGAGGATGAGGATGAATGGGATAAGCTTAAAATTTTGCTAAAGTTTGGAGCATACGGAAGCAAGGTCATAGTAACAACAAGAAGTGCAAAGGTTGCAGGAATAATTGGAACAGCGTCTTCTCACCATCTTAAGGGTCTGTCTGATGATGATTGTTGGGCTTTGTTCAAGCAACGTGCCTTTGCTCACGGCCAAGAGGATTATCCGTACTTGGTCCAAATTGGGAAACAAATAGTGAAGAAGTGCGGGGGAGTCCCTCTAGCTGCAAAGACCCTGGGTAGTCTAATGCGCTTCAAAAGGGAGCCAGAGGAGTGGCTATCTGTGCAGGAGAGTGATCTATGGAATGTATGTGAAAAAGAAAATGGGATATTGCCGGTCCTAAGGCTGAGTTATAGTCATTTGCCATCAAATCTGAAAGGATGCTTTATGTATTGCTCTATATTTCCTAAAAATTATGTCATCAAGAGAGATATGTTAATTCATCTTTGGATAGCAGAAGGCCTCATTCAACCGACTGAAGAAAGAAAATCTCTAGATGATATAGGAAACGAATACTTCAATGACTTAATGTGGATGCTTTTCTTTGAAGATGTGAAGAAAAATGATGTCGGTGATGTAACAGAATGCAAAATTCATGATCTTATTCATGATCTTGCAAAATCTGTTGCAGGAGAAGAGTACTTTGTATTCGAACATGGGTGCATGTCAAGAAATTTGGCTAAACTTCGCTACGTGTCTGTGGTCTGCGATTCTGGGTCCTGTACTATTCCAGAAGCCTTGTACGAGGCTAAGAAATTGCGAACTCTCATTTTATTATATCCAAAAGGTGACCTTGGTGAAATCCCAACCAAGTTGTTTTCAAGTTTTAGGTATCTGCGAGCCCTGGATTTGGGTAATTGTGGCATCAAAAGGGTTCAAAGTACAATTTCTTCCTTGAAATATTTGAGGTACCTCAACCTTTCAAACACCTTGATGGAAATATTACCGGAAAGCATATGCAGCCTTCATAACTTGCAGGTGCTGAACCTATTAGGTTGCGCTGATCTCATTGACCTACCAAGGGGGTTGGCACGACTGGGCAAACTGAGACATCTTATAATAAATGGTTGTGAAAGATTAACTCGCTTGCCAGCTGGTATTTTTAAACTTATTCATCTTCAGACATTGCCATTGTTCATTGTTGCACATGAGACTAATAATCTCAGGGAGAATGCTGATCTCGGAGAGCTGAAGCGACTGCAGCTAAAAGGTGAGCTGACAATTAGAAAACTGGAAAATGTGAAGAAATCATTTGTAGCTAATGCAAACTTAAAAGAGAAAAACCTTCATTCTTTGGAGTTGTCATGGGGAGATGATCATGAAGGTTTGAACTTGAACATGAACAATGATTCTCTTTGCAAAATGGGAGAGATTGTGCTCGAGTGTCTTCAACCACCCCCAAAACTCAAAAGTTTGACCTTAAAAGGATATCCAGGAATTTGCTTTCCAAGATGGATGAGTACTCTCAGACTTCCTGGCTTAACAAAATTGGACTTGATCAACTGCAAAAGATGTGAAAATCTCCCTACTCTAGGTAAACTTCCATTCCTAGAGATTATCCACATGCGTGGAATGGATGCTGTGAAGAATATTGGCAGTCAGTTTTATGGGGAAGACAGTAGGATATTGTTTGGATCTTTAAAGGAGCTTACTCTCATAGACTTCCCCAATTTGGAACGCTGGTGGAGTATAAGTGGAGGTGAAGAATTCCCCTCACTTGTCAAATTAACCATCAATAAATGTCCTAAGTTGATGATTATGCCAAAATTTTCATCTCTTAGGCATTTGGAGTTGCATAACTGCCACGAAACGATACTAAGGTCAGCAGTAAATATAACCTCACTTTCTGTCCTCATTATTGATGTTTTCACCGGACAGTTGAGTATATTGGATAACTTGCTTCAAAACAATGTTCATCTCATGTCTCTAACTATCAGCTCTTGTCCCAATCTACGCTGCATCCCTTCTAGTTTGGGGAACCTTGTCTCTCTAAAATCATTGACAATTTGTTGGTGTGAGGAGCTCTTATCTTTGCCACCGCAATTGGAAAACCTCACCTGCCTGCAGTCTCTGGAGATCAGTGAATGTCATAGCCTTTCAGCTTTACCCCAGAGCATAGATGGGCTAATCTCCCTTAAATATTTGTCCATTGAGAACTGCAGTAACATAAGATCATTACCAATAGGACTGCAACATCTTAGTTCTCTTGAACACTTAACGATTATGTACTGTCCAAGTCTGGTGTCTTTGCCAACTGACTGGCATGACCTTTCCATGCTGAGGAGTTTGTGCATTTTATGCTGTCCAGAGCTGTCATCTCTGCCTGAAAGTATTAAACATGTCACGACTCTGCAAAATCTGGAAATCCATGGTTGTACTGGTTTAAATGTGTTGCCAGAGTGGATTGCATACCTTTCACTTCTTAGATCTTTGGCGATATCAGATTGTCCCAATATGACATCACTTCCAGATGGTCTTCAGTGCCTGAGCAACCTCCAACGTCTTTCCATTCAAGAATGTCCAAGGCTTGAAGAGCATTGCAAGAAAAATATAGATAAGGACTGGCCAAAAATAGCTCACATTGCCCATATTTACATCGGATCACCAGAGGTCAGGAAAGAGAATGTTGCCAGCAGCTCATTGCGCTGAAGTAGAATACATATCAGAAAATCTGGTCATGCTCTTGATATGTCCGACTTCATTCTCCTCTTTTAATTGCCTCTCATTCAAGTATCTTTTGACAATGCTCCATAGAATATTCTTGAATATGTTTTTAAATTTTTTTTTTTAAAAAAAGGCCTTTTGAATCTAACAGACCGAGTCTTGAGCAGGGGTTTTGTAAGACCGATCATAGCTATTTATTATCATTTAGTTCTTCTAACCTAATATGAAATATTTTAGATTATTCAACAAAAATATGAAATATTTTCAATAATGGTTAGTTATTTTTATGTCCTATTAATATTTATAGCGAAACATATTTAAAATAATAATTTAAAATTATAATAACATATATGTCCATTTTCATTGATAAAAGAGTTTTACGTTTCTATATAAAATTATAAATAAAAACATATAAAGTTGTTTATTTATTCAAATATAATATAAATAAAAACATATAAGGTTCTAATTAATAGTCTGTGTACGGAAACAATTTCCAATTCTTGTAATAGTATAAGTAATTAATGGAAATAAGGCTGTAAAATGATTGTGAACAGTTTTTTTTGTTTTAATGTGTGAAAATGATTAATTGATGAAGCTCATAGACTTACCACTTTTTTTTTTTTTTTTTGTCTTCAACCTGGTGCAAATTTTTGAGTAGTTTCCAGCCGAGGAAAGTTTAGCGCCACGAATTATCAATTACCAAATCTGCGTTTGTGCCTCCTCGAAAGCAACAAAGTTTCTGCATTTTTCTTGTGCTAAGGAATGCTTACAGCATTGGCAAAATTCAGCCACAGAGCAAAGAGACCATTAGAGAAGATAGAGCACTTAAAACTCGGTCTCATGCACGTTTACTATGTAATTGCAATAGGACCATAATTCCCTAGGATTGGAAAGGTAGAGGGAGGAGCTAGACATAAGCCTTTGCGCACAATCTTGACAAATGTATTTAAAAATAATAATTGATCCTATTTGCATTTCAAAAGTAAGAGGTCAAGAAGTTTCAACATTATCTATCTGATTGTAGGACAGAAATTTTGACACTTTCAAGAGACATCCTGTACACTGTATAATTATGCCTGAGCTTTTATTTCTGAAACTCCGAGTACACAACTTTAACATCAGAAAATACTAGGACTCATTAGATGAGGCCGCATTGTCCTTATGCTCGATCATAACAGAATCCATAAGAATGGGAATCTCTGCAGCAAGCCATGGAGCAAGACCCAAACAAAGTTCATGTGCTATACCAAACCTAGGACTGCACAACAAGATCAGAGAAGAAAGAACCATTGAGCAACAATTACAGTAGAAACAATGAGAATATGCACGGAAGTCAAAAGATACGACACCAATTATCTTTAGTCTATTGTTGAATTCTAGGTAATCTAAAAGGTTGAGCAATGAGATCCTTGAACTTCCATTTCTCATTCCATGATTACCACCTAATAATTTAGTTAAATAAGTATGAAGCATGCCACACCATTACAAAAAACTACACTGGAATTTTTTAAAATGGCTGCCTGACGTAAATGTTGCATAATACTAACCCATTAAAATCCCTCTTTTAACACTTACTCGTCATGGCTTGATCAGCATTGCCTTCTATATCTTCATCTAGCTTTCCATCTAACTTCAGCTACTATTTCCTCAACGGTTTTAATCCAACTCAACCTAGCTTTGCTGCTACCCAGTAGGTTGCATTACCAAGAACTATCACTGTTAATTATTTGCCTGCATCGGACAAATGTTGAAAGTGGCACAAATAATTTGCTCATTCAACAATGTAAATTTAAAGGATGATTGTTATACTTCAAATGGAATTTTTCCTACAAAGATTATGAATACTTTCAAGCCAATGTCATGTAAACCTTCTCTACTTGATCAAAGGTCACATTTTGCTCTTAAGTACATCCATACATCTTAATCGATGCCATTTCCCGTCAAAACCCAGCAGCTAGATTAGTAATTGCAAACTACAAGCAGATAAAATACCAAGTTAAATTAAAATTCCTCCATACCTTCTACAACACTAATTTCCTCGATTCCGAAATAGATCAATAGAAATTAAAATTCAACAGATGAAACCAATCAACAATCACAAAACAAAACCTAAAATTCAGCATACCAATCTTTTGCCCAAAGTGGCTTGAAATGCACGGTCAAACAAATCTTACCTCCTCTATACATCTGTCAAAAGGAAAATCAAACAAATAGTTACCAAACCAAGCAAATAACAAAAAAGAGAAACCAAAACCAAAATCAAATTTCACCTTCTGAGTCTTGCCATCGAGTTGGGGCAACTCAAGTTCGGGAGCAGTGGCCGGATAAGTAACGGGTATATCAAACTGGAGATCGAACTCATACTTGAGGAGGTTATGGACGGACCAGCACTTGCCGGTCCAACATGTCCCTTCGGGATTGGCTGGAATCAATCGTTGTCGTTGCATTTGTTCATTTGGGTGTAGGCGATCAGAGCCCTGTACTATTCTTTCAGCCTCTGAGTCCATACAGCTCCGTCTCTGGGGCCCGCCTTCGTCGTCAGTATCGGGATCTGGGTCAGCGTCGACTTCGTATTCGGGTGTCCCAGCCTTCCATTTCCTGTTTTCCCTCTTTCGCTAACCCTTCCTAAACCCTACATTTGATACTTTTTTTTTTTAATTTTTTGGATAAGTAATTTTTATTCATTATCCAAGAAGCGTTAGAACTACTACCAACCAACAATTACATACTGTAAAACTTTTTACACCACCAAATGAGTCCCTACTTAACTCCCAGCTCTCACATGGTTCTTTGTTAACACGATCATAAGCTATATTTTTTAGGCCAATCAATCGTAATCTAATCACATCTTTGATTTTTTTTAATATTGCTCCCCTGTGAGCTCCACTGACTTGTATATACGTGCATTCTTTTCTGCCCAAATCCAGTATATGTACGCCTCCCACGCCAGTCGTAGTATGACTGAGACCAAAGCTTTCCCTCGTAGTCTACTAACTGCCCTCTCTAGCTTATTTTCCCGTCCCTCAGCTTCTTTCTGTAAATTACACAGGTGCAGTACCTGTTGCATACCCTCTTAGAGTATCTACAATTAAAAAAAATGTGGTCCCTAGTCTCCTTCTCTTGCTTACAGAGTACACAATCCCCATCAGTGTGAATTCCCGGAGAAACTAGTCGATCTTTTGTTGAGAGCCTATCAAGAGTAGCCACCCAAGTAATTACAGCATACTTTAGTATGTGAAATTTACACCAGACAAGCTTATGCCAATTTCCTTTCATTTGCCATTCTCTTATTTCTTCCCACACACTTGCAGTCGAGTAGCTAGAACCTTTATTATTCCAAACTATTCCAGTATCTGCTTGTGTCAGAAATTTGCTTGCAAAACTTCTTATCTGAAGCAACTTCCTCGTACACCAGCTATGACTTTGAGTTTCTGGAATTTCCCAAATGTTTCTTCCCTTTAACACATATGTGTATCCACGCAAAGCCTGCTTGTGTAAAGATAGACTATAGAAGCCTAATCATGCAGGCTTTGTTCCACGCACCAACATCTCTCAATCCCAACCCTCCTTCTGACTTTGGTTTACATATTGCTTATCATCGTACTCGGGCTTCCTTTGCTGTGCTTGATTGGCTTTTCCAGAAAAATGCTGAACAGAGCTAGTTGACCCTTTTGATTACTTTTTTTGAAAGAACAAAATGCTTGCACCAGTAGTTATGAATACTAAAAAAGACAGATTAGATCAATTATAATCTACCTGCCTAAGACAAATGTCTTACTGTCCAGCTATGAATTCTTGCTATGATCCTCTCAATTAGTGGCATACAATCTGTCATAGTAAGCCTTCGCGGCACCAGTGGAATCCCAAGATATCTAACAGGAAGTTTTCCCATCTTGAACCCCGCGACTTTTAGGATTTCTTCAAGCTCAGTTCCTGGAATCCCTGTATACTCACTCTTTGCACTATTTAGTTGTAGTCCAGAATAAGTATAAAACTGCTTTAGTATGACTTGAATTTCCTTAATAGAATCCAACTTCCCTTTTATGAAGATAAGGAGATCATCAGCGAAACACAAGTGTGTCAAGTTCACCTTCTTGCATTTAGGATGGTAAGAAAAAATGCCATAGGATGCAGCACTATCCAGTAACCTGTCCAAAACATTCATAGCAATAACAAATAAGTATGGTGACATAGGATCCCCCTGCCTTACTCCTCTTGCCCCCTTAATATCCCATCAAGCCTCCATTGATTGATAAAGAAAACATTGGTGAAGTGAGACAGCTTTTTATCCGACCAACGAACCTTTTTGGAAATCCTATTGCCTCTAAAACTGAGATTAAAAATTCGCAACTTAAAGAGTCAAATGCTTTCTTTAAATCAATTTTAATGGCACACCTTGGAGACATGGTAGCTCTACTATAACCTCTCACCAATTCCTGCGCCATAAATACATTGTCTATTATGTTTCGCCCCTTTATAAAGCCACTTTGACTGTTACTGATTAGGGTTGGCATAAATTGTTGCATTCTGGTAGCCAGTATCCTTGTTATACTCTTGTAAATAATAGTACAGCAAAATGTTGGTCTATAATCAGAAATGCTAGCTGGAGATGGGCTTTTTAGTACCAAAGTTATTATTGTAGAGTTGAAAGCAGGTAGCATATCGTTAGTTTGAAAGAAATATGATACAGCTACAATGACATCCTCCCCTACTATACTCCATGTAGACTTGAAGAAATGGGCATTGAAACCATCAGAACCCGGCGCTTTATCACTATGTTAAGTAAAAATAGCTTCCTTAATTTCTTCCCTTGTAACATTTTGTGATATTGCTGTCCGTTGCTTGTCCGTCAAGGATACCTGGAGTAAGTCAGTCCACAATTCTTTCTTGCAGCCTTCAACATTAGCATCAGTTGTGCCCATCAACTGCTTAAAAAATCCCACAGCCTCATCTGATATCTGTGAGAAGTATCCAACCTATTTCCATTACTGTCATGCAGTACCTATAATTGCTTCTCCTCTGCCTTGCTGCCACTATTTTGTGAAAGAAACTTGTATTTTGGTCTTCTTCTTGCACCCATCTAATTTTTGACTTCTGTCTCCCTAAGCTTTCCTCTGCTTTCAACAGTTCAAAGAGTTCCAAGGACAGTTTCCTCTCATTCTCTGCATCAGCCTTAGGTGATTGCATTAAAGTTGCAAGTTGTGCTGCTGCTAACTCTTCTTTTTTCATTCTTACCTTCTTTGTTAGATCTCCGTATTGAGTGAAGTTGAAATTCCTTAGCATTGGCTTCGGCCTCTTTAATTTCTTTTGCAATACAACCATAAGTTTACCACTCACTGGTACAGTCCAAGATTCCTCCACTAGCTTTAAGAACTCAGGGTGCTTTACCCAAAAATGGAAGAACATAACTGGTTTTTGTGGTGATTGTCTCAATGTAGTCAACTTTATAAGAGCTGGGCAATGGTCAGATACTTCAGGGAGGAGGAATTCAACTTCTGAATTTGGTATTTGCGTGAGCCATATATCATTGATTAGTCCTCTATCCAATTTCCCTGACAATGTATGATTGCTTCAAGTAAAAAGAGGCCCTGTATAAAGATGATCTAGAACAGTCAGTTTCTACAAGCATTCTTGAAAAGCTTTTGTACTGGAGCTAGATATTTGGACTCTCCGAAGAGTGAGCCACAACATTAACATCTCCAGCCAACATCCATGGAAAGCTTTCTAGAATACTTTTGAGAGAAATCAAGTGCATCCATAGTCTTTTCCTTTCATCCTCACTATTACACATTTATATAGCTGTGAAGTATAGCTTATGAGTGCCATGTAAAATGCTACATGTAATGCTTGGGTCAGTTGTATCGACTAAATCAATTGTTAACTCATCCTTCCATATCATCCATATTCTTCCATTATAAGCAGTGGCATAGTTATGATGAATGGCCCAGCCAACAAAGTTATTGTTCAGAACTTTCTGCATGTTTTGTTGCTTCACTCTTGTTTATAACAAACAAGCCATCTCTACTTTTTCTCTTCTGATCCTACCTACATCCTCTCTTTGTTTCAGAGGATCATTTAGTCCTCTGACATTCCAGCTAAGCACATTCAGGATGAAAAGGGAAAGGATGAATGACCTCCTAGAATAGAGTGTTCCACCCTAACGCGTTAGTTTTTCCCTTTATCAATAGGACCCTTTTTCTTATTCTTCAACTGTTTCATCAAATCTGCAACTCCTGCTGCTGTCGCCTTTACTTTCTTAAGTGAATTAGGAATAATTCCTTCCTCTCTCGTCTTGCTAGCCTTAGGCACAGCCAATTCCAGATTCATATCAGCACTCCCGTCCTTCTCAATTACTGCTTCTAGTATAGCAAATCTATTTATGGATCCTCACTTTGCTAACTGCATTGATTCAACTCGCAGCTTGCCTCTCTCAGAAGTACTCTCTGGCCCTGACTTTGCTACTTGCATCGGTTCAACTTGCAGCTTAACATTCTTAGAATTAGCCTCTGGCACAGCTTCCTTCACTTCCTTAGCTCGTTGCTCCTTAGATTTCTTTGGCTGCCACACCCTAGCTTCTGCTACCATAGGCCTATTCATACATGATTTGTCTGAATGCCCAAAAACTTTGCAGTGCTGGCATTTTGGAGGATGCCATGAGACTTCCGCTTAGATAGAAGCCAGTGTGCCATATTGGAGTACCACATCAATGTACCTAGGTATATCCACATTAACCTCAATTTCCACACAGATTTTTGCATAAGCAAGCCCTTCAAAGTTTGCTGTAATTTTATCCATGTATAGTGGAATGCCTAATGCACTGGCTGTATAGCTTAGCCCTTTCTTAGTATACAGCTCCAATGGAACATTCTTAAGATGTATCCAAGCAGGTATCCTGTTCATCTTAAACTTCAAATTCCTTAACCTCGGCTCCCATTTTCAAACTATAGATTTGATACTTTTTTTTTTTTTTTTATCGTTTGATTGAAAAGAAGTTTTACCTGAAAAATAAATTGTGAATTATTAAAATTGAAAGGAATTTTTAATTAAAAAATCCAATAAAATCGATTTAATTTGTTAAAAGTGTGGACAAAGTAATTTTAGTTTCTTTCACTTAAAAAGCTTGAAAAAAATTTTCAATTTTCTTAATTTTTTAAAAGAAAAAATTCAAAATTTTAATTATATTCATATTTTATATATTTTTATCTTAAATATGATTTTATGTTAATAAAAACTTAAAAAGATATTTACAACACACGACTTTTAATGTTAGTTGCGCTCATAGTCAGATCGTCAGCTTTTGCATTTTTAATAAATACGCAATATTTCTTACTTAAAGAAATTGAATCATTGATTAAACATGTCTCAGGAAAAATTTTTCTTCACTCAACCAAATTCTATCACACTGTAAATGTTACATTTGATCCATGTGTGCAAAAATGTCAATTGATCGATGAGCAAAGATATTAAAATCATGTAATACAGTGACATTTTTATTTAAACATAACATCTATCTAAGTCTTAAATCATAAAATAAGATTTTTTTGAAGTAAAAATTTATTGGATATAAAAGAAATAAAAGTTTATTTGAAAAAATTTGAAAAAACTTACTTATATTTTTACATCACATCAGCAAAAATTTTAATTATTATTTTTACAAGTTTGATGAGTTAATCAATTACATTATCCTCTTTAAAATTTAAAATTAAATAGGACAAATTACGTATCCGTAATTTATCTTGCTTTATTCTTTTAATATACAAAAGGAGTTTAAAAATGTATTTGATATATAAGATTATAATGATAATATATGATAAGATAATATTAAAATTACTATTAAATATAATATATATTATATTTCAGAATACATTAATATCTGATAAGGTATGTCACGTGAATGTTTATATGAATAACTTATATTTTTTACATGTAAGATAATAATTACAAAATACATTAATGTATGATAAGATATGTCACATGAATGCTTACATGAATAACCTATATTTTTGACATGTACAATAATAATTGAATTTAAATTTTTAACTAAATAATCCCATTCAATAATTATTTCATTTTAAAAAATATTTGAAAGTTTAAAAATTAGATTTATTTTAGTATTTTAAGAGTTTTATTTTAATTTAAATCAGATAAAATTTATCCTAAATTCACTTTTTTCAAATATATTTAGAATAAAATCAATAATTTTATTATTTCTTTTTTAAAATGAATTATTAAACCATCTATATATCTTTTTTTAAATTAAAAAAATATAATTTAGATATATCTCTAACAATCTAGATATATGATCCCTTTTTAAAAATATATATAATTTAAATATATCTTTAACAATCTAGATATATCTGTTTTAAATTTAAAAATTTTAAATATAAATTTATTTTTATAAATTTACTAATAAATTTTTAAAGATCAAATATCATTTATTTTACTATTTAATGTGGCACCTCGATAAAATATTTTTATGTTAAATTTCTCCTATTACTCATTTAGTCCATCAATTGCACATTACTGTGGCATTAGTTGTAATTGTATCAAATAAAATATCATCTTCATCTCTTTCATTTATTACCAATTGCATATATTCTTGTTTGATTTTGGGAAACTATCATTTTGATTTTTAGCAGTTGTTTAATGGTTGAAAGGGATGTTAATTACAAAATACCAAACCTAGAGCTTTGAGGGTTTTTGTTGGCAATTGATATTCCTTCTAAAAAAACTAGTGTGACAAAAGTTTTTTTACCAAATTCGTTATACTTGATCAGTAATTATAATTTTGTCATTAATTTGTGGGATTTTTGCGCTATAGTGGCCTTATTCTAGAACTTGCTTTCAGGAATACTAGGTTTTATATTAAGTTGCAGGAATTGAAACTTCAAAATCGATCATCCCATCAAACAGAACAATAGTTTTATCAAGTAAAAATCAATAAAATTTATACTAGTTGTCATAACAAATAAATCCAAAAATCTATAGTTAGATTTAACAAAAAAAGTCACCACTAATCTTTTTTATCTAGGTGTGATTGACCACCTAAGAAATTTATCTTCTTAAGGAGTTCTTAAGCTTGACTAAAGGTTTTTAAAGAATAGGTTCGGTCTACAAACCATAATAGAGTTCGAAAGTTCGGTTACATGTGAAAAATGTTATAACAACTTCACATGCCCATTTAAAAGATAGTACCATATTATTTTAAATTTATCCTAAGGTCTTGAGTCTAATGGTTTTAAATTTTTATGTCAAAATATTAAAAATAATTCATAAGATTCTTTCATCAATCTGATATAATTCTTAAAAATATTTTTTCACCTCAAGAGTATTCAAAAATCTCATTGTTTTCTTGAAGAGGCTCCGTCGTCGAAAAAAGGTTTAATTATTAATTATTTTTATTATAAAAAATATATCTAATTATTCCATCATTTGGACCAAACTAGAAATATTTTTTCTTTTTGAATTTCTAAATTTTTAACCATTTGGACCTATTTAGAAATTCTTTTTATTTCTTTTTTTTGAAAAGAAAATAATATGACAATTATTTTTATTCAAATTTCATCTAAATTATTCCACAATTTGGGACAAATTTAGAGAAAATTTCTCACATAAAGATTTCATAAGAATTTATCATTTGAAATTTTTAAGAATCTCATCATTGGGTAATTATCATATATTTTCAACCAAAATTTTATTTGGAAAAGAATATAATTACTTTTATTAAAATTTCATCCAAATTATTTTACCATTTGGAACAAATTTAGATAAAATTTTTCACCTAGAGATTTTTTAAGAATTTACTATTTGAAATTTCTAAGAATCTCATCCTTGGATGATTTGTATTTATTCCAAAATTTTTATATTTTTTATTTTTTTTGTTTGAAAATAAATATTAATTATTGTTATTGAAACTTTATTTAAATTATTCTACCATTTGGGACAAATTTAGACAAAATTTTTCACCTAAGAATTATATAAAAATTTACCATTTGAAATTTTTATAAATTTCATCATTGGATAATTAATATTTACTCCGAAAAATATTTTATTTTTATTATTTTTTTAAAACTTATTATTATTATTATTTTTTACAAAAACTTAAAAATAATCAAACACATAAATAAAAAATAAAAAATACCAAAAAAATAGAACAGCTCGGCTGAATAGCTTCAGCGCAGCTCAACTTCAGAAATAAAAAGTGGCTCGAAAGTGCAACTCGGGGGGGCTCGGCTCGGCTCAACTAAGGGTGTAATCGATCAAGTTCAAGCTCAAGCTCAATTCGAAATTCAAGGCTTGAAACTCAACTCGAACTCCATCAAGTTTTATTTTTCTTGCTCAAGCTCGACTCAAGTAGAAATCGAGCTACTCGAGCTTGCTCGATTAGGCTTGATTAACATGTAAAAATAAGCTCGATTCTTATATTCAACAAAAGATCGATTATTTATGCTCGAGTTCAAGATATTTTATTAATTAAAATAATAAAAATATATTTAAATATAAAAACTCGATTAGGCTAGCAAGCTATTCAAGCCGGGTATAAGAATAATCAAACTTAGCTTGATCGATGAGTCGAGCTACTCAAACTCAAGCTCAACTCGATAATAATCGAACTGAATTCGAGTTTTATTCGAATCGAACTCAAGTAGCTTGTGAGCTCAAGCTCAACTCGATAATAATCGAACTGAATTCGAGTTTTATTCGAATCGAACTCAAGTAGCTTGTGAGTACTAATATATCATTTACACCTCTAGGCTCAACTGCAGAAACCGACTGGGATACGAGTCGTAGAAGCGAGTTGATACACGGGTTGGGTCACCCACTAGAAAATGCGTGGATCCTAAAATTTATTTAAATGCCAAAACGATGTCATTTTGGGACGATATAAAAGGCAAAAAATTTTATTTTTTCTTTCAAATTTTCCTTCTATTTTTTCTCTTTTTTTTTCTCTCTTATTCTCTCTTCTAACCTAGAAATTTGGTTGAATATCTCATCGAAAATTGGGAAACAGTGCCAAAAATTGGAAAATATTCATTGAAAAAGATGAATCTCATCGAAAAAGTTTGTCGAAATTTAGAAATTCAAAAATTTTCTAGAAAAAAATTACCAAAAATTTTTTAAAAATTTTTAAAAAATTATAGGATTGCTTCTGCTTTTCTAAACAACTTTTTTTTGCTTATGTTTTCTCTGTGTATCTTTTAAAGCTTGGCTAAGGTCTATATTTATAGGATAGAATCCAAAGCCGAATAGAAATCCTAATTCTTTATGAACTTTTAGTCTCATTCAACCTCTTCCAATCCATCCCAAACTTTTCAACCCAAATTTTCACAAATTCAACCACTTTTTTTCATTTTTATTATTTTTATTTTTTAATTACCAGAATTAATCTTGTAGACCCCCAAACAAATTGAGGTATCTATAGCTTCCCCTATTTATGTATTTTTTGTGAAGCATGATTGTATAAATACATAGACAACCTAATCAACTCAACACACTTTTTTATTTTTTTATTTTTTTATTTTTTTATTTTTGAAAAAGTAGACAAAACTCCTCTAAACAAAGACTCAACGACTTTTAAAAATAAAAGGTTCATCTAGACAGAGGCATAACAACTTTGAAAAAATAAAATGCTTCTTTAAACAAAGGCACCGTAACTTTTGAAAGAATAAATTGCTCATTTAAATAAAGGTACCATAACTTTGAAAAATAAATTATTCCTCTAAACAGAAGCACTACAACTTTGAAAAATAAATTGCTCCTCTAAATAGAGATACCACAACTTTGAAAAATAAATTACTTTTCTAAACAGAGGCACCGTAACTTTGAAAAATAAATTATTCATCAACAATCATGTCCAGAGAAGTGATAGATCGTGTCTAAAGGAATTTTAAGAGATTATGCCCGAAGGTCTTACAAATCGATCCTAATATTGAGAGATATCTTTTTTCAATGATTAAAATCTTACCTCACAAGCTTTTTCTCAAACAAAAATTTGAAACTTTTTCATCGAAAAGTCTTCACATCTATCTTCTTCATGTGGGATCTTGGAATATCCCTGCTTTCTAAATTCATGCATTGGATTTTCTCGCATGCAACATATGCTATATGCTAGACATTTAGAAATGTAATGCATGTTATGCAAATACTGGTTAATTAATTCCCATTCAATTGTGGTACTCAAATTTCTTAAGCTCATTTTTTAAGCTTCGAACCCCTCAATCTTCAGGTACTAAGACCAAATTGATGTAATTTTTAATCATCCCTCTCTTTTAACCCTCATCTTCTCTTTTTAAAGAAATCTTTTTTCAAATTCAATGTCCTTATCAAAAACTGAACATTTCATATTTGCCTTCATCACTCTCAACCTTTCCAATGTAATGTAGAAATCTTCATGCCATCATTCATTTATCAATCATTATTTCAATTTCAAAAAGTAAGAACACATTCATACATTTATTCCATTGTAAAGTATTAAAGAGAAAAGAATAAGAATGGTTATGACATAATCAACAAAAAAAGAAACACAAATAATGAAGTGGAATATCTTTTATTAGCAAAAATGATAGCAAACTTTGGCTAGATGGAAAAGAAAGAATTAAAAAATGGGTAGGGGGACAATACCCAAAAATAAACAATCAGACAATCATGATAACATATCTCGAAGTCCTTTCAAAAAATTCAACCACCTGATGCATTAACAACTTAGAACTCCTCATAACATGTTAGCCTTCTCGCCAATGTATTTCTAGATTCAATGTTATATTCTCCTTATCTAAGCTACCTTTTCAGGTTTTCAACTTAGGTAAACCTTTTTTGACTCAAATCACCATATTGGAGTTTTCGATTTGAGTCTTCATTTTTCATCTTTATCATTTTTTTATTTTTTATTTTTTTTATTTTTTATTTTTTTATTTTTTTAAGCATAGTACTTTTTCACAGCATCAGAAGTTCTAGGATAAGGCAGATCATCTTCATCCATATTAATAATATCAATATTTTACCTAAGAAAGCTTATTTCATGACATATGGCATTTCCTAATTTAGAGTCCATTTTTCTATATTATAGTGCTAATTTGAGAGAATTCTTTTCAAGACCAACTCCCATTCTCAAAAGCAATGAGGTAGTACTTTTTTATCATAAGCTCTCATCATTCTTTTTTAATATAGTTGACGATGGTACAGTACTATCAATCTATTTTTTTTAATGAAATTCAATTGCTTATAGTGCTCTCAAATCCATTCAACCTCTTCTAGTTTAGCTTCATTTAAAACCCTCAAAGATAGGATCTTTACTTCTATTGAAAGTATAACTTTCATCCCATAAATAAAAAAAAATAGGGTTGCCCTAGTTGAGGTATGCACCAATGTTCGATGCATGTAACGTAAATGGCAACTTCTTATACCAAATTTATAAGTGTTGATCATCTTTTCAAAGATTTTTTTTATATTTTTATTTGTTGTCTCAATTGCCTCATTCATTTTTGGATGGTATGTCGTTGAATTATGATATTTAATCTTATACTAGACACATATTTTTTACATCATCTTACTATTTATATTTTTAGTATTATCTGAAATGATTCTTTTTAGAAGTCTATATCTGTAAATGACCTCTTTTTTTATGAACTTACAGACTATAGATTGTGTCACACTTTCAAATGATGCTGCTTCTACCCACTTCGTGAAATAATCTATTATCATAAAAATGAACTTATGCCCATTAGAAGCCTTTAGGGTAATAGAACCAATGACATCCATGCCTCATATAAAAAATGACCAAAGTGGTGCCAAAACATATAAAGCATATGGCGAAACATAGATCTTGTCAGCATAGATCTGGTATTTATGACATTTTTGTGCATAGTCAATACAGTCACTTTTTATTATCAACCAGTAGTACCCTACTCTCATGATTTATCTTGCCATTATATGTTCATTCGTATGTGCCCCATATATCTCATCATGTACCTCTTCAATAATTTTTTTAGCCTCGATCTTATCTACCCATCTTAACAATACTTAATCATGATTTTTTTTGTACAAAATATCTCTATCTAAGAAAAAACTCATAGCTAGTTTTTGAATGACCCTTTTATCGTTCTTAGTTGCCTGGACAGGGTATTGTTGATTCTTAATATATTGCAAGACATCATAATACCAGAGTTTTTCATCTTCCTCCTATTCTACATTAGAGTAGTGAGCTGGCACATTCTTAACATCTAGCTTGATGGACTGAATATCGGTGCTATCATTAATTCGAACCATTACTGTTAAAGTAGTCAAAGCATTAGCAATTAGATTCTTCTTTTAAAGTAAATGATCAAATTGAATATCTTTAAACTGCTTGATCAACTCTAAGATATACTTGCGATATATAATGAGTTTCAAATATCTCATTTTTCACTCTTTTTTCAACTAATATAAGACTAGAGCTGAGTCTCTAAACACTTTTAATGCTTAAACTTTTTTGTGTTTAGTAGCTTGCAAACCCATGACATATACCTCATATTCAACGATATTATTTGTGCAACCAAAATTCAACCTCATTGTTGTAGGGTAATATTGTTCTTCTGGAGAAATCAAAATCACCCCAATTTCATATTTTAAGTCATTGGTAGCTCCATCAAAATACATTTTTCAGTGGTTCTCTTGATGCCCTTCCTTTTTCAGTTGGAAAACAGTCATCAAATCTTCATTCAAAAATTTTAATGTCATCGGTTCATAATCTTCAGTAGCATGTTCTGCGAGAAACTCAGCTATGGCACTCCCTTTTATTGCTTTCTGGCTTACATATATGATGTCATACTCTGAGAGTATTACTTGTCATCTAGTAATTTTTTCAAACAAAGAAGGCTTCTCAAAGATATATTTAATTAGATCAAATTTTGCTATAAGTCAAGTGGTGTGATAAAGCATATATTATTTGAGTCTTTTGGTAGTCTAAGTGAATACACAACACATTTTCTCCAAAAAAAAATACTTAGACTTATATTTTATAAATTTTTTACTTAGATAGTAAATAGCTCTCTCTTTTTTACTAGACTTATCTTGCTATCCCGGTATACATCTTATTGAATTCTCGTACATAGTCAGATATAAAATTAAAGGTCTTTCTAGAATAGACGACACCAATACTGGAGAATTTGACAAGTATTACTTAATTTTATCAAACGTCATTTGACATTTCTCATTTCATTCTCTAGGGTTATTCTTACAAAGGAGCTTAAATATGGGATCACACTTATAGGTAAGCTAAGATATGAACCGAGAAATGTAGTTTAATGTACCCAAAAAACTTTAAACTTTTTTAAATGTGCAAAGAGGTGACAAATTTTGAATGACCTGTATTTTGTCTAGATTAACTTCAATCCCTCTTTCAGTGATCATAAAGCCTAGTAATTTTTTTGACATTACCTCGAAAGTACACTTAGCTGGGTTCAACTCGAGTTGAAACTTTTTCAACCTCTTAAATAGCTTTCTGAGGTTGGTGACATGATTTTCATCTTCTTGAGATTTTACAATCATATCATCTACATACACTTTAATCTCTTTGTGCATCATACATAAAAGAATGTCACCATGGCTCTTTGATATGTTGTCCCAGCATTCTTTAAACTAAAGGTCATGACTTTGTAACAAAATATCCTTTACATGGTCATGAAAGTGATCTTTTTCATATCATCTGTAGTCATTTTTATTTGGTTATACCCTGAGAACCCATCCATAAAGGAGAACATTGAATGCTTAACCATGTTATCAACCAATGTGTCAATATGAGGCAAAGAAAAATTATCTTTTAGGCTAGCCTTATTCAAATTGTGATAATCTATGTACATTCACACCTCTCTATCCTTTTTAAAAACTGGTACAATATTGGTTACCCATTCTAGATACGTGACCACTTGTAAAAAACCTGCATCAAACTATTTTTTTATCTCTTCTTTAATCTTTAGCAATATCTCAAGTTTCATTCACCTTAATTTTTGCTGGACTGGTTTACATTATGATTTTAAAGGCAATCTATGCTCTACTATTTCTATATTGCGCCTTGGCATATCCTGATAAAATCAAGCAAACACATCTACAAATTTTCAAAGTAAATTTTTTAGTAATTGCCTATCTATTAATGAGAGTGACGTGCTAATTTTAATATCTTTCTTGTTCTCTTCATCTTCTAAATTCACCAATTTAGTTGTCTCTTGATAAGGCTCAATTGATTTATTTTCTTCTCAATCAATCTCATTAGGTATGGAGGGATAATATACTCTTCAGAGTCATCTTCGTTATCAAGTACATCAGTGTTAATTGATTTTTCAAAATTCACCCTTTGATCATTATCATGATTATCTTCATGTTCATTTAAGGACTAGAAATTGAATGAAATGGGATATGTTGACGAAATGTATGAAAAAATAAAAATAAAGACACTAGAAAAAAATGAATGAAAATGCATCATTTCTAATTTTTATTAAAATAATAATAGATAAATGGCCCAAATAAGAAAAACCACCATAAGGCCTTGGGCATAAGTTATTGGGATGTTCAATTACATTAAATCGGTATAAAAAATAGCAAGCAATTGATAATGTTCCAATTGTTTAGATCATAATTTAGTGGACAAGGATGAACCTATGTTTATTTCTTATATCAACTTTCATCTTCAATTGTATGGATAGACAACTCAGCGAAAGCCTTTTTCATGCTTTGTTCTAAATCTTCCTCTGTAGTTAGGTTCATGAACCTTCTAAGCCTAAAAGTTTGATACAAGTATGGGATGATCATTGTTGTCTTATTGGCTTGTCTTCTTCTAATTTTCTAGTCTTTGGCTTTATAATTGAGACCCAGCCTCTCGCTGTTGTCCATCATTATCGGAGGCTCCTTTATCCCCTGTAAGTTTTTACCAAGTCCTATTCCAGGATACCAACCTTTATTGATGACCTAACATATCATTATCTTTAAAAATTATTGGCTTTTAAGTTCTTCGTCTATAGAGTTGACTAACTCAAAGGATCGATAAGAATATTCCATCATTTTTTCAGCAGCTTTCACATATAAAGCATTCAACGACTGAGTTACTAGCATGTCTTCTTCTTCAAACACTACCACCAACTGACCCTTTACATTGAACTTGATCTTTTAGTACAAGATAAAAGGGATAACCCTTACCATATGAATCTATAGCTTTTCCAACAAACAGCTATAAGATGAGAATATATCCATTACTTAAAAATTTTATTGAAAGTGCATGGCTTAATTTGTAAGGGCATCTCTATATCTTTTAATACTTTTCATTTGGTCTCATTGAATGCTTAGACAACTATTTGGCTATCCTTCATATGTGAGTAATCAATAGATAGCCTTACCAAAGTTGACATAGACATGACGTTAATAGAAGAGTATTATCAATGAAGACATTGGCTATAATATGACTCTTGCACTTGATAGTGATATGTAAAACCTTAGTGCTTCTTTTTTCATCTGAAAAGATTTCATCATTACTAAATGAAATGTAATTTGGCATGACTAGGTTTCCAACTAAGTGGTTCACATATTCAACAGACACATTATATGCCATATATGCCCGGTTCAATATTTTCAGCAAGACATTTCGATGTGATTTTAAATTTAATAGCAATGATAATAATGAGATTTATGTTGACATCTTATTTAACCATTCCACCACTGAGTATTCATTATGTTTTATCAGCTTTAAAAATTCACAAACATTTTTTTTTACACCAACTTCGGACAATCTTCTTCAGGTACCACTTCTGGGTTATTTTATTTTATTTTCTTTGGCTTTATCTCTTTTAGCCCTTTTCAACATTTTTAGAGTGTAACATCTTTTACTTCGAGTGATACCTCTTACACCAGTTATATTAGTGGCATCAAGCTTAGAATCATTCTTCTCTTACCCTTGGATTATTGTGTCACAATCATATTTTCATGACACAGCTTTATTGCTCTTGTAAGGGAATGGAGCAGGGACTTTAAAAGTTACTGGTCTGGAAGCGAACTTGTCTATGGTCGACTTTAGCTTATCCCCAGAGTAAATTGTTATCAACCTTAAAAATAGTTTCGATGGTCGATCAATTATAGATATTTCAGCATCCTTTAAACCTTATCTGTCTTCATAAAATTTAATCTGATAAGAATCTATAAGCATTTATACCTCCTAATAAAACTGCTCATAGGCTTCGATAGAGTGGCCAAATACCCCATTATAATACTTACAGATTTCACCCGCTATATATGTTCCATGATAAGTGTATAAACTCACTGGTTATATCATATCAGCTTTTCATAAAGCATCAAATAGCTGACTGAGAGAAGTCTTGATTTCTGTCACTTTTTTTTTAGTTGATGATCATGTTCCTCACTTAGAGCATTCACATTGTGGTTAGGCAAAAGATTGCCACTAACATTTAGTGTAGTTATTTTTTTGTATCAAAATTGATCATTTTATCCTTGATAATCATTGCATTTTATGCTTTAGGACAGTGCAATTCTTGGTAAAATGGCCTGCAATTTCATAATGATAGTCATAATAGGCTATAAGATCATACTACTTGAGGTAGGGTGACTTGAGTGGCTTTAATCAGCTATGAGCAATCAGGTGATTATTGTAAAGCTCTCGATACAATTATGTGTAAGTCATAAGAATTGTATCGAGTACGGGTTTCTTCCAAGTAGTTCGTTGCTCTCGTGAACCACTCATTGGACTAGTAAAAAAAGTCTGAGGTCTTGGATGAGGTTGAACATTGGGATTATATGTGGTATTTTGAAGTGTAAAAGAGGGTTGATAAGTTGGAGGGTAGGATGGCTGTGGGTTTGGTTGGTCTGGGTACGAAGAAGCATTATTCATAGCATGGTAATATAGAGTATACCCTTGTAGGTAGGATTGATAACCCCTAAACTGTTGCTTATCAAAGCTCACGACTTGAGCTTTAATTTTTTTTTCTTTTGGGCTCTCTTAACGGATGATTTTTTTCTTTTTAACTTACCATTCTTAATGGCATTCTCAATGATTTCATCCGAAATTATCATGTTGATAAAATTTTTTATTGCATTCTCAATCATCTTTTTATAATAAAAAAATTTTAGAGTACTGACAAATAACACTATGGTTTTTTTTAGTTAGAGAGGGTTGCATCTGAGAGCTATATCCCTCCACCTCTAGACGTATTTTTTGAATGACTCGTTTGTATTTTTCTCCATGTTCTGTAAAGATAAATGATCAGGGGTCAAGTTCATGATATGTCGATATTAGCTGATAAAGTTATGGGCCATATCACTTTAGAATCAAATGCGAGTTTTGTCTAACTAAACATACCACCTAGTTACAGAGCCTGTAAGGCTATCTTGAAAAACATGTATTAGCAGCTTTTCGTTATAGGCATGGGCTGTCATTTTTTTATAGTACATGGTAATGTGGGTCTTCGGATATTTTGTACCATCATACTTTTCAAACTTTGAAACCTTAAATTTTAGAGGAATAACTATATCTAGGACTAAACAAAGCCCAGTGACATCCACTGAACCATAAAAATCAATTCTTTTTATAGCCCATAACTTTTCTTCTAACATGCTAATCTTTGAATCTTCCAGAGATTCAACCACTTTTGCCTTCTCCCTCTCATTTTTTTTTAAATCATCCAGATCAAGGACTTGGATTAGTTTTATTGCCTTTTCATTAAAGATAGCATTTACATAGCTATGGTAATGCCTTGGGTTAGAGGCTGATGACATTTCAAGATATGTAAGATATGTGAATTATTGTGGTGGAACCTCTTATATAGATTGGGTCTGAGGTGGACTAAAACCAAGTGGATATAGGGGGTCAACCACTTCTTGTGATGGATGGTCCTATTGACTGGTATTCTCCTCTACATTCTTCCCCTTATTTAACTTATTCAAAGCCTCTAGAATCTTGTTTGATTCTTCTTCAAGCTTTTCTTAGGCTTTTTCTATCATCTCGAGACTGTTGGAATTTTTTTATTCCATTTATCTAGCTTTGGCCTTTGTGTTGTATCAATGAACGAAGTTTTTGCTAGGTAGAGCTATCCTTAAACCTTGGTACCACAATTATATGATTATTATAAATTATGTGTTCTATGTTTGATATGCAAATGCATGCATGAAATATACTAATATTTGCCACATCATCATTATTGATAGAAGAAATCTTCATTTGAAACTTTATTTAATAAAATTTTAAAATTACATCATAATAAAGCCAAAGTAATATTCTAAAGTCCTAAATATCATCATTTATTTATAATGCCTCTTTACAAATTTTTTAGCTTGCTAGTAATAATTTTGTGCCTTATCTAGGAAATCAAGCAATTGTCACCTATGAGCTCCCACTAGTTGCACCACAACCTTCAAATCTTTCACTTTTTCCTCCATTTTTGAAGCTTTATTTGCAGCAATGCATAGTTGATCGAACAAATGACTTAGATGTATTTGTTTTTTCATGAACATATTTTTTCATAGCTCACTTTACTTAGCTTGTCTCCTGCATTCATCAGATAAGGCATCAACTTGTGTTGTGTGTCAATCCATTATCTCTTGTAGCATCTGGTTGTGCCTATGTGCCCTAGCAGTAGCCTTTTATCTTTTTTCCACCCTTGCTCTTAGCAATTCATTTTCTTTTAAAAGTTAAGCAAGTTCAAGTGTGACTAATGAATTTATCATATCTAGATCATTGAATAAAGCTTTTCATTGATCTTTTTGCTTCATAAGGCTTTGGATTTTCAGCTCTTGAAGTTGTAAACTCTCTTTCATTTCTAACTTTAATTGTTTATTTTCTTGTTCCAACTCGTCTTTCTTGGTTTGGAGCTTTCTCTTAGCCATTTTCGTTTTAAGCAAAGGATCTTCAATAATGAACTTTGAGGAGTGGCTAGCTAATTATTTTTTAGGAAGTACAATTTTTTCACCCCTCCTTGCATACCACACACTATATTCTAGGGTGACATCGTAAGTAAGCCTCCATTGGTTAACCCTAATGGTTTGCTTCCATGCCTTTTTGATTTTTTCAATCATTTCATACGCCCATTTTATCAGTGAAAGAGAATTCTCATTGGTTAAGTTCATAGGTTTCTGGAATGAATTGCTCACATATGGATTGTCTTTTTACCAAAGTTGGAGCATAAGTAACAACACCTTATAGGCCTAATAAGAACACCCACAGTTGATCTTCACAACTGTATAACACTGTATCATGATGCATTCAAGGTACTCTTCAAATTATCGCTTGACTATCAAGAGTTTTAAAGTATGAAACCCATTTTTCTTTTGACTTTACTTGAAGCCATGTGCTGCAACAAAACTCCTTGATTGGGACACTAAAACGAAGGTGTGGTTTACGAAATTGATTTTTTTCACACTTAATGTGGCTTTTCATCCATACATAAAAGTAGCTATAGGCACCCATTGAATCGACCTTTACTATTTCGGTGACAAAAATTCAAAGAACAAATGGTTTTTGCTAAAATGGTTGGTGCTGCATTAACTTGGTATGCTAACTGATTGACAAAGTCTATTACTATGACATTAACATACTCGATGACTTTTGGGAAGATCACTAGTCTATATAAAGCTATAGCCATTGCCACTAACCCCTGATCATCATCCAAATGCCTCCGGATAAAGTCTCATAAAAAACTCCATGGGATAACCATACTTTCACCTTTTGTCTTGACACATGCATCAACTTGAGGTAAGCTAAGTTCAAGCATTTGCACCAACTTTTTATGATAGTCCACCTTATTTGACCAGTAAATCTTATCTGAGTTTGGCAAATCGAAATGAAAGAGGATCATATATTCTTTAATTGTGGGTATCATATATGCTTCATTAAAGAAAAAAAATCTATAAAAGGGATTCTAGAACTGAATGATGGCTCTAATCAGATTGTCGTATACATCCTCTTGAAGCAGTGAAGCTATATCTCCATATTTGTTCTCAAATGCCTCATGCTTTGTTCTACTCAAATATCCTCAAACACTACTTGGGTCGGCTAGATCATTTTGTTATAGCACAAGATGAACTTTCTCGAGTAATGATGAGATAAAACCTTCAGGCAAGTAATTTTTTTTCGCTTCTTTTAACTTGATTTTCAATTGATGAGTAGATTTATAATGGACTGATGTGAACTTTAATTACATTTGGCTTTTCATGGATGTAAGTGTGAGATCTAATTTATCAATAACTGATATGTGACAAATATTTCCTATATTAGAATGATGTAAATGATAATGTTAAAGCATGATCATGAAAATGATGCATAGAACGAAATGATATGATAATGTTAAAACATGAAAATGATGCATAAAATGATATGGAAATAATGTAGATGCACAAAATCAAAGAAACAAAATGGTTAGATAAGCAATATACAAGTTGTTCCTTCTTGTGTCCTAGATTCAGGTTACATCTATCAATAGGTAAGAAAGGTTCTAACTTAGGGCTGGCCTCTTAGGAGTGAACTATATACAGGGTTAAGAGATTTTGACCACTAAAAGTTTTCAAATTGTTCCTTACATCATTGTCCATTACAAACTAGTAAGGTAGTCTAATCCTCACCCATTATAGGCTACCAATGGAAATGATTCAATTTAAGTGAAAATATTTCGCTAGCCATTATGAAAATTATAATCTCACAAGAGAGTAGGTACTTTACTCCCTTTTAAGAGGGATGAAACCCGGGTATAGAACTCATGTAATGTAAATACAAGTGATAGTATGTATGTGAAGGAACATATCGGTTACATACCCCAAAAATAAAAAATAAAAAAGATAAAAATGTTAGTAAACAGATAATGACAATGTAAAACTATTAGATTAGATGATAGGATAAATTCAAAATGTTATGGCTTGACTCTATATAGCTTCCCCAATGGAGTCGTCAAACTGTCATAACATATAAATTCAAAAATCTAGAGTTAGACTTAACAAAAAAGGTCACCACCAATCTTTTTTATCTAGGTACGATTGGTCACCTAAGGAATCTATCCTCTTAAAGAGCTCTTAAGCTTGATTAAGGGTCTTTAAAGAATAGGTTCGAGTTTACAAACTAGAACAAGGTTTAGGAGTTCGGTTACATGTAGGAAAGGTTATAATACCCCCACATGCCCATCCGAAGAATAGTACCATATTATTTTAAATTTATCAAAGGGTTTGGGTCTAATGGTTTCAAATTTTTATGTCGAAATATTGAAAATAATTCATAAGATTCTTTCATCAATCTAGTAGAATTCTTAAAAATATTTTTTCACCTCAAGAGTATTCAAGAATAGTATTTGTTTTCATGAAGAGGCTCCATCGTCAAGAAAAAGATTAATTATTAATTATTTTTATTTTTAAAAATATATTTAATTATTCCACTATTTGGGCCAAATTAGAAATATTTTCTCTTTTTGAATTTTTAAATTTTCCACTATTTAGGCTTATTTAGAATTCTTTTTTTTTTATGAAAAGAAAATAATATGACAATTATTTTAATTGAAATGTCATCTAAATTATTCCATAATTTGTCCATAATTTGAGACAAATTTAGAGAAAATTTCTCACCTAGAGATTTCTTAGAAATTTACCATTTGGAATTTCTAAGAATCTTATCCTTGGGTAATTATCACTTACTTTCAACCAAAATTTTATTTGGAAAAGAATACAATTACTTTTATTAAAATTTCATCTAAATTATTATACAATTTAGGATAAATTTAGATAAAATTTCTCACTTAGAGATTTCTTAAAAACTTACCATTTGAAATTTCTAAGAATCCCATCCTTGGATTATTTGTATTTAATTTCAAATTTTTTATATTTTTATGTTTTATATTTTTATACTTTTTTTGTTTGAAAATAAATATTAATAATTGTTATTGAAACTTTATCTAAATTATTCCACCATTTAGGATAAATTTAGACAAAATTCCTCACCTAGGAATTTTATAAAAATTTTTCATTTGAAATTTCTATAAATTTCATCATTGGATAATTAATATTTACTCCAAAAAATATTTTATTTTTTATTGTTTTTTTAATTTTTTTAATTTTCTTTTACAAAAAATCTAAAAATAATCAAACACATAAATAAATAATAAAAAATACCAAAAAAATAGAATGACTTGGCTAAATAGCTTCGACACGACTCGATTTCAGAAATAAAAAGCGGTTCAAAGGCTTAGGGGTGGCTCAATGCTGCTTAATTGCAAAAACCAGCTGGGATGCGGGTCACAGAAGTAGGTTGATGTGTAGGTTGGGTCACCCACTAGAAAATGTGTGAATCTTAAGATTTATTTAAATGCCAAAACGACATCGTTTTGGGACGATATAAAAGGCAAAAATTTTTGTTTTTCCCTTTAGATTTCTCATCCCTTTTCTCTCTCCTCTTTTTTTCTCTCTCTCTCTTTTCTAACTCAGAAATTCAATTGAATATCTCACCCAAAACTGGGAAACAGTGTCAAAAACTGAAAAATATTCTTCATAAAAGATGAATCTCGCTGAAAAAGTTCGTCGAAATCTGAAAATTCTAGAAATTTTTCAAAAAAAAATTACCAAAAATTTTAAGATTGCTTCTGCTCTTCTAAACACCTTTTTTTTTGCTTCTGTTTTCTCTGTGTATCTTTTTAACTTGGTTAGGGTGTATATTTATAGGATAGAATCCAAAGCCAAATAGAAATCCCAATTCCCTCTAGACTTTTAGCCTCATTCAACTTCTTCCAATCCATCTCAAACTCTTCAACCCAAATTTTCACAAATTTAACCATTTTTTCATTTTTTTTATTTTTTTATTTTTATTTTTTAATTACCAGAATTAATCTTGTAGACCTCTAGACAGATTGGGGTGTCTACACTAGTAATATTTAAATATTGCATTTTCTTTAACCAGATTATGTAAGAAGTAAGAATTGAGGTATATTTGCTTTGATATTAAAACTTAAGGCACTTTTGATCTTTACAATGTAATAGTAAAATAATCCTACGTGAGCTTTCTTTGTTTGTTATGTATTGCAAACTGTTGTATACATGAAATGCAAGAGTGGAAAGATTGAGTTGGGGAATTCCATTACGGTACAAGTAAGAAAGTAAACTATGGAAATGATATAATACCAATTGCTTTTATTTATGGAAAATATTAATCTTTATCAGACGATAAGTATATCTATTTTGTTACTAAACTTTATCATCTTTTATTAATAACTTAACATTGAGATGAGATGAAAAGTTTTTTTTTTTTTATAAGACTTTTCAAGACAATTATCTAAAATATCTATAACTTTTTTACTTTTTGAAAAAAAATTATTTTCTTTAATTTTCTAATATAAGAATTTTTTTCATCAAATATGAATATTCAAATACAAACGATAAAATAATTAAAGTGAAAATGAAATTATACATTTTTAATTATGAATGATAATTTAATTAATTTGTACTTCATTATATTTTTAAGCATTATCCAATTTATATCCTTAAGCCTAGGAAAATGTTTACTTTTCAAACTTTTCCATCATTTTGTAAATTTAAATACATTATTTTCAAGTTAAAATTTGATAATTACACAAAATTTGAAAATAGTTTATGAAAAGCCTGATCATCAATTTTCACTTAAAAATTTTAAAAAATAAGGAATTTAATATTTTTGAATAATATCTTTATATTTTGCTCATATATTTGTTTAAAATTCAATATTATTTTATAATTATAATTTTAAAATAAATAAATTAATTGATTAATTTGTGCACCGCATGGGTCATAAGCTAGTTAAAAATATCACACTATCTTATATTTGATGTATGTAAGGATTAAGACATTACATCAAATCTGGTAATTTGTGATGATTTTTTTAAGTGACGCATTATATTTTGTCATGCAAAATATATAAAATGTGACGAATAGTATACTTCGTTACACTTTTATATTGTTTTGATATTTTATATGATGATATATAAAATCATCACATGATAACATCACCAAAATCTTGCCACCAAATTTTACTATTAAATTTATTTGGTGGGAAATATTTTTGTGATGTTTTTTTTTTTAATTTTAGGTGACATTATAATTTTGTCACCAATTTAAAATTTTCTATGACAAATTTTTTCTTATAGATTTTAAGTAACGTTATTAATTTTTGTCACAAATTGAACACTTTAGTCAACTATTATTGACATGGCAATTTTGTTGCATCAATGTATGGTGTTATATGATGAAACCATAAATGTCACAAATTTTTACTGCCAAATTTATTTGGTGAAAATTTTTTTTGTGACTTTTTTTTTTATTTTAGGTAACGTTCTAATTTTACCACCAATTTAAAATTTTATTTGTGATGAATTTTTTCTTGTAAATTTTGGGTGACGTTATTAATTTTTATCACAAATTGAACACTTTTGTTAATTATTAATAATATTGCAATTTTGTCACGTCAATGTATGATGTTATATGATGAAAACATAAATGTCACAAACTTTTATAGCCAAATTTATTTGGTGAAAAAAATTTTTGGGACATTTTTTGTTTTAGGTACCATTATAATTTTATCACCAATTTTAAAATTTATCTTTGACGAATTGTTTTGGATAGATTTTAGGTGATGTTATTAATTTTTGTCACAAATTGAATACTGTTGTTAACTATTAATTTCGTCACATTAATGTATGATGTTATATGATAATAATATAAATGTTACGAACTTTTACCATCAAATTTATTTGGTGAGAAATATTTTTGTGATATTTTTTTATTTTAGGTGATGTTATAATTTTGTCACTAATTTAAAATTTTATCTATGATAAATTTTTCTAATAGATTTTAAGTAATGTTATTAAATTTTGTCATAAATTGAATACTATAGTTAACTATCAATGAAGTTTTTGTCATAAATTTTAACTACACTTGATCGTACTAATAACTTTTAGGTAAAAAATAAATTTTAATAACCATACAAAAATAATTTTAATTGAAGTTGCTCTAAACTACACCTTAAGAAAAATTATACTAATTGATACAAACTTAAGATTGTTTGCCCCTTAAAAGCCTAAAAAGGACCAACACTATTTTGGCACTTTTCCATCCTAATTTCTTAGTAATGAATTATAATATATTCACCTAATTAAATTTAATATGTACAAGAGGAGGGTTGACATCCCCAATTTACAATCCTATCCATAATCTCATTTTATGTTTATCATTTGAGTTAAGTCTAAGTGATTAAATTTAGCACTTCAAAATCTATTATCTCTCCTAATTTTTTAAAAATTAATAAAAAGTGAAATTGTATCTAATTGTATTTTTTTATAAAACAAATTGCAACTTAAAAGTAAAAAGAAAATTACAGTTGTTGATGATATTTAAATTTTAAACCTATAAAGATGATTATATTAACTAAAATAGATAAATTCCAAATTCTAATTGTATTTTTTTTTTTACACTTCAATTTTCAAATTGATGTTTTAAATATGAGTAAAAAAAGAAAGTGGGCATATGTAAGCTAATATTCTATTCAATGTGTTTATCAAACTTTTTAAAATTAAAGTAATTCACTTATTTTATATGTATAATGTGGTTAGGAGTATTTTTTTTAGTTTTGTTCAATCAAATTTTGCTTTCTAGAACTATCTTTAGTGCCACCATTTGATACATTTAAAATTTTAATTTCTAAGTATCTTTATGAGTATGAATTTTAACTGGTAAAAAATAAATTTATTTTATCAATTAAACTAACATTATGGATAAAATAATTCACCATTAATGCCATAAAAGTCTACTATTTTTAAAAAAATGACTATTTATCCTTATAGAAAATAATGTGATTTTAGTTTCAATAATTGTACAATCAATTAATATGACATTTTTAATTAAAAATTTAACCTCTAACCATCAATATCAAATTTAAAAAAATGCAAATTTAGAATTTCTAAGTAAACAAAAAAAGTCATGTTAATTGTCAAATAAATCTAAAGCATAGGAAATTTAGGCGCCTTGACTCTACTTGGCTGTCTAATTTTCTCTCTCTTTTTTTTTTTTCAGAATAACTTAGCATTAGATTTATCCAAAACCCCTAATCCTCTCTTGTTTTCCATCTTTCTTCTCTTTTATAAATAACTTTCAAAACCCAAAAAAGAACTAACACAATCACCATTTGATTAAACTTCTCCAATTTTATCGTGTATTCAATTTTTTATATGGCTTTCAACAATGATCTTTCCATGATCCTCTCTTGTGTTCTCATTGTCTCTAGACGTAGCGTTCGCAAGAATAAGTTTGTAGATTTTGTTGGTAGGTGTTTTTTGTACCTTTGAATTCTAATCTACTTGTTTTTAAATATTGATTATTGTTTTGTGTTTTTTTTTTTTTTTTTTTGTGATGGGATTTTGGTTGAGATTTCAGGTGAATATATTATAATCCATTGCCCATAATCAAATTATGGAATTCATTTCTTTTTATATTACTTTTCCATTTAATATTTTAAATGGTTAGTTTTTGAGTAGGCATTCTTAAGGAATGATGAGTACTAGTTGTTGAGTTTAGACTTAGACTTAAAGACTTTGTTATTTTATTTTGAAATAATTAAAGTTTAGCATTTGTTGGACTTTTGTGGTGATGTTATAACCTTAATTAGGAACATAAAAATTTATATAATTGAAATTAAAGCTAAGTCTTACCTTTTTTACCACTAATGTTGAATCAGGATCATGATAGTCACCCTTGCTGTAAGACCCACACCTTCAAAAAATATTTATCGTGAAGTAAATTTGAAAAGGAAATAAGGGTCTTTTCTAAATCTCTACCTTGTACCATGTCAGAGGTTGATTTTTTGGTGGTTCTAAGGTTGACACCAAATTTACACCATTCAAACTATCTAGCTTGTATATTCCCAAGTGTTCTCCTTTTACTCCAATATGCGTAGGCATAATAAAGATAGAAAAGGCTTTCAAAATTTTTACTGTTAGAATTTTTGTTTGTGTCTTTATACTTAAAGCCTATTATGTGTTCCATAGTGGAATATTTTGATTGTATGGAATTATAACATGATGGATAGTCTGTGTTTGTGAATTGGTCATCATAAGTTATGACAGACTTACAAAAACTATCGTTCTTATAGGATTGCCAATTGTACTATTATTAGTTTATCTAGGTTTTCTAACCATTAATGGAAATATGTTTTTAGATTAATTGAAGTTTGTATTAAATGAATAATTGATTCTTAGTTCTATATTTGTCACAACATTGCATCCATTATCGTTTTGAAAGTTCATATTATTACTGATTTTGGTCTTTTAAATAGATATGGACAAATCCACTTTATGTTAATGAGCTTTGGTGACTTGCTAATAACTAGCTACTAACTTGTTAACGTTCCATCCTACTGTCCACTGTTGTAACCAAAATGCCCATTTCTAAAAGGATAAATAGAATCTTATTGAGTTAACCTAAAAATAGAGCCAATGCAGCCTGAAACTATATCACTCTTCATGCCTCATTCATTTGTCTCAACCTCTCATTCCTTTTATTGCCTCCACTATGTTATTCCTAAAACCACTTTCCTCACCCCTTTCTAATTATAGTTTTGTTGTCTCACTTGGTAAAAAGTTCTTTTTCTTTTCTTCTTTTGCTTGTTCTTCTTGATTCTGTTATCATAACATATAGATCTATAAATCTATAACCATACTTAACAAATGGAGTCATCACCAATCTTTTTTAACTAGGTGTGATTGGCGACCTAAGGAATCTATCATTTTAAGAGGCTCTTAAGCTTGACTAAAGGTCCATAAAAGAATAGATTTGAGTTTATTAACCGAAATAGAATTCGAGAGTTTAGTTACATATAGGAAAAGTTATAACACCCTCACATGCCCATCTAAAGGATGGTACCATTTTATTTTAAATTTATCATAAGATCTTTATTCTAATGGTTTTAAGTTTTTATGTTGAATATTGGAAATAATTCTTAAGACTCTCAAATGATCTGGTAGAACTCTTTACTTCCTCACTTCAAGAGTATTCAAGAATCTCATTTGATTTCTTGAAGAGGCTTCGTCGTTGTAAAAAATATTTAATTATTTTTTATTAAAAATACATCTAATTATTTCACCATTTGGGCCAAATTAAAAATATTTTCTCTTTTTGAATTTCTAAATTTTTCGCCATTTGGGCCTATTTAGAATTTTTTTTTTTATTTCTTTATTTTGGAAGAAAATAATAGGGCAATTATTTTTCTTGAAATTTTATTTAAATTCTTTCCCCATTTGGGACAAATTTAAAGAAATTTCTATCATAGAGATTTCTCAAGAATTCACTATTTGAAATTTTTAAAAATCTCAACCTTGGGTAATTAGTATTTTTTCAAAAAATTTTATTAAAATTTTTTATTTTTTATTTTTTTGAATTGAAAATAAATATTAATTATTGATATTGAAACTTTATCTAAATTATTCCATCATTTGGGATAAATTTAGAAAAAATTTCTCACCTAAAAATTTTTTTAGAAATTTACCATTTAAAATTTCTAAAAATTTCATCATTGGATAATTATTATTTATTCTAAAAAAATATTTTATTTTTAATTTTTAATTTTTTCTAAATTTAATCATGCAAAAACACTTACAAAATAAATATAATAACTAAATAAATAAATAAAATAAAATACCAAAATGGCTCGGTTTGGCGGCTAGAATTCAGCTCGGCTGAAAACAGAAAAGGTGGCTCTAGGGACGCGACTTGGCAGCTTAGCTCACGGTTCGACTCAGCTAGAGTTGAAAGCTGGAAGTAAATCAAACGTGGGTCAAAAGTGGATCAGCACTACAGGTCGAGTTATCCGAATGAAAACGCACGGATTCTAATAGGTTTATTAAGGCCAAAATGATGCCATTTTGGTAAGGGTATAAAAGGCTAATTCCAAGCTTTTTTATTCATATTTCACCTTCTCCCACTCTCTTTTTCCTTTCTCTTTTCTCTCTCTCTTTTTTTCTAAAATGGATGAACTTCGATTGAACCCTCATTGGATTCTGGAAATAGTTATCGAAATTTGGGTTGGTTTGCCAAAAATTCACTAAAAAATTCATGCTTGTCAGAATCTTCAACCAGATTCTAAGATGCTTGCCAAAAAATTCAATCGAAGCTAAAAAGGTTCACCAAAAAATTCAATAGACGTCGAAAAATTCACTGAAATCTGAAAAATTTTGTCAGAATCTGAGAATTTTTTAGATTTTTCCATAAATCTTCAAAATTTTTCCTGATTTTTGCTGATTGCTCTACTTTCTGTCATATATTTTCTGCCTTTCCTGTGTGCTTTCCTTCTATTTTTTATCTTTATTCTCTCTGTGTATTTTTTATTCGTGAGCTATGTTTCTATAGGAGCATCTATTTATAGGATTTTGATCAAGAGAATCCTATACCTGAATCGAATTCAATTCCCTTTTAATTTCAACTTCAGTCTTTAAATCCAATTTAAACTCCTCATACATATAATTTTACACAAATTCAATCTGTTAGATTTTTTTTCATTTTTTTCCATTTTTATTTTTTTATTAATAGAAATAAGATTAAGTAGAACCTCAGATAAATTGGAATATCTACAGTTGTCCCTCTTTGCACATTTTTTACACAACAAAAATTATGTAAAGACGTAGACACCCTTCCTATCCAGATAGTCATCCTAATACTTTCTTTTGTTTTTTTTATTTTTTAATAATCAGACACTCAAACTTGCCAAATGACACAAAATTTCTTAAGCAGAGGCTTACAATTTTGGAAAATAAATAAAGCTCCTCTAAGTAGAGGCTCAACGACTTTGGAAAAATAAATGCTCCTCTAAACAGAAGCTCAATAATTTTGAAAAATAAATGCTCCTCTAAACAAAGGCTCAATAACTTTGGAAAATAAATAAAGCTCCTTTAAACAAAGGTTCAATGACTTTGAAAAATAAATAAAGCTTCTCTAAATAGAGGCTCAACGACTTTGAAAAAATAAATAAAGCTCCTCTAATCAAAGGTTCAACAACTTTGAAAAATAAACAAATTTCTTCTAAGCAGAGGCCCAACAACTTTGAAAAATAAATGCTTATTTAAACAAAGGCTCAACAACTTTAAAAAATAAATAAAGCTCATCTAAACAAAGGCTCAATGACTTTGAAAAATAAATAAAGCTCCTCTAAACAAAAGCTCAACAACTTTGAAAAATAAACAAGGCTCCTCTAATCAGATGCTCAATAATTTCAAAAAATAAAAAAGGCTTATCTAAGCAGATGCTCAATAACTTTGAAAAATAAAGACTCCTCTAATCAAAGACTCAATAACTTCAAAAAAATAAATAAGGCTCCTCAACAATCATGTCTAGAAGAATCATAGATCATGTCTGATGAAATAAAAACTCAAAGATTTATAACTTGAGTTTGAAATTCAAAGGTTCGTGATTCAAATATTCACAAGAATTTTCAAATTTGTAAAAACTGTTTTAGCTTTGCAAGATTTCACCAACATTTGATTCTCAAAATTTTAGTTTCACAAAAATTTAAGATCAGATTCGCAAGATTTTTCAACTTTGCAAAAATTCAAATTCATAAGATTTCAAGATTCGCATTTGTGAGATTTTCACCCAAAATTTTAATTTAAGGATTCATAGGCAAATTACAAGGCTCACATCCAACATTGAAATATTCTCATTCAAATTTTAGAGATTCACATTCAAAAGTTCAAAGTTTCTCATTTGAGTTCAAAAGTTCACATTTGACAAATTTAGGGTTTACATCCAAAAAGTTTAAAGCTTTTTATTCGAATTTTAGAGATTCACATCCAAAAGTTCAAAGCTTCTCATTCAAGTTCAAAGGTTCACATTTGACAAATTTGGGGTTTTCATCTAAAAAGTTTAAAGCTTTTCATTTGAATTTTGAAAATTCACATTCAAAAGTTCAAAGCTTCTTACTCGAGTTTAAAGGTTCACATTCAATAAATCTTAAAATTTCACATCTAAAATCTCAAAGGTTCTCATTTGAGTTCTTTTTAAAGATTCTTATTTGAATTCAAAAATTCTCATTTAAAACTCAAAGATTCTTATTTGAAAACTCAAATATTCCTCATTTGAAATTCAAATATTCTCATCAAAAGATTCATAATTTCTTTTTCAGGTGACTCAAAATTTTGTATGTAATGAATTTCATGATCAATGATGCAAGTGCAACAATAATATAAATGCCATATCCTAAATCATAATTCAAAAGTTTGCTGGCTGATGCATGTCTAAACAAAGTTTTAAATATTCATTAAATTATGTGCATGTACTATTCAAACAATGATGCAAACATAATGTATGTAATGCAGATAAATGTCATAAAATTCTAATTAATTATGGTAATATAGTTCTCAAGACTCTTACATCCTATATTTTTTCCTTTTCAACTATTTAGCACTAGTTATCCTAAAATAAATTTTGTCAACTGATCTATGTCATTTGCATCATTTGATCACAACTCACAGGCTTCTCAGCACTAGTCATTCTAGAATAAATTCTGTTAATTGATTCACATTATGTTCATTACTTGATCACGATTCACAGGCTTCTCAACACTAGCCATTTTAGAATGAATTTCATCCATTGATCCATATTATTTTCATCATTTGACCACATCTCATATGTTATGTCGACCAATCTATCACCATATTCATGTGGTCACACCATGTGTCCTTTCAAATCATCTTTTCAAGTTTCTGCCATCTCTTCATTTTTTTTATCCCCTATCATCTTGGATTTCTTTTTAAATGAATGTAAGAATCTTTTATGTGCATTATCATTCATTCATTATCATTCCAAATCATGACAAATATAATGCATTCATACATTCTCAATTTTATTATGGAAATGCTAAAATAAGAGAGCAAAACGTGAATTGAAAGAAAGGTAATCAATGAGAAGTGAGTATGGTATAAAAATAAATGGGCAAATGAGCAAAGTCAAAGTATATCACTAAGGATGGTATCGAATGGTACAACAATGTCCAAACAATGAATACTTAGATAATTCTTAATATTAATCTAGAATTCTTTCTAAAAAAACTCATTCCATTGACTTTTGAAATCATTTTGAGCTCAATGAATTTTGCCCTAGTTTTAAGGGATCTTCAGATGTTTTTGATCTTTCAATTATTTAAACTATCCATTTAACTCTCAACTCTAGATTTTTTCTATCAAATTGCCCTTTTGGATTTTCAATTTGAGTCTTTTTTTTTTTTATTTCATTTTATTTCATTTTTTCCATTTTTTTATTTTTTATTTTTTTCATTTTGTCTTTTTTTTTTCATTTCTCATTTTTTCTTTTTTTTTTTTTTATCTTTTTCTCATCTTTCATCCATTATTGATATCTCTCACACATCAATATTTAAAACACATTCCATTACCTCATCATAAGCATGCCTTAACTCAATATATAATCATTCAATTCAAGCATTCACACTTAGTTGAAATGGACTTTTAAAGGTTATAACATAGGCTATAGTGAGAGATCATGAAAGAAATGGATAAAATAGGCTCACAATATGTGTTTAAAAGGTTCAAAACAAAATTATCATTTCTCATCATTTGATGGATTTTGGCATTTTGCCCCATTCCACATTATTTCACTACTTTTTCTTTTTCATTCATTTTATTCCTCATAAAAAGATTCTCATTACTTTGCCCCAAATCTTGTGTGACATTTATTTTTTTTATTTTTTATCTTTGAGACTTTTTACGCACTTTTGCCTTTTTTTTTTCAAAAATTATCTCCCAGTGTGGAGGGTGATTTTTTGTCAGAGTTTTTTTTTTAAAAAAATCATAATAGGTTCAAAAGGGTAGCGATGAATGATTTTTCAAATGGTACAAGAAATATGGCCATTTTTTCTCTCAAATGTGAATGCTTTCCTTGAAAATCATCTATTGAACCAAAACAAACTGATGGATCTTTATAAAAAACTACATATCTTTAAGACATATCTATTTACTAGCAGCTTACTTATTTTGCTCAAATAGTTTTTTCAGATAATGTGAATGAGTTTTCAAAATTAAATCTTAAAATTATTGTTATCCTTATCTAAATATTCATCATTTGAAATTTGAGAATGGGAACAAAAGGACATGAAAAAAATAAAACATGGAATAGTGGTTGGATGAAAGAGAAAATGTAATGAAATGCATCATCCTTGCCTTTTATTGAAATGATAAAAAAATGAAATCTTATTACATAAAAAAAATTCCTAACATTACTTTGAAAGAAAACCTAGAATGACAAGCAACATCCAACTAGCCTTAACATCATTTTCTTTTCCAAAATTATGCCCTCATGGAATCAAGTGAAAGATTTTTTTTGACATTTGGCCCCTGATTCATTACAGCTCTTCGAGTCTTTTCAAATTATACTCGTTCTTGATCTTCACTCGAAACATCAACGTTGTGATTGGGCAATGAATTGCCACTAACATTAGACGTTGCTATCCTACTGTATCAAAGTTTATAATTCCATCTTTGATCAAATGTTGCATTTTATGCTTTAAAGTAGTGCATTTTTTAGTGGAATGACTAGTAATTTCATAGTGATAGTCATAGTAAGTTTTAGGATCATACCACTTGAGATAGGGTGGCTTGAACAATTTCAGATAACTGAAAGTAATCAAGTGATTATTATAAAGCTCTTGGTATAACTCTGCATATAAGTCATAAGGCTTGGATTAAATACGAGTTTTCTCGAGTAGTTCGTAGCTTTCATGAATCATTTGTTAGGTTAGCAGGATAAATCTAAGGTCTTATGGAAGGTTGAATGTTAAGGCTGTATATGAGAGCTTTGAGGCTGAAAACAAGCTGGTATGTTAATGGATAAGATGGCAATGGGGTTGGCTAGTATAGGTAGGATGAGGTATTATTCACAACAGGATAATATAGGGAATAACCTTGTGATGGATAAGGTTGATAACCCTTGAACTGTCTATCAGAGCTCACGATTTGAGCTTCAGTCTCTTTTTTCTCTGACACCTTCTTAGTTTTTTCTCCTTTCAACTTATCATTTTTAATGACATTTTCAATGATTTCGCCTAAGAACACCATGTCGATAAAATTTTTTGTTGTATTTTCTATCATCTTTTCATAATAAAGAGATTTTAAAATGCTAACAAATAACATTGTGGTCTCTTTCTCAGTTAGACGAGGTTGCATCTGAGTGGTTATGTCCTTTCACCTTTGAACGTATTTTTTAAAAGATTTAGTCACCTTCTTTTTCATATTTTGTAAAGACAAACGATCAAGGGCTAAGTCTCTAATATGTTGGTACTGATTGATAAAGTTAATGGCTATATCACTCTAGAAATGAATACGGATTCTATCCAACTAAACATACAACCTAACAGTAGAGCCTGTAAGGTTATCTTAAAAAATATACATCAATAGCTTTTTATTATAAGCATGGGTAGTCATCTTTTGACAGTACATGATAATATGAGTTTTTGAACATTTTGTACTATTATATTTTTTAAACTTTGAGACCTTAAACTTTAGAGGAATAATCACATTTGAGACTAAATAAAGCCCTGTAGTATCTACTGAATCATAAAAACCAATGCCCTTTACGGCTCGTAACTTTTCTTTTAACAAGTTTATCTTCTGTTCAGCTTCTAAAGTCTTTTTTTCTTTAAGCTTTAGTTTTTCCTTCTCTTCTAGATCATCTAAGGATTGATACCGATTCCATGACCTTTCAAGTAAAGATAAAATTTACATAACTTTAATACTATCCTGAGTTTGAAGCTGATGACATTCTAAGGTATGTATATGCTATCGGATATGTAAACTACTATGATGGTGGGTTTTATGTGGATTGGGCTTACTGCAGCCCAAAATCAAAAGGTACAAAAGGTTATTCACCTCTTGTGATAGATGATCCTGTTAGCTAGTATTCTTTTTTATTTTTTTCCCTTGTTTAACTTATTTAAGGCATCCAAAATCTTACTCAACTCTTCTTCCAACTTTTTTTAAGCTTTTTCTATCATCTCGAGATGATTAAAATTTTCTTATTCTATTTTTCTGAAACTTTTGTATTATATTGGTGAGTCGGTTATGTGAGATTCTTGGTTGGTGGAATTATTCTTGAACCTTAAGTATCATAATGATGTATTATTAGAAATGCTATGCTTTATGCATGATATGGTGATGCATGAATGACATGGACATTTTCGTGGATGAAATCTAATATAAAAATTATGCAGATACACAAGGTTACATATGACTATGAAAATGATGCATGACATGATAGTGCAAATACACAAAGTCAAACAAATAAAATTATTAGATCATAAATCATTCCTTTTTATGTCCTAACTTCAGGTTACATTTATCAACAGGTAAGAAAGGCGTTATCTTGAAACTGGCCTTTTAAGTGGATGCTATATACAAGGTTAGGTGACTTTGATCACTAACAGTTTTTAAATTGTTCTTTACATTATAGTCCATCACAGACTAGTAAGGCATTTCAATTCTCATCCATCACAAGCTACTAATGAAAAAGATTTAATTTGAGTAGGACTATTTTGCTAGCTATTACAGAGATTATCATCTCATGAGAGCATAGGTACTTTACTCCCTTCTAAAAGAGATAGAGTCCGAGTATAGAGCTCATATAATGCAAATGCATGTAATAGTGTATGTGAAGGAACATATAATTATCAATCCCATAAATCAAGTGAGAGATAAAAAAAAAAAGAAAAACGTTAGTAAACAAATAATACAAGCTTTATACTTTACAATCATTAGATCAAATGATAGGATAAATTCAAAATTTATGGCCTGACTTTCTAGTAGTCCTTAGTGGAGTTGCCAAACTGTCATAACATATAGATCTGTAAATCTATAGCTAGACTTAACAAATAGAGTCACCATCAATTTTTTTTAATTGGGTGTGATTGATCACCTAAAAAATCTATCATTTTAAAAGCTCTTAAGCCTGTCTAAGAGTCCCTAAAAGATTAGGTTTGGATCTATTAACCAGAATAGAGTTTAGGAGTTTAGTTACATATAGGGTAGGTTATAGCACTCCCACATGCCCATCTAAAAGATAGTATAATTTTATTTTAAATTTATCCTAAAGTCTTTATTCTAATGGTTTTAAGTTTTTATGTTAAATATTGAAAATAATTTTTAAGATTCTCCATCGATCTGGTAGAACTTTTAAAAATTTTTCTCACCTTAAGAGTATTCAAGAATCCCATTTGATTTCTTAAAAAGGCTCCATCGTAAAAAAAAAAGGTTTAATTATATTTTATGGAAAATATATCTAATTATTTCACTATTTGAGCCAAATTAAAAATATTTTCTTTTTTTGAATTTCTAAATTTTTCACTATTTGGACCTATTTAGAAATTCTTTTTATTTTATTTTTTTTGAAAGAATATAATATGACAATTATTTTTCTTAAAATTTCATTTAAATTCTTCCACCATTTAGGATAATTTTAAAGAAATTTCTCTCCTAGAGATTTTTTAAAAATTCATCATTTGAAATTTCTAAAAATCTCAACCTTAGGTAATAGTATTTTTCCAAAAATTTTTATTAATTTTTTTACTTTTTTTTAATTGAAAGTAAATATTAATTATTGATATTGAAACTTTATCTAAATTATTTCACCATTTGGGACAAATTTAGACAAACTTTCTCACTTAAGAAATTTTTTAGAAATTTACCATTTGAAGTTTTTAAAAATTTCATTATTAGATAATTATTATTTATTCTTAAAAAATATTTTATTTTTTCTAAATTTAATCATGCAAAAAAACTTACAAAATAAATATAATAACTAAATAAATAAAATACCAAAATGGCTCAGCTTAGTGGTTGGAATTTGGCTCGACTGGAGACAGAAACGACAATTCCAAGGATGCGGCTTGTAGCTCGGCTCGGTTGGAGTTAAAAACTAGAAGTGAGTTAAATGCAGGTCAAAAACGGGTCAACACTATGGGTTGGAAATGGAAACACATGGATTCTGATGGGTTTATTAAGGCTAAAACGAAGCCATTTCGGTGAGGGTATAAAATGTTAGTTCCAAACTTTTTTTTTCAGATTTCGCATTCCTTCTTTCTCTCTTCCCCTTTCTTTTTTCTCTCTCTCTCTTTAAAACAGATGAACTTCGGTTAAACCCTCATCGAATTTTAGAAATAGTCATCAAAATTTGGGTTGATTCATCGAAAGTTCACCAAAAAATTCAAGCTTGCTGAAATCTTCAATTGAATTCTGTGATGCTTGTCAAAAAATTCAACCAACATAAAAAATTCACCAAAAAATTCAATCGACATCGAAAAATTCATCAAAATCTGAAAAATTTTGTCGAAATCTGGGAATTTTCTAAAATTTTTCAATAATCTTCAATTTTTTTTTTTATTTTTGTTGATTGCTCTGCTTTTTGCCTTTCCTACGTGCTTTCCCTCTATTTTCTATCTATGCTCTTTCTATGTTTTTTATCTATGATTTGTGTTTCTATGGGAGCATCTATTTATAAGGTTCTGATCAAAAAAACCTTATACCTGAATAGAATTTAATTTCTTTTTAATTTTAACTTCACTCTTTAAATCCAGTTTAAACTCCTCATACATACAGTTTCACATAAATTCAATTTGCCAAATTTTTTTCATTTTTTTAATTAACAAAAACCAGATTGAGTAGAACCTCGGATAGATTGGAGTGTCTACATCTGTTTCTTTATAAAGTTTCTAATTCTACAAACAAATTTATAAAGTTTTTTTCTTTTCTTCTTCTACTAGATTAATATATTACTTTTATAGATATACCTTTTATCCCTTCTAAAAGGGTACGATGTCTAACTTGAGGGATGAGACTTGAAACACTCATTAAAAGGAAAAACTAGCTAATAATTGACATACTAACAACTAAGGGTAAACTGATTTATGAAGTTTAATCGGCTAAATTATCTTCTGAAATTGGAGTCATTACTCGACAATTCATCCTGATCCTAACAAAATGAAAAGCTTTGAAGGATACAGATAAGTTGCATGCCTTTGAGAGACTTGATGTAAATGCAGAATATTATTTCAAAACTTATTATTGGTTAGTTTTGAATATATGTTATTTGAATATATCAATTAATTTGTTTTTCATTTTAGATAAAGTTTTAGATTAAATTGGATGACGACTATGTTAAGACATTTGTCTTGTCAATTTTATCGATTTCTTGACAAGGCCTATTCTTTAATAGAGGGTAAGACCTGATTTAAAATTTTGATATGCATAAAATGGATTAGTTTAATTTTTATATTTGTTTTTATCTTATTGTGTGTATATTGTGGTTTGTTTTTATATTTGCTATTAATTATTTATTACAGCTCAAGTGATACAAACTCACCATCAACATAATCACTCTCGACACAAGATTTGGACTGAGAGCTTGAAGATAAAATTTCGATGGCTACATATTTCATAATTTTGATACCCTCTTTTTTTTTAAACAATATTATTTCAATATGATTTTAAGATAGACTTGAGAGCATGTACTACATTTAAAAATCAATTCAAATATTTGGTGGCTTTTCAAGAACACTATAAAGGATTATTTTACAAAAATGACTATAACAATTTTATTTTATATATAGGATTTAATGATGTTAATTGTGTCACCAATACTATGACGATTTACCTTTCGTCACTAATATATCAAATTTTATCATTTATTTTGTGATGATTATAGCATTTAATAACATTTATTTTCATATGTAGCTGACAAAATCTAATGTCACAAAAAAAGCATAAGATGGTGTTTAATTTTATTGTCATGTTTGACGTTATCTTACAATCGTTTGTGACGTTAATTGTGCCACTAATGCTTAAATGGTTTATCTTTTGTCACTAATATATAAGATTTTATTATTTATTTTATGATAATTATAGCATTTAATGACATTTTTTTCATAAATAACTTACAAAAATTAACGTCATAAAAAAATCATAAGGTGATGTTTGATTTTATTGTCATATTTGATATTATCTTACAAATATTAGTGATGATAATTATGTCACCAATACTGCAACGATTTATCATTCGTCACTAATTTATCAAATTTTATCATTTATTTTATAAGTTTTTTTCATAAATAGTTGACAAAATTTAATGTCACAAAAAAACGACATAAGATGATGTTTGATTTTATTATTATGGTAGATTCATAACATGTGATGATATTTTGGTATTATTACATTTGATTTTTAACGATGGTGCAAACGTGACGAACGTAATGATGTTTAATTTTTTATCACAAAATATATATGATGATAAAAAATAAATATTTAATTACATTATTCTATGTGTCACTAATAACTAAATTTGTTGTAGTGAGATAAGATAATTTATTTATTAATTAAAATTATTTTTTTAAAATTAATATAATTTAAATTATTGATATAATTTTTAATGATATAATAAGATATATACATTTAATCTCATAAATAAAAAATAAATTTTTTTATTTTTAAAAAGATGTTTAATTTTTTTATGATTTTATTTATTTTTAAATATAAATTAAATATAATATAAAATAATTTTTATTTTATTTTATTTATAATCATACGCATCAAATAGGCATTTTAAAATATTATCTCCGATGCTTTCTAATCTTTCTCTTGGTAACAATCATATACATTGTCATATTAACCTGTAGGAAACTCCACAAATACAAAACCAGAGATGACGTCAATATATTTTAGCCAATAAAAGTTTATTCCAAGCAAAGCTAGAACTCCAACTGCTAAGTCAAGACTTCGCATCAAAATCAAACTAATGAATACGAAATCTCCTAGCTAGCACTGTTAGGCTAGCATAATTCAGCTATCAAAGCCACAAGTCTGAGATAATTAACTCATAATAAATGCACCACCAAATTTCGTCATCTGAAGTCAAGGGATAACGGCGATCCTCCCGATTCTAAAAAACAAAAAAAATCAACATTTTCATCCCTTGACTTTGAAATTTTTGGTGCAGTTGAAATTTGTAAAAATGGACGGTTAGCTGAGGACGTGTGACAACTTGTTACGTTGCCGTAGAGAACAAATGAAGTGGAAGGATTTGACCACGCCTGAAATGCGTGAAAGATGGGTTCACCTTCACAATGTTAAAAGCTGAAAGGAAAATGATAGTTTTGCACTTTTGCTTGGATAAATCAATTTTCTCAAAGTGAGGTAGAAGCCAATTAATCATTTAGTAGGATCTTGAAACCTTGAACTTACCAGCAGCGTGAACGGAAACAAGGGACTCAGCAGGTTCTTTCAAGCAAAGATTATGGCGGAGATAGTTTTGGGTCCCCTGCTACAGGTTGTCTTTGAAAAACTAGCCTCTCGGTTCCTGAAAGAGATTGCTAATCGTTGTGGGCTCAAGGATGAAATCAAGAAGCTTCAACGTGCGTTGCGCACAATCCAGTCCGTGCTTCAAGATACAGAAGAGCGGCAAGCTGCAGATAAAAGTTTGAAGTTGTGGTTAAGTGAGCTTAAAGAGGTAGCTTTTGATGCTGATGACTTGCTTGAAGAGTTTGGCCCGGAGGCTATGATGCAAGAAAACGACAGTAGCTTGACTGAGCAGGAGAGCAGCATTGTTCCCTCTTTGAGACCTTTCATAACATATCTTAAAAGGTTGCCTGAATTAAAGAAGATTAGGGAGAGACTAGATGTGTTATTGGAAGAAAGGTCTAATTTCAAGCTCAAGAAAAAAGATGGTGAGAAAGCGATTAAAAGTGAACAGAGAAGAGAAACTGGTTCTTTTGTGATTGAATCTGAAGTTATAGGGAGGGAAGACGATAAAGAAAAGATAGTAGAGATGTTACTGTTAACCACTGAGAGAAGAGCTATTGAGTTTGTCTCAGTTATACCCATAGTTGGTTTAGGCGGCCTTGGTAAACCCACACTTGCTCAACTAGTCTATAATGATGAAAGGGTGATAAGAAATTTTGAACTGAGGACGTGGGTATGTGTTAATGATGATTTTCATGTGAGAAAGATTGCTAGCTTGATGATAGAATCTGCAACCAGGAGAAGATGTGAAGATCTCATGGGGATGGATGCTGTTCAGTCTCAACTACGAGACTTATTATTCAGGAGAAGATATTTGCTTGTATTAGATGATGTATGGAACGAAGATGTGGATGAATGGGATAGGCTTAAAAGTTTGCTCAAGTTAGGCGCAGAAGGAAGCAAAGTCATAGTCACAACAAGAAGTGCAAAGGTTGCAACAATTATGGGAACCGTCTGTTCTCACCATTTGAAAGGTCTGTCCCATGATGACTGTTGGGCTTTGTTCAAGCAACGCGCCTTTGCAAATGATCAAGAAGACTACCCAAACCTGTTGCCAATTGGGAAACAAATAGTGAAAAAATGTGGGGGTGTTCCTTTAGCAGCAAAGACGCTAGGGAGTCTAATGCGCTTCAAAAGAAAGCCAGAGGAATGGCTATCTGTGCAGGAAAATGATCTTTGGAATGTTTGCGAAACTGAAAATGGGATATCACCAGCCCTACGGTTGAGTTATAGTCATTTGCCATCACATCTGAAAGGATGCTTTATGTACTGCTCAATCTTTCCTAAGAATTATGTTATCAAGAAAGAGAAGTTAATCCATCTTTGGGTTGCGGAAGGCTTAATTCAATCATGTGAATACCCTATGAGAGGAACTCGATCAAGTGAAGAAAGAAAATCTCCTGAGGACGTTGGGAACGATTATTTTAATGACTTGATTTGGATTCATTTCTTTGAAGAGGTGAAGAAAAACAGTGATGGTGATGTAATAGAGTGTAAAATGCATGATCTTATTCATGATCTTGCAAAATCTGTTGCTGGAGAAGAGTTTTTCATATTTGAAGGTGATTGCCTACCAAAAAATCTGCTAGAGTTCGATACTCGTCTGTGGTTTGCCATTCTGAATCATTTACTATTCTAGAAGCCTTATATGAAGCAAAGAAGTTGTGAACTTTTTTTTTTTTTCCAACGGTGACTCTGGTGAAGTCCCAGCCAAACTGTTTTCAAATTTTAGGAAACTACGAGTCCTAGATCTGGGTTATAGTGGCATCAAAAGGCTGCAAAGCTCGGTTTCTTGCTTGAAGTATTTGAGGTACCTCGACCGATCAAACACCTTTATCACAACTTTACCAGAAACTATATGTAGCCTCTGCAACTTGCAGGTTTTAAACCTTTCAGGTTGCTCTGATTTAACCAGCCTGCCAAGGAGCTTAGCTAGACTGTGCATGCTAAGACATCTGATTATAAATGATTGTGAAAGGTTAACTTGCTTGCCAGATTACATTGGTGCACTATTTCAACTTCGGACATTGCCAATCTTTTTTGTATCAAAGGAGAGTGATAACTTTAAGCAGTTGAAGAGACTGCGGCTTAGAGGAGAGCTGACAATCAGGAACTTAGAGAATGTTAAACAAGAACTAAAAGGCATAATCTTGGAAATGAAAAACCTTCATTCGCTGGAGTTGTCATGGGGAGATGATCATGATGGGCAGAACTCGAGTGTTAGAAATGATTCTAATTGCAGACTGGGTGAGAAAGTGCTTAACTGCCTGCAACCACCCCAAAATATAAAAAATTTGTCTATAAAAGGTTACCCAGGAATCCATCTTCCAAGATGGATGAATACTCTTGCACTTCCTTTTTTAACTAAAGTACTGTTGATCAACTCCAAAAGATGTGAACATGTCCCTGCTTTAGGTAACTTTCCAGTCCTAGAGACTATCCACATGCATGGAATGGATGCTGTGAAGAATATTGGCAGTGAGCTCTATGGTGAAGACAGAAAGAAATCGTTTGCATCGTTAAAGGAGCTATCCCTCATTGACTTCCCTAATTTGGAATTCTGGTGGAGTATAAGTGGAGGCGAAGAATTTCCCTCGCTTGTCAAATTAACCATCAATAAATGTCCTAAGTTGATGAATATGCCAATGTTTTCATCTCTTAGGCATTTGGAGTTCCATAACTGCCATGAAACGATACTAGGGTCAGCAGTAAATATAACCTCACTTTCTGTCCTCATTATCAATGTTTTCACTGGACAGTTGATTCTATTAGATAACTTGCTTCAGAACAATGTTCATCTCATGTCTCTAGCTATCAGCTCTTGTCCCAATCTTTGCTGCATCCCTCCTAGTTTGGGGAACCTTGTCTCTCTAAAATCATTGACAATTCGTTGGTGTGAGGAGCTCTTATCTTTGCCACTGCAATTGCAAAACCTCACCTGCCTGCAGTCTCTGGAGATCAGTGAATGTCATAGCCTTTCAGCTTTACCCCAGAGCATAGATGGGCTAATCTCCCTTAAATATTTGTCCATTGAGAACTGCAGTAACATAAGATTGTTACCCATAGGACTGCAACATCTTAGTTCTCTTGAACACTTAACGATTATGTACTGTCCAAGTTTGGTGTCTTTGCCAACTGACTGGCATGACCTTTCCATGCTGAGGAGTTTGTGCATTTTATGCTGTCCAGAGCTGTCATCTCTGCCTGAAAGTATTAAACATGTCACGACTCTGCAAAATCTAGAAATCCACGGTTGTCCTGGTTTAAATGTGTTGCCAGAGTGGCTTGCAAATCTTTCACTTCTTAGATCTTTGGCGATATCAGATTGTCCCAACATGACATCACTTCCAGATGGTCTTCAGTGCCTGAGCAACCTCCAACGTCTTTCCATTCAAGAATGTCCAAGGCTTGAAGAGCATTGCCAGAAAAATATAGGTAAGGACTGGCCAAAAATAGCTCACATTGCCCATATTTACATCGGATCACCGGAGGTCAGGAAAGAGAATGTTGCTAGCAGCTCATTGCGCTGAAGTAGAATACAGATCAGAACCTCTGGTCATGCTCTTGGTATGTCAGACTTCATTCTCCTCTTTTAATTGCCTCTCATTCATGTAACTTTTGACAATGCTCAATAGAATATTCTTGAATATATTTAAAAATATCAATTTTTAAATATTTTTTTAAAAATTCAATCCTTCTGAATCTAATGGGCCAAGTATTGAGCAGGGGTTTTGAAAGACCAACCGAACTATTTATTATTATTTGGTTCTTCTAACTTGATATGAAATATTTTAGATTATTCAAAAAAAAAAAATGAAATATTTTCGATAATTGTTACTTATTTTAATATGTCTTATTAATATTTATAACGAAACATATTTAAAATTATGTCCATTTTCATTTGTAAAAGAGTTTTCCGTTTCTATATAAAATTATAAATATAAAGTTATTTATTTGTTCAAATATAATATATATATATATATATTAATTTTTAATTGTGTCAATCTGATTAGTATAGCTTATTATTTTACAAAAGCGAGAATAGAGAGATGTAATAGAGATCTAACAATTAAACAAACATCCAATAAAGTACATAGAACATGTTGGGAGAGAACTTTGAGAGTATTTCAATATGTTGTACAACATTTGCTTTGAATTTTTGTAGGAACAACTAAGAACTAAGAACCTGGATCTGAATATTGGCTCCTTGAGAGTGAAACTCACAGCAGAGGCCTTGAAAGAAATTTATGATGCTGCAGCCATTAAAGAATAGCAGAGCATGAGGAAAGCATAATGGAAGTTTGCAAACACTCCCCCACCCTCTCAAGTTTTTGGGCTTTAGAATTTGAACCTGTATTATTAGAATTAAGAATTTAATATTCTATCAATGGATTATGCAGTTATTAATTAATACATTTTGTATTTAATTACTGTCCCTTTTGTTTGATATAAGCAAGTGTGACACTTCATGTCAATAATAGTAAAATCTATTTTCATTTTTAACAATATTAGACGGGCAGATTTCTGGTTACTTCTGAAAATTGCATTTCAATTAGAAGCCCAACTTCTCATCACCAAAAGGCGTAATTATAGTCCCCAAGCCTGAAGGTCCTGAACCACCATGGCTACAGGAAGAGGAAACATGAGTGTTCACAGTTTGTCAAATGTGCTTTTGTAAAATTCTACGTTCATGCAGTTTGTTGCGAATCTAATGGCTTTTACTCCATTCTATAGTACTAGTTCAAGTTGTCCAACAAAGGCAGCCTCAACTTTCAACCACTCCTTTCTATACCCTTTGCTCTGACTTTTCTTTGTCATTATAAAAACTAAAAAGGGAAATTAATGGAGAGGATCGCACTTTTGTCTGCTTGCGGGACAAATTTTGTGTGTTTTGTGGTGAGTTGAATCAAGTTTAACAGGAAATAATTGGTGCTGTAAATATTTTTTTATGTTTATTTTGTTTGTATATATACAATAAGGATTTAATTGAAATTTTTTGGCATACAATTAACTTTTGTTTGATAATATTTTATATCTGTAAAATGAAATCACTAAACATCTTTTTAACAAGGGATAAAAGTATTTATATATGGTCAACGGTATCAAATATTTATAATAATATATGAATATTATTATTAAAAATTTTAAAATTTTTAATTTAGTCGTTAATAAAATATAATAATGTGATTCGAGAATAGTATATAGATTCAATATGTTATGGTGAATTGACTAAATATTTACCTTTTCATTTGCGGAAAGATTGAGTATTAACTTCTGATTGGCTTGTGATAAATACGCGGAGGAAATTTAACAGGTCAATTACTTGGAAGTACCCAGGAAACTGGAAAACAATGGCGGCTCATGATGTCTTCCAATTTCAACCACATGAAAATTAAAAATCACTGAAATGTTTTTGTTAAATTTATCCAAATTAACAATTTATTTTCTTGAGAGAAGCAAACATGTGCAATCATCATTAATATTCATCATCTCCATTTATCTTTAACGTTGTAAACTTTCCTCTGTTCCTTTATTGTCCCTGTCAATGGCGGAAATAATTGTATCTCCTCTGCTACAGGTGGTCTTCGACAAGTTGGCCAGTCCTTTACTAGAAGAGATTGCTAACAGACTTGGCCTCAAGAAAGAGGTCAGGAAGCTTCAACGAACCTTGTACGTAATACAAGCAGTGCTTGCAGATGCAGAAGAGCAGCAAATGAGTAATAGAGCTCTGAGAATTTGGCTAACTGAGCTCAAGGAAGTTGCTTACGAGATGGAAGATTTGCTTGATGAGTTTTCTCTTGAAGCTATGCAATCTAGGAATCAGGGTGGCTTTGCTGAACAGGTACGCTCCTTTTTACCTTCTCTGGTACAAGAAGCAGCAGGTTGTTTCGATTTGTTACCTAGATTAAAGCAGATCAAGGAGACATTGGAATTTTTAGCAGAACAGAAGTCTAGTTTCAATTTGAGAGATGCTAATATAGGTAGCAGAAGAAGAGGGAGAAGGCAAACTGGGTCATTAGTCGTTGAATCAGAAGTTTTTGGGAGAGAGGAGGATAAAAGTAGGATAATAGATCAATTGCTTTCAAGCAATAATGCAACTTTGGGGGATATCTCAGTTGTTTCCATTGTTGGTTTAGGTGGTCTTGGTAAGACAACGCTTGCTCAGTTAGTCTACAACAATGACATGGTAGCAACACATTTTGATTTAAAGATCTGGGTCTGTGTCAGTGATGATTTTGATGTAGGAAAAATTATGATCTCAATCATTGAATCTGCCAGCAAAAATAAATGTGACATCTTTGGGATGGATGTATTGCAGTTTCGACTACAAGAACTACTACTGGGGAAGAGATACTTGATTGTGTTGGACGATGTGTGGAATGAAGATGACAGTGAATGGGAAAAGTTAATGATGTCAATGAGAAGTGGTGTGGAGGGAAGTAGTATCATCGTCACTACACGTAGTAAAAAGGTGGCATTGATGATGGGATCAGCTTACATACATCAGTTGGAAGGTCTAACTGATAATGATTGCTGGGCTTTGTTCAAGCAACGAGCTTTTGGCAATAATGAAGAAGATCACCAGAACTTGATTCCAATTGGTAGGCAAATTGTGAGGAAGTGTGGAGGTGTCCCTTTAGCTGCAAAGACTCTAGGAAGCCTAATGCGCTTCAAAAGGGAAGAAAGAGATTGGTTGGTTGTCCAGGAGAGTGACCTTTGGGAAGTATCTCATAGTGAAAATGGAATTTTACCTGCCCTAAGATTGAGTTACAGTCATATGCCATCACATCTGAAAGCCTGCTTTGCTTATTGCTCGATACTTCCGAAGAACTACATAATCAAGAAGGAGAAATTGATCCAGCTCTGGATTGCAGGAGGTTTAATTCAATCGCGAGAAGGAAGAAAGTCACTGGAATTTATTGGAAATGAATATTTTGATGATTTAGTGTGGATGTTTTTCTTTCAAGATATTCATAAGAGTGACAATGGCAATATAATTGAGTGTAAAATCCATGATCTCATTCACGATCTTGCACGATCAATAGTGGGAAATGAATTCAGTATGCTGGAGCATGATAATGTAACAGAAGATTTATTCCAAACTCGCCATTCATCAGTGGTTTGTAATTTCAGCTTCTATACAATTCCAGAACTTTTGTATGAAGCAACAAAATTGCGAACCCTCATCTTATTGCTCCCGAAAGGTGACCTTGGCGAACTCCCTTCTAGGATCTTTTCAAGTTTTAGGTATTTGCGGGTCCTTGATTTAAGCGGCAGCGGGATAAAAAAGCTGCAGGATTCAATTTCCTCCTTCATATTTTTGAGATATCTTGACATCTCTAACACCCATATAGAATATTTGCCTGAAAATGTTTGCGGTCTTTGCAATTTACAGGTGTTGAACCTTTCTGGTTGCTATAATCTCATCGAATTACCCGGTGGCATGGCCAAAATGTATAGACTGAGACATTTGATACTAAATGGCTGTGAGAGATTAACCAAAATGCCAGCTTGGATAGGAAAACTTCAGCATCTTCAGACGTTGTCGATGTTTATTGTGGGAAGGGAAGTAGGTCAACACCTTAACCAACTGCAAAATCTAAACCTGGGTGGAGAACTTTACATCAGACAATTAGAGAATGTGAGAGATGCAGCATATGCAATGGAAGCTGACTTGGCAGCAAAGCGCAACATTCAGTCATTGACTCTATGTTGGGAAAACGATATTAATGGTCTAAATGGGAATGTTGCCAATAATGATATGCTAGAAGAAGTGCTCAATCACCTCCAACCGCATAAATATCTGAAAAAGTTAACCATAAAAGGGTACCAAGGAATCCGTTTGCCTAGATGGATGAGTGTTCACAAACTTCCAAATATAAGTGAACTCAGCTTGATAAACTGCCGGAGATGTGAATATCTCCCTATTTTGGGTCAACTTATCTTCCTTAAGGTCCTGTACTTACAAGGGATGGATGCAGTGAAGAACATCGGAAGAGAATTCTATGGTGATGTCACTGGAACACTGTTTCCGTCATTGACAGAGCTAACACTCGTAGATTTTCCTACTTTAGAATCTTGGTGGAGTTTCAACAGGAAAGAAGAATTCCCTTCTTTGGTCAAGTTGACACTCATCAAATGTTTCAGGTTGCAAAATCTGCCATGCTTCCCATCTCTTCATCACCTGGAGTTACGCAGCTGCAATGAGATGGTGTTGCGGTCAGCATCCAACCTAACTTCCCTAAACATCCTTATCATTGATGATTTTGCAGGGCAGTTGGTCTTCTTGGAAAATTTGCTCAAAAACAATGCTCTTCTCATGTGTCTTGGGATTAGCTCTTGCCCAAAGCTTCAATCAATCCCTCCAAGTTTGGGAAAACTCATCAAACTTAAATCATTAGCTATACGCTGGTGTGAAGAGCTACATTCATTACCTCAAGGATTGCAAAACCTCTCTTCCTTGGAGTCTCTGGAGATAATTGAATGCCCTAGTCTTATTTCCTTGCCGGAGGATATACAAGGCCTGCGCTCTCTTCGATCATTATCAATTGAGAACTGCAGTAATCTTAAGTCCTTACCAATAGAGTTGCAATTTCTGACAGCCCTTGAGCACTTAACGATAATGTACTGTTCAAATTTGGCTTCTCTACCTGAGAGTTTCCAGCATCTGTCCAATCTCAAGAGTTTATCAATTTTGAACTGTCCAGAGCTGAAATGTCTTCCGGAGGGGTTACAATATGTCACCTCACTGCAGAATCTAGAAATTCGTAGCTGCCACGGTCTGGTGGCTTTGCCAGCATGGGTAGCAGAGCTTACCTCACTCAGATCTTTAGCATTATCAGACTGTCCTAATCTAACTTCCCTCCCTATTGGTCTTCAATCTCTTAGTTCCCTTCAGCATTTGTCTATTCTAGAATGTACAACTCTGGAAGAGAGGTGCAAGAAGGATATGGGTGAAGATTGGCCTAAAATAAGCCATGTCTTACATGTCTATATAGGAGGATCACGAGATCTAGCGAGCAGCTCATCTCATTGAGGTATAAAATTTCCTTGATTGCTTTTGCTACCTGTTATGTCAGTTGTTTATTTTCTAGAGTGTTACTAAGAGTTGTTTTCTTATCTTGAACAAACTGCAGATCGAGAGCTGCAATTGCTTACTAATGCAGTTCTATCAAGATCAATGACTTCAGCATGTGATGATTGGTGTTTATGAAGATGATTCTGCACATCTCCATCATGCTCAAGAATCACCTCCCCCCCCCCCCCCTTTCTCCATTTCTGTAAATTATGGTATGAAAAATCTGTTTACAGTTAGCCGTAGGCCCCATAATGCAGCTTTCTCACCGTAGAAAATCATGGCTGACAGAATATGATGATGCTTTCATAGAAGCTGTTGCAATCAATAACAAGGATACAAACAGCAGTTAACTGGTTTCAATTCCTAGAATTCAAACTTTGGCAGGAAAAATCACTGTGGAAAAAATTATGTTGCACTATTTTGAGTTTTCTGCAGATGATGTTTAAAGAAAAAAGAAAAAAATAAAAATAATACATCAATTAATACTGTAAAAAAGAGTTTTTGCCAGCTAGTCATTTAAAAACATCAAAACATAATAACAAAATCTTTTAAACTTTGAATTCCTTTATTTTTTTGAAAATTAACTTCGATTTAATTTAATTTATTAGGTGTGGATGTTTTAATTTTCTTTTCCCATATATTCTTATGAAAGGGGAATATATCTGCTCATAAAATAGGCTAAAATATTAATAAAATCTTTAAATTATTCCACTTTTTTAAATAAATATTTATATTTTTATTGTCTTTAAATAATTTTTTTTGTTATTTATATTTAAATGAACTATTATTTAAAAAAATTTATGTTAAAAATTAATTAGGAACAAACTAAAAAATAAAAATTTATTTTGATATAAATTAGTTATTAAAAATTTATTTGGGTGTAAATTTAAAATTTAGTTGAATACAAAAAATTATAAGAATTTATTTAAAAAAAGTGATAAATTTTGATTTTTTTTTATAAATTTTAACCTGTAAAAAACAATATAAAAGTCGCAATTTACCAAGGGGCGCATGTTAGCAAAAACGCAATGCAAGAAGCCTGCGTTGACCCCATGTCCTTAAGGCGACTTCAAACCCTATGTTCCCCACGAGCCACGACACCCATTTACAAAAAAAAAAAAATCATAATTTTCTAAAATTTTATTTTCTTCTATCTCTGTGGCGTCTAAAAATTTTTGATATACTCCACCCTCCCCTCCAAACCCCTTACCCCTCAAAACCCTAACCCTATGCCCTTCCAACAATTCCCACCCAAAATCGATCAAAATTTTTCAGGGGGAGGCCGAGGCGGAAGTCGAAGCAATGGTCATTGTGGATTCTAGAGACCAAGCCCTTTCTCTCCTCACCGCCGCGAATAACCACGCCGATTTGGCGGTGAAGCTGTCGTCTCTTAAACAGGCCAAGGATATTCTTTCCTCTCTCGATTCATCTTTTGCTGCCGACCTCTTCCCTTACCTCGCTGACCTCCAGCGTTCTCCTTACAGTCTCGTTAGAAAATTTCTTATCGAGTGAGTTTCAAACCCTAATTCTGCTCGTTCTTTATGTTTGTATTAATGTTTTACAATTTTTTATTCTTTTTTTAAATCCTGCCACTACATGCTTAACTGTTTCGATTCTTTGTTTTGACATTAGGCTGATTAATAACCTGCATTTTTCAGTCTGTCGTGTTTTTTGACTTTGTGAAAAATTGGAAATTTTTGTGTTAAATTTATGAATTACTCATCTAATTGCTTAGAAAAGATCGCTTTACTTTGTCCTCTGATAAAGTGTTGCTAGGTTCCCAATATTGTACCTGGAATTTTGTTTTACGTTTTTGTCTATGGTTGGCAGGATAATTGAAGATATTGCATTAAAAGCGATAGATCATTGTTCTATACTAGTACCTGTGTTAGTAGCATTTTTGAGGGATGCTGACTCCGATGTTGTGCGTCAATCTATTGCTTGTGGCAGAAATTTCTTCTGTAACGTTTTGGAAGAAATGGTGTTACAGGTTACTTTCTACCTTTATAAGTAAACATGTAGTCCTAACTTGGATTCTTTTAATGATTTTTTTCCTTTTGCAATAATGTTTTTTGTCTCCTTGCAGAATTTGAGTGCAATGCTTTTAGATTTTGGACACGTTTTTTGAACTATTAAAGATTTCTGCTGGTTTTTGGTTATTGTTTTTCAAGTTATTTTGAGTGTATGGTAGTATGTTTAATCACTTAGTGAATGTGTGCTTTCATTATTAATTTAAATTAACTCCAAAGAAATGATGATAGGATCCCTTTATCTCACATTTTGTATTTTCTTATTCAATTCATCTGTCAAACTATCTGGTTTTCTTATCTACACGTAAAATTGTTCACTTTTTCCTAAAAATTATAGTTTCAGCAGCATGGCAAAGTTGACCGGTGGCTTGAAGAACTATGGACGTGGATGGTTAGGTTCAAGGAAGGCGTGTTTTCCATTGCATTGGAGGTATGTTATATTTACTTTAGCTTTCCAAATTCTAAACTTGTTTGCTAATTTTCAGTGGTTGACGGCATTGTAATATTTTGACCAGGTTAGATACTGTTTGATAAATTGAAATATTAGATGCTGAATTTTTAGTACTGAATTAATTCTATGAAAACTGTTTGGTTTGTTGTTGAAAATTTAAATACTATATAGATTTTGCTTGAGTTTATTGAAAAAAAAATAGTTTAATAGAGATTTTAAATCTACAAGAGTTACAAAAAATGGCATAAAAGAAAATTTAATTAAAACATATGGGCAATATAATGAAATGATAGTTTTTTAAAATATTATTGATAGAATGCATTAAGGTTTTAACTACTTAAAACATTTGGCAGGTTTCAAGTAGAATTTTCAATTAAGTGGTGCCCATAATGAGTAGCCAAACACGGTTGAAACCTTAAATCACTGCAAACTAAAATCAAACAACACTTTTGTTCTGACGGGCTTCATTCATTTAATAAAATATTGGATAAGTCCATTCTTTTTATTTCTGTCTTCCTTTCACTTGGGGAAAGCAGTTGGGTGGCTGGACTTGCAGAAAGGAAGCTTTTATATGAGTAGCTTCTTAAGGTTAGCAATAAGAAACAGTTACTGGAAATTAGTTCTTTTTTAATGTCAATGTTTACAATATAGAGAACCTGTATGTTAGAAAGGTATTTTATTACTATGAGATGTGTGATCAAAATGACAAACCATAAGTTTTTGGGAATTTCTTTCTTAACACTTATTAGGTGAGAGTTGGGCAAATAATTAAATGTTTATTCATGAGGTGGTGATGGATCCATGAGAAAAGTTTTGTGTGCTAAAATTCATATCCTGAGGCATTCCTTATTCGTCTAACTGTCAGCTAGCATCTATAATGCGCATAACTTGGAGCCTTGATGTGAGCAATTGGCTCTTTAAAATTGGTGAAGGAGATTGTGCTTTTGGGATGCAGTTAAAAGGCGAAAAGATTGCTATTCTTGATGTTTTATTATTTGAAGGTTCTGAAAAGCAGGATGAGAAGTCAATTTTGGTCCTTCTAAGAAGGGAAAATATGTTTTGCTGTCTTTTCTTATTTGTTCTCTCCCTTTATTTATTTTCTTTTTCTCGGGGGGTGGGTTGGGGGGGGGGGGCTCTAGTTGTTGGCTTGACTAGTAGTATTTGATGGTTTTTGTATACTCATGTTCATTTCTTTTCCCTCATTTCTGTAACTCTTCTGTAAATTTATTTAGTTGTGTATTGAGAATTACTTAATTTTATAGTTAAAGCACTTGGTATTTACAACTTACTAACCATTTGCAATCCATGTTTCTTTTATTTAAATTTGTAGCCTGGTCCGGTTGGGACAAAGTTGCTGGCGCTGAAATTTTTGGAGACATATGTCTTACTTTTTACAGCTGACAACGTTGATTCTGAAAAATTTGTTGAAGGTATTGCATTCCCATTGTTAAGGCTTCAAAGTTCTCTAGGACATGATTTGGTTTAAGGCCCATACTGCCGTGTTTGACTTTTTGGGTTATTTGTAGGACTTTCAATTTTTTATGTCATTCATGGAACTTCCATATTGATATATTCTAGTGGCTGGTTTCTCTGGAAACTTATTCTTTTAATGTTTCTCTAGTTACCAGAGGAAGTGGATGGACTTTTAATGTATCATGGCTAAGTGGTGGTCATCCTATTTTGGATCCAGTTGCGCTAACAACAGATGCAAACAGGACTCTTTTCGTTTTACTGGACATGTTGCAATCAGCCAATAGTCTCCCTGGCTGTGTAACAATCACTGTTGTCTATTGGTGAGTTTGCTGTCACCATTAGTCAATTGTTTTTATTTATTCTACAGTTTGAGTCTTTTTCTTCTGAATTTATGGTTTTCTTTGTTTTCTTTCTCATTGCAGCATTATTGTGAATACTTCTCACTGCCTAGTTTTTGAAAAAATCTGGAAATGTGGAGTTTAAAATCGTGAGAGGGTCATGAAACTGTACATGATATTGCTAACTATTTTTGATTATTTAGCTTCTTAGATTAGGACATATGATGGTTTGAATGGAATTGCAAAAAAAATTGTTTGTTTGTTTTGGAATTGATAAGCGTCGGTATCAAATCTCAGTTGGTCAATAATGCTGTACAAACTGCCCTTTGTTTTTCCCATTAATGTTAGTGCTGGGAGCTTTATTTGCAGCTTCATTGTGCTTTCCTTTTTATTTTATCTTTTGAGTCCAAAGAGATGTCATTCCCTGTCATATCTGAAGAGCACTTTCAAGCTAGGAAGTGACAGTGTCTTTTAATGCTACTTTTCCATATGCAGACTTATTGATACCATTTACTATCCATACCTGATCAAATAATATTAAATTTTATAATATGGGGACTGCACTGCATTTAGCATTTGCCCTATATTTTACCATCTTTAAAAGTTTTGGAGGGATTGCTGAAGCTTGGAAACAGGTTGTAGTACAAGTTCGACTGCTTGTTTGTGATACCATCGCAGTATGCTGTCCATCTCTCTTTTGTGGAGTTAATGGCCTTGGATACTGCTGCATTGCTGGTTCAGATATTCAGAGTTACAGGGCTAGACAATGTTCACATTTATGCGTACTATGAAGCACTATTGGCCAATGATAGGAATGGTTAAGCGATGGATATAATGGTCAGTCAACTCATGCTGAGAAACTTGGTGATCAGGCAACGCAGTAAACTATTATTAGGGAGACAGTATTATTATTTGGGTTTCTGCTGTATATTTGTACAGCTTAAAATGTGCAAGCTACTTTAAAATGTATTGGTTATTTTACAACAGTTGATGCACATTAAATACTTTAATAATCAAAATTCTTTTTTAACTGGGGATTATCCCGCTAAATCTGCCATGTTTCCAATTTTTGGTTTCAGATTTTGTTATACTTATTGTTGTGATGCTGCATTCTTTTCATGGAGCTAAGTTTGTTGGTTTTATGGTCAACAGTAAGACTTAAGACTACGTTCTCTGCAAGCTCTTCAGCTGTTAGGATATTGGTTTAAATGCCTTTTTCTTGTAATTACTTATCTTGGTAGGTAAGTGATTGACCCTCTTTTGACATGGGTCTTTGGAATGCACTGCACTGTATGGGCACAACTTGTTGCTGTCAAGGAAATCTTTGAGTATAACCAGTGACACTTACCATCATGTCTCAACCTGTTTCTCTCTGCATTTTGGTTACGTGTAAGGGTTTTTCTTTAGGGCAAGTGGTCCTAAGTTATTATCCATGGAGTGGCATTTTTAAGCATTTAAAAAAAATGTTAACAAATAACTCAGAATTTTTGCTTTTTGTTTTCAAATGTACACTTTTTATAGGTTGTCATTGTAAAGGAGGTTTTTTATTTTTCAAAAGGGAGAGTGCATCATAATCATTTTTGTACCATTATTGTCAAAACTACCGAATTTCCTCTTAGCTTTAATCTTAGCAATTTTTTCTTTCTTCATATCACTTTAATCTCCAACCTTTTATCATATAGATGAAAAATGTATTATGTTTATTCACAACTTAACAATATAATAGGTTTTTTTTTGCCAGAAACAAAGAGAATTAGAAGAGATTTCAGAATTTGAAAGATAACCCTCAATCTTGTTACTTGCAAGCTTGTTTTAAAATTGTTCAAAATTTTTGTTGGATGAGATGGTGTGTACTTCCGGCTTGTTCATAGGTCCATTGCTACTAATATCCAGTTTATTTGTTTGGGCATGTAAATACTTGTATTGCTAGATCCAAGTGCAGTGAAGTTTTCAGGTTGCACCATCTTTTGTATGTTGAGCAGGTTTGCATGCATGTTTGGTGGCTATGTGATAAGTGCATTCACTATTTTGTTTTCTTAAAGGATAGCATCTTTAAATTGAGATCCTAATTGTTTACATTATGGGATACATAGCAGGTGGGAAAGATGGGTGATATTGTGTTATATATTGAATAGCTGGTGGACCTAACTGTCCAGAATGATCAAGAATAAACAGGCTTTGAAATGGTCAAAGAAACTTTTTTGCACTTTTAAAGCCTTTATTAGAATAAATATTTTGTTTATAAGTAGCAAATACTAAGCTTTACTTCAAATGTTAGAAAATATTATATGCCAAAAAGATAAAATACCTTGAACTGTCTGTCAAATCTGTTGGATTGTAATTTATTGACAATATTGAGCATGGTATGTACTTAGGTTCTATGATATACTTAGACATGAACTTGAAAATTCTTGAAAATTCTTGAAGGCATCTTATTGCAGTTTCAACATGGAAATAATTTAGATTTTTTTATGATGGTTGGAACCATAAGGAACTTTGAGTGATACATTTGAAAGAAGGTTTATAAAAGATACTTATTTATGTGATGTTGCATCTGTTGGTTGGTCTTTGTTTGTGCTGAAGTCTTCTGTGTATTGATTGGCTACATAGAACAGGTTTTGTTGGTAGATATGCGTAGGGGCTATATGGGAAACTTTTTTAGTAAGTTAAAGGTTATTTCGTCAGGGTTTCAGTGGTTGCATCCACTGAGGCACCTTCTTTCTGGGAAATCAGAGTAAAACCTAACATTTTATGATTTCTTGGTATACTTTTTTGTGTGACGCCCTTGAGGCTGTAGATGCAAGGGTTGGCTGCATGCCTGCTGATATTGTGATGCATGACCAAATACCTCCTTTAGTTGCATTGCAGGTTAATTTCCTCTAGTTATCAGTAAAACTGGAGGCTAATATGCCATGAAAAAATTTTGCTTCCAATGTTGCCAGTAGAATGTATTATTTTCCTTTTTTTTTTTTTTCTCTCCAATACTTTTACTGGATTGTAATTCTTGTCATCTGTTGGATTTGGGGTAATAATAACATTTTATTTTCCATAATATGTTATGTGTGTATGTTTCAACAATGCTGACCTGAACTCCTTTGGTTGACTTCTATTTTAGTTGATGTCTCTGTATATTAACTTGAATGTATGTTTTATGTAGCTTAAAATAACCATGAAGTTATAGTGTTCAAGTCTGAAGTTGCTTGAGTTTAATGATGTTTTAAAGGGCATTCCATTTGAGTATTTCTGTGGGGAAATGATTTTAACAGTTGGCAACAAAGTGACTGCTTTATGTGCCATCAAGATCATGAGTTAAAAGAGTGATGAATATGCTTTTAGACATAACTTGACCTCTTTGATATCTTAACTGTGTTCTTGAAATGCAAGGCTTGTTGAATACGGGAACTAATCTCAATAGCATGTTATTGGGAGTCAATCATTTCATAATTAGGGGAGATTTATATTTTATTATTTTTACTTCTGATTAGGGTTGAGTTGTTCAAGGATTTACTCTTTTGATTCACCACGTGTGGCCATTCTTTATTGGTTTGTTAACAAATATAAAGGAGTAAAGAAAGCATAAGGAAGAAGGCCTCTCTCTGTCCTTTTCCCTGGTTATGCATATGATGTTCCTTTTGGGCATTTATGAGGCAGATTTCATTAATAAAATTGTATCTTAACCTGCCTAGTCAGAGCATGTTCAATTTGGACTATTGGTTGACATCTCTGGTTGAGAATCTAGAAATATATACTGAAAAAACCTAAAATGGCTTAATTCTTTTAAATCCATCGTTCTTGGAGTTTATTATTAAAAAGGGTGTTTTGTGTGGAAGCACTTAGAGTAACAGTGATCAAATGGATGATGGAGGTTGCTATGATAACAGTGATATTGACAATCGACCGTAAGAGATGTTGGGAGGGCAATGGTGTTTGGTTGGTACATGTTCTTTGCTGGTGGTGTTGGTTGGTACACTCCACGGTCAAGTATTTGCTGTCACAGGCTTTCTATGCTTTATTTCTGTCTATTATCGATGACAGTTCAAATACAATTCTAAAGAAATGTTTGCTCTGCTGATGTAATGTGGATGAATGCGGGGAATTAGCTTGATCTATAGAGAGCTTTATTGGAAAGTATTGGAAACAGTCAGTAGAAAGCTTGGTTTTGCTGCAGTGGTTTATCAGAGCAAATTATAAAATGTGGGAGACAGGGAGCTTTGAAATAAATAGTTGATTTCAGGGAAACGTTATTTATCTCTTGCACGAAAGCTAGTGATTAAAACAGATATTTATGTCAATAATGGATGGTTAACCTAGGGTTTTTTCTCTTCTTTGTTGCGAAGGTCTCTGTATACTTATTGTAGTCCTTTCTTAGTTATCTTGTTCTGGAGTTACAATGTGTTGCTTTATTTTTCTGCCGTTCTTACTGTGTGCAATTGCTTTTCTGGTTTCCTTTGGGCTTGGGTACGTCTGATTACATTCTTCTTAAAAGCTCTGTGAGCGATAGAGAAAAGGAGGGGGGGGGGGGGGGGAGAGGAGAGGGGTTATTAGCTAAATTATGGTTCTACCAAAGTGGGGCTTCTAAGATTAGTGAATTGGAAATGATCTTCCTCTTAATTGTTCTATGGTGCTACTCTTACCCTCGATATTGGTATTAGAAGCTAACCTTGACCTGGACTTGTGACCAGTTGCCACATTTAACAAGATGTCTCAAATATTAACTCTATGTTTTTTTTCTTTTTTTATTGTCTAGAAATAGCTATAGATCTCACCTATTACATTTTTCATTCTTTTATTTGTTTGGTTGAGGAATTTGAATTCTTTTTCCACTGCTAGAGCTACTATTATTATTGTTTTTCTACAACTAATCCCCTTTTTTGTTTGACAGTCTAGCTGCCATAGCAAGGAAGAGACCCCTCCACTATGGTACTGTTCTGTCTTCACTGCTCGATTTTAATGCAAACTTTGAGACAATGAGGGGATTGCATAATGCCAATATTCAGTATTCCTTGAGAACTGCATTTTTGGGATTCCTGAGATGTACTTATCCAGCTATTGTAGAGGTAATTTTTTTAGAAACTTTGGACAATGCAGATACCAATTACATGAGCAAATTATATTTTTAGTAATTAATTTTTTATTTATATTATACAAATCACTAAGAATTTGGCAGCTGAATTTCAATGTTTTCTAATACTTTAGGTTTTTTAATTATCTTTACTATCCTCTCACTAAATGACTGATTGCTTTATTGGTGGAATTATTATTCAAAGGCCAAAAGGCCAATGGAAATATGTATTACAAAGGTTTTGTTGACAACTCCTGGCTTGTTGAATGTAAAAATGAAACTTATGCATGTAAGGCCAGTAATTATGAACTTTAGCGGTTGTTCAGTGCTCTTGTACCTGACAAGTTGGGCATTATTTTTTATGATCAGTCAAGAGACAGATTGCTTAGAGTTCTACGAGCAATGAATGCTGGGGATGCTGCTGATCAGGTCATCAGACAGGTTGAAAAGATGATAAAAAATAGTGAGCGTTCTTCACGGGAAACTCAGTCAGGCAGGGTAATGATCTTTTTGAAAAACTGTTTAGTACATTATAGTAGTAATAAGTTTCTGTGAGTGGTAAGAAGTACATGATAGTACTTGGTAGCTTTTACCAGTTTCTCATGTCAAATAAAATGTGTTTGACAGGATGATCAATCGTCAAGCCAAGCATATGTTTTAGGGGACTTGTCAAAGAAAAGATCTATGCCTCAGGATAATGAAGAACTAACAAATAGTTTCGAGATTGTGTCCAAGCGAATTCGCTCTGGTCCCAATTCCCACTCAATGTCACCCACTCAAATAAATGATTCTGGGCAGGATATTGCTTCTGTTAATGGCCTGTCTCCTAATCTGCCTCTTTCGGATGGTAATTTAACTCCTGTTGAGCAAATGATTGCAATGATTGGTGCTTTACTTGCTGAAGGAGAAAGAGGTGCTGAATCTCTTGAAATTCTTATTTCAAAAATTCATCCTGATCTACTGGCTGATATTGTCATCACAAATATGAGGCACTTGCCTAAAAGTCCTCCTTCATTAACAAGGCTTGGGGCATTGCCTATAACTCAACAAGCCATTTATGTAAATAGTCCAACTCAAGCTGTGCCACCTCCTGCTCCAAATTCTCTGCACCCTCCTGTTTCCACAGCACAATTGCCCTTTAGTTCAGCTGCCACAACCAGCTCATCAATATCGAATACATCCGCTGCCAATAATTCTCCTGCAGATGCCAAACGTGACCCAAGAAGGGTAACCACATTTGTCTGTCATCATTTGTTGCTTTTTAAAATATTAACCTTTCCTAGTTTTAGGATTTTTTATAATTCCACTTAGTGAGATGGAAGTTAACACTAACGTTTTCAGGATCCCCGTCGCCTAGATCCACGACGGGCTGCTGTATCTGTTGGAGTGCCATCTCCACCTGTTCTGGAGGAGGATACTGGCACTGCAATGGCTGAGTTTGATGGTTCTATTTCTAGCAAGCCTCTTTCAGTGCCAGTTGTTGAAAATCCTCCTGTGCATTCAATGTCTAACATCCGAAGTGATGATAAGATGGTAGAAGGTCCAATGGTTTCTGGTGTTCAGCAACCAGCTCCTGAAGGGGATGTTCTGGGTGGTGCGGAAGACATTGTTCCCATGCTAGAGGTCAAGGCTTCTTCCAATCCTGCACTTTCTCCATCTCATATGGTTGATGAAGATTCAGCTGAAATGAAGGCAGATGCTAAGGTGAAATATGAGACTGATGCATCATCTTTTCCAGAGTCTGATCAGAATTTCCCGGCTTCTATAAGCATATCGTCTTTGGATGAAACTGGTCAGGATTTACCTGTGTTACCACTATATGTTGAGCTAACTGAAGAGCAGAAAAGAAATGTGAGAAAATCAGCAGTTCAGCAGATCGCTGAATCATACCTGCATCTTCATTGGTCAGACGGTAACCAAATGCACATGGCATTACTTGCTCGGCTGGTTGGTCAGGTAACAGGCTATATATTCTGGTTTGTCTCTCTTCTCTGAATGTTTGCTGCTGCTGCTCTCTCTCTCTCTCTCTCTGTGACTTACCATTGTACTGTTTTTAGTCTTGAAGTTTGTTATTTTGCAAACTGCTAATGCTTTCTTAAAATCAGTATACAGTATACATACTGCATAATGTCTGGATGGCAAATTATCATAATAGATTTAGATTTTTATATAAAGGCAGAAAGTTTGTTCTGTCCACCTGCTTGAGTTGTGTGCCCAAACCCTCTCCCTTCACCATCTAAAATTACTTGAGAAGAGAGACAAGCACCTAGTTTAGAGGGAGTGAGATTCAACTATTAAATAGATAGCGTGCCAAAGGTTCTGTGGATAGCAGTCTGCCTCAAAGGCCAATAGGTTGATGGCAGCTTTTATAGTATAAACTTTTCCATTTTTTTAATGTACTGTAGTTGAAGTGCTTCATGAATATGCTGTTCACTTTGCACTGTTTATTGACCACTATTAACATAGGACAGGTTTGAGGTAGATCTACCTGTATTACTTTTTTTCTGGAATAAACTACTAGTGTGTTTTCATATGAATAGATTCAAGAAAATAAGGGATTCTTAGGCTTATGGTTATGGATAACATGGGTTTGATTTGATCAAGTTATAACGGGAAAAGAATGACAGATCTGTGTCTCAGTAACCTGAAATAAATTAATTTCATGGATCAAAAGCCTTCTAAAGATGTGCACCTTTGTCCCAAAGTGAAACTATTAGTTTCCTTTCAGGGATATCCTGAAGTAATGTCCTCCGTTTCTGGATGTGCTAACATTCTTCTTTTTTTTCCCATATCCCAAATTGATATTCCCATGCCCTAGACTTGACTATTTACTAAAATGCTCCTACATTGAAAGTTGTGCTCTTGAAAACTCACTACATTGCATAACTATGAATAACATCTACAATTATGTTGGATGATTTGACAAATTTCAGATCTGTAGACTAATAGCATTCAGTGCTATGTTTTATTAAGTGCCTATGCCAAATGACATATACAAAATCACGTGGTTATGTTTCCTTTCAGATTGATGCTGATGATGACATTGTTGTCATGTTGGGAAAACAAATTGTTGTGGATTATCAACAACAAAAGGTATTCAAGTTGTTATTTGTTACTTCTTTTGTGCTTTTGGTTTTGTCCTTTATCTTCCTTTTGTTTTGTTCTACATTTTTTAAATTTACTAGAGGGTGGTATAATAGCTTGAAAAGTATCTCTCTGTCACACACACACATAATCAGCTGTGTAGTTCTGTTTATCACATGATTTACATTTTGTTTGATCAATTTTGGTGTTATGCTTCTTTGGTGTCTGGGACCCGGTATTTTGTTTGGCCAGATAGTTTGCTTTGTATTAATTTTACAGTGTGCTAATCCTACTAATCTATTCTGGTTTGATGGCTGTTGCTTGTTTCTTGTTTGATTGTCTGTGTAGTCTTTGTGCCTCTGGTCTTCATTACCTCCACTTGATTTTTTTTCTTGTTTATTTGTTGGTCTAGAAGGAAAGTGTGAAACCAATCTTCTTGTTTATTCAATTTATTTTCTTGATGGATCTCAATACCTACTATAGTGGATGTTATCCATGTTTAGTACTAATTTCAAGGATTGTTGTTTTGACATTCAAATATAGTGGTTCTAGGCTGTTTGTCTTGGTCCAATGAGCTTATGGGGCTCAATAGATCCTGAAATTATATTACATATCTGTTTTTTACATATTGATTCTTCCTTTTCAAACTTTTGTAACATAATGTTATATTGTGATGTTTGTCAGGGTCACGAGATTGTATTGCAAGTTCTCTACCATCTATATTCTCTCACCGTTTCAAATTCCATTGATAACTCTTCATATTCTGCTGTGCTTTATGAAAAATTTCTCCTGGCAGTGGTAAGCTCTTATTTAAGTGACCCAACCTTGTAATCATTTTTTCCTGAGTAATGGATTTATCTAATATACTTTGCTTCAGGTCAAATCTTTGCTGGAAGCTTTTCCAGCCTCAGACAAGTCAGTTAGCAGACTTCTTGGTGAAGTTCCATTTCTGCCTGACTCTGCGTTGAAACTGTTAGATGATCTCTGCTATTCTGATGTGTTTGATGTTACTGGGAAAGAGATTCGTGATGCTGAGCGTGTGACACAGGGCCTTGGTGTGGTGTGGAGTTTAATTTTGGGACGTCCAAATAATCGTCAAGTCTGCTTAGGTATAGCATTGAAGGTAAGTTGGCCAAGACAAAAGTTTAGTAACAAAATGTTCATTGGTTATATGCTTTAATCTACATTTGTTGAATGCCTGTCTTATTCTCCCTTATTATTGTTGAAGTTTACCTGTGGGACAGTAGGAGGGTCCACACTTGCATGACAAATATCATTCCAGATTTTCTAGGCTATAATTTTCCACATGGAGTGGTGAAGCATCATAGAATGCATTTAGTCCCACTTCAGTTGTGTTTCTGTTCATGATTTATATTTTCTTTTTGTTGCTTTCTTATATTTGTTACTCATACCCTGATGGCAGTGTGCCGTTCATTCTCAAGATGACATTCGAGGCAAAGCTATCCGGCTGGTAAGAGAACTTCCTTGATAATAACATCCTGTGTTGCTGCTATCAAGCCTTTCAAGATTTTGGCTTTCTATTGCTAAGATGAGTCCTTTCTCAGTTTTCTAAGTTTGTATTGCTCAGGTAGCAAACAAACTTTATCAGCTGAGCTACATATCCGGGGAAATTGAGCAATTTGCAACAAATATGTTGCTGTCTGCTGTGGATCAACATGCTGCAGGTGCAGTGCTTTTAAAGTCTGGATCCATTGATGAAAGAGACGAAAGGGAGGTTAGGGATATGTTCTAAAAGCCCCTTCTTGTTTACTTTTCCAAGTGTGCCAAACTTCAATATTTAGCTGGTGCCTGATAAGGATATTATGACCATTATGTAGTATTTGTGAGATAAAAGTTGGATTAGTATATTAGGGCTTTTGATGGTGTTTGGTGCATAAGTTATTAGCAATTTTTGTTGTTTATTTTCAAGGTTTAAAAACTGCATGGACTGTATTGTGCTTTTGCTGCCAAGTTCTATTTTATGAGTTCTCTTGCGTGCCTCGTCCTGAGAATCTGAGCCATCTTTTAGCATATATCATCTTTGTTAGTCTAGTACAAGGACCTGCTCAACCTACATTTCTGCATGTCCTGGTTCATAAAAATGTGTACTTTTGGCCAGTCTTAAATTTGTTATCTCTACTTAATTTTTCTTGCTGAAAATTCCTTAGGTTGGAAGCAGGGACACATCTACTAGTGGCTCCCAACTTTTAGAGCCCAGAGCTTCTGAAATTGACTCCATGAATACAGAATCAACAAGTAATAGTGCTTCAGTAGTGTCTTTTCCTGAAGCTCAGAGACTCATTTCTCTGTTTTTTGCTTTATGCACAAAGGTTTGCTTCTGTTGACTGTTTCTTTCTGTCTTTTTACATCTGTTTGTGGTGTGTGTCTGTGTAATGTTAATGTATTTTTTTTTTCAGAAGCCTAGTCTTCTTCAACTTTCATTTGATATTTATGGGCGAGCACCAAAAATTGTAAAGCAGGTATCTCTCGTCTGTTTCCACATTGTTCATCATTTAATTATTAGGAACTGATTAGATTAGGCTGCTTGTCCATGTAATCTGTTCTCCGGTGGATGGGAGGTTTATTTAGCTTCACTGAAAATATTGCATGATTTTGTAACTTCTCACCTGATCCTGTGATAGTAATATAGTAACAGCATTTGTTACCCGCATAAGTTGTAGTGTGACTTGGTCTTTGGTTGTTAATCAAGACTGAGTTTAATTTAGGTCAAGTTATCATGAAGTTCAATCTTTTTGTTTTTGGTCCTTGGTTGGTGCCAGTTTTACCTTACCTCCTTGTTGAATGTAAGCCCAGCTGAGTGAAATTGTAGGGTTCAATGTGAAATTCTCTTTTCTTTCAATACATAACTGTGAAATTTTGTGAGAATCAATGACTGCCTTTAAACCTTCATATGGGAAGTGTAAACCATAAATACTTGCCAATCCATATGTCTAGTTATATAAGAAACTTGGGAGATTCTGCCAGATTCTGTCTAGATTGGTCACTTGCTCCATTAAACCTTCATGGATATAGGATACTTTCTTTACAGAGAAACAATGTTCTGGTTGAATAATTGAACTTTCTTTTCAGCAATGTTGTTACTTTATTTCATCATAAATATAACCGTTAGTGATACCTTCATTTGTTCTCGTTATTTGTTAATGGTGCAGGCTTTTCATCGCCATATCCCTATTGTAATAAGAGCCTTAGGTCAGTCTTATTCCCAGTTGCTCCTAATAATATCTGACCCGCCACAAGGAAGTGAAAATCTTTTGACACTGGTAGGCCCTCTATCTCCATTTCCATTGTGAAAATCTATTTCAGCTTTGGAACTCTGTTTCTTTTGTTTATTCTTGAATGACACTGATAGTGGTTTTGTTTTCTGGCAAGGTGCTGCAAATACTGACTCAAGAGACAACTCCTTCTCCTGATTTAGTAGCTACTGTGAAGCATTTATATGAAACTAAGCTGAAGGTTTCTATCCTACTGTCTTTCCTATTATTATATTTCTGCCACATGAACCCTTGCTTATGACTGTTTACTTGCAGGATGCTACCATCCTTATTCCAATGTTATCATCGCTTTCCAAGAATGAGGTTTGTTCTGAGTTTTCCTCTTTTTCTTTCTTTGTTTAATCACTTAGCATGACTGTGTATGAGCATTTCAAACATAAAGAAAAGATGAATTATTAGTGGTGTTGATCTGATTTCATATTACACTTCCGTGAAATGACTCCTACTTTCAGCTAAATAGCTTAAAATTGAAAAAGTGGCATTGTTCAAGTTGACTATAATCATTAACTTTTCTCAGGTGTTACCTATTTTCCCTCGGCTTGTTGACCTTCCATTGGAAAAGTTCCAGCTTGCACTGGCTCACATATTACAGGTAAATGTGGATGCTCTATTTTTGCAATTATTTTAATTTCTTTTTTGCTTAATTGTGATAATGTTTTTCCTTATTAGTCATTTTCCCCTTGTAGACACAAATTGTTAGGACATGTCAGGTCTGTGTGTTTGTGTACTCTTTCAAGTAACTTCATATTACTATGTCATTTTATAATTCTTAAGGAAGAAACAATGCACTTTTAAAAACAACAAATCTTGAAGATAGTGATTTTAGCATCTTGAGTTTAATTTCTTCCTTCACCAAGATTTGTTTATAGGACCTTAATTATTATTTGGTTTGTGAAATCATCATCTGAAAATAATCATACTTGTGCATTTTCATTACATGAAGCTGGAGCTTTATGTGCAACTCCAATGTTGGTTTTAGTTTGTTCTCCTTGGGAAAGTGAACTTACTTTCAAAACTTAGGTCCCTTGTGGTTGCACTTTTTCTAAGAGGTTTTATATTTCCCTTTTCATTTCTCAAATTTTACTATAGAAAATTACATTATATTTGGTTAAGAACAAGTAAACAAATGACAATACTGAAACATGATAGATGTGCCTTAAAGGGAACCTATCCGCAAAAGTTAGTTTTTAAGTTCAAAATTTTCAGCAATATTTGTTGCATCTGAATCCAGACATTACTTTTTCCTTTCTTTTTCTATCCGAAGCAAAAGAGCTGGTAAAAGTATCCATCAAGTTGAGTCCTAATTTATGTTTATTTTTTAAGTCTTAAGAGTTAAAATGTTGATTTGTAGAAAGACATTGTAATTCAAGGTTTTTCTTTGGTTCTTGGTTCTTACAGGGTTCAGCTCATACTGGACCTGCCTTGACCCCTGCCGAAGTGTTGGTTGCCATCCATGACATCATTCCTGAAAAAGGTGGCCCTCCACTCAAAAAGGTATGTTGTTTCTCCAACTGGATCTGAGGTTTTTCTAATCAAATAGACTTATTCCCTCCTGATTGACTGGCTCTATTAATGATATTTTGTACCCCACGTGTGCATAAACAGATTAATTTCATACTTAACCAAATAGATGGAATACAACTTTGGACCACTACACTCTGCAAAGCATTGTTCATTTTGAGGATTCATGGATGCTTGTATTTTTTTCTACACTGTTCCCGTAGTTAATATTTCTGTATGGTTCTTTAAAAATTTTCCAGATAACAGATGCTTGCTCAGCTTGTTTTGAACAGCGCACGGTTTTCACACAGCAGGTCTTAGCAAAGGCCTTGAATCAGATGGTATGTATATGCACTTTGTTATCTGGGGTTCATACCTTTCTTTTATATATTTGTAGTAATGTTTTCCTTTCCTTGATAAAACTCAGGTTGATCAGATCCCCCTTCCTCTACTTTTCATGAGAACAGTTATTCAGGCAATTGATGCTTTTCCTACCCTGGTAAGTCTTAATATTATTCAGTTCATTCTCATTTTGGTTCTAAATCATGTCCACTTCCTAGTAAAAAGTTGTCTGGCAGTTTCAATCTGCTTTTGAATGTTTGTGCAAGTTCAACCTTCTTGACCTGATAAAAAAAAAAAATACCATATTTTAACGTTGTTATCTGTTATTGAATCATTTGCTACAAACTTCTGGCTGAGCCTCTTTGAGATTCACAATTCCAAAACTGAGCATGACTGCATGATCAAGTTTTTTGTGTTGATTTTGTTAGCTTTTCTTTTCATTGTGTGAATAAGGGTTTATTGAATAGAATTTTTTATTTTTTTACGCTGAAAAGCCATTGCTAATGCATGTCATCCATGAAATCAGAGAATGATACAAAGATTGACCCAATGATTTTCTGAGCCCTATTACGTGTTGTATCCAGGTTGATTTTGTCATGGAAATCCTATCCAAACTTGTGAGTAAACAGGTCAGTAACGAAACCTATCATTTGCCTTGTAAGGTTTAGAAACCAGAACTGCACAATCACGCTGGTTTAGTTTATTAATAGGATTGCCAGAGGGGGGGCAACTGATATTCTGTCTGTTTGTTGAGTGTAGGTCTGGAGAATGCCAAAGTTGTGGGTTGGGTTCTTGAAGTGTGTGGCTCAGACACAACCACATTCTTTTCCTGTATTGTTACAGGTAACGCAGGATCTACTACATATAAGCTCCCCTTTTCCCAAGTGCATAAGGATATCCTGTGGCTCTGTGGTCATTATGTTTAGGTTTACACCTCTCTTTTCCTGTTTGGTAATTGCAGTTACCCCCGCCACAGCTTGAAAGTGCACTGAATAAATATGGTAGTCTCAGAAGTTCCCTAGCTGCCTATGCAAGCCAACCGACCACAAAAGGTTCACTGCCTAGGTACAGTTCTGTAGATTCTAATTGGGAACCTTCGCTGTGTCAAAAACTGGAAAAGAAAATGAAAGAAAATACTGGTTTCTACTCTTTTTCTTCTTTTTGGTTCAACTAGTAATTTCATAGATCTTTCTGAATGCTTATATTTTGCGTTAGTGCAATTACTATTAACAAGGCATTGTGAACAAATAATTGGATCATAAGATGCTTTCACCTAAATACTATTGGGAGAATTCATGATGTATCGTGTTCCTGAACCAATTTGCATTTAGTTCAAGCTTTCATTAGATTTGTTGGTATTTAGTTCAAGTTTTTCGTATTTATTTGATTTTTTGTGGTACTCGTTAACCATTTGCTTATACATTTTGGCAGGTCAACACTTGCTGTTCTTGGTCTTGCAAATGATTCACATATGCAGCAACCACATCTGTCAACCTTGCATCCTACAGACAATTCTTCAGTTCAGGGAGCAACTCTGACATGATAATTCAAAGCTGTTCAGATTTTAAAAATTGACCAGCTGCACCTCAAGCACTTAACGTGGATTTGATCACCAAGTCAGTCCCCATGCAAGGGTTTGATTCACCAAGGAATGTAAGAATGGGTGTATCATATGACCGTGGTTCAATCCGTTTATGACAACTCTGATAACTAGTTGCTCATGATACAGCATTTCTAGCAAGGGGAGTCACCATTCAAGAGGATATGTCCCTTCCCTCCACTTGCTTTGAAAATTGTACCATAGCTTCCTTCACATTAGTCCTATTTCTTCTTTGAAAATTTGAGAATACCTTCCCCCAATTTTCTGGCATATGTAATTAACGTGTATTATATTGGGGTTGATAGACCTCCAACGCGCATAGGGTCATAATCGGTGGTTCCCTTGTTTCGGCCTGGGGACCCTGTATTCTCAATAACAATGAATCTTAGGTTGAGCTCGATTTTAAAGGAAAAATGAATGTCAAAACGTCAATTGGCTCAAGCCTAGTAATATAAAGGGATAAGTTGTCATATTCTCCTCGGGGAAGTATTCAAATAATATTTTTTATTTGAGACGGTAAGAGACTGGGAAACAGAAATCCAATTTTTCACTAACAAACTAGTCGGCAGAAGTGTTCATAATTTTATTTTGACAGGTAAACCTGTCCTCATGTTAGCTTCTCTGTCTTTTCCGTTGTGTATGAATGAAACTTTGTTCAGTCAATGGCAGTAAATTTGGTAGGCCATAAAATTTTATCCGATCACATCTCTCCTCTTCATCAAATGAGGAAAATATCGATGAAATAATTCTGTTTTACGGGACAATACTCCAAAATTTCGAGGAAACTGCAACTTGATTATGTTCTTTACAACCATGTGCCGTACAAGCCATCTGAACCCTGAAATATTTGAAATTGAATGGGGAAAATATGCGAATTGGTTTCCAGCAAACAAGCTTATGTATTTTGTAACAAGAACATTTCCGTTCTCCAAGAAAAAATAATTAACAGTGTCGGCAGTGTGAACATAATGGAAATAATAAATCGCTTTCTTTCTCCAATATAGTAGAACAGATGTCAACATGCAAGACCTCTTCAACCATCCCAATTTCTTAAGGATGAGTCCAACTTGCGGAAGAAAACTGTTAAAAAAATGGGTCCAGCCCAATACAATTGATTTTGGATCAAGTAAATGCTGTTATTTGGTCTTTTTTTTTTTTTACACAGAATCTTAATTGCTTAATAAAAAAAAAATGAGATTATTTTAAGGTGATATCGCAAATCAAGAAGAAAAAAAAAGTTAGGAAAAGCAAAAAGAAAAAAGAAAAGAGAGAGTTGGTATAACAAAAGTCGATCCATTATTCGATTGAGCTAAAATTTTATCAACATATTTATGATTTAGAGTTCTACATTTTGAACGGTAAAGATCGGATTTGAAGCTCTCTAAAAATAAATCCATGGTATATTTGTTGAGTTACCTATTTGATAAGATTTTTTCGATTGTCTCTTTAGTTGTTGATTAACTCTAGTTTTAGCTAAAGAAGAACTTTGTATATCCATTATTTGATAGTGAAAATTTTTTTAGTGATCCGTAATTTTTTCGTCTACACTGGAAGGTTTTTCACGTAAATTTTGGTTTGCTTTATTTTTTCTGTATTTTTTATTATTGATTATTGTCTATTGCTATGGGTTTATTACGATATATTACTTCTGTATTATTGTAATTATTGCTTCAGGTGCAACAATTGGTATCAGAGCAATGATTATTTTGAGACATCGATACAGAAACAACCCAAGACAGAAGTAAATTTTATTTGAGATCATGAAGGGTGATACAGGTTTCATGATAAAATTGACAGCATCGAATTATTCAATTTGGAAGCATATGATGAAAATTTTTTTGGTGATCCGTGATTTTTTTCTCTACACTTAAGCGTTTTTCACGTAAATCTTAGTGTGCTTTATTTTTTTTATATTTTTTATTATTGATTGTTGTCTATTGCTATGAGTTTATTGCGATATATTGCTTCTGTATTGTTATGATTATTGCTTCAGGCTCAATAATTGGTATCAGAGCGAGAGTTATTTTAAGATATTGATACAGAAGTAACCCAAGACAGAAGTAAATTCTGTTTGAGATCGTGAAAGGTGATACAGGTTTCACGATAAAATTGACAGTATCGAATTATTCAATTTGAAAGCTTATGATGGAGGATCATCTATACTACAAAGATTTGTATAAACTAGTATTGGGTGATTCGATTAAACCAACAGATATGAAAGATAAAGCTAAAAGAAGCTAGGCAGAAAGATGCTGGCTACAATAAAAAAATGGGTTGATATCAGCATGTTCCATCATGTAGCCAGGAGTCAGATGCTCACATTGTTTGAAAAAAATTGGCAGCATTGTATGAGAGAAAAATAGTTATGAATAAAGTTATGCTTGTTAAAAAACTTGTAACTTTACAGTACAGGGATAAACGATCTGTTACAGAGCACTTGAATGATTTTCAAGATATATTTAATCGGATGACTACTATAAAGCTTAAGATAGATGATGAAATAAAAACGTTGTTTCTTTTAAGTTTATTATCAGACAGTTGGAATACTCTAGTTGTGATTGTTTTTAATTTAGCTCCTGATTATAATGTGATATTGGAGATAGTAAAAGACAATATGCTTAATGAAGAAGTAAGGCACAAAAATGTAGACCCTAAGAATCAAGCTCTGGTCACGGAGAACAGAGGTAGAAACATCGACAGAGATCAAAACTCAAAAAGTCGTAGTAAGTTTAAACATATATCCAAGTTCAGATATAAAATGAAGTGTTTTCATTATGATAAGGTAGGTCATATAAAACGACACTGTAAAATCTTGAAGCAAGAGCGAAAAAATGAGAAAAGTAAGAGTTCAGATGATGATAATATTACAACAGTGAATTCAAATAGTGATTCAATTACTTTGATTTGTACACATAGTGATTGTAATCATGTTAGTAATCCTGGCATTGAGTGAATAGTTGACACAGGAGTGGCATATCATTGTGTTCTTAAAATAGAGTTGTTTACAACTTACAAAGTAGGAAACTTTGGTTATACCAAGATGAAAAATAAGAGTGTATCATAAATTGTTGAGATTAATGATATTATTATACAAACTAGTACAGGCTGCATGTTGACTTTGAGGGATGTCAGACATATTTCAGATATGAGAATGAACTTGCTTGCTATTAATGTCTTTGATAATGAGGGATATGAAAGTTGATAAAAGAATAGGTAATGGAAGCTTCTCAAAAGATCTATGATAGTTGCAAGAGAAAAATTATGCTGCACAATGTATAAGACATGGTTGCAATTGAATGATAATCAGGTAAATGTCGTTGAAGATGATGCTTCAATAAACTTATGGCATAAAAAGCTGGCACACATGAGTGATAAAGGGTTACAGATTTTGGCAAGATAGTTTCTCATTCTCTTAACCAAAGGTATGTCTCTCGATTCATGTAATTATTGTTTGTTTGGTAAGCATAATAGGGTTTCTTTTCGTAAGAGTTTTTAGAGAAAAAATAGATTAAAATTAATTTATTCTGACATATGTGGTCCCATTGAGGTTGAGTCATTAGGTGGTAGTAGATATTTTGTTACTTTTATTGATGATACTTCACGTAAGACTTGAGTGTATATGTTAAAAAATAAAAGCTAAGTATTATAGTATTTTTAAAAATTTTATGCCATAGTTGAAAGGATGATAGGGTTACCCTTGAAGTATTTTTGAATTGATAATGGTAGGGAATACACATCCAAAGACTTTGAAGAATATTATTCAAAGCATTGGATCAGGCATGAGATGACAGAACCTAAAACACCACAGCATAATGGTGTAGCTGAAAGAATGAATCAGACCATTGTAAAAAAAGTCAAATGTATGTTAAGGATGATAAAATTACTAAAGCCATTCTGGGGTGAAACAGTCAACACAGTCAGTTATTTGCTTAGTAGGTCACCATCAATTTTTTTAGACTTTGACATTCCAGAAAGAGTGTGGACAGGGAAAGATCATACTCTCACTTAAAAGTTTTTGGGTGTAAAGCATTCATGCATGTGTCGAAAGAGTAAAGGTCAAAGCTTGACAGTAAAGCCACACAGTGTGTGTTTGTAAGATATGGTGATAAAAAATTTGGCTACAGGATATATGATCCAATGAAGAGAAAGACAGTCAGAAGCAGAGATATGATCTTTCATGAAAAAAAAACTATGACAGATTTTGAGAAAAATAAGAAGACTACATGGGTTACTGTTGAGTGTGATATTTTAACACTAATAGAGATTCCATAGAAAAGAGCCACAGATGGTGAAAATGAGCAAGAAATAAAACTTGGAGATATGAATAAGCCAGCCATAGTTAGTGATGAGCCAGATGTAATTAATTTTGAGCAGGATGAGCAATCTTTTTTACTTAAAAGTGTTGAACAGGAAGAGTTACCTTTAGTATTAGGTGATGTAAAGTCTCAGCCTAGAAGATCTACTAGAGAGCACAGGCCATCTACCAGGTATTCAAGTTTAAATTTTATTTTAGTTACTAGTGAGAGAGAGCAAAAAAACTTCTAAGATGTGTAGACTACTCCGGATAGAGAGCATTGATTAAAAGCAATGAAAGAAGAGATGAAGTCATTACAAAAAAATTGATACTTATGATCTTGTTAAACTTTCAAAAGAGAAAAGGTCGTTAAAAAATAAATGGGTGTTCAAGTTGAAAAAAGATGGTAATAAACTAGTGAGGTACAAAGCCCGATTTATGGTAAAAGATTTTTCTCAAAAATCAGGCATCGATTTAAATGAGATCTTTACTCCAGTTGTAAAAATGAGTTCCATTCGAGTGGTACTAGGATTAGTAGCTAGTTTAAATCTTAAGCTTGAGCAACTTGATGTTAAAACTGCATTCTTACATGGTGACTTGCAGGAGAACATTTATATGAATAAGTATGAGGGTTTTGAAGTGAAAGGGAAAGAACACTTAGTTTGCAAATTGAAGAAAAGCTTGTATGGCTTGAAACAAGCTCCGCGACAGTGGTACAAGAAGTTTGATTCTTTTATGGTGAGTCATAGCTATAAAAGAACTGTAGTGGATTCTTGTGTGTATATTAAAAAAATTTTTTGATGGTAACTTCATTATTCTCTTATTATATGTTGATGATATATTGATTGTGAGACAAGATACTAGTATGGTTTACAAGTTAAAAGAACAATTGTCTAAGTCTTTTGATATGAAAGATTTAGGTCTAGTAAAATAGATTTTCAGTATAGACATTATCCGAGATAAGAGAGCTGAAAAGTTGTGGCTATCATAAAAAAAATATGTTGAACGAGTATTTAGTAGATTCAACATGCAATATGCTAAATCAGTTAGCAGTCCACTTGCCAAGCATTTTTATTTTAATAAAAAATCTTATCCAGTGTCTAAAGAAGAGCAACTAGCTATGTCTAGTATTCCTTATTCTTCTGCAGTCGATTCTTTAATATATCTTATAGTTTGTATACGACCTGACATTGCTCATGCAATTGATGTAGTGAGCAGATTTCTTTCTAATCCAGGAAAGGTTACTGGGAAGCAGTGAAATGAATTTTTAGATATTTGAGGGGTACCTCAAAAATGTGCTTGATTTATGAAGTTTTACAACCAGTTTTAGAAGAATTTACTGATGTTGACATGACAGGCGATCTTGATTATAGGATATCTACTTTAGGGTATTTGTTCACTTTTACAGGAGGAGCTGTGTCATGGTAATCTAAGTTACAGAAGTGTGTTACTTTGTCAATTACAGAGGTTGAGTATATTGTAGCAATCGAAGCAGATAAAGAAATGCTTTGGATGAAATATTTTCTTCTTGAATTGGGATTGAATCAGAAAGAGTATGTGATATTTTGTGATAACCAAAGTGCTTTAGATTTGAGTAAGAATGTCAAGTACCATGCTGAACAAAGCACATTGATGTTATATATCATTGGTTACATTCAATGATTGAAGAACAGTAAATGTTATTAAAGAAAGTTCATACTAATGAGAATGTAGCAGATATGTTGACTAAGACATTTTTCAAAAAAAAACTTGAGCTTTATAATAACTTGGCTAGAATGAGTTCTCTGGCCAATGTAAGTTTCAAATGAAACTGCTATGGTGATGAATCTCTTCCTAATGGGGCTGGATGGAGAGATTGTTAGAAAAATGAGATCCCGCCCCATGTAATTAGTTTTGGACCAAGTAAAGGCCATGGGCCTTGGTTTTTCTTTTTACATAGAGCTTTAACTGTTTAAAAAAAAAAAGTGAGGTTATTTAAGGTGGTATCGCAAACCAAGAAGAAAAAGAAGAAAAGTCAAGAAAAGTAGAGAGAAAAAAGAGAATGGAGAGTTGGTTGAATGGAAGTCGATCCGTAGTCCGATTGAGCTAAAACTTTGTCAACAAGTTTATGATTCAAAATTCTACATTCTGAATGATGAAGAATGAATTTGAAGCTCTTTAAGAACAAATCCAGAATGTATTTGTTGATTACCTATTTGATAATATTTCTCAAATTGTCTCTCTAGTTATTGATTAACTCTAGTTTTAGCTAGAGAAGAGCTGTGTATATCCATTATTTGATAGTGAAAATTTTCTAGCGATCCATAATTTTTTCTTTTACATTAGAAGATTTTTCACATAAATCTTAATGTGCTTTATTTTTCTTATATTTTTTATTATTGATTATTTTCTATTGTTGTGAATTTATTACGATATATTACTTATGTATTATTGTGATTATTGCTTCATCCCAATAAAAACAAAAAAAACGTCAACTAGGTAAACGAAAATACTCTTTGGACAAGTAACAAATGGCCTTTGATTTCGATACAATACCTAAGTACATGGTATAGACAATTTGATCCACAACAAACCCCCCATATACACCACCTATTTTGTGGAGCAGGGGAGAGGGGGGAATGTAAGGGTACTTGAAAATTAACAAATTAAATCCCCTAAAACACTCAAAACACCCAAAATCTACAAGAATTTTTTTCTGTAAGAATATTCACGCTACAAAATTCTAGAAACAAAATAAAAAATCACAAATCTTCTGTTTCTTTGTCACTGCTTGATGGATATCTGCAGGCCCTGCTATATGATGACGATTGCAACAAATCTGCTCAGAAAAGTTGAACGAATGTGCCACCAGCACAAAAATATGGGCAGAACTGTGACAGGAAAATAGCTACAATCAGGAACTCTTCAGCATAAGACTATTTACATATATATACTAAAATCAAAGGTAAAAAATATGATAACATAAACTTCAAAACAAATCAACAGCTCGAGAGATAACTGATCTCCACTTGTTTTCATTAATTCTATCTTTGACACCTGTGCATGTGTATTTCTGTTTTCCCCCGTTTTCAGGGGGTAAATCTCTCTGATAACAAAAGTCAAGATTACAAAAAAGAGAGAGTTTAAATTAAATGCAGAATTAAATCTCATACCCGTTTATGCCCTCAGCATCAAAAAAATTGTAGAGATGAGCTTCCGTCACTTAATAGGCAGAGTAACCTCTAGATTCTTCTCAAGTAGCCAGCCTTTGGGATAAACAAGATTAACAGTATCTAAATGGAGATGCCAGTTCATAATCCTCGAACAACCAGGTGGTATACCTTCCATTTGACCTTCATCTTCCACCACTTGCTTTATAAATGTAGTTTCCTGCATAGAAGAAACAGTAAGCAAAGCCAAGAATCATGATGTGGCATTTCTAGAGAAATTACACAATAGCTTCAACGCCATCATATAAAATGCAACAGTATGATTCATACTTGGAAACCCTCCTTCACTGTGTCCAACTGTCGAATTGGGTTTGAGAAGGGGCGTCCCCATCTCTTTGGATCCCACAAGATGGTGCTGTTGAAAGCAAATCCGGACATATCAACATGAAACCTACGAAGTATTTTACTTTTCTCATTTGTGTGCCATCCAATTACTTGACTTGCATTGCATACTGGACCTTCCAGAATTGCCTTGTTTTTGCTTTGTGCAAGCATGGCAACAGGCCAAGTTCCAAAACGGCTACAACACAAGGAGATACATATTATGAATTTGTGTATAATAACAAGATTAGGAGAAGATGAAGCAATTCATAGTAATCACTTTACAGTTATGCCATTGAAGAGCTCTCTGAAGTCTGTAACATACTGATGAACAAGACAAACTCGGAATTCAATGTATAGCAATCGAGAATTGACAAGTTATAAATAATATATAGCAATCGAGAATTGACAAGTTATAAATACCAAGCTAAGAAAATCAATATAAACAGTTATGGACATCTTCATCAACCTTTTGAAAAGGGAAAACTTTTAGTGAGCTAACAGTTTTAAGTTAATTCATCATTCAAAAATCTCATGATAAACTGGTAAAATGACATTACATGATCAACCAAGACTACAATAAACAGACGATGAAGGAAAGGCTTAAAACATGGGACGACTCAAGCTATATGACTCGGATGTCATATGAAAATGAAACTGGATCTAGTTAATCAAATAACAAAGAGGTAACAAGCTGATTTGATCCACAAACAAAAGGTACTAATGCATTAGGTAATGGCAATAATTTTCAGATAGTGAATCACCAACTACAAAACCAAAATCATTTCCATTTTCCATTAATACATCCACTGCCCACCAAAACAAAAAGTTAATAAAATCAATTAAACAATTATTAACATCCCAACACATTCATTACAAAAACCCACTTTTACCCAAATTTGTAATCCTCATTAATTATCTTAAAAACAACATTCCCCAAAAACAAATAAAATTCAAATTAGAATTCAAATTACCTAATAGTTCTCAAGCTTTCAAACAACTCCAGCGTGTAGACATTGTCGTCGTCGGCGAAAAACACGATCCCATCAAGCTTATGCCGTTCAATATGTTCCAAAGCGGCGTTTCTTTGATGAACCCCTCGGTCCTTCACGTTACTAGAATTGCGGGTGGACACCACGTGCCGATACATAACCCCGGTTTTTCTCAAAATCTCCGCAGTCTCAAACGACGCCACTTTTTCCTCCACCACTATCCAAACCAACGGCGGCTTCACTAACCTCAAAACTTGACCTAACCTGTTCAAGAAATAGGCTTGGAATCCCCGATTGTAAGTCGGCGTAACGACGATTAACTGCTTTAACGGCTCAATTAAATCAGTAACTTCCTTTTGTTCTTCCAATCTCGTATTAACGCCCAATGAAACAGAAGCAACAATCTGGTCGTTCAATTGGAGGTTGACATGTGGCGGTTTCAGTTCGGGAAAAGCGAAATTCTTGGCTTGGATATCAGAATCAACGTGTCCAAACAGAGAAATTCCGCAAACAAATCCTATCAGGAAAAAGAAGAGACACCTGCAAAAAGATCGCCTCCATCCTCTACAGTAAACTAAATTCACGGCGGTGAATAACAACGGTAAATGCGTTGACGAGGAAGAGGAGGAGAAATGTTTACTGTTTCCATTGGGTAAAAGCTTGTTGGACGGAGAGGAGAAACCAGCGCCGTTCTGGTAAGAACGGTCGTGATACGCGGGTGAGAGAGTTCGACGGATCGAAGCCATTAGATTAGTTGACAAAAATTAAAAAAATAATAATAAAAATACATAATCGGATCTTTAAGAAAGAGGAAGGGCCGAGATCTAGTGAAGTAAAGGGCAGAACTGGAACTTTATTTTTGTTTTTGAGCGCGGAGGCGGAGGAACTCTTCGTCTTCCAGGGAGGGTTTTAATTTTTCTCAAGTTACGCCGCGTAGTGCGGCAAATGGGAAAGAACACGTGGCGATATTGTGGAATGGAAATGAATTGCCGCCGGCATTCTGTAGTTATTATTGTCGGGGGTGATGTGGCATACGTAATCTTTCCAAATTAATCAAAAATGTAATTATTTGAGTTTAATTGTACTTACGAAATATAACAACCACCTACTCTTTTTGCTCTTGTATTTTTATTCGAAAATACTATATAATGTTTTTTTATCTAAAAAATATATAAAAATAAACCCTACAAATATTGGTTAAGATTTATTCAATTATTATTTTAGAAAAAATTTTATTTTAATGCACCACTTTTGTTAAATTCAAGAATAAAAATTTTATTAATTATAGTTTTTTCTTTAAATATCACTTTAACTAATGTCATGATGTATCTATCAACATTTAACAAAAATTAAAATTGGTTAAATATTGGTTTGAGATTGATGATAGAAAATGAAAGATGACATGAAAATAGAATTTAAATAAATATTAGGGTTGACCAAATAATCTCACCAACAAAGTAGTTCACTTCAACTTGTCTAACATTTACATCAATTAACTTCTTTTGGTTTTTTTGAGAGAAAAAAAAAACAAATAGTAATAAGTTTTTCTGCAAATGGCAAAGATTTATCATATATAAATGTCTTCTAATTTTGATTTTTAGGGTGTAAATCTGGGCCCATAATGCTGAGCAACAAAGGAATATGCTTCTTTTGAAGAATAGGGAAACATTGGAAAACATTTTCTCTTTAAATTGGGATCTTATTGAACCTAAAAATGGCACCTAGTGACATACCAAGAGCCACCAATGTAGATGATAGGATTGAATTGAACTGATCAGTTTCTTGCACATTTGAACAAAGTACATAGCTTGGCACATGGCAATATAAAAGAAAAATGTGGTTTTTAATAACAAGACTTGCTTGTTTCTTGGGACCTTTCCCATTGAGTTTCTTCATGGGGTGATGGCTCATGTTACCAATTCCAATGTGGGTTGGTAATCCATACCATGATTTTTTCTTTTTCTCCCCCTCAATCCAAACATATGCTTAGAACAATTAGTTAAGTATTAAAGATCAGGCCAAGTAAAAATCATCTAATTAATTTCTGTTCCATCAATAAACACTGTTAAATTCAAACCAAATATCAATAACATCGACTTTAAATTCAAACCATATGTAAAATCTAGCCTTGCTGTAAGAACATGAAATAAATTTTTAGAACAAGTAACTATAAAAGTTTCTTTTTTTTCTTGGGAAGAACATTTAATCAAAAAGATGCTATGCAAGGTAGGCATAATTGGACAATATGAAGCATAATAACTCAATTAGCAAAAATTGAGTCCCACAATCCCCCAAATATAAAAAAAAAAAGTGAAATTATTTCTTCATGCATTATCTTCTATAACAAAATATACAATCAGATTAACTGCATTAGTTTAGAGGAGAGAAAGATTCCCAGCAGGTATAGATCTCTTCATTAGCTTTTGCCATGACTCATTAGTTTCTTTGATAACCTTCAAAGCATAATCCTGTTTGTCATATTAGGTTTAAAATCCAGAAGTTAAAAACTAACCAATTTGAAATGTATCTGAACTTTCTAGTTTCGAAGGGGGGGAAAACCAGCATAATATTAAACCAATTTAAAAAGGCTATCAAGAATCGTTGAGCACATAAGCTACACGGTAAGAAGTTATGTGAGGCAAAGAAGTATGTTCACACTAAAGAGGAAATAGTTAATAAGCCATAGCACCAAGTGAACATACAGACATTGTTTCCCCTCCTAGAGGGCAAAAGTTATATGATCATTTTTTAAATTTTTGAGAGGAAAATTTTGTTGTTAACTTCAGCTAGTAGAGGAACAAAAACAGTATGGTGAAATGAAAAGCCCTTTTTTTTCCCAATAAAATTAGACCCTTAAGAAACAAAATAACAATATAAACAAAATTGAATCTACCTTGTTTGCCGCCTTGTTGCCAAGAGCAAACCTGTTAGGAGGTTTCCCATCTGGGATTTTGTAATCTCTGAACCAATCCCTAATTGCAACAAGAGTACCCTGTATAGATGGTGAGGTCAAGTGCTATGTTAACTAAAAACAGAAAACATGGCCAGGTTGTTACAGGAGAAAGTGTCCTGACAACCTTCCAAACACACAGCAGAAAGAAAACAAGCGTAAACAAGGTAAAAAGGAAAGATATTAGTTTTAAAGTAAAAATAGATAAGAGCCAACACAATGTCACCAGTGTGGCACAGATGCTATTGACCTACTGCAGATTATTTCTTGATTGAACAATGAAATAATTAGTAATTTTGGATAAGTGGCACAGACATGCTGTATTAATATTTAACTTGGAATCATATTCATGAAATGATAAGCTCCATTTTCTCTAACTAAAGCATATGTTGATAAATTTGTAGGTGCAGCTTGACATAACAGGACATACGGGAAAATGTTTATCAACATCATCAACATCATTCACCAGTGAAGCTCTTGGATCATCCAATGATATTGCAACTATTTTCCAATCAAGCTCCCCCTTATCAATCATAGCTAAAGCAGCTAGGGGCTTAAACTTTAGGATCTGACCAATCCTTCAATTAAAAGTTTGGAAAACAATTAAAGACAAACAAAATCTGTTTCGCATTAAGAAGAGGCAAGGTTACACGAACAGAACAAAGTGAGAGCTAATATACCTGGGTCATTATCTCCAAATGCTCCTTCAACTTCCGGGTTTGAAAATGATGGGTCCTCCCAAGTCTGAGGGAGCAATCCATAGTTCCAATTGATGTTGAAACTGAAAAATAACATTGAGAAAGAATTCAAATTTATAACGAAAACAAAACAAAAATTTTTCACTTGAGCATTACAGAATTTTTTGTTTGACAATGAACCATGATCTAAGTGATGTATGATTACTTCATAAATTCTACTCATATCCATATCTCAGTAGCAAACAACTTATCTCTACTTCCCAAAAATTCTCACCCACATCATAAATTCAATTAAAAAAATGAAAGAGCAAAACGCACGGATAGTATCTAATTCTTCCCTTCTTTGTACCTTGCTTTATTGGAGTGTATAGCTCATCAGTAGCAAGCTCCATTTTGGTACTAGTATCTTTGGGTATCTCAACAACAAAATTAAACACTCCATCACCCAAATGCAATGGAATATCATGCCAAGGAGATATCTGCACAAAATTAATCAATCAGCTCAGAACCCTAATCTTCATGTCAGTTTCCAATGCTAGACAAGGAAGAAAAGCACACAAATTTAAAGAATAACCATAAAAACCCAAAGAAACAGTCAAAACCCAAATAAGAAAAAAAAAACCATTTTGAAATAGAATGTTGAGATACGAACGAAAAAACAAGTGACCTTTTTGCCAGAGTGATCAAGTAATGAAGGGTCTGAGGCAGGCCTTCCTCTTTGATTTGGACCTCTGGTTTATAGATAGCCCTGCAAGAATGGTAAAGTCTCCTCGGTGATCCACAGGTGATGTGGGAATAGCGGTGAAATATCCCTGCTAAGGCCATAACTTTGGCCATTGTAGCCATTTCTATAACTAAAATCTAGCCGTTGCCATCGGGTTTTGACCGTTGGGCTTTTCATTGTACCGGGTTTAACAGTCCGAGGGATATTACAAACATCTCCTTTAGTTTTTAATTATTTGTCATGGCCTTCTTTTTAAATGTCATAATTTGAAATTTGAAACGATGATACGAAATATAAATAATATGGATAAAAAATATAAAAATTATATAATTTAAAATTAAAAATAATTAAAAATAAATTTAATAAAATAAAAAAATTATTTTTTATATTTTTATATACGTGATATTTAATTTGTTTGTAAAATATAATATGAATATAATATTTTATACAATATAATAATCCAGATTACAAGGTTTACAATTTCTGAAATATCATAAAAATTACTCAAACACTATTTTTTTTTTCAAAGAAAACAATTGTTGTTAAACAAAGTTTATAAAAATTAAAATATGACTTCCATCAATTAAGTCAATGAAGGAGGAGGTTAAAGAAATCCCAATAAAAAGGTTATTTTGGCTTTCTTCATGGAATATATGTTACTTAGTAATTTCTTTGAATTTATCTTTGAATTTTTCATCATTAGAGTTAAACAATCTATGTGACAAGTAACAACATGGATTTATGTTTAATTTTTCATTGATAATAATGCTTATTCTCCAAAACTTGAGATATCCTAACCACACCATTTATATTTTTTACTAAAAAATAGTTACCCCTAGCATTCCCCTAATTGGTACTATAATTTTTTTTTTATTTTATCTTTTTTCTGTACAACACAAAATCTTACAAATTGTAAGTTTCAGGGGGTTTTGAATAAATATATCACTGTTAAAAATTGCTAGAAGCCCAAAGTCCAACCCAACATGGATAAACTAAGATATGTAAAGGGAAAGTGCCAACGGTTGTTTCCTGCGGCTTATCAAAGCTTCTCACTTCTCTGGTAAATTCTCAAACTTTAGCTTTCTTGTTTCTTTATATTTTTTTAATATTCAAATTTTGAAAATTTTTAAAAACTGCCTGTTAATCTGGCAAAATTCTATTCTAAAGGATCTAATCGGTTGCATTATTGCACAATTTTAGTTGTTAAATCGAATATGAATCAGCTGTTAATTCGTTGAGTTTCTGACCTTTAATGTCACCTTTAATGTCTGTTTCTTGCTTGCAACCAAATTTATGAGTGAATTACATGAATTACATGCTAATTTATTCAATTTTTATTTTTTACTTTCATTTTTGGTGCAATGAAATATTGGAGAAAATGGGTTAGTAGTTCTGGTTCTATTTAGTATCCACCAATGCCTACCCTTCTGCTTTATTTAGTCTTCAATTCTTACTATATTCTAATAGAAAACCATTTCTGGCCAGGCATGTTTTATGGCATTCATTTAATTCATAATGCTTCAAGGAGAAGACTTGGTTGATTTGTGGGAGGCAGCTGCATATGCTACAAAATGGGTCATGGTCAATTGTCAGATTGTGAGCTTGATTTTGGGCCTACTTAAATCTATCAGACAGGATAGATTCATTAGAAACTTTTCTTTCTAGAGGAAAAGAAATGAAGAATATCACTGATTATGACACTGATATAAGAAAATTGATGTACTAAATACAGTGCTATGTGTTATATTCCATTCAACAAGGACCAAGTTCTGAATGAATTGAAAATCATGGGCCATAAGACTAGCTGTTAATCTAAAGAACAAAGGAAGCTACTTTAAATTAAACTGCCGTTGATAACAGAAAATTTTCAGAAGCCAACCAACTTTCAAATTCCTTCTGCTACCATTGGGACTAAAAGACTAAAAAGTGACAGATGTACGTTGTGCTCGGATTTCTGTGAATAGAATGAAAATTGTGGTGAATAATTAGTTGTATGGACTGTGTTTTTTACTTCTGTACATGGGGCATAAGTGCTTCTACTTCTTTACATGACTTTCATGGGTTGCATGACTTTTAGCGGAAGATTTTGGTCTAGGGGATAGGAAATGTAAGTATTTAGATTTCAACACGGAGGTTCTTTGAATGTTGATAATAGAAACACTGAGCCTATGTTGATCCAAATAAATCGGAACACTTGAAATGGTTACCAAGGTGGAATAGAGGTGAAAAATATGAAGAAAGAGTGATGTTTTTCTTAACTATACATTCTTCTCTGATATATTTTGACATTGATGGATCAGCTTGTCAATATTATTTTGAACCAGCTCTCTGTGGGCTCAAGTCGGTGCTCCTTTATAGTCCAAATATGTCAACAGAATAGCTGATGTCCACTTCGTTTTCTGGTCTCAAAGACAATATATTGAGGTAGATTTCCTTGGAACCTTTCGTGTTATTTTGGTTAAGAAATTTATAGTAACTGGACCGGGCTTGTTCCTGCTAGACTGTCTTTGAAATTTAAAAGGGTTAATTGATGACTGATAAATACTGTATTCCAAGTGTGGAAGGAGAGAAACAACAGGTTATATAGAAACTTGTAAGAGTCTCCTACGCAAGTCCTAGGTCATTTTAAAGAGGTTGTCAGTTAGAGATTAACAGGATTCAAGTGTGTTCCGGTAGACCGTGTTAACAAATCTCTGTATAGCTTGGCGCCTACAGGATTCTATTTTTTATTTATGATTGTATCCTAGCCACATTGACTAGCACAATCTTGATGTAGCAGTATTTCTGCTTTCCTTATATAAATAAAACCTTTTTATTTGACAAAAAAAAAATTGCATTCCAGATTCTATAGACAGTATGTAAATTGCTGTAAATAAGTGACTTTTACTCGTGTGTGTGTGTGTGTGTGTGTGTTTTTTTCTGTACATTGCAGGCGTGTTTTTTTCCTCTGACACTTGTCTTGTACCTCCCCTTGTTCCTCTTATTTTCTCATCTCTCTGGGACCTGGTGTCACATTTACTGCAATTATTCATGGCATTGCATGCTCTCTACCGTGAGTTTTCTGAGTTGGGCCTAAAAAAGGTGTTTATCATTCAGCTCCTAGGTCTTAGGTTCTTTGAATGGTGATAGTAAAGACAATTCTAGTGGTAATGTGAATGAATCTAAAATGCTTGCAGCGATTACTAGGGTAGGAATCTGAGTGAAAACCTGAACTCTGAGTAAGCATAGTGGCTTTTCTCTGAAAATTTCCCCCTTATCTTAGCTAGGGACTTGATGCTAGGTTTATTATTGTTTCTAGTCAGAGTGTTGATTGATTTAGCTGTGGAATTCCAATACGTCTTTGTAGATGTATCGATCTGGGATTTGTCCGTTTACCTGGACATCCGAAAGTCTGTCTTGACTATTCTAGATGAGCATGCATTTGCAACCTTTTCCCTTCCCCCACGACCACCAGATCAGGTCCCCCTTTTATCCTCTTGCTTTCTGCCAAGTTTGTTCATTTCCAGAACTAGCTTTTTCAAATTGTGACTTGCAAGGACAAGAGTTCCAGTCAAATGTTGGATGCCAAGGTGCAGTAGGAAAAGCCTTCTATGACATTTTTCTCTTAAATTCGTCCTCTAATGACAATTACATTTTAGATTTATTGGCTAGACGTAAGAATCACTCTTTCAACATTTACTCTCGACTTTTGTGTAATATTCAATGGTATATTTATATATGTCATTCTCTGTCATATCTAAACAACAGCGAGATCGAGATCGAATTCTGTTTGCACCAATGGAAAGAAAGAAAGTGATACTTATTTTTTGAACTTAGAAATTGGTATTACTCTTATTCTTTGGCTTAATTATAAATGATCCAGTCAATTAGACTCTCTTGATGTTCTAGAAAAATGTTCTTTGGCTTCAAAATTGTTATGCCTACCTCACCTAAGCATTTTCATATGAAACAAACATGTCAGTGTGCATTTCAGACATTTTGCACCACTCAATTTACACTGAACAGGTATAAGTGGGAAAGAATATCCTGCTTTCCCTGCAATTTATGAAATACGTCATTCTGGTTATCCTGGAAAGATTTGCTGAGTTTTGGGGTGAAAATATGCAACCATCTTCAGAGTCCTGACAGAAGAAATCCATCAGTGATTTATTAGCAAAATTTCATTGTTTTAACTAAATGTAACTATGATTGTTATAACACCAGAGATCTAAATGTAAATGCAATCATCTCAAGCAGATTCTGGTAATCTTAATATATTTAGAAAATCCACTTTTATCCTGCTCAATTATAGATATACTACATGTTTCTTAACTTCTAATCTACAAACTTGGACTATGTGTTGCCGCCTATAATTTGTTTGATAATAATTGGATTGTATGGATATTTTCCTGTAACTCATTGCCAACACCATCTAAGAGTCTAAAGACCAAACCCCAAGTCATAGTACTTTACTTGAAGGAAGTTCTTGTCTTTAGTACAACAACATATGAAGTTGAACCGGAAGCACTTCCAATTAAGGATTGGTATTGATCGGAATGGGCATGCTTTCGTATTACACATTGTTAAGACTCGTGCCCAAAGGCCCAAATCATTGCCATGTTTTTTTTTTTTTTTATGGGAATTTGACCGAGTCTTGTTGGACTGCCTGTCTGAGTGGTCGTCGGCATAATCATTAGCCATTATGCTCCAGAGTGATGAAAACTTTTGCAAACCCCACCCAAAAAAGGCGGTGTTAACAGGGAAAGTTTAGTATATTTTCCTTCAATTCCAAAGAGTTTATGGCTTGTTGGACTCCATTTTCTCTTATTTGTTGAGTTGTTCAATTAAGAAATATGGAGAAACGAAGTTGAAAACCACCTAAAGCTTACATATAGTCAAACCATAAAACAAATGGAAAAAAAATGGGTCAAAGTGTCAAATACTTTGAATCACAAAAAAACAAACAAAAATGTGAAACCACAAGAGGAAGTGGCATCTGATCTTTCTTTGTTTCCTTTGCTTTCACTTCAAAAGCAACAATACTTTCAAGCACACTTAAAACAATGCTCTCCTATCATCCACGTGTTTTTCAGTCAAGAGTATATACAAATCAAAACGATTGTCCTAAAGCCTTGCACTCTGAATTTGTAGTGGGAAAAGGCGTGGCTTATCTTCGATCATGATGGTTGGCTGGTGATTGCTTTGTAATTGACTTTCATTAACAAAAATATCATGGAAGTGTAAAAATTGACTTTGTTGTGGTGGGAGCTATTAAGACAAAGAGAAAGGGTTTATAGGGTAAGTGAGAAAACACAAACTGTGGGCCAATATACGAAAAACAGTTGTTGGGAGTTCAATTTTTGGGGACATTCCCAAAGTGATCAAAGGTCGGTTCGAATTTAGAGGAACTGAAAACTATAACTCTTTATAGAGAGACAAGAAATACCCTTAATTTGTCAAACCTTTCAAAAAAAAAAATGCCCCAAAACTTAAACACTCCCTGCCCTACAAAGACTATTCTTGTTTCCTCCTAGTGGTACCCATACGAACGTGTAGGTCCCTTAGTGCATGTGCCATACGTAAAAAATATAAGCAAAAAATGAACAAACATTTGCAGCATGCAATACTTCTACAGTAGGAGACGCTTATGGGAAAAGCCATTACCCCAACTGCTTGCTGCTGCTCCTTTCTGCTGTCCTTTGGTGGCCATCCTAATGCCACACAGTTGGCATCTTTGAACGAGTAATAACATGATCCAAAGTATAGCTAGGCTAGCTACCCTTTCTAACTTCATTCATTAGGTAAGCATGGCATACTTTGATTGCTTTCAAGCCTGGTCATTCACTACATAATAGAATCAAACCCCCTATTTGTTAACCTTTTAGCTTTTTACACATTCCTTGTCTTCAAACAATGCTCTGACAACTTCCTCCTTCTTCATCACATCCATTATTCGCAATCTTATACATATATTCTGGATAAGATATGTATGCATTCGTTATTTTTTATACATGTCACATATTTTAGTATTGGATTCGGTTGGCTATGTTTAATTTTCTGTTAAAATAACTCTAATTCTCCTTTTTTTTTTCAAATAAAAAAACCCATGTCACATGAAAAACATATTCATTTTATCAACTTGATTGACTAAATGAAATGCGTTAATCTGTACTGGTTTGCGTTTGTCCATACACATGAAGAAGGAATATCATGGCATCCATAGACCAAAAGGACGATTAGATATAGGCTGCATGCCAATCCCAATGGGTGCAGGGGCAGGGGCATATATAGCTGTGACAATAGGCGAAGGCTTACATAAGTCAATAATGTGGGTCATCATTGAGGAAAAGAATAGTGATTTGAATAAGTCACCCTTTTTTGAAGGCTTTTTTTAGCCCACAAGGGATGGCTTTCGGCCAGTGGACTGGCTTGGCTAGCATAAAAATTTCAGAGTCGTAGGGTTTTAGAGCTTTTGACAGAAACAGTCAAAGGTCCTCAAAACAGTACTTGTTGTGGTTTAAAAGATAATGGCCACCGGCCACAGCGGCATAGCCAGCTTCCTTCCCTTTCATTAACTGAAAAAACAAAGAAGATAAGGGCCGACCACTCACCACACCACAAAGCTCCCGCCCAAAGAGGGAGAGTGAGTTCTTTGAAAAGACCCTTTACAGAGGGAAATATAGGCCAAATAGCACATATACCTTTACCAGTTTTAGGTATTGTCGTGTGACTTATCAATCTTTTTATATACTGATTATGACTTTTTGGGGAGTACGTATGAAACTTCGCTATATATAAAGCATTTTTTTATTCTTTTTTTAAGCTTTCTTTTTTGTCAAATTCTTTGGTGCTTTAACACTCTACACCACTATTTCAAGCAATTGGGGCAGTTTGATTTGTTGGGTTTTTTTTTTAAATTGATGAAATGGGATTCTTGTGGCACACAAAATGATGCCATTGGTGGACTACCAAGTTCAAGCACAGTGGGTTGAGATGCGAAACACGTGTCACTTATTCAATGGCCACTTGTCCAATAAAGCTTGAAAATGATTTGTATGACACGTGGCTTAAAATTATTCGAGTTAAAGTTGAGAATAATGTGCTGGAAAATGATGGCTTGTTGATATGTCCCACAATGGATGGCATTATAAGCAGATTCCCCACACTAAAAAGTTCATCTACTAATAGTATTGATCTTCTTTTCAAGGGTCCATTCACACATAAATAAAATGCAAAATTTAGTTAGCTTATCCATTTCTCTGGCTTTTGTAAAAAGAATTATTCTTTTAATTAAAATTATGAAGGATTAATCAATGATTACTGAAATTAAAATTTTAATATATTTTTTAAAAGATCACGTGACTATTAAAAAAATAAAATTCAAAATGTTCAATCACTTCCAACAAAAACTAAAGTTCGATAATTCCCCATTCAAATAAAAAAAAAAAAAAAACTATTTCATGACTAGTGGGATTAAATAAATTGAAATTGTTTTGAATAAGATTGTGACCGAATAATATGGTTATAAAAGTGTCATAGAAAGATGACATGATTGGCCACCATGCATGAATGAAAGCCCTACTTTGCTTCAAATCCTAAAGTTGGATTTTCTTTTTCAGTTTTGTATATAGTTAATTTGATCATAACTGCTAGCAACTATATATTAAATCAGTTCCATTTGAGCACCTTTTTTTTTATACAACTTATATATAGCACTTTTTTTAACTTTGCTTGAAACAATATTTACCTAAGTTTAGGTGAAACCTAATCAATTAGTTGGGGGATAATTCTTGTTTATTCAAGTAGCTAATGTTTTCCTTGATTTTGGAGTAGAGTGATGGTTTTCCTATATTATGTATTATCTGTAAAACATCTTTAGAATTAAAATCAATAGTATATATATCACCTTCTTCTTACTATATAAGATAGTACATAAACTACAAAAAAAAAATCTTAAAATATTTTAGGGAGGGGAATGCAATGATATCTGGCACATTATTTCAATTTTCATGTCAGGAAATTTGAACATAAGTTTGAGAGAATTGTATGAATAAATCTTTAGAAATCATAGTGGAAAAACCAGAAAATATGTGGCAAAGAGCAGTGAATGAGTAATACATTTGATATAGACAAAAAAAATATCTAGTGAATTCATGATAATTGGAAAAGAGCTAGAAAAGAAGTAGTAGATGAGGTAGGGATATACTTTTGAAGGCTTTAATAAGAGGAAGGGGTCCCAACTCCCAATTCCCGGCCAATTCAACATTATTTTAGGGCAACAACAAGCTAGCCTAACTTGGCAATGACATAACATTTTCAGTACAAATAGTAACATTTTGGAAGTGGATGGGAGGTATTTTGGTTGTCCTGTTGGAGTGGGATTTTTTGATGCGGGACCAGCTTTTTATACTTATATTCAAATTTTTTATCGGGGACTTTGATGGTTGTCCCAACTCCCAACCCTAATTTTGTATGTTACCCATTCTTTTTTATTAATTGATAAGTTGAATATATAGTCAAAACCAAACTTAGGAACCCCCCCCCCCCCATTTTTCATTTGCATTAAAAAAGAACTACATCTAATTCTATTTAATTTGTTGATTAATTGGATACATAGCTACCTATGGTAATTAATCATATAAATGTGATATCACACCATCTTATTTCATATTATTATACGATTTTATATAATATTTTAATGATAGTATGATGCAACTCAATTTGGTCCCTTCAAATAAGAAAAATGTGGGCAATATTGCATGTATATTAATATGAAATAGAATTAAGAATTAAAAAAAATGAAATAGAATTAAGTAAAATGTGGTTCCCCATACTAAAGCTCTTGCATGTATATTTCACATAAAATATTTATATATATGCTCTTAATATATAGTATTTTATTTTTTTTAATAACTAATACTATGTCAAAATCACAAGTTTTTATTAATTTAACGCATAATTTAATTGATATGTAACATAACTAAATTTAAGAATCCAAATTTATTTTGCTAACGTAAACTTCTCAAAGAGGTAGTATCTAGTAGATTTAAATTTTAAATTTTATTATTTGTAACTTTTTTTATCCTTAAATTATAATTTTTTTTTTTGTAAAAAAATATAAATTAAATTATGAAGATGATGAAGACATGGTATATTACTTTATAGGTAATTATTCATAAAAAGAAAGTCCAAAAGCTATAACTTTTGGAGTACCAAGAAGTAATATTAGGATAGATGTAGATAGAGAGATGTATTAAACAGGCAGAAAGATAAGGGAAAAAATAAAAACAAAAAAAGAAAGAAAGAAAGAAAGGTGGTGTAATTAGAGGAGCTATAAATATATATATATATATAATAAATTAAATCAAATATATATTATTATAAGAAAAAAGATTAAAGGAAATGAGATGGGCTAATGTGTACCATTCAAAAGCAGCATTTTCCATGTTATTATCCTCTGTGTTTTTTTTTTTTTTTAATCTCATTATTCTCTAGTGTTGCATGCACACGTTTTATGAATAAAAATAATTTGTTTAAGTACTGAAATTCTTTTAGTTTTTAAAATGGTGTTAGAATTGTAGAAGCAATAGATGGAACAAGTGGAGGAGGAGGTGGTGGGGAAGTGGTAAATGCAGAGGCACTGCTCCAAATTTTGTCATGTGAGAAGTAGACAGGCAATAATAGCTGGATTTTGTTTCATCAGTTGAAGCAGCACCCCCCCCCCCCCCCCCCAAGTCTTCATAAGTGGATACTTCTATCTACTGCTCACTCCTCCCAATTATTACTCCCTCTTTCACTGCCTTCTGTCTCTCTCTTTCTACGGATTTGACTTTTGTTTTTTTTTTAATATGGAATCACTGTTAGAAAATTAAGAGAATTTATTAATAAAAAATTCATTATATAAAAAATTCAATTTCCTCTATGTATTAATTTCCAAAGTGACTTCTTTGTACCTTATTTTATTGGCGATGGCTAATAAAGTACCCAATTTATCCACTTAGAATTAATGCCATGTATATATATATATATATATATATATATATATATATATAGACTAACCCTTTTTTTATATTAAAAACATTACGTTTATTTAGTAAATAATACGTTTATTTTTTAATAATACAAGATATGAGGTGGATGGAATACTATATATTATTAAAAAAGTATATAAAAAATTGAAAATTCTTGATGATTGGTCCAGTTTTAAAGCAAATGAAAGCTTCGAGGATATAAGGGAAAAAGGAGAATAAGAAAAAGATGGGCTTTATTAATTTGTAAATTAAGATAATAAATTCTACTCCATACTAAAAGATCTAAAATTAAAGGGTATTGTTAGTATATATTAAATGTCTATTTGAATTTTACTGTAATTTTTATGTAATACGATTGAATTTATTACATTATCAATTAGATTCGAATATTAATTTTAATTAAATTTATTTAATATAAAATTTTTATTAAAATTTTTTTAATTGTAATTATAATAATATTTGTTATTGATTTTATTTTCACCGTAACTAATCTTTTTGCTTATCTAAATGAAGTCTATGATGATTTTTGGGGAAAAGCTATTATGCTAATTTTCCCTTTTTAGGAATTTGATCAAGCGTTGTTGCCTCAAAAGGAAGGGAATGACAAGAAAGGCAGGCTGAATCGCTTTCCACACGCCTTTAAACAAACGACAGCTTAACCCTTTTTTTTAACATTTTTTGTCCACCCTTTTCTCTCACTTCTCAATTGATCCAAACTATATTTAAATAGAATTAAATTTTTTTACAAGATCATAATTTAAAAATATAAAAAAATTATATATAATGAAATGAAATATCATTTGATTATTGTATAAGTTAATTTAATTAAATTTTAAATTAAAAAGTAGTTTTAGTATGTCTATTTCGTTTTACATTTATTATTAATACAAAATGGGGATTTTAAAAAACAAATAAAAGAAAATTAAGTTAAACAATAAATTAGATAAGCAAAAGGGGCTCTTGTCCGGTAGAAATTGGAGTAGGAAAAGTCCTAAAAACAAATTATATATAATTTTCACATTAAACCGTTTTATGAGGTAGGGGGAAAAAATGGGGGGTAATTACTGAGCTGAATTAATGCTCATCAGCGTGTGAGTTAGAGAGGAGAGGGTCTGTTTCAAGTGAAGTATACTTCACAAGTTCATCATTAATGCACACTATCCCTGCTTCAAGATCAGCCCTCCTGTTGTTGTTGTTGTTAGTTTCCTTGGGCTTAGGATTGGAGTGCTCTTCTTGTTTTGTTGAAATGGGCAATGGAGGAGCTGGTTTATTACCACTACTACAACTTGTTTGTGTAAGCACTCTTGCTCTCTCTACCTGAACCATCCAATCTGTTCTACAAAGAACTAATAACATGAGGAATACACAGGAAGCTTGAGCTGCAAGCAAGCCAAGCCAGAGCCCGGCAAACCCCATTTTGATCACGAACCCCATCAGGATTGCTACCGGCATCCCCACCAGGTAAAATGACCCCAAGTTTATGTTTGCTCCAATGGTTGGCCTGGCGCTACCTCTTAAAACCCCACATCCAGTTGTTTGAGGACAATTTCCAAGCTCACAAAGCCCAGCAATTGGCAATGCAACTGCTGTAAGCTCAAGGATTTCAGCATCACTGGTGAAAAACTTGCCCCATTGGTGTCTCATCGAGGTTGTGAACAACATCGCAGACAGCCCTATAGCTACGGCACAAAAGAGAGAAACGATCATGGAAATGCGAGCTTTTCCTGGCCTGTTTGCGCCAAGTTCGTTCCCAACTCTTGTGGATACTCCAACACTTAAAGCCGAGGGGAAGCAATAGACTAGAGAGGTTGTCTGAATAAGGATCCCCATGGAAGCAATTGTAGCCTTGGGGTTAACAAGTAAGCCAGACATCAATATCATGAATTCATACCACCACCATTCAAGGCAAACTGAGGCGCAAGTTGGCACAGCAAGAGCAAGCAGAGAGGACCATCCCCTTAGACAGTCAGTGCTTGGAGTTACCCAAGAATCTTTATATACACCGGAGAGGTAGACAAATGAAGAGAGCAAGACGAAGACGTTGAGATTAGTCCAAACCATAGCTATAGCCACCCCTGCTACACCAAGCTTGAAATGGGTAACAAGAAGCAAATTCAATGGGACGTGTAGAAGCACAGAGATGGCCGAACAGCAAGTTACGGGTAGTGTAATGCTTTGAGTCCTGAGGTAGATACGGAGTGGGTGAAGAAGTGAAAGGAAAAATAGGTCAGGAATGGAGAAAATAATAAATGTATGAGCCACGGATGATATTTCCTGGTCTTGACCACACCAAAGAAGGATCGCTTTCATGTTGACCCACATGAAAGAGATAGGGATAGAAGCGGAGAGGAGGAGAAGCACCGTTCTTTGTAGGGTTAAACCAAGAAGTTTCCCTTGTTTGGCACCATAAGCTTGTCCACAAATAGGTTCCATTCCCATGGCTAAACCAGAGAGTACAGAGTAGCCAGTAATGTTTGCCACACCAATGGCAAGAGAGCCACCAGCAAGCTCAAGTTGTCCAAGATAGCCAAGAAAGAGCATGGAGATCATGGCTCTTGTATATAGGAGTAAACTACTGATCGCTGTCGGGCCTGAGATCTTCCCTATGGCTTTGATTTCTTCCAGGGCCTGAATGCAAACAAAGCAAGATAATAAGCCATTGGCCGATAAATAAACAAGTACCCTTTTGTAAATGGCTACAGAAACATAACATAGAAGCTGTTTTTATACCTCAGAGGGAGTTGGCAATCTATGTAGTTGTTCTTCATCATCATTGGAAAAATCCACAGTTTTTTTTAAAGGGGTTTTGCCAGAAGGGATCGGAAATGAGGACATAGGAGAAGATGGCTTTGAGTTATACATAGCTAAAGGTTAGCTATCTTAATTTCTGGATAAAAGAAGTTATGGGAAAAAAGAAAAGAAAAGGAAGGGATGGATGAATGGATATTGTTTAAATGGGATTGATTGCAAGGGTACAGAAACCCTGGCTGTGCTTATGCGGCTTTGTTTGTTTTGAGGGTGCTATGGGGTTTGGGGAGCGGAGAAATGCCGATATTTATACAGAGGTGATTGGGGCCTACTGTTTGGGTTCTCAGAAGTGAATGCTAGAAAAGCGTCTGTTCAAAAATGCTTTGGAAGTTGGACGGGGTGGGGGACGCCCAACCTATCCTTTTTTAGCCTTTTTTTTTTTTTCTCTCTTCTTCGCTCTTTTTAATTTTTATCCCCGTCCCTGAATGCCAACGTTAGTCACTTCGAATTTGTTTTCCTTTTGTTCAACAACCGAGGAGGAGACTATATTGAGAGAAGGAGAGCAGAAGTATGAGTGTGAAAGGGAACCAGATGTAGCCAGCCTTGTTCTCATCTTTTCTTTATATAATATATAATATATTATTAGTAAGATGTGTTGAAACCCCACGAAGGTGATTTTGTATGTATAGCATTTTTTTTGCTGTCAATGAAAAATTATTGGGTAAATTGATTAAGTGGTTAATCTTGGAAACCATTCTCTGATCATAATTCTTTAGGTTATTGTATATATTAGAGATAATTAGAGAAGTTTATCTTGAATTTGTCAAGTGGGTGTGGATTGACAAGCAAGTTAATTTGATCCTTTGCTTGACGAAATGACAGGAGCATATTGGGTTTTTTTTTTTTTTTTGACAATATCCGCTAATGCTGTTATATATAACTTTGTTTGAATGTTCTAATTAAGATAGCCATGCATGGTCCATTTTCGCACAACCAATGTGATAAACCCATTCCAAGCACCGCTTTTTTTTTTTCTGCAACAACTGGAAAATCCGATCCCTTGACTACTTACCCAACATGAGAGGTGACAAGCTTTTTCTAATATCTGTGTTTCCGGTCCCATCTGTTATGGCTTTCTCTGTTTACAACTTCATTCCTTTTGAAGGCAATGAGTAAGAGAGTGAAGAAGATATCGGCATGTGATCGAAGCAAATAAAATATACTTAATATTGCTACAAACGTGTGGTGGAGTTTCTTTCTCTAACACATATGGCTAATAAGTTTGTTGTTACTGCATCGGTGATTAAAAAAAAAATAAAGAATTCCTTGCTGCTGCTCCATCACGAGATATGCTAAGATCTTAGCCTGATATAAAACATTACTGCTACTGTTCAGTCTAGTGGGGGTTAATAATATAGTAGTAGTAATAATAATAAGCTGACGAGTTTCGGTTTCCTGATCCTCCAAGTTCCTCATTCCCAGGTGTCGGGATTGCCGGGTTCCAAAGATTGCAAGATTTTGAGAGATGAGATGGGCAAAGAAACTGCCCTGTTTTCCAAATGGGGGAACAAAATCATGATTTGTTTGCGGGAAACTCGAGAGCTTAAGGAAATGAACTAAACAGTTAACATGTGGGGACTTAATTAGGGCTTCAAGTGACCAATAAGTGTCATATCCAGTGGATTTTTTCTTATAATAAAAAAAAAGAAGAAAAATGGGTTCTTCTTCTTGTTTAAAAAGATTATCTTCATGGGTATGTGGAGGTAGGTGTTGTGTCATGAACGGGACCACCAAGAGTGTTAATGGAGATGACAATAGATGGCCGTACGGAAAACCGGCAGATGGAAGAAAGGGAACACCGAGAGACAATTACGTGCTCCAATTACAACCATTTAATTTGTGTCCCTTTTCTCACAACAGATATGGGATTGTCGCTCTACGGGAGAGAGACCCTTGGCTATGGCTGCGACTGCCAACCCTACCATCAACCCCCCCCCCCCCCCCCCACTTCCCAATCAAGCAGAACACCTTAACCCTCTTTTTCTTTTTCTTTTTTGCTTTCTTATTTTGCTCAGCCTGCAGCACTGGGGGGGGGGGGGAAGCTTCAAGAATCAGTTTTGCTGTGTTTCTTATTACTAAAAGATACTATAAGATATTACTTCTTCTCTGAAATCCATACGTACCCCTCCCCAATGTCAGACTCCATTTGCTTCCAGCTCAATAAGTTGCTGTAGATGAGAGCAATGTTTCATGCAACTCAACCAATCCGACAAATGTCCGTCTCAGATTTTTGAAAAAATGTGAATCCAATTTCGAATTTAGCATTTCCAATTGGGAAGTGGGGTTCACCAGAGTTAGATCCCACACCAAAATGTAAAATTAAAAGTTGACAAGTTCTAGGATCACAAGACTGAGTGAACGATGATGATGCTGTTCGTTTCTACCGTTTATTCAGAGAAAAAAAAAATCATAAAGAAGAAAATGAAAACATTTTACACAAGTTGTTTTTGAAGTGGAGTTCAGAACTTTTATAGGCATCACGAAGAGCTTCGCACAATACCAAATATACAAGTTCAATTGAGGAAAAGGTGTGCAACAGTGACAAGACCTTTTAGGATTGGACATATATAAAGATTATGTTATATACTTTGTCTCGAAACTCGAACAAATTCATAGATTCCATACTTCTCTTTCCGCCCTTTTTTGGTTGTCCCCAAAAAAGGTTTGATGCTTCTTGAACAAAAAAAAAGGGGTGGGGGGGAGGGTTTATGCTTGCTGTGCCTTAAGGAAAAAATAGATCATTTGTCAACAATTTCAGCTTTGATGGAACTTGAATGTTTAAAGAGTGAAATGCTTGAAATTTATTTTTTTTTGGGTGCAGGGAAAAGTCACAAATATTCCATTATTACCACTGTTTTCCTGTTTCCAATGTTCCATCCAAATGCCACAGCTGTGTCTCTACAGATATATACAAATGGCACGAAAATCAATGCATTCAGGCACATTGAGAGTACAACTTTTTTGTTTTTACCACAGCATGAGTAGAAAGTTCTTCAATCAGGGGCTCCAGAAAAGATAAAAATGTTACAGTACAGTTAATCAGCCGCAAGACTAGGATTTTCTTTTGCATGATTGTTTGGATCAAATTTTGTACTCTAAAGCAGACTCAGGGTCTTTTAAATGCTGTTCTCAGGCTCGATAGAAAGTGTTATGGGGAAGCATTGAAAGCAAAACAGCCTTTCATGGATACTGGTAAAGTGCAATAAACACCAGAATTTATTCCAATGTTCAGATGGCAAGCAAGCAACACAAATAGGGGAAAATATATGTAAAAACATAATAAAAGAACAGAACAATCATAAAGATCAATCTCCCATAAAAATCAATGAAGCTTTTTTCAAAAAAATCAGAGCATAAAGGACATGTCTCCATCAAGGTTTCCATCAGCACAACTCACACATTGTTGGCCACAAAGCACAATTCACCACCTTCATACAAGAAATTCGGGCACAAAGTGTTTGGGATTCCAATACATCATAATTGGACCACAAATGGGCAATTACAAGATTTCCTTTCACCCAAAAAATTTTAAATAAATTTAAAAAAATTGATGTTTTCATAGGGAATAGATCCCAATCAGCATCAACTTATCTTGGTGCTAAGGGAAATAGAAGTCTTGGGACTAATTCTCGAATCAAACACTCAAGGCTTTCACCAACATTTTTCCAGAAGGTGGGCAGATTTTTCATTCAAAAAAAAAATCTCCACTAATTTTAGGTAACTTGTCTCATCCAGCATTCAATGAAGGCTATAATACATCTTTCTGTTTTTATGGGACAAACTTCATTGAAAGCTACAAATATTTGTTACCATTACATTTAAGTTGCTATCATGATCGCTGTGCGAAATAATGCCCCATTACTATTTCATTTTCAATCATTATTCCAAGTGGTGTCCATTTCCATTTTGAAGGGCGACCTCAATTAGTAATTCTGGAAACTTACTGTTCTGCGAACAATATTGTTTTAGGTTTCAGGTTTCCCAATCTTAGTTGTGAAGGTGTAGAGTTCTATAAGACGTAAAAGCGTCAAAACTCATGCTTTACAACATACTACATTATTAGCTGAAAACTTCAGCTCATTTACTAGTAGGAAACCAATGTAAATGAAGCTGCAGCCAGCATTTTAGTGTTTCAAATGTCAAATGAAATAATGTATTGGCAAACAAAACCCTAGATCATAATGATTTTATTGATCAATAAAATAACAATCGCTATATACAAATTCATGTTATCTGAACAATTTAATGTTCATGTTGATGACAAACAAAAAATAAGGTACAACAAAATACCTCATGGGAGGGGCCTGGTCTTCTGTGAACTACTTCGAGGGATAGCCAAGATTGCTATCAGCCCACTGGTGAGGGCTGCAACACCTGCCACAGCAAAAGCTGGTGAGTTTCCACCACCAAGTAGTTGATCCCATGGTCCACTTCCCACAGACACCACAACCTGTTGTTAACAACCGAAGTTTCACTATTTAAATTGAAAGATAATAGAAGATTTTCCATCACATTAACAATAGAACATTATGGTATTGAGTAATATAACTGCTTAATGCTAAGCCCTAAGGATGGAAGGCATTTAGAAGAACATAATTGATGTGGTAAGGGAAATATATTGGACAAATACTTTAATAACATATCAAAATTGCCATTGTTATTTTCATCTTACATTTACTAAGGGTTTAAGAACATGTAAACTTAAAATTCAATGTGCTACCAGATGTTCAGACTCAAAGCAACATTCTGAAGCTACCAGTCCTGGTTGTAAAATTAATCTGGGGTTAGCATTAAAATTAGAAATTTCAAACAGAAAAACACCAATAAATTATAACTCCACAGAAGTTTGAGCAAAGTACTAACAGTCGCAATATATTATGGAAACTGAAGTACAGTTATCATAGAAAGGAAAAGCCTTTGATCAGTTTGAAACACTCATGGTAAAGGCGGACCTTTAGCAGCTAGAATGGATCCAAGTTTAGAAAGGATAACATTGTCTTTGCACTGAAACGAAGCAGGACTAACCATATGAAATTATGAACAAATACAAACGATGAGGTGTTCCAAATTAGTTGCCCATACATATGCAACAATGTTTCATAAAGCATTTTAATGACCTTTATTTTTCTGTTAAACATAAGCAAGCCACTGCTTCTCCCAAATTTTCAAATGATTATTATCCAAAGTCTCCAAACTTTCATCTTTATAATCAGAGAATTAAAAATGTTCCTAAGAGTTATTTTTTACATACACATGTAAATAAAATTATTTAAGTCAAATAAAACAGTATCTTAAGACCATATCATGTCAAAAACAAGTTATATTTAAACACTAAGAATTTCCAGAAAAAGAAAATTTACAGAAGTTGAAAACTAAACTATAAAAAGTGATACACTAATGAATCATCTTCCATCAAATTGTTAACAGTAGATGTCTAATATTATCTAATGGTTGATGCTAGCATGCATGCATTCTCTGTGTGCATGTGTGTGTCTGTGAGAAAGCATTCTTGTTCCTATTAAAATCTTTGGCAAGTTGAACATGAAATAACAACTCCTCCCAAACCTTATCATTATTCACAACAAACGCAAGTTAACATGATTCCAACATATAAATTATTTGAATGACATTAAGAAGCATGAATTTTTTAAAATCATTTAAGAAATTTTTATGAAAGTTAGAAAACCAGGCCTCTTCAATTTCTCCAATGGGTAATAATGAATGAGACGATCATTTGGAAATGCAGTGGTCCTATACGCTAGACAGCCTATTATATCTGAATGACATTAAGAAGAATGAATTGCTTAAACCTCATCTAAGAAATTAATAAGGCTGAAAACCCAGTCCACTTCAATTTTTCAAATTTGCATCAATGAATGAGATGATCATTTCAAACACAGTATGATTGACAAGCTGATACCACATTTTTATTTCCAATTAGATAAACCATCAAACCAAAAAGTTAACTGAGGCTATCAGTGATGTGATGAAGATTGAAAGCCATTCAACAGGTGATTGTATTAGGTCAAGAATATGTGATACTACCAAATAAATATTTTAGTGATATCTCCATAAGTAGTAGGTGAAAATGGATAGCCGCTTCTAGGCATATAAATATAGTCCATGACTTTTAGCACTCCATGTGATAGCATGTCTTTTAGCACTCCATGTGATAGCATGTTTGTCTTCACGATAAGACCAACTATAAAAAGATTATTGGAAAAACATGCTATTTTCATCAAACAATTAGCTTATAGGAACGTCTACAATTTATGGACCCTGCACCAACAATGACTCTGCCTCACCACCCAGATCAGCTTGGTATCAAGGGCTTAATTCATGGATTGGAAATGGGAACAGGGACAAGTGAGACATTCCCTGCAGTGCCTGGACATCAATGTAATTTTTGATATACTATATGATTAATTTAGTAAATTTTTGGATCAATTTTCTTGAGGATTGACTCCCATTTAGATGCTAATTCTTATTTAAGTAGCTTATCTAAGTATAATAGGTGCCAAATGTGCAAGTGAATGTTACAACCTTTTAGTTCTTTTAAAAAAAATCATAATCAACTCAGTGTCCTGTCCCGATCATGAATCCACAACGGCAGGGAAGGGATGTCAATTGAAGTTAGGGACAGAGACAGGGAGAATTAATCAATACCAATCAAGTTCAGTTTAGCCCCTTTCTCCCCTCTCTCACCCAATAACAACAACAAAAAGAATGAAACAAGAAGATAGATCATAGTAAAATGTGTTCAGGTGCAAAGCAATACCTGTGGAATAACAATAGCAAGATTTAGGACACCCATCGATAATCCTGTGGAAAACAACCAAGAGAATCAGTGCCTTAACCACCTCTCCGAAAGGTAAATTCTAGATACAAAAATTAAAATATTGGCTACCTTGGCCAAGTCCCAAAGACTCAATACGTGTTGATATCAAGGCATATGGAACACTATAAGTAATCTGAAAAAAGGACCAATAGCATTAGTTAAATGCACAAACTGAATGCTCCCAATTTTTTTTAAAAAAAAAGATTAATTGTGACATTAACAGAACCAAGCTAACCTAAGGCCCTGTCATAGTTTGGGCCCATTTTAAAGATCCAACTATCATATGCTAAGAATGTTGACCACTAAATTGCAGTCAATAGGATTGATGTTTAAGTACTTTCATGCCGTAAGATTGATGATGTTTTATGCTTTGAACCAAGAAGATCACCAAGTTGAGAATGATTAAACGGTAATCTTCGGAATGCCAACGCAGAGTAGCCAGATGTTGATTATACAAAGTCCAGGTGGAGAAAACAAATATCTCTGATTCTCTATGCCTTATTCAAGAATTAAATTAAGAAATCACATGATTTCTGTAGGAGAAAAAGAGCAGCTTACCGCCAATGGAACACCAAGAATGGAAAAAATCACTAGTGCAGCAATCACAATGCCACCTGGGGGTAGATAATGGCCAATATAATCCATATGATTGGCCATGTATGATAGAATGAGCATTGAGAGAAAACATAGAGCCATGAGAATGTTTGAAACTCCCCAGACAAAACCAGCTCCCCATTTGCTACAAAGCTTCTCCATAAGCACAGAAGTAATTCCCAGAGCAACTGAATTCAACATCAATCCAAATGCACCCATTCTGACCCCAGCATTATAATTCTCCCCTTCATTTGGCTGACCACCATAGATCTCTCTACCCATCCAGTCAGTATCAAAAAGAAGAAAAGGGAACCATCCAATCCAATTCAGTGCAGTAACAGACAAGATTATCCAAATAGGCCCTGAGAAATATCTAAATGTTCCAAATAATTCCCATAGAAAAGCTTCTTCAGCTTGGCCACCTGACTGTTCAGGTCCCTGTTCGTGAGAAGGTATAGATCTATCAAATGAACCTAGAGGCACTTCCTTAGCAGCTAAAACACTTAGATATGTTGTAATTGCAATAAAAATAATATCTACAAAGAATGCAGACTTGAGATTTGCACAGTCAACATCACAGGCAGCTGTCACGGTAAATGGAAGAATCTTAAACCAACCACTGTACGATCCTGTTGCAAAGCCAAGAATATTGCCGACAGCCATGAATAGTGAGAAGTAAGCATTTGCCACTCGAGTTCTTCGATGATCCTTTCCTAACATAAGAGAGAGACAGAAGATAATGTCAATTTGTAGCTGGTTTCATGGATTTTATATTTATACATGAAATGGTTGCAGACACAATACTTTACTGGTATTTGACAATACAAATAACCCCAACATTGTAATTTTAATTGTTTGTGTACATATGACATGGCAAAACAGGTAAAAACAGATAGATCTCCACTTGCTTTCTGCTTAAAAATTTCAAACCGGCAACAACAGCTATCAAGTTTCTCTTATTGATTCTATGTGGAGGAACTTGACGTATTATTATCATGAAATGTTGTAGTATAGCCTCAGGTGCCTATGACGAGGATACCCTATTGAAAACTTTTTGACAAAGAAGTTTGGCTCCGTGCTCGACAGTCACATTCTAAGAAGTATTACAAAAGAAATTTTAAACAAGAAGATTTATCTCTTAAAATGGAAATTTTATGATAATTACTATGAGATAAAGGAATAAACAAAAACCAAGAGAAGAGTTTGTATGACTAGTTCTTTTTTTTTTTTTGCTAACTACTTCAAGAAATTGCAAGAGCTGTTTGCAGTGGGTATTTTTAAGCTCTAATAAAACTCGCGGACTTACCATGCATCACCCATGATTGCTAAAGATGTGGGTTCGAAACCAGCTGATTAGCATAAGTACCATAAAACGAACAATTTTGGAAGGTTATTCATTCTTGCAGGCAATGAACTTATTATGTAATTGTTAAATGATCTGATCAAGCTCCATTTAATAAAGACCCTAAATTGGTAATACTTATCTACTTAAATATATTCAAGCAGCACATTGCACTTGCAAACAACCAAACTCAATTGAAGCAATCAAATAGTCCAACAAATTGTACGGAACTAAATTTAAGAAAAAATTATTGTAATCTAATTATTATAACAACAACGATATGCAGGTGAAGGGGCACAACCGTCAACTGAATATTTTAAAAAGATTAAGTTTCGACAAGCACTAAAGGCACAATCATAAAAAGTTATAGTATCAATGATCAAATGTAAAATAATTTATATTCCATGATGAGTGATGACTTCTTTGCTTTGCTTTACTTTACTTTTTTAAAATACGCCACCGAAAACGAAATAATCAGATTTTTCCCATTAAAAAATTAAGCTCACAGCATCTTCTAGGGTTTTACTTTTATATCATTCTAATAAAAAAATTAAAACAAAAAAAAACTAACCAGTGAGATCAGCAAGAAGAGCTCTACAAGGACCTTGAGTCATGTTATTAGCAACGTCGAGAATCCAAAACCCGAAAACAAACGCCACGATAGCTCTCGACCGAGAGCTTCCAGTATCGCCGAACAACCATCCGATGTCGGCGGAGTGACCAATGATCAAAACGGCGACGATAATCGAAAGTGCACCAGCCACAATAAAAGGTCGGCGACGACCGAACTTGCTGGTGCATCGATCGCTCATGTGGCCCACCAGTGGTTGCACCAGGAGGCCTGAAAGCGGCCCGCAAAGCCATATGATACTGGCCCACTTATGAGGTATACCTAGCTCTTGAACGTAAGGTGTCAAGAGAGAGAGCTGTAAAGCCCAACCGAATTGTATCCCGCACGCCACGGAGGCGACACGAAGCAGCCGCCGGAGTGGAACTCTAGCTTGAACCGGCGGTCGAGCCGCCGCTCGAGTTGAAGACGATGTTGAAGGTCTCCCTCTTGCTTGTTGGCGGTATGCTTCAGGGATCGCCATCCCTTCCCTTTGAATTTCAACGATTCTATCTTTCTTTCTCTATAACCGTTTCTGTTTCTCTCTCCAAAACCGGATTTTCTGGTTCTCTGGTCGTTGAAATTTTGAGCTTCCGTCGAGAGACGTGGCGGTTGCCGTTGAGAGAGTGGAGAAAAGACTGGTTGGTTAGACTGTGACGAAAGAATCAACGAGGAAATCGAAATGGCCTGCGAGTTGAAGAAAATTACAAACAAAGCCACACATGAATAGATGTTAGAAAATAGGAGATTGACTGAATTGGAAATTTTTAGCCTATTTCAAGGGCAAATCTCGGAGCAGATATTTTTGTTGGTTTTGGACCAGCATCGTAACCTCAACTGCCAAGGTTTCTTTCTCCCACAATAAGATCTCAGTGTCAAAATTCTAGGACTCCTCTCCTATTTACGAAACCACCCCTTTAAAAATACAAAACAACATGGTCATTTTAGACAAAATTTAAACAAATCTAAATAATTAAAGATATCGTTATTATGAAAACGGTCGTTGGATTAAGGTGTTTTTTAAATAAAGTTGATAATTTATGTATTTATATTATTATTATTTTATATTTAATATATATAATATAAAAATTATTATATTGCAACTTATGTGATATGCTAAATAAAAAAAGCATTTATTTTTTCCTTTTTTTTTTTGGCTTTTGGTTGTTAAATTAAAGTTAAAATAAAGAGCTTATGCTTATTTGCCAAGTATTCCCAAAGATTGCTTCACTTTCTTGCTAGATAGTCCTTTTATCAATTTCCTTTAACTTTTCTGACCAAACTCTTTATCTCTTTCTTTATCAACTAATATTAATTATTTTTTAAATTTCAAATTTATTCTTAAAATTTTTTTATTATAATAACCCCCAACTTCAATAACATTCAATTTATCAAAAGATAGTCGGCATTAATCATTACTTTTTTAAATACATTATTAGACGCTTTCATGCTGCAAGAAAGAAAGTGCGCTTGGATGGCAACATGGTTTTAGAATGCCTTTTGTCATTTTTATCTTTCCTGTCTACGTATGATTAGTCCAGGTGTCACTACTTTGGTCACTGTCTCTCCTTTCAACAAACCCAAACGTAAATAGTTTAATTAAATAACTGGTTGCATGAGGTTAATTATAATTATGATTAATTAGGTTGGCAATTGTGGTTTGGCCAAGGACAAATAATTAAAGTTTGATGATCATGAATGATGTTTGAGATGACAGATATGGTATTTATTGAAATTGTTTTTAGTGAGGAATGTGATTTTGGAAACCCCTGTATAATTACATGCTTGATTATATAGTTTGGATGTTGACATGGTTTTAACAGTAAATATTCTTGAGCTTAAAAAATTGGTTCTGAAAAAATTAAAAATAATAAAATTAAAATTAATTATGAGATATATATTTGAATAATAAAATAATAATAATGGTGACGCAAAAATGAAAAGTTGATCATTATGGATTTTATTTTAAAAGTTTATAGATAAATTATTTATATATTTTTTAATACTATTTATAATATTAAGAATTTTAAAATTTTAATTCAATAAAAAAAATAATACATATTATTTATAATAAAATTTAATTAAAATATAATAATTTTTATTATATAGTAATAAATTTGTTTATATTAAATTATAAAGATATTTTAAAATTTATAAATCAAAAAATAAATAATAATGATTAAATGGCATGAAAATCTTTATAACATTAAGGGAAAAAAAAAAGACAAAATATAAATAAAACCTGCAAAGATAATGGAAAACTTTCAACTGGAGCTCTTACCTCCAAACTCCAGTTGATAAACAGAGGTCATCATGCCTCACTGATGTTATCCTGACACTTTGGCAATGTGATTTGCATTAAAAAAAAAAAAAAACGAGTTATCACACTAAAACGAAAATGTAGTGACTTTCATTTGACCTCTTAATCAAATTTAAAATGTTAAAATTGAAATTTAATTAGTTTATATAATTATTTTTAATAAATAATATTAATAAATATAAAATTTAAATATTAATGTTTATAAATTATTTATCAATAAAAATCACGACCATTTTTATTAAAAAAAAAAAAAAATGCCATATATTTGCTTGCTTATGCCGCAAACAGATTCTTTTGAGTTTGCAACAGCTAAGAAATCATGATGATGGATGCAAAGAAAAATAACAGGAAATTATTGTTAAAGATATAAACCATGACATCAACTAAAAACTTTATGAAACACCCTTTTTATTTAACCCTTGATTAATGCATAAATAAATTTCTTTAAAGAAATCTAATGAGTTAATTAACTTATCATTTTGTTTGAGTTGGATAGATCTATTATATTTCAATAACTTCATCTGGATACACTAAAATGAAAGATGGAAGGTCAGAGTTAGAATTTTTTGTAAGTTACTATTAATTGATGATTTTAATTTAATAAAATTAGTTAACAAATTTAATTTTAATGCAAAATAAATATGAAAGTTTAATTAATTTAATATAATTATTTAAGTGTAGGTTTTACACTCTTATTATGTCGATGTGGTATAACTGTTGTATAAGCTTTTGATTTGATAAAATTTTAATAAAAAATTTATTAAAATTATTTAAATATAAAATTAAAATATTTTCTTTACTTTTGATATTAGATAACTATCCATTAAAAAATCGTTACGCGAAGAAAAAAATTATAATTATTTCGGAATTGTTTTACTTTCGTAGTTTTAAGATGATTACTTAAATAGCTATGTTTGATCTTACATGTGTGATGTTTTAATTTTTACATAATAATCTTAGGTTAAATACTTTTACATTGATGTACTTTCTCTATTCAAATAGTTAAATTCTAATTTTTCGTTCTCAATTAAAAACTTCTTTTAAACTTTTTTTTCCTAAGCCGTGACATATAAAATGATGGGAATTTGTCATCTCATATCTCTAACAAAGGAGCAAAATTACCCCTTCAAAAAGTCTTTGAACCCTAATTAAATTAAGGAAAAAATCATTATAGGCCCTTTTTAACATCTAAGATGATAGATAAAATAAAATAATAATTATTTTATATTATATTTAATTTATATTTAAAAAAATAATATTGCAAGAAATATTAATTATTATATTAACACAAAATAATTCAATTTTTTTAAAAAAATATTATTTTTAATTATTATGATAGAATTTACATATTTTATTATATTTTAAAAAATTATATTAATAATTTAAATTATATAAAATTTTAAAAAATAATTTTAATCAATAAATAAATTATTCTATTTTAATTTTTATACATATTAAACATAAAATAATATAATATAATTTTATTTTATATTTATTCGTAATTTTATAGATCATGACTTCAGCTAACCTCGACGACAAAAGCTGCCCATTTTCAGTTCCACCTCAAGACAAAGACAGACGAGGTAGGCCTACGCGTACCCTGCACGACCAAGTGCAAAGAAAATATTGGATGCCTTCGATCTGGGCTGGCAGGTTTCCTCGTCATGATAAACCGCCAGATTTTTTTTTTTGCCAGTGCTTTGGTATCTTATTTCTATCTTTTGTACCAAAAAAAAGACGAACATTGCGGTGTTGTTGTATTCTTGTGGAAGGGAAAAACAAAAGGCGAGATATGCATGATTACCGGTCAGCGACCGAGCCATGGACTGCACCATTCATACAAGGGTTGAGCTGTATTTAATTTATTCTATTTGTAGTACCCAAGTCCAACATTAAGGCCCATTTTATTAGACATTGGATCCTCATTTATTCTTTACTGCAGCCTAGTTCCTAAAAGTAAATCAAAACTTTTTTTAGACCTTATTTATTCCCACTTCCTGGAAAAGGGTCACTCTTGTAGTCTTGTGTTGCATTAATAAGATTTGACATTTTTTTTTCTTTTTCAGTTTGAAGGCTGATGTTATTGATTCTTAAATTTTGTCTCACTGGGAATAATACTTAGAAGAGAAATCTAGGGCATTGAAAGAACGCGTTCCTATTCTATTCTTCTCCATGGTTAAGTTCTTTCGAGAAGACTCTCCTTTGGGTAGGTGGGTTTAAGCCATTCTTACTATTTAAACTACTAACCTCGGAACAAAAAGAAACCATCGAGCGAATTAATGCGAGACTAGAAGATAAGTGCGAGAATTGACAGAGGCAATGGCGACGGTTCAAGAGAGTGTGGCAACTCCTCCACTGTTGAACCTGGTTAGGCGTTTTGGGATTAGACTGATTGACGGCGAGGCGTTATAGCTTGAGTCAGCAATGGACACGCTAAAGGCCAGGCTGCTAAGGACACTGGAGAAAGCTGATAATCTCCGAGGCTCAACTGTAAGGAAGGTGATTGAGATACTGAGTCCAGTCCAGACAGTGAAGTCTCTACCTGCTTCTGCTGAGTTTCAGCTTAAAGTAAGGAAATGGGGTTTACAGAGAGACCGACAGAGAGAAACAGGATTGGGATGATCAACCTACAGGGAGTCCTGGAACTTTCTGTTTAATTACTATACGATATTTTCTTGTTATTCTAGAAATAGAATCTACCATCAACCCACCCCTTTTTTTTTTTTTGTCTTGCAGCGGTTGAATCAGGACTACTTTCCTCGAAGATTTCCTGTTTACTTGTAATTTCATATATGTTATTATGACAATGATTTCTGTACGTTTGGAGTAGGTTTTTTACATCAACTTTGTTTTCATTTCCGCCCTCCTTTTTGAGTAATATAGTTAGCAAACAATCATCACAAGCTTACAGGAATCATCGCCGGTAACTGGAGGAAATTGTTTCTTTCAAGAACCTCTCAGCCGATGCCCACGGGCCACCTCACTGTTTTCATGGGCTTAAAGGAGAGTGAAGAAAGGCCTATGGGCTCCCTGTTGTTGGTAGGCTATCTCCTCAGTACTAAGAAAGAATCAATTTCAGCTCCAAGATTTCAGAATTTATGTCCTGAATCCAATCTCCTTGATTTGAGATTGATTTTTCCGAGATTGCAAGCACTAAGCAGTCATAATTAGCAATTGTATTACCTTACCATATATTTATATCTCAATCCTTCACATTGTCACTAAACTTCTTGGTTTTTTTTTTTTCCTTTTTAGGGAGCTCAATATTTCAATTTGATTGTTTCTTTTGGCATGTTATTAATCACACATTTGTTTTATTGTTATTCTATTTATACAATATTTTCTCATTTGACAATATAATTTTTGGTGATGTCATAAATACGATTATTTTTTTTCTTTTGAATTACGATTGAAAATAAAATTCGAAACTTTTAAATTTGAAATCAACTTTAAGTACTCTTAATAATGCCCCGTCTTTTTAACTTATTGTGTTGAAACTCATTTTAATTAATCAAGAATTTCAAGTCATCTCGTCAAGCCATACACTTGGCAATGTTGCGATAATGACGATCAAAATTTTTTTGCATAATATGGTTGAAGAAATTTGTTCAATGAAATAAACGTTAATGAAGCACTAGATGTCTCTGCCCAATATAATTTTATTTTGATAGAAAATTATTTCCAATTGTAATAATTCACGTTGAAAGTTGAAAATGCCCAATTAAAAAAAAAAAAAAGGATCGTTCCATGTCCATATAATATATGAAAAGGCATGGTTTTTGTTTTCATCTCTAGCCTTTATTGACTGCCAACAACCCAACTCCCCTAATATGATATTAAATAGTGGAAAAAAGAATTAAATAATTAAATTACTGGTTAAAAAATAAGTTAGTATAAATTTTTTATTTAATAAATTAATGATTGATTTAATTAAGTTACAGAATGAAAGTGATATATATTTTATCTTTTCATAGATGTACATTTTAATAAAAATAAAATTGTTCTTAAATTTAAATAATTGGATGAATGATTCTCTTACGAAATAGTATTTTGTAGATAAAAAAATTATAAGTATTGAAATTTTAATCCGTATATTTATTGGATTATTATTAAAACATTATTTTTCAAATTATAACATTCTAGAGCTTTGCTTTGGGTATTATAATTTTATTTTTTTTATACTTAATATGAACTATTCAAGTCATTTTCAAAAGAAAATGTATATTTACGCGACTCATAAAAGTAAACTAGTTGAAACATTGAATGTTGACTAAGTTATATTATTGCACTAATAATATTATTTTAAAAAATAAGATGAATAAAATTGTCAAATTTGGACAGTGACTATATAATATAGTACACATTAATAACAAGAGTTATGTTTACAACATTTTCTTGGTCACCTCTAAAATAGATTGCAGCTTTCTTTAACAGAAAAAAAAAAAAAGAAAGAAAATTCTCCATTCAGATAAATCATAAATGAGCCATATCTGGGTTTTGGGCTTCTGGCAAATATATGAGTCTTGTATCAAATTTCAACGTTCAAACTGACGAATGTTATCTTCACTTTGGCGTTGATGACTTTTGTTGATTTGATTTTCTCTAAAATGGTCCCAGTGGCCTTGGGCCAAGCACCATCAGATAGACCATGTCCTAATTGTTTGGATTGAAAGGACTATAGTATTTAACTAATGCTCTTTAATCTTTTGCTGCCATAATTCCTTAGCTGCTCTGATTAACATGAAAATTAACGACAGGAAAAGACCCTGAAAAAGAAGGTGATTTAAATCATTCTCCAGCATTCTGAAATAAATAAAAAAAAACCACCATTGAATTGACAGATGAAATTAGACGTTAAGAGTGCCACGACAACTGTTATAAAGCTATTTTCTAGACCACTAGGAAAGATTAAAGCTACTTTAAATATCTGCAAAAAAGAAAAAAAAAAGAAAAAAAAGCTAGGCCAAAGTGAAAAGTGAATGTTGGGAAAGTTTCAGAATGAATCAGTTGGTCAAAGTTCTTTAATGAAGTGGGTTAGTGAGTAGGAAAATTATTTGATAAAACAAAAGAAATGATGGGTTATGAGTTGTGACACAACATGCACTTGAATTATTGTTTATAGTTTAAGCTGCATGGTGCCAAAAAGAATTGGACCCATGAATCAGGCCACAATCAATGCCAGGACAAAACACCATTTTCTTTTCTTTTTCTTTTTTTTTTCATCCATGTAGTCGGTAGAAGGAAAAGTGACGGAAGTGGAAGCCGATCTGATTCTGATCTGATCTGATGGATTGGAGACAAGAGAAAGTGTGGGCAAAATGTGAAAAGAAATGAAAATTTGGACCTTGCCTCCTTTTTGAGTCGTGATCAATTTTTTTTTGTGACAAATATTCCGATCATCTTGGTATTTTGTGCTTTTCCCTTTCTTTTAATTGTTGATCTTCTTGGCCTCGTTGGCCATTTTTGGCTTGATTAAGAGTAGAATCTGATGATCAATAATATTCTTTCAGGTGCAATCAATTGAGGTTTCAATGCTCCTTTCTCACATGGGAACTTTCCAGCATCAGCAATTGTAAACTTAATGATAATATAAAGCAATGATGTCTTCTTATGTTCTGAGCTAGTATGCTCTGCTGCTACCTAGTTTCAAATTAACCGTGGAATTATAAGTTTCAAGGGAAATTTTGAAATGAAAGTAAACAATTTCCGGAGATCCAACTTCAACCCAGATTCAATGTTAAAGCTGTTTATGTTCATTTTCTTTATCATATAATTTCATCAATTAGCACTGCTAATCAATATTTTAATAATAAAAAAAAAGTCATTTGAGTTGTCAATTAAGTCTTAGTAGGTTAAATGTTTTGTTTTCAAATTTTCAAAGATTTTCCTAGAGAGATTGAATGACTGTCTCCTCCATTATTGAACTAGTCATTCATATAGTCATTGACATGTTGTATTTTCTACAAAAGAATCTGACCAATTGACCACTCATCCCTTCCCTTGTTCAAACGTTGTTTCTTGCTAGTTTTTCTGCGTTTTGAGTGCTATCTAATCTAAAATTTTATCAGTGGCAACTGGCAAATCCCTATAGTCAGAAAAGCATTATTCAAGTTTAAAATGGCATTGTCACTCAAGTCAAGAAAATCGCTTCCCTTCTTCCAAGCAAATCGTCTCAATAAGTCCCATCTCCAGTCTCTTCAAGAATAAAGGAACCAAAGACAAAATACATTGTTATTTCTGTATCTTTATTTATGCTTCATTTGGATGCAATGTGATAAGGATTTTTACCACCAGGATCCCAACACTTTCACCATGTATCCAAAAGGCTCTCACTTTTTAATGGTCAATAATTGGAGAGTAAAGAAAGAAAGTAAAAAAAAAAAAAAGTTACTTATTACCCTACATTATTGACACGTTTAAAGCAACCGACCATGAAATTAAATCATATTCATATGTAAAAACAAGGTAAGACAAGGGACAAGGATGCATAAATTAATAAAAAATGCTAATTTAGGATAAGATCCATAGCTAGGAAACAGTTCAAACCTTGTTTTTCCAATTGATTAATCAAAATCAAGCAGCCAAGGACATGGTTTGGCTACAAGGCCTGCACGCGGAGTGATAAAATTTTGACTTGTAAAGTAGAAAAATCAGCACAAGACAAAAGGAAACAAGCGCTAGCTAGCAAGCTAGGAAGAGTGGAAGAAGAATATTGATGATCAATTATTTTTCAACAATCTGGCTGTTTGTTATTTAGTCTGAGTAGCTGAGCCCACATCGATCATGAACATCAAGGCAAGTACTGAAGAAAAATGGAACTTGGGTTTCTTCTATTCTTTAGTACTGGACTACTGGCGATGGTGAATATAATTCTTTTAAAAATGTGACAAAAAGAATTAATCATGAATTTAACTTGCAATAACTTAAACCCATAGGCAATTGAAGAAATTAAAGCCATATCTAACTTCTGATTTAATTATGATTAATTTTTTTTTTTTGCAAAGTGAAATGCAGTGGAAGTAAACTTGAAACTTGAATAATTCACTAAACTTGTCTAAAATCCAATTCGAATTTTTTTTTCAACTGAGATCTCCGCTTAAAAGTCGAGAATAGATTGTACATATTGAAATTTAAATTTTAAATTTATTAAATGACAGAGGCCATTTTTTAAAAGGTATTTACACAAATTAATTGAGACAAGTTCTGAATTCAATTTAAATTAACTCTGAATTAATGATTTTAAAAGTTAAATAGCTATCTAATTGAACTGCAACTGATCTGACAAAACCCTAAACCACCCAAATGGAAACCAAAGAAACGATCCCAAATCCCAATTGCCACTGGATGTCCATAGCTTTGTAGCATGTATATCAACTTGTGTCTTGAAAATGAAAGAAACGAGAATGGATTGTGAAAACCATATAAAGAGAAAAATGAAGGAAATTTCAAATGCCGTGATTGATCAGGTTCGGAGAATACCCACCAGAATCAATCTGAATCACAGTGGGGTAACAACTATCAAGGCCTACATGTGTAAAACATTGCATGGATAGCTGATGTTATCATAAAAGGGAATGAACATTACTGAAAACTTGAGAAACCTTTCTGATCAGAAAATTGAGCTGCCTCCTTAATTTTAATTTTAGCAAAAAGAAACTGAAGCAGTAAATTAGAAAATTAACTTTAATTTTGATTTTACTTTCTGGTACTTATGAACATAAAAAAATAGTACCAAAATGTGACAGCAATATGCATTTTTATCATCAATCTTATGTAAAAGTGGTCCTAAATGTGATGATAACAAACATATATAGGTAGGTATATTCCTATATGATATCACTCATGTTATTTTTATTTATTTGCTTGAAACTAAACCATATCAAATAAGATTTTAATTATTTATTTTCCTACACATACAATTCTTCTAGTCTTGTTTCCGAGGGCATTATAGCTAGCTCATGAAGATTCCTTGCGATGTTATTACATTCATTTTCTTGTCTTTTCGGATACCAACCATGATTCGATCATCTAATAAATTATATATAGAGAAGAAGAGTTAAATATAAATTTTTTAACAAAACGTTATAATCTAAGGATAAAAAAAAATTATAAGTATTTGAATTTAAACTTCCTATTAAATAATATTCGACAGTATCTTTTTAAAATTAATAATTATTGTTTATGGTAATGACAATTGTTATTTTGAGATAAATAAATAAATAAAATCTTTAACCTAACAAAGACCCAAAGTCTTCTTCCAACCCAATATTTGTCCTTTTGCTCCTTTATTCTTCAACAAACCCAGTATCATAGCTTTTTTCTTATCAGTGTGGCTTGGTTTTTTTGACAAAGGCAAAAAAAAAGAAAATATACTTTATAAAAGGGAAATGAAACTTTTGTAGTCCAATATGAAAGTTAGACAAATTAAAGATCTCTCATATGCTTTATTAATGCAAACCGTTCATGGTATATAGTACTTTGTCTCTTTTTTTTATTATTGTTTTAATTATCTCTTACAACAAAGGCAAGCAAGAAAACAAAAATACTTGCATTATTATCTGATTTACAAAAATAATATACCATGCATGTTGGGAAATGGGAGCCCATCACTTAAATTTACTACAATAATTGTGTTGTCCTTCACTCGAATGAAAAAAAAAAAAAAAATGAAATGAAATGACGGTTTACGGATGGAAAAAACCTTTAAGTTTGAAAGGTTAAAAAAATTTTTTGAATAAATTTTTTTAAAAGAATTATTATTTTATTATAATTAATTCTCTTAAACTTTTATTTTTATCAAGTTAAACTCTCATTAGATAAAAATTGTTAACCACTAATATTAATTTTTAGTAATAAAAATTTAATTAAAAAAGAAATAAATATTTAAAAGTTTAATTAAATAAAAATGAATATTTAAATATTTAATTAATTTAAAATATGATCAATTATAATAAAATATAAAAAATTTAAATGATTATTAAATTTTTATTTCAAAATTTTTTTATCCTTCGGCTTTTTAACTTCATCCCAGTTTTCGTCGAAGCGGCCCCGGAGAAGTTCGCCGTCTGGCGGTACCTGAATTTCTAGATTCCCATGGGCCGACATGCCTTTTTTGGTAAACAAATTTGGACTTTTGTAGTGAAATCTGTTCTAAATTCCACACGGTTGGTCTTGGGATTCGAGACTGTAAAAAAAACCAAAAAAAAAATGAATTTTATTTTGACTGTTAGGATTTTGTTGAAAAAGTCAGAGCCAAAATTAATCAAGTATTTTTTAATCATTCAAAGTTCAATTTTTATAATAAGCCATGAAATGGCGAATGTATTAATTTAATATAGAAAAAAATAGTTCAAAATTATTTGAAAATAAAATAAAATTAAAAAATTGAGATAAGAGATAATCGTAAATAAATGTGCAAATATGATGATCAATAAGAGTTAATGTAAGTAATTAAAATTTAAAATTTAGATAGGTAACATTAGATTTAAATTTAAAGATAAATAATTTATAAATTTAAAAAAATTAAAAAAAAATCTTTAAAATTTTTCTTATAAATTGATACCTTGATTTTAGTGATGGAATAATTTAATCTGTTCCTAAATTTTTTCTCAAAAAAAAAAATGTAAACGACAAAATAACCAAAGATTATATATGTATAAAATAAAATAGTTAACGCATTTTTTAAAAAATTTATGATAGGATGCCTAAGTGTAAACTAGGAAAACACCGCCCTCTAGAATACGAGTACATCAATCGCCTGATGAGATTCCACGTATCAAATCTTCCTGGCAACAGCGACCTTCGTCACGCCCATGAAGCGACCGGTTTAGTTTTTCTCCCCCAACCAATCATTATCCACGTGGCTTTTTTAGAACCCACTATATTATTAACATTTTCATTTTTTTTAAAGTCAACTTCGGCAGCTTGACGAAATTCCGTGCTTCTTCCACTCTCTCCAGTATCCAGCCTCCACCATGTGTCATTATTATAAAAATGTATAAATATTAAATAGTACAAGCACCACTGTTGACACTCCATGTTTTGCTAAGTCCAATCCAATTAGTGTTTTTTCATGTTGTTGGGGGTTGGTGGTTGGCCTGGGAAACTTCCCTTCTTGTTTCCGCTCCGCACGCTGCAATTCTACAAATTGCAAAGATGAGTGGATGACGATATTGAGACTTGTCGTCCACCCAAAAAGTGCAAACTTTAACCGTTCAGCATTTGTCACACACTTTTCAATCTAACAAGAAAATGATTTATATGCAAAACATACATCCTTGGCCAATTATAATTTTAATTTCAGGAATTTTCAAAATACCTAAAATTTTCTAATAGATAAATAAAAAAATCTTTTTTATATATTTAATGTTATTAGATATTAAATCTTCATACTTGGTTAAAAATTCTGTACTACATTAACATATTATTATGATAAAATTTATATGAAATTTTTTATGTAAAATCTGTAAATTTTTTTTTAAAAAATAATTTAATAAAAAATATTGATAAAAAATATAAACAGATAGATTAATAAAGTTTAACGTGTAAATTAATAATATATAAAAAAATTATTAAAAATATTATTTATAATTTAAATTTGATCGATATTTATTCAACAATAAAAATTTTATCATCATTTTTACTAAAAATATTTATCTTAAAATATATAAGTTTATAAAAAAATTTTAAAATTTACATACTTAATTTATATAACAAAATTTTTTAATTTATCGATTTTAATTTTTAATTTTTAATTTTTATTTAATCACTTTTAATAAAAAATTTTACAAAATTCATCTAAAAATTTCATTTAAATCTTTTCCAACATATCATAGAACAAAAGAGAAAAAAGCTTTAACAATCGTGTTAAGAAATCAGTCAATCTTAAGAAACTTATAAGGGTTGGATTAACTTTGGATAATGTCAAGTTTTTTATTTTAGGAAGATGGTCAGGCACCAAAGATTAACTTTTGATACTTTTAGCTCAAGTCTTCCTTTGTCTTTTACATGTCAACTGCCTACTACCCCATGGCTGCTTCTTACTGTCATCAATTGACACAGTAGGGCACCCATTTTAGTCCACAGCTTTGGAGATAAGACCAGAACCTTAAATACAAATAAACAAAACTGGTTACATGTAGAAAAAATAGTTTAAAAAAGAATAAAACAGGCGGTGGCTGCTGGCTTCATATAGGAAAATAAAATGTTTACTTTGTTCCAGCTAACATAAATAAATGAACAGCAACAGCAGATAAACCTTTTTCTGTTTCCAAAAAAATGTGCTTTCGCCATTGTTTTTAAGAATTTTACTACAAAACAATGACCGTTATAACAGACAAATGAAAAAGAAAGCCCCCCTTGTAATAATAAATCCCTCTGGTCACCTTTGTTAAATGCAACTATCTTGAGTTGTTCTTCTTCTTTTGTGTCTCTTAATTACAAGGGAGCCCTTTCAATAAAAGTCATCCTTTCTTGTTTGTTTCCAGTCTCCGGAATGTCAAACGCCTCTCCTTACCGGCAAATCTTTCTCCGTTTGTGTCTTCTGTTCTGTTTCTCCTTGCCTTGTTGTGTAAAATCTGATGAAGTCCAAATATTGTTGAACCTGAAATCTGCTCTTAATAAATCAAACACCAATGTTCTTGATTCATGGTGGGCTGCCAATTCTGTCTGCAGCTTCAATGGAATCACTTGCAACGCTGAAGGGTCGGTTAAGGAAATCGAGCTTTCAAGTCAGAAGCTGACGGGTGTTCTTCCTTTGGATTCAATATGCCAGCTTCAATCCTTGGATAAGCTTTCCTTGGGGTACAATTTATTGTATGGTGCAATCACAAAAGATTTGGGTAATTGTGTAAAGCTTCAATATCTGGATCTTGGAAACAATATTTTTACGGGTTCATTTCCGGATATATCTACTCTCAGCGAATTACAGTACCTTTATTTGAATGGAAGCGGATTCTCTGGTCCTTTCCCATGGAAATCGCTTGAAAACATGACCAATCTTGCTGTTCTGAGCCTCGGGGACAATCCTTTTGACCGGACTCCATTTCCTGATCAGATTCTGAAGCTGAAGAAACTGAATTGGCTTTATTTGGCGAATTGCAGCATTGAAGGGAAGATTCCTCTAGCAATTGGAGATCTCATCGAGCTTATGGAATTAGAGCTCCAAGACAATTATTTATCTGGAGAAATTCCGGTGGAGATTGGAAAGCTTCAAAATCTCTGGCAGCTTGAGCTTTATAGCAATGAATTGACAGGAAAACTTCCTGTTGGATTAAGAAATCTGACAAAACTAGAATATTTCGATGCCTCAGCCAATAATCTTGAAGGAGATATCTCAGAAGTGAGGTATTTGTCCAATCTGGTAAGTCTGCAACTCTTTGAGAACCAGTTTACAGGTGAAGTACCACCCGAGTTGGGTGAATTCAAGAAACTGGTGAATCTGTCTCTTTACACCAACATGTTGACTGGTCCTCTGCCTCAAAATCTAGGTTCTTGGGCTGATTTCGACTACATCGATGTATCAGAAAATTTCTTGACTGGTCCAATTCCTCCAGACATGTGCAAGAAAGGAACCATGACGAGGCTTCTTATGCTTCAGAACAGGTTCACCGGAGAAATTCCAGTGACTTATGCAAGTTGTAACACTTTAGTGCGGTTTAGAGTCAGTAACAACTCGCTTTCGGGGAGAGTCCCGGCTGGAATATGGGGATTACCAAACGTGGATATTATTGACATTGCTTACAATCAATTTGAAGGTCCAATTACATCTGATATCAAGAACGCAAAAGAGATTGGTATACTGTCTGCTGCATACAATCGGTTATCAGGAGAGTTGCCAGAAGAGATTTCAGAAGCTACGTCTTTGGTTGCAATTCAGCTGAACAACAATCAGATTTCAGGGAAAATCCCTGACGGAATTGGGGAACTGAAAACATTGAGCAGTCTTCAATTGCAAAACAACAGGTTATCTGGTTCTATACCAGAGTCACTAGGTTCTTGTGCTTCCATCAGTGACATAAACATGGCTAATAATTTTCTTTCTGGCCAAATCCCATCGTCTTTAGGATCTTTGTTGACATTGAACTCTTTGAATTTGTCTGGAAATGAACTTTCCGGTGAAATTCCAGAGAGCTTGTCGAATCTCAAGCTGAACCTTTTTGATCTATCCTATAATCAGTTATCTGGTCCTATACCACAGTCTCTCTCCATTGAAGCATATAATGGTAGCTTGGCTGGAAACGCTGGCCTTTGCAGTTCAACTGTCAGATCTTTCAAGCAATGTCCACCAGATTCTGGCATGTCTAAAAATGTTCGTACGCTTATAGTTTGTTTCGCTCTTGGTGCAACGATCTTGCTTGCTTCGCTAGGATGTTTCTTACATTTAAGGAGGAAAGAAAAAGATCAGGGCCGTTCTTTGAAGGAAGAATCTTGGGATGTTAAGCCTTTCCATGTGTTAACTTTCACTGAAGATGAAATTCTTGATTCCATCAAGCAAGAGAATCTGATTGGAAAAGGAGGGTCTGGGAATGTATACAAAGTAATGCTTTGTAATGGTGTGGAACTTGCTGTGAAACACATATGGAACACAGATTCTCATGGCCGCAGAAAGAGCCGGAGTACTACCCCAATCCTCAGCAAACGTGCAGGAAAGGAAAAGGAATTTGACGCGGAGGTCCAGACATTGAGCTCAATAAGACATGTCAATGTGGTTAAGCTTTACTGCAGCATTACAAGTGAAGACTCAAGCTTGTTGGTGTACGAATACTTGCCTAATGGGAGCTTGTGGGATCGATTGCACACTAGTCGGAAAATGGGGCTTGATTGGGATACTAGGTATGAGATTGCAGTTGGAGCAGCTAAGGGACTAGAGTACCTTCATCATGGATGCGAGAGGCCAGTTATCCACCGGGATGTCAAATCTAGTAACATATTACTGGATGAGTTTTTGAAGCCAAGGATTGCTGATTTTGGACTTGCCAAGATTGTTCAGGCCAATGGTGGTAAAGACTCCACCCAAGTCATTGCAGGCACCCATGGCTACATAGCTCCTGGTAAGTTACTTTTTTTGCTGTTTACTCTTTCAAGTTCCCATTGGTTTATGAGAATTAAGAACATATATAAGCAGATCCTGTTTGTTAATAGTAAAATGTTAATTCTGCAGAATATGGTTACACCTACAAGGTCAACGAGAAGAGCGATGTGTACAGCTTTGGAGTGGTATTAATGGAGCTAGTGAGTGGAAAGAGACCAATCGAACCAGAGTATGGAGATAACAAGGACATAGTGACTTGGGTCTGCGGCAAAATAAAAAATAAAGAGGGTGTTTTAAGTATAGTGGACCCAAGAATCCCTGATGCTCTCAAAGAAGATGCTGTCAAGGTGTTGAGAATTGCCATTTTGTGCACGGCCACACTGCCGGCCCCTAGACCCACCATGAGAGCCGTAGTTCAAATGCTGGAAGAGGCTGAACCATGCAAATTGGTCGGCATTGTTGTCGGTAAGGACAGTGACCAGAAGAAAACGGAATCAATGGATTCTACTACTGATCAGAAGTTCAATCTACTGTTATAAATCTTGTAAGCAATTTTGTAACATATGTGTTAGGTAATTTCATCAGCTGTGATCAGTTGTAAAGTAATAGCTAGAGCCTGTAGTCGGCTGCTATGGTTTGTAATCACAAATAATTTTCCATGATGGAGGCTAATCTCCAAGGGAAAACATATGAGGCAAGAAATGCCAATTAGTGTTTTTGTGATCTTGTAAAATTATTGTCTGAATCACCATTGGAAATGGAAATTGACCCTTGTTTGTCTCTGAAACAAGTTGATTCATCAGATTTCGGAACTACCAAAGATGTTGCGTCTACTCCAAAATATGAAAAAACTATTCGTAAAGTCAACAGAAAGCAATTTCGTATGGCAACAACTTTTAGCTGACCAATCAAGCAAGATCAAAGTTAATTGTTCTTGAACCCAAAGCTTGATTTATCCGAGCCTCAACCATCTTTATTTGTTTCTTTCTCTCTCAAGTTTAAATTTTAAATAAATTAAAACAATTGATACATACAATCATTCTTAAAAGATAATATTAATAAATTTAAATTAAAGTCCAAACACTTTCACAACCTTTATCATTTATAACCTACGATTTTTTTATATATATAAAAAAATATGATATTTGGTAGAATATGTACAGAAATTATTAATTCCAAAGTTGAAATTATCTTAAGCATTTGAAATTGACTCTATTTTAAACGTGACAAGTAACAACTGCTCACTACCCATATCAACCTAATTAGGATTAGAAATAGAATAGGTGCATGTACTTAGAAAAAAAATAAAATATATATATATATATATATATAAATTAAAACGTTTCGAATGGAAAATCTTAACTTATTGGCTCGTTTATTATTTTAATTAACATCTAAAAATATAAAATTTTAGAAGCAAGAGATAAATAATTAATATAAATATATAAAATTAAATCGAATGAAACAGGCAAGCAGCCTTAACCAAAATGTCCATGTCGATGCTATTTTTTTTATTAGACAATTATAAAAAGTATTGTTCCAATTTATATAATTAGAATTTAATGACAAAATTTATATTAATTTTTTATTTAGAAATTATGAAATAATAATAATTTTTTTATACAATAAATTAATAAATAAATTTCAATTATTTATTTATAAAATTATTATTTGACATAAAAATAATTTTATAAATATTAAATAATTTAAAATTTTATGACAAATTTTTAATTGATTATCTTTAATATCATTTTTTTATTATAATATATCTTATTATTATCATTATTTTTAAATCTATATATATCTTACTAATAATTTTAATTTTATTATTATAATAAATAATTTAATTTCTATCATTATTTTAATTTCATCAAAATTAATCTTGATCATTTAAATAACCTTTGTTCAACGAGAAAACAAAAGTTTTCGTCGCCTATAAATAGATTTCAGATTGTATATTTTGAAAAAAAAATTTCTCAAGCAATCTGACGTGACATAACATAAAGGACAACTACAACTGCTTTGATAAAAAAACTGTGGCTTGGTTGGTTTCTTGGGTCATCAAATAATATAATAGTAAAAAAAAAAAAAAAAAGTAGGCCTAGGTTGGGTTTCGGATAAGTTAAGCCCTAACCCCATAGGCTCAAGAACAAAGAAAGCCAGACTTTAAGCCCATGGAGTCAGTATTTTCAATTGTTAGTTGCAGGATCCTGAGCCTATAGACACAAACAAAGCAACTAATTAATGGTTATTATGGGCTGCAGTAATTACCCTAAAACCTGGTTCGTGGGCCTAGATGCTATGCCACATAGATTGCAAGTAGGGTTGGCAATAAGTTGGATCGATGCAGAGATTTTTGTTTAATTTAAATTCGATTTGATTTTTATAATTATAAAATACGTATTCGATCTGACTTAAAATTTTTTTATTTTTTAATATTTGAACTCGACTTGAAATCCAATATTATATAAACAATATCCGATCCAATCCGACCCGAAATTAATAAAATATTATTTTTTAAAATATAAAATATTATTTTTTAAATATAAATATATATTATATATAAATAAAAAATTAAAAAAAATTTAATATAGTATCGGGTTGGGTTTGTCTAAAATCCAAACCTGACCTTACCTCGATTTTTTTTTAGTAATACCTGACCGGACTCAAAACTCGATTTTTCAAAAAAAAAAAATCGACCATATGAGGTCGGGTCGAGTCGAAACCCGTCAGGCTCGGGTTGGACTGCCAACCCTAATTGCAAGCTTTTCTTTTTTTTTCAAATTCGATGGGCATGTAAAGACAAAATGATAGCTTTTTAAATAATTTTTTTTTTTATTGTTGTTAGGGATGTAGTCGATCGAATTCAAATCGATATAATATTAAATTTGAGCATGAGCTTGATTTAAAATTTGAGATTTGAAACTCGATTTGAATTTAATTGAATTTAATTTTTTTAACTCGAACTTGACTGGATATATAAATTAAGCTACTCGAGCTCCCTTGATTAGATTCAATAAACATATAAAAATAAGTTTAATTGTTATATTTGATAAAAATTCATTATTTGTGCTAGAATTCAAGTTCAAGATATTTTATTAATTAAAATAATTAAAATATAAAAATTTGATTAGATTCGCGAGCTACTCGAGTCGATTATAAAAATACTCAAATTTGACTTAATCAATAAGTTGAGTTACTCGAGCTCAAGCTCAAGCTCAAGCTCAACTTAATAATAACTAAGCCAAATTCAAATTTTATTCTAATTGAACTCGAATAACTTTCGAGTATTAATATATTATTTACACCCTTAATCCTTCTCCCATTTATATTTTCTCCTAAAAATAAGTAATTAATTAAGGCAAATGGTTTTTTTTTTTTTAGGAAGCAGAGAGTTCTTAATAGTTCTATATCATATAATCTCACTAATAAGCTAAACCAGTTAGCATGTCAATATTTGAATTGACAATGGGAAATATGCTTATCTTTTGTTGTGATTATATTAGAAGCAAATTTGTGTTCATTTAAATTATGCTTTTTATCTTTTGTTTGTGATTGTATATACATAAATTTCTTGATTCTTGCATATATATATTTATAGACATCCTATTTTGTCTAAGGTTTAAATTTTATTTTATTTTATTTATTGTTTATTTTTTCAATAAAAAAAATAAAAAATGATAGGGACTTAGTTGAAAAATGATTATATGGTTGGATAAAAGTTTTTTGAAAAAGAAAATTCAATCATAATCCAACTCAACTATCAGATAGATTTTATCAAGAGTTTATTATGAGTTGAAGCACTGTTTGGACATGAATTCTCACCTATAAATAGACCTATTAATCATCGATTAAGGAACACATAAGAAATCAACAGTGATCAAAGAAGAAATTGACAAAAACCCAGATTCTTAATCCAACAATGATCTCGATGACAGCAATAGCACAGAAGCTTTAGCCAAAGCTTTATACTTGATGCTTACTACTCTCATCAAAGACTTCAACTTCAAACCCCACAACACTCTCGTCTGCCAATACCTCTTTAGTTCATCAATTGGTCATTTTATCTGAGAGCTTGATCAATTACTAGAAGATGCTTCACGACCATCCATAATGTAGCTTGCTTCCATGTTTTCTAATACCAGATAGTTTTATCATTGAATTTGCATTTGAAGTCCATTCAGCGACGTGTTGACGACATAGGCTAGATGCTATCAATGGGCTAGCAACATAGCTTTTAATAAAAGTAAATCCTTGGGATTGTCATCACAGGTAAGCTATTCATAAAGAATTTGCTTGCTATTGCTCTTTGTTAATTATATTGGTTTTAACGTGGTGGCCCATTGTCTTCTTGTACATAATTTAAATAGTTATAAAACCATTAATTTCATGAGATTTTTTTTATGTATATCATACTATTAGTGACATGCTATAAGGTGATTTAAAGTTTAATTAGATATGCATTGATTTAATTAAAAACATCAACTATCAATAAATTTTTATTTATAAGTTCATTAATAATAAAATAAATAATTTATAAATTCAATATTTTTGTATTTTTTATATAATTTAAATAAAATTTTCTTTAAAAACAAATGAAAGTTAACCTCAATAAAAACAAGTCAAGAATGGTTGATTTTTTAAAATTTTTAAGTGAGAAATTTCTCTAAATTTATCCTAAACGGTAGAATAATTTAGATAAAAGTTTAATAAAAGTAATTGTATTCTTTTCCAGATAAAATTTTTTTGGTTGAAATATTTGACAATTATCTAATGATGAGAATCTTAAAACTTTCAAATGGTAAATTTTTTAAGAATTCTCTAGGTAAAAAATTTCTTTAAATTTGTCCCAATTGGTGGAAGAATTTAAATGAAACTTAAAAAAAAATTAATTGTTATATTACTTTCTTTCCAAAAATTAAAAAAAAAAAATTTTAAGTTGTCCCAAATGGTGAAAAATTTAGAAATAAAAAAAAAATTTTAAATTGATCCAAATGGTTAAAAATTTAGAAATAAAATAAAAATAAAAAATAAATACTAAGGATGAAATTCTTAGCAATCACAAATGGTTGATTATCTAAGAAATTTTTATGTGAGAAGATATTTCTAATTTGGCTCAAATGGTGAAATAATTAGATATATTTTTAATAAAAAAATCAAAATAAAAATGATTAATTTTTTTCAGACGATGGAGCCTCTTCAAGAAAAGAAATAGGATTCTTGAATACTCTTAAGGTGATGAAGTATTTTTAAGAATTCTACTAAATTGATAAAAAAATCTTAAACTTCATTTCTAATATTTAAATATTAAAATAAAAATCATTAGAACCAAGATAATTGTTAAGATAATTTAAAATTAAATGGTATTATCTTAGGATGGGCGATGTGGGAATGCTATAACCTTCTCCATACGTAATCGAACTCTCAAACTTAATTCTATTTAGAAGGTCAGAACCTATTCTTTAGGGACCCTTAGTCAAGTTTAGGAGCTTCTTAAAAAGATAGATTCATTATATGGCCAATCACATTTAGATAAAAAGATTGGTGACGACTTTTTAAGTTAAGTCTAGCTATAGATTTACAAATCTATTTGTTATGACAATTTGGCGACTCTACTAGGGATCGTTAGAGAGTCAGGCCATAAATTTTAAATTTATCATATCCTTTAATCTAGTGGTTTTAAAATGTAATGATTATGTTATTTGTTTACTAATGTTCTTCCTTTTTTGTCTTGATTTATGAGGTTGAAAATTTTATATTCCTTTATACACACTATCATATGCAATTTTATGTTTCTTTATACACATTATCATATGTATTTGCATTATATAAGCTTTATGCCCAGGCTTTGTCCCTCTTATGAGGCAGTAAATACCGACACCCTCGTCAGATAATAATATCTATAATGGCTACAAAAATTTTCACTCAAATTGAATCATTTCCTTTGGTAGCCTGTGATGTGTGAGGATTAGAATGCTTTACTAGTCTGTAATGGATAATGATGTAATAAAAAATATGAGAACATTTAGTGGTCAAAGTCACCTAACCCTACATATAATTTACACTTACGAGGCTAGCCTTAAGATAGAGTTCTTTCTACATATTAATAAATGTAACCTGAATTTAAGACATACGAAGAAACAATTTATGTGATATATTGATCACCTAACTATTTTATTTGTTTGACTTTGTGTATTTACATTATCATGCATCATTTTTATTGTCATATTTCACATTATGCATTTGCATCATTTTCATATAAGAAATATTTGCCACATATTAGATCTCATCCATGGAAATATACATTCCATTTATGCAATAAAGCACCAAACATAAAGCATGTCATTTCTAATAATAATGCAATTGTGGTACACAAGATTCAAAGATAGCTCTACCATCTAAAAACCTAGTTTAACACATTCACCATCAGTACAATACCAGAGCTCAAGCCAGACAAATGAAATAAAAAAATTTCAATTGTCTCGAGAAGATAGAGAGAGTTTAAGAAAAGCTTGAAAGAGAATTGAATAAGATTATGAAAGTTTTGAATAAGTTAAACAAAAAGAAAGGTATAGAAAAAAATACTAACCCACAAGACCTTTCCTCACAAGATGTTGTTGATCTTCTTTATCTTTTTAGTTATGGACCCCATCAAGACCAGTCTATATAGAATGCACTATCATAGCAGTACACATATCCTATAGGGTATTCATACCTCAAAATGCGATCGACTTCAAATCTAAGGCATTACCAGAGTTATGTAAATCCTATCTTTACTGAAAAGGTAATAGAATCAATATCAATCCCCAACTTGGATGATCTAAAAAAGAAAAAAAAAGTTAAGGCCTAAGGAGAAAAAGACTTTAGCAAGCTTAAAAGTTGAACAAAAGATAAATATGCTTGACGAAAAGTTACGAGCAGTAAAGGAAATTAGTTTTTATGATTTCGTGAATGTTGCTGGGCTTTGTTTAGTCTTAAGTGTTGTTATTCTTTCAAAGTTTAAAGTGCTAGAGTTTGAAAAATATGATGGTACAAAATATCTAAAAACTCATATTACTATGTACTATTGAAAAATGGCTGCACATGCTAATAATAAAAAGATGTTAATGCACACATTTCAAGATAACCTTACTGGTTTTATTACTAGATGATATTTTTAACTGAATAGAACTCACATTTAATCTTGGAGTGATATGACCTGTAACTTTATCAATCAATATCAGCATATCATAGATTTAGCTCCTGATTGTCTATCTTTATAGAATATGAAAAAAAAAGTAACTAAATCATTTAATAAGTATGCTCAAAGGTAGAGAGACATAGCTACTCAAGTTTAGCCATTTTTAATTAAGAAGGATATCATAATGTTGTTTATAAGCACTTTAAAATCTTCTTATTATGATGATGATATGGAATGCAACGAAGAACTTAACTGATATGATGATTTCAGGAGAAAATATTAAAAATACCATTAAGAATGACAAGCTTTAGAAAAAAAACCATCAAGAAAGGATGGTTGCCTAAAAAGAAAGAAACTGAAGCCCAAGCTATGAATTTTGATAAGCAACAATTTAGAAGCTATGCTTTATATCCACCGCTTGTTCATCCTATTTAGTATCCTGTAGTTAATGGTATTGCACAGGCCTCTTACTAATCATATCTATAACCAGCTCTTACTAACCATATCCATAATCAGCTTACCTACTAACCTATCAATCAGCCTTTTTAAGTACCTGTATATGAGTCTAGTCATATCATTACATCAGCTTCAAAGCCTAACAATCAAGTGAGTGATTTTAAGATATCTCAAAATAACTAAGAAAGGGTTCATTTTGATCCTATCCTTGTGATTTACACCGAGTTATTCTCAGAATTGATAAAAAATGACTTGATATCTTCAGTTATTTTAGAACCATTGAAGCCACCCTATCCAAAATGATATGACGCAAATGCCACATGTGATTACCATAACAAGAACGTGGGTCATTCTATTGAAACTTGCCCAGCTTTCAAACATAATGTGTAAAGTTTGATCCGAAAAGACTTGGTGAGCTTCAATGAATCAGAAGGACAAGATGTTAATAAAAATCTTTTATCTGATCACATAAAAGCATAATTTTAAGATGGACAAGGATGTTAAAGCTGGTTTAAAATTACTTATTATTTTAGAATTTCTTTCAGAGTAATATTAGGATTCCTTTTATGCAATAAGATTTTATTTTTTTTATCATTTTTAATAAAAAGTAAGTAAGATGCATTTCATTACATTTTTTCTTTCATCTCAGCCACTATTTCATGCATTATTTTTTTTCATGTCTTTTTATTTCCATTCTCAAATTTCAAATGATGAATGTTTAAACAATGATAGTAATAATTATGGGATTTAATTTTGAAAACTCATTCACATTGATCTATAGAGACTATTTAAGTAAAAAAAAAAACTGTTAGCAAATATGAAATAGATATGTCTTGAAGATATATAGTCATTTGTAAAGATCCATGAGTTTATTTTTGTTCGATATATGATCTTTAAAGAAAACGTTCATGTTTGAGATGAAAAATGATCGTCTTTCTTTTACCATTTATAAAACTATCAATTGTTACCCCTTTTGAGCTTATTATGATTTTTTAAAAAAAAACCCTCAATCAAGAATCACCCTCCATACTAGGGGTAAATTTTGAGCAAAACATACATGAAAAATAAAAAAGGTGAAAGATCACAAAAAGCCTTAAAAACAGAAAATAAAAAAAAAAGAGAAAACAAGAATCTTTTACAAAAAAAAATGAATGCCACAAATGATTTGGGATAAAATAATGAGAATCTTTTTGTAAGAAATAAGATGAAAAAATGAAGAAAAAAAGTAGTGAAATGATGTGAAATGAGGTAATGTACCAAACTGCATCACATGATGAAAAATGATATTTTAGTTTGAACCCTTTAAATATATATTTTGAACCTATTTTATTCATTTCTTTCATGACCTCTCACCATAACCTACATTACAATCCCTAAAAGTCCATTTTGATTAAATGTGAAAGCTCAAATTAAATGATCACATGTTGGGTTAAGGCATGCTTATGATGGAGTGAATGAATCATGCTATGTTTTATGTTTTTGTATTGATGTATGGGAGATATCAATAATGGATAAAGAAAAAGAATGAAAAAATGAAAAATGTGAAAAATGTGAAAAATGATGAATATGCAAAAAAAAAAAAAAAACTCAAATTGAAAACTCGAAAGGATGATTTGGGTAAAAAAAAAAATATCTGAGCTGAGAATTAGATGGATAGTTCAACATATGAAAGATGTCATTCAAAGATCCGCAAAAGCTAGGACAAAGTTTGATGAGCTCAAAATGAGTTTGAAAATCAATGAAATGAGTTTTTGAAGAAAATTCTAGATTAATATTAAAAATTGTCTAAATATTCATTTTTTGGATATTGTTATACCATTCATCCCAATGACATGCTTTAAACTTGTTCTTTTTCCCATTTATTTTTGTACAATACTCGTTTTTATATTGGTTACCTTTATTTCAATTTACTTCGTACTCTTTTATCCTTATAGTAAATTAAAAAAATATATGATTGCATTATATTTTTCAAGAATTGAAATGATAATGAATGAATGATAATGTCTATAAAATATTTTTGCATTTATTTGAAAAAAAATCTAGGATGTAAGGGACAAAAAAATAAAAAGATGGCAGAACCTAAGAAGATGATTTAAAAAGACACATGGGATGACCAAGTGATGAATATGGTAATGGATTGATTGACATAACCTATAAATTGTGATCAAATGATGAAAATAATGTGAATAAGTGGACAAAATTTGTTCTAAAATTTCTAGTGCTATAAAGCTTGTGAGTTGTGATCAACTGATAGAAATAATGTAGAGCAGTTGATAGAATTTGTCCTAAAATTATTAGTGTCAGGATGCTAAAAAGGGAAAAGATGAGATGATAGAGTTTTGAGAACCATATTACCATAATTAATTAAAATTTCATGATATTAATGACATCTACATTACATGCATTGCATTTGCATTATTGTTTAAACAATACATGTATATAATTTGGTGAATATTTAAATTTAGGCTAGCCATGCATTTGCCTCATGTAGTGAACATTTGAATTATAGTTTAGAATATGGCATCTATATTATTTTAAGAACCTAGATTGTTGCGTTTTTGTCATGATCATGATATTTTTTATATAAAATTTTGATTTTGATGAATGATTGAGAATTTTCATGACAAAAAATTTTAAACTTTTTGAAGAAAGCTTTTTAAGATAAGGTTGGGAATCCTCGAATGGAAAAATATTTTATGTGGAAAACCTTTAGAATACTAAAGTTGTAGAGCCTTTTAAAGAAGCATTTTTAATGTTAAAAATAATGAGAATCTTTGAGTTTTAAATAAGAATCTTCAAGTTTTAAATGAGAATCTTTAAGAATTTTTAAACAAGAATATTTAAAAAGTTTTAAATAAGAATCTTTAAGAAGTTTTAAATGAGAATCTTTGAATGAAAATCTTTGTCTTTGAGTTTTAAATAAGAATATTAAAAATTTGTATGAATCTCCAAAAGTTTTCGAATGAAAACCTTTGAAAGTTTGGACGTAAATCTCTAAATTTTTTAAATGAAAACCTTTGAATTTAGATGTGAAACTCTAAAATTTATTGAATGCGAAACTTTGAACTTGAATGAGAAATTTTGAAATTCTGGATGAAATCCTAAAATTTTTAAATAAGAAATATAGGATGTGAAGCACTAAAATTTTTTTAATAAGAATTTTTAAAATCTTAGAAGTGAAACCCTAAAAAAAAAAAAATCTTTTAGGCGTGAATCTTTAGAATTTGAATGTGAATATTTGAATTTGTGTAATTATTGCGAATCTTGACTAATTTACGAATCTTTGAATCTTGGATCTAAAATTTTACGAATTTGAGTTCTTATGAATCTTAGTTCTTGCGAATCTTAAAATCTTATAAATCAAAATTCTTGCAAATCTAAAAAATTTTGTTAATCAAGTTCTTCTGAAACTGAATTCTTATGAATTTAAAATTTTTGTGAATATGAATTCCTTACGAATTTGAAATTTTTGAAAACCTGAAAATTCTTGCAAACCTGAAAATTTTTACGAACCTGAAAATTTTTACAAATCTAAAAGTCTTGTGAACCTTTGATTTTCAAAATAGTGATTCTTTGAACTCAAACTTGTGAATATTTGAGTTGTAACTTGCATTACTAATTGTTGGATTGCAAAGTTTTTGAATATTTCAAATTGTGAATCTTTGGAATTTTGAGATTTTGTAATTATTGTTAAGCCACATCCAGACGTAATAGATGTCTATATCTTTGCACAATTCATGTTTCACAAAAATACGCAAAGAGAGGCAGTTGTAGATACCCTATTTTGTCTGAAGTTTAAAATTTATTTTATTTTATTTATTGTTTATTTTTCATTAAAAAAGTCAAAAAAATGGCAAAGACTTAGTTGAAAAAAGATTGTTTAGTTGGATAAAAGTTTTTTAAAAAATAAAATTTAGTCATAATCCAACTATCAAATAGATTTTACCAAAAGTTTATTATGAGTTGAAACACTGTTTGGACTGACATTCTCACTTATAAATAGATCTGTTAATCATCAGTAAAGGGATACATAAGAAATCAACAGTGATCGAAGAGGAAAATTGACAAAAACCTAGACTTTCAATCTAGTAATGATCTTGACAACAGCAATAGCACAAAAGCTTTAGCAAAAGCTTTATACCCGATGCTTACTACTCTCATCAAAGACTTCAACTTCAAAGCCTGCAACACTTTCGTCTACCAATACCTCCTTATTTCATCAATTGGTCATCTTATCTGAAAGCTTGATCAATTACTAGAAGATGCTTCACAACCATCCATAATGCAACTTGCTTCCATGTTTTCTAACGCCAAAAAGTTTTATCATTGAATTTGCATTTAAAGTCCATTCAGCGGTGTATTGATGACATAGGTTGGATGCTATCAATGGGCTGGCAACATAGCTTTTAATAAAAGTAAATTCTTAGGATTGTCATTACAGGTAAGCTATTCATAAAGAAATTGCTTACTATTGCTCTTTGTTCATTATATTGGTTTTAACATGGTGGCCCATTGTCTTTTTATACATAATTTGAATAGTCATAAAACCATTAATTTTATGAGATTTTTTTTTATGTATATCATATTGTTAGTGACATGTTATAAGGCAATTTAAAGTTTAATTAGAGATGCATTTGATTTAATTAGAAACATCATATATCAATAATTTTTTATTTATAAGTTCATTATAATAAAATAAATAATTTATAAATTCAATATTTTTGTATTTTTTTCATATAATTTAAATAAATTTTTTTTTTAAAAACAAATGAAATTTAACCCCAATAAAAAAGAAGTTAAGAATGGTTTATTTTTTAAAATTTTTAAGTGAAAAAATTCTCTAAATTTGTCTCAAACAGTGAAATAATTTAGATGAAAATTTAATAAAAGTAATTGTATTCCTTTCCAAATAAAATTTTTTTGGTTGAAATATTTGACAATTATCCAATAATGAAAATCTTAAAAATTTCAAATGGTAAATTTCTTAAGAAATCTCTAAGTGAAAATTTTTTTTAAATTTGTCCCAATTGGTGTAAAAATTTAAATGAAACTTAAAAAAAAATAATTGTCATATGATTTTCTTTTTAAAGATAAAAAAAAAGAAAATTTTTAAGTTTTCCTAAATGGTGAAAAATTTAGAAATTAAAAAGAAAAAATTTCTATATAGACCCAAATTGTGAAAAATTTAGAAATCAAAAAGGAAATCTAAATTGATTCAAATTGTGGAAAATTTAGAAATAAAATAAAAACAAAAAATAAATTTCGAGGATGAAATTCTTAGTAATCGCAAATGATTGATTATCTAAGAAATTTTTAAATGAGAAGATATTTCTAATTTAGCTTAAATGATGAAATAATTAGATATATTTTCAATAAAAAATAAAAATAAAAATGATTAAAATTTCTTCTGACGACAGAGCCTCTTGAAGGAAGCAAATGAGATTTTTGAATACTATTGAGATTAAGAAATATTTTTAAGAATTTTACTAGATTGATTGAGAAATCTTAAAAGTTATTTTCAACATTTAAACATTAAAATAAAAACCATTAGAACCAAGAAAATTGTTAGGATAATTCAAAATTAAATGGTACCATTTTAGGATGGGCAATGTGGGTGTACTATAACCTTCCCTAAATATAATTGAACTTTCAAACCTAATTCTATTTAGAAGGTCAAAACCTATTTTTTAAGGACCCTTAATCAAGTTTAGAAACTTCTTAAAGGGATAGATTCATTAGCTGATTAGTCACACCTAGATAAAAGATTGGTGGTGACTCTTTAAGTTAAATCTAACTATAGATTTACAGATCTATATATTATGATAATACTCTTAAAGAAGGAAAATCCAATGGACACTCTCAAAAGTTATTCTCTTTTCTTAATTTATTAATCATCAGTTGGGTGATAATTAATATTATATAATCATTTAAATAAAAAATTAAATACTAAATTTTTAATTTCAATGATTTAGTAGCTTTAAATAAAAAAATGTAATAGACAAGAAAATCAAGTAACTAGCTAGCTCCGGACAATTCCATGGAAAACAATTTTTTTTTTAAATGGTTGGATTGAAAAAAAATAATAATAAAACCCTAAATAACTGATAAGAATGAAGTTATGCCCTTGAACAAGTTGGAATTATTTTTATATTATATGATATAAGGCTTTGCTTTTATAAAACATTTTGTGAAGAATAATCCCATTTTTGTGAGCAACATAAAATCAATAAAAATTAATCAGACAATAATTAGTTCAAAAGTATTAAAAAAAAAGGTCATAGGCAGAACTTTACTATATTTAGGAGGATTTGTGACCACCCTTCATCACTAACCAAAATATTTTACAACAAAAAAAAGGTAAAAGTAGCTGAACCAATAATAATTATGTAATGTTATGGTATACTCATAATTACTAATTATTTATTTATTTCCACTTTGATTATGCTCTTTCCATTACAATTGATCATGGCCATGATCAAGTTTTTGAATGAAAACAATGTCACTTTCAAATTTATCCCAAATTATAATTATATATATATATATATATAGAGAGAGAGAGAGAGAGAGAGAGAGAGGTACATAATTTTTTTTAATTACAATGGCAAACACCTGTGAAACTTAATAAACATGAAAATGATTATAAATTGACTCATAAGGCAAACTAAAAACCCTCACAAATCATAAGAAAGAGAAATTATTTTAATTACTGTTAGTGGAACTTTAGACTTAGCGGAATGTATTTTTAGAATATATGAAAAAATAAAAAATAAAATATATATCAATATTTTAATTTCATTTATAAAATTAAGAAATTCTTTTGATAATATATCATATCATCATAAGAACGAAAATAATTAAAAATAAAATATATATCAGTTTTTTAATCTTATTTATAAAATTAAAAAAATTCTATTCACAATATATCAAATCATCATAATAATGAATATTGAGAAAAGAATTGACCCTCCAAAGAATAATCTTATTCTCTCCTCTTTAATAAAAGGAGATTTATATTATACAAGTAAAGTGAGGAATAACATGAGAGATTATGTTGCTACGCGGCGGCCCGTAGCCTAATTCAGCTAGAATAAAATAGTCTGGTCATTTTTGGCCGTCAATCTCCCACTTCGGTTCGTTTAGCTTTGAAAATGGTTGTCAATTTCAGCATAGATTCAAGCAAAGAGATTTTTTAAGCTTTAATGTTGCGCTTACCAATTCCCACTGTTTGCTCTGCTCTTCCAAAAGAAAATGTGGTACATGAAAAGATTTAAGAAAAAAAAAAAAAAGAGAGAGAGAGAGAGAGAGAGAAAAGCAGTTGATAAGGAATTGCAGGTGAGATTGTAGCAAATTCCAGGCTGCCAAATCAACACCAAATGCTTTTTGAGGAGTGGGCATCTTTGCTTTACTTTGCTCTCCATCATTGAGCACATCTCTATTTTCTTGTCTATCCGAAAGAGAGATTCCCATTATCATTCAAGAAACTCAGCCCATCAGCTTGTTCTCAGCTCCCGACTCTGAAAATGAGAAGAAAAAAAAAACCCTTCACCAAGAGCTAAATTTTTATTAGCCATAATTTTCATCTAATGAAGTTATATTTTTGTTCTTTCTCAATTCGACCCGATGTTTAGTCTTCCACAACAATGGTTCCTGGAAGTTTAAATCAGGACAATTAAGAGGGATAAAAAGGACAAAAAGATCTTGCGTCGTTCTCATACCATTTTCCCGCAATTCCCTTTTCCTTCGAATCATTTCATTCGTATTTTTCATGAAATATTGAAATGAAAAGCTTACTTGAACTTCTTTGGTACTTTAACTTAACCCGATCCAGACAAGTTTCAGTAATGGTGGTCCCCTGGCAAGCAAAAAATGCATTACTGTACTCTTTCTGTACCTTCATTAACTCTATTAAATGTCTGTATAATGCAAATTCCCCAACAAGATTATGTAATTAGAATATATTATTCCCCAACTTATCCACCTTTATCCTGGAAAAAAATTTTCTAGTCCTCAGTGGCCATTTACCAGGAGGAAGAAGAGGAAATGAGTAAAATATCAAGAATTTTGATACACGTGGGTGGAAGGTTTGATTCCAACATTTCCATTGGCTCAACAAGGTCAACAGAACAATATTTCATTTGAAAACAAATGATTCTTGGTGTGGTTTTTTCATTTAAAAAAAAAAAAAAAAACCAGGATAATCTGGTTAGTGAAAATTGGCACTCAACCATGGTGCAGCTGATGGGTTTAGCTGCAATTAATATTCGAAGTATACTCGTTTGACACCATTGGTTCAGGGAAGAAAATGAAGATGCTTGGTCAATTGGGTATGTGTCAACTTGTGTCATAGTCAGGTCAGAAACAAAAAGGAACCAGGGATATAGGAAAATAGTAGAGATCATTTTATTCGTAAGAAGTCAGTTTTATAATCCGGTGAAAAAAGAGCAGCAGGAACATATACGAGCAAAATGGAGGAAAAACCAGATTCAAATCCAAGTCCACTTCAGATAATGCTGCAGATAACAAATCATTAGATCAGCTTAGGTTCAATTCAAATATATATTGTGGTTGTCCAAGTTTATTTGTTGGTATACACACACACACACACACATGAATCTCACACGTGAGAGGAAATTTCTGTTGTGTCATGAGATGAAACTATGAGATTAACATTATCTTCCGCAAGCAAGCAGCTACCAGCATATATATATATATTGGACCCCATAATTTATGTTTGCATATAGTGCACTACGTACAGGTTAGGCCATTATGATATGATCTGTCATGTAATGCCAGAAATGCGATTTGCTTTTGATTACAAAAATGCATCAGAAACATTGTACACATGGTCATGCTTAAACAAAATTAGTGTACTGATATAAGTGGCAATATTGGTAACATACCGCAGCTTGTAGAACTTTGGGCTGTGGCCATCCAAGAGAAAGCAGGAGTGATCACATCAAGCGGATCATGGTCGAGTGCAAATTATTCTAACATCTAATCTGTGTAAAGTGGCAACATTCATGTTATTCCTCTACATGAGCTAGTGGGGTCTAAACACAGAGAAAAGCCTCTTTATGCAAAAGATACGCACAACACAACACCTCTTTCCATCTCTCTCAATACTACAGGCGAACCTGCCTTTTTTCATCATCGAGGCTTATTACTGCTCCACCCAATGATCCCCTCAATCAGCTCATTTATATACTCTCTTCTCCGCCTTCTTCTCTGCAACAGCCGCCTTAACTACCACCTCTTTTTCTCTTTTTAACATAAGCCTCTTCTCCCTTTTTTGCCCTTGTTCTCTCCCTCCTTTTCTATGAAATGGCACCAAAAGCTATTTTTCTCCTTCTAGTGTTGCCTTGTTTTGTGTTTTATTTGTCTCAAGCTATAAGATATGATCAGTCACAGTTCTTCACCCTAATGAAAGCCTCTCTATCGGGAAAGGCCTTGTCTGATTGGGATGTGAGTGGAGGGAAAACTTATTGCAATTTCACAGGAGTTAGCTGCAACGTTCAAGGGAATGTTCAAACTCTTAATCTCTCAGGCTGGTCGCTCTCCGGCAATTTTCCAGCTGATGTGTGCTCTCATCTGCCGGAGTTGCGTGTTCTTGATATCAGCCACAACAATCTCCATGGCAACTTTCTTAACGGCATCGTTAACTGCTCTCTCTTGGAAGATTTCAATATGAGTTCCATACACCTACGAGCAACACTTCCGAATTTCTCAAAAATGACATCTTTACGTGTACTTGACTTGTCATACAACCACTTTACAGGAGACTTCCCAATGTCGATAACTAATCTTACCAATCTTGAGGTGCTATACTTCAATGAAAACAATGAATTAAACTTATGGCAACTTCCGGAGAACATTTCCAGGCTCACAAAGCTCAGAGTTATGGTCTTCACGACTTGCAGGTTGCATGGTCGGATCCCAGCATCGATAGGAAACATGACATCACTTGTTGATCTTGAATTCAGTGGAAATCTCCTTTCAGGTCAGATTCCTAAGGAGCTTGGGTTGCTGAAAAACTTGCAGCAGCTTGAGCTGTACTACAACCAGCACTTATCCGGCACAATACCAGAGGAACTGGGAAATCTGACAGAGCTCATAGACTTGGACATGTCAGTCAATCGGTTGAGTGGAAGCATTCCAGTGTCTATATGTCGACTTCCCAAACTTCAAGTCCTGCAACTTTATAACAACAGTCTTACAGGAGAAATCTCAGGTGTTATTGCAGACTCAACAACCTTGGCCATACTCTCACTCTATGGAAATTTCCTATCAGGACAAATTCCAAAAAATCTGGGGCAGTCATCACCAATGATTGTTCTGGACTTGTCAGAGAACAATCTATCGGGTCCATTGCCAACAGAGGTTTGTCGAGGAGGTAAATTACTGTACCTGCTTGTCTTAGATAACAAGTTTTCTGGAAAGTTACCTGATAGTTATGCAAACTGCAAGTCTCTTATACGGTTTAGAGTTAGTAATAACCATTTGGAGGGCCCGATACCAGAAGGACTTCTAGGTCTCCCTCATGCTTCAATCATTGACTTGGCTGACAATAATTTTACGGGTCCTTTCCAAAATTCAATTGGAAATGCTAGGAACTTGTCCGAACTGTTCATGCAGAACAATAAGATATCAGGTGTTCTACCTCCCGAATTCTCTCAAACTATCAGTCTGGTGAAGATTGATCTCACTAACAATCTCCTGTCTGGTCCAATACCCTCAGAAATTGGCAATCTAAAGAATCTAAATTTACTGATGTTGCAAGGCAACAAGTTCAGTTCTTCTATCCCCAGCTCACTTTCTTTGCTGAAATCTCTCAATGTTCTTGATCTTTCCAACAATCTCTTGACCGGGAAAATCCCACAGAGTCTTAGTGAATTGTTGCCTAACTCCATCAACTTTTCAAACAATAAACTTTCTGGCCCAATTCCTCTCTCATTGATTAAGGGAGGGTTGGAGGAAAGCTTTTCAGGCAATCCAGGCCTTTGTGTTCCAGTCCATGTTCAAAATTTCCCCATATGTTCACACACTAACAACCAAAAGAAGCTAAATTCTATGTGGGCAATCATAATTTCAGTCATTGTCATTACTATTGGAGCTCTCCTGTGTCTGAAAAGTCGTTTTAGTAAAAAAAGAGCTGTAATGGAACATGATGAGACCCTTTCTTCATCATTCTTTTTATATGATGTGAAGAGCTTCCATAGAATATGTTTTGACCAACATGAGATCCTTGAAGCAATGGTTGATAAGAACATTGTGGGTCATGGAGGATCTGGCACAGTGTATAGAATTGAATTGCAAAGTGGAGAGGTTGTTGCAGTGAAGAAGCTGTGGTGTAGAACAGAAAAAGATTCGGCTTCAGAAGATCAGTTGATTTTGGACAAAGGCTTGAGGACTGAGGTTGAGACTCTTGGAAGCATAAGGCATAAAGACATAGTCAAGCTATATGGCTACTTCTCAAACTTCGATTGTAACCTGTTGGTTTATGAATACATGCCAAATGGAAACCTTTGGGATGCTCTTCATAAAGGATGGCACCATCTGGATTGGCCGGTTCGACATCAAATTGCACTTGGGGTTGCACAGGGCTTGGCATACCTTCACCACGATCTGTTGGCACCTATTATTCACAGAGACATCAAGTCAACCAACATCCTATTGGATGTCAATTACCAACCCAAAATTGCAGATTTTGGAATAGCCAAGGTTTTGCAAGCTAGAGGGACAGATTCTACAACTACTGTCATAGCAGGCACCTGTGGTTATTTGGCCCCTGGTAATATTCTCATCCAATTTGATTTCGATGCATTCATATAAATCTAGTTGTTTTGTTTACTCAAAATGTTTAACTAAATTTAATTGATGACTTTGACAGAATATGCATATTCAAATAAAGCAACAACCAAGTGTGATGTTTATAGTTTTGGAGTGGTGATGATGGAACTAATAACTGGGAAAAAACCAGTGGAGGCAGATTTTGGAGGGAACAAGAATATTGTATATTGGCTTTCAACAAAACTGGATACAAAGGAAGGGGTTATAGAGGCCTTAGACAAGCGGTTATCGGGATCATATAGGGATGACATGATTCAGGTTCTCGGAATTGCCATGCGTTGTACATGCAGGAATCCATCCCAACGTCCAACCATGAATGAGGTCGTTCGGCTGTTGATTGATTCAGACCCTTGCAGATTGAATTCTTGCAAGTTGTCAAATAAGGACAAAGAAGCATCAAATGTCACAAAAATAAAGAACCAATCAGAAGTGTGATCAAATCAGTGGTATATGATGGAGTTTTAGGTGAAGTAACATAGATTCTATACAACAGTAAGGTCTTCTCAAATATTGAGGGACCAATCATATAGAACAACTTAAGCTCTTTTTTCTTATTTTCTTAAATTTTGCTGACAAGTGGCTTGTAGATTCTCTCTCCTTATTTTGTTTTTGTTTTTAGCTCTTGTAAGGGCCTAATGAATTTAATCACTATAACTGCTTTATGGTAACGCACAGCATCTGTATGAAATCATTGCATAGCTTTTGCAATAGCTTTGTTTTCCCCTGTTTATCCTTTGTTTTTTTTTTCTTGTTTTCTTGAAAGTGATCTAGAGAAAAGAACACTTCAAAAGAGAAGGCACAATATGAAGGGTGGGAAGATGTGATTCGTAAGACGCTTTCTTTTTTGCATTGAAGTGGGGTTCCTTATTCTGATTATAAAAATGAGGCATGATTCCCATGGTCATGTCCTTTCCATCCAAGCTATTCATTGAGAGAAGATGAATTGGTTTGATTGATTGAGGAGCATCCTTGTCTCTATATGAAAGTTAGGGACAGACAAGAAAGCAGAAGCCTTGTTTCAGATTTTTCTTTTAATTTCATTTTTTTGCAAGTTTTCATTATATGGTTGAAGTATAAGGCATTAAGGATTCAAAGCCTCCAAGCTTGTTTCTCCGTAGATAGTGGATCATGACAATCCACTCACAAGTTGGAGCACCCTTTTGTTCTTAAAGGTATTTCGAGGGAGAAACAGGATTCCTCCATTTGTCTATGAAAGTTCATCTAATTTTCCTAATGGCAAGTTATCAGCTGCTACACAGGTTTTAGATTCAAGTTTCAAATAATACTAATAGATCAATATTCTTGTACAACATGCATCGGTCCATTTGCCTTATGGGAAATCAGGGTTCTTGTGTTTAGTTTGAAAATCATTTTCTAAAAATTCATACATGTTGTGATTCAGACATATCCTAATCGATGATCACACCTCCTCATCCAAAGCAGAAGATCTAACTTCTGGAGTACAAATTATCCCTTCCCTCCAAAAAAATTCCAACTAAAGAAACATTATGAAAGTAATAGTACAAAGCTATAGTAACTAGATCATGTCCAAGACATCATTGAGTTATTTGCATCAATGAATGCAAAAATGAGTGTGCATATACTTGGCAATTGAGATTTGTGTTGTCTCAACTCTCAACTTTGTGAGTGGTTTTAGGGGTCCCCAAAGAGGAATAAGATTCATTGGAGAAAAATAGTTTCTTTTGGTCATGGTGGGGAGTCCATATAGAAAAGTGGAAAAGCTATGATCAAGGGAATTGTTCCCAACCATAAAAGACAGGGTACGCAAGCAAGTTTGGCCATTCCAATAAAAAAAAAGATAAAAAAGAATCAAAGCTTGGCCATGATATAAGACACTGCTTTCCAGGACAGAGATATCCTCTACTTAAGTACAATACAAGAAGCAAAAGATAATCACCAGGCACACAGAAACGGTACATATTCATTCAAATCAATGCCCATTGAAGTCAAACTACATGAATTCTTCTCAAAAATACAGTTTCTAGAAAAGTTAAGGCACCCAAAGGGAAACAAAAGTACCTTATAATGACTTTCACTGAATCACATAACAAATAAAGTAATCAACGAGTAGGAGACAATGCCTATTTTCACAAATGATGGATTGCTCAGTTGAGTTTCCACTCTTTGCCTGAAATGATAAGGTTCGGGTAGTGAATTGGTAAGTGTGGGATAATGAATTGACAGTAGCAAAAGAAGAAAAAAAGGTAGATGATGATGAGAATGACTGCTTGCAACACAAAAAAGCCACTAATTATATAAAGAAAACTTAATGCGCTAGTAAATTATCTGATAGTGTAATGAGTGTGTGTGTGATCCATGGTGTAGAAATGGTGGCACAACCCTGTTGAAGTGGCTTAACAGGGCTGGGCACTTTACAATGTTTTCCATGAAAAAAGGAAGATAGACTGATATAATGGCATTTACTTTCACTCCATTGAAAGGGGTTTGAGGAGGTTGCTTTCAGGCAAACAGTTTAAATAAAACATTACATTCGATCCAGGTAATGCATCCTTGGCAATCAAGTAGAAAGATTCTGGCTAGATAACTGGGTCAGTTATTGTATTATTAACTTCCATGGAGGTGTCACGCTACATTTTGTGCCAGTGCATTCTTCAATATTTATACATATATAACATTGATGGTCCAAATGTTCCAGTTTAGCAATCACAAAAAGAAAGAAATGATGGATTTGATAAGAAGCATGAAAAAGAAAAAAATAAAAAGGAAAAGCATCATGCTTACTATCATATGCTACTCAAAGTATGAAAATGAGTTTAAATTAGTAGATTCGTATATATTTATATCTTTTAAAAATGGACATTCAGCAAATTTAATGATAAAGTTCAAGACTTCTTTTGTACAAAAATATATTACATAAGTACAGATAATTAACAAAAAAATAGAAAAAGAAAATCCGAGAAAAGTAAACATCAAACAAATACCTTCATATTGAATTGACCATTGAAACTAAAACTCTATAGGTCTGTAACCATTTATTAAAGAAATTTTGCATGAGGTTTGAATTTTTTAGGACTGGCTTTAGAGGCTTCACCGGTGCTTTGTTAGTCCAAATGGAGGAGGAAATTCTTTTATTTGGGTCATTGACACTTTCAGGATCAGGAAAAGGGTTTCAGAGAGACAGGTTTGCAAAAGAACAAGATAATGAAAGAAAACCCAAATTTAACAGGCTGAGCCTGAAGTTAGACGGTCCACAAGTTATAAATCCATAGCCCAGAGGTCCAAACCCAAGTTTCGAACTACTTTAATAAATTGGGATTTGAAACATGAATCTCTTTGAACTTTCGTTATTTTTAAGATCATGAGGATGAATAATAATTTTGTTTTTTCTTTATTCCATGTCAAAATAATTGCTCGAGGACGAAGATCTTGGACCCGTTCTCAAAAGAGATGAATGAAAATTTTGCAGTTAAACTTTAAGTTCAGGTCAATATCTTAAATTCCTACGAAATTAATGCCTTTGATCAAAAAGCTTTCTAGTAATTCTCTAACAAATCGTTAAGAGTCGGATGGAATAATCATTGAATTGAGTTGCTACAAACACCGTAAGAATACAAAGACGACACTACAATTTTACTATACTACTGAAAATTGGAATTGGGTTTTGGATGATGGGTTGATCCCAAATTGCCAATTCTAAGCAGGATTTGGAGATTAAACTCTCCTGTCCGTCCGATGCAATTGGTCAAAGCAAAAGGCGACGAAAAAGATCTTACGTCACTTTGAAGCGAAAAACCACGGCTGCCGTGTGCCCTCCGCCCTGTGACTCACGGACACTTGCCTTCACTCATCTTTATCACCGTTGCCGGGTATAAATAATAAATTAATATTCATAAATTATTTGAAACTAATTAAAATAAAATTTAGATTTAAATTAATTATTATTTAATTAAATTTAAATTTAAATAATTCAATTTATTTATTGAATCAAATTGAAATATTTTTATATTTGATTAGAATAATTTATAAATTTAATCAAATTTTTATATTTTAATTATTTTAATTAATAAAATATCTTAAATTCAAGATAAATAATTAATTTTTTATTTAATATAAAAATTAAATTTATTTTATATATTAATTAAACCTAATAAAATAAATTCAAATAATTTAATTTTTATATTGAATTGAATTCGAATTCAAAAAATAAATTTGATCAAATTTATGTTAAATATCAAACTTTAAATTTTGAATCAAATTTAAACTCAAACTTAATATTATATCAATTAAAACTTAATCATTATATTTTTACTTCCAATCATTTACTGTAGTTTTAGCCTTCGCATTTCTTTTCATTTTTCATTTTTTTTCATGAATTTAAAAAAAATGGGTTTTAATTTTTAAATTTTATAAAAAAGAAAAAAAGTGAATATATTACATAAGAAAGAGAGGAAAGAAAAACGGTGAGTTTTACCCGAAGAGGAACAAGGATAAAGTTGAAATTGCCTTTTCACCGGCCTTTTCTAAACGCAGCGAAATGCCTGCGTGAAAAAAAAAAAAACCTCTCTTGTCCTTTTGTTTTAATTCCGTCGAAATTCCCATTTTAGACATGTACGCCATTTTCTTTTCCTTCCTATTAACTTCCTCCTCCTTCCACGTTTCTCTCTCTGAAAAACCAAAAAAAGCAGACAATCTCAAGGAGAGCAAAGAGCTGTTTTTTTTTTTTTTTTGTCCTCAGAGGCTTGACTTAGATCCAGCTGTAGAACCTTAAAACCTGTTACTGTAATGGCTGTTGAGAGCTTCAATGACCAAGTTACCCTTGGTCTTCAGGAGGTACCTTCTCTCCACACCTTTGTAAATCGAAGGTCATTAAGGTGCATTCACAGATGAGAGAGGGTACAATGTAGCTCTGTTTCTCCCTGTGTAAAACCACTCCTTTCCCTTATTGCAAAAAGGCAGACAGGATGGAGCCAGGCAAATATAAATATTTTTATATAGAGTTTCTTTCTTGCTCAAATAAAAAAAAATTCTACCACCCTTTTTTTTAAGTTTATTTTTTGGGTTCTTTTCTGATGGAATTTTAAAGGTGGAGGAGGAGCTACGATTCATCATCAATCATGGGATTCATAATCATACATTGAAATGCAGAGGAAGAAGACGGTGGGATTGAGAACCATTTTTCGTGATATTGTTATTATTATTATTATTGTTTTTTCACATTTATGTCAAATGTTATATACTTTGTTTTAATGTATTTAATGGCCATGATGGTGATGATGAATGTTTTTCCCAATTTTCCATAGATTGACTTTGCTTCTATAAATATGGAGATATAGTTGCTCTGTTTATGATTTTGCCCACATTTTTTTTCATGCATTTTATACTTTATTTTTCAGTGTTTACTTGCGTCTTGCTAGATGAAATATATGGGACATGTAGCTAATTCTAATGCACTTTTGTGAAAATTCAGTGAAGAAAAAGGGTTAGGATCTTTGAAATGCTGAAGCCAGGATGTAATGATCCATTTTGCTTTTAATGGCATTTAGAAATTTGTATGTATCTTTAGTTTCATTGTTGCATTTCACTTCATTATATCAGTATTTGATTGGTCCATGAAAAATCTATTGCAGAAGAGTGGATGGGAAACTGGAAAAGAATCATTTCATTTGTAAGTGGTCCATGCATGTAATAATCCTGGATTATTAACCATTTCTTTTAGTCTTTGATTTGGTATGTCTTCATGTTGAATTCTTTATTAGCGAAAAAGGGGAGCAATTAGTTTATATTGATGCATTATTGGGATTTGAAATTTGAGTACCTTGTGGTTTTACTTACCAACAATGATCTGGGGAGTGATAACTATAGCAATGCTGGATATGATGGTTTTCACAAGGTTTTGTGTCAAGAAAAGATGAAGAGATGTGTTAGGAAAACTTCCTCCCAAGTGCATGTTAGCATCTTCATCAAATAATGCTGAGATAAGGTATGAATTGTTTGATTTCTGCAAATGACATGAGTGAATTTGATCAATATTCTCAAGTTATGTATGCTTTCAGATTTCGCTATCCTTGTTACATTGTATCAAACACAGCATATTCTGCTCAGTATTCTGTACGTCATTGGTGTGAATACCGTCTTTTACTTTGAACTGTGCAACAATGTTCTTTACACGCTCATGGACTTTTGGCATTTGCATATGAAACCAAATTAGCTAGGTTTCCAGAAAATCCTCTGAACAAGTCCACTATAATAACTGAATGTTTTCCTCATTCTTATTTGAATGGGTTATAACTCTTTCTAATCTCTTTTGTTCTTGTACAAGCCATGTGCAACAATGCTTCCTTAGGACATTTTTTCTTGCTGGCTTTATATGAAGATCTAATGAGAAAAGGCTTGGAGAACCATGTCTGTTGATTGAGGACAGTTCTTTAATTAAGTCATGGATTTGGTCATGTGATATTCTTTTTGTGTCCCCATGCTACTTTATGTTAAATCATGATTGCAATTGTTTCTTATTAATAAAAAGATGTTTGTGTAATTTATTCCTGTCTAACTAATCAAAGTAAAACCACAGTAGTTCCCATGAAAAGTGCCCCTTTCCAATGTAATTATCAACTCAATATATGTTTGCCTTCATCCTTTCTGTCATGAATATCTTCTATTTGCTCATGACTTGATAGTTCCTTGAGTTTTGTTGAGATTAGACATATTGCTGAATGTTATTTAATGCATGTAACCATCTGTGAGTTAATCTGTCTGCCAAACAAGGTGGCATCCAAACTTGTAATTCTTTCACCTTCAAAAGCCATTTGCTCCAACATCGCACTATTTTACTTAATAGCTTGTTTATACCCTTACTTATACAAAAAATTTATTGGTTTCTTTGCATCTTTCAGTTGCATGACCTTAGTCTAGCCCCTAAGATTTTCATTTTTGTTGCAAATTAGGGGTATGCAATTTGATAGGCAATTAGATTTAAACTGGATGAAGTTGGAAGTTATGGAGTATTACGCATAAGTATCTTTCTACCGATCATATATGTTCACAATTTGATGCTACTGTATACTCTTCTGATGCAATTACTGGTGACTACTAGAGTTAGAAGCCAATTCTAACTGTAGTCTGTAGATCCCCACCCTGGGGGCTTTGTCAAAACTTCTTTTCCCATCCATTTATCATTTTTGCCAAGTTTAGTTACAGCTATAGCATCTAATGATGTTTAGTTTTATCCTTCAATTATTTCTCTGGGGAAGTTCATATTGTTTAAGTTTGTTTCCTATTCTTTGATTACAGTTAACAACATGGGATTCTCATTCTGCAACTTGTTCATGGATTGCTATGTACTTTGCTAGTGACTGTTATCATTTTCAATCATACATCAATTCAGTCTTGACATGTTTAGAATCTTTTTGATGCCGAACCTATCGGTCTTGAAGCTAAGTTTTGTTGCTTATTATTCAAATGCATAGATTTCATCCATCGATGATAATGCAGTTTCAATGCATAGATTTAGATGTAGAGTGTGATTGCTGGATTAGATGCTTAGCGTTTGGCCAGTTGGATAACGTTTTTATATGTAGGACATGCATGCCCTTTAGAGAAGGCGGCCAAACTTTGAAGAAATGTCGTTTGTTTATGGAGTGACCTCGACCTGCGTTTTGCATAAGGACCAAACAGATATTGTCAGAAAAACTATTAGTGACATTTATGAAAGTCAAAATTTTCAAGTGGGTGGGGAGCTAGAGGAGGCCTGAACTAGTGTTCGGTTTAGATTCGGATCATGCTGTTCTGTTTACTGTTTATAGTGAAAACCAAAATCATATGAATCGCAATGAATTATATTTTTTAATTAATAAAATAAAAAATAATTTTTCAATATTATGATGACTCGAACTTAAATAATCTAGACATCAAATTTAAATGATTCAAATTCAAACTAAATCGTCCGTGCAATTATCATTTCTGTTCAAACATCTAATCTGGAACATGAAAATGTAGCAAAGAGAGGACAAGAATGCTGGGAGCAATGGGGTCAAAGCCATTGAGCCAATTCCATCGGATTGGGCCACAATGGGCCCACCGATAGAAACGTAAGATCGACTCACCAGCATCCTCGTGTCCCCCCCCCCCCCCCCCCCACCAAGCCATATCAAAATGACAAAACAACCCTTCCCTAAACGATATCACGATCTCCATTCCTTCTGCCATTTCAAAAAATCCCCAGCCCTTTTTCCATAATCCAAATTCAAAAATAAAAAATTCAATAGGTGGTTAGAGAAAGCCAGGCTGGCTTTAGGCCGTTTACAATAACGACAACCCGCTCCTCTCTGGCATCATTAACCACGGTTAACTGACCCTAGTTTCTCCAACCACAATTTTTTTCTTTTTTTGCAAAATTTTTTCCTTCTTCCCATCCCATCTCCCTCCCTATATAATCCCCACCAAGGAACTCCAAATCTCATATTGGAGAAGGCAGGCGTCTTGATACACGCCACAATCTTTTTTTCCAAACAAAAATTTTCGTTTCATTTTCTTAGGATTTTCTTTGGTTTTCTTGAATCTAAAAAAAAAAAGAAAATGAGAGAGTGTATTTCGATTCATATCGGTCAGGCCGGTATTCAGGTCGGCAATGCTTGCTGGGAGCTTTATTGTCTCGAGCATGGCATTCAGGTAATTTTTCATTTTCTTCTAATCATTTATTTCATTTTTCTGCTGTTAGATTTGTTTTACTCATTTTATTGTGAATTTTTTCGATTATATTTGAATTTGTTGCATAAATAGTTTGTAATATAACTTATCAAATCGATAGATCTGGATCAATTGAAATTTTAGCTGAATGATTTGCCTTGTGTTAGAGAATTTAGGCGAGATCTAGGTTTTAGAATGTGGATTATTGTGGTAACTTTTTTTTTGAAATTTGTCTTTTCAGCCTGATGGCCAAATGCCAAGTGATAAGACTGTTGGTGGAGGAGACGATGCTTTCAACACCTTTTTCAGCGAAACTGGTGCCGGAAAGCACGTTCCTCGCGCTATATTTGTTGATCTGGAGCCTACTGTTATCGATGAAGTTAGGACTGGAACGTATCGTCAGCTGTTCCACCCTGAGCAACTCATCAGTGGGAAAGAAGATGCTGCCAACAATTTCGCCCGTGGCCATTATACGATTGGAAAAGAGATTGTTGATCTCTGCTTGGATCGTATCCGAAAGCTCGCTGATAACTGTACCGGACTCCAAGGGTTCTTGGTTTTCAATGCTGTTGGTGGTGGTACTGGTTCTGGCCTTGGATCTCTTCTCTTGGAGCGTCTCTCTGTTGACTATGGAAAGAAGTCAAAGCTTGGTTTCACTGTGTATCCTTCACCTCAGGTTTCTACATCTGTTGTAGAGCCTTACAACAGTGTGCTGTCCACTCATTCGCTCCTTGAGCACACTGATGTTGCTGTGCTTCTCGATAATGAAGCCATATATGACATCTGCAGGCGTTCTTTGGACATTGAACGACCCACTTATACCAATCTTAACCGCCTTGTCTCTCAGGTAATGATAAGAATTCTTAAAAAAATTAGTCTTTTAAGTTACAGAATGTAATGATCATTGTTCGTAACTGTGGTGTTTTGTCACGTATGTTTCAGGTTATCTCATCTCTTACTGCCTCTTTGAGGTTTGATGGAGCTCTGAATGTGGATGTGACCGAGTTCCAGACTAACCTGGTTCCCTATCCCAGGATTCATTTTATGCTTTCCTCCTATGCACCTGTTATTTCAGCTGAGAAGGCTTACCATGAGCAACTATCAGTGGCTGAGATCACCAACAGTGCTTTTGAACCCTCTTCCATGATGGCCAAATGTGACCCACGCCATGGAAAGTACATGGCTTGCTGCCTCATGTACCGAGGTGATGTTGTGCCCAAAGATGTGAATGCAGCTGTGGCCACCATCAAGACCAAGCGCACAATCCAGTTTGTTGATTGGTGCCCTACTGGATTTAAGTGTGGTATCAACTACCAGCCACCTACAGTTGTTCCAGGAGGAGACCTTGCCAAGGTGCAGAGGGCGGTCTGCATGATCTCCAACTCAACCAGTGTTGCAGAAGTGTTTTCCCGCATTGACTACAAATTTGATCTCATGTATGCCAAGCGTGCTTTTGTGCACTGGTATGTTGGTGAGGGCATGGAGGAAGGAGAGTTCTCAGAGGCTCGTGAGGATCTTGCCGCATTGGAAAAAGATTATGAGGAAGTTGGTGCGGAGTCTGGTGCAGGAGATGAAGGGGAAGAGCCTGATGACTACTGAGGGCAGAGATTACTTTTATAGGCCTTCCACTGTGATGTTTTTTCTTGTTGCTTTGGATGCATGTTGCTTTGGTGGTTGAAAGATGTTTTTGAATGATTTTGGTATTTCTATGAATAAAAATTAAAAGGAGCTTTGATATATGAGAAATTCCCCCGTTAAAATTTAGATTTCTTGAATTTTTTTTTCTTTGAATAAGGATTGAAAACCATGCCCCATGGCTTCACGCATATGTTAACCGGATCCAAGATAACGAGCACGAAACATCTAATTAAAACAGACACAGTAACACGAAAGCTTAGTTTTGGTTAAACATGCACCGTAACAATTCGAAAAAAAGAATGCTGATTCTAGAATCTTTAAGTGAATGGCTGTTGCCTAGCTGGCCCCAACTTCGGCTCTAATGTTACGGGTCGAGATTTAAGCTTCGAACCCGTGCGACTTCGGGACTCGGGCATTCACCCTTTCGGTGTCTCGGATCAGCCTGACCGCCTGACCTCACAGTTTTGTCCTACAAAAAGCGCCTCACAAGGCGAAGATGGTGTGAACCTTTTCATACCCCAGTGACCTTCCTATTATATTCGATGTGGGATTCAAGACTCCCCCTTAGATCCGTGACACTAGCACCTGCCTTGACAGAAATTAAAAAAATATGTATTTGATGTGATACAAATTGTGAAATTTCATATTTTTAATCCTATTTAACAATAAATAAATACGATACAAATATCAAATTATTCAAATTTCCTGTTTTAATATAAAAATATAATAAATTTTATATTTTATATATATTTGAGATAAAATAAATATGATACGAATTATCAAATTTATCAGGTTTGCAAGCAGCTAACTGGAGAACTTAGCTTTTATAATAACAACAGTAAAGTACATTTGATAGCTTTCCCAACCCATTTTATACACTGTCCCCTTTGTATAAATTAATACCAACAACGAATGAAACAGATCGAAAAACAAAGTACAACCATGTTAAACCGAGAAGATGATAATACCTTTTATTAATCACGAAATGTAACAATACTATTATTGTTTGTAGACATTTATCAAAGAGCTGTCACTGGGCATTATCCCTTTTCACACCTCATTAAACTAATTTTAACTTCTAGCAACGGCCCAACTTTTGGACAAGGTGGTTCTCTAGTTCAATTCTCTTCTTCATCAATAATGCATACTTGGAAACCAGATTCTGGTCTCCAGCAGCCATTGAGAGCTTGCAGCGCAGGGATGTCTTGTCCATGTCCTTGTACATAGATGAGATTGGCACAAAACTGCCTTTTTTGCTGCACAGCCAACCATGAGCAGCCCTTAATGCAGCTCCTAGAGAAGCCGAATCTGTAGACGTAAGAAAGTACAAGGTAATCAGGTAATTCAGGCTTCAGACTCATGCGCTATATATTTCGGGACCAGGTATACCTCTAAGCTCTAAACCATAACATAACAAAATCTGAGAAAGGATGAGTTCATTGACTTAAGAAGGTTCAAACTGGATAAAAATTTTTGTAAATTAGTGCAGATAACATATAGCAACAACATACCGGGTCTTTGGACCGTATAAATATCACAGCCAAAAATGGATGCAATTGAGCTGAGAATGCCTTGATTTGCCGATGCTCCACCAGTAGCGATGAATCGCTTTGGAGGAGAAGGCATTCCAAATCTTTCTGCATGAGCACGCATTGAGAGAAACTGGCCCTCAATCAAGGCACGGACCTGCAAATAAATCCATTGCTTTTCAAGAAAGAGAAGTAGAAACTCATCAGTGTATAACACCAAATTCTTTCATGAGTAGTTACCTCAGAAGGAGGATCAAATTCTAGCACTTCTTGCTCATTCAAGCCATCCAGAGTTTCTCCAGTGAAATTTTCAAGAAGGTAGTGATGGAAGCCAACTGAATATGCAAAGAAGCTTTTAGATTATTATTCAAGGCTTGGGAAATGAGCAAACTTTAGCAGGTTGAACATTGTTCAGAAATATTATATTATAACATAAATATGCTTCTTTCAAGTTTGTATGTGTATTGAAATATCACTATATCAAATTATCCCATAAAAATAAATCCTATCATGTTCATATGAATTACATTAGTGATGCTCAACTGATTGGACTGCAGGCCAATTAATGATATTCATGTTTTAGTAGAAAAAAAGAACTATGAAAATAAACAGCCCATTCAACAGGTGATCTCACTGATATGCAAGAAAAAAAAAAAAAAAGAAACCCACCTGGCAGAGGAGGAAGAATCTCATGCTCCTTGTAATAGAAACCTATCTTCCCACCTGTTGCAGGAACTAGAATGAGAAATAAAGAACAAATAACTTTTGTATAGAGGAAATGTTAGTAGAAGAACATATTTACTGACCATTTAGTGGAGGAGTTTGCTCCAGAAATTTGTTAAATACATCCCAAGATTTCTCAGCATAGCGATTTCGTACATCTAAATTAACATGGATGGAGGCCATGTTAGATAAATAGACAACCACCTTATATGCCAAACAAATAGGAAGGAATTTCTGCTACCTTCACGCGTCAGAGACCCATTTTTGTAGACCAACATTACCATGTAGCCTTCTGTATCAACAGGATTTGGGAAAACATGCCCTTCTAAACTAGGCTGCGGATCCTTAGTGATCCCAAAGACCTGCAACAAATATGGGCAGGATAAAGTTAGAATACATCTTTGAGGGCGCAGCTTATAACTAACATCTGAATTCTTTTGCATAGTAGACTAAACATTGAGGACTTGCAAGCCTTGCAAAATGCACCTAATGAGCAAAGCTGAAAAATATTCCAAAAAATGAAATCCAATTTCTCAAACAAAAAACCAGTTGCACTGCTAAATTTTATTTGATAGATTGGTCAGATGGTTCCTGAATATGTTCTTGGTGATAAATGAAAGAGCTTGTAGTACTTTAAGTTCAATTTGTTCAAAGAAAAATGGAAAAAGGTGCAGAAGCATTTGACAAGTTTCAAGGAAGAATTTATCTCATGAAAAACATTATAGAAAAGTTTCAGAAGATTCCAGAAAACATAGAAGCACAAGAACACGTAGCAAAGTATTATTACCAGTACTACATGTAATCAGAACCCTGAAAAGAAACTCTTCCAACAAGAGAACACTCTGGTTAAGTTGTATTGTCATAGACAAAGCAACCAAAAGCTTCAAGGAAGTCTAGGATACACGCTTTGAATTTGAAGTAGGACCTACCACTTAAAGATTCACATAGGAATTTCTATTTCAAGACATGGGACTTCAAACGCACTTAAAGGTTCACTGATGATGCATATGATGTTTCCAAGAATGAGAGCAAGCATGGAGAATGTTATTGATCAAATAAAGAGGCATAAATAGCACTTACAGTGTCACTGGTGCCCAAACTGATTGCCAGATCCCCAGGTGTGTTTAGGGTTAAACCTGCAAGCCCAAAACTTTTTAATGATGAAAACCTTAAGATTGAAAGAACACCTATTGTTTATTTTCAAAACCTTAAGACTAAAAGAACTACTATTGTGTATTTTCATCATATTGGTTCTGCAAAAAGTTAGGCAATAAATGCTAATTCCTTTCATTTTCTGTTGGCCAGGGAGATGAGGCAATCAATGTATTAGCAACAAAATTAACATAGAGCTCTCAAGGAATTGAAATGAAAAGGAAAATGCTTAATTTTGACATACAATAGAAGCAAGAAAGATTTCTATTTTGCAAATATTTCCAACCCCAAGGAACTAGCATAAATCGAAAACAAAAGTCTAGCAACGAGGACAAGGGGACTACTTTCAGAAAATATTGATTTTATGCTAAAAATGCAGCTGAAGTTCATAAGTATGGCATGAATAAGCTAGCTCATTTAAGGAAAGCAAGCATTAGAGTGATTTCTCTACAAAATAAGCAGTACAAGATAATTTAAACTGTTACAGTTCTTTATTTAATTTTTATGTCTATTGTTAGTTTTCTCCCAACATTAACTGAGTTCTTAATTAATCATATTGTCTTCCCACATCATACCCTGATGAATCTTTCAAAGTTTTGAGCCATGTTGCATTGAGTCAGATATGGATGCTGGGTACAGGTGCATAAATTTGTCTGGCTGTCTTCACTCCAAAGACAGTCAAACACTTTGGAGAGTTTGTAAACTGAAGAAAAGATCAAGATGGGGTAGGTTTTAGTATACATTTACACTGTCTTCGCCTCTATGTAATAGATTAAAATTTGACGGACAAAATAATATTTCTTAAATTAAAAATACAAAGTGCATGCTGAAAAGAGACTACTGCTACCAACTACAACATTAGGGATTGATTAGCAAACCAGCATAATTGAGTAGCACAGATATTTTATAAAGAATTCAATTTATAATAGATCAAGAGAATCATGGACCTGCTAAACTGTTAGGATTGTCTCCAGACCACTGAACCACCAGACAATTCTTATTGAAGTTAAACCTGAAAAGACATTCATGAGTTTCAATCTGTTTCTATACTGTTGTTAGAGAGATGTAACAACATATACCTAAGACATGCAAAGGCGTCAATATAACTACACACACAAAACACTAAAGAAAAAAAGTATTTTGATTACTATCACTGACAATGCAAATGGTATGAGTTTAATGCCAAATTCACAACCCAGCATAATACTGAAATGTTAGCAACAGCTCATCAAATGTGAAATTTTAGGGAGCAATATGCTACTAACCTCTCCACAAAATAGGAAGCTATAGAACCTGCAATAGCATGTGCAGGAGCTAGCTTTCCAAGCTTTTCCTCCAAACCTGGAGCTGTAGCCTGTAACAAAAATTGAAGTTCACAATATCAGTAATTTGAAGAAGGCTTAAAATTGAAAATAACATCGTTAAGAAAAATCAATCAACAAGAGTCAGGGATTGATAAAAGAAACCACCAAAAAAAAGCAGCGAAACAAACCTCTAATGCAACTTTAGACCAAGCCCTTTGCTTTATATCCATCAAATTCATCCCTGCACCATCAGTTTCATCAATGCAAGCATAAGCCCCTATAAGTAGACATGCCATGAAAGAGCTAACAAGAGAGATCCTCTCAGTATTCTTATAAAGTTCTGGCTGTGTCTCAAATATCTTCCGAATTTGTGGTCCTGTAAATCTCTCATAAGCACGAGAACCTGTAATTCTGGACAACTCCAATGCACCTCCAACAGCTTTCTCTATTTCTCTACACTGAGCTGTGGTGCTGCAGTCCATCCATATGGGTGACTCATTAATAGAAAAAGCATTGCCAAGCTGATCAGCTAATGGCTTCTTGGGGTCCAATGATGATAATAACGAAGAACTGCCATTCTTCCAATAAACACTGCCATGTTGCTGTCCACTACCAGAAACGGCAGCAATTTTCCCAAAATCCAAATTAGATTTAGATAGTCTTTGAAGAATGAGATCCAAAGCGTCCACCCACATTACGGTAGGTGAAACAATTCTGCCATTAACAGAAGGGTCTCTGTAAACTCCATCCTTGGTCTTGTAATGAGGCAAATCAGAGTCAAAGTGAACTAGCTCCGAAGCAACAATAACGAGATTGGAGTCCAAAACAGTTGCCTTCAACGACCTTTACAAAAGGGGCGAAAAGAAAAGATCAAAAGTGATCTCAAATTGTCAATGCAGCGTAGATAGATTTTAATTTTTTAAATATCAGAATTCTCAAGAACAACAAAACATCAACCAAATCCAATTGGATAAGCATTAAACCATGATCATTACAGCTTCAAAAATTCAAACTTCTTTACAGCATAAGAACAAATACACAATTTGGCTGCTTTTAGTTCTTCGCTAAGAATTTGAACCCTAATTATAACGGCCTCAAATTTTCGACCTTTTAATTTAAAAAAATCAATTTTTTGAACATTAGAAGAATAAAAAACACAACTTGGCCAAATGGGTACTTTCAATTTTTGCTTAAATGATATTGGATCGTGAAACTAAACAGAGATATAAGAGAGAGTTACTGAGTAGAGCTGTCAAATCCAAGGAACAGGGCGTCATGAGGAAGAGATAAATCCGCCATTGTTGAAAACAAAAAGCTACCCCAAGGCCTCAAAAGCTTTCTTGTGGTCAACCGAAATCAAGAGGAAGCGGCAATGCAAGCTTGACTCTGGTATTTTGGTTAAATAGGCAAAGGTAATTAAAAACAGTTACCAAGTATAAACCAGAGTTTGTATGAGATGGAAACAGTAGATATGCATATGAGAGATTTTTGCTTGGATAAAAGATCTCTAAATAGTTTTCCTTTTTTTTTTTCTAATGTTTATCCAATCATCATTATCCAAATAAGGGATTAATTTTTTTCCTGTTGAAATTTGGTCCACCTTCCTCCAAACAGAAACCTAGTGACATTAAACTTCCGGACTCTACAAGTTGACGTTAAATTCCGTTCGGTCAGGGAATTTATGTCAGTTCGCCGAAAATGTTATGCCACGTCAGCATATCCATTCCAATAAACATAACTTTTTTATTCTTTTTGGACTGCGATTCAAATCAACTCCAGTACTCATTCATCGTAAAATAATATTTGAAAAACTTAAAAATTGAAATCTCATAAACTGGAATTTGGAAACAGAATTTTAAATCACCGAAGTCATAGTCAGCTTTAAACACTTACTTTATGAGATTATTTGGGTTTTGTCTTAAGAGTTTTAGTGCAATGAAATATAATTGCTAGGATTTTTGTTTAGAAAAAACTAAAATTGTACAAATGAGATGGCATTTAGCAGCAGCGGCAAAGGTGAGAAAAGTCAGCATAATTAATATTCACACAAGTAGAAGATGATGATGTCCAACTAGAATTTTAGCTGTGTCTGCACTATTTGTCTGCTGAATCCATTCCCAAGATTCGGCCTGTTTACATGCATGATCATCTCTGTGATACGAAGGAACCGACTCATTGAGTAAAACTGAAAACAAGAATCTAACCTACTGGATTTACATTAGCTAGTTTTCTAGACGATATCTAACTTCAATTTTAATGTAAAATATGCTGAGCCAACAACACTATGGGTAGAGGAAAAAGTCCAGCTAGATCAAGATACATACAACCTTTCGACAGAAGCATCTTGAATCCAATAGTTTACAGCGGCCACCATCTCAATGCATCTATCCACCCTGGAAGAAAAAACGTGGCGAATGTTGTTATGTGATGCTTGAAAAGTGGAAACAGAGATCACAGGCTCTGAAATTGGTAATTAATCTGGATACCAGGCTTGAGAAGGTGGGGCGACAGAAACCACAGACCCCAGCAATAATTATTGAAATAGTTCTGGAAATGACCACATTATGAACCGAGCAAAAATGTCTGACTCCAAAAACTCAATATGAGCAGCTCGTCCAATGAACGTGTTGAGGTTCTTCCCATAAGAGGATGTGTCGAAGTTGACATCACAACGGATGAACACCCGATGCTCAGAGGTAGGTGCCCGTATCTGGTCCAAGCAGTCATTCAACATCTCCAGAAATGCTTTTCCCTTTTTGGAGTAGTCCATTGATGCTGCCCGGCATGACTCAATTCGGGCAGAATGATATGGAACATAACCATCCTGTGAGACAAGTCATCTGTCAATGACCTTATGGACAGAAGGGAAAACATAGAACATCTAATGAACCTTTAAATTATACAGTTATTGTATTATCACTTAAAACTCCTAGATTGAACTGTTCAAATTTTGCCAAACTCACAAACAGCCGATGATTGTAACAAGTTCAAGAAGAAAAATAATCTGCAAGAGGCACAGAATACCTGGGGTGAAGAAAGGAGGATTATATTCTTGAAATTTTCCAGAGTTTTTTGCTGAAAGAAGGAAACAAACCATTTCAGAACTTCAGAGCTTAAAAATATATATATATATAGTTCTTACATAATCAAAATTCTAAATCAAAACAAAAGAAGGTAATTAAAAGGAAGAATGGAAAAACTCAAACCACAATGCAACTTTGTTCTCAATACCTTACAAAGTTTGTAGAAGAAAGTGTTACGGATATCTGGGTCATCCGTGAAAGTTAGCTGATGAATGCATTGTGTCCCCTTGAACTTCTTCAAAAGCCACAGCCCAGAATTGAATAAAGAATTTGAACTGTACAGATATCCCAAGTGTGGACCAGATAGAGATACATATGTATGGAGGAATCTCAGGTAAGGTTCCATAACACTTTCTGTAGAAAGAAATGCACATATCTATAAGACATTTCAAAATAGTAAAAATGGGAAACATAACTTTAGCTAATACCATATACCTGCTAATGCTGTTCTGATTATGATGTTTCCAATAGAGTGCCCAACAAAACTAAGTTTGATATCTCTTATGCGTCCAGATCTTGAAACTTTATCCATTTTCTTTTTAACAAAAGAAATCACTTCATGAGCCAGCCTAAGTCCCATTTCTCTGAAGTCTCCAGATGTTTTCTCTTCATTTACCTCTGACATAAGAAACTGTATCTTGGAATCTATCAAAAGCCATTGGTTCCTAACAAGCCGCAAATCCAGATGATGCCCCTATATATTCAAGTTGGGATTAGACATTAATTCACTTACCAATCTGTCTTTAATACAACAATGCTGAACCTAACAAGGAAAAAAAAGAAAAAACTTGGCACTCTAAACTGATTGGTAGACACTCGTATCTTCAATTTTGAGAAGTCATAATTGCACGTGCCCTTCAAGGTGCATAAAAATTACTTAAGGAGTTTACTAAAACATACTAGAGTCAAATGATTCATTGGGAATAGACTAGGCCAAATTAAGGCAACAAAACTACAGCCAAAGAAACAAGGATAGGTAAGCAAAACTTGCCTGAAATCCATGCACAAAGACAACAATCTTCAAATCACGCCCATTTTGTTCAGCGATTGTACTTAATATCTTTTTCCCAGCTTCAGGAACAGTGCATGAGGTAGCTAAATTCATTATGTCCAAATTCCTCAAGTATGAGTTATCACTAAAAGTCCGACGAGGTGCATTCATTACACGTTCTATAATTACAATAGGAATTCCTGAAGGATCTCCAAATATTTGCATGTCTTGGATTGATCGATTGTTTATCTGTGTGCAAACAATTGTTGCCGGTAAACTAAGGTATATGGCAATAAAGACAATAAGCATTAAATACAAGACCTTACCCTCATTTGTGCAATACTTCGCCGATGAAGCTCAGCCCGCATAGCTGCCATCTGGGCAGGCTGCATTGTACAATATCAAATTTCCAAAATTAGAAACTAACAAGTGAAAAAACTATTGTTGCTCATCACTGAATATGTAAGCCAAGAGCACCATATTTACACAATGAAAACATATACGAGTATTTACATCATCAGTTATCTTCCACAAACTTGAACCCCTCTTATGCACAATGTGATGGGAAGACTCATCAAAACCACCATTTATATAATGATGAGGCATTTCAACCTTAGAGTAAACCATCCATATTGACCACTCAGCTCTTCGATCCTTAGCCCATGCATCACGAAGGAATTCCAATATCTGTGTTTTGTTATCCCTGGAACAAAATGCAATTTCAACACCTAAAATAAGCACGGATATTATGAAAGCTATATTAACGGGCTCAACTCATCTTTTCTGTTGACTAGTAATTAGTAGTTGGGGATGAAACAATTAATAAAGTCCCAATAAGGGGAGGTCCAAACAAATATTGAAAGGAAAATAAAGTGAATGACATTGTTCCATTAGATTATCCAGAAAAATTACTTTTGAGTTTAACCACAACTCAGCACACTGGCATCCTTAGTTATCAAGTTGATAATCCCAAAAGCATAACAGTGTCACAACAAATGCCTTGATGCTATCCAAATTGCTTGAGATATGTCAAGGTACAGCATCAAACATACCACACCCGCAAAAGTTTCACCAACATATGCAGTCAAAAAACCAGTTCAAGCATGCCATGTGCAAGTCAAACAGAAATATCAAATGTCCACAGAAAGAATTAGCTTTGATACAAATTACAATTCAAAGGACACCCTCTTAATTCATTAATATAGAAAAATCTTTCTTTCAATTTGAAGGCTTTTTAAAAAGCATCTATCATAGGTATAATGGTTTTTTGTTTTGTACAAGGGGAAACACTAAAGTTTGAACCTAAGATTTTCCTACCAAAACACCACCCCACCCTGACCAAGTGAGCTGAACCCAATTGGGAAAGTTTTAATTGCTCCACTACTGTTACTGCATGGAATTTAAAATTCTCAGTATTCCAGACATATAAGGATAATAACTTGGAAGGTAAAACACATAGAGGCCAAGAGTAATATATTAAGATGATATAAAAGACTAAGTGTTAATAAAAGGGATACTGAGCATAACAAGCCTACAATACTGGGGAGAAAATTTCTACTAAAAGCAGAAACAACTGGAAGTAAAAATGTATAAGCTAACCTGTGGAAATTCAGAAAAGTGTTCCACAAATACACCACTTGTTCACCCGATAGATTAAACAGTTTAATTACATCATCCTTGGATAAGTTCTGGAGCAATCTATCACTTTGAAAATCTAATCTGCCATTTACTCTCTGTTAAAGAGAGGAAGGTATTATAATTTTAATATATAATTAAAACTATAAAACCATAAAAAGGAAAAATAGGAATAAGAGTATGCTGCTGGATAAAATAAAGCAAGGACCTCAAGACCATTTTGTAGCTTGCCTTGTCCGGAAACTTCAGCATCAGCAGTAACCTGATTTGCTTGCAGAAAGGAATCAAATAACTTTATATCGTTCATTTTGGATGTAAATTCAGTCAAATCAACAGCTTGGTTAATAGCATTGCCAAGTTTTTGTAGCTCTGCGAGCAGTGTGTCACAAGCATCTAATAATGCCTTAACAAGCATGACCTGTTTCAGGTCAGTAGAAGCCGCTTGATCCAGTGCCTGGTCCATCACATAATTGAACTATCAGTACAAAGAATATTGATTATCAAGGATAACAAGAAGCCACATTAAAGAAAGAAGATGAATTTCCACCATTGCTCAAGTAAATCCTCAAGAAATTCTAATGATTTTATCCCCCAAAATAAAAAATTTTATCAAACCCATAAAACTTAAAATCAAAACTCAAAAAAGCTATATTAAACTTTCTTATCTTAAATAATCAAGCCTCGTAATATTCATAAATTCCAATCACTGTATTACACCCACAATTTCCACCACTCCAATGAATAAACTAACCCCCGCAATAAACACTTAATTTTTATTATTGTATCAACTTTAACTGCAGTCCTAAATTGTGGCCACATGTGTACACCCAGTATGCTACATTTTTAGATTATAGTGCAGCCATAAAACATTTATATGTGCAATATTCCCAAAGCCACATTCTTTTTTCTTCCACCATTGCCACCAAAAATATATTGAATGTATAGCCATAATCAAACAGATGCCAAATAGATCAAGCTGTGATTAGGGATGGGTTACTGTATATGAATATTCAATGTTTAGAACAAACCTGAGTAGATCCATCAATACTTTCGCCAGCAACATCATCACTGGCACCTTTAGAAACGCTGAAATAATTCAACAGGTCAAGTTACTCCAACATATCAACAGAACAAAATTTACTTTATAAATAAAACAATCCTCTCCCCTTCTCTCATTTCCATTAAGAACCTCCCCGCACAACCACCCCAAAAGAAGGTTCAAAACGGGGGGTGATGAAAGGAATATGACTGGTGTGAAGGTTAGCCATCGTTGTTTCTAGAATCTGTAACAAACCTGGGTACCTTCATTGGGCCTTTGTGAGAACCAGCTTTTAGGAAACTGATGTGAACACTTACATCCACGAGAACAGCATGAAATGCATCAAAATAAACAGGGCAATAGGAATGCAGTCCTAAAAGAGCTTTAGGAGGGATCCGGAATTCATGGACAGCAGCAGGGCAACCATCTGGAGAAGCCTGAAACTCAGAACTGAATACAGTGCATTACAATCTATTACTGGCTCTTTCAACTTGAATCAGAAAATAATGAGAGAAATGAAACACATGCACACGTGCACATATCCACACACATAAGGAAAACAAGAACAACTTTAAATTTTAATCACGCAGTCATATGAAAACAGGACTTCTCATCTTACCTATTCTCCAATACATGAGCATATAGAAGCTCAAACTTCAAAATGACAGCTGATGAGAAAGGACCCTGTCAGATATTGCTACATCAGCACCATAATAGGATAAAAAAAAATATTGACCTTTAATGGCTCGACAATAGCCAAACCAATCAAGGTAGGAAAGATTCTATGCATGTCCTTTATAAATACCAAAATCAAATGAAGAGAAATACCAGTGAAAGTCATAACTTTCAGGAAAATCCAATGTCATTTCTATTTTCCAGATGGTTTGAGTGGAGATTTTAGCATCTATTAGCATTAAAAGAGCAAAGCATCTAACCTCTCATAGACTAACATTTAGTGATATATTTACTAATGATGATATGTGAATCAGTGGTACAGGCAGGCTAGAGCTGTGTAAGTTCTGGTGATGTATGTGGTTCACTCCATTGCTAAAAGGGTGTTTTGATTGCGAATGTGGGTTCATGCAAAGAGCCAAAAAAGAGATTCCTTACCTCATTTTCAGTAAGAGGTAGATCAAATGCAACCATGATAGATAAAACAATATCCTGTCTTGCATATTTGATTCGAAAAGGCTGTGTTGCAAAACTGTTGTCTGTATCATCAATCCTCCATACTCCATATCCATCATCAGAACCAAGATTTGGAGCTGCAACATTTTTCTAGTCTTGTTAAGAAAAATGCTAGACTATTACATTAAGCTTTGAGAGTGTAGCATACAAACTTATAAATAACTAGGAGAAAACAATAAATATTCCAAATATATTAACCATTGAACAAGACGAAAACCAATCGTCAAGTTTTAATTAAGTATATAGAGGATATTAAATTTGTTTGCTTCAACTGCATCAATATATTTTGATCAATCAATCTTCTAACATAGCATATTCTTCTAGAGCAGTGACAATTCCCAATTTTCAAAAACTGCAAGGTTCCTGTTTAGGACTCAAGAGGGACCAGTTTAGATAAAAAAGGCCTGAATGAAGCTACATTTCGAATGTTTTATAAGTTAATAATATAATGTTCTAGACTAGAATAACAAATAGCAAATTTCTTACCTTAAGACGATTGTTATATTTTTCTATAAAGGAATGGAGGCAAATGGATAATCAGCATTAGAAGAAAAAGCCACCATAATTCAACAAATTACCTTCATATTGCATGACTCTTGAAGGCGTTCCTACAGAAGCATGCTCATCATTGTCCCATCTCATAGAAATCTTAAGTTGATACCATCTAAACAAACAAGAAACATAAGAAGGATGATATGCACCATTCAAAATAAACAGAAATGAAAAAAAAAAAGGCCCATACCCTTGCTGGAAAAGATCAAGGTTATGAAACCTATGGATGTAAATAGCAATCTCCTGGACAGTGTCCAACATGACCACCGGCTGTACTTTAGCCGGGTCTGGCTTTGCATCTGGTAACTTCTTCGCTTGTCCAACTCTATTATTGAAACCAATTAACCACCCAAGACGTCGTAACATATGTAATCAAAATCAAGTATCCACAAATCTTGCATCCCTCTTTATTTTTCACTCCGAAGTAACACTATCCAGCGACCTTCGCAGAACCACATTCATTTGACTCTCATAGAATCATCAAAGAACAAAGAACCACGCATTAAAAAGTAGACTTTAATAACTCCCTATATGATCCACTGTCTTTCGCAGCTGTAAAGAAGGAATTTTAGCAAACAAACAAACAAAATTTTAAAAAATAACTAATCATTCCAAAATTACTAACAGCGTAGTTTTTCCAGAACTTCAAAGTAGAATTTAAAAATGATCGTGCTAATAAAACACTTAATTATTTTGAATCCAAGGCCCCTATTTTATAACAACATTGCTGTTTAAACCTAGGTAATTATTTTCTTTAACAAAAAAAAAAAGACACTTTGAGATTATTAACAGAATGGAACTAGCTTTGTTCAGAAGCAAATTATGAAGTTAATTTACAACCTCAAAAAATAAAACAAAATAAATCAAAAAAGGACATGGAATTGATGATTGAATTAAAATAAACGCGAATAATGGAAAAGCCAATGATAAGTACGAGAAAGAAACAAAAGGACAAACCTGGGCTCAGATCTGCAACTTCTTTTGTGCAACAAAACACCAAGGCTAGGGTTTACAGATTTTTTGGCGTTATAGCTACAGATGAAGAAAAAAAAAAAAGAGATTATTAAGAAAGGAAAGAAAATATAAAACGAGATGGAAATGAAAAACAGAGATCTCGTATTCTCGTGGAAAACGGTGATCTTTTTTTTTTTTCTAAGTTACTATTTTTAATTTTTTATTTATGTTGGTAGTGAATTTTACGATGATGTCCTCTTTTAACGTGGTGTTCTGCAGTTGAAGCACGCAAAACACACGAGCCTGTCTTGTTTTCGCGCCCAACTCTGTCGAACCAGACCGGACAACGATGGTAAAAATAACAGCAACGGCCCCTTCTCGCATCTAACCTGGGTCTTGGTTCGGGTCTTCCCTTCCTCTATGTACCCGCCCATTCTAAACTTAAGAGTTAATTAAGGCTTAGGCCATGTGTTAATTAATTACTTATTTATGACTTGGGATTTATTTTTTCTTTTCATATTTTTATTTTAAATTAGAATTTTTTTATAAAAAATTAATATTTGAAAAATCTCAACATTTAGTAGTTTTCAATTAAACTTGATGTATTTATCGTACAAGTAAAGATAAATAAATGTAAAGTAGTATTTAGGATTTTTTATATTTTGTTTTTAAAACAGTTATTTATGACTACTTGTTTATGGATTGAGTGGTCTATTAAATCGTTATATTTGAACTTAAAATAATATTATATTAACATATTTTTATTTTTATTTTTAAAATATTAAAAGTTAATATAATTTTTCAAAATAGTTTATAATAAATGTAATTTAAATGAATTAAAGCTGATTTTAGTCATTCATTGCGTCCGCAAGGGAGGAAATTAAGGCATTAAATTAGGTGATGATTGAAGGAAAGGCCAAAAAAGCAGAGCTGTTCCAAGGAAATAATGAGGAGCCAAATTGAAGAAGACAGATTAGAGTAACAAGTATTTATGCAACAAACCTAGGGGGACATTTCAAAGGTATTTGTCAAAAAGTTTCACTGCCAATTTTGGACCAATACTGGCTAAGGCTCTAGGGTGGGCCCAAACTCAAACTTTGTTAATTGAAAGAAAAATAATTGGCAGTTATTATTTCTTTGGATGGTCATGAGCATGGCAGCACGTTATGGGATTTAATACAAACTCTAGAATCTGCTACTAGGAAAGTCTATCCAAAAAGTGGGCAATTGGGTTACAGCTCTGACTTAGAACTTTCAAATATTCAATTGAGGGCTGAGGTTCAGTTTGAAATAATGGTGAGTTCGAAGGCTTTACAGCTCTGATAATGGAGGCCATTCTCTTTTTGTCTCCATGATTGGACCTTTTTTGTACATGTCATGGGCCTCGTTCCGGTAAGTTTGCACTACAAAAATACTTAGGTCTCTTTTTTTCCTTTTCTTTTATGGTCAACGAATGAAATACTAACATGTGCAAAAAAAAAAAATGAAAAGCAGTTTCTCAAATTGATCCAAAAGGTCTCCAGCTGATTGGCACTAATTCCAGGGTCACGTCAAGAAGCAGAAGCACCAAAGTTAAGGAGCTGTAATAAAGAATTTAGGCAGAATCCGTACTGAATAAAGAAAACAAAGCAAAAAAAAAAAAGCAGATGAAGAATTGGGTTTCATTTTATTCTCACATTAATCAAATTTTTTAGAGCGATATCATCTCCAACTATTCAAGTGAATGATTATGAGCAAAAGATTCTTCTTAATCGCTAGTGCTTCAGTCTAAGGATCCTGACATGAGAATTTGTTCTTCTGCACACTCCTTTCCATGGACAATTCATCGATCTTCAATATTTTTTGGGGGGTTATAATTTTGATGTGAGGGAACATATACAAAAGAATAAAAGGCTTTTGGCATTTTTTATCTTCCTCATAATTCATAATCATCCATCTAAAGCAAAGCTTTGATAAACCACGCAAGCTGGGAATGTTCCTGTGCGTATCCAGGAAAAACCTTGTTGACTTAGACTTGAGTGGATTAGATTGGTATTTGGATTGACATAAAGAAGATGCGAACTAAAAGAAAAGAAAAAATTGACAACAGAATTGAGACATGTCATTGCAAACATGGTCCCTCGCTAATATTATTGACCAAAATCAAAAGTTAATGTTCTAAGTAGCATTAATCCATGGAAAATTCAGTTTCCTCTTTTGTTCGTACATGAACAGATTTCTTGCGGTTTAGCAGCACTGTTGTCCGAAGTGGGGGGGGGGGGGGAGAACTTTGGGTTAGAAGCAAGCTTGTGAGCACAAAATGTTGCCGTCCCAATCCAAGAATGGCACGCCTCAGTTAAGGGGACCCTTTTTTTTTCTTTTGGTGCCATACTTTTATGCAAAAGCAATAAGCTGCTGGTGATAAGATACACTCAAGCGTTACTCGTGGGCTGCTTCGGCCAAAAAGTCATATATATGGCATCCTTTTGAGCTCATGTATTGTTCTTTGTCATCTAATCTTTTGTAACCCCCACATCTAAATATTCTCTTCATTTTTTTTCAGGATTCCTTGTTATTTTCTTTATCAGGTTTTATTGTTATTGATGTCTCCTACCCTTTTGTTGAGACCTCAAAATTTGTCCTATCCTTGCAATTTGGAGAGCTGTCAATACTGAAATTTTGAGGATATCATGTTATTGAGGCGTCTTGCCATAATTGTTCAATTGAACCAACTTTGTGTTGCCGGGCACCCACACCATATGTGCGAAAAGTACAAATTAAGATGAACGAATGGGAGTTGTAAACATGACAATTATTACAATATAAGTGGTGGTGGTGATGGTCACAGTGAACGACAGTTCAACCTGATACAAAGCAAAAATATCTTATAATTGAAAATCTTACCTACGATCGGAATCAGTGAACTAAGCTACTTCTACTTCTTGATTCTCATAATTCTTTTGGTAAAAAAGAAAGTCTTTTTAAAAATGCTAAATAAATCAACTGACTAAACTATGAGTTCTTGTATTTACTTCGTGTTGTTCATGCACCAAGCAAGTTTTAGTTAAAGTCCAACTTCTCATGACTTCAAGTGAAAGTGCTTCACGTTTGTTACTAGTCAATTCAAGATCAATGAAGTCAACCCACTTCAGCCTCGTGAATCCAAATTCCACTTATATTAACAACCATTTCAAGTCATTCGAAACACTGTTCTGCTATCAATAATTCAAATCCATTGCTCACTTGTGTGAACACGAAGAAGAAATGGAAAAGAATGGAATGAAAACAAAGGACTATCTCTGCTTCAGCGATCTTGTCCCAGTCCGATGTCTCTGATGAAAAAATGAAAATGGTTAGCAACTAGCCAGACGCGGCAACTAGTGACACGTAATATATTCCTAGCAATAGTACAAAATTTCCACTGTCCTCTCAACTTCAAATAAGCACTGCTGGTTAGGGTTGAGTCAATAATAACAGCCTGTCATTTTCTGATTTAATTTCGCATCATATCTTTAATGCTTTGGTTTCAAAACATTGTCTCTTTGTAGAATATTTGTTGCGTTGAGAATTAAGACAATAATATTATGACATCTCACTTACAATTCTAGCGTTTATGTTTTTTGCCTTCGTTATAATTTGATGGGGATGTCTCTTCTCTGGTATCATTTGTTTAATTGATCAGCTTTGATTAACTGGAACAACCATACGCTTTAAAAGAATGTTGAAATTGCCAACCAAGTCATCAGATAGTGAAAATCTTTTTGATGGTTATTGCCTTATGACAGGATTGATTTTTCATTCGCTACATCTTTTCTCGAGTTCTCAAACAAACAAAATTGCCTTGCTCTTTTTTCATAGTCAAACTTTCCAGCATTATGAATTTAGGGTTTAATCTAAATAATTCATCCATCTCTCTTAAAATGTGAAATTCAATCCCAACTCTTGAAATTTTTTTTTTCAATTTCTTTTAGACCTGGACTTATTTTATACAAAAAAATATATATATGAAATTAGGTGAAGAAAAAATAAAATCCAAAGATACTTCCTATTACATCAATGAATAGAAAAAATATCTAAAATTAGGTATAGGGGAATTTAGTCTGCTAGGGATTATTGTACCAAGATATATCAGAAAAGGGACCATGATTTTGTAAGCCTAACGTTGCCTATAAGAAAGTCAGGATATAACTGTAGGGGATGTAATACCAGGCCACATTGATCTATAATGTATTGTCACCTATGAAATGTAAAAACTGGCCATTATCAAGGAACAAAGTCATGGAATATATAATTATATCGAGCCCCCATTATAAGCACGGTTCACGGTTGTGCTACAAGGTTGCCAAATTCCATGGACCGTGGCTGATGTTAGTAAATGCTTGGGCAACTAATTATATAGAGTATAGCACAATCGGAGAAGAGATTTGAAATAAAATAAAGCAAGAAATTCTATTGGATCCAAGATATATGAAAAGAAAACAATATCGTTTACTCCCTCCAACATAGGGGCCGACTCTTGTACAACAATAATAGTGATCATGGATGCGCCAAGAATCATTTGCTTTACTCGTTGGGATTAGCTTTATTGTTCTTGTAATCTTTCAGAAACACATGGATTCAATTCAAAAACTTAGTAGTCGTGGAATGTTTAGTCGGTTAAAAAATTAATTGTATAGAAATTGCTATAATTATCATTATTAGATCACTTGGAAGTCAAGGGTGTGGCCTGATTCGCCTAATACCTCATCAAAGAATCCATTAGGACCATTACTTTGAGCACTTTAGGCTTAAAAAATGATCTTTGCCTGCATCTGATACTCATCACCATCGCATATGGAGGGTACGGTCAATTTCTAATTACGTGTGTTCCGCAGTGTCTTGGGGATTACAAGTTGCTATTACCCGAAAGCCAAAATCAGGGAACCGACTTATAAGTGAAGAAAGTGGCATAGTCAAAACCAGATTTGTTAGCTTTGCAATATCACAATGGATGGTTACCATGTAATACATATTTCCCAAAACCAAAGTGTGGGGACCGCCCGTATGAGAAGACCCAAAAACACAAACGACGACCATCGATTGTGCTCCAAAGCCCTGTCAATAATTCCATTCCCCATGTTCCAACCAAGCCTATATATGCTTGCTTTCTATTTGAACTCCTTATCATTTCTTATAGAGGCTTAAACCCGCTTTTAATTTTCTTTCGTTTCCTGTCCTAGATTCTATCCTTAGCGTATCATTTATTTCCTTGCCTATCCTGCTTGGTGACATGGCACAAACCAACCCCCTTGTTTGACCATTTCCTCAACATCCTACTTTCTTCATTACTGCCCCACTTCCTCCTCTTGCTCACTTTTCCCATATATAGTCTTCTCTTGTTCTCTTCATTAATCATTTTAGCTTGAACAGCTCAGTAAGCTGGAGAAAAGAGAGGCAGAGATGGCCAGGGAGATGCAGAAGACTAGCATGTTCATTCAGCATAACCCTGTAGATTATGAGAATGGTGATATCCAAAAGAACTTGGATGATGATGGTCGTGAAAAAAGAACCGGTAATTATTTATTAATTTTTTCCCCCTGAAATGCTTATTATCCTTCTTTGCATGTTTTATGTTATGTGAATTTGTTTTGATGTGGCTTTGGATTTTGATTTGAAGGGACTTGGCTTACTGCAAGTGCTCATATTATCACTGCTGTGATTGGCTCTGGAGTGCTATCTCTTGCATGGGCTATTGCCCAGTTGGGTTGGGTGGCTGGACCAGCTGTTCTCATGGCTTTCTCCTTCATCACCTACTTCACCTCCACACTTCTTGTTGATTGCTACAGGGCTCCTGATCCTGTCCATGGAAAGAGAAACTACACCTACATGGATGTTGTTAGAGCTTACTTAGGTAATAATATCAGCACTTAATTTTCATATTAATGCTTAAGGCAATAATATCAGCACTTAATTGTCATATTAATAGTTTACTATATATGTACATAGTAACCTGTTTACGGTTCCAAGAAAATATATTTTAAAGAGAAATTACTTCCTCATGTAAATATTTCAATTCAATCCCAAAATCCAACTGGGCTGTTGTCAGGATGATTAATGAAACATCAAATTCGATGCTTTTTTTTTTCTTTTCCCAGGAGGAAGAAAAGTCCAGCTCTGTGGATTGGCTCAGTATGGAAATCTTATTGGAGTAACCGTTGGTTACACTATCACAGCATCAATTAGTATGGTGTAAGTCTATAGTCAAAAGAACGGATTTTGAAATTTTGAAGTCTGAAATTCTCTTACTTGTTAAACTACCCTTTTTGACTAAAGCATTGAGAATTTATGACAATGATTTTATTAATTGTTGTTTTGTTGTCTGATATTAATTTTTCTCGCTTGAAATCAGGGCCGTCAGAAGGTCAAATTGCTTCCACAAGCATGGCCATCATGTGAAATGCCAAACATCAAACTACCCTTTCATGGTCATCTTTGCTTGCATCCAGATCGTTCTGAGCCAAATCCCAAACTTCCACAAGCTTTCATGGCTCTCAATTCTTGCAGCCATCATGTCTTTCGCTTATTCTTCCATTGGCCTTGGACTCTCCATAGCCAAAGTTGCAGGTAATAACAAACAGTTGATAAGAAAGACAGAAAAGCCCCCATATCCACATAAAACAACAAACAATAATGCATTTCTGTTTTATTTATTCGATTTGAATGGCTTGAATTTCATCCAAAATCTAATTGTTCCGTGAATTATAACATCAAGGTGGGGAACACGCAAGGACAACCTTAACTGGAGTGACAGTAGGGGTGGACGTGTCAGGATCTGAAAAGGTCTGGAGGACATTCCAAGCTATCGGGGACATTGCCTTTGCCTACGCTTACTCCACCGTCCTTATTGAGATTCAGGCAAGTATACTTTCACCATCCCATTAATTTATTACTGCATCTAAATCCAAATAACTACGTACATGTATTTATATGTGTATATACGTATAATATACATACGTTATAAGTATTTTTGCATGTATAATTGTAAGTAAATATATGCATTAATTGTGCTGGCATGGAGGTAGCATATGGAGCATGTTGTTGTTTATTATATATACTTAAAAAAATGGAACAAGATGATGCGCTGAATGCATGGAAGTTGAAATGTGTGCCTAAATTAAATGTCGGCACGAAATAGAGGTAGTTCGAAAATAATTCTTGTCTGGTTGTCTTTCATTTTCTTCATTCTTACACATAAAGAAAACCCTTTAAAAATCATTGCTTGTTAGGTAATGTGATGGAGATTTATACGTTTATGTCTATCTAAGAACGTATCATGTGAAATTATACTTGCAAGAATCTTAAAAAGAAATAACAAAGAAAGGGCAATGACTATAAAAAGAAAACAGAAAAACATTGAAACGGCCTTTCGGTGGCGGTCCTAAGATGTGGGGGCCAGTGGGAGTAGGAATTAGGAGAAGGCGATTTGCATTTTTCAGCTTGAATTTTCAGAGATGGAGGGCTGGGGATATATTTTTATTATTTTATATTAGTTAATAAAAAGATCAAAGAGGATTTGACAAAGAGGAAGACATTTTGTTGTGTTTGTTTTTTGGTTATTGTAGCCTGTGGGAAGACGACTTATAAAGATTCCTGTGGACCATAAATCTGGTGGACCATAATGGTTCAGAATTTGGGCCATTAATTCTATTGGCTTTTCTCAAAAAACCAAAAAAAGAAAAAGGAAGTGAAAGCTCATTTTGTACCGTTTCCAATTCGCTCTTTCTTTGTCGACCATCCTTCTTTTTTTTTTATGTGCTATCAACCATTACGATGAACCTATTAGCGACGGATTGTGTGACGTCCAATTTAGTTAGGGGTAACAGCCCAATTCGAACTTGATAAATTTCGGTTAGGCTAATTTCTTTTAAAAAAAAAATTTAGATTTCAATAAAGTGTTATTAAAAAAAATTAGATTCAGATTTTAGATAAATCTAATTAGATTGATATTATATTAAAAATTATTTTTTAATTTTTATTTATATATAATTTTATATATTTATATTTAAAAAATAATATTTTATTAATTTTAGATCGTATAATTTATATGATATCAGATCGAATTCGAATATAAAAAATATTTAAAATAATTATATCTGATCAATTTTAAATTTTTTTATTATAAAATTAAATTGAATTCGAAACGATCAAAAACTTATTTCGATTCGACTAACCTAAATCTAATTGAATTTCTATTTGTCCCATCTAAAAAAAAAAGAAAAATCGCTTTTCAATGTTAAGCCTCACGATTCGTCGCAAATTGATAGGAACTATTTTAAAAAATAGTACATGACTGATACATGCTGATCTAAATGCTGAAAAAGGACAATAAGGTGCATTTTCAAAGTCATGCTTATTTTTTTAATGGAAATTTATGATTTCAGGACACGATCAAATCGAGCCCACCAGAGAACAAATCTATGAAGAGAGCAACTAGCATTGGTGTCTCAACAACCACTTTATTCTATGTACTGTGTGGCCTTGTTGGATATGCAGCATTCGGAAACGATGCCCCGGGAAATTTCCTTACAGGGTTTGGTTTCTATGACCCCTTTTGGATGATTGACTTTGCCAACATCTGCATTGCCATCCATCTTATTGGTGCATACCAGGTAAAATCTCAAATCCCTGAGAAAATAAAAATATATATAGCCTGAAACAAGTTCAATTCCATTGACGAACTTTGTCTAACATGATTGACATATATCCAGGTTTTTGCACAACCGTTATTCGGGTTCGTCGAGGGCAAGTGCTCCAGACACTGGCCTGACAGCAAGTTCATCACACGTGAACATGCTGTTGATGTTCCATTCTACGGTGTTTACTATATCAACTTCTTCAGGTTGGTATGGAGGACAGCATACGTTATTGTGACAGCCGTGATAGCCATGATATTTCCTTTCTTCAACGATTTCTTGGGTCTTATCGGAGCAGGATCGTTTTGGCCATTAACAGTCTACTTTCCAATAGAGATGCACATTGCACAAACGAAAATGCCCAAGTACTCCTTCAGGTGGATATGGCTAAAAATACTTAGCTGGATTTGCTTGGTGGTATCACTCATTGCTGCTGCTGGATCTGTTCAAGGACTGATTCAAAGCCTCAAGACATACAAGCCCTTTCAGACTCAGTAATGATCCTTGCCTACAGCTTAATTCTATGAAATATGTATCATAGTTCAATAAGAAAGAATTTGTGGAAACTGTAATTTGTTCTCTTTTTCTTCTGTATTCCGGATGCAAATCTGCTTGTAGGGTGTTTACCTTCTGAAAGAGAATGTTAAGACAAAAATTTCTACTATGGGTTGCTACCGTATTCTTCATAGAAAAAGCAGCTTTAAAGCACCATCCAAAATGGGTGACAGATATAGCAACGAGTTGCCCACATCATCACCTTGTCATCAACACATAAGAGCGATTAAGTTTGTCCTTAATTGAAAGGAAGTTTGAGAATACAAGGATTAAAATAACCAAAATTTTTAGTTCATAGATAATTACTTTTACTATTCTACAGGACAAACAGTTGTATCCAGCAAAGAATTCATACTCAACTACAGATGATCAAGGGAAAACTGATTGTACCATGTCAACGTGGAATCAACCTCTTATCGATACAGATGCATTAGCGATGTGTTTGTTACAGCAGTATTATTGGCAAACAGCACCATCTGAAATTGTATAATTATAAGCATTTATCAAGACAAAATCAAAATGCCAACTGTTCTCTAATCTCTATCGTATATATAGCTAACAATAACCTCAATTATGTGACACCAAAAGCAACAAAACATGCGACAATGCTTGATGATGTTTAAGAATGTTACTATAAATGAAACCTCATCAAATCCAAATGTTTATGTAAAATCAAAACTAATTTCCTTTCTTCTCAACTGTTAAAAACCAAAGTACAAATTGTTCACTAGTATAATTCCTCACAAGAGATTGAAGAGGAATGGTCTACATAAGGGACTAATTAATCTGCGAAGTATGATGTCATTCCCTAGCCAATTTCAAATAAGTTTCAGCATACTTACAAAACTGTAAAATCAGAATCCTGGAAATGTACAACGAGCATGATCTCCAGATCACATGATGAGTTTTAGCCGTGGAACAAGGGTCATACATCAAATCAGTTCCTTCAAAAGCGTGAATTAATAATTAGAAACATCAGTAATAAAACAACTTGTAATAAATATATCAAGCAGAATTGTACCAAGCGTCAAACATTCCCAGTTTCAATGGCTAACTAAATGAAGTTACACAGATTATTACCATGTTCAAGCAGTTTCTGTCTCAATCATCACAAATGCATGAATTAGAGACTGTTCAAGCACGTGTTTGTTCTGGTGTTCTAGATATTATAATTGCAGTTTCAGTTGCTGCCAGCTTGGGTTCTGTAATTGTAATTTTTGCATCAGAAATCTGCAAGTGATTTTTTTCCAAAATTAATAAACTAATGTTTAATATAATTATCATTAGGAGTAATGCATAAAAATTATTATTATCATAACGAAGTTATCCTGTAAATATAAGTGAAGAAACAGCTGAGAGGATTGTAGGTAGGGACGGCAATCAAGCCCGTCCCCGACGGGTTTCGGCCCGACCCGATCTTATAGGGTCGGGTTTTTTTTTTTTTTTTGAATTTCGGGTTTTGGATCGGGTAAAATTAGGTAACAATCGGGGTCGGTCGGGTTCGGGTATGCCTAAAACTCGACCCGACATTATTAAAAAATTATTTTTTAATTAATTCATTAATTAATTATTTATATATTTTTTTATATAATGATATTTTTAAATATTTATATTTAAAAAATAATATTTTATATTTAAACAAATAATATTTTATTAATTTCGGATCGGGTTCGGGGCGAGCAAAACCCGCCCCGAACCCGACCCGATGCCATCCCTAATTGTAGGGATATATATATATATATACACACTCATTGACATACTCTTAAATGACCAGAAGACCAATGGCCTTAAAAAGGTAAAAACGTTCAAGTATAACATCCAATGTAAATAGACCTAGACTCCCCTCCCTCCTCAATTTCTTTATGTTTACAAGTGTAAATTAACACAATTATGGTTATGAGTGTGCCCCTACTTGTATTAACTGAGTTTCTATCCTTTTAATTTAAGGTAGTGAGTCTAAATAAGCCTCCTTTACCGCATAAAAGAAGGAAAGAACGCTAATTAAAAATGAAGTACCAGATTCATTAACATACCTGACGTATCTGTTTTAAACATGCACCATCTTCTCCGTAAATTATAGAAACAAGTGAATGAGGAACAACTTCAACCGTTGTCCTTGTAACAATAGCTGGTTGGCTTCCTCTACGTATCCATAGATTAAAGAAAACAACAAAACAACTGAGATATTGCCATCAGAGGATAACTTGTAAACTAATACAATTTCTAACAGCCAAATTTCAATTAATTTACCCTCCAAAACCAAAAATTTTTCAGTGGGGAGGTCCAGCAAAATCTGGCATTCCTATAAATCCCTACAAAAAAATACAGGAAACACAAAATAAATTCACATCCAAAATAAAATTGTCACAGAATTTATTTTTGTCGATCAGTCTCCTGTTTTACAATTTGTTTCTCTCATTTCAAATTTTAGAGCAGTCACCAACATTTAGTCATACATAGCCAGATAAAAAGTAAACCACCAGTAAATGTTGCAAAATGTCATGACAACTGGAAAAAACTCAACAGAGGCTCATGCTGCTTAACTATATAAGTAAAGAAAATTTTTGCTTCGCAAGTCAATAATATCACACCAATACATGAGGGCCCATGGTTTTCTTTCAGATATATGAGGAGGCATTCCTGCTCGGTGCATATTGCACATAAAAAGAGGGTCATCATGGGGATGAAAACCACCATGTGGAGGTGGACCACCAAAAGCATCAAAATAGTAAAATGGACCTAATCCTGGTGTTGAAAATTCCCTCCTTCCCATAGATGAAGTGAATGGAGGTACTTGATCCAAGAAGGCAGGATTTGAAGAATGGTTAATAGAAGGAAATGCATCATGAAACAAATGATGCAACAGCCTAGTTGTTATTTGCAAAAGAGCATCTTGAACAGTTTCAGGTTCTCCATTAATCTGCCATAACAAAAGAAAGAATCAAAGAGAGTAAAGACAACCTGAATCTAAAACTAAAATATACTGGATCAGAAAGCAAGCAAAGAAATTGTCAATATGAGTAGGTAATATACACAAATACTTCTTTAGAACCAACACAAAGATATTGTTATCAACTTTGAAAAATAACAATGATAATAAAACCAAAATTTCCAAAGTTATACATCTTAAAAGAAACACATAAGCGAACCTGAACAACTTCTTCACCTTCTGAAGCACACTTTGGGACCTGATCCTTTTCCAATATACGAATATGAGCCCCAGACAACTTCCTTATTTCAGCTATGATGCCACCACCTTTGCCAAGGAGACAAACAATTTCATTAGATGATGCAAGAATCCTGCCATCATAGTCTTGTCCTTGCTATCAGGTATGCTATTTGTCCTGCTAAGCACTTGGAGAAGTGCATCTTGTGCAGCCGATATCCTATCATCTGGGTGCTGAATTTATTAATTTATCATCAGTCCCATTGTAATACTAACAACTTAAACAATAAAGGAATAGAAGATCAAAAGGATAATGTTACGAATGGTCCTTGAACTATAATGAAATATTTAATATAGTAACTAAACTATTAATTTGTTAACTAATGTGGCACTTGGAGGATTGTTTGTGCACCATGTGTCATCATTTGGAGTTAGCTACATTAGGGTGAGTACCACATTAATTAACAAATTCATAGTTTAAGTATTACATTATACTTTTAAAGTTTTGATACCACATTAAACATTTCATTATAATTCAGAGGCCATTCATAACATGAACCCAAGATCAAATTTTCAAAATCTATTCACATTTACACGAATCCAGAGAAAATCATACTGCTGAACCAGATATGACAATAAAGCGGTCCTCCAAATCAGAAATAGCTTCCACTACTCTAATCTCACAACCTATACCTTGCTGAAGAGTCTTAATTATTGCTCCTCCTTTTCCAATAACACCACCTACTCTTTCATCATGACATGATAACCAGAATGTTAGCATTTCCAAAGAAGGCATCATTCTACCAGGGATAAGAGGAGAAAGAGATGAATGACTATCAACATCCCGAGGTCTCGAAGTCCTGTAGCAAAGGTTGCTCCTTGAGAACTAAAAGAATGGGTTGGTGGTGGGTGGACTTCAAGCCTAGGACCAAATGAATGGGATGACTGTCCTGCTGCATTGAGAGAGAAAGAGTCATGATCCTGAGGTGGATTTTCCATAAGATGTTGAGAAATAGATTGGAGAGCTTTTCTAACTGCATCAACCTCCCCCGTAATCTACAGCATAACCACGTAATAAGTCCAAATAAAAGTCCATAACAAGTTATAAATGACACCTAATTCACACATGGAATCATATGATAAAAAGTTTAAAACTAGCAACAGCACCATAATAAAGTTCAAGTCTAAAAAAATTTTTCACAAAACAAAAGACATGATTAACAAACCTAACATTCACTTCAACTTACATTCATCAAACTATGTGACACATTTGATACTAATAAGGGTAATATCGGAATAGAAACTACAGTTCCTGAACTAGTTCATCAGAAGCTGAAGCACAGAGAGGAAGTTTGTCTCTGGTAAGAATTCAAATCTATGCCCAACTCTCAGCAGACATTTGCCTAATTACACTGCCACCTTTTTCAAAAAGGCAGCCAACTTGACTAGAAAGAACAGGTAACCTTAAAACCATTGTGAAAGACTTAACAGTGTCCTCATCAACTCCATCTGAATCTGACTCTGCTTCAACTATTCTTTCAGAAACAAGTAACAATGCCTTCTGCACATATGAAGTTTCCTTTACAGATTTTAAATCTTTCACAGGATCAGAAATCTTATCATCATTTTTTTTCACCATTTTCCTTCTCTTCATCACTCTGATTGGCTGCATTAGCCTCTTCCTGACAATCCTCCCTCCCCTGCTTGGTACCACTTCAGTCTCTTTACCGGAAGATTCAGAACCCATGATGACAACTACTCTCTCATCACAATCAGAGACTGCTTCCTCAACTTTGACCTTTGCACAAGAATTTGTGATATTATGGTGCCACCTTTGCCAATGACACTACCAGTTTTAGATGCAGGACAATAGTACACAGAAAACAATATCACCGGGCAAAATTTTTTATTGGCCCGACTTTTGCAACTTTCTTTTCCCAATTGACTCTGATGAAGGGTTCCTATCAAGTGGTCTCTTAGAAGGTGTCAATGAAGTAGACATGGTTGAGAAGTATAAAAAAATACCTGTTTCATTCAAATGCAAATAACAATACCATAAAACAGAATTGGAACATACAAAGGAAACATGACCAACGATACAAATCATTCAATTCTTGAATATCTCAAATTCATCAATTTTTCAATTTAGATCCACAAGGGCATTTGACAGAAGGAAAAAGGGGAAAAAGAAAATGACAAAAAAAAAAGCCACAAGTCTGTTTCTTTTTCCCATTACTTAACTAAATGGTAATAACATCACCTAATTCCAAAATTTGACCCCTTGAAATGTCTTGCATATTGGCTTCCCTTAAACGCTTAAAAAATGAAAACGTCAATTTATAGTCACCAGCAATCTCCAACCTTTTCCACGTAAAGAAATGCAATCAGACATTTCTACTCTTATATGCCCAACTTTAAGGTACAAAAAAAGAATTAAAACTTCTAAATTAGTTGCCCATAATGTAGCTAAAGACCAAGATGTAAACACAATTGTCACTTCTAATTTGAGAACGCAACATATCATGTTCTATATTATGCTTCCTCGCATAGACCTACTATCTTTCTTCAACACTGAATTTTTTTTTTTTTAAATACTAAGGACCAACTTAGTGGACATTGTTTGGTACAACGGCAAAAGTTTTAATCAGACAAGCATGAGCTGGAAGACTCAAGTTTTGAGAACTAGCACCACTTCCATTCTGACCCCTATAATAACCCATTATCTTGAAACTTATACCGCATATATCGGAATGAATCCGGAACATACTACATCAATGGTAGACAAAAAATCCATGGATTAATCCTATTCTCACAATTCTTTAAGTTTTATTTTCTGGGACTAGATAGTCTACTCCAGATAAAGTTGAAGCCTTAAAATAACTGGGAATTCAACCTTTTAGGACCCCTTAACACTTCCATTTAAAACTTAAAATTCATGTAGCTCTCATTCAAAACTATAGAATAAAGAAACGAACTCTAACAATTAGTTCATACTAATAATAATAAACAAGAGTATTAAGCAATTAAGCAGGAAAAGAATTCACCATTTATTCAAGGATTCAAAGAAGCAAAACCCAAAAAGAAAATTAATTTACTAACAACTTCAGGGACAATGAGGATTGAAAATAATAACAGAGATTGAGGTCTTTTTTTCAGAGAAGAGTCTCTTGGATTATTAGGACTAAGTTTCTATAGTACTGTTGTGTGATGGACCGGGTTCTGGTGGATTATTCGGGCTTGGATTATGGACTTTTTCAACAGGATGCAATGGGCTTTTTTAGCCCTTCCCATGTCAACGCATAGTAATTTCTTACGAAATAGACTTGGGTCGGATTGTGTAGGGATATTCATGAGTGAAATAAAGTTTATATTTGATATTATTAATTTATATATTTATTCAGATTTAATCTGAATTTTTGGGTTTCAATATTTTTTAAGTTCAGTTTAAATTAAAAAATAAATTTTAAATTCAATCATTAAATTTAATTTTTATAATAAAAATTAAAAAAATATGATAAAATTATATGTAATAAAATTATATTTAATTCACATATATATAAAAATTATAATTATAATTTTTATTTTTTATATATAAATGAATTAATTTAAACAGGCTTAAGCTTTAAATATTTTATTCAATATCTTAATCAAAATTTAAATGAATTTAAAAATTATGTTTAATAAATTTTAATTTTTTATTTATTTATTTTTTAAACTTAGACAAATAATTCTGTTCTTAAATAGGTCTAAGTTCAAATATTTTAAAAAATAAATTAAAATATTATTTTAATTATTTTAACTATATTTTAAAACTAAATAAAAATAAATTTTATTAATTAAATATTGTCTCGGCCTAGCTATTGATCAAAATTTTTTGTTTGATAGAAAATATTTTTATAAAATAATAATTTAACCATTCTTAATCGTTACTCATAAATAAGGTGTAAATGATACATTAGTACTTGTAAGCTACTCAGGTTCAATTCGAAGAAAACTCGAATTTGGTTCGATTATTATCGAGTCGAGGTCGAGTAGCTTAACTTATCGATCGAATCGAATTTGAGTATTCTTATATCCGGTTCGAGTAGCTTGTGAGCCTAATCGAGCTTTTATATTTAAATATATTTTTATTATTTTTATTAATAAAATATTTCGAATTCGAGTTCGAACTCGAACATAAATAATCAAATTCTTGTTAAGTTACGAATCGAACTTATTTTTATATATTAATCGAGCGAGTTTGAGTAGCTCAAATTCGATGACGAATTGAGTTCGAACTTGAAAAATAAAATTCGATCGAGTTCGAATAAAATATTAAATCATGAGTTGTGAGTCGAGTTCTAACTCAAACTTTTTATTGTATCGACTCGATTCGATTACAACCTTACTCATAAATACTTGGATTCTAAAAAAATATTACTATAAATAATATGCTAACTATTTTAAAGAGTGCCGTTAAAACACTTATCGGTAAATTATTTTATAGAGTGTCATTGAATAAATTGATGTTTTATAAGTGGAAAATGTTAATGGATGCTTAATGGTGCTGATTCGAATGATATTTTATAATAAAAAATCATTAGTGGATGTCAAATATAAAGATCGATACCTTGTGAGGTTGGTTAAAATAATATTTAAGACAAGACAATTACAATTAATGTATTGATTTTTCTCCAATTTGATAAAAAAATAATATATTTAATATGAAAATGTTTTATAAAACATTAATTAAATTATCATCAATCAGTTTTCAAATCATTTATAAGAAAAATAAAAGCTCCATAATTTAATTAACGAAAATCAAAGACATCAAAAAAGAATATTAAGACTAATATTCTGATAGTCAACTTTATTAAATATTGAAGGAAAACAGAGAGTCAAAAGCCAGGATTTTTTTTTTCAGGCGCATAAATTCTTCTTCTCTTTTCTTTTTCTTCTAATAAATTTCAAATTTCTTTGGGCCGAAGGAAGAAAGATTGGCGAATAAGCACAATCGACGTGGCGTGTAATAAGTAAACGATGCGAAAGCTACTTAGGCAGCAAGTTTGCTCTTTACCCATTCTTCGCTCTCGAATGTTTTCTGGGGCCTCAGAAATCGCAACCGCCTCAATTTGACCCAAAAAATTACAAATCACCTAAAATACCCTTATTCGTGTACCTTCACTCCAACTTAACGTCTCTGGAAACGAAGACTTATTTGTAATTTCAAAAAAGTTTCCCCAGTCCTACTTACATACGGATTTCGGGCTTTCGACGCGTTTATATAACGCGTGTTCTGATTATTTCATTGTCGATTCCAGCAGTTGTGAATTTTTTGAGCAATTTTTTTTTTTATTTATAGTTACAAGATATTCAAATGGCTGAAAGAGGAGCAGCAACAGCGACGATGACGACGAAGAATGTGGTGGAATCTGTTATGGTTAGGGCTCCTCCTCCTCCACCGCCATCATTCTCTTCATCGAAAAGTCCAGGAAGACGCATCGGCGGCGGCGTCTGCTGCGGCCTTCAATCTCGTTGCTCGAAACGGTTTTTCTCTCAGAATAACGGGAATTTCGAACGAAGCGCCGTTCCGTCGCGGTTCATGTATTATCGCAATAGTATTTGGGTGAATTTCTCTGCTGATGTTGTTGAAACGCTGCGAACCGGTTTTTTGGAGCGGAGACCGATTGTCGAAGCGTGGATCGACGGCGCGAAGTATATATTTGATTTGAAGAGGATGCTGCAGATCGATTACCTGACAGGAAACTGCCGGTCAATCTCTTGGATCGATGAAAATGGTAAGTGTTTTTTCCCTAATGATTTTTTCAGCGAAGAAGAAGTTATGGAATCCGCATATGGAAACGAAAAAGATCATATTATTAATTACAATTACAAAAATAAGAATAGTAATTGCAATCCTAAGATTGAGATTGAAGTTAAGACTGATAGAGCTTCATTAAAGAGAAAGCGAGAGGAGGAGCCTGAAGTGAGTTCCTCTTGCAAAGCCGTGGGAGCAGTAGATGTGATTAAACATCAGCGTTTGAAGGAAGGAGGAGCTGCTACATGGCCGAATACGAAGCTGTTGAGAGAAACAGAGAGAGCATATGTGCTCGTTAAGGATCATATCTTGAACGGAATAAGGAAAGTTGATGCTGGGGTTACAATTACTTCAATTCATCAGTGTATGCACGAAGGGCATTTGAATAAGGCTCGTCTTGAGGTTTTTCAGAAGCAGATTGAAATTACTAAGGCTGCAAGGGGCACTTCAAATTTGGTGTATGCATGGTATGGGGCCTCCGCCAAGGTTGTGGAGAGTATTTTGGCTCATGGGTTTGGGATGCCCAGTAAGGTTCCCACGACTGTTTACGGGATTGGCGTTTATTTGTCTCCTGTAGGGTTCCCACACTTGAGGTAATGGATTAGTGTTTTGTTTATTGTCCAGTTACCTACTTAGCTTTCCCTCACTGTCCAAGGTTGTTATGGTCCCCCTGTTTTCGATTACCATTGAGTTCAAGATTGAAATCAAGTTAGCTTCAGTAGTAATCCAAGTCAAGTTCGTGCAATGCTAATTGTTGGCTTGTGCAATTTACAATCTCAATCGATTAGTAATTTTTATCATATATTGATGCCATATTTACACCAATCGAGCTATAGTATGAATAAAAACAGCCTAGGCCTGATCAGTTCACCTTGATAGGTTTAATTACTCTTTAACACGTACTTTTTTCTTAATTGGTAATTTTAACTTTTATACTTTTATTTGGATCTATGTTTTTTAAGTTGGATTAATTTTTGCAGTGCAAAGCTGGCAAATGCTGATAATGATGGTATAAAACATCTTATTCTGTGCCGGGTTATATTGGGAAATGTTGAAAAAGTGGAAGCTGGATCTCAACAGTATCACCCATCTAGTTTGGATTTTGACACTGCTTCTGATGATCCTAAGAACCCAGAGTGGTATGTGGTATGGTCAACTAATGCAAACATGCATATTCTTCCTGAGAGTGTTGTGAGCTTTAGACCTTCTAGTAACATGCAAGGTAACTTTTCTACTTGCCTTGGTATCCTTTATATAAATAAATATTTATTTATTTATTTATTTACATATATGAAGTTAATATTTCGGATGTTTTCTTGTAGGTCAACCGAGGCCGCTACCGGGTGTTAAGTATTCCCTTGAAAAATTGTTTTCGAAGATTAAGAGCTCTCTTCCTCCTGCCAAAGTCCAGGAAATATGGATTTCATACACCTCATATAAGGCAAGTAGGCTGTTTGTCTATTAGATGAAGATATTTCTTGTTTATTGTAATGGAAGTTGCCTTTCAACTATATACAAATTTTTTATTTTTTCAATTGTTTACCACAGGCTGGAACGCTCGCCAAGGATGCCTTTATAAGTCAATTACGACTGGTTGCTGGGGATGAGGTTCTAAGATCTGCTATTTTGGAAATTAATGCTTCTGGATGATTTCAAAGTGTTGGAATTGTTTGTGTTACTGATTTCATTTGCCTATTCTATTAGAAAAAAGAAAAACCAAATGTAATTGTTACCTCACAACTGTGATATAAAAGGAAATGCTTAGACCACAGAAACAACAAAAATCATTCTTAGGTTTTTTTTTATTTTTTTGAGGGGGTGGGGTTGGGTCTTTGTCCTATTTGTTTTAACCCACAGTAAATGTAGCAATCATGATTCAAGACATGAAAAAGTTTACAGTTTCAGTTTCTGTATTTGTTTTTTCCTTTTTTATTATAGATTTTATTCTGTCAGACCTTCTAAAGATTGCAAAGTGGAGAAGAAATGATCATTGAAGCTCTTGGATAGTTTATTCAGGCTGCATCCGCATTTTATGTGTCGATGGTACCCTCTGGATATGTTAATATATTGACGAGCTTATAATCTGAAATAAACTAGTTTATCTTCTAAGCTGTAAAATCAATTAATGTTTCTCTTTACTTTTCAACATTATATATATTGGTTTTTTTTTTTTAATTTTTTGCTCTTGAGGCTTTACAATTTTTACATACTTAACAATCCATTGGTTTTGAGTGTTTTACATTTTGATGGTTTTCATTGTATCATTGTTTCTGTTTTAGAATAGCATATGATGTGGGTTTATCAAGTTGTATTTTTTGGCAGTATATAGTTTTTAAGGGATTTATTTGAACCTGCATTATGATCTAGGGTGTGTTGTTGACTCATTTTCCCCATCTTTTTCCTTTAGGCTTTATCTAAAGCTTGTTAATAAGTAATGGCCTTTGATTATCTAAAAGTTGACTTTTTACATTTGTCTTTTGCTTCCGTTCAAAGAACCAGATGATTATGGATATCAGACTACTATGGTTTTATGAAATTGTACTTTTGCCTTTTGATATTGTAGTTCAAAGGGGTTTATTTTTTTATGAAGAACTAGAAATTTGAAAGGTGAAACTATGATTGCACTCCATGTTTGTTTATGTCTTTGGTCATACTTTAAGACGTGGTTTTTGTTGTATTTTTGTCCATTTGGTTTATCTAGTAAATTGTTGTATCTTTTCTGCAGTTTGAAGCAGCAGAATCGGAGATATTAAACTGGGTTTTGTTGTCTTTTCTTATCATATTTACCCTCATGTAACAGAATCAGACCTATTTAATGAGGGAGACCCACTTGAGTGAGAAACTAAGCCATTTTAAGTGAGCACTGTGCTTGTTTTGTTAAGGAGGTTATTCAGGTGTCGATTGGCTGCCATCCATCTTTATTTTTTAAAATTTTTTTTATGATTTTCCGTCATTTTTAAAGAGCTCATTGGGGAGGTGTTTTTTGTAGCCACAACAAGATTGTGGAAGCTGCCCAAGGCATGCAAAATGACAGGGGGTTTTGGCAAACGGATAAACAAGGTTTTATAAATATGGCATGCTATGCTTGATTTCTGTTTGACATTTGTAGGCTTTGCTCTTGAGTTATTATTTTTTATTAGCCTACCACTGTGGTTTTTGGGTTTATTATTCATTCTAGTTCTTGATTTGCCAAGATCTTTGATTAATTGTTGCAGCACAAAGCTATCAGATGCTGATGATAATGGCGTAAAACATCTTATACTGTGCCGGGTTAAATTAGGAAATGTTGAAAAAGTGGAAGCAGGATCTCAATAGTATCGCCCATCTAGTGTGGATTTTACACTGCTGATGATCCTAAGAACCCAAAGTGGTATGTGGTATGGTTGACTACTGTGAGCAGGCATATTCTACCCGAGTGTGTGGGGAGTTTCAGATCATCTGGTAACATGCAATTTAAACTTCTTTGCTCTCCTTGGTATCCTTTTTTTTCTTTCATATTTTTTGGTCGCTTTCTTGTTAGTGAGCCTAAGCTATTATCTAGTGGCAACTTTTCCCATTCCAGATTGCTTTCAAAGACTTTCAGCACTCTTCGCCCAAGTAAGGGAATTTATTACTTTACACTGTAAATTGAAGGTAAGAAAGTTGCAGGTCTATTGAACGAAGATGTTGCTTCTCGCTAATAGTGGAAGTCAATTTAAACTATGAACATATTTTTATTTTTTTTAATTGTTAACTATAGACCGGTGAGTTGGGCTGGGATGCTTACATGAGTTGTTGGAGAATGATGAGTTTATGAGAACTATTATTTACGAAATTAATTCTTTTTGAGATTTGGAAGCGTAGATTTTATTGTGGAATTTATAACCTTCTAAAGGTTGCAAAGTGGAGACGAAATGAGCATTGAAGTTCTTAGTCTTATTCAGGTGCATCCACATCATATATAAAGATTCTACACTCTGGATAAATTCATATTGTTGACAAGCTTATAATCTAAAATGATTAGTTTATGATCTAAAGCTGCAAAATGACTTAATGTTTCTATTAGCTAGTTTCACATACCTCAATGGATGGCACTCTTTTGGCAGCACATGAGGCTTCATCTAAAGCACAATTGTTAGAAACAATTCATTGGTTTTGACTTCTGAATAGTTAAAACATTGGTGTGGTTTTCATTATATCTTTGTTTCTGTTCAGAGTATCATATGATGTGGTTTTATCAAGTTGCATTTTTTGGCTTTTGTTTTATCATACACAAGTTAGAAGGGATTTATTTCATCATTACGATCTAAAGAGCGTCTTGGATTTTTTTTTTCTTTTTTCTTATATGCAAAGCTTGTTAATGAGTAATGGCCTTCGATTAAACTGGGTTTTGTTGGCTTTTCTTATCATATTTACACACATGTAATTTGAATGAAAACTAGAGCAACCGAGTGTACTAAATTTTGCAAATCTCCTGTCTCTTGATACTTCCTTCCCTCGACCCTTAACCCATCTTACATCTCACATATATTTTTTTGTTGGCAGGATCTTGCATGCGTGACACCTGTTAAAGGACATTAAGGGTATTTTAATTTGTATCAAATGAAGTGGAATACCGACGGTGCAACCCACTGATTTAAAGCCAAATCCATGCCTTGATTGCTTGGAAAAGCACAAAAAAAGAACAATTAAGTAAAAAACAAATGGTCGTCCCTCAGTTTACTTGTGATTTAAGTAATAATCTTTGTTTGTCTTTTTTGTTTTGTCTTCTTCCTCAGGCACGTTTTACTTGTTTCTCTCAACAAGCGATTAACCCAGAAATTGGTTGAAATTTGTTTCGAAGTAATTTTTTTTTTCATAAAAGTTTAGGTTGATGGGGACGTTTTTTAATCGAAGATCACAGTAGATCGTACGTTATAGAAGATTAAATCTGCTAATTTTATATATACGATGATACATACGAAAATAAAATAAAATAATCGTATATATATTTTATGTTTATTTATAGTTATATATAACATAAAATAATTTATGTGTTATACGTGATAATATGTTTGAACGTGTAATAAATGAAAAATATATTTAAATCGACACATGAATAACGTTTAATATGTGAACAATATGAAATATATATTAATTTAATTTTGTTATATTAGTACATGTTTAATATATTTAATATATTTTTTATATTTATTTTAATTTAATATAAATATTTAATCTTTTAATTTTTAATTTTTAATTATGATACTTAATTAGTTATTTAATATCATTTAAATATTATTTCAAATATTTAATTATGATATTTAATTAATAATTGTTATAAAACTTTTTTATGTTAATAATATAAATATAATATAAATATTCATACTAGTTTGATGCATAATTATTTTATATTTTAATCTGTAATAACTCATTATTTTGAATTTGATTTTAAAAATTAATATAGTTATGTAATATATATTAAAATTTAAATGTATATTAAATATATATTAAACAGGTTTTTTTTTTTTTAATATGCAAGTATTTTTTTATATTATTAATATTTTAAGTTTGTTAAATTGTAATATTTTTTTATATTATTAATATTTTAAGTTTATTAAACTGTAAAATTATGGATAGTTTATAATTATTTATTATTTTAATAATATTTTTGTATATATTCATATTAGTTATATTATTTTAGTAATGTTTTTATATATATTCATATCAATCATGTTTATTTATATATATTTATGTTAATAATATTTATTCGTTTCATGTTTAAATAAATTAATTGTGAATGTATTAATCATATCATGTAACATGTAAAACATATAATAAACGAATTATATTTGTATTTAAGATTTAAATATATTTTATAATTCATATCATTATACGTGTCAAAAATAATAAAAAAATAAAAATTATCAAATTTATATTAAATTTATAAATTATTCATTAAAAGAAATTTTATAAATTAATCATTAAAGAAATTTAATAACAAAAACCATATTTAAGTTTTACAAACAAAATATTTGATTCTTATCAATTTAATCGATGTAACTTTTTATTTTCACTTTGATGACATAGAAAGAATTACGGTCATACAGTTTAATTATAAAATTCTAAGCGGAACTCTTAAGCATTCAATTTTAAACAGAAAATGACAAATATAAATATAATGTTGAAGAATGTTTGGTTTGGACAAACGAAGCTTAGGACCTAAAAGCATGCAGTGAAGTGCACTAAGATCAAATCATGGACCCGATGGAGATGATGGCCTGCTTGCATTATGATTTTATTCACCCCTCGAAAGTTGGAGATGTGTCCAATAGCCCAACTATAGCTTATAGGTGTTGAGAATTACTGGCAAAGCAATACTCATCACTAAAAATCAACCAACCAAATATTGCCTCAAAAAAAGGGGTAGTCCTTGCTCTCATTTCCCCCCTTTCGAAACAGTTCATCTTTGCTGCCAATGAATCTTGAGCAATGGCACTCGCAAGTAAATCTCACAATATAAAATATAATATCGTAACATGAAATAATTATAATATAAAATAATATAATTTAAAATTATAGTAATAATTATATATATATTTAATAAAATTAAAAAATATATTTTTTATATTTTTATATCAATATAAATTATAATATAATTTTTATATAAAATATAATATAAATATACGAATGATTCAATTTATTAAACCTCTTCATATGTACGGCAAGAAAGTTTTAGAGAAAGTCAAAATTGGTAAAGAAGACAAAATATTATTTTATTACCCAAAAAATAAAAACTTGCTAACGAAGGCAAAATATGTTGGAAAGTGGAAAATGATAATGGTTGATTGGCAGCTTTGTCATACCACACCTTTTCAGCGATATCTTCCAGTCATGAATATCCAACAAAATTTGGGCAGGAAATTTCATCTCAATATCAATGTCAAGGTTTTAAGTAGCCAACTTTTTTAATTCATATACAAATACAAGAGTTGTTATGTTAAAAATGCATGCTCAACCTGATTTGTTAAATCAAATTATTTATTTATGAAATCTTATTAAATTAAAATTTTATTTATAAAAAATCAAATTATTTATCACCCAAATTAATAAATATTGGTAATATATATTACTCCTCTGAAATAAGACTGATCAATGATAGAAATATAAAATATAAGCAAAAAGATTATAGTAAATCGAGGCTAGCTACTTAGAATCATATTTTCCACCATGGTGAATAAGACGTTTAAGTGGTCCTTCGCTTTGGCTTTTTTTAATGATGTAATTTCAGTCGTATTCAGCTTCTAGAAGCATCCATCAATTTTCAAGGTTTTGCCTTCTTTTTTCCATTAGAATGAATTGAATCAATGAATCGGTACTATATTTACTCTTTTAGGTGGTGTTTTTTTTGTGTCTGTCACCTGATGATATTCAAGTTGCCAAAGGTTTTTACTACGACAATTCAACTCTTTCTATTTTATAACTAGCGGAAAAACAAAATTTTATTAATAAAATAATATTAAAAAAGTATCAGTGAATAAAAAAAATTCTCTTAGGGTCCGTTTGGTAATGTTAATATCGTTTAAGTTCCTCCTAGGAATGGCAATTCAACCTATTTCCGACGAGTTTTGATTTGATATGATCCAATGAGATCGATTATTTTTTTTAATTTGAATTTCGAGTCAGGTTCAGATTTTAGGTAAATTCGATCTGATATTATATTAAAATTATTTTTTAATTAATTATTTAATTTTTTATATATATTTTAAATATTTATATTTAAAAAATAATATTTTATATTTTAAAATAATATTTTATTAATTTCGGTTCGGATCGGATACAGTTTATATAGTATCGTAACAGGATCGAATTAAAGTTTAATAATAACACATAAAATCGGATCAGATTCGATCAAATAAAATTCGTCTCGAATCTGATCCGATGCCAACCTTAGTTCTTATTGGAGTTTAGTGCGAAAAAAATGTGATTATTCGCTAGAACAAACTTTTAGTACGTAATTAGATTAATAGTTAATATAATCAACATGATAAATTATTAATTTCAATAATTAAAGTTAGATATCTAACAACTTTAAATAAAAAAAATGTTTTTTAAACTAACCAATAATAACTAATTAAGGAGAGAGAATGTATTACATTATAAAGAAGTAATCCTTCCATTACTTAAAATATATATATATATATATATATTGCAAATAAATGATAGATTTGTAGGCAAATTTAACAACAAAAAATACAAAGATAAATCTTTGAAATTTGAAAGTGGAGAAGGCATCTGGCCCCCATTTGGACCTAACAGATTAAAGATTGGTAAAATAAAAATATAGCAATCCACATCATACTCTATGAATCAGACAATCCACTAACTAACTCCACCTTTGTTAATAAATAAAAGTATATGATAGAGTCCACCTTTGTTAATAAATAAAGTATATGATAAGTATATAGTAATTTATAAAAAGGGGTTCAATATCCGATGCTTATCCAATTGGATATATATAAATATATATATGATATGTATAATATTTATCTTCTTCCAAATCTTCAAAAAAAAAAAAGATTACTTTTTTTATAAGCTAGATAAATGTCCACTAGTCAAAATTTTTGTTTTAACATCTCTGTTAATCAGTTTTTATTGTAAAATTAATTTAATTAAAAAAAATGAGAGTGATATGTGAACACCTCCATTCATTTTATTTTTCATAAAAGTTATCTAATAAAAAAATAAAAAAAAAGTGAAAAAGTGAAGAAAAAATAAAAAAATAAAAAAAGCTCATTGAAAGTAGAACGTGCACACTTCAATTGATTTTAAAATATTAATTTTTTAAATTAATTTTTATTAATATAATATATATGTAAATTTAAATTAATAATAAAATGTATAATTATTAATATATTCATTTATAGAAATTTATTGAATACAAATTATTTTATTAATCTTTTTCAATAACTTATTTTGTTATAAAATTTATTGAATTAAAAAATATAAATGTAAACGAAAAAATCAAATTTGGATGTTGCATGCACACTTACATTGGTTTTACTTTTTACAAAAATTTATCTAATTAAAAAATTTAAAAATATATAGAGTAAATATATATATATATATATATATATATAAGATGGTACACCGACATCTTAAATGGTAATCAACCAAAAGTCTAGCAAATTTAATAGTATGAATGGATAAATAAATTTATTAATATAATAAATATATATATGAATAAATAAATAAATAAATATATATTCAAGATTAATCATTCTAAATACATCTTCGACCGGATTAGGATTTTCAGAAAGAAAAATCTCAATGCCCTCGATCAAATCTTGATTTAAAAAAAAAAAAAAACCCATATTGAATTAAAGCACATCAAAACCAGTCAAAAAATGAATTATTTTATTATTCTTACCTCTATTAACTATTTTTTTATAAAATTTATCTAATAAAAAAAAAATAAAAAAAAATCAAATGAGATATCACATGAACAATTTCATTAATTTACCTTATTTTTTTAAAAAATTTAATGTATAAATTTATAAAAAATAAAAAAAATACAGATGTTACATCGATATCAATATCATTATTTTATAAAATTATAAAATTAAAAAAAGAAAAAAAAGTATTTTTTTAATTACTAATAACAAATGAGACCCACATCATTTATTTTAAATAAAATAATTTGTTAACTATGTAAAGAAAAAAATAAAAGAATATTAAAATTAAAAAAAAATGGGAGCTTAGTCGTGGATGGTCATATCCTCAATCGAAATGACCAAAATTAATGTATAGGATGAAAATTTTATTTAAAATTAAAAAAAAATCAGTCTACTAAATAAAAATACAAAGCTACAACAAAAAAAAAAGGTGTAATACTGTTTGGTGGTCAAATGGCATTCATTCAACTAATGAGTTGGGTTTGAATCATATTGTGACATGCTTTTACTCCGAGAGATAAAAATGAAAGAAAATATTTTAAATAAATTTTAAAAGAAAATTATTTGTACACATATTTTATTATTTTCATGTACATCTTATTTTATAAAAAAAATGGTATTTATACACGAGGTTGATTATGAGCCAAACATGAATATAAAAAATTTATTAACCATAATAATCTTACTCGTTATCTTAACCAAAATTATTGTTTTTACGTATTTTTAAGTAATGACATTCCTTGTGAAAATCGGTCCAAAATTTTTCATAAGAAAAAAAAAAGGTCAGAAATAGTAGAAATAGTAAAATTGAATTATCCAAAAAAAAAAAAATCCCAGGTGTCTCCAACAATCCGCCACGTCATAAGCCACCCATTCCCACATGTGGAAATGGATCGGACGCATTGGCATCACGCTTCAGTCACAGCTTGATTTTCAAAATCAAACGCGTCCAATACATAAGGCAAAAAGCCTCTCCCACTAACCAAAACGCCTATTTATTCACGCGTTTTCCGTCACCAAACCCTTCAAATGCTCCCTTCTTTTTTTTCGGTCTCATATTTTTCCTTTTTTCTTCTTCTTCTTCTTCCTGTCTTTTGTTCAACCGACTCTCAGAAATCTCGCGGATCTTCATTTTCACTCGCATTTCTCTTTATTATACCCTGATTTCACTCACATATGAGGCTGAAGGAAGAGTTTTCTCATAACGACGACGACGAAGAGGAACCCGAAACGATGTCGCAGTGTTCCATCGGAGCTTTACAACAACAACATCAGAAAAACCTTGTTGTTGTCGGTTACGCCCTCACTTCTAAGAAAGTTAAGAGCTTTTTACAACCAAAACTGGAAGGTTTAGCCAGGTGAATCTTGGGTTTTTTTCCTATTTTTAAAGACTTAACCGGAGTTTTTTTTTTTTTTTTTTTAAGTTTTTGGGTACGTTTATTTGATTTTTCTGCTTCATCGTTTTGGAATCTATTGTGTGGATTCCAAGATTGAGAATATGCTGCCATTTGATGTCTTTGCCGTTTTGGTTGTGTTGAAAATGAAGTAATTTATGTGAATGATATTACACCAAACACTTTAACTCCAATATTTCAGAAGATTTTTATTTTATGACTCTCGTTTATAATATGTCATTTGCAGTATTTATTTGGAATTAATGCATGAAGATATTTACATATTTATATTATTTCATGAAGCAAACATCAGCTACTACTATTACTTAAGTCTAAATTCTTTAAGCTGAATCTTAAACGACCTCCATGGCTCTACGCTAAGGTTTTTTTTTTTTTTTTTTGTTCTTTTCTTTTTGATTCAGTGCCTGCAACATGATCCTCTGCTAATATTAAATTATGGGTCCTTTTCTGTTGTGTTTTTTAATTAAGGAGTGTGATCGTTTTTACCTTGATAGGAGAAAAGGCTTGAATTGTGCAGTTATCATCATGCCTCTGTTGCTGTTGATGTGTTGTTTCTTTCTTTTGTGTTTGTAACTGTGTAAAATGTTGGAAGTGGTGCAGGAATAAAGGGATATTGTTTGTTGCAATTGATCAAAACATACCTCTCTCGGATCAAGGTCCTTTTGATATTGTATTGCACAAGGTTAGTAGATATTTCTTTACATATTGAAAGGGTGCAAACAATCACTTAACATGACCCATTTTTATTTTTGATGCAGTTGACAGGAAAAGAATGGCGCCAGATTCTTGAGGTTGGTCCAAATTCTAGATCCTATACTTTCTGTTTTCTTTTGAGAACGATGGATGTCTTGGAATGATCGTGTATGAAGCCACCTAAGTTGGACATATTTTCCTCGTCCTTTTGATGTGTTTTTACATGTGAGGAACCAAATAACCCAATGACTGGTGGCAGACAATTGTTTTGTGTTTAAATCTCATGAGTGACTGACATAATTTGCAGACTGCTTGCTCTTTCCTTCCTCATGAATCCTGACTTGATAATTGAGGTCGAGGCCTTAAGCTTCCAGCAAGTGAGGGTGTTTCTTCTTCCATGGCCATCTAGCTGATTTTTCAGGTTTTCCTTAGTATTACCTGCAAAAAATCTTTTCATTGTTTTGAATGGCTTCATGTGTCCTGGGTACATTATTACCCCTTTCTGTCCCGACTCAATCCTAGAAAGTGTAGGATCTGTTGTACTTCTAGTATTTGCTATATCATGCTTAAGGACTAGATTTTGTAAGTGCCTCCCTCGTTAAGTCTCACTTTGGCTGCTTGAGGATGTGACTAGTAAAAGGATTCACTTTTCTCATTTGCAAATGTCCAGTATGTGTTCTAGTATTACAGTGACAAACCTTCTGATCTCAGCTAGATTAAGTTCTTATGTAAGAATTTATGATCAGTTGTGCTTTGCAAGTTGGAATATTGATGTTTTTATTGTATTTTTGAAGTTAAATTCTGACCTTATCTAGATTAAGTTCTTACATGAGAATTTAAATCAGTTGTGCTTTGGAAGTTGGAATATTGCTGTTTTTATTGTATTTTTTAAGTTAAAATTTATATGTTTCCGGAGAACAAATCTGAAATTTCTGTAGCTTATCTTAGTTTATAATTATAGATTTACAGAGGTATCAGCTGCTTAAATTGCACTCCTATTTTCTTTGGAATCTAGTGCTAGTATATGAGTTCAGTTTGTAACGCGGTCCAAATTTTCTTTTCTAATTCTATTTTGAGTCAGTTCTTTAGGATATAACTGTAGGTACTAATTCTAGCACTTGACTAACCCATTCATGTTAAATATGTTCTTTATCAGTTTTATGTCACTTAAATCTCAAGAGAGTTTCTCAATTTTGTGATGGTGCTTTATTAAGTATCTTGTAGCCTGTATGAGCTGTTTTCAACTTTCAATAGTTCAGTGTTGGCATGAATTTAGGTGGATGGCATTCATATGTTGCAACCAGAGGGTGGTTTGTTAATCACAGTGCTCAATCAAAAAAATTTGGGATCTGCCTTGTGAGTTTGTATGAATTTCTTACTGGATAATATACACGAGCCAGGAATTATAAGTTTCTTAGGTGTCTATTTTAAAAGTTTTTATTCCGGGAAGAATGTAATAAGTTGCTGTGAAGGAAATTGTAAGTGCAAAAGTCAAAAAATGAGGATTTTAAAGGTTTTTGTTTATTTATGGCCAAAGGATTCTAAAGTGTTGGTTTTGGACAATAATAGGCTGTAGGTATATTAACAGTTATTTTTAGAAAAGTTGCCATTTCAAGGGCTATTTGTTTGCTAATTACACATTTGTGTTGAGACCAATCCATCTTAACGTCTTTAACCTATAATTGCAGGAATATAGACGAACACATCCAGAAGTCACAGTTCTTGATCCTCCTGATGCTATACAACATTTACACAATCGCCAATCAATGCTACAATGTGTTGCAGATATGAATTTATCTGACTCCTATGGTAATTTTGTACTGATTCTCATCAGAACTTTTTGGTTTTCAATGAAAGGTTTATAAATGAACTCCCATGCTGATCAAAATGGATGTTATTTTTTTACCATGCAGGAAATGTTGGCGTTCCCAGGCAATTGGTCATTAAAAGAGACGCATCATGCATTCCTGATGCTGTAGCCAAAGCTGGATTGACACTGCCACTTGGTACGCTGATGTTGTCATGTGTTGTTCTAATATAACCTACCATTCTGTAGGGTCTATTTAAGTTATACTTTGTCTTTGGTATATTGTGCAGTAGGTTTAATAATCTGTTTCACATGTTCCATATGTTACCTGTGAGGTCTGCATGGCACCTGTCACTGGACTTGAATCATAACAATTATAGAGATACTTTGCCTGGATCATTTTCCCAAATCATGTGATTTATTTTTTCCCTTAATCTGCTCCTATTTTCATGGCAATTCTTTCTAAGCAAACTTGCATATTCTCATCAATTTAGTTGCAAAACCATTGGTTGCTGATGGAAGTGCAAAGTCTCACGAATTATCACTTGCTTATGATCAATACTCTCTCCGGATACTTGAACCTCCACTTGTTCTTCAGGAGTTTGTTAACCATGGTATGGAACTGTAGTTTTTGTAGAGACTTAATAACCATAGCTTTTCCAAAGCCTAACTGCTGTACTGCTTTTTTTTTTCATTTAATGGCTGTAGGAGGTGTTCTCTTCAAGGTATATATTGTTGGAGAAGCCATAAAAGTAGTCAGGCGTTTCTCTTTACCTGATGTAACTAAAAGAGAGCTCTCAAAAAATGCCGGTGTTTTCCGGTTTCCACGTGTTTCCTGTGCTGCAGCTTCTGCAGATGATGCAGATTTGGACCCTAGTGTGGCTGGTAAGTTGTCCTGACCGAGTACCTTTTCTTCTTTGCTACTGTTTCGGTTCTGCTAGTTGGACATTATGACATGAATGTTTGATCATGTGATTGAATTTGGAGTTTGTTTGAAGACATTTTCATGGTTGAGTCAGAAAGGTTGAACATTATTTGATCGCAGCTTTTCAGTTAATTTCCAGTTAATTTCATTCAACTTGTGGGTTAATATAAAAAAGGGGGCTGCTTTGAACTGTGTTGAAGTATGAAACGCTGTCTTAAGCCATGTCGTTGGTATCTTTGTAAGCCCCCTAACATATGTTTTTCCTTGCTATGCAGAGCTTCCTCCTCGCCCTTTACTTGAAAGACTAGCCAAAGAACTTCGTCGAAGACTGGTAGTTTTAAAATTTGCCTTTTAGTTTTCTGATCTGCACATATACCAATGGGTGGATAATTTCTGGTATATTTCTTTACAATTTTTTGTTATATGTAGGGTCTTCGGCTTTTTAACTTAGATATCATCCGGGAGCATGGAACCAGGGATCATTTCTATGTCATTGACATCAACTACTTTCCTGGCAAGTGAAACTTCTATTCCATAAGCATCATGGTGTCAGTTGTAGACCTGGTTTAAAACCCATTTTGTTCTTTTCTCAAAGCACCTTACAGACATACTGACTTACTCTGCAATTGTTTGTGAAAATATTGCAGGGTATGGGAAAATGCCTGGGTATGAACATATATTTACAGACTTTCTCTTGAGCCTGGTGCAGAGTCGATACAAGAAAAGATCATGCTAGTAACTTTCTGAAAACCTTAAGGAATCAGGATGTAAAAAGACGGCATGCTACTCCACTCTCCAAAGCATCAGATTGTCTCAATAATCATATGCAACACGAGGTCTCGTGCTTGTTTCGTTACCTTGTATGGCATCGTGTAAATCCTGCTAGCAGCTGGAAGAGGGTGCATTTCAAAGTGCGAAAGATCCCAACCTCCAAATTCTGTAATTACATCGGGCTTAGTAGGATTGTCCCTACTAAGTAGCTTATAATGTAAACGGCTCTCTGCGAATTCACGTGTGCTCAATTTTTTTGTTCTACTTTGTAATTACCCTTTCGCTGGTACATGTAACATGGTGATAGGAGAGCACTTGGTACAATCACATCTGATGTTTCTTGATAGACATTGTTCTGTTCCATGCAGTTTCAGTCATTGTCTTTGTATTCAGGTAGAGTCGTTGATTATAAAAGGATCTTGAGAACTTAATTGCTGAAGCCCAAACCTCAAAACATCATGGCTGTTAGACGGGTATGGATGCTTTGAAAATTACCCGTCTTTATTCCTGGTATATATGTTTCTAGGATGATTCAATACTTCTTTTTTAACTCCTTAAGCTGATTGCCCAAAGTTTAATGAATCAAAATTCAGAACAACTTAAAGTGAAACGGCTTGATTGTTACGAAGAAAAAGCTATGCTTTTTGGCAAAGTCTGTTAGCAGAGTTCCATGTTCCTAATTTTACAAAAAAGAGAAAAATGAAAACAGATGTAATTTCTTACAAAAACTGAAACTAATATAAACATGAGCTGATGGGCAAATCTACCTCGAAATTTAAGACAGATTAAAAAGATATTCATCAGTGTACATTTCAGTTTCACTTTCAATTTCATTCAATCATTTAGCCATGAAGCCCAAAACTAACCACAATAACCCAAACCCAGATAACAAAGCAAAACCCTCAAACAAATACGACACAATCGACAAATGAGAAACAAGAAAAGCTACCCGCTTGAAACAGGTGCCGGTAGAGCAGCTCCAGCGAGACCATCCTCAGCAACAACATCATCGGCAGCACCGCTGGAAACCAGGGTCCAATCAGGAGGGAGTGGAGGCAAAGGAGCGTAAACGGCGGGCTTCCTCTTTATGTCCCATGGCTGAGTCTTGCGTGGCCTTGTCTTCATGTGATGCTTCGTTGCCTTCTTCCGTGGCCTCGATGAACATTCTATCACTAACCCACCATTGGAAATCGTTGCAGATGGAAGACTACGTGTATTAAATGAAGGTACAGAAGATATGGAATTGGGAAGAAGGGTGATTTTGGGAGCTGAAGCTACGGAAACTATAAGCATGGTTTTCTCTGCCTTGGATTGCTTCCCACTTTCTCTTTGGTTGGTCCTTTCGGCCTTTAGGTTGCATAAAAGATTGCGAGAGAGGAGAGTGACATTGGGTGTCTCCGCACCTTACTTTTGGATTACGTGCGTTATCCTTTGTACCATAATGACTCACACCAGTAAATTTCAATTACTTTGGGCCTCAAACAATGGTGGCCTTCATAATTCTTTTTGGGTCACACCAATTCCTTTCTTTTTAAGTGTTTATATATATATATATATATATATATTACATTGTCGTTACTTATAATATTTATGGGAAATATGTCGTCTATTTTTTTACTATAATTTTATAATTAATTAATCATAAAAAAATTTATGTAAAATTTTATGATTTAAATGTGTGAATTTTATATAATTTTTATGAATCCTACACAATATTAAATTATAATTAATTCCATTACATTACAACAATTATTGATGATATACTTTCTTAATATTTATCTTAAATTGTCACTCATATAATGTATAATTTTTAGTGTACCTAAATATAAATAAAACTTTAATAAATATTTTGATTAAAAAATTTTTTTATCACACCAACAACTATATTAGATTTTTATTTTTGGAGATTAGGCCTTTGGGTCAAACCAATTAACTATTTGTCTCCTCCATTTTTGTGACAAGTAAGTGCTAAATTGAAAAAAAATATCTTATTTATTGTCAATAACATAAAATTGAAAAAATGATACATACCGTTTTCAAATATAAAAACTCATTTATTAATATTTTGTTTAAAGGTAAATTTTAATAACGAATTTGAAGAGTGAAATTTATGAAATGAGACAACGCGGCTTCTCTATAACTCTATTTTGAAGCAATAATTCTTTTTAATGTCAAATAACCCACATAGCTAAAGTGCTAGTTTCGATGATGAATTTGATGGATCCACTGTCTTCATTTGAGATTATTATATGATTAGTTCAACATTATGGGTTGGCATCCCAACCCTATTGATACCCAGCATAAACCAAATTAATTATATTTCTTTTCATCCAAACCAAGGAGTTATTTCTATTTTTGCATCAACCATAGTCCATGGTTATATTAAAAGGGATAACATAGTACAAACTTGATGAGTCACTTCACATTAATGAAGAATAATTTGTTTTTTATACAAAGAATGTAGCAATTTGGAAATTAAATATATATATATATACTTTGAACTATTAAAATATACAAATCATAAATAAATTTTAAATTATAATAAAATATTTAATATAATAATTTAATTTAATTTTTTTTAAATATAATACTTAAATTATAAATTCATTAATTAATATTATACTCGATGAATTATTTATTTATTATATATTATCATTTTAAGTTAATTACATTAAAAATATATATCATATTGATTAAAAATATTCATAATTTAAATATTATATTAAAAAAATTTAAATTTATATATTATATTAAATATTTTATTATAATATATGAATCATTCATTACATTAATAAAAAAAAAAGAACAAGGTTTGGGTTTTGTTGGATGATAAATTATAACTTGATGTCCATTAAAGAAGTGTGGTGAAAAATATTATTTATGGCAGTACATTTTAGTTCCACATTTATGATTCAGCCAGTAAATGCATCAAACTAGCAGACAGCAAGTTTGTTTTACGAGTTTTCATTTGGAATTCAGCACAATGACCACGCGTCTACACACTACACCATGCAAACCCTCTCTGTAAATTCAGCCATCAGATCCTGAACCTAACCACTGGATGAAATGAAACCCCACTTCCTGCTTCCCATCATATTCCAGATCGGACGGCCCCAAATCACTCTATCAAAAACTCTGACCCACCAAAAAAAAATTTGAGAAACGAAAAAAGAACTCTTAATGGCGCAACCCACTTGCGGTACCAAAGTTCAGTGTTTAATAATAATAAAAAAGTACACACAAATAAAATAATATTAATTAATTATTTAGTTATATAACTAACAATTTTAACGCAACGATTTTTCTTTCATTTTTAGCATAGGAGAAGTAAGATTCCACGACAGCACGATTGATTGGGGGAATGGAATTTCCATTCCCCCAATATTCTGTGTTTGAATAATCAATTACTTTTACTAGTTTGGTTCATGAAATCCTTCTTGCTTAGGAATAGCCATTCCTTCAAGTCTCATAATAATAATTTCGAGCTCTCATGGAAGAATAGCTCTTTTGAGCTTCGTGGAATAGAGGTTCAACCTTTTTCTTTTTTTATCATTATACCGTTTTATGTTTATTGAAATTATATTATAGTTTAGATGTGGGGGAGAGAGTGTTTATCAAAAAGGTCTACCATATCATTTCCGATTACATCAAAGTCGCCAACGACAATGGTCGTTTATTAATCTAATCGGACCAAATCTCCGGTGTTAAGATATAGTCATTGATAGTCTCAAAAAGGCTCACTGACGCTTAGATCTAGTGTTTTTGAGTCACTAAAAACTGTGAGGAGATCATGAGATCCATGGGTCGGTGAAGAGATAGAGTAATTGCAGGTATCCAGTTGGCTGAAAAGGGTCGAATACGTTCATGGGCGGTGCGATCTAGTCACTGGTAAAGTCAAATCGATGATTCTACGGCGATTTTAGACGATTGAGTGACGTTTCATCTTCAGAAATTTGTTCTCCGATCATTGCTAAGGGTGGTGGATGGCGGGAAGTAGAGGGGTAAAAAATGAAGGAGAATGAAGAAAAATAAAAGAGAAGGAGAAAAATAATTCAAAAATGGAATAATAACATATATTTAATTTTCTATAACTATTTTTGTGAAATAGTTTTTAATATTTTTAATAAAATATAAATAATAAAATATAATTAATTATCATTTATTAATTAATTGTGATTAATAATATTTTATAATAAATTAATAATTAATTTAATAAAAATAAAATAATAATTTAAACTTAATCCAACTATTTTTTTAAAAATAAATCAAATATATTAATACTAATTTCTCTTATATTTCATTTCAATAAATCAAATATTTTCTATTATATTCCTTCACTATTCTATTTTCATAGAATGCTTATTTTAGTACACAAATCAAACACGCCAGAATTGCAAAGGGCAGAGAAGAGTATTTTCGTCATATCATAAACCAAAAATGAAATGTGGAGCCTACACCTCACCTCAGATTCCGTCAGCTTCCCTCCCCTCTGGCAATTAACGCCAGCCTGTACTTAGCTGTCATCCACCCCTGTTTTCGCAACCAAACTTAAACATTTATGTCATTAATCTCTTCCCAAACCCAAACCCTATTCATGTACACATAAATTGTGTTTTTCTATAAAATTCAGAGACATGAGAAAAGCAACACGAAGACAGTGTTCAGCATATTGCCATTTACACTTTTCCAAGCCGCTTTCCCTTCACGTTTTTCCATGTAACCTCTTCTTACATCTCTATATATTCAAAACTGTGGGTTTTTGAAGAGGAAGGGCGAGTGCAAAAGAAAATGGACCCTTGCCCTTTCGTACGACTTACCGTAGGCAATCTTGCGTTAAAAATTCCGGTTGCGTCTAAACCGGCTCGGTCCGTTGTTCACCCTTCTTCGTCGCCGTGTTTTTGTAAGATTAAGCTTAAGAATTTTCCTTTACAAACCGCCGTTGTTCCCTACATTCCGCCGGAGAATCAGTTCCCTGACAACCAGCTCCAAACCCTAGCCGCTACTTTCCACCTCAGCAAAGACGATATCAACAAACTCGCAGCGAAATCGATCTTTTCTGCCAAGCTTTGTCTCAAGATAGCTATCTATACAGGCCGGAGAGGCACTACTTGCGGGGTTAACTCGGGCCGTCTGCTAGGGAACGTGTCGGTGGCGTTGGATCTGGCTGGAACTGAATCTAGGGCTTGCGTGTTCCACAATGGCTGGATTTCGGTTGGGAAAGAAGCTAATAAAGGTTCCTCTGCACAGTTTCACTTGAATGTTAAAGCGGAACCCGACCCGAGATTCGTTTTCCAGTTTGATGGCGAACCCGAATGTAGTCCTCAAGTGTTTCTGATCCGAGGAAATATCCGGCAACCTGTTTTCACTTGCAAATTCAGTTTTAGAAATACCGGTGATCGGAATCAGAGATCCAGGTTGGTTTTTACCCTTTTTAATTATTTATTTTCCAGGCTTTTGTAAAGTTACTAAATTTGTAAGGAAAAGTTTTTTTTTCTTTTACTTTTTACTGTTTAGTTAGTTTGGTATGTTTGTTCTTTGCGTGTGGACTAAAATTTTTAGTTAAAATTGGACAGGTCGTTACAGTCGGAGGCTAGTAGCTCTCGTAGTTGGTTAAGCTCGTTTGGAAGCGAAAGGGAAAGGCCAGGAAAGGAACGAAAAGGATGGTCAATAACGGTCCACGACTTATCCGGCTCACCTGTAGCTGCCGCTTCAATGGTTACTCCTTTCGTGGCTTCACCAGGTTCGGACCGAGTAAGTCGTTCTAATCCTGGATCATGGCTTATTCTCCGTCCAGGAGATGGCACCTGGAAACCCTGGGGCCGTCTCGAGGCTTGGCGCGAACGTGGCTCCTCTGATGGACTTGGTTACCGTTTTGAACTCATTCCTGATATGAGCTCGGCGGCTATTGTTCTAGCCGAGTCAACACTGAACTCGGGTAAGGGAGGGAAGTTCGTTATTGACCTAGGGTGCGGAAGCAGCGGCGGATGTTCCAACGGACGGGCAACGCCGGGGAGCGCGACGTCGCCGGCGTGTAGTCCGAGGAGTAGTGGGGATTTCGGGTACGGATTATGGCCGTTTTGCGTGTACAGAGGGTTTGTAATGTCGGCTCGCGTGGAAGGGGAAGGCAAGTGTAGCAAGCCTTGTGTGGAGGTGAGCGTGCAACATGTGAACTGTACGGAGGATGCAGCTGCTTTCGTGGCTTTAGCCGCTGCTGTGGATTTGAGTATGGATGCTTGCAGGCTTTTCTCTCAACGGTTAAGAAAAGAGCTCTGTAACGACCAGGATTTACTTGGCTGATTCGGATTTTCCCAGCTTTTTTTTTTGCTTTTTTTAAATTTTCCTGAGTGGATGGGTTTTAGGTTCCATCGTGGAGAGCGAGAGTTTCTTTGATTTACTTTTTTACCACTGACAAACAATCTAAAAACTTTGTACAGTAGAGAATGAAGGGAATGGAAGGAATGGTGAGATTTTCATATTAGACACGCACGCTTTGTTCTTACCCGTGTGGCTTGTGTTGTTTTTCTTTTTCTTCTTTTATGGGTAGAGAAAAGGGTTTTTCTTTTTTTTTTTTTTGATATATTGTAGTCAAGCTGACTTATTTTTAATATATAGTAATTATAATTATTACTTACTATTTTCTATTTGAATTAGATTGTAAGGATTGATGAGCTGTTGTAATGCCATGGTTTGTCTGTTTATAGTAGGCACATTTCTGATTATCTTTGCTCCAGGTACTTAAATAAGTAAGATCAAAGGATGTTTATTTGTTTTTGGATATCGTGTCAAGGACGAACAAGTGGAGGGACGTTGGGGAATGGGCAACGGATGTGCGTGTACGTTACTGCTGCGTACTGGAGATATATTTATTTGAAGAATTGTTTTATGGATGCATGATAGCTGTAATCTGCTTTCATTAGTAGGCAGAGAGAGAGAGACAGCATACTTTGCAAAGGATCATAGTTTTTGTACGACTTAATTCGTTTTTTAGTGCCATTAATTATGTTTTGTTATGACTTAATTCGTCTATTAGTGCCATTAATTATTCAAAAGAAGATAATTAGCCGACTTCCAAAAGTTTTTAGCTAACAAAGGATTCCAATGAATTTGTATGCAGCAATGGGTCGGTAGTTTATTTTGAAAGAAAGTGCGGTAAAGGGAAAGTGGTAGGACATGGATTTGGTGGTCCGTCTGCTTATAGATTGGGTACTTTTGAATTCCTGTTGTAGCCAATTTGGTTTTTGAAGGGAGGGGAGGGACGTAAAAGGAGTCAGACAAGCATGTGGTGCTTTTCTCTGCTGGTGCTACCACTCGCAGGACTCTCTGCACACATAATATGGCTGCATTTTTACAGTTGAAAACAGTTGTAGAATAAAGGACCAAAAGCTTTAAATAAAATAGACGTGGCTCTGGCAAGCCAGAGTGGCTTTATATTGGATTGGAAGTTTTTGTTTGCTTCGTCGGGAATCGAGACTTTGAGAATTAGGAATCACGTTCACCTCTTTGCTTGAGTGTGTGTTTTTTAGTGTGGGGAGGGGGTTTTCTCTGCCATCTCTACACATAAACAAAACTGTCAATCTGTCATATTGGAAAGTGAAGGGTGCTTAACCGTGGTGGGGATCGGGGAGGAAAAACGTTGTGGGGGGTTTTGCCTCAGAAATTACATCACTATCACATGACTTGCTAATAGGTGCGGTACAATATGAGATTGGGGACCACCGCAGCGCCCACAGTCCACTCCACAACCATTGTTTTCGCGGAGAGGAGTTGGGGATCGTGCCAAATGCGTCCTCACTCATCCACAAATGGTTTATGCTCCAAGTTTCAACCCAAATTAGTAAATTTTACGGGAAAAAAGTTTCCTTTAATTTACCCACTTAGGTGAACATAAAAAAGTACTGATTCACGAGAAATTATTTGCATGACTTTCACTTGGCCATGACTTTGGAGGGAATCTTTTTGTAGTGTTTTTAACGTTTTAACTAGGCTAGTGGGGAACTAGACAGGATTGGGATTTGGGGGTCTGGATTTATTTGGCTTTTTTGGGTATGGATGATGCTGGAAGTGTGGTTTTGATTTACGTCTACTAATGACATCGTCAATTATTTTCAAGTAGCAATCATCACTTCACCATTGTAATGAAACGGAGCATGCAAGCATCGTTGGAATTCATCGGTGCTTCAATATTCCACACCATAACCCTTTTAAACCCTTGCAAAATCCCAAATACTATTACCACTATTTCCCTTTGTGTTCAAAAAATTATTATTATTATTATTATTATTATTAGCTAATTTTTTTTAATGATTTTCAAGTATGAAATTTATTTGTTAATATTTTTCATATTTCCCATCAACTCTTTGGTGGTAACTTTTTACTAATTAAGAACATATTCGAATATCTAATTCAATTATAAATTGATAATTTTATATATTAAATAATAAAAAAATAAATTGGAATAATTTTATTTCAGAAAAAAAATTAGAGCAAATTTGAAATAAATATTATTTATCGTGTTTCTCTGACATACATTAAAATTACTATGGTAAACTAAGATATTGAAATAATTTCCCTATTTTATTCTATTTACACGGGTGAAAGCGAAATCCAATCAGCTTTCTTAAAGTAACATCAATGGCTCTATCAACAAAATTAGTGCCATTGAGCATTGAATTTCTATTCAACAAAATTGCTTTATTTTTCGTATTGGAGATTAGGCGCCACCAGACAGCAGTACGATCTTTTTCAAGAACCTTCTGGATAAGTCCACATCAACAAAATAAAAAAAAAAAAAAAAAAACCTCCAACATTTTTTTTACATGTCTCGTTCAATATGGTGAAAAATCTTAATCATAATCTTTTTGGGTCATGGTATCCTGGTTTTTTTATTTTCAAGCCCATTGCTTTTTGTAGAAACTACTGCCGTACTATTTACTTTTAAAAAAAATCAAGAATAAGGATTACTCGCCAAAGTGACCAAATTAATATTTTAAATTTTATTACTTTTTATCCATAAATTAATGAAAATAAAATTAAAAAAATAAGCATTGTTTGTTCAAAAAGGATTTAATTGTGATGGGTTTGTTTAAAGTTAGATAAACGAAATGTTGGAAAAAAAAAAAAAAGGATGTGAAACAATACGACGAAGATGATATAGACTTGAGAAACAGCACCTTGATGTTGATTAGCTGATGCAAATTTGCCACAGCAAGTTGAAAAGAACAAAAAAATAAAAATATCGAGGCGATTATTAGGAGAAAGCAAGTTAAGAGAGAGGGTGTCATCAATTTCATATATAGTAGCAATTATACAGCCGGAAATGGAAATAAAGCCAAAAATAAGACATTTCTCTCGATCACAGGTACACTTATTGACTAATTAGATTATTTAATTTAAATATCGATATAATTCAATTTTCAACTAGTAATCAGGTTCAAGATATTAAATTATTAATAAAATATTTTTAAATTAAATTAAATTAAATTTTAAAATTTTAATATTTTAATATTTTAAAATTTTAATATATTTTATTTTAAATTTCAAGTCTCCAAAACTTGATAATTTAGATTAAACTTTTAAAAAATTGATCAATTATATATGTTTAAATAATTTATTAACTAATATCTATATTTATATTTGTAAATCTTTTTCAAGTAAATTTGTGATTCTAATTGTTTCACTAATTTTTTTATTTATCAATAGTAATTCATTAAATACAAATTGAGTGACGTTAAATTTTTATGAAGGTTAAAAGTACACCTGTGTACAACAATCTTGCTTCTTAATGTTTTTTTTTTTTCTTTGGTTTTCACGCGTTTAAAGGTAGATTTGACTTTTGTCTACTTTCTATATATTTATTCTTTATTTATTGTATTTATACAATTGTTTTGTTGAGGGTAAAAGTGGGAACACGAAGTCGAAAGTGTCAAACTGAAGTATTAAGCAGTCAAAACGGTGCAGTTTGAGCCGAATCTGCTGCTTCTAGTTGAAGGCAGGAACTCGTTGAAGGCAGGAACTCAGCGAGGTAGTAGCAGATACAAACAGTGAAGAAGATGAAGGCGTTGGGATGGTGGTTAATGCTGGTGGGTTCACTTCGATTATCCTCCGTTTGGTTCGGCTTTTTTGATGTTTGGGCTCTTCGTCTCGCCGTTTTCTCCAACACCACCAGTAAGATTTTTTTTTCTCTGAAACTTGTTATTTCGTTGCTTAATTCTCTGTTTATTATTTTTAATTGCTTTCGATGTTTGGTTTTCTGTGAATTAGAAGGCACGATTTTTGAAAAATCACTCACTCTTACAAGATCAAATTTGTAGTAGTAATTTGTAACAAATGAAGTTAGTTTATTTTTCTCGGTCATGGAGACAAGGTGCTGCTTTTGTGTGTGTGCCAAGTGTTGGGTTTATGTCTCTTTAAGCTAGAGATCGAAGTTTCGATACCCAGATTAAAAAATAGGGAAAAAGTTTAATTTGGGATCCCAAAGGTTAGAGATTTTGAAGATTCTCATAGGAAAAAATGTTCGCTTTATTGCTTTCGGAGCAATGATTTTGGAAAGCTAGTTGCAATGAATTATTTTGTTTTATTTTCTAAAGAAAACAACAAGTACTTTGAATTGAGTTAATTAGTTGATGCATTGAGTGGTGGAGCATTTTCTCCACATGGAGAGATTTATGTTTCTAACATTCAATTAGTCTTATTTTGTCTAAACTTTACTTCTAACTGGCATGCTAGTTAGCTTGAATTAATAAAATATATTTGCTTTTCTGGATCTAATAACTAACATTTATTAGTTCTCTTTGAAATGCTTCAACAAACTTGTCTGCAAGAAATACACAAGGATAGATGTGTATCAGACTTGTTGGTTTCGGTCCAATTGCCCATTTTGTTCTTTGCACCGAAATTCAGGTTCTTGCTTAATAGTCCAATGCTGATGATGCATCTTACTTGAAGTTAGATTTTGTTCTGGTGCCATTTTTTATTTTGTCTTGGTTGATGAGAAGGGATGAGGGTTGAGGAGATTGCAAGATTCACATCTCTACCTAAAGTCAGTCGCAAAACCAAGAAAGAAACAAACTGGTCGATTTCAGATGTAATAGTACAGTCAAAAAGTAGACAAACGTAGAATAATAATGAGAGGGAAGAGTTTGTTAGGCAGACAGTTGATTTTGGGTCCATTGTTCATGAAAGATATAGGATGTCTGAATTGGAGTAAACAAACACAAAACAGATTTGGTACATCTGAAATTTTAGTTGTGTTAATTGCAGCTTCAAGTATAGTTCTTTAAGTGCAGGTATAAACCATTGCTTATTTGACGTGAAAGACTGTTGGCAGCAAAGGTGTCATTGGTGGTTTTCCACATGAAAATTTAATAATGAGGACACATGGATTTTGACTCCAGTTGGAACACTAGGAAGAAACTATTAAATCATGGATTTTTTAAGGGAATGAATTTGGCTTAGAAGGGTGATAAAATTTGAGTCCAGAGCTCAAGAAAGATACAATTTGGATTTTGACATAGTACAGTGTGAAAAAAAAAAAAAAAAGAAAATATCCCTGGTCCGTTTGATCTTTGAACTGTATGAGTTTGTTCTAGCTAAAGGGAACAAGAGGAAGGGTTACCTAAAATTTAAGTAAATACAATGCATACACGTCAGATATGGCTTGGGCATGATATTTTGTGCATGTAATCCAGTGGAGATACTATTTTTGAGCAAAAAAGCATGCCTTACTTTTTCTTTGAGGGATCTTGAAGGTGTTTCATGATGAAAATTAAAGCTATGTTTTCTATTCCTTGATTTTATGTTTTGCCTTATTGAAGTTAATTCTTTTTTATGATTTCAAGTATCTGTTTCAAACAAGATAAAGGAGATTGGAATTGAATTCCTCTAAATAGGTTGCTTGTTTGCTATTAAAATGCTCTAAATTCTTTTGAACTATTGCAACCTTATACCTGGCAGTGGAGAGAACAAAACATATGATAATCTGACCTTAAGATATCAATATTCGTCAGTTATGGCATGGATTTTTTTTTCCATCTTGTTCCGGTTAATGAATTTGATAATGCTCCATTTTATCTCTATGTTAGATGGAAACTTTATTGCCTTGCAGTTGAGATTTCCTTCTTTACCCCTATGTACAAGTTAAAAGAAGTTCTAGGCTTTTTTTTTTTTGGGCCAAAAGACCAGTTTTTGGTGATAAATATTAGAAAATGGAAGAAGACTCTGATATCAGTATAATTCTGATGATATGTCATTCCAGGTCTTAATAATTAATCTCTCCCATTTGTTTCTAATGATATGCAGTGACCGAAGTTCATGGGAGGACATTCGGAGTTTGGACACTTTTGACTTGTACTCTCTGCTTTGTATGTGCATTCAACTTGGAAAATAAGCCACTATATTTGGTGACATTTTTGTCATTCATCTATGCCTTTGGTCACTTTTTGACTGAATACCTCTTCTACCACACAATGGCCCTTTCAAATCTGACAACCGTAGGCATATTTGCAGGTACGGTCTTCATTAGGAAACAAGACATTGCTATTGCATGAAGTCATTGAATTTGCTGAAATATTTTCCTTAACTTTTTACTGTTTTTATTACATCAAAATTGTGGATTGTATAACTGACCAAGAATTATAATCAGTTTAATATTTGATAAATGTTTATAAATATTCTCCGTGTTTGCTGGGTTTGTAGCTTTTATCGTTGCATTTGCAACCTGCATAGAACTACATTGAATCAAGGCTTAGGACTGCAAAAATCAAAAACTCTGCTTGCCAAAGTCTGAGATCTCATGTGCATCTTTCTTGGTCTTTCTTTAGTATGCCCTGATCTGTAACAAATCATGACATCAGCATTTTTAACTGAAACCGCAACTTGCTCTAAGATAATTTTCATGGTATGGTTAAAACGTTTTGGCTTATAATTTTCCACGGGAATTTGATTACCATGCAACTATGTGAAAGTTGCCATTTTTGCCTATAACTAACTATGTTTTTTTTTTTTCTTCCCAAAATCAGGGACATCGATTATATGGATGCTGTTACAGTGGAATGCACATCAACAAAGAAATGTGAAGCATTCCTGAAAATAAACTCATTCACTTTCATATGCTTTTGTTTTGAAGTCTTGCAGTTGCTTTAATCTTTAATGCTGAGACGTTGGAATTTCTCGGTATTGATTTTGTGTTCTCAATCAGTACTAATTGATAACGGCTGTTTACAATTAGATCGTGGAGTTTCTGTCCAATAGAGTGAAAGAATTCTGAACATCGTGATGTGTGATTCTGTTTGAGTACTCTGATTATAAGATTAAACCAATAATAGAGATATGACTGTAAACTTCCATACCTTTCTTAAATTAATGGTATTGTGGTCATTGGATTTCTTGGAACCTATGATAATGGGACTAAGTTACATATCGTAGTAGCTGATGTATAGTCCAGTTCTTTAACCTGGCATCAGATGTTACCGTGTACTGAAGCCAGTGATCCAGGGCCTGAGACTTTGCAAAACGGGGTGGGCTTAACTGCTTAAGGGCTGAACATTTGCCCCCAATGATAATTGGATCATATGTCTGAGTGTATTGCTCGACTGATGACGACCTAAAGGCCAAAACAAAACACAAAAAAAAAAAGCCTCAAAAGTAGCATCCATCGTCTTTCCCTGGAAGTTCTTCTCACCCCCTTCATCGTGTTATTCAGGTTGGCCTAGCAGTTTGCATAATTCATGACGATATAGAATAGTGGTTTCTTTATTAAATTATCTGAATCCTTGTGGTTTATTATTACTCAAAAGAATAATGGAAGTTATTCTGGATGACAAGATGAGGAAGCATGGCATTTAACGATAATTGACTAGTTGAAACTACAAGTCTCAAAGGAAGCATACACTGAAGAATTGAACTAACACTTTACAAGTTACACGCTTATTGATACAATATCAAAGTGGTTATAGTTCTTCCTATTTATTGGCAATTTTGAAAATTTTCTTCTACAACAGTGGGCAAATGCTAAAATAGTCGATCAGGAACTGTTTAACTTATTCTGCTGCAACTTCACTGTATCAATTTCCTCCTGTACCAAAGTGTCCAAAAGAGATCCATCGATCCTATCAAATTTTCTTAGTGAAATGAAGCATGCAAAGACCCAAACGACTCAATTCTCAGGAACACCTTTCTAACTTGGTAATGATGCTAAGGTTTCCATTGTATACTCTGGCATGTCACCAAATCTCTTTGCTACTTTTTAAGTCTATAGAATTGACACCTGATATGTCCTTAACTCTTTGTTCATCATTTTTTACCATTTTCTCCGCACTTCTCAAAAATCGAATTTGAGCAGCAATTCCAGTATCAAAGTTGTTTTGGACAATGGCACTTGATTCATCATCACTCTTGTACTGCTCCTCTCTTGGATCCTGAAAATTTTCGTCACCTTCATTCATGGATTGCTCTTCTAGTAGACTTAAATCCACAATTTGGTTTTCCTTGTTTTCTCTATTTTCTTCATCAATGAGATCCTCAACTTCCTCACTTTCTTCCCCCCCTTCCACTTTCCCTGGATCACGTCCATCTATCTCATCATCTCCACCCCCTCTTCCATCATCTTCACTTTCCTCAGGTTTACTCTCGTCCACCTCTTCTTCTTCTCCTTCAACTTCTCCACTTTGGTTTTTCTCCGTGGATGACCCTTGTACTTGAGGATCAAGGTCCTTCCTCCCAAGTTTTATGTCTCCATGCTCACTTGTTACCTTTGGGAAAATTCCAGTGCCCTTCTTATCGTAAGTGTTCCTAACTTGGTTCAGCAGCCAGATGCAAAGGGCAAGCAAAGCACATATCTGAAGAACATGTTTTACCTTGAAGCCTTTGTACCTCTGGTTTCTACTGGCTGATTGCTTTGGCATGGTGACTTGAATGTATTTCCTTCAGTTATCTGAAGCAAGAGCCAAGCTCAATCTGTCCAAATAGCAGGATCAAGAATCAGATGAAAATACTACTTAATTATCTATAAAATGTGATATGCAGAAACATAAACTTTGCATCTTTTTAATAGACAAAATGCGGGTTCTTTTCCATAGGGTTTAACAAATATGATAGGGGGATGTGCTAGTTTGACAAAAGATCACTCTCGAAGTATAGATTGTTGCCTCACTCTAGAAAAAGATCTCCTCCTTACATTAATGAGGCCTTTCTCCACCACATTAATTGTAGCTAAAAATTGGCATTTGCGAACTACAATGCTATTGTAAGCCTACCATATTTTTGTGGAGGAAATTAATGTTAAAGTTTTCATGCCCTACATTTAAAGCATCTGTTCGCTTGTTTCCAAACTTGCAGAAACCGGAGACCAAGCGGGGAACAATGACAGGGTTTGCAAAACAGAAAGTGGATTTTTTTTTACCCTTTTCCTCTTGCCGCAGCAAATAGTCTTTTGTCATTGTCTAAGGCTAGGATTTGATTATCGCTGATAAATTGATAGCATGGGTTCGAATCCCATCCTTTGAAAAGGTCAAACGTTCACTTGCAATGTGATAAAGTCCTGCAGAAATATACTTTCACAGAAGACTGATAACAGCAGCCAGTTCATCAATGGACTAGATTGAGCTGCAGCTAGAATGAAAGACATGGGAAAGAGGAACGACAGCTTTGAACTAAGAAGTAAAAACCAGCTTTGAAAGAGTAATTTTTCAGTTGCAATTTGTGCTTTTTTCCGTTTCTTTTTCTCTATGGGCCACAGTGAAAACAACAGTAACAAAAAAACCATGGTTAACCCTTTTATCTCTGACAAGTCCTCTATAGATATTTAACTTTGCACCAACATTTATCTTTTTAAACTTAAAAACCAGACAAATCCATTCGAATTTAAGAATTTGCTCAAGAAATTAACAAAGAACAACAACATAGGAAACAAAAAGACATTGATAAAACAAAAATCCTGACAGAAACTCATAAGCCATAATGCAGGTCTGAGAAAAAGGTAGGAAGACGAAAAGATACCCTCTTGAAAAGGCAGATCCGTAATAAAAAATGGAAACTTGAGCAAGAAAAACAGTACCCCTTTTTATAATCTGGAATCTTGGATTCACGTATATCCAAGAAAGTTTGTACTTTCACTAGCAGCAGCAGAAACAGCAGCAATTAATATTTCTGAAGCAAATCTTTCTCCAAGAAATGGTAGGATAAGAAGGGTGTAGTGGACACAATGGAATAGACATAAAAAGATGAAATGAAATCAAAACAAAACAACTTGTGGGTTTATCTTTGAAGAACGGGATATCGAGATAGAGAGCTAAGAAATGAATGCGAGAAAAGCACTAAAACAGTGAATTGTCAGCGTACAATACACTGGGCTACAACTTGATGGCAATTGTTTGATTCATTGGCTTCAAGTGCGGGGTTCATGACAAGTTTTTGTATATCATTAATAACCACGGTTTTTAAACGACTTCGTTTAAGAATTATCTGCCATGAATGCTCCAAATTGTGGATGTTGTTTTCTTGGTGTCACATTCCAAATTCCTATCCAGGGCATGTTCTCCATAACAAACATTCTTGAAGAATACAATATTCCCAGTCATTTATTACCATGTGATAGTTGGCATTGTTCTCTCTTTGGGATATCCCTTTCAGCAGCTCTATTTTTTACTTCCATGGGTGAAAATATTATGAATCTATCAATCTGACTGTTCAAGTTGTTTTGTTCTTAGCATCTCCAGCTTTCAATTCTTTGAACAAGTAAATGAAAAACATGACTGAAAATCGTTATCTCTAAAAGAAACATGATGTTAAAACTTAGTAAAAGAAAATGGAGGAACAGGATCCACATGCACACAACATTACATGTTCCTCAAAATTCATTATTGTATTTGCAGGTTGCAGCTTTCTCAAAGAGCTGAGACATCGATTTCTTGTTGTCCATGACCCTAACCAAATTTATCAAATGTACAGAAAGAAAAGGTGGATCTCACTCTTATCATAGTAAAAATTTTCTTTGCATTGCTGGCCTTTCTGATATTTCCATTGACGAATGATATTAGAGCTCACGCTTCCAGGGAAAGGACATGCAACGCAAAGTGGTGCCCTTTTCAAACTGAAACCCTGAAATCTCCTTTGCTAATCACTGGTGGCTACTTCCACGTACCACACCCACCAGAATCAGAAAAGTAGAAACAGCGAAAACTTTTAACAAAGTATGAACTTTACCTCCCAAGGTTTTGCCAAGCATAACATTTGACCCAATTCAATCCATCTATTGAATTCCTTCTCTTTTTAGCAAACGAGCTGTTTCCCTTCTTTTCAAACCAGGGTAAATCACAGCATTTTAAACTGTTCGCATATTGTTTGAAGATTAATTGAATTACAAATAAATCATGAGTCTGTGGATATAATTTTTGATGGGAAATTTATTACTGCTTGATTGGTGGCGTCAGCTATCAACTCACATATTAAACATGTGGGTTTATTTATTTATTTTATAATTTTTGATAAAATTTTCTAATCACAACATCAAGCCTCAGCTTAGGTATTGTCACCAGTCACCTCTAATAAGCAAATGTTAAAGCAGAAAGAGAAGGCAAAGAGTGAAAAAGAAAAAGGAGTCAACCCCACAAACCAAAATAAAAAAAAAAAAATCACATCCCATCCGTGGTTTTGATTTGCAAAAGAAGGGTTGAAAGGGTCGGCAGTTGCAGCTCTGCAAGACCTAATGAATGAAGATGATGATGAGTCCTTCACTTCCATCACTAATCTCTTCTGCAATCTTTTTCAGGCCCATATTCAATGCTTTATTTAATGTTTTTCGATCCTCTTTGACGAGGAAGGAAACAGACAATCCACCAGCTCTCACACTTTTTTATACATTTTTTTTAAAATTGTTATTTCTACAATAAGATATAACAGTGCCAGTTCAATTATTTAGGTGAGATCAGCTTCAGAGAAAAGCATGGTCCATACATTGGAATGAAACTCTTTATTTTTGATATTGCAGGCAAATTTTCATCAGCAAATTAGAGCCTCATGGGGTTAAGATAAAGATTTAAGGAGATTGACCACTGCTTTTTACTTAACTGCATCTTTGCAAAAGATATTTTTTATTCTTCGTATATCTGACAATACCTTTTTCATCAACTTTAACAGCACGTGAAGATTATTTTCATCCACTTTTAGCTTCAATTTCAACATTAATTTCTTTTTTTTTTTTTTATTAAGAGCGAAGAGTTTTTAAGCCGTACTCACTATATTCTTTTTCAAGTTTTCATACTTATTCAAATAAATTTATTTACGTAGAGTTTAATAAATTTATAAAATATTATTTTCTTTGTTCCAGAATTATTATTTCTTTTTGATTTTTTTGTTGAATAACTCAATTTTAACCATTATTTATAATAAAATAATAAAATAAAAATAATTTTTAAAAATAAAATTTGTAAATTTTGAGTTTTAAAACATATTCTTTTTAAAATTTTAATTTAATATTATATTTCAAAAAATAAAGTCAAAATAAAATTATTTTGACAAAAAAAGTCAATAAAAAACAATTATTTAAAAAAAAAGAATATTTATTTATATCAAATCTAATAAATTCTTAAAAAAAATTACCTTTCTATATTTCTTAGTAAATTTGAATACAAATAATAATAAAAAATCTCTTTATCACTAAACAATTAGCTGTTAATTATCTTTTTTTGACCTAGGATCAATAAGAATTACATAATTTGCTTAAGCCGTCGATTTTCGGATTGGATCACACAATCTAAACGTGGATGCTTAGTGGTCTTGTTAGCAAAATCCATTGTTATATTCCAAATATATGAACAAGCATTAAGACTTGTCACATCATTCATATTACTTTTTTTTTTTCCGTTAAATTGATGCATTTAAATTTAAATTTAAATTTTTTTTCACAAAAATACAATTTTCCGGTTTTGGAAAGAATTACAGGCAGATTCTCTCGTTCATTTATTGTTAGCATCACGGTTAAACTGATATTTTTCATGGTGAGATATTTGACATGAATAGTAATTCAAATCTTATAAAAAATTTATTTGATATTAATTAGATATTATTTGATGAATAAAAAAATTTATAAAAAAAAAATTTTAAGAAAATTTTTTTTAATAAGTAAGTTTATATACTTATAAATAAGTAAAATCTCTATAAATTATATATAAAAAAATTTTTAAAAATTATAGAGTTTTATAATATAAATACCTTACAAAATTATTAAAAATTTACATATTATAAGTGTACATATTTAAATATGTGTGAGTTAATTAAAGAAGATTAAGATTGAATGAACTACAAAAAGACTAAAAAAATTCATATAAATATGATATATGAATATATATAGATATATATTTATTTGGATTGAAAACATTTAATAAAATTAAAAGAGATTAAAAAAATTTATGAATATTAATTATAAATAATTAATTTGATTGTATATTTATAATTATTTATAACTAATTTTTTTTTTTCATTCATAAATATAAATAAATTAAATCAAATTACATTAAAAAAATGATTTGTTGCATAATTAATTAAATATTTGATTTTACTATACGAATATTTAGTTGGAGGCTTTTGTGCCTAACAGCATTGATCCCTTCGAGGTAGGCTGTCTAAAATGCAACAGAACAGGGTCTTAGCTTTCTCTCTGGAGTCTGGAGTGTAGTGCACAAATATTGCAAGACACGAAAGCAGAACTGTCTGACAGACTTGATACGCACCCATCTTTATCTCTTTTAAATTACCCATGTCGTCACTTGCCATCAGAATTAGCAAATCTCACCTCACCCCCCGAAAAAATATTAAAAACAAAATACTAATTGAAGAATTTCGAGTTAAGGTATCTCAGAATCTGTTGCTGCTTAAGTGTAACTCAAGAAAACAAATTGTGGACAAAGCCATATCTATACCTTGCAAGAGAGGAGAGTGGAAACGACAAAAGGTATAGAATTGAAGTCATTTTATCCACAGTTGAAAAGGAGGGTGTTTTTACACACAACATGTTTTATTTTTACTTTCAATCAAGGATTGAAAATCAGGTTTCCACACTTGCACTTCCAGCTAATGGGCTTGTAGTTGGAGATGTCATCACCTTTAGAGTAAGGAATTGTGAATATTGCAGCTGAGAATTGGCGGGTTCTGCGGTTATGGGATTGTGTTGTGATAGGAACTTGAATTGCCTCACAGTGTGGGCAGGAACCGCACCTTCTCTCACACCTTGGTGGTCTTGACCCTATCAGACTTGTCATTACCATTGTCTTCTTCTCCTCTTCAATTCCTTTCTGTTCAAACAACATTATTCAAATCTGTCACTGCTGTTTGGATGTAAAGAAAGAAGCAAGATTATACTTGAAATGGAACTATGATCCTGATACCTGATCAACCTTGAGTAACCTGGAAAAGGACCTTGCTGGAATACACGAAAGAGGGTGAATATTAAGTCAATGATTAGGCTTTCAATTTTCAATTTGGAGATATTCTTTTTGAAATTTAGACAAGAAAAGAAACTTACCTTCTGCAGCCATGAATCTAACTTGAGTCAAGCTTGAAACCAGAAGAAACAGCAACGAAACTAGAAGGTGTCTATTTCTGTGGCAGCAAACACAATTTGGAGAGATGCTCATTTTTCTCAAAGAGAGAAGGGGTGGGAGTTCAAAACCTTAAAAAAGAGGTGAGATACAAGATGGGATATCGGAGAAGTAAATTAATAGGACCAAGCAGGGAAATTAAATGTGGTTGGTAGTGTAGACCAAGGAGAGTTTTCCACTACTTGAATGCCACTTCCATAATGCAAAAAAAAGATGAGTCTGTTTTTTACATTGTAATATCTCTGAAAATCTGAATCAACGATCGAACGTGGAAGGCAGAAAGAGCACTGCAACGAGGCTAAAAGCAAATGGGGAGGACCTCAACCGAAAAGGGAAGGACCTCAGCCTCGTTTCATGAGCCACCAAAAAACCAAGGCACTTTACCATAAGAAAAAGAGGAAAATAGAAATGAAAACAACTGTGGTAGCAGAGAGGAGGTAGAAAAGCAAAAAGGGTGGACAGCTGCACAGCCAGCCAAAGGAAAAGAATAAGAATGAAAACAAAAAGCAGTAACAAAAAAGATCACACAAATAACAAATGATAGAGAGTTTTCTACAAAAGGGGTTTATGTAATGTCACAGGTTGGACGAGTTTCTCTGGGATTTCCTTTTCCTTCCTCATTTTCTCCTCTCAATTTGCCCCCCCCCCCCCCCCCCCCAACGTTTACGTTCCTTTTGAGGGAGGGGCTCGGTTTCGGGTTTTGGCTCGTGGACACAGTCGGTGACTCGTGCGTGAGTCTTGACCACTTTCACTCCAACACGCCAAATCCCTCCTTTCACTATCACTTGGGAATAGTATTTGTATTACTATTTCCCAAGGAAGATACTATTTTCGAGATGGTATGTAAGACAATAGACTATGGCGTTTGCTTCATCATATACTCTTTTATAGGAACAAACAGCAATTTTCTTGGTTGTTGGGGAGTTAAACATTTCACCTGCAAGCTTACGCGCTTTTGGGAATGAGAGTCTTATCCTTAACAGAGAACCCTGTATATATTCTGCAATCCTGCTAACTGCGAATTTTTAAGATATAATAATACTATAAATTACCCTTTACATTTAGTGATTTCAATGTTGTCCAAAAGAAATTCAGCTCAGTATCCAGAAATCATAGGTTTTTTCAGAAATCCACGTTTATGATATAAAAAGAACATCAATTAAGCATCTATTGATCATTCGTAAATTTTCAAAATGGACCAAACTCCGTAAGATTATTACTCCAAAAAAACTAAAATTCTGCGGAATTGCACGAGAAACTAGAAATTTTCTAATCGCTTTTAAATTTCATTACTTATTTTACTTCTGAATTCTGATGCTGATACCTTCTCCATTATTGATTATAGTTACAGCAGCATTACTATTTACGAGCATTACAGCAGCAGTAGAATGGGCCAAAGTCCAGCTGCAACATAGTGGCCAACACAAAGGAACAGAGAGAAAGAGAGAGAGCAGGGCTGGGACCGACAAGACGCCACAGATAATCTAAATTCTACTAAATCTAGATCACCAACTGCAATCCAACGTCCACTTACGTGGAGTTGCTTGCTGCCAAGCTGTAAGCTGTTACAATCTTTGGAACGATGCTGCCATTTTACTTCTGGACTGAAAATAAAGCAGGTTGAAACGCTGAAGGGCGCACATTAATAGCAAGTAATCCAGCATTTGGCACACATTTAGGTCACCTACGATTATTAAATATACAATATAAATTTACATGAAAATGTTCTAATACCTTCCTTTACAGAGGGACTAATCTCTTCACGCTTTTGATAACGACATATAAGACTCCACCTTCTGCATTAACGGCAACCACCCCTTTTAAACCCTCTTCAATGCCATTGGACCAAAAAGCCAATTGGCAATTTAAATATAGTAATAAACAACAAAGCGGCACCTCTTATAATAGAAAATTGTCAATCATGTGTTGGACTACATCAGCACCATCAGAATTAACCCAGTAGTTTTTCACCTGAAAGGATATGGTGATAAAATAGTTCCACTTAGTTACGCAACATCTGTCAGAGAGATAACTAACCCTTGAATGCAGAATATTTGCATGGTAGAAAGAAAGAGTGAAGAGGTTTGGAAAGCATTAAGCTCATCTTATTCTACATCCAAACCAATGAGTAAACTTGCCTGAATGGTACTATGTGCGAGAATTCTTTGTCTGCTTCCTTTGAAGTAAACATCAACCCTTTCCCAGCTCAGTTTTGTTAAACCCTTGATCATTTCCTCTGCAATAGTGATAAAAAAATAGAGTTAAATTTGACTCCAATTGACAAAAACTAGTTATTCAACTACTATCCTCAACTTGTAGCTTTAAATATGTAATGGATTAGTGATTTTGTAGCTTCCAACAAAAAATGCCAAGTTGAGAAAATTAGAAGTAACTAAAGGTAGATCAGAAATGCTTTGACAATTTCATCCCCTCTTCATTTACACAATGTTTCTATGCCCAATGATTAACAAACAACCAAATCAAGGAAAAAGAAATACTTCTTCTTCTTCTTCTCCTTCTTCCAGCTTGGCTTTTCAATTAGCTTATAAGAAAACACAGATTCATATGTTTGACAATTTAGAAATTATAGGTTATCCATTACCGAGGAGGAAAGTAAATGCTAAATAGTATCATTGTCAATGACCCTCAAAAAAATCACTTTCACCATTTAATCATCTTCAACTACTCTAGACAACTTTGGATTTTACATTTGTAGAACTTCCTGAAACATAAGGCCATAACTAAAACATATCATGCCTTTCAGCCTGTTTTTAACTGAGATTATAAGCTATTATAAATTTTTTGACGATATCAAATCATAATTAAGTATTCTAATCCAAATTCAAAATGAATAAACAGCCTTATAGATTCAAGGAAAACATTTACTAATACAAGATAAAAGTTATTCGAATCCAATTGTTTATTGACTTAAAGTTAATGCCATCCTACCTCATTGCTTTTCTATTCCATATACATTACCGAGTGAAATTGGGAAAAGGCGCGTTGCTCTTTATGCTGTTGTTTAATCTCTTTTTACATCTAATAGAGCTCTACATAATTATTATGACAATATTACAAACCAATTCCAGTGAAGTAAAATGATGCCAACAACCCAAATAACAAAGGACATGAAGTTTAAGAAGATCTTCAAAAGATTTTGGTAGAAAGTGATTTTATAACTAATTTTAAAAGATAAAATTAAGAAGCAAACCTTCCACGTTTATCTTCTCATCTCCATTGATTGTGGCCTCAGAAAGGACTTCATCAAGAGTAGCAGTTTTTGCTGTCTCCATATTTATGACGTGTGGGTATTTGTCACCTCTGGGAAGCTGTTTAATCTGATTGGGGGAGAAATTCACATTGACGTTAGCTTTAGCTTGTAATTTAATTAACCTAAAAAAATGATTCATCGTTACCTTTGGAAGCTCATTTCGACGCCGTAAGGAAGAAGTACTCCACCCAACAATATCTAAGAAAGGTGTCAAGGTCTGAAACAGTCAGAACAATTTGAATGTGGAATAAGTCTTGTCCTTGTGCCTAAAACAGTTAGATCCACGACTAAATCTTCCTTGAAGAATTAGTATCCATGGATAAAGCATAACTACAAAATCAACTGATATAATAAAGGATACGGTCGAAACTAGCATTTGCATACAGAACACGACGCCTGAAGGACTGCAGAGCAGACCTGCATTTTGAAGCAAAGATACATCTATAAGTCTGTAATTGACCATATGCTCTCACACGGTTTAAACTAATTCTGGAAAGCTCATGAAAACTCACATAAATTTAAGATCTTCACAATCACTGACCATACGGAAAAGAAGAGGAGGTTTTCCATTCTTTCCATCAGTCAAAAACAGATGTTTTCCAGTTCTACCAAGAAGCCATGATGTGCGAGCGGCAACTTTTTCCAGTGCACGGGAGCCTCGGAACAATGGAACCTGAATAATGCACAATCACCAAAAGGAAAATATTACCAACCTCTAATGTGCAAACATGTATGTTTTCTTCAACGTTTTATCACTGTGAACGTAAACGGATAATGTATGAGGTGGTTAAAACATTTTTTATCTCAATTTTTTATTTTTTGTATTATATTAATCTTTGTATTCATATTCAATAAATATTTTAAATTCATTTTCATTTTTATTCTTTTGAGTTTTTAATTAGTATAAGTAATTTTGGTACCAGTAGCTTTTAAAAAAATTAAAAATAAAATTTATTTGCTTTATTTTTTTTATTTTTATCTTGCACATGTATTAATTTTTATAAATATATATTTTTATACAAATATATTAGTTATAATTAATTTAAAATAAATTTTATATTATTAAATAAAAAATTAATTTATTAAATATATATAAATACAGATAAGATATGAATACAAAGTGGGTGCTACATTACCCATTTCCGTATTTATATTTGATAAAAAATTTAAAATCATACATTTTTTTGTCTTATCCCAAAATTTAATATTCATTCCATTTTCATTAAAATAAAAAATTAAATTCTCCACCTTATTAGACAAGATTGACATCCCTATTTATTACTCAGTTTCAATATCACCTATGATGAATTAGCAGTCTCTTACATCAGACATATTTGAAGAAGGCTTTTTAAGTTTTAACTTAAAAAAAAAAAAAGCATTTAATCATCAAATAGGATGCAAAGGAAAACTATATAAGATTTTCAAAGCATCACTCATCATATGTAAAGAAGCTGGTGAATGAACTACCTGTTTATGCCACCGAGAACCAAGGTGTGGACTTGCAAAAGTTATGAAATTCATGGGTTCTAATCCGGCAATTTTGCCTTTGAATTTCCCTTCGGGGCACGAATCTCCCAAATGATCAGTTCCACAATCTCCATTTGTTTGAGAATTTTCTCGAGTGAGATCTTGTTCATAAAGCCGTGCAATGGCGTACCTTGCTACAAGGCCACCTAATGAATGACCAACAAAAGAAATCTTCTGAACACTTGGGTGACGGCTTATGACATATTTAACCTGAAAGACACAACAACATTCTCCTATTGGCATCGCATCCTCAAATCTGAATTAATAATAATAATAAAGGAGTATAGACGATATTTTTGAACATAAAAAAATCATAGCATATACCTCCTCTGCTAATCTGTCGCCCATTACATCGACACCATCAAATGTCGACATTGAAGAATTGCGCTCACTGCCTGCATTGCACATTAAGTCATTAACCATTCAGTAATCATTTCATCATGAATCAACAATATCAATTATCACAAGTATTCATCTAATTAGGACGGCTATCACCCATCAAAATTTTAAACATGGAAATGACACAGTTTAATGAACCAACAAAATTTACAGAATTTGAGTCTTCTGGATTAGTGAGACTGATCTATAAAAACTTCTGATAGATCTAAAGTGTAAACAGTAAACCCTTGGTTAAATTAATTCAAATTTACCTCCAGCTGCTAGTTAGTCTGAGACTCTAAATTACTTTGCATTGAAGAAGAAGAAGAAGAAGAATCATGAAACATACCAGAAAAATAATTTTTTTAAAAGAATAAAAGTGAGATAATCAAAATAATTAAGTTCAAATTGATCAGTATTTAGCCTAATTACAGATTAAAATCAAATTAAAAAAAAAAAAGAAACAAAGAAAGAAAGAAAGCAGAGTATTGGAGAACTCACAATGAGCAATAACATCTTCCGGATACTTCTTCAAAAACTGCTTTGCTGTAAATCTCCAATTCTGAGCACTGCAAAAATATCAATTCAAAAATAAATCAAGGAATTTCAACCGCAAAATAAATAATTAAAAAAATTTACCGAGATTAACCTGCCAATGATGCCATTAACCAGTACAACAAGATGAGTAGGTTGGTTACGCTCTCCCGGAAACTCGACTTCCATATCGACACCACCATTCTCATCAGATTCCATTCTCAAGCATCCAAATCTCGCCAAACTCGATGCTTTTCTCTTATTCTTCTTCTTCTGCTGCTTCTTCGTCTTCTTCAGCTTCATTATCTTGTTAGTATTATTATTATTTTCATCCTTGATCTCTTCTGCATTGTCAACGTCCTTCTCTCGCACTCTTTCTCCCTCCATCTCCTCCATTAAAGCTAAAAACAGACTAACAGAGAAAAACAAAATAAAAAATCTAAGTATTTTCTTCACCGAGATTTTCGTCGTTAATGCAGATTTCGTTGATGAGAAAAAAAGCAGGAAGTCAAAATTCTCTGCGAGGGTTTTGAAGGGGACAACGGGCAAGGCGTAGGTGAGAGCGGTATTAATAGCTACGGGTTTGTTGGCTAAACGGGGCCGCGGGTCCCCACCCTTGTTTTTAATAAACCCTAGATTTTTGTGTTTAATTACGGGATGATTAGATTCGTTTGGGTGGTTGACCGAGTGTAAAACTGGGATTTAAAGTTACTAGTAAATAATTCTGTGCGTCATGGTTCCAGAAAGATACAGAAATTAACACGTTAATTCCTCGGGTTTGTGTTTCAATTTTCAAGCTGTTTCTTCTAAGGCGGCTTATCTATTTTCCAAAAGGATGGTTGGGTGATTATTTAATTGTATACTGAACCGCGCTTTTCAAAATTATATAAAAATTATGACATCTATTTTAAATTTTATAGTATTATTACTATATTTGTAAATAATATTTTTTATGATGGGGCATTGGGGTAACGCAATTTTTTTTTTCGGCTGCTGCTAACGATTTGAATAAGCAAATCCAATACTAAATGATAATATTATATTAAAAAAATAAATTTATTACTTATTAATTATTATTCATGAGTCAATTTTTTTAAAAAAAGTTAAAGTTATAATTGGAGAAAATCAAATGAAAATATAAATTGTATCTTGTTAGGCCATTGCCACATCCTAGGTTGTGGCTCATCATGATTGTATTGCGCCAATTCATGGGTAAAAATCTTAGTCCAGCTCAATATTATGATAAGGGTCATGTTATACCATGGACCGTTTATCTATTTTTGCCATTTTTATTGTAAGCATTGGTTAAAATTTATTTAATTAATATTTTAATAAAATTTTTGCATCTAAATTACTATTTTTATTAAATTAAAAAATCATTTTTAAATACTAATTGCACATTTTTTAAAATGTCACCCTAATAAGTGCTAATAGGCATTACTTAACCTTTCCTTAATTTAATTGTCATGTTCTTCATGTTATAAATTCTTACCACTAGCACTCTTAAGATGTTATAACTAGAACTGGTAGGTTGACTTCCAATCTTTCATTAATTATTGAGATATGATTTGAGTATTTGTTTCAATGATAAATCATAGGTTATATATTCTTATTTAAAGAAATGAGTTTAAAAATATGTATTTAGAAGGCAAAAGAAATTAAAAAAAAATGTACATATAACATTATCATTATAGATTTTTAGATGATAGTAACTAATTTAATACGTGGTAAGTTTGGTATTGGGTGGTTTGAGTGATTCTTTGTTTTGTTCATAGGACTTTATAATACTTTTTTCTAGAACTTAAGTTGTACCGATTGAAAAAAATAAATATTTAATATATACATACAAAAGGCTAAGAAATAATAATATTAAGAAAAAAAAAAACATAGATTAATGTTCTAGATAACATGTGACATTTATATGGTCCAAGTCTATGCTTCCTAATTCAAGATATCTAGAAAATACTCTAAAAGTTTTTTCTTTGTTTTGGTCAATGGTAGGAGCAAGACTCTTCAAAAATGATCAACATAGATGAGGAGGTTTCTCTCTAATCTTTTCCTCTTTCCATAAGTTTATTCTATTATATTCCATCAAAAGGGCAATGTTATTGTCAAAGATTAAATGTATGACAAGAAACTAAATAATACTTTCATGATATTTTTTAGTAATTGAATTTTATATTAAAAAATGATAAAATTAAATTGAAATACAACGATCATTCTATTTTTACTAACTATAAATTAATTTTAGATAAAATGTTCATCATAAATTTTAATATAATATCAAAGACATGTCCTTGTTCGACATTATTATTCCTATAATTCATACATTATGCTGTAGGTTTGTTGGATATTTTGAATATGCAAAAAACTATTTTATCTATTATCAATTAATTTTAAAATTTTGTTTGAACACTTTAGCATTTCTTAATCTCCGTAAACTCCATTAATTATAAAAAAAAAAAAAAAGAAAAAGCAATACTTAAATTTCCCCAGCCCATCTGGCTCAGAAGATGTTCCCAGTGCCAAGACGAGAACTGGGAAAGCCCACCAAGTGCTGTAAGCCTACAAAGTAATGTCACTTGCCGGTCACCACGGGCTGTGCTCTCTATTCTCTAACAATGGAAACAGAGAAGTTGTTAAACGGAAAAGCAGAAATTATTTGATTAAAACTTCACCAAGATTTTAATCCTATATTCCATAACTCTCTGCTCTTCTCCTGACTCAGTTTCAACATTCTTTAATAACTATCTCTGGATATTGGGTTTAAGGTTAGTTCTACCCTGGATAAATTGGGTACTCTTGGTTTCCAATCTGGTTTACGGAACTTGATGTGTCTTCCATCAATGAATGCGTTAGAGCTAATGATTTGAAAGTAATGCTATGTGAACATGTCCCTGGAAAATGCAGAAGGTAAGATCAATGCTGCTGGTAAGAGTATCTTGCTCTTAAGAAAGAATGGTTGTTTCATGCTCGTGGTTATATTGATGTGCGAGGTGAAATTAGATTCCGAGGCTTCTATGGAACAAACAACATAGAAATAAATTCCTCTACCAGGAAAATTAACAGGACATTTGTTGTTGAGAAGGGAGAGTTAACTTTGGCCATTTACATTGACCAATAGTTTCTTGGACTAGTCTCAAGGCTCATAATCCTAGCTACCTTCATCCCCTGTTTACTAAATAAAGATATATTAATCTGCAGAGAGAAGAATCTTCGTATTGACATCTTGACATAGGAATATTGATTCTCGAACATCTGTGGTTTGAAACCTCAAAGTTATTCTAGGAGGCTGCCGTCATTTAGGAAGGCAAATACGTTTTCAGTGATTATCCTAACTTGGTTAAAAAGGCATTAAAGGTCAAGGAGGCCATCATAAGATGGTTCTTTGTTCCAGGGAACACGCAATCCTCAAAGTTCATTATCTACTCATTCCTAAATCCTATGAACTATGATTGCATCGGTTAGGTGTGTTCTCGAATTTTGTTTGAATTTTTTCCTTTAAAGCAACTTTAAGGATGTACTCTCTTTGCCTCAAAAATTTTTTTAATATCTTAAAATTATGTGTTATTTTTTTAATATTTAATATTTTTATTTTTTTTATATTTTAAAATACTAATTCATGTTGCATTTTTTTTTAAAATACAGAATGGAATAGTAAATGGTTTGAAATGAAATTACTGGAGAATATTTAAAATTATTAAAGCTGTAAAGTCAGTGAAAGCCTATCCCCACCTAATTTTGCAAGTATGAAAAAAAAAAAAAAAAAACCTGTCTGCCTTGTAATCAAAGACTCACAAAACAAGCTCTAAGAATGCACATTAAATCAGTGAACAGAACAGAGCATTTCCCACCACTTAAACCTTCTATTCCAATTCAAGCATACAAATGCAAATTGTGAGGTTAAACCAGTCTCCAAGACAAAGCAATGGCAAATAAAATCCCTATTAGAAAACCAATTTTTCTCATAGAAAATGAGCAAAAAAAAAAAACCAAGAAACAGGACAAAAAAAGGGGTTTATTGAGAATTAGAAGGTAAGAGATCGTACTGTTTGGATTAAACCCCGACAAAACCGAAGTGGGTCGGACTATTATCGGGCTCTTTTAGACTGTTAGGTCCCGCGCTTTTCTTACACTCCACTTTCGAAGCTCTCCCGACAAAGGGTTCACCTGCACCTTATAAATGAGGAGGCTCTCTCTTTGCTGCTGCACAACTCGACAGCATAAGCATCATCCTCAGGTTTTCTTGTTAACCTTCTGCTTTATTTCCTCACGAAAACGTGAGAAATTTACAATGTTTTATTTGATTGCCGTTTCGTTTTCTTTTTGTTCTCTGTTTTTTCTGTTGATTGTTTTCTCTTTTCTTTTTTGGTGTTGTTGTTAGAGATCTGAAGAAACTATGGAGAACCCACAGATGAAATCTGACAATGGCAACCCTGAGGTTTGAGCGTTTCACCTTTTAGAATATTTAATTATATTTCCCACCGCATAGGGTGTCTTTTGTTCCTTTGTTTTTGGCTAATGAGTATCTATTTTCGCATTATTCCCCTTAATTTTGGTTGTTTCTCTTTAACCCTTCCTCTAACCTTCCTCCTCTTCTTTTTTTTTGGGATGATTCTTCCTTCTACTTGTTTTATAGTTTAATATCAACAACTTTAAATTTTATTGTTAATATAAGATAGTATTACATGTTTTGGGATGTACATTCCTTTTGTTTAATTGGAGTTGGAGGTCGTTTTGTGTTATGAACTGTTTAAGGTCATATAAAATCTGTGTGTCTAACAGTGATGAACAATTAATTATTAAATGGTGAAAAAGAAAATGAGTGTTAGGTGGTTGATTTTGTGCTTGAGGTACTTTCATCTTCTAACTTCTAAGTTCAGCTTATATAGTTGTGTTATATTCTTTTAGTGAATAATTTTATCAATTTCCCTTTCTTGATAATTACTGCTTTAGGCTTAACCAATATAACTTCTATGTCTGCTTCTTTTCCTGGATGAACTTGAACCAAAAGATCATTTTCCCTTTCTTGATAATTACTGTTTTAGGCTTAACCAATATAACTTCTATGTCTGCTTCTTTTCCTGGCAGAACTTGAACCAAAAGATCATCAGTTCAAGTGGCAATCCAGCTGCTAATATCATAGTAAATCATGACTTTTCCAATGGACTACATTCTTGGCATCCCAATTGCTGCAATGGCTTTGTAGTATCTGCTGGGTCTGGTAACCCAGGTGGAATGCCAGCAAATTCAGGTGGTAATTATGCGGTTGTTACAAATCGCAAGGAATGCTGGCACGGTCTGGAGCACGATATCACAGGAAGGGTTTCACCAGGTTCTACATACTCAGTTTCTGCTTGTGTTGGAGTATCTGGGCCTCTTTCAGGGTCTACAGATGTCCTGGCAACTTTGAAGCTAGAAAACCATGGCTCAGCGACTAGCTATCTGTTCATTGGAAAGTAATGGTCTTGTTTTCATTGCATTACATTGTATATAAGACTTAATGAGGAAGTTTTTGTTAAATGACATTTGTCACTGCAGAACCTCTGTGTCAAAGGAGAAATGGGAAATTGTGGAAGGTACATTCTCATTATCAACCATGCCTGAACGGCTTGTATTTTATTTAGAAGGGCCTTCTCCTGGTATTGAGCTGCTTATAGATTCAGTGGTTATTAGCTGCTCCAGTTTAAGCAAGTCTGAGGTAAATTGCATTTGCAGCACCATATCCATTCCCTAACTAAATATTATACTATGTTCCTTTTCAGCATGTCAAAGAGATTTGTTTAATATATCGTTTTGACTTCATCCTCTTCCTGCCAAGGGGAAAAACAAAAAGAAAGAAAGAGGGCACTTTTTCTGTAGTCTTACACTGGTTATTTTGATATTTTGGCATCCTCTTTATTTTGGAAGAGTACAAGCATAGGATGCAACATTGCTGGAGATGAGAACATCGTCATAAACCCTCAATTTGAAGATGGCCTCAATAACTGGTCTGGAAGAGGCTGCAAGGTTGTTTTACATGATTCTATGGCAGATGGGAAGATAGTTCCACAATCTGGCAAAGTTTTTGCATCTGCGACAGAGCGCACACAGAGCTGGAATGGAATCCAGCAGGAGATCACTGGAAGAGTGCAGCGAAAGCTTGCTTATAATGTAGCAGCTGTTGTACGGATATTTGGTAATAATGTCACAACTGCTACTGTACAAGCCACATTATGGGTCCAAACACCAGATAGCCGTGAACAGTACGTTGGAATTGCCAAGTAAGTTCTTTATTTCTTTAACTGTCCTTAGAACTAGTGTTTTTTCTTGTGGAATCTCTGAACCTTTACACATTGGTTTTCCCTGGCTTTGTTGGGCTTATGGAGAGTTAATATTTACCTGTGGTGTTGGGGTTCTTTTTTTTTTTCATCTAAAAGTGTGCAGGCAACCGACAAAGATTGGGTGCAATTGCAAGGAAAGTTCCTTCTAAATGGTTCGCCATCAAAAGTAGTCATCTATTTAGAAGGTCCACCTCCAGGCACTGACATTCTTGTCAATGTAATAGTTGTAAAGCATGCTGAGAAAATCCCTCCTTCACCTCCGCCAGTTATTGAGGTGAGTTGCATAATTTCAATTTGGAATTTGGTATTGTTTTCATTTGCTTTAGAGAAGATATTGGATGCTTGGATTTGCTGCATGGTTTCCTACAGTTAAACCTTAATTGATACATACTTGCACATTTTAGAGTCAATTTAGTTACAAATAACCAACTAAGGGATGGTTTCCTAATGTGTTTTTACTTTTTCTAGAATCCTGATTTTGGAGTTAATATAATTACAAACAGCCAACTAAATGATGGCACCAATGGATGGTTTCCTCTTGGAAACTGCAATTTCAGTGTTGGATCAGGCTCACCTCATATACTCCCTCCAATGGCAAGGGCTTCCCTTGGTGTCCGTGAACCTTTAAGTGGCCGCTATATCCTTGTGAAAAATCGCACACAAACTTGGATGGGCCCAGCTCAGATGATCACTGATAAGTTGAAACTTTCCTTGACATACCAAGTATCTGCTTGGGTTCGAATTGGTTCTGGAGCAAGTGGTCCTCAAAATGTGAATGTTGCACTTGGTGTGGACAGCCAGTGGGTCAATGGTGGACAAGTTGAGATTAATGACGATAGATGGCATGAAATTGGAGGTTCCTTTAGAATTGAGAAGCAACCATCCAAGGTTATGGTTTATATCCAGGGTCCAGCTGCAGGTGTTGATTTAATGGTTGCTGGACTTCAGATTTTTCCTGTTGATCGGAAGGCTAGGTTTAAACAATTGAGGATGCAAACTGATAAGGTAATATCTAGTTTTGATTTGTGTAATATTTGCTTTATCAAAACTATGCAGACATTATAATCGATAACTTTAAACCAAAAAAATGGAAATTGAAAATTTTGTAACCCTATATAAGTAGGGAATTTGTTGCCTTTTATCATGGAAAGGTAAGAAAATTACAGATGGAAACGGCAAATATTTTCCCTCCAACAGCATAGGCTACATTTAGCCCTAGAATAAAATGTGGACACAAGTTTCTTTTTTCCTGCTTTTCTTTGGACCATTAGAAATTTCCGGTTATAAATTCTCTATTTCACCGATTTCTCTGGAATTTGATTTACTGAAATTCTTTTTTTTTTTTCTTTTCCTCAGTTTCTTAACATTATTATAAGCATCAACAAACTTGTCTAGCTTGATATAATTAGGACAATAGGGCCCTTATCAGTGTGTGCATTTTGAATTATTTAGTACTGATAAAACAGAGGAAAAAATAATTTGGTTGGTTTCTCTCTTCGGTTAATTGGATGGGATGTTTCCCTTCAAATATTGGGGTCCTTTTAAGTTTGGAGTATTCCTAGTTCTAGCTCACTCTAACTTGTAATGATTTTTATTTGGTTCAAATACAGATCCGAAAGCGTGATGTCATCCTCAAATTCTCAGGAGCCAGTTCAAGCAGTTTGCTGGGCACCTCTGTGAAAGTTGTACAAACACAAAATAGTTTCCCTATAGGGTCTTGCATTAACAGAACAAATATCGACAATGAAGATTTTGTTGATTTCTTTGTGAAAAATTTCAACTGGGCAGTGTTTGGAAATGAATTGAAGTGGTATTGGACAGAACCACAACAAGGAAATTTCAACTACAAAGATGCTGATGCTATGTTGGCTTTGTGTCAAAACCACAAAATTGAAACCCGAGGTCATTGTATTTTCTGGGAAGTACAGGACACGGTCCAGCAGTGGATTCAAGCATTGAACAAAAATGACTTAATGATGGCTGTTCAAAATCATCTAACAGGCCTTCTCACCCGTTATAAGGGTAAGTTCATACATTATGATGTGAACAATGAGATGTTGCATGGATCATTTTATCAAGACCGATTGGGCAAAGATATCCGAGCAACCATGTTTAAGACTGCAAATCAGCTAGATCCATCTGCCACCTTATTTGTGAATGATTATCATGTTGAAGATGGATGTGACACTAGATCATGTCCCGAAAAGTATATTGAACACATTCTTGATTTACAGGAGCAAGGTGCACCTGTTGGAGGAATAGGAATTCAAGGACATATCGATAATCCAGTGGGACCAGTTGTTTGTTCTGCTCTGGATAAATTAGGCATTCTTGGTCTTCCAATCTGGTTTACAGAGCTTGATGTGTCTTCTGTCAATGAACACGTTAGAGGGGAGGATTTGGAAGTTATGCTTAGAGAAGCTTTTGCCCATCCTGCTGTGGAGGGTGTAATGTTGTGGGGATTTTGGGAATTGTTCATGAGCCGGGACAATGCACATTTGGTCAATGCAGAGGGTGACATCAATGAAACTGGTAAGAGATTTCTTGCTCTTAAACATGAGTGGTTGTCTCATGCTCGCGGACAAATAGATGGACAAGGACAATTTGAATTTAGAGGTTTTCATGGGACATATGTTGTGGAGGTCGTTACTGCTTCCAAGAAGGTTTCAAAAACTTTTGTTGTTGAGAAGGGTGACTCCCCACTGGTCGTGTCCATAGATTTGTAAATTCCCTATGGCTGCTACAAACCTAATAAAGGAGGTAACATCTCTCTTCATGGTTCCTCCATTATATCTGTAAAACCACAAATATACTTCATACAAAAGCTTGTGATTATCAATTACATGGGTTGTTTGCAAAAGAAAATTTGAGTTGTTTCCTTTGTATCATACAGGTAATGAAATAAAAGTACTATGTAAAAACAGGTTTATACATATTTCATGTGAAAATCAGGCACGATCTACATTGAGCAGTAACTTCTTCAATGAAGCCTTGAATATTAATTTCAGAATACCTCTGCGCTTCGCCCAAAAATGCTCCAAGCTTACCCATTTTTTTAGTAGTTTGGGCTGAATCATGAAAATCCCAGAAAAGCTTCATTATGTAACAACGAAACAGATTGCTTCGGTCCTTACAAAAGAATCAAACCTTGATGATTTGTCCCCCATTCCCAGTCTGCTGATTATATATATTCAAACTTTGTAACCTCAATAAAGTTTCACTGTCAGTCTATAAAATCAAAGTATTCTTTGCTTACCACCTCTTGTCTCCATAGTCAGCAGCCAGTTAGGCAGGCTTGTTGGGTGAAATAATAAAGACCTAGCCCAATCCTCTCACTGTAAAAGAGTCGCACCCAGGAAGAATTTCAGGCTGTAATCTGCATAATTTAGAGAAGGCCCAAAGGTCCAGGCAAAAACAAAATACTAGGTTTTACTGAAAAAAAAGAAAAAAAAAAAGACAGAAGAAAATGACTTGATAGAAAATCATAATATAATAAAAAAAAAGGAAAAATCATGTGAGTTGGCTAGCAGCCGAGAAGTAATTAAAGTGCAAAGGAGCAAGAATGGATTAGACAGGCTCTCCAATTAGGTTGAACTTGAGAGAAAAAAAAAACAACTAGGTGGGAGATATGGAAGTTCTTGGCCTAAATGGGGCCATCGTTGATTTTTTATAGGATTCTACCATCATTTCAGTTAAAATCCATTGGCCATCTCTTTCAAATCTGATGTGAAAATACCCAAAAACTCTCTTCTCCTTCGAATCAAAACACAGTTTTAAACCTGTACATAATAATGCCATCTTCTGTTCACTTTATTACAAAATATCCCCTCCAGAATGTGTAAGAATCAATGTCAGTTTTATAAATAATTGTATTTATCAACACTAGACAACTACAATGTAAAATGATAGAAGTTTTGGGAATAGGAAGCAGCATATTACTGTCTTAATCAAACAATTGAAATGTAATTACCTCCAGCTGCAATTTGATGCCCCCACATTATGCTTCACATCAATTATCTACTCCTACTAGACTACCACTAATTGGTGTTATTGTACAACACTTTGTTTCATTTTTTTTTTCTCTATTCAAGAAGTGGGTTTTAGTAATTTTGTAGTGTACGTGATTGTCGTAATTGATTGTTGCTGTGACATTTTCGTTCTTATAAAAACATGATTAGACACCATCGATTTAGATGAAAAGTCTCTTCTATATAAATCTTTTTTCACAATCAATAAATTCAAATCAATAATTTTGAAAATTATCAAAACGAAATAAAATAACGAGGGCAATTCCAATTTACATTATGCAAATGAAAAAATTAAAAAAAATCATTAGAATATGTAAATATATTTTTGATAAATTTAAATATATAAAAAATTTTCAATATACAATTGCCTATATTCTATGAAAATTTTTTTAACTAATCTAATTAAATTCAAACACATGCTTAGTACACAGTAAGATAGAAGAATATAAAATTTTCTAAACCAAACACGTGAGAGGGAAAGAATATACAAGATTGGTGAGTGATTGGAAGTAGCAATTGTTGGGGTTGGATTGTGAGTTGTGAGAGCTTCATGATAAGTTTGGTGTGTGTTTTGATTGGATCCAAAAACAGTCTCATCCCTGTCTGAAATACTTGGCTCCAATGGACCCCATTTCCCACATGGGTGTATAGTGTAGGCTGCTGGCTGAGGCTCCCTCCCCCAAGTGCATGTTAGCCTAAGCCCCTCCCTTCTTTCTCCTTCCACCTTCAAAGGAGAGAATAGAGATGGGGAATGGGTGCCTGTCAAATGATAAAAACGGAGTTAACATTTGATGTGATTGGCAACAGACCCCATAAAGTATATAAAAAAAGAAATTAAAAGGAAAAAATATGTTGCAATGGGGGAGAGAAAGAGGAGTGGGGACTGCCAAGGCAGGGAGTTATGATGTCTAGTGCATCGGGAAACAGCTCCCGCGCTGTTTTCGCGCGCCTCTCACTGAAACGACACCCCGGAAATGGGACCCAAGAAACAGGGTGAGCCAAGTGCTTGTGTTTTTTTCTGGGTCTGAGACTGAGCCATACGGTTAGCAGCAGAAGGAATGGGAGTGATCTACGAGTCTTGATCTCTAATAAACAACTGCAGTAACTGGGAGTGTGGGTTAAGAGTGTCACATTGAAACCTGAGTCAGTCAATCAGTCAGTGAAGCAGTGAAGACTGAGCACTGTTGTTTTGGCATGGTAACTTTCAGGTTTTTTTTGGGGGGGGGGGGGTTTCAGGTGTAGTATTTCTGTCTTGCCTCTATGTCTTGTCTTTGTTATTTGGGGTCCCCCAGCCTGCTTGTGTTTTTGTCATCGATTGCCTAACTTTGAACGAAGAAATTTTCTTTTATAATATGTGCTTCCTACTTTGATTAATAACAAAATAATTGAAGATTTTTTAAATTTTAATAATTAAAATTCAATTCATAATAATTTCAAGAAAAAATGAATATTATTGGGAATGCATCTTTAATTTCTTAGCATTCTTAAAAAAACAAATTAAGAACAAAAACAAGATCTTGATATAGATATTAGAAATTGCTTCTCTCTTTTTTTTATAATCAAAGCAAAATGAGCTGTAAATTGTTTCCTTTGTTTCAAAAATAAAAATCCAACTTGAACTGAATTTGGCATTGATTAGGATTGATGATTATTATCTTGTTTCCCAATTGTGGTTTTAATGATAATCCCAAATGGGACAAAATTAGTTAAATCTACAAATCAGAAAAGCTCCTATAGTCCCAGCTATACCTTAGTCCCATAGAATAATAAAAACAATACAAATATGATGCACAGGTTTTCAACATACTACAGTATACAAAACTTTTATTAATTTTGCTGTCTCCAGTGCAAACTACTTTAATAGAGTTAAAGAAATGTTTATTTAAAATTGAAAGTTTAATTTAATTAATTAATATTATTATTATTAAAAAAAATAATATTTAATAAATTTAAAATTTAAATCTCGATACTTATAATATTTTTTTATTTATGTATAAAAAAAAAAAGTTTACTAGAGTAAGAGGATAGCTAATGAGTTATGTTTTGATGAAATTTTTTAAATTATATTTAACCCACAATCCAACATTAACAAAATAGGAGTAATAAAAAGTTATAAAGTGAAAAGTTTGATACATTTTTACGTTATTCGGACTTAATTAATTATACTAATTTTTCAAAGAAAATCACATATAAAAAATAGATTGTAAATGTTAATATTTAAATCGTAAATCTGTTAGATGTCATTTTAAAAAAATGATTGTATAATTAATTAAATTAAAATTTGAAATTTTAAAAGTGTTTAAATTACTTTATTTTAATTTAAAATCTCTAACCAAAGTCTTCCACACAACTTTTACTATTATATTAGATATGTTTAAATATGCATACTTGTTTATATATATTTTTAGGATATATTAATTTATACAGCGTAAAACTTTTTAAATTTTACATATTTTTCTAACTCTTAATTTTAATAGATTAAAACGATGAGAAAGACAAATAAAAATAAAAAAAATTGTTTAATCTCATCTATTAGATCTTTTGAAATCAATGGTTAAAAATATGTGTAAATTTTAAAATAATTTACACTACATAAGTTGATCCCTATATATTTTTTATACATATTTATATTTTTATTCAATCATAAATATCTTAGCATTCCCACGTTACATAATTACAATACTATAGTTCAATCAAAATCCAATTAAATAATTAGGCTTTCTTTCATCTTAACAAAGCTTTTTGCAAAATTTTGAATGCTAATTTAATTAGCTGGTCTCCCTTTCCGTCCTCCAAAAAGAAAAAGAAAAACTATAGGTGGAGGAGATAATGCAAGGTGGATTTTTAGTCCTAATTTCAAATAATCTATCTCTTTTATAACCCCCCAAAAAAATCGTTTTATATACAAAAATAATATTATATTTTAAAAATTAATCATTTTAACAAATACTTATCTCCATTATTTTTTTAGTACATAAGAAGGTAAAGACCTCAGAAAGTTTGGAAAAAAATAAATTTGCAATTACTAGATATCGAATCCAAGTCTAATCGGGAAACACCTCCTAAAGAAGGTGGATGAACATTCGGGATAAGCCATATGTTCAATACTTATCCCCCATTATTAGCATTGCCATTTGCCACCAAAGGCAAATGATATTTCAAAGGGATTAGAGAAAAAAAAAATGAAGAATATATATAATTATATTTTTATAGACAAAAAGTAGCTATGCATATGTGTAAATTTGTTGTGACTAATGGCTATTGACATCACAAATTAATTGTTTTATAGTATGATGACGATGTACATTCAAAATTTTTCAAACTTCAAAGTGCAATTAAAAAAGGAAGAAGATTCCCCCTCCCACCTCTTTTTTTTTTGTTAATCTTTTCTTAAAGTAGTAATTAATCTTTTATGCATATGAGAGCCTAGCTATTAAAAAAAAAAATTTTAAGGCACATGCAAATTTAATACTTGAAAATCATTAATTAGAATACCCACGTACTTCACAAGAATGCTTTTGACTATGAGACTGTCATCGATTACATGTAATTTGAAATAGAAATTTTAAAAGCTTTTTATTTGTTTCAATTATTTCATTTTATTTTTTAAAAGAGACATCTCCCTAATCAAAATGCAAATACAGGCAATGCTTTTTGATAGGTTACAATTTTTAATGGGTTACTATGTAGAGTTAAAAAAATTTAAAATTTATTTTGGATTTGGATTATTAGATTTTTCAATTACTCGTACGCTTCTTTACACATATGCATGAAGAATGAATTCCTTCATGCTTTTATAATATCTTAACTTTATTTCTAGCTTAGAATAATTAGTGTCAAGAACCTTCCCTTTTCATAAAAAAAAGAACCTTTTATTATCAAAAGTTGATTTACAACCCTAATCCTGTTTTTTCTTGAGAAGGAATCCTAATTGGCTTCATTAACATATAGACATAAAAGGTTGAATTTGACCTAATAAAGCAAAAATAACAGTTGTTTTTACTTAGCTTTGTTGTCAATATTAAATTAAATGCTAAGCAGCTGGATGGAGGATCAGAGATACCTATCAATCTAAGTATATGTGTTCCATATAATTCCACGTTAGACAATGTGGACTTGATGATTAAGAATCACATAATCAAGAAATCCAATTTGGCAAATGTTGTCACCTTGGATTCTTGTCATTAAGTTTTGATTGGTTGCTTAAGGGAAGTGTTAAATTATAATCCTTACTATAATTATTTCTTAATTATGTATTTCAATCAATTCGCAGTCGTTTCCAAGATTATTAACCACTTCTTCATTTATCTTAAATTTAATGATTATTTTTATGATTTGATATACAAGTCTAAAAAAATTATTAGTTCAAAATTGTTAGGAATTTCATTATTACTTATTAGAACTTTATAATATTTTAATTATAAAACAATTTATAACAAAATATTACCTAACTATTACATGTTGACCCAATTTATTCCAAAACTGAAAGTCCTTTAGGTTGCTATTAAATAAAAAATATAATGATAAAATTTTATAATTTAAAAAATCAAAGATAAATTTGATCTATTCATATAAAATAGAATAACAAATTTATATCTGATCTAAAAGGGATTATGATTTTTCACAGAAACGTGAGTGCTTAAAGACTAATTAAAATTTTGATTAAAATAATGTAAAAAGGTTAGGCAAACGATGCCTGACTTCCTTTTGGGTTTTGGTGTTATATAAATTGTAAGCATAATTTTTCAATCCATCAATAGATTTTAACTCTATCTTCTCCAATTTCTCCAGCGAGTTTGCAAAGAAATAAATCCATATATTTCTCAACTTATATTAATTAATGCTTCACCATTATTATTATTATTATTATTATTATTATTATTATTATTATTATTATTTGTGTCGAAACTATCTATTCTACTACTGGCCACCATTTTTTTTCTTATTTTTTTAAAAATAAGTTATGAGATGGAATTTTATGCAGTTGAAAGATGTTAATCTTAGATGCTCCTATGAAAATGAATTTAGAACTGAATTTAAGATATCATGAATGACACTAATTGAAAATTAAACTGCTAACCACCAGTATTTAAGAAAAATTAAACACTTTTTTCTTGCTTATTTTGCAATGTAAGGAAATAAAATTAATGGCATTAATTTTTGTGAGAAATTCTCAACTTGAAGATAAAATTGATTTGGATGCTTGAAGGAATCTTCCTATCATATCAAAATCTGCGTTTTATGATATGACATATAATTATTACTGCTTTTACTTGAGCAGCTGTCTTCGTGGTTTTGGCCTTTCACCAACCTCTTTATTTATAAAAAATATTAAATTTCTTTTTGCAACACCTGAAACTGGGCCTCTTTCTTTTTTCAACATTGCTATGGCAACAAGATTGTCAATGAACGCTGCCTTTTTTGCTTGATTTCCGGAGGCAATGCGAACAAAGGAATGTTAGTACATTAATTCATAGGCCAAAACTAATGTTTCTTGCAATGATAACTCTCAGAAATTTTGGAGGTTGATGTGTCACTTCACTTTTCAATCAAAATAAATAACGCAAAATGAACAATCTTTTTGACTAATTATTTCATTAAAGCATATTTTAGCTTTCCTGCTTAACAAAATGTTATGCAAAGATCAAACATTTAACAATTTTAAATGGTTTTAGTTTTTTAAATGTACTGTTTTTGTTCACCTTGCACTAACTTTGCTTCTGGGTGACATGACAGGAACAGCTCATTCAATGATGATTGAAGATCATGATTTGACTGGCAAAAGGCCAGCCACCAATAATAGACAACTGAATTGTAGATGATCAACTCAAAACTCAAAACCCTCCACCTTGTGTGTTTGAAGTAATCAATAATATATCAAAATGATGATAACAGATCAAAGTCATCCTCCAGCATATAGCCCATCAAAATGAAAGAAACTTGCATAATATGATAAAATTGCCATGAAAACTGATTAGACAAAGTAATCCATGACAAACCCCACTCCTACTTAAAATTTTGCTATTCATTTGAGAAAAATGAAGTCAAGTACTCAAGTTTCATGGTGATTAACTTACAAATATTAATCAATGAAAGTTAATTGATACTAGTAGGAGTAGCATTGTTGGTGGGCATTGGCAACCAAGTGAGTGCAAATACTATTGAGAATAGTGCATAGGGAAGAGGCGACGAACAGCACTGTGACTGAATTCAGTGAATGACAAATTAATATAGGGTACCTAACTACCTTCACTAGTATTACCGGCCTTTCCCCTGCAAGGTTTCTGTTCGAGTTTAGACATGTCCAATCCTCTTCAGAAAGTTTTGCAATATTGAAAAAAAAAAACCCAAAAAAAAGGAAAAAGAAGAACCAAAAAGAAAGGGCAAGCAAAGCAAGCAACCAAAACCAAATGGACAGCTCTCTTCATTTTGGCCCCCACCCTTTTTTTATAGCGCGCGACTCTCGGGGGGGAGGAGGCTGAGTTATGGGATATGGGTCTCTCTTTGTCTCTCTAACTCTTTTAAAGTATTTGTAATCTTGTAGACTATGCATATATCTGTATAATTTCTCATGGTTTTTGGTTAGACATTCAATGCTTAATTTTGTACTATCATGTGTATATAATTTTTGGTGAAAACTGCAAGATAGATGATGGGAAGGGGGATTGGTGGTCGTCGCCGCCAGCTATTACCTCGTGGCAGAGAGCCAAAGGAGGCCAGGCCATGCCACTTAAACAAAGCTATTTCAGTTGTTGAACGGCCTTTATCTTTTTTTATTCATTTTTGCTCTCTGGTTTTATGTTACATAACTCAAATCACACGTGCTTTGCTTCCAAAATGGTCATAAAAAACAGCATAATCTTCGTCAGATTGAAGCCAGGGCGGGCTGCTGCAATGCAGGGTGGCCCTTTTCACTGTTTACCGTTGAAAATATTATTTCGTACCATTAACAAACAAATATACGGGTATCTTCGATCCCCTTCTGAATCTAATCTTCTTCTTCAATTCCTAAGGTACCACGTTCCCCTTTCTGCTCCCATAACTAAACTATTAAATCACATTATTAGAACAAAACCCAAACATTTTATTTTTCATGAAATTTTTATTCTCAATATACACTTTGGTGGTTGGGAAAAAGTTTTGGAGGTGGATGCATGATGCAGTTGCTATGATTAAAAAATGTAATGTAAAATGCATTCATCTCATTCACATACTCATTTCTTAATTTAGGAACATAACTGAAACATATTAAAATTTTTATAGATTATTATAAAATTTTAAAAACTTATACATTATGTGAGTATAAAAAATAAGTGCATTAGATAACTGTATATAATATTTTTATTAAAAAATTAAATTTGATGAATTATTGGAAAGAGAAGCAATAAATATATATATACATATACTATTATTTTTGGTATGTTTCAATTGTGATTGAGTGGTTGATTTGGTACACCCTAAATCAAAACTTAAAATAAATTAGATATGGAGAATTTGCAAGTGTTGGGAATTAAATATCAACTTTGCAAGAAACCATCTCCTAAAGAAGTTAAATGAACCATTTGAATTAAATTCAAATTTGGGCAGTTGAGATTTGAATGCAAATTAATTGTTCTATGGCCTAACCCACTTATGGAATATTAAAATAGATAGCAAAAACAAAATGACATTGCATTGTTCCACATTTAGTAGACATAAAAGCATGATAGATTTGCTAGCATATGAATATATAAAATAATAAGAAAAATATTTGAAGAAAATTTTCTTCATCAGTTGTTGCTTTGTGCTCTCCAAAAGACAGCATTAGGGGAAAAAAAAAGCCAAGAAAAACAATATGATCTTGACCTTTTCTTCTTCTATTTCTTCATTTTGTAGATATGGAAAAAAAAATGAAAACAAAAATTCCATTGAAAGCAAGTTTTAGGTTGTTAGAATGATCTTGACTCATTGTACCATCTTTAATTTGTTGTATTTTGTGTACGTCCATTCAAAAGGTTACGTATCCCTCTCTAAAAACAGCTTAAAATTAATTAAAGACAAATTACAATTGAAAATGCCTTCACTTGGGGTTTCCTGCAGGCACTGTGGCTTAATATAGTTGATAGCTAGTGCTAATACATCCTTTTCGGGTTACTCTATGTATATAAATCCCCTTCCAAAATAAATACCTGTAAAAGGTACTGAATACAACAATAAAAAGATTTTTTTGGTTGCCCTAATAACTTTTGCATTAAAAAAATAGCTTGGTTTTGAACCAATCTTGTTGTAGCTGTAATTATAACAAAATAGATGGATGGAATTGCATGATTGAAGATTTTGCTTGTAAATTTTAAATTAGATTTTTATTGTCAGTAATTTTTTTAATAGATAATTCATAAATTTAATGTAAATTTACAATATAACTTAATTTTGAAATAAGATAAATTTTTTAGCGTTGAAAAATTTTATAATTACAATAAAATAGTTTTAACATATATTTTAATCAACAATTCAACTAACTTGAACTTAACACTTAGAGCAAGAGGTTCTACAGTTTCATGCTCTTCCCAACTTGTCGTCACCTAAAAAAAGACTTGCTGACAAAAGAATAATTCCATGCCGAAATGATTAAAGTTTAAGCGACAAATGTTGATAAACTTCATCAACATTGTCTTCGAAAGAACCTACCTATTTTTTTTAATGGTTGACAATAATTTAAAATTAGAAAAAAATCTTAAAAATATTAATGTTACAAATGATTTTTAAACTATATAAAATATTCAACTTACCATCTAAATTTTAAAAATCTTTTTTAAATTATAAATTTATTAATAAATATGATATATAAAAATTTTAAATTCATCATATATTATAATTTAAAATTAATTATTTTAAAAATATTTATTATATTAATTAATAAATTTATAATTTAAATATCAAATTAAAAAAATTTTAAATTTAAATATAATACTAAATATTTTACTGTAATTTAAAATCATCAACCTTATTAATTTTTTAAAATATTTGACACGGGTGAAAAGGTACGGTGTGGTCTCTATTTGCTGTGTTGTGAGCGATAGATGGTGTCACGGATTCAGTTTTGTTACCATTAAGCGTCAGTAAAAAGAATAGCATAGCATTCCCTCAATCTTCGAATTATATTTTATGTAAGTATTTTTTTTATTATTACTATATATGACAAAATTTGAAATCTCTCATAGCAGCTTTTAGAAATTCTTAGATATAATAATAATAATAATAATAATGATAATAATACATGTAAGCCTACATTTAGACTCGTTTCGACCAACTCCCTTCCAAAAATTCGATCTACAACATGATCACATCCAAAAAAACATTGTTACAGCTTGGATTAAAAATATAAAACTTTAACTATAAAATAACCCTTTAACCTGATTGATGTGATATGTTTCCTTTAAGTAAAAGAATCACTACTAGATACAACTTTACAGACATTGATGAATTCTTAATTGAGTGAACAGTTTTCCCCTCGATCCTTTCAGTATAAAAACAAGCAACGAGAGGGAAGGATTGTCAAAACGATGAAAGGAAAAAAAAAAAAACCAAAAAGCAACTATAATATTTGAGTGAAAAAATTGGTACGTCCGTGAGAAGGAAGTGCAATAATAAATACTTTAAAGGAGAGAGAAAAAGGAGAGAAAGAAAAGAAAAAAAAAAGGAAAGGAAACGGAAGAAAAATCTACTAATCCGATGGCCTTGTCTCTTTGCCTTTATTAATTTCCAAATATTTCTTTTTTATTTTCAACAAAGAGCGTCTTGTCAACCACCCAACGCCACGCAGTCGCTTCCCGGTTCCGGCCTCAGCTCACCCTTTCTTTCCTGTCCTTACTAGCTCAGCCTTTGTCAGATCACCTCAAAATTCTTAGTGTGTCTCTTTTTTTTTTCGAATTTATTTTTTTGGGTTTCCCTTTTTTGTTCTTCTCTTAACATGTGCAAGTCTTGGTGCAATTTCACTTCAAGGCCTCCTTTACATAAAAACTGCAAAGAATTTCAATATTTTCCCATTAATCCAAAGTTCAAGACTACTCGATTTGATATGAAAACGAAAACTTGTTGCAGTAAATGATAAGTAGGTGTATAGCTATATTCTTTAGGGTTTCTATTCCTTTAGACTACTTTCTTTAGGGTTTTTACGTTTTGTGTGTCTTTGCTTTCTAGCAAGAGAATTTTTGGTTTGGGTTTGTTGAAAAAAAGGAAAAAAAAAGATAATGGAAGAATATAATCAGCTAAACGAGAATAGTACACCAAGGGGAAATTTCTTATACGCATCCCCGGTTCTTGCACCAAATTCTTCTCCATATGGGAGGGCAAGTAGCGGTTCTAATGTGAGTAATCGGCAGAACCAGATGCCTTTAACCTCCTTTCACCTTCAATCGAGCGAGTGCTATCAATCCGAGACACACCCAATTGTGAAAACTGAAGCTAGCACCTCACAACATGGCCAAAAATTTCACTACCCTTTTTTGAGAGGGCATCAAGCAATTCATCAGCAACAAGAAGGGAACGAAAGCACCAGTGAAGTTGAAGCTATCAAAGCCAAGATCATTGCACATCCTCAGTACTCTAACCTCTTGGAAGCTTACATGGATTGCCAAAAGGTAGGTTAACCACAAAAGAAGTATATATTCGATGAAGAGAAAACTTGCTTCTAGCTCAAGAGAATTCGATTAACTCATTTAACTATATTGTCATATAGGTAGGAGCTCCGCCTGAAGTAGTAGCCCGGCTAGTAGCGGCTCGACAAGAGTTTGAGGCAAGGCAGCGATCTTCAGTGACATCGAGAGACTACTCAAAAGATCCGGAACTCGATCAGTTTATGGTGATTTTCTTTCTCTTTACCCTACTGAAAATCTCGTTCCTTTGTTTGTCAAGAACCTTCTTCTCTTTGGCTTCTGATCACTTTTGGGGGTTTAAAGACAACTCCTTGTTCGGTTCAGTACTTTTTTTCTGACTCACAAAATTGTGGATCCACAAACCCAGGAAGCTTACTATGACATGTTGGTGAAATATCGAGCGGAACTATCGAGGCCTATACAAGAAGCATTGGATTTCATGCGGAGGATCGAAGCTCAACTTAACATGCTCAGCAATGGTCCCGTGCGGATCTTTAATTCTGGTACCTTTCTTTTTTCTTTCAATTTCCCGCATGCTTTAGTATCTATTCACTCACTTCATGAAGATGATTATTTGGCCCTTTGCTTACCTTTGCCTAATGTCTAGCCTGGAAAAGAAACAGGAGAATGGAACAAAAATTATATCGACGTTTGCGGAAATGGGATTAACTATGCCATTTTTGTACTGTCACGACATTTGCTAGGCTTCCTTTGGAAATTGTAGACCTGAGTCTATATTTCTCTCATTCATTCATTTACCATTGCTTCTCCCTCTATCCCAGTGAAGGAAAATAAATATAACTTTGACCCAAATCACGCCTTCCAATAATAAAGAAGAAAAAAAACCCACAAAAAATAGATCCATAAAAACGGAGAAGAAAACCCAAGACACCCCAACTTTGAAGAAAAACAGCTACACTATGTATTTATTTATTTAATTGGGAAAAACCCTAGCTAATCACGAGTCTATGGTAAATTTGATTGCAATGGCTTAACTTAAACAAATCTATCTATTTTTGAAAAGAACAAAGACAAAACATGCTCGGTTTTATGCTATCGTTGGCAATAGACAACAATAATGATAAAAAAAAATCAGAACTTGGCTTTTCTCTAATGGGGTTGCCTTTTCTTTTATATTCTAATCGATCTGACAAAGCCATTCCTTATTTTAGAGTTTGTTTGTTTTTCTTTCCCAAAATCTGGATAGTGTATTCTATTTAGTTGTGCTAAATCTGATTATGGGTTTTTGTACATAAATAATATAACTCGAGAGATGGATGTTATCATTATTGTCGTCTTTTCCCGAGTTATTCTTCGTTTAAAACAATAGTTTTTACTTTTTCCCAGAAAAAAATTTATAAAGGCTAAGAAAATTGGAGAACATAGGATGCTGTTCAAATCAGTGCTAGCTTATGTAACCTGTACGGCTTTGGCAGAAAAATTATATTTTTATTGGTAGTCTTTATTTCTGTTGGGTTTTGTCACTCACAGTTGAGGCCTTTTCTTTTGTCACTCACTGCTGATTAAATTAAATCGGCTTCATTACTAGTGTGAAACTTGGGTAGAACTTTCTTTTTGGCTTTTGTTTGTCTTTGGGGGAAGGGAGGGAGGATTCTGATTTCAATCTCAATCAGATTACTATGATACAAAGCAATTGATTTTGGTGAGAGAATCTCACTCAGAATGGCGCACAAGAGATCTCCATTTATGGTAAAATTGGTGTCCACTTTTGTTAATGAATTAAGATTATAGTCTATATGAGCATTGTTAATTGCCTAATAATTGTTTTTTAATTGTTGATCGTTGAAGACAGGTATGAATGTGTGCTGATTTTAGATGGGTAGTCTTGTTTTTTCTCTGAATTTTTAGTTTTAGTATATATATGGTCTTTAAACATTTTTCTGTCTTACACTCCAGATGCATATTTTCTTGGTTAATCTTTATTATGACAATTTGCAAATCTTTTGGCATATTAGTTGTCAAACTGATGTTTTGAGATTATGTTTGTTAGTGCCAGATTTTGTTTGGTAAATGCTTTCAGACTCTTTGTTGGCCCAACTTGGGAAACCTGAAATGCGACATGGATGGGAAAGTACTACTAACATTTCTATATATTTGCATGATATCTTTGATCCTTTCACACCCTTGACTATTGGAATTTGAGTTTGGATGCTGTCAGTGGTGTTAAAGCTGATATGATTTTGAACAATTTACATATGAAGTGATTAGAAATTTGATGTGAATTCTGAACTTTATGTGTCTACATGGATGAAAATGAGTATTTAGTAAGTAGAATATTGCTATCTTAATCATATTTTTTTTGTCATTTTTGGTAAATTCGGCTTTTTTATATTGGACTCTTTTCTTGCATTCTTATTAAGTCAGTCATAAGTTTCCACTTGTATGTATGATAAAATGGGAAATGATGGTTGCCCATTCCAATGAACGCAATTAGAACCGGATGTTATTCTAACCATAAGGCAGTGAAGGTGGAAGGATTAATGGTTGAGCGGTTCCTTGACTATTGATGCCTCTTGACCTGGATATGAATGCCCAAGTTCTGGCTTAAGCCATTCGCTACTAAGGGCTAAATTTATGAGATAACTGTTGGCTTACTTTCCTTGCGCTAATGGGAGCAATTATACATGCTTAGAATGGTGAGAGTACGTCGTCATCTAAAGAATAGGGTGGCCTTGGACGAAAGTTGTGGGTTGGTTAATTAAGATATTATCTAGCTCTTTCACTAACACCACTCATAAACCTTCCTCACTTTCTTCTCCCTGGAAATGTCAGATGGGTTCTTTATTAAGTTTACTGTTGTAGCTACTTGGACAGTTTCACTTCACTATAAGTTTGGTGAGCTATAATCTTAATTGGTCAACATTCACTTACTTGAATAGGAAATGCATTCATTCTCCTTTACCATCTTTCCGCTATCCTAAGGTCTGTCTGACATATCTATTTATGGATCCTGACCTTTGTGCAAATTGATTTACTGTTGATTTGCATGTGCCATCTCTCTAGCTGCTATCTTTGCTTGGACTTTTGTTTGAATTGATCACTATCCTTATCCGAAGATCTAGGAAAATGAAGTAAAAGAGGCGATGAATTTTAACTGATGGAATTTATTTCTGAGAAATAGCTTTTAGACTTCTTTACCCTAATTCAAAAGGATGGAGGCTAGTTGATATAAGTTGATATTACCTATTCTTGTTTAAGACATGTTAAGTGTCCTTTAGATTTGAATTCTCACTCACTTTTGTAAAATACTCTATATCAAGTATATATTGCACTGATTCTTTGAATTCGATGATGAAGTTTGTGAAGATAGTTGTAATCTGACAGAGAATATTGCTGCTGTGAAAATTCCCTGCACTGTCTATTTGGTTATCTAGTCAAGTGTTTATTTTTAAGTCGATGTACTCGTATTAAAAATTGAACAGATGAGAAGTGTGAAGGTGTTGGTTCATCTGAGGAGGATCAAGACAATAGTGGTGGAGAAACCGAACTACCTGAAATTGATCCACGTGCTGAAGATCGAGAACTGAAGAACCACCTATTGAGGAAATATAGTGGTTACTTAAGTAGTCTCAAGCAAGAACTCTCCAAGAAAAAGAAGAAAGGGAAACTACCCAAAGAAGCTAGACAGAAATTGCTTAGTTGGTGGGAGTTACACTACAAATGGCCATACCCTTCGGTATGTGTCTGTATATTCTCTTTTGAGTTAAATTATTGTCGTTCTACTACCTGCTATAAATTGGTATGCTATGGGAATTTCCACTTGATTATTAGTCTTTTCTTGGCATGCTAAAATTCCCAGTGCTAATCCCTCAGGAGACAGAGAAGGTGGCATTGGCTGAATCGACAGGTTTGGACCAGAAACAAATCAATAATTGGTTCATAAATCAAAGGAAGCGTCACTGGAAACCTTCGGAAGACATGCAATTCATGGTGATGGATGGTCTGCATCCACAGAATGCAGCACTATATATGGATGGTCACTACATGGGTGATGGTCCTTACCGGTTGGGGCCGTGATAATGCGCAATATAGCATTAGAGATTACCTGCCTCTGCAGGAATATATATATGTGAGTGTTTTAATTAGTTACATTGGAGCCATAGTATATGAGAACTATTAGTATTCGCATGTTCTTTTTTCTTTTGATAGAAATCAGCAATTCCCTACAACAAAATCTAGTATCTCTGAATAACAAACATCCTTATAGTTTTGTGCATGCCTGCTCATTGTGATGATCATTGAGGATGGGGATTTTAATTGTTTTCATTGTACCACTAGCACGGATTCAGGATGTTTGACATTGTTTCCTATGTTAGAAGGTATATGTATGCTGTTGCGCTTTGTAACTTTATTGCTGTCTGAAAGTGAAGGGTATTTAAGGAGCTAGTGCCGCAAGAGAGATGTAATCGTGTAATCTAAAGCTCTACTACTTGTTTAAGTGTATATAGCAAGAAAGTAAGTACGGATCAGTTAATGAATAGTTGCAATACTTAGAGATCTTCTCTCCTGAATATTCAACTCATGTAGCCTGGCCATCATGTATAATCCAAATGTTAGCTTCCTCTTTTTATCTCTCATATTCATATCTTGATGGATGGTTATATTAATCGGCAGCGAATGCAAGTATATATAGGAGCTTAATCTTTGTCCTTTGGTACTCAATGTCATTGGTCGTTGTTTGTTTGTAATTAAGGATATGATTTGAGAGTGATAATGGCAGTTTGACATGCGTCTCTCTGGAATTGTTTAAGCATATGGTGATCATTGATTATTTGAAGGATATGAAGTGATTGATATGCTGGCAGTACAGCCCATGATGATTTCACTCTTTTTTTATGTCCTTAACCAACAGCATCTAATTTATTCTTCCTTTTTTGTTTACGTAGATAGAGTAAGAAAGAACAAAAAAGAAAGGATGAACATAAACAACTAGACTAACGGAGATAAAGCATCAACTTGGGTTCCATTAAAACATATTTCTAAGTAACCGTAATGAATCTTTTCTGCACCCTGGTTCTTCTTTCGAAGAGGTTTTCAGAGAACGTGAGAAAGTAAAACGTCTTGAATATACGAAGATCCTGGGCCAAATATAAAGGCCCTTGAAAACTAGGTTCGGCTTCATTTCTCAACCAAGCTAGCCCACTTTGAGCTATACTAAATGTCGTTGTCACCTTTTTTTTTTTTGTTTTTTCAATTAGGGATTTATTTAAAGTATTCAATTGTTGTTTTCTTTGAAATGTTGAATGTGTTGTTGGTAAGTAGAGTGGGTTGGGTGAGGGTGGGATTTAATATGATATTTTAGCATGTAAGTTTAAGTTTGATTTAATTTTTTGGACTTTATTTTTCGTCTAAGTTTATTTTTACAGGTAATAATAAAGTTTAAATTTATCCAAGGTATTAGTATTTAAAATTTAAAAAAAATAAGTTTTTTATAAATTATTAATTTAATAAATTTTAATTAAATTTATGAGTTATTTTAACTTAGATTCAATTTAATTTTGTTAAATGTAATTTAAAATTGAATAATTATTTTAATGTTTTGTACACAAAAATTTTGAGCTTTATCTTATTGTAAGTAATAAAATAAATAAATTTTATTTTATTATAATAAAAATATATTTTTTAATTTTTTAGCTCAGTCGGTCGAGCTTGAGTCTTATACAGCAAAACTCAAGCTCAGTTTTAGTTTTTGGTTAAATTTTATTTATTTATCCAAACTTTATTAATGGATTTAATATTCATATTTAAATCTTTTAAAATTTCGGATGAATTTTAAGATTTGGACGGATCGTTCAATTCGTGAATAAGTCTATTGGTAAAAAATTAAAATTAAAATTTTAATATTTAAAATTTAATTTATGCACTATGAATTGATTCCGTCAAAATAAATAAATAAATCTGAATTGTCATGTCAACCAAAGAAGTAAAGATAATGCAAAAAGTTTTGGCATGGCAATAAGTCGCAAGAAGCATTTTTATATTCTCAAATTCGATTCCATGTTGATTTATTTTATTCATTTACTGAATTGCGTCATGGCCTTTATGTCTTTCACAATTTTAAATCCAAAAAGTGTGAAAACATTCCATTAATTCCATATATCTTTAAAATAAATCACATTATTTAACGAATTTCAAATGGCTTTAGACTTTTAGATGCCTATCGACCGCAAAAATTGGATGGACGCCCATCGATAGACCTATACTTGGCCCGTGATATCTGAACATTATTTAATTTAATAAACATATTTTATTAAATTTAATTTTAAAATATTAAAACATTAATATAAAATAGCAAATTATCAAGCACATGATTATCGATCTAATCGTCTTCCTTATATCTTAATTATTTTAGTTTAGATGTTGCTTTCCATCTCTCTCTTTCTCTTATTCGCACATCATTTAATTTTAGAACTTTTTTATAAACATTATCTTATCTTCTAATCTCTAACATTTCTTTCTGATTTTCTTTATCATATAAAATGTATGTTTGTCAGCCTGCATCACCGCTTAGTCATGAAATTAATGATTAATGAATAATTCTAATATCGCATTGATATTATGTCATTTATCTTGATTTTTTTTTATAAAAATTATATATTTATCTTCTATTTTCATGGCACCCTTTATATATGATCCAAAAGTATATTTAACTTAAAGAGCAAAATACAGAATTAATCATTTGATTATGGTTTTATTTTTAAAATGGTTATTTACCACTAAAATTTGAATAAGTATTTTTTATCATCCAATCTTTAATTTTTAACTATATACTAAAATGATAATGCCGCGTCAATTGTTATATATTACGTGACATTATTATATCATTTGATATTTTATGTGATATTGTTAACATGATATTATAAATTTTAGAAAAAAATAAATTTTGCTAATGTGATATTATCACATGAAACTTAATAGCTAATATGTCATCATAATATCAACACGTCATTAGAAACTAATAGTTAAATGATGAAAAAATTTACTCAAAATTTAGTGATTAAATTAAATTTTTTAATAATTTAGTGACTATTTTAAAAATATAATCATAATTAAGTGATTAATGATATAATTTATCCTTAATTTAATCAGTGTTGGGTGCTTTTCTTATTTAAAAATTTAAAGAGTTAATGTTATGATCCTCTATTATTGAATAGGGGATAGAGATGGGAGATAGAGATGGGAATGATAGGGGTTTGAACTCAAATCTTACATATGATCCTAAGACTTTAATTATTAAACCAAAAAGTTGAAAATAAAATAAAGGGGCATTTGAATAATTAAACTCGGGACCTCTCTATTTTGATATATATATATATATATATATATATATAGATAGAGAGAGAGATAGATCAATTTATATAAAAAAAATTATATTTTTTTAATCATTGATTTTAATAAATCAAAATGATATGATTAATCTATTTTTTTCTTCTGATTCTCTCATTCATTAAATTTATTAAAATTAATAATTAAAAAAGTTATAAAACTTTTTAGTTAAAGTTTTACATTGATATAATTTGATCCCTTGCTACATATATATGAGAAGAGATTAACTTATACTAAAGTAAAACTAAAAAATTTTAATTTTAATAAATTTAAGAATGAGATAAAAATAGAGTAAAGACAATGGCTTATAATTAGCTTACAAGATTTGAAACGTGAAAGTCATTTTCAAGCGTTGCCGTCCTGCCAGTGAGCTGACAGGACTCAAGAACTGTATTGGACTGGAAATTTAGACTTTGAAAAGAAGGATTAACCTAATCATGTGAACGTGGAAATCCAATGGTAATCACATTAATTAAAAAACAAAGATTTCAAATCCAACTTATCTTTCTCTTAATCTAAACCACAATAAAAAGGTTTACTTTTTTGAGCAAAAGTGGACGTCCTTGCAGTCTTCTATGTTTCCCTTTCTTGGTCATTAAGCAACTTAAGGCAATTTCTATTGAGTTGCCTTTCGACCAAACCAAAACATGAATTTCTTCCAGACCAAAGGTTACCTATAGTAAAGATAAACTTTATCCAATTGGGGGAGGGAAGACCTGAAATAAGACATGATATTGCCTGTGCCAAGTCTGGAATTATATGCTGGATATCAATGGCAGAATTCAACAGATAATATGTAAGGCAAAACAATCAAGAAGAAAAAAGAATAGAAAAAAATGACACAGAATATATAACAATTAAAGAAAATACCAGCCAATAAATTTAACTAGTGCAATTATGATATAAATTACAGCCCCATATAATCTGTTGAAAAGGAAATAATATTTCTCCATTTCTCTATGCTTCTTACAATATGGCCTAACTTCACTAAATGAATCAAAATCAGTAAGGGTAGTAACTAATTAATTTTTCACGCAGATAATGAGAAGATCAAGACCTTCTCAGCTAGCCTTTTCTAAGTATGTACAAATATTTAATTTATACACAAATATAGATATAGATATAAGTCTAGTAAGATTTAATTACTCCATACAGATAAATATTTGACACATAAGCCTAGAACAAAACTAGCACTGTTCTATGGCGTCAACAAGTTGCCTAGCAGGCTGCAGATGGGTGAGAGAAGGGATTGAAGAAGTGAGATTTCTGACCAATTGTAAAAGGGATTGATGTTGAAGGGCCTTCACCCCCATTGGCAACCCTTTCACAGGAAGGGCACATAGTGAGGGTTGCTGCAGGCAGCTTCATATAATAGGATGATGTTAGTTTCAATGATTTAAGCTCTTGTAGTTCCTTCTGCAGCCTCTTGTTCTCTTCTGTTAGTGTTTCACAACATTTCTTCAGTAACTCACAATCTACTTCAGTCTGTTTCAGCTTTGTCCTGTACAAAAAGAGAACAAAAAATAAGGGAAAAAAAATTCATTCATGAAAAAGAACAAAAACTAAATACCCGATGTAAACCTGGCTCTCCTATTTTGGAACCATACTTCCACTTGCCGTGGCCTTAGATTCAGCTGCTGTGCTAAAGCTTGCTTCTGTTTCTGTTAACCCAAGAAAGAAGTAAAACCAAATAAGAGAATAGAATTCATATAAATCTTTTAAGGTTATATGCAGTTATAAGTGCATAAACATTGAATAGAATAAAGAAAAAGAAAGATGGTGTACAGGATTGAGAGTGCTGTGTTCTTTGAAGCTGTCTTCTAAAATTGCAGATTGTTCTTTGCTAAGCCTAAGTTTCTTTCTGGGGCTGCCTTCATCATCTTCATCACTGACCCTTGAAGAGACTCTCTCCAATTCTACCTCTTCGCCACCAAAATCTCTCTCCCTCTTGACGCTAGAGTTAGAAAATGAAGATACTGCACTAAGAGAAGAGGCTTGTTGGTGCAAATCAATCGACTCGCCGTGTACTTTACTAGCACCAATCTTAGTAGCAGATTGATATATTTCATCTGATGGACCTAACGTAAGAAATGGGAAAAAGTGGTCGTGTTTCAGGAACAATTTCTTCTGCTTTTGTTGATGATCGGACTGCGAAAAGTTTTCTTGCTTAATGAGGCAGCCTAGACCAAGACCAAGGCCAGTGTTACAAATATCATCAAATCCCATTGTGGTTAAAACTAAATGTTTCTCAAAGCTGCTGAACTAGCACAGAATCTTGATGCTAAGGAGGCAAAAAAAGGGTGTTCTTAGAGAGAAATGGAGGAGGTGGAGAGGTGTTATGAGGGGACTTATGGAGGGAAGCGGGGACATGGAACGAATTATTAATCTAAAGGAAATGAGTAGACTAACGAATCCGGTTGTGAATGATGAAAATTCCCATCTCTCTTTGTCCTCATAGGTTGACCATTCAGAGCAAAACTCCCTAATTTCTCTCACTTTGTCCCTCCAAGAGCCAAGAATACAGTGTATAAAGTTCATAGAATGGATTACATACGTGGAACCACATGGAAAGTAGAGATGTACACAAGAGCACATAAAAGAGAATAATTCGATCTTTTTACTTTTTTTTTTGGACTTTTCTTTTGATTTTCCACTTTAAATCCACACCTTTTGACCCTTTGATTATAAAGTAAACTTGTTTTAAAACTCTGAGTGATCGAGTATCCACAATTACAACTTTGGGTATAAATCAAAATTATAGCAAGAATTCTGTCTATAAATCACTTTCTTTTCAATGTTAACACCAAAGGGTGGTGATTAATTAATGGGAGGGGTCAGATAGCTAAACAGTTATTGTCAATTACAGGCAATGATGTTGATTTTAGTGAGGTAAATAGAGGAGACAACATTTCATAATAGAATTAAATAGAGACTCATCATTAGCTCTGTGTTTTTATATGTATACCTAGTTGCACACCACCAAAGTGTCCCCCACTATTACATGCCTTGCCTTACTTCTCTAACACGATATAGACTCTCGTAAACTTGACCAAATTCTAAATATTCTTGCAGCATATCACCTTAATTTGATTCAAACCAGAGGACATAAGCAGGCAACTTGGGATTATAAGAAAAATGAAATTGAACCTACCTATAAAACCAATAGAGAAGTTTATGATTATTGCAAAGTGGTCAAACTCAAACAAAGCTTTGCCAGAAATGAATAGTGATTATCGCTGGTATATTGTGGGTTGTACTCATTAGATAAAATCAATACAGGAAAAAATGGATTACTGATAACCATGTTTCTTCAACAATTCCACTGTTTTCCCTCCTAGTGCTGTGAACTCTCCATTTTATTATATGTAACTTTTTTGGGTTTTTTTTAATAATTAAGGTTGTTTACAATTAAATCAAATCACTTATTAAGAGTTTAATATTCTATCAACACGTCGTATGATTATCAGTAGCTTTTTTTCTTTATATCCCACACATGTTTAAATAATTTTCAATAATCAATATGATGGGGGGAAAATATTTTGCACCATTATTAGTTGCATTGAGAAAATTATTTGTAGAGAATAGAGGACATGACCTACCACTTTCACACAATATTTGAAGGAAGAGAAAGAAAGAGATGTGCACCGTATATAAGGATGTCAATGGTAATCTTGGGGCCTCTCTACATCAAATCATTGTACATTTGGTATGGAAGGGTCATAAATTTCAAAGATGATATAATATACCCGAATATAATTCCTTAGCACAAACTTGCTATTAAAAGTTGATGTTGAGTCCCGAAGTAATCCATGTAATTTTCATATATATATATATATATATATATATATATATATATTCTCAAACTCAAAATATAATATTATATTATAGTGATAAAATTAATCACGGTTCACAAATAATAGTACCATATTCTTTCATATTCAAGATGTAATTAATGATGTGAAAATTTCTTTTTAATAAGCTTTTTCATATATGAAATGAATATATGAAATAATGAGCGATTTGGAGAGATAGAGGATGCAAGGATTATAGGGAATATATTACATCAAATTCTGATACCATTTTCTCTTTAATCTTATCACCAAGTGGTTAGGTATTAAAAAAAGGTTAGGCACTAAACTATGTAGGTTTTTCCCCAACCCCATTAATATATGAATTTTGCGCAAGTTAAAAAAAGGAAAAATTGATTAAATGATGTTAATCTCGCAAATTAATAACGTGTTGGATTTGTTTCTCCCATATATATTAGGAGTTTTAGAATTGTCATAGAAATCTATTGAATAAAACTTATAATTAATGGAATTTGGGAGATACAACTATATATCATGTGATCTTATCTAAAGTGTAGTAAGTTTTTTTTACAAAGGAACACCTTTTTTTGAATTAAAAAGTTATCTATATTCACACATAGAAGAATATATAAACTCATAAAATTTCGATAGCATCTTTTTTCTTGCAATGAACAGAGAGTAATATATAGGTGATGATGAAAGGATATAGCGATCTATATGGTAGGGTTAATCCACCGACGAATCTATAAGTTCATCGCATCCATTTGTGGGTCATTAGGAGAAATTTTTTCATTGATGAAACATCTAATCGTCGAATATATTATAAAGTGAATATGCAGGAGAGCTTTTTTAATAGTGAATGTAGAGCATGGACGTCAAAAGTATATATATAAATATATATATATATATATATATATATATTCTGATCTTTAGGACATGAAAAGGTATTTTAGCATGCGTTAAGATATAGAATTATCCAAGCCTTCATAACCAAGTTTTTGTCCTAGTTAGTGCCGGATAGAGAGACATCATGACTTTGAAACAATGGCGGAATATTAATTCGGAATAATTAACTAATACTTTTTTGTTCATAATAAAATAATACTTTTTAAGCAAACATTTAACCAAAACGTCAAAGGAAAGGAGAAAAAAGGATAGCTTAAAAACAAAGGATGCTTAGTATATGTAGCACTACTTTTGTGTTTCGTTCACACATGACACGAGAGCACAAATAGGGCAGATTCTTTCTATTTTATTCATTTTTTCCTTGGGGGAATCAACGTGTCAGGAGGAGAGGAACGACACGTAGGATTGGCAGTAACAGATAGACAAGTTGTACCCCGCAAATGATTTGGCAAGATGGAGCATTCGATTCTAAAAGGATATGATGATTGTGGGAGCAAAAAGAAGTAGTTAAGCAATGATAGAAGGGAAGGAGGATCGAGAAAGTTGGGGTGCGGGTGCGGGTGGTGTTAGAGATAAGGTTTCAGATGCGTTCCGGCCTTTAAGGCTTAGCCGACCAGTGGTAGTGAAGAATTGTGCTCTTTGTTTGGCTTTTCTTCCCCATACCAACTGTCCATTTCAAAGAAGCCATCACTTTTGTCTGCATTTCTACTGCAACTTGTTTTATTGATTGTAATCTACGTTATCACTTAAGCATTATTATTGACATCTAAACTTTTTCACTTATATTTAAATTAAGAGATCAAGATTGATCATTGATGCATGACATACACATGAAAACAGCTCTTTTTAATGTTCATGATAGGCTTTCTAAATTTGTTACATGATAAGTTTTTTTCAATATCTTCTTATACGTGATGAGAATCTATTAAAATAATATTATTTTATATTTAATAAATATATAATTTTTAAAATTTTATATTTAAATTAAATCTTTTTATTTACAGTGAATTGATTTTAAAATTAAATATTTAACAGTTGCTACTCTAAATTAAAAAGCATTAGCACAAAGGATTATTGTATCTTAAAAAAATGATAATATTAAAAGATTAAAATTCTAGAAAACTCACATTTTTATATTTGCATTCATGTATAAAAAGATTAATCATTAGTATTAATTTATTATTTGAATTAATCATCTTGCCTACCAATTAAGTAGTGACATGATAATAGTGTCAACACCATTACAAAGAAACTTAATATAATTGAAGAGTTTATATATTAAATGTTAATTGAGTTTTTGGTGTTAAGGATAATTAAATAAGAAATTTAAAATGTTAGTACATTTTTGTTTTATGGGTAACGTGACATTGGATGTTATTTATAAAAGTGTTTCTTGTTTTATTTTGAACTAATTTTCTCTTCTGACAATATACACTTCCTCGCATTAAAAATTTTATTTTCGAAAATGTTCCCATAATTATCGAACCAAGGTTGATAAGAAAATATGGATTCTTCTCTTTGTAAATTGGACTAATACTTTGTGTATTATTTATAGGAGTTTGATGACAGGTATTTATGGAACAAGTTGGTAATGGGACAAAAGAAGCCTAGCTATAGTCAGGGCAACACAAGTATAATCCTTATGGACTTCCATTAGAGGAGAGCATGATGATCAATGTACCGACTTTCCCAAGGCAATTGTCGGCCTACCCCACTTAGCTTGTCCCGATCTTTTCTCTTTTCCCTTGCTATTTTTCTGGGACTCGACTTTCAATTACAACCATATCATGCTTGCGTGGCCCTTCAAATATCTCTTTCTCGTGGAGTTAGTTTTCAAAACTTAAGAGTCCAGAGGATCCCACTTTACCAACCTCTCCATTTTTATTGTTTCCGGTGATTTTTATAAAAGAAAATGAGAACTTTGTCTTTTGGGTACTTGTTAGAGCTATATTTGAACTATGAACAATCTTTAAGAGGAGGATTCAAATTTAAGCTGGTGACAATATTTCATTTATAATTATTTAATTATAGTAAAAATTTATTATTTATAAATATAAATTTTATATAAAATTTTGATAGATTTTACATAACTTAAAATTATAATTATAAATAAAATGCTTTCTAAACCGAGATGTTTTCTTTTATTGTCATCTATGTTCAAAGAAACTGTAAGAAAAAAAAAATTGCAGCAACTAGATTTAAGGAAATAAAGTTATTGGAAGGTGGCCCGAGTACATCGGAGAAATAACGTTCTTCTGCATATGGGTTGTCTGAAGCTCCGGCCTCTCTCGCACTGGCACATTAGGATGTCGACACTCGACACCGACAGGCTTTGCACTTATGGGCTATATCTACTCTAAAATTGAAGTTCAATGTAATGGCCGACACTGACAAGCTTTATACTTATGGGCTATGGCTACTCCAAAATTGAGGTCCAATGGGATGGCATTTGGCCCATCATTCGGCACTCACAAAGTGACAAGCTTTCTTTTCTTCCCCTCAAAATATATATATTCAATTCATATGTGTTGCAAGAGGCAAGCCCAAGGGAATAAGACTATAGTTCAACTTGTTCAATGAGTTTCACCTTAAATCAAATATTGAAGGCCCGAAAGCTAAGCTCATTAAATCCATGTTAAAAAAGGACTAAGCCCAAGTTTACCACAGGCTTGACATGGGTCTAATTGTTGATTGGCTAGGTAAAGGCGTCTCTGGGGTCCACTGCCATATTTGACCGCACACAGAAACGAAACGATCATCTCAACCCAGCCGTGGACCTCTGGTTTTCGATATTCATGACACGCGGATACTTTATAGAAAAGGAAAAAAAAAAGTGGGCGGTTTTTGTTCGACTCAATGCCTTTTAAAGCAGGCCAAGGGAAAAGAATCAAGCTAGAAACAATTAAGCCGGTGGAGGAAAGGACAGGGAGGAGGAACAAAGAAAGATGTGTTACGAAGTGAAGTGCTCAACATGCGGGAAAACAACATGGGGAGGCTGCGGAAGACATGTTCCATCTGTCTATAAGCGCGTGCCTGAAGCCCAGCGCTGCCAATGCCGAGACTGGCCTGGGGTCAACTCTTCTGCCGAAAATCCTCAACCTTCGAGTTCTTGTGCTATTTTGTAATAACTCCTTTTTGTTTTCCTATGCAAGTCCTCCAGTTCTGATTTAGTATTTACTGCTTCGAATTGCTTCTATTATGATTGCTGCTATCAGATCGGTGTTATAATTGTTCCCGACCTTTTCTTATAATTGTTTCTCGGGGGGGTTTCTGGAAATCATTATGACAAGAAATAAACTTATTATTAAGAATAAACTTTTAGTTCAACTAAATCTGGTTTAACCACAGTTGATCATCTGAATTTATTAACAAATTCTGGCAAGAAAAAAGAAACCCATTTCTGAATAAGAAATGATGAGGATTGCTGCTTGATCCATGGAGTGCACAAGATATCACCCGGTATCTATGATTATTACTAATTAAGCCCAATCTATCGCACTTAAAAAAAGAAAATGAAGAATTGAAATAACAAATGAAGATATTTGTGAATAAGAAAGAGTTGATTCTTCCTACTTTTGCCAGGAAGGGGCTGCACAACGGCGAACTGGATGCTAAAGTTTTGCATTATGCCACTAAAATTGTAAGAAAAAGACAGATAGAAGCCAAACAGTATGATATTTTTCTTTCCTTTTATTCTTTTAATTTCTTCTATATATGGAACCTTTAGAGAAAGAAAAAAGAAATTACACATATGAAAACTTTGTTGATGGTGTCAAGTCTGAAATGTCCCAAGTGGAGGGAGAATCTTTCTGGCGAATAACGTAGGCATTGGACACCTCACATCTCACACTGAATTATCGGACGATCAAAGCTTGAAAATCCAGGAATCCGCCCAAGGAAACCTTAAAAAAAAAAAAAAAAAAAGAAGAAGAAGAAAAAGACAAACGACAAACAGAGATGCTCCTTGTTTTCTTGATAAGTTCCGCCTTATTCTTGATTATTGAAGGTATGGAGATTGATTGATTGATTTTATCGAAAAGTTTGTGGTATTTTAAACATTAGTTAAATTATTTAACATTATTATGATTCTTTTATGTGGAATTTTAGATAAGAGGGCTCGTAAAAAAACACTTTCATTCATTTTATGACTTTGTTAACACTTGTATAAAGAAGATTGTAAGGGCCAGTGATCGGATTGTGTAATGGTCGGCCCAAGAATTTACCTCAGCTAAATGGTTTTCTTGCTTCTTTGGTGCATTTGTGTATATATTATTTGTTTAACTTTTTTTTTAATATTTTGTGGATGGTATTTTTAGGTGTCTTAGCTAGAATAAGATGAGTAGAGATTGAGGATAAAGTGGTTTGAATTTGCCGTCAGAAAACACAGTCATGTGGCATTGGAGTTACTTTTCCTGGACGCACTCCAATGCTTAAGTCAGTAAAATATGAGAGCTAAGGAAAAAAAGAAGTTGAGGCGTGTATGGAAAGCTTCAATGGAGGAAAAGATAATTTAGATATGTAAGTATGGTGATTCTCTTGCATATACGAGACTTCTCTTTATTTTATATATGAAATAAGAGACGAAAATTTGAAAAATATACGTACAATTCGAAAAAAATTTATTAAGTGATTATGAATTACATTTAATAATTTTAAGTAAATGCATGATATATTTAATAATTCAAGATAATTTGAAAGTCAAATATTTAGTTCTAATACAATGTATTGATAGAACCTTAGAGAAGATATGAAAAAAGTCATTCTTTAACAAAAGATAAATTATTTTTTTGAGTAAAAATGACATGACAACTTGAATATATATTATCTAAATGATTTAAAAAATTGATCACATTAACCAAAATGTGATCAAATAAATGGACGTAACAATTCAAAGTAGTTGTTATCACTTATTAGCAATGAAACTATTTAAGATTGGTAATATCTTCGTTTGATCGGTATCACGTATTTTGGAAATTGCTTTTATATCTTTTTTCTTTATCATTTACCCTTTTTAATTTATTTTGTTTCTGCTTATGTAATATCTAGGTTGACACTTGGCTCTATTCAGTTTGATCAAGAGTTTAGCATGTGAACTACTGGTCTTTCTTTAATAATTACATTGAAAGCAAGATTTAGATTCTCAACTAATGGGTAGACAACCCATTTTTCCAGTATTGGCTGAAAGCGTGTTTTGCAAAGTATTTCCTTTCTCATATATCTGGATATGAATTTTCAGAATTCTTGTGAATTAGAAAAAATTGTAACTTTAAGAGTTAAAATGAAAACAACCAGTGAAGTGGAATTGCACACCAACACCACCACTACCGTGTTTGTGTGTGAACAACTCATTCAAAAAACAACTTGATTAGTGAATACTTGGGAATAAAGCATTCGAGGAATCCCTCGATGTAAGCTTTCCGGCCCCAAGTTGGATTGAACTTTTAAGATAATGCTACTTTTGGCATTGCAGTATAAAGAATACTAGAATAGTAATCTAGTACTCTAGTGTCATAGTCAAAAAAGCTTTTAGTTTTGTCAGTTTAATGCGATAATGAAGTTGACTCACCTTAAAATTTTTTTTTTTTGGGCTCACTTTTTTGTTTTTTAATATAAGACCCACATTTTTTTTTTATCCACTTTGGCTTTTTTTTTTTCATTTTTTTTAATTTAATTTTTTTATGAGTTTTATCAAAATTGTTTTTTCAATGTGAACCATTTTTTAAAATTTTTTTCTTTCAAATCTTTTTTTTTTTTTAGGTTTTTTCCTTTGATATCGTGTAATATATTTTTTTTATTTTTTAAAAATATTTCATAAATAATTTTTTTTTGAAAGAACCAACTTGGTATCAAATTTTTTTTTTTCAAGAACATTCAATAAATTTTTATACATTTTTTATTTTTGATATAAAAAATATGCTACATAGTTTTTTTCTTTTTTAATTTTTTTCTCTTTTTATCTTTGTTGGCCATGTGGTCTATCACGTGACAGTCCTTTGAATTTGTTTTTGTTTTTAGGGACTCACCTATTTTTTTAATGTTTTGAATTAATCACTTTTTTGAACCATTTTTAAAAAATATTGAATATATTTTTATCAAAATATTGAAAAAGAAAAAAAAGTTGGAAGCTAAGTGGTTAAAGCATTTTTCACCTTTTTCTTCTTTCATCTTTAAATTTATGTTAAAGTTTAGATAATTATGTGCCATTCAATGTTTAATTACCTCAATTCGTAGGACATCAAATTCTTTGAAAAAGATTGTACAATGTAATAAAGTATGGTCTTATTGTGAGGGCAAATCATAATAACTTAAGAACAAAGGTGGGAAAATGTTTTCTTTTAAAACATTTTAATCTCCACATCTCACTATTCAATATATTTTGCCACTTATTCCTAATTTTTTTTCTCCGGAAGCAAGCCTTCCAAAATAATTGATTGATTAGTGAAAAAAATTGATGAGATTATATAATTTAAAAAAAAATTATATGGAGTTTACGTGATTATATGTCTATCGTCTTTCATCGTTAAATCAATATCTAAAACTTTCAATTTTCGTAGAGAGTCAGATGACCCTCCGCTTTGATGGAACCGTCTTCTTCCAGCACATTCAACGCCAGGAAGCACAGCAGCCATTGATAAAATATATACAATTGAGATCCAGTGACTTTTATAAGTTGTATTCAGGCTTCAGGGTCTCCTTTGAATTGATTATGTCAGCCTGTTTGAATCTAGCTATACCTGAAACAAGAAGGAAATTAAAGAGGAGGTGAACTGTAAAAAATTTGACACATTAAAGGATATAAAAAAAAATGGGGCTATGAGGGTATGACTGAAAAGTGATTGAATCTATAAAGACAAAGGAAGAACCGTTGGCACGTAACAGAGATTATACTGGAAGACAAAAGCGGGTCCATGCCATTAATTTTTTGGAGGAAACAATCTTTCTCAATCCCTTTTCGACTTTCACCCATTGAAATTTGAATATTGAATGTTAGAATCTCTTCTGTATAAATGTCTTTTAATTCGAATTTAGTGATAATTTTTTATTTGAATTATTTTAAGTGCATAATTTATAAAAATTTTTATTTAAATTATTTAATATAATATATTTTATTTTGATTAAAAATTAAATAATTTATCTATTCTTAAAAATTTTTTATAAAAAAATACGATTGAAAAGTGATTGAATCTATAAGGAAAAAGAGAGAAGCGTCGGCACCAAACAGAAGTTATAATCGGAGACAAAAGTGGGTCCATGCCATTGCTTTTTGAAAGAAATTATCTTTCTCAGTCATTTGTCGACTTTCACCCATTGATATTTGAAGACTGAAGAAGGGCAAGTCGTGACATGTCATTGTAAAAAGAGCTCCTGACATTAATTGAAAATTGGAAAGACAAGACTCACGAGAAAGTAAATTAAGAAGGGAAGGGACAAGGAAGGTTGTAACGAGGAATGCCTGGTGACAGACAGTGACCTTTATTTTACCTCCACTCCCTCAGAAAGCCACGTTATCTCACGGATTGAAAATATCACCGGCAACTTCTTGTAGCAAGTTATCATACAAAAATTGATAGCTATGGGCTTTGGTGATATAAGGTCAAAATTATCAAAGTATTTTAAACTCAATCCTGCCTACATAAACGAAAAAGAAAAAAAAAAAAGATTTGAATGGTATAAATAAAGGATAATTCTTCTTTATAAAAATATATGGAATCTATTTATTATTGACAAATTTTTTTTTTCATTTGACAGTTCATTGCAAATTCTTTCTTTTTTTTTTCTTCTATAATTGAATGCCAAATAACATATACTATTTTAATATATTATTTTCAGTATTTAATCTCAACTTTATTTTTTTTTTCATATTTAAATATACATTTTTGGTGTAAACCTGATTAATGTTATAAATTTAAATCATATTGAGATGATTTTAAAACGTATTTTTTAGGCATCCATTAAAAATGTCATCATAATTTTTAAAAATCTACTAATAATATCATACATCTATCAACATAAAATTAACTCTCATTTACTCCTTGATTCAACAAAAAAAAAGTATTCTCTACAAAAAAGTAGAAGTTTTAGATATTAATTTAAGGAGGAAAGAATCACAAAGCTCCACGATGAAAGAAACAAGTGCTTCGGCCATTTTGAGAGAGTAATTGATTTTGTTTCTGCTTATGTAATATCTAGGTTGACACTTGGCTCTATTCAATTTGATCAAGAGTTTAGCATGTGAACTACTGGTCTTTCTTTAATAATTACATTGAAAGCAAGATTTACATTCTCAACTAATGGGTAGAAAACCCATTTTTTCAGTATTGGCTGAAAGCATGTTTTGCAAAGTATTTCCTTTCTCATATATCTGGATATGAATTTTCAGAATTCCTGTGAATTAGAAAAAACTGTAACTTTAAGAGTTAAAATGAAAACAACCAGTGAAGTGGAATTGCACACCAACACCACCACTACCATGTTTGTGTGTGAACAACTCAATTCAAAAAACAACTTGATTAGTGAATACTTGGGAATAAAGTATTCAAGGAATCCCTCGATGTAAGCTTTCCGGCCCCAAGCTGACTGCACTTTTAAGATAGTGCTACTTTTTGCAGTGAAGAATAAAGAATACTAGAATAGTAATCTAGTACTCTAGTGTCATAGTTAAAAGAGCTTTTAGTTTTGTCAGTTTTAATGCGATAATGAAGCTGACTGACCTTAAAATTTTTTTTTGTGGTCACTTTTTTGTTATTTAATATGGGACCCATATTTTTTTTTTGTGATTCACTTTGACTTTTTTTCTGAAAATTTTTTTTAATTTAATTTTTTATGAATTTTATCAAAATTATTTTTCAATGTGACCCATTTTTAAAATTTTTTTTCTTTCAAAGCTTTTTTTTTTTAGGGTTTTTCTTTGATATCACGTGCAATTTTTTTTTATTTTTTAAAAATATTTCATAAATATTTTTTTTGAAAGAACCAACTTGATATCATTTTTTTTTTTCAAGAACATTCAATAAATTTTTATACATTTTTTTTATATAAAAAATATGCTATGTAGTTTTTTTTTTCCCCCTTTTTTTCTCTGTTGGCCATCTGGTCTATCACGTGACAGTCCTTTCATTTTTTTTTTTGGTGGGACTCACCTATTTTTTTAATGTTTTAAACTTATACCACTCATCTTTTTTGTTGAATTATTTTGAGTGTGGGATAAGGGTTGGTAATAGGTCGAAATGAGTTTTTGTTTGGTCTAAATTTGATCTAATTTTATATTCGTTAAGTTCAATTTTGATTCGATTTGATCGTGTATAAATTATATTCGATTTAATTTAATTTTAAATTAATAAAATATTATTTTTTAAATATAAAATATTATTTTTTAAATATAAAAATATTATTTTTTAAAATATAAATATTTAAATATAATTATATAAATATATATAAATAAAAAATTATTTTTAAAAATTATTTTTATATAATATCTGATCAAATCATATCGAATTTATCTAAAATTTGAATCCGACTCAACTTAAAATTTGATTTTTTTTTTTTAAATCGACCCTATAAAATTGAATTGAGTCGAAACCCGTCGGATGTGGATTGGGTTGCTCACCTTATGTGGGATCGATACCTTTGCTTAGTTTTATTTTGTTTTTGGCTTTTTATTCGTGAGATCCACTATTTTTATTTTTTTTTAAAATTACACCTTGGTTATTTTTTTGTTGGAAAAAACCACAATACCCACGCGCAGCAACCACACACAAAATAGCAAGCTCAAATCAAGAATAAGAACACACAAATATATTTGGTTTGGCCCAACTCAAAATAGCCTACTCCAAACACAATCCACTAACAAATAAATCTTTACAATTGTGAGACTTTTAGAATGAGAAAAGTCTCCTAAAACTCCTTACTCAAAACATAACCCCCAAACCCAATTACATCCTTTAATAGCCTTTCTCTTGGTGTCTAACTCTCTGGGGTTACTAAACTAAAATCAAAACATCTTATTTATAAGGGTGAAATCCTTTATACTTTTACTAAACTCCCGATGTGGGATACAAGACAAACTCAAACTCATTTAACTTTCGATATGGGATTCTGAGATTCAAGGCAAATCCCAACATTTTTATCCGAGTTTTAAAATTTTTTTTTTGGTTTAAAATTTTTTTTAGATTCATGGGCCTATTTGTAATTTTTTAAAAAAAAATTTTTTAGGATGTCGGGTTTATTATTATTATTATTTTGGTTTAGTTTTTTGCGTGTGGGATCTATACCTTAGTTTATATTTTCTCAATTAATTTCTTTTAACCTTTTTAATTGTGGAAATCACATTCTTTTTTTTTATTTAATACAGAGATTATATTTACACATACTTATGATTTAATTCATCGGTGCGTGCAATCATCTTATAAACAAATTATTTGTCATTTACATTATTTAATAAATTGACACGTGTAATTTATTTAATTTTAAAAATAAATATTTTTGAAAAGGTGTGACTTACCTTCAATTTTTTTTTTATGAGGGGCTCAATTTTTTATTTTTAAATATAGGGCTCGCATTTTTTGTCGGACCCACTTTGATGCTTTTTTGTTTTTATGTATTTTATCATAATTCAATTTTCAATGCAATCCACTTTTTTCAAAATTTTTCATTGAAATTATTCTTTTTAGTTTTTTCCTTTGCTATCACATGTAATTTTTTTATTTTTTAAATGTTTCATAAATATCTTTTATTTTTTGGGAACCAATTTTATATCAAATTTTATTCTTTTTTTTTAGAAGGTTCAATAATTTGTTCTCGATTAGCTTTTTAATCTTTTTAATATTTTTAATATATTTAATAAACAAATTTTTAGAATAATTTTTTTATGACTAACTTGATTTCAAGGATATGTCATATACCAAAGTTATTTGGTTTTTTTTTTAGCTTTTATTTTTTTCTATTTGCTTTTTTTCATTATTTATTTAATAAAAAAAGTAAAATATTTTTTAATAAATTTAAGACTCATTTTTATATTATTATTAAAAAATATTTTTTTTGTTTTTTATTTTTTTTTGGAAAAAAAATTGACAAATACGTTGATGTTATATCTGGATTTATTTTTTTGTTCTATTTTTAGATTTATTTATTTTTTTGTTTTGTCACTCACTTGATACCAAGTGTATGCCATTTGCTTTTTTTTTTTTCTCTTATGTATTATTTTTTATTTTTATATTTCATAAATATTTTTATTAATTCAAATTTTTCTGTGATCCCATTGATGCTAAGAGCATATCACAAATCTAATATTTGTTTTTTTTTATTTTTTAGTTTTTTAATATTTAATAAAAATTTTTAAATATTTTAAATTTTCTAAAAAAAAAGATCCATTTGTCATAATGTTTAAATCTGAGGATCTATTATTAGACATTGACTTAGGGAGCCGTTACAAATCTTTTTTGTTTAGGTGCAATTGACCACCTAAAGAATCTATCCTTTCAAAGAACACCTAAACTTGACTAAAGATTCTTAAAAGAATAAGTTTGGGTCTATTAACCAGAATATGGTTCGGAAGTTCAGTTACTAGTGAGGAAGGTTATAACACCCTCATAACACCCATCGAAAGATGGTACTAGCTTAATTTCGTGTTATCCAATAAGCCTTAAAAATTTTATCAAGTAATTAATTATTGAAAATTATTCTTAATTAACTCCAATACTTTTGACAGAAAATTAAAAAAATTCTCTCACCTCAAGATTATGCAAGAAAACTACTATTTCATTTGCAAAGGCTTTATCGTCAGATTATTTAACATTAAAAATTTTTCAAGAAAAGAAAAGAAAAGAAATAAAATAAAATAAAATAAAGGAATAATGATTCAACTTTTGATATAAATCTATTTCCTTTCATTTAAAAAAATTCATTGCTTTTATATAAGAAAAATTGATACTTTCAACTTTTTCTTAAAATATTTTTATTTTTAAGGAAAATTGGTACTTCCAACTTTTTCTCAAAATATTTTTTCTTTCTGAAATTTTAATTTTAAGAAAAATTGATATTTTCAACTTTTTCTCAAAATACTTTTTGAAAATTTTTATTTTAGAAATTTTATTTGCAAAAAAAATTGATACTTTCAACTTTTTCTCATAAAATTTTTTTAACAATTTTATTTTTAAGGAAAAATTGATACTTTCAACTTTTTTCTCAAAAATATTTTTTTGAAATTTTATTTTAGGAAAATCATTGAAAAAAATAAATAAATAACATAAAAATAAAAAATTAAGAAATACTAAATAATTTCAATTTAATCAATAAATAAATAAGGAAAATAATAATAATAATAATAAACAAATAAATAAATGAAAAAAAAAACCTTAACGCGGCTCGGTTCAACGGCTGGGATTCGGTTCGGCTTCAGAAAGAAAAACGGTTGGGAGGCGCGGCTCAAGGGACGTGACTCGGCTCGGGTCGGCTCAGAAATAGTTATTGGAGAGCAAGTTGAAACGCAGGTCAGCACTTAGGTCGGGTCACTTAAATGAAAAACACGCGAATCCTGGATCTTTTTAAACACAAAAAAGATGTTGTTTTGGGAGAGTATATAAAGTCGATTTTTGACTTTTTCCTCAGACTTTTCCTTTCTTTTCTCTCTCTTCTTCCCATTTTCTCTCTCTCTCTATCTCCTCAAGAACACTGATTGAAATTTAACCAAATTCTAAAAATTTTTATCAAAATTTGGGTTATTCATCGGAAGTTCATCGAAAAGTTCATCGATTTTTGGAAATGTTGTGTCGAAAACTGAGTAACTGATTGAAAAATTCAACCAGGTCTAGAAAAGTCGTCGAAAAATTTAAATCTCATAAAAAATATTCAATCAAAATCTGGAATTTTCAAAAAAATTTCAAAAAACAAATCACAAAAAAAATCTTAAAAAACCTTAAGATCAGTTTTGAACCTTCTAAACGCCTTTTTTTGCTTTTTTTTACTCTCTGTGTTCTTTCTGTGTTTCATGTGATTGGCTTCTATTTTTGATTTTCCCTCTCTGTGTTTCTTCCCCCCTTTCAACTTGATTCAAGGTTGAATTTATAGGAACAATAAAAAAAAAATTTGATTAATTTCGATTCCTTATTGACATTTATCCTTTTAGACATTGAACCCAATTAAAACTCTGCCAATGCAATTCACAATAAAAATTGCACCAAATTCAATCTGTTATCTCTTAAAAAAACTAATGATAAGTCTAAAAATAAAATAAATAATAGATAAATAATAAAAAAAATCGAAGGTAAGAACAAATAAATAATCAGCCCAAAAATAAAACCAAAAAATATAAATATAAAAATTAAACAAAAAGAAAAATAAATGGCCAATTAGCCAGATAATCTGGGCCCTATTGAGCTAGGCTCAATTAATTTGGGCTTAGTCCAGACTCTATTGGATTAGGCCCAATGGGCTTGAGCCCAAACTAATTAGGGTGTCTACAGCTGTCTGCCTGTCTCTCTTTGTACATTTCCTGTGCAACATGAATTATGCAAAGACGACATGAATTGTGCAAAGACATAGACACCCTGTATATGATCATCCCAACACATTCATCTTTTTTTTTAAGGTAAACAGAGCTCTTCTAAACAGAGGCTCACGACTTTGAGAAAATAAATACAGCTCCTCTATAAGGATGTCTAGACAAAACGTAGATCAAATCTGATGAAATTTGTAATGAAAACTCAAAGATTCATAATTTGAGTTTGAAAATCAAAGGTCCAAATTCGTAAAAACCTTTCAACTTTACAAGAATTCACTGAAATTTGTTTCTCAAAATTTCAAATATGCAAGAATTTAATTTTGTAAGATTTTAAGATTCGCATTTGCAAGACTCGCATCCAGCATTTAAAGATTCTCATTCGAATTTTGGGAATTCTCATCCAAAAGTTCAAAGTTTTTCGTTCGAGTTCAAAGGTTCACATTCAAGAAATTTTAGAGTTTCACATCTAAGTTTAAAGGTTCTTACTAAAAAATTTAAAGATTCGTATCCAAAAGTTAAGCTCAAAGCTTTTCGTTTGAATTTTGGAGATTCACATCTAAAAGTTCAAAACTTTTTATTAGTTCGAAGATTCGCACCCAACAAACTTTAGGGTTTCACATATCAAAGATTTTCATTTAAAATTCAAAGGTTTTTATTTGAAAACATCTTAAAGATTCTCATTTAAAACTCAATGATTCTCATTTGAACATTTCTTATTTAAAACTCAAATATTCTCATTTGAGGATTTCTTATTTAAAAACTAAAAATTTCTTTTGCAAATGGGTTTCAAAGTTTTACCAAAGTTAAAATTTTGTATGTACTGAATGACATGATTCATGATGCAGATGCAAATGCAACAATCTAGATTCTCACAATGCCATATTTTCAATCATGATTCAAATATTTATTACATAATGCAAATGCATAGCCAAATCAAAGTTTCGAATATTCTCCAAACAGCAATACAAATGTAATGCATGTAATACGGATGTCCATGTCATGAAATTTTAATCAATTGTGGTAATATGGCTCTCAAGACTCCACCATTTCTTATTTCACAAGTTTCATCAACTGATCTTCATTATTTTCATCACTTGATCACTATTCATAAGCTTTTCAGCAGAAACTGTTTCAGAACAAATTTTATCCATTGATCTACACTATTTTTATCACTTGATTATCATTCACAGGCTTTTTCACACTAGCCATTTCAGAATGAATTTCGTCCATGATCCTTATCATTTGATCATAATACACAGGTCATGTCAACCAATCTATTTGTATATTCATCTCTCAATCACTCATCATTTTATATTTTTACCCTCTATTCATCATCATTTGGCCATCCCATGTGTCTTTTTTCAAGTTTCTGCCATCTTCTCATCATTTTTGCCTTTAATCATCATGGATTTCTTTTCAAAGGAATGCAAAAACCTTTTAAGCACATATTCATTCATTCATTATCATTTCAATTATTGATAAACACAATACAATCATATATTTTCTCGATTTATTTTAGGGATATGAGAATAAAAGAGCACAAGGTGCACTGAAAGAAAAGTAATAAATAGTGAGTCTTGGTACAAAAATAAAGAAAAAAAACAAGTTGGATGTATGTCATTAGGACAAATGAATGCTCAGACAATTTTGAACATCAATCCAAGATTCTTTTTCGAAAACTCATTCCATTGACTGTCAAAATCATTTTGAGCTCATCAAACTTTGCCTCAGCTTTGAAGGATCTTTAAATGCCTTGATCTTCTATATATTTGAACTGTTCATCCAACTTTCAATTCAAAAATTTGTTTATACAAATTGCCCTTTTGGATTTTCAATTTGAGTCTTCTTTTTTTTCTTTTTTATTTTTTTTAATTTTTAATTTTTCTCTTTTTTTTTCCATCCATTTTTCTTTGTTTTTTCATCTTTTTTCATTATCTTTTTTTTTTCCCATCTTTCATCCACTATTAATATCTCTCACATATTAATCTCTAGAGTAATATAGTATGATTTCATTATTCCATCATGACAATGCCTTTGTCTATCATATGATCATTCACTTTGAGCATATACACTTGATCCAAATAGATTTTTTAAGGTTGTAATGTAAGCCATGGTGAGGGGTCATAAAAAATAGATAAAATAAGCTCAAAATATGTGTTAAAAGTTTCAGAACCAAATAATCATTTATTATTTGATACAACTTGGTATTTTATCCCATTTCATATTATTTGACTATTTTTTCCTTTTTCATCGATCTCATTCTTCACAAAAAGATTTCCCTTATTTTACGCTAAATCATGTGTGGCATTCACTTTGTTTTCTTTTTTTTTTGTTTTGCTTTTCTTTCTATCTTTGAGACCTTTTACAATTTTTTTTGCTCTTTTTTTTTTAAATGCCCCCAAGTGTAGAAGGTGATCCTTGGTCAGGGTTATTTAGAAAAAAAAATCATAATAGGCTTAAAGAGATAACAATGAATAGTTTTTCGAATGGTAAAAGAAATATGGTCATTTTTCATCTCAAATGTGAATACTTTCCTTGAATTTCATCTATTGAACAAAACTAAGCTTGTAAATTTTTGTACATTTCTAAGACATATCTATTCCACATCTGCTAGTAGCTAGCTTTTTTTGCTAAAATAATCTCTTCAGATTAAGGTGAATGAGTTCTCAAAATTAAATCTCAGAATTATTATTAGCATCATTGTCTAAACATTCATCATTGAGAATAAGAATGGAAATGAAAAGTTATGAAATGTGATAAAGCACAGAACAATGGTTGAATGAAAAAAAAATGTAATGAAATGCATCGACTTGTCTTTTATTAAAATGATAACAAATCAAATCCTATTACATAAAAAAAAATACTAACATTACTATGAAAGAAATCTAGGATAACAAGTAGCTTTCAACCAACCTTAACATCTTTTTCTACAATCATATTCCTGTGTAATCAGGTAAAAAATTTTTATTAACATCTTGCCCCTTTAATTCATCGAAACTCACTAAGCCTTTTTGGATCAAACTTTACACTTTATGTTTGAAAGCATGGCAAGTTTCAATAGAATGACCCACATTCCCATTATGATAATCGCACGTTACATTAGCATCGTATCAATTTGAATATGGTAGCTTCAATGGTTCTAGCATAACTGAAGATACCAAGTTATTCTTGATCAGTTTTAGGAATAACTTAGTATAAGTCATGAGGATAGGATCAATATGTGCCCTTTTTTGGTTATTTCGAGATCTCTTTGAATCACTCACTTGGTTGTTAGGTTTTGAAACTGATGTAATGATATGACAAATCATATGCAGGTACTTAAAAGGCTTATTGGTAAGTTGGTAAGTAAGCTAGTTGTGGATATGATTGGTAAGGGTAAGGTGAGATATTATTCATAACAGGATAGTATGGGGCGTAACCTTATGGATAAGGTTGATATCCCTTGAACTCTCTATTAAGGCTTGCAGCTTAAGCTTTAGTCTCTTTCTTTTCTGGCAGCTTTTTGATTTCTCCTCCTTTTAACTTGCCATTTTTAATGGCATTCTCAATGATTTCGTCTGAGATTATCATGTCGATAAAATTTTTCATGGCATTCCTTATCATCTTTTCATAATATAAAGATTCCAAAGTGCTGACGAATAATACATGATCTTTTTTTCAGTTAATGTAAGTTGCACTTGAGAGGTTATGTCCCTCCATCTTTAGGCATATTCTTTGAATGATTCAGTTACTTTTTTCTTTATATTTTGTAAAAAAAGATGATTAGAGTCCAAGTCTATAATATGTCGATACTAATTAATGAAGGCATGTGCCATATCACTCTAAGAACGAATACGAGTTTTATCTAATTGGATATACCACCTAGCAACAGAACCCATAAGGCTGTCTTGAAACATACACATTAATAGCTTCTCATTATTAGCATGGGCAGTCATTTTTTGACAATACATGATAATGTGAGTCTTTGGATATTTTGTATCATCATATTTCTCAAACTCTGACACATTAAACTTTGAAGGAATAACAACATTTGAGATTAAATAGAGTCCAGTTGCATCCACTGAACCATAAAAACTAACTCTTTCCACTACTCGAAGCCTTTCCTCTAATAGGTTCATTTTCTGTTTAGCTTTTGAAGCTTCTAAAGTCTCATTTTCCTTAGGCCTCAATTTTTTTTTATCCTCTAAATCATCCAAATTAGAGACTAGTATTGGTCATATTACCTTTTCAATAAAAACAAGATTTATGTAGTTTTGGTACAATGGTGGATTTAAAACTGATGGCATTTCAGGGGATGCATACCTTATAAGATATGTGAATTGCTGGGGTGATGGATCTTATGCGGATTGGGCTTGATGTGGCCCAAAATCGAGAGGGTATAGTGGGTCATCCACCTCTTGTAATGGATGGTCTTGTTGACTAGTGCTTTTTTTTATACCTTTCCTATTGTTTAATTTGTTCAAAGCTTTCAAAATCTTATTCAACTCTCTTTCTAGCTTCTTTTAGGCTTTCTCTATCCTCTCAAGACGATTAGAATTTTTTTTGTTTCATCTGTTTGGCTTGAGCCCTTATACTGTATTAGTGAGTGAGGTTGCTTGGTGGAGCTATCCTTGAACTTTTAGCATTACAATTATGATTAGAAATGCTATGCTATGCTGTATGATATGCTGATGCATGAATGGAATGTGAATCTTCATGGATGAAATAAGAATGATGCAAATGATAATGTTAAAACATAATCATGAAAATGATGCATAGAATGAAATAATGCAGATGCACAAAATTAAACAAACAACATGGTTAGTTTTACAGATGAAATGAAAGTGATGTAGATGCATAATATTACATACGATAATGAAAATGATGCACAAAGTCAGACAATCAAAATGATTAGATAAACACCTTTTTTGTGTCCTAGTTTCAGGGTATATCTATCATTGGGTAGGAAGGGCTCTATCTTAGGGTTGGTCTCTTAAGTGTACACTATATGTTGGGTTAGACAACTTTGACCACTAAAGGTTCTTAAATTATTCCTTACATCATCGTCCATCACATACTAGTAAGACAATCCAAATCTCACCCATCACAGGTTACCAACGAAAAGAATTCAATTTGAGTGAGAGTATTTTGCTAGCCATTGTGAAGGCATTAGAACCTTTCGAAAGCATAGGTACTTTACTCCCTTCTAGAGGGATGAAACTCAGGTATAGAGCTCATGTTATGCATATGCCTATGAATGACATTGTTTACAACATAAATAAATAAAATGAATAGAAAAGAAAGAAGAAAAAAAATCCTTATAAAGAATTTAATTTTATTAGGCTTTTTGGATAACACGAATTTATTTGCTCGCCTGACTCTTGGCTGTCTCCAGTGGAGTCATCAAACTATCATAACATCTAGATCTAGGGATCTATCGCTAGACATTGACTTAGAGAGTCGTCACAAATCTTTTTTGTTTAGGTGCGATTGGCCACCTAAGAAATCTATGCTTTCAATGAACACCTAAGCTTGACTAAGGGTCTCTAAAAAAATAGATTCGGGTCTATTAACCAGAACAGGGTTTGAGAGTTTAGTTACGAGTGAGAAAGGTTATGGCACCCTCACAACGCCCATCGAAAGATGATAGCAGCTTAATTTTGTGTTATCCAATAAGCCTTAAAAATTTTATCAAGTAATTAATTATTGAAAATTATTCTTAATTAACTCGAATACTTTTGGCAAAAAATTAAGAAAAATTTTTTCACCTCAAGAGTATACAAGAAAACTATTGTTTCACTTGCAGAGACTTCATCGTCAAATTATTTAATATTAAAAATTTTTCAAGAAAAGAAAAGAAAAAAAGAAAAAAAAAATAAAAGGGAATAATGATTCAACTTTTGTTATAAATCTATTTCTTTTCATTTAAAAAAACCCATTGCTTTTATACAAGAAAAATCGATACTTTCAACTTTTCCTTAAAGCATTTGAAAGTTTTTTATTTTAAGAAAAATTAATACTTTCAACTTTTTCTTTAAATATTTTTATTTTTAAGGAAAATTGGTACTTCTAACTTTTCTTCAAAATATATATTTTTAAAATTTTAATTTCAAAGAAAATTAATACTTTCAATTTTTTCTCAAAATACCTTTTGAAAATTTTTATTTTAGAAATTTTATTTTTAAGAAAAATTGATACTTTCAACTTTTCCTCAAAAATTTTTTTTAACAATTTTATTTTCAAGGAAAAATTGATACTTTCAACTTTTTCCTCAAAAATATTTTTTAAAAATTTTATTTTTAAGAAAAATTGATACTGTCAACTTTTTCTCAAAAATATTTTTTGAAAATTTTATTTTAGAAAAATCATTGAAAAAAATAAAATAAAATAAAAAAAGAAATACCAAATAATTCCAATTTAATCAATAAATAAATAAGCAAAAAAAATAATAAATAAATGAAAAAAAAACCTTAACACAGCTCTACTCAGCAGCTGGGATTTGGCTCGGCTTGAGGAAGAAAAATGGCTGGGAGGCACGGCTCAGAGGACGTCGCTTGGCTCGGTTTAGCTCAGAAATAGTTTTTGGAGAGCTAGTTGAAACGCGAGTTAACGCTTCGGTCGGGTCACCCGAATAAAAAACACGCGAATCATGAGACTTTTTAAACACAAAAACGACGTTGTTTTGGGGAGGGTATATAAGGTTGATTTTTGATTTTTTTCCTCAGACTTCTCCTTCCCCTTTTTTCTCTCTCTATCCTCTCAAGAAATCGGTTGAAATTTAACCGGATTTTGGAAATTCTTGCCGAAATCTAGGTTGTTCGTTGAAAGTTCATTGAAAAGTTCATTGTTTTCTGGAAATGTTTGTGCCAGAAACTGAGTAACTGGCCAAAAAATTCATCCAACGTCGAAAAAGTCATCAAAAAATTTAAATTTCACCAAAAAATTCAATCGAAATATGGAATTTCCAGAAATTTCCCAAAAAAAATCATCAAAAAAAATCTTAAAAAATCTTAAGATCACTTTTGAACATTCTAAACGCCTTTTTTTACTTTTCTTTGCTCTCTGTGTTCTTTTTGTGTTTCATGTGATTGGTTTCTGTTTCTGATTTTCCCTCTTTGTGTTTCTCCCCCCCTTTCAACTTGATTCAAGGTTGAATTTATAGGAACAATAAAAATTTTTTTGATTAATTTCGATTCCTTTGTTAACATTTATCCTTTTAGAAATTGAACTAACTAAAACTCTATCAATGCTATTCATAGTAAAATTTGCACCAAATTCAAAATGTTATCTCCTAAAAAAACTAATGATAAGTTCAAAAATAAAATAAAAAAATAGATAAATAATAAAAAAAAATTAAAGGTAAGAAAAAATAAATAATCAATTCGAAAATAAAACAAAAAAATATAAATATAAATATAAAAAATGGAACAAAAAGAAAAATGAATGGCCAATTAGACCAAATAATATGGGCCCTATTGAGTTAGGCTTAATTGATTTAGACTTAGGTTCAGACCCTGTTGGACTAGGTCCAATAAACTTAAACTGGAACTAATTAAGGTATATACACCTTTTAATATATTGATTTAATATATACATTATATATTTATTTGATAATTTGTAAAAATGATATTACAGAAATTTATTATCACATCGTATTTGATTTTTATTCTTTTTTTTAGTTTTGCACCAAATTCAATATGTTATCTCCTAAAAAAACTAATGATAAGTCCAAAAATAAAATAATAAAATAATAATAAAAAAATTGAAAGTAAGAACAAATAAATAATCAATTCGAAAATAAAACAAAAAAATATAAATATAAAAAATGAAAAAAAAGAAAAATGAATGGCCAATTAGGCCAAATAATATGGCCCTATTGAGATAGGCTTAATTAATTTAGACTTAGGTTCACACCCTGTTAGACCAGGTTCAATAAACTTAAACTCGAACTAATTAGGATATATATGTCTTTTAATATATTGATTTAATATATGCATTAAATATTTATTTGATAATTTGTAAAAATGATATTACAGAAACTTATTATCACATCGGGATTTGATTTTTATTTTTTTTTTTAGTTTTTAAAAATCCTTCCTATAACTTTATTTTTATTATTTTATTTCATTTTATATTTATATTTATGTATGAATTATATAAATAAAATCATTATTTAATATTTTAATGTAATAAATTCAATTTTTTTATAGAAAGAGCATATATTTTAATGCTATAATATGTGTCAGTGGGATATTCATGGTTTCGTCCATAGCTAAAATATACTCAAATTCGCTAGCTTTTAATTCAATGTAATTTTATAAGGTTAATTTTTTTTTAAAAAAATTGAGTTTCAAATAAGATTGATTTAATTTTATTTAAAAAATAATGATTGAGCCAAAATCAGATTTTAGATGAACTTATCTTGTCTTGATCCGACTTAATATGTATAAAAAATATATTTTATTATTTGTTTACTTTTATATATATATATATATATACACATGTATTGTATTAATAAAATTATTATTTAATATTTTAATTTAAGATATTAATTTAATAAAAATTATATTTATGTATAATTAAAAATATTTTATATTAAAAAATATTTTATAAATATTATTTTAAATTAATTATTAAATAAATTTTAAGTTGAAATCGATATAATTTTATACATATGTGAGTACAATTGAGTATAAAAAAAGTTTTTTAATAGTCAAAATCGATATGGACAAAAACCGACCTTCACCTGACATATTGTGATCAATAATAGAGAATAAGGTGGATAATTCCGTGTTGAGCTAACTCTATTTATATTTGGTGCTTTCTTTTCTTTTCTTGTACCATTTCTCGTCCAAAAACGTCTCTGTCGGCTTACTTTAACGATTCTACAATTATTTTTCCTTTCTTAGTTTCCAGCTTATTTCTTTTCATTCCTGAGCAATCTCTTTCAAATTTTTATCTGTCAAGCTGTTCTACTCTGAATTTTTTCTTAAAGATCTCAATTGGGTTTTCTTTGTTCTTTGTTGAAAGACAATTGTAGAAGCAAAAGAAACCATGGTTCAAAGGAGCTCTTGCATACGCAATCTGGTTCAATCCTTACGGGCTGCTTCTTTTCCATCAAAGGTAAAGTAGCCCCTTTTCAATTTCATGTATATCTTTAAAGACAATGAAGTATACCTAAAAGTTTTATTTCTTAAAGCCACTTGGTCTCACTCATTATTGGTACAGATAATGTTAGAATATGTCTTTCTGACATGTAACATCTCCAAGACATAACTGAGGTAAATAAAAAATTCGAGGATGTTCGGCTGAGAAAGTACAACTAATATGTTTTTTATACATGTCTGCAGCTTGCAGATTATCTTGGTAACACGTCTCAGGCTGCTTCTTCTCTGGGAGTAGCGACTCAACCATCTGCTTATAGGTAATTACATGAAACACAGGATCTGCCACTTCTATAAAATTGTGCTAAAACACGGTTGCTAAGCCTGACAAGTTTTATTATTAGTTTCTCATCCTTTGCTGGAATTCAATGGGGCTCGCCATGTGAAAGTGATGGGCTGAAGATTGGTGTTGTTAAGATCACGACGTCAAGTTTTCGACAATAATAGTTTTATTTACATAATAAAAAAAGAAGAAGAAGCGGAATCTACGTCTTGTTGTCTTTTTCGAAAGTGATTAATATATTAGTACTAGGTTGTTTTGAGTGAAAATTTATTCAATCCAATTATTCAAGAATAAGGTGATTAAACTAATGTTGAACAAGGTGAATATTTTATTTTAATTTTCCTATGCTTTTTTTATTATAGTGGAAGTGTTGGCTTCAGTGACGAGGAGTACGTTGACGTGGATTGGGATAAACTTGGATTTGGTTTTAAGCCAGTTGATTACATGTACGTTATGAGATGTTCTAAGGCCGAAAATTTTAGAGAAGGACGGCTCAGTCGCTATGGCAATATTGAATTAAGTCCTTCCGCAGGAGTCTTGAATTACGGACAGGCAAGCTGTACCTCCGTTTTCCTTTTTCACCTAAAAAAGAATTAATGATGCCCAGTGAAACGATTACTAATTCTTTTTTGTTTAAATGAAGAGATTATGAAATCAGATTCACATTTCCCAACTTTATTAGCAAGTAAAAAACGTGGAGTCAGACAATTAAAATGAAGAAACATGTGAAATATTTTTTGACTGTTGTTGAGTTGGAGACTAGTGGTGCAGTTGACTTTTTCAAGCAATTATGAGTTAAAGATTTCGTTAAACACGCACTAATTTTTTCTTTTTGGACCTTTGTTACATATTTAACACACAGCAAGACAAACCTAATCTAAACTTTGACTAAGAGTCCAGATGAAGAGGATCAAAAAAGGTCACAAAGCCATTGACCAACTTTTGCCGCCTTATTAGTTTTAGAATTAATCTAATTCAGCTAAAATCTCTATCCAGGGCATACTGGAAGGCACGAAAGCTAACAGGACAGAAGATGGGCGCATTCTTCTATTCCGTCCAGAGCAAAATGCAGCTCGGATGAGGCATGGGGCTGAAAGAATGTGCATGCCATCTCCTTCCATTGAACAATTTGTTGATGCAGTGAAGGAAACTGTACTCGCTAATAAACGTTGGGTAATTCCGTAATTGACAAAACTGTGCTTCTATCTTTCTAGTCTCCTGAAAAGTTAGCCTTCAATTTCTTCTTAAAACTTGATTCCAAGATTACTTGCAGATTCCTCCTCCGGGAAAAGGGTCATTGTATGTTAGGCCTCTGCTTTTGGGAACTGGTCCTATATTAGGTTTGGCACCAGCCCCGGAGTATACATTTCTTATTTATGCTTCCCCTGTTTGCAACTATTTCAAGGTGGACTTCTTTTACGATTCTATGATTTTTGTTTCGAAATTTGGTTTCCCGTAAACGGCTTACATATATTCTGATCATCCTGGATTCAGGATGGTACTGCACCTTTGAACTTGTTTATTGATGAGGAATTTGTTCGGGCTTCTCCTGGAGGAGCAGGAGGCGTGAAGACAATCACAAACTACGCTCCAGTGAGTAACATTTCAATGCCAATATTGAATGTTTTATTTGTAGAGCTTATTTTCTCATTAATTTTGAGTTCTATGAAATGACGGCTGCTATATACTATTGTAAATTTATTAAGCATTTATGCCTTTGTTAACAGGTTCTGAAGGCAATAGTCAGAGCCAAAAACAGAGGATTTTCTGATGTCCTGTACCTTGATGCCATGAATAGGAAATATCTGGAGGAGGTCTCATCTTGTAATGTTTTCGTTGTGAAGGTATTGTCAACTGGTATACGAAATTCCATCATAACATCCCAATTCATGGGCTTGGCCCTCTTCAAAAATCACTTTTTTGAACCTTTTACAGGGAAATCTTATTTCAACTCCTGCTATAAATGGAACGGTTCTAGAAGGGGTAACTCGAAAAAGTATACTTGAGATAGCTAGGGATCATAGTTACCAGGTGAATCTCTGTTATTTCTAATCTCCAATGTTCAAATGTTGCAATAAGACACAGAGGGATTTTTAATACAAGACTAATGTACTATTAGGTTGAGGAACGGGTAATTTCTGTCGATGACTTGGTTGATGCTGATGAAGTTTTTTGCACGGGAACAGCTGTTGGAGTTGCTCCAGTCGGTAGCATTACACATCAGAACAGAAGGTAACAACTGATAGAATTGAACAAATTTTGCCGTTAAAAAAGGATGGAGAGGAAGCTTATTACCCTAAAGAAAACTGAAAATCACTGTTAATGTCTAGTTGACCCTACATTAACCCATGAAATTTACGCATATTTGCAGAATTGAATTCAAATCAGAGGGTAGCTTGGTCTGCCAAGAACTGTACTCAACACTTGTGGGACTGCAAACTGGTCGCATTGAGGATAAAAAAGGGTGGACTGTCCAGATCGATTAAGCTCTTGAACGCTTACAATATCATCTATATAATTTATAGTATTATACTATATGAACAGTGAATAAATTCTGTCCATGAATCACTTTCTTTTCAATGTTTGCACTAAAGGCGGTGATTAATTAAAGGGAGGGGTCTGATAGCTAAACTGTTATTGTCAATTACAGGCAATGATGTTGATCTTAGTGAGGTAAATCAGAGAAGACAACGTTTCATAATAGAATTAAATTGAGAACCATTATCAGCTGTGTGTTTTTATATGTATACCTAGTTGCAGACCACCCAAATGTTCCCCACTGTTACATTCTTTACTCCTCTAAAAAGATATAGACTCTTGTAAACTTGCCCTACTTCCAAATATTCTTGCAGGACATCAACTTAACTTGATTCCTACCAGAGGACATAAGCAGGCAACTTGGGATTATAAGAAAAATGAAATTGAACCTACCTACAAAACCAATAGAGAAGTTTATGATTATTGTAAGGTGGTCAAACTCAAACAAAGCTTTGCCAAAGGGAGAAATGAATAGTGACTATCGCTGGTATATTGTGGGTTGTACCCGTTAGATAAGATCAATACAGGAAAAATGGATTACTGATAACCATGTTTCTCCAACAATTCCACTGTTTTCCCGCCTAGTGTTGTGAACCATCCATGTTTTCAAATGTAATTTTTTGGGGGGGTTTTTTTTAATAATTGAGGTTGTCTGTAATTAAACATGATCAATTATTAAGAAGTCAATATTCTATTGATAGATTGTATGACTACCAGTGTTTTTTTTCATTTATCCTGTACATATTTAAATAATTTTCAATAATCAAAATGATGGGGGAAAAAATATTCTGCACCGTTATTAATTGCACTGAGAAAATTATTTATAGGGAATAGAGGACATGACTTACCACTTTCACACAATATTTGAAGGAAGAGAAAGAAAGAGATGTGCACCATATAGAAGGATGTCAATGGTAATCTTAGGGCCTCTCTATATCAAATCATTGTACTTTTGGTATGGATGGGTCATATATTTAAGATTTGATGTTATAAACTTTAAAGATTGATGTTACCTGAAGTCAATTCCTTAGCACAAACTTGCCATTGAAAGTTGATGTTGAATTTCAAGCGAATTCAAGTAATTTTCAAATATATATATATATATTTTTTCGAATTCAAAAGATAAAATTATATTATAATAATAAAAATTAATCGACATTCACAAATAATATTATTATATTCTTTTAGATTTGAGATGTAACTAATCATATAAAATTTTCTTTTTAATAAATTTTTTAAAATATAAAATGAATATATGAAATAAAGAGTGATTTGGAGAGATAAAAGATGTCAGGTTATTGGAGAATATATTACATTAAATTCTAATACCACTTGCTCTTGAATATTTTTCACCAAGTGATTCGGTATTAAGAAAAGTTAGGCACTAAGTTTTGTAAGTTTTATAAAAATTTATACTTAATTTATGAAGTATTATCTACTTTAACTTGAATATTTCATTATAAAACTCATTTCACGAATATAAATTTAAGTCTCAATTTATATATTATAATAAATTCTTAAAACATCTTTAGATGTGATTGGAATATCACAAACTTTCTCTATTAAAGTTTAATATCTCTATTAAGCGCAATACAAAGTATTCACGAACCACAAAATTAAGATTATACTAATTACTGAAATTCTAGAGGTATTAATTTATTATTTGAATTAATCATCTTGCCTACCAATAAGTAGTGACATGATAATATTATCAACACCATTACAAAGAAACTTAATATAATTGAAGAGTTTATATATTGAATGTTTATTGAGTTTTTGGTGTTAAGAGTAATTAAACAAGATTTGTAAGAAACGACATTTTTGTTTTATGAGTAACATGTTATTTGTAAGAGCGATTTTTTTAATATTAAAGGAGTATTTTTTATGTTTCATCCTAATTTAATTATTTCTTCAAATAAAATTATTCATTTATATTAATACGATGCATTTAAGATTTTATTTTCGAAATTCTTTCTACAAATATCAAACCAAGGTTGATAAGAAAATATGAATTCTGCTCTTTATCAATGGGTTCCTCTTTTTGTCAATTGGACTAATCCTTTGTGTAATATTTATAAGAGTTTGATGAAAGGTACCTATGGATCAAGTTGGTAATGGGAGAAAAGAAGCCTAGCTATATAGTCAGTGCAACACAAGTATAATCCTTATGGACTTCCATTTGACGAGAGCATGATCAAGGCACCGACTTTCCTAAGGCAATTGTCGGCCTATCACACTTGGCTTGTCCTGGATCTTTTCTATTTTCCCTTGCTATTTTTCTGGAACTTGACTTTCAATTACAACCATATCATGCTTGCCATGCGCTTCAAATGTCTCTTTCTCATGAAGTTAGCTTTCAAAATCCAAGAGTCCGGAGGATCCCACTTGATCAATCTCTCCATTTTTATTGTTTCCGGTGACTTTTATAACAAAAGAAAATGAGAACTTTATCTTTTAGGTACTTGTTGGATCTATATTTGAATTATGAACAATCTTAAGAGGAAGATCCAAACTCAAATTTGCCAAAGTATTTTATTTATAATTATTTTTATTATAATTTTATAATATTTAATTATAATAAAAAATTATATCGAGATCTATTATTTTTTAAATATAAATTTTATATAAAATTTTAATAAATCTCGTATAATTATAAATTATAATTAATTAATTATAAATATAATAATTACAGGTGAAAACTCGTAAAGGTTTTTTTTTTATTTTTATCTAAGTCCAAAGAAACTGTAAAATAATGCAAGCAAGTCAGGCAACTGGATTCAAGTAAGTAAAATTATTGGATGGTGGTCGCAATATATTAGAGAAATAACGTTCTTCTCCAAATGGGTTGTCTGAATCTCCAAGCTCTCTCGCACTCGCACATTAGGATGTCGACAGTCGACGGTCGACACCGACAAGCTTTGTACCTATGGGCTATGGCTACTCTAAAATTGAAGTTCAATGGCATGGCGTCCGGCCCATCAGTCGGTGCTCTCAAAGGCTCAAAATGACGAGCTTTCTTTTCTTCCCCTCAAAATATAGGTATTCAATTCATATGTGTTGTAAAAGGCCAGCCCAAGGGACTAAGACTAAAGATCATCTTGTTCATTGAGTTTCACCTTAAATCAAAAACTGAAGGCCTGAAAACTAAGCGCATTCGATCCAAGTGAAACAAAGAACCAAGTCCAAGTCTTATTGTTAATAGGCTAGGTTTAGGCGTCTCTCGGGTCCTCAGCCCATATACGACCGCACACTGAAACGAAACGATAATCTCAATGTAGCCCTGGTTTTCGATATGATGAGACGGATACTAGTATAACAAGAAAAAAAAAAAGGTCGGTGGCTTTTATTCGATTCAATTCCTTTTAAAACAGGGCAACAAGGGAAAAGAATTAGGTTAGAAACAATTAAGCCAGTAGAGGAAAGAACACAGAGGAGGAACAAAGCAAGATGTGTTACGAAGTGAAGTGCTCAACATGCGGGAAAACAACATGGGGAGGCTGCGGAAGACATGTTCCGTCTGTCTATAAGCGTGTGGCTGAAGCCCAACGCTGCCAATGCCGTGACTGGCCTGGGGTCAACTCTTCTGCCGAAAATCCTCAACCTTCGAGTTCTTGTGCTATTTTGTAATAACTCCTTTTTGTTTTCCTATGTATGTCCGCCAGTTCTGATTTAGTATTTACTGCTTCGAATTGTTTCTATTATGATTGCTGCTATCAGATCGGTGTTATAATTGTTCCTGACTTTATTTTAATAATTGTTTCTGTGGGGGTTTTGGAAATCATTATGACAAGAAATAAACTTGTTATTAAGAATAAACTTTTAGGTCAACTAAATCTGGTTTAATCACAGTTGATCATCTGAATTTATCAACAAATTCTGGCAAGAAAAAATAAAACCCATTTTTGAATAAGAAATGATGCTTGATCCATGGAATCCACATAATATCACCCCGATGCTATGATTATTACTAATTCAGCCCAATGCTATCTTACTTAAAAAATGAAAATGAAGAATTGAAATAACAAATGAGGATATTTGTGAATAAGAAAGAGTTGATTCTTCCAACTTTTGCCAGCAAGAGGCTGTTCAATGGCGAAATGGATGATAAAGTTTTGCATGATGCCACTAGAATTGTAAGAAAAAGGACAGATAAAAGCCAAACAATATGATATTTTTCTTTCCTTTTTTTTTTCTTTTAATTTCTTCTATATATGGAACCTTTACAGAAAGAAAGGGAAAATATATATATATATATATATATATATATATATATATATATATATATATATATACAAGAACTTTGTTGATGGTGTCTAGTCTAAACTGTCCCAAGCGGGGGGAGAATTTTTCTAGCGAATAACGTAGGCATTGGACTCCTGACAAATCACACTAGATAATTGGACGATCAAAACTTGAAAAATCCTGGAATCCTCCTCCCAAGGAAACCCAAGAAAACAAAAAAAAGACAGCCTAGAAACAGAGATGCTCCTTATTCACCTCAGCTTTACCAATGCTATTATAGTGCAGTTCTCCTCTTCTCTCAAGGTATCCAGCTCTTTCTTTCCATATCGGTAATAACAACAAAACCAATTCATTTTACGTACCCTTTTAATTAAACGAACAGCTTGATTCTTTGCAGGTCCACCATCGACTTCGATTGGCTGCTGCATCTTCACAATATGGCTCGTTGTCTTTCTCTTCTTCATGGTTCCGAACTACTCCATCGGATGCTCATAGGTAAATTATAAGTCTTGTTCATTTCAATGATGATGTTTGATTTTGGTGGTTCTTTTTCTGGCTATTGTCTATTGTATTAAAACTTAGTAGTAATAAAATAGGTATTTATTTAAAGTAAAATATGATTGGTATTCTTGAAATTTTATGATTGATAAGATTGATAAAATATGATGGTTTTTTTTTTTTTTTTGGGTTCTGTTATGCAACTTATCAAGTCTTCACTTTTCTCTGGTGTCATTGCATTTCTAAAACCATAGGCCATTTGCTATTTTTAAGCCACGCATTCCTGTCCCAAAAATTTTGATTGTTATTTGTTATTGCCAAACAGGCTTTATATGCTAAGTCATTGAAATTTTTTACATTACAAGTTACAGAAACTCTGCATAAAGGTAAATATTTAAGTTCAAACTTTAATGTAAACTATACTAATTAAAATAGTTTTTGGACGTTCCGATCTATAATAATTCACCACGGTATGGATGCATTTGGTTTTTAATTTTCTCTGTGGAAGGATTGCTCGCATGTGAATTCATATTATCCTAATCTATTTCAAAAAGAATGTTTCTCTCATCACCGTTGCGTTCTATTGATTTTATTATATTTTATTCTGTATAAATTGCAAGATAATACAATCTCCACTCCAGTACTAACAGGCATAATTCTTACTGTGATTACTAAAAAAGAAGATATTGAAATTGCTTACAGCCAAGGTTTTCAATATTCAATTTGAAAATGGTAGTATCTCTAATTTAATTGTTACGGGACATGTTCCATATTGCTGTTGTATGAACATTTAATAATTTGTCCTTCCTCGTTTTTTTTTTTTTTTTTTTTTTATTTCTTTCCAAGGTGCTCTTTTAATTTGAAAATTCAATAATTTGCTGACTATAGTATTTTATATGTAAATTATTTTGATTAACTTAGGTTTTGTTTGATAGATGATTTTATTTTATGTTTTCTTTGTTCAAACTGTTTTTTTTTTCTTTTATTCCTATTTCAGTTGGTACTTTGAGTTTGTAATACTTTTCAATTTGTAGATGACTTCAGGCTATAACATATATATATATATACCAAAAGGAAGACTATGCTTACAATCTTATTGTTATAAATGAGCTTTTAATGCTGTATGCCTTTTTTTTTTAATTTAATGGCAATGGGGTCTTGAATTTTGTTAAGTGTATCATTTTTCGGATCATTCAAAGAGGTTTTTTATATTTGATTTAATGAATTTATAAAAAAAAATTATTTTTTTTTACAAATTTTCAATAAATTCAAATTTAGACAACACAAATAATACATTTTTTTATCACTTGAATTAATCATTCGTTGGTTGCTTTTCTTTGACCTAAGTTACAAAAATGTGATGATATGATTTGAAAAATAGGTTTAGATTTTATATATGTTCCTTTGTGTGTTGGGATGGCGATTCAAATTTCATAACAGATTTGATTGAGAATTTTTTAAAATTGATTAGATAGTATTCGACAAAATAAAAAACTTATAAATTTTTTGAATTTTACATATTTTTGATGAATGGTTTGATTAAGCATAATCAATTTTAAATGTGGATTTGTACGGGGAATTGCACAAAATTGGTACCTTTTTTTTTCCATTACAGTTTACTTAGTTCAAGTTCATTTAGATATTTGCTACTAAGAGTACATATTATTTCTGCAGGCCATTTATACATCAGTGGCAAAGCACTCTCGTTGTTGATCCTTCAAGCTATTGCATCATAACAGAGCCTTATTGATGTTCCATGCTACGATCACTAGGGGTGAATAGAAATCGGTTCAAACCGATTTAATCGACTGAAATTAATGAAATACGGTCATTTTGGTTTGGTTTGGTCGATTTTAGGTTGTAGTCGATTTTGAGATCGATTAAATTGGTTAAATCGGTTGGTTATAGGTTTTCAAAATTGATAATCGAATTAATCAATCTTATAATAACTAAAGGTAAATATGTAAATTCTCTTTAAAAAATCCTAAATTTAACTTACTTTTTCTAACCCACCCCACTTACGTCGTGCCCACTTTGTACTCTTTACTCCCCCTCAATCTGTTGCATCTTGCCGTGCCTTTTTTTTGCTCTTTGCAGTTTGCTCCCCCTCAGTCTCTTGCATCTTTGCCTCCCTCTTAGTCTCTTGCTCGACTGCTTCCCTCTTAATCTTTTACTCTTTTTAATTTGTTGCACAAGATCAGACAGTTGTAGAGATCAATCTTCCTTAGTAACCCAAGACACCATCGTAAGTTCCTAAATTCTGATAACCTTTATTTTTTCTTTTACCGTGATACTATAACAGTTACCAAGGATAAATTTCTTCTTGCTTCTTGAAGCTAGTGAGGAGTACGCAAAATCTTTTCATATATGTCTTTGTTTAGGGTTGTATTCTTTCTGTCTGGTCTAAGCTAAAGCATAAGAGGTGCCAACCTAAACCCCAACCCTAGGTTGTGCCCACGGTAATGAAATAGAAGCCCCATTTTTTTTGCTGGTGCTTTTTAGTACCTTTGGCAGAATGAAATAGAAGGCCTATTTTTTTTCCTGCGTTTTGACAGAATGTTTAAAGGTGCGAGAGGTTCTATCAGAGATGCTTTGGGGAAATGGTTTGTGGTTTTGTCTTTCAAGACTACAAGAAAAAGAGTATTTCTATCCTAATTCGTATTGAGGAATCGATCATATAGGTAGATCCTTAGAATTTTATCTTTTAATCCTTACTTACCTTATACGTAGATGCATCCTTAAAAAAGAAAGCTCGTGCTTTAGATTTCTTTGTTGACCTTTGGAAAGTTCAATCCTCATCCTATTTTATGGATACGAAAGCACAAGACTTGTGGGGGAGAATCCATCCACTATGCCAACCTCTGTTACTATCCTAAAAGGGAATAGATGGTTTGTACTATTCATTTCTACACTTTTTAGACCATTTCTTCTGTTTCTTTTTCTATTTAGTTTGTTAACAAACCCCAGGGTGTGCCCATGTTAATGAAATAAAAACCCCATTTTCTTTCCTGGGCTTTTCAGCACCTTTGGTAAACTTCAAATAGTCTCGACTTCCTTCATTGGTTTGGGTGTTCTTTTTTATTCTAAGTGAGATCTTTTAGGAATCATGGTTCCCAGTAGTGCTTGTTATCAAAGCATAAAATAAACTCTTGAAAAATACCGTACTCCTTTGATTCCCTAAAATATATTTTCATTTTTTCATACCTTTTTAATTTGGACATAATTTTAAAAAATTTACTTTTTATTTATATTTAAAATAATCATAATTTAAATTTAAATCATTGAAATTAATAATCTTTCATTTTTTTATAAATGAATTAAAATGTTGAATTTTTTTAGTGACATAAATGCAACTATCAGAATTCACAACAATTAATGATTAATGTAAAGCTTATGAATCATTTAAATCAAAATTCGAATGATTAAATATTATAATCCTTACAAATTACTAGTAACATCTAAAGACATTGAATTTTGAGTTGTCAATAATGGACATAATAAAGAGTTCCTAACTTATTATTTCCTACCTATATTTTTTGGCTTTAGACATTAAATACTGAGTTATCATAAAAGCTAAAACAAGCAACTAATTAATCTAAATTGTGTTAGATATTTAAATTAAAAGCTAAAAAAATTAGCCTAAACTATGCTAGATACTTAAAATGTTCGATGATAAAACAAGCAACTAATATATAGTTTGATCAACAGACTATTTCATTATTTGAATATCCAATGTGTTCAATAATTGTGTGACCACTATTTTATTATTGTTTCATTATTTGAATATAATTTTATTTTTATTTATTATTTTAATATAATATAATTATTTATTTTTTATTGTTTGATATAATTTGATTTTTTTTTTTAAAGATGTCCAATGAAGTGAATGATATGATTTTGGATTTTACACCTAATCAAACACAATTGGCCTCCAACTTCCTGCACATGATGAAGTAACAAAAAGTGAAACTGTGAATTTCAAAGTGATAAGACGAGCATCTAAGCCATGGTCAAAGGTATGGGACCACTTTACTAAATTTGTTAATGAGAAATGTAATCGTAAAGCTAGGTGTAATTATTATGACAGAGAATTTTTTGCTGATCCTAAAAAGAATGGAACCACTGCTTTAAAGCATTACTTGAATTCTTGTAAAAAGCTTCTTCATGTTAGTGGGGATAATGGTACTCAAACAGAATTAATGTTGCCATAAAGAGGAGTGAAATCTTTAGGCATTTGAAAATTTAATCAAGATGTTGTTAGAAAAGTTGTAGCTAAAATGATCATTCTAAAGAGTTGCCATTTAGATTTGTGGAGTCGAAAAGATTTAAGTATTGTATGTCAGTTGCATGTCCTAGATTTCGTGTACCATCACAATAGATAGTTGTTAGGGATTGCTATCAACTTTATATTGATGAAAAGACTCATTTAAAGCAATTCATGAAATCATTTTTTACAAGAGTATCTCTTACCACTGACACATGGACCTCATTACAAATGGTCAATTATATGTGTCTTACGACTGACTTCATAGACAAAGATTGAAAACTAAACAAAAAGATATTAAATTTTTATCTCATTTCTAGTCACAAAGGTGAAACTATTGGTAAGGTGATTGAAAAATGTTTGTGTGATTGGAGGATTGATAAGATTTTTACTGCTACAGTTGATAATGCTAGTTCTAATGATGTTGCAATTTCATATTTGAGGAAAAAATTTAACAATGCTGAAACTAGTATTTTGAGAGGCAAATATCTTTATTTGAGATGCACTGCACATATTGTTAATCTTATTATTTGTGATGGATTGAAGAAAATGAATGAAATAATTGCTTGTGTTAGAGGGGCAATAAGATATGTGAGACAATCACCTTCCAAGTTAACTAAGTTTAAAGAGTGTGTTGTGAATGAACATATTCAGAGTAAAAGTTTATTGTGTTTGGATGTTAACACTAGATGAAATTTTATTTATTTGATGTTGGATGCAGCTCAAAAGTTTGAAAGGGCATTTGATGCATTTGATGATATTGATCCTTATTATAGATGTGAGCTTTTAATCGAAAATGGGGTGCCCGATCAAAATGATTGGGCAATTGTTATGAAGTTTTACCTTTTCTTGCAACAATTTTATGATCTCATCGTGAAAGTTTCAGGTACTTGTTACGTCACATCTAATACTTTTTTGTATGATATATGTGATATTTATTCCACTTTGTGAGAATGACAATTAAATCTTGATGTTGAGTTGAATGCAATGACAAAGAGAATGAAAGATAAATATGATAAGTATTGATAAAATATAGAGAAAATGAATATGTTGGTTTATATTGCTTTTCGTCTTGATCCTTCAAAAAATTTCATTTTGTTGAATATTGCTTTATGAAAATGTATTCTTTTGATAAAACTTCATTGATGATTAAAAAAGTACAACAAGCAATAGAAGACTTGTTTAATGAATACAAAAGAATGTTAGAACCTTAGTCTGAGCAAGTTGGTAAAAGTAGTCAAGTGAGCCCAATGTCACAGCCCACTAATGATGAAAGTGAAAATGGAATGACAAAAAAGAAGGAAAACTTTAAGTCCAAGTACAAGAGGTATAAGATTGAACATGGTAAAGATGAACATAAATCAGAATTGGCTAAATATTTGAGTGAAGAGCCTGATGGTGATGATAGTGATGACTTTGATGTTTTAACTTGGTAAAAATTCAATAACCATAAGTTTCCTATCCTTTTCCATCTAGCTCATGATGTATTGGCAATTCCTATATCCACAGTTGCTTCCGAATTTGCTTTTAGCACTGGTGGTTATGTGCTTGATGCATATAGGAACTCTTTAACTTCTAAAATTGTGCAAGCCTTTATTTGTGCTCAAGATTGGTTACGTAGATTTTTTAATCTTGATTCATTTCAACCTGAAGATGATTGACATAGCTTGACAAACTGAATTTAGGTAATAATTTATTTATACCATAATTTATTTTTTAAAGATTATTATTTTTTATTTTTTTATTTGTTTAAAGCTTACTTTTGTTATTTTTTGCTTATATATTTTTAGATTTGTCAAAAATTACCTTAGATCCAGTAATTGATTAAGAAAAATGTGCATGGACCTTTTGAGGTAATTTCATTATTAATTTTTATGAATATTTGCATTTAAAAAATATTTATTGTATTCTTTGACAACTAATTAAAGTTTTGATCTCTTTGACATCTTAGGAAAAAATGAAGGATATGCACCAAAGTTATGAGGTTCATGTATGAAGAATGCTGTTAGAACTTGGAATGTCCTTTAATTAGCTTATTTTATGTTTTTTATGAACTTTTATATCCATCATTAGCTTGTTTTATGTTTTGTATGAGCTGTTAGCTCAATTTGCCAACTTAAAATGTCTTTTATGTTTTGCACCGAAGTTATGAGAAGTATATTTGCTTGATTTGCTTTTTTAAGTTGGTCTCTTGACTCTGGAAAACTTGTTTATGTGTTGAAATGACAATTATTATGTATTGATGGCTTTATTTGTTATTTGATATATGTTAGAATAATACTTTTTAAAACTTATTATTTAATTTATTTTGATTAAATAAGTTTGTTTGTTAGAGTACTTATTTGTCTTTTTTCTTGTAAAATATTGTAAAAATTATTAAATTCTTTAGTAATTTAGTTTGAATGGTATGTGAATTTGAGTTTTATTAGATTGAATTTATAGCTAAATATTTATTCAAAATAAGAGAAAAAATGGTGAAAAATTCGATTATTTAATCAAACTAACCGAATCGAATCGATTTTCGATTCGGTTAAATCAGTTAGTTAAAATTTTATCGGTTGGTTCGGTTACTAATAGAATAAAAATTGGTTAATTCAGTTATTAATTTTTTCAGACCGATCTGATCGACTACTCACCCCTAACGATCACAAATTAATATTAATGCTTGGTTAATACTCAATAATGCAAGATCAGTAAATAATCGTAGTATGCTGATAATGATTTCAATTTCCTGACTCTTGACCTGCTGTTAATTAGTTCTATGCAAGGTTATCAAAATTATATTAAAAATTATCAAAATTATATCAAATTTGTATCCAATATATGTTACCAAATTTGTTTTAATAGTTATCAAAATTATATTAAAATTTTATCAAAAGTTTCTAAAATTGTATTAAAGATTTATTATCATAATTATATCATATATTATCAAAATAATATCAAAGTTTATCAAAATTATATAACAATTTACCAAAAATTTATTAAAGATTATCAAACCTCTAATAAAAGATTTCTGCATCAAATAATGTCTAAAAAACTTATCTTAATTTGTAAATAAGAGGGGAGACAGAGAAAATGTTTTAAGTGTTGTTCTTCATTCATATTTTAAAATGATTTCTGACATTTTTATTTATAAAGAATTTTATCAAAAATTGTAACTCTTCAACTGTATTGTTTTGTTCGACTAATTTGTCTCATTAAGTTTGTATCTTTTGAAACTCAATAGGTTCCATTTGCAAATTTTACAATTACTAGAAATAAACCCGCACGTTGCTGAAGATTATATATATTTTTTATTTATAATAAATTTAATAAATCAGTAAGTATAATTTTGTTTATAATTTTTTAATGAATGCAATTGATCAATGAAAATTTATCAATTAATTTGTCTATAATGTGTTAATTGCATTCTCACATCTTATATAACAAATCCAAATCCATTGTTTTCAAATTTATCTGTTTAAACATAGTTAAGAAATACTAAAATAAATAATTAAAAAAAGGATAAAACCAAAAATGGAAAAAAAAAAAAGGACCAGAGCAAAAAGAAAAAAAGAAAAGAGAGCCAAATTATGGTATCATGTGGACACCAACATTTAAGGATGATAATGGATTAGGTTAAGACAGATTTTTTCTCACCTTGATCCCATTCGACTCAGACTCATACTTGACATCAGATTATTATTTATATATCTCAAAAAGGGTTGGGACGAGAGCACTCTAAATCTACCTTTGACTTGGCTCCATTAAAAAAAAATCTGTTACGATCTCGACTCGATCATAATTTTCAAAAGAAAAATCATCTTTATTAAATTGAGGTAGGTTGAAACTTATCAAATATTGATTATTTTATCATCCTTATCTCCAATAGCTTGTTTTCTTATAAAATTTATCCAATTAAAAAAATAAAAAAGACAAAAACTATAAAGAATAAAAGAAACAAAATAAGGATGCCACATAGACATTGTGCCACCCGAAAAACTTCATTGATAATTTATCTTTTCAAACATAATTAAAAATACTATAATAAACAATTAAAAATAATAAAAATAAAAATGCTAAAACTAAAAAATAAAAAGGGAAAAGCTAAAAGTAAAAACAAAAAAAAAAAAAAGAAATGAAGTCAAATAGAGGTGTCTCGTGGACCCTTCCATTTATAAATGACAACAGATCAAGTTAAGGTCGGTTTAAATTTATCCCGACATCAACCATAGTAATTCTATTAAATTTCTATTTTAACTCAATATTAGTTTTTTTTTTATATTTGTCTCCAACCCAAAACATATATGTGTAACATACATTCGATCTAACTTGATCTTAAATTAATTCAATAAATTTAATTTAATATAATGTATATAAAAATATATTTTTTAATATAAATAACATCTTAATTTTATATAAATGTATTATTTTTATAGAATTAAGGTATTAAAAACAAATTTATTAATGTAATACATATACAAATATACTTTTATATATGCTTTGGGTCAAAGCACTTGAAGCTCGTCTTTGACCCAACCAAGATTTAAAGACAAAATCACCTCACCTTATCGAATCTAGATATAGAAAAAGTTTTTATTAAATCAATCAAAATTAGTCGAAAATGAATTGTTTTATCATTTTTTTCTATATTGATAATTTTTTTTATAAAATTTATCTCATTAAAAAACTAAAAAAGAAAAAAAAACCAGATACGAAATGGCAACTCCATTAGTTACTTTCTTTTACAAAATTTAATTATAAATTTAACAAATAATAAAAAAAAAACTTGAAAAACATCAAATTCAAGTGCCACATTAATACTTTTATTGTTATTTTCTTCTCTCAAAGTAATCTAATTTTAAAAAAATAGTTAAATTTTTTTTAATCAATAATATCAAATGAATCTCATACAAAAATTTAAAAAAATCTCAAACATAATTAAGAAATATTAAAATAAACAATTAAAATTAATAAAATACAAAAAAATGCTAAAACTAAAAAAAAAGGGGAAAAACAAAAAAAGTACTTTTTAATCAATAATATCAAATGGACTAACCTTAAAATTTTAAAAAAAAGATTATTTATTAAATATGAAGAAAATAAAAGAAAAGAAAAGAAAAAAAGAAAACAATAAGAAAAAAAAAAGGAAAAAGGGAGAAACTACGCGTGGAAGATCTTAATGAGATCAAAATTTGTAAAATTAATATTATGAATGAATACAAATATTTTACAAAAAAAAAAAAAAACTCATTTAAAACGAAAACTTTCGAATTAATACAGATTCATATAGTCGTGGAATCATAAAAATTTTTATTAATATGTATACTAATTTTTTTTGTTTTCCTTTTGTAATTTTATGGGGTACTGCTAATAGCCCCCGTTGTATAAATAATAAATTCATCATTGTTTAACTGCAAGGTTTGGACCAAAGTAAATCCATATATATTGAATTGGAACAAGATTTTCGAACAATTTCTCAAATAAATTGCAATTCTTTCATTCCTCGATATTGATTTTTACATTTTTTAATTAAGCTCTAAATAGACTTTTAACCCTTGTTGAAAAAGTGATCGTCACCAACCCCAAATGGGTAGTCCAAATTTTGATAATATGACTTTATAATAATGTATATATATAGTATAATCTTTTTAATGTTACAATATGTATCAGATTGGGATATGCATGGATTCATCCATAGCCAACTTGGATTTTTTTTCCCTTTTTTTTATTGGTCAGGATTAAGGTGGATAATTCCGTGTAGAGATACTCTATTTATTTTTGGCGCTATGTTTTCTTTCTTTTTTTTGTACCGTTTCTTGTCCAAAAACGTTTCTCGGCTTACCTTAACAATTCTGCAATTATTTTTCCTTTGTTTCCAACTCCTTTTCATTCCTGAGAAATCTCTTTCAAAATTTTATCTGCGAGCTGTTTTACTCTGAAAATTTTCTTAAAGATCTCGATTGCGTTTTCTTTGTTCTTTGTTGTAAGACAATTGTAGAAGCAAAAGAAACAATGGTTCAGAGGAGTTCTTGCATACGCAACCTGGTTCAATCCTTACGGGCTGCTTCTTTTCCATCAAAGGTAAAGTAGCCCCTTTTCAATTTCATGTAAATCTTTAAAATTTTTGATTTTCGGATTCTTTAATAATAATGTGCAGTTGATCATTATCATTGTTACTGCTTTTGTTTGCATGAAAATTTGTTTGTTTCATTTTTCCTTCGGGAGTATATATTTGGTATATTCTTCTCTGCTCATCGGTGAATTTCGTGATCCCAATCTTCTTGTTTATTGGTTCAAGGTAGCGTTTTACGAGAAGAAATGGGTTTTTCTTGGTCTGTTTGCTCTTGTTTGTCTTTTGCTACTCATCAATGAACTCTACAATTATCCATGGATGCATTTGAGCTTCATCTTTTCAAGCCTTCAAGTGCATTCAAATAAGATTTGTAGTTTATGCCTTTACCAATAGTACTATTTAGTATAGTTTTCTTCTTTTATTTTTCAATAATTGAAACAGGGCAGCAATCACAGGCATAACCATTTTTGAGTTTGTATTTTGATAATGAAATATACCTAAAAGTTTTATTTCTTAAAGCCACTTGGTCTCACTCATTATTGGAACAGATACTGTTAGAATATGTCTTCCTGATATGTAACTGAGGCAAATAAAAATTCAAGGATGTTAGGATGAAAAAGTACAACTAATATGTTTTTTTATACATGTTTGTAGCTTGCAGATTATCGTCGTAGCTCATCTGAGGCTGCTGCTTCTCTGCGAGTAGCAACTCAACCATCTGCTTATGGGTAATTGCATGAAGCAGAGGATCTTTCGCTTCTGCTATAAAATTGTGCTAAAACACGGTTGCAAAGCTTGACAAATTTAATCAATAGTTTCTCACCCTTTGCTGGAATTCAATGGAGCTCACCATCTGAAAGTGATGGGCTGAAGATTAGTGTTGTTAAGATCACGACATCACGGTTTTGGATAATGATAGGGGTTTTTTTTTACATAAAAAAAAAAAAAAAGAAAAGGAATCTACGTATTATTGTCCTTTTTAAAAGTGATTGATATAATAGCACTAAGTTTTGTTTTTTTTATTCAAGATTAAGGTGATTAATGTTGAATAGGGTGAATTTTTTTACAATTTTTCTTAACTTTTTTTTTTTTACTGCAAGTGGTGGCGTCGGTGACAATGAGTACGCTGATGTGGATTGGGATAAACTTGGATTTGGTTTGACACCAGTTGATTACATGTACGTTATGAGATGTTCCAAAGACGAGAATTTTAAAGAAGGACGGCTCAGTCGTTATGGTAACATTGAATTAAGCCCTTCCGCAGGAGTCTTGAATTACGGACAGGCAAGCTGAACCTTCATTGTTCTTTTTCACCTAAAAAAATATTAATGGTGCCAAGTGAAACGATTACTAGTTCTTGTTTTGTTTAAAGGAAGAGATTTTGAAATCAGATTCACATTTCTCAACTTTATTAGCATGTAAAAAACGTGGAGTCAGACAATCAAAATGAAGAAACATGTAAAATATTTTTTGACTGTTATTGAGTTGGAGACCAGTGGTGCACTTAACTTTTTCAAGTACTCGAGTTAAAGATTTCGTTAAACACGCACTAATTTTTTCTTTTGGGACCTTTGTTACATGTTTAACACGCAAGAAATGACAAACCCTAATTTAAACTTTGACAAAGAGTCCAGATGAAGAGGATCAGAAAAGGTCACAAAGCCCTTACCTGTTGCCCTATTATTATTTTAGAATTCAGCTAAAAATTCTATCCAGGGCATATATGAAGGCACGAAAGCTAACAGGACAGAAGATGGGCGCATTCTTCTATTCCGTCCAGGGCAAAATGCAGCGAGGATGAGGCATGGGGCCGAAAGAATGTGCATGCCATCCCCTTCCATTGAACAATTTGTTGATGCAGTGAAAGAAACTGTATTCGCTAATAAACGTTGGGTAATTCCGTAATTGACAAAACTGTGCTTCTATCTTTCTAGTCTCCTGAAAATTAGCCTTCAGTTTCTTCTTCCAGCTTGATTCCATGATTTCGTGCAGATTCCTCCTGCAGGAAAAGGATCATTGTATGTTAGGCCTCTGCTTTTGGGGAGTGGACCTATATTAGGTTTGGCACCAGCCCCGGAGTATACATTTCTTATTTATGCTTCCCCTGTCCGCAACTATTTCAAGGTGGACTTCTTTTACAATTCTATTATTTGTGTTTCCAACTTTAGTTTCCTGTTAAAATCATACATATATTCTGTTCATCCTGGATTCAGGAGGGTACTGCACCTTTGAACTTGTATATTGACGAGGAATTTGTTCGAGCTTCTGCTGGAGGAGCAGGAGGCGTGAAGACAATCACAAACTACGCTCCAGTGAGTAACATTTCAATGTCAATATTGAATGTTTTATTTGTTGAGGTTATTTTCTCATTAATTTTGAGTTCTCTAATGATGGCTACTATATCCTATTGTAAATTTATTAAGCATTTATGCCTTTGTTAACAGGTTCTGAAGGCAATAGCCAGAGCGAAAAACAGAGGATTTTCTGATGTCCTGTACCTTGATGCCGCGAAAAGGAAATATCTGGAGGAGGTCTCATCTTGTAATATTTTCATTGTGAAGGTATTGTCAACTGGTATACGAAACTCCATCACATCCCAAGTCATGGGCTTGGGCCTCTTAAAAAATCACTTATTTGAACCTTTTACAGGGAAATCTTATTTCAACTCCTGCTACAAATGGAACAATTCTAGAAGGGGTAACTCGAAAAAGCATCCTTGAGATTGCTAGGGATCATGGTTACCAGGTGACACTTTGATATTTCCAATCTCCAATTTCGAATATTGCAATAAGACAGAGGGATTTTTAATACAAGACTAATATACTGTTAGGTTGAGGAACGGGCAATTCCAGTCGATGACTTGGTTGATGCTGATGAAGTTTTTTGCACGGGAACAGCTGTTGGAGTTGCTCCAGTCGGTAGCATTACACATCAGAACAGAAGGTTAACAACTGATAGAATTGAACAAATGTTTCCATTAAAAAAGGATGGAGAGAAAGCTTATGACCCATAAGAAAACAGAAAATCACTGTTAATCTTAGTTGACCCTACATTAACCCGCGTAATTTATGTATATTTGCAGAATTGAATTCAAATCAGAGGGTAGCTTGGTCTGCCAAGAACTGTACTCAACACTCGTGGGACTGCAAACTGGTCGCATTGAGGATAAAAAAGGATGGACTGTCGAGATCTATTAAGCTCTTGAACGCTTACAATACCGTCTATATAATTTGCTGTATTATCCTATATGAACGGTGTGTAAATTCCTATCCCATTTCCCATTGCGGTGTTTATGAGTATAGGAATAGTACTCCATATAAAGTGCCAATAAATGCAATGGCCAGCAAAAGAAAACTGGCAACTGATGCTTTTTTCCGATTTACATCTAATAGAAAAGTTTGGTTTGGCTTCAATTATGTAGTGATTTGTTTGTGAATAACATGAAAATATAACTGTAGGACAATAAGATGGATTAATAATTTTTTTATGAATTTCTATAGTTGAAAAGAAAACAGCAATGGATCCTAAGATATATACGTTATGTACTTGATAAAATCTCAATTTAGCCAGCTCTTTGCTTTATTAAGTATCATTCCTAAAATCTTAGACTGGGAGCAAGGAGCACTACATGGTAAAAAAGAGAACCTTGGCATAAAAAAAACAAAAAGGATAAAAGAAAAAAAAAAAAACAAAAAGGAGTTATGCATTGAAGAGGGACTAACATGATTTGTTGAATGTCATTACTCGTTAAACAACAATGGCATAGAGAAAATTTCACATACCGAGTTCCATTATGTTACTTATTTATCTCAATTTTGATGAAAACCAAAACAGAGGTTAGCATCATTACTCCACAGTTTACTGCCAAAATCTTTGATGCAAGATTCATCCGATTAACTTTTCTCCTCTCAGTCACATCATGTAGTTTAATGATTGAAAAAATTCCCAGAAACAGATTCTTCTTGATGATAAATGCATTGCAGCTTGCATTATCGGAATTTGGGCTGCAAAATGTAAAAGCTGTATCTGCTATAATTCAGTTAAGCTGCTTTATATATTCTTGAAGTGATTAAATGCTTTGCATGGACTTAATTCCTTTTAAATAAATTTGATAATTTAAAATATGATACGAAAATACGATATAAATATAATATAAAAATAAAATACGAAATAACATAATTTAAAATTATAATAATAATTATATATAAATTTAATAAAATAAAAATTATATTTTATATTTTTATGTTAACATGAATTATAATATATAATTTTTATATAAAATATAATATAAATATATAAATATATAAATTTTAATATTTTATATTATACAAGTATATGAATTGCTAAATTTATTTTCAAGTTGATAATTGTGACCTTAAGCCCACGGTCGGTATGCAGGTGATAGGTATTTTCTATGTGCTTGGGCCTTACCAAGTAGGCTGACCTTGGCCCTAAACTCCTAGAACAGTATTTACAGTCGGTTTGTGAACAATTGAGTTTCAGACGCGGTTGGACCGAAAGAAAAATATCAAATTTGTTTAATGGACATTTACTTTTGATTCTTCTACTATTTTTTGGGCTACATTTATTTCATATTATACTTTCATATATAATTTTCACTTATGGCAAGCTGAACAGAAGAGATAAGAACTTCACTATTGATGCTGGAGAAAGTAAATACTTGAAAAGAATCATGTTCTTTTAGTATGTTCATATGTCCACTTTCTCTGTTCCTATCACTCGATTGATTGAAATTTGAAGCTGAAACTATTACAACTTCCCATCAAATTAGGTCATGCATCATCAATTACAAAAAATAAAAGAAGAGATAAATTAAATACATAATGTATATCTATATAAATAATTCCTCTTGAAACGTGGGGAAAAGGTGTCCATATGTATTAGTCATTGCAAACTCTGAACCAATGCACTTTCTCTACGATAAAAAAGTCATCTGATGCATGTATTTATTCTCAGTTAGGCATTAAATGGTAGATTGAATCAGCAAAGTAGAGAGATGGAATTATATATAGCTGTGAAAAATAGACCATTGATGAACAAATGCAGGTCAAAACTTCTGTTCTGTCCAGAAATCTATATGTAATTTTCTACATCGTTTGACATAGATTCGTGTCTTTTCTATAGATTTTTTTTCTTTGGAGAGTAAACTTTTATGGTCCCTTTCATCGATTGGAAGCCACAAGTTAATTTAGCATGATTCTCGTTCACTTGCTTGTCTTATTACTTTTGGGATTTTCTTCCACCTGGCATGTTTTTGCTTCTTGATGTCTTTGTCGCCAATGTAACCTTTACATAGCCAGTTTTGATCGTTGAAATAGTAGACTGATCGTCGTTAAAAGCAGCCTTTTTAAGTACGGATACATTATCTATGGAGAAGGCTAATGCACCACCTAGTAGCATCGTCTGTGTTTAGTCAATTAGGCTCCATTTGGAATGAATCGTTCTCACTGTTCAGTGCGTTTAAACATTTTTTTGGTGCAATCGTATCGTGCTTTGATATTTGGATAATAATGGCACGATTTGATTAGTCCTACCTGACTTCAGTGAAAAAGCAGAACCCTACTTATGGGTTCGGTGGATGGTTGTTCACCACATCATATTTTTAACATTTTTAACATTCTTGTCTTTTTGGTTTTTGTTTTTTAATTAGTTAAGTATTAAATAATTTTTTAATTTAATAAAATAAATAAATTTTATTATATAATAAATTAATAATTGGATATTATTAATTAAATAAATTTTATCTCCAATTTTTTATTTGGAATAAAATAATTTTAGTGATTTTTAACTATTTTTTAATTTTACAAATATAAAAATATACTATAAATTTTATTATATAAATTTTCATTAATATTTTTAATGGTCATATTTTTCACTACATTTTATCTCTCCATTACAATTACTTTTGTATCTAAATACATTTTTTATTATCAATTTTAATCTTATAATTATAATAATCAATTTCATTATTATAGCAATTAATCTCATATTTATCATTATTTTTAATTTGATCAAAATTAATCTTACCGTTTATCCTTTAACCACCTTACTTTTGTACTCTTAGAATAGTTTTATGCGCGTCAAATCCCTAAAATATTGTTTGAAGAAATCCCACAATTTTACTTGAAACATTGTATAATGTGAAGTTGGAAAAAAAAAAAAAAAAAGAATCTGTGGACAGAAGATGTAGAACAGCTCGTGTTCATTCTGTCTGCGCATCATTTGTATAAAATTTTTACTTTTTGTGGCTGTCAAACAGGGAAAAGAGAATAGAGCCTGGAGAAGAAAGTTGGCTTTAGCTGTACTGAGGAACATGATTGTCAAAGGGAAAATTGATTTTTCCAAGTTGTAGGTCCATTCAAGCTTGGAAATGTGCAAGAAAGAGAAGGTTAATGGTGACCTACTAAATTGACCTTGTCCATGCATGTGCACATTTTGGAAATTAAACCTCTTTTTTCCTTGTTACTTTGTAATAGATTATTCTTTACTCTTTTTGGTGGGATTGCATTTTGCAATTTTCTATAACATCTGATTTTTTCTTACAGGCAATATATTCTCGTGTTTCTTGTCCTTAATAATTCAACATATAATAATGAGGGTTTTATTTAATTCCATTCTTTCACGCAATCCAAACCAAATGAATTATATACAGCAAAATGTATACTATTAAGATATTTTCATTAGATTTTTGCTCACTTTTAGAGCATTTATACATATTATTATCTCTTTATTAAGTAGGTGCTTTTAGGAGAAAAGAGAAAGGCTTGTTAAGTGGCAAGTCTCAGTGCGGTAGGACGAAAATATTGTTTGGCTCCATAAGCCATTACACCGTCACTGAACAGGTCCTTTTACAATGGGAAAATTTCCACTATTATGATATATATATATATATATATAGCTTATCAATTGGGAAGAAAAAGGATTAGAAGGTGAGTGTAGTGAACTAGTGAAGTGCTTAAACAATGTTGATGTTTTTCCTTTTTTGGCTTTGTTCAAAGAAGGAAAGAGAAAAAGAAAAACATGAAGTTTAATAGATTAAGCTTTGTCATCTCTCGAGGAATTAAACAAAAGTCATCAATTAAAAAGATAACATAAAGGAAGATACATATTTCTTAAGATTTTATGGGGACATTAATGGTGATAAAGTCCCTTTGAAATGAAGACATATAACAGATCATGCATTTGAAAGCCCTCTCTTCTTTTATATGTTTGTTCAATATATGGTGAAAGTGGGGCATTGTCTCTTGTTGAGGCGTTGCGCTCACCAAGGATGCAGGCATTCAGTCTAGTTTTGAGGTGAAATTAAACACAGCATATCACAAAAAAGTTGGTGACCTACCAAGAAGAAGGAGGAAAAGTTCCTTTTTATCCATTCAATATCCCACTTTCTAGAATTTTGCTACTTTTCTCGTAGCATTGGATTATATCATTATATATATATATATATATATACCCATCATCAGATAGACGGATTTGACCTTTGTTTCTATATTTCAACGCTTCATTTCACCCGTTCCTCTATATGATTTTGAATTCTCATTTGATGCATGATTTTGCTCATTTATCTGTCTTCATTACTTTTTGCATTAGCAATGTACCCATGGAAGTTTTCCTTCTCGGAAACAAGAGTCGTAAAAGCTCAAAAACCTTTTACTAATGTTACATTTGTTATACATGGTCTCTTATTTTTGTGAGAATAATTATAATTTTAACATATTCATTATCTATGATTATTGGTGTATTTATTAATCATATTGTACTTATCAGTGGCTTAAATGATCATATCATTTGAAAAGGAACTCTTTTCGACTTTGCAATGTTATGATGATCAAAGTTTTTTTTTTCTTTCTTTAAGAAGAAAAAAAAAGCATTAATTCCTAAACCATTATGATCTATAATTATTGTTATAAAAAGATGAAATGATATGTTATTATGTGGAGAAAATCCATCGAAAGTGTTGCAGCAATTTTTTTATGAAGCACTTTATCTTAATGCATGATTAGTGCATAAATGCTATATACATTGTCCATACATTTGCATATTATTAATTAGTAAATTTAAAATTTTTAAATTTTTAAAAATAAATATTTTTAAATTTTAAATATTTAATGAGTTTATATTCGATATACTGTTAGTATATAAATTTTATATACTATCACTGAATTAAATGATACCAACTCATTAATACAAATTTTTTGAAAAAAAATAATTTTGTATATATTTATCTTAAGAGCTAATAAATAATGTTTGAATCATTGATTATTAATAATGTAATATTATCTGATTTACAAACAGTGTATAAAATTTATACACTTACAATACATACTCATATTTAATTATGTTAAAATAAATTAATAAAGTGATGACTTATGATGTACCGGTTGTGCATAATATTATACATTGATAGTGTATCAGATATAAATTATATATATGATAAATTATCTAATTAATTATTGTTAACCTTGAATAGGGGTCTAATCGAATCAAGTCGAGCTGATACAGTGAGAAGCTCGAGCTCGAGCTTGACTCCCAACTTGCGGCTCGATACTCAACTCGAACTCGATCAAGTTTTATTTTTCTAACTTGAGCTCGATTCGTGATCAAAATCGAGTTACTCGAGCTCGTTCGATTAACATGTAAAAATAAGCTTGATTCTTATACTCGATAAAAGCTCGATTTTTGTGCTTGAACTCGAATTCGAGATATTTTATTAATTAAAATAATAAAAATATTTAAATATAAAAGCTCGATTAGGCTCGTGAGCTACTTGAACCGAGTATAAGAATACTTGAACTCGGCTCGATCGATTAATCAAGTTACTCGAGCTCGACTCGGTAATAATCAAATCGAATTGAATTCAAGTTTTATTCGAGTCGAACCCGAGTAGCTTGCAAGTACTAATGTATCATTTACACCCCTAACCTTGAATTGATAAAATATTTTGAAATGATAAAATAAAACTTTGTTGAAATTGAATTAAAATGATTTGAACTTAATTTGAATACTTTTTCAACTTTTCATATTGTCAAAAATATGTTCAAATTCATTTCGCATGGTTTAAAAATAAAATTGGGCAAAGTAGCATAGAATGATCAATCCCCCCTCAAGGGGATCAATTGATATTTTGGTCAGAAAAGATCTTCGTGCAAATTTCATGAAAACCAATCGATCCCCTTCTTGTATGGATCGATTGATTCAAGGGTTTTAAAGATAGGATCAATCCCTTCATGAAGAAATTGATTGATATTTTATACAGAATGAAAATTTAGTTATAGATTTAGAAAATAAATCGATCACCTGAAAAAACGATTAATTGGTAGCATGTATGAATCGATTGATTATGGCTTCTCACGCATGAATTTGTTCAATTTTAACTAACCCAATCGGTCTTCCCATAAGAGGGGATTGATTCCATCGTGCCCAGAATGCTTACAATAGTTATTTTTGTCTAAAATTTGCAGAGGTTCTAAATAATTAATGCAAACAATGGCTATCTTCCACCTTTAATATATAAATGAAGGTTTTTCACTACATTTAGAGTAACTTAGAGAAATAAAACTTATTACTTTCATTTACCATCTTCTTTAAACATTAAAGAGAATTTTAATGTGAAAAAAGTGCATAAATTCTTGTTATTTATGATTTTTTCTTGATATTTTTTTTAATCTCGATTTGTACTTCAAATTAACAAACACCCAACCTTAAAAATATTTTTTGAGTTTGTAAAATATTTCAAAAAACTTGTACTGTGAGGTTGTGAGCTTAAGGGGGAGGATAACCTTAAGAGATTGTATTGTTGATTGTATAGAATTTTGAAGAGCTAGGTTGTGACATTCAATACATAATGAATTGAACTTTTTGACAAGTGAGGCTAAAGAAGAGGATGTAGGTACATAAAAGAATGATCGAACCTCTATAAATTTTGATATTTGATTTTTTATCTCCATTTTTTGCTTTTATGATCATTAGTACTCATATTTGTTATGTTTATTTGCTTAAAAAAATTAATTTGTGAATTTTTGTTTTTATTGGATATTGAATTTTAAAAAATTTATTATCAACCAATTCACCCCCTTTTGAATTAATTCAAATCTTTGAATTAACAATTATTAATGAAATTTTTAGATTTTACAAGTAATGTTAAAAAAATGATACATTCCTCTTACAGTATATTAAAAAAACGAATTAAAAGACAAGTGATAATTTTTTATTCAACTTATGAAATTAAAAATTTATAATGTCTTAGTATAAAAACTAATTCTATTGCAAATATAATATTGCAAAAATTATGCAACACTGATTATAATATACATAATCCTAAGACTCTGCAGTAAATAGTACAAATTAATATGAAATTAATATATATATATATGTATGTAGATTAATTCTATATGCACATAATAATGTGATAATGCAAATAAACGTAACGTTCCACTCGATGGCAATATATATATATATATATATATATATATATATATATATATCATTTGGACTTCTGTATCCAAGGAAAAAAGCAGCCCCTTAAAAAATAAATGTTGATTACTAGTATCATTCTAGAGTAAGAGAGACAAGTAGGAAAAACCCTATTCTCCTGTTCTGACATTTCCCATTTTCTACACAATTTTTTATACCAAAGTCTTTCTTTATGCCATATGCCTTTTTTAAGAACCACTTATATAAATATGGCTCTTCTCAGAAACATGTTTATCCTTTCCCATCTTTATTATTAATTCCTTCCTCTCTCTCTCTCTCTCTCTCTCTCTCTCTCTCTCCTATAATTCTTGCTTCAGTGGAAAGAGAGAGAAAATCAGCTCAGAAGGAATACTAAGAAAAAGTATGGGGAGAGCTCCTTGCTGTGACAAAGCTAACGTCAAGAAAGGCCCATGGTCACCTGAAGAAGATGCCAAGCTCAAGGAATATATTGAGCAGCATGGTACTGGTGGAAACTGGATCGCTTTGCCTCAAAAAATAGGTAAGTAATAACTCAAGATAATCAGTTAATCGGCAGCTTCATTTTTGGTTCTTTTTTCATGTAGAAATACTAATGATCCGATTAATAACTCAAGTAAACTTTGATATAAATGGTATCTGCAGCGGTTTTTAAGAGGGTTGTTTTTGTTTCTTAATTAGGCCTTAAGAGATGTGGGAAGAGCTGCCGCCTCAGATGGTTAAACTATCTCCGCCCAAATATCAAGCATGGAGGATTCTCTGAAGAAGAAGATAAAATTATTTGCAGCCTCTATATTAGTATTGGGAGCAGGTACATGTTTGTGGTCCTAAAAATGATTCATAAAGTTACCAAACCCTATATTTTGATTCATTCAAACAACGGTACATTTTTGGGTCTGATTACTAAACCTGCATGATTGTCAAAGGTGGTCTATTATTGCTGCACAATTACCGGGGAGGACTGATAATGATATAAAGAACTATTGGAACACAAGGCTTAAGAAGAAGCTTCTTGGCAAGCAACGCAAAGAGCAACAGTCTCGTAGAGGCAACAGCCTAAAGCAGGATATGAAGAGATCAGAGAATGGGGATTCCATGCTTCCTGATTACAATAACCAAAGCCCCTACTGGCCAGAGCTGCCTGTGCTGGCGGTGCCCACACCATACTCAAGTCAAGAACAACGCATTGACAGCCATGCTTCGATGAGAAGATTACTTATCAAGCTCGGAGGAAGATTTTCTGATGATGGTCATGTGGTTAATGATGGGACAACTCTTCACAATCAGTTTCCAAATGATTCATCTTCCACTGATCAGCAACTTTACGAGCAAACTGTCCATTTGCTCTCTTCTTCTTCTTCTTCTTATTCTCCCATGGATGCCTTAAACAATATTAATCGTGGTACTCAGTTTGTGAACTGCCAGCCCACTATAGATGGAGCAAATCTGCACATGCTGCAAGGACAAAGCAGTAGCTTTTCATCAGAACTCCAGGAAATGGCATATAGCAACCCACAAAGACTAGATGGAATGGAGTTCTTATTTGGAGAAGACATGGTCAATAATAGAGCTGTGACTAATTCTTGTGAAAGCATTGTCTGGGGTGATACAACCTCTCAGCTGGTTTGCCTTCCTGTTGCTTCAGATCAATATGGAGGCATACAACAAGGAATGCTGCAAGAATATGCTTTCAGTGAGTTAAGGTACCCAGGAGCACAATAGCAGGATATAAATGGAATGTATTAAGTTTGGAAGTAATAGGAAAGGGCGGTGTTAGATTAATTCGAGAGATAAAACCCTAATAACAATCTCGTTCAGTTATATGCTTGCTTTCTTTTGTTTATGCTTTATATATATATATCAATAGTGACTGTAATTTATCTCACTATCATTTGTATCTTCGAGAGTTATTTCCTTTTAATTACTGTGTTTTTCATACTCATTCTTCTTATGCTGATGTTGAACTAGGGAATTCTGAAGCTTCATGACTTGTTTTTGCTAACTGTGGGCAAGTAAATCAACATATCTCAGATGATGGTATGCATTTTCTTACATTATACATGCATGTGTCATATTATAAATACATGTCACAATGTTCCTCGGAGATCCAACACAAGCCGCAGCTAGCATGCTAGATTCCTTTAAAAATCCATTATAGTTACTGCTATGCTCTTGCTGATTAAGTAAAAATAAGTCATATACTTCCCGGCCTTATTGATGTGTTGGCTACTGGCTAAAACTATTTGCATGCCTCCGAACATATATAAAATCTCCAATAGCTAAAGCACATGCCACCATTCCTTAATTACTACTCAATGTGCTTAAAAGTTGAAACATGCTATAATTGAACATTAGCTCTAGGGTTTAATTAATTAAATAATTAATTGATTTAAAGCTCTCTTTGAAACTTTGTGGTTAATTTCAGTACTTTTGCTAATTACTTAGTTCAATATATAGATATCATCACCAGATCATATCTGATAGCTCCTAAGGGCTAAGGCCTAAGGGATTTGTTGAAGAGAACAATCCCTTCTCTAAGCCCACTACCATAGATTCTGCAGGATTTAAGCATTAATACTTGTTTTTCCATCATCTAGTTATTTCATACTTCTTCTTTACGATGCTCTCTTTATTTCTTAGTTCTGATGTCTGCCTTCTCCCAACTCCACTCTTTTCTCCTTACCTCACTAACAACAACCTTACTACACGAGGGTTTTTTTTTTTGTTTTTTTTTGTCACGAAGAATTAGTCAATGAACTAAAACTATATATATCTTTGGCTTTATACCTAAAATTTCAACAGCCATAATAAAAAGTTCAACAGCAACACTCGGATTTCAAAAAAGATAATCGCGAGTAATTCAATATTCATCCAATTACGTTTGTAGTGCTTGTTTGTTTGCCATAGTTGCCAGAGATTAATAGGAGCACCAAGTAATTAGTCTCTTTTCAGGAAAAGAATTTAAGGATTGGAGTAATAGTTAATTAACACCATAAACCAGCTTAATTCTTTCGAACATGCATGTATAGGGAGACTTCAAGGATTGTGGAATATGAAAAACATTGAATCCCACTGTAAGTAGCAGCTCCTAATCATGCATCCACTTAAATCACAATAGCAACTGATCAAAACATGCCACTGGCCGATATTCAGGGCCTTCAGGATCCCAAGGTATATATATTAAGAGTAGGATCTCTGCTCGTTTGATAGATTAACATGATGCTAAACATTAATTCAATCTAATCGGTTGACTTCATATTCACGTGTGAAAACTGAAGATCCTTCTGATCACTTAACATGACCTAGGCAAATGCGGTAGCAGTATGTATTCTTTTGTTTCATTTTGATATTGTACTTGAAGCAGTAAAAACAAAAGTTGCAGCTAGTCATATATATGAAGTAACATTCCAAAACCAGCTAGCTCGGCTAGTATTGATTTTCAGAATAAGCTTTCACTTCAGTCTTGGAGAAACCAAACTATATCTAATTAACTAACTTTTCATATAAATAATCTAATTAAAAGTGGAAAACCAAGGCCAGTTTGATGTATGCATGCACATATTGAAGTTTGAAATTTGAAGGAGGCCGGGGGGAATTGATGACTGAACAAGTTCAAACTTAGGGTTTTGTCACATTAATTTGATAAATGTTTCAATACGTGAGAACGTGGAAATAAATGAAAACGAGAGGGAAATCTAGTCTTAGATATTGCTCTCTGATCATAACATTAGTGTTGATTAGGGTGCCATTAATATGGTTGACACCCATTTTCACCTAACTAGCTCTAAATCATTTAACCATCAGTTTCAGCTAGCTAACTGGGTCGCATTTGATCATGATATAGAGGCAGTGATCGTTGATAACTTTCACTACTTTTGGTTTCAATCAATATCAAAAGTTGAAGAGTCCCATTAATGTACCTTTCTAGCTTGGCGTCTTCAAATTGATGTAATTTTTCTCTCACAGCTCATTGCAACTAATCCTTTCATTCAAAGAGAAACTATATAAACTTCAATGTGCACTTGTGATCTTTGAGGTTCTAATTTCCATGAAATTGATCTGAGTTAAATTAAGTTATCAATTATTAATCAATACTATATTGTGCTATTGGCTAAGACTCATGTCAATTATTTTTGGGTATTTAATTTGTTTCCAAAATCAACTTTGGCTACAATCCCATCTAACTGTGCATCAGATTCCAAAAAATCACAAAAAATCACAAAAAATCCAGCTTCTCCATAAATTAGGTTGGCTTAAGATCATTATCTCCAAGGTCAAAAGCCTTATTATTATGTAATATTATTGGACTCTTCAGTGGCTGACTCTATAAGTAAACAAATAGATTACAGTTGTAACAATTGGGATCGAAAAAATGCCTTTTTCTGTTGACAATTTTTCTTGTTTGGTAAGCCATATGGTCATGATATCTGTTAAAATTGGTTGACAAATTCCAAAAACCCTACCTGTTCTCTGTCAAGCTATTCAAAACCTTTGGCCCCATCACCTAAACCAACCCAATTAGTACTTAATAAATACTACCAACAATATATCTTGAAATATATTAGCAACTAGCAACTCAATTACATGTGATATATTTCCTTCACATGCTTTCACAAGTCTTAATTTTAACCCTTTTTCATATATATTTTCCTCTCTTCCCACAACTCTTGAAGCTTGAAATCAGTAGTATTTTTTTTCAGGTTTTCAGATTTTCAAATTTATTTTTTATTCGATCATTTTTAATAAAAATGTCACGAACTTGACCTAAAAAACCTTATTCGATTTTTGCTCGAAATATTTACAATATCATGCACTTATAGAATGCAATTATAATGATTATATAGGCCAGACAGGCCATGGCATAAGCCAATAATTCTGAAAAACAATAATATTAGTTGTAGCCATTAAACAACAAGCTTATAATTAATATTTCAACATGTAAAGCAAGAAAGAATATCCCTGATGAAGAAGAAGCAGAACAGAAAAGGTCCAAAAGAAGAAACCAAGATTTCCAAAATTTGACCTATTAAATGAGAGCCACATTCCTTCAAAACGATGATGATCGATAATAAAACCAAAAGCATCCTTGATTAAGGCCCCTGTGCCTGGATTGGAAGATGCCCCCCTAGCCATGACAACAACCAAACGACGACTTATTTTCCTACTTTTTAATATTTTATTGTAAATCTTGTTTTATTAAAGAATTTGATTTTTGTATGATAAAATAATTTTTTTTTATTTTATAAGCAGGTTAAGAAATAAAATAAATTTTTTAGTTTATAAACAGGTTAAGAAATTATCGCATCTTTTATTATTTTATTATTTTTTATTATGTTCTAAAGAATATGTGTCATCTTACTACAATAAATTTTAAAAATTATGTGATAATGTTTTTATTAAATTAGTATAATCAAATTATATATTAATATATATATAGCTATTTTGGTTTTATGTATGGTGACAATGACACTCACTAACATGAGGAAATTCTATTGCTCCTGTCCAGGTCTTGGATTTATTTAAATATAAAAAACAACAATATTATAGCATCAAAATCAAATTTAGGTCTCAATTAACTCTATTTTCAAGGGAAGATAGCCGTCGAAGCCTTTTATTTAATTAGCTTTGTAAAAAGTGGGATTGAGAGATTATGATAGAACAGTTCTCTTGGGCTTGCAATATTTTGTCATTTTTTTTATATACTAAATTAATTAATACTGAATTTAAAAAAAAAAAAAAAAAAAAAAAAAGCACCCAAACTTCCGGCTTCTTTCATGTTTATGATTCAACTCCAATAGGTGTAAAGGTGTTTAGAAAGAAACAAATAATCCTTCATTATTCAAAAATTTTTTTCTTTTAATGATGAATCAGTTTCTAATTAAATTAAAACATTTGCTTGAAAGTATGGCCAGCTGTCCTGCATTCTAGTTTTCATTTTTCAGTCCTTTGAAGAAATTATAATTCATTTTATATGCACTATAATTATTTTATGTGACCCTCCCAGTACATGGGGATGTAGCTCAGATGGTAGAGCGCTCGCTTGGCATGCGAGAGGTACGGGGATCGATACCCCGCATCTCCACATTTTCCTTTTTCTTTGTGGGTATTCTGATCCAAAAAAGCCCAATCAGACCCTGAGTTTTTGGATTCAGGTTCGGCCCATAAGGCTCAAAAGATTCAAAACCCATCCCTTCAATCAATGCGCGCCCTGCTAAACCCCACAGACAGAAGAAACCGATGAAGAGAGGAAACCTCTGGTCATTCCGAGGAAAGCCCACATTTTCCTTTTTCGTTGTGGGTATTCTGATCCAAAAAAGCCCAATCAGACCCTGAGTTTTTGGATTCAGGTTCGGCCCATAAGGCTCAAAAGATTCAAAACCCATCCCTTCAATCAATGCGCGCCCTGCTAAACCCCACAGACAGAAGAAACCGATGAAGAGAGGAAACCTCTGGTCATTCCGAGGAAAGCCCATGAGTGCAACTATGGCGCTTTTGGCGTCCTCCGTGTTGCCTTCAACTCTGAATATTAAGGTGCTGCATCAACCTATTTGCTGCATTTCTATAATTCAAACTATAATCTGAACATAAATTTGCTTCAGATATGGAAATGGAGCTTCAAATTAACACGAAGTTCAGTTTTTCTTGTTGAGGGCACACTTTTTTAGAAGCTTATGTCAGTGAAATCCTTGTACAGGTTAAGCAATTTGAACACCAGCCTTCTTCTCAGCTTCATGGGTTTCTTTTGCAATTAAATAGTCATCGTCAAGTCGCTCCAAAATGTCGCATGAAAACAACAAATGGCGCAGTTTGGGGTGCCAAATAAGAATTAGGAGCAACACAATATCATCAAGGAGAGGTTATGGGAGAAAACCTCTGACTCTGTAAAAGATTCTCCTTGGAAGAAAGCTGAGAATTTGCTGCTGGAGAAACTACTTTTTTTTAGGAAAGAAAGCATTGAAGTTGTCTCTTGTTGCAGTTTTTGTTTTGAGCTGTCTGTCTGATTTTATATATTCTATATCCAGCAAACAAGAATTGATGATACCCTTTGGTCTCATTGTTGGGTTGTCGATGACTGATTTCTTAAAAAGTGATATCCCAAGAAGCATTTTGCAGCTCCGAGGTATGCTCTGTTCGTAAATTTTCTGTGTCTGTTTATTTGTGTGCGCGTGCTTATTGTAATTTTGTTTTGCCGTTAAGCAGGGTAAGGGTTTGAAAATGAAATGGCAGCTCTTGGCAATGGGTGGCGTCTTTGCTGTTGTTAAGTTTGTTTCTGCATATTTTGCAATACAAAGACGGGTAGTTCTTTTGCATGTTGCAAATGGTGGATTGAAGCAAGTTTTGTGGCTATGGAGAAGCTTGCTGGAAGAAAATGGAGGCAATTTGTTTTTCGTGCAAGATGGATCTTCATCTGCAGATGCAGAAAGTTAAGTTCTTGAGTTTGTCCAAATTCTTTGTTTTGTTTGTCCAACTACATAGTTATCAGTAAGTTATATAATTGCATGATAATCCGCAAAATCATATCAGTCACACCTTCTTCTACTTCTGCTGTGACAGTTAATTGAACAAAAGAAATAGTGAGTATTTCAAAAACTGCTTATACCCATGATGAAACTCACCTTGTTACAGATTGAAATATCTTCGGCTCTGAAATTAATGGGTAGGAAATTTCATCTATCTGTGATGGGAAGCATATCACATATATATCTCCCTATATAATAGACATTTGCTCAAGGAATTAACCCATTGCGGCCAACAAAAGTAGGAAAGAAACAAAAATTTATAAGACTAACCAAATTTGTATAGAAGAGAGTATTCAAAGAAATGTGGGTTTTCTGCCCTCATTTCAACCATGCGCATCAACAGGATAGAACTCTTTCCTATGAAACTGTACAATGTTGAGTATACATATCAAAGGGCTTTTTGTCTAATTATCTTTGCCCCATCAAGTGTGAATATTAAAACGGAAAAGTAATTCATCATTTGTAGTCTTGTAGAGCAAAAACTGTCGCCTTATGTTCCATTGCCACTATTAACAGAGCCTCTATACGGATGTTTGTTTCTATGAACGTTTTCTAGATTAACAGAACACTAAGTCCCAGCAACCATCATGGTAATGACGGCGCATTTTTGCACAGGATTATAACAGAAGAATAAACCATTTCACTTCAGACTAAGCCTTTCCCTTCCGAAGTGCAATGAACAGCCCACTATTCATTTAGTTTAACTAGTTGATTTCCTGAAAATTTTAAAGTATAGATTCAATCAATTACTATCTGATTCTGGATAGAAGGAACGACCAAGCACGAGAACAACCATACCTGGCTTCAGTGATTCTGGATCTTGGGAACTTCCCTGATCTTTGTTCTGCCAGGTGTTTCCAGCCGTGGACAAATCCTGAGAAGTGGACAAGTCCCGAGCAATTAACGGGAACTGGCAGTATGCTGAACGTAACTGATCATAAATCTCTTCTACCCTACCACACTGCTCGTCTTGTCGATCCATCTCTATAAGAACCTGTACAACCAAGCCATCATAGCAAAAAATGGTTGGGGAGTTTTCTAAAGAGAGATAGAGAGAGATATTTCTATTCTTACCTGTGCAGGACTCCTCTTGAAAACAGGCGAAAACCTCTGCCTACAGTACTCATTGAACAGAAGAGTGAAAAATATTAGGGGAATGGTGAAACCAGAAGCGACTGGTGATCGTTTTATACCAAAGACCCCAAGGGCAATAATCTGCGTCAACACTAAAGAGAAGATCGTTGTGTTGTGAACAATAGGCCAGAACTGTCCCCCACTTTCATATTTTGATACATATACATGGAGAATCTGAAAGGAAAACAAAAAAAAAAACAAAAAGCATTAATCCAAGAACAGGTAAAAGTTCTGACTCGCACTTGACTCAAATGTCATCAACAAACTTATGCATGACCTAACGGTGAATATGTAAATAGAATGCTTCCATAACATCATAATGCACTGTTTTTTTAAAATACATGCAACTTAAAATAGACACTGCAAACACCTTGTAGCATAAATGTGAAAATTATACAAGCATATATATATATATAAAATGTGTAAGCTATTCTACAATACAGAGGAAATTGAAGCTTAGAATGCAATTCCATAAAGCTGCTTTTCTGGAGTTACTGATGAACAACTTTTCTGTAAACAACGACCACATTTAAGTCTTAAAGCTTAGAATATACTTCCAAGAAACAGCTCACTTAGTCTGGAGATTTTTGGCTGTTCACTCCATACTAGTCACCGTTCCACTGCTTAACCTTCTTTCAAAGATTTTCCTTTAACACTTTTATATTATTTCAATAGGGATCACTTTATTGGTGTGTACAAAAACTTTTAAAATGAATAATAATCTCGTGGATACTCCAACAAGAGCTCAATCCACTCAAACAAAATTAAAACATTTTGAGAACTGAAATCTGAATGTCTCAGAATTTTAACCTAGACACTCTTCTCTTCACATTTCGGTTTTTGTTTTATTCTTTCAAAACATTCATATTCACTCCTCTAATATAAAAGCTCTTTACCAGAGAGAATGAACAAGGTCCACTCAATAAAGGAAATAGATCCCTATATATATTAAGAAACTCCGTGGGCACAAACTGAAAGTTACAAACGAAATTGACTATTATTAGATTAACAAAGAGTAAAAGGAGGACATAAAATCGATCAGACAAAAACAAACCTGGTTTCGATAGACAAGGAAAGCAAGAAAGAAGTAAACCAACAAGAAGGGCAATATTAGGGGTGCCATGACAGAACAAGTGAAGCCAAGCAGTCCAAACAGAAGAAGTCGTGGAATTTCAGTATGGTAAGGGAAGGATAGAGCACAATTAGATGACTCTTCCTTGATTCTTAGTATGAATTTTCTGAACACATTGCGAAGAAGAGCAAAAAGTTGTATTACTTCAAAGGACAAGCTTGCCCAGCCTGACGATAAAACATAAGTCGTAAAGAAGGTAGCCTGCAGATACTCAAGAAAACAAGAACAACAACTACAGTTAGTAGTAATCCTGAAGGTTCACATTCACATGACATATAAAAGGAACCAGAAGCAACCTTTGTCCTATGTGACTGTGCTGACAAAAGAGAGGGCATAAAATTGTACTGCCATTTTTAAGACTTTTGCAGTAAGATATTAGGTCTTGCTGTGCAGGCTTGTCAAAACCAGAAGTTTGATATCGGCAATTTAAAAACTCATGAAAAATAATAATTCCAAAAGAATAGTTTAGATACGTAGAAAAAAAGTATCTCATGCATCTCTAATACACCAAGATAAAATCTAAATTTAAATTTAAATGCATCTGAAAATCTGCCGTTAAGTTGGAAGAAGTGAGGTTTTATTAAACTAACTATTACGGAGTGGAAGGAAAATTACCTGGGTTGGCACTGCTTTGGCAAGTTGTGTAGGTATGTCTCTAACACTTGAGAAAACACTCAATTGCCTGATTATGGATCCAGAAAGAATATTAACAAAGAAAACATTCCAGATTGTGAAGTACAAAACTTTAATGCATGCACTCTTTTTCCTCCCACTACGTGAAACATTTCCCTCCACTTTGGAAAACAGCATCATGGTTGGTGGAGCAGCATACAAAAATAACATCAGAATCACACTTGGTAGGTAACCTGTTACTAGCTGGTTCATGAACTTCCTGCACAGAAGAACAAACAGGATGGATTCACAAACAAGTCAAATCTATCCCAGATCCTCTACAATAATTGCTAGATTTCCTCCTCTTTTTAACTCCTTCCAATTTCCACTAATAACCATGAAACAGCCAATTATGATGTATTCAAACACTCACAAAAGAAGCCGCTAAAAACCAAAATACTTCCATAAGTTGATCAATTAGGTGCCAGGTGTACTAGGCTACTAGCTCCTGAATAATTTATTCTCCAGTGTTTATATATATATATATATAACCAATTAAAACCCAACTATTGTAACAAGTTCATGAAATAATTTATATATATATATATATATAACCAATTAAAACCCAACTATTATAACAAGTTCATGAAATAATTTATTACTCAGAATAAATTAAGTAAATACTGGAACGAGTATAGAAAACTTCATCCAAAATCAGAAACAAAAAATTCATCAGGAAAACACACATTTTGCATTTATACATAGACGTCAGAAGCAAATATATTGCAGTCGTTTGAACAAAGAACAGAGACAGATATGTACCTTAAGGACAAGGGATATTAGCTTTTATCCTTCTATCTACTTGTATGTGCTCATTTATCTATTCTAGATTGCTTTTCAGAGCCTTCACTCTCTCAGTACTGGGCACAACATCTTCAAAATTTAACCATGATACTTACATCATATATACCAATGCACATGAATTCCAAGCATTTTTAATTTCTATGTAATTTCCAAAAACAAGAGAACTAATAACAGCACTCTATTTGTGGATTCTGATCTCCTTAAGGAAGTCAATATAAACTAATGATCACATAGGAGGAGCTTAGAATGGTTGATATAGCAGGAGAAATAGGGTTTCACAACTATGGTTTTCTTTCATGCATTATTTCTGTACAAACGCATGTAGTCTAACATGTTGCAATTTCCATATCCTAATTTGTTGCAATCAGGCATTAGCCATGACTGCAATCTGTAATAATAGCAACATAATAGAGACTAACAACCTAGCAATGCTTTAGCAATAGAGTTTGCAGACTAATACTCACTGTCTTAAAATTCCTTTAAGAAATGGAAATGTATGTGATAGCTGGTCTAGTTGAGTCAAGCCTTGCACAAATGTAACTGGAACAAGAAACACGAACATAAAAACAATAGCACCTAGAAGAGTTGCTATTTTACGGAGCCAAATTTGTTTGTATGGTATGGAGAGGTTTGACCAATAAACATCACGTGGCTCTGGGGCTAGTTGTGTCACCCATAACATGGGATTTGATGATTGAAGAACTTGTGCAGCAACAACAGCAGCATAACGAGTCCTGAAGAAAACAAAAGCAGCTGGGCGTTCCTGCATCAAAGGCCAAAATAACATAGGATATCACATGGCCATTTACATCAAAGTTTTAAAAGTTAATGATCAGTATTTGCTTTCAAACATCAACACCCACATGATGGCAACATGGAATGATAAGATCAAAACCACATAGGGAGAATCTCCATAAAGAAATCAAGAAAATGAGCATGCAGTTGGTAAGGCATAGCAGTTTAAAAAACAGATCTTCAGATAATGTAGTTAGAATTATCAGCTACGGTAAATGCTGTCATCTATAAAAACAGGAGGAAGCTAGTTGCTCAAATTTAAAAATACAACTTACTTTCATGCATCATAATTATCTATAAAAGTTGGTATCTGATCTAACATAAGCTAAAATACCCATCCCAGCAAAGGTTCAGAATGAGATTAATAACATATAAACATCCCAAAGAGCATGCAAAATGCCTTTTAGCATCAAATGACAGCAATTCATAGGGTGCAAAAGATCAGATCTATATCCACTAAAGCTCTTTGTTGTCAGAGGAAAAACTAGATCACATGAACTGGCGATGCTTATAGCACATTAAAATAATACAGAGGAGATATAAAAGCAAAACAACTTTGAAGACTGAAAACAATATCTGAAACAAGTTAGCTTTTGGCAACAAACCACTAAAAAAGGCACACATAAATTATATACTATTTAAGCATACATACTATAACCCTGAAATCAAAACTCATCTTATTCCAAGATTTTCAACCTTTTCCCTTTGAGCTGGTTGCAATCCATCATCGCTGATTTTACTCTTAACACTTTCTGCTTCATTGTTAAGCACCTTAAAGGAATGTGTAGTTCCTCCACAAAGACAACATGGCATAGAAATCTCTCTACACTGTGGCTCAACAGTTTTTAGCACTCTGTACATCTTCTCTGCATCCTTCTGCAAAGACAACATTGTTAGAGAAAATACATAGGACTTGTTACATATTATTAAAAAAAAAAAAAACAGAACATTGTGTGTGTGCAGCGGAGTAGAATGACCATAGAAAAGGTGAATTACAAGTTTATTTTCAGATTACTCATCTCAGTTCAACTCAAAAAATCCCTAATGAGGACAACCAAATGAAATTAAGAAAATTGAAAATTCAGCCAAAATAAGTCCTATTCTAAAATAAGTAAAGAATAATTGTATGGTAACTAGTAGCAAGTCACAATTGTATAATAACACTGAACAAAGTCAATGATATAAAGATTCAAAACATGATCTCAAAATCAAATTGGAAAAAATCAAGATTACCTATTAGAGGTAGTATGCAAAGGGCTCATAATCTTTTACTTCTCTTTTAGCTCTTATTCCATTGAAGAAACTATTTTATATGGTCTATAGAACACAATGATAAAAAGGGAAAAGGAAAGCAACATTTTCTGTTTATCAACACTAAGAGAATCCACCTCGGATGAACAGCAATTCATTCATTAGGTGTCAAGAAAGTAGTGAATAACTGCACTAAAGACACAACCCGCTAACATTTAAAAAAAACAAACCACTGAAGAAAATTTCAAAATTAAAGCCTTTTCAAATAACAAAACTCATATAAATTATGTCAGTAATATAAGTCACTCAATATAGATGCGTACCATTAATTTATCAACTGTACCAGCCCGATATACCATCTGGTGGGACACATAGCTTGCTGGATAATAAGTTGAAAAGAACTTCTCTACCGACTCACTGTATGAATGATCCTGAGACCATGGGATGCCACGGACTAGAACTGTGAAATGACTTGGACTAGGAGGAGATCCAGTAATATGTGCCAACCTCATTTTGGTGATACTTTCATACTCCTATAGCGAAGCAGTAATCTTTAAATGAATGCTAGAGGAAATTTTAGAAAGCATCAATACAAGTCAAACTATATATGAGTAAATAATGCATTTTGGTATGTAAATCCTTACAAAGTAAAGTAGAACACAAGCTGAGCAGGATATGACATATAATGCAAGACAATGGGTCCAAAACCTGGAAAATTTTAAAACAAAAAGAAAAATATCAATAAATAGCTGATTTTCTCCAATCTATTTTACCACAAAACCACTATGTTGGAGTTGCATCTCAATATTTCAACCTGGAGAAGCAACAGTTAATGGAACAGAAAACTTTAAAAATTCATTGTTTTTCTATACTTGAAATCAATTCTTGATTACAATTCTCCCAGGAATCTTATAAAAGTATAAAAGATAATAAATAAAAAACTTGGATTCTTCCTCTTGGTTGCATAAGCAAATATGCTAAAGTAGAATTCTACAGGAAAACTCAGGTCCAAATTTCATTTCTGGTCATCACATTCATGGCTCGACATAGCAACATCCAAATAGCATTTCATTGTAAAAAAGTACTAAAGCAACTATATCATCATAATAATGGGTTCAACAGAACAGACCATTTTGAACCTTCTTTTACATTTCCAATGGTAAATACTTCCAGTGATTCTGCATGGATTTGCTTGTGCTGCATGTCTTGTCCATAATAATTTACTGGAAGCACGAGAAGAATGCAAATCATAGCAGCAATGATGAATACCCGAATACTGCAGAGAACACGAGGAAAATAACAGTGCAGTTAGTAAACCTGCAAAAGAAAAAACAGACACTGACCAACCATAATTGAAATACTAAAGCACTTCAAAAGGTTTTGGATATAATTGCAAGCTTAGACTTTGAGAGAAACTTAGTAGCAAAAATTTCACCAAGAAAATTGAAAGACTTAAAAAAAATTTTCTATCTGGGGAGACTTAATCACCTGAAAACAACTATTCTCATGAAAACTACAGCATCCACACCACCGGCAGCCAATATTTCTTCATCAGTGGCTTGCCAGGCCCTCATGATCCAGCTTGCAGAAGGTACAAATCTTTCAAGGCAGAAAGGATCACTCCACTTTACTGGCTCTGGAACAAGCTTCCTCGTGAAATATACACTTGCATTGCTTGGTTGTTTTCGCAGTATGGAATACAATGACAGTAGCACAACACAAATAGCTATATTGATTCCGGCAGAAGTTAAAAGACCAGCAATGTCCATTCTAATCCCCTATATCCTTTTTTCAAGCTTTAGAAATTTAATTACTCAAGCACTTAGCCAAGGAAGGACACCAATATTACTTTCAATTTGCTCAAAACAGAGGAATGCTTTTGACAACAACGATAACACAGACAGAAGTTTGGCTCAATTTGACACAGAACCAAGTGCTGCAAAATTCATTCGGGAATTGTCATGGTTCAGAAACCAAAAGTTAAACAACATCCTCATCGATCAAATGTTCAAACAAAAGCTTCAACGAAAATTCAAGTAAAAAAAACATGATCTTAAACTAATTGCAGGCGAAAAGCATCATCAAACTTCAAAAAATAAATGAAAACCCTTAATAACAGTTGTTTTTCACTCTAATTTCCTTTCTAGTAATAAAGCTAGCAAATTTCTAAACCTTTATATGCCTGATGAAATTTCTAAACCCTTTTTCTCTTTTTCTTTTAATTCATTTCAATAGTTCCAAGACAAAAGGTTATACAAAACTAAAAGTAATAAAAATTAAATTTAAAATGAAAAATATTCCCAACAACTAATCCAAGGAGGAAATTCAAGAAAACTATATCAATTTGGATTTAAAAAAAAAAAAAAGGAGAAAAAGTAAAGATTAATTAAAAGAAAGTACCTGTGCAGATATCAGAGCCAAAAAAAAAGCATAAGAACTTCGAAAATGTTCTCAAACGCAGAGAGATTCTGAAGCAAAACGATTCGCTTAAAGAAGTAGGAAGCCAAACACTGGAAAATTTTGAGCCTGTTTATTACTTGTACGCCAAATGCCACGCTTTTGCTTTAACTTCAAATATAAACAAAAGCAAATCACTAAAAAGGAAAAAAATCGACCAATTTCCAGAAAAAAAAATTAAGGACCCTGATTTAGAAATAATTTTTAAAAGATTGGAATATCTTTTAAGGAATTTATTGAAAAATTTTCTTATAATAATTACACGCAATTTTCTTTTATTAATGTGAGAAAAGATTCCAGTGAATGCCACGTGCAATGATATTCTTTCCGCGATCCACGTGGCGACAAATCAGGGGGCGGTACAAAAATGTGAGATCTTGCTACTCAGAACCACCTTAACTGTCTCTGTAGCTTTTATTCGTGTCCTTTCTGGGTTCTGTTACGGTGCCTCGCAACCTAATTTATTTAAAGCGAAGTCGCGGTCGGTGACACGAATTGTTGACCTTTAGGAACGAGATTTTGTAATCATTTTGTATATATATTTTAAAAAAACAATCAATAATAATTATATATTAAGAATTTGATTTTGATAGAATATGAGATTTTTTAATTTCATAAGCAAAATTAAATATTACATGTGTTTTATTTTTAATTATTTTTAATTTTATTTATTATACTTGAAAGAATATATATGTGATAATTTCTCCTACATTAATGTATTGGATGTATCCACTAACATCATGATTCATGACTAGTTTACAGGTTTTCCGCATGAAGCATTTTTTAAAATTTATTTTAGTAATTATTCGTGAAGTATTTTAATAAATTTAATTAGGCTTAACTTCTATATTAGTTTTATATTTATTTTATTTTTAAACTTTTAATATAATAAATTTAATGCATGGTATTGTTTTATTAACTACTTTCAACTTTATATTAGAGATTCCATGCATTTTTTTCCCTATCCAAATGTTTAAAGATTAAAATATTGATGAATGGGCCCTAAAGGTTATACATTGATACATGTAATGTGAGCCAGTTATGGGTTGGGCCTAAGTTATATACCTAACCAAATCAAATGGGCTTCATGGTTCAACCTTTGTTTTTCATTTTTTTTAAATAAATTCCTAATGAATGTTTTAAAATTATTTTTAAACATATAATATGTTATTTTTCTAATATTAAAAGAAAATATGATTTTATATAATAATCTTAAAAAAAAATTTTAAGAAACTTATCATCAAAACTTTTTAAAAAAATATTATGTTTGTAAATTACTTAATTTCTCAAAAAATTATATTTTTTCAATGGGAATTGAGAACTTATAAAGGTAAATATAACTATTATAGCATCTTTTTTTTCCTGACAAAAATTATTAGGTTGAGACAAAGATGGGTTTGAAAAGTGATAACCCAAGTGAGGGCCCATTGGTTTGTATTGCGATGAATCATCACCTCAACTTTGCATTTTTTTCTTCTCCAAAAGAAACCATCGATTAGAAAAAGAAAAGCACATAGTTCATAGAAAGTATGAGACAAACTTATCTCCCACTATATAATTTAATACGCCAATAATTTTCATACTATTAGTAACTCAAAACACTTAAACATACTTTTGCTCAAAATGGATACCTGATTATAATCATTCGCTATTGTAGCTAGTATATTATCATAATTAACAAGTATATGTATTATTTACTAAAAAAAATTAAATTATACTTGGCTGAAAAAAATTAATTCCTATTTTTAAATTTCAATTGCTAAACTATACGAAGATTTTGATTGTATAATTAAACAGTTTGACGGTTCAATAAATCATCCATCCATCTTTAGTACCATTGGATTGAGAATAGAAAGTGGCTTTTCTCTTTAGTCAAATTGGATTGATAATAGCAATTTTATTATGTTGAATATATCTAATCTAAGCTACTAGTAGGGATCACCCATTTTTTTTCTTTTTTTTTTAATTGAAGAGGTCATAGTCTTCAAATAAAAAAATTATAAATAATAAAATTTAAACGTCAAATCTATTAAATATTATTTTTTAAAGATGAGCCGTAATTAATTTTTCTAAGTTGTAATCATATTTTCAGTACACCATATAACCTTCTTCATTTTTCAGGTTTTAAACATATTCTTCCTTATCCTTGCCTCACAGCAACGATAAGGGGGATGGGGCCCATGACATAAGCAATAAGTTTACAATTGACTAGCTTTATTCGTGGAGCTAAACTCTTTTACAAGTCTCAACTTTTTTTGTAAATCCACCAAAAGGGATGTTGCTTTGTGTTCCATCCCTGAGAAAAGCAATTTATACTACTTTATAATTTATATGAATTGACTAGTTGACAAACTATATAATAAATAAAAATAAAACTAAAATAATTTAACGCGTGCTCTTGTTCATCACGATCAGATGACGTTAATTTGCGAACCATGCTGCCATGCAAGTTCCTACTTAAACTAGACATGTTTTGCTGGTAACTGATCTTACCAATCCCGCCACCACAGCTCGAACGATCGACGAAATCCTTGATTCGTCGCACTGCAATTCGAAGCGTTGCTTGGGACATGTTAGCGAAGCAAACTCTGAACCACCCTGGTTCAGTGCAATGGCAAGATGCACCAGGAGAGATGTTCAACCCAACCTCGAATAGAATTTTCTTCCACAGCTCTGTTTCTGCTTCGAATGTATTGGAAGATAAGAGATGTCTCATGTCAACCCAGCAAAACAAGCCTGCATTGCCTTTGAGGTAACCGATTCCTGATTTTTTAAGGCCTGAAACTAGCATTTCCTTCCTCTTCTTGAGTCTCTTTTGGTTCTTCTTCATGTATTTGCTGGTGAATTTCTTGTTTGCTAGCATGTTGGAAAGTAGGTACTGAGTTTGGGATGAAACGAGTCCGAAACTTGACATTTTAGTTGCTGCACTAACAACTGTTTTATTGCTGGAATAAATCATTCCAACACGAAATCCTGGTAAACCTAGGTCCTTGGAAAGACTGTAAATAATGTGAATGCGGCTCCATACATCTTTCTTTTCAAGGTTTCTGTCCATTGCGGCTTCTATAATGCTTATGAAACCAGGAGAGTCAAAGACTGTTCCTGAAAAAACTTCATCGCTTATGACATGAATGTTTCTGGCCATGGCAAAAGTAATGAGGTGGTTAAGCTCGTCCCTAGTCATTGTTGTGCCGAGTGGATTCGAAGGATTCGTTATCAAAACCCCTTTTACTTTGAGGTTAAGTTTTTGAGCTCTTTGGTAGGCATCTTCCAGTGCAGACATGGTAATTCTGAATCCATTTGAGCTCAAGCAATGTACTGGAACAATTTCTACACCAGTCCTCCATTTAAGATCCCTATCGAACCTGCAACAAAATATAGTTAGAATTTATCTATAATATTGAATGCAGTGCATACATGCATACATATGTGTTTGTGTGTCTATGTATATATAGGACTAGGAATTTTTAAACTTACCCAGGGTAGTATGGTGTGGGAAGAAGGATCGCTTCACCAGGATCCGCCAGGCAAAAGATTAAAGTCTCATTAGCTGAAGTTGCACCAGCAGCAAGCACCAGGTTGTTCGGATCAAATTTAACCTTGTTTCCTCTAATTTGTGCCATGTACTCGACCAGTTCCTATACAAGTGAGGTGACCATAAAAAAAAAAAATATATATATATATATATATATATATATATACATGTATATAAATTTGTTTCCGATCAGCTTGAAATTCAAATGCCATGGATGTAGGATTTTTTTGGTTAGCAAAGATTAATGGTAGGAATATATAGTTACATTTTTGAAAGAAGCCAATCCGTGATAGTCCTGGAAGAGAGCCAGTTCCCTGAATACAGATTCTCCATCCTTCTTCAGTCCCATGGAGTCTGGGTTTTTTCTTAGCCATGATTCGACCAGGTCGAAAGAAAGCTGAGAGAAGTACACAGTAACATAGATTACCATTTTTGCAATAACATGCAAAAAATAAGATCTCGGAGTAATTAATGAATTAGGTACTACTTTCAATTACCATTTCAATGTTTTTTCTAGAAAACCTCTAGTTTTGTCACGTGGGCTATGTTGTTCTCTTGGGAAGGATGCGAAAAATAAAAATAAAGAAGGAAAGAAATAAGGACTGGGTTTTCACTTTTCATCACTTTATTTTATATACTTTTAAATTAGTAAGAAATATTTTGGTAAGTAAAACTTTATGTATCATTTGGGTTAATCACCTGATTCTCGGCAAGCCCCATCTGAACGATTCCTGTTGGATTGACAGTTTCATCAAAAGGATTTTTCTCATAAACTTGCAACCCCAGGAAGTAGGAAGAATCTTGTCCATGAGAATTGCAGCTAGCCTTGGTTGACAACATCTTTACACCACCTAAATTTTTAGTTTTCCTGGATTTTGTTTAGCCTGAACAGCAGTATTGCTTTTGGGTGACAAAACTTTTGAGATAAAAAGGTGAGGGAAAAGAGAGCTCGATTTTCAATGCTTTTAGGTTTGGAAAGAAGGGAATGATATGGCAATTTATAGAGACACAAAGTAAGTCCCGACAATATGAATATTTGTGAACTGACGATGCAGATTATTTTGACGTCGGGCAGCTTTGGAGTTCTCTAATCTTTTTTAATTTCCATTTTTAATGATTTTGATGCTTTTGCGAAAGTCGATTTATCTAGACTATTTATATTTTAAAACCCATTACTTAGAGTCAAAAATATTTGCTTTAACCTTTTTAATGCAAGAAATTACTTAATCAAAAACTATTCTCCATCTCTTGATTTAATAGTTAAAAAAATTTATGAAAATATAAAAATTTTAGTTTTTGAGTCAAAGTCTCCTTTCACTTTCCATTTTGTAAGGGTGTTATGAGATATATAAAATAAATTAACATATCTCATCACATGTAAATTAAAAATAAAATAATATATCGTATTTAAATTAGATATTAACTTAACATATACAAGATAACATTACTTAATATGTTCATCACGTATAAATTAAAAATAAAATAATTTATTATGTGATAAATTCAAAACTAATATAAGATAATATAAGAAAACTAAATATGATCTTTATATCATGTTAAATGTTTGACATAAAATCAATTGATAACGAGTGAAAAAATCTAATTTATATATAAAATCACAAAAAAAAATGATATTTAACAGACCGCATAACAAATTATAAGATGTACATTAAAGCTTTTAGTTATATAATTAGAATTGATACCTTGATTATTTCTTGTGCAACCACTAGGAAAGAAGAACAAGAAGGAAAATTAGAAAAAGTAAACCCTTCCTCATGACTATAAGAAAGATGACCAATTCTTTTATTGAAATTAAACTTCCCTGTATATATTCATAAACTATAGATCAGTATATATTTAGAAATATTTTGATGATTTCAGCCCTTTAGTTTAGTGTTATATTCGACTTAACTATTTAGCATTATCTTCTTTTAGAGCATAAAAAATTAGTAGAAGGTAGTATACCGACATTCATAGGTCAAAACTCTCATAACTACATCAAGTTGAAAGAGGGCATCCTCGTGGCTAAAGCAAGTCATTGACTTCCATATCAAGTTTTTTAATTAGGTGTTGGGCTCCATTTGTATCAGTGGAATCCACTAATCTTTCTGCACTTAATGACAGTCATCAAACATATATTTACTCATAAATACCTGCACAAAATCTTGGGACTAATCCTACTATCTTCATGAATCTACCTAGCCAAAAGAAAATTGTGTTTTTATCGTATAACAAATAAAAAAATGATGAATAATTATATGATTTGTTGATAAAATGTTAAATTTTTAATTTTAATGATCATTTAAATTAAATTTTTAATAGCTTCAAATACGATGAAAGAAGAAAACAAATAAAAGATTAACTAATAGTAAAGATTACAAGTAGTTTTACATCTTAATTGATGAAACCTTCGAATCAAAGGACTCAAGACCAAATGGCCATATATATAAGAGGCAATGGCGCCCTGGTTATCAAAGAGTTAGCCAAAGCATCAAGATTTCAGGTGTTGCATGGAACATCACCGGAACCATGTTGTATTGCACAGAATACAGGGTAAAAGCTCTGATTATTGGCTGAAATGCCAGATGGCAGAATCTAGATATGTGACAACTGTGGTCCATGGATCACCTGATTGCTAACGTTGGGAAAAATCCCTTACAAAGTGCCCTTGGTCCACTTGATACTCTCAGACCTCAAATTCATGTCGGCCATCTTCTGTGTCTCCCCGCCTCCCTCCCTCCCTCCCTCCCCCAAATTGTAGTATTAAATATGCCTGGTTAATTATGGAGGGAACAAAATTTATCTGATCTCTTAAAGATAATCAACAGCAAAAAAAATGTGTGTTTGCAACCCATGAACCAATCACATGGTCACAATAATGTGGGTATTTTGGATTATAAGTCGTAAATTATCTCGTTTGGTAAAATTATAAAGAGAATATTGTTATATATATATATATATATATGATGTCATTATTACTCTGCTATGATAAACTGGCTATGAAACATCTTTATAATTCTTTGACATAGGGAATTAAATTGACTAATGAAAATGATGCCAAAAGTGTATATTTTTATTCCTGTTATTATTGGTACGTATCATTTGTCCTTATCAGCTTCAATAGCAAATGGTTTCTGTCAACATCTTTCCTACCAAAACTTATGTGGAAAATATGTGCTGCCATGGCAAGACGTTTACTCCTTACATTAACAAAAGCAGTGGGTGAGTGTTGGTGTTTGCAGGAGTCAGAACTCTTGCTTGTCGTCTTTCCTTCACCGTCTCAGGGAAATGCCGCGTTCTTTTCTAAAGAGTGAGGAACAGCTAAGAGATCAATGGCTTTTGCATAAGCAAAAGAAATTATTAAGAACTAAGACAGACGCAATTTCCACTAATTTCATATTGGGTTAGAGTATCAAATAAAATAATGTTATAATTTCTAATCTTAGCGGCTTTAACTCGGGGCCTGCTTGAGATCTTTCTAAATAGACCATTTCTTACAATTTTTGGATAACTATCATAATGAGCTAACCTGAAAATGAAACCATAACGCGGTTTTGCAATACTTAGTTCGAAGCTTCATATTTCCAATATATTTGGGCAAGTTGGAATTTTTTTTGAATTAAGTAATTTCCTTATCTTGTTTTGGATTAATGATAAAGTGGGGTTCTTAGGTTTGGAGGGGGTCAAACCCATACTCACACTTGGGAAATTATGAACCTTTGTAATGTGTGTTAATCAACCATATATCACAGTTGAAACTGGCTCTTGCTGCAGAAGTTGTCAATTCAAGCAAAAGAATGGAGTTATTTGTGCATCTTTTAGACCAAACACCACCAATATTGGAGGGTAAGCTCATTATAGACATGATGGCCTGGGGGCCTATCTTACACTTTCACTATGCATTTTATAAGCAAGAGGGACCTCAATTTTCTCGACTTTATTACGTATGAATTATATGTCAATGTAACTTTGCAACTTGGAATAGCTATAGTTATTTCCTTTTCTTTTAAAATGAGAAATCTTGCTTTTTCTCTGAAACCCAAGTGTTCTAGCTGAATCTTATTCAAACACTTGGCAATGCAAGTTGGGAACATTAGAATTTGGATTGATAAAGTGTAGACTATACCCACTTATCAGCTTAAAGTCCAATGGAACCAAAGCCTCTGCATACCTATGAAAATCTGGATAAGAAAGCACCTATCTGCAACCTGAAAGAACCACTAGAACCAGGATCAACATTTCATATTTAGGACTGTGTCTTTTCATAGTTCCAGGACCATTATCTTTTGATCAGTGCATGTCCGATGGCCCCCTTTTTTGGGATAGAGAAGTGTCTATGAGTAAATGCCACTTGTTTTTCCAACAAAAATGCAAATACTATAGTAAAGCTATAAGGAACAAAAAGTTCATTCACCATTACTACTAATTGACTCTTGAAATAAGCTTTACTTGCATATATCTTAATGGTTTCAATTAGACAGAAAAAAAAAGGAGTAATAATTGGACCCGGGCACGTGGATTTGTAATGGAAGAAGGTTTATTCGATCATGTGGAAACTTTCACTTTGGATTGTTCTGTTCTGCAGCTAAAACACCCAAAAAAAAAAAAAAAATTTGTTGTAAAGACTTTTTGCGACCCAGAAATGACCCTAGTCTTCTGTAAAATTGGTGACAGCCAACGTGAAGCCCATTAGAACTTGCCCCGTGGGTCACGCACCACTGCCTCATTGACATTCATGGACCATTTACCTTCTTCTTGCCCTCAATAATGTGGACCCGCTCTCACCCTCTCTTCCTTCCCCTCTGGTTCTATCCCAACTTCATTCATTTTCTAGGGCGTACAGATTATAGCTGAAACCCTGAAAGTTACATCTACCAAACCGATAGATTCGAGTTAACAGATATGGAATGGCTTTGCTTCAGTCTATAACTTAATTCTACAAACTTCCAAGTTCCAAGATTGACTTTACCAGACAAAGCTAAGCCAAGTCTTCCTTGGTCTGAACTTGCTTGTTTCCAAACCCTTTGGAAATTTTGAACACATGCATTAATGGATGGAACATTGAAGTCTTTACCAAGCTTTTTCCAAACCGTATTCTTTCACCCCTTAGAGAAAGAAAATAAAAGTAAATGTGAAAACGTACTCTGGTATATATGCGACAAAACATAACCATTTTTCTGCAATCATGCAGTAAAAATTTTGAAAATCTGTTGTTTTTATGTTTAAAAAGATAGGAGTATAGTCAGCTAAATTTATGTTCAGTGCAAAGATCAGGAACCCCGGTGAAGCACGAGCCACAAAGTCAAAAGTCGGACCAAGTTGTTTAAGACAGTAGTTTTTCAGCTTTAATAATTGACAGACCAATGCTGGTTTTTCTGACAAACTAATTTCATTTCAACATGTGCAACATGATCATTATCGTATTGATGAAATTATACAAATTTTCTTTTTTTTTTTCTAGACCTCCCAATCGTATAAATAATTAATGTTGATGGTAGACTTGATAGACTGAAAAAATCACAAGCCCCTGCAAACTGCCCCAATAACTGATTATAAGTTGGAAATTTGGAGTTAGATGAACAAGTAGTCAATTAATTGCTATATTCCCATTATTATGAGTATAAGGTTCGAACGAATCATCCCTTTTAAAATCAGAGATATGTTTTGGAACAGTTTTCTGACTATACAACTGGGACCTATATAATTATTGCAACTTGGAATTGGTTTTCCATAAACTCGTGAAAGGCATGGCATGGGAAGTAGTATTGGTCGACATATTTAAAGTTGATAAGTAATCTGGTCTTTTATACCGTGTTGGGGGGAAAGACTCTCACCGTATCATATTTGCGTTTTATGATTTGAATTCAATCGAAAATAAACATTTAACCAACATATTTGAAAACACCCTTTTGTTTTTCCACAATGTATAAAATAATGCTTATTCAAGTTGGAATTAGTCTCTTAATTAACTTTATCTCTTTAAACATTTTACACGAACTTGTTACTTTCTTTTTCTAACTTGATGATGATGTAATATTTTCATCTTTTATTTATTTTACCTTTAGACTATAGTGCAATATGTTGAAAGGATAACAAGTTAAAAAAAATAGAAGACACCCACCGCATCATAATTGCGTTTTATGACTGAACTCAATTGAAAATGAACACTTAATCAACAGATTTGAAAATACCTTTTTTTTCCACAATATATAGATTAATGCTTATTAAAGTTGGAATTAGTCTCTTATTTAACATTATCTCTTTAAACATTTTGCATCAACTTCTTACTTTCTTTTTCTAACTTGATGATGCAGTACGTTGAAAGGATAAAAAGTTAAAATTTTGTATGTGAACTTGGAAAATCAAGTAAAAATGTGCAAAAGTAGAATGCTGGCTACGTGAGCCGCAGCAGTGCATGTACATTATATATGAGGAATGATGTAGGTAAATATATATCATAAATTTCTCGCAGAGAAGTTGAAAAAGATGATGCCGTGATCTCTTTTACTTGCATTACATGTCCTCAACTATACTTTTATGGTAACCAGATTGCTGTGGCAGAACTATGGCCTAGCAAAACTTCTTGTAGTCAACAATCAACGGGAGCAAATAATTGACTTCTAGGGAGGCATGGTTCCTTGGCATGGCCATATCGCAGATACCCAAGATGAATGCTGTATACACTGCATAAGATACATGCATGCATGCATACATTTATAGCTTTACCGTGTTTTGCATGCATCATGCATGTACAATATTTATACATATGCACTTCGATATATAGCTGGTTCATATAGACAGGCAATAAACAAGATTAGCAAGCCTGTTAATGGATTGATACACCATTTTTGGACGAATTAAGTGCAAAAACTAAGCCAGTAAGAGAATAAGAAGAAGAAGAAGAGGGAATTTCTGAGAAAGTGTAAGTTTAAGTCCTATAAAATCACAATCTAGGTGGGAAAATTAAAGCTGAGGCTGCCTTAGAGGACACCAACACAGAAACAATGAAACTTAGGTCCCTTCGAAAATTGTCGTCTATTCTCTGGTAATATTAGACCATTGAACATAACTTTAGTCCTTTCACTCACTTATGAGGGAGACAAACTGCCGCTGAAGGCACGCTTTGTTCACCCAATTAGTCAAAGATTTTTAGTTGGGGTGACTTTGGTGGGAAAGTTCTAATTATTTGGTTTTTGTAAGGAGAAGCAAACAAAGAAGGGCCATCGATAAAATTGTCCTTATCTTTGGCATTTCACATGAGGGAACAGTCCAGGCCGTATTGAAAGTGATATCTATCTTTCTATTGCAGTACTGCTAGCTATATAACTTCAATTTTTCTGCATTCTTGGGATTCCTTTTTTAAGTACTCTTTTGTCTTTTACATTTACAGCTTGGAAATAAGCATCATTCAGATATATATGAATATAGGATAATTGTGAAGTCGGTATCAAGCATGAACGTACAGCTGAACTTAAGAAATCACTGCCATATTTCGTTTTCATTGCTTGGGATTTGGCCCGATCTTATATCAATAAAAAATTATCTGAGATACTCGACTATCAATCAAATATTATAAACTCACCCTTTCATACTCAGCTCAATGTCTAAGCAAAATAAAACGCTGAAGCTCTTCTGCTTTCAAAGAAATGGAATCAGCTTAAAGCAGGAAACGAGATTTTTATTGAGATAGGGAAAACAATTACTCAACCCTTCACTTGGAAACAATGGCAGCCACTTGAATATTGTAGGATTGAGATTGCAGTGTTTTAAAAGCATAAATTGACTGAAAACATGAAAATTTAAGCAAAAATAAGTCATCAAGAACATGTTTAATGACACTGACCCGATTTAGGTCTGGTACGGTTTCGACAATGATGGACAGGATAAGGGGAACATCATCACTGGGATATTGGTCTCGGTTTATATCAAATATCAGACATGCATCAAGGTCTTATTCCATCCGTAGCTAGGACCAATAATGGACCACCCGAGCAGACCTTTCTATCAGTTTCTAGGTAACTTTACAGAAGCCTCATTGGCACTAAGCAGTGAGCAGACAACAACCACAAGAAGTGAGGTGATATAGCTAGGGATAAAACATTCTTTGCTGCTCTAGACATGAAAGAAAATATTACAGTACCGGAAGCCCAACTGATAACTTGGGCCACATGTTGCAGTAATTGAAACAAAGGTAAAAATAAATTAGGAACACCTGTCTTTTCTTGTTGGTGGGGAAAAATCAATAGTTCTTCTAAATCTAAGTGGTTTGCAAGAACCATGAGTTACAATTATCAATGGAGCAAAAAAGGCTACCACGCATTTCAGCTAGCTTGTTGCAGCTAATACCAGAGAAATGTTGTGATTCAAAATAATATCAATTAAAGAATGCATCATATATATCGGATGGAATTCAAAAGTAGGCTAATGAAAGCCAAATAAATATTTTATACCAAAATTTAAACTATTCTACTAAACATTTAATCAGTTGCACTATGGAACTCCCTAACGATGAAGAAATTACTAAGTAAAGGAATCAGTGATATGACCTTAGGTGAAAATTTTGGCACCTGGGGCTATATGAGTTCTTTTCTGCGCCTGATTGAACTTTTTGGCTGCAACTTCATTTTCTTCTGAGCTAGTCTGGACAAAGTATCGTGCCCACCAAGACGAGCTCCTGATCAATTTAGCCTTTCGAAATCAAGAAATCACTTCAGCATGTCACATTACTAATGTAGAAGTCATGGAAAGCACAATCCACTAAATACCATTATGATTTAAATCTCGAAATTTGAGACTAGTTAACCATCTCAACCATTTGTTACTTATTACAAAAAACATGGATATAAGTACATGTTTTAATGTTCGGTAAAAAGAATGTTAAGATAACTCAAATTGCAGAAATCAAGCATTATTTAACTGCTTTCAACCCTTAACAAATATAAGATACATGGAAACTTTAATTGGGAAAAGCAACCTGTTACACTATAATAGTATTTGGTATGGAGTGATCTATCCATAGTAATTAGATTATTGTATTTGATAAGCATTCATAATCTTACGTAACAGTAATTTTGAATTTGAATGGTAATTTAATTCTCATATAAAATAATAAAAAACTTTTATTATTGGGAAGAAATAATATATAAAATTAATAATATTTAATATTACTTATTTAATATGTGAATTAAAATTTTAATTTTTCTTAAAATTGTAATTATTTTATATTATAATTTTTATATTTTCAAAGTAATATTCATCATAACAAGTTTAAAAATAATTGTATTTTTATTTTTTTAATATTTTATATATAATTTAATTTTTTTATTTTTCTTTTATTATGAATTTAATAGATTAGATTTATTTTCTAATTCAATTTTTTTTACATAATCTATATTATAAAAAATTAATTTACCTATCAATAAATATATTTATTAATTTAATAATTTATTATATTTTATTATAAAATATTACTAATATTTTACAAATTATTATCTTTAAACAATATTAAAATTATTAATTTGTGTAATTATTACAATATGCATAGTTATTTTCATACTTTTAAACAAAATAATATTTGATTTTTTGTAATATCTTTCACAAAGATTTTTAATTCATAAGAATTAATAATTGTTAACCAAATAAAATAATTTCAAATCACAAGTAATAAGATCACTTTGATAAGAAAATTACATCAGTGATTACATTATCATGGTGGTCTTACCAGAACTACCAAACTCTACCTATAAGTAGTACAATCTTTAAGGTTGTGAAAATTAACTAAAGGTCTCCACATTTTCCTAATTGCTGTTTTGGTTACAGAAAAAAACATGTTGTATACATTCACATACGTCTACAGAAGTCAAATTACATGGAAACAGGAATCTATCTCCAGAATTCTACATATTGGCACTTGCAACAGATAAATGAAAAATAATGTATGGTCCATACAGCAACGATGGAAAGGAGATGCTCTTCAGATTTAGTGTCGCACCTCTCAATAATAATTCAGCCTATAAGACTTAAAACTTTAAAACAAAAGATTACTTCAAACTAGCTGAAAAATGCTAAAGCCTCAAGAATATGCACCAAAGATACTCCTACATGCCCCAAATCGGGAGACAAAAGGTATCAAGACCAAGCTCCAAGTAAGAGGATTATTTTAACCTTACAGATTACATCAAATGTTCCTGGTTTCTGATATATTATCATAAAATGCTATTAACATCTATGCCAAAAGAACACATGATAATAGTGTTTTTATATTGTCATTCATTATATAACTTCTGCTGGGCTTAAACAAATTTCATTAAGAGTGAGTCAAAAGGAGAAATTGAACAACTGGTCAGCAAGAAAAACACAAAGAAATTGAAACACTCAATACCACTCACACCCAAGCAATGAACAAATCATGTCCCTCTGCATACCTGCTTAACCAACCCACAGCCAAACAATTCTTTCCCCTTAGATAGACTGGAATTTGACAGACTTTAAACCATTGACTAGATAGTCTATCTCATTGAAGTGCATTCAAAGTTTCAAGTCTGACAACTGACCATAGAAAGTTCTACTTGACAACATTCATTTAACAGGCCAGAGGCTATCCAACAAAAAAGGGTAGCGACAGTGTCCATGTTCCTGTTGATTGTCAAGGCTTAACAATTTATATCAAGCAGTAATAAAGGAACAAACTGATAGCCACTTACCGCCCTTCCATATTTTGACACCTCTGCAGCTTTAGCTTTCCTTCTGACCTAGTAAACCTATATTTGTAACAATCAGAGAGGTCCTTGGCATGTCAAAAGGTTCAAACTATTTCTTTGTTGTCACATATAGCAAATTAGCTACAGAAACACAGCTATAAAAGCTTAATGCATTCTTATATATAACGTAGAATGGACAATGTTCTATTAAAAGATGGACACAAAGAAGAAGATGGTGATGATTTGCATACAGCATATAAGAAAGAAGTAAAGGTTGGCAGTAGATCTAAACAAAGAATCAATGAGAAGTCCACCAATAGAAAATTGGCTAAATTTGGCAAAGAAGAAAAAAACGAAGTGGTTGAAACCATCAGCAAGCAAGCAAAGATCATTATGGGATAGGAAGGCACATATAACAGGAATCAGAATAAAACTAAAGCTTCTTTTACCTGTAAATATTACAACTCCATCAGCCAATACCCTTGCAAAATCTGGAAGTGTCTTGTTGAGATATCTTGGAGACAAGTAATCAATGCATCCGAAACAATTACAAGAGGGAAAGATTTCAGCCAGTATGGAAGAGGAAATTTGATGTCAGACAAACGCACAATGCCATTATGCACTAGTCATTTGCAGTTAGTATCAGCATACGGCTCCACACCAGCATGCAAAACTTTATGCATGCTATCACCATATGCTTTCTTCAAAATAGAAATTGCCCGCCGAACCTCAAATGTGCAAGAAAAATCACCTGCACATGAAGATCAAATCCTATCTTAAAACAAAATGTCACTTATCTAATAGTGTATCAAAAGGCACAAGGAAATGATGCCTCAGCTAAAACATATCATTAAGATTTCGCATCTATAAACAGATCCTTAGCAAATCTAACCAATTCTACTCGAGCAAGAAAACCCCAAATTACTAATTCATCTTTATAAAATATCAACAAATAAACGCAAAATGTCCTATGCATATAAATCCAAGATGCGCACTTTGTTTATACGCAATTCAAAGAAAATATGCAGCAATGCCGTGTGGTATAGCATAAAAATAAGCACCAATATCCTATTGTTAAGTACAATTAAAGAAATTTTTAAAGCAAAAAAGAAAAAATACCTTCAACTCTGGTAACAGGTTCCTTTACGCCTCCGGAAGGACCTATTTGCAAGAAAAAAAAAATGATTGAGCAGCTAGAAATGTGAAAGCTCATAATGGATCATTTATTACAGATTAAGTAATTAATCAAATCTTAATTGATGAGCTTAATAAAAAAAAAAAAACGAGCCGCCGTGAAAATACGCGACAATAAGCAATGCGCCCTGAAAATTAAAAAAAAATTAAAAAGACAAAATTTGTAGAATCATAAATAAATAAAAATGAATGATTTTAAAGGAAAATCATTATAACATAATTTGAATATGATTAATTAAATTAATTGAATCACATTTTGTGATTGTAGATCCGTAAGAAAGAATTAATGAAATGAATTATTATTAATTTCTAATAACATTCAAAAAAAAAAAAAAGAAAAGATGTGGGGTGAAAGGCAGGCGCGTGACGTCCGGATCCAACGGTTATGAATATTCCTCAACGGGAAAGCCAAGCCTTATAGTCTTATTTGGCCCAATATTAGTCCCATTAAATGAATGACACGTGTACAATGTTGGGGCATTAATCAGGTAATGTGTTATAGAATCAAATTCAAAGTCAGTGAAAGGTATAAATTTTCTGCAGAAAAATCACACATAAAAATAGCAGAAAAGAAAAAGAAAAGAAGAAACCCTAACCATGCGATTAGGTTTGGGATTGGGATTGAAATTGAATTGAAGCAAAGGGATTGTTGAAATTTCAGCATTCAGGTAAATTGGGGAATCGAAAGTAATGGGGGGTGAGGATGCTGACGGGGATAAAAGTAAGCAATGGTCGTCTCCAAACAGGGATTATAAAGGGAAACAGGAAGACCCCAAACTTTGGGGGATTTTCCTCTTTGGCTTAATTGGCGCCACTGCCACCACTTTCGCTGTAAGTTCTTCCAGTTCTTTTAAAGTTTCCGTCTTTTACGCATTTTAATTGATCGTTTTAGAATTTCATGTTTAGTAAGCTTTACTATTAGGGGCTTTTGTTTAAATTTGATTTCTCGGCCTTAAATAAAATTTAAGAAGAAAGTTTGGGGCTTTTTTTGGGGAATGGAAATAAATGATCTTAGCTTTTCTTGCAAGAATAAGTTTGTGTTCGTGGAAGCAGCTATTTGGTAGAGTTACCCATTTGATGGTAGTTGCAATCTGGCAGGTTAGTCAGCTGAGGAGGTCTGTTGATTGGATATATACTCAGGTATACGGAAAAGAAGTTCTTTCACGATTCAGCTCTCCATAATCCCCTATTATTATAGTTGAAATACGGACTTGTCCAGGGAAAATCTTTCCTTATATACTTCATCTTCAGTATCTTCATTGTTTTCTTTAAGGGAATGGTGGAAGAAAATATTTTTTTCTTAAAATATTCAATTGTTTTGTAATATTTTAATTTAAACCAGGATGGTGATTGAATTGCTTTTGTAACTACCAATTTAGATTCTTGGCTAGTTGTTTTTCTGAAAAAGAAATACTGTTAATAGGATGATATGCATTTTTCCAAAGTAAAGATAAAATGGATTTAAAGAGGAAGATTCACTTCTATGGGTCAGTCTGAAATCAAAATTATTGTTTTGATGCTGTGAGCGCTGCTATAATGTGCTAATAGTGTTGAAGGTCTTGATAACATTTTATCAGGCATAAATACATATGTTTTCCTGTGCTGATATTTTTAGATTTTAAGGATATGGTTTAGCTGTGCTATTTTTCACTACTGCCTTGTTGAGTTTTTTTATGGGTCTAGTATGTTGGTATCTTATAGATTAACTTGATATCATAATAAAGTATCATGCACAATGAGAAATGTCGATTTATGCCTCGAAACAGTTGAATAGAGGATTTCCTATTTCTCTTATGTATTCCCCAATCTTATAATGTGTACTTGCACCATGAAAGTTAGCCAGGTCACAATCATCACAGAGAGGAGGTTCTTTTCGAACATCCTTTCAGGGGGAAGCATGGAGGAGGTATAATCGTCGAATGCAAGAAGAGTATGAGGAAGAAATGGAGAGAGTGGTAAGTTTTTGGTTATGTTATAGCATTCTCTATATTTTACTGTCATACTCTTCCTATAGGTCTTGCAACATGGTTTAGAAGCATTAGTTTAGGTTGTTTTAAATGGCAATTTCTTATAGGCAATTATATATGATCTTTGAAGGAGGGATAAGTTGTAACATTTAGTATTTAATGATGGTGAAAACTTGTGTCTTGGGAATTTTTGAATCTCTGGGAGATATACCCCAGCTTCATGTTGCTATTTGTGCCACCATCAGAAAATCTATTGTGATTTGGTACATTGGTTAGAGAAAAGGTGAGTCAGTTGGAAGGATAGTCTAATGTGCAATAACACCAATCATGTTACTCTATTTTAGTACTTGCTATTCCTAGTCCGTAATATTTCCTAGCAATTTCAAAGGCTGGGGTTGGGGGTAGGTGGGGCGGGGCTGCTAGCACCCACCCCACAGCTTCAGCCCCGCTTATATTGATTGCTTATTTACTAGACCACTGTGATATCATCATATTGTTAATTAATTTCTGCTTCTCTTTATAGGAGCGAATAAGGCGCATGCAAAGTGTGTTTAACAGGGAGCGAAATAAATACAAAAGGAGCTATGAGAGCTGGAAGGAAAATGGACCCGGTGCTTATCATCAGCACTTCCAGCGAGATGATTGGTATTGGAAGGCAGAAGCATCTTACAGAGATCAAAGGACCAATTACAGGCCACCTCAAAGAGATAGCGCAAGCTATCCATTATCACATCACTACTCAGTTTTAGGTCTTGACAGGTAATGCTGCTGTAACATAGGCGTTAATATGTTCTCTTCCATCCTATTCTTATCAGCTTAGCCAAGAGCTCAACTGATAATTCAGCAATGATAAATTGATAATTGACATTTCATGACTTGCTTTTCTCCCCAGGGCCAGAACAAAACCATATACAGAAGATGAGATTAAGGTATACTTAATTATCTTTAAAATGCTTCTATATTGCTGCTGTTATTTTGAGGTATAATTTTTTTTTCATTTTTTAAAGTAATATTATAATAGTTATGTTTGTGATTGTGTTATTGGCTATATATCATAACATTTCGGGTGCATCTTGATCAAAAGTTGACTTGCTTTAACTTTTTCCAATATTTGATAACTAATTAGTGAAATTAAACCCGAGCTTGTCTTAGCCAGTTGATACCTCAATCTTCACAAGGTGGACAGATTGCAAATTTATGCTAATGGTCATCAAATTGCCATCTTGCTTTATTAATTAAGAATATTTTGTCAGACTAAGAAGTCTGAATGTCTTAAGTTTTTGGATGTTTGTTTTCAAGCACAATAATATTCACACAAATTCTTCTTGTAATACTCTCTGGATATGTGCTTGCATTTAAGTTGCCCGCATTCTATTCTTTGATATATTACATTGTGACTAAATCACATTTTTGTCGACACCCAAATCATATTCCCCTAGGTGGAACACTCCTGCAAAACCCTTGTTATAAATACTATTCATTTAAGGGTTAGTTTATTGCAATTTTTGCTGGCCTTTTGTCATTATTTCTTACTTGATGTATTGTCAGTTAGCAGTTAACGCTTACCTGTTTTATATGGATTGATATATCAATCAAAGAACGTAATTGAAAATCTGGGATTATTATAGTTTCTAGACGTTACTGGATTTTATGTCCTGCCTGTGATGATAAACTGATTACAATATCCTTCTGCAGACAGCATTCAGGGTGAAGGCAAAACAGTTCCACCCAGATCAGAACCAGGACAATAAAGGTGACATGTGTTGGGCAGTTATTACTGAAGTTATAATCCTAACAGCATTGCTTTGGATTGTTCATTTAAAGTTTTATTCCTTGTGCTTTATTTCAGAAGTTGCTGAGGCCAAATTTAAAGAGGTAATGTCCTCCTATGAAGCTATAAAAGAAGAAAGGAAGAACATGAGGGTATAAAAACCTGGCTAATTCTCTGAAAGATTTGGGAATGAAAGTCTAGAATAGGGATGTAGAAATTCAAAACCCTATACTTATACCTTTACTTTTCGGTTGGAGAGTTCACACTCATTGCTGCCGATCTTTTTTTTTTCCTTTGGAATTAACTGAGTTTATGCGGATGTTGTATCTCTAGGCTGTTACTGAGGGATGGATGATGATTTTTTGTTTTGCATGCATAATACAGTGGGGAATGGTAATGTATTTATAAGGGCATGATACCATGCTCCTAAATCCCTCAGTTGGAATTTCTTTGATTCATGCAGAGAGAAATCATGATTTTGTTTGTTTATATCTTTACTCCAAATTTCTCTGATGAAAGTATGTCAAATTTCTTGGTAATTTTATCATAAAACTGTGTTAGTACGAATTTAATATCAAGTCAATTTTAATTTCTTGAAGAAAATAGCATATTTCGTCATTATTATGGTTGAATCTGAGATGAAAGTCAATTTTAATCAGAGAATTCTTCGTTGTTGTTTTAACGAAGAGATGATCCAACGAGGCGATTGGGGTTGGCAAAGGCATAATGTTACTCATTCATTCACTGTCTTCTGCCCATCTTGTGCCCATGGAGTATTGACCAGCCACATGCTGCCAAATGGGATTGGCAACAAAGATCTTGTTCCGCTTCCCCATTAGCCAGAGAAAATGTTGCTGGCACCAGCCAAAAACAGAATATATCCGTTGAATTCAATTATTCAAATATTAAAAACATGCTTCAATGGAGTATATATATGATGACAGAGATCATAACTGCCCAACCCAAGTGGCTGAAATGGAAGTCGGGAATTCGAATTTCTCTTCCCCTACCTACCCCACAAAGAAAAATAACAAACACGTCTTATGACAGACAGATAATGAAACATGATAAATTAAATAAACAAATCATTGTATAAAACAGGAGCGTTTTCCTCATCCAAGATTCATTCCACCACTTTGGAAAAACATTATACACTTAGATCTCGGATTTTTACAGCCTAAAGAATGAGGTTCTTGGTTGACCAATTACCTTCCCCACAACTTGGAAAAGGTGGAAGACAAATGAGATTACAAACTAGTTTGACATCTGGATCTCAAAGAGGAGGAGCTCTGTAATATGCAGGAACAGTCACCGGGAAAAACATTTGCCTAACTCCTTCTGCTTTGATAATGGGGAAGATGATTCCTGATGCTCCCTGGCACCATATTTTATAAGTAACAAAATATTAATATAAACTGATGATGACAAATAAAATAATGGAGTTATCATATCAAGTAATGCCAAAAGACAAAATCAAAGAAAATGAAAGGGATAGGATCCACACCGAGATCAATCTAGCCCCAATCCAGATTCGCTTAGGTGAAGGGAAAGGTAACAGTAAACGACCAACACCATATATTGCCACAGCAAAGAAATGCAGAACCAAGCTCAAGGGGCGAGGGTTCAAACCGGAGAGCAAAGAGATAGGTCCTGTTGAGAATACACCACCAAGGCTTAGATAGTCGAAGCAAGCTTGACGCATTTCCTTCCTTGCTTGATCAGGTGAAGCACAGAACACCTTGTACAAGGCACCTGCCAAGGTATTGATAGTGGATGCCACAGGCTGCGAAACGTCACATCAAAATGAGTTCACTACAGTAATATGAAATTATATTATACCATAAAAAGGGAGAAAGTTTAGTTAAATTTTGAATTCAACATTTTGAAATCTGATTAGAGAATCTTGGCACATCAAAACCAGTAACGAATGGAAATCAGCTTATTAATATAGTTTACCTTACGCAAGGTGTAAAATGATTCAAGATATTTGCAGAGGGTAGGTGCATCATTGAGGTCATGCAGAGGCCTTAGTAGATCACGGAGGACAACAATGTCAGATAAAGCCACAGTCATTCCTCCGCCAGTTAATGGATGGCGCATGTTGAATGCATCACCCATTAATAGGGCTCCAGGAGTGGGATAAGGAGAGGCTGGCATGCTCCTGTTCGGCATTGTCCTAATATTTCCCTTATCAACCGCTGCTACAAATGAATCATAGATTTCTGGGGGAACCTATTGCATATGCAGCATATTGTCAATCCAAGAAATCATTAAATATAATAGATAAATCAAACATAAATTCAGATATCAAGAGTAAAGAAAAACTTCAATAAGGAGTTAAAATATGCAGAATTAAGAGCAGTTAAATACCTGAGGAGCCACGATGGTCTTCAGATAGTTTGCCATCTCCCCATTTGCAATAGAAGGAACCTTCTGACCAGGTACATCAACCAGACAGCGAACCTCTGTACTGCTAATAGGATAGAACAAAATAGGGGAAGGATCTGCTAGTATAACATGCCCATGATTTGAGTATGGAAGATGGCAATTCTCGAGGACCAATCCCACAAAACAAGAGGGTATATCTACCTGCAGGTTATAAATTAGGCCTTTTAAAATTTTAAAATTACTTGTTTATTTCAAACATTAAAAAAAGGGAACAAAAAAAAGATACTATGGGGAATTTACATTTTCTCGACCATCAAAACAAAAAGTTGATGGATCAACTCACCTTAGGGTTGCAAAGAGAGCGACGCAAGTTTGAAAAACAGCCATCACAAACAATGGTCAGAGGTGCAAATGCTGTCAATTCGTTGCCATCTTTAGTTTTGTACTGCACTCCTTTGATTGTCCCTTTTTCTTCAAGTAGAGAAATAACTGTCCCTTGTTCTAAACGTACACTGGTAAAAAAAAAAAGGGAAAAAACTATATAACTACCTTAATAGTGAATTATTATTTGTTACCATAACACTACCTTAGGCAGTTCAAATTTTCATAACATTGAAGCATCATTATAGGTCACTGTTTTTAAACACTACAAAGTTTGACCAATGAATATGAGGAACATAAAAAAAAATAATTGATTAGTGGAAAATACATACTTGGGAAGAGAAGCTGATTTCTTCCGCATCCTCTGAATGAAACGTCCATTGTGAAAGCTCCTACCAGATACATCTGAGTGGAACTTTTCTAAGGGATAAGAAAGTTGGGTATGTTTCCCATCCTTGAAAAGAGCATAACCAAATACCTGCTGAGCATCAATTTCCTCCACACAATCTGCAGTCAGGAAATAAAGAAGACTCATTGAACTCATTCTGTCATCTATGAAAGTAATCAAGGATAATTAATGCTTAAAATATCAACAAATTCATAACCAAACATGAACTTTAACCCCATGAACATCTCTAAATAATCAAACAATTCAATATTCACCTACCTTCAAGCCCCAACTCAATTAACTTGAGATAGCCCCCTGGTTGTAGCAATTCCCCAACAATACGGTCAGGCTCTGTCAAGTCTCTTTCAACCACATGTACTCGACGTCCATCCTGTGATTTATACCACATAATCAATTTACAGTAGTAATAACTTTCAATAAGAATAGTCACTATTTTATTAAAAAATGCTATTATCCGAAATGATTCTTAATTTACACATAAGCATCCCATTAAAACCTATAAAAGCAAGTTAAATCCTTGAAAAAAAAGGAAATGGATGCTAAATGTACATACATCAGTGAAAATTTTTTAAGAACAAAAACAATTCTAAGGGACCTAGTACACTTATGTGATTATTAATACACTTCTATCAATTAAATTGGATATCATCCATAAAAAGTTGTCATCAGAACAATGAACCGGCGCATAGGGAATATGAGCAGAGATTAATTTGGCTGGATGCCTAAATCCTTGAGTAAGGGCTAGAATTTGGTGGCTAAATCAGCATCCTCAAATGATAATAAGTTCAAAGATAATAAATACACGAGAGTGGGGACAGACAACTTGGAAAACCAATTGTAATATATATTTGTTATTACAGCAACAAAAAAAAAATGTCTACCTTGTCCAAGGCAATCTTCCTTTACAGCTCTAACACAAGATTATATTTAATTGACAGTGATTAATCATGTAGAAATCGAGGTCTACAAATTGCTAATAGCAACAGATGGTTCATTTTCTTTAAGTTCATTTCGGCAAAAGCCTCCAATTATGATTGGTATAAGTGGTAACTGGTAACCGGTAAGTAGGCCTTCTTTTAAAAAAAAAGAAAGTCACAGATATGAACCAATAGTGAAAATTTGTAAAAATGGTAAATACTGATTTGTAAATTTAAAGCTTGTAAATCACTCCTAGAATCCATGGCGGACAATTTCGTAAGTTTTTTTTCTTGAATAATGCGCATTTAAAAGTTGCATCATATTCTAACAGAGAAACATAAAAAATTAAAAGGATAGTAAAATTATATAAACAAATCTCGAAAGAAAATTAAAAAATTAAAAGGAAAAGGTGTATAGCGTTTTAAACAGCGGAAGGTTCCAGAAAGTGCAGGGCAAAAGAAAAAAAATCACCTCAACCTCTTCAAAAATGAAAGGAAAAAAATAGTGAAATGAAGAAATCTTTTACTAGTTCCTGATTGGCTACGGAGAAAAATGCAAAGAAAGTGGAGGAAAATGTAAAAAGCACCTTGCCGAGAGTGTGAGCGAGGGCGGAGCCAGCAACGCCAGCCCCAACGATGATGACATCAGCGTCGCTGCCGTCAGCGGATCTGCATCCTCCGTTACTCGTTGGGACGCTATTCACGGACTCAGTCACCGTGGCGGAGATTCCGTTCCCTTTCCGTCTCTTCAAAATGACACCGCACAACGCGACAAGCGCCATCAATGAGCACAAGACCCATCCCAACACGTAAGATTCCGCCATTTTTTCTCCTCCGAATGCCAAACCTTAAAAGAAACAAACGCTCCGCCCAAAAAACGATGACGTCGAGAGCGAGAGAAAGAGAAAGTCGAATCTCCCTCCCTCTCTCTGTTTGCGGTTTTGATTTCCTCAGTTGGTGTTTTTTTGTGCGTTTGTTTTGTCCTGGGGGAGGAGGGTAGTGCTTTGATTCATAAAGGCTTTTGGCCTCGCTTCGCTTGCTATATTTGTTTGTGTATTTGAAACGCTATGATAACCAGAGCATGGGAAAACAAAGGTGAGAGGGTGGGCCTTTTATAGTCCACACACCACAAAGTTTACAACTTACGAGTCACCTGCCAGCCTAGCTCTCACGTGTCATATTCTTGCTAGCTTGCGCCTTCTATGAAGTTGGGCGTAAACTACGCAACCCTTTTTCTAATTTCATTTTACCGAGTTTTAACTTTTTCTAATAATTCATAATTGCCCCGGTCCTTGAGCTACTTTGTTTTTTTCTTTCCTCTTTTTATGGCTTTTTTTTTATTATTATTCATAGACTTAAAGTCTTGGTTAATGATACGTATTAATCTTTGTAACAAATAATATTCCAATCAATGAAGCAATTATTTTTATTCGTATATGTGTGATTTACAACTTTAGTCGAATTTGAGTTTCATCCGCAGTCTCACGTAGAGAGGGTAAGCTAACCCGTCTCCGACGGATTTCGATTCGACTCGACTCCACAGGATCAATTTTTTTTTTTTGAAATTCGGGTTTCGAGGTCAGGTCGGATCGGATCGGATAAAATAATGAAACATTCAGGGTCGGATTTTCTTAAAATCTGATCCGATTCGATATTATATAAAAAATTATTTTTTAATTAATTATTTAATTTTTTATTATATATATTTTTATATAATGATATTTTTAAATATTTATATTTAAAAAATAATATTTTATATTTAAAAATAATAATATTTTATTAATTTCAGATCGAATCGAGTACGATTTATATGATATCGGGTCTGATCTGGTTCGGATATGAAAAAATCAAAAAAAATTTCGGGTAGGATCAAATTCGAGTTTAATAAAGTATTAAATCGAGTCAGGTTCGAGGCGAGCAAAACCCACCCCGAACCCGAACCCGATCCGATGCCAACCCTAGTCTCACTCTCACAAATCACAACCAATATGGTTAATGTACACTATCAATATTGTTCCTAACCACGTCACCTTCCTAAACTAAACGCATCTTCCAAAATCATATTGGAAGACTATTGAATTACATGCGAAATATGCAAAATATCCAATTTTATATATAAAAGATGTTGCAATATGAAAATAGAAGAAATTATTGCACATGTTATATTTAAAATTTAAATTTATTGAATATCATTTTTTAAATATGATTAATTAAATCAATTAAATTTAATTTTAAATTCAATTATCCATCATTTTAGATAAATGGAACCTCTTTAATTAAATAATTTATAAATCTCTTTTAATTGAATCCAAAGCTTTACAGCTCAAACGTTCATCTAACTATTTTAAAATGTGTTTAGTATGCAAGATATGATAAGATATAATAAAATGATATTATAAATAAATTAGATTAAATAATATAATCTTATATTATATTTGATGTGTGCAATAATTAAGATAAGATAATTTATTTATTGATCAAAATTATTTTTCTTTAAAGTTATATAATTTAAATTATTGATATAATTTTTAAGAGCATAATAGTACATAAGTTTAATCCCACTGATTAAAAATAATCCTCTACACTTTAGAATAATTGAATCATCATATACTAAAATGATGATTAATTTTTCTTATAATCATATCATTTTTTTATACAAAATAAATATAATATAAAATGATTATCATCCTATACACACAAGATTATGATAGAATATGATAATATAATATTATAAATAGGATTAGATTAAATAATGTAATTCTATTTTGTATTTGATGTATGCAATAATTATGATAGGATAATTATTTATTTGTCAAAATTATATTTCCTTAAAATTTATACAATTTAAATTATTAATATAATTTTTAAAGATGTAATTTAACATATAAATTTTATTTTATAGATTAAAAAAATCCTATCCACTTATGAAGGATTGAATAATCCTACATCAAAAAAATATTAATTATCCTTACAATCCATATCCCTCTCTTTTATATATAAATCAAATATAATATAAAATAATTATCATTATATCTTATTAATAATTTTATACATCAAATATAATCTTAGAGTGTTGGATTACTAGCAGGCAGGATTTTGAGTTACAACTTCATCTCCTCCCCCACCCAAAAAAATAAACATTATATTAGTCAATATATATATATATATACTTGTAAATTTCTTTATTTCATTAAATCTATTAAAATCAATATTTAAAAAAATATGTAAAATTTTTTAGTTTTATATTATATAAATTGATCCTTTCCTCTCTCTCTCTCTCTCTCTCTCTCTATATATATATATATATATATTAGTAGAGTCTACAAAACTACTTTGGAGATATGTGAGTTTTCCAAGCTAAAATTAAGGGTGGTAGGCAGTAGGTGCCAGATAAGCATGACTAAATACCCAATTGGTAATCAAGTAGGAATACATTTTGTCAAATGTTTTGGCAAAGACAAAAAAGAGGCGGAGGCAACCGAAATTGAATTTGTGAGCTATTTTGGAATATTATAAAACCATATATATCTTAGTCAAAATATTTACCTTCAAAGAAAATAACAAGCACTAAAAAAATTCACACAAATCCCATTACACTCGATATCAAAGAGTAGTGGTAATTTTCTAATTAAAACAGTTATTGATGGAGCCCTTCATAAATACATAAAAATATATATGACAACATTGAAAGAATATTTTAAAATATGAATCAAATCTGGTTTTATCAACAAAAATGATGTTGGTACTGAAATTTTAACATTGAAATTTGTAGGTACATGCAATCTTTTTTTTTTTTTTTTGGTTTTTATTACAAGCTTTCAAGTAACAACTAGGCTTTAGTCAATATTGACATAAGTTGGACTATGATTTTAAAATTAACAGGATTTCAATTTTGTCATCCTGGAATCATACCCTTGAGATTTGACATTAATTTTGGTTTTTAAAATTGCTGCCCGAATTGACTACATCCTCGTCTGCATGTTTTTTTTTTCACCATATGTTAGGTAAGAGAAAAGGGAAAATGCATGGAAAGGGAAATGCATGCATGAACCATAAATGAAGAAAATTAATGAGTTAAGAAAAGGAATTTGGAATAAAATTGCAAATGAGAATATCACTTTCCCCTATTTTACCATATTGGTAATTTCACATTCTCATGCTCAAAAAGGTGATGAATCAAACAAAATAATCTGTAATCTGATAATGAAAAGTAACATTTCATTTGATAATCTTTTTTCTCTAAAATAAAACGCCCTCTTAGTGAATACATGTATTTTCATTCTACTATATATATTTCAACAAATGAAATGATTAAATTTTATCACCTTGGAAAACATAACACATCTCCACTATCAGGGGCAGTTGGTAATGATAGCCAAAGGGAGCCTTCCCCCCCCCCCCCCCCCCCCAACAAGATTTGAAATCTTTATAAGCATATATATATATATATTTATATTAAATACATTTAAATTAGACCTGTAAATAAAAAATATTGATTTTATTATTTGTTATGTCTTATAAATTAATTTTGTGTATTGTAATTTCAAAGATATTTAAATTATATCGATATTTGTTTGTTTATTATATTTAACAATTATTATTTATAAATTTTTAAAATTCATAGATTTGTCATAAATTTTAAATTATAATTAAATGAATTAAGCAAAAGTTAAATTAACTTTTCAAATTTTTTCAAGAAAATTTAAGTTTTCAACCAAGTACCAAATGTGTTTTTCATTTTTTTTAGTACAAAAAAGGTCAAAGTTTAAAAGATTTAAGGAAAAGAAAAAGAGATTTAGCTTATTATAATTCCTTCTCTCCATATATATATACACTTTTATTTTTACTTTAAATTTCTATAATATGTTGTTATAATTTCTTTACCAACAAAAACAATACTATTGGAACTACTTTACAAAATGACAAAAAAATACTAAATTCCTAGTCTCTAAATTTTATCTTTATTCTTTTAAAAGAATATTTAGTTTTCTTATTTTGATAAAATATTTAAATATGATTGATTTAATCATATTTTTTATTTTTATTTTAAATTATCCAAAAATAAAAACCCTCATAATCTATTGATAGATCGTGTAATTAATAATTCAACGATTAATTGTAAATTATATTATTATTAAAAGTATAATATTATCATAATAATATTTTTGTTTTATAATTTTGTAAGCTTATCATATTTTTATTAATATATTATATATATTTATATTTATAAATATGATATATTATATATTATTAATTGATCTCCTAAATGTAAAGATCCACCAATGTCCACTATTTTCTTAAACTGGAGTTAGTCTCGCAAGTTCTTCCACCTTTTGGCTTTCTTTTATTTTCTTTCCTACCAAGTTAACATAGGATGGTGCCATGAAGGACGTCAAAAGCTGGAAAAAGAAAAGAAAAAAAAAAAAGGAGGGCAAGAATCTGACTTCCCACCCCAAAAATTAAAATAATGGCTTTGGTAGGTAACAACCGATTTAGTATACGACTAAAACAACGTCGTCTCTCGCAGAAAATTTCCACACAATTTATGAACCAAGTCAAGCATATGCATAAAAATAAAATAAATTTACTGTAACAGCAGCAGCCGAAAGAACAGTATTTTCATTGCTTAAAACCGAGTACTCATTCAAGAGGAAGAAATTTACGAGGGAGAGTAGTGTCTGTCGGTTATGAAAGATCAAGTCAAATGAATAGTGCACATACCTAAATTTTTTGAAAATTTTATTTTATTTCAAAAATAAAAATATATAGCAATCTTAGCAAAAATTTATATTATATTTATAAATTTTTCATTAAAAATTTACTAAAAAACAAAATTAAATTTAAATCTTATAAGCAAAATATTAACTTATTATCAATTTCATCAATCTCTCGATAATTATATGTAGCAAAATCATATATTAATATGTGCAATACTAATTTGAGTCAATAGAGGGATCATGTAAACGTAGAAGATTGACCGAAGAAAAAGAATGAAATTTAAAATAAAGTATACTTTGCCAATTTACCGAACCCAACACCAACATTTTTTAAGTAGCATGTCATGGTATTCACATGCCGGCGCGCCACACTTGCTTGATTTTTAGGGAACACAGTATCGTTGAAGTTGCCTAATGCTTACATTTAGTTTACAAGCTAATTGACTTTATTTTTGGTCTTTCGTGAAATTGCATGCCCACTCACGTTTGAGGAGGCTAAAACAATGTTTTTTTATCGTTTCTCCCTACCCCTGTTTTAAGCATCATTGACTTAGCATTTCATCAACACAAATTTAAACTTGATTTATATATTAATATTATGTAAAATATTAAAATTAATATATTTTATTATATTTTATACAAAAATTATATATTATAATTTGTGTCGATAAAAAAATATAAAATATATATTTTTAGTTTTATTAAATTAATATATAATTATTATTAAAATTTTAAACTTTATTATTTTTGTATCTTATTTTATTATCATATTTATATCATATTACTGTATTATGTTTTGGATCGTCAAGACTTATTTCGATTGGTGAGAAGAAAAACCTCTTTTCTTTTGCCATCAATGTTTGATTTATATATATATATATATATATATATTTATAAAGTAACAAATATAGCAAAATGTACAACTATAATTGAAATATCGCATTTATCTAAAAAACTATTGAATTAAATAAATAAACAAATAAAAAAAATATTCAACAAAAAAAAATCAGCATAATGAACCAAAAATATATAAAAAATAAAATACAATAAAAAAAGTTTTTCATCAAAACTATAGTTAAATAATCTATAACTTTACTTTTTTTTCAAGTATATATAAATTTATTATAATACTCCTTTTTCTTTGTTTTATCATGTGATTCATGGAAGCTTGAAACTTTGCTTTTTTTTTTTTTAAGTGTTTTGCAATTAATTTGTTGCTCACTTTTAGACCAATTCATGGTCGGTTGTCAGCCAAACTCGTGGATTGGATGTGATTAGGATTTTAAGTTCTAAGTTGGATCAGATTTGATTTGTATATTATTGTATTAAAAAGTATTTTTATTTAATTTAATTTTAAAATATCTTTTAAAATATTAAAATATTAAAATACTTTATTATAATATTTAATTGCAAATAAATTAAAATGATCAATTTATTCTTTTATTAAGTAATGAATTTTTATATTATTTTTAAATTTAAACATAATAAAATTTTGAAATAATTATCTTTATTTCATTATCAATACTATTACATTTTTGAATAATTACTATTATTATTTATAATATTATTAAATAATTTTTTATAAATAATACTCATTCTGTCTCATTTTTTTCCATATATATTTATTGGAATGTTTAAAAATTATATATATATTTTTTAACATCAAAACTCTTAACTTTTTATATTTTAAAATTTTTTATTTTTTAATATTAAAAGTCATAAAATTTTAATTTTATAAAAAATAATTTTAATATTAAATACATTAAAATTATTTTTTTTTTCTAAAACTCCATGAAATTGAATACCATCTAAATAATTTAAAATGAAAACAGTAATATTTATTTTAGAAATGGTGACCCATGTGGAGGTGGGGGCACGATTCTAGTTCATTTACTAAAGAAATGGCTCAAGATTTACGAGGAAAAAAGAAAGGCATCAACGTCTACAAATCAAAAGTGAGCAAGAAAGTATTGCGCCCTCCTTTCAAAGTAGAAAAGCTAATGTTGAAAAAATAGAAAAAAATAAAGTGTTCGACTGACAAAAAAATGTCAAGTCCTTCTACCAAACTTGATTGTTGTTTAGAAAGATAACTTCATTATTAAATAAACATGTTAGAAGGTATCCAAATTAATTATTAGAATCCGTTTTTAATGTTACGTAGAAAGAATTTTTAAATTATAAAAGTGAAATTAAAAAATATTTTAAAAAAATTTAAATGCATAATATTTTTAAATAAATTAAATATAATTTTAAAAGAGCATATATCATTTTTTAAAATTTCATTTATGAAATTTTAAAAATTGATTAAGGGTGGATAAAATAAAATTTTAATTAAAATTGGTAGTCTTCATCGAATACATATTTATACTTTTAATGACCGTTTAAAAGAATGGAAGATAAGTATAAATAGACAAAACTTACTTGAAGTTTTATAGGTGAAGTTTGTGTGAAATTTTTTTATTATAAACAAGTAAATAGAATTTTAATAAAAAATTTAAATCGATAAATTGATAAAATTTAATATGAAAATCAATAATATGTAAAAAAAATTATTAAAAAAATTATTTATAATTCAAATTTAATCTATATGTATTCAATGATAAAAATTTTATTAATATTTTACTAATAATATTTATTTAATAAATATATTAAAATTTATTTTTTTAATTTAGCATGATTTATCTATATAATAATATCTTTTAATTTATCAATTTTAATTTTAAATTTTAATTATATATTTTTAATAACAAATTTTACGAATTTCACTTTCCAAATTTATGTAAATCTTTTCCCCTATGAACAAATTTAGAAAATAAACACGAACGAGGCAAAGGTGAAAATGGACTTTAATTAGCAGTGAAGGCAAGATCTTGTGACTAGTCAGATTATCCTTTGACTTAGTTCCATGCTTGTTCCCTTATTAACTTGCAAAATAAATAATTACTACATTATTTTAAAAATAAAAATAATTTATTTTCAAAATCTTCAGATTTATAAAATATGATTCTATTTGTTTCACAGAAAATAACTTTCAAATTTTCATTTTTAAAAAATATTTTTATTTTTTAAATTAAAAAAAGTTTTTTGTTGTTTTAATAAGTTAATGAAAAATATTTTTTGTTATTTGGATGTTTTTTTGGAAATTTTTTGTTTCAAATAATATTAATATAACTATTAAATATTAAAAATTATTTATTATTAAAATATATTAAAAAATTTTATTATTAAAATTATAAATGTTAAAAACAACTATATTTTAATAATAATATTTAATATTAAAATATTATATTAATATAAAAATACTTAACATAAAACTATTTATTATTCTTTATATTATTTATTAATATATTATTACAATATTTATTAAATTAATAATATTTGTTATTATATTATTTATTATAATCATATTATTTCTTAATATATTATATTAATAATATATTGTTTATTATTATAATATTATCTATAAGTAAAATTATGTTAAAAAATATTGATAAATAATTTATTTAGAGATAGTTATTTTTCAAAAAATATATTTTCTTTTTCAAAATTATAAGATAATATAAAAAAATAACCTCATTTTTTATTGATTAATAAATTATTTTTTGTTAATCAGTTAATTTTTTACTAAACAAACACTTGAAAATATGAAAATTATTTTTTAAAAATTATTTTTCGCAAAATAAATGAAACTTATATTTGTTTGAATTTGTTTAGACAAATTGAATGATAAATATATGAGAAAATATCATTTTAATGATTTTAGTTATTAAAATTTGTTAATTAATTTTTAATATGTATAATTATAATAAATAAAATTTTATATTTTTAATTTGGAGCAATAAAAACACCTTGACTTATTTAGTCAAGTTTGAAAAATAAAAACAACTTATTGTTCCCATAAGTAAACTTCTAACCCCATTTTTTAGGCGCCAATGGCTCAATTAAAATGATTTATAAAAGTAAAATTTTTAAATTGAAAAATCACAATGGCGGGAACAAAAAGTAAAAAGATTTTCGGCCAAACAAAAAAAAAATCAAATGGAACTTAATTTTGAGTATTTGGAAAGAAGCTATCTCCTCTTACAGATATCGAATAGAATCTCCGAACAAACCAAACCTATTTTCTATCGACTAATTTTATCGCCACGAACTACCCTTTTTTTTCCACGGACGAAATCCTAACCCTTTCATTACCACCCCCGAACTCTCCCGACTTTTCAGTAAAATCCGCTTTTCAAAAGGCTTTCCAATCGCTTCTCCAAAGCTGCCTCCGAGCTTACGGTTTTGAAAGGAGTCGCCCCCGCTACTGCCTCCGCTGTTCTCGCTGCTTGCGCTCCTGAAGCGGAGCCGTATATATCCGACGAGGTAAATTCTTCTCGAATCTTTTTTCCCCGATTATTTTTCTTTCATGTTTATTTACGGTTTATTTTATTTTATTTTACTTTTATTTCGTGCTCAAGGCTATGGTGGCTGCGCTTGGAAACTCAAAAGATTATTCCTTCAAGCAATACTAGTTATTTGTGGATAAAATCCAGAGCAAATCTAAGGTTGGTGAGATTCCTTTTTATTTTATTAAACACTTATATTTTGAATTTATGTCCGTACATGCATTTAATTTGATAATTATAGCTGTTATTAATCACTATTAAATATTGTGTAACTTAAATATGCCTGCAGTTTTCAAGTTAGTACAATGGCATTTCAATAGGCAAATTTTAAATTAATGAATTATTGTTGATAGAATTGATTGGGCTTAAAATTATACATCTATGCTATGCAAGATGCTATGAAAATATTACGTAGAGCGATGAATTAATTATCTGATTCTAGTGGCGTATTGGGAGTTAAATTTTGTACATTTGATGTGAAATTTATTTCTATTTTTACTAGTATTTGCTTGTTTTCTTGATTGAGAACTGCTTTAGATGGTCCCCAAGAAATGCTTTTTTCATGCAAAGAATTACTTGACAGGGAAAAACTCTGGATGAATATTTTTATTTTTTCTTTTCATGGTCCCCAAAAAATGCATTGGAAGTTTGTTTCTGCTCTTATTGGTGCTGTTTAGATCAAGAAAAGAATTTAGAGTGACGACTTGCCATCTGATTATGTTTTGTAAATTAATGAGTAATATTGTCCTTTGGCTAAATTTCTTCCATTTTCATGATGTTAAGTTCATTTGAACTTTACATATCTTATTTTGATTGAGCACCACTTTGCATGGTCCCCCAAAAATGGTGTTTTCACGGAGGAAATTACTTGACAAGGCCTAAAAGTGTAAAACTTAGTTTTGGGACCACAAGGTTTCTTTCTTTTCTTAAACTCTTTGTTTTCAAAGTTGATGGCTGATCTGGGGCTGTTTTATATTTTTCAGAAGATTCATCATCTCTTCATTCAATTTGTAGCTTTCTGATGCCAGTGGTGATATGTTTGTTTCTTTGTAATATGCTAGTGGTGGTATGTTGTTGATAGGGGATGTCCTTCCTTCACTTGTTTTACTTGTTTGTGACTCTTGGCTATTTATGTTTTTGACTGGGCAATGGTATCATATGTCTCAAGGAGTAAGGCAACACTAATATTCTATAGTTGGCAATATTCATTGAAACCTTTGTCCCATTGGATGTCTGATTGAAGTACATATTAAGTAGGGTTGACAATTCAATCCGTACCCGGATCAAATAGTAGTCAAAATATTTACTTTCAAAGAAAATAACAAGCACTAAAAAAATTCACACAAATCCTATCACACTCGATATCAAAGAGTAGTGGTAATTTTCGAATTAAAACAGTTATTGATGGAGCCCTTCATATATATATATATATATATATGACAGCACTGAAAGAATATTTAAAAACATGAATCAAATCTGGTTTTATCAACAACACTGATGTTGGTATTGAAATTTTAACATTGAAATTTGTAGGTATATGCAATCTTTTTTTTTTTGGTTTTTATTACAAGCTTTCAAGTAACAACTAGGCTTTAGTCAATATTGACATAAGTTGGACTATGATTTAAAATTAATAGGATTTCAATTTTGTCATCCTGGAATCATACCCTTGAGATTTGACATTAATTGTGGTTTTTTAACTTGCTGCCCGAATTGACTACATCCTCATCTGCATTTTTTTTTTTTTTTTTACCATATGTTAGGTAAGATAAAAAGGAAAATGCATGGAAAGGGAAATGCATGCATGAGCCATAAATGAAGAAAATTCATGAGACAAGAAAAGAAATTTGGAATAAAATTGCAAATGAGGATATCACTTTCCCCTAGTTTACCACATTGGTAATTTCACATTCTCATGCTCAAAAAGGTGATGAGAAACAAAATAATTTGATAATGAAAAGTGAAATTTCATTTGATAATATTTTTCTCTAAAATAAAACGCCCTCTTAGTGAAGGCATGTATTTTCATTCTACTATATATATTTCAACAAATGAAATGATTAAATTTTATCACCTTGGAAAGCAAAACACATCTCCACTATCAGGGGCAGCTGGTAATGATAGCCAAAGGGGGCCTTGGCCCCCCAAAAATTTTGAAATCTTTATAAGCATTTATATATATTTATATTAAATGATCTGTAAATTAAAAATATTGATTTTATTATTTTTTGTTTCTTATAAATTAATTTTGTGCACTGTAATTTAAGAGATATTCAAATTATATTGATATATGTTTATTTATTATATCTAATAATTATTATTTATAAATTTTTAAAATTAAGATATTTGTCATAAATTTTAAATTATAATTAAATGAATTTAGCAAAAATTAAATTAACTTTTCAACTTTCTCAAAATGATGTTTTCAACCAAATACTAAATGTGTTTGTCAATTTTTTTAGTACAAAGAAGGTCAATGTTTAAAAGATTCAAGGAAAAGAAAAGAGGGACTTTAGCTTATTACAACTCCTTCTATATATATACTTTTATTTTTGCTTTAAATTTCTATCATATTTTGTTATAATTTCTTTTCCAACAAAAACAATAATATTGGAACTAGACAAAAAAAATACCAAACTCCTAATTTCTGAATTTTATCTTCATTTTTTTAAAAGAATATTTAGTTTTTTTGTTTTGATAAAATATTTAAATATGATTGATTTATTCATTTTTTATTTAAATTTTAAATTATCAAAAAATAAAAAAACTCTCATAATTCATTGATAGATTATGTAATTAATAATTCAACGGTTAACTGTAAATAATAATAATATTATTAAAAGTATAATATTGTCATTATAATATTTTTTTTTTATAATTTTATAAGCTTATCATATATTTGTTAATATATTATTTAAATATATTTATATTTATAAGTATGATATAATATATTATATATTATTAATTGATATTCTTAAAGTTATACGTAAAGATCCACCAATTTCCACTATTTTCTTAAACTGGAGTTAGTCTCTCAAGTCTCAAGTTCTTCCACCTTTTGCCTTTCTTTTATTTTCTTTCCTACCAAATTAACTAGGATGGTGCCATGATGGACGTCAAAAGGGGGAAAATGAAAAGAACAAAAAATAGGACGGCAAGAATCTGACTTCCCCACAAAAATTTAAAATAATAGCTTTGGTAGGTAACAACGGGTTTAATGTACGACTAAAACAACGTCGTCTCTCGCAGAAAAATTCCACACAAATAATGAACCAAGTCAAGCATATTCATAAAATTAAAATAAAATTGCAGTAGCAGCAGCAGCAGCCGAAGGAACCGTATTTTCATTGTTTAAAACTATGTACTCATTCAAGAGGAAGAAATTAACGACGGAGAGTAGTGTTTGTCAGTTATAAAAGATCAAGTCAAATGAATCTAAATATTTTGAAAATTTTATTTTATTTCAAAAATCAAAATATACAACAATCTAAGCAAAAATTTATATTATATTTATAAATTTCTCATTAAAAGTTTATTAAAATTTAAAATAAAATTTAAATCTTATAAACAAAATATTAAATTATTATCAATTTAATCAATCTCTCGATAATTATATGTAGCAAAATTATATATTATTATATGCGATCCTAATTTGAGTCAATTGAGGGATAATGTAAACATAGAAGATTGACCGAAGAAAAAGAATGAAATTGAAATAAAGTATACTTTGCCAATTTACCGAACCCAGCACCAACATTTTTGAAGCAGTGTCATGGTATTCACATGCTGGCGCCCCACATGCTTGATTTTTAGGAAGCACAGTATCGTTGAAGTTGCCTAATGCTTACTTTCAGTTTACAAGCTAATTGACTTTACTTTTGGTCTCTCATGAAATTGCATGCCCACTCATGTTTGTGGAGACAAACATTTTTTTTATCTTTTTTCCCTTCCACTCCGTAAAGCTTCATCAACTTGCTTTTCATCAACACGAATTTAGATTTGATGATTTATATATTTATGTTATGTATCAAAATTTACATAAAAATTATATATCATAATTTATATTAACATAAAAATATAAAATAAATATTTTTTTATTTTATTATACCCATATATAATTATTATTAAAATTATAAATTGTCATTTTCGTAACTTATTTTTTTATCGTATACATATCATGTCATCCAATTATATTTTAAATTATCAAAACTTGTTTCAATTTGTGAGAAGATAAATCTTTTTTTTGTCTGAGATTTTTTTGTGTCCGATAACAACTTTGAATTCTGATTAATTCAAAGTTAAACTAGGTCAGATCCCATATGAAAAGTAAACTCTTTCAATCATATTTTTTCTATTCACAAGATTTGAAATCGAAACCTTATTTAAAAAAGATCAAGCTTCTTAACACTCAAACCAAAAAGTGTAAGTGAAAAGATAAATGCTTTTTCTTTATCAACTAGTGTTTAATATATATATATATTTTTTATAAAGTTAAAATTATAGCAAAATGTACACATATAATTGAACTATTGCATTTATATAAAAAATTATTGAATAAAATAAATAAATAAAATATTCAACAAAAAATATAAAAAATCGACATAATGAATCAAGCAAATATATAAAAAAAATAAACCACAATAAAAAAAAAAAGTTTTTCATCTATACTATAGTTAAATGATCTATAGCTATGTCTAAAAAGTAAGTATATATAAATTTATTATAATACTCCTTTTTCTTTGTTTTATCATGTGATTCATGGAAGCTTGAAACTTTACCTTTTTTTCTTTTATTTTTATGAAGTGCTTTGTAATTTGTTACTCACTTTTAGACCAATTCGTGGTCGGATTGTTAGCCAAACTCATGGATTGGATGTGACTAGGATTTTAAGTTCTAAGCTTGATCAGATTTTATTTGTATTATTATTGAATTAAAAAGTTTTTTTATTTAATTTATTTTTAAAGTATCTTTAAAAATATTAACATATTAATATAGTTTATTATAATATTTAATTGTAAATAAATTAAAATGATCGATTTATTCTTTTATTAAGTAATGTATTTTTTATTAAGTAATAAAAAAAGTTTTTTATTTAATTTAATTTTACAGTGTCTTTAAAAATATTAACATATTAATATAGTTTATTATAATATTTAATTGTAAATAAATTAAAATGATCGATTTATTCTTTTATTAAGTAATGTATTTTTATATTATTAATTTTAATTTTAAATATAATAAAAATTTAAAATAATTATCTTTATCTCATTGTAAATACTATTACTTTTTTGAATAATTACTATTATTATTTAATTAAATTTTTATAAATAATAATATTTATTTTAGAAATGGTGACCCATGTAGAGGTGGGGTCACCATTCTAGTTCATTTACTAAAGAAACGGCCCAAGATTTGCAAGGAAAGAAGAAAGGCATCAACGTCTACAAAGAAATAAAAAATTAGAAAGAAAATATTGCGCCCTCTTTTCCAAGTAGAAAAGCTAATATTGACATTAACAACAAATAGTAAAAAAGGTAATGAAAAAAAAAAAAGTTAACTTCAAATTCGTATATTTATATAATATAAAATATTAAAATTTATATAAAAATTATGTATTATAATTCGTATAGTTATTATTAAAATTTTAAATTATATTATTTTTATATTTTTATTTTATTATTTTTATATCGATATATTTTAAATTATTACATTAAAAAAAAAAGTGGAGTGTTCGAGTGACAAAAGAATGTCAAGTCCCACTACCAAACTTTGATTGTTGTGTAGAAAGGTAACTTTATTATTAAATATACATGTTAGATGGTGTTCAAATTAATTATTAGAATCCGTTTATATTATATAAGTGAAATTAAAAAATATAAATGCATAATTTTTTTAAAATGAATTAAATATAAATTTATAATAGCATATATCATTTTTTTTAAAAATTCGTTTGTAAAATTTTAAATAAGTTTTTAATCAAAATTGATAATTTTCATCGAACACATATTTACACCTTTAATCACAGTTTTAAAGAACGGAAGATAAGTAATGAATAAATTTAGAAAATAAACACAAACGAGGCAAAGGCGATTATACATAATTACAGATACATGGTGACAAATGTTGCTCGCCGGCGAAAATGGACTTTAATTAGCAGCCAAAGCATGATCTTGAGACTAGTCAGCTTGTACTCTGACTTAGTTCCATGCTTGTTCCCTTATTAACTTGCAAAATAAATAATTACTGCATTATTTTAAGAATAAAAATAATATATTTTAAAATCTTCACGGATATGATTTATAAAATATGTTTATTTGAATTTGTTTAGACAAATTGAATGATAAATATGTGAGAGAATATCATTTTAATGATTTTAGTTATTAAAGTTTAATATGTATAATTATAATAAATAAATTTTATAATTTTAATTTTCTAACAATAAAAACACCTTGACTTAATTTTAATTTAGTAAAGTTTGAAAAACAAAAACAACTTGTTGTGCATATAAGTAAACTTCTAAGCCCATATTTTAGGCCCGAATGGCTCAATTAAAATGATTTATAAAAGTAAATTTTTTAAATTGAAAAATACCAATAGCGGGAACAATTCAAATGGAACTTAATTTTGAGTATTTGGAAAGAAGCCATCTCCTCTTACAGATCTCGAATAGATTCTCTGAACAAACCATTCTGTCGACGAATTTCTCTCTTCTTCACCGACGAAACCCTAACCCTTTCATTACCACCTCTGACCTCTCCCGACTCTTCCGTAAGATCCGCTTTTCAAAAGGCTTTCCAAACGCTTCTCCAAAGCCGTCTCCAAGCTTACGGTTTTGAAAGGAGTCGCCCCCGCTACTGCCTCCGTTGTTCTAGCTGCTTTCGCTCCTGAAACGGAGACGTTAATGTCCGACGAGGTAAATTCTTCTCGAATCTTTTTTCCCCGATTATTTTTCTTTCATGTTTATTAACGGTTTATTTTATTTTGTGCTCAAGGCTATGGTGGCTGCGCTTGGAAACTCAAAAGATTATTCCTTCAAGCAATACTAGTTATTTGTGGATAAAATGCAGAGCAAATCTAAGGTTGGTTATATTCCTTTTTATTTTATTAAAGACTGATATTATGAATGCATGTCCGTACATGTATATAATTTGATGATTATAGCTGTTATTAATCACTATTAAATATTCTGTAACTAAAATATGCCTGCGGTTTTCAAGTTCGTACAACGGCATTTCAGTAGGCAAATTTTAAATTAATGAATTATTGTTGATAGAATTGATTGGGCTTAAAATTACACATCTATGCCGTGCAAGATGCTATGAAAATATTACGTAGAATGATGAATTAATTATCTGATTCTAGTGACGTATAGCGAGTTAAATTTTGTACATTTGATGTGAAATTTATTTCTATTTTTACTAGTATTTGCTTGTTTTCTTGATTGAGAACTGCTTTAGATGGTCCCCAAGAAATATTCTTTTCATGCAAAGAATTACTTGACAGGGAAAAACTCTGGATGAATATTTCTATTTTTTCTTTTCATGGTCCCCAAAAAATGCATTGGAAGTTTGTTTCTGCTCTTATTGGTGCTGTTTAGATAAAGAAAAGAATTTAGAGTGACGACTCGCCATCTGATTATGTTTTGTAAATTAACGAGTACTGTTGCCCAGTGGCTAAATTTCTTTCATTTTCATGATGTTAAGTTCATTTATACTTTGTATATCTTATTTTGATCGAGCACCACTTTGCATGGTCCCCCAAAAATGGTGTTTTCACAGAGGAAATTACTTGACAAGAACTAAAAGTGTAAAACTTAGTTTTGGGACCACAAGGTTTCTTTCTTTTCTTAAACTCTTTGTTTCCAAAGTTGATGGCTGATCTGGGGCTGTTTTATATTTTTCAGAAGATTCATCATCTTCTCATTCAATTTGTAGCTATCTGATGCCAGCGGTGATGTGTTTGTTTCTTTGTAATATGCTAGTGGTGATATGTTCTTGATAGGGGATGTCCTTCCTTCACTTGTTTTACTTGTTCCTGATTCTTGGCTATTTATGTTTTTGGCTGCGTAATGGCATCTATGTCTCAAAGAGTAAGGCAACTCTAATATTCTGTAGTTGGCAATATTCATCGAAACCTTTGTTTCATTTAGGAAAGGTCGTCCAATCCGTACCAAACCGTTCCAATCTAATCTAATTTTTTAGGATCGATTTTTTTTTTTTAAATTGGGTATCGCATTGAGTAATAGTAAAAAAAATCGAGATCGATTTGGGTTAGATTTTAGGTAAATTTCATCTGACTTGATATATAAATAATTTTTTAATTATTTATTTAATTTTATATTTATGTATATTTATTTAATTTTATATTTATATTAAAAATAATATTTTATATTTTTAAAAAATAATATTTTATTAATTTCGAGTTAAGTTTTATTAGATATAATTTTATATCAAATTTGAGTATGAAAAAAAATTATTGAATTGGGTCAAGTTTGTGTTTTATATATATATATATATATATATATATATATATATATAGGAGAGAGAGAGAGAGAGAGAGAGAGAGAGTCGGGTTAGGTCTAGGATAAGAAAAATTTGCTGACTTGATTTGTTGTTATCCTTAGTCTCATTGAATATTTGATTGAATTATATTTTAATTAGGATTGACAATACAATTCGTATTTGTAAGATTTCGACGTGATTTGATTTTATAAAATCTTTTTTTTTTGAAAAATATCAGATTGAGTATTTTAAAAAAAAAAAGTTAAGGTTGGGTTTTATGCACTCGGCCCAGTATATATATTATTTATTTTATTTTATATTTTATATTAAAAAATATTTTATTAATTTTGAATTAAATAAGATCAATTACAAATTTAAATATATGTTAATCAAATCAAATTAAGATATAAAATAATATTTTAATATCAAATTTGGATATTAAACTAATAAAATTGAGTTAAGCTCGGAGCGAGAAAAACCCCACACCGCCTTAACCAGGTGCCATTCTTAATTTTAAGCCTCTTGCTCTGTCACCAGAATAAAAGACATCGGACTTTCCTGCTTTTGAACAAAAAGTAATAGAGCATTCCAGCAATAAAATTTTATAGATGAAGATCCTGAACTCCTGATGTTCTGACAAGTGACAACCATTTTACCGCTGTCCTTAATTAGTGCCCCTTTGGTTTTAGGCTCGTCCGTTGGCTCTATTCATGGAAAAAGAATAATAACTTCTCATTATGTCTATGTTGTCATGGAACAGAGGCATTAAATCATGCGAAGGCAGTTTTCCCTTATGTGTCTGATAGTTATCAGATGTCAACTCCAAGAAATATCTTTCTGCAAGGATAATCTGTGTAGGCATCTACTATACTTAGACTCTTCTACCTCCGAATATCAATGCAATTAAACTTTGCATTTAAAAATCTATTCCTAAATGCTATTGCATATTAACATCTTCTTTGCATAATCAGGTTACTAGTGGTCAAATTACCTCCTGTTTGTTATTACAGGAATAAAGTTCAAAAGGTGACTCCTCCACGGCATCAGATGTAGAAAGGACTCTGTGGAGTTAAGCTGTAGGAGTAAAGTTGCAATCTTCACAAGCTGTTGTGGACAACAAGATCAAGGGAAGCAACGAACTAAAGAGAAAACATTGATTTAGTGATGCACTGCATGATGGATACTTTTGTAAGTTCCAACTTGTCCAATTATTAGTCTTGTTTCCTTTTATTCTTTCCCCTCCCCGTGAGATTACTATGCTGATAAAAAAAGGTCATGCTGACCATCAACCCCACTTTTGCGAATTTATTTATATTACCCTTAGCAATAATTCCATGTCTGCTGAAATCTATTGCCGATGTTAACACGTCATCAAATCTGATGTTGGTGCGTTGGCCATATTATCTGTCATACACATTGAATGGAGACAAAATTTGTTAGCTTTGGCCATGATTGCGTTGAGACCTTGTATTGGATTTCACGAGTTTCCCACTAATTCATTTCTGAGGTGAGTTTGTATGATTAACCCATTAATCTTAGGTATGATACTCAAAGTAATATACTACCGTGCCATGGCACCTAGTTCAAAGTTCATAGAGAAAATGTCAAAGACAAAATCATATGATGAAAGCCTTGATACATCTCTAACTTATAGGGAAGTGGCTCCTGTCCATTTTCACCCTTTAGCGATGAGTAATTTGAGGGTAAAATGGTGAAGTGCAGGTGCTTGGATTCAATTGCAGTGCTGTAGCCACACATTTAGAAGGGCAGGCACACCACTGGACTGAGACCCAGGTTCGGTCGTTGAAGGAACTTGTGCGTCGAAATTCTGTTTTCCAAGATAGTTAGTCCTCACTCGCATCTTGTTCAAGCAACTGAATGCCCACCAAAGATACTATAGTGTAACATGTTGCATTCGGCCTTTTTTTTTTTGAATTGCGTGAGTGAAATAAGCCTGCAATTGCCAGCCTTGCTAGTGGAGCCTCAAACCTTTATTTATATTTTATCAGCCACACCGCAAACAAACGTTTGAAAGCTGGACGTTCTTTGGGCTTTGATCTTTTAAGACCTGGCTAGGAGATGAGCGTAGACTCCATTATGGGCATAACAAGATCAACTAATTCATGAGTATGTGGCCCATGATCACTTTAGTGTGGGTCTACCTTTTAGGCCCTCTTTACCCACGAAGCGGACGTGGGTTGACTGAAAGGCAACGGTCAGCTTGCTGACTTTTAACTCTTCGGTGGATAGCGTAGCCGTTGCAAATTGAAAGCTGAAACGCTCTCGATGGTAAAATGTACAGAATCGTACACCGATTAATGTTCCATTTTAAGCAACAAAATTTAAAAAAAAAAATTATGAAAAGGGGTTTATTGGCTGGCAGGTGTCTGGTCGCCATTGGCTTTTCTTCTGCTTCCCGAATCATATCGAGCAGTTCCTCTTTGTTATTTATAATCAAACGACACCAAAAGAAAGGCCGTCCAACGAACGGATTCTTCAAAGTCGAAGACCTTTATTGGCAAGACTACATCACCTACAATATCCTGGCTACAGTTTTCTCCTGAAATTTCACGTCATTTAGACGTGCCAACACGTGATTCCCCCACGTCAGTTCCCGCATGAAGACCTCCCTAACGTCCATATATTATTTTACGCCGGCTTAGGACTTCCTCCCGTCGAGTCGCTTCTTCCACCCCTTCAACGGTCTTAATCACCAACCTTATAAATGACGATTATGCCCTCGTCAGACCGTAAATACCGGCGGAGTCCCCGAACGCCTCTCCTCCCTCAAAAGTTCGAAGACCAATTATTCGAGGCTCATGAATCCGGCTTCGATGGCGCCTCGATTTCAGGAGCCGTATGTAACCTCTCGACCACCATCGTGGGAGCCGGAATCATGGCGCTCCCAGCCACCGTCAATCAACTGGGTCTAATTCCTGGCCTAATCACAATCATATTCGTCTTTATGTTAACGGAATCATCAATTGATATGATTCTCAGATTCAGCCGAGCCTCTAAATCCGCCACATATTCAGGCGTTGCCGCCGACGCTTTCGGTGGGGTGGGCCGTAACCTCCTTCAAGCCTGCATTGTCATCAACAACTTGGGCATGCTTGTGGTTTACATGATCATCATAGGTAATTTAAAACCAAAATTACGCCACATGGAACTATTAGCAGCCGTTTGATCTCGACTGAATTTGAATTATTGGCAGGTGATGTGTTGTCGGGGACATGGGTAGATGGCTTCCACCACAGGGGAGTAATGGAAGAATGGTTCGGTGAACATTGGTGGACCACGCGTTTGGCTTGGCTCTTGTTCACCACACTTTTCGTTTTTGCTCCTCTAATTTCATTCAAGCGCGTTGGTAACAAACTATAACTCGTCAAAATTCTAAATTGTTGGTTTAAAATATTTTCAAGCAATTAAGTTTTTTTTTTTTTTTGGGTTAAATTTTGGTGATTTTAGATTCATTGAGATACACATCAGCATTGTCGGTTGGTTTGGCGGTTGTGTTTGTGGCAATAACAGCGGGAGTTGCAATTGTTAAGTTGATGGAAGGGAAAATTGGAATGCCTCGTCTAATGCCAAAACTTGTTAATCAGGCATCGTTTTGGAAGCTTTTCACCACCGTTCCTGTTATAGTTACTGCTTTTATATGCCACCATAATAGTAAGTAATGATAGATTGATTGTTTCTATACTGTTAGTATCGTAATTTGGTTTTGTTTAATCGTTGGTTCGAGTTCATTTTCATCCAATCTGCTTAAAATTGATTTATTTAACTTGGTTAGTTGGTTGAGAGCATTAAGGGTAAGAGATGATTAATATATAGATATATAAAGCTCCGCAATGACCAAATCGACCCAAATTGACCTAGCGTTCAACATTACATAGAATGACAAAAATGATGCATTATTTTTAAGAATTCTAGTAATTTGATATCGCCATCACAAGATGTCTTCTGTATCAGAATTGTTTGTTTATGAGACTATGAGAGATTCAGTTTATATTAGTCCTTTGTGCATTCCTTGTGTAGAAAATTTATTTTTTTCAAAATTGATGTTTGAATTTCCAAATATCGTGCACATCCCTCATTCTTACATAGCGAAGATTGTTAGATGTTTAACGTATTGATTGCTTGCTTTTAGGACAATTGATTAACCGTTTTCTTTCCTGAATACACCTTGCAGTACTCCCAATAGAGAATGAATTGAAAGCCCCTACACAGATGAAGTCAATAGTTAGAAAGTCCCTCACATTATGCTCTTCTGTCTACATTGCTACCAGCTTCTTTGGAGTTTTTCTCTTTGGAGATCATACTTTGGATGACGTGCTTGCCAACTTTGATGGTGATCTTGGAATTCCATATAGTTCATTGCTTGATGATTTGGTCAGAGTGAGCTATGGTCTTCACCTGATGCTTGTTTTCCCAATTGTGTTTTTCTCACTTCGTCTCAACGTAGATGGTCTTTTATTTCCGTACGCCATTCCTATTGCTTTTGACAACAGGAGGTTCTTCTCTGTAACAGTAGCTCTTATGGGTTTTATCTTTATGGGAGCCAACTTTGTTCCTAGCATCTGGGATGCCTTCCAGTTTACTGGTGCAACTGCTGCGGTTTGTGTTGGCTTTATCTTTCCAGCTGCAATCACCCTTAGGTAAGTAATAGTTATATATGTTGGTTTTGTTGAATTCTATGTCAAAAGAACTTTACATGCAACAGTATGTTGGATATGATGTTATCAATGGCAACATCATGTTGCCTGGTAGAGGAACAAAGTACCATACATGAAAACTAGTATTAAAGATTATGATTTAGGGCTGTGCAAAATGGCTGACGTACAATGATGGGTCCTAAATAGAGCTTGTTAGATAAGATATTGATAGATTTGATTAGCATAGATGAAACCAAAACTGATTTGAAGAAAAAAAAAAGTTTTGCAATTAATAAATATGGTTTTTATCATCTGAAGAACCTTTTTGCTCTAACCTTTCTATTTAATGTGGTAATCAAATAATTAAGGATTCTGATGGGCACTTATGCAGGGATATCCATGGAATTGCAACAAAGAATGATAGACTAATATCATGGATGATGATTATTCTTGCTGTCTCAACAAGCACCGTGGCTGTGACTAGTGATATTTATAGCATTTTTAGTGTTGACCAAGGAGTTGTAACCTGATTTTATGGAAGGGTCCTTGTATATCTGGTTTTGCTGGTTCATTGACATAGTGGGAAACTCAAGGGCAAGGGGACGGGAACAATCTGGGTTTCTTTCATGCAGCTTAATGTGAAAGCATGACGAATAGAGTGACTGTTCCAGCATCTCGTGAGGTTTGATACTAACTATTCTCTGAAGTAATGCAGGTGATTTAGTTGTTATTTCTTGATTCTTTGGTAGAGTATTTCAATTACTGATTTTGGTGTCTTATCTGCCTCCTTTTACAGAATTGAAAATATTCTGGTCTGGATGAAAAAGTGTCAATTCCAAATTTAAAACAAGTTTAACATTGCTCATCTTTTGGATGGAATTTTAAAGCAAGGACATCACATACTAAAAGGCAATGACAATCTCTATCGTTTATTTAAAAAATAATAGTAATAATAGTAATAATAATAATAATTAGTGCGTTACAGATAATGCCAACACTATGCTTCATAACCATACATGTAATTAAGGTTTTTTTTTTTTAATTTATTCCCTATTTGTTTTTTTTGGTATTTGAGATTGGTAAAGATTTCATCCTGAAATTGTTCCATTTGTCATATGGTTTGTGTTTTGTTTTTAGAAAACTGGGGCGAGTCCAATGGTTTTGGACCTTTATACCAGAGCTTTGCGGACGTCTTTCTTTCTAGCTAATGTTTGGGTGCCCTTGTAGGATTGGATGGATTGACATTTTACAAATTGGGCTTTGAGGCCTATTTAATTGATGGGTGAATTTTATGGGCATTTTTAAGCATGCATACATAAACAACATAAGGCAACGTTGTCACCCCCAAACTGTCTCGGGAGGAGTCATCTCCACAATTTTGACATGAGCATTGCGTTGTAGCCGCTTCATTTTCCTTTAGCAAACCCACATTTTCTTAACACTTGTCGCATAAACATTGTTCCCTCCCTGTCCCAATCTTTCCGAGACAACTTATTTTACAGTTGTTTCCCGTATGTTCTAAAATCAACCCTTTGAAAGTAGATGAGAGAATTGCAATGACAGTCATATTCATACAAAATCAAATAAATGTCAGATAACCGCTCCAAAGTATGCCAGTTTTTTGTTATGATTTATAAACAATTTATTTTCAGAAAATAAAATCCCATTCTTAATATTTTGCATTTTTTTTGGGGGTATATTTGGAGTTAAATTGTCAGCTTCGACGCATGGTTTTGATAATTAAAAATTCATTTAACAACATGAACAAAGAAATTTCGTGAAACCTAAATTACGTTTTAGAAATTGAAACTCAATTACTCAAAGTGTCACCCTTTTGGCAAGAGGGAACTTAGCTTTGTTTCTTTCCTCGTGTAAATCATGACGATTGTTTCAATTTTCAAACGAAATCCCAAAGTACATATTTCCAAGCTGTTCGGTGTTAGGTCAAAATGATTGACATGACATGTTCATTCTTATTAAAAACTAGAATAATAAATACTGTAATGCTGATTACCACAATAATTAAGCCGATTGATTTTGAAGGTAATATTCAAATTAATTAAATGGAGGATGTAATTTAGTGAAATTTTCTGGGTTTATTTTTTCAATTGCCACAATCAAAGCCCCTGGATTTGTCCTATATATTTGTCTTCAAAAATGGTACTTTGGGGAAAAAAAGTAATCACAAGGGGCCATCAATAGTCCAATACTGACATTTCAACCAAAGACTCTGGCTTTGAAGTTGAAAGGAGTTAATTTTTTCCTTTGGAAAAAGAGTTGAAACTTCAAAAAGGGGTTTTTTTAGAACAAGATAATTTGAAAGAATTTGCATTTTGGGTGAAAGCCACAAATCCCATACCATGGCTTGTTGAAAAACAGTTTTATAACAAACTAAAAAGAAACAAAATTGTAAAAATGCCAGCTTAATTAATAGTACAATTTTTTGTATTGATAATTCAATACTCCTTCTATTGATTATCACTTTTATATTTATAATTATCAAATTTTCAATATTTTATCGATATAATTAATATTCTATTGATTGTCACTTTAATGATAATTTGAAAAGTGTTAAAAAAGTTCAAATCTGTTATGCATTAAGAGTTGTCATAAATTGCACTTGGCATCAAATTCATGCTTTAAGCTATCGAATTTCCCCCAAAAAAGGCAACCTGAAGTTCATATGGTTTATACTAAAAAACTTAGGATTTAGGGTATTATTATTATTACCCCATTCTAAAATTAATAATAAAATATATGAAGATACCACAGCTTGCCATCTTTCTTCCTCTTTTCTCTCCCTCTCTATTTATTCTACTTTTGCCACCCTTTTCTTGATGAGAAAATCATGATCCCAACCAAATGTACCCTACAGCATAAATTGGGTTGCTTTTTTTTGGATTCCTTGCCCTCGAGGAAGGGTGAATTGAAACCATAACAATAATATAATCTAACAACTAAAAAGAAATAAATTGTGTGGGAATATGAGGTATTCAGCTCCCAAAGTAAAATATTCTATACTATACACCACCGTGGAAGTATGGTATATAATTTCCTTCCAAATATTATGCAAACTTTTATTCTTTTGTTCTCAATTGATTTCCCTATATTTTAAATCTAACAATCTGGACTCTGTGGTATGCAGGAGTGATGAATTGGTAACAACATATTCTAAATGGGAAAAAATTTTGGAAAAAAAAAAAATCTTTTTTATTTTATGAGAAAACCACCCTTTCATGTATTTGACATTTTCCTTTTTGTTTATAGACTATTATTTTTTTCGTTGAATGATGAAATTTTTACAAGTGCATTAATGAAAACATGGGAGGATGTTAGACTTTCTAAATTAGTTTATATTTTATAATAAATATCAAATCAAACCAATTAAAAAACTTATAATAAAACTAAACTTAAAATAAAATAAATCATAAGTCGTAAGAAAGATAAAAGAAGAATAATGATTAATTTGCTAACTAAATAGAAAAGCATAGCATGGGGAGCACAGAAATACCTAGAGAGTTTGCACGTTTACATGAAATTATTGGTTTAATGACTCATCCAAAAATAAAACTTAATAAAAAAAAAAGGAAAAAACACATCATTTCTTTGGTTTAATACAATCATCGTGATTCCACAATCTATACTTTTCTTCTTCTCTTTTCCATTCATTTGGACACCTTTTTTCTTTTTTTCATTCTTTTTCGGTGGAGCCAGCTTCTTTTATATACGGATTAATGTATTGAATAATTTTTAAATTATAATAAAATATTTAATATGATATTGTTTAAATTTTTAATTTAATATTTAAATTATAAATTTGTTATTTAAAATAATTATTACGTCTTATTATCTAAAATTAATTACATTAGTAATAAGTATTATATTAATTAATAAATTTATAATTCAAATATTATATTAAAAATTTTTTAAATTTTATTATAATTTAAAATTTATTTATGATATTAATTTTTATAAATATATATGTATATAAAAAAGTAGTAACTTGAAACATACAAAAAATTATATGTATTAAATTTTAAAATTATTAAATATTATATTTTAAAAATAATTGTATAAATTAATTGAACTAACTTATAAGCCTCTCTTTTACATTTTTTTAAATTAATCGACCAATCCATTTTAATTTAAAATCAATTTAGCTCTAAATCGTTTGATTACATAAATATTAGTACTAGCGATTAAAAGATTCTCAAAAAAGTTTAGCGTCGGCATTGTCTAATGGGACAGACGATCCACCGTTTCAGACCAAATTTTTAAAATGTATCAAACTAATTAAATTCATGTGCCCATGATTTAGGTCATGGAATTCAATCAACCGTCCATTTATTTTAGGCAATTATTATTTATATTGGAGATCAATTATACTTATGACCAATGTTCTTTACTCTCACCTAATACAGATGCTAGGGTCCTACATGTTCTGCAAATTTTTTTTTCTTAAATAATATTAATCTTTATTATAATGTTAATTAATTTTATAATACTTACTCACAAAACTTCTATAATTCCTTTCGTTTCATTGGAAAATAATCAAAAGCAATCATACGAAGAGCTGTCATCCATGAATGTTGGTTTTTATAAATATGATTTGATAAAAAAATGCTAGTAATATACTTATATAGCGTGAAAAACTTGAAGAAGAGTTGGTTGCCATTAACAAAAGCTCATGCGTTAATGTTTTAGTATTTCAAGAAAGTGAAATTCAATATCTCAACCTAAATGAATGTACAACAATAAACTCAAGAGCTTTCATGTGTTTCCACTCCTTTGGACATCTCAATAAACCCAAACGCATTACAATGAGATACAGCAGCAAATTAAACTGGCACTGGTACGCAAACTTTACAAGCCAGCAACTACCCAACAGCTAATCAAACAAATTTAAAACAGACATTGCATGGCAATAAAGCCAGACCACAGCTAGAGTTAAATATTAAAAAAAATAAAAGGAAAAACTGCCTCTTGGTTTAATATAGGATGGAAGTAACCTCTTTGTATTGGATAATTTTTAATAAAAAAGAAAATTTATATTAATAAACAAAAACAGCAACATATAATCCTCAATATGATGATGGAATTATCGGGAAAAAAATGGTAGTATGATGTGTGTATAAAATTTTTTATGTAATTTTAAATAAATTATTATGTTTATAGTGATTTTTAAGCTACTTGTAATGCGGAAATTCAACTCTATTAACAAGTAAAAATGATTTTTATGTGTGAAATATTCATTTTTAATTTGCCACTTAAGGCTTGGCAAAAAAAAAAAAGAATGAGGCAGCAAGTAGGCGAAGCGAAGATTGCGCGAAAGTAGATGAAGGCACGACAGGCAGCTGCCGGCTGTAGTGGCCAGCCTGGTGTTGTCTTTTCCTCACGTCACTTGCCATGTGTCTTGCCTTTAAATTGCTAAGATAAAAAAATTGAATTTCCAATTTCACCCCTTGTCCTATGTTTCAGACAGTCTATATCTTGTTTTTTTTTTTTTCTTTAATTTTGAAAATGCTATGTTGTTCCTCACTTTATCGTGTCTCACGCGACCATGACCAAATAATTCGTTTTCATTTTTTTTTCACAAGAGGAGTTTATTATACCGTGCAGCCGATCAGCTCGGAGGAGTAAATGTTTTGGCAAAGGCAAAGATTTGGATCACTGATTCAGTTTTAGATCAAGGCATCGATTTTCTGAAGTACCACAGTAACACGGTGCTTGCGTGTTCATTGATTTTTCTTGTATTGTCTCTTCATCCATTGGATTTCCCAAAACGACCCTTTGTAACTTCACGCTCTTTGACTCCAAATTGTCGGTGGCATGGAGAGTGTCGGAGGCTAATTTTGACAATTCGACAAAAACAAATTTTTGATCGTCAGTTCGTCACAACCGAAACCGCAACTATGGCGCGTGCTTTTCTCTCCTTATATTATTCTTTATTATTGGCTAATAATAGTAGGAAAAATAGGCAATATTAATTTTTTGCCTAAATTATGGAAATAAAAAAATTAATTAACTCTTAAAATTCCAATTAAGGGCATTTTCCATTTTTCTAATTACCAAAGTAAAAATAGGGGACTTGGTCTTCTTCCCTATCCTTTTACCTCATCAAAATGGGATAGCCGTGGATGAATTACTGCTCATTAGCCATTAGCCTCTCTTCTCTCCTCCTCTCGAAAAAAAAAATATATATATATAATATAAAAAGAAAAACCATTTTCATTTTTTAGAAAACTTTTTAACACAGAATGGTTGTTAGAAACATAACTTTGAACTATCTCGAGCTTGGCCTACATTTTAGCGTGTGATCATTTATACATAGATATATATTATTCTCGGAATAATATATTTTGTTTCCTTTTTTTCTTGAATCAGAGGCGAAAATTACGACGCCAACCCAGAAAGAAAGAAGATCGGAGCTTACCATTTTTACACGAGGGAAAAATCTCTTCGATTTTTACTGCTCTGTAAATTCTGCCGATGATTTTTTATTTTTTATTTTTTTATTTCTAGGGTTATCGGTTATGGCTGATGTTGTCGTGGTGTGTTGTTGTTGAATTTATTAAAATTTAAAAGCAGTTGTTGTAAAAAAGATAGAGAGAAATTGAAAAGAAAAACTGTCATTGTCGGAACTCCACAAATGTCTTTGTTTTTAAAAATCCTCTTTGTAATTATGAACATAATCTTGTATTAATTCAATTCCTTAATTGCCGTCTTTCTTTTTTGTTGTAATAAAATCTTCTTAGGGGTTAAGATTTGGGTTGTGGTAAATACAAACAAAGGTTATCAAGATAATTTTTTTTTTTTTGAATCTTTGAAATTGACTGACAACGTGCTGTCGTGTTTTGTGACTTGAGAAAATAATGTACTGTGTATGAATTCCCAATTTTTTTTAAAGAAAATAAAATCAAAGACGTGCTGAGCTGTTACCATCTTTTTCCCATTTCTGTCTTCTTTCAATTTTTGTTTTTGGTTTTTTAAAGCCACCTCCTTTTGCAAGTTGTGTAATTGAATGAGAAGAGCCTTTTTTGGAACTTAATCTTTCCCCTTAAACAGGTCAGAACTGAGAAAGCTTCTCTCTCTTCTTCTCAGCTCCCCTTCAAAACCCAAAGTTTCTCTTTTTTTTTTTTTTGTAAGTTTGGTTCGCCATAATTTAGAGGAAGACGCCTTCGCTTCTTTGCTTTTAACAAAATCCACGCGTCTGCATGTCCCCTTTTGTTTGCTTTTCTTCTCCTCCTTTATTCATCTGATAATGGCAATGTTGTTAAAATTTTAGCCTTTTTTTCTCCTACATTTTCAATTTTTGACCCCTCATCAAGATCGAAACCAACAGCCAAGTTTCAAGGATAAGAAAAACCCAACAATGGCACCGCCCTTTGATTGGTGGGCGAAAGGCAGCCATAAAGGAACCCCGGTGGTTGTTAAAATGGAAAACCCAAACTGGTCGATGGTCGAGCTCGAAGGTCCATCCGAAGACGATTTCCTCATCGGCAACACCCCCACCGGTACTCGAGAAAAAGCACGTGGCAAAAACGCGAAGCAACTCACTTGGGTCCTCCTGCTAAAAGCCCACCGTGCTGCCGGTTGCTTAACCTCCATTGCTTCCACATTGGTCAGTCTTGGTTCAGCCATCCGTCGCCGAGTCGCCTCTGGTCGAACCGACACCGAGACCGACAACGACAATGAAACCGACAACAGTTCCTCCAATGAAAACAAAACCGTTAAAACCAGGTTCTACAACTGCATCAAAGTGTTCCTTTGGTTATCTTTATTGTTACTTGGTTTCGAGATCGCCGCGTATTTTAAAGGCTGGCATTTTGGTGCTCCAAAGCTTCAACTACAGTACATTTTTACGGTGCCGTTTGGTGTTAGAGATTTGTTCGATTGGATGTACTCTCGTTGGGTTTTGATTCGGGTGGAGTATCTTGCTCCTCCTCTTCAGTTTCTTGCAAATGTCTGCATTATTCTTTTCCTTATCCAAAGCATGGATCGGTTAGTCCTCTGTTTGGGTTGTTTTTGGATCCGTTTGAAAAAAATCAAGCCAATTCCCAAACAAGACGCTGTTGCTGATCTTGAATCTGGAGAAAAAGGTTTGTTCCCAATGGTCCTCGTTCAGATTCCTATGTGCAATGAAAGAGAGGTAATAGAAAAAAAAATCTTTCTTTTATCATTTTAAAAGAAACCCATTTTGTGATTATGGTTTAATTTTAAATCTTTATTTGCAGGTTTACCAACAATCAATTGCTGCAGTATGTAATTTGGACTGGCCAAAGTCGAAAATATTAATTCAGGTTTTGGATGATTCTGATGATCCAACGACTCAGCTGCTTATTAAAGAGGAGGTGCATAAATGGCAACAAGAAGGTGCTCACATTGTGTATCGGCACCGTGTAATTAGAGATGGTTACAAAGCTGGTAATCTTAAGTCTGCCATGAGTTGTAGTTATGTTAAAGACTATGAATTTGTTGCCATTTTCGATGCTGATTTCCAGCCCAACCCTGATTTTCTTAAACGAACCGTACCCCATTTTAAGGTAACTAATTTAACTGTTTCTGTTTTGAGTTTGGTTGCAATTTAGTAAATTCAAGCTCAATTTAGTATGTTTAGGATTAGCTGAATTGAAATTTTATTTTGGTCATATGCTACAGGATAATGAGGATGTAGGATTGGTTCAGGCAAGGTGGTCATTTGTGAATAAGGATGAGAATTTGCTGACAAGATTGCAAAACATAAATTTGGCATTTCACTTTGAGGTAGAGCAACAAGTGAATGGTGTTTTTATTAATTTCTTTGGGTTTAATGGGACTGCTGGGGTTTGGAGGATTAAGGCTTTGGAGGATTCTGGTGGGTGGTTGGAGAGAACCACAGTTGAGGACATGGATATTGCTGTCCGTGCTCATCTTCAAGGATGGAAGTTCGTTTTCCTCAATGACGTTGAGGTATAGCTCTAGTTTTAATCTGTCATATTGGTAGTTGAATTTACCAGCCATTCACTTTCTAGGGAGTTAATGTTTGTTGGTTTTGTTATCTGTTCAGTGTCAGTGTGAACTTCCTGAGTCCTATGAAGCTTATAGAAAACAACAGCACAGATGGCATTCTGGACCCATGCAGTTGTTCCGCCTCTGTTTGCCAGATATTATCCGTGCTAAGGTGCACACTTTTTCAGAGCATTCTTTGCTTAAAGTGGCAATCATCTATCCTATTTTGTTAGTGATTCTGATTCCTAACTTTGTTCTTGTTCTGCATTTTAATTGGTGCAGATTAGTGTGTGGAAGAAATTCAATATGATCTTTCTGTTCTTTTTGCTTAGAAAACTGATCCTACCATTTTATTCTTTCACTCTTTTCTGCATAATTCTCCCCATGACAATGTTCGTTCCTGAGGCTGAGCTTCCAGCATGGGTTGTCTGTTACATCCCTGCTACAATGTCATTCCTCAACATACTTCCAGCCCCAAAATCATTCCCATTCATTGTTCCTTACCTTCTTTTTGAGAACACCATGTCAGTGACCAAGTTCAATGCCATGATCTCTGGTCTTTTCCAACTTGGTAGTGCATATGAGTGGGTTGTTACAAAGAAATCGGGTCGATCATCTGAGGGTGATCTTGTCTCCTTGGTTGAGAAAGAGCCAAAACATCAGCGTGGGGGATCAGAACCCAATCTTGATGAAATTAAAATAGATCTCCAGCAAGAACAAAAGGCTAGGAAAAAGAAGCATAATAGGATATATACGAAGGAGCTAGCTCTGGCATTCCTTCTTCTAACAGCTTCAGCGAGGAGCCTCCTGTCTGCACAGGGTATCCATTTCTACTTCTTACTATTTCAAGGGATATCCTTCCTTCTGGTTGGTCTAGACTTGATTGGTGAGCAGGTTCTGTAAAGGACAGATTAGGAGCTTTGTCGGAAAATGTGGATGATGTCAATACAGCTGACTTGGATGATATCAAATCCGAGTATCACCGCAAATGAACTTTTATGGGAGATTTGAAGAGGGCTGAGAAGTGCTTTTCATCGTCTTCTACCCTCTAGACTCTGCTTCCAAGTCCACCCAATACAAGAACTTGCGTTGCATGGACAGAAGAATGGCTTCGATTTGGATATAGGCGCGCTTGAAAATTGTGACACTCTTCAGTATATGTAAGCTCCCCCCCCCCCCCCCCCCAACTTTTTTTTTTATTCTTTTGTTTCTGTCAATTCTTTTGTAAGAAAAAATTGTTGTTCAAACATCAAACAGGAATTTAGTTGCAGTTTCAAGGCAGGCTAGAACATTGATCCCTTGTTTTTTTTTTTTCACTTATTTTACTCGGATGGTAATTGAGCCAATTTCCATTGAAGCTGTGGATGTTTGCATTAATCATTTGATTCACTTGAAGCAAATTATGTACCCGCCCCCTTTACTGTTGTTTTATTCACATTTAGTCATTGGGATTCTTATACAAACTAAAAAACCTTTTGTTCAACAAATTCAGGAAAAGTTAAAAAAACATGATAATCTTTATTGGCTAACGAAACTTCGATCTTTGATCATATTTGGACAACTAGCCCTCTTATCTCTTCAAAAATCATCCCCCATCCTCCCCTCCACCTGATTTCATGAACAGAAACCACCTTTCTAATTATGTTTGGATAAGTTGCTGAAAATAGCTAAGGAAAGGATCTTAAAAACTGAAACTTTTTCATTTCAGGTCTGCCAACGGCAGAGTACTAATGTTGTTTCTACATTTACTTTCTTTTCTAACGTTTTCAGCCTCGTTTTGACAGATTCAGTTAAAATTTCGGATGGAAATATTATCCAGGATTAAATTGAGCTTAAATTTTGTCCTAACACTATACAATTGCTAGTTATAAAATATGTCCTTTGGTAGCTGGCAAGCACATGGGGGTCTCCATGGTCTGATTCTAGAGTCGTGGGGTCGTAGCCCAGTGCAAGAGATGGCTCACCGAAGTTTTGGTTGGACCACACTAGGATATGGAACCCCATGAAATATTTTCCCGCACGTAATTTGTTCAAGAAAAGACAAGAAAATTTTGAATTGATGTAATTGAAAGGAAGAAAAATGAACATGCTTCCGAGGATATATGATGATGATGATGGGGTTTATGTGTCGTCAATTAACGTTTGCTTGGAGAATGTTTTTACAGCTTTTACATTTTCATGCTCCAACCATCTTTGTTGCAAGTCTTTCAACAGTTGAGGTTATTGTGAATAGTCAGAACTGATTTTGAATTTAATAAAAAGAAAAAGAAATTCTATAAAATCCAAACAATTGAAGGAGGAACGTCAACAAATGGCATGAAATTTGCCCATGCTCGCAAGATTGGCTGTAACGTCCATGTTTTGCAAATTCAAATGTAGTTTGTCTTCTTTCGTAAAATGTCCCTCATTTGACAAAATTAATGTTCTACGAATAAAATGTTCGTTACATTTGTCTTTCATGTACTCTTTTCGTTATGAAATTATCTTGTAAAATCCATATCTTCTAGGTATATTGTATTCATTAGCCATCCCATTCCTACTCATCTTTTCTACCACTTCGAAAAAGCTAGCACGCTTTCAAAATAATTGTCGGTCCAATAAAGCAAAACAACAGTAATAATCATAATAAAAAAGCAATTATATGTAATGTAAGGCTACCAGCTTTACTCATACCAATGAACAATAATTGTTTGCTCTTGTTGTCCAACAAGAAATAATTGTTGGTCCAAATGTTTTCTTTCTTTTTAGCAATTTATTTTTCCCTCCTTTGCTTTGATTTTTCATACTAGTTAGTCAATCTAATCACTTCTCCTGATTTTTTATGAAAATATTATCAATTTTTTTTGGCCAAATAACATTATCAAGTTTGATACTAATTTTTATTTGGCCAAAAAAAATACTGATAATAATCATATCTTAAAAAACAATGTCAAAGGAAGATAATACAATTAAGATATTTATCCAACAGTAATTAAATTAAATATCAACCCACAAGAGTTTATCTTCCGAAGATAAAATCTTGAGTAAGTAAGCTCATGCAAAAGCCTTATAGCACTATTGTCCATATGTCATGGTAAGAGAGGAGAATGATTTATGGGCCTCATTGGGCCTATAGAGAAATGCTGCTGCTAATTGATCAATATATGTCCAGATTTAACAATGCTTATTTCTCGTACCGGTCTGATTTTATGGCATTCCCATTTTTGTTGAATAAGATTTGCCCCGACAGCCCGACAACCACGAAAGTTGGAAAACTAGCTTTAGTTGTTTCTTTTAAAGATATTCATTCCTTCAATTTGATTAATTTTAAATTAAATTAATCAAAATATTTTATTCTATTTTTATTAATGGAATTAAATTTTTTAATTTCAAAAATTAATCAATTGAAAATAATTCGACCTATTTGATTAATATTTTTTTATTAACCTCATAATAAAATATATTAAATTAAATTTTAAATTCTGTTTTTATATGTAAAACAAATTAAATAAAATCATCTAATAAGGATATTTAATTACCAAAATATTAAATTAAAAACTCTAATAACTTAAAATGAAATAAACAAATTTTTACATTTTCATTTTATATATAAATTTTATAATATTTTTAACTGAAAATTTTTAAAATTATTTTTAATAATTAACCTATTAACCAAATTAAATCAATTAAAACTAAATTATAAACATCCTTAATTTCTTTCATTTCCTCTTCTCTCCCTTTCATAATAATGACTTGTTCCTTTCTGCGAACAAAACCATAGCCGAATACTTCTTTTTCCTTTGTTTTGTTTCGCCCATTAGGGAAAATATAGTTGGATTTTTTTGGTTCATATATTAGGACAAAAGGAGCTGGGAAAAAGTGTTGTAATCATACCTAAAGCAGTTTCTTTTAATCGATCTTTAGATGTTTCAAGCAGTCTATTTTGCAACTATAAAATTATTCATTAAGTTCGATCATCATTCTCAAACTACAAGAGAATTTTCTTAGCACAATTTCGCAAGCTTTCACATGCATCAAACCCTTACAATGATACCAACTAAAAACAAAATTCCATCAACCAAGTCTTGCTTTTGTTGCCTTAATGTACATGATTTGTAATTATAACAAGTTATCTTCCTCGACTAAAAATTCGGAAAACACACAGTTAGAAACTAAAAGAACCTATACAGCTGAAGAATCCTGGTTTTTCTTCTTTCTTTTCCCATTTTTTCCTCCATTGTTTTCCCAATTTTCTTTTCTAGATGAGTTCAATCTGCAGTCAACTTGAAACATTTGAATGTGGTTATTAGGAAAACTAAAGCCTTTTTATTTTAACTTCTTCCGCATATCAAAGCTCTGATTTTAAAAGCCCTGCTGAAAATGATAAGAGGCGTAAAGGTTTGAAAATGGAAAACCAAGTAAGAAAGTTTAACTCCAATACTTGAATGAAATACCGTTTGGTCCCAAACAGTCCATGGCTGAAGTGGAATCAAATCCCCTTTGAAAAAGATTTTGCAGCTCATTGTCTAGTACAGTCTGTAGGCAACAGAAAAGTGTTGAATCAATATTTTGATGAGCAAGAGGTGAGAAAGAATGGTTTTGAGATCCTTAAACACCTGATGGGGCAAGGAAGGGAATTGTGGATTTGTACTTGGGATGCCAGAAATTGTTCCCGGAAAGGTACCAGAGGAGAAAGGGTGAAAGGAGTTTATCCCTGGACCTAATCCGAGAACTGCAGCACTTCCACGCGAAAGAAGAATCTATATAGGAGGAAGAGTAAGGATTCATATGGTTTCTTGTATATCAAATCATAACTGATAGTACAATTTTTCAATTTATATTGGAAGAATAACTTACATCTTTGGATAGAATTCTCTCTAAATCAAGGTTTAACTCTGGGTTGACAGTGGCAAGTTTCATTGTCAAAAACTGCAAAAAAGAAACGGGGGTATATACATCACTGAAATTTAGTATACTTTGATCCAAGTAACAATGTTACAAAAACAGATTCAATTGTACTATATCACTAAATTCATTCATATTTGTATGTAAAAATGGCATAATTCTCAAATTCATGTCCTAAACCTTTAGTATAATACTGCAAAAACTGCATTGTAACATCCCAAAGGGAGGATCCCTTATTTAGTTACCAGCCTAAGGTAAGATAATACCCAGATAGACTCATGGTATCTTACCTCAACCTGCTGTTGCAGTGACTGGACATAGTTGATAATCTCATCAAGCATTACAGCTTTCCCAGTTATCTAAAACAATGAAACCACCTCAAATAATCAAGATTCCTTTTTTTTTATTTTATAAGAAAGAGTCTAGAATGAAGCTATGGTACCTCTACTTACCTTATTGCATCCTGGTACAAGTTCTTGAAGCAATCTCATTCTCTCACTTATCTTTTCCCTTCTCACCTGCCACAAGGAGGGTTTACAGATTCAATATTAAGTAAAGAACACAAAAATTGTTCTTTCAATATGAAAACAAGAATTACCCTTTCTGCCAGGCTGTGACTATTTGTAGCCTGACCCCTTCTTGCTCTCACATGGATGTAATTTTCTTTTGGAGCTTCTCCAGTTTGAGAACTGTCTTTACCTTGTTTTGCAACTTGCTTACCACGTGGATTTGCACCTGTATTTTGTTCAATTTTCTGTTTCTTTCCATCCTGTTCTTTTGGAACATCGCAGCTCTCTAAAAAAGGATCCTTTTGAGGCTCCTCGTCAGCATTCTAATGCAAATAGCCAATTTACCATGTCAGTGGTGCCATAGATTATCATATTGCTTCAAAATTTTGATATTCTAGTGATCATATTAACAATATACCTGGAATGATCTTAGTGGAGAGTTTGATTCAGGAACTCGTTTTCTACTCTTTCCATTGGGCGAAGCACCTACAACCCCCTCTTCTGAAATTTGTTGCTCATCAAGAGATCGTGTACTATTTTTTGAAGTCCTTTCATTGCCAACCTCAGAGTTTAGAGCATTATTTGGGGGGCACCTGCTGTTGGCAATCTGGCTGCATTGCGGTAGACTGAAGGGACCAACCATTTCTGACAAATTTCCACCACCAAATCCCGGAAGCTTTGGCACCAGCTCAACAAAGCTTGGATCAGATTGATACTGGGAAAAGTGGGACGTACTACTCATTCCCTGATTTTCTATTAGAAGAGGATATTGAGAATTCGCAAATTCACTGTGAGAAACCATTGAAGAACACCCAAGGCTTTCACTCTGACTCAGTGACACAATTGGATCCCAACCAGAACCAAAGAAAGGATCTGATGTATTTGAAGGCTTGTTATACATTGATATTGAACTCATTGCCATTCCATCAAATTTGTCAGACAAAGGATTTCTGTTCATCTGTGAAGATGGACAATTCATAAGGCTCTCGTTTCTGTGTTCAAATCCCACAACATCATTATCACCACTAGCCATGCTCTAGATTCTAAAGCTAACCATCCAAATTCTAAGGAACTCAGCCTATCTATAATTGCATATTTGAAATCAAGCCCTACTCAACGGCTAACCTAGACCTGGGCTAAGAATAGATATTTAACAGAAGGAAAGTAGCTAAAATTAGAGAGAAAGTTGGCTTGACCAAAATTAGCTGGGGATATCTTGCAGACTGAACAAGGAAACAAGTAATCTTGGCAGCTTTATAGAACTGAGAGGATGTTAAAGTAAGAAAAACCTCTCATTGCAGAATCCTAGAGACACAAAGTAAAAGGAGAAATCCAATGCATCAGGCACAAAATCTTACACAGACAAATTATTTACCTCTTCTTCCAAAAACCCTAGGATCAAGTCTACTCTGCTGGAAGGCAAAAAAGAAAAATGCTTCCCGCAGACAAGAAAGTGAACCTTTCAGAGCATAAAGTGGACATAGACAAACGATGGCAATAGCTAAGTAACAGCTCAATAGAGTAACAAAAGGAAAGCAGATTCCCTTTTTCCTTTTAGCTTAGAGAAGAACTATATTTTTCACAATCTCAAACTCAATTAAACACCAATGTGATTGATTATGTTGAGCAGTCTTGAATCTCTTCAACTCAAACCCTATTGAGGAGGATCAACTCAAGTCTTCAATTTGCAATCAAACGAATGTAGAATGAAAAATGGTGTGTAGGAGAAATTCCTAACAAAGCCAGTAACCAAATGTTCGAGATTTGAATCAAGACCTAACAACCCTCTAAGGACCAAGAAAAGGAATTTGTAGAAACCCTTTTGAGATATTCTCAGATGGGTCTCCAAAAAAGACAAGCATCAAATTCTAACTTGAATTATGCATGAGCTGAGATGGGGCAGTCTCATTCACAGTCAAATTGGTTGTTTGACAGTAACTCTAAAAACATCAAATGCTAAGCTTAAATTCTACAAGAGGAAAACAAATTCACCAATTTTGCACTCGCACAAAACAGCAGAAAGAAGCATCAAATTCCAACCTTTTATATCATTTACCCTCTAAAAAATGCAAGAGAGGAGACCTACAAGGCCAGAGAGAGAAAGCACGTAAGAGAGAGTGGAGTATGTGTAAGAAAGATAAAAATTGAAACTTTGCTTACCTGCCCAAGCTTACAGGTGACATGTATGCATTTTTTTAAAAGACAGTAACCACTGCCAACTGCTCTTGTTCCTAAATTATTACAAGAACCTAAGCTCCTTTCCTTTTTTCCCTTTGTAAATTTTTAATTTATTAAACACCTTTTTCTTTTTTCATATTTTACAATATTTATCTTAGAGGTTCTCCTCTTCAGGGCCAAGCTTGCTTCCTTCCGTCCTTCCTTCCTTCTTTGACATTATACTTTCTTTTCTCTTTTTGTTTCACTGACACAATTTGCCAACGATTCTAACAGAACAGACCTCTCTTTGCTGTTACTCACTTGTTTCTCTCTCTCTCTCTGCCAACTAAACTTCTTCATGTCAGAAACTCTCAAATTATACGCCTAAGCTCCATCAGTCTCCATGTACCACCACCCTTCGCCCATCATTTGATTCACATTGTCCCCACCAAATCTCCCTTCTACACCATCCAATCTCATCTCTGGGTCAAATCAGTGGGTTGGCTTCTCTTCTCCCCTTGTCCCATGGACAAAAGATGCGATTTTGCTTGATTGGTTCAAGCTGATAAAGTCGACATATGTCTATCTTGATTGGACAAGTCACAGAAGAGACTGTACGTTTATAGCATAATATGATTTCCCACGTTTTTAACAGTATTTTTAAATGATTAGTCAATTAATTAATAATACCTGCAGGCATTTTTCTTTATTTTTTGGAAACATACGGAAAAATGGAATCTAATCATCAATTTTACCTTGTTGTCCTGGTACTTGTTTCCAGCTGTAGCAGTTGCCCTATTCAAAAAGGCCAATCAACTAACCAACCTGGTCAAGTCAGATTATTTGATTAACTTCAAGTCCTGGTTGTGATCATGCTGGAAAAATATACTAACGAAAAACTATTATTTGCGAAATCAACGGGTAATTTTCTTAGAAATCAGAGATAATTTAAAATATAATATAATGATAAGATATTAAAAATATAAAAATAATATAATTTAAATTTTTAATAATTATTATAAGTAAGTTTAATAAATTTAAAAATATTATTTAAAATTTAATATAAGTTATAATAAATAATTTTTATATAAAATATAATATAAGCATATAAATTTTAACATATTATATAAACTAAATATTAGGATTATCACATCTAATTAACCATTGCTGAGCTGATCGTTATCCAATGTACAACACCCCACCGTTAAAATTGAGATTGTTATGGAACATTGTACACGATCTTCTGTGATTGATTACTTGATTTTGATGTGATTTTTTTCCATATCGTGTGATGTGGAATGGGACCCCACATCAAGGATTGGGTAGTCAAATAAATAGTATGGAGATGGAATGATTGAGATGGTACACCACACCTAAATCACCTATGTGGGTATTCACACCATGCCATTCTTCTGCGTACCAGTTTAAGAGCTGCATAGTTATAGTCTCACATTATTATTATTATTATTATTACAAGGAACGAAGGAATAATAAAGAGAAAATTTGGATTAATTTGATGAAGATCCAATCAAAATAAGTCCCTGTTGTACCTATTCGAAATCTAATCAATTAGAAAATAAAACCAGACCCACCAACATCGGTGGTTTGGTCTCATTGGACAGCTTAAAATCCTTTAGTTATCTCATATTTGATTGTTGCATGTGTTTAATATAATTAATTATTAAATTTTAAGTTTAATTCAATTAATTTATTTAATTATAATATTTAATAAATTTAAATTTTAAAATTCTTTATCTTTATTTCATATTCCAATTATTTTATAAAAAAATAAAACTAACGATTAACTCCTCAAAACAAGACTAATTTTCATATCAACATTCTTGGTAAAGTCCCCAATCACAAAACCAAATAGATGATTAACCAAAGCCAAAGCCGAAACCGACCCCGCCATCACCCATGCGGCATGCGCCGAGCTCGCCCGCCTTGGCCCTACCCTTCTTACCCCTATGGTCTCCCTGAGATGTGGTCCTTACCTATTTAGCAATGATGAGATGGGATACCTGAAGCGAAGAATCTCATAAGATTTTGCCACACCAGAGTTTCTCTAAGCCAGTGAAAATATAACTTGGGTCCTTCTTTTTTTCGGCTTTACAAAGTTCAGAGCCCATGCTTGATGCCGCCTCCTCCTAACTCTTTTTGGGCCAGTAAGATTTATACTTCAAAGAAGCTTTAAGCTTTTTCCTCTCTTCTTTACACAAAGTTGCCCCAAGCTTCCTTTTTTTTTTTTTTTTTACCGATTATACAAAGCCAGAAAATGAATTCTCAGTTTCTTGTAGTATAATATTAGTGGACGGTTTGAAGGTAGTAGAAATTATAAAAACAGTACAACTGATCGTGATTAGAAATATATAAGAAATTAGAAAGTAAGAACATTTCACTTATAATTATTTTAATTGATAAAAGTAAACTTTTATAGAAAAATTTTAAATGCATTACATAGATATAAAAAAAATCCCTTCTTAAAATCACTCCATAAAATTAGACATAAATAAATCTAGAGATACCCATGACTATATATTATCACAAAAAAGAAAGTCTTGGGTTGGAAGACGGATTTTTATGATTAGTTAATTTTAATTGGCTGCATGATGGGGATTAAGATAGAGTAAACATGCGAAAGAATGTGAAATCTTTCATACCATCCAATGAAAAGCAAAGAGAAGCATGCGCATAGGAGAAGTAATCATCATCATCATTTTTCCTTTTGATATTAAAGCGGAAAGGCTGCTGTTAAGGAAACTGAAAACAATGATGCGTTCTATTCGATTCAAACTCATCCAACCCTTGACGGCTCAGCCCGATAATTATTCCAAGTCATTGATGTTTTCCACATAAAGAAGTGTTTTCACTATGAAAAATGGCGAATCAAAAGGAGTTGAAAGCTGACGGAAAATAAAAACCACAACTACAAATCATTATCAAAAAGAAAAATCGATAACTGCTATTCCAGGCATCAAAGACACATTGGACAAAGATCTCTTTTTAACTTTCCAATGTTTTTTAAAATAGGCATGGTTCTACTGTCTGTAAAAGGGCAACTTCTGAAACTATTAACATTATAAAAAAATCTGGGTACTGAACATAATCATAAGTATGGTAGAAGAAAATGTATAAATAAGCATAATGATGAGTTCATAAGGTGGAAAAATAAAATCAAGTACTTGATTTCCTGGTGGTTATCAAATATTGCAAATCTTTTTAACATTTCTATATAGCTTACAGGGACAATATTCAAGTCAGAAATAATTGAGTATCTTGCAGATATTCCCATAATCCTACCATATCCCAAACTTTAAGCTTGATGTGTCTCTCTGGAATGAAATCCGGATAGCCTGAAAACTGAAAACATCATCAAATCTGATACTTGCAATTTTTCAACGTACCCCCTGACCCTGTCATTTGCCAGGTGGTAAAGAGGTTTCAGCTCCTGCAGCCCTTTAGCTTTGTACTTCATGCCCCAGTAGCCAATGAGCTAAGAAATAACTCTAGCTAGCCCTTTAAACCATACCTGATAGGTGATTTTGAAAGTAAACTGCGTATTAATCATTGGTTTTAAGAAAACTTTTATCACGTTTAAATCTACAAAAATGTTGCTTTCCAGCATTGGTTGCCATACCAAAAAATAGATAACACCTAGGGAAGCTGAAAACTCGGGTCATGTAATATATTCTAAGTCACTGACAAAGTCATGGAGTGATGTTCATCCACTACTTTAGGCTTCACAATTAATCATCTACAAAACCAGTAGTGTTTTGTTAATGTCATGGCCTCGTGCCTCGCAGTGCAGTGGCGGTGGGTGAATTAATATTGAACAATCTTTCCCTCAAAAGCAAATCTCAAATGGGCTGGCTCTGTGGATTCTTTCTGGACTGAAGTGGAGCCTGCCTTTTTTTTATTTATTGATTAAACTAGATTTCTTTCTCAAAATTCGAACAAATATGGTTAATAGGACAAAGTTTGTATGAAATTTTTTAAATAAAGTTTGTAAAGTATTTTTTAAAAAATGATTTAACAAAAATTTTAATAAAAATTTCAAATTCATAAATTAATAAAATTTAATATGAAATTAATATTATGTAAAAAAATTATTAAAAATATTATTTATAATTTAAATTTGATCGATATTTATATAATAATAAAAATTTTGTAAATATTTTTATTAAAAATATTTATTTAAAAATATATATCAAAATTTATTAAAATTTTTTAAATTTTACACATTTAATTTATATAATAAAATTTTTTAATTTATCCATTTTAATTTTGATTTAATCATTTTTAATAAAAAAACTTCATAAATTTCTTCTAAATCTTTCTATGATAAACAAAGGGTTGGCTCAATCTACTGAGCCCATTTTTTTCGTTATAAAATGCCTTGCTAGTGATCTTTTAAAAGTGTTAACCTCGAATGCAGCCAATAAATTTTTTGAGATATACATTTTATTTTGACTTGAGGTTAGAATAAATTTTTTTTATAACAAAATAAAATATGAATGAGTGGTTATTTCTCCCAGGAATTAAGTTTAAAACTTCAAAAAAAGGGTCCATCCTGCGTTGTTTCAAGAAAAAGGAAACGATCGTACCACAAACTTTAAATACAGGGAAACCATATTCAACATAACTACGTCTTTTCATTTTTGACATTGCCCTATGGTAGAGGGAATTTCCTGCCATTAAACTTCATGTTGAGGTTTAAGGACAACCACATTCTCATTCCTCACCTGAGGCCGGAAGGACAGCTTCTGAGTAGGGTTAAATGTTAATCTCTCTTCCTTTTCTTTTCTTTTCCTCTTTGGAGCAAAGCAAAAGCTATAGAATATCTAAGGCAATTTCCACGAGGTTACTCTCTTTAAAAAGATGAGTGCATCGCAAAGGACACACATAATTGCATATTTGTACGGAAAACAACCATTTCCACACTTTAGATTAAACCAGGAAAAAAAGCAAAAGGACAAACCCATTAAAGGAATTCCGAGTTGTTAAGTAAAGTGGGCACTCAAGTCAGACCTGATTATATTGGCATATAATTAGATTTTTACCCACTAAAGCGCCATCAGTTTGGCATAGTTGAAAGGTGAATCGCGTCACAAACTCGTTTAGATAACTAATGACAGTCCAGTAGAAACATCACCGCAGTGCCTCACCATTATTTAGGAACTAGACCTTCATGGGTTCAGTGAAGAGCTATCGGTGTTTTTCCTCATAATTATCCTTTTTTTTTTAATATTGACTATTTTTATTTTGTTTTACTTTTAAATTTTTATTAAAAAGTTTTCAAATGACTTTTTTTTATATAAAATCAAAATTTTAATTATTTATTAATAAATTTATTATTTTACATAAAAATAAAATAATTTTTAATTATTTATTAATTTTATAAAAATTAAATTATTTAATATTTTAATATAATATTTTTAATGATAATTTTTTCTTTTCATTATACTTTATTACATCATTATTGTTGTATTTGTATTTAAATATATATCTCACTATTTATTTTAATCTTATTAATTTTGCTTTAACTTTTATTTTTCAACTTACTAAAATTAATATCAACGTCCATTCAAATATATATATTTTTTTATTTTAAGAAAAAACTTGGCCAGGCTAATGAGGGACCAACGTGGTCAAATCATTTACCAAATATGGACCCAAAAACAAAATAAAAATGGGCAGTGCCACAACATCATAGAAATATGACAGGTTGTTTGGTCGAGGCATCAATCTTATTAACCATGCTTTATGCATTGAAAAGTGAACTTTGGTCGAACATTCAATAGGAAACTATGACTAAACGTTGTGAGCCTCAAAGAAGGTGGTCCTCACTAACAGTTCAGCTGATCTCCATGATAAGGATCAATGTATCTAGCTAATTTTTGGCTACCACTGTTCATTTTCACAAACACAAATATTTTATAATGGAAAGCAAGATAGACCATAGTTTTCCTGGAATCCTCTGGTTGTTTGTATATTTTTATAAAGAATTGTATGGAGACTTACATCTAACTTATAAAATATTATTTATTTTGATTAAAAATAATTTATAATTTTGTTTTACATAAAAAGTGTTTTATAAGTATAGCTTTAAATTTTTATTTTTATTATAATAAATTCTCATAATATTCATACATAAAATTGAGATATCATAAAATTTTTTATTAAAATTTGATGTTCTATAAAGCTCAATACAAAGTACGCACATAATTATAAACTCAAAATCACATTAGATGTTAAGATCTTAAAAATAATTCTTATTGTTTAACATTTAACTTTTTCGAGATTTTAAAAGTAGTTCTCACAATCTAGTACTAAATTCCTATTCAACTAATTACTTATCTGATATTATTTATAGAAACTTATATTTAATATGTAAAGTATTATTTATTTTAATTCGAAAGATCTAATAATTTTATTTTACAAAAAATATTTTATAAATATAAATTTAAAATGTTATTTATATATTTAGCATATTCTTAAAATATCCGATGTCATACATTGTTCAGTTAGATGTATCAATGCAATCATTCTTTCTTTAAGTGTTATTACCTGATTTGCTACATTGTTCCTTTTTTCTTCAAGCTTTGTCACAAGATGACAATCAAAAATTTCATTCAGAAATTGATGACATGAACAGGCCATTTTTAAGCCCAGGAAAGATTTGGACGGGAAATAGAAACACAGGAAAGACAAAAGAAGAGCAATTCAATACCTGAATTGGACCAACACTGGGCTCATGGAGTTCGGTAATAAGCGGAAAGACCCAACGAGTTGGAAAACAGAGTGGCCCTAAAGCTAAAAGTATCCAGAATAGGCCTAAACCAAAGTCGATTACTAAATAAACGATTGGGCCCAGAAAAAGCAAATGGCTATGGAATGTGGTACTAGAAGATAACGGATCGGCTGGCAATTGCAAAGATTATGCGTGATTTTTCGGAGAACCGGCCTGGAAACTGGAAGACTAAAGGAGTAGACAGGGGTAGCATTGAACTAGAGTCAAAAGAAAAGACAAATTTACAGACAAGACTCAAAGCGGTTACGGCGGTGCAGTGACAGAGACGACGTATCAATGCCACGTGCCAACGCCACCTGCTACGCAATTAATCTTTCTGAAACTAAAAATCACAGCCGGGATCACGAGGCAGCAAAATACTCTATGCCAGCAAAAGTTGGACCAAAGATGCTCACTTGGATTCGGGACGTCCGACGTTGACAGGTCCAACCCTTAAATATTTTTTTGTGTGTGTCTCAATAAAAGAATTAATTTTATGGGCTCCCTCGCTCTGAGGCACTGACCCTCTATTTGGTAGCAAGCATTTGCGTCAGGAACTGATGTAGAGATACGATCTGAAACTGTACGGGCTATGCCTCTGAAACTGGCTCCCCACCTGTAAGGACCATCACCCTCAATCTTGTCCGAGCCATTCATTTTATCATCATTATCACTATTTGGAAGTTTTAAATTCCAACATAGAATTAACTGAATGGTTAATCATGTTTTAGCCTTTGATAATAAATAAATTATGCTTTTTTATATAAATAAAACTCGAAAACAAGTAGGCTGTTTCAACTCGACTCAATTTCAAATTTACTTTTAATGCCTCAACTACCCAGGATGAAACCGATCCATTTCAATGTGAAAATGGGTCTTTGTACGAATGTAAAGTCTTGGTGTTTTTAACGTGAATTGCATGATCAGGAGACAGGGGGAACAGTGATGCAAGAGACAAGTTTTCTGGCAAGCAGCAAAACGAGAGGCACGTAATTGCAATGAACGTGCTGAGGATGGTGACAAATATAGTAGTAAATTCTCAGGATTCTGAGAAGCAACCGTATCTGGTGAGCCGGGCCCAAGGGCAATTGCTACCTCATCCGTTCACCCTTTTGTTACATCTCTTTCTCATACATGTATCTGAACACCCAAATTTCAAAACTTGAAATAAACAAAGAAATGCAGAAAATTAAAAGGGTAAATATTAAAGGATAACAGGGCGTAAGAGATTGGGGCCAACTTGAAAATGGCACATCAATGACCTATCTAACATTACCTGGTTAGGTGGACTTTCATCTACCCACCTCTGAAATTGGTCCTAGACTTTTATGTCCCGATAAATTTGGCTTGTGAATCGAAATTGGCCATTATATTATCGGTAGTTCTACGACTTGGAACAGGTTAAAGAATCTTTCAAAATCCTTCAGCCGTCTGAGCAAAAAAGTAGGGAGAAAGAAAACGTGAGAAAAGTCAGAAGTCTTACAATTTTGTTTGTTCCAGTTTTAGATTATGAATTTTAGTCTCATCATGTCCTTACAAGTTCACATGAAAATCTTGGAATGAAGGACAAGTCCAAGTCACAAGCAGGTAAAAGGGTGGAGAAAGAGCCACTAGTTTTTAAGGTCTCCCCCGAAGAAACAAGACTCCTCCACACAGGACATCCCCTATCCTTTCCCTATCAAAATGTTTGACAAATAGATGCACAACCTGAAATTGGGTCACTTTCCGGTGAGCTGTTGGTCACGTATTATCAAAATGGAGGAACAAGGAGTTGGGGGCCCTAAAAATTATGGGACCATTTATATCTGTCTCAACAATCTTTGTATCTAACAATAAAATTCATCTTCGTCTAAATGAGTTTGAACTATTCAAAAATTATGTACATAGTATAAATAGGTGACAATATGATATTGCTTTGGTCCTTTTTTTTTTTTTTGAATACTTGAGACAGGTTCAAAGGAGTAGGGCTATTAACCAGAGATTCAAAGACGAAACTTCTTTGTAACCCAACTGAATTTGTGCCTTTCAATAACATGTCTGGTACTTTCCATGTGAATCCCAAACATTCCTTCTACCAATCCATCAAGTTCACTGTTTGTTTGGCCTTGTTAATTAAGTAACAGGACAAAGAAGTTGAACGAAAAGATAAAACAATGTGAAAATGGCTAGTACTATAAATGAGTTGAACAATGAACAGGAAAATATTTGATCTTGGGATTTTGACGTAGCGGTCATGCACCACTTTGGAGAATAGTTTCCACCATCCATGCATTTTAAATAAGATTCCCCCCTGATTTTGCTTACAGTTCTACTGTAGTTCAATTACTTAGCAAAAAAGAAAAAGAAAATCAAGACACTCGAAGATTGAATCTTGAAATCAATGATCATGAGCTGCTAAGATCCAGCTCGTGCGCAACTAAGATTAGCCCATTACTTTTCCAATGCTGTCCTATGGAAAACTTTGTTTTCACCAGTACAAGCTGTCAACAACAAGCATGTAATCATATTTGTTGACTAAACTCAAAGGAGAGGTTTGAACTTTGAAGAAAATCATATTATTGTTTCTACTTTTTTGTTAAAAATGAGAAGTACCTGTTAACTTTCCAAACTTTTTTCCACAAAGAATAGCAATCTTTTTGACCATCAATCGTTCCACTGTGACCTTTTCATTGTTGTGGTTTGTTAGTGTGTTTCCCCTTTATATATCCCTCTTTTGCTTTCTTTTTTCCTTGTCAAATCAAGCTTTGATTAATTCCCTCTTGACATTTTAACTCCTTTGTTCATAAAATAATGGGAGATTTTCTTTGTGATGCAATTGCTGTGGGGCATCTTCGGCCAGCCCAAATGCAAACCGCGAAACTTATAATTGCCAATATCATTTAACCATCTGGCAATTACCAACAGTTCTTTCTTACCATCCTTCCTTCTACAGTTCGTTTTTATTTCGATATTATTGAGCATATCTGCCTAGAAATCCTTTTTTGATAATGTTTGAGTTCACTAAGTTATGGGTTAATATTATGGATTACTCTTGAATTATATTAAAATATTTAATATATATTTGAATTTTAAAAATTTTTAAATATTATATTTCAATAATAAATATGCTAATTAATGTAATATTTAAAAAATTATTTATCTATTACGTATTATGATTTAAAATTAATTATATTGAAAATAAATATCATATTAGTTACATATTTATAATTCTTATCAAATTAAAAAATTTTTAAATTCAAGTATTATATTAAATATTTTATTATAATTTAAAGATAATTTACGACATTAAATCTTAAGTTATTATGAAATGCATGTTTCATATATATTAAATATAAGTAAATGAAAACAAAATGTTGTCTAAACTTAAGCTGGATAATCTAGCAGTGGATCTTTTAAATTATAAATTTTCATATCCTAAGGATCTTTTAAATTGAAAATTTTATAAAATTAATTATAAACCATTGATTCATTGCAAGAAAAGTTAACGGAACAAAATTATTGTCATAAAGATATAATTCCATAAAAAATCATATCACTGACTCGACGTTTAAGTGAAAAGGATAGCTTTAATATCATCAAATTTCCTTAAAAGCATTAAATTAACCCCATTTTTGACATTTTTATGCTTAATCATGATCGCGGTGAAGATAAGCATGCATGTTTTCCAAAGTGTGGACTTTTTTGAGATTAATAATTATCAGAAAACGAGTTATTCAACCTCCAGCTTTTGCAGCACGTATTCATCGCTGTCATCCAGTCAGTGAAATCCCAACAATTTAATCGTCCGAAGATCGCAATCCACCTCAGACATAGCAAATTAACGAAGTAACGGCAGTGTCCACACAAGGGTTAAGGATCTCATATCTTCTCTCAATTTACACAATACATGCATCACTTTTGACGCGAACTCACCAGGACATGGACATGGAATCGCTTTTTATTACATTTGGTTTACATCGAGGAATAAGGAAAAAGCTAATGGGATTTTTAGCAACTATGTCATTATTCCTTTACGAAGTTGATATATAGTAGCAGACAGTCGTCACTAATTATGACACTATTAAATCCTACAACAAAACTTGCTAAAGTCCTTCCTTCGAGAATCTCATGGCAACCTTTTTGACATAATGGAGCGGAAAGCTAATGTTAAATAAGAGGGCGATTAATGTAGGGCGATTAATGTAATCATGTGTGCAATGTAGATTTGAGGGACAAACTTGTGGGAAGGATGGATAGGAGATATTGTTTGTCCAAACTCAGCTCCCCTTTTGCATTATTGGGAAACATTGAGCTGGTAATTTTGTACTTACCGGCCCCTAATAAAAAGTAAAAAGCGGATTCAATTATATGAACAGCCACAGCAATATCTAAAACATCATCATTCGATAAAATTTAATCATTTGGGCCCCCCCCTTTCTTAATCCCTTCCCTCCATTTTGTAAAAATCTTCATTCCAATATGAAGCCGAAAGGTACACTTTGGTTCCCAGACAGAACACTGGCCCCCCACCCGTCTTTCGTTAACCCCAAATTCCTTCCCACTAACTGCACCTTAAAAAATACATTAATCAAAATCTTACTTTTCTCCTAACTCCACTGATTTTGTTACTTTTTCTTCCTCATGCAAAACTTCAACATGTTCCAGTAACAGGAGAAAAGGGATTTAGGTATCGTTCCAGGCAGCAAAAAGGGGCAAGTGGGCCATTGAGAGAGCACCGGGCCTCAGTTCAGCTGCTGCTGATGGGAAGCAACTAACACCATTAGTTGGACTAATCAACTTTGATGCCAAGGGAGGCTTAGCAAAAAGCCTTGCGGAGCCTGTTTTATCAGGGCTGCCTTCTCTCGAGTCGCTCACACAGGTTACCAACGATGATGGGTTGGAATATTGAGTCCCTAGCTTGGTGGATTCATCCAACAATGGCTGGCTAGAGCTCACTGAATCAACAACGAGATCTTGCAGGGCCATTGAGAAAGTGGGATTTCGATAATTTCCGGTACTCACGGACTTCTGGTCAAGCGACTCAACAGCACCAATGCTTGGTTGTTGCTGTGGTGATTGATACAAAGCCATCTTCCAGTCTGAAGCATTCCTATTGTTGACGTCAGGTTGAGTCTCTTCATTCGTTAGAATCGGTGTACTGTAATCGTTGGCCTCATTGTTTGAATCTGTCTCTTTCTTTCCCCTAGCTAGCTCACCAGCAAGGAGAGTATTGCTAGCCATGATCCTTTTAACATCATATCTTGTTATGTCAAAGTTGGTCACAGCATTGACACCTCGGAACTTAATGGCAGCAATGTCATAAGCTTCAGCTGCTTCCTCTTGGGTGCCTGAAATGAAGCCAGAACCGTTAATTGACAAATTTTTGTTACGTCAAGAGCTTTGGAAAAAAGATTTAGCTTTTGGATTAAGCATTTTAGACTAAGAAATTCTTTTCCCATCTTCTTTATCACCTCACTAGAGAAAACAGCCTTAAAAAAGGTCATTGGGACTGGAATCAGCAACGTACAGTTTTTAAAGCAACTGTCTTCAGCCTTATAAAAGCATCATTATTCTCTATTGGAAAGATAAGAGCAGAGACGTCATAAAAATGAGCCGTTTAAATGCTCTTTATCCTAATGGAACAGCCAATAAATTTGAACTACGAATGAAAAATGATGGTAAAAGAAAAAGCAAAGAAAACAACTACCAACAGATTCAAGAAAAAAAATTGTTTGCAAGAGATCCAAAACTATCAAGAACTTACTAAATGTTCCAAGATAAAGGTCTTTGTTTCCAGCAACCCTGCCAATGCGAGCTTGCCATCTTCCATGCTGATGATGCCTACACCAAAGAAGAAAAAAAAAGAGGAATCAGTACATGTAATCTCTCATAAAGGAAAAGAAAAATGACGAGGTTCAATGACATAAAAGGAAATTAAAAGCAATAGAAACCTTGTTACTCCTCTGTACATCGAGGCCCCTCTGGAAAACCCACTACTTTTCCTGCAAATAAAAGCAATATATTAACTTATCATCAAGACATAATAGGCAAAAACAATAAAAAATAGAGTTTAGAATTTAGAATGCAAATTAGAAACCAACCTCCTCAGATGGGCAACATATTCCTGGCGGCTCATGTTCTTCATTTCCTCCAGTTCATCTCTGTAATTTTCAAGCTGCCAAAGCAACAAAAATAAGTCATACGGTTTTCCTCAGCAATCAAATTTTTTTTTCATTTTGAACAACAAAAATCAAATAAAGTTGCCATCCGTTTCACTTACCGGAAAATTTATATGCGTGGAAGGTCCCCAATACTTAAGAGCCGCAAGATCATAAGCTCTAGCAGCTTTCTCTTCCATGTCATAACCCCCTGAAGTTCATTTGTGAACTAGATTAATAAGAGTCAATCAAAATCATTAATGCAATGCTAATTAACTACTGGTTAAGAGAATGCTCACCAAGATAAACTGAAAAAGCATGAGTTGATAGAAATGGCATCCACGGGGAGCACGAACATGACAAGTACAAATAACACAAGTCAGGTCATTAAGACAGATGGACCAAGAATTGCATTCAAAAGAAGGAATACTTCCAAACGGATACTGTAAATGTGTTTCGTTTTTGCTTTTGACAAACCTTGCCTCCCTTTCCTGGTTTGTCCTTCCTTCTTGCAACTGTTATCCCAGAGATGAGCTTCATATCTACCCGTCCATCTATGTCTGGTGGAAGTAATTTGACAAAAGGTTACTCGAATATTTTGATAAAAGAAAACAAGACATTTCAGAATAGAATAATACATTAAAAAAATGCAACCTGAATGATAGCAGGATAATGGAATGAATTTAAAGAATAACTAAACAATAGTAAGGAAAACAGTTAAGAAACTATGTTAACAAGACCAAGAATGAAATGTAGTGGATTAGAGGAACAGTATGAACTGACCTAGTAACACCTCTATACTGGGATGTTCTCTGTCCAAATGTGTCAATCGACTTCCTATGAACAGGTTGCTTCTGGCCCACTTTTCCAGTCCCTCTCTTCTTTGTTTCCATGGCCACACATTCAGTGGCAGTAGGTGAGATCTGTCTTGGAGCTGTAACACAACTGGACTGAGATCCGGGGCTCATTGACAAACTGAGTGACTGTAAATCCCCGCAACCCATTGTACCAACAGACCCAGAAGCAGCCCCATCATCAACCATGCTATTAGTCATCTGCTGTTCCAGTGAACTATGGGTAGAGTACTGTCTAGTTGCCCAGTTTTTAAAGCATGGCATTGTTTCCTCTCCCAATTGAGGAATCTGGGAATTACAGTGTGTAAGTTGGGCATCCTTGGTTTCCTCCAATGGCGATTGATACATGCCTTGGCAGGCCAAGGCTGAATAGTAAGGATGAGTTTGAACATCAAACTCTTGGTCTTGTTGCCTAAATGGTTCTTGAAGAAGTTCCAGAGAATGATGCCTGTTAGTTTCCTGGTTTGCATTTTGGTGGTAGTACATGCTGTCTAAACTCAGAGCCATTGCCTCTCTTTCGTGGCTTCCATATTGATGAGTCTCCATTGTTGCACCACCCAAAAAGTCCTCCAGTTTTGGAGATGAAGTAGGTACAATCCCTTTACAAAATAAACCAATACAAGTTTTAGAACAACTAAAAGCAAATAAGATATGGGAAAACATGCAAAATAGCTTAAGCAAACCTTCTGATTGTGATCTACTAAGTGCTTCCATTATGCATAGCGACCCATCTGACTTAAGTGGCATAACAGACAAGGGAGCGTGAAAGCCTCCAGTTTCTCCAACTCCATAGCAGATTCCAGTACCATTGAGGTGAGAAGGCAAGTAGAAGCTTGTAGGAACAGCATTAGAAATACAAGAAACAGCAGGAGCAGCTGCTGAAGCAGCTTGACTATGATGAGGGTACTGATGATGACGGTGTTGGGGATCAGTAGCTACCTCCATTTTCATGTTGGGTGAAAGAGAGAAACCCAGCCAGTGATTATTGCTGCCATTGCTATTGTCGTTCATAGTCTTCATCTTCCTCTCTCTCTCTCTCTCTCTCTCTCTCTCTCTTGCTTTTCTTATTCAAGAAGTTCCTCAGCAGTTACATATACCCAGCTGCAAGGCAACTCAATCATTGAAGCAAAAATAAACTAATCATACCGAAATCTCTTGCCTCCCTCCCATCTGAAAGCTTGGCCTTTTGTTGTCTAGTAGCAGAACTCGTTGCAAGAACATTTCCAATGGTCCAGAACTCTTAAATCTATGCACTCTTTTTCTCTCTCACTCAGCCTCTGTCTTCTCGCTCTAAAGTGAACAAAATTGGTCTCTTTAAACTAAACAAAAAGAATGAATTCAAGCAAGCAATGCTGGGGGGCGCTCCTTCATTCCATAGGGATCTGTGTATATGAGAAAGACCACGTCTCTTTTACTTTTCCTTTCTCGCTCCACTTCCCCTCTTTACGTTTTATTTTAATTTTTCCTTTAACATTCTCGCTTAAACCCTACAAAAATCTCAGATACAAACATAACTACCAAAAACCCTTTTTGCATAAACTCACAAAGCCTCCCTTCAGTTACTCAAATGCGCCCCATACAAACTCCTCCCTTTTTACACACACACAAAAAGAAACACAAAACCCAGATATAATTACCCACTTTTTTCTACACACACACACACACACACACACTCTCTCTCTCTCTCTCTCTCTCTCTCTCTCTCTCTCTCATACACACATACTCTTTTTCTCTACTTCAAGATTGACAGCAAAAACGTGTCAGTTGAATCTAGTGGAGGTGTGAAATAGCCAATAGGGGAGAAGGGGTGGTCAGATAACCAAACTTGGTTTTGCTTTATATTTACGGTCGCAGGGCCTTAGATAGATTTGACGGGCAGGACACTGCCCATCCAGTCACTTCATACAGTACAGCCTTCTGTGCCCCTCTGCAAACTCAAAAAGGATCCAATTTAAACCTAATGTTTTTGTTTTGCCCTGGTCTGCCAACTTAAATAATGCTCCAACTTGGTTCGTAGCTTTAATTTGAAAAGAGAGAAAAAAAAAAAAAACTTGCGATGGGAGGAAACACACAAACGATAATAGGATTAGTAGTAGTAGTATTTAGAAGAAGGCTGAAATAATATTTATTCCCTAACTGGGACCATAAAAATGGTCACAGCCTATCACCCACCGTAGATTTTGATAAAGAAAGGTGTATCTGAGTGGGCCATCCGATGTGACCTCTGCTGAACTTGTGCTTCATTCAGCTGACCGTAATGAAGTTGGCTGTGATCCTCAACTGTAATGCTAGGGTGACAGGGAAACACCAAGTTTTTCTTTATATTGTTAAAGCCTTAAAGAAACAATGGCTTGAGCTGGATTTTTTTCCCTGAAAACTCCCATAAAACATTAAATTGGAGAAAAAAAAAAGAGATGAAGCAAATGATATGCTATATATATTATATGTTTCTTTTTTTATTTCAGCAAGCAACATGTTGCAGCCTATCCAGCCACAAAAAAAAAAGTAGCAGGCTAACAATAGGCTGTTCATATTATATGTATTTTTTTATTTGCGGAGAGAAAATTCAAACTCTTTTACTATTTAAACATAATATATTATGCATCTATGTTCAAAACTGAAAATATTTTTTTATATATAATACTTAGATGCTAGTTTTTTATTCCATTCTTTTCCCTCTTCTTCTGCCAATGTTTTCCTGGAAAAAAATGGGTTTTCTTCATTGGTACCATTACCTCGATTGCAAAAGCTAATGGACAAATTTAATTGGGTATTGTTTCTGGTTTCTGTATTTTAATTAATGTTTTTTTCATTTATTATTCTTACTGTCCTTTTTGGTGGTCACTGGTCAACCTTTGCTTTTACTCTTTGCTTTTGTTTTCTAATAGTGGCAGGGATTTAGCAAAAGGAAACCGAAGTAAGATTTTATTTGTTTCATTTATTTTGATCTGGGTTTGTCATTTGCTGAGGTTGTTCTTTTATATGTGGGTAAGTCTTGCATGGAGATGTGCATGAAGGAAGGTAATCATGATCATGGAGACAGATTTTCAAATGTAAATGATTTGGTTTGAAGTTTGAACCCATTCAAAGGGAGACTGAGTTTGGGAGGGAAAGGGGGAAGTAGTAATAATAGTAACATGAAGAGAGTATGTGTTGTGTGCATGGAGGTGGGGAGGGGATTTTTTTTTATTATAAAGTAATGATGAGCGGCGAATCCATCAAACATCTGAGCAAGAGAAACAAAAAAAAAAAAAAAGCACTGAGATTTCCTTTTCTTTTTCTTTCTTTTTATTTCTTTCATGAATTAGTGCATGGTCTTGGCTAAGAGCTGCCTTGCCTGTTCCTACATTAACTTTTGTTCTTTCATTTTCAGCAACCTTTTCATGAGAAGCAAAGGGGGTGGGGTTTTTGGTAGGTGCTGTAGTCTCTGCTTCACCCGTTTTACCTGCCCTTGCATTAAGAGAATTAGTTATTATTATCAGAATTGGCAAAAGTCAAAAGCAATTTACAATCTAGAGTTCCTCATTCCTTACATAATTGACTTTCAAAATATAATTTTTTATATTTTTTTTAGTATTTGTTTGATAAAAAAAGTAATTGATCAATTGAAAATAATTTATTAATCAATAAAAAATAAGATTTTTTAAAATTATTTTCCTTTTAAAAATTAAAAAAAAACAATTTAAAAAAAAAAGATATTTATTAATAGAGCTGCTTGTTGAATCTATGAAATTAATTCGACTTTGACCCGGATCTTAGATTTTATTTTTTTAGATCCGAATTCAACTTGGTCTATTTTTATTTAATTTTAATTTAAAATTTAAAATATTAACATCAATAAGCTAAAATATTAAAAAATCTTTTAAATTAGTTTTTTTTAATATGTTATTATACTTTTATTTTATCCAAATAAACTATTATTCTCTAATTTTTATTCAAATAATTTATTATTTCAAAAAAATATTTATTTATGTCAATAACTTATTTAAGTGTAAATTAAAAGTTAAAAACTTATTTTTATATAAATTAAAATTTAAAACTTATTTAAATACAAATTAAAATTTAATAACTTATTTATGTGTAATAAAAATATAAAATATTATCTAAATAAAATAATAGAATTCAAAAGTTTTTATTTATTTATTGTTAGCCGTATGAAAAGTACTAACACAGCTAATCAATATGGTTTTTAATTGTTTGAAGGATGGGCATCTGTACCACTTCCTAAACTTAATTAAATTACCCTTTTATCAAAGGGAAATGAAAAAAATAACTTGATTCATAATCAAAGATTTAATGATAAGTGCATGTACTTTACACATCAATTTCATTATTCTACAGTACAAACACATGTTAATCTTCCATTATCAAAGGCTAAATTTAAGTGAATGATGAGATACATGTAACATACGAATGGAAGTGAGGATTTTGTCCAGTTCTTGAATATATATTTATGTAGGCTTATATTTAGTCAGAGATGTGGACCTTACAAGCAGAAGGAGCGAAGCCAAAATAAAAAGAACAGTCACCACTGTTTTCAAAGACAAAAAACAGTAGAAAACAGTTTGCATAGCATTAGAAAATGGTTTTCTCCTTGGTGGGAGTCAGTTCATTTTTAATGAGCTCAAGGACATGGACTCTATCCCATGTTTATAGTGACTTTGTGACATAGAGAATTCGAAACCAAGGAATAATTAAATGCGTTTTAAAGAAACAGCATTCAACGACACATGAACCCAAAATTTGTACGAAATTATTAAAATACAACTAAGCAAGTGGTAATCATAACCAAATCATGTGTTCTAATCTGATCAAGATCATTTCAGAGTCAATCGGGTAATTGTGGAAAAGAAATAAAAGTGTTTTTTTCTGCAGAAACAGCCTTCAGCAAAATCTATGGCCAAGTATGTTTGTTTTTGTTTAACAATCAAAAACAATATTTGATATGCTGAAATATGATTTTTCTTAATCTTAGTTCCTAAAGAAACGAGATTAAACATACAGAATATCAGTCTGTAACTGAAGACAAGACAAGCCAAGTAGCCAGCCCTGTTTGTGAAAAGGGGTAAATGTACAAAAACGTATAGGATACAGGCTGCTTCCAGCTTGCTGGTAGTTGGTCCTTTTAGGCCAAAATATTTCTTTGGCCATTTTAAGTCAACGAAACCCCTACAGTGGATTATTTGAGAATTCTTGTTATTCACTCCTGGTTTCCGTGAATTAGACAACATATTTTAAGGTATGAATGGTTTGATTTTTGAACTTGTCCTAAACCCAGAGAGGTCCAGCTGAGCCTGAGACTTGAGAGGGAATTAAATGCGGGAAGGAGTTATGAGAATCACGTGAGAACACAAAATCCAAACAAAATCTGAAGAAAGATTCACAACAAGAGCCAAAAACCAATAAGCGGGGCCAACAGAGAAAAAAGAAAAGTGGATTATGAGATGATCACTGGATACCCCAATTCACAAGGACAACAACAGCTGTGCCTGTGACTCTCTGTAACTCACTGTTTATTTAGCCGTTGAATATCCTCCTTCTCTGTCTCTTGATGCTTTATTACTCCTCAACCTCTCACTGAAGCTGAAGCCTGAAGGGTTTATTACGAGTACTAAAGTTGTTTTTAACCCTTGCCTTCCCACCCTTTTCCTATTTGTCACTACCCTTGAGCTCTTTTTAACTAGTGATGACACATCAAAATCTAAGCCCATGTGTCATGTCAAAATCAGCCTAGATTCTCTCTCTCTCTTTGTTTCCACAAGAGGGGTTTTTGCCCAATTGAGAGATAACAAGTTCAGAGACAGCTTGGCTTTGATGCAATAGAACAGACCAGTAGCTTCTTCTTTTGTCAACCTAAATATCCTAAGCAACAAAAGAAACAGATCATTTTAAAACCGGAAGCAAAACAATTAAACACAGGCACATCCTAAGACATCCTTCTACATACTCTATTAATTCCCAAAAGAGTGAAAAAAGGTTATAGGGATTTATGGTTGGAAGCATTCAAAGCAAACTAAAAATATGAAGAGAGGTGGGTGGGGAGGGGATGTGGGGCCTCCTTTTCAGCAGTAATTTCTGCCTTAAGTCACAGCAATCCCATCAAGATACCCACATGTGCCTTTAATGTTTTACTCGAATACTAAATGGTTTAAAAATGTTATCCATTTTGCTTTACTCTTTACTTGTTAATGGCAGAAAAAAATGGGGTCTGTTTCTTTTTTTAGTAATGTTGGATTTTAATACAAAACATGTTTTTGATTTGCAAGGAATGTGAAGAAAAGGAAAGCATCCATCCTCCACCCTACCTATTCAAAAATTCTTTACCAACAAATAATTGATTTAATTAGATAAAATTTATTCTCCTCAACAAATAAATTTTAAGTTTAAATTTTATGATAATTATTTGTTAAAATTATTTTAAATACACAACATTCGTATAATAATTTTATTTTGATATAAAAAATTAAATAATTTATTTACTTTTAAATTTTAAAAAATAAAAATAAAAACTCCTTCACGAGATAAAAGCTATTAGGCAATTAAAGATAAGAGTTCAGTCTTTTGTCCATTACTACCAGTTTACCACTGTTTTCTTCTACTCTATTAGCGGCTGTTGGACCTGGTACCCTATTTTCCCCTTGGCAGTACCTAACAAAATTTAACCCTGGATTATTCGTTTTATAGTATATACTACATAAAATTAATTGGTCAAAACTCAAAAGACAAATATTCCTTTTATGATTAATAAAGGAAATTCAAAATTCAAAATTTAAAATTTAATTAATTTATATAATTATTTTTGTATTTAATAAATTTGAGTTAAAATTTTAATATCGAAAATTTTTTTCTCATATTATGATTTTTCTTGTATAAAAATAAAAAAAAAAAACAAGAAAATGCTTTCAAGTAAATTTTGGGAAGTTTATTTTGAAGATAAAAGTGTTCTTAGCATTCCTATACTAGATAGCCCTGATTTATAAAGAACATACATTTTTCTTCATTTTGAATGTCTCAAAAGTTATAGTATATTGTTTTCTAAGTTAATTTTCTTCTAAAACAAAAAAAAAATGTTCAATAATGTGTTATTGAGTGCTACAATATATTTGTACAGGACGGCGATGGGCATGGCAAATTGACATAAAGTCATCGTAACACCGAACGATAGTGTGATAAGGTTGGGTGACAACCAAAGGGGACATCAAGAGCTGAATGATGGTCTCAATGGAAAGACCCAAGGGGAACTGGTCCATCTGTTGCCTAGACAGAAACAAAAGCAAGAAAAAAAAATTCAAAAAAAACCAGTGGTTTTGATTTTTGTGTAGCCATATTATAAGGCCGATGGGACTCCTCATGAAGCAACCAATAAGATGGTCTGTTGTGACGGCTAATAGTTGCTCCTACCAGAGAAATTCAACACATCTATTCACTGACTCCTCCAATTACCAGCCGCCGAGCCCACCCACCTTAATCGCTATGCTGTATTTTGCTACCTAAAAAGGCCTTGTCCAATCCCTCACTTCACCAAACGTATATCTCCCATTCAGCACTGTACAGTTCCGTTTGTTTAGAATTCCCCGTTTATTATTATTGATTATTACACAACAAAAACATAGTAGCATTCAGAAACGACCAAGACAAACGGTGAATTTTTGACTATGAATCTCATTTTATTTTTATGCTAAATACTGAATCTAACACAGATAATATTTCAGTTTTCCCTTTTACAGGTATAATTACTATCAACGAAAAAGGTATGATAAAACTCAAGCATATTATAAGAAAAACTCATTTTATTTCTGATGACAAAATTAAAGAATTACAACTCATCAAATCAGATGAGATCTACAAGACAAGTTGGTTTAAAAAGTTTCAACCTTGGTCTAAAAAATCACTGACTGTTTACTTGAAACAAGCAAAAATCGAAAAACAGAAATATTTTTTTGCCATCTTTTCGCGCATCCAGAAAGAAAACACAATAGAGTTAGGGGCAGCAAGCAGATTTTCAGTGCAAATCCTGTTATACCATGCACTCTAGTATAACGATCAGACAAGCATTCCGGGACAACACCACCGGTATCAACTAGACTCGGAAACCATTTTACCACAAAAGGGGAATTTACAGTTATCCAATTGGATTTAAGTGGCATATGAAATCTGCTTCAGTTTTCTGTGATTGGGCCCAGAAGGCAATCATGATACGCAAATTGGGTCAATCACAATCTTCTGTGGAAGAAGTATGGGGAAAAATGGAAGGGGAAAAAACTCATATCGTCATAGAGGTTAAAACTGACTTGAATTGTATTATCATGCTACAGCCTTGAAGTGTAGTAATCAAAAACTATAAAGAGATTTCTCTTACCTGTTACAACTATAGCTCATTAGTACAAGTATACATGAAAATTCTGAAAATTGATGACTTGAGGAATCAACCTCATGGCAGATATTGGGTATTACCATCTTCGTACCAATGATGTGAGCAACTGCAACAAAATGTCCATTAACGGATGTTTATAAGGATCAATTAAAAATTATTTTTAGTTTTTGCATTTATTACATTTTTTTTATCATATAAAAGAACAATACATTCATTGCATTTTTTAAAATATCACTTTAAACAATACTCAGTGACTCCCTATTAACAGTTTTCTTTAAAAGATAAAATTTATTAAGGACACTATTTGAAGTTAACCTATTAAGTTACTATTTCCATTATATTGAAATTCAAGAAATTAGCTAATAACTATTGCACTGAATATAAAATGTTACTAGAACTTATGTCTTAAAAGTTTTTGACTTGTTCATACAACCACAGGTGATTTCCAAACCTTTGATGCAATCCTTTTTCATATCCCGACCTTTTTTTATTAAAAAAAAAAATAGAAATTAAAATTAACAACTATTCCATTTAATATAAAATATTACTATAAATGATAAATCGTGCCTGTTAGCAAATTTCTTAAAATTGACAATCATATTAACTAACAACAGTCACCAGATTCTCAGGTCAGGTTAGCAGTTTATAAATCCTGAAGAGATTTTCATGTTTTACAATAATATCCATGGGAATATCAATTCTTCTTGTTATCGAAGAAGAAAGAAAACAAAGCTGAGGGATATGCTCCTCAGTCCTCATTAAAAAAAAAAAAAAAAACCAAAGTTATTCTACAAACAAATACATCGAGATCAAAACATGATAGTGAAATGCAATTTCATCTCACAGCTTGACAAAAGTATAGATCAGTTCATGATCAATCTAATAATCTTCTTAAGCATGGCAATTCGTGGTTAAATTTAAAAAAGAAAGGTATATCCTATCATAAAGGCTCTAAAGAATAGAAATCCAAAACAATCTAAAAGCTATTGACTTTGGCTATATATTTTTTTTTACAAATGGGTCTGCGTGTAATAAATATGTTAAGGTTGAGTTGGGGGGGGGGGGGGATATTGGAGAGAAAAACAGGTAATACCAATGGGATAATAACATCAATGCCCAAGAAGGACCAAGAAAGCAATTGTTTGGATCCCAATATGCTTCTGTATTGCTTCATTATTAACATTACCTGACAGAGTGATGAAATACACAAGAGAAGTTGAATCCAAATGCAGTTATATTACAGAATGCTAAATTCTGTACTGACAATTCATAACACTAAAGAAGAATATGCAGCATGTTTATGACACAGATTACATCTAAAAAGGACACTGAACATTGATGGTTAAACAGCCCTAAGACGATGAATCAGTTAAAGAATTTACTAAGAGTCATCTAGAAGCATTTACAGGTAAAGACTTAGTTGTCCATCAAGACTTTTCTGATCCTGTTCACTAGAAGCACCACCACTACACTCTTTTAAACCGAACAATCACTACCTAAGTTTACCCTCTCAATCTGGGGTTGCATGGCATTTGCTGGCAGATATCCAAAGCCACCGAGAACCTGATTTCATTTCCCATCAACTCCAGCCCCAATAATTCCATTGATCCCATCAGCCACAGTACCCATCAGACCAACCTCACTGTTCATATAAGCGGGATAAATGGATGCACTGCCATAAGGCAGCTGGTAAACCCTTGCTCCAAGCATTACAGGGGTGTATAAAGGGCCCCTAGGAGTAAAAGGAGTGACACCATAACAAATCCTATGGCCTACCATGGGGTACCCACTGCCATACACACCTGTTCCATATAAATAACCCCCAAACGTAGTATACCCAGGAAGAGAAGCATAACCAGGAAATATTCCATATCCAGGACTATTCGAAGAGTACTCAACAGCCTGAAAACCATTATAAAGAGATCCCCTTACAACCCCCGCCTTCATGTTATGATTACTGTAACCACCATTATTTTCCTCTTTTGGCACTGCACGCTTGACCTCCACAAGCCTATTATCCAACTCATGAAAACTCTTCTGCATAACATTCTCCACAGACTCCTCTGAGTCAAAAGTAACAAAACCAAATCCCCTAGGCCGGTTAGTAGAGCTATCGTGCATCACAACAACATCTGTTATTCTACCAAATCTTTGAAAGTAATTCTTAAACTCTTCCTCGGTTAGACTAGCAGATAAACCCCCTACAAAAATTTTTTTAGTCGTCCTAAAGTGATTATTGCTGTCAGCAGCATCACTACCATTCCTACTGTACCCACTATTCCATTGTTGATTTGGATTGTGGTGTAGTTGCTGCCGTTGCTGTTGGTTTTGGGGTTGTTCGCTTCGGGGTATTGCTTTTTTCACTTCTACCTAGAAAACCAATTCATATATAATACATTAAACAACCCAAAATAACTGCATGCTATCATTCCTTAAACTACTTAAAACTTTAAACTTTATTCTAAGTTCAATTCCTCACTTTTCACAGCAAGTACACAGAGTAAATAGATAAAAACAAATGAGAGTGACTGGGTCAGGAAAGAAAGCTTTGAACTGACCGTTCTCCCAAGAATAACGTGGGTGTCTTGAAGAGCTTTATCAGCTGAAGAAGGTTCAGAGAACAAAACAAAGCCAAAACCACGAGGAATTTTAGTGTTCCTGTCTCTAGCTATAACTGAGCTGAATACGGTGCCGTATTTACTGAAATGATCGTTAAGAATAAGTTCACTTGTCTCCCGAGATATCCCTCCCACAAAGAGCTTGCCTTGATCAGATTCCATGCTCCGCTAAAACCCTAGCTACCGAAACCAAATAAGATAAAATAAAAATTCCCAATTGCAGCAGAATACGAATTACATTAATTTGTGCAAAAAAAAAAAAAAAAAAAAACTAATTGTAGTAAGAATGATAGAAACCCTAACCCTAAAACCCTAAAATACTGTACATCTGGAAATAAAGAGAGTGAAAACCCCTATAAACCTCAAATACCAGAGACCCGAAAATTCCCAATTGGAGTAAAAACCCTTTAACCCTAATTGAAAATAATTAACGTCAAAAACCCCCAATTCACACGAGAATGATAAAAACCCCAAGTCTAAGGTTTTTAGGGTTTCTTGCTAAAAACTTGTACAAGTGAAACAAGAAAACGAAGTTAAGAACCAAGTGAAAAACGCGACATTTGGTTTGGAGGAAAAAGAGTTGAAAAATGACAATTCTGGGCCAAATTAGTGGGCTTTGTTAATTTCTTAAGAGGTGAAGTTAGGTGGCCCACAGGCCAAATGTGGATCTCAATCAACACGTGCCTGATTAAAGCAGGGAATGGATCTGCTGGGTTATTGGATCCTCAAAGGTTTCCTTGTCTTTCCATATTTGTCCTAAAAAATGGATCCATGAATACTGTTGAGTTCTTTCCCGATCAGGAATCATCCGTACCAGTCCAATTGGGTAGGGAAACCCATATTAAACGGGTTGAGTTGGTTTTCAGGTTTGCCCAATCCAGTATGCACCCCTAGACGAAAGACTTTGCCCAATAAGTAAGTACAGAGGCTTTGTTCCAAGCCCCGACCTCGTGAAAGCAACCACTATTTGCTTTTGATTGAGAACAAATTCTTCATTCTTGAAAATTTTAATTGTAATTTTTATCGTATTTAGCATTACAATTGCTATACAAACGGCTTCGATATCAATCCCAAATGGGTTGTAAATAGATGGAGATGATAACATATTCCACTTACAAAAACAGAAACTATGATTTTTTTTTTTAAATAACATTTAATGCAGATTATTATTAGTATTAGTCTTTCATGCGTAACCATCATTCATCATTCTCGCCGGAAACTAGTAATGCAAAATTTTATTAATCAAATTAAATTAAATGTAACCAAAAAAAAAAAGGTTAATGAAAACTTTAATTTATGGGTTAGCACGTGCCATGATTCCAAAATGCCTTTTGTCATTGTGTGCTCCATTTGAAACATACAACTTGCCATTTTCTTTTTCACCATGTTTATTTTTTATACTTGTATAATACTAATAAACCATGATTTTATTTCTGAATAATATTGTTTATGAAAATTTCTATATTTACTCTGCAACTATACAAACTGTCCCTGCGGGGGTGGTCCAGTTGGTATAAAGGAATCAAGTTTTTTTTCCTTTCCTTTATCACTTGGTGTTTAATTTTTGTGTCAAATATTTTAAAAGTTAATTTTAAATGTATTAAATCGATATAAATAATATGTTTTTAAAAATAATAAACAGCCAAATGAAGGAATAGATTGTGTTAATAATCATTTTTTTCGCCAAATTTTAAAACCTTGTTTGGTAAGAAATAGTAAAGTCATGGACACATTGAACTTTGCTTTTGGTTTCGTACAAATTTTCAGCTACAATAATGATTATGAAGTGCCTTGAGAGTAGTATGTTTAACTGCATTCTATTTTCTATAATGTTCTCGGTAGGTAAGATCGGATCAAGTAAGATACAAAGAGAAGAAAAAAAATGTTAACCAAAAAAAAAAAAGAAAGTTGCAAAGCTTGTGCAGAGGATTCAATCCCAAGATTTCCTCACATGTAGGGGTGCAGCTCAATGCCTAAAAGCAAAGAAATTAATCCATTTCTATAATCAACTAGTCTTATGCGTGCGAATATTCCATAATTGCGTCAATTTATTATCATTTCAATCAAAGATATGTGCACATAGGAATTCATGTTAATCATTTATCTAATCAATCGGTTTCGTATTTTTTAATTCTTTTGCATGTGACATCTAGCATTGAATAATTCTTGAGAAAACAACTGTTATTTGCAATGATCTTTAACTAATCTTCACGTAGAAACTTGTGGTAGTAAACCCAAGTATTAGGAATTGTTTTTGAGGTCATTATCGATGTTCGAAATGTTAATTAACGAAATTAACATAAGATAATTGCATTTAAATATGTTGAAGCCAACCCAAATTTTGCGTTTTGACCAGCTTTTAAGGTGTCCTAATAGAACCATGGAATTAAATTATTCAAAGATGATGATGTGAGAAGCATCTCTAGGTGTTATTGAATTAAATCTTCTCTAGGGTTTGCCGATCTTCACTTGCATTAATCTTTGTCATCTTCTCGTTGCCAAAATATATTCAATGCTCCTTGTACATAAAAGCTTTTTTGTTCTTTTATTGGGTTTTGGGCTTTTTTCAATTGCTAATGGATGCCATGAGTGGAACCCAAACTCCAACTAATTAAAAGTAGTGTTATATCTACATATATTTTATTAGTAGTATATATGGAGTTTAACCAAGGTTTTTAACTTCTACCTCTCATTGCCTAACTTCAAGTTTCATGGTTGCACTTCTCATGGAAAGCCTAGTCAACCACGTGTCGATCATGAACCATGTTGGTTCACGATATACTTAGAGAAGGACATGACATGTGAAATTGAACAACGGTTTAAATTAAAAAACCAACATAAAATTAATCTGAATTCTTAAAATTTAATGAATTAAACTTGATTAACTTCTATGATCCAAAGAAAATGTCCTCTGAAATGAATAAGAGTTGGGAATACTAATGAAAAAGTGAGCAGGAAAACGAGGAAGGATCAAAGTTGAAGTTTGATTTATGTCAAGTTGCAGTATGATATCAAGGGATTAATAGACAACCAGCTGGTGTTAAAAGCATTTCAAAGCCTCATAGAACAAAAACAAAGCTGAGTCAAATGCAAATGTGACCTCAACATGCTTTCGAAGGCACATGCAAAGCAATTTTGTACTATAAATATGGTTTTATTAGACATGGAAACCGAGTTTAAGGTTTAATGAAAAGATGCTAAACATTTTGTCTGTTCATGATCTTGTCCAAATAATGACATGTATTTGTATACAAATATAAAAGCTGAAGAGACTTGAGATGAGATTAACAAGTGCAAGTAGCTAGAGACTTCATTTAAGTTGCAAGTTTATGGCCGGACCAACTATTGTCATGGTTTCCTATTTTCGTTTTAAATGAGAGAACAAATTGGTAGTTTCGATCTTTTATTTTTCATAAATACATGGCCAGAGAGAGAAAGGGAAGAGAGAACAAATACCAATGAGATGAGATGATAACCTTTATTTTTAAATAAAAAAAATGGGAAGAAAAACGCTAAAAAACCTTGGAGCTTAGGTGGTTTTTAAACAAAAGGGAAACACCCAACGCAAGTTGACGCACCTGAGGCTGAAATTAAGAGAACACGGCAAGGACAGGCATGGTTTGGTTTGTTAATTGGTCTCTTGAATATTTTAATTTTAGTTTATTTTGACCAAGAAAACCAAAGGCGATAAGACATGCCTTTGGGATTACACACTTTCTTTGGACTTACAAAACCCTAGAAAGAGAAAAATTAAATTATGGGCTTGTTTTTCATGCTTCTGCTTTGATTTTAATACCTGTAGGTGTTATTAATCATATTAAAAATATTAAAATGAAAGGATTTGCTTTGAAACCCAAGAAACCCATCCATATTCAAGACATTTGTGACTCACTGTTCTGAAAAAAAAAAAACTAACTTACAATAATCATTTACATTTATATAAAAAGAAAAGGGTCTTTACCCACAAACTCACCCTGTAATTTCCAATACAAATTGTCTTTTCTCTCTCTGGCCTCTGCCATGGAAACTCACAGAAAGTTTCTACCTCAAACTCAAGGAGAGAGGGAGAGAGACAGAAACAAAGATAAATGTATTCATGTTCTCATCCAAACAAAGTCTAACATGTTTGCTGGGGGGACCAAGTTGATGTTCTTTTGAGTCAGCAAAACTCAGCGGAGCATATATGCTACTATATACCTATCCTTCTACCCCTCTACTTACTGACCTAAAACAAAAGAAAAAAAAAAAAAAAGGGAAAAATTTGAAAAGTGGGGTTGGGAAAGCTACAAAGCTAGTCACGTGAGCATCATGACCCCAACTGGGGTCACCCTATTATATATTTCTTCCCCTCTAATTATTACATGTTTGGTTCCAGAATCTCATTTCCCACTTTTTCTTTATTACTACTTTTTAAATATTCTTTTTTATTATCTTAATTAAAGTGTATTTAAGTATTTGTTTTGGAAAGGTTAGATGCAGTCAAAGATGCGTTCGGTTTAGTTTTTTGGTTAGTCCAGTCCATCCGTCCTAGTGTTGATGATGGTTTGGTTGACAATAAGTAGTACTAGTAATAAATCAGTCTTCTGCATTATTCTTTGTTCATTGGGTCATTGGGTCATTGCCCTTTAACTCCAACCTAACCGCTATAGATTGTGAAAAGATCCAAATTCCTAACCCCGTGGGGATAGAGCCGGAGGGGGCGTGCTGGCAGTGGCAGGGCAGTAGCTAGGTTGGCTGCGCAAGTTTTATCTTTTTCTTTTTTAATGATTTTGGACATTGGCGCGACTAGACTTGAGATATCGGCACGTTTCAAAGTCTACCACCAACCATAGTTGCGATAACCAAAAGCACAATTTTCACTTTTTTTTTCCAAATAATTTAATTAAGAGTTCATCATTGCTATGGGAGTTTCTTTTTTTTTTGGCATTTGATATCCTGACAAAAAAACATTCCAATCTTTTCAAAGATATTTTCAACGTTGAGATTTTGAGTTAAAATTTTATTATATGTGAATTTAATTTAATTTTTAATTATATATGAATTAATTAATTAATTATATTTAATTTAATATTTTTATGTAAATATATAATTAATTATGATTATAATTTTTTAAAAACTTTAATCTAATTCTAATTAACTAAAGTTTTATCATAACTGAAATGTTCAAATTATCATAATTGATCTAATGATACATATAGAATCATAGTAATTAAACTTAAAAAATGTGACAAAAAAATAAATAATTAGATCTTAGATGCTTGATTGATTTCATTCTTAATTGTAAATTAATAATAAAAAAAGTTTTCCAATACATTACTATATCTTTTTCGGATACGCATCATGAGTCTGAGTTGGATATAATACGGTTCTTTTCTCAATTTAACTTATTCATCCATAATCCATAATTTGGAAGATAGTGAAACTAAAAAAAATAGTGTGGAAATTGTATATCTTTTAATGCTCTGATATTGAATTGAACTGCCTTTCTACTGCTAATGTCCTTTCAGATTTGAGTGAGAGATGACCGTGCCACCGTGTCAGAGCGTATACAAATATACAGCAAATGCTTTCTAAAATTCCATTACTACAATTAAAAAAAAAAAGTACAAAATTGTCAATTTCATTTCAATAGTATTTTAATAACTAATCTAATGTGATAAACTTGTGTGACACAAGCTACATTTTCGTCATAAAAAAAAAATCCCCCAGCCAAAAAAAAATTAATTTTTAGGAAAAATTACAATATTCAGTGTATTTGACGTATAAGTTGTAATCTTCTTACATAAATGTAATTTTTATATTTTTTAAAAATTTTAAATCAAAATTAAATTTATAACTCTTTTAAATTAAAATAATATTTTAAAATTTAATAATTTTATCAAAAATTTTAAAAATATAAGAGTTACAATAATATAAATAAATCCTTCCTCTAACTTTTATATACATTATATAATTATAAGAGTAGATTAATATCGCATTTTGATTTAGTATTTTTTTTACTTAAAAAAATAATTTTCCTATATCTTTTACTTAAAAAGGTTGAATTAGAACACAAAACTTTTACATATTAAAAAAAAAGGTAATTTGTTCATGTATTTGATTTGAAGAAAAAATAAAATATTATTAAGAAAGTTAAAAATAGATATTTGATATATTTGATTATTTAGTTAATAAGATCAGTTTTCATGTTTACTAAGTTAAATATACATTTGACTATGACGTTCAATTTTTTTAATACAACATCAGTTGTTATTGAATTGCTCGTTCAATTATCTTCACTAATATTTTATTAATTCATTATTTTATAATAAATTAATTTATTTATAATCTATTTGAATTATTAAATACAAATCAAATTTAGTTACATAAACTTTTTATTAAATGTCATAATCTCTAACTATGTAATACTTGTTTTTTCTCAAAAACCCTAAATTACTTAATTAAGTATTTAAACATATCCTAAAAACAAACTTCAACGCTCGTTAACTGTACTTTTTTATTTCAGATCGAGACTGAGTTCCAATTCATTTCCATTCAAAAATACTATAACAATATTAAAATAGTTTTCTCTCTCGTGCCATTAATGACAAAACAACCTATGTAAAATTTAAACAAAAAAAAAAAGGGAATAAAGTTCGAAAACACAGCTCAAATCCAGTAGGCAGCGATGGTAAGTTGCAAATAAAGTATATACAATAAAAAAAAATTTATTTTTGGGCCAATCAAACAAAAAATGAATTGAGTTCTTCCACTTTTAGATTAGAGCACAGCCCATCACTTTTAAATATCAGGATTTGTGGGCCCCACCCTCCATTCCCTTTAATTTGGTACGAAAATATTGTATTGCAAGTGGATCTATTCGATTAGAGATATAATTAAATTGAATCGAATTTATATAATAAAAAATTTAAATTTAAGTTTAGTTTTTAATTCGTGATATGATATTTAGTATAAATTGGATCGAATTTTATTTTTTTAATTTAAATTTAATTTATGATTAAAATCGAGTTAATTGAATTTATTTAATTAATATATAAAAATAAATTCGATTCGTATACTCGATAAAAATTTAATTATTTATATTCGAACTCAAATTTAAGATATTTTATTAATTAAAATAATAAAAATATGTTTAAATATAAAAATTCAATTAAATTCATGAACTATTCAAACTGAATATAAAAATATTTAAATTAAATTCGATCGATAAATCAAATTATTCAAACTTAAATTTAATTTGATAATAATCAAATTGAATTTAAATTTTATTATAATCAAATCTTAATAATTTATAAATATTAATATATTATTTACACATCTGAATTCAATCCTACAAAAAAAAATCAAAATGAAAATAATAAAAACTAAAATTTCAAAACTAAAAATACGTATATTTGGGAAAAAAAAAAAAAAAAGGGAGGGAAGTGAGGAGTAGGGCCCATGGGAAGGGCTGTCGGCAATGGGGAGGCGAACCGTTCCAAATCCCAACATCTCGCCATTTTGCCCACAGTCATTCCAAAAACCAGCAAAAAAAAAAAAAACTTTTTTGAAAAAAAAACTTCATTTACCTCAGTGAAATTCTTAAACTCACATAGCAAAATTAACAAGACGACATTTTTCAAAAGCAATATAATAAAAAATATAATTGTCACTCCTTATTTTTTCGTAGCGTTAAAAACCTTTTAGATAGTGTAAAAAATAAAAAACATTATTATGTATTAATGATATAATTTTTTATTTCATAAACGAATTTAAAAATTTATCAAATATCTTATATTTTAATTATTTTTTATTTTTAGTAAAAAAAACTAAGAAAATAAAAAAAAAAATTAAACGGTAGAAGGAAAAGGAAAAAATAAGAATGACCATGTCCTGTGGGGCACGTGGCATTATCTTGAAAACCCCCTCTGCTGACACGTCAATGTCATTGTACCCGTCCCTCTCTTTTGAGCATATATGAAATTAAAAAAAAAATTGGGAGGAATCCAAGATGATGCGATGGAGATATTGCAGTCTTTGCTTTTCTTTTTTTCGTTAACTTTTCTTTGTTTGTTTCCGTGAGCTAACATTTCTGTTTTGGTTTCTCTTCCTTCTTTTATTGCAATCCTCGAATTGTCTTCCTCAAGCCCAAACTAAATCCTCCTTTTCTTTTAGGTCAAATTATAGCGTTAGTCCCTGTATTCTTTTAAATTTTGAAATTTAATTTTTTTCCGATAATTCATCTAAAATTAATCATTTAATCTTTGTACTACTTAGATTTATAAATTTTAATTTAAACACTAATTTTATTCAATTTTTTTAATTTATTGACATGACAATTGATCATTTGGCATAGACGTTGACATGTCGATTGGCTTAATTTTAAGGTAACTGATGTAGTAGATTAAAATCACTCTGACATACACTTTAATCCACTTCGGCAACACATGTTACAAATCCCTTTTTTATTATTATTTTTTAAATTAATATCACAATTTTAATTCATATAAGTAACCTTTAAAAATTCAATCGACCAAAATGTTATGTCATGTTGGTGAATGATCATACTCAACAAATTTAAAGAAAAATTAAATGAAATTAACGTTTGGATTAAAATTAATAAATCAAAATATTATAAGTATTAACTTTAATAAATCACAGAAAAATAATTTTAAAATTTGAAGTAGTACAAAAATTAGGGGCATAATTTAACCTTTCTTTTAATTTTTTATTCTCCCTCTCTCTTACATTCTTGCGCCTTGGCCCCTACTTCCCATCCCATTCCATTATTGTTATTTATAGTTGAAATAAATTAGGTTTTGGTTAATTTGTTCTTTGAATTTAAAGGTTAGATTTTGTCATCTGAGTTTATTTCTTTATCTCAATTAATAGATAATGAATAAAAATTACTTATAAAAAAATATGAATTTAAAATTGTCAAAAAAAGATATTAAATCTAAATAAAATCTAAAACATTAAAAATCATCATTTGGTTATAAACCATGGTTAAATTTGCTGTTTTTACTAAACTTTTACCCCCCCCCCTTAGAATTTGGCGTAGGAAAATAATGGAAGTTAGAAAATGAAATACGAGAAAAAAAAAAAGTTGACCTTTGGGACCGTTTAAAGTTGGATGTATTGTCAAAGTGGCAAAAAACCCAACAAAAATTGTACCAAAAAATTGTGGGCAAATTCAAACAAATCACCAGAGAAACAGCACATAAAGTATAGCTTTGTAAAGAAGAAGAGAATAATTGTTTCTGCCTCAACTTGTCTCCCCTAGTTTCAACCATGACAAGGAAGATGCTTCAGGACCATTCATGCGTGCACCTACCAAGCCATCGTTTTCTTTCCCATCCTTTCTTCTTTTTTTTTTTTTTCCATCTTTCTTCCATAATGTTCCCTTTATTATTTCATTTCCTTTCCTTTCTTTCTATTTTTCCATTCGAATGATTAAACATAAAAATTATTGGCGTCAAACACTGTATAGTCTTTATTTTGATGTGAAAGCATTGAAATTTCGCAGGCAACTAGCCAATCAAACTCAGCTCCACAGACAATGAATTTTTTTTTTTCTCTTTGATATTTTTAATTTCACCTGAGGCCCCATTTGGATATGATGTTTCAACTTGCCATAAGGAGAAGATCTTTCTATATTTACAAATCACAAACCATATCCAAAAATTTTTTAAAATGTTCATAACTGCAGTTATTTTAATAAAAAAATATATAATTAATATATTGTTTTCTCTTAAATGTAATAAAATAATATATGATATGTAAAAAAAAAAAGGTTAAATTTTATTGTAATTACCTTTAATTAGTATTTACAAACACCCAACAGAAAAAGAAGATCCGGCCAGATAACTTCCAGCTAAGAGTGTCAGCTTGATCAGTTGAATTAAAGTCTAAACATTCTCAACATTTTTATCTCAATTCTAGTCGATCTTTCAATGAACTAAAAGTTTAGTACTCGATTGAAAATATATGGTTGAAGATCAAACCAAAAGAAAAAATTTCAATGTTGCATAAATGAAAATTTGTTCAGAGTTTGGCAGGAACACCTACAGCATTTAGTTGGAGTAGTGAATCAAACAACAACTACAATGGTGGCAAATAATAAATGCAAAAACGCGTAAAGAAAAGTTAGTAAATTTAGTTCAGAACAGCCCATTTGTCTCCATCCATTTACATACGAACACTACAGATTTAATATCAAAGAAGCTTCTATGTCTATTTTTGGGGTCTTAAGTGATGCAACAAAACATATATGTATACATATTTATAGATTAGGTTTTAATTTGTTTTGCTTTTTTTTTAAAAAACAAAGCATAGATGAATTAAAAAAAAAAAAGAGTCACTTTCAAATTTTTTTTTAGTTACATGTAATTAGTCATTTATTAAATTTTATTATTTTAATAAAATTTTAAAATTAATTAAAATTTATTAAAAAAATAATTTTAAGGTCTGTAAAATAGTTTGAGTCTGAAAGTTAATTACGTATGAAAAATGATTAACATTCTTATAGTATCTGTTTAAAATAATATCAATTAATTACGTATTATCTATTGATTTTGATAAAAATAATTTTATTTTCGATGTTTAAAAAAGTAATTTTTTAATTTTTCTTATTTATTGAAATTTTATTTTTTAAATATCTTTTATTATTTATTGTTCTATTTTTATTAAAAAAAATAAATTAAAACATTTTTTACTTAAATAATTATTAAAATATTTCAATATGTTAGTAATATTATAAGAATTATTTCTCACATTAAAATTTTTTATGTATTATTTGTTAAAATACTTTAAAATCTTATTATCGGATACTTGAATTTATTTTTTATAAAAATTATATTATGTATGTAACACAAAAATTAATATATTAATACACGTATTTTAATTTCTTCTTTAAAAATTTTATTGATTTTTTGATTTTTTTTTTAATTTTTAAAGAAAATAAAAATTTTTATTATGTTTAAGATTTTTTATAAATATTTTAATATATTGATAATATTAAAAAAAAAATTTACTTAAAGATTTTTTATTTTTTTAGCCTTTTGGATATGTTATATATCACATCAACGTCAATGTTGTTAGGCTTCAACAATTAATGGAAATTAAATGATGTTTCATTTTGGGTTTCAAGAGTAGCTCATCGTGGGACCTTTGCGTGTTAAATGCAAGCTAGAAACTTTGAAATCTTCGACTCAAGATTTGTTTCACTTTCACATATGGGATTGAACAAACTCAATTCAGTGTTTTTTTCTTTGGATGGTTGAATATAAACATGTCCTTTGTAAGGCTTTTCTTATATATATGTATATATCACTATTTTATATGGAGTATATATTTTCTACAATCAACTTGATTAAGCTTTTGAATTTTTTAATTATCTAAAAAAATTTAAGTATAATTAGAGAAATCAAGATCTCATACGAGGAACAACTAAACTAATTATTAATCTTGCGAACATGTTTGTGGGGTTCTTCTTTACAATAATGGCAATTTCAACTTTGACATTAAGACAGAATGGTGTTGATACAAATTCAGTTTGTTTACCTAACGACTATTGGAAGTGAAACAAGAGACCGGCAATAGTGGTATCTACACTTCACAAAAGCTGCTAACTATAACCCTGACAAACTATTAAACCATAAAATTTGATATTCCAGTCCAAGCAGAAGCAATTGGATGAATCATTCAACCGAACACCCCTTAATTCATATAAAAGTTATAGGTTGAGGAAATTATTGATAATTGAATGTTTCTAAGGCAACGAATCTCCTAGACAACACAGCTTTAACGACGTTATTGCAACAAAATCAACTGTTTACTGTTTATATTTACGTCTACCTATGATTATAAGATCAAACTGGTCTGTCTGTCTGTCTCTTCTCTTCCATGAGAAGTGAATTAATGAACAAGATTTAATGAAACAATAAACGAGAAAGAACAGTACACTTAATCTCACTGGCAAATTTTCAAAATGCCTGAATCTTCAATTAGTCAAAAGCATTATCAAACGTTATTACTAAGCTGCAAACTTGCTCATTCAAAGTGTTATTATAAATTTCACCCAACATGTTTGGCTCGATGCTGCAGTCACTTAAAGTCGTCCTGAATAAAAATCACAAGGAGGCTGTCTTAATGACTGTTATTTATTGCATTTACCTAAAGAGAGCAGGTTATTTATTGTAAGCTAGTATCATCTCTTGCCTCTTGGTTGAAACATAGCTTTATTTTTTTTTCTAACTTCACCGATTTGGGTAAGTTATCGCCCAGGGAGAACAGTCTCAGCTTGTTGGAACATGTATCTTTTTCCAGCTTTCCATGTTATGCCTGTATAGATTTAATTGCAGGTAGCAAATAGAGTTCACGGTAAAAATAAATAAATAAATAAAAGTGCCTTGCTTTGGGAATAAAGATGTTAATATACACTGATGTACGAAAAAATCGTAAATTAAACCTCTTCAAGTTAGATGTTTTTGTAATTGAGTTGTAATGATATTGATTCACTTACTGTTTGAATTCAAGTATGTCTTAAATTTCCATGAAAGAGATTGTTAGAAATTTGTAGAAATTTAGGAGATGTCAAGAGAGTATGAACAGGAAAAGAAGGGGGTGAGTGAGAGTCGAGACAACAGAATAGTGTAGAATTTTTTTGTGCGACTGCAAGTGGCAATGCATCTTTGTACATTACTTCATGCAGCCCATCACTCCTTGGCCCTTTTAACGTTAAGATGAGAGAGAAAAAAGGAACCGGCTAGCGGACTTTGCAATGCAATGCAATTATATTCTCCTTTGCCTCTGTTACTCTCTCTCTCTCTCTCTCCAATAATTTTATTTTATTTTTCTTTATCATCAAATCTTTAAAAGAGAAATGGTCTGGTTTGAGCTTGAGCTAAATCTTAAACCATAATTAACCAAACAGTTAGAATGAGCCTCTTTGCACTCTCTCAAGCTCCTGTCTTTAGTACTAGTAATAACCCAATGCTTCATTTCTTGAGTCTAGAGTTTTTCTAGGGCGGGTGTGTTTTTCTATATGGATTTTGGGGTAGTGGGTTTGGAAGGGTTTGAGGGTTCAGAAACTACTACTACCACTGGTTTTACTTCTCTTGCTTCAGATCCTGAGACAAAGCAGAAGTGGTACGGATCTGGGTTCCTCAAGCAAGAGAGATCTGGCAATAATGAAGATGACTGGAGGAGTTCAAAGCTGGCCAAAATTGATGATTTTTCAGCCTCCAAGGCAATGCTGCTCCAGCGGAGAAACACTTTATTGAGATCTAATACCTCTATCTTCTCTGACGGACAACAACAGCAACAAATGCTGAGCTTTTCTGCTCCCAAATCAGAAGCTCTTTCAGTGGATAGGAGCTCCCAAAATGTGACATTCCCTTACTTTCACCTCACATCACCTGCTTATACTAGAAATACAGGTATATATATATATTATATGGAGGCAATGTTAAAGGTTCTAACATTGTTACCTATTCACCATCATCTAAGGAAATCATGAAAGAAGTAAAATGGCTGTGGCCTGTTGGTTAATGCATGCTTGTGAGTTGTAGCATAGATGCCACATGTTTTGTTATTGGTTCTCTGGTTTGATTCCATGATTCTGGTGAAGGGTCTTTTCATGGAAATCTATGAGTGGTCTTTGTTTTAAGTCTTGTCAATGAAAAATCATCTTCCTGTTTTAGGAGAGAAATCTTTTTGGTAATAAACGAAACAGTGATCGTGGGGAACAAAAGAAGAAAAATATGCACAGGAAGAAAGAATAGTAGTGAAGAGTGAGAGCACCGAAAGTTCCAACCTTTGATTGTTTTTGGGTATCCTTGTATTTTTTTCTTTTGTTACCTCTACCTTTTCCCCATCTTCCTTTTATGTTCTGTTTTCTTGTTCTATCAAAGACAACAAATCCATGACTCTTATAGTCTCCTCAAATGCTGCAGACAAGTTATGATATCTGGGTTATCTGCCACCTCTTTCTATTCCCCCCTTTCCCCTTTTACTCTAGAGTAAAAACTACGAACCTTTTTATTTCTACTATACTGCTTTGAAAGCCTTAAAATTTTGGCTTTTCTGCTTTCATATTTATTTGTTTCTTTCAATCTTTTTTCTTGAACTTCATTTGTTTTTCTTGGTTTTATGTTTCAGCATACAACAGTGGAGGACTTAATGATGCAAACGTGCATGGGTTGTTAGCAGGAGCTAGAGGACCATTCACTCCATCTCAATGGATGGAGCTGGAACACCAGGCTTTGATCTACCAATACATAACTGCAAATGTTCCTATACCATCTAATCTTCTCATTCCTATAAGAAAAACCCTTGATTCTGCAGATTTCCCAAGCTTTTCTGGTGGAATCCTTAGACCCAATACATGTAAGTTCCTTTTGTCTCTTCTTAGAGAAACAAGAAAAGCAAACTTTTTCCTCTAAAATGTCCATATAATTTCCATGGTTGATGCAAAAGTTGAAGCAAAAGAATTCTCTCACTCAGTGTGTGCGTGTATAAGATTTGGGAATGGCAAAGGGGGGCGGGGGACACAAATTAGTGCTGGCACTTACTTTCATTCTTCTGCTGAGTACTGATACTGAGACTAATTTTCCTCTCTAATCTTATTGGCCAAGAAGTACATTCTGGGTTTTCTTTTATCTATTTATATTTCTTTCCACTTTGAAACCTGAATGCAAAAAACACTGTTGAGCTAAGTAAAACCAATGCACTAAACGCCCGTTACTTGACTGGGGTTCATAATCTGTTTCAATCAAAAGCATCACTGTCAGGGCACTTAAAATTTCAACTATAGCACGTTGCCACATTTGCTTTGGTCCCCATAAGCGACAAGCCAACTTCTCTCTACTTTTTAAAGTAAAACAATGAGTATTTATCTAGGAAAAAATCCAAATAATAAAGCAGGAAATTAAAATTTTGAACCGAACACAGATTAGCTAGCTGAAAAGGACATCAGCATTCATGCTTAGGCCGGCATCTTTCACTTAAAACTTGGTGCATTTCGTTTTTTAAGTTAGAATTTGGAATTTGTTGGTAGTTAAGTTTCTTTTTTTCTTTGTTAGTCTGTTCTACTGACATGGGTCACTTTTTTGTTTTGACGGTGTTACAACAGTGGGATGGGGAGCTTTTCATCTTGGGTTCTCAAACAACTCTGATCCAGAGCCAGGACGGTGTCGTAGAACAGATGGAAAGAAATGGCGGTGCTCAAGAGATGCGGTTGCCGACCAGAAGTATTGTGAGCGGCACATGAACAGGGGCCGCCATCGTTCAAGAAAGCCTGTGGAAGGTCAATCTGGCCATTCCGCTGCAGCCATCACCGCCACTACCACCAAGCTGATGCCAACTGTCTCATCCTCTTCAGCATCAGTGGTAGGGCCAGTAGGTGGCTGCGGCGAGTCCAACAGCCTTGCCATTGCACAGCAGCAGTTCAAGAATTTGCAGCCTGGTGGTGCATCGAATCTTTCTGCGGCAGCTCCACTGAACAGGTGATAGAATTAACCCCCCCCCCCCCCCCAAAGCGTTCATTCCTTGTCTGCAAGCTGTAGTTGATAACATTTATTTTGACATCGTAGGTTGCTGCCATCTGCACAATTGTTACTTTTATTTTGCTTTGATTTAGAAAGAATAATAATTGCAGGATCTACTTATTATCTGCATTCCTGAGAATCCTGACAGTGACTGGTCTTACTAGTTATTCCTTTTAAAAGATTGTTTAATGCATGTTAAAGTTGTTTATAGAAGTTTAAGTTTAGCTGTTACATAATTTTACTTTCATATTTTGGCTAAGTCATTGATGGATTCTAATTCTATTGATATCATATTTTGCAGGTCGCTTCTGAACAAAGACACTGTGGGTGAAAGAATACATGATACTGCACCAGGACTCTCCATGATATCCCCCAATGTTGACCTGAAATCTAAGGAAAATCCTTTTTTGATCCTAAAAAATGAGTTTGGAGTTGTTTCTTCTGACTCACTCCTTAACCCTTCCCACAAAAGCTCTTCCTTGATTAAGTGCAGAAATTTTGGTTCTTCTCAAGATCTTTCTAGTCAAGAAACTGAATCCCAGCAGTCCCTTCTCCAGTTCATGGATGACTGGCCTAAAAGCCAGTCTGATCGCTCAGCCATTTCCTGGCCTGAAGTTGATGTTCAATCAGACAGGACTCAACTTTCCATATCAATACCCATGGCTGCCTCAGATTTCATGTCCTCCACTTCCTCTCCCAACAATGAAAAAGTAACTTTGTCACCTCTCAGATTATCACGTGAATTTGATCCTATACACATGGGATTGGGAGTGGGCAATGTTATTAATGAACCAAACCAGAGGCAAGCAAATTGGATTCCTATTTCTTGGGAGACTTCCATGGGTGGTCCTCTTGGTGAGGTATTGCACAGTACAAACAGCAGCACCGCAGACTACAAGAAATCATCAGCACTTAACCTTATGACAGAGGGCTGGGATAACAGTCCTCGGTTAGGATCATCTCCTACTGGGGTCTTACAAAAGACTACCTTTGGTTCTCTTTCGAATAGCAGTGCAGGAAGCAGTCCAAGAGCAGAGAATAACAAGACTCATGAAGGTGCTAGCCTTTGCAATGACCTCCTCGGTTCAACCCTTATTCATTCTTCCTCTTTGCCTGCTTTGTAACCACTTTACCTACCCGACAAGTCACCAGGATGTGGAAGAAGAAAAAGAAGAAATAGAAGCCAGAATTTTATGTCTGCCAAACATGGAACAATTAGTTATGAAAGCTTAAATTGTTATGTTGATCTCTTTAATTTTTGTAATTTGTACTTTTTAAGCCATGGTTTGTTCCTAAAATTTAGAGATGAAACTAATCTTATATCAAGTCAAATGCACTTGTAAAATCTCTGTGAAGAACATTAAAAATCTTCTTATCTAAGTAATTAATCACTAGAACTAATTAAAGAACATCTAATTTCTCTGAAGAACATATAAAATCAAAATCAAACAATTAAAAAATGTAGAGGTGTGCGTAACCGTCACCAGTGGCATTACTCGTCTGGTTACCATCACAAAAGCACAGAAAGTAAAATGCTTTGTGCAGATCATACAGCCAACTCCTATATGCCTTTTGAAATCACTGCTAAAATTTACGATCAAACATTTGTAAACTGATCACTTTATATGTGGGTCTGAGTCTGACAGTCTCATAAAAAAATCTCTTTTTTTCTCTTCCACTGACTTTGGCCATCTAATTCTCATGATCCTAATCATAAAAATTCAATTGACTGGAATATTTCAATGATTTGACATAAGTACTGAACTTGATCGTAAGAATTAGATGGCGAAAGAAATTAATGATTACCCATATTTAGCCAGAATTGAAAAGTCTCACCACACAATATGAGGCTGTACATGAACTGAAAAGGACATCCCACCAATTCCCATTCCAACTATTAACAATCAAATTCCAGACTTGTTGAGGGTGCGTCTTATTGGATGGATGAGAAAAAAATGTGACTGAGAAATAGGACAGACAGATGAGATGGTAGTAACTCATTCTATATCCAAACATAAAACAAATGGAGAGTAGAATATGGGTGTAAATGCTTTGGCAGAATGCATTCAGTTTGAGGAATTTTGCTTATTATCGTACATCCCAACCAACCCTTAACAATTTTTTTGCAGTTTAAATATCGAAAGTGTTGAAATTTGAATCTAATTTATTAATTATTATGGTAATTATAAGAATTAATTAAATTAAAATTAAAATTTATCTTAAATATTTTTAATACTTGCAGAAATCATATAAACGAGTATAAATGTTAATTACAACTACAGAATTTTAGTAATGGTACTATAGTTTTATTAAAGGAATTGAATAAAGAGTAAGCGGAGAACCTGTTCATGTGACGGGCGCCCGTTAAAACCTGCTGAATTAGCCGTGAAAACCTTCCTTGATTTAGCCTTTTAATAGACTAATTATTAGGGAAGAATCAAAGTTTGTTAGGAAATCTTTATCCTAATCCTGATTTCAGTTCGGCCTTTATCTAATAATGCACCCTAAAAATAAATAAAAAAATCCTAAAAGCAAAAGCAATCCGTTTCCGCTGGGCCTCTGTGAAATAGTGGATTTTGTCTTCACATCCATTCTCCATGGATTTAAGTATTTTGGGCTCATCTTTTTGAGTTATATATTATTTATTATTATTTTACTGCCCACTCTGATCCTTTTTTGATTTATTAACACACAGAAAATTGAAGATAAAAAAGAGATAAATCTTGTGAAAAGTTGATAGAATAATTAATGAATAGATGAATCTTCAACTTGATAGGGCAGCAAACAATTCTTTTTAACAGGTCTTAACTTTTGTTCATTATTTTTTCATGTGATAATAAATTTATGAAATAATATAGAAATGACTATTGATTAATTGTGCTGTAATAGCTGCGGGTAAAGTGTTATAAATATATTAATAAATAATATACAGATGCCTAAAAATGATAATAATAATAATAAACAGGAGCCAAACCCTCGTTTAACAAAGCCAGAAAACGCTTTAGAACGGTCTATCCATCTTTCTCAGCTATCAAAACCAAATTTTTGGTTCATTTCAAAAGGTAAGCGATCTGAAGGTCCTTCGGCGTTCAGGTTGCAACAGGCTTATCATTCTTGCCATTGGCGACCGCCAACTATCAGCATGGAGGTTAATTCCATTTTCTTATTAAGAAATAAACACCAAATCCAAGGTGCTCGTGTCGTGTTTCCCCTTTCATAGTCAAAATCATCTTTAGTTACACATTTGTATATGTATATGCATATTAGAACTACTTTTAATCAGACTTAATTACAACTTAAAAGTTAAAATTACTCTTCAGAAGAGCAGAGGCAATTTTCATTTCCAATTAGATCCTGGCTTATGAAGGACATTTAATCTCTTGTGAGAGACATGATGATGATGATGATGATATTCACATGGAAAGAGGGAAAATGACCCAAAAAATTGCTGAAGTGAAAAGACACCATACTAAAGACATGAAAAACAGTGTAAACATGACGATTCAGAAGGGAAGATGGATGACTACAAGATCTAGAAAAGGTACAAAGGAAGAACAAATCCTAAATCCTCAACAATTGCAATCAGATTCGTATCAATGAGAACGCATATGCACAACAAATAGCTCAATACAAAAATTAGTCAAATGATATCCCAAAAATAAGAAAAATATAAATGCAAAATGCTATAAACTTTTGAGGAGCAATGAAATAAAAATGTCAATCCAATATCGCTAACTCATATATCCACCAGAAGGCAAAGAATATAATTCAATCAAAGGTCCATCTTTCACTCAGGGATAAATTACCTTGTCATCACAATCAACTTCAGAATACAAGGACCAAAAGGTCTACAAAGTCAAAGAGCATATGTGATTGAAAGTCTAAACTGAGAAAAGACAAAAATTACCAAATTTAGAACAATTTTAATGACTACGCATGTAAAACTTTTTTCCATGAAAGAACAAACTCACAAAGCAGACTCTGCTAAGAGGACTTAGACTTCAACTTCTTTGTGCGATTGACTAGTGGATACATGCTCTTTCTTACTCTCCTAGCCTTCTTCACAGATTTAGCTTTCTTTACCTTCTTTGCCATAGGAGGCATTTCCCTTATAGGACCAGGAGGTATCCCTTTCTTAAGTGCACTTCCTCTAGGAGTAACAGAGGGTGGTAATCTCAAGCTTAGTGGAGGTAAAGGGCTGTGGGGCTTCCAAACCAAATTGTTTTTAATTGAAAATCTTACCCTCTTTGTGCTATTCTCACAAGTTTTTGCAGTTCCACCACCTTCACCATCCTCTTGAGTGGTTTGCTCCCCATTCTGAGATTTTTTGCCATCCATACTCTTTGCTCTCTTTCTCTTCTTGGAGACAGCACCATTAACTTTAGGCAAATCACAGGCACTTGCAACATCATTATTCAAGCCCACTTCTTCGGCAACCTTCTCAAACTGGAGCTGAAGGTTTGAAATCACTGATTCAGTAAATGTTATCGAATCCCCATCACCATTCTGCTTAATATTAGAACTGGCACTTTCTGCAGGTACCATAAAATCATTCTCCTGATCTGCAGGGCTACATTCAGCATTCTTGCTTTTCTTAGTCTTTTTGCCACTGTCCCCAGTGGCCTTTTTCGCCTTCTTGCTCTTCTTTGACACCTTATTGGCAGGAACATTAGCATTAACTTCAACCGGCTCTGAAGCACCATTAGAACCATCCACTTCCATCTCACTAGCAATAGGTATCAATTCAGGCACCTCATCTTCTTCATCCCCTTCATTACCCTCAGGAATAGAAATATCAATACCCAATGACATCAAATCCTTCTCCAACTTCAAGAATTCCTCATGTAATCCTAACACAATCTTTCTATTACCCTGACAGCAATCCACTGAAGAACCCAATTCATAAAACTTTGTAGAGAATCCCATCACCAAACTAATCGTCCCCATCACAACCAAATCATCGCCTTCATCAACCTCATTAACGGACCTCTTAAGTTCCAACAAGATCCTTCCCATTTTAACAAACACATCGAACACATTGCTTCTAATCTTTCCAACCAAAACCTTATCACTCACTTTCCCCATAATTCCAACAAATGGTTCCAACAAAACCTCAAGAACCTCCCTTTTTACCGGAAGAAAGGGCCTCAGTTCCTCGAGAAAAACCGAAGCAATATGATAATTAACGCCATTCCCTCGAAACTTATCATCTGCTAAAAAAGTTCCATCAACTAAAACCCTAATCGAACGACGCGTAAAATCTAAATCCCACGACCATCTCTTCAACATAACGAAAAAGCAATTCAAAAACCTACGAATTAAGAGGTAAAACTTATCTAACCTTAGCTTATCAATTCCAGTCCACTCTCGACGCATCGTAAGAAGAAAAACAGAGAAATAATGGAGAGAAAGACCTTGTTCGAGCTTCGGGAGAACCGAGGAAAGCTTTTCGATGAGGTCCGACTGAGCCGGTAGCTTGTCGGCGTGCCAAACGCAGTAGAAGAGACCTTTCCAGAGTCTCTTCATCTCTTCATCGGAGACATCCGTCTGAGAAGGAAGCCAAGTGTCGAGGAGAGACCGTACGGCTTTGTCTCGGGTCGACTTGTCGCAAGCCGCTAGTTGCTTTATCAGGCTTGGGCCCTCTCCGGCTCCAGATCCGGTCATTTTGAGCCGGTTTAAAAGGAGTTAGAAGAAATTGAAAATAACTGGATTTAGAGAGACAAGATTTTGTTTGAAATTATTGACAGAGAAAATCGTCGGAATCGGAGGCTTCTGTCTATTTTGCTGCTAAAGAAAAGTGAGCTAAAAAAACCCTAAGGGTAGTTTTGGAAATTAAAACCTACACGCCAAACGGCTAAACGGAAAAAATTAAAAAAAACAAAAAAAAGAAAAAGATGAAAGACGGCTAAGGATTTACGTTCATTATATTTTTTAAATTGTTATTTTAATTTTTTAATATAAATATTAATAAATAATATTTAATTTATAAATAAAAATTATTTTCATAAATATAAAATATATAATAAAAGTGACGCTATTGGTATTTTCAGAAAAAAATATAATGATTTTTATTTTTATTTTTATTTCATTATTGATAAATATTCTTTAATTTAAATGGAATATTTTATTTTCATTAATAAGTGATTAAAATTACATAAAAATATATTAAAATGATAAAATTGTATAAAAAAATAAAATGAAAAATATAAAATTTCAATCTAACACAATAATTTTTTTATCAAAGTATAAATATTGGATAGTAAAAAAAATTTTATTTGTGGATTATCAATCTAATCTAGGCAGGCCTAAAAAAGAGTTAGCTCACATCCTTTGCAATGCCTAAACACTGCTCTTTCTTAAGCCACTGGCCCATTGTTTTCAAGTCAACAAAAATGGGCTAAAGTCCAAATAAAAACTCCCATTCAAATACAGTTTTTTTTTTTTAAGGTGGCTAATTATTATTTATGTTTTGTTTTAAACTTGATTTGTTTGTATATTTTCAGATCAAAAGAATATTCAATTGGTCTCTAAGTCTACAATCTTGATAGTTTTCCGAATAATTTTATTTTTTTGTCATGTGGCTGCTGTTTTATGATTTTATATTTTTTTACATCAAATTTAGGGATGGCAATTAACTCCGTCCCTGACGGGTTCCGATCCGACCAAACTTTATGGGGTCGAGTTATTTTTTTTTTGAATTTCGGTTTTCAGGTCGGGTCGGGTATAGTTAGTGAATAATCGGAGTCGGGTTCGAGTATTCCTAAAATCCGACCCGACCCGATTCGACATTATATAAAAAATTATTTTTTAATTAATTAATTAATTATTTATATATATATATATTTATATAATGATATTTTTAAATATTTATATTTTAAAAAAATATTTTATATTTTTAAAAAATAATATTTTATTAATTTTGAGTCGAATCAGATCGAGTACGGTTTACATAGTATCAGATCGAGTTCGGATATGCTGAAGCATAAAATCGGATCGAGTTCGAGACGAACAAAATCCGCCTCAAACCCGATCCGATGCCATCTCTAACCAAATTACACATAAGCTCTTAACCTAGTATTTATTAACATTGCTTTTGGTATTTCTCAACAAGCAAAGAAGATCTTATAATTGGAAATTTTATTTTGGGGTATTAGTCGTACATAAATATGTTGATGACAACATGTTAGGTAGGTCTACCCATAAGAGTGATGGGATGGTGACATGAAAATTGAAAAACAAGGTACAATAATTTTGAGGAAACAAAAGGTCAAATGTAATTTTTTATCCAAACTAATATGGTAACATCTAATTTAATTGAGCTTAAAGTGCTTTAATGAATAGAAAGCTAATGGCAAGACCAAACACAATATTTTCTTATTTTGAAATTTAAAGCCAAACCCATTTATAAAATAATTTTCAAAAGGCTAAAATTTACATGTATAGTTTGGTTTTTTTTTTATTTTTTATCAAGGAGTCGTAATTTGGAGATAATAAAAAAATTACATATATTGTAATTTAAATCTTAAATTTATTAAATATTATAACTTAAAATGATTATATAAATAAATTAAATTACGTTTTATGTTTTTATGATAATTTAAATGCGAAGTTGATTTACACATGGAACAACATATAATATTTTGATTACAGCAGTAGATATTTATTGACCAGCTCTTTTTTTTTTTTTTGGAGATATATTGACCAGCTAAATTGATCAGTGACAAAACAAAGGAAATAAGAAATCATTTGTGCTCTATTCAAGCACATTTCTGCCATATGTATTACCGACTTTGAAAGCAAAAACGACAGGGAGGCAGAGGGAGATGGGTGCTAAGATTGCCAAATTTAGTTTTTGTCCTTTGTCAAACTCGCAGGGAAATGAATGCCAAAAACCCTTTTTTTTTTTTTTTTTTACTAACAAGGCCTATCCTTCGTCAAGGTATGGAACAAAGGCTAAACAGGTAGGCATTTAGCAACTTTCATGGAGGCCAATGCAGAAATCTTAATTAAGATCGTTCTGTTGGTTTCTATGTACCGCAACTTAATCTTTATACTAAGATTGGTTCAGCCATAAATGGCAGCGTTGGAGGGAATGTTACTGTCAGAGGGATGTTGGTTACCCCAGCAATTTTCATGTACAGCCAGGATTTCCTTGAACCAATTGTCTTAGTTTTCAGGTCAATCCCGGCCTCTTGTATACGTGCATGAGGGTGGCATGAACTCGCTTGAGTTGGCTATTCATAGTTTGTTAGATTAGCCTTCATATAACTCATTAGCAGCTTTTCTACGTTTCTTTCTTGATGTAAACCTGTAAGCCGCTACGCTTCTTTTCGGTGACATAAAAATTTGTCTAATCTGCTTAATTCGTTTAAAAGCTAACACCCTTTCTAAGGAACATCAGCAGTTGAAAGGCTAAAGCACAGGACCAGCAGTCCTTTAAAGGAGTAGTAGTACCATACTTGGTGTCCAGACTAACCCCAACATCACAAGAAAATGAGTCACAACAAGGTTTGCTCCCAAGTGAATGTACCATTTTCATGGGAGCTCAAACCTGGGGTCTCAAAGGTGATACGTGAAGAGGGCAGCATTAATATAAGACATGTCACAGTAAATTTACCCCCTCCTCCTTGCCTGTCAAAGAGTGCTCGGTTTTCTGTCGATGATTTGCAGGGTGTTCTTTCTCCATGCCAGCTTCAGCCTCTGCCGAGAAGTTCAACAAAGAAGGGTAATTTCAACAAGCAGGATGATCCTTTTGTATTAGCTTATAGGAAATGCACAGAGTACTCTATGAATGGTAAGTTGGGAACTAATGATAAAAAAGATGTCTCCAGGACTAGGACTAGGAAGAACATGTTCACTCTCTCATGCAGGCACTCATGCACTGTTAGCAGTGATAATGTGGTAAGAGTGTGTCAGTGCTTTAAGGAAAAGGCGAAGGAAGAACAGAAGGAAAAAGACAGGGGTGAGGCAAAATTGACCGGACAAAGCGATGTCAAATGCAAACAGGAAAAGTTATTAGTCAGGTTTGTATGTCTATGAATTATAAGGCCCATGTTTGACAAATGATCAAATGTATGCAATTTGTATAATTCTGGGCGCATTGGTATCTTGAAATATGGATCTATAATAATCAAATTGCCAGTTGAACTGTTGTCAGAATTGTACTAGTTCAACTGATGTGTTGAAGACATTCTACCATTGAAAGTGTTGAAACTTCAAACAAGAAGCTAAGAGTATCAAAGATTAACAAAAACTCTTCTTTTCTTTTTTTTTTTCCTTTTCTGCACTAATTTTCAACTTTCAAAATCTGTCTATAGTCTTTGAGACTGAGCCATAATTGCGCAAAAAGGGGGCAAGGAATGTGGATGAATCAGTGACCAAAGTTCTGTACATAAACACAGCCAATCTTTCTGAGTTTGTCACTTTCTCTTTTCTATTTTTTTTTTCAGCTTCCAAACTTTTCTGTGATGGAGACCCATAAGACTTCGTCTTTTAGCCGCAACCTCTCCTGGCTTTTCCTTGCAAGTTCTGTTTAAATTGCTAATTCTCACCATCTTTTATTCACGTTTAATGTGCTATGATGCTAGGAAGCTATGTAATCATACATTCATAAATCGCCTTCTACAAGAAAGCCCTTTGCTATAAAAAACCTAACCAAATAATTTCCTACCCGAAAATAACATTTAGAAGAAAAATGAATAAAAGCAAGGTTAACTCCCAAGGGAAGGTGCCTTTCTCATGGGAAAACCAGCCAGGGGTTTGCAAGGAAACAAGCCAAGAAGGCTGCAAACAAGATTACTTTCTGCAAACGCTACCGCCACCTCCATGTCTACCTGAAAGTGCTCAGATATCGATCCATGACATCAAAATTCCTCCTCCTCCTTGTGCTTTTCACCCTCCTTCCAGAACTTCTTCAAGACGAGGACTTAAGAAATCCGATGACCCCTTTTTGGCAGCTTACAAGGAGTGCACCAAGAGCACTACCAAATATAAGTTGGCTAAAAAGGATGGCGGGTGGGGTTTGAAGAAGGGTATGTTCAATTTCTCTTGCAAACAATCCTGCAGTGTTAGGAATGACAGTTTAGTTAAGATTTCTCAGCTTCCTCTGGAGAGAAACAGGTCAGGTACAGAGATGCGAGAAAAAAATGGGAATTGTTTGTGAACATTGATAGGTTCAACATCCTGTATTTGTTTCTTGGAATTTTGTTGTTTTTCTCTTCATTATTGCATCGATGCTTGAAAAGTTTGGCTTACAGAGATGATTCAATTTCTACTCGCATCCGCTAAATGAAGTTTGGGTTCTTTCGCTGGAACAAAATATCAGATTCAAGGTTGATCAAAATTAAAAAAAAAAAAAAAGTTGACGTACAAGATAGGGTTTAAGATTCAATGATTGAGAGCCACCGGATATTATATAATTGGATAAAAAAAGACAAAAAAAATTAACCTGAAGCCGATTCCAGTCCTCTGAAACCAATTTCAGTACCATTGAATTACAGCGTATTGGTGATTTTTGGTTACCATCGAGCCTTTAGGTTAATAACCAAAGAGATATAGCCATATAGGGCCGAACTTATAAATTATAATCACCAATGAGCTGTAGCTCGAATGCCAATAGTAGTCAAAAGACAAAAAAAAAAAAAAAACATTTTTCGCATAAAAAAACCTGTTATATAATTGGATAAAACAAAAAGAATTTTTGCCAAATAAAAAGTGTATATATGAAAACTTTTATTTTCTTTAGTTTCTAGCCATGCTTCATATATCATGCTCTAATTAAAACCTTGTAATTTAATTAGAAATTTTAATTCAAATATATATTTTCCCAATTGCTTTAGACAATAATATTATTTACATTATATTTATTAATAATGAGATTGAAATAGCCAAATAAGTAAATTGATGATAATTATTTTGTTGTCTATGTAATAATTTTTTCATTGAACAAAACCAACAATTATTTACCTTTATTTTTTTATTAATCCATGATAATTGATAAGTCTGATTAAAAGTTAAAAGTTGGAATTTGAGACCCGTGGGTGGGGTTTATTCAGGACCCGACCCGGAAAATCCTAAGTAAGCTGAACCCGTCAAGGATATAAGTGGCAAAAGATTAAGAAAGCGTTTCTGATTTATATGCAAATTTTCCCCATAAAATATTTTTCATTATTTCCACCTGTTCCTCTCTAAAACCCTAGCACCTGAAATTTGGATACTGAGATCCAAGCTCTCCCTCGCAATTGAAACTCTTTCTTTTTCATTTGATATCTGTAAGTATGCAAAATTCAACTTTAACTTCTTTATTTTAGTAATTTTTATACGATTGATTTGGAGTAAATTTGATTCATGATAATTTCTGATACGAATAATTTAGCCATTTAAATTACTTAGATTGGAACCTTTGATGCAGTTTCTATCTTTTTTTTTTTTTTTAATAATCGTTCTTGTTGACAGCTATTTGAGGTAAAACTTCGCATATGTGCTGGAATGGCCAACAATTCTCAACCTTCTAGTGCCCAGGTAGAGCATGCTTATTAGGTTAAATTTTCTTGGTTTTATTTCTATAATCTAAATTCTTATCTAAGATTCTGTTGTTTTTTGGGGTTAAATCTTAGTTGCTTTTGCCATGTTTTCTCGAAATTTTATAAAATTTATAAACATTGTCTAAGGCTTTTCTTCGTCTTCTTGGAAATAGTTTGAAACAACTTGAATGTGGACATTACAAGTTATGACTTTGAGAAGATTCTCTGGGTGGCATTATTGTTCTTATATCGATGAGAAATCGCATATTGTTTTTGGCAAAAGTCCATACATAAGTAATCTTTTTATTATAGTTTTTGGATGAAGGTCTAAGATGACTAAACTTTTTTGCTATCCTCTCTTTCTCCCAGCCTCATTGGCCTCCTGCAGTTGGATCCTTGGGTCCTCAAAGTTATGGCTCTTCCTTATCTTCACAGGTAATTCCCTTTTTTTTTTTTTGCATGTTTGCTGACCTTTTTCATACTCTGAAAGAAATTTATTAAATGCATTACGTGTGAAATTTCCATCATAGTTTCGACCAGTGGTTCCAACACAGCAAGGACAACACTTTGTTCCAGCTGCTTCCCAACAATTTTGGCCTGTTGGGCAGGTTGCCTCTTCAAATGTTGGGATGCCAGCTGCTCAAAATCAGCAGATGCAGTTTTCTCAGCCAATGCAGCAGTTTCCTCCCTGGCCAAATCAACCAGGTCTTCCTACACCTTCAGCACAGCCTATACAAGTACCATATGGCCAAACAAACAGGCCTCTTACATCTGAATCACCACAGCCACATCAAACTGCTCCTACTTTGAATAGTCATATGCCAGGCTTAGGGGTCCCTGGAATGCCCCCCTCTTCATCATATAGTGTAAGGCCGGATGCCTATGTTTCTATTTTCCCTTTGTAGTCTTGCACCTTCTCTGATGTTTTTACATTTTTCCAGTTTGCGCCATCTTCTTTTGGCCTGCCACAGAACAATGTCAGCACATCATCCCAGTTTCACCCTCTATCTCAAGTGCATGCACCTGTTGCCCCAGTTGCTGGACAACCTTGGTTGTCAACTGGAAATCAGAGTATTTCACTTGCTACACCAATACAGCAGACTGGCCAACAACCTCTACTTATTTCTTCTGCTGATAGAGTAAGCATTCCTCCCTAGGACATAAAACACAATGTATATTAAACAGGAATTTAACCAGGGTATGCCTTATGTAATTTTTGGTGTTCGATTCAAATGTTATATACTCAATATTTATTTGTTGCTGTGCTGGTTGGAAACATTTTAGATAAGAAATTGAATTTTGCAGAGAACACATGCCTAAAAAGTGCAAATTGTTATCAAAGTTGACCAGTCTTTAGCGAAAGACAGAGAGAGGGGAATGAAAAACAAAATAAGGACATAAATAACCAAAGAAACACTGTAAAAGGGAAAAAGAAGAGAGCTTAAACCTTCTTAACTTGTCCTATCTTTATCTTTTTCCTCTTTCTTGATCATTAGATAACAAATGCTTCTGTTGGTTTTTCTTTGTTCTTCTTTAACCGTTTTTATGATATAGTGGCCTTGAGTGAACTTTTTCTTCAAAAAGTACATATAAATTTTTATGTATTTCTATGAGCTTTACTTCCTTCAAGCATAGTAGCTGGAACTCTGCATAAATTTTTTATCATGAAAAGGTTTTGTTTTTACAAAATCAATTTCACATGCTCTGCAAACTATCAGTTGATTTAAGGCTTTCTAGACTGAGTTTTTGTTTAGTCTCAATTTCTGTGCGTTGCATTTGAAAAAGAAATTGTACGTTACACCATCTCAAATTGTTTCTTTTCCTGATCCAAAATTAACATTCCTTCTCTGTTATGATTTCAACATTAAAACTTCTGTCCTCAGTGAAAGGAGCTACCAGCACTTCAAACAATGACTATATATATATATATATATATATATATTACTTTCCATCCCTATTTAGAATGCGAGTTATAATGTTAAGTAACTTAAGTTATTGTCATAACATTTTGGATATTATATATAATGCCAGAAATTAGTCATTGTGGGTAGCATCTTGGAAATTAGTTTCCACCATATTTTGTTTTCAGTGTCATGTTATCTTGCTGCTGTACCCATTTTACCACTCTGTGAAACCTTTTTGTTTTTTATTTTCCAATTTTGGTGTACCAGGCCGCCGATGTTCCTAGCCTTACTCTGCAATCATCCTCTGATTGGCAAGAGCATACATCTGCTGATGGAAGAAGGTAACTCTATATTGTAGCTCAACGTTGTAATTTTTGCTCACATCTTGCCATGTATTTGTAATTTAACTTCCGCTAGGACTGTTTAGGTATCTTCTTGTACTTTTATTATTATATATTGTCATTAATCAGTCCTTATATTTAGTTATTTAGACATCTAGACTTCATGGGGAAATTTGGTGTTCATTTGTTTCTAACTTTTCTTATATATCTGCAGATACTATTACAACAAAAAGACAAGACAATCTAGTTGGGAAAAGCCTCTGGAACTGATGACGTCAATAGAGGTGAGGCATATGATAATCTGGTTGCTGTTTCTGCAGTTAAATTTTGTGTTCTGTAATCTGTTAACTTTGAATTTGATGTGATATGCTATTTATACAAATTGTTCCTTTTAATGGATGCTGAAAACTGTAGCCGTTCTTAACTTGATCAAAATTGTTTTATGCGAAATCTCCTTTCTTTTGCATGTTTTTGCATTGGTTTGTAGATGTCATGGCAAGTTGGAGAAATTTAACGACTGCTCTAAATGGTCACTTTGAGGGCGGGCCTTCACTTTTCTCAAGGCAGGCAACATTTTGCTATTTACATCTTGTTTATCATGTGGGGATAAATATTGTTATTAGGAATGATTAGATACATACACATACTAAATCAGTGCCTACTATTAACCGTTCTCAACTTTTTTCATCATTTCCTACTCTGAAGTGAAGTTTTAGGATGGTGATAATATTGTCCCCCCTCCCCCCCTTAACACAGTTATTTAATCTGCTGTTACACATCTGTAGGCTATATATATTTCTCTTTTAGTTTTGTTGTCTCTTTGATAGTCCATGTGTTTTTCTAACCCTATATTGTATTTTAGATAAATGTGGTTTATACTTCGTACTGTAATAAATTTGTAGATTGATCTAAAGGGATTCGTTATGCTGTTCATTGTGTATTTATCTTCTTGCAAAACTTCTTTGTTGTTCATTCACTTCTGCTACTTCTGATTTTATGTTGATACTTTCTCCCTTTTTTCACATTTATGTTGTTATTGTTGCAAGCTTGTGTTTGCAATGGTTTGTACTGAGTTACACAGGTACATATTGGCTACTAATTTCAGAGGTATGAAATGCTGGGCCAATGGCTCTTGCTGTATTTATAATTTCTCTTTATTTTCATACTTGCTGCTATTGATTCTATAAATATTCCTTTGGGTTGGAAATTTGATGTAAATATATTTTTTTTCATATGCGCTCTAGAATTTCTTTTCTCCTTTTGCAGTTGCAAGGGAGGGAGTAATGGGCGTTGGCAGGAGGTTAAAGAACTGATGATTCCTAGAAAATATCTTTAGTTTCTTGCTTGGCCGATGGAAACATCTTTAAGATTTGTGTCAGGCAAAGGTGTTACTATCTGTAAACAAAAAGTATGATTTAAGTTTAGGTTCATCATTGCAGCTGAAGGAAAAGGGGTTTTATTTGTTGTTGAACTAGATTAGGTATGTATTACCTTGTATCCATTTTAGATGATGTTAAGGGAATGCAAGTTAAGAATTCAAGATGAATCCTAGCACATTCATGAGAAGAATTTGGAGGTTACCTGTGGGCTAAATTCTCACCCAGAGTTGAGATAACACTTCCTCCCCTTCTGAGTTTCGACTAGACTTAGATAATTTTGTTATCAGTACATGGTAAAGACTTTTGCCACAGCTTCTCTTACCTTCAGTGTTTGCACACTCGTACCTGGTCAAGTGAAGCTCTGCAGTATTGACTCTAGACAGCCATTATGCGAGCAAAAACTCTTGCCTGCCTATGGACCAACGTCTTGCGAATGGCTGAAATGTTTAATTGACCACTCCACCTTTTCAGGGTTTGGACTCTTTCAAGTGAAACCATTTTGTAGCATTAGTGTATCTTTTACCATGGTAGAATAGATTCTTTCACCCTATTGGTTGCATGTAAACCCATCCTCTCCCCTTCTGGGAATTTTGTATGGCTGAAACTGATATTGTGTCTCATTTTTGAAGCGGTCATGATATAACTTGTTTTTTTTTTTGTTTTATCTATTTGTTCCATCTTCTTATGTTTGGCTTCTTTGTTGGCAATTTCATTGCTGTCCTTACATTGACTGATATAATGCCACTCCCTTTAATCATGATATTTTGCTGAATTTTTTTTTTTCATTATTACTTTTACTTCTTTGCCTAATTATCGATTTTTCTGTAACAGAGAGCTGACGCTTCCACGGTTTGGAAGGAATTTACAACTCCGGAGGGAAGAAAGTATGTTTGAGCTTTGTTTTACCCATATATTCATCTACATTTTTTCCTCGTATTGTTTAATATGCTCTAGAATATCCACTTTTTTCTGTTAAAATTTTATTTTCGCGATTGATATGTGATCAAGAGATTGCTTTTGCAGGTATTATTACAACAAGGTTACAAAGCAGTCTAAGTGGACAATACCTGAGGAACTGAAGGTTTGTCCTTGTAATTTGTGATTACTGTTTCTTTACCTGGCATTTTACCTTTCTGACCTCATTTTTAAATGCTTAATTCCAGTTAGCTCGTGAGCAAGCTCAGGTAGCAGCTAGCCAAGGAACTCCATCGGATTCAAGAGTGGCTTCTCAAGCTCCAGTTGCTGATTCTGTTTCCATAGCTGAGACACCTACTGCATCTATTCCTGTGATCTCCAACACTTTGCAGGCTTCAAGCCCAGTTTCAGTTACGCCTGTTGCTGCTGTTGCTGATCCTTCCCCTACTGGATCAACAGTTGTTCCTGTTTCACAATCTGCTGCAACAAGTGCATCAGGGGTTCAACTCCCTGCGATGTCTGTGACTCCTTTACTTGCTGTTGCCTCCGGTGTTTCCACTAGTTCTGTTACTTCAGTCAATGCTAACAAAACAGTCATGTATGGACATCTTCTAGACTTCTACTGGTTTTTTATTGAAATTTTCAGTGATTCAATAGCAATGTTGAAATTAACTACTTCCTGCTCTATTCTTACTGCAGAAGGAGCTTCGAAAGTACAGCATCTCAAGACAATGTGCATTTTGCTGATGGAGCTTCTGCTCAGGACATGGAGGTAGGGCTCATATATTGTTTGTTGAAGGCTGTTTCTGTTCACATCTCACTTTCGGTTGACCATTTCCAAGAGAGGCAATAATCTCTTTAAGAGTTCTTTTCTGTTTAAGAAAAACTTCTAGTCACAATACTTACGTTGCTAGCTGGTCTATTTGGCAAAATGCAGATGCTCCTGCTCTCAACATATGTTGGCAGTGGGACATATATTTTATTTTTTTTAATTACTTTCTTTTTACTCGCAGGAAGCAAAAAAGGGGATGGCAACTGCTGGAAAAGTTAATGTGACTCCAGTGGAAGAGAAAGTTCCAGATGATGAGCCTTTTGTATATGCAAATAAGCTGGTAACATTCTAGAAACATGTCATTTCTTTATGTTGTCACTTGACCTTAAGTTTTGTTCTTTCTTTTCCCCTGAGAACTGGGAATTATGATGCCAATTCCTTCGTTTATGTATTATTTCTTCGTACTTATTTTTCCTTTTGTTCAGGAGGCAAAAAACACTTTCAAATCTCTCCTTGAATCTGCAAATGTGCTCTCTGATTGGACTTGGGAGCAGGTATCCCAGCTGTATCTTGTCCCTTCCTGCCAGCTTTGGTCTTTTGGTATATTTACGTTGACATTGAAATTTCTTCTAGGCAATGAGAGAAATAATTAATGACAAAAGGTATGGTGCTTTGAAGACACTTGGTGAGCGGAAGCAAGCCTTTAACGAGGTAAATGTTCACAATTGTGGCTTTGTGATAGGATTTTGTTATGTGTGTGATAAGATTGCTTTAAGTTTGAATTACTTCCCTCCCCCTCCAGTTGCTGCTTAGTTTATATTTATCTGCAATTAAATGTTTGAAGTCAAAGCAAACATTATTAGTTTATATTTATCTGCAAATAAATGTTTGAAGCCAAAGCAAACATTCTACATACTGTTCTGACATTATATTGATTAATAGTACTTGGGTCAAAGGAAAAAGCTAGAGGCTGAGGAAAGGCGCATGAGACAGAAGAAAGCTCGGGAAGAATTTACAAAGATGCTGGAAGTATGTTGCACTAAGCTCATGTTATCTTCTTTTCTTCTCTCTGTTTACATTTCTATTTGATCTAATGCTTTTGATTTCTTTCCAGGAGTCCACAGAACTCACATCATCCATGAGATGGAGGTTGAAATTTCTCTCTATATCATGGAAAAAATAGATTTGTTGTGGCCTCATCATTCTAAATGTGGAATTTATTAAATATTCTAACTAAAGCTATTGCATTTTCAGCAAAGCTCAAAGTTTGTTTGAAGATGATGAGCGGTTCAAGGCTGTTGAACAAGCCAGAGACCGGGAAGATCTTTTTGAAAACTATATAGTGGATCTTGAGAGGAAGGTAATAGTTTCTGATTTCTCGCTTATTTTGCAATTGTGCACTTTCACACCTAATTGAGTTTTGGTGTTTGACTGTTGTGACAAGATATAGAATGCCTAGGTGTTGTCTGTAGGAATAAAACCTACGAAATTCCACCCTGTTCCCCACCTTTGCATTTGTCCTAGATAGCCTGTTGTATTTCTTCAGCAAGATTAATATTCAAGGTTGGACGTTGTTTCATCCAGATTTTGCCTTGGGAATAATAGCTTTCATGCACAAGTTAATTGGTAATATTATAAATTCAGTAAGCACAGTTTGGCTAGAATTTTATCACTAAACTTATCACAATCATTGGTTTATCTCTCTGATTTTGAATTCATTGACTCTTGAAACGTTTGGCAACTTCTGTTTGTAACATATCTTGTCAATGATATCTTGCTACTCTCTGCCACAGATTTATGACTGTTATTTCCATAAAACATGATGGGTCAGACATTTAAAAATGATCCATGTGTGCAAATCTGTCTTTTCTGGTATGGATATATGTTTTACATGCTTTTATCAATTATGGATATATGTAGAAAATTTTTTGAGGGTGATGCATCAGGAAATGGTCAGAAATGTCATGTCTTATGCCAGCATTATAGTGCTCTCTGCTGTATTCATTGGAAACTACTCCAAGCAAAATATCATACACCACTTGAAATATGAAGACTTACATTTTGTTATTTAATGCAGGAAAGGAAAAATGCTGCAGAGGAAAAAAGGCGGAATATAGCAGAATACAGGAAATTTCTGGCATCCTGTGATTTTATTAAGGTACAACCTTTAGAAAAGAGGATTATAATTTGTCTCCTTTGTAAAGAATGCTAGCATGGTTTCTATTTCCTTAACTTTTTCTTTCAAGTTGCAGGCAAGCAGCCAGTGGCGGAAAGTTCAAGATCGCTTAGAGGATGATGAAAGATGCTCACGTCTTGAAAAAATTGACCGGTTGCTCATATTCCAGGACTACATTCATTACTTAGAGAAGGAAGAAGAGGAAAAAAAGAAGACGCAAAAGGTAGAGGTACTTTATGATAATTAATTTCCTTCCAATCTGTGTTCTTATCTTTTCTCTTTTGTCAAAACTTAGGAACAATTGAGACGTGCTGAGCGCAAAAACCGTGATGCATTTCGTAAGCTAATGGAAGAACATGTTGCCGATGGCACTCTTATTGCTAAAACTTACTGGCGAGATTATTGTTTGGAGGTTTTTTTTATATCTATTTTAATTTGTTTTATTGTAAGAGTGGCTTTAATTAAGGTGTGTTTTGTCTTCATCAGCAGTAGTTTTTGCTTAATTTTTTTGTTTTTGATTTCCAGGTGAAAGATTTGCCTCAATATCTTGCTGTTGCATCTAACACATCTGGTTCAACACCGAAAGATTTGTTTGAGGATGTTGCCGAAGAATTAGACAAACAGGTTTGTGCCTCAATTCTGTTCTCTGTAAGATTTGAGTGTCCATTTTTATCTCGTGTGCATTATTCTTTTGTTCAATTAGAAAAAATGTCATGTTTCTGATGGTTTCTTATGTAAATGTATAGTATCATGAAGATAAAACCTGTATAAAAGATGCAATGAAGTCAGGGAAGGTAAGAAACTATATTTATCTTACATGATCTTGTCTGGTGCCCCTGATTATTGAACCCATTACTTGACTTCTCCCCAGATTACCATGGTTTCCACGTGGACAGTTGAAGATTTCAAGGCTGCTATTTCAGAAGATGTTGGTTCCTTGCCAATATCCGAAATAAACGTAAAGGTACTTCTGTTACAATACACGTTTTCAACCAAAAGAAAAAGAAAAAAAGGAATCGTTAAGCTTCGGTAGAATTGTTATGGAGATAAATGGACGTTAACCTTCCAAGAACACTATATGATTAGAGGTCCTCATTCCTTATCTTTTAATTAGAGGTTTAGAGCTTTAAAATAGTGGTTGTTAGAATGTTAATAAGTTGGATAGTGTATTTATTATTTTGTTCACTTGTATTTATTAGTTTAAAGTAGTACTAAACTAGTGATTGAATATTGATAAGTTTATTCTTTACTCTTCACAGCTTGTGTATGAGGAGTTACTTGAGAGAGCCAAGGAGAAGGACGAGAAAGAGGCTAAAAAACGTCAGCGTCTAGCTGATGACTTCACTAAGCTATTACATACTTATAAGGTGTGTTGTACTGTTTTGAAGACAAATGGGCAATACGGCTTTTATGCACTGTTTAAACAATTACCATGACCATTTTGTTTAACTTCTGGTTGTTGTGCTGCTTTGCAGGAGATAACTGCTTCTTCTAATTGGGAGGATTCCAGACCACTTTTTGAAGAAAGCCAAGAATACAGGTATTTGCACCCTTTTATTTTTTGCATTTAAGATGAACAGCCATCTGGAGCTGCTTGCTGGGGGGTATTTATCATTCTTAAGCATCTCAATCCTAAGATCATTTCCTCCCTGTTGTGGTTTCCTGCCATGCACTTTTATTAGATCAATTGCGGAAGAGAGCTTTAGGAGAGACATCTTTGAGGAATACATTGCGCACCTACAGGAGAAATCTAAAGAAAAGGAGCGCAAACGTGAGGAGGAAAAGGTATGTGAATCTTGAACTATAATGTCCAAGTAGTTGGTGGTTAAAAATCCCAATGTTCATAAATTAACTTTGACTTATGATGGACGTCACTCTTAGTTCACAATTAAGTTACTTTAATTGCTTTCAGACCATAAGATACCCAAAAGGTGTGAGAGAATAAGAGCACTTGTACATTGCATATTTTTTGAGCTTTCCTTAAATTTTCCTGAATCACGATATGCATTTCATATTGTATAAAACCATATGTTTCTTCTAAAATCTAAAGATGTTTATCGGGTTGGTTTGTTGCAGGCTAAAAAGGAGAAAGAGAAAGAAGAGAAAGAGAAACGGAGGGAGAAGGAGAGAAAGAAGGAAAGAGAACGTGAAAGGGAAAAAGGTAAGGAACTAACTAAAAAAGATGAAACAGATAGTGAGGATCTAGATGTATCTGACGGCTATGGCCATAAGGAGGAAAAGAAAAAGGAAAAGGAAAAAGAGAGGAAACACCGCAAACGACATCAAAGCACTGTTGATGATGGGAGTTCTGACAAGGATGATAGAGAGGAGTCCAAGAAGTCTCGTAGACATGGTAGTGACCGTAAGAAATCAAGAAAGGTATTATCTATCCATCGATGATATATTGTTTATTTATCCAACAGGTTCTAATGTTCTTCCAATGTTTCCTTTGCAGCATGCTCACTCACCTGAATCCGACGGTGAAAGCCGGCATAAAAAGCACAAGAGAGATCACCGTGATGGGTCACGAAGACACAGTGGTTACGAGCTGGAAGATGGTGAACTTGGTGAGGATGGTGAAATCCAGTAGTTTCCTATTTAACCTATTGATGCAAAATTTAAAGAAACCAATTGGGGATTAAATCGCTTGAGGTTCTACTACTACATTGCCGTATTCATAAGCTTAATTGTATTTGTCTCTAGATTTTTAGATTATTTAGGCTATTTCAAATGAATTACTAGTATTTCACTTACTTTCCTAGCCTTAGGGCTTGAGGGTTGTGTTTGGTATTTGACATTTATATTAAGGTTTAGATCTTAGTTTGGCGTTTTGGGGTTTTAATTTTAGGTTTTTTTTTTTTTTTTTTGGAGCCTCAATGAGTATTTGTTAAAAGCCCTTCTTACCGTGTATTTCGGATGGAGAATTTTAAAATTTTGAAGAAATTTAAAATGAAGGTATTTTAAAATGCATTATTTCAAAATATTAATATTTGTAATTATTTTGTTTGGATAAGCATTTCTTTAAGAAATTTAGTCGAATTTGATGAAATAAAAAATAATGATATTAAAGATAAAAATATATATACATATAAATAATATATGAAATATAGATATTATTAGATTTGTAAAAATATATAGATAGTATTAATAATATGAAAAAAAAATATATTAATAATGATATTTATTTTTTTTAGTTTTATATTTTATGGTAAGTAATACGTAAAATTTGAAAGAATATTGAAAAATATCGTATTTATGTGAAATTTTAAGAGGAAATTTGAGCAGTTTAAATGCACTTCAAATTTTTCTTGAAATTTAATCTAAATTTTGAAAAATTTTTAATTTTTATCTAAATAAATGAATTTATTTTTAAAATTTTGAAATTCTTGCTTGAAATGAAAAATTTTCTTTAAATACATCATCTAAACAAACTCCTATATTTAGCTTTCTTTTTTTTTTTGTTTTTGTTTTTTGCTAACAAATTGGTGAGGCAACAATTGCGAGAATTAAATGGATTGCTTTAAAACTCTATCACTTGGTATTTCATCTTAAATTTGTTAGTGTTAATATTGCATAATTATTAAAGAATTTTTTTTCTCAAATAAACTACAATGGAATATTTCACTAATAAAAACAAATCATATCTAGTGGGATTGTGGAAGTGTTAATAGTAAATTTTATTAAAATAAAAAAAGTAACAAATGAAGGTTTAATTGCTTAGTCAAAATTGTTTAATAACAAAAATAAGAATTAAATTTGATTGGATTATATAGCTGAAATATAGAACCGATACTATTTTTTACCTTTGGCAACATCTTAAGATTAAGTTTAAGAAAATCATGTAAATGGGTACTTTATGGTGGTTTGGACGTCAACGTCAATTCATGCATCAATTTTTTAATAAGCCATAAGACTGTCTTTCAATCATTAAATTTCAGGGCTTTAAATCGCGATAAAGCCAAGAGTCCATGACTCTTTTGCTATCTTCCATTTGAGAAAAAAAAGATATTGATCATTTTTTTCTACATTGTTAGGTTGTTAGGTACATTACTATCAATCTGAACTAGACAGGAACAAATCTGAACTAGACAGGAACAGTGACAGATATCAATATTTTGAGCGAAACAGTAACTGAAATTTAGACAAGTAATTAGAATTTGAAACAAGCAAAGGACATCTAAGCTATAGGACATTGATCATGTCCATTACAACTTCAGTTGTAATCTCCTCTGCTATGGCGTTTCCAATTACTAGAACCATGTCCTTTTTCTGGGATTCAAAACCATTCCATTCCTGGCTTGAATCCATTACATCTAATTCCAACAATTGCATTATGTTTGATTCATCTCCACACCGTTTTCCCCAGCCCTTTATTTTCTCACAGATAACCTTTCCCATCTCCTCAGGCCCTAAAAACTTTTTCCCTTTCTGTTCCTTCTCATGGTTCTTATCTACCAACTCCCTCGCACAATCAAAGAGAAGCTGCTTTGTTTGCTGCAAAACCCTTTTGGATATCGAAAATTGTGAAGAGTTAGACCGATCAGGCTCTTGTAATTCACTTAATCCTGCACAGCTTGATTTGTCCGGTGTGGTTTGAAGAAGTAAATTCCAGAGCGAAGCTGACAATATCGAGTCCTCCGTTATTAGCTTAGGCAAGAAGAAGCTTTTCTGCCTTGTGGTGGAAACCCTCCTTGCTGTTTTAACTCACGAGAATTAGTAATATATTCATTTTAAATCAGAAGGAAAGTAATCAAGAATTGCTTAGCAACTTTAAAGATACTAACTTTTATCGAGTGGGGAGCCTGTTGAAGTAGATGATATTTCTTCTAAAACTGACTGAGGGCTGTGCTGTTTACTGTCTTCCATGCAACTCCATTGAAACTTCGTATCTGCAGCAGCCTGTTAGCTTAATGAGTAACAAACTAGAACATTATATTTTCCTAAGAATATCAAATAGTCTTGCTTTATACAAAACATAAAGATAAGCTATAAAGCTTTTCTACCTTCTTTTCTCTTTCACGGTGGAGTTTCAAATTAGATTTGGAATTGTCAGTAAACATCGATGGTTCATCTATGTCACTATCTGAGCATGAATTATACACTGTTGTGCTGCTAGCGGAAGAAAATCTATCTGGCTCTGCCGTTTCTTGGTTATTTCTATCCATCTCAGTAACACTAAGCTTTCCATCATCATCAGAATTTTTGGTTCTTGAGCCTTTGATTGCAAAGAACTTGCTACATGGTACAACTTTAAGTACTTTTGGAAAGTTTGGAATACCCTTCTTGCTCTTGTTTTGACTACCAGACTTCTTTAAAAACTTACCTGAATTGCCATGGCAGCCGATGAAGTTGGCCCCTGAAATTAAGTTCTTTCTCACACACCTTCTTTCGGAAAGGTAAACTTCTAAGACGAAAGGTTCTTGTTGTTCTTGGAGGAGTTCTCCAAGTTGCCTTGCTGGCTTGGATGCTGTGATCCTTGTGGCCATTTGAGCAGTATGTTGGGCTGAAGGGTTTGCAGGGGCTGAAAATGAATCCCTATGGTTTAAGGTTTAAGCTTGATGATCCGAAGGAGGGAAAAATGGGAAATAAAAAGACGATGAGATGGTGCATGTGCAGGGCTAGCTATTAAATGGAAAGACAGACATCTGCCAGTTAGGGTCTAGAAAAAGAGCAGAAACAGAAGGAAGATTGGGTATTTAAGGCTAAGACAGGGAGAGAGGGAAAAAGACATAGTTCAAACAATCTCAAGGTTATATAGCTTCAACTGCTGAGGTACCACCCGAGAGTTTTGCCTGGATACAGTAGTTAGGTGATATAATCTTTTAGTCTAGCATCTTCTGTTCCAGTGTTTTGTTCATGTCATTGCCTGTCTTTACTTGCAGATTTTGACATTTTATTCAATCCTCCAGGTTCCATCCCTCATTTTTTTTTTTGGTCAGATCTATCCTCTCATTTTATTTGAATTCGAATTTAATTTTTGTTTTTGGTACTTAATATGGTCCCAAAAGCACTTGTCTTTGTCTGAATGGTGTCCATAACTAGTCAATATTGCTAATGGGAACATAGGCAAATTGAATGCTGGAATTCCTGGATTGGAATTGGCTACTGTATTCATTTACTTGTAGACCTAATCTCAAATATATTTATCCATGTGAACATGTTTATATTCATATGTATGAGCCTGCATTTCCTCTTCCAAGCCCCTAAGTCAAGGAGATGCAATCAACCAGTCCATATCATGGTTCATTGCTCACGAATGATATTATAGTCTTCATTTGTGAACTTATGCTAAAAAAAAAAAAAGGTAAAAAAAGAAGAAAAGCTGCTTTCTTTTCCCTCTTTTTGTTTGTGCTTTTTTTTTTGTTGATGACATGATATGGACATTGGAAGGTCCCAGTGTATGTTTTCTGTTTATAAAGTTAAAAAAAAAAAACAAAAACTTGGGAGCATCTTTTACTTGGGTGTTTGGTTTATTGCAAGATAGAAAGGTGAGGTTAAAAAAAGATGTAGGTATTAGCAATGGATAGGGAGAGAATAACAAGAGGTAAAAAGAGAATCTGTGTCCTCATATTGTTCTGGAATTACTTAAAAAACATTTTTATGTCAAGTAGTAACTTCAGACAGTTGTTTCTGATTGGAATAAAAACCTAAATCCCCATCATGTCCCTCTGTAAGAAATTGTCTTTTCACCATTTTTGTTTATTGATTCTGTTATGATTTTGGGAGAGGGTTTTCAAATTTCAAACTTTAGCTGGGTGGATATGGTAAAACATATATATATATATATATATATTATAAAATGCATTTGGAAAGGAAAGGAAAAAGAAAAAAAAAAAAAAAGCCTACTCCTTAGACCAAGACCTGCAAACCATTCAACCAAGCTATGCCTCCACTTGATGATTTGCATATATCCATGTGACATTAGCAATTAAGAAAAACTATGATGCAAAAAAAACCAAATTTATTTGAAAGAACCCTTCAACTACCAAATTTTGTACTATCATGGACATCAAACTGTTTATGTCTCATAATCTGGTCCGGTCATGGTCAATCTCCCCGTGATTGTTTTAACTTCTCAAGATTCTCCCCAAAGCTTGTTTTTGTTGCACCTAACCAGATACACCATTTAGATTTATATATTTGTCATTTGTACAAAGAATTATTCATTAGAAAATGTCTAAGAATAATCAAAATCAAACCCATGATATATATATAATTTTTTTTTTAAAATTAAAATATTAAAAAAGTTAGATTCTAATTCGAAGTTCAGTAAATTATGAAAACCATCAGAACATGTGGGTAATCCAATGCATGCTGTTGATGGGATGGGCTATGGGGCCTTGTCTCCTTCCATCACAATCGTATTAATACAAAGAAGAAGGCAACAGTCGAGTAGCCTTTAGCTTTCAGCTTAAGCATCTTACTTTTTGCTAACGGCTTTATTGACTCATCCCGAAAGTGAAGATTTTCCTCTGCTGTTTCTTGGCTGTTTTCTTTTTAACAGCGAACTGGTTTTGTTGTTTGAAGATGACAGGGATAAGATGTTCTTTTCATGTGTGATTTGTGAATTAATATGCAGACTCGCGGAAGGTTTGAAGCCTGGTATCAATGTGAGGTAATGGAAATGGACACGGTTTCCAACTGCCAAGTTGAATAGGAAGAACAAGCGTGTGAAACTGACTTCACATTGACAAACCCCAAACCCATGTTTTGGTCAACCATTTAAAAATTTTTAAATCAATGGTAGAAGATTCTGATTTGAAACAAGAAAAACCTCAGGATATAAACAATTAGTGGGTGCATGGCCCAAGTTTCCATTCTTTATGTATAATACCTAAAAGGTGTAATAACTATCGACTATGAATAATAAATATGCAGCATTCCATATGAATATCACTTCAAAACAACATCATTAAGATTCAAATAAGGTGTGAATTAGATGGAGAACAATTTAAATACGTCCAAAGAGAATTGGAAGGGGTCATGGCAGTTTCAGAAAAACAAAGGAAAAAAATAAAACCAAAGACCTAGCATTACAGTTAAGAATTGTAACTTATGGTTTTAATACTGTAGATTTGTGCACTGAACCTGGATTTTCAGCTCTTAATTTCTCAATTTTAGATTTGAATTCACCGTGAATTGACATAAGTGATCTCTGTCGAGAAGCAAAAGCAACACTGAATTGTTTAATCTCTTCTTCGAGATCTTTCCTTCTTTGTACTTCAGTGTTCAAGTCCTGTAAAATATTTTCCTTTTGATCAGTTAAAAGTGTGAGCTTCTGAGATGATATAGAGATCGTTTTCAGCAATGATTCTCGTTCTTCTTTCAGTAGATGAAACTCTCTTTCCAAGCTACCATATCTCTCCTGAGAATCCTCCAGGAACTTGTTACTGAGATCTAACTCTTTCTCCAACTTTTCATACTTTTCCTTGACAGTGTTGAGTTCATTGCTGAGTTTCTCCTTCCAACTAGCAGTTTCTCCAACCAAAGTGCAGCCCTTCCACATTTAAAAACTAAATCTTAAAACAGGATAGAAAGCAATCTACTCTCTAGTCAGTTTTCTACTAATATGTAGTTCCTTTTTTTTTTTTCCAGGGAAGCAGCTAAAAGCATTGCGCATTATACAAAGCAAGACATAAAAGAGTATAATTACACTTATAAGAAGGCACACATGCAGAAAACAAACATTTGAAAGTGCCCCCAATACAAGAGGTCATAGCTTCATCCTGGGGACCCTAAGATGATGCATTTTTTGGTCGAGCCCATTCCTCTGCAATTTTGATTTTGGTTGATGCTAATTGGTTAATCTAAATCAACATAACAACTATTCTCCCAAAGAACACATCACTAGATGCTTGAACATTAACAACAGAAAAGAAAATTCTAACCTAAAAAACACAAGTCCAACACCTGATAAGTATACTTTTATTTACGTTGCTTTTTGTATTAGTATTAGAATTTATTCAATACAGAAAAGGGATACAACTGGCATAGACTCTTAAAGTAGTCCTAAATATTGGTTGTCATGAAGTACAACAAGGATGATGTTTTTTCCTTTTCTTCTTTCCATAGGGAGAAACACAAATTTAAAGGAATTTTGGAGTTCCTTTTTGCTCACTAAACAATATTTGAAACAACCAAAGAAGAGATGGACAGAATATATAGCAAAAAGAGTTCAGAAAATCAGGATCCTGAAGAAGGCAACAAAATATCCTAAAATCATAATGAAGAATAAAATCATAATTGATGAATGGTATCCTGATAACTGTGACCAGGCAGCTACCTCAAAATTGCAGCTGCATAAAGGAGCCTTTGCTTGTTTATCCTCAGTGGCTGTTGTTTCCGATAGAATCAGGGATGTAATTATGCTTTTAAACGTTTCAGAAAGCACTTTGTCGCATTCTTGGATTAGAGAATCATCGGCAGATGAAGATTCGTGACCATCCATTGCCTTTGAAATGTGGGTTTCCAAGGTTGAGAAAAGAGTTGTCCCAATTTCACTTGTGCTACAAAGCAGTTTTGCAGTTGAAGATTTCCCATCAGCAAAACTCTGTCATTGCTCAAAAGGATGGAATGCATGCATGTTAGTGTTTCATTATAAAGTAGAAATAAAAGTTGGAATAGGCAAATATATTGCATTCTTCACCTGCATTTCAGACAAAACGTCCTCATAAATATGTTTGCAAGTAGCCACAGTGCCGCACAATCTTTGAGGCATTTCTCGAACAAGCAATGCTTCTTGTTTAAGTTCAGATATTTCTCCCATTAATCTGTCATTAAGTTGTATTTGTTCTGCATGCTTTCTCTGCAAATGTAACAAATGAAACAGTTACGGCATAGAAATGCACAAGAAAGCATGACCATCGAGAAATCAAATGGTGAAAAATGTCAATTCCCTGAGGTGCAACTTAAACAAGTAGCTATTTACTTAAGCTTCAAATATGTGGTGTATATCAACAAATAACCACCTTGCTTTCTCCCAATTCTGATTATCATAAAATTATGACAATCATGTTTTAATAATGTGGTTCATCATGCAGAAGTATCTAATGATACCAATAAAGAAAGTAAGCATTTGGATAAAGAAAAGAAACTTCTTTCTGAAATGCTAGCTTTATGCAGTTAACCCTCCTCTCCAATCTATGCATTTAAAAGTAAACATAGTTATCAAGAAAAAAAGTGGAATTTAAACCACATACTGACCTGGAGTTCTTTCTTCTCCTCAAGGACAAGTTCTAGCTGTCTCTTGAGATTTTGGACTTCTTGTTTGTAATTCTTACTTAAACAATCCTGACAATGGAACCATATATTAAATTAAATTATGCAGTCTTTATTATGAACAATATCATTTATCACAGAGAAGGGCATTGGTAAAAATACAATAGCAAATAACATATATATAATCCTGATCACAAGATGAAGAAAAAATGACTTTGAATTATCAACTCACAGGAGTAACATCTTGTGGTGGAAAGGATTGAACTTTTCTTGCAGGAGTTGTTAGAAGTGAATCAAGGTCTGCAATATAACCCTTGTTCATTTTGAACCAATTGTCTTCATCAGCTACATTACTAAAAGAATCTGGAAGAGGACTGAAATCTGGCAACCGTGAATAATTTGATCTCTTGGCAACAAAGGCATTGGGAACCGCTTTAAAACAAGGGGTTTTAAAATCATCTCCTCTATCATTACATTCATCCTTTGGGCTTTCTTTCATGGAACCCTGCCCTCACCAAAAGTAGATCTATAAAATTACCTCAACATAGAGTTAAATGCAAAAAGAATAAGAATAAGAAGAAAAAAAAAGAACAAGAATAATGCATAATGAAAGAATGACTCTCAAATAGCGGCCAAAAGAAAAAAAGAATGAATCTAAAATAATGAATAATTCTTTAATCAGTCAACATCAAATTTGATGCCAAACTTCAGTATTAGAGAATAAAGAAGTCCATGGAGACTAGCTAAAAGATCATAGTTACACTAAACATGGTTAGCTCTGAACCAAGTCCAGAATTCAAATTTACTTGTACTGATCTCCAGATTATAATATAAAATGATATTTTCAACCATAATTCAGTTACTTCACTGTACCCTCATATGTTAATTTGTCCATAAAAAGTTACATATTTGCTGTAGTCTGTAGATAAACATTTGGCAGAAGAAGGTATAAAGGGGGCATGTAATGCAGGAATTCAAGTACTTCAAAGGCTTAAGATCTGTGATCACCTGAATTACTGAAAGAAGCAGCCAAGAAAGCAGAACAAAAAACTAAAATTTCAAAGCTAAATCAAGTGTTCTAAAAGATTATAGGATACACAAATTAGGTGGTGATCTTGTTGTGTAGGAACTACAATCAGACTAGGGTGCAAACAAAATTTACAAGCACACCCAAAAGAAAGAGAAATTTCTATACTCTATTTTGCAGTTTGCACAAATTATACCTGACTAGAACTTCCATCTCCATCTGAAACCAGACTACTTAGGTTTTCAATCTTCATCTGCTGGTCTCTAATGCGCTGTTCACGTTCTTTATGTGATCTTCTTTCCTCTTCAAGTTCCATTTCAAGCTTCTCACGCTCTAGTTCATACTGCAAATTGGAAGACCAGTGGACAAACAAAAAATATATGTATATGCTAATAATTGGTGATACAAGATGATAACCCAGGTTCTGCAATAAACAAATAACGAACCTTAAGCATATCGTTCCTCAGTTTTAATATCTCTTGCTCCAGCACCTCAGAACGAGATCCCTGAATGAAGGTAAACAATGTTAGATAGTTTTTTAACTTTATCGTTACGATATGTAACCTGATCCTCACCTGAAGCTTCCTGCGTAGCTCCTCTATCTCTAACTTTTGCCTTTTCAGTAAGGCTGCATCCGTCAAAATCTAGAAACAAGTTAACCATGATTAGCTTGACGTTAAATTCATGTTAAATCAATTAAAAAATATATGATGAGAAGCAAAGTGGAATTATTACTATTGTTTGTCATAGTAAAATATAATAAATATTTCATGATTTAGACATACAAACTAGAGTTAGAGATCCATATATTAGGTGATAATGTGGTCCACTAAAAGAAAATTGTACAAAACCTCATTCACTTGAGCACAATTAGTAATGCGCTTGGCCCTGCTAGCAAACAGGAGAGTTCCCTTTGTTTCCTCAACGTGAACCTAAACATATAATATCAAAATTAAACCAAAATGCTCCATTGCACATGCCATTTTAGTCTTCATTTCTTCTAAAGAAAGATAAAAACAAAAACAATAAAAAAAAGCCATAGAATAACCACACAAACACTCAAAGGAAGGCTACCTCTTCTGGTGCAACAGTACATATAATTGAAGTTTTGGCATTCCCGCCTAGAGCAGGTTGGAGTATGCGGGTTAATTTACTATCACGATAAGGAATATGTGCCCTATACATGTCAATAATTCATATCATTAGAACATATTTATTCTATTCTATACAAATAAAGTTACTTCACACAGGATAAGCAAAACAAGTACCTTTGTTTTGCACCATCACTAAGTTTGTTAATTACATTACCAAGAGCCATTAAGCTCTTGTTAATATACTTTCCTTCCTTCAAACGTACTCCGCCAGCCCTGGTCTTAGCTATTCGCTCAGAACCAGCCAAATCTACCAAATTCTACTTTCAAATAAAAAGTTAAATTAAATGCATAAAATTAACAGAACAAAGCCGAACCGAACAAAAGAAAAACAAAAAAAAAACTTCTACTGCATGATAAGATACAAACCAAAACTGAGACGCGAACGGCATCACTGCTTGAATAATCACCGGAAGATCCTGTATCCTTTCCCTTGCTTTCTATCACCTTGTAATTTAAAATAAATATAACAGATATTAAAAGTAAGATTCATAAATAAATAGAGTAATATTCATATTCAGCAATATGTTAAAAGAACATACCATTCTGAATATTGTATGAGACCTACTACTTCGTGCATTCATATTTGTCTCCCCAAAATGCCTATTAACTGTAAGAAAAATGATTTAAACAAAATGTTTTTTTTTTTTTTTTAATTCTGTCTACATGAAACTAAGGGTAAAAATAAGAAGTTCAAAGGACCTTCTCCTGACTCTAGGAGCTTCATCACTTGTTCAGCATTGTTCACAATTTCTTCTCTGAGACCCGCAACGAAAATCCCACGCTACAAATAACAATAAAAATCAGTGATTTTTATGCATTCTGGATAAACAAGTGAAACTTCATCAAAATTTAATCAATGGCTGACCTCCAAACTCTCATGAATCTGCAATTTCTGATTCTCTACCGAGAAAAGGTCGTTAATTTCTTCATTATAAATTTCCATGTAGGAAACTCGGATGAGAAACTCTCGATCAGAAATCTGGGAATTGTTATTCAACACCAAGAAATCAAAGTCAAAGCTCCAATATTGAAAAAAGTAAGCTGGATTAAAAAAAATCTTTGAAAAAACCCAAATTTATTTAAATTACCATCTGTATTTTCTGAAATATATCGTTAACAGCTCGATGAATAATTCCGGGATCGTTCGACGAACCATTCATAGTGAAGGTTTTACCACTGCTCGTTTGACCGTACGCGAATGCAGTCCCTAAAACATTAAAAAAGTGTAAATAGTTACAAATTGAACGACTTTTTGGACAAATCATCAAAATTAGGGCTTAAAAGAGGGATGAAAATTAAACCGTTAAAGCCGTCGACAGCAGCATGAATAATATCCTCAGTAAGAAGTTCGTAAACCTTCGAATTTGAGCAACTTTCATCGAAAACATGATCTAGAAGAAAAAACGAAATTTCAAGGCGTGAGAATTGGATTTAAAACGGGAAAAGGGGGAAGAGGGATTTACCGAAAGCGTAAGAAAGGCCAGAAATTGGGGTGCCGTGAAGCTTGTGCAGAGAGATTCGGTTATCTTCGACTCTCCAGAAAGTTCCAAAAGAAGTTTCTTGGGAGATTGGAGGTCTTACTCTCACTGCTACGCAGATCTTCTCAGCCATTTTCTCTCTTTTTTGCTTGTGTTGTTTCTTTAAACGTTGGATTGCAGAAAGAGGCGGGATCTTGAAAAAGAAAAGAGCAGGAATCGATTTGAATGTTTTGGGTTGACGGAAATGCCCTTAAAATCGAGCTTTTATTACATTTGTTTTGGCCTGGAGTAGAGGATTAGGACCCAATAGAACGGGTCTCATCGCCCAGGTTGTTTGGGCCATGTTTCACATTTTTATCCTTTTCACAATATACAATTTTAGAAAATTTGACAAATATTTTGAAATTTTTAAATATTTGGTTATTGAGACCCACCAACAATATTTTATACGATTTTAAATTTAATTGTAAATATCGTCTTGATGGCAAAGAAAAAGTTCTAAAACTTTGAGGTCTAAGCCATTGTATGAATTTGATTGTTTAATTATTTAATGATTGTAGTTTACTTATAATATAATAATTAATTAATTAATTATATAAATATAAAATAAATTTAATTAAAAATAATATTCTAGAAATAATAATAGGAAATAATTTAACATGAGACAATATTTTGGTTCAAATTTTAAATTTTTTTTTTCGAATTTTTTGCCTTTGATATTAATATAGAGCATTTTTGTATTAAATGCTTAAAGAGTAGAATATGGTATGAAGCGGATCATGTGAATAAAATATGTGCCAAATACGTTAGGTACAGATATTAACAAATGAATATCCAATTTATATCATCTTTTATGGTTACATGATTTGTTTATAAAGTATTAAATCATTTATACTATAATTTTAAAAAGTAAAGCATTGTATCATAGTTTGGTTTTGTAGGAAGGCAGATGCCCAATTCTAACATTTGTATGGAAATTAAAATAAGCTCTTGTAATTGGAAATTAAAACTACACCTTTAAAGTAACTATAATTTATTTCACCTATATCTTGTGTAATCCAAAATAAACTTTGTTTAACAGATAGATTTTTAGCAAATTTAGAATTTTAATTTTAACTCTTGTAATTTCTCTTTAATTTCCTATGTCAATGTATAAATTATTTTACCATCCACGTTAAGTTAGATTGCACAAAAATGATCGAGGGTTCTTTGTTTGTACTTCATTCAAATAATTCAACAATGATTATTAATCTCTCACACTGAAAATTTAAAATTTCTTAGTGTGCACATAATGGTTTATAGTGTTTTTTGCTAATAAGAAAAAAATATTATTTGAATTTGAAATTTAATTCAGTTAGTTTATATAATTATTTTCAAATAATATTCAATAAATTTAAAATTCAAAACTTATCATATGTAATTTTTTTTTTATTTCTAATATGCAATATGCTTTTATGAAAAATGTGATTTAATTTTTAGAAATTTTGGTTTTGGATTGAAGTGCATAGTACATATTCCATCATCTCTAGAAAATCCATTTAAAAAAAAAAAAAAGAAAAACTTGTTGTAAAGCCTACAAAGACGCCCTAATTAGTGGACGATAATAAAGATGAGTTGGACAAGTTTCAAATTTAAAGCATTTTTCAAGGAAAAAAGAAAAAGCAAGATTTAAGCAGCAATACCATTAATTCTTCTCTTTTTTTTAGCTAACTTCTGAGAACTTTCAAATTAAGAAATACAAAAGAGAGAAAAAATTTAACATTTTTTTCGGCAAACTTTGGTTGACGATGATGATCAGCCGAATTAAGCGGAAAGACAGGAGCCTACCATTTGGCAACATCTAAGCCAAAATTATGAGTGTAGAAAAAAAATGGAAAATCATCTTGAATTTGGTATACTCAACTTATGGCAAAAGAAGACTGGCTCTTACTCTTTTTTTTTTTTCTTCTTTCTTTATTACAGTTGTTGGATAATCAAATCTCTCTTTCTTTTTTATGTTTCTTTTTGTTGATATGATGGGGGGCTACAGATCCAAATTATCAAAATCCATTCCCTGTACCTGGATGAAAGATGCCCCATCTCCTGAAAATTGTAGGACTCAAACAGTTTCATCATTCATGCACTTTATTAAAGTTTAATAATAATAATAATTGTTTTGCGTGATGCAGCCATGTAGGGACATGCATGCTTGTTTTACGTAAATTAATTAATAATTTTTTGTTTTTACAAGTAAAAAAGCAAATGCACATTTGTTATTCATTAACTGTTTAATGAAAGTTTTGTCGTGTTTACATCATGATCCATACAAAATCTCACTAACAAAAAGGCAAATAAAACACACAAAAAAAAAAAAAAAGACTAGGGTGGGAGGATTCTTTGGCTTTTTGACTCGCATTCATTGGGTTGGTACGTTCAAAGTTCCACATTTTGATGGTTGTGGATTTCTCTAAAAGTTTCTTTCTTGTGTGCGTGTGTTTTTTTTTTTTTTTGAAATGTTGGTGGGTGGGGTATTAAGCTAAAAACTTTGACGAGTTCAAACTTTTAACAACTGAAATATTCGAGATATAGCAACCATATTTGATAAGGAGACAACCAAGATTTTTGAGAATCTCATCAAAAATTTGGATTTTAAAGCATGAAAAGACATAATATCAGTTAAAGATGGAAATAATTATATCAACTTATATATATTTTTCGCACCTGGGAAACAGCACACGAATTGTTCTGGAAAACGAGGGGTGACTTATACTTTCTCTTTTCGCCCTGGACCCTGGTGATCAAACTCTCCCTTCTCACGCATACTTCAAGATTCGTGATTTAAATTATTATAATTTTGTTTGGTCACTTTCATTAAAATTTATGCTAATTTTGGAAAGTCGGTCTGTTATCATCTTTCAATTTTTTGAGTAATTGAGCGTTCAAATTGGCGATTGCATTCTTTTAAAATTAAACAAAAAAAAAAAAAGAAAGAAATATATTTTTTGTATTTCATAATTCTCAGTCTCCTCTTTTAAATATTAAGATTTGAGATTATTCTAGTTTTGTTGTTGGAATTTGATTTAACGGAGAGTTAAAATTCATCGAAACTCAAATCCGGCCTATCCCTTTTAACTATGTATAAAACCCATTACCGCTAGCCTTGAACATGTCACAAGCAAGCATATCTGGTTTCGTTTGGCTGGAAGTAGGCAAAAATTACAGCAAGGGCTTGGAAATCCACTTAAATGTATAAAGAATATTGACCACTCTACCTTTCTAAAGGAAGTCATTTTAAAAGCATAACGTCAATTTTTTTTCATACAATTTCTATACACATCAGATGATGAAAAGTCTTCGCATAAGCAGTACTAATCAAATGAGGGGAGATTAAATATATCTATACATATTCAATGTTTCACCCATAGTTATCAAAATCAGATTGCTTCTATTGTTTGATTCGACTTTTACATTAGATTGATTCATTAATTGGATCATTTATACAATTGATTCAAAAAAATTCATATTGATTTGTTGAATATATGAAAAAATCGATGATCATTCAAGTTTTTAATTGACCTGAATCAATTAAATGACTTTCCAGAATAATTTTAAAATCATACTTAATTTTACACCATAATTATTGATTCTTTTGTATTTTATAAAAAAATTATTATTCTTAAAAAAAAAGTTTAAAAATTTATTAATACATTACAAAAAATTATAAGCTTAGGTTTTTTGTATTTTTAAATGATAATGAATATTTTTAATTCTTATATAATATTTTATAATTTATATAATTACATAAAATATTTATAGTAATTATTAATTTATTTATAATATTTTAAAATAAATTTATTAACATAAGATGTGAATGATTCAACGGTTGAATCATTTGACCCAAAACTCAAAACCTTAAACATATTATTATCTAATTTGATTCTGATAATTATGATTTCATCATATAAATGCATATTAACTAAGATCCAAAATCCATATATTTATATTTTATTATCCAGTTATTAGGCATTAATCGTTAGTCATGAAATGTGTGGCAGCAGCTGTAGCAATCTAGCAGAGAATCTATTGGTTTTGTCACGTTGAATTATGGCAAAATTTTTACCAATAAATTTCTAATCAACTTTTTAGCAGATGAAACCATGGTTTCATCCATGGGGTCACTTCAAATTTTATAAGCTTTAAAGCCAACAGCCGCCCACGAAAATTAAACCAAACCACCACACGTTTACGTCCAAAAGTTTTTGTCGGTTGCTCTTTTCGTTTGCAAAGAGAGAAGTTTAATATTGTCAAAACTTGTCAACATTTTATCCATGAATCGCATCCAAATTAACAATAATTCTTCATATAAGACAGTGAAACAAACATCATCGCATTCACTAATATACAAGAACTCATTGACCCATGAATTATATACAAGAATTCATTTACTTGTCTGCCTAACTTACAATACACATGCAAAAGCAACTATATTAGAAGGTTGTCAGAGATTGATCTCTGATCATTTAAATAGTGAAATTAACATTTCAACATGATATCAACAGATGACACGAATAATGGCAATGTGATAATAATTTTTAGTTAAGTTAAACTCTATAAAAAGTAGGCTGCTAATTTGCTTGCATGGCGGCTAAAGTCCAGTATAGATCCAAGAGCTTGGCCCAAAGTACTATGGATTCGGATCTTAACTGTTCATTTTCTCGCCATGCAGCGTGACACTGATTAATGACTGAACTTAGCCTGTTCTTAAGCTGCTGGTTCTCTATGTTCATCCGGTTCACTTGGTCCGTGAGGTTCTCCAAGTGCCTCTTTTTTCTCCAACGTGACCGCCTGGCTGACTCCCGGTTTGATATCATGCGTCTATGCTTCCTCTCGTCCGGTGAAAATACCGCCCGACTTGAACCTTCTGAACCGGAGTTTGGACTAACCCGTTCATCAGATTCAAGAAATGATAATAATTCTTCAACTTCTTCGGGTGTAAAACCAGTTTCATGAACCGGTATTTGGAATTGAACCGCTTCTTCAGCTAAGAACATTGGGTTAATAAGACGAAACCAAATAAGAAAAATCAAAGTAAACCAACCAAAATGAGGCTAGAAATTTTAAATTGATGCTAGGAAGTAAGAGAAGAGGGGAAAAGGGAAGGACAGAAGAGGAGGGAAAGGGTATTTAAAGAGAGGGAAGGGACATCTAGGGTCCTCGTGAACAAAAGATTTTGGAATTGCAGGGATACTTTTCCAAAAACATAAAGGAAAAAAGTTACCATTTCAAAGCAATGTTAAATACTTTAGTTTTTTTTTTTTTAATTATCCTTATATTAAAGGCAGTGGGGGTCATTTTTTTCTTTATTTTTTTTACAGACAATCGGTGGGCCTTGCAGAATATTAGGTTTACCTTAATCACGAAGATTCAAACAAAAATAAATTAAAAAATTTTGTCTTTAATATTATCAATGAAATTTTTTAATTTTGTAGTCGATAGGATTAAAAATTAACGTGTGTTTTTTAGTTAATTTTTATCTTTTTTAATATACTTTAATTACTTTATTAATCTTATTTGTAAAGTTTAAAACTTACATTATAAGTAGATGAAATAATTATAAAAAAAAAAAAAAACTGCCTGAGAAGTGATATATATTAGATAGACAAATAAAAAAAATCATGTGGGATACAAAAGGGAGAAAGGTGGCAGTCCTACTATAATTTTAAAAAAATAAAAAATTTTCGAAGAGAAAAATGTTTAAAGGTGTTGCTAGAGAGATTGTGGATCAAGGACTACTGGGTAGGGGTTACGTGGATTTTGTCGGGGTGTTTAGTTACAATGATTATGAGAAGCATAAGGCACATTTGCATGTGGGAGAAAAGACAATGGCAAACATGCATTACACATTAGGGTTTTTCTTTTTCTTTTTTTGTTAAATTATTTGTTAGTGTATTTTATTTATGAGAAAAGTGTATAGTAGGTAACTTGATTTAAGAAAATATTTATTTTATAAAACTAGAATGTTATAAAATTTTTGACAAATTTATTGGAAATAAAATTTCCAAGTCCAATGAAAAACAACAAAAAAATATCATATGAGAAAAGAATAAATAAACAGAAATCCATATGGTGATCTTATACTAAGAATCTCGACATTTTTAAGGTACTTTTTACTCTTCTGCAAAAGTAAGCAAAAATTGTAGTTTTTGTGAGGGAATTAGGATTGCCTTTTGTTTGAGTTACTCTTGACCTTTTCCCCTCCCAAAACTTCAGAGTCATTTGCTTTTCTTCTAATATATTATTCTTTATTGATTTTAAATTGTTTCCCAGTACTGCAGATTCCAGGGTAGTGTTATTGGAAGTTTTTCGTTTATTTGGCAGTCAGTTCTCGTTTCAGAATCATTTTAAGCTAACCATTCCCAAAAGGCCAAACTACTATAGTGGAGGCTAACATGCACAAGATCGATTTTTAATTAATTTTTATTTATTTTATGAAAGTGAGCTCAACCATTATCATTTTAACTCAGGATATTACGTGCTTTAAGTTCTTTTGAGGTATTTTTAATGATTAACTGCTTTACTTAATCCTTTTTTATAATTCACTGCTTTAATTAACAAATAGAGAAGTTGGCTTCATGTGCTGCTGCAACTGATTCTCATTAAAAGCCATTACATCTGGATGCCTTATCCCTTTTTCTTAATGTCATTTACCTTTTGTTGCGCTAAAAGACTGCCTCAATTTGTCGGGTAAGACCCCATAGTAGCAATGGCGCATTAATGTTTTTTTTTTTTTAAACTTATAATACAGGTAGGGGCATTTTCAAAATTTTGTTTTAACCTAATTTTTTTTCAAACAATTTTAAAAATGCATTTACTTATGTCAATTTGATGCGTTCAGAATTTTTCTCTCAAATAACCTCTCACAATCTAATTTTGATTGACAAAAAAAAAAAAGCCTCCTTTTCTTGTCATGGCTATATAATTTTACTGGAATTATATATAGTTCCAGTAAGAAGCAATTGGAAGAATTATTTATTGAAAGCTAAAGGACTCTTATCGAATCTTTCGTAACGACAGTTTAATGACTAACTAGGTATGAAGTTTCAAATTAAAATAATCTTTTAAAAATAGATTATTATTCCCGTAGGCTTGTTTATAATAACATAACAATTTCGATCTTATAATAAAGTAATGAGAAATTAAATATATATATATGATTTTTTTTTTGTACATATAAATAAAGATAATAATAAAGTATTAAAGGGCCAAGCCAAGATCTTCCTAGGATATGGTTGTTTCAACTTTCAAATAGGTTATAGTTAACGAACCAAAAGTAGTTCATGTCTTTTGGCACAACTGAAGCGTCAACATTTCCCTCAATAAAACAGTCCTTTTGGAGTTTTATAAGACGAAGCAATTGTTTAAAAGCCAATAGCCTATAGCCACGCGTCCCAACACCAGAAGCCCTTTGCTATAATTGAGTATTACTTCGGAAGCAGGCAAACCCAGTGGAGCCTCTCACTCTCTCTCTATGTCTCTCCCATGTGCACCCAAAAGCTGAAATGTTGAAATCTCATTGCCCTTTGTTTATTTTCAGAGGCCAACACTGGTTCTCAAAAATATATCGAGTTTAAAGACAAGGCAACCACAGTCCACAAAAGATCAAATCAAAAGTGATGCAAATCTAAGTTTTTCCAAGCAGTTGTCTAGTTATAGACTGCATAATTTAACTAGTTTTGGCAAAAGTAAATTTGATAGTATGGAAAGCCAAAGTAAAGCACCGAACACAAAATTGAACTGGTTGGCCAATGAGAAAAAGAACCATAACAGCAATTAAGAAAGGATAAGTACCTTTGACACTCGAAGAGAACATATATGGAAACTGACACTCCTCGAGTATTTTAAAAACTTCTAGGGTTAGCTCAATACTGCAAAGAGAAACAATTCGTATGCAAATGGAAGGATTAATGCCAAGTGATAGCCTTTGCCATAGAACAGTTAGGAAAGTTGAACGTAAAACCTTTTCATCCTTTAGGAATGTAAAAAGAATCTGATACAATGAAGTAGCATAAAGAACAGACTAGCATCTACAATTAATATTATACAATATTTCATCATACAGCCTTAAGACACTCAACCCCACACAAATATAGTGGGGAGAGAGAGAGAATTTCCTTTCGTGCTCTGGAAGGTGGGATTTTTTGGACATTTTTTGCTAGTATACCTCTTGAATGCTTTTTCCTTCTGCAGGTTGCATCTACTCATCTGTTTCGCAGATTTTGGCAACAAGAAATACAAGACATTTACAAGTTCACTGGAGGACTTCCCTGAGTTTGGCAATAAGCAAAAATAGAACTTACCACACTCATTGGCATGCAGAGAAAAATCAGTGAAGGCAGCCTATGAGATTACAATACAAAGATCATACCTTGAACAAAAGATCATAAGCAATGTGTTCCCAAGGCAATGTTATAGACATTAAGCAGCATTTCAGAGGTATCATCTCTTCATCAGAAGTTGAAGTGGCAGCAGCTGCTGCATAAGCATGCTTTGCTGCCACAGATGCAACAGAAGCTGCTTTACGAACAATTGAGCCAAGCCCGAAACCCCTTTTCGACATAACTGGTGAAAATGGACCCGAATCTTGCTTGCTTTGGTCTGATAGAGAAACATTTATTTAGTGTTTGACTCAATCCTTGCATGCACCACCTTTCACATAACATGATCAATCATCTAATATCTATTTCATTAAACTAATCAGTTGCTCATAACAAGCGGAAAGATAGAGCATTAGAAATAAAGGGAAGCAAAGTATTCATAATAACTTCCATAAGTAATGGCATACGGATTGTTCACAGTTCAAATGCTAGCACAAACTAAACTGAGAACACATCGTTCACTACAGGTAATTACTAATTACCATTTACCATAAAACTCAATACCCTCAAATTTATTTTCACTTTGAAGTGTGACATAATGATTGATCAATGGGACATAGGACAATTTGGGTTTTGACACACAATAAGCCTAGAGAAACATAGGTCATAATCAATTTACAGTCAGTTGCCATAAGCAATTTACAGTCAGTTGCCAAATTTAATATACATAAGCATTGAGAAAATCAAGAAACATAGAAGAAAGTGAATTTTACAAGATAATTCGAAGTAGGAAATTCTTACCGACCTGCAACACCAGAAACAGCCACTTCAACTTCCCCACGTCCTCCAGGACCTTTCATGTAAAGTCTGTCTGTTTTGCCAGGGGAATGACCAATTGACAGAAGACTTCCAAATCGAGAACTCCCAGCTGAGAAAGAAAGACAAATGATATGAGATGAGAACTAAATAAGCATGAAGAAGACATTAAGAACAAACTAAAAGCCAAGGATAAGCTGTTTAGAACATTAGCTAAGAAGTCTACATATTCTGCATCCTTTAAACTACAGCAAGCTTAGTCAGCTAGAAATCAACTGGAAGTTTACAGAGTTAATATGTCCGTTTTTCTATTGGCACATTACCATTATTATCTTTTATAAACGAAGAAAATGTTGTGCTAAGAGGTACCAAAGGGGGGGAGGGGGTTGCCAACCCATTACAAGACAGCAGTAAAAGGTACATTAATTGTTGCTTAAACAAAAGAACCAAGTTCAATGTCACATAAGCCATGCTTACACGTATCACATATCTATCAATTTCTTCATCAACATTCAACACGTAAAAACCATGCAGAAAGTATCTTATCCTCTGATGCACTAAGTTTTTGCAGAACTCCGAATGAACAAAAACAGAAGCCAATTCTTAGAAAGAGTAAGAAGGTATACCATCATATGCATCCCGAACCATTTGATAGCTCACAAATCCAGAAAAAAGTGTAAGCTGCAATAACAACTAGCTGCATGTCAAGTTTTCCGCAAACTGATCTTTGTTGCATTTAAAGAATTCCTGAGCAGCTTTTTCACAGAATAAATCCATATAAATACTGAAACTCAAGCATCAGTCTATTTGATGCTAACCAAAATGTTATTAATAACTTACACCTTCAAAACTAATTCATTATAATAAAATATTCCAAGTTGGCATTGTTAAAATGATACAACAACAACAACACACTAAGCCTTATATCCCATATTCTGGAGTCAGCTGTATGAAAAACTATATAAGAGAATCAAATTAGGCTGTAGTTTGAATCCTCTTGCGCCACTCATTTCTATCAACAAGCACATTTTCATTTAATTCCTTAACCATCATATTGATTTTTTTATTATTTGCATCCATATCTTTCATGGTTTACCTCTAGATGTTTTGATCTCTCCTAGATCTAGAGACTCAATTCTCCTAATCGGTGCACAACTAGGCCTACATTTCGCATGTCCAAACCATCGCAAACGGCCCTCTCTCATCTTCTCTTCAATTCGGACTACCCTTAATTTTTCTCAAATCTCTTCATTTCTGATTTTATCTCTTCTAGTCTTACCACACATCCATCTAAGCATCCTCATCTCTACTACATTCATTTTCTTCACATGTTGTTTCTTAACAACCCAACACTCAGTTCCATATAGTAATACAGGCCTTATAGTTGTTTTATACAACTTCGCTTTAAACTTTAAAGGCATGTTGCGATCAAACAACACACCCAACGCACTTCGCCACCTCACCCATCCTGCTTGTATCCTATATTTGACATCTGCTTCTATCTCAGTATCACTCTAAATAATTGATTCCAAATATCGAAACTAGCTACTCTTTGGTACTCTCTCACCATCCAACTTAATCACACTAGTACCCACTTCCTAGTTATTACTAAACTTGCATTCCATATATTCAGTTTTAGATCTACTCAATTTAAAACCTCGAGACTCCAATGTACTCCTCCATAATTCTAATTTCGCATTAAGGGCATCACAAGTTTCCACAACTAAGACTATATCGTCGGCAAATAACATACACCATGGCACCTTATCTTGGATACGTCCAGTGAACTTGTCCATAACTAATGCCAAAAGGACAGGACTTAGTGTTGAGCTTTGACGTAATCTTGAGATAATAAGAAAGCTATCTGTCATACCTCAAACCGTCCTCACATTCGTTACCACTCCTTAGGGTTACCACTCCTTAGGGTTAAAATGGTAACGTAGGAAAAATAATTTTCTTCTCATGCATATCTACCCCTTTCATGGTTTATGTTAATTTGACTTGAATGTTCACAGGAAAATGTAAAGCAAGATTCCTTCTGCACAAAAATGAACCATTGTTAAAACTACAAAGGCAGCCCATTAAGTTGTAGTCAACTATGCCACCTCACTTGCCTCTTAGCAATTCATTGTTGTAAAGAACAGTGAATAATTCGACTATCATAAAATTACATCAAAAGCCAAGCAGTTCTAAACACCTTCAGAAGTGAAGACCCTGGTTGATCGTGGAACTAATACACATAAATTATCACAAAGCACCTGAGAAAGGACCCAAACCTTACTATTTTTTGTCTTCATAGAATTAGTATCTACTCTCAATGGTAATTTGTTGCTAGAACTGCTATCATTTGTATCCTTTTCATTAGGAAATGCTGCCCCTTCATGTGCATTAAGAAGCACACAATAGCAATGATCCATATCTGTCAAGACCTGCGTGAGGAGAAAAAAAATGTCACAGCTACGTATTAGAGGTCCTACAATTAACCAAAAATTTCCGCTTTTCATGAAACCTGCAACGTCATTATAAATAAAAAAGAACAACATGACAACACTATAACCAAGAAAGGGTGCAAATCTTCAATAAAAGAAGTGACTTTGGTCCTTACACACTACACAAATACCAAGTTCCCAACTTCTTGCTAGCTCAGTGCTTTTGAAATGGGTTGCAAGAGGGAGGCAGTAATGCTAGCCAAGTTGAAACCCCTTATAGTGATCTAAACTTATTCTAATGCAAAAAGAGCAGTAGTTTACTTAATTGGAAATTTCATTATAAATAAATTAATTTGAAAAAATATAATATATCAAGCGCATTTATGCAACAAAATGAGCATAAACACACAGATGAATAACTTCATAAAGGAAAAGAAAGCAATTACCACTGCATCAAAAGTGGAGTCAAAATCGTCTATTGCGAAACATATGTCTGGATAGGCAGGTGTTGTCTCTACTTCCTAGATACATGTTAGCAAGAATGTCATGAAATTGAAGAAAGCTCAATATCACCACGATTGCTGAAAATAGAAAGGCTTGCCTTTTTTGAGTCCAAATGAAAATTTACTCGGCTGGGAGATGCATAAACAGTCTTCACAACCTGCAGGACAGCAGAATGAAAGCTTGACGATTAGGTAATGCAGCATCCAAATGTTGGCATGGACATTTTGGAATCCTTGCAAGAGACAGTATTTGATTTAGCATAAAAATAATTAAAGTTATAGGATTCAAATTGCAAAAATTTGCAGCCTATGGCTTATAACAAGAAGGATGAATTCAGTAATTAACGCAGGATATTAGAAGCAATGGTTGCATGTTTTTCTCTAGACTTCTCAGCAAAAAAATTTGGTCAGATTTTCTCCATGACAACAGATATTAATTTCGACAATAAGAACAATTCCAAAAGGTTAAAGAAATATATATATATATATATGTCCTCCCCAAGGTTACCTAAATCATTAGCAGGAGTTACCTTGTAGATAGCAGACAATGGTGTATCTTGCCCCACTTGATGATGTCTAAGGACATCGTGACTGGAAAAAGTGGAAAAATAACTCATAGTTCAAATTTAATCAAAATCTAACACACGGAATCTATCAATAAAGAAAAATACATAAGCAGCAGATAAATATCTCTTTTCTTTCTCAAACTTAATATTAAAGTTCAGAGACAGAAAAGTAAGTTCACAAAGGGGGAAGAGGAGAGGAGGAAACAATAGGCATTGTTAGAGTAATAAGAAATAGAATATAGCATTTAACTTAAGGAAAGAATCAACCATAGATAGTAACAACATGAAGCTGACATACAGAAAAATAATCAAAATATGCATCAAAGTGCATAGATAAGACACAACAAAGGAAGCAAAGAAGAAACCTGCAAATCGCTACGGTTACAGTGTACGAAGTATGGGCAACCATGTTCAAGTAGAATGAGCGCCTCCAATCCACCTCCGATATACTCTCACCAACTAACTTATCCAACTGGTTCACAAAAGTAAAGACAATTATATATTAACTAGAATTAAAAATAAGACACAATTTGCACCTATGGCATTATAACGAGAAGCTAATGAATCAACTTAAACAAGAAGACCCAATTCAGATTCAAGTTGGTTTTGACTTTCTTTTACCTCAGGTGCCCACCTGCGTACAAAGTACGGAGCGACATCGTCGTCGTTATCATTAAAACCTTGTCCCCTCTGTAGCAGCATAAATTGAAACAATTAGCTTAATTTTCCAAAGTTAAAATTTTTATTTTTGATTTTTTTGAGATAAAATTAACAAGAAGTGATCGGGATTTGATACCCATTTTCTGACGAAAAATATGAGATCATCGTCTTGGCGTCCCCTCGATTCCTTACCCCGAACGAAATACAAATCGAAGACATCGTGCCAAAATTGGCCGTCCATTTCAACGTCGGAAGCATCTTGTTCTTCCACCGTCGTTTTCCCCAACAAATTCGAGTGCTTTTTAACCATGCTCAGTAACTCAAACCTAGACCCAACATTAAATTTTCAAAAAATAATAAAAAAATTAACATTTTTACTCGAACATGAAATTGTGGGAGAGATAAAACCCTAATCTTGAACGCGTTTACCTGGAAGGGGTTTCTTCACCAATGCGGATCATGGCTTTTTTTTTTCTTTGAGCGGTTGATGAGGTGCGGTTCTGTGGATTGAATTTTAAATTAATGTGCCGTTAAATGTAGTGCCTTTTTTGAAGATTTCGACGATGGATTGGGGAATTTATGACCAGATTTCAAGGTATTTAAAGCTGGCGCGAGGTTGATCCGCGTAGCAGTAAGTCGCTGCTGAGGCGTGAGGGAGAGAAAAAGAGACGACTCTTTCTTTCGATTTAAAACGGAAAAAGAAAATTGAAAAACGGTAAAAAGCTTGGTGCCTGCTGCTTGGAAGACAGACGGAGCTTTGGGCCTTTTATAGTGAGCTACTGGACCCATTTCTTGGCTTAACCTAATTGAACTTGTAAACCCAATAATCGAATTTTTTGTAGTGGGTTTTGGGCCTGAGACGGACCAAAACTAACAAAATGGCCCACATTAAAAATCGAAAATTTCTTATCATTTCTTTCCAAATTAAAGTATTTTATCGGGAAATTAATTTTTACATAATAAACAAAAAATTTATCTTCGTTTTGCCCAATAGTTACTCAATTATTATGAAAAGTAGGGAACTAATCCTTTTTACTGATACAAAATAAGATGATTGAAAATACAAGACGTGTGAGAGAAGATATAATCAATCAACATATAAATCTTTAAAGAAATTTAAATAAAAAATTGATAAATGAGATTAATTTTTTTTTTCTTAATCATTGTAAAAATAAGGAGTTATGAATGATACCAACTGTCCACTTTTCTTTATAAAAAATCATAATTTAAAAATAAAAAAATAAATATTAATATTTAAATTTTAAATTTATCGAATATAATTTTTTAAAATTAATTATATATAATCAATTAAATTAAATTTTGAATTTAAATATCAACCGTCCTATTTAAATAACTCTTTATATTAGTTTTATTTAGGAGTATGTAAGACATTTATGACTACAATTCTTTTTGTTCACTCTTTTTGAAGAATAAATTCTAGCACTAAAATTTTTTAAAATCAAGAAAGGCATTTAGAATCTAATGATCAATTGGATACTTCTTTAAGATCTTTAGTGAAACTAGTCTTAAGACACAAGAATTACACATGGATAGTTGTCAACTGTCTTACTACAAAATTTCTCACTTTAGGTAATATCTTTAATGCAGATTTGAAATTGAAACCTTAAGAACCATTTTTCTTATGAAAATTTGCGAAGTACGTGAAAAGTGAAACTACAGAAGCTAAAAGAACAAGAACACCTTTCCAGCACAACATCCGGGTAAACAAAGACATATCCAGTACTATGATTCTCAATCATTTAGCAGGCTAGCTAGCTCATGCGTTTGGATTGAAGACTGAACGGATAACCAAAATGATTGATAATCAAAGATAATGATCAAGTTAAAGCTAAATTGAAGATTAAAAACGATTAGGGAACGGTATTTGGTGGGGTTTGATTTGACCCCTCACCATGAAAAATGAAACCTCTCCTTTTAATTTCTCGAGAGTTGTTATGGTGGCATAAATCCAAGGAGTTGTGATTTAAAGATAAGGGGCAAGTCCCTTCCTCTTGGTTGGCTCAAATTCCCTTTTTTTTTTTTTTTTAATGCTGCTGTTAGGCCTTCTGGTTCAATGGCAGTCTGCTAGGAGGGGTGGAATGAACTTTTGGTTCAATTGGCAATATATTAGAATTAATGTTTGAAAGTTGTGAGTTAAAAAACTTTATGTTTTTAATTTTTTTAATCAAATAAATATAATTTAAAGGTTCAAAGCAGATTAAAAATAAAAATAAAAATAATAGGGGTGAAAGGGGAATGAAAAAAAAAATGCGAATTTTGCTGTTATAAAGAAACAAGCTTTGGATTCCTGAATAGGTTGGTAGAAAAGGGATTAAAAAAAAAAAAGCAAAAGAAATTTTGCCCAACAGTTCCAACAAACAACGTTATGATAATTATACCCAAAATGTCAACATCATTCAAAATCGTTCATATTTTATATATATATAAACACATTTGATGATTCATGTGTTTATATAATGTAAATTATTCATTATATATACACACGATAATTCATGTATTTATATAATATAAAATATTAAAATTTTTGTATTATATGTTATATTTTAAATAAAAATTATTTATATAAAAATATAATTTTTTTTGTTTTATTAAGTTCATATATAATTATTTTTAAAATTTTAAATCATATAAATTTTATATTTTTTATATCAAATTTATATCATATTATTATATCATATTTTAAATTATTAAATCTAATCAAAAATCGTTTTTGAATATTTAAAGCACCACCCTTAGTTAATATTTACTCTGTATTTTTCTACGAAAATAAATATCAGCTGAGCATTCTTTCAGTAGGATGAAAAAGTAATGAAAATGTGGATCAATCTGAGTGTAGTATCTGAAGTATTGAGTTCCATTCATAAGAGGAAAAGATATACTATATATACGTATGTTAAGCACTACCAAATAGCAAAAAATTCAACGAGGAAAATTATCATAAGCATTAATAACATACAACCAAAGCCAATTTCTGGTTTTGAATGTTAAAGTATTTGATTTTTTATAATCATACATCGGATTTGCTTGCAAGTTGCAATGAAGCTTCTATCAAATTCTTTAAAAAAAAAAATTTTAAATACCCAGGCTGGTTGTGAGTATAAGTGAGAAAGTGGAATTATTTAGAAGAATCAGAATACTTTCATGTCATGATTTGGCAAGTAACATGTGCTTAAGGAAGATCTAACCTTATGAATTAATGAAAAAAAAAATTAAGAACCTTCCATTTTCTTGGAGGAATAATTAATAAAAATTTATCAGTTTTCCAGCAAAATTTTTTAGCCACTTGCAAATTATTTATGTAATTATAAACAATCTGAGTTCTGAATAATTGACCTGAAAATGTATTGTAAAAAAATTAGAAGATTGAAGAATTAATTGATCACATTGAATAAAAATGTTTAAAGCATAAGAGGAAGAAATTTTCTTATTTTCCATTTCATATTCATCGGAAATTCAAACAAAAGTAAATATATTTAACTCTTTCGCAGTTTTACCATTGTCAAATCCTCCCCAACAGCCATAATTCCATTAAAACTTTCACAAATCTGAGAAACTTCATCATATTTAACTTACCAAATAAATAAACAAAAATATTTCCAACCCTTCAGCCTTCAAGAAACGCTACTCCTCCTTTCTTCCCTTTCCCTGTCCTCCTCCGGCTAGTAGTTCCAACATCATGCATCAGGTTCCCATCACTATGAATCAAAGGCACGTCGTTGGCTTCGTCACCGTCGTCTTCCGTGGCTATACGGATGCAAGAACATCGTTCTAGTGATGCAAAGAATGCAGTTGCAACACCATTGATGAACCACATTGCAACACCATCAAGCTTTCCGCACACAGCAGCCGGTGACCCATGGGTGGATGATGAGGGCCGGACCATCCTAGGCTCGACGTTATTTGATCGAAGGTTGAAGAAACCAGAGCTGCAGCTACTTGTACCGGAGGTAGTGGCTGCCATGAATTTGGTATAATGAAAGTCTTGAAGTAGCTAGACACAGAAAGAGAGAGAGAGAGGTTTGGCTGAAGTTCAGGATGCCCCTTTAGCTCTTATGAGACTTGAATTATTGCTGTTGTTTCATTATGATTACAACAAGTCTAATTCTTGACATATGCCCTTAATCCATTGTGAAATTACAAGGGTGTTTTCCAAATTAGCAAGTTGACATTAGAAAACAAAAAAAAAAAAAAAACATTAACCCTATCCCATGGCACCCCAATCATCTCAATATATGTAGAGAAGGGCCCGCCCCTGCCCCCGCATGCACAGTGTTGTGTCCCAAGCCGGAATGGTAGACAATCACATTTCCTTTCACATTATTTGTTTTTTTTAATATAATGGAAGAATCTAAAGATATAGTGAAATATTTAATATAAAATTTTAAATTTATTAATTAATATGATATTTGAAAGATTATTTATTATTTATTATTATTTAAATTAAATACGTTAAGAATAAATATTATATTAATTTATAAATTTATAATTCAATTAGTATATTAAATATTTTATTATACTTTAAATTTTATTTTTGATATTAACCTTAAGAAGCAATTTCAATATTTTTATTTTTTTTTTCTTAGTAAATTTTAGTGTTATATTTATGATGATTTTGTAAAATTAGAACCAGAAATATAATGTCACGGACAACAACGTCATGGGTATACATAGTTTTAGAAATACTGCTCATTATATATAAATCATCTGGTCATATTTTAATTTTACTAAATAATGGATAGAAGTGCCTAAAGATTCTTTGTGAATTTCAGTACTAATGATTGGCAGTTTGGCACCAGATACTGAGTCACCGGGATGCCTAAAACTTTAAATACAAAGTACGAAATGTTTTAATTCAATTGATTTATTTAGTTATTTTTTTATTTTTAAATTATGATTCTTTTTATAAAATAATATGAAATGTTTTGTCAAATATCATGTAACCTTAGCATATATCTTATCAAATTAAGGATATTTTTATAATTTGAGGTCTTAAATATTCAAGTTTTCCTATGTAATCATTGGAGACCTATGACAGCGATAAATCAAATAATAAAGAATGGCAAAGGGGAGAATTTTGAGGGGCAAATTTGTGAAAGCATTGATACATTGTGAAGCAAGCTTAAAACAATAACAAAAGGCAAACCCCATCACATATCTTATGGATAGAACTTGGGCAATGCATGTAATTATTGTTCAAGTATAGACTAAGAACGTAATAGTAAAATGAAGGATAATGATGAGACCCAAAGGTGAAAGTGAGGCTAATCATAGTTTACCCCACTTGGCTGACCCACCCTTTTGCTTAACCTATCTAGCAATTAACAAATTAACTTTAGGTTTGGAGAGAGACCGAGATTAATTGTATAGTTAAAGCATGAAAAAAGGGTTCTTAGTTAAAATCTTAAATTCAATCTTTTAGTATGGGCAAAATGTATTCTATTTTACAAAATTATGTATATTTTGGTACAAAGAAGAATACAGTTTGAAAATAAAAAATTATAAATATTAAATTTTATTTTTTAAGAATGATTTTATGAATTAATTAAATTAAATAACAAAAAAATCGATAAATAAATTATTTACATTGATAAATTTTACCATTGATCGATCTTTATGGATATTTAAAATTAATTTGGGAATGTAAAATATAACCGAGCAAAAGAATTGTAAATAGTGGTAGTTGTTATATGAGAATTTAATCGAGCAACAAGTGTAGGACAAAATTTATTATGTGGAACAATGGAACGTGCTTTGTGCACTGTATGCATGAATAGATAGAGCGAAATGAATTATTGATGGCAGTCGGTGGGAACTTATTGCTTGAAGAGTTGATGCTGATATATATATATGAATTAAAATAGAGTAGGAAAATGTTGTAGGAATAATGAATTGATGATGACCATTCAGGCATTGGTAGCATTAATTATTATCATGAAGGTGAGTTGAATCTTTATACTGGCTTTTCCATATCAAAGAATAAATAATAAATGAATGCATCACATCTGGGAATGCACTTTTAAAGGTTATCTCTAATTTTTTATTAAAAAAAAAAGATTTGTTTGAAATTATTGTTGGATTGGAAATTGATTCAAGTACCCAAAAAAAATTTACGATTCGAAACATTATGCAAAAAAATTCATCTTTTTTCAGTAAAAGTTAGTTTGGAACAAAACCTGTGAATCCATTTGCAATAAATTGTCACATAAACAAGATTTTGGCACAAAATGCAGGTCCCAAACCAGTGATCAAACCATAATTGAGGCTTGATAATGATTATGTACTACTGCATGGAAACCGCTATAGCAGTAAGCACAACAATTGGGCTATGCTCTCGGCCAAGCGGTTTAAACAGATGGGGTTGCGTTGAGCTACCTTGATGTTGGGTCTGGATTCCTACCTTCAATGGGCTCATCATAATGTGATGAAGCTGCTGGTCCATTACCTGTTCCTTCAATCGTTTCGGCTCTGTAAATGAGCTAACAAATTTGGAATTGTCAAAACGGGAAACGTTTTTAATGGCTTCAAAAAGGAGGGTAGCCGTTTTTTGTCATTGCTATTCCAGATGTTTCAGAATCCTACGCGGTCAAGCCTGGATTACAAGATATTCCAGCTACTAAATGCCATTAATTAATTTCTTGCTCTGAATACAACACTATCAAATTGCAAAATCCCCACTCCCAGATTTCTTTTGTTTTTCTAAGGCAATCAAATCACTTAATCTTAACATATTAGAAAAACAATAATTATTTTATTTTTTATTAAAAAAAGTCGTTATTGAAAAATAAATGCATATATTAAATTTCAAACTTTAAATTTATTAAATATTTTATTTTAAAAATAATGAATCAATCAATTGAATTAAAATTTAAATTCAAAGAATTATTCCATGTTAAAATCTTAATAATCAATTCCATTCAATTGCTAATTTGAATAGGTACATTGAGAATTTGAGATGAAGATCACTGTTGGTGCCATTGCCTTTTTGGGTCTTAAAAATAAAGTTATTAATATCGTATCGAATAATGTTTTAATTTTTTTAAAATATGATATATATTGATATTAATTATTTTGATATATTATTTTTGATATTTTTGTTTAATACAAATATATTTATAAATATATATAAAATTATATATTATAATATTATTAATAATCTATAAAATATATATATAATATATTCAAAAATCAAATAAATAAGTTTAAAAGTATAAGAAATAATATCATAAATTTTCATAATATTTTTAAACATTTAATTTGATCAGATAATATTTAAATATGTATTTTTCATATAATTATTAAGATAAAAATAAAGAGATAAAAAAATAACGAAGACTTTATGATTGTTAAACTTTATAAAAAAGTATAATTATTTTTTTGAAAATTTTTTTTTTATAAATTTTGATTTTAAAAAATAAAATATAAAAAAATTAAAATAACAAAACTCAACCTTTAATAATTATTTTATCAATTAATTTTATTTTTATTATATTAAAAATAATTAAATAACAAGAAATAAATTAAATTTTATAAAATATATTTTATATTTATATATCGATTGAATTATGCTATTTTATCAAAATTTATCAAAATAAATCAAAACTAACAAAAATAATCGATTTTATCTAATACAAAATTTAATATAAACATTTATTATTAAATATATCTTATTTTAATATAATTAAAGCATACCAATCGTTCAATGCCAAAACGAAATTCACAATTATACTTAATGGCAAACAGATCCGCTCAAGTCAAGTTTTACAAGTAACGAAGCATATCAACGCATGTCAGAAATTAACTGGTTGGGGTAGAATTGACATTTAATTGCCTAAAGTCCACCCAAATTCAACCCTACCTAATCACTTCTACTCTTTCTCTCTCTCTTCTGTTTCCTCTATAAATTGATACTCTTTGTACCTCTTACCCTGCACCTCCGAAAATTATATCCGGAATCCAAAACAATGTCTAAGCTCTCCACCTTTTTCATTGCTGCCCTTCTTCTCAATTTTATGCTGAGTTATGCTGCTCGGCCCGAGCCTGCTTTACCCTTAACCCAACACAAGGTATGTGTCATGTCTTTACCTTCTTTCTATCCTTCTTACCAAACCCAAGTCTTTGGTTTCTTTTGTTCCTAAATGAAGATTTCCTCTACAAGTTTATATATATATTTTATTGATATTGAATTGTGGATAAGGATATTAATTGGTTTTTGTTCATGCAGGGATTTGAGGCAGAGAAAGTTGATGTTGATGAGAACTGTGAAGGAGTAGGCAAAGATGAGTGCTTGATGAGAAGAACCCTTGCTGCTCATGTGGATTATATTTATACTCAGCATCACAAGCCATGAAGTTGAAATTGTTGTAGGAGATAATGAAAAAATGGTTCAATTATAGCCTCAAACCATAAATAAATTATGTTTCCTGTTCATGTTGGCTTGATTGAGTAGATGGCTTAGCTAGTTTAGTTTCACAGTCGGTATGGTTTTGCATTGATCTAGATTTTTAATGGATAATTCAATGTTTTTTTTTCTCATGTCCATGCCCATATTTGATGCTAAAGAAAATGTTTGAACAAGTTTGAAAAACCTTTCAAATGAAAAGAATACAGATGAGCCAAACAGCCAATGAAGATTCTCTTAAATGGAGATTAAGACAAGGAAAAATTGCTCACTCTTAATTTTGGTCAAAAACAGTCACTGAAAACAATGGAGATTCTCTTAAAATATTAGGACTATTTGCGGCACAATTCACACATGTATGTAACGTATGAAATTTCCAGTCAACTCCAAAAGAAGAGATAATTGGCAACAGACAGGCTGAGGGTCAAACACGGCTATGACAATTTCACACCCTTTACATGTATTATCGAAGCGTATGCTGCTGTTAAAAATTAGTCATTTTCCTCATTAAATTTAATCTGATATACATTAAGATGATGTCGTAAATGCATGTTTAACAATCATAAGTGAGATGAATACCATCAAATTTTGTTTGAATATAATCCGTTCTGTGAACATTTTTAAGAATACATTTCTTTTTATCGGTTTTATGTATTTAAGATTTTATTTCTCAAATGCTAAGGATCGAAGTATGGTTCTTCCTACCAACTAGATTATCCCGTTTGGTTTTATTCTTAGACGTTATGTAAATATAGATCTTAACAGGTCCAATAAAAAGATATTCTTATTATAATAAAGGATCATAGTTTATACTAAGATCAGTTGTTGTGGAATAATTCTGCTTTACATTTTAATTGGAAATGAATGGGAGACTAAAGATGAAAGTACAGGTCCGGCGAGGAAGTTTCAAAACAAATATTATGGCATTGGTTGACCTCGAAAGTCAGTTCACTCAATTTAATGGCAGGCAGTTTTGCACCTGGTAATTTTCCTAAGAGGAGCCCACTATCCAGACTGCATAGTCCATACCCACTTTCATTCTCAAAAGTTTCAGCATCTGAAATTTGAATGGCACCGAATTATCAATCATTGCTGCTTTTGAATAATTCCGTTTCCTCTGAGAATCAGAAATGTGGATGATTGTCTCACTCGCAATTTCCAGATTCATCCCTATCAACTTGAGAAAAATAGTATTAATATTAGATCATAGAAGCCAAAGACAAATCTTTTAGGAGTAATTTGTTATCAATGAAAGCAGAGTTCAGTCTCTAGCAATTTCTCACTAAAAACAAGCTCTACGTATATGCACAGAGACTTATATCAACAAGGAAAAATGCAGACTGAAAAATAGACTAGGCTGAAGGGTTGTGAATAAGTCCCCTCCATTCATGGGGTGTGGTTGCTATGAATGGTCTTTCTGTCACATTTTGTGATTAAGATCGACCAATCCCTTGATTTTTTGAGATAATTGATTATTATCTCCATCATAAATTCATAATCCAGTCATTGTGTCGAATCATGTTGCGGGATCAGAAAAACTTTCTTTGCCAGACAGAACTGATGCTCCTATGGAATAAATATCAAGGCACCAACCAGCAAAGTCATCCCCTCCTACTCAGAAAAAACACACTTCCAAAAGTGTGATATGATGCTGAATGATACAAGCTGTTAATAACAATGGCCAAAAAATTGACACAAATATTGGAATTCTATGTTTCTTACCAGGATCGGATTTTTGTGGAACAACAAATACCACTAATTCTGTTATACAGCAGTGAGAATATTGAGTATACATTTGAATAATGATAATAAATTTCAAGGAAGCTAGTATTTCTTAAAGCTAAGATCAATAAGAAAAACGAACTACAACACCTTAGTTATAAATTTTATTTGCAGGGGAGAAATATGCATACAAGGCCTTCTGATATAAGCAACTTTGGTAAGATTTCTTTGTATTTCCATGAAAAAAGGTACAAACTCGTTCAAGCAGGCAAAAGAACCCTACTACCACCCAGGATATGTAAGTACAGAGCAAGACAAATGGTGACAATAACGGAAGACTTCGCGCCAACATATCTGATAACATCTAGTCCCCTTTCCACAACCTTCTCATGGACAATATGAATGCTTCTTTTCAAACCCTCTGAAAGCTTCCATAATAGAAACTCCACTATAGACCTTATTGTTTCAACGGTCACCCTCCCAGTCACATCAAGCACAAACTTCCTATTGCTGGGAACTGCCCATGTGGATGAGACCTTATAAACCCACCCATTATTCTGAATCCCATCAAATGAGCTCCCTTCTTTCACTCCTTGTACAGATACTTCTTTATTGAAACCATCTCTCATTCCACTGGCATCCTCACTCTGATCAAGAACTGAACAAGTAGAACCCGAGTTTGAACTTGTCAACACTTGATGTGATGTTCTCACCAGCGTTGCCACAGCACCATTACAAACAGAAACTAAAATGTCCCTCACATTTTTTTGATGCTTTGGATTGGTCATCCCAGCAAACATTTCATCATAAGTATTAATGTCCATTGTCTTGTCAAGATAAACTGCAATAGCTGTGCTTACAAATCTTTGTATGCAATCAGCCATTAGCTCTTTGCACTTATCGTCATAAAGCACATTAACCCATTTAGGCACATCAGATGACACATCATTCCCACTCAACCCCCCAATTTCTCCACCACTTGAGTAAAACCCCAGAACCAGGTTCCTAGCAAAGCTACCAACCACAACAGATACAAAACCAGTCCCAGCATTAGAGAAAACCCTATCCAACACCCTATCAGTAAAGCTGGAATTCTCCGAAACCGTTTCCAATTCATTCTCATCCCCTGATTCTAACTTATACCCTCTTAAAACTCCAACTGTTAAAGCCTCAGTAACGCTAATAAAAGATTGGGAAAAATCCTCTGATCTCACAATCTTTGAAATTTGCTTCAAACTATTAGGAACTTGATCAGATTCAGATTGCAAAAACTCCCTCAAGTCCTTGGAGACAACATTGATCGTCTCCGCGGATTCTGAGACCAATTCAGCTAACGAAATCAGGGCTCCAAAGAGCTTGAAAAACCTCTTTCTCTTCTTCACCACAGAGGGCAAATTATACACCTTGTAAACCCCATAACCAGAGACTCCACACATAGCTAACAAAATAAGCCATTTTTTCTTCCTACGTGAAAAAGTCAGCGCCTTGTTTACCAATTGCAAATCCATTGACTGAAACAAAACGGTAGAGCTACAAGAAACGGAACCCGGGGCTTATCAAATACTAAAAAGAAAGAAGCGCTAATTAAGCCCAGAAAATTGATGGGTTTTAGATAAGCTTTCACAGGAAGAGAAATCTGGGGTTTCTTTTAAAAGTAAAAATAGATAAGAGAATTTTAAGAGCAGATATTAAAAGAGACTAGATATAGGAGGTTACTTGTGTAATACCCTTTTTGAAATTGGTTTTGAATTGCAAGAATTCCTCTTCTTTTTTTTTTTTCTCGCCTTGAAGGAGAAAATGGATTTGCAGAAGGATGGTGAGAAGACGAACCTGGTTGCAGAGGGGGAAGAGAAAGGAAGAAAGGAAAGAGCAATTGCGTTTTTTTTTTTTTTCCTTTTTCCTTTTTTTTTTGGTTCCAGTTTTTTCAGGTCCAGAGAGAATCTCTTTCTGTTTCTGTGGTTTGATTTTCCCAAAAGGCGGGGTTCTTTATAAAACGACGCTGCATCAGCATTGCGTTTGCTAACAGCTAACAGCTAACAACTTGCTTTTCGTTTTTATATGGTTTTGGGAATTTAATAATTGGTATGACAAGGATATAAATATTCCTAAATTGTTTTTTGAGTTTCTCTAACTTTGATAGATCATAATAAATCTCTGTGAATTTTTTGTAAATGATTTATTCTACTCTACAATTTAGATTTCGTTATAATATTATTGATAATAATTAGAAATAGATAAGTTTCTCTAATCCAGACTATGCATTTATTATGAATGTGTTAGGTCAAGTATGATATATATATATATATATATATATATATATATATATATATATATATATAACGAGTTGCGTTTGATTCGATTAGTTTATAAAAGATCATAAAAGATAAGAAGTCAACTTGAGCATTTTTCAAGCGAATTAATTAATTTATTTTATAATCATACATAAAAAAAAGGAAATAATTTATTTTATAATCATGCATAAAAAAAAAAAAAAAAAGAAACCAGATTTCAAATATTAATATTTCTTTGCTCAGAATTGAATAAAAAAGCACATGATCCTTCCACCGATCTAATTACATAGAGAATTCATATATTATACAATAGCAAATATGAGAATCGAATCTCATGAATCATGATCTCATCTTATTACATAACTGTTAGCAGAAAGATTTAAAAAATATCTCCTGTATCTAAGGGCAAACTTCAAGTTCTAAAAATGGAACCTTTAACTACAGATTTTCTGTACAAATCACAAACTTGTTCTCAATGCTACTATTCTCATTTCAACTTAAACTCCGTGTACATTTTCTATCGACACAGGCAGTCGTCCTTTCTGACATAGCGTAGTTTTCCCACCCTGGGAAATCGCTATATCGTTTGAGTTACAATCCTTGGACAATAATCACTCTATTAACAATTGATTGATCACTCACCGTATACAAACAAGCTCCCGAGACACCTTCACCACCTGCAACTGTTGCCCCTGCAACCATGATGATGTTGGTGTCCATAATCCCAGGTTTTACATCAAATCAAAGGACCTTTCGTTTTTCCATCTTTGGTCGAACCAGCAGAGCTTACACCAAGCTGAATCCAATCATAGGGCTTATGTTTTAGAAGTTTCAAATACTTTTGAAACAATCTTAGATTTCGTGGGAGTACTACTATCATCAATATCCTCAAGATCACTAAAAGAAATATCTTCTTCATTCTCCACAAAAATTGCAGCCCCACTGTAACCGCCAAATACAGAATCATCATCTTCTGGCCAATCGATCTCATCATCTTCAAAATTTGGAATCAATATTTTTGAGGATGAACCAACCAGACAATCCCTATCCTCAGTGTTGGACACCGGTTTTTCTTCAATAACAGACTTGTCTACAAATGGCATCTCATTACTTTCAATCAGATGCTTCTCAGTCTCATAATCTGTTGTGATGCTAGATGCAGGTTCAGAAACATAGGTCCTAGGTGACATCGTCTCAAAGGCAAAATAACTGGATTGGGAAGGAATAAGATCTTCCAGCGCGATACTAGAGCTGTCTACTATGCGGGAAGTGCTTCCATACCAATTAGTTTCAGGCTTTGTTTGCTTTTGAAGCTCCTTCATCCACAATGCTCTGGCTTCCACTACCTGCTAGTAATGGATGAACCACCAATAGAATTAATCAACAATCTTGTACTGCAGGAACTTGTCCAACATCAAGGGTGGAAAAACAAGTACATAAGGTATCTCATGAAGAGTACACTTAGATAGCATTTGGTACGGGGTAATCACTTCAAAAATCATGGTAATCACTTCAAAAATCATGGTAATCAACACATGGTGATTAGATCACTATATTTGGTATGCACTTGGTGATCCCACGTAGCGGTGATCTTGGACCATGTTGGATCACCCAGAGCGATTAGATCACTGTCTTGGAGGGTGATATAATTTCCATACGAAAGGGTGAAAAACTTTTATTATCGAAGTGAAGTGATATATAAAATTAATAATAGTCAATTTACCCATTTCATATGTGAATTACAAATTTGTTGCTACTTAAAATTGTAATTATTTTATATTTTTAAACTAATATTCATTATAACAAGTTTAAAATTAATTACGCATTTTTTATTTTTTACTATTTTATATATAATGTTTTTTTATTTTTCTTTTATTATGAATTTAATATATTGGTTTTATTTTCTAATTCAAATATTTTTTACATAATTTATAGTATTATAAAAATCAATTTGCTTATCAATAAATATGTTTATTAATTTAATTATATTTTATTATAAAATAAATAACTATTACTAATATTTTACAAATTATTATTTATAAACAACCATAAAAATATTAATTTATGTAACAATGACAATATGCATGGTTATTTTCGTATTTTTACACAAGATAATGTTTGGTTTTTAGTAATGCCAAATATAGCAATCTTTAATTCCTAAGAATTAATCATTGTTAACCAAACAAAATGATTTCAAATTACGAGTGTTAAAATCACTTTGGTAATAAAATCACCCCAATAATTATATTACCATGGTGATCTTGCAAAAGATACCAAACGCCACCTTATGGAAAACAAATCTCAATCACAACTTTGATAAACCATAACATCACTTCCATGAAACTATATGAAAATGTTATTGTATTGAGCATATAGCAGGTTAAGCTACAATTAAGAATTCATGAATAATCCAAGAAAAACAATTTGATAGACGGATTTGTAAGCATAACCTTGTTGACAAAGTGGAGAAAATAATTTTTTCTTTTAAAAAAAGGAAAGAATAAAACTCTTGTCTGACATCGTCAGCACATCAGATATGACTTAGGAACCATGGAAACCAAGCCATTAAAGGTTGCTTGATTAATCTAGACAAGAAAATACACGATGGACCTTACGGTGAATTGGTAAACTAGCATACAAAATGATGGACACCTAATATTACCTATTATGTACATGTAAATGATAATTGTGAATCCATGGGAATAAATTAAATAGTGTACAACTCTAAAAATGGATGTCTTATTAGAGGGTTGATGCAAGGGCAATGCGCAAGAATGAATATCTCAAAAACTCAAAGGAAATATCAATTAATCATCAGATTTTGCAATACTTTTTATTCCTGGATTAACAGAAGTATAACAACTTGAGATTAAAGTTTAAAACGTAAATTGTAACCCGAGCCATGAAAAATGAAACAAGAAAAAAGAAATGGATATTAAATTGAACACTCAATAAGGACTCAATATATTCAAAACCCATTACATAATACCTTTCTGTGAGAGAAAATAATTAAGAAGCTTCACAAAGTAAAAAGATACTTGGGCCACTGATGAAGTTGTTTCTATGAGAAGTAACTGACCTGAGGTGTGGACAGCATCTCTGCATCATTCTTGTTAAGTCTCGGATGCAGAAGAACAAAATAAACTTTCCAGAAGTAACTGTCACTTATATGGCAAGGACAAAGCTCAATTCTCAGAGCTGCCAGTCTCGGAGCAAGATGTTCAATAGCCATAGAATGCTCTCGTTGGGTAACTGACATGTCAAAATCTAAAACAAGGAAACAAAGGAAACCAAAAATCAGAAATGCACTGATTGTCATTTTTGTAAATCTAGACATCATATATCATAAAAATAATCAAAATGAAATCTCAGAAATTACAACTAGAGTTGAAGCTTGTAAATCAAAATTAACTAGCCAAAGAGGCAAAGAATACATGAAGAATGTGTTAGATTGAGCAAGGATAATATAAAGCATTCTCCTGCATCTAAAATTCAAACATAGAAGGTGGATCTTGATCAAAATTGCAAACAGAAAAATAAGTTTCGGCCCAATCACTTGATGAGAGAAGCATACATTTATGCAATGGTTCAAACTTCAATTCAATAATGTCAAAGGCAGGAACTTCAGGGGCTGACACTTAGGTTATTAACTAAATTTACTTTAATAACAACGAACTCCGTTATTTTATGATCCGACATTGTCAAAGACTTTCAACAACAGATTCAATGGCTTAGATAATAAACTAAGAAAATAATGGTAGCATAAATTTGGCAATTTTACATAAGAGTAAAGATCTGAATTCAAACTATTCAGTGTTTAATTAAAATTCAAACAATATATAACTTTTTGATCAGTTGAACTTTAAACAATTGAACTTAATAGCAAGAATTCCATGGCAGAGCATATAAATAAACACCCAAATTATAGTACCATGCAATGAGATCAAATTAATAATGAATAATTAAAATATATAAACTTACCATCCAAGTCCTCATCTGGATCAAGAGGGAAATCCAGCCACGTTTCTGGGTGATGCGCGATGTTCCTCGCAAACGCCAATACCTCATCCGTTATCCCAACCGCATTGAACTCCTGATCCTCCTCCTCCTCGTCATTTTCATTTTCCATCTCGTTTTGGTCCTCATTTTCCCCCGATCCAAACGGAAAATAATCAGATGCCATCTTCGATAACCTTCCACCGATCTCAGTTAAATCGTCCATAATCCCCGCAGCCGCCGCAGAATCAGACGGATGCTCTTCGTCCCCGGAGAAAGATTGATCCGACGGCTCAGATTGATTCAAATTAGAGAACGATCGATTATTTGATTGGCCATTGAATTGCGCCGAAGAATGAGACGAGGGAGGAGGTGGCGGAGCGAGAAAGGAAGCGACTCCCCAGAGTTGGCGTGTTAGGGTTTGTTTGAGTTCGGTTAGGTCTTCTTTAACGCCACGCGATTGGAGTTCAGCTACTTGTTCGGGGGACAATGACTGTTGTTCCACCTTGGTTTCTTCGTTTTGAATCTTGTGCCTTGGAGGAGGCGATGATTGAGACTCGTGTGTTACGACGTCGTTTTCTTCATCCCCTGAAGAAGCTGATTCATTGTCACCGTCGTCGAGACGAAGCGAGTTCGCCAGCGACCGACCTAACCATGACATTGTTTTTTTTTTCCTTCTTATTTTATAGTTTTTAGTTTTTTGCTTTTTGGATTTTTGGGTGGGAGAGAAAGTGATGGATACAAAGCTTGGGGGTTTAAAAACGAATTGCTTTTATTTGTGATTTTCTTGTAAGAGTGGGGCAATCATATGGGTTCGGACCACCTTAAGCACAGATGCGGTCTGGATTTATGTCCTAAAGGTTATTGCCACGTAAGATAAAGGGCTTGCCACTGTTTTTCGTTTACTGCTGTCGCTGGTCCTGTTTTTAGGTACAGATTTCTTTTTCCTTTTGTAGTTTGTTTGTCTCTTTTGACTTTCCATATTCTTTCTCAAAAATGTCTCCAAAATCCAAAATTGTTTTTACTCAGGAAGATGGACTTTGCTTTTATTCTGGGCTTGAAGCTCAGGATGCTGGTGGGCTTTGGGTTTCCTTTTTCTCACTATCTCCTGGAAAAAGTTGACGGTTTGAATTTCACAAGCTTTGATGTAAAATCAGTTCGAAATAGCTGGGAGGCGTTAACATTTATTATGCAAGTTGGTCAACTCTAAAGACAATCAGCCACTTTCGGCTTGTTCTCAATCGAAATGTGGACTTAAAAGACCGGGCCCGGTTTGAGCTCAGACTCTAAGAACATGGCACAGCCAGGATTATAACTCCAACCAAGATCATGATTTAACTTTTTTTTTTGGGAACGAAGCGGCATGGATGGGTAGCACGGTCCAGAACATAAAAAGTGTGAGAGATCTTTTAATGAATAATAAATAGCACACTCCCAGTCCCAAGTCCCTATTCGAAGGGGAACACTGCATTTGACCAGATTCTAGTTTAGACTTGGCAAGTTGTTTGAGTTGATGCCAATGCGGCCAAAGGCTCCCAGCTAGCTCTACTTTTTAGGTAGACAAGATTTCCCTCCTTTTCCCACCCGCACAAATGTGTTTCTTTTGAATGGCAAAGGGGTATGACTGTGAATGCATTCATGACAACATAAGTGGAATTCAGGGCCCTCAGCCCCTTGGAAACCAGGATCTAATCATTCGAATGTTTATGTGTGCATGATCTCCAACCATATATTTTAAAGTATCCTCGAAGTTGAAGATCCTTCCAAACAGTATGGTTTCTTGATGTTGGAGAAACTATGTAAGGTTGTTCTTGACTTGACTCATTTGCTCCACCGAAGATCCAGCTTCCATGCTAAAACCTGAAGTTTAGGTATGCTAGTTGGACGTTGGAGACTCGCATGCTTGCAGCAATTACCAGTGCTACCTGCAGAGAAACTTCTTTTCAGCAAAAGACTCTCCTTCAAGCCACAGCTTACAGTTTGATTGAATGATGAGAAGAGTCCACCAGATTTTCTTTCTAAAAAGTAAAGACATGGTACCCCTTGACCACCTTTTATCTTGAAATTTTGGGGGAACGCTCTCAAATTTGCTTAACAATCTTAAAATCAAAATCCTTTAGAAAAAGATGAGTTTTATGTAGACAGAAGCATGTTTCAACTTAGGCAGATTGAATTGAGCAATTCAAATTGTTAACCATGTAAAGGAAACAAAGAGGTTGTACATGTTTTATATGATAGCAATCCAGAGGGTTTACAAATCCTACAAAGTTGAGATTTAAGACCCAAAATAACTCTTTCAACCAAGGTATAAATGTAAGCTTTCTCAAAACCTTACAGAGATGAAGGAAATCAAGGGATCAGTGAGACAGGTCTACCAACAAAAACTAAGTACAATTATAAATGACACAAATGCCAACAGGAATCCCCTCATATCATGTCCCTCAATCACCACTTCCCAATTCCTACTCGGCCCATTACATGAGCTTACAGTTACATTTCTCTCTTGTGGATTGAAACAACAAAGAATCAGTGACAAACAGATTGAATCACAACCTTGCTGGGAATTATTGGACAATATCGGCAGAAACATGACCTTAAGGGCAGTGGATTGGTAACTACACAACTTCCAATTAGCTCAAATCCACATTATGCTGGTACTTGATGTGAAACAATAATATAATGGAAATTCTTTAGTATTCACAAGAGAGCAAAGGGTACCTCAGAAACCCCGATTGACCTCATTATGAGTTCTACTAAACCGGAAGCTCGTCAGCCCCATTTTTAATATTGGACAAGACGAGAAAGTCCTGTATATCAACAAGCTGCTATTTTCCTTCATTGAATTGTTCTTGTAAGCTTACACTTGGAAATAAAGATGGTAGCCGTGTAATTTAGGCTACACAATTTCAACAACTCTGTTGACCGTTGCTTCAAAACAGGATTGTAACCACTCTGTATAACTAGAAGTAGCTTTGCAGCCAGACCTTCATCCACAGCAAGTGAAGCACATTCCTCCGGTGCAAACTTGCAAATGGTCCACAATATGGACAATGCAAGCTGAGTACAGGTTTCTGAAGCTTTCATCAATAGTTTCACCACATTCGGTATGGTATTCGGACAATCTTTCAAAGCCAATCTTCCTTCTGGAATACTTGACAAAAGCTCTAATATATAAAGGACTAATTCCAAACACTCATTATTCAAACCAGGCACCAACTCAACCAATTGAGGAACTGCCCCAACATTGACAAATGAGTTCCTAACTGATGCATGAGAACAGATTGTCTTGAGCAAAGTCAATCCAGCCAATACCCCATTTGGGTGCTTCTTATCTTTTACTAATCTCAACAACCCAACTAAAAGACTCAAACTTGCAACACTTTCTGACGCAAAATCATTCACTTCCATCAACATTCCAATCAACCTCGTACAGTTAATCTTGGTCTCAAACGACCCTTCATTTAAAATATCCACCATTAAAGATATTTTAGCAGGCTGCAACAAATCAGACTTGGAATTTAAATCAAGACTCAAGCTCACAAGAACTCCAATTACCTCTGACCCAACAGCATGAGTTGTAAAAGGACCTAGCAAAGATGAAATCAAACCAACGCCTCCATTTTCCACAACAATCTTCTTAGCTGTCCCATGAGCTTGAACCACTTGTCTAAGCTCCTTAAGAGCTTGAATTCTAGCTTGACCCTTAACTGTCTTCAAATTCTCCAAAATCTCTTTGACCCTTCCTTGCACATCCTCTGACCTCTTCTTCATAGCCAAGTACTTCTGAGAAAACCAACCATAAATTAGCTGCTGAAGTGTCTTGTTCGGAGTCACTGAATAATCCCAAAGCTCTTGCATCGTGGTGGGACAAGTGTAATGGCCTAAAGAGAACCATTTAAGAATGTTGGATCTCTCATAGGTTTGGCCAGTACAAAGAGTCACCGGGTCTTCCATTGGCTCCAAAGAAATTGGACATATGAAAACCGTTGGCACATCCGTGGACTCAAGCTCTTCAATCATTATCTTCAGATCCAATTTGTCTGAAACAAAACCAGTGGATATTACTCCACAACCGCCTCCCAAAATGCCATCTTTTACAGCCGTTTCTAGATCTAGAACTTGGCTATCAAGCTTCATGTCAGATTCTCTTCGACTAGATGGTTGGTACATTGGCATTTTTTAATACCCTTTTGCAAATGCTAATTGTAATGAGAGAATCTAACAAAGAGCCTTCTCTTTGTTTTTTTCCCAAAGAAAACAACGAGAGCTAGTTTACAAAAAAACTAGCCTTGAGGAACACATATCACATCCAGGAAGCAAGAAGCGTGCGGGAGAGAAAAATTGAAAGAGAGGAAAAAAAGAGAAGCAAGAGTAAGACTACTGATAAAGGCAGGAGTTTTGTTTTATCTCTATTTCTCGTCCTTTCTCTTTCATTGGCAAATCAGAAGTCAGAATGCCAACAAAGGGTACATCTTTTCTTCCCCATTCTTTTGCTTTTCATTGTTCTTTGCTGCTTTATCTGATCTCTTTCTTTGGTCAAAAGCAGTAACCTCCTCCTTCGTATTCTTCACTAATACCATCATCATCATCATCAAAGAATGATGACAAAAAAAATGCAATCTTCTTCCCTAATACCAAAGCTCTTTACTACTACTACTCAAATACCCTCCCTCTTCAAGACTCTTCAAAAAAAAGTGAAATCATCACAATCCCAGACCCAGATCAACTAAAAAGAAGAAAGTGGTAAAGAACATTCAAAGGTGAAACAAAGACGTCAAATTTGTATAGGAAAAAAGAAAAAGGACGAGATTTTTGGCAATAAAGATATGAAAGAAATGGGAGAATTTAACAATGCCTAGTTATAGAAGGACAACAAGAACTTTTCTACAAATGAAAACAACCAAAAAAAAAAAAACTCTGCCTTCTGCACAGTATTCTCTACCCCCGCTCTTCTTTTGGGCATGGCAAGAAAATAAATATTAAATTTTGGTTTTTTTGAAGTTTTAAAATTATTTATATTTTTATATTTCTTGGAAAAAGAAAGATTACCGGCGATTGACCGGCTGTAGGGAGTGAATTTTACCTATGGTGACTGTGCATCACACGTGCATTCATATCTTTATACACCGCTATATCCTGTTTCACCCGTTTATTTTATTATTATTTTTTTAAAGATTTTCAATTTCTTACATTTTGCCTTGAGTTTTGAACAAAAAGTTTTGCTTTTTAAATTTGACGGACTGATGGGTCCTAGGCTGCCAAGGACGCAACCTCAGTCTCACGGCCCAAAAAAGGGCAAATGATGTCGCCGAGGTGAATAATTACTACGGTGAGACCCCACATCACGTCCTTTTGTTTCCAAGTTCCATAATTCACAAGATACAACCTAAGTTGACCAATCAGATCGTGATGTTACCTTAAAATTACATTACTGTCCCCGAACATCAAATAACATTTTCAAAATTCAAATAACTTCTTCTTTTTTTTTTTTAATTCAATGCCAAATAAATCTATTAAATTTAGATATGATAGTTTGAAAAACAACATGACAACAAGATATAGAGATAACATTAAAAAAATATTAAAATTATATGAAAATTTTAAAAATACTCACATATGAATTTAACTAAAATTTTAAAAATATATTTTATATTTAATATATTAATACGAATTATAATGTAATAATTTTTTTATATATAAAATAAATATAATATAAATATATAAATTATCAAATTTGCTTAAATTATTCATGAATGTGTAATTTTTTTCATTCATTTTATATCAAATTTACATTGCAAATAACGTAAACTAAAAGTACCTAATGCTGAAATTTAAAGAAAATATTGTGTTAAGACAAAGAAATTAATTGAACAACATAATTTTTTGTTAATAATTATTTAAAACTAAAAAAATACACTTTAATTTACGGAGGAAGCTTAACCTTGAATTGTTACCTTGACGTCTATTATCATTTTAATTAAAAAAGTAACCTCTTGCTAAAACATCTATGTTAAGTCGTATTATGTAGCTATTTTGTTATAATACGTAGAGGATAATATTCTTTTAATTTCAAAATTTTCTTGCAGTATTTGTGTATCACATCTGCTGCAGATCCATATTTTTTAAAAAACATCTATTTATAATATATATATAAATTTATTAAATTTATCGATAAAAAAAAATTTAGGAGTGTTTAGAATTTTTTTTAATTTTATAATTTTTCGAGTGTTTATGTTAAAGTATATAAGTTATAATAATTATAATATAATTAATTAATTATAATTTAAGTTTATATGAAATCCATCAATAATTGATGTAAAAACTACATTTATTTGCATAAACCTTTTTTTTAATTAAACAATTATAATATTATAATAAAAAAATTATAAATAATATACTTCCTTTCCTTGCAGACTATTCCGCAATGCAGATCCGCCACTGTGTTACATGCAATATTGACCTAATATTCCAAATGGGGGGCAGACTTGAAATTGGAGGAAGCATTGGAATGCAATACACGTTTCGTTGGGCCCGCCAAGAGGAGATGGGGACCTCATAACCAACCTATACCCATTTTAGAAAAAAAAATGAAAACAGCGACAAGATTATTATCAGGCTTTTTTTCCATATGCAACTGATATTTGTAAGCAACATAAGGAAATTTTAGTAAAAGAAAAAAACGTAACATGAGATAATTATTAGAGCCTGAAATCGAAAAGTCATTTGAAAACAAAAAAAAAAAAACCTAAATTCATCAAACTTTAATTTGATAAAAAAAGTTAAAGATTCAAATTTAAATTTAAAATATACTTAAACTAAAAAAAATACTAAAATAATTATATCTTTAATAAAATCTAAAAAAATAATCTGATTAATTTAAATTCAAACTTAATCAAAACTAAAAAAAAATCAAATTAAAATTAAATTATATTCAAAATGACTCAAATAAAAAAATCATCTTATTCGAATCCATCATTTTACTATTTCTAATAATTATTAGTAATCACTGACAAAAAAGTAATTAATTAAGGGAACACTTCAATTGTCTTAAAAAAGTGATCCTAATTCCTAAATAGATAAATTTAGAAAGAGGAATGTAAAGCCCTCGTGGGGTGGGGGGCCCAGGAAGAGCGTGCCTTAGTTAAAGTGCCAGCTGGGGTTTTGACCGGTTGCGGGGCCTTTGGATATTCTAATTTTGGGGTGCTTTTTCTGGTCTTTGGTTTGACCACTTTGATTAGCGCTCTCATGCACTTTGCTTCCGCTTTGTCCATCACACCACACGACACGTGCTTGTGGGAACCGTGCATCTCTGGCTCCATGCCACTTTTGCTTTGCTTTAACTCGTTAATTGGACATTGCTGCTTTTATAATGTAGTACGATTATACCAAAGATAGTGGGAAATTGAGACTTGACCTTCTTCCAAGAACCAATACAAGTGATAAGCTGGCTCGTCTTGGACTTTTGCTCAAGGAAACATAGTTTTTTAGACTCCTAGCCCAAGGTAGACAGACTACTGGAGTCAAGTCTAAAGCAGGTGTGAGGCCCAAGTCCATGTGCCAAGCCTGCTTGTTTTTTTTTTTTTCAAAACAAAATATAGCATAAAAATAGTAAAAACAAATGTTGAAATTTGAACAGCAATGGATTAATGGGAAATAATAAGATTTTTATGAATACTTCATAAATAAAAAAATTGAAAAAATATTTTTAAAATTTGAAAATTTTCTTTTGTACTTTTTTTTGACAATTAGTAATTCATTGACAATATAAATATATATATATATATATATATTATAAGTAAACATAAAAAAAAAATTAAATCTGTTATCCCATTGAATCTCAATCCTACTAAATTATCTTTTAACCGGTTACTACATGAAATCATGAACAAAGATAAACTCGGGATTCAGCTTGCTATTTTTCATTTGGCAGCTAATAAAACTCGAATCATAAACCCCGAATTGAATCAATGCAGTATTTGCTCATCCTTTGGAGCAATTAGACCCAAAGGCCAAAGCTTTCATGTTCTCTACGTAGGCTATTTAAATAGAAAAGAAACAGAGAAAAACAAAATATTTCCACCGAAATAGGTAGTGGTGAAAAGCTGCAGTTGCACCAAAATGCAAAACGAATGCTAGCTTTTTGTCATTATCTATGGTATTTTGATTGAACAATAGAATATCTAAAAGTTTGTGCTGCTGTCCAATTTGGAGACTGAATTGTTTGATTGTTTGTGGTCTATGCAAATTGGACCTCGGCATGGGAATTGATTGAAGAAATTTCCCCTACTATCTCACCAAGTGCAACATTATCTTCAAGTATCGAAGTGTGAGAAATCCCACTGATTCTTATTACCTTAAGTGGTTGGCTTTTGTTGTCAGCACCGCATATTGACTCGAGTGCTAACAGGCTCACCAAGTTCACTGTCCCGTCTCCATCCCCATAAACTACCTCTGGCTCCTCATCAAACCCTGCTTTCCCGTAGAACAAAGTCTCCGGAGTCTTCACACCTGTCCCAATTATGCATGTAACAGAAACATTAGGAGCGGTTAATGCTTCAGTCAAGGGGAGGATTCTTGATTTATAAGGAATCACCCCTTCTGGAAATCCAATGTCATTCAAAAATTGTGGGATGTCATGAGCTGAATAAGCCTCGTTTGGAGTAATAACAAGAACTTTTCCAGGATCAAATAGCTTAGGAGAAGGCATGAGCCAGAGGTTACTTTCGGAGCTCCTTTGTTCTCCCCTCACAAGCAATGGATTAACCAGAGGCACTCCAAAAGAACTCCCAGAAGCAAAAGTGAGCATTTCTTGAACTGTGCCACCCCAAGGAGCTGAAAGTGCGACAAAGTGTTTGATAAATCTTCGAAGCCAAGAGGGTGAATTTCGGTTGAGAAGTTGGAGTACGTACAGGCCTCCTAAGCTGTGGGATAGGAGAATCACTGGCTTCTCTCCATTGGAAGCACTCGCTTTTTCTATCAAATCTTTTAGGTCTTGCAAGAACTTGGAGCCCACATGGGATGGGTGGCCTTCAGCTGCTAACCCGTATCGAAAGTCATATGGAGCTCCAAACAAGTTTTCACCACTAACATAACCAATCTCTTCCAGGGACTCTACCAACGGTGCCATGTATGCTGTGAAGTGCCTGCACATAGCAAGAATTTTTTGTCAAACACCCAAAATAAAGCTTTACAGCCAAGAATTGCAATGAATTGAATTAAGTCGTCTCATTCAGAAATAAAACTAATAGCTACAACAAAGTTACTTGAGATTAGGGTCCAGGTAAAGAAGGGGCTCAGTAGAGCCAAATTCAGGCACCCTGGTTTCAACCCCTGGAGCATTGCGGTAATCATCTAAATCGGGGTCATAATAAAGCATCATACGTTGAGCAAAGCACATGGTGAATGGACCCAGTAGCACACTGGGGTCGAACCATAGTCTGAACCATCCTTCTTTATCCTTGCAAAGTGGGTACCACCGGTCACATAAGAGGTTCAAGGGCTTGTAACCAGTTGTTAGCCGCGCTTCGAGTTGGTTACCGCCGCTCCCTGGTACCAGGATCACAGGGTGAAGGTTGGTGATTGCTTTACATATGCACAGCATCGTGACAATTGGAACTATAGCTAACTTGATGCTTAGTCCATTCATTTCCCCTTTTCTGGTTTGTTTCCTTATCCGTTATCTAGTTGCAAACTTGCAATCGACCTGGGCAGTGTTAGGATGGGCAGAATTTTTTGGAGTAATAATTATGTCATGGCCTAAACATCGCCACAAGCAATAAGAGGTGGAGACTGTGTCCACGTCGTCACGTTTCTGGTTTGAGTCATATGGGGATAATAGTATAGTTAAATACTATTGAACTGTCTCCCTCTTGCTTTTACTGTATATCTTAGAAAAGAAATGCAGCAGGGGAGTTGAATCATGATTCATGAATCTTTGATGCATTGCAAATGTCGTAACCTATATTCTTTAAACAATATAACCTAAAAATCATACTTTTCTCATGATTGCAGTCTGAAAGAGAGGGGTGTTGATTGTTAAATTGAAGAATATACATAAAAATTAAAATACAAGACATTGGCCCAACTTACACAGAATTTTGAGCATTTACGCTTTCAACAATTCTGCAAGTAAAATCTATTAAATTGAAGCATCATCTATTAGAACAGAAAGGATTTACTGACTTTTTTTTTTTATTTTTATAAAAAGAATGGTTTACAAGCATGGTAACTGGTAAGCACCTAACCAACCTAAACCTCTTCATAACTTCCCAAGTTACCTGCATTTGCAAGAAACATTTCATAGAGTTTTTAGCCTTTGGACGATCTGTGGGATTTTCTTCAGCACAACGATGGAAAACATTAATAAGGAATCAAGTGACTTGATTTCAGATGTTGGTCTGTCCAACTCTTGAGATATTGCAAACTCATCCAGCGATAGCAATGCCTCCAGTTCATCAGTTAATGGAGGTCGTTTGCCCATTTGAATAAAGTCATGCATTTGATCGTCAGATAGATCAAAGTACGGAACTTGCAGAGTCTATAATTCATAAATCGGATATCCATATGACCAAAATGTTCACTTCCAGTCCATATAAATCAGGCTTGAGCATTGTGATTAAAGCTTCTAGAGCCAACCACCTAGGAGTTCCAACACAAGCATTAGGAGGATGTATTCCTATAGGAGCAATACAACATTTATGCAAAGAAAGATAGAAGATAGAGCAGCTCTGTTGAAATCACAAAAAGCTTGATAAAAGGTGTTCCATCTGCTCTCCTCTTATCCAAATCAATCAAAATATTGTGGCTTTTTATATCCTGATGAATAATGTTTTTAGAATGTATCAATGCTAATGCACATGCAACATTGTGAGCAATAGACAATGCCAAATCCATGGGAAATGTTTCTCACCAGCTGTCAACAACTTCTCCATTTGGCACTTCAAGGATTCACCTTTCACATACTTGATCAAAATAGCAGACTGTATTATGTGATGCTCAGGGCTTTCATCCACTGAAGGATCCCACTTGAAAGATGTTTGACATCCATACAATTCTACAATGCACGAGATGCAGGACCGGTTTCTAATTTCATTCACAGAAGTTCCATGTAGATCTAGTGTACGCACCTTTGCAGCTGCCTCAAATGATCCAAAGGAGCACATGATAAGGGAAGCATTTGGCGTCTTTTCAATGTTTTCACTTGTGGAGAGGCAAGGAAAACAATCAGGGTCAAGACTGCGTCCACTTGAGAGAAAATCTTTGGTCCGAGCCAAGGGAACGTACCGGCAAAAATATTCTCGATCCATCTCTTCTCTTATGTCATGGGCATGGCATGCAACAACTACCAAAGCTCACAAGGCACTGGTGGCTCCATACGATCACTAAAATACTTCATGAGCACTGCTCTGTGTCTACACACACCAAACTGCATAGTTCCTATAGGAACTATGACAGAATTCCTTCTTGACTTGGTAGAATATAGTACTATATATCTTGTACTGTATCAAAATTCCATTTGCTAGAATCATTTAAACAGTAATTGTTTCCAGTAGCATAGCTGCAAACAAAGGGCTTTTGATGGTTTGATCCAGACACTACTTTTCAAGTCCTTTCAATGGAAGAACATCTATGACTGCTTCCAAAATGATCCAATATAAAAATGCAAGTAATTGGGCAATCTTAATCTATTGGAATCAGTTCTCCATTTCTGGCTGGGCATTATCATCAAGATAACAATTGTCAGGCAACAGTATGTCATGCAACTACTGTTGATAAACCTTTCTCCTGGTCAGAAATTCCGTCCTGTTATCATAGTCCTTTTTGCCCTATTTTGCAGAAACATAACCCAGGCATATGCAATTTTCTCCAGAGGCTAAATTTTCCTCCACTGCATTTTCGCCTATAAATGAATTTTCACTCTCACCCTTATCATTCTCATCACCATTGAGATCTACCATGACCAACTCACTTTCTGCACTAGTTTCAGAGCTAAGAAATGCATGTTCACGATGCCCTTCACCTGTCAACTTCTTAATGTTTCTTAACTTGTCTCATCGTGCTTACCAAAACTCAAACTCTGAGATTCAAATCCTCTTTTCCCTGACTCACTCAACATATCTGATGAGGTATTGTCTCTAGGGCAGTCACCAGAAACACTCACTTCTTTCTCTCCAACACTCTCATATACATCCATTCCAAATCACAGCTTATCCATTCGGTTATTTGAATTTGATAACAAATCACAATTTTATTGTACCCAACATTCAAATCGTCAAGCCTATGTATTGCCTCTAATTCTAGTGATCCCAAAGAAGTTAATATATTATTGGACAAATCCGAGTTCTTTCATCTTATTCAACTTAGATAAACGAGCAACTTTTAAAGTGATTAACTCATTCAAATTACTAACTTCAGAAGGAAAATTCTTGGTTTTATTAAAAGAAATATGGAAAGAAACTCCAAATTTATTAAGTATGCAATCTCGGAAGAAGGTGCCTGAAGTAGCAAAAAATTGAGTCTAGTCAAGTCATTCGAGCGATCTCAGTCAAAGCAGTTAAACTCGAAGACCGAGGAGGAGTTTCACTCAGTTCGAGCTCCTTCAATCAAAACGACAGGCCGCCTAATCCCGGCGAAGAAAACTTCATCTGCAAGGACTGCAATTTTAACAAAGACCCAACCTCGAATGGTAATAAATTAAATTCCTTACCGAAGATTTTCAAAGTTTTTCAAATTTCCAAAAAACTCGGCTACAGTTCTGGGAACCAAATTAAAAACATTCTTATATTAATATAGTCCTCGACGAAAGAATCAACCTTCCCGTCGGAATTGTTTAAGAAAGAGAATTCTACGGTTTTTACCAAAACGTCGAACACTTTTTCGCTGATATCTTCCTCAATCCACGAAGCCATTAGAGTTCAGCAACGGATGGCAGCCAACGCCGGTGGAACAAGGCAAAGACTTAACAAGGGAGATAACCGGAGTGGACCGTTACGACGACGGGTTTGTTTTATAAGGCAGCTCATATATCAATCACCATTGGGCCATGCAATGGATTTTAAGCAATCCTTTCTATGCCCACAGGGCTCAATCACAATTTATAAAATTTGTGAAGTCTTCAACTGAATTTGATATCACGACTCAAATGATACTAATTTAATTGTGAAAATATAAAAAATCAAATAAAATCATAATATCAAAAATAAAATAAGATATTTATGTTTTTAAATATTTTATATAAATATATTTTTAAAAAGTTATCTACTTATTTTAAAAAAAAACTATACATTTTTCCATAAAAAAATCTACTCACTTATAAAAAAAACCTATCCACTTTTTTTACTTATAATTTTTTTCAAAAAATATTATTTTTTCACCCATTAAGTGGGTGTGTCAATTTCTAATTATTAGTAACATGAGAATGAATTTAGTGTCATTGAGTCGAGTGACATCAAACTCATCAGGGGATATTAATCTTTCAAAACTTTTTAATCTTGATATGGTGCTAGATAAGACGATAATAAACATTAATTAAAAATGTTTACTAGCTTTCACTTTCCAAAATCAAATTAAGTTAGGACATTTGGATTTAAGTACATAATTTTTTTAATTTGATTCGAGTCATTAAGTAATTGAATATGACCCACGAATTTTTCATTTAAGTTAAAAAAAATAAATTTACAGCTCTTTTTTAACAAAACAGATGTTGACTTAAATGATAAGAATTGTCAAACACTTACATGTATATCAAGATAATTTTTTAAATTGTTTTTATAAAAAAATAGTAATTTAAAATAAAAATTTATAGATATTAAAATTTAATTTTAAATTTATAATGTTATTTTTTAAAATTGATTATATAAATTAATTAAATTTTTTTTATTTTTTATTATAAGATAACGTAGTAGGATTTCACAATGTGAAAGCAATTTGACAATGAAGACTATTTTTTTTTTTTTTATGATTATTGACTTAAATTTTAATAAATGTCTAATCACTCTGTACACCTAAGCAAAGGGAAAAGTAGGAACCAATTTCGCGAGCGTTGAAAATAAAGCTGTCACGTGAATGTTCATATTACATTTGAATTGCATTTATTTATTTGGTAACTTTAGTTTAGTTTTTTCATCTAAAACATATTTTTTCAAAGGGTTTAATAAAAACATTTGAGACATAATTTAATTAGTTTGTCTAATTATTTTTTTTAAAAATAATATTTAATAAATTAAAATTTTTATATTAAAATTTTTTTATATTTCTAAATTACAATCTCTTTAAAAAATAATTTAATAAGAGTCAAATACTTTTGTTGCACCAAACAAAAGTTTCGTGAGGAAACTAAAAAAAAATAAATCGTAAAAAATTTATCTAAAGATTAGAAAATCCAAAAATAAAAAACGTTTTTACTCTCATTTTAAATAGAGTTAATTATATTTTTATTAATTGAATTTTAAAAAATATAAAATTTGGTATTTAAAAAATAAAAAATAAAATTTATATTTTAAAAATTTAAATAATATAACATTTTAGTCTAAATTTTAATACTATTAATTCAACTTACTTCTGATATTTAACCAATATAAATTTGTTGTATACATATTTTTGTTAAATATTTTATAAAAATCTTATGTAGATATTACGTGATAAATAATAATTGATCGATTTCTTAGACAATTTTTAAGATTCAAGTAAAAAAAATATTTTTAGATCATTTTATTGAAAAAAATATTTATAGTATGTGTGGTGAATAAATAATTTGATAATATTTATCAAATTTCACATATATAAATTAATATAATTAGTTAGATTAAAATTTAGGTTAACATGATATATAATTTGAAAATTTTAATGTAAATTATACATTTTATGAAAGTTCAAGATGTGAATTGTTCATTTTATTTTTAGATATTGATTTATATATTTTTTAAAAAATTTTAAATGCTAAAAATATAATTAAGTCTTTTAAATATTGTTATTTATCAAACAAGCATAAAGCATACGCAATAAATAGATAAACAGTTATCTTGTCAACAAAACATTTAATTATTTGGACATTTGGAACGTTTTTGATGGCTCGATGTCGGTGTTGTCCGAAATTCCATCTTCTTTTCTGAAATTGAAGGCTTTTTAATTAATGATGTGAGGAGAATAGTAAAAGAAATTAAACCTTAAATTTCAATAATCATCAAAGTGTAATATTGGACCGCTCTTAAAAAGTCATGCCTAACCAACGACACAATTTTATGTTCTTATCCTCCATTGCTAGATATTTTAAAGAATAATTCTTAAAAAATATGTTATGATTATTAAACTATATTTTTATATGCAAATGCATGCTCAAGAGTTTTAATTCCGTGAATTTGATTTTGTCGGATTTATCTTGAAATATTTATTTAACTTTATGGAACTTAACCACAATCATAAAATTTAAATTGAAATTAGATTATTTAATTGAAATATTTAAAATATATATATATATTTATTATGAGTTAAAAATTTGTCATTATAAATTTCATAATAACTTCTATGAAATTGAGCTTTTAACATTAAAATTCAATGCTCAAAACTTTTATATTTATAAAATTATCATGATCATAAAGTAAAGTGGACTCAAATTTATTAACACACCTATATATATATATAAATTTAACTTTTGGACAGAATTGAATCAGAATGATATGATGTATGTGTTATATAAATAGTTATATATAGATTGGAAATGGAAGTAGGTGAAAATTCTAATTACACTGATAAATGTTATCTTTTTATATATAAAATTTTTTTATAGGTCCCCTATCATATATTCTCCTTATCCTAATCCGACGATCCATTTAATCCTTGAATTAGGCTAGGTAATAATTTAATATTGAAAGTTTAGAGGCAAACCTTCGACTTATTTGTTAGCCTTCGCTTTCATAAAATAAATAAATAAAACATTTTTGAACAAAGAAAAATTTAGATGAAAATTTTCTAAGTGAAGTTTTATATTAAAAATATTCAATAAAAATTAAAATTAATAAATTAAAAGATTTTGTTATAAAAATTAAGTGTATAAAATAAAAAAATAATAAAAAATAATATATTTTTTAAATAAACATTTTTAATAAATATATATCAAAGTTAAATTATAAGAGATTTTTTAATAATATTTTTATATATTATTAATATTTATATTAATTTATTAAGTTGTTAATTTAAATTTTTAATTAATATTTTTATTAAATAATTAAAAAAAATCACAAATTTCATCTTAAAAAAACTTCCCATAAATTTTGTTCCTCCCCGCAGAGCTGGTAGAAAATTAGGCCAAGAGATGGGAATGGATTAGAACCAGCACTGTGGGTTTCAACTTTGACAATTGAAATTTAAGCTGTCGACACTTTTCGGCAGTCAACTTCACCAATATACGGCGGCTTATTTGTTTAAATGCCCTCCACACTCCACCTATTTGTTCTTATCTAATGGTTTTGTTCAATCCTGCGTGCCTCGGAAAAAGTCCAAATCCAATAGCATCCGGTGGTCCTTCCAATGTTTGTTTCTACTCAACCACCTTAAAAGGCTTCCTACTAAATTTCCTCAATAAACCCATCCTACTAAATTGCCTAATTCTTCTTCTATCAAGCATTTTTTTTTTATTGTTTTGATCCAAACCCCATCTATATTTTTTGATCAGTTTCCAATCATTGAATCTCTAGACTTTGTATATCAACTTGCAGAAATGAGAAGCAAAGGACATGGCCAAAACAAGTTCGTGCGGTTCATTACAGTTCCTTTTAGAGCGTTAGGCAAAGCTAGGGATCTTTATGTTAGAAGTTTGACAAGTTGTGCTTCAAGTGTCAGTTTCGGACAAGGCTCGGGCGACTACACAGGGCAATACTCAGGCTTGCCGAGGAGTTTTAGTGCAAGCTCAGCAATATCTAATGACAATGAAGATCTTAGAGAGCTTATTAGAGCTGCATCTGTTAGGAGCTTGGGTCATGAGAATGAGATTGAGATGTTTTTGCAAGAGCAATTGAGACAGATGAGATCAAAAGGGTTGCCAAAGAGTTGCAGCGTGGGGATGGGTAGAATTGATGAAGACAAGCCTTGTGAATTTGAAGAAAATGAAGCTGCTGTTGTTGAAAAGAAGAAGCAAGATTTTTTGTATCCCAGAAGCAAAAGCTATGCTGTCACAAAAAGAAGTGTTTCTTTTGATTCCTACTGATTCTGTAATTGCATATAAAGGGAAGTAAAAGAAGCTCTCTTTTCTCTCTCTTTATTGTTTCACTTTTTTATTGTTTTGAGATCTTTTTTTTTTTTTTTACCAAGCTGTTTCCAGTTCTGGTAGTATTGTTAATGGAATTGTTTGCTTTCTCTCTTTTGAGACAATAAACACCTCCAAAAGAATCAAATACCATTACTACTATAATTTAACCCCATCCATATCCCCAAAATGGATGAGGCACATTTTCTATCATACTTTGTAATTTGTGTATATATATATATATATTTATTGAAGTCTAGCAGAGCAATGATGGCCTAAAACCCAGACACATAATTGATTTGCCCCATCAATCAAAGGTAAGGGATTGCGGGAAACAATTTGACAGTTCAGGTTCAATGCATCAGCAGCAGATCGTTTCTCTTTCAGTTTGATGGAATTTCTTTGCAGATAGAATGAATCTTCACATCTTTGCTGTTGGGAGAAGCACAATTAGTCTGATTTAGAAGGAGACTATTGGATTTCATAATCAGTGCATTGTGAGGTGCCTAACTGTAGCAGAATTGGCAGTGTCTGAAGCCTTAACAGAATCCATTGCATTGCCAAAATCAGAGGCCTTAGCCCTCAGAACATAATAAAAAATAGGGCGGCAGCTGCAAATACCAATAAGCTGTTAGCTTATTGATACTGCATTGGTTCCAGAGCGTAAGGTTTCGAGTTCAAACCTCAATCATAGTCCAAAAAACAGAAAAAACAACATAGGAAAAACATTGAATCAAGCAATTTCTATCACTAGTCTGCAGAGTTAAAAGGGTTCCAAATATAATACTTTTCTCTTCTATTCTTTGTTTGTGTACGATTTTTGTTTCTTTCTTATTCATGTTTTAACTAGCTATTACAACTTGAATGGAAGGTTATCAATGATGACTTAACTTTGGGAATGATTTAATTAATAAAAATGGGAAACATACTTAACGTGCACAAAGCAAATTTCAAATTTCTGCATTGTTTAGTTTGGGCCTTTGAAGCTCAATGGCTTGTATATAACTACGGGCTAAAAACATCAATCTCATCAGCTGGCAATGGCCTGTGACGAAACGTAAAATTCAGAAACATAAAAAGCAATCCAAATCACCAAAGCACCCCCATATCTTTAAAAAATAACAAACCATGCACTCAAACCGACTAGGCAGGCGACACAGACGGAAGACAGAACAGAAACACTTCCCAAAAATCGCATCATCGTCCCTTCACGTCACCAACTTCAACGATCTTCAGTTATTCAGTGTTTTGTCTGACCATCCATTATCCCCATTTTAGTTCACTTCGCGAATAACTCATTACACTACTCTCACTAGTAAAAGGAACCAAAATCTTCGTGCTACCCCAATTAGATGGGGGCAGAGAAAGGGAAAGGAACCAAGGTGTCAGATATTCAGGACGAAGATGACCTCGATGAGGAACCTGGAGAGGTAATCGAATCAGCTCCGCCTCTCAAGGTCGGTGAGGAGAGAGAGTTCGGTAGTTCTGGTATCAAGAAAAAGCTGCTAAAAAACGGTATCTCTTGGGAAACTCCTGAGTTTGGAGACGAAGTAACCGGTAATTTCATTATATTTAATTTAAAAAAAAAATTTGGACTTTAATTTTAAAGAATTTTCTTTTCCCTTTTGGAGTTATTTTGAGCTTTTGAGTAAAGGGTGACCATAACTGCGCAGTTCATTACGTGGGTACTTTGCTTGATGGGACAAAGTTTTGTTCCACAAGGGATAATGATGAACCATTGACTTTTAAGCTTGGTGAAGGTGAGTTTTTGATGGTTTTATCTTGATGGAGTTGCTTAATTAACTGTTTTATGCTTAATTTTTGTTTTAATGGGGTTTGGTAGGTCAAGTGGCAAAGGGTTTGGATCATGGGATTATAACTATGAAGAAGGGGGAATGTGCATTGTTCACATTGCCTCCTGATTTTGGTTATGGAGCTGAAGGTCGTGAGGGCGTGCCACCTGATTCAATTATACAATTTGAGATAGAACTTCATTCGTGGATCACAGTGGTGTATATATGCAAAGATGGTGGTATTATCAAGAAGATTATGGAGAAGGGAGAGAGCAATGAACGGCCTAGTGATTTAGATGAAGTTCTCGGTACATTGAACTCTTAAATAGTGCAACTTTATTTTCATTTTTTTCTTTGTTTTTGAATTGATTAATGTCGCATCAATTTAAGTATTTACATATATCGGAGGTGAATAACTATAGCTGTTATTTTCTTGCCTTTCTTTATACAGTAAAGTATCAAGCGGCGCTTGTTGATGGGACTATTGTTGCAAAAACTCCCAGAGAAGGAAATGAGTTTTATGTGAAAGACGGTAATTTAAGTTGAATATTGAACTTTTTTGGCTGTTGGGAATAGATATAATACTTCTCATAAATGGAAGCTTTTGACATGTTTTCTGTGTTTTTTCAGATCATCTTTGTTCAGCATTGTCAAAAGCAATCATAACAATGAAAAGGGGAGAGAAGGTTAAGCTAATTGTTCAACCTAAGTGTATGTTACCATTTGATTATTGGTTTCCTGTGATTCAAATCTTGATTGACTTTTATTCCTCGAGAACTGTACTTTCAAGTTTTACAGTGTGTAGAGTTCAATGCAGATGCTTTTGGAGAGAAAGGGAGGGATGCTACTGATGGGTTCCCAACTGTTCCACCAAATTCAGTATTGAACATTGAGTTGGAGTTGGTCTCTTTCAAGTCTGTTATTGATGTTACTGGTGATTCTAAGGTATTCAAAAAGATTTTGAAAGAGGGAGAGGGTGTTCTTGTTGCAAATGAAGGTGCAGAAGTAACTAGTAAGCATACTCACCCATAACAATATCTTATCAGTGTTTTTCCAAATCAAATTAGATTCAGAAGTAGTGGAGGTCCACTTTCCACTTAGATCTTGAATGGGATTGATACTGGATGGTGCAGGAACTCTTGATGATATCTAGAAAAGATGTATGATATGTCAATGATAAATTGGATTCTCTGAAAGCTGTGTTTTGTTTAAGCATTGAGCTTATGTTTATGCTTGCTCTTTCAGCAAGAAAGAAAATTTGACATGAAAAAGTAAATGCCAACTTTGTCTGGGAAATTCTTGCAAGCAAATCTACTGAAATTTGGGATAAGTTAATGTTTCATCAAGGTGACTCAAACAGTATATAATATCATGAGCCCATGGCCTTGCCGAATTCCTATGCTCTAATTTTTTCTTTCCTAGTGCTTCTTCTATAATTACTTACTCTGGATCTGCAGTTAGCTATATGGCTAGGTTAGAAGATGGTACTATATTTGAGAAAAAGGGAGTTGATGGAGGGAAGCCATTGGAATTTATCACAGATGAAGGTTAGTTTACCCTTATATTGCAAATTTGCTAGATTGTCAGTAAGAAACTTTGGATCAGCTCTAACTGGTTTATCAATTTGACAAATAGAACAAGTGATTCTTGGTTTGGACCGAGCGGCAGCAACAATGAAGAAGGGAGAACAAGCATTGTTGACAATCAGTCCTGAGTATGGCTTTGGAAGTGTTGTGGCAGAACGTGATCTTGCAGTAGTCCCACCTTGTTCAAACCTAATCTATGAAGTTGAAATGTTGGATTTCATTAAGGTGACAACCATAGCCCTGTAGACTGGTTAAACATGACAGCTCCTTGAGTCCTTTAGTGCTTTGTAGCACGTAATTCCATAGGGGTTGATCTTTATCTCTGGTATGTTGGGTTCAAATTGTCCTCAATGTTCTTGATATATCATCCATGCATATTATTGGTTCTTACCTTATCCCAAAAAAAAAAAGAAGAAAGGAAAAGGATCCAGACATTTTATGTATTGCTACTTACCAAGTTTTTTGTTTATTTATAATAAAACCAAAACATGATCTATCTGATATGAGTTCATTAGAATGAAGCTTTTTATGTCTGTCAGGTGCTGAAGTCAAAAGGTGATGATATTATCTACTGACATTTGCATCTGCTTAATGAATTTAATAGGATAAAGCCCCATGGGAACTGAATAGTCATGAGAAAATTGAGGCTGCAGGGAAAAAGAAAGAAGAAGGAAATGTGCTATTTAAAAGTGGGAATTATAAACGTGCAGGAAAAAAGTATGATAAGGTAATCTAAAGCATACTTTCTCTCTGATTAAAATATGGAGTCCACATTGTATATTTCAAAACATTATTTTCTGCTATTTATCCTGTATGGTCAGGCTCTGGACTGTGTCAGTGAAGATGGACCCTTTGGGGATGATGAGCTAAAGCTAGTGAAAGCACTAAGGATTTCTTGCTGGTTAAATGGTGCAGCATGTAGCCTCAAACTAAGTGATTTCCAGGGGGCAATCAAATTATGTTCCCAGGTGAGTTGCCAAGCAGCCAACACAAATCTATAGAATTAAAATGGCCAATGATTCCCTCTTTAGAATGGTAATAAATATGTCTTGGAAACTGGTCAGTGGAGCATGAATGGCGGAACTTACAAAAATCGACCTTCTCTATGTGCAACCTCTCTTTTCCATTGGAATTGGGGGATTTACTTCTGCACCACTTATATATTCACTTTGGGCTGTCTATTATATGATTAATAGTAAAAGAGCTCTCCAAATTGGAAGGATGAAATCCCTCCATTTTTTAAAAAAAATTTATATCCAGCATTGAAAGATAACCTATTAAATTTTACTCGGGATGATTAGTCGGAAAAGAAGTGTCTTCTTTATTCTAAGGTTTCATCTTCCTATAGGTACTAGATCTCGAGTCCCACAATGTGAAAGCTCTATATAGGCGGGCACAAGCCTATATGGAAACTTCAGATTTAGTTTCAGCTGAACTGGACATCAAAAAAGCTCTCGAGGCAGATCCCCAAAACAGGTAAAGGTGGAATTTATAGAGTCCAAATTTCCAATATGCATGTTCATTGTATTTTCCAAATTGCTGCAATGTTAATTACTTTTGCCAGGGAGGTGAAGCTACTTCAGAAGACACTGAAACAACTCCAAGTTGAAAGCAACAAGAGGGATGCTAAACTCTTTACAAACATGTTTGCACGAATGTCGAAAGACTCGTATGTGCCCATGAAGGTGAGTGGTGCTGCTGCTCGATCACCGTCAAAGATTTATATCTTTAGGGATATTATTCTGAATTAATTCCGTTACTTGCATCCTTGATGAACTACATGTTATACGTTGTTTGTCAATGTACATTGAAATGAATTTCTTTGAATACTATGGTAGAAATTGAAGGCTGAGAAAGCAGAGCATGAGAAGAGTGAAGAAGTCGAAGCAATGGAAATGGAATGTGCTGGTGATAGTTCGACACCTTCCGGAGATAGAATGGCTATTGATTGGAGTTGAGAAAATGTATTTTAATACAAGACGTAACCCAACAATCCAAGTTTGAAATAGCACTTCATATCTCTCTAACAAAAGGTTGAGGTCTACTGTTCAAATCAGTACCTCCCCCTTGGCCTTGCTTACTTGTAAGTCATACCACGAAAAGAGAAAGAAAAAACAAGTATACCCAATGTTATATTGTCAAGTCTTGTGACCTGAAAGAAACAGGGATGAAAGAAATGAAATGATGATCCCGGTATAAACAGGTGACCAGTACTGTTTTCATAGATTTCATAATATTCATGACATTGAACCTTAAGTAAAATCTTCCACCGTATCTTTGTTTGTATGTGTGTTTCTCGGTTGTTTGTTGTTTCTTGTACGCAGTTGGGACGATTCGTCTTCTTTAGAACCGTGGTCCCTCCTCACCCACCCCTTTGGCTCGACAGGAAAAGTACAAAACAACAAGGTAAACAGAAACAAATCAATCCCAACTTGTTTTCTTTTCTTTAAAGTCTTAATTGCTTGGGTTTATAAAAATGGAAATCAAGCTTTTCCCACTCTTCTGTCTGCCTCAGTAGTTTGTCCATGTAGCTTCGAGAAACACGACTATGGAGAATGGACCTTTGGTTTTTGAACCTTACGCCATGCGCATGGTTACTTGGCAAATCTATTCAATTCTAACGTCAAATCTTTAGCGCCAACGCGTCACAGGTACAACTACGAAAATGACCTCTAATATAACCTCACTACTAGAAGGCAGGTTGTAGGCTTCAAATCTCTATGCCCCGACCTAAATAATAAATGAAAAAGAAAATACAAATGACTCAAAAAGGCTGGAATTATGGTGTTTTTACTTTCGATTAAGTAATTAACGATGAACATGTCATACTGAAAAGTAAATCTAATAATTTTAAAAATGATATAGTAATATAAAATAAAAATTATTAAAAAGCATAAAAAGATATAATATAAAATTTTAATAAAAAATATATATTTAATAAAAATAAAAAATATATTTTTTATTTGATATGTTAATATAAATTGTGATATAATAATTTAATATTTTATGTGAAACAAATGCAATACAAAAACATGAATTATTATATTCATCCTAAAATGCAACAGTTGCTATCTCAATTATGGTAAGCTTACCACAGAGGAAGATCTATGTAGCAATAATTTCGGAAGAGCGTTTTATAATAGTGTTTCACTTCAATTTTGTTACTATATCCATTAAGATGTCCGATAAAAGGTATAGTAAACCGTAGCCATTGACACTATTCACATAAATACAAATACAAACAATAAGTCGTTACGGAAGTTCTTGATTCTCTATCAACTATCACCCCCTTTGAATTTCTTTGCTGAGCTCATGGACATGAGCCACTCGTTTGTGTCAAATGCTTATCTTACTTCCTCAATGACAGACTATATAGGATGTTTACAGAGCTAAAACAATGGCAAGAAAAAAAAAAGATGGCTCTCCTATTCTATTTGTTCTTAATTTTTCAGGTTTGCTCAAAGCTTGCTTTCGCTCATTCTGCTGTCAAGTTTCTTCCTGGATTTGAGGGGCCTCTCCCTTTTGAACTTGAAACCGGGTAATCTAATGAATTTCTGAGGTAATTTTTGCACTTTTTGGTAGTGAAGATAGTTGTTTGATATAATATCTGTGTATGTTTTTGTCAGGTATGTCGGTGTGGATGATTCAGAGGACGTTCAACTCTTCTACTACTTTGTAAAGTCGGAGAGAAATCCCGCGGAGGACCCTCTTCTGCTTTGGTTGACTGGTGGACCTGGCTGCTCTGCCTTTTCAGGTCTTGTTTTTGAAATTGGTAAGACAGCCAAATTCGACCTGAGCAGCATTGATTTAATTATTTGCACTTTGCTTAAAAAAAAGGGTCACTTCTGAAGTTCTCGACATGCACAATAATACGATGTACACATTTTAGAACTATACGATTTACACTCAATTTATAAAATATTATTTGTTTTGATTTAAAAATCTTATAATTTTATTTTATGAAGTATATATTTTAAATATGAGTTTAAATTTATATATATATATATATTATATTCTTTTAATGTAAGATTAAAAGTGTCACAATCTTTTCACTTAAAATTTGATATTTTCGTTAAACTCAATACAAAATATATTTAGAATTATAGAATTAAGATCATATTATAAATTAAGATTTTAGAGATAATTCTTATCGAATAACACTTAATTTTTTAAAAATTTTAGATATGATTTTCACGTCATAATACTTAACCCTATTTAATTGATAAATGTTTTAATACAAGTTATGAAATAAAATAATGAGATTTTTAAATTAAAATGATAATAACTTATATTACGTGTAAATCTTCACAAAAACCCGAGAAATAATGGAGTCATATTGATGGAACAACAGATTACTGTTGACTTTGAATCTTATTAATCAACAGTTTTAGTCTACAAATTGATAATTTGAAATTAAGGAAGTGTTGCATCAGATGTCGGATGATAAAATGATAGTCGATCATCAGATTGAAATGACCATTTCGTATGGTTTGTGCATTTTTCATAATATTTCAGGTCCATTGAATTTCAAGGCTGACGTGGAGTACAATGGAAGCTTGCCTACGTTGGTATCGAATCCATACTCATGGACAAAGGTGATCATCCCATTTACAGGACTGAGACAAGTCTCCTTTTCCTTGGCTTTTACGTTCTCTCGTTTGAGATTTCTAATGAAGTTGGACAATGGTGAATTGATGATTTGCTTTCAGGTGTCCAACGTCATATTTATAGATTCACCAGTTGGCACGGGATTCTCCTATGCAACAAACAATCTTGCTGCACGGACAGGTGATTTCAAACAAGTTCACCATCTCCATCAATTTCTTCGGAAGGTACACCCACATCTTTTAAGCAATTCTGACCAGGTTCCAAAAAAAAAATCTCTTGGACTGTTTTATTATTTATCTGAAGCAAAATTTTCCATTTTGAAGTGGCTGATGGATCATCCAGACTTCATTTCGAGTCCAGTATATGTCAGTGGGGACTCGTATTCTGGCATTCCAATCCCAGTCCTTGCTCAAGAGATTTCATACGGTAAATGTTCAACTGAAAAAGAAATCTCGTGGAGATGAATATAGCTTTTTTAATTTTTCACATGATGATGCAGGAAATGAAGAAGGCATCAGACCGTTGATTAACCTACAGGTTTGGAATTTTGCTCTGTCCTTGCTCTTGTTCCATTTTGAGAATAAATGCAAACACTGTGCCAGTAATGCTTATAAATAATTTTCTAGAATGGAATAGGGTCTCACTTGCAGCTTATATGCAGATAAAATTATCAGCCAACCTATTGAAATTTGACAACAACCTTTTATTTTTTGTTCCATTAAATCCCATTTTCAGACCATTTAAAGATTAATTTAGGGCTAATTAAGTCTAGACTTGATTTTTTTTATTATTAAAATTTTATAATTAAATTTAACCAAGAAATTAAGAAATAGGTAATTTAAAATTTAAGTACCCTTTGATATCAAGGCTTTACTTGGGAGGAGAGAAAATTAGACGAAAAGAGGAAAGTCAATGATAGTTGCTCATATTTAAAAGGGTAAAAGGGAGAAAAAAAAAGAATGATTCTAATTAATTAACAAACAAAAGTCAATCCTCTTAAATTAAGGGGAAAAAAAAAGACCTGTAAATTAAGTGTTTTACCCTTCAAGTTTATCTCTGAGTTCTTTTTTCATATATTGTGAGTGTAAAAAAGACTGACGATATATATATATATATAAAATATGATGAAATCAAGCAAACTCCATAGGCCTAAGTAGCTGGAATCACACTTGAAAAGGTTATTTACTTCAATCAAATGAATGAACAAAATCCTTAAAATGCACTTGATCTAAGAACTAGCCAAGGATGTTTCATGTCTTTCTTGACTTTTCTAATTAACGTACCTTTACTAGCAACATTAAATAGTACTTCAGGGTGAGTAATGGATTCTGATTGCTTTCAGGGATACATACTGGGGAACCCCCTAACAGTGCCAAATCTCGAAGCCAACCTCAAGATTCCATATGCCCATGGAATGGGATTAATTTCTGATGAACTCTTTGAGGTGATGCAATCTAATCTCTCTTCAAATTTTGTCACTGTTCAAAGAAAGGCGAGAATTTTATTAAGCAATGAGTTGGTTTTACCTTTTCCAGGCATTGAAAAGAAATTGTGGGGGAGATTATCAAAATCTAGATCCCATTAACGAGGAGTGCCAGAAAGATGTTCAATATTTCTCCAACGTATGCGCCTATTTGATTTTTTTTTTCTTTATAAATTAAAAAAAATTCTTTTTTGTTGTTTTATTCTTAAAATTGATTCCTATTTCAATTATCCAATCCTCAGTGTATTTCAGGACTTCAAATTGCCCAGATTTTGGAACCTATCTGCGGTTTCGCTTCCCCGACGCCACAAGTGATTGGTAGAAGGCGTTATCTAGATGAACACCATGATCAAGAACTCCTTGATGATGAACCACCAACGCTTCCTCCAATTGGCTGTCGTGTAAATTACACGTTTTCCTAACATGCTCACTGTAAATATAGGCACACGTAAACCGGGTCCTAACTGATTTCCTGCACTTAATTTGATTGATTTTAATTTTTATGTCTGCAGGCTTATTCATACTTGCTCTCTAATTATTGGGCCAATGATGATAATGTCCGAAAAGCACTCCACATTAGAAAGGTACAACATGACATTGATTCTTACAAATAAAAATAGTGTCTGAAAAATTAAGTAAAGAGGTAACTCCTTCTGATCTGTTTCAGGGAAGCATAGGAGAATGGCAGCGGTGCAATTATGGAATAACTTATAACGCTGATGTTCCAAGCAGCTTTCAGTATCATGCAAACCTCAGCACCAGAGGATACCGTGCTTTAATATACAGGTGAGAATTTATTTATTTATTTTTTTACTTGGTACGGTTGAAGTATTGTTGTCATTTTGATTTCGATGCAGTGGCGACCATGACCTGCTCGTGCCCTTCTTGGCAACTCAAGCATGGATAAGATCGCTAAACTATCCAATTGTTGATGATTGGCGACCATGGATGCTGCAGGGCCAAGTTGCAGGGTCAGTCCGCAGATCATTCGGGTTTTTTTTTTTTTTTTTTCATTTTTTATTTTAAATTGTGATCTTTACACTTACAAGGGGGATATTAACTTCGTATTTTGTATGAATACATTCTGTAGATATACAAGGAAGTATTCTAACAGGATGACATTTGCCACTGTTAAGGCAAGGAAGTTTTTCTGTTTCTGTTTACTTTCTTATTCCTATCAACAAAAAAAAAAAAAAAAAAAAATTAAAGGAAATTGGTCGTTTTCATTTTGTTTCCTTCGTAAAATTTTAGTTGAATTTGTAGGGCGGAGGGCACACAGCTCCCGAGTACAAGCCTGCAGAATGTTTGGCCATGTTTAAAAGGTGGATCTCTGAAGAGCCTTTGTGATAGAGACATCAAATCATAGCAAAAAATGTTGAACTATACGATAGTAAGGGTCTGGTTCACAGGTGCCTGTAATAATATCTGAAAATTGACATGGAATTGCATGCCAAAACAATGAAATCTCCCAGCCAAAAGGAAGTTGTACTGTACTGAATCGTTTGAACCATCATGCTATATATAGAAGTAATTTCCGGTTCTCAGCGTTCATATAATTAATGCAATTCTAAATATTGTGTGTTTTTTTTTTTTTTTTTAAATACCATCTTATTACATAAAAAAGAAGGAGTGACTTGATTCAAACTCAAATTTTAATGTCTGAAAGATAAAATTAATGTATATTTGATCATTGAATCGAACAATGGCTCTTAAAATTTTTGTTGTGGTATATGATACTAGAATTATAATGAAGCCGAGTCAATATTAAGAAGCTCGTCAAGAGCTACTATCAAGGGATGTCAATATAGTGATCAAACTTAAATTTTGTTCCTTTTTACTATTTTTGAATAACTGTTATAGACTTTATATTTCAATATTTTAAACATAAATAATTAAAAATATTCAATTTACGAAAATAGTTATGTCTAAGTCTCAAAGAAGAGTGACCAACCAAAAAGAATAAAGAAATATCTTACATTGTCATGGATGTCGATTATTTCAATTAAGGTTGGCACAAATAATTAAGATATAAGACCTACAAAGCATTTAGATTCAAACTCTCACAAATTTATAAATTTAAAAAATCTAAAAATATCCATAAATTTTTCTTGTGAATTGATAATTTGTCCTAACATTGAAGATGGGATATCCTCCCCTTTCTGCTCCTAAATTTTTTTCAACAGAAAAAAAAAAAAATGTTATCCCAATCATATCACAAGGAGATTTCTGCAGACAGTAGTTCACATGTGTTTCTGTCATCGCTTTCACTATTTAGTTACCATACGATAAAATCCAGCGTGCAAAGGCTTAACCAATGGTTTCAGCCTCGCGTCTTTATTTGCCTCCCATAGTCTTATCTTCTCGCTAATTAATGAACCACACGACCCGTTTATGTGATTTACATCACCGACCTCAACGTAGATTCCATAGTTCATATGCATAGCCAAAGGCGTGGATCTTTAGATAGAACAGAGCAGGGATATATAGAAACTCATCAGAGCTTTGGAATGGCGCTGCTCTTCCTTTTGTTCACTCTTTTACAGGTTTTCTCACAGTCACAGTTCACCGTGGCTCATTCATTGGTTAAGTTCCTTCCTGGATTTGAGGGGACTCTCCCTTTTGAACTTGAAACAGGGTGAGTTAATTATCAAAAGAAAAAGAAAAAGAAAACTCCGGAATTAGGCTATACTTTTTATTTTCTTGGATTGCAGGTTCATAATGTCGTGTATATGTATATGTGCATGTTATTGTCAGGTATGTTGGCGTCGGTGAATCGGAGGCCGTGCAGCTCTTCTATTACTTTATACAGTCGGAGAGAAATCCTGAAGAGGACCCTCTCCTGCTTTGGTTGACTGGTGGCCCTGGCTGCTCTTCCTTTTCTGCTCTTTTTTATGAAATTGGTAACTCAAGTCTAATGCTACAGTAGCATATTTAGTTAATTCTGAAACTATTGCTTAAAGAACAGGGAGACTTTGGAGTTCTGGCGAGTTCAATGGCAATGGTTAAATTACCTCCACAAAGACCTGACACATTACGTGTATATGCATGATAGCAGGATAAACACTTTTCAGGATCCCGGAGAATAATCTATTAATATTGATAGATCTCCTGAATTAATTGTCCTTGAGCTTAATTTTCTAGGCTGCCTAGCCCACAAAGGAAACTTTCCTAAGATTGCATGCAAAAGATGATAGATTGATGATCAATCATCAAAATCCAATGACCACATCATGAAGGCCAAGCAATATTTGTCTTAACATTGCAGGTCCATTGAATTTCAAGGTCGATGTGGAGTATAATGGAAGTTTGCCTACAGTGCTCTTGAATCCATACTCATGGACAAAGGTGATTATTCAATTTACTGGAGAGGGACAAGTTTCTTTTGCCTTTGCTTTTCCTTCTTTCAAGGTTTCCAGTAACCCGGACAACCTTGTGATTTGTTTTAGACATCCAGCATCATATTTGTAGATTCACCAGTTGGCACTGGATTCTCCTACGCAAGAAACAATCTTGCTAAACAGACAGGTGACTTCAAACAAGTGCACCAGCTCCACCAATTTCTCAGGAAGGTACATCCATCTTTTAAACAATTTCCAATTTCGAAAAGTCCTCTTCGTATCATTCATTAAGTACCCAGACAGGCAAAGTTATTCTCTGATTTGCAGTGGTTGATGGATCATCCAAATTTCCTCTCAAGTCCAGTCTATATTGGTGGGGATTCGTACTCTGGCCTTATACTCCCAATACTTGTTCAAGAGATCTCATATGGTATAAGAACCGTATACTATTAGAGTTAGTATCTGATGGATTACCACGTTGCACATTATTTTTATTTATCCTATCAAGTTAGATATTAAAAAAGTACACAAATGATGCTGAATGTCCAAGTTTTTAACAGTATATTTTATAACAATGCATGCAGGAAATGAAGAAGGGATCAAACCATTAATTGATCTCCAGGTTTGGAATGTGTCCTTCCTTTAGTTTCTGAGACTATGCATAAATTATTTATGCTTATATATATCTAGTTATCTACAGGACTTGAACATAGCTTATGCTCTGCCTTTCAAAAGAATAAAAAGTAAAAAATAAATAACTAGTACTTCAAGATGGGTTGCAAATCAGCTAACGTATCGTGATTTCTAAGTGATTTCAGGGTTTTATACTCGGGAACCCCATGACAGTTATTAGTCTTGAAGCCAACCTCCAGATTCCATATGTTCATGGAATGGCACTAATTTCTGATGAACTCTATGAGGTAAATTGATGTCTCAAACACCGCCAAATTTCTTCGGTTCCAAACTTGGTTGTCGTCTCTGAACAAATCAGAAAACGCGTAAAGGCAACAAAATACTTAATGATCCTTCTACGCTTTTTCAGTCATTGAAGAGAAATTGTGAGGGGGAGTATCATAATATAGACCCCAGCAATGAGGAGTGTCAGAAAGATCTTCAATATTATGACAAGGTCTGCTAATTTTTCTTTATACTTGTTTTACTTTATTGTTGTTCAGGTTATCATTAATTATTTCTTTCGGTTCTTATCTCAATTATGGAACTCTCAGTGTGTTTCAAGACTTCAAATAGGACAAATTCTAGAGCACAGGTGCGCTGAGGCTTCCCCCACGCCACAAGAGATGTTGGCTAGAAGGCGGTATCTTGATGAACACCATCAAGAATTCCTTGATCCTTTCCCACCTCCTACAGTTGGTTGTCGGGTAATTTTGCATTCTCCTAAAATGCTCATCGTATATGTAATTCATCAGGGTACCACTGGATGAATGAATTGGTTATCCAATAACCTCAAGAGGCCTGTGACCAGTTTTTCTGTTGTAAACTTAAATTATCCTGCATTTTGATTTGTTTCCATGCCTGCACAGACTTATTCATATTTGCTCTCTGACTATTGGGTTAACGATGATGATGTCCAGAAAGCACTCCACATTAGAAAGGTATGAAATTGGTGGTTAAAACTTAAAATGGTATGGGAAAAAGCAAGAGAAGCAAAGAATCAACTCTTCTGTTTTGCAGGGAAACATAGGAGAATGGCAGAGATGCAGCTATTCTATACCTTACACAAAAGAGATTCAAAGCAGTTTTCAGTATCATGTAAGCCTCAGTGCCAGAGCCTACCGCTGTTTAGTATACAGGTTAGGCTATTTCATGTGTACTTTACTTGATTCAAAATCAATGATGATGTACAATTAAATGTGAAATTTTTTTTCTCTTATCATATTGACTTCAATGCAGTGGCGATCATGATATGATCGTTCCCTTCTTGGCAACTCAAGCATGGATAAGAGCTCTGAACTATCCCATTGTTGATGATTGGCGGCCATGGATGGTACAAGGCCAAGTTGCAGGGTCAGTGATGATTCAGAGTTTCCAGTATTTTCTTTTTCTAATTTGTGATCTTACTCTCACAAGGGAGCTTAATTGGTTAGAAGCTAAGTAGGGGCTTTTGATGACTGCATTTTTGTAGATACACGAGGACTTATTCCAATCGGATGACATTTGCCACTATTAAGGCAAGGAAAAAAAGAACAGTTATCAAATAAAAACATATTATTTCCATTTATTCCCCTCACAACATTGATCTGTAAATTTTGTAGGGAGGAGGGCATACAGCTGAGTACACCCCGAAAGAATGTTTTGCTATGTATAAAAGGTGGATAAATGGAGAGCCTTTGTGACATAAATCATCAACTCCAACTTCAAAGCTGTGAAGTAAAACGTGGTTCAGCTAAGTTTGGATTGATTGATAGGAACTCAGATGGTAGCAAGAACTGTTCAAATATTATTCCATATGGCATTTTCATGGCCAAAAGGAAATTGTTAGATATTTGAACCATTATTCTCCAAACAGACGGTTGAAACAAAACGAGTAAAACTATGGAGAATGTAAATCCTAAGCCATCTGGAGCATAGTAATATAGACTGTAATTATTCTTTACATTTTCACTAGAAGATTCGAACCTTCTTCTCTTTTTTTTTTTAAAAGGACTACCAAATACCAACAAAGACATAGTATGCTTATGTTCGACATAATCGAAGCTAAAACCACCTCAATGTAATCCTTTTAAGAGGTTCAACTTCGAGGTTCAACTTCTGGGCACTGCATAATACTAGGATTTTAAACTACAACCAGCCAGGATTTTGGCTTAATAATAATAACTTAACATTTTTACTATAAAGCCTAAAATATTATAAAACCTGAAATTGCAAACACCAAATCCAATTTTAGCAAAAGAAAAAATTCAATGTAGTTCATTAATATAAATGACTTATTTGAGAATCAGTGAGACCTTTCATCAGGTGTACCTCATAAATCCAAAATCTAACCACAAAGAAACAAAGAAGTCAATATTCAAAATCTTGATCTGAAAAATCGAAATGCAAATAAAAAACTTGACGCATGAGTTAAAAAAGAAAGTTTGCTTCGAGTTAGTACTCTCAAATTATTTGAATGAAAAATTTAGAAAAACAAAAACGAGAAATGCCTCTAAAACAGATCTGTCGTAGGCATTCTCCATTGAGGATCGGAGATGAGAAACTTGGTTTTTCTCTACTTTATACCTTTTTACTCTTCGTCTGTTGTAGTCAAATACAAGTAAAACTCTGTTCTTATTACCGTTGTAATGAAGTCAGTATTACAATATGAAAAGAAAAACTTATTCAAGAACAGAAAAATAAATTAATCCTCCGCGACCCCCTTTAATTAAACAATATTGAAACAAACAAAAGCTCTTTAAACAAACAAACCAACATCATTAAATCTGGGACTAATTCCCATAGCTTTTACGTCTATTAATAATTATTAGGTTTCAAACACCTATATCCAATCCAATATGGAAAGAGAGACATTAAAAAAATATGGATAAAACAATGCATGGAATTGAGCAGAGGCGTTAGATCTAAGATATTATCAGAGACAGAGAAAGGTTAGTTGGTCCAAGTGATCAATTATACAAGCCCCATGTTGCTGACAATAATGCAAAAATAGGCAGGGTCACGGCAGCAACTGCCATGACTTTTGCCAAATTATAACTATTCATGCCAGTGCCACCAACAGCAGGGAACACTTCCTCACCCTTTAAATCCTGACTCACAGTAAAACCATCTCCCTGTCTCCATGCCAGTTGCTTCGTCCACACTCAGACATGTAACGACTGTTTTTTCCCCTTCCCTGTGCTTTTCCCATTATTAATTTGATTTCGCTTTTCTTTTTCAACCGTTCAACTAAAGAATAAACGTCAAATTCTACTTCTTGCATTAGACAGACAACAATATTTTTCATTAAAAATTAAAAATTATCAACAAAAATCAGCTGACCTAAACAAATGGGCATCAATAAATGCCCACATGATCCTGTTCCCTTCCCATTGCCAAATTCTAATTTCTGAGCCAAATGAGGGTGGTATTGTTATTCTAGATCAGCATCGTTTCTTTCCTAGCTAGTTTCTTTATTCATTGTAAGTCCAAGGATTATGTGACTAGATTTGATATTCAGTAAGGTTCATTTCAGCAGCTAATAGAAGCAAAAACTAGAGAGAAAAGGTAAATAGGAGAATAACGCCTGCCAACTATCTCTAATCAAGATTACAATAGCGAAATAGAAAGCTAAACATTTGCCACCTAAAAACTGAAATTCTAAGCAAGTTATAACACAACCTTTGGACCGTCAAATCTAAATCACAATTCACAAGAAAAAATAAAATCAAAATTAAAATTAAAAAAAAAATTAAGACTTACCTTAGATTAAAATTGAGCTTAAGCTTGACTGAACAACAAAATCAAGATAAGTTGGACCAAATAAAACTTAAGCTTGATTGAAACAAAAATATTGTTAGTCATTTCGTTCATTACAAAAATCAGAATCAAAATGAGAGATTGATTTTAATGAATACTTATCTCAAAACGACACAAACGGAAAAATATAATTGAGCTGAAAGAAAAAAATTTAGGGATTTTACCTATTAACAAAAACACAAATCCTAAGAACATAATGATGGAGAATGATTCAACAATACCTAGCCAAATAAATTGAAGAAATTGTAGCAGAGGAAATCCAAGTAGCGTTGTGAAGTTGAAAGTTATGGTGATGATGGTGGCCGAGATTAGTAGTGTCGATGGCGATGGAAATTAGCACGAGTGAAATCTGAGAGAAATTTGAAATTGTTGGTGTAGAATGGTGAGAGAGAGATTTCAAAAAATCAGAGGTGAGACTCACGGGGATAAACGAAGCTTAAATTGACTTCATTGTTATTACTTTCAGAAGTTAAAATAGAATGTATATTTTCTTCTTATAAGAAAGTCCAAAATGTCACTGAAGGCACCGTATTTAGAAGATTTATTTCTTTTATTTTTCTTTTTTGAAGATTATTTAGGAGATTTGTTTTAAGTTTCAGCAAATAAATTAATAACTCTATTAAAAAACAAATAAATTAATAACTATAATGTTACAACCACTAGTGAAGTTCCTTTCTAAATCCATTGGTGGATGAAATTATCGTAATGTGCAAAGGCCCCAAATTACCCTTCCCTGTTACAGGCTTATAGCTTGCCAACTTGCATAAGTGTAACACTGGTGGGAGGAAAAAAAAAAAATTTCTCAAGATCGCAGCACCTCCGGAACTTGTGCAAGTTATCTTCCATTTGTGTCTCCAGAGAAGAGAAACCAGTCAGCTGTGCTTCGCATCCACTCAAAACATATATGCACAAACAAAATTAGGGTTCCATCAAGAAACATCACAATCACTTGTCTCGCAATTCCTTTTTCGGAAGTCCATCAAATCTCCTGAATCTGAAATTGAACCTTATACCTACAACAAATCAAACAAATATGGAAAACATTTATTGTGACGGCTCTCGTTTTAAAAATGATCTGAAACAGTTAGAACAATGCAATAATGTGCGTTCTTCACAGATTCGGGTCACCAAATCATTGTACATTATTAGGTCACGAGTTATTGCCAAAGAAACAGCAAGCATTACCATTGGAATTTCTTGAGAAGAACTTTAGCACCTCGTCAATAATTATAACCTGGCAGCAGATGGAGAATGTTAGAGGTAAGCGAAATACATCATATCTTGGTAAAGGCATACCACACCTACCAATCAATAATTTGGAGGGGAAATTAGGAAGAAGTAACTATAATTAACACCGACCAACCAAATAGTACATGCAATAGTGGAACCATATATTTTAGCATGAAGTTGTTTCCACAAAGTTAAAGGCCAAGATAATGAGGGTGCCATGAAAAAGCAATAACAAGATAAGGAAATTATTCGTTTGCATAGCACATAATCACGGACAAGGCTCTCAATTAAACATTAAAGAATATCATATCACAATGCATTTATACCCTTTAAAAAAGCTATGGTACTTAAAACTTACAGGGAAAGAAAGATACAGGATAACAGTCCACTCATCCCACGACAACGGTGTAACCTATGCAACAAAAAATCCCATGCCATTGACTTAATTTCCTCAAAGAAGAAAAACGAAAGTAATAACGAATTGAATATTAAGGTTAATAGCAGAAGGAGAAAACAACTTACAGAGAAGAGTATAGATAGCGGGGGAACATACAAAATAAGTATGTGAAGGAGCATTGTTAGGATAATTGAAGCAACCAGCCACAAATTACTCCAAGGTGGAATAACCCTGAAATTAAGCGGTATTGGAAAAAAAGTTAGAGCAAAATCTTTCCTTTCTCTTTTCTTTTTCCTCATTGAGTTTCCCGTTAACTACAAGTGAAAGAAAGACCACACTCACAAAAGTGATTGGTTTTCACTGAGGTTATTCAAAGCATTAAACATCTCAACAACAACAAGCACAGTCATGGACACAGTTGATGGATGCCGATCCTCAAAGATACTGCATGGATAAGTTGTCTCCCTTGTTGAACATGTATCGAAATTCATCTGAAACAAATGAAGTTGTTATATATCATGAAAGAAATATATAAAGACATGAAAACATAGAAAAGAGATTTTAAAGGGGAAAACTTGAACATATAAAGCCACCTTCAGAAAATCACACAAAGACCCCATCACTCTTTTAAGTTAAAGTACATGCACTAAAACATAAAAGTTTCAAAAGATTTATTCACCAAATTTTAGTTAACCAATATAACCGCAGTTTGCTATTGAATGTCTCATATATCTAGACAATTCTTCATAATAACACTGGGAGATAAATCAAACTGCACACCATGGCTGAAAACAAGAAGGAAAGAAACAGGTAACTCTTCAATATATTCCTCAAAAATGTGCCCAAAGGCACAAATTCATTAATATCAAAAGCACAACCAGACGGGATGCCCATGCCAAGGAAGTCAGCACTAATCTTGCATATAAGTAACATTAAAGAAAATAGAAACTTACCAATTCAGCATATGGTAGTCTAGGACCAGTTTCTGAGTAAACAAACCACCATATGAACCCCGCAACAGTGGCAAGGCCAACATAAGCTACATCAGCCAGAAAACGTTTCTTATTAGTGAAAAATTTACCCCAAAAAACAAAAAAGAAAAAAGAGTAAAATACAGTTAATTGAGTCAATCCAAATTCAAAATGAGGGATCAATGAGGGCATTCTTGTATAAGATGTTACTATGTTTCCTGCTTGTATAAGATGTATGTTTCCTGCTTATTGCAGGTGATTCCTTGTAGCAGGTCAAATTCCTGCCTTTATTGGATGAATAAAATTTTTACTTATAAGAAAAGAATCAAAATCCAAATGCATGTGGGAAGCAAAGCAACATGATATTGCAATGTGAAAGTTGTTTAGAAGATGCCCCAAAAGGGAAACAAAGCATTCCAAACTATTAGCAATAGATGAAATTAGAAGTAAATATTTATAGATACCTCCAATCACCAAATAACGAAAGAACAGCCAGCCAGTGACCACTGCTTCACCAACCTGCACACCCAAGTTAAATAAAGTGACAGACCTGAACTAAAACAGAGAACTATAGTTCTCCATAAATGTAGTATATTTTACAGAAGAAAAATAGAAAGAAATCTAATCAATTTAAATTTCATTTCAATGTATAACATACAAATGATATTTAATATAAAGATAAATCATTAATTTATACAGAATATACTTCAATAATAAAGTGACAATTTTTTCAAAAATCAAAGTACAAAAAAAAAAAAAGGAAATCAAACAACTGCTTTTTTTTGTGTTCAATACAATTTCTAACAATTTGGCTTTTAGTTGCATGTTTTTTTTTAAAGAAAATCTTGAATGGTTTGATTCAACTTTTCTCCAGAGAATGAATCAATAGAGCAGTACCTTGCGAGGTTTAGCCTTCATCACATCAGAGTCCTGCCTATTAAACCCAATGGCAGTGGCAGGCAATCCATCAGTAACCAAGTTGACCCATAGTAGCTGGACCTGGACATTATTAAAAAAACCATGAAAAAATCAGAAAAGTTTTATCTGTTTAGGATCACCAAAATTAAAGATAATGGTAGCGTTTGAAAAAAAATGTAATTCCTGGTCATCAACCATCAACAAAGTAATGGAAATATCTAGTAAATGTTATGAAAAAGAATACCCAGATCAGGATAAATGCTCTTCAAACACTAAGATATAAAGAGCTTATAAATGAATATGACAAAGTGCTCTAAACAAAATTTAGTTCCTTTTTCTCCCCTCATTTAACAGCATGAGATGCTAAATTGAAAGTATAATTTTCAAATCAACATACTCACAGGTGCAAGGGTATCTGGTATTCCTAGAACAGCCGCCACAAAAATACAAACTACTTCACCAATATTTGAAGAGATCATGTATCTAATGAATTGCTTTGTATTGTTATATATGGCCCTTCCTTCTGCAACAGCCTGCTCAAATTGAAAAGTTCAACAATTTGAACATCCTCTATGTGTACGTATCCATGTATATGCTTGCATGCATTTTAAAACAATTATAAGAAGAATACAAATATGTCAAGAAGAAAATAGAACCAAACTGTAACTAACATACCGCCACAATGGTAGCAAAATTGTCATCAGCTAAAACCATATCTGAAGCACTCTGTAATTGAAAGGATAAAGATAGTGAGAATGAAGCAAATATCAAATCAAAGAGGACTACTCTTCCAGTAACATTGAAGTGAACAGCTATCAGATAAAATGATAATCACTCAACCACAGCAACATTAGACTGAAAATGATTATGGATGAAAAAAGCAGACATGTAAAAAGTACACATCCTTTATGTAACTCAAATGCTTATTATCTTTTTATGTCCAAGTTAGCCAAATTTATAAAATTGTGACTTTAGATGTCCGACCACTCAAACATGAAAAAGAACATATGAGATCAAATGAACTAGAGGAGAGGCCAAATATGCAAACCTTTGCAACTGCTGTTCCAGATCCCATTGCAATTCCAATATCTGCTTTCTTAAGTGCAGGTGCATCATTGACACCATCACCAGTCATTGCAACCTAATAAAAATTAGTATTATTACAAATTACTGGAGAAATACCAGAGCATTGGGCATGCATAATTAGAGAGAAAAGAATAATAAGCAAATCAAATAACATCACGTACACCACATAGACACTCAGAGCATTTCTATGAAATATAAGAGCAATCAAACTTAAAAAAGCATTCTGCAAGAACCCTGTTTATCAACCAGCAGTCGTATTCTTAAGATAGATCCCTTTAAATAAAGGATAAAGCCATAACAATTTAAGATATCAGCCCATTCACTTGGGCCCTGGCTCATGCCAAACATAAAAAGTTTTGTTATACCAACTTAGATTACTTAATCAGACAAAAATCATCCTAAGATTACATGTGGAACCAGTATGCGACAAGACGAATGATAAGTGTTATTGTAGTTCCACTCTCTAAGAATAAAATTTTACTTTTGTAATTTCCACTTTCTTATCACCAATGTTGAACTGCAAACTAGTGGTGTTCTGGTTCAATAGGACTAAAAAATGAGACAGCTTTTGAGGATTTAGATATGGATAGAGATTCAAGCTTCATTTCTCTTCCCCTCAAATCTCTTGATAAAGTTGGTGTTTAACATTTCAACATAGAAGACGAATCCAACAAGAGGGATCCATAGGTTGATGATAAAATGAAGTAGTGGTAACATAAAACTACAACCGATGTGGTTATACAATTGCATTATAAGGTTTTTGGATTTACTATCTGTGGATACTTTACAAACATCAACATTCCTGACTGACACTAACAGTACTACTACTGTCAACACTACATAACCATTTGACTTCTGTCAATGCCCCCAAGGTTCATCCACATTCATTGCTAAGTTTTTCCCTCCCATGGCAGCTAATATAGTGAATAAAATCACAGCAAGTCAACAGCAACAAAAAATAATGTAAAGTGATATTGAGAATTTAAAAACCAGGAAACTTTATTAAGAAACCTACTACTTCATTCTGATTTTGTAAGGCCTCAACCAGCATCCTTTTATGAGAAGGCTCAACCCTGTAAATTTACAGAAATGCATATCAACAAAATGAATTTTTATATAAAAAATAACTAAAAATAGGAGCAAAGAAGACATCAGAACACATACAATCAAATAATATCTAGAAAAAGATACACTGCATAAACCAAACCCTTAGTACCTGGTGAAGAGTGCCATACGTTGCAATGCCACTGTTTGCTGCATTGCTGGAAGCTCTTCAAACTCAGCAGCAGTATATGAATGCCCAACGTAATCTACCAAGTGATCAAAAGCGCCTATCTTACGACAAACTGATTCTGCTGTGGACTGAAGTTTTGTTGCAAATTAGATAGGCAACTGACAGTCAGGGAAAATGAAAAATCACATTTTCAAGAACCATGGGATCATGCCAACTTACCTTATTATCTCCAGTAACAACAATAACACGTATACCAGCAGTCATGCATGAAAGAATAGCATTCCTCACTTCCTCTCTTGGCGGATCAAGCATTCCAACCTTTTAGGAAGGATGAACAGCAAAAAGAATATGCATAAGGAAAAGGTTATGAAAAAAAGGGGAAAGGAAAAACTAGTGCTTGAGGGATATATAAAGAACAGAAGCAATTAGGCAAATGCAACAATTATATGAAGCATGCTGGTAACAAAGACAAGCTATGCACAGAAACGTGGCCATAAGAATTCTATTATGAAAAGAAAGCATACCAACCCAATGAATGTAAGATCTTTCTCATCATCAATGGAGAGAGTTTGTTGACCCATGGGCATTATCTTCAAGGCTAACGCAAGACATCTCAATGTTTCTTTCCCTGCAAAACTGAACAATGAAGAAGCAATGTGTGAACCAAAGCTGAACCAGCAAAATATATAGATATTGATCGGCAAGATACAACACATTGCAAATGCCAGCCTGATCTTGTTAAAAATAGCAGCAGCCAGTAATTCCATAAATTAAACAAAACATCAAGAAATTTTAACTATCATGAAAAACAAGAGTTGAAGTTAGCATGTATTTTCACAAAGATCTTATCTATGCTTTTGCCTTCTTTTAGCATAAATTTGCATAAATTGCACTACTAATAAGCAATTTTTTGTCATTTTATAGCTAGAATATTAGTGTCTTTACACTCATGCAATCAGTTAGTCCAAATATTATATAATGCTCTGTTATCCAAGAAAATCAAGGTGTATTTTAGTTTGATTTCCTCATATCTATTGTTTTTGGACTAGAGATGTCGATCTGCACCATATTCAGATATCAACATTGCATTACAACCGATGAACCCCGTCATAAGATTTTATCAAACAAGAAACTCAAATTTTTTCAAGCACTTCCACATTCCTCTCTTGCAACATCATGAGTAAGTCTCTAAAGCTACTGGCGCATCTGATGCATAGTAAATTAAGCAAATTTGGGAAGGTGAAATGGAAATAAACACAAGTTAATGAATACATGGAAACAAGATGAAATCTTACCTGTTAAATCTTGACTCCAGCTCAGCCCGAAGTGTAGCAGTCAATGGAACGGTGGAGCCATCACTATTGCAGAGGATATTTCTACACCTAGCAATGATACTCTCAGGAGCACCTTTGGAAAACATAATGTCCGTCTGCTTATGGCTACAAAGGACACTCATCATTTTGCGATCTCGGGAAAATTCCAAAACAGAAACCTGCAAAGGATAAATAAGCACTTGATCAAAGAGAATTCATCATCATAGTTAATTTAGGACAACCTTTAGGATGGAGAATCAGAAATCTAAATAATTTACCAATTCTTTATGACCATTTACCAACAGGCAGAACCATAAAGAAATCCAGAACATATCAAGAGTAAAACAAAAACAAAACATCCCTTTCTGTGAAGTGTTTAAACACGAAAACCCATCACATCCAGAGAAATTCAGGCCAGATTGTCTATCTGCAGACAATTTGACTCAAATCCCACAAACTGCACAGCAAAACCTAACATAAGAAAACAAAATCTAAATGCAAACCTTTTTAAATTGGTTTTCCCAATAGTGATTACAGTAGGACGCTCGCTCATGCTTGCTCAGCATGTTCAGAGCAGAAGGCATAGAATCAAAGCCTGGAAGACCAACCTGAAAGAATCAATAAGATAAATAAGTCTGCAGACTGAAAATGAATAATTGCAGCGCAAAAGCTATAAACAAAAAGGAAGAAAGGAGTAAAAAGAATAAGCAATGACAATTATTAGCAACAGCTTTTTTTTTTATTTAGTGTGTTGGATAAGTAAAAGGTCACACACACAAGATGCATACAAGAGAAGGCAGCCGCATAGGGAGCCACATGTAGCCAGCCATCAGGCCTAAATATACAAACCTTCTCTGCCAACACCCGGAGCGCTACTTCAGTTGACTCGCCAATTTTTTCATAGTTTCCATTGTCTGGATTATACTGTAAGAGAGATTCATTGCATAGAGCTGAACACATTGCTATATGAAGAAGACAAGGCAACTGAGCTGGGAATTCAAGCTGCAGAATAAACAAATGTCATATAGATGCAATGCAAAATGATATAATCCTAAATGGTCCAGAAGTCAACCACCATATGTACTTAGTCATGCCTCATCTGTATCTAGCTTCATTCAGCAAGTTGTTCACCAAAGAATATATATATTTCTGTGTGCAGTCACCAATCTTTGTATCTTTCAATTTCTCTCACAGGTTCACGCCATATCTAAGTATTAGTATGGTAGGATTCTAACATAAATTGGTCAAAGACCTTCGTCTTGTAGACAGGAATTGAATAAGACAATTCAACCCTATTCTGTATGGTATGTTTTCCAACATAGGAGCGTAACCATGGAGTACACACTGGCAGTCCAAATTATGGGGTAAGCTAGCAATAGTGGTGAACTAGTGGTGGTGAACATATTTATTATTTTGGCCTACCATCTATAATTCAAAGTATTGTCCCTGTCACCCTGACAGGCTAGGTCCCCTTATAGAACATATACTTAATGTCAAACCATCTACAAGCAAATTACCTGAATCCCAGTGCTGTCAAAAATAAAGCCTTCTGGTGCATAAGTTGTCCCAGTGACACCAAATTCAGCAATTGCAGGACCATTTTGCACAGAATTGACCACACATATCTGAGATAAAGGAAAAGCCAGAAAGAAATATCATTCTGTTAAGCAGTAAAATGATACTAAAGCTTGATATGTAGAAGCAAGGAAAGCAGGTCTCTACTTGACCAGCTTCAATGAAGCCATACTTTCTATTATTATTGTATGGTAAAATAAAAACTGAAATTAGTAATAATTATGAATTATAAGTGACAAGGAGCGCTTATCCATTGTTTTCTTCCGCGAATGTTTGCAACTTGGAAACCAAACCAAAATTTCATTATTAACAACAGTGGAAGCAGCAGCTTATAAACAACAGAAGTAATAGCATAAATGACTAAAAAACCAAGAAGAAAGTGATTTGAGAGGTAACACATAATACTCTTGATGCTTAAGTGTTCTAGGACTATTACCTTTGCAACAGACATCATATTTGTCGTCAGAGTTCCTGTCTTGTCACTGCAAATCACTGTGGTGCAGCCTAAAGTTTCTACTGATGGCAAGGATCGAACAATAGCGTTCAGTCGAGCCATTCGCTTTGTTCCGAGAGCCAAACACCTGGAAAAGTGAACATTCATCACCAAAAATAGCAAGTTAGATTCCAATTTGAGAAAGCATATGTCTTGGGCAAAAGACAACTGAAAGCAGCCAAAAGAAATGCAAAGTTATAATTATCCCTCTTAAAAAGTTAAACACGAAATGGATTTCACTACCACTCCTCATTAATGCAAGATAATAACTAACAAAAAATGAAGAGTTCAACACGCATTTGGGGAATATATAAAATGCTTTACAGATAGTTGATAGCACTAGTCAATATAAGCTTACAACTATCATAGAAAAGTGAGTTTGAGATACATTTTTAGGAGTGATTTTGTGATTTGATGGCTCAAAAATTTACATGACAAGGGACTTTCTTAAGTCATATCTTCAGCCATCTTTACTATATAGTATACCAATCATCCAATAAACATTTCAATCTCCCATTCAGTTTCACAGAAAATGTCTTGAACATACGTATCCATATTCAATAGAAGCCTAGTGTGTTTGCCACATAGGATTCCATGATAATGATTTTGAGATATTCATAAACCAAGGAAGTTTGACACACTAACGTTGTTACAACAGCAGGAAGCCCTTCCGGAATCGCAGCAACGGCAAGTGCAACAGCAATCTATAAAGGCACAACCAAGTAGTTCAAAGTTAAAATGTAAGAACATACATATTTTATGGAAAACAACCATCAAGTAAAAAATAAAGTAGATTAACACAACATTACCTTAAAGTAATGAATTGCACCACGCAAGAATCCACCATGAGAAGGGTCACGGAAATGACCAATATTTACAATCCAGACCAGTATGCAAATCCCTGCAATAACCTAAAAACACACCAATGTTATCATAGAAGGTTATCATATCTACCAGATATAAGTTGAAGCTTAAACAGAAAACTAACACTCACCTTTGCCAAAAAGGTACCAAATTCATCCAATTTCTTTTTCAATGGTGTCACTTCCTGCAACCAACAAGAAAGGTTAGAATAAACACATACTGCTCATCTGTGTAAAAACCACAATTTAAATCGGTCTTTGATGAAAGCTATAGTAAGATCATAAATATTACATATAGATATTAAAAGTCAGAGTTTTAAAACCTCCGTACTAGCTAGGCATACTAACAATTTCTCAAGCACCAAACTGAAAAGAAATATCACCAGTCATACAACCATTATCTATTCAGCAGACTTATTTCACCAGCACCAGCATCATGCATCATAATTTTAAATCCACGTAATGATATAAGGAACAAATTTGAAACATTCGAAGCAGTTTCCATAGAATTTAATATCAGAACAGAATTCCTTAAAACAGGTAGATAATAAATATTGCATAGAGATTAAAATTCAGAGATTTAAAACCTCGTTACCAGCTAAGCATACAAACAATTTCTCAAGCACCAAATTGAAAACAAAAGATCACCATTCAGGAGAGTTATTTCACCAGCATCTTGTAATCTACCTCAAATACAAGGAACGAATATGAAACTTCAGAAACAATTTTCAAAGAATTTAATATCATAACAGAATTCCTTATAACAGGTAGAAAGAATAAAGAGAGAATAACATTCCTCCAGGGGAAAAGCAAAAGAAATGCCTAGGCAAATGTAATGGTGAAAAAATGAAAATTTACGTACATCATCTGTTCGCAACATTGAATCACGGATGCTGCCCATGGCAGTGCTAGCACCAACTCCGACAACGACAGCTCTTGCCCTGCCAGCAACCACAACTGTACCCTGGCAATCCAAAAATGTTAGAATATGTAGCTAATAACATAGAAAAGCAAGGAATTTTTCCAAGGCACTGGGAATGCAGAAATGAAAATAAAATTTAGCTTCTCAAATCTGATCTGTTCTAGTAAAGATATAACAACTGGTCAAATTCATACATAAAAACTATTGACAGAAGATTTCAGAAACATAAAGCATGTCAACTTAATATCTCTCCTAGATTCCATTTTCTGGCCAAACTGTTGAAATTTTATACACCCACTAAAGCTGAGAAACAGAAGGGACAAAATCCAAAACCTAGAAACTGAAAGCATATCCAACTGAATAATTTGAATGCAGTAGTCACATGACCTCGAAGGCCCACACTAAAATCATACATAACTTAGTAAGTTTATTCAGTTAAAAAAGTAGCAAAAGCATGCGCTGTTTACCTTTGTATGCAGGAATAACCCTAGAGCACAAGTGAGCCAGAGCACCATTAAAAATGCAGTAAACTAGATATACATTCAGACCACCAAAAATTTATGATCCAGCAAAATTTAAACAGATGAAAAAAAGGAATAACCCTAGAGCACATATGAGCCGGAGCACCATTAACAATGCAGTCAACTAGATATACATTCAGACCACTAAAATTTATGATCCAGCAAAACTTAAACAGATGAAAAAAGTGAAACGTTTGTTTTCCAACACTAATCCCACTTATGGCCCACTATGCACCAAACTCATTCAGAATCTCTCAATCAAAACCAATTTCAGCAGCTAGCTGCAACAATGCAGTGAAACGATGAATTTCAGTTTCTTACATGCACAAGCAACTCTCATCATGTCAAAGTATCAAGTGCAACAAATTTTAAAGTCTTACTGAGAAAAGAATATTTGTCTTGTCTTGATATACAGCATTTGTTGCTTTTGTGGACTCGAGGTCTTTTTCCACGGAGCAGCTCTCACCTACCATCACACAAAAACTTCAGCTGAAATTGGACTGTGCGCACACAGAAAACGTTAACTCCTAACAAGATATCAAACAAAAATCCAAAGGTCCTAAGCAGTAAACCATGTGTGAAAGGGTAAAATAAATAAAAGTATAAAGCACCCTGATCGACGTGCACCTAAGGCTACAAGGAAAAACTATAGGCATGGTCTGGTAAGTAAATATTCTGGGCAAGTAATCCCTGCTCATTGTGTGGCTTAATAACCACTTAGAATAAGTCAAAGAAAACAAATATTCCAATTTCCTATAAAGCGCAAACAATTTACTAAGTAATCAAAGCAAAGGCATTAGTCTCATTAACTTGTTAACTCCCATGTTTTTCACTTTAATCAACATGCAAGTATGATAATTTATAATTTTAGATGAAATGTGCATAATCAAATTTCAATGGAAACACATTACCCTCCCTAAACAATAAAAAAACCATTCAAATATCAATCAGATATAGGAGGCAAAAACCATCACATCATGAAATTCACTGGAATTAGAATAATATTTCCTGAACATTAAAAATTTTAAATGTCTTACTTATCCAAAAAAAAAAAAATCAAATATTTTACAAACAGGAGATCTGATCAAGTTTTTGTTTCTTATCTAAAGCAGAAATGACGCAGGAAAATAATCAAATGTTAGTTGCTCAATCCATGCAAGAACGGCTAAAATCATATAAGGATTTCCAAAGTAGACAAACTCACAATACAATGTGAAAGGCAGCAACTAGACTACATTTTCTCAATCAATTTCTAAGGGCTTCTAAAGCTATATCAAGCAATCCAGCTTGATGAAATCAGTAAGATTAGAAAGTGTTTGAACTTGACTACTAATTAGGTATTTGGCATAAAGAAACAATGCCCTACTTTTCCTTTACTCATCACCCAGAATGGAGGGCTACTCTCAAAATCTAGGGTTACTCAAAAAATAGTCAAAAAGACTTCATTATCTGCTTCAAAACGAGAAAGCAAAAAATTAAAGGTCTGACTTCAAAGATAACCACTAAACCAGCACCATACATAGAAACCTTAATGCAAGCATCTCTCTAAGCCACACACTATCTAAAATAGCAACACCAAGTTCCAGTGGATACACTCAATTTGGAAGATTATCCATAAGGGCCACCTCAATCTGTAAATTTTACTTCTTTTGTCATGCTTATTAAATAGAAGCCATAATACAGCAATTCATAAAAATGGTTTGTACCTGTAAGAATTGCTTGATCAACACGTAGCTGATCAGTTAGCATCTCAATCATTCTCATATCAGCTGGAATTTTGCTTCCCACTATTCAATTTACAGAAGACAAGACAAAAATGACCACTCTTTCAGTATCTTACTAAAACAAGTAGTGACAAACTGATTTTGAAATTTAGAATAGATGACTAACTTACCACTGACTTCTACTATGTCTCCTGGAACTAGCTCCGTTGCAGGAAGTATTGAGAAACAACCTGCAATGGCCACTTTGAACATCAGAAATTTGAATTTAACTTTCAGTCAAGCATCAATATAATGAGAACCATACACAGAGAAATGAAATAGAGAAGAAAACAAGAGTTGAGTAAACATTATAAACACAAGTCCAGCACAAAATATTAAGAGTTCAACTCAAAGCAACAATCTCCAGGAGCTAACATCCACAGCCATAGATGATACCCATTACTTTGACATATAACAGGTTCAAAACATAAGGATTGTTCCAAGGTGCGTTTCAATCCAGATCCAGAAAAGCAATTGGCTATGACTATCAAAGTCCAAACAGACAAGCAAAACCAAAAATAAAAAATAACTATTTATCTGCTCTCACTCTTCTGATAATAAAAATTTAATGTAACAAATAAAATAAACAAATTAAACCACTGGCTTATCATACCATGACACTAAAACCAACATGAACAAGTGATATGGTTATATCATTATTTGATTTACCATTGCGAAGCACAGTTGCAATATCAGCTTGGTAGGCACGAAGTTCCTACAATAAAACAATAACAATAATAATAATAAAATAATAATAAAAAGAAATAGCAATATCAAATAAGTCTGTGTCAGCAATTTATGCACAAAAAGAATAAAGGACCAGTGAATTTATCTTCTTTTATATCATCTTATGGGAACGAATATTAGGTCCACATGTTTTGGTGTGTTCGTAGGTTATGACTAAGAAGATGATTCATATATTGGAAAGATGGGGAGACATCACAGGTCAGAGAGTGTTGAATCAACTTTGCTGATATTCCAACTCTCATTCTCTATTTGTGCTCTATTGTAGCATCCATAGGATTGTTGACCAGCCTTTGCATGCTTAAGGTGTCATTTTTATTATAAAAAAATAATTGTTTTAGCGGCTTCAGATTGAGATTCCAAAAAACATGCCTCAAGAGCCTTTTCAGCATTTGTTTCCGTAATTACTCCTACTGCAGCATTTGCAGCCAATATCAGGAGGATAACCTGTAGATTAAATAAACAATATGTTATTTAAAACAAGAAGATATAAACCAAGAATGGAAAAGCTAGACCAACATTCCAAAACAGATTCACATATAAAGTTGGATATTACTACAGGCACCAATAAATTCCACATATAAAGATAGGCCATAAATGTTAAAAATTTAAGGTCCGTATTTCCTTGGACAAGTAAGAGACTTCAGATAACAAACTAGAATAGTATAAGTAGGCTGCCCATCTCCATGACACCTAGCCACATTTTTCAGTTCACAGGCTACATGCATAACTAGCCACTTTTTCAGTTTAAATATTCATGCCCAAGTAGCTAAATTTTTTAATTTAAAGGTTATATACCAAAACTTCATTAACTCATATTCAAATACAATTAACTGCAAATGATACAATTTAACCTTCCCTTCTCCAAAAGCTAACAAACCTGGCAGTTAATTCTTCCCCAAAATATATTAAATAAAAATATATTGACCATTCTGTAGAGTCAATTATAAGTTGGTGCAATTCCATGCCCTGATCAATCTAGCCTATAGCCACCTTAGCAAGAGATGCTTTAGCAAACTTGAAAACTACACAGAAGGGAACAAAACTACTGCAGTAAGTGCCCTACAATAATCCACTCAACAATATCTTAAAAAAGACTAGCATTTTGACTGTTCATTTAATTTACAAAATGATAGAAAAAAATGCATTTCCATGTTTCGGAAAATGATAACAAGAAATAATATTATCAAAGCTAAGTTTGATAATCTTACAGAAGGCTCCAAGAATGCAGCTAAGCCAGTCTCTCCATTAATCAAAGCCAAAACAAAAGATACAAGTGCCGCAGCAATCAATATCTTAACAAGCAGATCATCAAATTGCTTGAAAACTAATTTCCAAAAGGAAGCCCCTGTATCCAACAACGTAAAATACAAAAAATTTAGCAAATTTTAACACTCTGTGCAAAAATAGATCAGGTGCATAAAAAAGGGAAATGAGAGCATCATTAAGCATACACTTCACAACAAGAAATCGGATTGTGAATGCTTGCTTGTTCCTTATGGTTAACTGCCAATGGCAGAAATAACTCGTGGGGTTGGTAGATGCCAGGAACCATTCGCCAAGCAACCTCTTGAGAATTCTACTTTTACTAAAACTAACTGCTCTTATACTTCTTTCAGAAGGAGAAAAATTGCCAAAAATAAATTATAGAAGCTAAAACCACCTCAATATAGCTTTTAAGAGGCTCAACATCTGGTACAATGCCAAGAGTTTGAGCCATAGCCAGAGCCAACCTCTTTTTTCCTGAATACCAATCTATGACAAGATTGTCACAATTTCACAAGACATTCATTGTTAAGCTGATTCTAAATGCAAAGACTTGTTCAGACAAACCACATAAATGTCAAAAGGCTTTCTATAAAACATAATTTTTTGAAGTTTGACTCAAATGCAATGAAAAATAGGTAAACCATAAAGCAATGCTTGATGGAGAAAAAGTTAACAGTAATACAGAGAAGCTGTTAGAGTAATTAAAATGTTACAGTTTAAATTAATGCATAGCAACAGCTATCAACTCCCAAAAAGTCGACAGAAATATAGATGAGCTAATTAAAGTAACTTTCATAACAAAAAACACATACAATATTCAAGTATCAAGGTGCATGAATGCCTTTGTTAGAGCAATTCAATAAATAAACTCAAAATGAGAAATGAAATGGTGGTTTGCAGTGCTTACTTTCTTCTTCAGGCAGCACTGGAGACCATAAAACATACATGCAAGGAAAGGGAAAAAAAATTATAAGGGAGATAAAAAGAGAAATTAATATCAAATTTCATAATATTCATGAATCAAGATCACTGTAGTTGATTAAACTACTGCAATTTTAAACCAGATGAAAAATTATAAGGAAACATCGCATAAAAAAAAGTATCTTGATAGAGTTCCTAACTATTCCTCCTAGGAGTGTAAATGATTCATTAGTACTCACAAGTTATTTGGATTCGACTTAAATGAAACTTGAATTCGGCTCGGTTATTATCAAGTCGAGATCGAGTAGCTCGGCTTATCAATTGAACCGAGTTCACACATTTTTATACCTAACTCAAGTAGCTCGCGGGTTTAATCAAGTTTTTAAATTTTAATATATTTTTATTATTTTAATTAATATATTTCAAACTCAAGCTCGAGCTCGAGTACAAATAATCAAGCTTTTGATGAATATAAGAATCAAGTTTATTTTTATATGTTAATCAAACCTAATTAAGCGAGCTCGAACAACTCAATTTCTATCTCGAGTCAAGTTCGAGCTGAGTTTCAAGCATCAAATTTCAAGTCGAGCTTAATACTGTATCGATTCGAACTCGATCTATTATACCCCTAATTCCTCCATTAACATATTGTCAATTGCACATGAAATATAAATAAATAAATAATTTATAATAAACATAATAACTACAACAACATTAACTTACCATTTTTACCATAAAGCCTAGCATGTTGCAAAACCTGACATTACGAACACAAAATCCAATTTTAGCAAAAATATTCGATGCAGTTCAATAATATAAATGGTTTACCTGAGAATCACTGAGACCTTTCGTCGAGTCTACCCCAAAGAAATCCAAAACCTAACACAAAGAAACAAACGCACTCAATATTCAAAATCTCGATCTGAAAAAACGAACTCAAAATAAAAATCTTGACGCATGAGTTAAAATTGAAGAATTCACTTAGAGTAAGTAGTCTCAAACTATTTGAATAAAAAATGTAAATAAAATAGAAAAGTGAGATACCTCAGAAACAGATCTGACGTAGGCATCCTCCATTGAGGATCGGAGATGATAAATTTCTTTGGGCTCTCAGCCTTTTTGTCTTTCTCCTCTTCACTCTGAAGAAAGAAAAACAAAAACCACAAAAATTTTACTTTCGCTTTGCCTGATACAGGTAAATCTCTGTACTTAGAACCGTTGGGATTTCCCGAATTTTCAAGTCCGGCTTACGGGTTGATTGTTTGTGGGTCACCGACTTAATGGCAGATTCACGTTGGACCGCCCGCTTTGGGCTTTATATTTGTTGCTTGAACTTTACGTTTTGTAGCCCGTTGAAGTTGCAGTCAACGGTTACTACCGACTTGTAGTAACAGCGTCCACGTTAAATGACCAAGTAAATTACATTTTAATCCTTGAACTTATAATGACAGTTCGAAAGTTAAGCGACCGTAAATTACTTTTTAACCCTTAAATTAGGCCATTAGACCTTAGACACTGTTCCATAAAAAGTACTAAATTAAAAAAATAGATTAACAATTGTTTATAAGTATTATGAGACATTAATTAATAATTTCAATTAAAAAAACTAAAATATAAGACAAGACTTTTTTTTTTTTAGGTTAATTGGGAGACTAGCTTTCATATAGAGAATAAGAGACAATAAAAATATGTATAATGATGATTTGGTGTTTCCAAGGTTACTAACAATTATTGAATTCTTTGAAGGCAAAGGTGCAAATCAATTGATTGAGATTTTTATGGTCAATTTACATGTGCAAATTATTTCATTTACAATTTTTGAAAAGATAAATGTTTTTGATTACTTAATTTCAAAAACCACACAAACATCAATCAATTGCCATGAAAATGATCAATCACAATTCAATGTTGCAGAGAGGCCCACGACCCAAAATGTTGGGCTGTCTTCTTATAACTGGGTTGGGCTAATCCACATTTTTTAAAAATTTCATAAACTTTTCCCTAGCTTAAAATCACCCAAGCATTTGATGAATTACAATGTGAGATCATTTTTGATGAATTAAAATTGGGAAATTACAAGATGCCAAATGGGACAACAATGCCAATTAGTTACTGTAGTGGTACAATTGTCTTCAATTCTGGTGTTGTTTTAACGTCCATGCCTGAATTTTTTTTATTCTTAATTTGCTAGCTGTCCATATCGTTGGGAAGGGATGAAAAATGGAAGAGCTACCTTTAGGTCAGTAGGAGTTCTCTCTGCCAGCTTGCAGAAGATGTTGGTGGGCAAGCTTAAATGGATATTTTGAATTTCAAGGCAAGTGCAGCCGAGTTTTGGAACAGCAAAACCCTCTTCCCATGCCTCCCCGCGCACTTCTTGTCTTCATTTCAGAAAGCTACTGACAGGACAATATATCACTGCAGATATTTTAGCGAAGTAAGTGATTCATAAAATTAAGGAAATAGTGTAATACAGTGTATATATATCTCGAGTTATCGACCATAAATCTATTATAAGTGGGATTATAATGTCAAATATTGGAAGCATAATCTGACTCTGTGAAAACAATAAATTGGTTCTATCCTGTTTTTGTAGTTGACATTAACCTTGGAAGTGAATATAGTATGACGTTATTTTATCAAAAGTAAAAAAGGACAAGAAAGAAGGATTGACAGGACAAAGTGGGAAAGTGTTGTCCTTTTCCTAAGATCCAAGTCCCTTTCCAAGATATGGTTTGCTAAGTCTCAGGACGGCCTGGGAAACACCTTCACTAAAACAAAATTCAATAATTGCACCCAGTATTATGTATGGATCACATTCTTGGTTAGTAGCTATCAGAGAGGGAATGGTGGGATGATGCTTTTGGGACCCTTTTGGTGGAAAATGAAGCTTGGCTTTTGCTTCCTTCCATCTGAGATATTTGTCTGTTTTGAATCTGGTATAGCATAGGTTACCAAATTTACCAACCCTACCTAGTTTTAAGCTAGGCTGGAAATTGCAGATGTGGAAAAAGGTGGGCCATTTTGCTGCCATCCGGGATTGCCGGATTGGTATGCTTTTATAATGGCCTTGTACTCTCTTCAATTTTTTTTGTTGTGTGTGGTTGGGTGGGCTCTAATGGGCTACAGGGGTACTCGTCCGATTAATGGAAAATGCAACGACACCCTGTCCATCCAAGGACCACAGCTATCTTCTGTGGTGAGCCTTCACTTTTTTTCTTCATTTTTTTCCTTCCATCTTTTTTGGGTTAAATATGAAGTTTCCTAGGTTAATAATGTTTCTAGTTGTTTCCAAAAATATAGCCTTTCTATCATTCTTCCAAAACGGTAAAAAAAAAAAAAAGAAAAAAAAAAGATAGAAACTAGTGTCTCTGACAGTGATGAAATTTGAACAGCAAATTTATTTGTGGATACCGCATATTCTCAGCCTAGCATCCAAAATTTTTAAGTCTTCCGTGCAACCAAGTGGAAAATTATGGTAGGCAGAACGTTCCTTCAGCGTATTACTAAGTTTTAAACATTACACTCTACAGTAGATAAACCTGAAGAAATAGATTCTGTGATAATAAAGCCAGACTCTACACAGTATGGAGCAGCATCAATTGCATGGTCTATTCATGATGATGTCAAGAAAAAAAAAAACTGGAGAAAACCTACAATTTTCACAACTGCCTATCACTGATAAAAAAGATAAATATATACAACCAATGACAGAAATTTAATTTATTTTTAATGTTCTCAGGTTGTTTCCCACTGCATTGACAGGAACAAATAAAAAGTAGAATTGGAAAAGAAAAAAACAAGAATAAAGAGGAAGGAACAAGATCCCTTTGAGATCTAATGCCTTTTTTTTTACACGTTCCTGCCATTCATTTCTCTCTCCAGGGCAGCTGCAGTAGTAGAGACTAGAGACAAAAGCTGTTACGGTTTACCCTTTTGTCATTCCCAGTTTCTTTCCTGGAAACTACCTGTTCCAAGAGATTAATACAATACAAATTAGGCATATCTAACCATCAAATTTCCTTTTTTGTCCATAGATGTATCATAATCTAAATGCCAAAATTTCCCGAGAAGAATATGAATATCTATGACAAAGTGAAAGCAAAGACTAACCTGCATCTTTTGAACCTGCTTTTCCTGATTTCAAGAAACCAAATTTTTTCTGGAATGCTGATTTGCCCTGGAGCTCACAAGCAGCATAGCCAAGTTTATACACTATATGATAATGGTAGACAAACTTTTTTAAAGGAGATAGTTAGTGCTTAATACCTTAAAATGTGTACCCGAGTAACCTTGTGACAAGTCCAAGAAATCTATTGAAGCTTCTTTCTTGCTGTTCTTCTGTACATACACCAAGAACACCCATTATCACTCTAATGTTTTACAAATGGACCTATAGGTATACAGTAAGAAAATTGTAGTCAGGATGTGAAACTTGCCTTGGAAAAGCTTATTACAGGGGAGCTGGCAGTGTCATCAAGATAAGAATGCTGTTGATTGCTACCATGTTTTTTTATTTTCTTTTTATTTTTGTCGCTTTTCTTGGATGGTTCAGGGGCTACAGGAGCAGAACAGAAGCTTCCATTTTCATCTAGGCATCCCTTATAGTCTTCGCAATAATGTCTTGGGCCAGAAGATGCATCAGACACCATGGATAAATCCTCCTCCTCATCTTCAACCACGAATCTAGCTCCTTTTCCTCCATAATCCTCATCAAAGTTCCCACCAAAGTTTTGATACCGAGTTTGAGAATAAGAGGATTGATCTAAGTAAAGAGTCCAACCAGACTCACAACCACTACCACATTGTGAAGCTGATACATTCATTATCACACTCTTTCTCCAACCAAACTACAAAATGCGTGTTTTCTTGACAACCCTCTCCTTGTGTGTAACAAAGATAGAAAAGGAAATGAATTTGCTATGAACAATGAAAAGGAACACTCTCTTTTTCTCACTTGGATTTTCACATACATGCAAACTTTTGAAGCTGTTGTGTGTATAAAGAGAATAGAAAGAGGGTAGAGCGGATAAGACGAAATGAATCACACTCAAATCCTCTCCTAGACTACTTTTGTCCTTTCCTCAATCCTTTCTCCCTCTTGTTCTTTTCTTATGTGAATCAATCAAAATCGCCAGTTGGCTTTGAGAGAGAGTCTGTGCGATAAGTGCAAGAGCGTGAGAGAGAGAGAAAGGAAACGATAGCAATTGGTAACAGTGGTGATAAAGGAAACGGTTATCAATTCTTGTATAAATGTAGTAATACAGCAACCTGTACAACAATGGTGCTGTCCTTTCAATAAAAAGTGAATGTATTTTACTGCTCATTTAATAGCCTATGCCTTTGTTTTCCTGCATGTCTTTGATGTTTATATATATAGTCTCTGATTAGTTTGTAACTGATAGATGGGCTGCAAACAGGGTAATAATATCACTTCAAATGAACGTATCAAGCTGGCCACTTATAAAGACAATTAAACAGTACTACATCAATCTTTTTTAATTTTTCATTCTTTTATCTTTCCCTTTCCCATTACATATGGGAGCTTCATAATTTGACCATGACAAAACTAATGAGTAAATAATTAATACTGTCTTATGTCGTTAATATTCTTTTACTGTCAGGATTCTCTAAATGGGACCTTTTTTTTTTCATGTTCAAAACTGCAAATTATTTCATTTCATCTTCACTGAATAGAATCATAAATAACCATCATTGATCAACAAGCAAATAAAGAATGCAAGAAAAAACAATGGATTACTGAATATATATAAGATTCTGATGATGAAATTAAATAGGCTGAAAGATACCTTTTTTATTTAAAACTTAAAGAAGATCTTCTCTAGTTTTTTTAAATCAAATACACCAAATCCGAAACGGACATACATGAATGTCCCTTTGCTGGGTTGTTGAAAACTCATTATGGTAGTAAGGCAGACATTATTGTAAACTGATTATAATTTCCCTTTTCTCTCTTAACAACAGATTGTTTATCTATATATTTTTCCAGTACCACAGTTGGAATCTAAAGTTAGAAGTTGGAATGCATTAAAGGGTGGGGTCCTGAGTGACCCCATGAATGTTTGATCACTGCAAAATATCCGGCATCTAAAGAATATGTATTACGAAAGGTAAATTCTTTTTGGAAGTATATGCAAAGGCAGCAAAGTCTCCATTAATTGGTTGGACTGTAGAGACTGATTTTTGCAAATGGCTAGCTGTATTCTTTAGCAACTTTACAATTCCAATTGAGAGAGACTTCTATTTCAAAGGTGATTGGAGGAGAAAGAAAAAATAAAGTCAACAACTATTGATGCCTGGTATTTGATGAGTGCACACTAGAAATTCGACTTTTCCCTGTTCACCCTGTCCTAATTCACATGGGAGCTTTAATCACTCATCCCTGAAGTCTTTGACTGTTCGTACCGAAATTCTGAATGCCTCTCACTTGGGAGACTCGGTCTTTAAGATTAAGAAGACCTTGGTCTTTCTTGGTTTTCCACATTTAAACCTTGAGTGATTGACTATAATTCAGTTCTTGACTAATTTAAGTTCTGTTAATACATTGAATCCTGATTCCTGAACTTGTAACTTCTTAACCATTAAGGTTGAGCACTTGACCATCACATCAAAAGCTTGTGATCAACTTTTTCAGAATACTAGATCAAAGCTATATTTGCGTAATCATCGGCACGATAATGATCCAGTTTTGGTAGGATTGGGAGAAACGGACAATGATATATAACCTGACCTGAGCATGTAAGATGATGAAGGACTGAATATATTCAGATGTTGCTAAGGGACAACATCTTCTCCGGTTTTAAGGTAGAAAATCCACACTAGTACATTCAAAATAGCTGTTCTTGGGCCCTACTAATAATGTTGAATCCTTATGGTTGCCACTGATGCAAAATGATACACTGATATCAGACTACTAAACCACGTACGGCTTAGTAATAGTTCTCATCCGAGTTTTATTTTATTGTTAGAGACAATAATTTTCTGCTGATCTCATTACTTTGTTAAAGCAGCCTAATTTCCTTCTATATGATTCGTGCATTGGTTTAATAAACTATATATGTAAGGCAGGCCAAATAGCTAGCCTGCCTGAAAAACTGTATACATTGAATCAGAAGCTGCTTAATATAAAGAACCGGGATTCAGCTTTTTAGAAGCTTTTTCAAGGGAAACTGAGAGGCAGAAATTTGTTTTAAAAAAGCTCGGACTATAAAAACAAATGACAGAAATCAGTGTCCCTTAAATTAGGCCAAAAGCCGATGCTTGATTTAAGAAACAATGATTATAACTTGCCATGGAAAAGATCATGGGGACCGCTGTAGGATCTTCTTCTGGATCAAAATGGTCCCAGACATTAAACTCAATGTGCACATGGCCTTTGGTAGTTTGTGGCCCTTTGACAGTCCATGACTCGTAATCTGTCCGCAAAAGAAATCAGTTTGGCATTGGGTTTTCTGGTGTTCTTGCATGCATTAATTCAGTACTTTTTTAGATTTTTGCCCTTTTTGATTGAAAATTCTTCTCATTTTACTTTATCATTATCAACTAATCATTAAACGTATAGCACAATTAAAACTTGGTTAGTCAGAATAATTCTGCATTTGTAAAATTTTAATGCCTTGTTTCTAGACCTTGAACTCTAAAACAATCGGTTATAGTTGGAAAAAAATCCAATTAACTATAATCTTGAAAAGACCTGTTAACATTGTGAACTTGAATTATCATTTATCACCCCTGGGTACAAATAGTAAGATTTTGCCAATTGCCAGTCCCATCATCCGATTATTCAAGGGAATAGATCCATTACAGTATGGGCTTTTCAGACAGCTTGGGATTCGCCAACAGGGTCCCCTACAATGGAAGAGTCAAAGCAATATTGCCAGTTGCTGCTTAATGACCGCGGCTAGTCGGCAGCACAAACCACCCTCCCTCGCTTCTCTCACAAAATTTCAAACCCTTCCACTGCTTGAAGAAGAAACCCCTTCATTACTTTCCATCTCTTTCAATTGCTAAAGCCAACAAGCTCAAGTCCCCATCAAACAAAAACCAAAGTCAAATCTCCCCTCATTTGCCTTTTGTCCTCCAAAGGAACCGAAAAGAAATAGTTTTTACGTTAAAAAGCGCACATGATTCCCATTAAAACAGACGTCTATGTCACATTTAATTTGATTTGCACGAATGATTGTGAAATGGATGAGGCTACATTTTTATACTATTTATTTATTAATTTTATATATAATCCGAAAACAATTCAATCATTGCTTGTCTGTTTAGCAGTATAATATTATATATATACATATCAACCGAAACTATTTTTTGTACCGGTGAGTTGAAATCATAATCAGCCGTTTCGAGTGTAATGCATTGAGTTCAAATCTACGTAATATTAACTTTAGATTTAATTTTGAATTTAATTAAAAACTAAAAATTAAAAATTTAATTTGAATTTGATTGAATTTTATTTTTTTAATTTAAATTTAATTCGATAAAAAATTAAATTATTTAAATTTATTTAAATATATTCAATTAATATATAAAAATAAATTTAATTTTTATATTTAATAAAATTTAATTATTTATACTCAAATTTAAATATTTTATTAATTAAAATAATTAAAATATAAAATTTTAATTATATTTATCAATTATTTGAGTTTAATATAAAAATATTTTAATTTAACTCAATTAAAAATTAAACTATTTAAATTTAATTTAATAATAATTAATTTAAATTTAAATTTTATTTTAATAGAATATAAATAATTTATAAATATTAATATATTATTTACATTTGCAAAATCATACTGTACTGTAGTTAAAAAATAATTTGGAACATGGTCTTCAATGTCCTTGGTCCTGCAAGAGAAAGGGACTGCTTTTGTGGACACATGGGGGATGTTGACGGGAGGTTCAAGAAAAGCATAATGCAGATTAAAAGAAATGTTTCAATTCCAGGTCTTAATTTGCCACTAAAATAAGAAAAGAAATCTCATCGCGCAAGCTTCAAAGTCTTCGTCATCCAATAATGCAAGCTATGAAACCAAAAGGAAAATACCATTTAAGTGGACCTATTAGAATTCACAAAGGTGCCATTCTCACTACGACCGTCCATAACATAGAGATTATAGAAGCTCTAGCTCCCCATAGATTGGTCGGTTTCAAACTGACATGATTTATCTTGATATTTATATTATTTTTCGTCCTCATATACTCACAATCATATTATCCCCAATCTTTTTTTATCAAAATCATATATAAAAAAAAAGACAGCTAACATTATGTTTGGATTAAGAAGAGAGTTAGGAAAGAAAAGAAAATTAAGGAAAAATAATGGAAACAAAAAAAAAATTGTTTGGAAAATTTTTTAAATTAAAAAAAAGGAGATGAAAATTTAATAACTTTTGGTTTTTCTTATAATTCTTAGTTTTTTAGTATCTCAATTTAAAAAAAAAAAAAAAACTAAGGAAAGAAAAGTTAAAAAAATTTTATTTTTATAAAAATTATTATATTTATATTTTATTATAACATTAGATTTAATTTATAACTAACACTTCTTACAAAAATAAATTTTTTATGAGTATTTTATATATCATTACAATTTCTAAATATTTTATGATTTTTTAAGTTTTAATATCAAACAAGTTATATTAGTATCAGAATAAATTAAAAAACTAAATTAAATATAAAATTAAGAGTAAATTAATAATTAACTAATATATCTTAAGAAACATGTTTAATTTTATTTAGAAAGATTTATTTATACAAGCTATGTAATATAAAAATATATTTATATATTATATGTTATTTTATAAAAAAAAATTATAATGAATTATTTCTTTTTTTTACTGTTTGTCAAAGTAATTATTGTTAGAATTTTTTTTTTATTAATTTTAACTATTTAAACAAAAAATACATATACCTTTTCATTTTCTTTAAAAAAAAATTTTTTTATTAACATCTATCGAAAAATAACGTAAATCGATACATATTCCCTTATGAAAGAGCAAGTTCGAATCTTCTGCTCCTCGATGAAAAAAAAATCCATCTCTTTCAGAATTATAAAAAGGTCATAGTCACACATGCTTTGAATAAATAAAACTGAGAAGGCAAAGATTTTGATTTTATAATTTTGCAATCTTCACTTTTACAGTATAACAGAGTGCAAGGATCTAGAATCACAAATCTCCGAGCCCACTGAATCAGGGCATAAGCCATTTTCACTAGTGCAAGAACGTGCAAGTTGTGAAAATTAAGCAGGCAAGCGGGTACAATTCGCCGAGTTTTTGGGATCCAGCTTTCAATTGGTGAAACTATTTCAGGGCTTACAAACAAGTAACAATAGATCAGCGTGGGGGCGACTAAATGGCAAAATGCCATCATAACCCATTTTCATCAGAGTACGTTGTGATCTGCTGACGACCCTTGATTGTGTTTATAAAAAATATACTGTTCCACCAGATTGTTTTTCTGATTGATCAAAGATTTCCTCATTGCCATATAATATTGGTCCCATTTAGATTTTGGTTGTTACCTTAAAAGGCAGAAAAGATACTTACATGACTATTATAATATAATAATAATAATAATTGAATGAGCCCATGTATTTGTTTTGACAACACATTCATTTGACTTTATCCCCGATAACACTACTTGCCATTGTACCCCTGTATTTGATTTGGAAAGAGGCTTTGAATTGGTTCTTAATATTTCACTAATTTGAAGTCAATATTGATACTTTAGTTTTTATTGTTAGTCAAAACAATTATTGAGATTGAATGTCGACTTTATCAAAAAAAAAAAAAAAGAAGACTTTGGATCTTTTTGGGAATGATTGTTAGCCTTTTCTTTGGAAAAAAAAATTATATGTATCAACTTCTTTTATTGAGCTTATTTAATCTTAATTTAGCTAATAGATTCAGTAATATTTCATTAATTGGAATTTGTAAATGGTCTTTAGGAATGACAATTTTCTAGTCCCATGTCAATTTATACATTTTTTTAGTTCATATTAAATATGATATACATACATACATATATATATATATATCCAACTTCCTTTTTTTTTTCTCATATTTTAGTTCAAATACTAATTTATACGTTTTCTTAAACTTCAAGTACTAAAACTATTATTAACCCTTTCTTTTTCTTTTTAAGTTGTTTACTGTATTCATTGGCTGTTCATTGTTTTCATCTAGGTATTGTTCTTTTTTATATGTAAAAATATTGTTTATGATTTAAGTTACTTTAATCATAAGTAATTTGTTATGGAGATTGTATTATTATTATTGTCGTCGTTGTTGTTATTTTTGTTATTGTTGTTGTTGTATGGATGATGGAAATTTTAAACTCTTCCCACTTGCTGATTTTAATCTTATGCTTTAGCATAACTCTTTAATATATAGTTTATATTAGTTTATCAAGCAAAAATGCTAAGCTAATAATTTATTTTCATAATACTAATTATGCATGTAATTTTATGTTAATTCAAAGAGATATTTACATGAATAGTTGAATTAAAGAGAATTGAGACGTATATATTATATAAAAGATCATAAAAAAAAAAATCTATGATCTCCTCACTAATTAATTTCTTTTAACTTTAACTCGAGCTCTCTAGTATTTTTTTTTTTTATGGATTTCTTACTCTCCATTTTTCCCTTTAGCAAAATTTTTTATGCTTTGGTTAATCTTTAAAGTCATGTTTGATGCGTAAAATTATGAATAAAATAGAATGATAACTATTTTATATTATATTTAATTTATATATAAAGAAAAAGATAGAATTATAAGGAAAGATTATCATTTTTTTGGTGTAAGATAATTTAATCCTTTTAAAGTGAAGATGATTATTTTTAATTTATGAGATTAAATTTATATGTCTTATTATATCTTTAAAAATTATATTAATAATTTAAATTATATAAATAAATTATTTTATATTATATTTAATTTATATATAAAGAAAAAGATAGAATTATAAGGAAGGATTATCATTTTTTTGGTATAAGATAATTTAATCCTTTCAAAGTGAAGATAATTATTTTTAATTTATGAGATTAAACTTACATGTCTTATTATATTCTTAAAAATTATATTAATAATTTAAATTATATAAATAAATTATCTTATATTAATCTTGATACATATTAAATATAAAATAAAATGACATTATTTAATATAATTCTATTTATAATATTATCTTATATTATCCTATCATATTTTTGTATACTAAATATGACATAAATATGATGAATTTTTTTATAAATTGCATCATTTTCTTTTTACATTATCATATGGATCTCACCAATAAATATACGTATGCATAGTAGTTAACTATGCTATATAGTTTAATAGTAAAAAAAAAAAGACAATGTGTCACGTTTTAGTTGGAGAATATAAGATAAGACTTAAAATCTTGATAGAATAAAAGTTTAGATAAATATCTATTAAAAATGAAAAAGATTATTTGAAATTAATGCAATTAATGGTTGCATTATCGACATCTTTAATCCAACTATTTTTAATTAATAAATCTAACCATTATTTTTCATTTTCTAAAAGAGTTTAAGTTGCTGAAAAATTCCATGATTGCAGATTTGCAGTTATAACTTAATGAGAATATCAAGCAGAAAACAGATAAGAGGAGGTTTCAAGTTTCAACATCTGCATCTTTATTAATGGTGACGCAGGTTGAATGCGATAACAAAGACGAAGCAAGAAGAAGTACCACTTTGGATGGTACCAGTTTTTTACTTAGTATTGTCCTTATGCTTTGGTTCAATTTGGGTTAGAGTATTATTTGAAAATAAATCCGAAAGAGGACACATCTCAAACTATGTTGATGTTGGCCAAAATTTTTTGTTCTGTAATCGGCTTAGGTATTTTTCTTCCATCTACCATTTTGGCGGGTGTATATTCGTTTTCATATTTTTTGGCCGCCCGTGCACTGCAAAATATCAGTTAAATAGTAGCCAGGATGGTGCAGACGAGTGCAAAGAAACTAAATTTCCAGTTTGGTTTACTGCTCCAGCAAGCATCTTGTTTTGGACCTTGGTTCCATTACTTTGGAAGCTGCTAAATAATGATTGGGTAAAGATTTTGAAGCAGCCAGAACCTAATCATTTCCTTGCAGAGCTCCACATTTATCTTTATTCCTTTGGCTTCACCACTTCCCTTGTCTTGGCTATTTCTCTTTCAATCTGTACCCTTCAGGAAATTTGCAAGATACCCTTAGAGACAGCAAAGGTTCCTCCAATTTCAGATGTTGATGAGAGCGTTCAATCCAAGTCGTAGAAGAGTATTGACAAAATCAAGAATGGTGCTTGGGAAAGAGATGAGGCAGCTGGTATGCTTATGAATTATGATTTTCTAGGGCATTTAATATTCTATATTCTTTTAATAAATTAACATTTTTCGCTTAATTTAATAGTATATAATTTCTCTCTTTTCTCATCAAAAGGTTCTTATTTTGGTTTCGTGTTTCTGACAATTTATAGCTCATGGGCCTAAACAATTTGTCTTCGTAAAATTTAGTCTAACTCAAATTAAGTCTTTATTTGACTTCATTCGAGTCTATAAGAAGCAGAAGGCATAGGCCTGCACGAAGCCAAGCCCCAGCCACTGACTGATGGACTGACTGACTTGGGCTACCTTTAACCCGGAGATCCACTCTCCTCTGACCTACAGCTGGCTTGCTTTCTTGCCTTGTTATGAGTGCTCGCTCCCTTCACCGACCCAACTCTCTTTATTCTCCTTCCTTGCTTCTATTATCGTTCTTTCTTTCTCTTCCCTTCTTCTTTTGCCTAGACCGACCGCCCATGCTCACATCTCAGAACTCAGAAAATTAGTTTCGATAAAATTTAAAAAAAAAATAATAATAATAATTATAATTGTAATTAAAAAAATTATTGTAATTGCAGTTGAAAAAAATTCGAGAAAAATTTTATATTGAATAAACCTAGTTTGTCATAACATTTAGGTTATCATTAGATACAAAAATTATAAAGTCATTAAATTTTTTTTAGGTTTGAGAATCTATTCTTTTTAAGTTTACCTTTAAGTATAAACTAAAAATTAAAAAAAAAATAAATTATGATAAGGATTTTAAAAAATAATAGATTTTGATCTGCATATTCCGAAATAATCACAGAAGGTATTAGCATTCTTTGATATTCAAAATTGATATTAAATTAATTATGTGTTATTTAATTTAAATCTTGTCAAAAAGTTTTTTATTATACAAATGAATCAATTCCAATCTTTTTATTTATTTACAACACATGGTTATATAAAAATTCTATCAAGAATATCAAGCAATTATGTAATCATACAATAAATATTAAATATATAATACTAAAATTATCATGCAAATATATTATAAATCATACCAAATATCATGTAATAATATCATGCCTAAATCATGCTAAAATATTCATGTAGAATATCATGTAAATATATTAATTATCATGCAATAATAATAATAATATAAATACATAATATCATGTAAATATATTATCATGTAATAATATAAAATATCATGCAAATATATTAATAACCATTCATGTAAATATATAATCACACAAAAATATTAATAATGATGTACAATCATACAATTATGCACACAATAAATATATAAACATGTAATTAAATATCATTCAAATATAATATTAATCATGCTTTAATATATAATATCATATCATGCAATAAATATAAAATCATGCAATAATAATAATAAATAAATAACCATGCAAATAAATATATTAATAATCATTAATCATACAAATAAACAAATTAATAATCATGCAAATAGACATGCAATTAAATATATAATTATGCAATTAACAATGTAAAACATGAAATTAAATATATGATCATGTAAATAATAATATAAACCATACATATAAACATGCAATTAAATATATAATCATACAAATAAATATATCAATAATCAAGCAATTAAATATATTAATAATTATACAATCGAATTAAATATACTCATTTTAATATATATATATAAATAATCATGCAAATATATTAATAAATCACATAAATAAATATATTAATCATGCAAATAAATATATTAGACAAATAATTTATTATACAAATATAATATTAGTCATGCAAATTCATGCAAAAATAAATATCATGCAATAAATATAAAAATAATAGTAAGCAATTAAATATTATAAAAGTTATGCAAAAATTACAAAAAAAAAAAAGCAAACATTACTTCAATGGTTCCAACAAATTTTCACCTTTTAAACATGCTTCAAACAATAAATCTTAGCCTCTTTAATTAGAGCTCCTTGCAAAAATTTTTTTGTTTAATTGTTTCTTTCTTGTTGATTCAAAACTTTGCTCAATTTTATTTTCTTTTTAATGATCTTTATTTGATCTTGAAGTGAATGGCTGTGAAGTTCCCTCATTTTGATTTTAAATTCAAGGTTCTTATATAAGGATCGAATCTTTTTCGATTTAAAAATAAATTAATTCAATCAAATCTAGAATTTTTCTTCAAATTGTATTGTTTGTGTAATCTTCCTTTTCAATAGATTGAGTTCCAAGTATTTTCAAAATTATTTAACCATTAAAGATAAAATTTGAGATAGAATTTAAGAGTTAAATTAAATCTAAGATTTTTCATACAAAATCTCACTTTTTTTTATTTTTACTTTTTTTTTTTATTTTTTTACCAATTGATTTTGACTTTTTTGACTAAAAAAATAAAAATTAAACTACAAAATTAAAATACAAATAAAATTTAAGGCTTAATCTTTGGATCCAAAATTTACTTTTTCAATTAAGACTTAATTGTACAATCAAAATTAAAATTTAAAACCTAATGAATTTTAAAAAATTCTCAAACAAAATAACGCATCTATATAGTTGATATTTGAATTCAATTAATGGTGTGATGAACTTAATCCAGTATAATGAAATCAAACCTAACCTAAGAAATTGATAAGATGAAATTAGCTTATACTAACCAACATCGATATCCAATGCAAAACCCTTCTTACCAAACGGGAAGATATAATCAAGGTGATGAAAATTTTCATTTTCTATATGCAAAAATCTCCAGCTTCAACTAGCTTGTAATTATCTATCCTTAGTGAATATATAATTCCATAAACATGAAAGATAAAACTGAATGTGAGGTTGTCAAGATAATAGCCACAAAAGAACTTTCAAGGATCTTATGCATAAACGAGAATAAATTTTAAAAATAAATAAATATATTCGGCATTCATAAAGAAATTATATATATTCTCCAATTATCCAAATTTATTGCAATTACACGTAACAAATCTAGTACCATAATTAATTATAGCACAGTTTGAGTATGTGAATGAATTGCTGTAATATCCCCAAAATCACGATTCTATAATCAATAAAGGAGCTGATAATTTTTATTGTACAATGTAAGATAAGGTTTTTAAATCTTGATAGAATTACAATTTAGATTGATAATTAAATATTATCTATTAAAAAGAAAAAGATTAATTAAGATTAATGCAATTAAGTTTAAATTTCGACATCTTAAATCCCACTTTTTTATGAATAATTTTAACTATTATTATCATTTTTTAAAGGATAATGAAATGGATTTGGAGTACTTATTTATCAAAAAAGATTAAAAAATTTTTTTTTGAGTTGTTGGCGAATTCCATATGATTGCAATTAAAACTTAACTTGAGTATCAAGCGAAAAATATTTTTATCTTTGTTGATGGTGACTCAATGTGTTTCCTTAACCAGGCATGTTTTTTCTTTTGATTTAATCTATTTCAATCAGAATTTTTTTATGCAAAAATAAATATTAGGATTGATTTGCAAGTTAATGCATGCAGCATAGTTTCATGGTTTTGCATTTGCTACTTCTATTTATCATTCAAAAATGGATATGATTGCTTAGAGTGCTGGTACGAATATATTCCCAGGTTAATTGCAATAAGAATGAAGTATAGTTTTATTCTACGTAGTTTTGATATAACTTTAAGGTTAGATAAATATCTATTAAAAGTAAACTACATATTAATTAAAATAAATGAAATTGATGGTTACTTTCCACATAAAAAAAAAAAAAAAGAAAAAGTGCTTGAGTTTCAAACAAATTTCATGATTGCGGTTATAACTTAACCAAGCGAAAAATAGATAAGGTGCATGCCTCCAAGTTTCAACAGCTATGCTTTGGTTTGATTTTAATTGCTTAATTAATTACTTCATTATAATTGTTTTTTGTGAACAATTATTTTTTTATAAAATCGTTAAATTCAATATAATAAATTTATTTGAATTAATTTATGAAAAGAACATATTGAGCAAAATAAAAAAAAAACTTTACTGTTTAATAAAAAAATTATACGTTCAAAAATAATTAATTATAATATCTACCTATTAAAACGGAAAGAATTAAGAGACCAAGAATGATTACAAAACCCTAGTTTTATTAAAGAATTAGATTAAGACCTCATAGAAAAGATCTAGAAACAAGAAAAGAAAGATTTCCAAAATAGAAATATTACCCATTAATTATAAAAGATATAAAATAACTGATAGAGAATATAGATATTAAAACTATTAGCTACCTTGTAAAAGTCAGCTAATAGTGTGAAGAAAGAGATCATATTTTGAAGGAATAAAAAAAATACATTTTTAGCTAAAATTAGACCGACAGAAAAAAAAAATCCAGCATACCATGTGGTTTAATAGTAAAAAAAAAAAAAAAAAAGCTTAATTGGAGAATATAAGATAAGGAATGATAGAATAACAATTTAGATAAATATCTAATAAAAATGAAAAAAAAAGATTATCTAAAATTAATGCAATTAATGGTTACATTGACATCTTAAATCTAACTATTATTGTCATTTTTTTAAAAGATAATCAAATTCTGTATGCAAAAGAGGAAGAGAAATTTTAATGGTATGCATATTATATTCCCTGCAGGTTAATTGCAATAATAATGAAGAATGAAATAGCTCCTGTTGGGATTGAAGTAGTTTTACTCTTTATATTGCTTTTCTTCATATCTTCCGTAGCCTTTGGTGAAATGTGGTTTGGCATATAAAAGTTCAAAATGGTCTTGAATCATCCGGAGCAGAACCAATTGGTGTTGACCAGTATTCGTTTTTATGGCATTGACTTGGGTTTGTTTCTCCCCTCCGCCATTTTTTGGGGTGTGACTCCCACAAGGCTGCAAGAGAGTTGAATGGTAGTGAGAATGCAGATGAGTGCAAAGAAACTAGATCAGTTCCAGTTTGGTCCAAGTTATTTTTTATTTTTTATTACTTAGGCTTTACTATTTCCCTTGTCTCGGCTATTTGGTTTCCATTCAGTACCCTTCATGAAATTTGCAAGAAATATAGTACTTATATTAATTCTCCATTTTCAGATGTTGAGAGTGTTCAACCCAAGGTAAAATTAGGAATGGTGCTTGGGGAAAGTGATGAGGCAGGCTCTTGAAACCTCTAGGTAGTATGCTTATGATAACTCCTTTTTCTAGTACATTAATTTATTATGTGTTAATTTTCTATTTTCTTTTAGCAAACATTTGCTCTGCTTTAAGAATATATACTTTTCTTAATATTTTCCTCACTTTTGTTCTTTGTCTCCTTTTTTTTTCTTTTCTAATAAAAAAAAAAACTCTTAATTGATTTTGCCTTTTTCACAATATAATTCATAATCACTAAACACCTTGCATTTGGCAGCTTAAGAAATTGATAAGGTCAAATTAACTTTTAGTAGCTCTTTTTAAAAATGACCATTGATAGCTTAATTTCCAAAATTATATGCCATGGGCACTTAAATATCATATCGTTCACCATATACAATCATGACTCTTTTTTGTTTTTTAAATTATTTACTTCATGATTCAAAAATGCGTGTACACACACATACACATACACACACGCATATATATATATATATATATATATAAACAAAGAACTTAAATATATTTCAAATGATCTTTAATTAGCTAAAATAAACTTTAAAGTATGTAGTCTAATATAAGAAAACAAATTTTCATGCTTGAGATTCAAATGGACCAAAACAAAATTAGGAACATAAATATGTTCTAAATGATCCTTAATTGGTTGAACTAAACTTTAAATTAATCTAGATTGAAAAAACAAATTTCATGCCTGAGGTTCTAGCTGTGGTTGAGGTTGAGGTGTACAAACACAAATACACACTTAGATTTCTTCCAATTTGTCATTGGGTGTGGCCATGTTCTCTTTAGGAAGAGCATCCAAATCATATACTTGGCCTTGACGTTGGATGTGAGTAGGACTTTTGTTGATGTGGTGGATTATAAACATTATTATATTTAACATCAAAGGCACTGTAGAAAGTGGGATGCAATTGTTCTACTTATTGTATTCAAACGATTGAAAGAAGCAACATGCTAAAAGGAAAATATAGGTGACAATCTGTGACCACTCTTTCTTAGTGAGCATTTCATAACCCTTTTTAAATATGGTTATAAATATTGGCCTCAAATAAAGCCCACATAAAACTCCTGAAATGATGAAAGAGTCATATACCAATCCTATCAAAGTTTCAAAAAATAAATCAACTATCCAACTTATAGTTTCCAATGTTAATATAAATTGTTAAAGAGTAATCCAAAATTTAGTTCACATATGAGCTTAACATCTGGTTCTTATGATATAGTTGTTAGTTAGTTATTATACTTGGCTAGAGTGATTCCTAATATTCAGCTACTATTTTTACATTTTTTCAATTATCTGTTAACTATTGTAATTTTTATGCTTCACATTCTCTAGTTAGTTTAGTTTTTTTACTCATGCTAGTTATCATTTAAGCCTATTAAAAGGTTGTTTGAATTTAATAAAAATAGTACAATTTATGTGCAATTACCCAATATCATTTAAGCCTATTAAAATGTTGGTTGAATTTAATAAGAACAGTGCAATTTATAAGCAATTATCCAAAATTGATTCTTTCTTTTACCTCGGTGATTTAACTTAAGAAAACCTAGCTTCTTACCTAACAAATTTTTGGTATCAAATCCTTAAGATCCTTATCAAATTTTTGTATCATTGGATTGTTAATGATGGTAGTTAATGACAGTTTAAATGTCGTCCCAACCTTTCATTCTTGTGTTTGACAAAAAACATTACAGACTTCTGGAGTATCAAGATGAAGACTTTTTTAAAATTTTAAGATCTTTGAGATTTTGTAGAAACCAAATACAACGAGAATGATAATGATGAAGAATGGCTTAAAGACAAGAGAAAAGATTCTAAAATACTATTTATCATTCGGTAGTCAATTCATATGACATTTTTCTCTAAGATTGTAGCAATCAACATTTTATAAGAAGCTTGAGAAACTTTATAGATAGAGTTTCAAAGGTTATTGCTATGAAACTCCAAACCCTTTGACATGAGTTTGAAACGTTGATGATGACAATCAATGAAGTAGTGCAAGATTTTTTTTCTAAAGTAATTTTTATTGTTACTCAACTAAGATCTTATGGTGATAAGATTACTAACAAGACTATTGTTTTTAAAGTTTTACGAAGCTTAAATCCAAAGTTTGATCATATAATTGATGTAATATAAGAGTTTAAGAATTTGTCTATATTTTTTTTTTTGATGAACTAATGGGTTCTTTACAAACTCATAAGGTAAGGCTGAACAGATCATAAAAAAAAAATTGATGAGAAGGCATTTCAAGTGAATAGGAAGAAAATTAGAAAGGAAGTGTTCGTTGGTAAAGAGCGTGTCAAAATAGGCTTTCATAAAAAGAACATGGCAGAGGTAAAAGAAGAGGCCATTCTGATGGACAAGAGAGATAATCTATCAATAAACACAAAAGGAAAAAGAACGTTGTTCAGTGTTACAATTGTAAGAAATTTGAGCATGTAAAGGCAAATTATTAGAATCAAGTGAACTATGCGTAAGAAAAAAACATAGAAAGTAAGTTATTCATGGCCTATTTTCCTATTAATGAAGTTTCAAATGATGTTTGATTTATGGATAGTGGTGCCTGAATTAGGGCTGTAAACGAGCCGAGCCGAGCCGAGTAGTGAGAAGCTCGAGCTCGAGCTCGACTCACAACTCGGGGCTCGATACTCGGCTCGAGCTCGATCGAGTTTTATTTTTCAAGCTCGAGCTCGATTCGTGATCGAATTCGAGCTACTCGAGCTCGTTCGATTAAGCTCGATTAATATGTAAAAATAAGCTCGATTTGTATACTCGACAAGAGTTCGATTATTCATGCTCGAACTCGAACTCGGATTCGAAATATTTTTTTAATTAAAAAAAATAAAAATATATTTAAATATAAAAGCTCGATTAGGCTCGCGAACTACTCGAGTCAGATATAAGAATACTCGAATTCGGCTCGATCGATAAGTCGAGCTACTCGAGCTCGAGCTCGACTCGACAATAATCGAACCGAATTCGAGTTTTTTTCGAATCGAACCCGAGTAGCTTGCGAGTACTAATGTATCATTTACACCCCTAGCCTGAATCATATGATCCCTAATAGATCGTTGTTTAAGAAACTTGACGATTCACAAAAGTTACAAGTCAAACTTGGGGATAACAAGCAAATATAAGTTTAAAGAAAATGAACCATTGTAGTAAAGGCAAGCAATGGTAAAATAAAATTACTTTATGATATCTTCATTATTTTCAATTTGGCACATAGTTTGTTGAATGTTGGACACCTAATAGTTGGTGGATTTGCAATTGTGTTTGAAAATTGAGTACGTGTGATTAAAGATAAATTTGGGCAACCTATGGTGAATGTGCATATAATAGAAAATAAGGTGTTTCCAATTAATATTTCTAATATGGAAAAGTAAGCTCTTATTGTTAGTAGGAATGATGAATCAAAATTGTGACATCTGCGATATGAATATCTCAATATCAAAGGCTTGCAGTCACTAAGTAAAAAATGTATAGTTCTTGAATTACCTCAAATTAAATCTCTTGATTTATGTAAATGTGTATTTATGAGAAATAAGCAAGAAAGTCATTTCTAAATAGACAGTCGTGGAAAGCCTTTTAGTACCTGGAATTAATACATGCCAATTTCTATGGGACTATGAAAACTACATCACTTGATGAGAATAAGTATTTTTTGCTATTTATTGATGATTGTAGTTGAATGAGTGTAGACACCGGTTTTGTCCGAGTCTACTAATAATAATAATAATAATAATAAATATATATTTTTTAAAAAATAATTATTAATTAATTAAAACAAAACAAAAACAAAAAAAAGAAACAAAAAATGGTAAAAAGCAGGGCGGTTGAAGCCTGGCACCAGTCACCCTGTAGTCGGCACTAGTCGTCCACTCTCCTACCCAACCAGCCCCCTGTCCAGCCACCAGACCAGACAGTCACCCTACAGCCACCCTACCACCACCTGTTCCCTTTTGAACTCCTTAAAAATCCACAACTTCTTACCTTTGATTAGCTCTCTTCGACCCCTCCTCTCAAAAACCTTCGAACCCCACCTTTTCGAAAACTCTTAAACAAGGAATAAACCTTTCTCGAAAAGCCTTCGAATAAATCCTCGAAACTTCTTCCTTCAACAACCCCAAACACCACACCAAATCCATACTCAAATAGAAACGTAAAAATAGAAACAAAAAACAAAGACAAATAATCCCCTCGTAGGGAAGAACCTCAACGCCAAGCTCTTTACAAAAACAAAGAAAATAGATCAGTTTAATCTAAAAAAAAAAAAGAAGGTAGAAAACTTCAAGCCCCGATCTACTACGATCGGGGCTGTTTTCGGTGAAAAAAAATTAGATCTAGAAAAAAGGCATTGAAAAGAGCTGTCAAAATAATTTTTGCATTTTTCGACGATCGAAAACCACCGACAACGATCGTCGATGGTGACCCAGGCGGTTGCCGACGTGGTGGTCTAGCAATCGGACAGTGAGAGCCCCAAAGCTCTTTTTTTTTTTTTTTTTGAAACAGAAAAGAATAAACCAAAAAAAAATCTTTAGTTATATATGGGAAAACAAAACTCAAAACAACGTCGTTTAGGGAAAAACCCAAAACAACACCGTTTTAGTTAAGTAAGATCCGCGCATGGACCTGGATTCGACCCGAGATTCGTGTAAACCAACCTGTCAACCCGCTTCAGCCAACTTTAAATCGGTCTAGACGAATCGTCAGTGAACCGGTCAAATCAGTTTGAACCACCGGACTATCCGAACCGCTGATTGAATCGTCAAATCGATCAGACCGATCTAGACCAACGTTGACCAGATCGTTGACCGGTCCGGTTCAGGTAAAAAATTTTTTTTTTGAATTTTTGAATTTTTTATATATTATTATTTTTGTTATTTTAAGTATTTTTTTATATATTGATGCATGATAAATTCTTAAATTTGTTAGAATAAATATTTAATTGTTTTAATAATAATAAAATTGAAAACAAGTAATAATTAAAAATATATATTAAAAATGCTTAAATAATAATAATAATTGAATAATTTTTTTGTTTTCCTTGTCTAGATGTTGGAGGGAATTAAATCATGTTTTAAAAATAATAATTTCGCCTAGATGTTGGAGAATTATTATTATAAAAATACTAAACAAGTTAATAATATTGAAAATAAGTTTTCATAAAAAATGATTTAAAAAATATATTTTAAAATAAAAAAATTTTATGTTTCTTAAATTAATTTTTAAAAAAAAATTTATAAAAATTGAACTTGTTCCGAAAGTCCGCCTAGATGTTAGGAATTTTTAGAGATGTTTGTGTTTTAATTAAACTCCAAACTTCCAAACCCTAAACCTTTACCCTAAATCTATTTTAAAACTTTAAGGATACGTGTGAAAATCTCACATAAAATGGTTTGTTTCTGAATGCTGCTTAAATGATGGGGTATTTATGAAACTCCATTTCATTAAGTTTTTCACACGAGTTCTTAATTCACATTAATAATAAGATTAATAAATAAAAAATAAACAGTAAATTGAGATCTTAAATATAAACAGTCGCACCTAAGCTCTGCCTAGATGTTGGAGAGTCAGGGTGGCCTCATTATACTTAAAAATCTAACTTTTAAATTGCATCTCATCCTACATAACATTCATTGGCATACATTCGTTAGCATGTTATTATTAATAATTATTTGCACTATTCTGTCTTTAATTTTTATTTACTACTTGGTGATAAAATATTTTATAATAAAAAAAGAATAATACTTTTTTTTAAAAAATTGTGATATTACAAAATAAAAAAAATATTTCAAAAGAAATAATTCTTGGTACTCTGTCTAGATGTTGAAGAGTCACCAACAATTTTTTATAAAGAGTGTTATTTCATTTTAAGGATTGTTGTGTTAAATCTTAAGCGAAAAGAGTTATTTTAAATTCTGTCTAGATGTTGGAGAATTTTAAGATAATTTTTTAACTTAAAGATTTTTTCAATATTTCTAAATAAAAATTTTAGCAAAAATATTTTTTAAAAACGAAGGGAATTAGTATTAAATTTCAAGTCAAAACCATTTTTATCCAACACCGAAAATAATGCATAATTAAATAGTACCAATTTATAGGCGTTGTGGGGGTGCTAATCCTTCCCTACACGTAACCGACTCTCGAACCCAACCTAGTTTTTCATAGACCAAAATTTATCTTTTTGATAAACTTTAAACTCATTTTTATAGTTTTATTAAAAAGATAAACTTTTGGGTGGCCAATCAGACCCTAACAAAGATTGGTGGCGACTCTTTTTTATTTTTTTCGATTTTAAAACACCTTATGTCTGGCAGTCCCAAAATCGTTATGACAACGAGTTGAGTTTATTTTCTAACCAACAAATCAGAGAATTTTAAGAGTTTTAAAAAATTCAATGCTCTTGTGAAAAAGCAAAGTGGTGCTTTTATAAAGACTCTTTACACTAATCAAAGAGGAAAATTTTTATCTAATGAGTTTAACCTTTTTTATGAGGAAAATAGCATTCACAGGGAATTAACTACACCTTATACTCCAAAGCAAAACGGTGTAGCTAAAAGAAAGAATCATACCATTGTGAACATGGCTAGAAGCTTGTTGTAAGTTTGCTAAATCTTTCTCCTACAAAAGCAATCCTCAATCAAACATCTTATAAAGTTTGGAGAGGTACAAAGCCTACGGTAAACCACTTGAAAATTTTTAGTTGTGTTGTATATACTTTAGTTAATTGTCAAGTTCATCATAAACTTGAGGAAAATTTTGAAAAATGCATTTTGTGAGATATTGCACTCAATCCAAAATATATCGTCTATATAATCCTCTTAGTGGCAAGGTGATTATTAGTAGAAATATGGTCTTTGATGAAGATACAACTTAGGAGTGGAATGGCATAAACGAGACAACTTAAATTCTAAATTCAAGTGAAAGTGAGAATCCAAATGAGAATGCAGTAAAAAAAAATGTTAAATCAACCCCTATAAACTCTCCAGTCAGTTCTTATTCATCGGCTTCCTTATTGCACTTCTCACTTTCAACCTCACAACATAGTAGTTCACTTTTTTTGAAAAAATTATCATATGAAACAGCTCTAAGAAAGTTTAGATCTTTGAAGGATATTTATGAAACTGATCAATTTGCTCTCCTTGTTTCAAATTTTATAATTTTTGAATAAATAGCAAACCAAGAAAAATGGCATAATACAATGCAAGAAAAGATGATGGCAACTTAAAAGAATAAAACAGGAGAAATGGTAGATCTACCTAAAGGCAAGAATGCAATTGGCCTCAAATGGGTGTTCACAATGAAGTATTGTGCTGATGGAACCATACAAAAGCACAAAGCTAGGTTGGTGGTGTCATAACATTTAGGTTAGAATAACCTATCCATTAGACACAAAAATTATAAAGTTGTCATCAATCTTTTTTAGCTAGGTATGATTGGCTACCTATGTGAGTTTATCCTTTTTAAGGTTATCCTAAACTAAAGTTGAAGGTCTTTAAAAAGAATAAGTTCTAGTCTATATCAACAGAACTAAGATTCGGGAGTCGATTACGTATAAGGAAGATATTAGCACCCCTTTACACCTAAAATTGGTAGCGAATTAATTATATATTACCTAAATTAAACCTTAATAAAAAATGGTTTTATCATGCTAATCAAACAATTCCAATCTTTTTATTTATTTACAAAATATGGTGATACAAAAATTCTATCAAGAATATCAAGCAATCATGTAATCGTGCAATAAATGTTAAATCATATCATGCAATAAATCATGCAAATATATTATAAATCATACCAAATATCATGTAATAATATCATACCTATATTATGCTAAAATATTCATGTAAGAATGTCATTTAAATATATTAATTATCATGCAATAATAATAATAATAATAATAATAATAATAATAATAATAATAATAATAATAATAATAATAATAATCATCATCATCATCATCATCATCATGTAAATATATTATATCATGCAAATATAAAATACCATGCAAATATATTAATAACCATTCATGCAAATATATAATCATAAAATCAAATATAAGCACACAAATATATTAGTAATGATGCAAATATATAATCAAAAAATCAAATATAAGCACACAAATATATTAGTAATGATGTATAATCATGCAATTATGCACACAATAAATATAGAAACATGCAATTAAATATCATTCAAAAATAATGTGATCATGCAATAACATATAATATCATATCATGCAATAAATATAAAATCATGCAATAATAATAAATAAATAAATAAATAACAATGCAAATAAATATATTAATAATCATACAATCAAACAAATAAATAAATTAATAATCATGCAATTAACAATGTAAATCATGCAAATAAACATGCAATTAAATATATAATTGTACAAATAAAAATATATAAACCATACTAATAAATATACAATTAAATATATAACCATCCAACTAATAATACATAAATCATGCAAATAAACATGCAACTAAATATATAATCATGCAAATAATAATATATAAATCATACAAAAAATATGCAATTAAATATATAATCATGCAAATAAATATATTAATAATTAAACAATTAAATATATTAATAATCATGCAATCAAATTAAATATAATTATACAAATAAATATATTAATAATCATGCAAATATATTAATAAATCACAGAATAGATATATTAATCATGCAAACAAATATATTAGGTAATTAAATTATCGTGCAAAGATAATATTAGTCATGCTAAAATAAATACCATGCAATAAATATAAAAATAAGAGTAAGCGATTAAATATTATAAAAGTTATGTAAAAATCACAAAAAAAGAAAACGAATATTACCTCAATAAATTACAGGTTCCAGCAATTTTTCACCTTTTAAAAATTGATACTTCCTACTATAAATCTTAATATTTCTTTTAAAAACTCTAATTGAATCTTCTTGCAAAATTTTTTGCTTGATTGCTTCTTTTTTGTTAATTCAAAACTTTATCTAAATTTTCTCTCTTTTCAATGACTTCTATTTGATTTTGAAGTCAACTGTTATCAGGCCCCTATTTGATCACAAATTCAAGGTCTTTTTATAAGGATTGATTCCCTTTCAATTTAGAAAAAATTAATTCAAGTGAATCTAGGATTTTTTTTCAAATTTTATTTTTTGTGTAATCTTTCATTTTTTTAATTGATTAAAACCTCAAATCTTTCCAAATTATTCAACCATTAAAGTTAAAATATGAGATAAAATCCAATAATTGAATTGAATCCAAGATTTTCTATGCAAAATCTCACATTTTTTATTTTTTACCCTATTTTTTATTAATTGACTTTGACTTTTTTAATTAGAAAAACAAAAACTAAACAAAAAATTAAACTGAAAAATTAAAACACAAATAAAATTTAAGGCTTAATCATTTGGAGCTAAAATTTACTTTTCCAATTAAGGCCTAATTGCATAATCAAAATTAAAATTCAAAACCCAATGAATTTTGAAAATTCTTTAGACAAAATAGAGTGTTTATAGGTGATAAAAGGATAGTCGCACCAACAAGGTATTGATTTCGAATAAACTTTTTCTGCAATTGCTAGTTTTGAAATTGTGAGAATTATTTTAGCCTTGGCTACACAACTTCATTTGTCTGTTTATCAATTTGATGTCAAGTCAACATTTTTAAATGGAGACTTAAAAAAAGAGGTGTATGTTAATAAACCTGAAAGGTTCATGATCAAAGGCAAGGAGACAAATGTGTACAGGTTAAAAAAGGCACTTTACAGGTTAAAGTAAGCACCACGGGTATGGTATAGTAAGACTGATAACTATTTTTGTCAAAATAGCTTCATAAGGAGTGAAAATGAGCCTACTCTTTATGTGAAGAAGCAATGAAAATATGATTTTATAATTATTTACCTTTATGTTGATGATATTATTTATATGGGCTCATGTGATTCTCTTGTTGTTGAATTTAAATCTAACATGATAAAGTAATTTGAGATGTTAGACATTGGTTTGTTACATTATTTTTTGGGGTTTAAGGTAAAGCAAAGTATGGATGAAATTTTCATTTCACAAAGGAAGTGTGCAATGGATCTACTCAAAAGATTTAATTTGCTCAATTGCAATCTAGCTCTTACAACCATGAACATGAATGAGAAGTTACAACTTGAAGATGATTAAAAAAAGGCTGATGTAAAAACTTTTAGAAACTTAGTAGGAGATTTGATTTATCTAACCCATACTAGACCAAATATTGTATTTTCTATTGATGTAATCTCTAGATTTATGCAAAGTCTCATAAAACATCATCTTAGAATGACAAAAAAAGTCTTACGCTATATTACCAGAACTAGTAATTTTGGGATTTGGTATTGGCAAATTACAAATTTCAAATTATATAGATTCACGAATAATGATTGGGCAAGTTCATTGGATGATAGAAAGAGTATTTCGACAAGTGTTTTCACTATTGGATCAAGTGTCATCACATAAATTTCAAAAAAACAAGCTACAACAGCTTTATTATCTTTAGAAGCTGAGTATATAGCAACAACTTTAGCAACTTATCAAGTAATTTAAATTAAACGACTTTTCGCAAATTTTTGTCAGGTTCAAGATAAAGCAACTAAACTTTTTTATGATGACAAGTCAAAATTGCTATGACAAAAAATCTGACATTTCATGGGAGAACAAAATATATCGACATTCGTTTTCATTTTATTTAGTTATAAATGGCATAATCAAAATAAAGCATTGTGGAACGGATAAATAACTAGCAAATCTTCTTACCAAAACACTTCTAAGAGCTAAATTTTTCTACTTCAAATTACATCTTAAAGGATGTGATTTTGAATTAAAGGGAAATGTTGAAGAGTGATCCAAATTTTATTTCACGTATGGCTCAACATCCTGATTCGTAGGATATAATTGGTAGTTAATTATTCTATGTGGTTGGGTGATTCTTAAAATTTAACCACTATTTCTTCACTTTTTCATTATCTGTTAACTATTATATTTTTATGCTTTACATTCTCTAGTGAGTTGATTTTTTTACTTGTGTTAATTATCTTGTAAGCCTATTAAAAAGCTAGTTGATTTTAATAAAAACAATGTAATTTATGTGCAATTACCTAAAATCTATTCTTTCTTTTGGTTCAATGATTTAATTTTAAAAAACCTACCCCCTTAAATAACTCTAAAATGTATGATAATTTGTCAAGTAATTTGTAAAAAGAAAAAAGAAAAAAAATTAGCAATCTAAAGAGATATTTGAACACTAAAAACACAATACAAAGTATGTTGAGATATAATACCCATTGACAAACAATGTCATCATAAATTTGCCATCATTGACCACAACATTCATTAAATCCCTGTTGAATTCCATAAAAACATACTAGACATTCTTGAATTCAATCACCAAACATTCCACCCAATGTTGGACAAATGTTTGTTAAAGTAGCCATTTTTTCTTTCTTTTTATTTCTCTTTCTTTCTTTATTTTTCTCTAAAATTACACGTTCTTTGTGTAACAATTTAAAAGAAGAAATATCACATTTTTCCTGCTTTATTTTTTAGATTTTTAATTTTTTTGTGTTAATGAAAGTGGGGAAATATCTGCTCAAATCCTTTTGGATTTTGTATATCAGTTCAAATGCATGGCCTAATGAAGTAAATTTTGTCTTTTTTGTTTTTGAACATTTAAATAAAGTGTATCTGTGTCTGGGTCTTGCTTTATTACTCATGATCAAGTGTAAAATTTTCTTAAAGCCATATCCCTTAATAGAGGGAAAATATTTGTTCAAATCCTTTTGCTCTTTCATATATTAATTCAAACACATGACCTAATGAAGTAAATTTAGTCTTTTTTTTTTAACACTTAAATGTAGTTTACGTGTTGTTGTCTTGCCTTATTACTTAGCTTTAAATTTTGGTCATATTTCAAAAGTCTATAGGTAGCTTGATGACATATAATTGTTTGAGATAAATGAGGTAGTGGGTTTCTTTGATTCTTACACTATATTTGGATTGAGGGGAAGGGAAAGAAAGGAAAGGAAAATAAATGAAAGTAATGGAAATAGAAAAACTTTTCTTTTATTTGGATAAACTTTTAATTTAAAGGAAGGAAAAGAAGTGAAAATTCAATAACTTTTGGATTCCTTTATAATCCTCACTTTTTTAATATCCCAATTGGAAGAAAAGCTAAAAAAGTAAAGTTGAAAAAAAAAAATTTTTATAAAAAGACTATTATATCTATCTTTTTATTAATACTAAAAATCTAGTAAAAAAAAATCTAATCACATCACAATCATCTTGTAATTTTTTCAACGTTATTTCTCTTTTCAAGTAAATTTTACATGTCTCTCCCAATATAAAATTTTTTTATAATTTTTTGATGATTTAAGTTTATTGAATTATTAAATATGAATAGATATATTTTTTTTGGATTTATGAAATGTTGAACTAGCTCACAATCATCCATCAATGCATGTTTGTAAAATATATTTTTGTTTCACTTAATTAAAAATCATTGATATAGCAATAATTATGAGATCAGACAAGATAATAAACATATCATGGTTAAAAAATGTTCTAAAATCATAGGCAATAAAAGATTATAATTGAAAAAAATTATTATAATGAATCATTTCATTTTTTTTTCACTTTTTATCTATATAATAATTGTTAGAATTCCTTTCATTTTTTTTATTAATGGTAATTATCCAAATAAATGGTACATATATCTTTTCATTTCCTTTAAAAATTTTTTTTCTTTATTAATATTTATCCAAACATAGTGTTAAAGTTTAGAGATTTAATTCTTATAATATCCGTTCAAATCCCTTCCATCTTTTTTCTATCTTTGTAGTTCAAATGCACGGGCTAGTTAGCAGCAAGTCACGCTTGGTGTCACGGACTAAGCTTTCTCTCAACAAGCACTAGCCCGTACGGCACTTGAATGGACGTTTTCACCAAAGTCAGCCTTCAATAGATCGATATCTGAACAAATAACATAAACCATGGTTAGTCTCAAGCATTCACAATAAGGCACAATATATTGAGGTCAATCTCAAACATACACACACAACAAGGCACATTCACATCGAGAAAGAAAGAAACGCATCGAGGCAACAATCGGGCATTCAATCGGGGTGAATTTTATTATAAACATGAATCATACATCGGGACTTCCCACCATCACCAGGGCCAGGGGGCAACCCTTGGTGAGTGGCCTAAACTCGTATAGCATCCGGTGAGACAGCCCAACACTACGCTACCGGTTCACTCCCCTAAAGAGCCTTAGAATTTTTAGAGCTATGCTACCAGTAACCGTTACAATATTTGAAATGGGGGCACTTTTCCTAGCACAAGGGATCTACCCAGCCATGGCCCTATACATGGATGGCTCATGGCAACCTAAGTCCCGGTCATGGCCCTATACAAGGGTGGCTCATGACATCTTCCCCCACCTATTCTATCGACGTCCTCGTCGACTTGCTGGCTTGAAATTCTTCAATCTTCCTTTGAAATCTCTGGAGGTCGTGTTCTCTCTCCCAGCTAGTTTCTTCTAGTCCTAAGCCCTCTCACTTCACTAGGTATTCCCGAACTAGTCTTCGAGATATCTTGGTTTCCCTGTCTGCTAAGATCTCTTCGACTCAACGCTCTAAGGGTGGCTTCATGGTGATGGCGGCTCTGGTTGGCTCCCTTCGACTAATATCTGTAGGATCTACATGGAAGGGCTTCAGGTTGTTTACATGAAATACTGGGTGCACCTTCATCCACTTCGGTGGGTTGATTTTGTAAGAAGCTTTTCTCACCTTGGAAATGACCCTTACTGGACCTTCATATTTACGCACCAGTCTACGATCTCTCTTTCTTAAGAACTTGATTTGTTCTGGAACTAGTCGGACCAGAACCAAATCACCAACTTAGAATTGCTGAGCTCTGCGATTCTTGTCTGCCCATTTTTTCATCCGCTTTAATGCCTTCTTCAGGTAAACTTGTGCAATCTCTGTGTTTTATTTTCACTCCTTGCTGAAGTTGAAAGCTCTCGAATTCTTTCCTCTATATTATTCCAAGGAAGTGTGGCGTAGCCTTGGTAGTTGTCCGGTGATCACCTCAAATGGGTTCTTGTTAGTGAAATAGCTTTTGTTAGAATTAAAGTAGAGTTGAGCAACGTCCAACAATGAAGGCCAGTCCTTTTAGTTGGCTTGGACAAAGTGCCTCAAATATTCCTCCAATAATCCATTGAAATGTTCCGTTTGGCCATCGGTCTGAGGATGGTAGCTCGAAGAGATGTTGAGTTGGGACCCTAAAATCTTGAAAAGTTCCCTCCAAAAAGACCCCGTGAATCTCAGATCTCTATCATTGACGATGTTTTGAGGGAGGCCCCAATATTTGACCACATGTTTGAATAATAGTTGAGTTGTGTCTTCTGCTATACAATACTTGTGAGTGGGGATGAATGTGGCATACTTGGAGAACCGGTCAATTACCACCAAGATAGTTGTAAGATCTCCAACCTTGGGTAGGCTCGAAATGAAATCGAGGGAGATGCTTTCCCACGGTTTGGTGGGTACCGATAATGGTTCCAGTATGCCCGTAGGTTTCCTCTTTTCGATTTTGTCGTATTGGCAAATGAGGCAAGTCTTCGTGTAGTCCATCACATTTTGTCGCATGTGGGGCCAATAGTATCCATGTTTCAATAATGCTAAAGTGCGTTGCCAGCCTGGGTGTCTCGTCCATGGGGTGTCATGGCATTCCCTCATCAGCATCTGTCTCAGCCCTCCTGTTCTCGACACAAACACTCGAGGCCCCTTGATCCACAAGACCCCATTTTCTTGCCAGAAGTATTTGGACTTCCCTTCTTCCACTAGCTTCAAGATGGCACAGGCTTGCGGGTCCTTCCCTATATGATCTCCAATCAACTTATGAATGTCCGTAGTGGCTCTACTAGTTACCATTGGGGCCATTCTTCTGAGGGCCACCAACTCTGGTCGCCTACTCAATGCATCTGCCACTTGATTCGTCTTCTAGCGGTATGCTCAAAGTGAAAGTCGAACTTCACTAAAAATTCTTGCCACCTAGCTTGTTTCACCGTAAGCCTTGGTTGGGTGAAAAAGTGGCTAACGGCTGCATTGTCCATCTTCACGACAAAGTGTGAACCCAACAAGTAATGTCGCCAAGCCCTCAAGTAATGAACCACCGTCAAGAGCTCTTTTTCCTGGGCCGTATATTTCCTTTCTGCTTCGCTTAGCTTCCTACTTTCAAATGCTATTGGGTGATGTTGTTGTAAAAGCACACCTCCAATAGCAAAATCTGATGCATCCGTCTGAACTTCAAAAGGTTTTTCAATATCGGGAAGAGCTAAGATGGGATCCTTCATAATAGCATCTTTCAATCTCTCAAAGGCCTCTTGGCACTCATTGGTCCAACACCATTTATACTACTTCTTCAATAACTCCGTGAGTGTCATGGTCTTGTGAGAGTACCCTTCCATAAACCTTCTATAATAGTTGGTTAGTCCCAAAAATGAGCGGAGTTCACTAACATTCTTTGGTGTTATCCACTTTTTGATGGCCTTAACCTTTTCCATGTCCATTCGAATGTGGCCACGTTCGACAATGTGATCGAAAAAATGGATTTGGGTCTGAGCAAACACGTATTTCTCCCTTTTTACATATAACTGGTGGTCCTACAGCCTTTTAAATACCCGACGTAGGTGTTTTTGATGTTCTTTCAAAGTGAAGCTGTACACCACTATATCGTCTAAATAAATGACTACAAATTTGTCAAGGTAGTCATAAAACACCTGATTCATCAATGTACAAAATGTGGCAGGAGCATTGGTCAATCCAAAGGGCATAATAAGAAATTCAAATGCGTCATACCATGTTACACAAGTGGTCTTTGGCTCATCTCCCTCAACGATTCTGATCTGATGGTATCCAGATCTCAGGTTCAGTTTGGAAAAGTACTTGGTCCGGCTCAATTGATAAAACAAGTTTGCTATAAGCGAGATAGGATATTTGTTTCTTACGGTGACTTTGTTCAGGGCCCTGTAGTCAACACATAAGCGTAAACTCTCATCATGCTTCTTCTGGAATAGTACCGGTGCTCCGAAAGGAGCCTTTGATGGTCGGATGAACCCGACTTGTAAAAACTCATCTAACTGTTTTCTCAGCTCGACCAACTCTGGCGGGGACATGCAATACGGAGCTCTAGCAGGGGGTTTTGCTCCTGGGAGGAGCTCAATTTCGTGGTCCACTGCTCGTCGAGGGGGTAAACCTTGGGCAACATCTCTGGCATCACCTCTTTGAATTTTTCCAACACTCTCTTCACACCATCGGGTATTGGTTCTACTTTCGACCCTTTTTTATAGATCGACACCGCCACAAAAGAGGGTTCTCCTCTTTTTACCCCTTTCTTTAACTGCAAAGCTGAAATCATTTTCTTTTCACTCTTTGGTAAGATGTTAGCTGGCACCACACATGGGTGTTCCCCTAAGAACAACAAGCAGCTAGCGATGGGGATAGGGATGACTTGAGCCAACATCATGAAGTCTAATCCGAGGACAACATCAAAGTCATCCATGGGGGAAACTGTAAAGTTTACCTTCCCTTCCCATGGCTCCAATCGGGTTGTCACACTTTTAGAGTTTTCACTGATCGTAAAGGCTGGTGAATTGACCGTCTTCATTCGTCCACAGTCTTTACTAATCTGAAGACTACACCTTTTTGCTTCTTCTGGTGTGATAAAAGTATCGGTTGCACCCGTATCCACCATGGCCTTAGTGGTTTTCTCATTGATCGTCAAGTTCATGTACATAAAGCCTCTACTTTGCTCTTTCTTTATAATGTTCAATTGGGTGCGGAGGGCACTGAGGAACCTTATTGAGCCCATCCTGGCTGGCTCATCTTCAGCTTCTTCAACGCTCTTTGGTGCTTTTACGGACTCTTGAGATAATGTCTTTAAGGCATTAAGGGCTCTTCGGTGCGGGCATTTAGCCACTCGATGTGGTCCCTTGCAAAGAAAGCAAGCTAACGGTTGCCTAGGCTTGAAAATCCCTGCGTTGCTTGTCTTGGGCTGGGTGCTATCTTGACCAAAAGACCTCCTGTCTGATCCCCCACTGAAGGGTCGGTCTAACCTAGTCATCTTTCCCCCACTCCCAAAGTTAAAGCTACTGCCAGTTGATGAAAGATTTTTCCGTTTTGAGGAGCCATCATTGTAATCGTGAAGACGTTCCGCTGCAGCCATGGCCGTGGCCACATCTTGCACTTTCTACCTTTGTAGTTCTGTCCTCGCCCAAGGCTTGAGGCCCTCAAGAAAATAGAACATCTTATCCTTTTCGGACATGTCCCGAATATCCAGCATCAGGGTAAAAAAGTTTCTTACGAACTCTCGCACCGTTCCGGTTTGCACCAACTCTTGAAGTCTCCTTCGAGCCATATACTCCACATTCTCTGGAAAAAATTGATTTTTCAATTCTCGCTTCAGGTCCGTCCAAGTCTTAATCAGACACTCGTCATCGACAAACTTGGAGCGCCACCACAGCTTGGCATCCCCTGCGAGGTACATCGACGCCATTGTCACCTTGTCTTCCTCTGAACTTGTGTGTACAGCTCGAAAGTATTGTTTCATGTCAAACAAGAAATTTTCAAGTTCCTTAGCATCCCTTGCCCCCTCATAGCATCGAGGCTCCGACACCTTGGGCCTTTGTCCCCTGTCTATCGAGCTTGAACTCGATCTGGCCACAACCATTTGTAGGATGCTCAATTGGGCCCTGAGCTCCTCAAACTCCTTTTGAAGAATGTTCAAGGCATCTCTAGCCTCTTCGCTCACATTGTGGAGAGTATCGGACAACTCTCGCTGGGTTGTCTCGATCTTTCTCACTCGATCTTTCGTCATCATATGAGTTTTCATTGCGGCCACCGTGGTCTCAAGTTCCTCAATTCTCTGTTGATGATCCGGTCCACCACTTGTGGCCATCTCATCCATTTTTCTAGCACTTCTCAACCGTGCTCTGATACCACGTGTCACGGACTAAGCTTTCTCTCAACAAGCACTAGCCCGTGCGGCACTTGAATGGATGCTTCCACCCAAGTCAGCCTTTAATAGATTGATATTTGAACAAATAACCATAAACCATGGTTAGTCTCAAGCATTCACAATAAGGCACAATATATCGAGGTCAATCTCAAGCATACACACACAACAAGGCACATTCACATCGAGAAAGAAAGAAACGCATCGAGGCAACAATCGGGGTGAATTTTATTATAAACGGGAATCATACATTGGGACTTCCCACCATCACCAGGGCCAGGGGGGCAGCCCTTGTTGGGTGGCCTAAGCTCGCATAGCACCCGGTGAGACAGCCCAACACTACGCTACCGGCTCACCCCCTAAAGAGCCTTAGAACTTTTAGAGCTATGCTACCAGTAACCGTTACAATGTTTGAAATGGGGACACTTTTCCTAGCACAAGGGATCTACCTTACCATGGCCCTATACATGGGTGGCTCATGGCAACTTAAATCCCGATCATGGCCCTATACAAGGGTGGCTCATGACACTTGGCCTGCTTCAACATTCTGAAGCAAATTTTGTCCTTTTTAGTTTTGAACACTTGAGCTTGATCGTAAGTTTTTCTGCTATGGCAGTGATCCTTTCCAAGCAGAGGTATTGCTTTATGAAAATGGCAAAAGATATGGGCTTTATGAAAATCATACACGCTAAGCGCATGCATAAAGCAGTTGAGATCAGGTCAACTGGATTTATGACCTGCAGGTCTGTTCAGATAGGAAGCACGGGCAATGATGCGGCATTTTCAAGTCAGTCATGTTTCACATGCGCTGAGGGAGGGCAACATGGCCTTTCATCTGTTAGTCAAATATGCGTTTGTGAGTTTAGAAAACAAATATTGGGTGGAAGAGTGCCCTACCATAATATTCCAAACCTGTAGTGAGGTATACATTATTCATCTATTTGTTCGGTCTGCCTTAAACTAATATCTCATCTTGTCGTTTTCGTTGTCTCTGCTTGTAATAATCTTTATCAATTTTGGATGGTCTCGTTTTCATAAAATTTGAGGGAGAGATCTCTCCAACGATTTTACAAAGACTAATGTATATGGCTGATAATAATCCACATCATCTTTTTATTTTGTCTTACGAAGGCTGGATATCTAATAGCGAATCTCTGCATTGGAAGATTTTTGAAGAAATTGACAGTCTCAGAAAGGTTATCGGAATGGTGGATTTGCTTCATATCTTGAAAAAATGGGAGTGGATTGTTCTCATCTCTTTCATGCTTGGCTGTAATGTAATTGAATGTTTTTTGATGGCTGATGTTATGTGATTTGGCGTTTGCTGCTTAGTTCACTTTTACTCTGTTTTATACAGAGATGAACTGGAAAGTAATAAGTCTCATTATTAATGAAATCCAATTTTTTGGCTGAGCAAAAAAAAAATCAATGACTCCACATGAATAAAGAAGCACTTTTAAGTGGTTGGATCATTGATTCAGGATAACTATAAAAGATTAAGTCGAAGTATGTCAAAATATGATATGGTACCAAAACATCATGTCCAGAGAATTGAAAAAATAAGCAAATTGGACTTAAGTAATAAGCAAATTGAAAAAAATTCTAATACAAGTTCCATTGACACAATCAAGCAAACAACCTATAGACATAGGTTTTAGGGAAGAAACGCTTGGCTAGAAATTTTAAAAACACAGTCAAGGGACTGTAACACTAGCCTGAAAACAATTTAAACCAAAGAAGCGAAAAAAAACAACAGCCCATTAACACATGACTTCCCCTTTAGACCAAGTCTTGAAAGACAAAGGATCTTAATATTTGAATTCATACTCCAGCAAGTGTACTGAGAAATTAGTGACTATTTTTTACCAACTTTCCCTCATCCGTTAATGAATTTTAACTCCAAAAAATTTGGATCAGTAATGAAACAAAAAACACTCAGGCCAAAGACTATAAACGAGTTAGAAATTGAGTTAGAGCAAAAATAAAAATAAAAAAGTGAATAATGGCTAGGAAACAACCCACATGAGAGCCTCTGTAATATTTTGGCCAAAGGCTTTGATGATCTCTGTATTCTAATCTTTATAATATTATGGGCTTTGATTGGCCAACATATCAACCTCCTCAAACAATGGTACGGTTGTTCACTTGGAATTCTTGGTAACCATATGGGTTTCAAGTTGAAGAAATTTCAGGGAGAAATATAGTCAGAGAGGAACATAAGAACTACATTGGATGAAATTGTGAAGAAGTTAATAAGCACCGGAGATTAGAGGCTAGCAAATGAGCATATGACGATCCACGCACTGAGTCCAAGCCCAAGTTAGTCATATCATATAAAGGAATAGATACAGTGCCTTAATTTGAAACGGTCGGTAGTCTATCATATGAAGTTGGCTTTAATTTGAAAAGCTCGTTAGTCTATCATATAAAGTTGGCATTATATACTCTAATAAATTAATTTTATAAAAAAAATAATGATTATGTTATAAATAATATCAAAATCAATCTTAATTTAATCAATTTTACATTAAGTGTCTCAATAAGATAAATAAGATAATTAATTTGATCATTTAATAAAATGTTAGAGTAAAATGTGATGTAAAATTTGATTATATCAATCATTCCAAAAGAGAGAAGATAAAATAATAATCATGACACGACTCTATGCCAAACCCATTATGACGAAAGCATCCCGAGACGAGATAAAAAAAAAATGTTACATCAAATACTTTAATGAAATATACAAAATATTTCAGTTTTACATCAAATAAAAAAATACTAAACATATATTGGGTTGCTGACAAATTCCAAGATTGCAGTTATAACTTAATCAGAGTATCAAGCGGGAAAATAGATAAGAAGAGGTTTCAAGTTTCAACAGTGATCTACACCTTTATTAATAGTGACTGTGTGTGTTTTCTTTCCTGTTACCACTCACCAGGTATGTTTTTCATTGTTTTTTAGTTACTTTACTTCAATTAGGATTTACAAGTTTTTTCATTGTTTTGAATTTGCTACTTTTAATAATCATTTAAGAACGGATATGAATACTTAGAGATATGATTATTATCTAATATTAATTCCACAATGATTTGAGACACTGATTGTTTCTTTAATTAATTCTATGCTGCAAATAGTGATATTCCTTAACCTGTTGCTCTCCTTACGTTAAAATAAAATAAAACTGATTCTATTAAACACCTATAATATATTTTTACTGGTACGAATATATTTTCAGGTTAATTGCAAAAATAATGAAATTGAGGTATGAAAAAGCACCTCTTGCGGTTGGACTAGCTTTAAACTACATAGTGCTTTCTTCGTATTGTCCGTAGCCTTTGGTGAAATGTGGTTTGGCATATTAAAGCGCTCAAAATGGAAGAGAAGCATCCAGGACAGAACCAATCTCAAACAAAGTTTTTTTTATGGCATTGACTTGGGTTTATTTCTTCCCACTGCAATTTTGGTGGGTTTGTCTTTCTTGCACACGCGGTTCACTCCCCGAGGGGTGCAAAAGGGTACGTAGAAACTAGATCATTTCCTGTTTGCTTTACCGCTATGGCATGGATCTTGTGTTGGATCTTGGTGCCATTGCTCTGGAGGCAGCTAAATAGTGATTAGGGGAAAGATTTTGAAGGAACCAAAACCTGATCCACTGCTTGCACTGGTCCAAGTTATTCTTTATTCCTTGGTTTTCGCTATTTCCCTTGTCTTGGCTACTTGGTTTCCATTAGGTACTCTTGATGAAATTAGCAAGAAATATGATCATAATAATTCTCCATTTTCAGACGTTGAGAGTGTTCAACCCAAGTCGTAGATGGGTTTTGGCAAGATTAGGAATGGTGCTTGGAGTAAGCGATGAGGGCTTCTCAAACTTATGATAACTCCCTTTTCTAGTGCATTGTTTATTTTAATTTTCTATTTTCTTTTAGTACTCAATATATGTAATTTTCTTTTACCTCATTCCTCTCTACTATCGTCAAAAGTTCTTATTTTGATTTTGCTTTTTTGACAGTTTATATAACTAATGGTCAAATTTGGGGCTAAACAATTTGCATTTGTAAAATCGAGTCCAAGGCATATTAAGAAATAGGTAAGTTCAAATTAACTTATATTTTCTTTTTAAAAGATGAATGCTTGTGTTCCATCCACTCGTTGAGATGGACTTACGACAATTTTTTCAGAAAAACAAACGGGAAAGAATTGGCCATTATATATCTAGTCCCTTCCCTAGCTCTGCTACATGACCAACATCTCCATTACACGTTCTCCCTTGAATTAATGCCATCCATTTAGTGCACAACCTTTTTTTTTTTTTACAATATATGGTTTGGCATATTAAAGTTAATTGGCACATCCAAACGGATTTTAGATTTACAACAAAAGGGCCTGTTCTTAGGAACAGGCATCCGCTTACTTAGCTAATTTGGCCATGCTACATTTCTAAGTCTTGCTAACCTAAAATGTTACTACATCTCCACAGCATTGGCTCACTGCAACTCCAATCAACTCTCTCGTAGGCCCTCCCTAAGTTGCAATATAACCAACATCGCCTGTATAGGTTCGCCCTTTAATGCCATTACAGTCAACAACCCTTCTTATACATCCCACTACCCTAAGTGTTAGAATAATACTTTGAAAAAAAAAAAAAAAAAAAAAGGCAGCGCAGCCTTTATAACCTAGGTAATGGAATTTTACATTTTCTACACCATGATTTCCAACTTCAACTAGTTATCCATTTTTTACCTCATCCAAGATAAACAACATACACAGGACAGATAAAACTGAACATCAAATTCTCGAGAGAGCCCAAAAAAGAGAACTTTCAAGGATCTTATTCCTATACGATAATAAACCTTAAACATAAATAATTATATGTAACACAACTGATAAGTAGCTTGAACAGTACTGATAAAGTAACGGTAATACTTTATCAGTCAAGGAATCAAGCCCATTGCCTTGAGGTGAAGGTTCATTGACGTTATCACAAGTTTAGAAAACAAGGAAGGAAAGAGAGGTGCTTTAGTTTTAACATCATAAAATACAAATGAATAGTTTAACGTCAAAAGTAAAAACAACAAAATAAGCTTCCAGAACCAAAAATGCAATTTTCCTATTGATTCTTAACATTTCTAACACAGATCATCTCTAATGGCTTCTTGGTCACTAATGTTTAGCTGCTTATGCTTGTCGGCTGAAATATTCACTAAAAAGGTTAAAGGGATGCTCTTGCTACAAACCTTACTTTTTCCAATAAGTGTCATGTATTATTGATCTTCGCTATTTGATCAAAAATATCATGTCATGTACCAGTCATTCCATTTGCTTTTTCTGCCCTACATAATCCACATAATCCTTTCCATAGTTCACAACCCAGGATCCTTTACTGTGACCCAAAGAATGGCAATCTATTGGTCCCTAATCTTAGACATCATTCAATTACCTAAAAGATGGGAAATTAGTGCTATACAAAGGCTTTAAATTAAGGCCCTCGGAGGATTTTACATCAGCGGAGGGCCACACCTTAGCAAACCATTGACTAGTTTATACAATCCTTCACCATTCGTATGACAATGAAAGCAGATACAGGACAGAACTTTGTATTTCATCAGAAATTGTTAACAAAGAAATAAGAAGGTTCATCAGTAATTACCACATTAAAACCACATCAATCTAATTACTTGGACGAGCAACGCGAGCTTTGAATTCCACCAACATGTCCATCACCAACTTCCTCTTTCTTAACCCAAACCATCCCTTCATTTCTCTGATTCTGCTCTCTACGCCTCTCAAACTTCCCATAATAATAGTATGTCTTATTCGGCTCCCTATTGCCGCCGAAGTGTTTGAAATTTCCTTTTTGCAATCCGTGTCTACCATAATCCCCTTTTCTAATCTCACCTTTCATTGACATTGCTCTAAATTTCCGTTCAATCTCCACCGTACGAACATCCGTTCTAGGAATCGGTACACTGGCTTGCTTCGGCGCGTGGACTTCATCTCCGATCACCACCTCCTTCCCCTTATTATTCTCCACACTCGCAGGCAGTGGTGCGTTCACAGCAGGTCCAACCACTTCCTCCCCTTGATTTTCAACCCTAGCTTTCTCTTCCTTCTTGTTCTTTTTCTTCTTTTTCCACTGCTTCTTCTCTTTCTTCTTCTCATTCTTCAATTCCCCGCCATTCTTCCCCTTCTCGGCATCCTCATTTTTATTAACCGTAAAAGTCGCCGCGGTTCCCTCTTCCTCGCGTTTTTCAGCAACACGCTTCCCATTGTCCCGATCATATCGTCGAAAATACCCCTTTTCACGACTTCCTCTTCCAGCTACCTCGTCATTAACTCGCTCTTCAACTTTTGTTTCCTTCTCTTCTTGTTGTTGCGGCTCTTCCTTTTCCTTTTCCTTCCGCTTTCGCTCTTGCTCTTTAATCCATCGTTCTTGCAATTGAAGAAGAGTAACGTAATTTGAAGGAATGGAAGGCAACTTTTTTTTACCGATGATTTTCTCAGACTCCTCCATTGAAACAAAAAATGATCGCAACAGAGAAGAAGATAAAAGAAATTCAAGCCAAATTTATAAACAAAGAGAAATTAGAGAAAACGATTTTGATTTCATTTACTTGCTGAGAAAGGAAAACAACTCAATGAGGGGGGTGGCAGGACACTTAAGGTTGCTTTAACTAGCGACCTTTTTTATTTTGGGAACATCAAATTTGTCACTAATTACGGAGTTGCAACTTTTGTTGGGGCCTAAATCTGGAAAAGGTGATATTTGGGTCAAATCTTGTCTCTCCGCTCTGGCCCTCCACTTTATTTCTTTTTGGGCTTGTCAACGAAGCCCATAGGGGCTGTACTTCGCCCAATTTTATACCTTTGACTTTGAGTGTGTGACCAGTAATCACTGGCCCATTGTCCAGTTTCAAAGTTTAAAACGGCTCTGTATTTTAGCAAAAAAAAAAAAAAAAAAAGGTTCTTCTAGTTCTGACCAATTTGTCAAGATATTTTTTTTGGTGTATAGGAGCGTATTAACATCGGATAGGAAATACAAATAATAAGTCGAACAACGCAATAGATAATTATTTTCGTGCAATTTAAAATCATCACTTTAGTTGTCGACCATTGATTTAATATAAATTTATTACTATAAATAGCATTGTTGTTCCGACATCCTCAATTTCATTTTGGTAAATAATTTGGTTTTAGCAACAAATTCAGAAATAGGAAACGCAATCCTATTCTTTGCTTGATAACCAAGAAAAGCTGTCACTTGGCTAATGGGTCTGATGATCATTATCAGTTCGAGAGAAACATGATTCTATGATCTCCATGACCGGACCTCTCAGGAAGCTCAAATTCCTTAACGTGGCAAGCGGCAAAAGCACCGCTAACTGGAAAAAATAAACATAAAGAGAGCATGCTTGACAACGCAAAGACCACGTTTTATCGAAACTCTTGAACAATCAGCCACCTGGAATGAACCCCTCTGGTTTTTGTAGTGATAGTTTAACATCCCAAGGCTTTCAACCCCTCCAATCAGATTCCAAATCATCCGTTGCATGCAATAGGACAAGACCAGCTAACACGTGGACGACCGCCAAAATTAACCGACCGAAACCAAAAGCCAAAATGGGAGTGTCGTAAAATGGAAGGGGCAAAGACATAAAACGGCCAAACCAATCCTGATAGGTGTAGCCACGCATGGCCGCCAACGCCACACACGTTGTAACCAGAGGGCGATTTTTATTGGTCTAAGAGCGGTTCAAGTTGAGTCTGGGATCGAATTCTAAGGCTCGCCTGTCAAAAATTTTGCTCGCCTAGTGCTTTGAGTTTCGGGTGAACTTCGAAGTATGATGTGTTGGCATGCATGGACCCACTTGCTACTGTAAATCCCACATGTCCGTATCTTCTAAGCCCCTCAAACACGTACTATCATTCAATATCCAAATGTCAAAGTCTCCTGTCTCTTTGTTTCATGTTGCCTGGCACTCATCGGCTGATTTCTGCTCTTTAAAACTACCCCCTCAAAAGCCTATCACCCCTTCAATTACTTATTTTGTAACCCCTTTTCTTCTTCTTCTCCTTCTGCCTTGTGTGTTGAGACATACTCTTCATTAAGAGATCTTTCACAACAGCAGTGGGTTCAATTTGGGGTGTGAAAATTGAGAGGAAGAAGGCACCATGATTAAGACGTTAAATCCTTACTCCACAGCTAAAACAGCTGAAATTATGTCCAGGTACAGGCCTATAGCGCCGAAGCCTGAGGTGCCTGCAAACTCCATGAATGAGAGCTCAGCAATGTCTCAGAAGATCAGGCAGTCTCCTTATCTGAGGAATTTGTGGCCTCAGCTTCAGGCTAGGCCTACTAGGACTAGAAAGAGAGGTAGAGCTGCTTTATCACCGCCAACACTCAAGAGAGCAAGGACCCATGTCCTAGGGCTTTCTTCACCTAGTCCTGTAACATCGCCTGCTAAAAACCTCTCTTTGCAAGGTTTTTCTCATGGGATTCCTCAGCCTTCTGTACCTAATTTTGTAACCACTGGTGGAGGCTTGGAGAGTTCTTCTACACCACCAGCAAATTTGGTGACACTTCCCCTCCTTCCATGTCCTCCCTCGGTTCCTGTTCGTGCCAACAAGGCAACAGTACCTGCAGTCAATTGCATGGAACCTTGTGGAGGAGAAAAGGTGATAGATTTGAACAAAGTTGCTGAAATTCCGGAAGAGAAGGATCTGTTGATGCACTTCCAAGGTCCTCCCATCAGCAGCGTCATAGCACCTCAGCCAATTCGACCAGTGGGCTCCAGCATCTGTGTTGGATGCATCAATGAGGATCCAAGCCTAACCTCACCAATGCAAGTTCCAAAGAAACCAGAGGAGGTTGAAGAAGATGTTGAGTCCGAGGCCTTGCCAGCAGTGATATCTGACTCAAACAATAAAGTCAGACTAGCAAATTCTGCTTATAAAGAGATGGTGGGTCAACCAGAATGTCCATGGCTCGATTCTATGGTAACAGGTAAAGGAAGAGCCGCAGGCAACTCATGCAAGAGAATCTGTGGAGAAGTGATGCTTCATCTATCTGATTCGAAGGTGCCAGTTAAATCAAACGGGTTTTCATGCTGGGCGAGGATTGAGTGGGGAAGTGAAGGGAGGAAGAGCTCAGTCAAAGCTTTCTGTGATGTGATCAGATTATCATGTCAGTCAAAGGACTACCTATTCACATGGAGGTTCCATACCCACAACAGGAAAGCATCTCAGCCTAGGATGTTTGAAATTTGAAAATGTACACCGCTGGTTTACTGCAAATGCACCTTAACTAGCTAGTACTATATGTATAGATGAGACATATATATCAAGTATATAGTGTAGTAGTCAGCATCTTTTGTGTAGCTATATATATATATATATATGCCAGGTTTTTACTCCACGTACTTTAACTTTGTGTTTGGCTCTATGCAATTTGTTCAGGCAACCCCCAAAAAAAGGTTGGAGAAGGGCAATTACTGGCAGAGCTAATATCTTGAGTCTACCATAGATCCACAAATATGTTTCTTATATAGTTGTAAATACTATAAGATTCTGTCATCTGGCAATTTCTAATTTGCTATTTATTTTTATTTATCACCCTTTACAGTACAATTATGACGATGTATCAGAAGCAAAGTACAATATTGATGCGGTACTATGATGAACTATGATAACTCATGGCGTCATGGGTTATTCAGAGAAATCAAAATTTTAATCATCTTCAGTCTTTTGGTGGGCCCTTCCATTTGAAATTGTCTGCATATGACTTAGCCTAGAATCATAGAGGAAAACCAATTAATTCCTTGAATAATGTAGATAGTGATACAAAAAGAGATTATTCCCATGAACATTCCTAGTTTTCCTTCATCTTTGCAAAGTGAAGGCGTTGAAAATTGAAATCAATATCCTTGAAATCACAAACAACATGCATGGGTTTTAAGATTAGAGCAGAAGGCGGAAGGCTAATATCATAGAATTAGATCCTATGTAATTAAAGAAAGTAAAGAGAGTCGAACCTTGAGAAAAGGTGTATGTCGCTTCTTGACCTGTAGTCAAAAAAAAAAATTATGACATTTAAAGTGCTTTGGAGAAATATAGTAGATCGAAAGCACTACTTTATTTGAACATAGCAAAGATTTTCTCAGAGAACCGTTTCATTAGCACTTTTTCAACTAACAGGAATCACTACTATACATTATCTTCACGAGTATAAAATCATAAATTTACAATCTATTCTTATGAGCAATTCCAGGCATGTATACAGTGCTACCCTTTTGTTAATCTTCCTCCTCTAAGGTAACCCTCCAGGCAATTCACTTCCTTACTCTGGAACTGTTCTGTTGCATGCACAAAGATGCATGATTCAACCAATTTGTACATTGCATTTGGTTAAAACTTATATTTTTTTCAGCTTCCTCTTGCCAGGGTAGAAAAAATCAATTGAGATTACCAATTGTGGCAAGCAAGGGATTTTACAGGGTTAATTTAAAATTTTATTATAAAAATTTAATGAAAGGCATTACACTTTTCCGCATATTAAAACAGAAAAAGGATACTGATGCAGTTGTTTGTTGATGCGTGAATTTAACTGGAAAGTAGGATGGCACATGATTAAATGTTATCAGATTTCATCACTGATGCCTGGACAGCATAACTAAAACCCCCAAAGGCACATACCTCATATTCCCAGCCATATTTCTCAGCGAATGCTTTTGCAGCTTCTTCGCTATCAAATTCAAGTCCAGCCTCACCAACATTGCGTACGGATTCCTGTTGATGTCCAACCCATTAACGGATTTTCCCACCTAGAGGAAATGCCAGTTGGAGGAAATGACTACTCGATGTCATCAAAATAACGTCAATGTTTCTATAGTATTACAGCAACATGTACCAGAACAAGATTGCCTAGTTCTACGAAAAAAAACAGAAGGTGGGTGCATGTTAAAATAATTTGTTATTATTTGCAATATTTTGATTCCCAATAACCTTATAATAAGGGAAATATAATAAAGGTAAATGGTAAATTACTTATGTGTTGATAAAAAATTAATCTTCCTTTTCCCAAATTTCCCTGAGCCCTGCTGTGATGCAGTTCGAGCAGGCGAGTAAATTATAACCTGGCATGCATAAAGGCAGATAACATGTGCTAATAAAGTGAATGCAAAACAGATAGGAAACAAGGACTTAAAAAACTCTATTACATGTTAGCATTCTGCAAGATTTTCTTATCAAAACTTGAAAATTAAAGGAAAAATGGTAACCCTTCCTTTGAGTTGCTGTTCAGGGATTCCAGAGACCATTCCGACCTCACCAGGCTTCACTCCCAGTTCCATCAAAGCATCTGAAGAGCAGAATCTTTTCCAAGAAACTTGAGCTCGATGATGAGCACTAACTAGATTCTGACCAACCCGTCGCACAAAACCCGCCATCTTTTATCTCTTGTTTTCTTTCTTCCTTCTTTTGATTATAGAACTTAGATTTCTGAGAGGTTTATAAAGTCGTTAAGAGCTGACATATGAGAAGTTAAGAACTAGACAGAAGTTTCGCGCTTTCTACTGCGGCTTCGGGTAATTGGGCCACTCTCTCTGTTAATCGGAGTTCGATGACATTCGGGCTTAAGCCCATTATGTGCCTTCAAAAAAAAAAAAAAAAAAAATACACCAAACGTGCTTTGATAGTTTGATTGAAAGAAAGAATGCGTTCTTGGTTCTGGAGTCTGGACCGATTCCAAGCATACCGGCCGAACATTCTTAGTTTTTCTCTTGCACATTTGTCAGCATCGAATGTGCGAATGCCATTTGTTCTTGGTATTTATCGATATGGAGTCTTGGTGATTTACCCTTTTTCTCGTCTTGTTTTGCCACCATAACTTTGTTCTCGTCATTAATTTATTAGAGTTTAGGAAAGCCTGCACGCGTATTCAATCTTTCAATCGGCTCTCTCTGCATTTTTTTGGTGAAGGACAAGATCAATGGCAGCCAACGAAGAGGATTCAACGCTTGTCAAGCTAGAATTGGCGTGTTCGGATTTGAGAATACTCCTACAATCATCGGTTAAAATGGAAAAGAACCTGGAAGAGATGGAGAGAAAGTTTGATGCTATTGATGAAAATCTTTCAATAGCTGCAAAAACAGTAGCACCTTTGCAGTCCCTCGCTATGACTGCAAAGGCTCTCGAGACTAGAATTAGTAGAGCTGTCTCTCCGGCTCTCGCTCTCCTCCATAGTTTCAAGCTCTCTGAATCCCTTCAGAACAAGCTTGTTGAACTCTCCAACAAACTATCTGTTGAGAAAACCCCGAGAAAGAGGCTTAAAAATCTGCTCAAATGTGTTGAATGTGTTGATCAGCTTAATATAGCCGTTAACTTAATCAGTCGAGACGGTGAGCCAGTGATTCAAAAGCTTCAAGAGGTGGTGGAATTCTTGAGCAGGACTAAAGCCACGGATCCGTATCGAACGCAAAGATTGAAGGAGACTTTGATCACACTTAGAGCTCTATATGAATCTGAGGTTGATGCCATGAGGTTTGATGGGTTGCTTGATCAGGCTTTACTGAACCTGCAGGATGAATTCGAGATTATGTTACAGCAAATAAAGCATCAAAATATAGGTGAGCAACAAGTAGATGAAGAAGCTCAACAAGCTGTGGTTTTGGACCTTGGCACGGAAATGGAGGTCCAAGTTCTCAGGCAAATTGCAGAAACCCTGGCTGCCAATGATTGTTTGGATATATGTATTGATATCTTCGTTAAGGTACGCTTCTTTCTTTCTAAGTTTCTTTTATAAATTTGGTAATTTTCCTGAGATTAGAACTACAAGACAATAGTTTTTCCTAGAAGTGAATCAAGTGAGGAAATATCATTCAGAAGATTTAGAAAAATCTGGTAAGTCTGTGCAAGCACAGTCAACTAAATATCCAATTTTTGTTAGAATCAGTAGGAAGCTATATGAACTCTAAACACAGATGGAATTAATAGCTGGAATATGGATAGATTGAGAAACTATGATAGACAAACAGTTTTATTTGAGATCCTGTACTTAGGAGACAATTTTGATTTTAGATCCTAAAGCTGCGACTCTTTTGGTTGTTCAACAGGTGAGGTACCGAAGAGCAGCTAAAGCATTAATGCGATTAAGCCCTGATTACTTAAGAACATACGCTCCGGAAGAAATTGATGAAATGGAGTGGGAGAGCCTGGATACAGCAATTTCTCTCTGGATCCAGCATTTCGAACTCGCAGTTAAAACAGTCTTTGTATCTGAAAAGAAACTTTGCAAACAAGTTTTGGGAGGACTTAGGGAAGTGCTTGTGTGGCTAGAGTGTTTTGTCAAGATTGCAAATAAAATCATGGCGGTATTTTTCCGCTTTGGAGAAGGTGTTGCAAGGAGTAATAAAGAACCACAGAAACTGTTCAAGCTCTTAGAAATGTTCGATTCCTTAGAAAAGCTGAAAGTCGAATTCTCAGAGATTTTTGAAGGTGAATCAGGAGCTGATATCTGTTTACGTTTCAAGGAACTTGAAAAGCTACTCGTTCATGCTTCAAGCAAAGTGTTTTGGGAGTTTGGCCTCCAAATTGAAGGCACTTCCGACAGTTTCCCTCCACCACAAGATGGTTCAGTCCCAAAACTTGTGAGATATGCCATCCATTACCTTAAGCACCTTACCACAGAGACATACAGTGCACCAATGACTAAGGTTTTCCGAACAGAACAAGTATGGAAAGCTGGCACCTTATCAAAACCTGAAACAGATGAGAATTTACTCAAAGATGCCATCTCTAACATCATGGAAGCTCTTCAGAGAAATATCAAAACAAAGAGCTCAAGTTACAAAGACAAAATTCTGCCCCACATATTTGTCATGAACACCTATTGGTACATTTACACCAGAAGCAGGAATACAGAACTTGGGAAGCTTTTAGGAGAGCAATACATAAAAAAGAAATACAAGACTATTGCTGAGGAGTCAGCTTACATGTATCAGAGGCAATCATGGGGGCCTTTAGTAAGGTTGTTAGAGAATGAAGATTTGAAGGAACAGGACAATGACAACCGTGGAAAAGGAGCTTTTGTAAGAGGTAAAACAGAAGCATTTTTCAATTGTTTTGATGAGATCTCACAGAGGCACAGAGGGGTTTATAGCATTCCTGACGCTGATTTGAGAGCACAAATAAGAGAAGCAACAGTGAAGCTGGTGGTTCCTGTTTACAGTGAATTTTTGAATGCACACTCAACCTTGTTGCCTGCGAAATCTTATATTAGTCCTGAAAAGTTGCAGGGATTGCTGGTTCAGGTTTTTAATGGAACTGATCGAACGGGCAATGGGAGGCTGAAGCGCCGAGATTCCAACGATAGGGTTCCTAGGAGGAACTCGGTTTCTGTGGAGGAGAGGTTAAGAATTTAAGACGATCCTGATCAAATTCCATCGATGTCTGAATCAGTGAAAGCTTAATTTACCTTCTAATGTTTTTTTCAGAAACCTTGAGTTGACGCAATGAAACATCGAATTAAGATTGTTTCTTTTTTCATAATACAAATGTAATTTTATTTAGTAATGTAATGCAATTTTTTACGGGATTTTACACAAGTGGAACCTGTCTTGAATATGCACAATATGATAATTAAATTAAGATATGAAATTTAAAAAAAAAAGAAAAAAAACTTCTAATCAAGAATTTAGTTTCATTAATTCATATAATTATTTTTAAAAAATATTATAAGTTTTGTTATTCAAGAACCAATAAAGTTCGAAGCATTGTATAAAATTAAACCACATGCTTCACTACTTGTGCAAATTTCCATCAATTCTTTTAAATTTCAATCTTGCAACCGTATTTTCTAATCTATAATTTAAATTTTTACATTTATAATTATTTTATTATTCTCACGTTACAACCTTTTTGTTAAAAAAAAAAAAAAAAAACTACTAAGCTTTCTTTTTAACGAGACAAAGCTGCTTTTTTGTTTCTATTACTTAATCCCTTTAATGTTTGGACGAAAGACTTAAAAATATTTCCATAACAAAAATGTGATTCTTAATACAACCACTACTAAAGAGAACAATTTTACTTGAACTTTCATTTTGGTGACTTGTGAAGGTTTCCAAACTACACATCCTGAATTCCTGAATAACTCTTCTTTTACGTTTGAGTCTTGACTCTTGAGAGGCCAGGACTTTTACAAGCCCACCCAAAAATAATATTGTAACGCACGGAATTGTTCCAAGTGCTCTTATATATTCGATTAAATTCATCCTATAATTAATTAAATTAAAATATTAATTTTAATAAAATTTATTATTATTTTTTAATAATAATAATAATATTTTTAATTACAATTATAATAAATATATATTTTTTAATCTCGTCGCAACCGTTCAAATGGAGACTAGCAAAAGTGGCAGCCGTTCGTGCAACAACTTATTTCTTTGCCACAATTTCAGACAAAACACTTTCGTGGAAACCTGTTGCACTCTTTTGTCTTTGACGAAAGAATCATTCCCTCTTCTCCAAGTATCTATCAAAACTGCCCCACCACAGCACGTCGTTAATTACCAAACTCTCGTCTCACTTTCCTGAGATCACAAACAATAAAATTTCCCGATAAAATAAAGTTGTCCCAGAGCTGAAAAAAAAAAGCTATTATGGCTAATTCCATGGACCAAACCGACTCTTCATTTTCCTTCTCCGACTTCCCTGAAGACATCCAGCTTTGCATCCTTTCCTTCTTGTCCCCACCCGAGATCTCCAGTTTCGCCTGCAGCTCAAAACGCTCCGTTTCCCTCTGTCGAAGCGACACCAAGTTCTGGTTCACCATGTGCCAACGCCGGTGGGGCTCCAAGACCCAGATCAATAAATGGGGCCGTGGCAACATCACCTACAAGCTCCTTTACAAGACCCTAACCCAGTGGGAGAATCTCATCGGCTTCTGGCGCCACTGCGGTCGACCCAACCTCTCCGGTCAATGTCCGGGGTTGATCATTTTCGAGTGGGGTCCATCGTTTGTTTCCGGTTCCAGGGTTTGTCCTTCCAACGACGGCACCTATCATGTCACCAAAGCACCGTTTTTGTGGATGGGGATCTCCCCAGACGGGCAAATCGTAAATTTTCTCGATCTAGAAGGACAAACTAAAGTTCCATCCGGGGATTTCGACAGTTGGTTGGAATTTGTCTGTTTGGACCAAAATCTGGTTCCAGTCAATGTCAATTTCATGGGTAACGATCACTTTATAGTTGAAGAAAATTCAACCTTTTGGCATAGTAGTAAAAGTAACGCTGGGTTTAGAAGGAGTTCAAGTTCAAAGAATTTGATAGAAGATAGTGAGGAAGTTATTGTTGTTGGAGCTGAGAGCGGGAGCCCTGGGAGCTTACCGGACCGTTTGATATCGGAAATGTATACACATTTCGCGAATAGGATAAGTCCTGGTGGAGATAGAGCGTGGAGGAGGCAGAGGAAGAAGGAGAAGGAAAGGCAAGGGAGGAGGAAATGGGAGCCTGAGCATTTTCTTAAAGTTATTGATTGCTTGCCTACTCCGGATAAGCCCTTGCAGGGTCTTTGGAAGGTGTTGTGAAAACTCCTCGTTTTCCAAATTTTGTTTTCTGTGTCAGAGGTTAAAAACTTCTGTTTGTAAATTTATTGTTGTTGACTAATGAAGTAGTTTCCTTTCATGTGTAAATGTGTAGGGCAGTGGAGTTGGAGTTATTTTGGACTTGTAGAATTTGTTAGGACAATAGGAATGCTTATAAAGCTGCCTTCTGATGTTTTTTTAGGATGGTTTGCTTTAGACTTGGACGGTTGCATTTTAGTTAATTCACTTTTGAGTTCATGCTGTCATGTTAGACACTGATTAATTGTTGATTTGTCTGGCTTTGTTTCAACAACTGTGGCATGTTTTTGGCTTATGTTTTTGAATATTGTATGACATTCTAACAACACAATGCAACTAAGTATCACTAGGGGAAAGCAATGTCTGTTAGAGTAGGCAGTTGTTCAATGGAATATGGTTTGTAGACAGCGGTAGGGATAGGGATCATTTGTGTTTCGTAAACATCATTTTGTGGATATCATCCAATTTATAATTTAAGCATAGAGTTAGAGAGACTTGAGGCACTGCCTTCGGACCCTAACTGTGATAGTTGGTCCAATTTGGTTTGCAATTGCACTTGGTTAATGTGATTTACAAATGCATTTGGTTTTTCAGCAAAAGAGGTTTTGTAATTCAACTGAAGTGCTTGATAAATATTTCCCAACATGCCACATATTTCTTTTGTTAAAGCTCAGTTTTGACTCTCTTCCAGCTTATAATTGCAGGGAATATCTGATGACATGAACTTGAATTTTTATCTTGTTAAATATGATGAAATTGGGGGCATAATTTGCCATAGGGTTGGGGACTTGTCCTCCTATGCTCCTCCAGTGTTCTGGACATCAGAACCTATGTTAATGAAGTCACCATTTTCTCCTGAGGAAGAACATATCTATGATGATCGCATACATATGCAGCCACTTGCAGCTCAGGATCACGTTCATAGTCAACCTGCCATGACAGGCATTGAGATGGTTTCCCAAATTCTGCACATCAACTCAAGTTGCAATTTAACAGTTTCAGGCTTGACAGGATCTGCTGGTCTCCAGCATGGAGAAGGAAGGATTTGGAAGTACATGAATGGAACATTTGGGTTTGGATTTCTTCAGGACCATTTTATTATAGACCTGAAACATCTCATCCAAGGTGGTTGTCTTCTTGATTCAATGAATTTGTTGTAACGATAATTTACATTGTTGGTGATAATTTATGTACAGATTGATTTCTAACTTGGTGTCATGCTTGCTCTGGCACTTCAAATTATTCTTTGTTGAATAATAAACATCATCTTTGTGGCAGCGTGAACTGTGATGCTTTGATTCCATGGTCTCATGGCCCAAAATGCCTTGAAAAAGCTGAGAAAACTTTGTGCCATCATTTATTAGACAGTTCTCCCAAGCACAATAACTTGAGAGGAGTTGGTGCATGAGTGGAGGAAACATAACATTGGTCCAGGCAGATACTCTCCTTTTCTTTGGAGAAACAATCGTTGACAACTGGTAGTATACTTAAGACTAACAGGAATAATAACAAGAATTCACAAACTACAAAAGTGTATACCGAGACGCAAATAGGTCTTAGCATCTCATTTGACCGCGATGCTGCACAAAACATTCAAATATAGCAAACAAAAGCCAACACACTTCAATTAGATCTATCAGCAAATTTATGTCTTCTAACCATAAACTCATTCCAATTGAGAATGCAGGAAATATGAACCAGACAGAAACATGGGAAAGAGAAGATAGGATAAATTATGACAGAGATTAAGGACCAAACATTTATGACAGAGATTAAGATTCAGCAGGAACTTCTGTCACATTAATTTTCTCCTTCTCGCGTTCACCCTCAAGCTGGCTTAAGTTTCCCTTTTCCTTGATGAGTTGACCATGGTGGTGTTTGCAGTAAAGTCGGCCTTCATGTGCAACATAATTGGAAGGGCTGATCACACATCCTCCATGTGTGCATTTGAAACAACTCTTGTGGTAAGGAGTTCCATTCACAGTAACCTTTGGATAGAAGAAAACACATTTTTATAGTTAGTGCTTGGTGACTGTGCCAACTGCTAATATTTTTGAGGTTTGAAATATGAAAGCAAAATGCAAAAACAGAAATTAGAATAGAAAGAAGCGTCGGCTCATTTTTATTTTGTTCATGTAGGAAAAGCTGCATATTACCCTCTCAGTTGGATACACAGTAGTTTTACAGCCAAAACATTTGTCTTTGGTTCCAGCAAACATGCCTGACACTTTAGTTGCTGCAGGTTTCTGTTCAAAGGAGCTCATAAATATGGGAACACACATATAACCCATATACAAGCAGGCGTAGAGGCTTCAATGAAATTACCTCACCATCAACTGGTTTCTCTGGCTTTGCAATTTTTGGGGTACCTAGGAAGAAAATTGGAATTGAAGTTGAAAGTCAGCTAGATCTGTCCAAGATAATACTACTTTGATTCTATTTGAAAATTTGAAGTTGCACCTTCAAAGCTTTTGTCAAGACTGCCAGTTCTTTTGAAAAGTTGATCAAAATGAGGTCTGCAGTACAAAACTCCTTCAAAGGAATTGTAGTTGCCTAGCTGCAAATGAGATGTGTATGTCAATATGGCTTTTTATGAAAAACCTAATGATGCAAATTACTATTTTTCAGTTTTCCACAGGCAAACTGAGATATAGCAATGAAGGCATAACATACCTAAAATATGGAAAGCTATCTCTCTAAACTATGCAAAAGGCATCAGATCGGAACAGATAAAAGTAGAAGAGATGTAGGCTGAGAGGAAAACAATACAGACACTCCAGGATTCTTTACTGCATGATCTATAGTGTAATAGTATCAAATCCAGGTAAAACCTGGCTTGATTTCCATTTTTGTTTTCAAAGAGGTTAGGGGCAAATATGACATTTGCAGCAAGGAATTGCCATAGTAGGAATTACCAACAAAATTAAAATGTCATAGCACTGCATGGCATCAATAAAGCTGGACTCTAGAGCAAGTATTAAGTACTTACCTTCAAAGTTCCTTTGCAGTGATGGCACCTGAAACAGGCCTTGTGATACACCCTGTTGTCAGCAGTTAACTTATCAACCAGATAGACAGTCTTGTCACAGGCCATACATTTCTGGGTTGTTCCTGCAAATGCCATGGTTTCAGCTCTCACCTCACCAAACAATTAGCAAATCTAATGTGTTATGTTATGTCCTCTCTTTTCTCTAGAAAGATTAATGGGAAGGTGAAAAGAAGAGAACATAAGGAAAAGGGAGGATGGAGAAATGGAGTCACAATTGATTGCGGAGACCAAAAAGAGGACTTGTGTAATAAAAGTGTCTTTTAACAATCATTTTTGTCCAACCTTGAAGCACCTAATTGCCGTTGTCTCAAGATATTTTTATTTCTTCTCTGTCCTCAAATGAATTTGGATTCTCTTTCAGTAATCTACTTGTTGAGATAGACAGTTGCTTAAATCTGCTTACTGAATTACCCTAGTTGGAAAGCTACATTATTTAAATATTTGAAATAATGATTTAGTGGAATCTCACTGGATGGTCCAAATTACCAAGGATGTAAGCCACCGCTATGTTGCTTTAGGTGAGGCCTTCAAAGGGGTAGATGTCCTGTCAGTAATTGTTCAATTCTAGGCTAGCATTATGGAGCTGCTTTGCCTTAATGATTTCAACCCGACATAAAAACAATATAGGAGCCTCATTGGCTGGTTTTTAAAATTTTGCTTGATTGCTTGGATCTGTTTTGGCCTATTTCTCCCACCAACATCAAAATCAAACAACCCCCAAGAATATCTGTTCTGCTGCAGTATTGAGGTGAGGACCATCCGATTATTAGTTTTAAAATGATTTTTCAATAAAGAGGGGTGGGGGTTGGGGGACCAGAACGGTTATATCTTGCAATTAATTTGATTTCCCCATCTATGATTCTTATTTTCTCATACTAAATCTCACATTAATTCAAAAAAAGAAAACTAATGCTAACTGCTTTGCTTGACCTTCTGTTGTATTTGTATTTGTCTTTGTAGGCTAAAGCATAATTTTTAAAGTTTAAATAATTGGAAAAAGGGTAGACTAATGGTAAAGAAGCAAAGCTTCTCCTGCTTGAGTAAAGCTGCTTGTATATCTCTGGCTGGGTGACAGAAACTTGACTTTTGCTACAAGAGTTTGGGACCCCAGGGCTTTGAAATGCCAGCCCACTCCATCCAATAAACATAGCTGTCCCGTCCTGTCCTGTCCTGTCCTGCTTTAACATCAAAGACATAGTTGCTCAATATTTTCTTCAGTTGCAAGCATCGAGATAGTTTGAAGAGCTCATTAAACAACTGTTGCATATAATAACGTGGCTAACAAATATAAGAATTGCACATGAGACTGAAATGATGGAAGTTGTGAGGTAACTCTCGACAATGATGAAAATCAAACCAAAAAAATGGAACAATTATATTAATTGGAAATCAATCTATGTCTTTACAGCTTTCCCTCACTGCCCGATGCCCCACTCGGAACTAACATCTCGCCTAATTTGAGCTCAAGGGCGGAGCAAACTCTGTTGTGTATAGGGTTGGCATCGGGTCGGGTTCGGGGCGGGTTTTGCTCGCCCCGAACCCGACCCGATTTAAGCTTTATTAAACTCGAACCCGACCTTACCCGAAATTTTTTTTGATTTTTCATACCCGAACCCGACCCGACCCCCGATACCACGCAACCGTACCCGACCCGACCCGACCCGAAATTAATAAAATATTATTTTTTAAAATATAAAATATTATTTTTTAAATATAAATATTTAAAAATATCATTATATAAATATATATAATAAAAAATTAAATAATTAATTAAAAAATAATTTTTTATATAATATCGGGTCGGATTTTAGGCAAACCCGACCCCGACTGGTTTCTTATTTTACCCGACCCGACCCGACCCCGAAACCCGAATTTCAAAAAAAAAACCCGACCCCGTGAGGTCGGGTCGGGCCGAAACCCGTCGGGGACGGGTTAACTGGCCATCCCTAGTTGTGTAAGCTAAACAGTAGCACAAAAGTACAGTAAATTTGGGCTAAAATATTTCACAGAAACATGGGAAATCGGCAAATGGCAAATTCCTTCCCCCTGAACCAAAAGACCAAAAAGAAAATTTCCAAAGCTTCATGTGAATGTGCCCCATAGCAACTTAGCATTACAGCTTGTAATCATGTAGTCTACTGTAAACCATGTGCCAAAACCACCTGTTGGAGTTGGACTACCTCAGCATTATTATTACTGGTGTTATTTTTAATTGGATCAGACAGATGATCTTTAACCATAAACCCAGGGGCCACTTGCTGCAAAATTTTAGCCTCCTTGCTATTGCCGAACATTGTGTGATTGACTTTGCTGGCAAATGCCATGATGTTTGATATTCATCGAGTAGAACACTATTTATCTCCATTTCTATAACCCAAAAAAGCATACTAGTAGGCATTAGAAATATTATACATGTATATATATTAAACAAATTTCTTTTTTTCAAAAGGGTACGTTAACTGGTGTTTAAAATTGTAGTTAGTAATCACCAAAATCTAAGCATTAGTGGGCGCTTGGTCTAGTGGTATGATTCTCGCTTTGGGTGCGAGAGGTCCCGAGTTCGATTCTCGGAGCGCCCCTTCTTTTTTTTTTTTGCGAAATTGCACATCACTTTCTCGAAAGTTCTTGATTCTCTAGTTCATCTACTCCATCTCAAACGGTTAAACCCAGAAACCTCAACTGTAACTTGTCGCAACAGAAGCAATTGCAACCTTGGAAACTCTCTTTGTCTAGACCAAAGTGAAAAGGCTTCAACAAGCTTCTGGACCAGGTAAAAGAAGATTTCTTTCGGAGCATATTTAGTTGGAGCAAACAAATTTGGCATTTTAGGGAATCCCAATAAAACTATTTGGTCCTAATCCAATTGTTTGTGCTACAATCTTATGGCTTTTCCACTGGATTCGAATTTGCGTATGTAACATATGGAAAGATTTACCCTTCGCAAAAGTTCAGCCCTTTGAAAAGTGTTTGCTTCGAGTTTTTTTAATACACATTCTGTTTAAGAAGAATAACTCTGTATATTTTGTATGGTTCTAAACACACACTGGGTTTTGCAATTCCCAGGTTTGCATTGCTGAAATCAGATACCTTTTCTTCTAGGTAACCTTGACTTGGAAAATTTTCTATGCAAATATAAGCATTTATAGAGAGAAGTAGGATGGTGTTTGGGCAAGTGGTGATTGGTCCACCTGGATCAGGAAAGACTACTTACTGCAATGGCATGTCTCAGTTCCTCAAACTTATTGGAAGGTTGTTCCTATTTCTTGCTTCTAGTTTCTTCATTTGTTCATGCACACATGTTAGATAGATTATGTTAGATGTGGCAGAAGTTGACTGTTTCCATGCCATTCTTTGGTGCAGAAAGGTTGCTGTAATCAATCTGGATCCAGCCAATGATTCATTACCGTATCCTTTTAATTAGCAATTATTTGTAACATTGTTTTCCTTGTCTTGAAAGTTTGATCGACATGAACTCTCCTTGACACTAATATAGTTATGAGTCTGCCATCAATATTGAGGATCTCATAAAACTAAGTGATGTGATGAAAGAACATTCTTTGGGGCCTAATGGAGGTGTACCTTTTTTATTCTTAGTTTCTGCTTTCTTTTGGTCTACTACTGTATCAAAGGGTTTCAAAGGTCCAATCAGATAAATCATAAAATGAGTAAATCAAGGCATGTGGTATCTATAAAAGGTGTTATTGTATTATAGATTCTCTAGTGAGCTGTCAGAAGAATTTCTGTGGGTCAGAACCTTAGATGCTGATTCTGTTAATGTTTTCCTAAAGAATTGAGGGACCATGCGCAATGCAGTATTTGTTGGTTTGCTGTGGATACAGAATTAATTTGAAGTGCAATGTTGTGTTTATGCTCATTATGGTTCTAGCTCAGGTTTGCTTGTCCGGTGGTATCTAAAGTAATTTTTGTGTGTGCAACCAGGTCTTGTCTATTGTATGGATTATTTAGAAAAGAATATTGATTGGTTGCAGTCTAAACTGGAACCTCTTTTGAAAGGTTGGTATCTTCTGCCTTTTCTTCTTCTCAAAAAGTTTAGGCTCTAATCTTGATTTTGTTTGATAAATATCATAACATGCATCTAGTTATAAAAAGGCAATCCAGCTTTCTCAAGGAGATCAATGGGTGTTGATTCATTCAGAAGGATTTGAACTTGTCTTTGATGGGGTGTCTCAAGCATGATTGAACAGTCAAATTTGTGCATTTCTGTGTTTGAGGTGTTTACCTTCTTTAGGAAACCAACAATAGGAACATGTACAAGGCACTAACCACCAAGACATATTAATGCTTTTCATTAGAGTTTCTATATTAGACTACCATGTGCATTTTTATCTTTGTGTAACTAGATAATTGATGTCCGGTTTTGGGAACAGAAACTATTTGACATCTAGTATGCTCTAAAGTAGGTATAGTGAAGTTATTGGTTGATATATCTCTCTATTTATTCAATGCACCATGTTATAATGTAGGGATTAGAAGGCTATTGTAATTATAGTTGTATTTCTAACGATTTTTATAATTTACAGATCACTATCTTCTTTTTGATTTTCCCGGCCAGGTTGAACTATTTTTCCTTCACTCAAATGCCAAGAATGTTGTCATGAAGCTCATTAAAAAGTTGAATCTTAGGGTATGGTTATGTCTTTTCCTCTTCATAGGGTGCTGAACTAAAATTGATTTTAGCTTGTTATCTTGATTTTAAGATTGTAGAAAACTGAGTTATTTATTTTATGCAGTTGAGTGCTGTACATTTAGTTGATGCCCACCTATGCAGTGACCCTGGGAAGTATGTTAGTGCTTTGCTTCTTTCTTTATCTACCATGTTGCACTTAGAGCTGCCACACATCAACGTCTTGTCTAAGATAGACCTAATTGAGAGCTATGGAAAGCTGGGTGAGCTTGAAGTATCAATTACTATGCTACAAGCCTCAAAGTGCTAGTACTATGGTTAATCATCTTATCTGGATGTGTTGCAGCTTTCAATCTGCATTTCTACACAGATGTGCAAGATTTATCATATTTACAGCACCATCTTGATCAGGATCCCCGCTCTGCTAAGTATAGGTTTGTTGTTACAGACTTGTTATTTTGGCATTTTTCACCATGCATAACACATTAAGTTTTCTTTGTTGATAAGTTTACACTTTTGCTTTTGAATGTCCTTAATTCTATCCCTTCATTTGTTGATCTGGACCAGAATTCATGTACTTATCCTCAATTTTTACATTTGGATGCTAATATCTATAGCATTGAGGAGATAATATTACATACAAGTTGGATTTTTCAAGGGCTGCCATTGATATGCTACTGTGAGATGTAACCATAAGTGTTTTTCATTAAGTTTAATTCGGTTGACAGTTCATAACAAGGCTACTTGCTGTAACTATATTCACCCTAAATCTTAGCTTCCCCCAATTTTTGAGGTCATCTCAATCATCTGAATTCTTCTTGCAGAAAGCTTACAAAGGAGCTATGTGATGTAATCGAAGACTTTAGTCTGGTCAATTTCACTACCTTAGATATTCAGGCATGCCAGTAACTGTATCTTTCTTGAGTTATATTGTTCTTCTTCACTTTATTTTATAGTTTTATGTAGATTTTCTGTTAAGCTGATTCTCCTTTCAGGATAAAGAGAGTGTTGGGAATCTTGTGAAGCTTATTGACAAGAGTAATGGATACATATTTGCTGGTATAGACGCCAGTGCAGTTGAATTCAGCAAGATTGCAGTACGACAAGTTGATTGGGATTATTACAGATATCCTTTTATCTAGATCTAGTATGCATATGCTCTTATTCACTGTAGCAATTATACCATCAATTCTCATTAACAATTCAGGCCGTCACATTTCAAGTTGTGAAACCACACAGCTATGCCATTCTCTAAAAGTTTTTGAGCCTGAGATAAATTCTAACTCTACCAAAGTTGTTAATTCATCAATTTCTTGATGGTTTCATGAGTTTCTCTTAACAAATCAGTCCACAGCTGCAGCAGTGCAAGAGAAGTATATGAAGGATGACGAGAATTTTGATGATGATGATGATTGACAGTGCTTTTTGGTGAGACAAAAGTGTGCCTAATTGCCTAAGGTGAGCTAGTTGCAACCTTGTGCATTCCCATCTTTTGTTCATTTTTATGTTTGCTTTTAACCATTTGGACTTGGTAATCTCAAGTTTATGGAATTTAATTTTCTTATTACGATCAAGAGAATATACAGAAAATGATAAATTTTCTTTTGTTTCTTCCTTTTCATATTTTCCTGTTGTTAAATCCTAATTTAATTCTTGTATCATACTCATGAACTTCAATTTTGTATAATCAAGAAAAATATTATTAAAAAAAAGAAAGAGTTTACAAGAACGTGCCCCTTCAAAGAGTTGTAAAATTTAAGAAACTAGAATTACAAGGAACGTGGAAAGCTGGTTTTCTCATGCAATAAACGTATGTTCACAACATCCTTTTTCCTATATTTTCATTTCATTTGTTTTTTTCCCGGTGGATGTTCCAAACAAGTGTTTTGGCATAGACGGCTTATCTGAGGGTTGGAAAAACCAAGTCAATGAAAGTAAGCCGTGTTTGGCATAGTTTGATTTTTTATTGTTGAGTTTCTAGGAGTTTACATGTACATTGGCTTGCCAAGAATATTCTTCACCAAGTTTCAAAGCAATGGTTTCTAATTCTATAATCTGTATGATTATAATTTTTTTTCTTTGTTTTGACTGTTCTTCCAGGCCTCTTTGTTCATTACCAAACAGAAGGTTTTTTTTTTTTTTTTCTCAATTTGCTTAAATTCCGTATGTAATGGCATTTGTAGCTCCTTAGCCTTGCGGTCATCTTTGAAGTTTGAAGGATTAAAAATAACACGTGTTTCCCAAGTTTGTATTCCTGTTTTTGTCTTTATTTTTCTGATTGAATTGATTTATAAAAAAACAAAAACAAAAACAGCTCAAAATAGATATTATGTCTTTGAATAATTGCAAGAAAAAATCCAAACTTTGCAAAACTGGTGATGTCAAACTCGTACATATGTAAATAGGAAGATATACAAATGACATGATCATCATTCAAACATTGTTATCATGTTTGTTCTCAATGGATTACTTTCTTTTTTTCCTTGAATCAAACATTCCTCTATTTCAAAGAAAAAAAAATAAAAAACAAAAAAGAAAGCATTTTCCTCCATTTTTTGGCACCAATTACAAATTCTCTTGATCAATGAGTTATCAAAAAGGAGCAAGAATAAGCTGAAAATATATTTATTTACTCATGAAAAGGCAGAAGAGCCTCCAAAAATTAAAAAAAAAAAAAAAAAAGGAATGAGATTTCATGCTTCATGGTGATAAAACTAGTTTTGGGTATTTTGACCACTTTGAGCTTAGTGCTATTTATTGTGATAAATACTAAAATAAGCAATATATAAAGTGATATTCTCCTTAAGTAATTCTTATTTTCAGCTTAAGAATTATTATACAATCTATTGTATTTGAGGAGTCAGTTTGAAATATATGTTTATGTACAAGAACTAAGAAGAACAAAAATCACTTAAAACAAACCTGGGTAATTATATCATATGGTATAAGATTTACTGAGATAAGCAGATCATGTGGAAGAGAAGAGCTGAATCCAACTGCTGCATCAATGTTTTCCCAGTCCAAATCTTCACCTACCCAAGTAACCCGCATCACTTTTCAACTATCAATAATTCTTGGGTATTTCATCTAGAAAGTGTTTACATAATAATTTACAGTACAGATGATTATATATATATATATATATATATATATATATATATTCCACTGTCACTGCATCATTCGTTTGAGATAATATCAATCCGACCATTTCAAGCCCTCCTCTAGAAGCAATAGTATGTTAAACTGTAGCCTTCACGTCATAAAAAATTCTGGTATGGTGAACTTTTTTTCTTCACATTCATGTTACATATCCAAGACTAATTAATTTTATATTACACTCTTGTAGAAGTCAAACGATACCAAAATCCATGAGGAAACTGTCAACTACTCGGAGGAATTTCTTGTTTTGTTTTCTAAAACATTAAATTTGACCAAGTTGGATTGGAGCTGGTCTTGTCAGAAGAATCCTTTTATTGAGTCCTGTGGCTCTCCTTTACTCTGTTCCAATCAAAACAAGACCAAAACCCAGAGTCCTGTTACAATTCTCCATAACTCACTTACAGATGTTTCAGCCTTTTATCTGCGGAGCTTTCAATCATCAAGAAGAAGATGATCATGAGCTTTGGAGCATCCCTAATTCTTCGCCAAGAAAATCAAGAAGGAACAGCTTTTCTAAGAGCCATTACAAGGATAACAAGAACCCATATTCGAATCGTGGTCTTGACAAGTTTTCTGCACTCTTAGCTGAACTTGAAGAGAAAAGACAAAAGATTTACTCTCAAACAGATTCACAAGATATATCATTCGTTCGTTTCATGTACAAGAACTCGACAGATTGTGTTCCAATCGTGGTAAAGCTCAAGGACAAGAAAGAAGAAGAGACAAAGAAACCTGTTGTTGATACCAAAGATCATCAGCCTGGAAAGAATATTGATTCTGAAGTCTTGGATAAACATCCAATCGAAACATTAATTGAAGGGAAAGAAGTAATCAAGAAGATATCAGGATTGCAATCAGTTAGTGAAAATACTGAGAAGAAGAAAAAGAGCTTTTCATGGAATATGGAGTTACATAAATGGAGGCGGCCTTCTTACTATTTACCAGCATTTCTAGTCCTGATTTTGTTGCTGTTGGTGTTTTTAGGAAGATCAGTTTCGATTTTATTTACTTGTGTTGGATGGTATATAGTTCCTATAATTCAAGGACAGAGTTCCACTAAGGTGAGAAGATCAACGAAGACGAAAGATTATGTCAGAAAGTTGAGTGAAAACAAATCCGGAGCTGTCCGGGACAAGTCATCCCCGGTACATGATCATCGTCGGAAAAGCTGATCAAGAGGATTAAGTTGGATTGAAGAATTCATTCACTCTGACATGTTCAACAGTGTAAATTCTTGTGTGTAAAGTTGAATTGGTAAATAGAGAATTCTAATTCAGGTTGGCTTATGACATTTTCTTAGTCATGAAACTTGGTTGTGAGAAATTACAAATGTTGGTTTTGAATAATTTAAAGTAAAATATTTTGTGAAGGATGCGGAGCATTCTCATGTGATTCTTGCCTTGATAACAATAGAATGATTCATTCAAATACATAGATGAATATGGAGTTTAAGCCCACCTTTTTTAGTAGATGAATTTTTGCAAAGTTAAAATTCGGTCCTTAATACATAATTTTTTTTTTTCAATTCTCCAAAACCTTGACCTCTTTTGTATGGAAAAAAAAAATACTTAAAACAACTTGTTTAATGCTTTAGATAAAAAGGCATAGAAATGAGCAACTAAAAAAAAAAAAAAGGCTTAGATACGTCTTTCGCTTTGTGACCTAATGGCCACAAAAGCCTTTAGAAAGATATAAGGATTTGATTTCAAACCAAGCCTCCCCCTCTTCCCCACTTTAATATGGCTTTCCCCCTCTCCCCCCCTTGAACCAAAAAAAAAAAAGAAAAAAAGCTTGCATACTACTATTTCCAAAAATGAGGAAGAAAGCATGGAGCTCCCTGAGGTATTATTATATTTGTAAGGTGAATTGTTTAATGTTTGAGCACACCTGGAACCCTACTTTTTATGTACGATTAGGTTTGAACAAAGGAGAAACGAAAACATTTTGTTTCAGAGATATTGATGTGATATTATTTCATTTTGATCCTTGTCTATTTAAGTCTGTTACAATTTAATACATTAATTGGAAAGCTCCATTAAAGCAGATGAAGTATGTTTATACCACAGTTTTGACTTTTCGACAGTGCTGTTTTAGTTTAATAGATTATTCAGTAGCAAGGACATTATTTTAACATTTTTAAGATATTTAAGACTAATAAAAATAAATCCAAGAACAAAATTCAAAAGGGTGAAAGAACTAATGACTCAATTTTCAATAGTACCACCATAATAATGGCCACAGCATCAAACTAGCAACTGCCCTAAAAGATGTGCTTAAGTCTGAAGTCTAGCATCATTTCAAAAGGAAAGAAGAGAGTAAAGAAAGGGAAGGAGGGCCGAGCTGGGCACAAGTTTTACAGATTGCATCTTTTCATAAATGGCTAAATAAACATAAAACTGTTACGAGGCTAACCAAATGCAAAATGCCAAAATTCATCCATCATTTATCCGCAACCCTGTCCTCATACAATCCCGTAGACCAATCTGTATAAATCTTTCAAAATGGATTGGTCTAAATCTTTCAAAATGTGCATCAGTATCTCTATTCCTGCATTCAAAGGAAAAAAGAGGATCACAATCTAGCTGAGAATATAAATCAAATAACTGCACCAAATGGATTCAACCAACTTATCAGCCAGTAGTAATGATAGAAAGATCTTTTTTTTTTTTAAATAAGATGCCTATTTAACCCCTAATTTATAATTTATTGAGCTAAATTCTGACCTTAAACCTCTTTCTGCGGGTATCATTGGAAGTGAAATGAGATATATGAGGTTCATGTCTGGCAGCTTCAGATCTGTATCGTACTGCTGCAGCTTCCTGCATCCTGCTGCCCTTCTCTTGATTTTGACTTCTTGAGTTCCGGAAAAAGCCATCCTTGTCCCATGTGACCTCATAATCAGCACTTAATAGAGATCCTTGCTGATCAAGAATAGATGAGTTTGGATATCAGCAAAACTACTGATTATAGTTGTTAATAAATGAATTTATAAATGCAATTTAACTTCATCCCAACCTACAAGCAATTAGACTTAGCAATGCTAACAAAATAACTGAACAAAAGTATCATCTCTAACAACACCATAATGATCAGCACAATCAACCTTTTTTTCCCACATTTTGAACTTAGGCAGTGATAAGCTCTTGTGCACGAAGCAAATGACTAGCGGTGGTGTGCCATTGAATCCGAAGCAAAGAAACAACTCAAGACAAGGTGCAAGGCTCAAGAGCAAAATACTTCCACACTATGATTAAACAAGCAAAATCAAGGAATTCATACCTTTCGTAATGAGCGACCACATAGCACCTTAAGTGCGTTATAGAAATCCCTGTATTTCTCGAATTGAACCACAATCTTACAATGAAGACCTGAAACTATGTTTAAGTCATCCTCATCTGTCTCCTTACCAAAATCATCGTCCTCAGCAACATTAAGGTTCCTATTGAGGGTAAGTTAAAGGAGCAGTAAAAAGAATATTGTACAATCAGGTAATATTTAAATAGTAGCATTAACAATAAAAAACACAATGTATAATATATATTACACATGTAGCAATAAGTGCATGAAACCATATTAGAGAATAGCAATATTATATCAGTCTATCGCAAATTCATATGTATTCATCAGTCTTCATAGGGAAGAAAATTTTATGAGCATCTAATAGCAGCGACTTGCCTAAATCTAAAAAAAAGTAAGAAAATAAAGCACCACCATGAGAACAACGTGCAAGGAATTTCATCAAGGTAAGCCAAAGGCTGGAATTCTCATATCTATTCAATCCTTAAACAATATTACAATCTTAACAATTGCAACCTTGGCTAATATAAAGTAAACAACAACAAATCAACAATGTTAACAGAAAGAAAAGTAAAAGAGTAGCTAAAATTAAGCATGTGATAGATAATGTGCCATTTGCTCCAAAAAAAGATTAAGGCTTTGATTCGTTGGAATAATGGAAAGAGGTAAGGATAGGAAAATTTATTAATCTAATGGTTAAGCTACAAAGTAGAAAAGTTGTTATGAATTTTAACAATTAAATTAACAAGCTTTCCATCCTCACATATTTCCCTCCTTCCTACCCTACCAAGCAAAGCGCAAAGTTACAATCTTTCAAACCCATCTAAAACATCAGAGAAACCGCATTTTTCATAGGCACTATTAGGTTTATTTTTGGGTTCAAAGGCCAATAGTCTTTTCCCTCATTAAAGACTGTCAGACAGCCAGGAGTATTTTTAACTTTTGGGCCAACCTGACATGTACAGTGCCACATCAACTCCGCTACATCATTATACTACTCCACCCTCACATTCTGCCTATAAATAGAGCCATCCAAGTACTATCTGTCTAATCTAACATTTGCCTTGCTTTCCTATTTTCCTTTCCTTCTAACCTCTAATTTGAGAGTTGGAGTACAAATGCAAAGAACAACCCTGCCCTTGATCTTAACGGCTCTCTTTCTCTCTTGTGATTTCAGGGCCTTGACGCTCAGCTTGGAGCTCGGCACAAATAGGCACAAACACTAGAGTTTCCAAACATTCAACAACAAAGGCTTCACCTAACGTACTAGAAGTATAGAATTCAGTAAACAGAAAAACAAACCAAACAATTAAAGGAGAAAAAGAAATGACCTTATCTTCCCAAATGTAGAAAAAATAGTATGCGTCACCAGCATCGAAGGCTTGGATGAAACTCTTGGTTCCGCAAACCACCGCGATGGAACCCCTCTCAACACAATCGTATCCGGCTCTTGCCTTCCTCCCCTCGAATAACCTACAAATAGAAATTCATTTTTTAAAAGAAAGAAACAACTTAAATTCAAGAACTACAAAGCTTACAAACCTCGATTTCGAAAAGAATATAACTCCTCCCAATCTTTCCTCATTCTCTCAAAATCATCCGAAACCGGAATTTCAACACTAAGATTATACTTAACTCCTTCGAGATTAAGCTCGATCCCATCCATTTTCTCCGCGGCATACCTTCTCCAATGCAAAAACTTCTTTTCCAATTCCTTCTCATCATCTTCTTCCTTATCACTTTCTTCACTCTTCTTCTTACTATTCAAAAACCCAAGGTCACGAATAAGGATAGCGCCGTGGGCAACCGCCTCGTCGCGCTTCCGTTTCTTGAGGTCTTTGAGCCGTCTGATCTGGAGATCTTCTTCGGGGACGGTAATGGAGACGGAAAGTGAGGTCTTGAGGAAATCTATTAGGGCTCGTTTTAACTGCCATTCGTCGATGGGCTTCGAAACGGAAGGAAGGGACGGGTAGATTGTAAGATTGAGTTTCACGCGCGGGACGAGTGACAGACCGTTCTCGATTTCTAGGGTTTCCGTTGGCGGCAGTGTCTCTAACGGTCGCATCTTCCAAGTTTCGAACTTTGCCTGCAAATCCTTAAGACGATTATTGTTAGGGTTTAAAGGAGGAAAAAACAATCAGCTTAAACGCAGTCGTTTAGATCTTCAAGCCGCTAAAAATGGCTTTGTCAAGACGCAAAGAGGAAACATGCAGTTTAAGATACCAACGAAATTCCGCCAGTTAAATTTCAAGGGCTCTTCTAAAAAGACCGGGGAGCCTTTGAGTTATGACATGGCGTTATTCTATTGGTTTGTCTTGGGGCTAAAGATGTACGCGGGAGCGTAATATATAAAATAAGGGGCGAAGGAAATCAAAGCTCAAAGGAGAGAAACAAGGAGAGGGGAAGAGCGGAAAAAATGGGGTGTTTCTCTTGCTTCGACCGAGGAAACAAAGAACAGCGAAAGGAGCATGAAAGATTGGCCTCCGCCGAAGCTCGTGCCAAAGCCGTCGAGGCTGCTCAGAAAAGGTAATTTGATCGCCCCCACTTTATTTTAATTTCCCAGTCCTTTCTTTTACAATTCGCCTTTTCTTCTCTCATATTCGGTTGCTTTTGTTACACTGTTAGTAATTCAGCATAATATTAGAGGTTGATTCGTTTGTTGTCGAAAATTGTTCGGTTATTGAGTTTTGATCAGAACAGAGAAATTCATTACAGAAAATTAGGGCTTGTGAAAATTAGTTTCGGTTTGATTTTCTATTGAAATTGTGGTATGAATTTTTAGCAGTGAAGTAATGATATCTCATTTTTTGCTCTGTAATTGTGAAAGTCTGAAAGAACCTGAACTGTTCCTTTGGTTTGATGTCAAAGAGAGAGAAGAATGACGAGAGTGTTGGGATTTTTTTGTAACAGTTATATTTATGGCAGCCTTTTTTTTAACATTTAAATCATTGATGAAAATCGCAGGCAAGAGCAGTTCGAACAGTCAGCTGCGGGAAGAGCTGCACGTGCACAGGTACAAGGGGCTGCAAAGCAATCAGCAAATTCTAATAAAGGCGAACCTGTTTTGAAGGTTTTTGTTAACTAATTTGCTCATTTAGCTTTAACTACAATGGTTTCTCAACTTTTATGGTTTTTATTAAAATAAAATCTGCCTCATACACGGGGGAGTTGGGGAGGGGATTGGGAGTTTCACTTCGTCTTATTGAGGCTTGGTCTTTCTATAATGATGCCCTTGTCCTCCAATCTCTGCCATGCTGCCATTGGGTCTTGCACTCTGTTAAACAATTTCATTTCCTTTGGGGATCATTTCCAAGCTCTTTACAGTTCGGTAACACTATACAAATTTGACCCTTTTGTTGGTTGGTGATTTTGTTGCAGTGGCAAATGGGTTGAAGTTGAAGTTTTGCTTAGTCTCTGTTCAGCCAAAACTGCTCATGTACATAACGGTAAATCTTTCTACATGGTTATTTGATGTAACATTTTGTCGAGAGATTTGCCATCAAACATTTCAGCATTTTCTTAAATCAGCGGGTTTTCTTTCTTATGCACATCATGGTTTCCACTTTGGTAATATTATGCTTATCGCCATCAAGAATTTAGCACATTAGAACAAAGTTTCTATTCTATGATCATTGCATCTGAAACTCAAGTTTTCTGATGTCTAAGGTTTCTTCACATTATTAGAGATAGATTTTTGTTCCATCAGATACCGGTTCTAGCTTTATGCAGGAGAGTTTGACATCATTTCAATTTCACTTAGTTTTGCACTTTGTGAACTTATTGTTTTCTGTCGTGCAGAAATAAAAAATCAGATTCTACAGTAGTTTCCATGTTGCCGGTTCCTCTTGTCATGAAGCAAGTGGTATACTACAAATGCTCCAATAATCAATTTTTTTTTCTGCTTCTTTCAATTTTAATGTATGAGAAATCCAAGCTGAAGTTAAAACAGTAATCTTACGTTTTCTCAATTTTCTGTACCGATGCCCATCCCTACCCCTCTCTATTTCTGTCCAAGTATTTTTTTTATGCCTGGTTTTCTGATTTAATGTATATTTAGTATAGTTGGAATGTAAAACTGTGCAGGTTGATTAAATAATGCAGTCAATTGTTGGAAATTTTGGCCGATTATCTCTCAATTGCTCATAATAATAATAATAACAACGGCTTGTTGTGGCATGGTATTGAGCTTCTACGAATTAAAATAATCTTGCAATGGAGGAAAACCTGTGAGCTGTGACTTGGAGAAGAATATTGATATTAACAGAAAAAATTGAAGCCGAAGAGTAGGAGCTTGCTATACATTTTAATAGGACATCGGTTGCTGAATGACAGTGAGTAGAGCCAGCAAAATTGACTTCAAATTCCTCATTCTAGAAAGCCTACTAAGTGATAACTAATTAAATTCCACCAGCATGTAAAGGCCTCAACAGGAGCTGATAGCTTCAGCTCATAGGCTGCTTGAAGGTAGTCTGCTGCTTGTTGTAATGAGCCTTCCTTCTTTGCAATCAATCCCAGGTTCCTCCATGCATCGTGATTTGTGGGATCTAACCGAAGAGCATTCATCAGAAAACTTCTTGCGATTGGGAATGATTGGCTGCCAAGTTTTGTGAGTACCGCTGCAGTTGAGACAATGCTGGGCACATAATCTGGTTCTATTGACAGTGAGACTGAGAAGGATACCAGGGCTTGTTTATAAAGTGATTGAGCTTCAAATAATAAGCCTGCAAATACACCTTGGAAATTAGAATGGAAGTGCCATTGTTGGTTTTATAACAATCACGCAGCGTTTTATGGCATTTCTACCCGTTGTATGCCAACTTTTGGGTGAACAAAATTCAATTGACTTGGCTTTGTTTACACAAATTTCTGCATCGGCCCACGAACCAAATTTGGTGTAAATAGTAGCTAGATCCTGCCAGACAGCCATTTCCATATTTCTTTCCGCTACATTCTGCAAAAGATATAAGATATGAACAGGATGAAAAACATTTTGCTTTTCTTTTTCACCAAATGTAAGTTTTCACATTTTCTCTCACTGGAAAAGGGAATGCAATGAACTCATCTTGCTAAAAAAAGATCGTCAAATTAGTAAATATTTTAAGTTAATTACAATTATAATCTGCACATGCATGAGATGTAGGTCCATACTGCTGTTTAAGGCCAAAGAACTTGTACCTCTGAATCAGAACTCTTTACATGAACAGAGTTATTAGGCTGGAGTTCTCTTTGTGCTTGAATCAGAGATAGCAGGATTCGGTAAGTTTCAATTGCTTGCTTGGGCAGTTCCTGAGCAGTCCGAAGCACAGCTTTTAGTCTAAGAAGTTTTAACTGATCCAACCTACCAGCTTCATCTAAAGCGAACTCAAGTATGGTTTCAGCATCTTTGAACCGCTGGTCTGCAGAAAGTATTAGTGCTAATAGCCTCCAACCTCTTCCTGAGTTTCAGTCACCATGTTAGTGTACGTCATTGCATTGTCAAAGGCCACATCCAAATTCCTCTGAACTGCATTTTCAAAGCTGAGGTTAAACATCACCTCAGGATCTTCCTTCATATAGAGAGCAGCAGAGTTAAGAGAGGTCAAGGATTCTTTCTGAAAGAGAGCTCTTTCAGAATCAGATACGGAAATTCTAGCAGCATTTCCATAGCAAACACCAAGGAACTTATGGGCTTGACCCTTGAAATGTTCATTCCCTTGATCTGACAAATCAATCACATTACGAGCAAAAGTTATTCCGTAATAAGCATGCTTTGGATCTTGAGAAGACAACTTTGCACCAAACAGTAGAGCAGGGATATGAAGTTTGTGCTTTGCTTCGGACTGGCCAGAAACCTTCTTTAATAAGTTCAATGCTACCTCATTCTGACCAGCAGCAGCATAACAAAGAGCAAGAAGGTACCACCTCTCTGCTCTTTCATATATACCTGGAAGGGCCTGCTCCATATGACCTGATAGTAATTCAAACTGCCCAGTAACTGAGAGAGCAAAAGTCAGGTGATCCACAATTTCTGCATCCCACTTTATTTCTCCAAATGCCACTTTTTGCATAAGTACTAGAAGGAGAAGAATTGCTTCCTCCATATTACCATTAGGGGTAGTTGAACCCCATACCTGTAAGTGAGAAGCGAGACTTGTTTCAACACCACCAAAAAGTAACGCGGCAGCTAAGTCTTTTTGTACACTTGCTAACCTCTGGGGATCCAAATTCCATGGCTTGACTAAAGCCCGGCGAAATGCAGTTATAGCTTCATTGAGAAAGCCTGCGTTGATCCATAGATTAGGGAGCAACTCTAATGCTTTGTGAAACATCTCCTTTAACTTGCAATCTTCACCAGTTCCCTCATGCATTCCACTAGGTAGTGCCGCCTCAACTACATCCAAAATTATTTTGCACTCCTTTGCAGCCTCTGATAAATGAAAAAGCATCAGAACCATTTAAAACTTACACACCAATTACGGAATTCATTCTAAACCATCCAACGAGGGCAATGCCATCTACACAATTCTTGATCTTCAATAATAAAACTTGAATTTTCAATCAATTTTAAACATCCGATACTTAAAGTTTCATTGTTACAATCAAACTATATTAAAAGGCTTGTTCATCTTAATCCAGACATATCCTCAAAAGAATCAGAAGTTTAAAAGATCAGTTACCTCTAAAACTGATTAGGCAAAACCACAAAATAATTTCTTGTCAATTGTAAAGCAAACCCATTAACAAGTTCCCAGGAGAGAGAAAACGGAAATACCTCTAAAATGCCCAAGTTCCTCCAACGATTTTGCTTTCAGTAAAATTGCTTCCATAAGTAAGCTCACTGAATGCATTGACATCACACTAGGCGGGATAATGTCACCTTTGGACCGTGGTTTACGTTGTCGGGTTCTCTCAACAATAGCCATAGTCATCCTTGGTGCCAAACCTTTAATGTCAATACCCTGAAAAACCTGAAGCGCAGCATTAAAATTCCCTCGTTGATACTCTAGCCTCCCCAACAATGCCCTTGCTTCCTGCAAACTCAATCAAAAAGCAAAACTAATTAACTGCAAATGATCAATAAATTAATAGATTGATTTGGCAAAAATAACCCACCTCATAGTTTAAGGAGAGAGCTTCTTTGAGAGTAGATTCAACTTCATCCACTTGAACATCCTCAAGTTTTGACTCCCAGTCTCCGGTCCGAGATGAGAGTCCACTGGCCGAGAAATCTCTGGTCGCCAATGATTCCGGTGACTGTGGAGCATCTTCAAACTTGAATTGTTCACCTGAGCAAGCACACAACATCTTCTCCAAAGAAACAAAAAGCCAACAATTTGGATGTCAAAACCTGGAAAATTTTGAATTTGAACCATCACAATCTTATTGTTTTTGCAAAAAAAAAAAAAAAAAAACCGATGGAATTGAAGTTAAACCGATATGGAAATCTGTTACGAAACAGTTACAAGATAATAAAACAGAAACGGAAATCCACAAACAGGTACCAATTACAGCAACAATCAGTCATAAAAATCATCGAGCTCAAAAGAAAAAAAAAAAAAAAGAGGCAAAATATTTAGGACGGGGACAAAGAGTAAGTTATAGGAAAACAACACAAAGAAGACAAGCCGCATTTAAAGAGAAGAAGAACAAAGTTCACAGGAAATGACAATGGCGAGACGAACAAAGAGAGCAGAGCTTTGGACTTACCAAAAAACCCAGAAAAAACGGTGACCCAGAAAGAGATCGTTTATCCTATGAAAACTACTTTTCCTCGAGAAAATTCTCGTTTCTCTGTTTTCTGGGTTTGTTTCATTTAGTTCATGATTTTCTCTTTAAAAAAAATGGAAAGTTTGTGACAACTGAAACCAAATACTTAAAAAAAGATTTTTTTTTGCCAAAAAAGAAAGAGAAAAGTGTTATTTATTGATTTAATTTGCATGTGTGAAGTTGAAGTATGGAGGCAAAGGTGGTTTAAAGGGACAAAAATGTCAATCCACTCTTTCTCTTTGATACTTTCCATTCCAAAACTGCCCTCCCCTGCTACCATGATTTGGCTGCTGCGACAGAAGTAAATTTCGGTAAACCCTACAATGTGATCTTTTTGTGGTGAGCTCCATTGAAACAAAGATAACAATGTCTAGAAGATAAAACCTTTTGGCTTAATTCTCGTAATTGATTAAAGTAACTAAAAACAAAGATAAAAATGACTCCTGCAAAGATAATAAGTTAAGCTGGATAATTGCCCATAGATATAACAATGTCCGGGAGATAAATTTTTACCTAATGTTACCCACTTCCCATGCATATCCGTAATAAATATATGCACATAGTTCAATTATCATGAATTTTTATTTTTATTAATATTCAAGAAATATATAAAATAAATTTTAATTTTAATTTAATTATTTTATATAATCATTTATAACTTGACATTCAGCTGCTTGTAATTTTTTCTTTAATCCTTACATTAGGGTTTCATATGAAAAGCACATTGGTTGAGAAGGTCAAAAATGAAATTTTGGTAAAAATAACGGTCTATATTGTAATGATAATTAATGATAGAGAAGTTGGAAAGACTAATAGGAACACAAGAAAAAATTTAGACAAAAAAACATATTGAAAAGGAAAGCTACATCTTATGGATTTTAAATTGCGCCTTAGAAGTTGGAAAAAAAAATCAACATTGAATTCCAATAAATGCACAACAAAATTTGGACATTGGCGGAAAGGGCGCTGAGAACTTGGCAGACTTGGCCTTACTTCATTCGATTTGTGATTCCAGCTGACATTTATCATCTGAAATTTCCATCACAATTGTAGTTAGCTTTGTATTTTTTGAACGTAAAAGAAATAATAAATACATTATATTTATGTTAAAGTTTTTTTTATTATTAAAAGTGACTCAACTGTAAAAATTAATTAAAAATATAGTTATAATTTAAAAATAAAATTATCAAATATTTATTTAATTATTTATTTTTTATAAAAATAATTTATATTTCATTTCAAACATCATATATTTTTAAATATTTTAATTTTTCATAATAATATCAAATAGTTAAAATTCTTAAATCATAATTTTTTACAATAATTTTTTATAACACTTTTCAAATACATTTTTTTTTTCAATCATAACAATAATGCTAAACTAAACCTTAAACGAATCTTTGTTTATAGAAATGGTTATGTTTAAGAGATAGTAAACCCATATTTAAAAATAAAAATAAAGTGAATTCAAAGGTAAATACATAGCATTTTACAAAGGGCAGTAGTACAGATAGGAACAAGAATCAAGTACATTGTCGAATTGATTATTGCTTTAAGATCAACATTTGAATCGAGTGGCGTTCAAAATCATTTTCTTCTTCCTTTTTCGGTGAATTAATTTATTTTTCCCAATGGACAAAGATATAGCTTTGACATGTTTTAATTAAAAAAAAAAAAAAAAGAGAACAGTACGTCATGGTAACATCATTAAAGAGTAGCTTTTGTTGACTGATTGTCCCTCCCTAAGACATTTTTGCAATCCTAACCCCCTTTTTTTTTTTTTTTTTTGGTTTATAATTCTTGTGAGGTCACACGTGCACAGACCTCAAGAAGAATCAAGCCAGAAATATCCAAATATCATGTAACATAATTTAGCGGATTTACGTCTGCATTACACTTTGTTTAACTTTTTAATCCTTTAGCAATGAGAACCGTTCTGGTATATGAAATCTTAAATTTTCAGAAAAAGTACGATCACCAAAAAGGAATGATATTCGATTTTTTTTATTTTAAAATATTTTATATTTAGATTCGTTCATTTGATTAAAAAAATTTATATATATTAATTTTTAAATAATTATCATAATTTTTTTTATATATATGATAATATTTTTTTATTAATTTTTATTAATAATAAATATCCAAATTATAAATGATATTTTTAGCAGTAAAAATAGATAAATAGTTTATTTGATTTTATTTTTATTTTAAAATATTATCAATTAAGATGTTTAACACTTTTTTTAAGTAACAAAAATTGATAGAGAAAATTTTTATAAAAAAAAAAATAAATTAATGCGTTAGCCACTTTTTTATATCATTAAAAAAATAATAAAATTTTCTTTTATTTATTTATAAAAAGATCATTGAAAGTATTTTTATACAGAAAATACCTTAAATAATCTTTTTATAAATAAATTAAAAGATTCTTTAAGATATTGTTAGTTGAAAAAATCTTAAATAATTTTGAATATTTTTTATATGAAAATTATTTAAAGCATTTTTCAACAAAAAATACTTTAAATAATTTTGCTCTATTTTTTCTTTGGGGATTATTTAAAGGATTTTTGCTTGAAAAAAACCTTAAATAATCCCCATTTAAAAAATAATTAAGATTATTTAAAGCGTTTTCTAACTAAAAACTCCTTAAATAATCATGTTCTATTTTTTTTTGTTAGAGATTATTTAAGGCGTTTATGGTTGAAAAATATCTTAAATAACTTTGGATAATTTTTTATAAGAAGATTATTTAAAGTGTTTTTCAATTAGAAATACTTTAAATAATCCTATGATATTTTTTAAAGGGGATTATTTAAGGCGTAACACTTTAAATAATTCCATGATATTTTTTTAAAAATGATTATTGAAAGTATTTTCAAATAGAAATGCCTTAAATAATCTTGTGATATTTTTAAAAGGAGATTATTTATGACGTTTTTGTTAAAAAATACCTTAAATAATCTTATTATATTTTTTAAAAGGAATTATCTAAGGTATTTTTCATTTAGAAACACCTTAAATAATCCATTTAAAAAAAATAACATGATTATTTAAGATGTTTTTCATACACAAATGCCTGAAATAATATTTTTATTAAAATATAAATGGATGATCCAAGGTGTTTCTATAAACAAACGACTCAAATGATCATTTTTAAAAGTTTTTTTCCTATTCTTGAACCTTGAAAAACTAAACAGCTAATACAATGAACAATAAAAAGCTGCATTGCATGTAAACTCTAAACCATCAACCCATGTAGTTTGCCTTTGGGTTTTTTCATCTCTCTCATCATCACCGATTGTCAACCACTTAATGTCGTCGCACCTCTTTTTTACCAATATGTGCGTATTTTTTTGTACTATTTATATTATTTTATATAAGTATTTTTTTTCTTTTCCTACTATATATATTTTATGCATATTCCATCGTCATTTACTTCGCCTAATCGCCTTTCACTGCATGCATAGTGTTTCTTTATTGTTTGGTTTAAGTATTGTGGTTTGCTGAATGATTTTGTGAAGATTAATTATTATATTTGTACTCATCATTTGTTTTACATAGAACTTTTATTTAAGATAGGAATCACAAAATGGCTTGTATCCGTAAAATATTATTGATTGTAAGATATTTTATGTATATTAGTCTAGTAACTATAGTGGATATTGGTTGTTTTTTACTATGTGATATTTAAAGAGACAGTTTGGTATATTTCATATTATAGAATTCGAAGAGCATGTGTCTCATGCTACTGAACATGGAGAAGACATACCCATAATAAAAAAAAAAAGAAAAGCAAGAGGGTGTGATAAACAAATTAAAGCGAATGACACAAAAATTCACATCGATTTCAATCAAAATGGGCAGCTTGTGTAAGATAAAGTTACCAAATTGGCTAGTTACATTAGAGCAGTCGTCCATAGTATTTCTATTACATATCATAATTAACGACGAGTTTCTGATGATCAAAATGATCGTATATAAGAGTCAGTTGTGATATGTTTATTCAATAATATCCAAAAAATTATTTTTGGTTGAAAATTTAATTAAAATAATGTGTTCATACTAATTATTTTAAATTTATTAGGAATGATTTGACGTCCCAACTGAATATAAAAAGTTTATGTTACAATTGATTAGTAAAGCATTTAGAGACTTTAAGAGTAGGTTGACAACTTAATATTTTTTATCATTCATTGTTAATAGTGATTTGTTGGCTAATCCTCCATCATCATATACAAATGTTATCAGTCATCAAGAGTGGACGTATTTTATTTGAGATTATCTATTAAAAGAATTCTCAGTATGCATACCCATTATGTTAATTGTTTATAAAATTTTGTGTAATATATTTGATATCTTAATATGTGATTTATTTTATTTCTTTTTTTTTTCAAAAAATCAAAAAACAATAAAAGAACATTCGGATTAAATAAGTATGTCACCATCGCACATCGAGAAAAGGTTATGCAAATGTTTAACATGATCTTATAAGTATTCACATGCTTGTTTATACTCATATATAAATATTTATGAATATTCGGTTAATGGATTATAATTTTTATATCACCTTAATTTATCATGAATCATCTAGCTCTGAAACCAAAGTTCCTATATGGGATGTATAAAAATAAGGACATATGCAAAAGGATGGATCATTTGCAGATAAAGCAACAAAAAAAAGCTAAAAAGATCGTATGTATAATTGATTAATTTATCATATATGACTGGTTTTGTGTTTGTATGCATGACTATATATTGTATAACTTTGTTGTTACGCACCATCTTATTATGTTTCAAAATGAATTTGTTACTAAATTTGAATTGGTGAACTGTCAATTGGTTATGACAAAAATGCCTTGTCTTTAGCATTAGGATCGAAAGAAAGACATTATCGAGTTCATGAAGTTGGTAAATTTGTGTTGTCATCAAAGTTCTTCAGTAATCCACTCAAATCTCCTCCAATGAAAAATGCAGAATATGAAGCAATAGTTTAGCAACAACAACAAAGACTTGATGAGTAAGAGCAACACTTGAATGATCAATAATAACAACTCATAGCCTTGGAGATGATATTGGTAGCAATGCAGCCTAACATATCTGAAGGGTAATCTGTTACTGACATCCAATAGGGACAAGTTTTCGCGAATCAAGTTTGGTAGCAAACCCAAACTCCGGTAATAGTAATATTTATTTGTATTTTATATGTATGTTGATTTAGTTTTAATACTTATATTTTATTATATTTTATAACAGAATATTAGGACTCAGAGGATGACTCCAGCTGAGGTTGTCATTGATGCATTATCTAATTATACACTTGATCATTTATCTGAAAAAAATGTCATTACTGTTGGGTTTGAAAATGGGTTATTTGATCATCCATCTATTTTTTACATTAGGGGGCCTGAGATTGAAGCATTTTGTACCATGGATGAAATATCAACTTATGATATTGTTGCCTATATAAGGTTAGTTTATTAATTAATTTAACTATTCAAAGTCAATATTTGTTATTCTATATTATGATGTATTACTAATTGATACTGTTGATTGTTATCATGTAACTTCCTATATAGAGAGATCAAAGCGAGATAAAATAAACCATAGATTTAATTTCGTTGACATAAATGTGATTAGTCAAAAAAGTGGCATTGTCATTATTCGTGATCGTCATATGGGTTAATGCATGCAAAAACAGGTTAATTATTTTCTTATGCCTTATAATGCTACGTAAATTCTATTGGTACAACTAAAATTCCAACCTTTATAACATCTAAGATAATGCCTAATATTTGTATATCATGCATATTATTTTACAGGTGTTATTGACAACCTATTGTAATTTATACCAATTTTTAGACACCATACTTATTTAACTCCGCTCAACCAACAATGATACTAACCCCGATATTAATAATTTAATAAAAAATATTACATGTTATTAATTATAGATAATTAGATTATATTGTGTTTCTTCATAATTACTTGTATTTTTGCATTTACTATTATTTTTCTATTTAATTTTAAGGGAATTGCTATAATTGATAAGAAAGCAAAGATAAAATGGATATCATTATTGATAAATGTGAAATATATTCTTTTATATTAAGCTTGGTTAGATAAACGTTTCCTAAATCCACTAAATTTATTTTTCAGGTATCTCGTCAATCATGAGTTACCGAATGTGGATATTATATCCTTCGTTTTATAAGGGAGATAGTTCTATGTGATTTTATGAATACACCATTCAAGGTTAGTATTAATTTCATATAATAGTAATATCTTTCAATTAAAAAAACCTAAACTTTATACTCGTTTAATTACGTTGACTTTTGATTTTTTGTTATAGTGGGAGAATAACTAAAGCTTCATAATAGATGAACTTGATAAAGTCTGCAAAGAGTGGTCTGATTATGTATTATCATTCACTACAGTTTGAGGTTGAAAAATATTGATTGGCTGCAAATATATGCATTTTATTGGTTCGGGTTTTTTTGTAAAGGCATGTTGGTTAGATATTTTTTAAATTTTCGATTGGGTATCATTATTTTCATTATTGGCATATATTTATTTTATATCAATCACATTATATGAAGACACATACAACGACAAGCACCAATTTATAAAAAGTATTTTTAAATGTCAACATTATCAATTATAAATTCAAATTGTGGTGTAATATCGAAGTATTACGATGTTCGTAATTAAATACAAAAATAAAATTTGTAATATCATAAATATGTATTTGATTCACACAAGTACGATATCCATTATAAATAAACCAATGTTTAACATGCCACATAATTTGCATATTTACAACGTTCCTTTTTCTGCCTTAATTAAATAAATAGGTTTACAAAATTATACAATGAATTTGTATACAGAATGTAGTGCAATCCACATGTGTCTAAGAGGAGGAAAGTCAAACGATGGTCAATATGTATTACATTCGTTTAACTGTTTTCTAATGTAATTACTTCTAAATACAATTGACATCATAAAAAAAAACACAACTTTGTGATTTTCTTTCAACATATACTCACCAGCGGTGAGTATTTTATCAGGCTTAAATTCATTGAGTTACATTATTTTATTGAAAAGTTACTTTTTTCTATCTATATTAAAAATTTTTATATGGGGCAATTAAGGCAATTGTAGGAAGAAATGCCTCAATTAATAATTATTTAATATGTTTTTCCATACAAATGCCTTAATCATTTGTTTATACGGGTGTTTGAAAATGATCATGCTATAACATTTTAATATATGAAAACAAAAAGATTTATTTTAAATTATCAATTAAGGCATTTCAATAATTGACGCAAGGATCATTTGGAGCGTTTAAAGAAGAAAATGTTGTATTTGATGACCATTTAAGGCATTTTATGATATTTCTTCAACCTAAACGCCTTAAATAATGAATTATTTAAGTCATTTCTTTTATGTTAAACGTTATTAATTGCAATAAAAAAAAAATTTTAGCAGCGAAAACATTCAATTAGTTCAGTCACTTCAAGACATGTTTTTCAAAAAGACAACGACTATTTCATAATTTTTTATTCAAGTCAAATTTAAAAATAATGTAACTTTTGCCCCAAAATCCTAGAATACTATAAGGCGATGTAAGTTTCTGATTCCGAGATTTTTGGTACTATCGAGAATCTGTCACTTTTCTCATAATCGGATTATCCTAGGGTCAGCAACCTAACCTGTCCTTGACGAGTTCCGACTCAACCTTATAAGGTCGATTTTTTTTTTTAAATTAGGTTTCGAGTCGAATCGGATCGGGTAATGTTAAAAAAAAAAATCAAGGTCGAGTCAGGTTATGATTTTAGACAACCTCAACCCAACCCAACCTGATATTATATAAAAAATTATTTTTTAATTAATTAATTAATTAATTATATATTTATATAATTATATATTTAAATATTTATATTTTAAAAAATAGTATTTTATTAATTTCAGAATAAGGTATGGTCAATATGGTTTATACAATATTGGATCGGGTCAGGTAAAAAAATAAAAAAAATTTTGGATTGGGTCAAGTTCAAGTTTAACGAATACAAAATCCAATCGAATTCATAACGAACAAAAATCAGTCACGACCCGACCTGTTGCCAACCTTAAATTATCTTGAACCAAATATAGAAATCAAGCGCCCACCATCAAAATTATGAGAAAAATTTGTGAATTCTCGAAATCAAATTTCCCCTCGGAAAAAAAAAAGAAAAACCTACAAAAATTTCACCCATTTCACCCTTCAATGTCTCCTCTAAGTCAATGAGTTCCCAGTGAAATATAATTCAAAATTAACTGAACAAAAAGACCCTGTTTCTCATCAATTTCAAAGGGTTTTAAGTGAGCTCAACAATTGCTCTCATCTTTGAAAATTTGAAGCAGTTGACTGAGATTTTCAACTAAACTTTTGTCATAAAAACAGTTGGAGGTTAGTGGTTCAAGGACTAATTTCAAATTGAGTTAGGAAATGGAGTCTACAGGAAGCCTATCAGGATTCAGTAGTGATACTGAGAACTTGAATTTTAAACAAAACCCAAGAACTAGAAGCTCATCTCCACTGCGTGCGAAAGGTAACTGTTCATCTAAGGAATAAGGTCCAAGACTAATTATGATTGTGTAGGATACCTTCTCTTTCACAATATATGTAAAAAACAAAATCTGCTTCACTCTATATATGCGTCTGAACCAATTAAATTTAGAGAAGAAATCATTTGATGAATTCCTGTTAATTTCACTTTCACATTCTTACTGATAAAAACAATTTCACGAACTGATTCTAGTAGTACAGAAGCAATCAGTGTCCGTCCTTATGGCTTATATAATGTCATGTTTCTTTTTAAGGAAGAAACTAAAAGGGTCCTTGGGGAATGGAAAAGCGACAGGCTCTTATTCAAAAAAAAAAAAAAGGAAAGAAAGAAAGGCAGGCCATACGAAAATGAAAGCCCGAAGGGATTAGTAATACTTTAGTGTACAAAGAGAAAAAGACAGCACGTGATATGCCTGGCCCTTTCCTTTCTCTTGTCATCCTATTTTCTATAGTAAACTGTTGGGAATCGGAGGAAAGGAAAGGAGAGTAGAATTAACATGCAAGAGCTGGTGTCTTAAATCTTTTATTATCGTTTTATATGGGCATGTATGTATGTATGTTTCTCCAAAATAGTCTCTGACATGCCGATCAAGCTTAGCTATTCCTTCCTCTTTTTCACAGCTTCTGTAGCCCTAGGCCCCTCCCCTCCCCTCCCACGATCTCGAAAGATTGATTTTCATTTTCCCACCAGATACACTTAAATGAGTTGGTAGAATTTTAATGAATATATACATCGAATAGAACCTGCGTATTGGTTGCCGACTTGAAGCTCCCAACCTCTCCATTGACTCCATGAACATTGATTTTTAAAGACCTTGAAGGGGACATGGGGACAAACCCATTGCCTTGACATTTTCAGTACTGTTGGCTAAGGCAAAGATAATATTGGGTCGATTTTCTTTTAAGCATTCTGCATTTAATACCTACTATCTATCAGGAATTTAATGCACAACTAGACAGCTAATGACCTAATTCAATCCATCTCAAACATATTTTTGCATCAATCGTTTCTTATACTTCAGCTGACATAAATTCAAGTGTTCTAGTACATGTAGAATTATTCAAGTTTTTCTTTCCTCATTACGTACGTCCTTCAGCTAGTGCATATAATTAGTTAAATTTACGTGTGATAGAAAAACATCATTAATGGAAACTAAATTTTTATCCAAATCCTTTTTTTTCTTTAAATGTTAAAGTTATAAACAACATTTGATTATTTCTAACACTGCTTGTCAAACTAACCATTTCGTACACTAAAAACAATACAAGGGAAAAACACATTATCTGAACTTAATACAGGTAGAATGACACAGTTTTTTTGGGGTCATTCTTCATAGTCCCATGTTAATGGTCCAATGTTTGAGGTCCAAAATGCGTAACCCAAAAAAGTCCAAAACCCGTTACCTGTGGGCCAAAAAACCCACCCAACAAACCCATCAAACAAAGAATGTGGGCTGCCTCGTGTACAATGATCCTGTTCACCTGTTGTAGACGAAGCTCTGGAAAACAGGGGAAGGGACTGATTCAGACAAGTGAGAAACTCGAAGAAAGGCAAGGTAAATACCAAACAACGAAGTGATCTGCTTTGGGATTTATGCCTGTTTTTCATATTTAAAATCAACGTTCAAGTTTAAACTGAGAAAGGCTGTGTCGGGAAAGAGCAAAAGAAGGAAGAAACTGAGAAAAAAATTTTTGTTTGAAGTTTGTGGAAGGAAATCGGAGACAGAGAAGCAGGTAAAATTCCTTTTCAAGTCGGATCGAATCCAATCTCTAACTCTCCAATTACAAAGACACCGTTTCTCCTCACAGAGGTTCCATCAACTCTCTTCAGGTACACTCTGTTAACTCTACAATTCCTACAGTTACTTTCTTTAAGATTATCAAATTTTATTTTTTTCTTTAATTGAAACTTAAGTCCGTGTTTGGGTTACCATGTAAATTAGGTGGATTTGACTGAGGGAAGATATTTGTTATCGGGTGCATCTAATGCATCAGCTGCTTTTTATTACATTCAAAGGGCAACCATTTATGAAGGAAATGGTTTAATTTCCAAAAAAAGCAACACGAATGGGGTCACAAATTCGCCATTTCATTGGCCATTTGGTATCCTGTTGACACGGGACTATTAATTACGGGTTCTTATGATCGTTATATTAAAGTTTGGGATACAAACACGACTCAGGTATTTTGCTTGTTTTGTTTTGCTTGGATTGTGAGTACGAATTCTGGCCTTTTTTTTTTTTTTTCAGAATCTGATTTGTTTGCTGTGGTATGTTGTAGGTGGTGGTGCATTTCAAAATGCCTGGAAAGGTTTATAGAACTGCTATGTCTACATTGGCAACATCTCATGTGTTGATTGCTGGTGAAACTGAAGATGTACAAGTTCGCCTGTTTGAGATTGCTTCGGGGGCATTTGCTCACATTTTGTCTGGCCACCGTGGTATGCTGAAAGTTTGATGGAATTTTTCCATTTCCATTTTTTGCTCCTAATTAATTGGCAATTATTGGTTATTAATAGTTTTCATGTGGAACTTTTACTCATACTTTACACTCTGTACACTTTTTTATGTGTTGTCTGAGATATGCTGCATGTGACATCTGGATTACATGGTTTATAATGTACCTTACTACCTGCTATTGTGGTGAATTATTGAAATAAAAGAAAAACTTCTCCAGTGTAAGCCTTGTTGTCAGGTCCACTGCCATCGATATATTCTGGTCTTAGCTGGAGTTAGACAAGAAGTTGTCTCATTTATAGGTTCTTTGGCTGCAGGACTATGATCGATGTTTTGCGTATGTAGCAGCCTATCCTGATTTTGGACCAGCCCTGCAGCCTTTTTTTTTTTGGTCTCTGCTGTCTAAAAGAATACTTTTCTTTCTAACTGCAGTTGGCTACCACGGAAAACAAATTTTAGTGTGTTTTCACTTTCTTAATTCTTCTTCCTATTTTCTTTTGGGTTGGGTGGGGGGCATGCTTACTTTTCAAAAGACCACCTTTTTTTTTTTAATTATTTAGGGTAGAAAATATATTTTCTCCTTGACTGGTAAAAGAGTTTGATGATTCGATTATTCCATCATCGGACCATGACCTCATAAAGCTGGGGATTGTACTGTTTTGATTCTCCTCTATTCACTTTTTACTCATGGAATACAAATGATTAGTATTATTTGATTTTCGAGGTGGCAGATGGTGTAATGACAGTGGAATGGTCCACTTCCAGTGAGTGGCTCTTGGTAACAGGTGGGTGTGATGGTACAATTCGTTTCTGGGACATTAAACGTGCTGGATGTTTTCTTGTTTTGGATCAGTCCCAGTCTAAGCTTGAAAGGCATCCACCTGTCTTGATCTTTCAGCTGCAAATAAGGTATGTTTTTTATAAGCTTGAGTCTGTTGCATCTCTTTCTCTTCCCACTTGATTATTGTTCCTAATATTACAAACTGGTTTCAAGATCATAACTCTCCTTTTGCTGCATATATTTAGAATTTATTGCAGATGGTTGCGGAAGTAGTCTTCCCTTTGTCCAAATCATGGTGAACTAAAATATTTAATCCGATCCTTCTGCAGTTGATACTAAGGAGAAATAACAATTCTAGTAAACCTTTTTCCTTCACTATTCTGCTGTAAGACCGTCCTGATCCATGTATCAGGGAATGATCTTTATGTTTCTTTGTTCTCTGTGAATGTTTATAGCCAGGATAGGTAAGGTTGAGACAAATTGACATTGTTGTATAACCGTTTTCCTCATACCAGACACAGAAACACCCCACTACATCTAATTTTGTGGCTCTTTAGTCCTACCTGCTCTTTCTTTTGGTCCACTAACTCTTTCTCCTAAATATTCTTCATGACAAGAAATGGATGTAGTAGCTTGATGTTTATTATAGAATATAACACTCTTCCTCTTATCTCATGAATTTGTTTTCTTTTCTTGGTAACTTCTCAGGTTTCAGACTCAGTCACTGTCAGCTGTTCATAACTCATTGGTAAAACCATGAGCACCACAAAAGAAATATTCCAATGGGCATGGTATAAAGCAGTTAACTATTGGTCAAATGCCATCTAAGGGTTCTGCAAGGCAAAGACTACATCCAGGTATGCTGTCCATTCAGGATTGTTCCACTGCTCATTATGGTGCTGTAACTGGTTTGAGAGTAACTGAAGATGGCATGTACCTTCTAAGTGCAGGTTGAATTTTGCACATTTCCTTAGCAGTAATATCTAAAGTTGGTTCATGGTAGTTGATAGGTGTTCACCTACTGGGGATCTGTGGTAGTCTATTAGGTAGCTTTAAACAATTGTTGCAAGGTGTCATTTAGGTGACTACTTGGATGCACAGGCACAAAATTGATTAAGATAGTGCATGATACCCTGTAACTGATGCTGCAAACATGCGATTAGGAAATTAGCATCTACTGCAATATTAATTGGGCCAAAGCTTAGTGAGATCCGTTTGACTACCAAGTCATTTTATATAGTCCACTGTGATTACCTAGAAAACTATAAGTGAAACTAGTTTAACCTTCTTGTTTTGTTCTTGACTGATAGTTTGTTAATTTTTATGAAAGTTTTTATTCCTCATTCAATATAATTAGGTAATCATTTTTTTCAAGTTAGACGATAATGATTCTTCTTTCTCTGTCAATCTCTTTGTCCTTTGATTTCAGGTTCTGATTCAAGAATAAAGTTGTGGGATCTTGAATCTGGCTACAATACACTTGTAAACTGCGAAATGGTGCACCTACAAACGAGCAAGGCAATTCAGTTAGCTGTATCTCAGGATGCAGCCCATGTTTTGGTCCCATGCATGACAGTCGTGAAAGTAAAATATTCTTTCTATGTCATCATTGTCTTTGATTTTGTGTGAGTATGTATAGTTCATATTCATAATCACATTGTTCTAGCAACATTCATTTCTTTAACGCCTCTTGAATTTTGTAGGCATTTGATGTTTGGTCTTGTAAAATGTCCCTTACATTTCATGGTCTGTGAACTATTGTTGGTTTAGTTCACAGGATCAGGTATGACCTAACTTCTCTAAATTTTTTCTAAGGCTGCTTAATTATAAATTATGGACAAAACATTTGTGACATGACATCTCCAGCTATTGATTAGATAGTTACAGGTCAGAAACGTAAATATGTAATGACTTTCATACCCTAAGATGTTATTTTGGATGTACATGTTTTTAGCATCTGTCTTGCAAATAAATGATCCTACTTTTGAAGTGCAACAGTTGAAATAAATTTATGAAATCATTATAGGATCAATCGTCTTGCACCCAAGTTAATAAATTGGTTACTAAAAATAAGGCTATTGATTTCATTCCCATAATTTATAGATAAAATCAGGCAATCTAGCTAGATATTACTATAGAAAACTGCTTTGCTGAACATCTTCGACCTGTCACCAACCCTTTGACTGGCTTGTTCACTGTTGCAGGAACTATACACAGGCGGCAGCGATCGAAAAATTGTCTGGTCTCCATGCAAACTGCTTAAGGATGGCATTGTACTACTAAGTTGAAGATTCTTTCTTCATTTTCTTCGACTGCTTCTCATTTGGTTGTCTACAAGCATGTGCTGACTACAAAACATCAAATTGTGGATGAACAGTACCTTAATCAATTGACATTAAAAGTGCAGGATGAAGAGCAAACTAAAGATCAGGACAATTGGAATGATTAGAATCTGCTCCTACATCGATTTGTTCCCGATATACCATGCCATCTATAGCTTTTTTTCTTCCACTCATAAAAGTTAGATATGTGTATGTGCACATTTATTTGCCTCTTGACGATCTCCTTTTTTGGGTTTCATGGTCTGTCCTATTGTTCTTGAAAAGCATATGTGATATATACATGTAAGAAGTGGCATTCAATGAGTAATTTTTTGTAGTTCTTTTTGTTTATATATAAAAATTATCAACTTATCAGCCAGTATTATTGTAATATTGTCTAACCCCTGATAATTGAATTATTTGTTAAGCTGAATTCTGACATTAAACCTCTTTCTGCGTTTATAATTGGAGGTCAAGTGAGACATATGAGATTCACGATTGGGACTTAAACTTCTGTATCATACTGTGCTCTTCTCTTGATTTTGACTAATTGAGTTTCGGAAAAAAAACATCCTATGTCCCATGTAATTAAACAAATAATCAGCTTTTAATCCAGATCCTTGCAGATCAATAGTAAATGAGATTGGTTATCAACAAAAGCTTCTGATTATATTGTAAATGAATAAACTCACACACGCAAATCTTGACTTTGTCCAAACCAGACAAGCATTTAAATTCTAATTGTAGCCCACAATGTTTGATAAGCTGACAAGCTATGCTATCATAATAACTCAACAAAAACATATGGAATGGTACTGGAATCACATGAAAAGTATCAGAATAAAGGCAATGATATATCAGTCTGTCACAAATGCTTCTGTCTTTAAGTCTTTTTGGCACATTATGGTCCCCTGAAAATCTAGTAAAGTATACTGCAAAAGCTCTGATCTCTCATCATCTGTCATGCGGGAAAACCCAAAATTTTTAGTCCATGTATCAACCGTACTAGGAACTGCAGGTAAAATCAGCTTCTCCACCCCGAATTTCACTAGATTTTTTTCGAGTTCATCCACCAAAACTCGACACATACCACGGCGACGGTTTCTGAACCTAGTAGCAACAAGGGACATTTCAGCCACCTTGTCACCATATACCCTCACAGTGGCCACAGCAACCAGATCATCATTTTCCTCCAGAATCACCGTATAGAATCCTTTGAAATTCAATCGTTTCAGCTTTGACCCTCTACTGAAAATCACATCTTCAACTAGATCTCTCCCGGTGTAAACATCTTCACTAGGCTCAAAACATTCATGCATCACATCAAGTGCAACACTCAACTTACTGTGATTTTCTACCGATGCCTCCAGGCCATGAGCATGATCAGTATCACTATCAGAGCAGGCCTCAGACTTCAATAATGTCCAAGTAAGATTGTTCTGCATTGGAATTGGTTTTCCTGTAAGCTTTCGCAGGCCAGAAAATATATTTCCACAGCTATAGCTACAAACCCAGTCTTTTCCAGTCTGATAATTCTTCAAGTTCCATGATTCCTCCAAACTAAGGCAGCCAACATGAAATTTACGCTCACATTGATGACAAGTACGAAAACTATCATCACTTAAATGCCCAATGCCACAAATTCCACAACAGCAGGATGGACAAAACCAGTCGCCATCTGGAACTTCCTTGAGGCCCAGGCAATTGGAATGGAAAGCAGAAGGGCAATTATCACAGCACATTAATTCTCCTCCATTGCGACAAGCAGAGCAAACCTCATCAGTCTCACGTTCATACGAATTGCCCTCGACAGTTTTAGCGCTCTCTACTTTGGAAATCATTAAATCACGAACTTGCCTTTGACAATCAGACAGAGACCTGCCACTGCCATCGTCTAACATTATATTAGCAGCTGGCCTATGGTTGGTACTACCAGAATGAGACTCAAAGGCAGTGAGAGTAAAAACCCTGAAACAACAGTCACATTGAATCCCATGACGAGTTATCCGTCCTTTCCTCGAAGGGTTCCCTGCCTTGTTGCGGTAATACACTTTTCCCAACGGCGAAACCGCATTGTTATCTATCAACCAAGAGAGAACGGTTCTAGGGTTACAGGAACTAGAAAGCAAACCTTCCCGCACTGTTATACGAGGTTTGGTTTGATTTTTCGCAGGTGTTTTTTGTTTTTCTTTTTTGGGTTTGGATTGAAAAGATTCAGACGGCTTCAAACACTTCCTTTTTCTTGGTTGCTTGCTTTCCAAGTCTTGACTCACCACTGTTCCTTCCTCTCCATATTCGTCAATAACACTTTTACAAGCCATTCTGAGAGAGTAATAAACTTTTCCCTTAGGCGATTGATAACGCAATTCACGTTTTCCATTTTTCTGTGCGCACCAGAAAACCCATCCCATAGCAGAAAGATGTTTTTTAGCTTTCAATGAAAGTTGACGTGAGTGTGTGTTTTTCATACCTGGATTTGATCTTCCATGATACCAACTTAATACAGCCTCGGGACAAATTTCGCCCTCGATATTTTCCATCAAATCCTAAGTGAAAAATGATTTCTGCAACAAAAAAAAAAAAAAGAAATCGAAGAGTTAGTTAAGTTTAGGGTTTAGAAGGTTTGAGATAGATTTAACTTTACATTAGATTCAGGGTTTAGTCTACGGGGGTTACCACTATATTTTTTATGGTCATTGAAAAAAAATAAATTTACAAAGAGAGTCATCCATTATACATCTTTTAAAAAACGCAATCCCATATATGTGATAAGCTAAAAGATGATTTTTTAAAAATATTAAAATAGTATTTGATATCATTTTTAAGATTGTCATAGTGATTTAGCTATTATAGTGATAAAGATTACGAAGGTGATTTGATCATTAATTATTTTAAATTATTATATTTGATATAATATTATAAATTACTAATACTTTTAAATTATTATGTTTAATATTATATAAAAAAAATTATATATTATAAAATATCTAAAATAACCTTGAAAAAATATTTAATATTATTAAATCAATAATTTATAAAATAATTAAACATTATTTTATAAAAAACAAAAAAGTGTAAATCAATTTTGATAAAAATAATTTTTTAAAAATTATTAAATAAATTTATTTATTTTTAGTCAATATAAATTTATAATATAATTTTTTTTAAATAAATAATAAAAAATTAATTTTTTAAAATTTTAGTGGTCAGCTTCTATCTAGGTAATGTTAACTTTTTTTTAAGATAAATTAATCAAAAAATAATATATATTGAAAATTACTTTCCCAGATAAAACTTTCTCATTTTTAAAATTGAGAATTAGATCACTCTTACGATAATGATTTTATCACCCTAATAATTTAATATCATTATCAAGTCGGTTTTTTAAATTACAAAATAAGGTAATATAATAATTAAGTGCAGATCATCGTGATTTTTACATGAATCATCCCATACTAAACATTTTTTTAGTACACTCTGGTTAAAATATTATGTACAAAATAATATTATGTATAATTTATAATAAAAATTCTAAATGAAAATAATTAATTTACAAACAAAAAACAATATTAAATTTTGAGTAAATTTCACATGCACCTTTTGTGCGTTTCTCACATTTACTCCTGTACAAATTTTTTTCCCACATATAACCTTGAGTTTTATATATATATATAGAAATAATATGTTGCAACCAGAAGTGAGTAGGGTTTAATAAGCAGGAGCTGTGGGGATATAGTTTTATATATCCACATGAGTTTTACATCAATTTAGAACGCGAGCCCTCCTTGAATTTCATGTACACCATATAACATATTTTTAACTATTAGCTGTCCTCCATTTAACTTTAACTTCACTTATTAAACCCTACTTAAGAAAAACAAGTCAATTATAATGGGCCTAAGTTATTTGCACAACAAAACATAATTATTCAAGCAACTGCTTAATCTGTTTTTCGAAGGCCTAGTTTAAAATTGCTATTATAATTGATAAAATTTTGATTTAAAAAGTGTTATGGAAATTGTTGTGAAGAGTTATAATTTGAGCTTTTAGAGTGTTTGACTTTAACGTGAAAAATGCTTATAAAAGTTTTAAATAAAAAATAAATCATTTTCAATACTATTTGAGTAAAGTAATATTAAAATGTATAAACAAATATTATAAAATTTAATTTAAAAATTTTACAAAAATATATTTTTATATTTTATTATTGCTTCATTTATCTCATTATAATATAAAACTATATCCCATTATAATTGCCTTCCGCATTCACTTCTGGTTGCAACACACACACATATATAATAATTGCCTCCCACATTCACTTTTGGTTGCATCACATACACACACACACACACAGGTATTTGAGGCAATGTTGAAATATCACAAGAAGCAAGTTGTGAGTGATGAGCTAGATTTTTCACTGAAATGGAAAGCTCCAGTAGAGACATTAGAGAATTATCAGGACTTACCAAAACATGATTCACTCCTTTAATATTGTCAATAATATTCCCAATATCATTGAAAAAGGGTGTTCTTTTTTATAAAATTATATCATTAATAACAGTTTGAATTTACTGTAGATAATTATTGTTTGTCCGAATCCTTTGTTTTTCTCAAATGATTCATGCAAGGTAGGAGAAATTGAAGCCCATTTCTAGTTTTGAACTGATTGCACCTGCTGGCTAAGGAAAGAAGAAAATGAAAGAGAGAAACGAGAACTATCCTCTTTTCTATGATAGATTTCGAGATGCAATGAATTTGGCAGCAAACAACTCCAAATTTTGCAAACGATTTTTTAGCTTGAGAAAGGGTTTTCATGCAGAGATTCAAGTCAGTCATGAAGGTATTTCTTTACTATTTTGTTCACCATCAAACAAGCTCATTGATATCCCAATTTCATTTTTTATATTTTCCTATTTTCTTGCTAGATCGTTTCTATTTTCTCTGTAAGATATCAGAATTACAGGAATTTAGCTTGTATAATCGATTTAATATCACATGCCTAACCTGTAGGACAGATAATTTAGACACTACAGTGATACACATAAAAATATATGAAAATGACACAAGTGAAAATTTGGACAAAAAAAGTATAAATTAAAAAAAAAAAAAAAAATCTGTTCAGTATTTAAAAGTATTGATACGAATTATAACACGATAATTTTTTTTATTTTATACATATTTAACAAATAAAATGACACAAACAAATGAATTATCAAATCTATTTAATCTTTTAGGTAGTGTTTGGTATGGGATGATCATTCAAAAAATCATGATAATTAACATATAGTAATTAAATCACCGCATTTGGTAAATACTTAGTGATGCTAAGTGACAATGATTTTGAATTATTGAGAGTGATCATATCCTTGTTTTTGGAAAATGATCTAATTTTCATACAAAATGGTAAGAAAATTTTATCATTGATATAAAATAATAAGTAAAATTAATAATAGTTAATATTACTTATTTAATATATGAATTAAAATTTTGATTTCTCTTAAAATTATAATTATTTTATATTCTAAATTTTTATATTTTCAAACTAATATTCATTATGACTCGTTTAAAAATAATTTATGTATTTTTTTTTTACTTTTTCTAATATTTTATATGTAATATAATGTTTTTGTTTTTTATTATGATTTTAATATATTAGTTTTATTTTCTAATTTAAATATTTTTTTACATAATTTATATTATAAAAATTAGTTTAATAAATAATTAAATTTATTTGATAATTTAATTATATTTATCATAAAATAAATAAAATATTATTATATTTTATGAATTATTATTTTTAAACAATATTTAAATCATTAACTTACATAATTATTACAATAAAGATGGTTATTTTCATAATTTTAAATAAAATAATTTTTAATTTTTAATATTACAAAACATAATAAATTATTAATTATTAATAAAATAAAGTAATTTCAAATTACAAATGATAATATCACTTTGATTATAAAATTATTTCGATAATTATATTATCTTGATAATCTTAAAAATATACATAACATTAGCTTAATTGAAACATTTACAAAAGTAAATTGACATGAATCATAAGAAAAAAAAAATCATAAATGTGTCTAGTTATGTCAAACACTTAAACGATAAATTGGATCTTCTAGTTTGGAAAAAAAAAAAAAAAAAACAAAAGCATGAATAGTTTTCTCTTAAAAATATTGAAGTTGACAACCACAAGTCGAATGATAATTCATAAATGCTCTTTTTATCATATTAATTAATTATTTAAAAAATAAAAAATAGATCTATTTTTAAAATTTTTTTCTCTTATCTTAAGTCTCATTTAGATAACCGATTATCTATGATAAGATGCGATTAACACCCCAAATTGAATTAATCATCCATTTCGATGACATCTGCTGCACAATAAAAATGAATTTTCATTGCACTACAGCTATAAAACTTGATTGCAACCTTGGGGTGCAGTGGAAAAACTCACCTCCACCATCCCTTACCTTTCAAAAAAAAAAAATCCCTATTATAACTATAATTATGATTATATTTTATTAATTTAATACAATAAAAAAAATTTATAATTATATTAAAAAATGTAATTATTAAATAATTAGAAGGGAATAAATATATAAATAAATAATAAATTCTATAATCAAATAAAAAAATTAATCAATAAAAACAAATATCATTATAATTAACATGAGTTAACTAAAATAAATATTTACATAAATGATGAAGACAATAAATATTAATTATTTTCTATATGATAAATATATTATTATCTTTTGAAATCATTATTAGTTTTATATAAAATTATCAAATAAAAAATAATAAATAATTGAACATTACTTTGTGAAGATTCAATTTATGTAAATATGTTAATATCATTTTTAAAAAAAAATAATTTTTTTGTATATTACTACCATACTTATTCAGTTTTTATTTATTAAAAAATTATTATTTGATATAAAAATAATTTTAGTGATTTTTAATTATTTATTAACTTCATAAAAAAATGATATGTTAAAATTTTTATTACATGCAAACTTTAATTTAATGTTCTTAATAATAATTTTTTTCTCTTACTATATTTTATCTCATTGTCACAGTTAAATTTTTTATTCAAATAAATATCTTATCACTGATTTTAATCTTATCATTACAATATATTTAATTTATTACTATAATAATTAATTTTATCATTATCATTATCATTATTTTTAATTTTATCAAAATTAATTTCACAATCCATCTAAATCCAACGTAACAGTGTTAATAATATCTACATGATAACTTTTAAACTTTTTTTTTTATCAAAATCTCCCTTTTTTTCATAAAAAATTCTTAGATCCTCAATTTTCAGTTTCAATTATGGGGTCAAGACAACTTGAAGGGAAAAAAAAAACATTTCTCTAGATCTAAAACTGTGTAACACCATAGAAAAAAACTATATTGATAAAAAGAATTTTGATTAATCTATTGCAAGACATAAAAAATGATTGAAAATAACAACAAAAATTATTATGATTTATTTATTTTTAAAAATATTTTATTTTTAACCATCGAAAAAAATTACGAATTTAAATTTACTTTAATTAAAAAATAAAAATGGTATGCATAAAAATTTAATATTTTTAAATAACGTAAAAAATTGTAATCAAATTTTTAATAAAAACAAACGTCTTGATAGTGATAAAAAAAATTAAATAAATTTAGTTTATATGAATTATTATTAGTATAATAATAATAATAATAATGACAGTCGTTTCAGGATACATATGTTTCCGCTTTTGACTAAAACAACGGCATTGAAAAAAAAGGCCGAGCGGTCCTAGACTTAAGAAGGCAAGTGGTAACTCCTGCACCCCCACCTTCCCTTCTTTAAAAAAAAATTCAGCCAAGGTTGACAGTGACGTGATTACTGATTAAAACCTAATCCCAAACTAATTATAACATCATTAGTCAATTTTTTAAATATCTTTTTTTATTGCTGCGTGTCAAAACAGCAATCCACAAGTAAAAAATTCCTATTGCTGCTTATATATTCTAGTCTCCGTTTCTTTGTCCTATCTCATTTTTTTCTCTCGAGATTGGTTTGAAATTTGATCACTTAACGCAGCAAAAGAAGACTTTTGTAAAATTTTAACCCAAGTTTCATCTTAAAGGCCAGCATACAACTTCACGCAGCTTAAAGTCTCCTCTGAAGAGTAAATTAGGACGACCCACGATTGCAAAAAGCTTGGAATTTCAGGCAGGCTCAACAGATATGGATCCTGGAATCTGGAGCATGCTACCACCAGAACTTCTCGAGCACATACTCTCCTTTTTGCCTCTTAAAACGTTCTTGAATTTGAGGTCAACTTGTAAGCATTTTAAGTCTCTTGTATTCTCTCCTTCTTTTATTTCCAAACATTCCTCTGGTTCTCCTTTCTCTTCTTTTTTGTTGCTTTCTCATCCCCAGTGCTACGGTCATTTTCCTCTTTACGACACTATTGTTGGGGCTTGGCGCAAGTTAGCACTTCCCTTCTCTTTCTTGCCTCCATATGCTGCTCAGTTTACTCTTCTTTCGTCATCTAAAGGACTTTTATGCTTCTCTCTCCCAAATTCATGTTCTTTCCTCGTGTGCAATCTTTTGGCCAAATCTTCCAGGTTTATTCAATTCCCTTTCTTCCCTTTTGCTTTTGAGCTGCTTACTTTGGTTTCTACGCCAGATGGATATAAAATCTTCATGCTTTGCTCAAACTTCTCTTCCAGTTATGCTTTTGTGTACGACTCAAAGGTTCATTCTTGGAGAAGATTTGATGGTTTTCGACCGCTCCTCATTGACAATTTCCATCAGGAAGGCGCATCCTTCAATGGGTCTTTGTATTTTACTACCCCAGAACCGTTTTCTGTGGTTTGCTTTCATTTGGAAAGCGGAGAATGGGGCAGACTTAACACTCAAATGCCAGGGGAGCTTATATTTGTCAGACTGGCGAGTGATACTGATGAAGGGAAATTGTATTTGGTAGGGGGAATTGGAAGGAATGGAATTTCAAGGAGCTTGAGATTGTGGCAATTGGGTAACGGAGGGAACTGGGAAGAAATGGAAAGATTGCCAGAATTGATGTGCAGGAAATTTATGTCTGTCTGTTACCATAACTATGAGCATGTTTATTGCTTTTGGCATCAGGGAATGATCTGTGTTTGCTGCCACACATGGCCAGAGATTTTGTATTACAAGGTTTCAAGGAGGACTTGGCATTGGATACCCAAGTGTCCCTCACTGCCAGACAAGTGGAGCTGTGGCTTCAGGTGGTTCTCTTTTGTTCCAGAGTTATATGCTTGGGCTTGAGTTACTCGCTTCTTATCATATCTCAGTCACTGTTTTTCTTGTTTACATTGGAATCAGAAAAGGAAAAAAAAAATAAAAGAGTGTCTATTTTCGTCTCCTACTCTTGTCTATTTGAATTGATATTGCTCTTGTTCTGTTTGTCAATCCTAGTTAGTGTGATTTGCTATGTACAATTAGTTTAACAAGAGATTTGTTTTTGAGGCTTTGGGCAGTAAGATTTAGTTCGTTGCTTTTTTCATAATTATGACTGGTATTGATGAATTCGGAGAAAACTATGTGGTATAACACAAAATGTTGGATCTATTGTCCCCATTCCAGGACTCATTTCCATTTTCTCCGAGTTCAAACCCTTTTATTTGTATATTTTATTTACTCTTTATGTTATGGCAAAGGGAGACAAAGGCCCTCCAAATGGAAGAGCAGGCGGCTTTGGAACCACTGGTTGAGCTGGACAACCGCTCCGTCTGTTTTCTTTTTCTTTTGTTTTTTCCCTACTGAAATATCCAATAGGCAATAGCTGCTCAAAGTCAACTGTTATTGTTAATTTTTTTCTTTTTCCTCATGACCCATACAAAATGCAAAGATTTATAGAACAAGTGGGAAAAAAATACCACTTGGGCAAAGCATCAATAATACTCTGAAATTTATTTTGCACGGTCATGAGAATTGACCATGGTAACCCGATTTCAGATTCGAAAGTAGATCCTTTGCATGAGAAAGACAAGGATAAAATCCCAACCGACGGAGAAAAAACCATGCTTTCCCCCTTGCTTTCTTTATTAGGAGTTGGATTTTACTATCTGAAATTTCAATTACACTCTGTAATTCCTGGTAAAGCCTACCGGTTTGATTCTGACTTTCAAGGTAACTCCCGTTTGAAACACTCAAATGTAAAGCTTTCTAGAGCATTAAGCTTCAAAGTTGAAGCATGTAGACATATAGACCAACAATGTAATAACATTTCTAAGAGCAGCACCATTCAACATGAATTTTAGGTGGCAATCCCATGATTCCACACCATGTTTCATGGGATAAAATGTAACAAAATGAGTTGGGGAATCAAGAGTTTAGTTCAATTAAATTATACAATTACTTTTAAAAAAATTCAATAAATCTAAAATTTGAATTCTAATATTTATAATCTCTTCGACTTCTTCTATTTAAAAAAAAAACAAGTTGGGCAAGAGGGCCATAGGGATGAGCAATAAATTAGATCGGCGCCGACTTTGAAAAGGTTGTCATTGTCCATTGTAGTATAACAAACTCGAGACTTGACTTAGCCACTCAAGTGCATGAAACATTAAAAAAAAAAAAAAAAAGAACCCTATATCCGCCGTTAACTGAACGAGGAAGAGATCCCTCTTAAATGTTTCAAGTTGGAAGGCAAGTTGGTGATTAGCTTACCACCAAAAGAGACCAATAGAAATGATTGTCTAACAGAAAAGAAACCAATAAAAATTCAATTGCCGTTTCTGCTTAGCCGAAGGGCATTGAACCAGTTAGTCAATTGTATGTAGATTCATCATTTATTAGTGCAGAGGTATAAATCCTTGAGATATGCTACTTGCAACCATTTGAATTTCGTGACAATAATTATTAGATAAATTTAAGGGCATAGACCATGGATGAGTCTGCAAATTCGGAGATAAGGTGCTGAAACAGGATCAATAATTATCAGCACCTCAACTGAGGCAATGCAAATAACAGAAGAAAACTGCTAGAGCAGATAGTGGATAAACCAAATTATCCAATCAATTAATACGGCTAAATTTAGACCCTCAACTTCATATTCAAAGCAAGATAGTAAAGATTCATCTCCAAAATTAGGTTTGAAACATTGCACCCCTATATAAATTTTGCAAGGCTTGCGCTGTTTTGGCTTGCACCAAAGTGAACTAACAAAAAAGGAGACAAAAATCATATGCCACTTTTAAAGAAATTCATCACAAAAGGCATAATCACTTAATATAAGTAATAATTTATTAAAAAATAGTAATCAAAATTTTTGAACAATTCAAAAAATGTAAACACTTTCTTAAAGGTACTCATTCCATTTTCAATCACTTCAAGATGCCTATGTGAAAGTGAGAAAAAGGATAATCAAGATATTTATCAATCCCATCAACCACGTTGTTTGAACCTATCATGAAGTCAATAAACCTGCTCAAGGCTTGAGAGTGAGAGATTACCTTTTGATTTACCAGAAGCCGAGGAAGAATTAGTAGCAGGGTATCAAACCGAATATTCAGGTATCAAATTTGGTTTATTTTATGTTGCTTCCTATCTAAATCTATTACTTTCTTCCTTATTTGTAACAGTTCTTTACTTGGGGGTTGGAATATTTTCACACCTTAACGTATTCGTCCCTGAGCTATTTGAAATAAATAAAATGAATGGAATCTTTGGAACGACAATTGGTATCTTTATTACATTAACTAAAACTTATTTGTTTTTGTTTATTTCTATCGCAACAAGATGGACTTTACCTAGGCTAAGAATGGACCAATTATTAAATCTTGGATGGAAATTTCTTTTACCCATTTCGGTAATCTATTATTAACAACCAAACCATATGCCACTTTTAAAGAAATTCATCACAAGAGGCATAATCACTTAATATGAGTAATAATTTATTAAAGAGTAGTAATCAATTATTTTGAACAATTCAAAAATGTAAACACTTTCTGAAAGGTACTCATTCCATTTTCAATCACTATCAAGATGCCTATGTGAAAGTGAGAAAAAAGATAATCAAGATATTTATCAATCCATCAGCCACATTGTTTGAAAATAAACTTGTTCAAGACTTGAGAGTGAGAGACAAACCAAACTTGAAAGTTTGCTCCAAAGACTTTAAAGCCTTCGTGTCAAAGGTCTCAGATATTTGTAAGAAAGGATTTTCGTCTGAGCTCATGTACAACAAGATTGCCATGGTTGTTAAGCTTTGCCTTAACAAGTAAGAGTGGATCAAGAAGATATGAACATCCCACAGTTAACGTGTTTTCATTTGTGGAGAACTTTCTTGCAATCTCACCTACCACAGCTCCACCATTCAGCTGATTTAAATGAACAATAACTGATTATGTCTTTTGGCTTTTGTTGTGGCCATCTAAATATAACACCTTGAGGGGGAAAACAAGAAAGACAATTTCCATTATTTGCTTTTTTGTTTTTATGTTTTGCTGCAATGAAGCAACATTATATTATTAATTTGTTTGATATTTATTAAACAAAAGTCGTCATATTGCACCAATTTCATCAACTGCTATATGCAATCTTTTATTTTACTTTTGTATGTACTGTAAGTAAATTGCTGTAAGATATGACTATATCAACTGAAAACTGTAAAACTTACAGGATCAATGAAGCATTAAACTCGATTTTGTGATGTTCACTCCAGCATTATACTTTGCAAAATCACTACAAGAAGTCATGTAGCTTGCACCAAAAGTAATGCTGGGAGTATCAATGGTTGCAGAAAAATCAACAGCCGGGGATTTCTTCAGCCCAACAGCAGTAGTCAGAGCAGCATATTCATGAAAATACTGAACCTCCAACTGCAAAAGAAAGATTATACTGTCAAAAATCTTTATGTCTACATTTTTTAACATTTTTTATTCCAGCTTAGATGATAAGTAAGTCAGTAAATTCCCAGAGTTATTTTTGTAGATGGAAGTAAATTTGTGATAGTGAAGGTTGTCAAGATCTGCTCAATACATAAACTAATATTAGTAAGAATCTAAACTGAATTCAATTTCAAAAGATAAGGTTGGCAACAACATTTGACTCTATATCAAGCTTGACATCAACTATAACATTCTTGTACTTGTATTGTGCTGCCACATCCCCAGAGAAGAGACTTCCCTTTTTCACAAGATTTGATACTAGTGCTGAAGATAAGGAAATCACATTAATGTTTGCCACCGATAAAGAAAGAAAAGCAGCCAAAGAAATAGAAGACAGAACTAGAAAAGTAGTAGATCCAAAATAAGCACAATTACTCACATGGAGGAGGATAGCTATGCCAGCAGGGAAGAACCAACCAGGCATCACATACAACTAAGTACAGAGAGAAGAAAATCCTTGATCTCTGACACAAAAGATAAAAAGAAAGTGCATAACAGAAAGAGAAGCAAACAACAATTTAAACCAACAGTAAATCAAACTAATTTTGCTGACCAAAGATACAACTCATCCAGCAAGTAAGCCTCAGTTCCACGTAGCGACTGTTGCCCACAAAAGGTCAAGACATGAAACACTAGGTAACCTCCAACCCTCTTTGTTTTATATACTCAATGAAATCAGTGAACAAATTATCCAGACAACTGGTTAGAATCATGACCAGATGATTCATGATTCTAGGGCCACAATTTATAATTTCCTGCTCCTCCCCCTAAAAAAAATCTGTTTGAAAGAAACATGTAGCTTATGATTAATCCATTTGTAGTGAGAATTACCCAGAATTAAAATAACATGGCCCAAAGATCAAAATCAAAACATCATAGCCAGGTAAATGCATATTATTGCAACAAACATAGTAGTGTTTTTAAACTTAGGTTCCTCCGTTTAAAACCAGAAAATTAGTAAAGCAAAACACAAAATACCAAACTGATGCCAAACTGAAGCAACTGAGCAACCACAAATTGCAAAAACTAGTTACCCTGTAAGCAACCTTATGTACTTTAATATCATCAAGAAACCAAATGACACAATGATGCAACATATCCACGACTTCAAACCCATAAAAACAATCAGATTATAAATAAAAAACAGACAACAGAGAAAAATTTAAAAGAATAACAACCATCATCCAAAATGAAAACAACCAGATCATGACAAGCACATTAGCAATGTAAAAAAAAAAAAAAGATAAAGATAAAAAGAAGAAAAAGATTACCACTCCAGTGAAGCTGGAGCTACAGATGGTGAACTTCTGGTCGGAGGTGTAATCTTTGTTGAGTAAATCTGGAAAAAAAAATCGAATTGCTTATATAACAGTTGATAGTTCAAAGTTACCCAAATCTGACTGAGAAGAAAGGTGAATTTATTAGGTTTGGCTTTTTTGTCAAAATCAGAAAAGAGTCCAGGTTCTTTCCTCATGTTTGAACTTTGAAAGCAAGAGAAAAAAAAAAATTTTCAGGAGAGAGGTTTTAGACTATTTTTTTTTTAATGGATTTTTCCTGTTTACATAAACCCTATTTTTTGTTTGAAGGGTTTTAGAAAATTTTAATAAAATTTTAAAAATAAATAAATAAATGAAATTTCTTGCAACGCAAAGGATTAAAACCCGATTAAGGTGTTAATGCCAATTACCACATAGCTCCGAAAATTTTGCTGCACAGTCACGGGGAACCGGTAACCTGCAAAAAGAAGATTTGATCTCGTCAAAAATGCTGTCGTTTAACAATTTTCTCTGGTTTAAGGAAGATTGGCCAATCAGCCCAAATCAAAATGAGAGAAGGTAGTATTGTGCAAATTCGGGCCTAACCATTTTTTCGTGTTAATTTAAGTACCATAAAATAATTTTCCAACATTATAAAAATCGGGGGAATGATAAAAAAAAATATAAATATTATAATTTATCTATATGTATTATGTCATATATGTATAAAATATAAAAATCATTATGTTATATTCTTGATAATATGTCAAATACAAAATATATTTTTTTAGTTTTTATAAAATTTATATATATTTTTTATAAGAATTTTAAATCATATTATTTTAATATGTTTTTAATTGTTTTTATGTTAAATACAAAACACATGTTTTTAGCTTTTATCAAATTCACATATTTTTTTTATGAAAATTTTAAATTATATTGTTTTATTTTTTTAATTATTTTTATATTATATTATTATATTATGTATAAAATTATCAATTACTTAGAGTTCTTGTATATATTAAACATAGAGAGAAAGGAATCATAGATTATATGGACATGAAGAAGAGACAACAAAACAGATGTCAAGAATCGATTAAAACAAGTGTCAAGAATCGATTAGAAGTATAAAAAGTGAATGTCAGTGTATACTAATTGTTGTTATATTGTAATTGTATTATAACAGACTTTTGCTTTTATATATATATATATATATATATATATATAAATAAAGCACAAGTTATTCAAAAAACCAAATTGTCAAATCTACATAAAATCATTTGGAGAAAAAAAAAATGACAGCAAGTGTCATAGCATCAAACTATTTATTGAAATGATTGACCAAGTAACTAAAATTTTTTAAAGTAGTAAGAACCATCAAAAACTAATATAAAATTAAAAAATTTCATACCATTTAACAATACTGAATTTTTTTGTTAATACAACATTTATCTCACTCAGAAAAAATATCAATAGTTTTTAACCAAAAAAAAAAAAAGAATCATTAAAACCTGTCGTTGCCCGTCATTTTGTAGGTCTTGATAAGATCGATCTAAGACCCAAATGTTAGCTTTAAAGCAAGCCCAGTCCAAGCTTCTTTGAGACCTTCACAGTTATGATTATGTTAATATCAACAATGGCATTATGATTCAAAGATTTTTCAAAAGATAAAAAAAAAAAAAAAAAAAAAAAAAAAAACTCTTGCCATTTGGTTCGAAATGAATGACGTGATTGATTTTTCTAAGAGCTTCATGAATTTTCCAGTATTTGGATTTAGGCAGCTAAAGAACTTTCATCACTCAAAATCAAAAGTTATGATTGACCCATCTTACATCGTTGAAAACAAAGAAGAGAAAAAGTCTTCCACGAGCATTTTCATACAAAATTAAGTAGCGATTTTGTGGGGTTTATGGTTTTGAAATTTGAAGTAATCCACCTTACACCGTTTGTTGACAAAACTTGGAAAGAATGTTATGCAACTCGCGTTCACAAAGTAGCTTTATTACTTTTTCCTGTTTCCATAAAACCGAAACCTTTTCCCACGACATTTAGTTGAAAAACTGCCTCCAATCACAACATTTAAGTTTACTTTGCCCAGGACTTTCTTCTGAAAAGAAAAATATATTCTCTTCGATTATCATAGAGACATAGACCAGGTAGAAGTCTCCAAGGTTATAGTAAGTATACCAAGTTTTCGACGTGGTTGATCAGTGTTTGGAAGCATATTGGAACGAATAAGGTCTTGGAATGCGTTGACAAATGCCAACGCGGTCAAGTTTCCTTTTGCTTTTCAATGCATGCACTCATTATTATTATTATTATTATTTGTTTCTTTCTTTTCTATATACGATGCAAAAGACTAATTCAAGTAATCAATCCCATTAAAAAAGTTTGAAGTTTGGAGTAACCAATAAATTAGATTAGTTCACATGGTCATGGTAGGTAAAGCTTTAACTAGAGTAAAGGATAATGGACCAATTAAGTTCAAATATTTTGTAATTGAGATGTTTTAAAATTTTATAACACTTATATGTTTACCAGTAATAGGCTCCATGTTACTTTAATAGAGTAATGACGTTTAATGTCAATGGTACCTGTCAAGTTTAAATCTAATGTATTTAAGTAGGTAGTATTTGTTTTTTTATATTTAAATTTATCATAAGTAAACTTTGATTATTTAAATTAAAAATTTAATACACTATCGATAAAAAATAATATTACTTCTTGAGTAAATAATTAAATGCTAACTAAAGAATGTCATTGAGTGGATTTTGTATTAACCTCCAAAAAGCCTATACGCCTCCACAAATCAAATAGAACTATAAATTAGATATGATAAATTGTGTATTTTATATCATGTAAAATATTAAAATTTATGGATTCGTATTATATTTTATATAAAAATTATGTGTCATAATTTATGTCAATAAAAAAAATATAAAATGTATTTTTTATTTTTTATTTTTTAAAATTCATATATAATTGTTACTAAATTTTTAAATAATATCTCTTTTATATTTTATTTTTACAGCATATTTATATCGTATTTTAAATTATCCGATTTAAAAATAATTAGGCTAAAGCACATCACCATCGGCTCCAAAGAGAAAGAAGAAAAGCTACCTTCCATAGCAAACAAATTGGAATGCAGTAAATTTCGATGGTTTATTTCTCTATAATATATTTTAAGTTTCCTAAAACCATCTAGACAATGCATTTTCAGGATTTGTAGTGATGAGGACTTGACACTTTGGTTTTGTCCTAGTGTCCATTACGAATTTTAAAGTACTGCTGCTAACTCCTTGTTTCACTCCATGACTTATATTATAAGTTGCTTAATTTCTTAATCTTAAAACAAGAAAAAAAAAAGTATTCAATTTATCCAAATTTATTGTTTTTGACAATATCAATATTGTTTTACTAAAAAAAAAAAAATTTGTAGAATTTTATTCCAATAAAAGTAAAGGGTTGAAAGTTCAAAATATATTTCAACCTTTAAAGTCAATTATAAAAAAATGAAAATAATTTGATCAAGTTGATCCTTAGCAGCCATTATATTTTGTCTTCTTTCCTCTTTATTACTTGGTCAGCTAGTATCCCACCATCCCTATTGGTTTTCCGAGTCAATAATAGAATGTTGTGGGCTTATTGTATTTTGAATCTTATTGTCACCATCCTTTCTTAGCTTTTTTTCCCCGGTTTGATTTAGAAAATGCAAAACAGAATATTCAATTCATGAATCATGATATAATGTCATGAATCATGATATAATGTTTGTAAGTATGAAATAGAAGAAAAAAAAAAAAAGAGAGTCGATCCCAACTTCTAATCACTTTTGCTTGAACAATGATGTAGCCTAACTTGATGAAACTTAAATTAGGTGATGACTCTTAGGCCGAGAAGATGGACCCAAAATTTAAAACCACCAAATTGAAAGTCGCTTGCCATGCAAGAACTAGTATAATCTTTTTTTTTTTTTTTGGCAAAATCATTGAAGAAATTATCAATAATAATAAAATTATAATTTTTTATATTAAAAACACTTATAATTAACTGGTAGCAGTTGACCAAAAAGGCAAAAAGAAAAAAAAAACCGCTTTTAAGCACCAATAATTTTGATTCTCCTCTAATATGCAAGTAACAAGTACTAAGAATTTTTTACTAGATTATTTTTTTCCTAGACAGTAACATATACACTATTCAAATATTTTTTTTCTAAATTTGAACTATTTAGATTTTTTTCGGATTCACAAAATTATTTTATTAAAGAGAAAATCAGAGTACGAAAGGAATTGAGTTTAATTTATACCGACAAAAAAGAAAAAGAAAGGAATTATTCCCAACATCGGCTACAGCATCGGCTTGATTTTCGTGATTAAAAAGGGCCAGAGCGTGGCCTGATCTGTACTTGTTCCTTATGATTGATGCGAGCATGTGCACCAAGTCCAAAAGAGAACACAAAAAAAGGAGGAATTGGTGTTTGTTTGGAATACGTGGCAGTATTTGGAGGGAGAGGTAGTGAACCACACCTTTATCACAGCACTTTGAAAATTTTACTTTGTTTTGTATTAAATATGTTTAAATATAAAAATTTTATCAAAATTTATTTTCATAAATTAAATATAAAATACATTTTTAATAATCATTTTATTTTTATTATTTTCGTATGCTTTAAAAATGACCGTATAATATAATCTCTATATCAGTTACTCTCAAAATCGCTGTAGACTTGAATGGACAAGAGAAAAGCAGGTAAGAAAAGAGTAAAGGACTTCGTCTTCGATAAAAACCCTTTATCGAATAGCGAACCTTCTATGCACGCGCTTAAAGAGGGAGACCATTCGCACGTGCTGAACTCGGGCTTAGGATTTTTCGTATGGTCAAAACCGTACACGTGTCACCCCAAACCCGCCACAAGAGTGCAGGTGTTGCTCTAACTTCCTTTTGCTCTCCCCCCTCCTTACATTCTCCCCCTATCCCCCCCCCTCTTTCACTATTTTTGAGCCCCTTCTCAAGTGACCCGAATATGCTCACTTCGGATCCGGTAACCCGTTTTAAAAACGTGTCCTGGATATTAGTCCTTGATTAATCACCTGTTAGACTTTGATGCAGTGACAGCTTGTTGATTTAGCTATGGAGACAGAAAATGCAGTGAATTGCACGTATAATGGAAGGAGCTTTAATGATTTAAGTATCAACAATGATTCTTCAGCTTTCAGTGATTGTAACAGCGACAGATCCGGAGAGTTTCCAACGGCGTCATCTCAGAGCCGGCGGTTATGGCTCGCCTGTGCAAATTCTGAGAATTCTGATGAATTGATACGTCAACTCGTATCGGATCTCAATTCCTGTTCGATTGACGAGCAAAAGCAAGCGGCTTTGGAGCTTAGATTATTGGCGAAGAACAAACCAGAGAATCGAATTAAGATCGCTAAAGCCGGCGCGATTAAGCCGTTGATTTCGTTAATCTCATCCTCTGATCCTTATATTCAAGAAAACGGCGTGACGGCGATTTTGAATCTTTCTTTATGCGATGAAAACAAAGAACTTATAGCTTCATCGGGTGCGATTAAGCCACTGGTTAGAGCTTTGAGAACGGGAACTTCAACGGCTAAAGAAAACGCGGCTTGTGCTTTGCTTCGGCTTTCTCAGATAGAAGAAAACAAGGCCGCTATCGGACGGTCTGGAGCGATTCCACTTTTAGTTACTCTTCTCGAGAACGGTGGATTTCGCGGGAAAAAGGACGCATCAACGGCTCTGTATTCGCTCTGCACAATTAGAGAGAACAAGATCAAGGCCGTTGAAGCGGGGATTATGAAACCACTAGTAGAATTAATGGCCGACTTCGGGTCAAACATGGTTGACAAGTCGGCGTTCGTTTTGGGCGTGTTGGTATCAGTACCGGAAGCTAAAACGGCACTGGTTGAAGAAGGAGGGATTCCCGTTTTGGTGGAGATCATCGAAGTTGGATCGCAAAGGCAAAAAGAAATCACCGTAGCGATCTTGTTACAGATTTGCGAAGATAGTGCGGTGTACCGTACTATGGTGGCCCGCGAAGGAGCGATTCCTCCCTTAGTCGCTTTGTCTCAGTCAGGCACCAATCGCGCCAAGCAAAAGGTAAGTTACTAGTGAGTTTTAAGTTTCGCTGTGAGGGAAAGAGAGAGAGAGAGTAAATTCCGGTCAGTTAGTCATCGTTGGCTGACGTGGCATCGCAGTTTTTGAAAATGTCGAAAGTTTTTACGGCTGTTTTTGGGATAATAACGGAAGTGTACGGTGTTTTGCCACGTCAGTAGAAGAAATTTTCAAATTCTCCCATTGTGTTAATGAAAAGAGCCGTGAAGAAACGAACAAAATGACCGTCTTCGAACGCGTTAATGAGCATCCCCTCTTTTTGGACAGTGAATTAGGCTAAAACTGTCTTATCAATTTTTTTTTTCCAGTCAGTTCAACTTCAGTTGGTTGATTTGGCATTTGTTTGATTGAAATTTTTATTTTTATTTTCTTTTACTGTTTTGTATTAATGTATCTATGACTCATTGTCGTTTTGTTTGTCATTATTTGAACAGGCTGAGACACTGATAGAGCTTCTACGGCAACCGAGATCCGGCAACGCCGCTGCCAGGCCCTCAGATGTGTCAATATAGAAATGTGCCTCGTGATTGTAATAAAAAACAATCCCAGTAAAACACTGAAATAGATTTTATCGAAAAAAAAAAAGAAATGTAAATATCTTATTAGTATGTTAGACTTTGAGCTTCTTGATTTTTGCTTTGCACTTTTGGCTTTTTCATTATAAAGAAAATATTAAAAATATAGTATTGTTTCCAGATAGTTCAACTGCCGCTTAGTGTGTTACTTCCTTCGTTCTATTTTTTATTTTTTGTCTTAAGATTATATTTTTTATTTTTAATATTAAAAATTAAAATTTAACATTGAATATATTTAAATTAATTTATTTAAAAATTAATAAAATTTAAATAATTTAAGACGAAAAGAGTACATATTTTGTCTCTGTTCTTTTATATTTTCATACCTATGAGAAGTAATGATTAAAGTTGAATAAACGAATATGATCTGGAATTGTCGCTGCTTTGTTTTAGTAGTTCTTTTGCTTTTGTGTGGCAAATGAATAGTTTAATTTTTTTAATTTTTTATATTAAAAGAAATTCCACGAGGAACTCGTGCATCTGGACGAAAGAAAGCGGTACCGACTTTCATCAATACTGTTGATTTCTTTGATTTAAACAATCTAACCATCTTGCATGTGCCACCTGTCAGAATTTACCATCATCGGTAGGTTTCATCCCTGGTCCCAGATTTTGGCGTTCTCATGGCGGGAGCTAATTGGAAAGAACATATGATAGGTTGATAGTAATTCTTAAGACGAGACCCAATAACCGGTTGTTCTTACTTCTTTGCTTTTTTTTTTTTTTTCTATTACTTTTCTTTATTTTTTACATGGGATTTATTTCATTCAATATTAAATCAATTTTTATAACATGTGTTAGATTTAAGGATTCATATATTAATATTATGTAAAATATTAAAATTTGTGTATTTTATTATATTTTATATAAAAATTACATATAATAATTAATGTTAATAAAAAATATTTTTAAAATTTTTTAAAATTTATATATAATAATTATTAAAATTTTAAATTATATTATTTTTATTTTTTTATATTATATTTATAATGTATCATCGTATCAATTTTTTAGATTGTTAAGCATAATTTGTACTTGAACCGGAAGAATATAAAATGAAATGCACCCACTTAATTTGGCAAAGTCCATTTGGTGATCTTCATTTTTCCAGGAAAGACGACTTTATTTCTATTGATGTTGACATCATAACCGTAACGGAGAGAAAAAAAATAATAGGGGGAAGTTGGAAGGTGACTTTAAGGATAAGTTTAATTAGACATAATCATCTCTCTTAGGAAATCTAATTGCTGCATTGAGTATTAGTAGATGGGAGATTGATGAGAGTCTTGCCAACTTATAGTAATTTCTCACTAATCGTCTTTTGTTTTTTCTTTTTCCAATAACATTTTGGGAAGCTACAAATTTTGTGCTCAAAATAGCCCAAGACTCTTTTGTAGTCGTGGTGGGTGGTCGGTACGTTAACTGGAGTACTTGGAAGAAAGAACGGACCAGGTCGAGCTGAGTGACGCATGGCCCGTAACTCAATCCCAATCAGCGCCAAGCAAAGTCAAAAGCCTCCTCGAAAGTGGGCAACGGACCAAAGCTTTGCTCATGCAAAATGTTCAATCCTTGCATGTAATAGGTATCTTGGTTTCAAGGCAAAATCATTAGCTAACAGAACAAAAGGCCTCCGCACTTGACCTACCCGCTCTCAAACTCAGAATTGGTCTCATTTGTCGTCACATTATTAACGTACTTCCAACCGATTTTTGTTTCCTCCCATAAGATCCGAGATTTATAGATATTTTGTGCCATTTAGATTCTATCGAGTATCAAATTCAAAGGTTAATTTTAATGAAATTTATATAATATAAATTTTTTATTAATTTTTTTAATGGTATCAAATTCATTATTTTTTAAAATTATTATTATTATTTTTAATTTTATCATCCATCCAAATAAAATCTTAATCTCTTAAATTAAAACATAATGAACTGTACCTTGTAAGAATAGTAGCGTTTGAGTTTCCAATCTCAAATCACTTATTATAAAAAAAAAAAATTTATTATTTTGAAGCAATACTTTTTTTTATCTACAAAATAAATTGTAATTTAGAAGAAATTAAAAAATTGTAAATACTTAAAACCAAATTTTAATTTTGTTGGAATCCACTTTTTAAGATAGATAATAATTTGAACTAAGCTTCAAATTTAAATTAATATTTTTTATATACTTTCAACTGACATTATGTTTATTTTTTGCTTTTATATTTATCTCTAATTATCTAAAATAAGAATGTTAATTTTACTCAAAAAATTATATTTAATGGAGAATCCAACTGTTTATCTAAAATAGATATGAATATTAAGGTGGAGATAAGTATAATTTTAAAATTTTTTTTATTAAGTATGAAAATGAGGACAAGTAATATAATATCTGTCCCTTATTCATACTTGTATCATACTCTAATATATTTATATATATAATAGATTTTTTATTAAATAATATAAATTATTATTTTATATTAATTAGAATAAATATATTTCTATTTAAAACATGCATTAATATATATAATTACATAGATATGCAACATAAAAATTTAAAAAATAAGTTGAAAAATAAGTATTTATTTTTATTTTTTTTAAAAGCTACAAGACAAAAATTATATATACTCATTAAATAAAAATTGGGATAAAAATAAAAATAAATTTAATATATCTATTAAGTATAGATGTCGGAGTATATATAATATAAAAAAATAAAAATAAAAATAAAAAATACTTTACCTATATTATATCTTACTCATTGACATCGTTAACCCAAAACTCTTGCATTAATTGATACATAATTGCTAAATAGATACGTAAGCGCGTTACTGGACATTAAAATTATTATTGGTCCTGGATCAGGAGTTTTGTTTTTGGCCAATGTTCTGTTCAGGAGTTGAATGCCTTGAATTAGTTGCAAAGGTAAAATTAAATATGTAAACTAACATAATGATTAATGAATAGTTTATAAATATAATTAATTTTTATTTATTTATTAAATTTAATAAAAAATTATAAAATAATATTTTAATATTTGTTAATTAAATGTACATATCGCAATTATAAAAAAATTCGTTCATATTCATTTTCTTTACTTAATAAAAAACAAAATTTCAAAGTGAACAACTTTAACCATTAAAGCAATTTTAATTGTTTTCATTAAGCCAGATCTGATTATAAGCAATCTAGTTGGCTAAGTCCCTAACAAGGAAATTTTTGATCGAATTATCTTTAGAATCTAAACCAAAGAGTTTGTTCTGACAATTCTAGGTTCTACCCACCTAACCTCACCTTGCCAATTTGCAAGCCCGACGTTCTTTAGCGACTCAGTCCTGGAAGAATGATTGAAAATGCTCCAACTTGATGCCGCTTATCGGTTCAATTTTTTCTGGCAGATTTTCCATGTGAACTGAAAAGAACATAACCATCTTTCTTTCTTTTTCAGAAAAATATATTTATATGTGGTAATATGCATTTATTTGGGGTCCATTGGACCAAGGCCACGTTTCTATTTTCGCCAGAGACCAGGGCCATGTTAAGATGTGTTTTTTGCCCAATTTGACCCTACTCAATTATTAGTTCGTTTCGAGACTGCACTTAAGACCTTTCAAAGCTGATGATAATAGGTACATCTGGTTGGGAGCGGGGGACACTTGCCATCATATATATCATTTTACAAGGTTTTTAATCACGATTTTTTTAATAGAATAATCGAAGGATTTATCCATGTTAGTTGAAAATTATGATTAACAAGCATGTTCTAGAAGATCAAGAACCTTTTTATTTGCTAGAGCACAAACTACTCCACTTTGGTACACAAAATTAGAGAATGAATGACAGTTTTGTAGGGTTGGTGAGTTGAAAGTCTTGGTAGCATTTATATATGCTTTGCTCTTGCAATTTGAATCAAATAGTAATGTTTCATACTGTAACATATATATATTTATATATCCCAATCACAAATTTATTAGTAACTATGTTTCATACGTGTCAATGAATCTTGGTTTCAAATCGGTTCTTTATCTTTCAACTTCTAAATACTAGGGACGAGTTTGATGGAAAATTGACCACTCCAGAAACAAATCTGATCTGAAAATTGACCTTACTTTGACAGATGTCATGCAGTTCTTGGGCTGTACTGGAAAGCGACTAAGGCTCGTGAGGTCAGGGCATATTTACATCATTTGCACAAAACCCATGATTATACTTCTGAGGACCTAGGACCCAGGGCGCCCAAACCTTTCATGTGTATGTGATGTATATGTAACGTTGAGATTTCAAGACTCCTCTGCACTGTTTCAGTACACAGTACAAAATAGATCTGATGTGAAGGCCTGAAGGGCATGTGTACCCGTTTTCAACCTTGCATTGGGTCAGATTTTAGTTGGAGGTCATAAAGTTTTCGTGGAAATAGTACGAATTTGCCTCTGATCTGCAAAAGGACTGTCTTCAAAACCATGCACCATTGTTAGTTCGTATAATTATCAAATCGCTAGGTTTTTAATAAGACAATGGGAAAATATTTTTCTTAACCGCTTATTGGCTATGAATTATAATGAATATTTTGTAGCTTTTAGATTACTCAAATTCTTTTGCATCCAAATTTTAGTTATACTCTTAACTCAAAAAGAAATTAAAATTAATATACTCAAGTCTAGTTTACCTTTTTTAATTTTTTTTTCTGTTCAAAATTATGAATCCGTTGGTTTTGTTTTGTTGTCTGCTTCTGACATATTTCTTGTAGACGAATATTTCAACTTTTTGGCTGGGACAATGAAGAGACTCCTATCCATCGGCTTTGAGAAAATCAGGCATGTTAAAACAAGAACAACCTTTGAGACCAAACTCCAGAGAACCTGGTAAGAAATTTGCTGTGTAGACAATCAGGCATCTTTCTCAACATGCTGCTATGCTTTTGCTGAAGGTAAAAGAGATGATAACTTGCCTTCAAGGCTTTCCAATATTCTTTGAAAAAAGGAGATATGTAGCATTACCTTCAAATTTTTCCTGTCAAATTTGTTGTGGCCTCGCTGGGGTTACAATTCAAGTTATATATGTTTGAATGAACGTCATTGAAAACAGTACTTGTTGTAAACTTGGATGATGATGATGATGATATGATTAGAAAGTTTCATAGAAACTTGAAGAGTCAAAGAGAGACCTCAAAGTTTCAAGCTAATTGATGTAGATTTATGTTCAACAAAATCCATGGTTAAGCTCAACTGATTGAAAATGTGAATGAATGACTACATTTCTAACAGGATTGCGTTATTTTACTGTATTTGTTGCGCATTGACATTAAGCTCTCAACTGCATGTTTTTTCAACTGTTATTACATGCACAAATTTACACTTAGGAGATTAAGCTCTTTCTCATTTCCCTGCGTCTTTCCATTTTTCATCAGTTGCTTTCCTTTAATTTATTGTATAGGGTTCAGTCATGAGTGGGGTTGAGACTTGGGTGAAAATTAAAAACTGAAAATCACAAGGTCAAATAATTACTAATTATAACGGTTTATATTGATGCATAATTCTATTCTTCTGATTCGTACTACATAAAAAAAAAATCACGAGAACATATATAATCTATTCTCTTGAGGCCAATTTGAGGGCAATTGAATCTTATCTCTATTATCTTCTTTAATATATAGGCTTTAGCAGTGGATAAAGAGAACCTATAACAGTAGTTATTCCAAAAACTACTATTGGTCTTTAAATTGCCGCAATGATATTCTGATATTCGGATTCTGCTTCTCTTTGTTATATACTCAAACATGCTCAATTTTTGTATCGATAAAAGACAGTGAGAAACAATCATTAAAGCTTTGTTGAAGCCTGAGAAGATAATTGTCATTTTCTATTCTCCATCCACTTGTTTTTTCTCTCTTTTTTCCCCTTTTTCGTGCTTTATTTTGCTATTTCCTTTTGATTTATTATTTCTTTCTTCTACCATTTCCGATCTTGTTGTTGCATTAAAATCAAAATGAAAAATTGAGTATTTCACATGAATTGTTCCTGTATGTGGCTGCCTAGTCTTCTAGTAACCAAAATCATGGGAGCAAAACCTTAGCAAAAATTTCCCAAAGCAATTGAAATGGCATCCTGGAAAGGACAAACGTAATAAAGACGGATTGGAGATCCCAAAGAACATAGCTGGGGACAGAAGCTCTGGAGAAAGGCCCATCAAATTGACGGGCCATGTGCTGTTTTGGATCGTAGCAGGCTTTCCAACCAGACACCAAACCGAAGGCACTCTCCCATTCCTACGTGCTGCAATTTTTCTCCAATCAAAGGTCCAAAACTAAAGAAAGTTTTGTAAATTTGGCGAAATTGGAGTGTACCCAAAAGCGACCAACACCATCGCCCAAAGGATACTTCAAATTTCAAAACCAAAAAAAAGAAATTCTAAAAAAAAAAAAATAACAAACACAAAAATACTACTAATAAAGTTAAAAAAAAGAAACAAAATAAGAAAAGAAAGAAACAAAGAAGAGAAAGCCGAAAACAGCACGTCATCACGTGACTATCACGTGGGAATTCTTATCCTTTGGGGAAAAGAAGATCATAATATTATCGTGATGAGTCCAAGGATCCTAATGCCACAAATATTCCACAGGTGTCGACATCCCCTTTTGTTATTACATTTCACCCTGGACCCCACCCCTACTAAAGATTAGGACTCAGCCTCACCGTGCAAGGGCTCGGCTGAGCAGTTGAGCCAGCAACGCTGGTGCGCTCAAATGCGGCAAATGGCCTTCCGTCTTCAAAATCTCGATCGTGGTTCGTCCCCCTAGATGGGTCCTTAAATACTCTGCGACTGAAGCTGGAATCGAGACATCCTTGGCTGTCTGGACTATGCAACATGGAACTTTGACCAGGCCAAGTACCCCTCTCAGATCACTGTTGAATATGGTCCTGCAAACGAATAATGATATATCTGGCCTCATGTTGAAAAGGGTTCGGCTGAATTCTCGAACCGCTGTCGGCACATCAGCCCCCACGGCCAGTGGGGCAAACCCATTGACCCAGGCTTCGTAATTCGCTTCCATTGCTGAGAAAACCTTCTCAATTTCAGCTTGCTCAAACCCTCCGTGGTAATCTTTGTCATTAAGAAACCTGGAAACCATAAATTTCATTTCCAATTAACTTTATTTCATCAGTAAATCAAACTTATAACAAAAAATAATAAGACCAATCTTTTATTTTTCCTTTTCGTTACCTGGGAGAAGCGCCGATGAGGATGAGTTTGGAGAAGAGTTCAGGGCGGCGAATGGAAGCTAAGATGCCAACCATGGCGGAGAAGGAGTGACCAACATAAGCGCAACGGTCAACGCCAAGGGCATCAAGAATATTAAGCAAGTCATCAACGTAGGCATCAAGAGTTGTGTACCTTCTAAAATCGAAGTAATCTGGGTTGACACTACCCGCACAAACGAGGTCATATAGAATTATACGATGATAAGGTTTGAAAAGTGGGACAATGCGTTGCCAGGCTGATTGGTCCGTGCCAAACCCGTGTGCAAGCACCAGGATATTCTCGCCGGAGCCGACCACTCGAACGTTCAAAGCCTCTAAAAGGGTGTTTCCCATAACGGTTTGTTTTGGAGAATACTATGACTAGGAGACGGGCACTGTTTAAAAGTTATACCCAGAAATGTGTTTGGTTGGGGTAGGTTTGTTTTTACAGGTCTTTAGCAGATTCAGACTGATATTTATATTGGTTTGTAAGAAGGATCTTTCGTTCTTTACTAACTAAAAGGCTTCTTCGTTGGTTGCAGGTTAATGACTCTGATAGTGATGGTTTTACCTGAGTGAATTATTTGGGGCATGCAATCTAACTCCAATATTTTGCTGGGTGCAGAGGTCATAATCAGGGAGTGAAAAATGGGATGATTTTTGTTGCTCTGGAAGTTCACTTGAACTGTCATTGACGTGTATGCTATACATGGCTGATAGACCAGCGGCACTCTCACTCGCTTCTGTCATTTTTTTTTTTATTTCATTTCTTGATCCATGTTTTGTTTCTTGTTCAAGGCTAAGTGACTAGATGCTATAGCCTTGAAATGAGATTACAAGACTAAAAGGGCTCCCTTCAATCAAGGGAGTTTATTTTTATTTTTTTTACCGTTGGTGTGAATCATTTGGACAGAAAATTTATTTGAAATTTGTGAATGATGATGCAAAATGCAACCACCCCTTAATTGAAATTAAAGGGTGAATCTGCATTCAAACTTCCACTTTAAGATTTATCGAACTGTTATTGGTTGGTTTGTTTATGCACCCGTACCACCAGAACCATTAATTTCTTCCCAAACTTCGAACTTGACCAACAAAAAGTTCTCGAGCTTGGGCAGTGGGACACAGTTTTTGGACCAATGGTAGCAGGACTCTGTCAGAACTTATCGGCACTCGGTTTTGCTGTCCTATTTTCATTCGTCTCCTTTGTGCCATTTTTTCTTATTGGTCTGCATCCTGATTCCTGTATAAAAGCATATGTCGATAGTGAGGAGTTGAAGCTAAACCAAGAATTGTTTTTGCTAGCAAATAATGTTTACGTTTCTTTTCCATTAAAAGGTTCTCGAACATTATCTCCCATATGCCTATATATTCAACCAAAAATGAAGTGTTTTTTGTTGAGTTTTTTATATCTGGCTGTTTCAGGCCTCCGGAATATAATTACAGAAGTGACAAGCCTGATAGAGATGTTAAGTCAAACTCAGTCCCCTCTTCCGCTATAGAAAATCAGGAAATAAGAACCATTAGATTAATTTCTATACACAGATTTATCAGCTCGTCAAATCATGGACAATAAATTCTTACAGTAGGAAAATAGAATAGCTATGGTCAATGATAACAATTTCATAAAAAAGACTGGAATATGCCTCTTTTTTTCTTCGGTACATGGCCAAATGGCAGTGGAAGGAATAGTACGATGGTAGCCCTAACCAAAATAACAATGTCAAGTTTAATTTGTCTCTTTTATCTTCCATAATGTTTTTCTATAAAAAAGCTTGAAGATATAAGAAAAAAATTATAAGTAATAAGATTTGAATCTTAAATTTAATATTTATTAAAATAATTATATGAATTACTTAAATTCAATTCTAAATTTTTAATTTCGGCAATGTTAATGAGTTTTTTCAAGTTCCAATCTGGTATATATGTCATGTTTCTCATCGTTATGGTGCTAGTGCCTGCAGCCTGCAGTTGCAGGGTTGGCATTTCGGTGATGATAAAGATGACAGTTGAAGCAGGAGGTTTGGATATGCTATGTTTCTTTCACCTTTAATCTAGCTGTGTGTTTTGTTATTGTTCTGAAGCTAATGGCTGCATCCTGATGAAGTTGCATGATGACGATATTGGTGATGATAACAAATGAGAATTGAAGCCAGAAAGAAAGGACAACATGCACGACAAACAAGCAGTGGTTCCATGAAAGGGAAAGCAATTTCAGAAACTTAACAATCAAAATAGAAAATTTATTTATTCTTACGGCCGGTGATCAGATTGTTTCATGGAAATTGCTGAGATTATGTTGGATATGAATGCTATACATGGTAAATCGTCAGGGGCCCCCGTAGGGTCAGATTGGAATCTGTTTCAATGGGGGGTAGCCATCACCTAAAAAATATACTCCATGATCCATCTTTTTCTGCTTGTTGCCGCATCCAACTCATTGGCCACCCTACATTTTTTCTCTGCATGTCTCTTTAGAAAATTTGCTTCTCTTTCGACTAAGATTGGCCTTCCTGAGCATAAGAAGTTGGTTTTTCTTCTCTCTTTCCACAATATCTACTACTTTTCCAAGTTAACCCTAATAGTACCAAAAGCTTGCTTTAATCACTAACATCATCTTTACAAATCGCTACCAAATTAACATATACTTCCGGTCTTCCCCACTGGTGGTGTTTCCACGAAAAAGGAAGAAAAGATCAGGCATCATTACGAGCACTGAAGCACTCGATTGCTATAAAAATATCATCAATGTATAGTAAGTTTTCCATCCACGTGGCTTACATAACTGTCATCTAGAATCTAGACGGATAATTCAATGAACAATTATACAAACATTCCCACATCTGACTTGTCACTTCTACACGCATCTTCCTGGCATACTATAACTTAGTTAATTGTATAATCTTGAAATAAGGACCAGAATGAATGGAGGACAAAATTTAATCCAATACGGTGAATTCTGGCCAATTTTTTGCTTTGACATGGTTTCTATATGGTGTATGATATAAATGATACAACCATGCAAATGTAATGGGTTTGTTGATATATACAATAATATGACATTTGGATTTGTTCCGAAGCTGTAGACTGTAATTGACTGGACTGAGCATTGCCCTCTGTTCACGTTATTCTATATATATTTTGGTGGAAATTTAATGACACCTGAGGATTGGGACAATAGAAATGAGCAGACGACCTGACAAGTTAAGCGTCAAAACAACGTGAACCCAGCGTTTTTTGTCATCCTAGGCACTAAGCCTAATAGGGGGGCCCCTTCCTATGCCGAACACTGGCATATATTGTGAAAAAAATGACATTAAAAGAAGATATGTACGTTATTTGGGGTATGGTGTGGTTACTTTGGTACAATCTTGTGGAGGGCAAGTTTCCATGGGGTCTTTGTTGGTTTGATGAGTCACAATTCACAGGGCTCATCTTATCTACACTTTTGATTCTTCTTTTCTTTGAATTACATTGTAGTCTAGCATCTACTCTATATTCGACCTTGTCTAGGTAAAGAATGGGATAAGATTGTCGGGAAAAAGAAAAGATTCAACTTTCTTTTCCATTTTAGTTGAATGACAGATGGGCAAATAATATGCATTTAGGTTTGCATTTTCATGAAACCCTAAAAAGTCAACAAAACCCAAACTTCTGGTCCTAATAAATAGGGTTTAACAGAATAAAAAGAACGAATATTGGGCTTTTGAAATTTAACTGATTAATCCTATGTCTAATCACTATTGGTATTGGCAGATTCTACACAGAATTGACTGTAGCTTCCAGGTGAATGTCACCTCATCAGCTCATTCTTGAAAAAGCTTTATGCCCCATAGGAAAGACATAGAGTTTTTTAGTTTATTATATTATTATTTTTAAAAGCTTATATTTAATTTAAATTTAAATTTTAATATTTATAATTTTTTTTAAGAGAATATAGAATATGTTATATGAAATGTACTTTGATCTAATATCTAAGCCACGTAACAAAAAGGAAGATAGTGTAATCCATCTGCTGGAGAATCAAAACGACTGTTTCTCTTTAAAACTTTCATCTTATTCTTATCAAGTATATCTTAATTGTTCTTACAGTTTTATTCTTATACCTTGATAATTGTGTAGAACATTAGTTGGAGAGATGAATTTCAAAAAATGAATATGAATTTGATTTGTTATATAAATTATAAAAATAAAATATATATTACATATAAATTAGTTAAAATTTAATGTCTATATATCCGAAAGGATATAAAAAGATGAATTTTAAATTTTTAAATATTTTAGTTTTCAAATTCACCATTAAATAGACATTTAATAAATTCATATATTTAAAACCATAAAATCCTATTTACACTAAATTTAAAATTTAAATCTCATCTCTTAAATTCCAATTTTCAAACGTAACCTAACCTAATAGAATTCAATGAATTTGGTGTATTTGCTCTAAAAAATAATGAAAATGACAAAGATTTTGAGGTATTGTAAATTAAAAGAAAGATGAGTTAGGTATTTTTGTGCAATTCATGATCAACCATTGTTAGAAAAATAAAATAAAAACAAAAGCTAGTCTAATATATAATTATTGGATTCCCATCTTTGAATAAAGGAGTTGAAAACTTTATATTTCATTTTCTTTTATCATTGCCTAGTAGATTACGAATAAATTTTCGACATAATCATTCACTTTCTTTTTAATCTTTCTTGTTCTTTCTAAGAAGCCGAATCTTTTTTATTTCTCTTTTAGTCCATTATTATTATTAGAGATGAATAATATATTTGTAAAAACAAAAAAAAAAAATTGAACAATATATATTTGCTATTACTAATCCATATTTATATCTATCTATCTATCTATTTATCTATCTATCTATCTATCTGTATTTAACCTATATTAAAACAACGAGCTTCAAAAGTGTAGGTGCATTATGCATATTCTTATTGTAATATATTTTTGTATCTTAAGATACAAAGATTTTATATTAAAAATAATTTTAGTAAATCCCTTATAAATGCATAAGAAGCTTCATAATAATAATTATTATTATTACATTAAAACTTTAACTTATAATATTGTAATTTATTGGCATAAGTGAAATAATATTTTCCACTGCTTGAATATTTAATAAATAATTATCATTTCATTCTTCGTTATTTTTTAATTGCTTCATATATATATTTTAAAATATATTTATAAATTAATATTTTCTAATTAGGGGCATTCCAGTACTAAATAATCCACGTGATTAGTAATTAGATAAAAGATGGACAGTCTAAGTTTTCACCTTTTTTGGGCATGCGAGTAGATATGTGCACGCCTTGTGGCTCCCATGTGATGCTCTGACTCGTAATTAGATTTGATATGTGTGGATAAGGTGGGTTGATTTCGATGACCTACTTTTAAAGTCTTTGGTGCTTTCCGGTTTCCACCAGATAAATTTAAGCTTAAAATAATAAATTTATTTTAATTTATCAGATATATTTTAATATTTTATTATATTTAAATATTTTTTATTTTAATTATCTCTAAATAAAATTTTAGTTAAATATAAATATAAATAATAATTTTTTAAATACAATAAAAATATATAAATTTATCTAAAAAATTATAATAATCCACAATTTTTTTTTTTATATAATAACTTAAAATTAACAGTCAAACACTCCAAAATTTCTCGATCATAATTAGATTTTAAAAACTTTATTCTGATGATTTTTTTTAAGATTCCCCGGTTCTTGGTACCCTCTTTTAATCAGTGGAATTCTATCGACCAAGACAATTCTCTTCCCATCATTTTGCCTTTGTCATGCCTATTTAATTTTGATTGCAGGTAGTTAAGGACAGGGATTGCCCTATAATTATTTTTTTTCTTTGAAATTGAGAGGATTATATCTTTATTAAAATTACTGGTTGAAATAAATTCAAATAAAATTTGAAAATATTTTTGACTTTTTTGCCTATGAGATCTTTATTTTTTTTTCTTTTTTTTGTGGCTAAGTTAGATTTTGTTTTGATATGGCTATTAATAGAGAAAAAAGCTTTAGCCTCTCTCAACGTTTCATATACTAAATGGAGGTTTGAATGACTTCAAAAAGCAACTGAAAAGGATAAGAAGGCAAAGCCTTGAAATTGCGAGGCAACCAATGCCAAAGGGAGGGGTGCTGCGGGTGATAAGATTGCGATTGCACGCGTCCATTGACACAACTCCACATGATATTAGTTCTGGGATTCTTTGGATTTTGGTGGGGTTTCCATTATGTCTTTTAGTCTAAAAACATACTGTTTTGTTACTGTTCTATCTGTTATTTGACGCTATCAACCAACACTTCCTGCCATCTTGTTTCTGTGCCTGTCAAAGTGGTCGTTAAGATTTTCGATATCTTATTCTCATCCATTTGCTTTTGCTCTTGCTCTGCTCCATCACCAAAAAAATATTGTCGTTTTTTTTTTTTCTCCTATACGTGACTTTTTTCCATTCAAAAATTACTTTTGTTTTTTATATCCAATTTTTGCCTGTCTTTTTATGGGTCAGTTCATTTGATTTTCTATTAATACTATGCATGAAATAATTTTTATAAAAAAATAGTAATTTAAAGATAAAATAATTATATATATTAAAATTTAAATTTTAAACATATTAAATTTTTTTGGTCATTAAAGAAGGCGGAGCGTTACATTGAGGGGGAGTGGAAAGGTTGAGGTTCAAACTCTAACCTCGATGTTTTTTTTAAATTATCTTGATCACTAAATTAAATAACTAAAGATTATTGAATTCTTTTTGCTGTATACACTCATCTTATTATTATTATTTTTTTTTGAAATAGATCTTGCTAAAATTGGGTTAGGTACTGATTGGAAACAGAACTAAACTTGGATAGGGCCACCAATGGTTACGATAATGGCCTATTTTCTCCAAACTCTTTAACCCAAAAAAAAAAAAGAGACTTCCCGAAATGACAAACAAAGGGGGAAAGTAATGGGCCAGAACATTAACCCAAATCAAATTGGGCTGATATCCCTTTTTTTCTTAAAAAAAAAGGAATATCAAGCCTTACTAAGAACATTAACCCAAATCCAATAGGGCCCTAGTTATTTTAACCCAATTCCAGTTGGACATTTTCTATTTGGTATCAGTGGGGACCTTAAGGCATAAAATTCCCTTATCATTTAAGCCCAATTGACAATTGCCCATTAGCATAAAATCACTTTTTTTGACCCCATTGAAAAACAGATTTTCTGTATTTGGGAAAATAATTGTTTAATTCTTCCATAAGAAGCATGAATAAACCACTACTGCTTAACAAGCAAAGCATAAACACAAAAGAAATTGCAGTATCTGACAATGATTTACTAGTGAAGTTATATTTATTTCTTCTGATCCTCTCCAAATGTGATAAAAACAACCAAACCAAAACAAGTCCAAAAGATTTTCCTCCTGGGAGCCCCGAGTAAATTCTGCTGTTCAATCTTTTCAAAAAGTTTCTTTTGTGCATGTCAGTTGTCAAGGCTGTTCTCTCCCAATCAGCTTTAATATCTGTAACGAAAGAGTGAGTGATTTCTTGACTCATTCTCCTCATTATGCTGATATTATACTGTATTTTGCACTGCAAATCACTCTTGAGGCATTAATAATTAGTAGTCCTAGTCAAAAACCTTACTAAGTCCTAGTCAAAAACCTTACTAAGTATAACCTATCTTGGCCATTCAACTTTATTCCTTTTGTTCCCCAACCGATTCTATGTATCAACAGTTCTCCTTTCCTGCATTTGATGCTAACCTCAAGATTTAGACAACACTTTCATTTATCAGCAAGAATACCACATCTGCATATTTACAGGTAATACCTATGAAGCAAAGACACTTCTGAACTCTTTGCATACTTGTATTGTATTCGTATCCAATACTTTGACGTTTATGATACGTCGAAATACATGTCAAATTTGCCTTGAGGCGAAAGGCGGCTCTAGTAGTAGCAGATGAAAAGAGAACGAGGTTGTAGTGGAGGAATCACAAAGTTTGAAGCCAGGGATGCGACCACCGGACGAGCACCAGTCAATCGCAACCCCGACCAAGATGAACCAGGCCTTAGAGAAGGTCGCATTTGATAGGAAGAATGCGTTGTTCTCCATTTCCCTCTTCTTCCGAGTTTCACCATCAACCAAACGGGAAACGACAAAAACATTACGAGATTTTACCCTCACGATCGACTTTAAGTGCGGATTTCATCTGTCGTTACATCTGTTATTCCATTTAATAACCGCGTTTCAGCTGTCCCCGAATTACTAGAGAATCTTGATGACGTACCTCATCAATCTTCTTTTCAGATCCAACTGAAAATGTTTACGTACAAAAGTGATCATGTGCTTGACAATTTGCATAACATGTTAGCCACTTACACTTGGGACTTTGGAGTTGAGTGATTCATGAGTGGATAATCACCAAATAAGGTGGTCCTCTAGCTGCACATTTCTTTTGTCCATTTTCTACTCTCTCTCAACCTTTTAGGCTTCATTATTGAGTTTTCGTTTAGTCCTTTCCAAACGTTTACAATTTGAAGAAGTAAAAGATGAAAGAAACCTAAGGGAGAATCCAAATTCTAGTGTCAAAAGAATTTATATTAGGGTAGTTGACTAACTAAATGCATGAATTTAACCAATTGCATAAATCAAACCAATCTACAACTACTACCATACATCTGACAATGTTGGATTTTTGTTTTTGGGACTTCGCTTGCAGCAACCTAACTCTTCACTTGTTGTCCCATTAGTTAAAAAAAAAACCTTTAACTCATTGCAACTCCCAATCATTAATTCTTGAACCTATTCAGTTCTAAATTAATTAATACTGTTTCTCAAATCTAAAGTGTTTTGGAACCCTCTCCATTTTAATTTCTCATTATCAAGATAAGGATGATTAAGGTCACCAAGTGAAATTACAAGTAAAATCCACCAACCCAATTGATCCCCCATTCAAAATTATGGGCTTTTTGATTATCATGATAAGCAATAAAAGAAAACGAAGGTGGAAGTTATAAATAATTAGTCTTTTTTATAATAATAAAATGCTACTCCCACAAGTTACGTTTGGTTTTGTTTTTTATAGTATAGTTTTATTAATTTTTATCGTTAATATTTTAAATATTTAAATAAATTAATTTTTTATACAATTTTTTCATTTTAAATCTTTAAATTTTTTTATATTTTATTTAATGATATTTAAAATAAATCAAAACATTATCTATATGATATAAAAAGTACAAAGTACTAGTATTATTTTCTTCCCATTTACAAAAGCAATAAAATTTTTTCTTTTAAGTTAACCAAATTACTTAATATCCACCTTCTTTTTTATGCTTTCCTTTTTTTTTTCAAATTTTTTTCTCAGGTGATTAATCAATCGGTTCGATCGATTTAATTTAAAAAAATTAATAATCGACTTAATCGATTTTTATTTAATAAATAATTGAATCGATTAATTATTTTTAAATAATCGATAATAACAAATCGATCAAAATTAATTCGATTTGATTGGTTCGATTAAATAATTAATTTATTATTATTTTTTTATTATAAATAATTATTTTATTATAAATTTAATTCAATAAAATTCAAACTCAAATATCATTTAATTAAATGATTAAAAAATTTAATAATTTTAATAATATTTTATAAAAAATAAAAATATTTATCTTAATTTTTTTATTAAAAAATTAATTAATTCAATCAAATTACCTATTTTAAAAATTAAAATCAATTAAATTAATTAATTTAATTAATTTTAAAATTAATATAATTAAAATTAAATAAATCAAACTGATTCGATCAAATTCACTTAAATTTCGACAAATCGATTTTTCTCGACCCTAATCCATCCAAATCTCAAACAATTTGAGAGAATTGTTAGTGGGGCCCAACAAAATTAAGTAACAAGCTGTTCACGATCGATTGGCTATCAAACCCACGTGCTGTCAAACGCGGTATCACGTTTTCCCACGAATCCATGCCATTGTTATTTGTTCCACAAAAAATCCTGTAGATTCTCCCAATTTACCACTCTACGCGGCAACATAATATAAAAAAAAAAAAATTCACCATTTTTCACCTTCAGTTACCCTTCTAACAGTCAAAAACTGTCACGAAAAAGATCTGAGTTTAAGACAAAGACAAACGGAAAAACATTGGAAGAATCTGTTCTATTAGTAACATCATTTTTTTGGCGACTCTGGTCTTTATTCTCTTCGCTTTTTCGAAGAACAAACCAAAGAATTAAATCGTAAATGTAATTCAAAAATATCTTTCCATTTGCGTGAGAATACATATTTTTTATGCTGCTTGAGCTTCTCTCTCAATCTTTGGCCATTTCGTTCATGAACAAGTAATACAAAAGCTAGGGATTCTTACTTAGTCTCTTTTTGAAAAAAAAAAAGGAAAAAATGGAGAGTTACTTGAACGAGAACTTTGGAGATGTGAAGCCGAAGAACTCATCGGAAGAAGCTTTGCAACGATGGAGGAAACTTTGTTGGATCGTGAAGAATCGTAAGCGAAGGTTTCGTTTTACTGCTAATCTCTCCAAAAGATTTGAAGCTGAAGCCATTCGCCGCTCCAATCAGGTTTTTCTTCTTTTTTTTTTTCCTTTTTTTTTTGGATTTTTCTAAAGTTTAGAAGAATTAAATAGAACTGAACTCTTACTTATTAACTAAAACATCATTTTGATTATTTTTTGACCAAGCTTTAGAACGAGATTTCCTTATCTGATCTATTTAGATTTCTTTACTTTTAAGAAGCTATAAATCTCTGATTTGATATTATATTTTTATATATTTTCCCTATGATGTAATTACTAATATCCAATCAATTAAGTAATCGATCAGATGTTTCAAGTTGTTCCTCTGGATTGTTCATGTTGCCAAAGATGTAGAAGTTGAATCAAATTAGGTTTACATCAGCTGATGTATACCTGCCTACTCAATAGTCAACAAATTTTCAATGCTTAAAAGTCTTGTTGAGAGCTTGCTTGCTACTTGTGGATGTATGCATTTATTTGAAGTTTGGCTTTGTAAATCAGTGGCATTGCAATTTTCGGAAAGAATATGAAGTCTATCAATCCGAATTCTTAAGTTCTTTGATGAAAAATAATACTGTCTAATTAGTGCAACGGTAAATGGAAGCTTTATAATTTGTTTTATGGTCTTAAATTGTTACTATATTTGTTACTTTTAAAGTTTACATGGAAGGATTTCTTCTGATAGTACTTAGGCCTGCTCTTATTTGTGCATAATTTTGATGCAGTCATTCCTTTCACCTTGGAATATGCAAATTTATGATAATGTACTGGTTTCATGAAATACAAGATCTACTTGAACTGTTTAATGTTATGAACCATAAAGAAAGCAAAACTTCATTGGGCTTAAGAAACATTTTCTTTTTATATTCTTGATTGTGATGCTAATTCTTTTTTATTTTTCGCCTTTGCTGATATAGGAAAAATTTAGGGTTGCAGTTTTGGTTTCACAAGCTGCTCTTCAATTTATCCATGGTAAGAATCTATCATTCTGCTACATGTCAAGGTTTGACGATCTGCTTGGTGTTGCCTTTATGTGTTGATTCCCCCAATCTGCCAACAGGTTTAAACTTGTCTAGTGAATATGATGCACCTGAAGAAGTTAAAGCAGCAGGTTTCCAGATTTGTGCTGATGAGTTGGGATCTATCGTAGAAGGCCATGATGTGAAGAAGTTGAAAATTCACGGTGGGGTTGATAATATTGCAGCCAAGCTCTCTACGTCAACTGTTGATGGTATTCCTACTTCTGAGCATTTGATAAATGAAAGAAAACACGTTTATGGAATTAATAAATTTACTGAAACCCCTGCTCGCGGTTTTTGGGTTTTTCTGTGGGAAGCCCTTCAAGATACAACCCTCATGATACTAGCTATTTGTGCCTTTGTCTCTCTGGCTGTTGGCATTACAGTGGAAGGATGGCCAAAGGGTGCCTATGATGGTCTTGGAATTGTTTTGAGTATTCTTCTTGTTGTGTTTGTTACTGCTACTAGTGATTACAAACAATCTTTGCAGTTCAGAGATTTAGACAAAGAGAAGAAAAAAATAATGGTTCAGGTTACCAGAGGTGGCCTGAGGCAGAAAATATCTATATTTGATCTACTTCCTGGTGATATTGTTCATCTTGCCACTGGAGACCAGGTCCCAGCTGATGGGCTCTTCATTTCGGGGTTTTCGGTTTTGATAAATGAATCCAGTTTGACTGGAGAGAGTGAACCAGTTAATGTGAATGCAGCAAACCCTTTTCTCCTCTCTGGAACCAAAGTGCAGGATGGATCATGCAAGATGCTTGTGACTACTGTTGGGATGAGAACCCAATGGGGTAAATTGATGGCCACTCTTAGTGAAGGTGGAGATGATGAGACCCCATTGCAGGTTAAACTGAATGGAGTTGCAACAATTATTGGGAAAATAGGTTTATTTTTTGCTGTTGTGACATTTGCTGTTCTTGTACAAGGATTGTTTAACCACAAGCTACAGGAAGGTACACATTGGATTTGGTCTGGAGATGATGCAATGGAAATGTTGGAATTTTTTGCTATTGCTGTTACAATTGTTGTTGTTGCTGTTCCTGAGGGACTGCCTCTGGCTGTGACATTAAGCCTTGCTTTTGCCATGAAGAAGATGATGAATGACAGAGCACTTGTCCGCCATCTGGCTGCTTGTGAGACAATGGGATCTTCTACAAGTATATGCAGCGACAAAACAGGTACACTGACTACTAACCACATGACTGTTGTGAAAACATGCATTTGTGAAGAAATCAAGGAAGCGAGCAGCTCCAACAAGTGTAATAATTTTAGATCAGCAGTTCCTGAATCTGCTGTGAAAATTTTACTTCAGTCAATATTTAATAACACTGGGGGAGAAGTTGTTAATAACAAGGACAACAAAATTGAGATACTGGGAACACCAACAGAAACTGCCCTTTTAGAATTTGGATTATTGCTTGGTGGGGATTTCCAAGCAGAACGACAAGCATCAAAAATTGTGAAAGTTGAGCCTTTCAACTCTGCAAAGAAAAGCATGGGTGTAGTTATAGAGTTTCCTGAAGGAGGTTACCGAGTCCATTATAAGGGTGCTTCTGAAATAATCCTAGCTGCATGTGACAAAGTAATAGGCTCAAATGGTGATGTTGTTCCCCTGGATGAACCAACCACCAATCATCTAAAGAATACAATCGAACAATTTGCTAGTGAAGCCCTTCGAACTTTATGCCTTGCTTACATGGATATGGGAACTGATTTTTCTGTTGACAGCCACCTTCCCCTTAAAGGGTACACTTGTATAGGCATTGTTGGCATTAAAGATCCAGTACGCCCTGGCGTCAAGGAGTCTGTTGCAATATGTAGGTCAGCTGGAATTACTGTCCGAATGGTCACCGGGGACAACATTAACACTGCTAAGGCTATTGCAAGAGAAATTGGAATTTTGACTGATAATGGTATAGCAATTGAAGGTGCAGAATTCCGGGAGAAATCTGAGGAGGAATTGGATGAACTTATTCCAACAATACAGGTGCATTCGTTTTTCCTTTTTACATTATTTTTGTGCCAACAAGGGCTTATTTGGACACTGTTGCAATCTTGATGATGCTATTTCTTCATAGCTCTGGATATTATTTGAATTTAGGTTAGATTTCATCCTTAACAGTGATTACTTTGAAAAGTGCCATCCGCTACCATGCAGCTTTTGATAAAGTCCAATCATTAGGTTGCCATGCATACTTAATACTCAGTACCTATGACTAATTGTTTGTTTAAACCCTACTATGAATCCTTGACCCTGGGTTTCAAATTAAGTAATTATGTTTAGAGTTTAGACTTTAGTTATTAAAATGCTACATTTTGGGAAAAATCATCTTATGATCCTTAGTTCTTCTTCAACACTTAAACGTTTCTATTTAAGATGAATTCTAAGATGCATATGTAACCAGTACTTAATGAAAGAATTAATAGTGGTAGCATTTTGTGGCAGTAAGATTAGTCTCTTACCATATATTGGGTGGACCAACATTTGGATTTGCCTTTCAGATGCTCATAATAAAAAGGAACTGGTCACCAACTATGTGAGAGTCTTGCAGGTAATGGCTCGATCTTCACCTATGGATAAACATACTCTTGTGAAACACCTACGAACCACATTTGGAGAAGTAGTTGCTGTGACTGGAGATGGTACAAATGACGCTCCAGCGCTTCATGAAGCTGATATTGGGCTTGCAATGGGCATTGCTGGGACTGAGGTATATCATAAATGCTGTTTCTTCTCTTTTCTTCCAGGAAAGATATTAACTTCCAAAATATATCTTACCAGTGGCAAAGTTAGTAATTGTATGTATACATACACACGCATATATAAATATATATTCGTAATTTTATTAAAGATGCAATGTGTAGAACAACTAAGAAATAAAACTGTGTGAAATACTAAAAGTAAAATTAAATGTATATTGAAAAACTGCTCATTAAGAATTATACAAGCACCTTAGGTTTATATAGAACTAACTAGGGGTTAAACTAGGAAACTAAATCTTCCTAAAAGTTGATCCTGTAATTGAGGGATTGTCTATCCTAATTTTTTGTCCTTAATTCTAGGGATACAAATATTTAATTCTAGAGATACAACTGTAAATATACAGATTACAAGATTACAACCAGCTGTAAATAAGTGTTTTCCCACACTCCCCCTCAAGCTAGTGAATAGGTGTTTTTCATTCCCAGCTTGGAAATAATTTCTTGAAATGTTGCACTGTTGAGACCTTTAGTGAACACATCTGCAAGTTGACCCTTGGTTGATACATATGGTATACAAATCAACCCACTGTCTAGTTTTTCTTTTATGAAATGCCGGTTTACTTCAATGTGTTTTGTTCTATCATGTTGCACAGGATTGTGTGCAATGCTTATTGCAGACTTGTAGCTGTAAATAAGTGTTTTCCCAAACTCCCCCTCAAGCTAGTGAATAGGTGTTTTTCATTCCCAGCTTGAAAATAATTTCTTGAAATGTTGCACTGTTGAGACCTTTAGTGAACACATCTGCAAGTTGACCCTTGGTTGATACATATGGTCTACAAATCAACCCACTGTTTAGTTTTTCTTTTATGAAATGCCGGTTTACTTCAATGTGTTTTCTTCTATCATGTTGCACAGGATTGTGTGCAATGCTTATTGCAGACTTGTTATCACAGTAGGGTCTCATTGGTCCATCCCACTTGATCTTCAAGTATTCTAGGATAATCTTTAACCATAGTAGTTCACAAATTCCTTGAGCCATTGCTCTGAACTCTGCTTCAGCACTTAATCTTGCCATCACATTTTGTTTTTGACTCCTCTAAGTCACAAGATTACCACCTAAGAAAGTGTAGTAGCCTGAGGTGGATCTTCTATCAGTTATTGAACCTACATAATCAGCATCTATATATGCTACTAGAACTAATCTCGAATTTCTTTTGAATAAGATACCTCTCCCAAGATTGGCCTTCAAATAGTGTAATACATGGTAGACAGCCTGTAGGTGCACTTTTTTAGAACTATGCATAAATTGACTTACCACACTCACAACATATCCTATATTAGGCCTAGTATGTGAAAGATAAATGAGTTTTTCAACTAACCTTTGGTACATCTCTCTATCTATGGCAACATTTTCATTAGCTTCTCCAATTTTGTGATTAGGATCTATAGGGGTATTTGTAGGTTTACATACGAGCTTCCCAATTTCCTTCAGAAGATCAATCACATACTTCTGTTGTGAGAGGAAAATACTATGCAGCTATTTCAATTCCCAGAAAGTATTTCAATCTCCCTAGCTCTTTTATATCAAATTCTCTAGCCAAACATTGTTTTAGAGATTCTCTCTCTTTTTCATTATCTCCAGTTACAATTATATCATCAACATACATAGAACTGTAACTCTCCCTGAATCAGAGTGCTTGATAAAGAATGTGTGATCTCATTGACTCTGTTTATATGCCATTGCAAGCATCACTTTGGCAAATCTCTTGAACCAATCCTTGGGAGATTGTTTAAGGCCATATAAAACCTTTTTCAGCTTGCATATTTATTTGCTTCTAGATGACCTCCAAATCCTAGTGGAACCTTCATATATATTTATTCCTCCAAATCACCATGTAGAAAAGCATTCTTTACATCAAATTGTTGAAGCTGTCAATTGTAATTTGTAGCTAATGATAACAAAATCCTAACTGTATTCATTTTGGTAACTGGAGCAAAAGTTTCCTGATAATCTACTCTATAAGTTTTGAGTGTGGCCCTTAGCCATTAATCTTGCTTTATACCTTTCAATAGTACCATTTGCTTTGTTTTTTACAGTGAAAACCCATTTACACCTCACTAGATTTTTTCCTTTAGACAACTCTACTAGTTCCCATGTCTTATTTTTCTCTAAGGCCTCCATTTCTATTTTCATGGTTTGCCTCCATTTCTCACTGGATAATACCTCGAATAATGTAGTTGGAACAGAAATAGTGTTTAGGCTCACAAGAAAATTTTTGTAGGATGGTGAGAATTTTTCAAATGACATAAAATTAGAGATTGGGTATAGTGGATGCTTGGTACATTCTCTGGTTGCTTTCCTAATGGTAATAGGCAGATTATAATCACTAGTTATAGTTTTAGGAGATATATGCTCATTTTGAGAAATAGAGTGTAGTTACCTCATTTCTAGAGTTAGGATCAGGTTCTTGGACTGACAATGGTTCAGGATTTGGAACTTTCTTTATTGAGTACACCTGTAATTCCTTCATAGAATCAAGAACAATATTATCCTTTGTCACATCTTCTATGTTTGGAATTGGTTCAGACTCAAATTCAGTGTTTGACTTGGGTTCAGCAGAAACATGTGTCAACTTAAGAAAAATTAATGGATGAAAATGTTGAAGAAGAGTACAAATCAAGCAAAAAAAAGTCTTTATCTTTATCTTCCATGAATGAAGTCCCCTCCTGAAGATAAGGTTGAGTAAAAAATGGTTTGCTTTCTTCAAAAGTGACATCTGCAGACACATAAATTTTTTTGTTGGAGGATGAAAACATTTATACCCTTTTTGAGTTGATGAATATCCCATAAAAATGCACTTAATTGATCTAGGATCCAACTTTCCCGTATTGTGATTATGAACATGAACAAATGATGTACAACCAAATATCCTAGGTGTGAGGTTGTTTGTGGTATTAAAGTTGGGATAGAATTGTGAGAGTAGTTCCATAGGAGTTTTCAATCCCAAAACCCTTGAAGTAACCTATTTATAATATGTGTGGTAGTGAGAATAGCTTCCCCTAGTAGGATTTGGGTACGTTTGCTTGAAAAAATGAAGCTCAGTTTGTGGCTAATAAATGACTGTTTTTCCTCTCTGCCACTCCATTATGTTGTGGAGTATTAACACAAGATGACTCGTAGATAATCTCCTCCTTTTGGAAATAGGTAGATAAACTCTGGTTGAAATAGTCTCTTGCTTTATCATATCTAAATTTCTTGATTTTCACTTCAAATTGATTCTGGATCATATTTTGGAAGCTTAAAAACACGCTATTCACATCTGATTTGGATTTAAGCTAAAATATCCAAGAGACCTTGGTACAATAATCTATGAAAGAAACAAATCACTTTGCACCCGAAATATTAGGAATTGTAGAGAGATCCTATATGTCACTATGAATCAAGTAAAAAAGAGTAGAACTTCTTTTATTGCTAACTGGAAAAGACACATGTCTATGTTTTGCAAGTTCACAAACATCACAATGAAAATTTTCGGCATTTAATCCTTTGAACAAAGAAGGAAACATGTTTTTCAAAGTTCCAAAAGAAGGATGTCCAAGACGAAAATGATAAAGCCAGATTTTGTCTTTATTGAAAAATTTTTCAGAAAGAAATTACAAAGGTAAACTATTCTTGATGTTACTTGTGTTGTTTGATGTCTCAAGATAATATAGTCCATCCTCCTTAGCAAGTCCAATCTTTTTCTCCAGACTCTAATCCTGAAATTCATAATATGAGGGATAAAAAGTCATTTTGCAATTCATATCTCTAGTAAGTTTTTGTATAGATATCAGATTAGTAGACAATCCGGGAACATGAAGAACATTTTTAAGAACAAACAAGGGATTAATTTGAACATATCTTAATCCTGCTATTGTAGTAAATGAACAATCTGCAACAATAATTTTCTTATTACTAGGACACAGGGTATATGTACTAAACTTTTGTAAGGAATGTGTCATATGGTCTGTAGCTCCTAAGTCAATGACCCAAGAACTCGTAATAGACTTAATCGAGACATTTAATCTATGAGAATCAGAAGCTTTACCTAAACTAGAGACCTTACCCAAGGAACATACTTCAGTAGGCTTTTTAAGGGTTTTCAATAGGCTTTTCAGTTACTCAATCTCTTTGCTATCCAACTCTCCTTATTTCCAAGACATTTGTAGTACTCTGGTGATTTTTCTAGTTGACACTTTCTCAAATTGAGTGGTAGTGATATCTTTCTTTGAATTGAAACAAATCTTAAGATATAATAAAAAATGACTCTTAGCAATGAAGGCTAAAGAAGGGAAAAATAAAATGGCTATAAAGGCCTAAAATAGAAGTCAGCAATGAAGGTTGAAAATTTTGCTTCCCAAAAAGAGTCTAAAGTTCTGATACCATGTGGAAAAACTAAGAAATAAAATTGTGTGAAATACTAAGAGTAAAATTGAATGTATATTGAAAAACTGTTCATTAAGAATTATACAAACACCTTAGATTTATATAGAACTAACTAGGGGTTAAACTAGGAAACTAAATCTTCCTAAAAACTGATCCTATAATTGAGGGATTGTCTGTACTAATTTTTTGTCCTTAATTCTAGGGATACAAATACTTAATTCTAAAGATATAACTACAAATATATAGATTACAAGATTACAATCAACTGTAAATAAGTGTTTTCCCAAACAATGAATTTCAGCTAAATTTATCATGTGGAATTTCTTCTGCTACCTCTTTGCTCATTTCTTTATAGCCTTGCTTGTATTTGAATCATAGAAATATCATATATAATTTTACATGCTCAATGTTTAGTTGCTTTGAAGGGTATGTGTTGCAAGATTGCCCATGAGCATGTGTAGGTTATTATTATTATTAATATAGCTATTTTATATCAAAGGAGGAGGGTTTTTTTCATTTTGTCAGTTATGCAGCTGGTCAATCTAAATATTGCGGATTGTCCAATTTAATTCCTCCTCTTTTCTGGTCTGAGCGGCTTCTGTTTTTTATCAACCTTATTGTCTTTGCCTACTGATGAGCAGCCCATCAATAATCCCAACTCATTGTAGTTTTTGTGTTGTTTGTCACTGTTCTAAATCTTCTTAGCTCATTAAAAAGGCATGTGATAAGCTTAAAACCATAATTGCAACTTGCAGGTGGCCAAAGAAAGTGCAGATGTCATAATCCTAAATGATAACTTTTCCACAATTGTGACTGTGGCTAAATGGGGACGTTCAGTTTATTTAAATATCCAAAAATTTGTTCAGTTTCAGCTGACTGTTAACGTGGTTGCCCTAATTGTCAACTTTTCTTCAGCCTGTTTGACCGGTAAGAGACCCTGTTTTTGTTGGTTTGATATAGATTTATCACTTCTTTGGCATGAATTTGACAATATTGTCTTTCCCTTACTATTTTGGGATTTGATATGATTTCTCTTTCTCAGGAAATGCTCCGCTAACTGCTGTTCAACTTCTATGGGTCAACATGATCATGGATACTTTAGGGGCACTTGCGTTAGCTACAGAGCCTCCTAATGATGACTTGATGAAGAGATCACCAGTTGGTAGGAAGGGAAACTTCATCAGTAATGTAATGTGGAGGAATATATTAGGGCAGTCTCTATATCAGTTTGTGATTTTATGGTTTCTTCAGACAAGAGGAAAGGCAGCTTTTCATCTCGATGGCCCAGACTCTGAGTTGATATTGAACACGCTTATTTTCAACTCATTTGTCTTTTGCCAGGTAATATCAAAATTATTGCGATATTTGACTCTATTGTTACTCTTCAAATAATTATAGAAGCTTGGATCTAATTGGTCTATCCTTTCTAGATCTACTCGTGGTCATGTAGAGAATAACTTAATCCAGTTCTTTGTCCTTTTTTCATGAGTCTATGAAATACATAGGATCAATTATATGACTAGCTAATCAATATAAGCAGAAGTCAAGTTGATAATGATGGATAACTTACATTAGTGACTTTCATTTGATTTAATTTGGTTAGGATTTTTGGATGGTTATGGAATTCAAGCCACATAACTGAATGTCAGTGACTGTTTTGAGATAATTTTTTCTACAGTCAATTTGTGTTATGTACTTTGATTACTTCTCTAATTCTATATCTGCTTGGATTGCATGATTTACATCAATTGGATGCCCTTTTTTTCAGGTTTTCAATGAAATTAGCTCCAGAGAGATGGAAAAGATTAATGTTCTCGAAGGCATATTGAAAAACCATGTGTTTGTGGCTGTGCTAAGTTGCACCATCATCTTCCAAATTGTAATTGTTGAGTTTCTTGGTACCTTTGCGAGCACCTGTCCTCTCACTTTGCAGCAGTGGTTTGTCAGCGTCTGCCTTGGATTCCTTGGTATGCCAATCGCTGCCGCTTTAAAGTTGATTCCTGTAGGATCAAACTGAGATCAGGGCAATCTAGGTAGGTAATTTGTCTTTTTTGGTCCAAATTCTCATCTTTTAATTGGTTTTCACCACTCTTTTTTGCCCCTTCTTTTGTTTAATCACTTCATCATACAGCAGTAGCATCATTGGTTAATGATAGAAAATTTACTACAAAGTTAAAAGGCCAGCAAATTTTTAAGGGAGGTCGCTTAGACTGCTGCAAGACATATCAACCTTTTGGAAACATGCCAATACATACTCTTTCACTTCGAATTGTACAGACATTGTAATTTGGATTTATGAACCCAAATCATTTGAAAATTGAAAGGTTTTTTTAAACTTTTGTGCTTGTCAAGTTTTCGAAAGGCTTAATTCATGGCAAAAACTCATTCGAACTGTCGAGTTATCATCGGCCGTTTGCCAATATAACCATAAATCCAAGGTTAACAACTTGCTTACGCAGGCAAGTGACATGCTAAGATTCCAAAACATATTAATCTGGCAGCTCAAAAGTGTGGGATTCATAACACTTGTTGAACAGAACATTTAAAGTTTAACTCGGTCACTAATGTCTAATCTAGTTATTGATGTTCCTATTCTTCTATGGCTGATCAAAATAGGAATGGCTTAAATTGTGGATGGGTGAAAGAAGGTGAGGTTGCTTCTTTTAGGTGAATTATTGATTGTTAAATAGTAATAAAATTGAAAGTAAGACAAAGTTGTCCTTAGGCCTGTTCCTTTTTTTGCAGGCTGAATGATCTGGGTGTACCTCACGAGTGTTGACCGGACTTGCTTTTGTCTGGGTAATGTTGGGCTATCTTTGCTGATTGCCATTAATCACAGGGTGGACAGGATACTTCTGACATTGTGGCTTCCTTTTACAAGAAGAAATGACTCAAAGCAAGGTAGGGGAAAGGTGGCCAAGGGCAGGGACATCACCTTCGATGCTATTATGCAATATAACCTCATAAAATCCATATTTATCCATTTCTTCATGAGTATTTAGAGCTCTCTGGTTCGAATTAGGAAGAAAAATGTCCGAAGGCTGAAAAAGGTGGGAGAGGAAAAAGAGAAGATGGGAGCAAAATAAGCTAAAAGCTTAAACAAAAATTGGCAGATAAAGAAGAGGCTGGTTTTTGGTTAACAGATAAATCCAACTAAACTCCTGCAAGACTTATCCAGAGACAGAGATTTAACTCATCTTGAATATAGGATTTAAGGGTTTAAATGATATCATTACATCAAGGCATGCACAGTTTCTTAAACCAACTTAGAAGAATAGAAATCAAATTGTGGGGTTATAAACTTAATTATACGTACGATGTACTGTATAATTTCCTTGTCTCTGGTTGGTCACCGCATTCCAATTCATTAGCAGTGGTGAACTTTCCTAGCAAATGTACACTGAAAAATGTACTATGTGCCTGAAGCGCAATTTCAGACATGCTTTGTTTGATGCATTTTTGGCTTATTCAGATATACCATTAGTTCAATCAGATTGGGAACGGTGGATCAGCAGAAGCGAAGCGCTGTATACAATGCCAGAGTGACAGATTTATCAAGTCATTGCCATTTGATATAAGATCAGGAGGCTGCAGCTAGAAGAATGTGCTAAGAGCCAGGGAAAGTACCAAATACTTGTTTGTCAGTTTTGACCCACCCCCCCACCCCTAAGCCATGAAAGAGAAATACAATCCCCCATTGGCTATTGAGGACAAAAAACAAATTATTCACAGTTTCACCCCATGAATTAGCATCTGCAGAAACGCCAATCTAATGTCCCCCAGATCGTTGGTTTCAGTCAAAATATCTTATTAGAGAAAGGACTGTTTGTTTTCCACTCTATTTACTGTCTCTCTATGAAGAGCAATTGGCCAATTGATTACCCTGGATTAGTTTCAAAGTACAAACAGTACCATTGCAACCTTTTTTATCCACCGGATAGGGAAGGGATGGGATAGATATGACAGGGTTCGAACTCCACCCAACATGTCTTTTGAAGTCTTCTTAATCGCTAGCTCAAAAAGCTGAAAGACATACCACCGCGACTTTTATTATCACATTTAGACATATTCGCACAACAGGTTACAACGGAAATCGGGAGATACTGAATGGTTATTACTGGTTCTCAACTATAGAATGCTTTTTTTTTTCGTGTGGTAACCGTAACAGTGTAACTTCACAGTTAGCTAAAACATATCTATCAATAATTCAAATTACTGGCTTGAATCTTGTGTCATAAAAGGAAACATCGAAGGATACGCCATTACATTTAATTATATATATATATCCCATATATTATCATCATTGGAACTGGAAAATAACTTTGGAGAAAAGGTAGCTCATTGCATGCAAAAAGGGAATAAAAAAGATCCATCAGATTGTGATCAACATAGAAATCGGTATGATCCATAAACAATGTTTAAGGTTCCAAGCAGGCAAACACTTGACAATAGGAAAAGAACAAGGGGTTCGTCTTAAAAGGCACCACCAAACATTCAAACAAATCCAATCACAAACCTTTACAATATATAAGCAAGTACTCTTTTTTGGTAGGCCAACATGCAACATAGATGCATCAAATCCAATAAACAGAGGTCTCCCCCTTTCCCCTCTCACTCCACATTGTTATCAGCCTTTCCAAATACACTTAGAAAAGCATCTCAAAGCATCCCATCAAAAGGTAGGGTTGCCAGAGACATTATATAAAACCCCATACTTAAAAAAAGCCAAAAGATATGGAAGTAAGAATTTAAAGAATGAATAAAAAAAAAAAAAAGGTCAGTAAGCTTCAACTGACTGTTCTCCAGCAGCCTTTTTATATGTTGCTCAAAGCTTTACTTTTATTTTCCTTTTCCTCCTCTGTTCCTCCTTTCTCCGAGCATTGGTTGCTCGAGTAGCCATATTCAATCAACTTGAAATCATGTCGATGAAGCAAATAAATAAAAAGAACACACTCATTAGAGACCAGTAATTATCAGTAACAGTCCACAGGGTAAAATCTTCAGTATTATACTCAAAATCTAAGATATTCTCTAGCAGAGTCGCTTCTCATTAGGTATATCATGATCGTTGTCACTTTTATTGAATGTAAGCCTTTTTCTCTTGGTGCAAACTGCAGCAGAACTTGAAGAATCGCCTAAAACATTGATTGCCCTCAAATGTGTTGGTGATATGTCTGGTGAATTTACAGATTTTGGAAAATTATGTATCTCAATCTCTAGTTTCTGCATTAGATTGTAGCATGTAAAGACGTCTTCCTGTGACAGCAAAAAAGCCCACAAAACAATCCAAAACCTCTCAATAAAGTTTCCAAAAACTTACTTATAGTTGATAAAAGAAAAGATTTAAAAAAAAAAAACACAAATGAAGGACTCACAATTTCAAGAAATCCACAATAAGAAACAGAATTCATCGTACACTCCAATGTTTTTCTTGTTAATCTTTGATCCAATGTCCTCAGTGTCGCGGCAGCAGCAATAACTGAAGGTCGATGTTCCATTAAGTTGATCTCTGTATATTCAAAGAGAAAAACATTAAAATATAGCTAATCATTTAACAGAATCTAAAATTAGTTCAAACTTCTATATATATTAAATTACCACGAAGATTGAACGGTTTGATAATTACCTCTCATTATAGCCAAAATGAGTTGTACAGTCCTGGACATGAAATGATCAGATGGAGATTTCTTGGACATTCTTGTAATGAAGAAAGGAAGAAAAGCAAATGGAGTAATTGAACTCATTCTCCATTCCAAAGTATTCAATACCAAAAGCTCCATTCTTTGAATCACTTTGCTTTCAAAGTTGAATTCTTCCGTCTGTAACTCTGAAAGTAAAGGAACTTTTATCTCTTCCATCTTTGCAGCCAGTGAAAGACATGCCATTGACAATAATTGCATTGTCCATGACTTTTCACTCTGCAAAGGAATAGAAAATAAATAACAAAGAAACTATTTATGATTTGAAATTAAAAACTTAGATAACATAAAGAGAGCTAAAAACTTACATCAATAGACTTCTTTGAAAGGAATTTGTCAAAGTAAATGACAGATAAATAAGCTGTTTGGAAACGAAATCCAAAAACTTCTCTTTTCTGAATTGATTGAAAAGAACAAAGATATGAATGCCAATTAAAATTTCTCAAACTCATTGAAGCAAAAGGAAGAGATTGCAAAACTTTTAAAGATACTAACTTTGAGAATCCATGTGATGGCTTCCAAACGAGCATATTTGAAGAAGTTACCAAACACCAAAGGTTCATTTTTTTTTAACCCAAAACTCATTTCTCTATCAAACAACATCTGCATACACTCTTCATCATATACAGCAATGTAATTCTCATCAACTAATAACTCCCCCTTTTCCTTCAAAAAACTCTTACTTTCTAAGCAAAGAAGGCCAGATAAAGAAGCATCACCATCCATTTTGGAAGCCCTTTTCTTTAAAAACTTTCCTTGTTTCTTTTCTTCCCACAAAATCTAGGAAACTATATCAAAAGCTGCTAATAATTCCATGATTTAGATAGAGAAAAAATATAGTTCACCTTGCCAACTCTGAATTATGATAAACCAAAAAAAAAAAAAAGATGATAATTGATTGAAACCTATAGCTTAGCAGAAATCGTTTACTGTTTTAACGGTAAAAGATTGAAAGAAAAAAAAAAACAGCTTTGGTTTGTTAGGCAATATCTTCACTATTGTCTTTAAATCAGGTTTTTTTCCTTTTTTTTTTTTAAATAAGGATTTTGGGTTGCTTTTTTTATTTTTGTGTTAGCATTATTTTTTGTGAGGACTGAATTTTGACTGGGAGTACCAATTCAGAAGCGAACAATTTTAGCTACACGAGTTTAAAGAGCGTGGAATACACAGTCCAATAAGGAGATGGTATGGTGATGTCAGTGGACACCGTACAGGGCTTGTACCCGGAAACCACACTTTGAATCTCTGTTAGTGGCTAAGATTTGGGGTTGTAGGCCATTCTATCTGACAATTTGACTAGTCAAATAAAAAATATATTTTTTTAAATGGATAATGAATTAAAATATCTTTAAGAATAACTACAATAAGTGTTAATCACTTAAGTGACTTGCAATTATATAACAAGGAATTTGTTATTTTTTTTATTACTAGTTTGGTATTAACTTATTGTAAATGAATTAATGAAAATTTTTTTTATTTTTAGAAATTTTAAAAATCACTTTATTTACTGGTTTAGTATTAATATGTTACTGAAGTGAATTCTTTCAAAAGAAATTTGTTAATTTTTTTCATTAAAAATAATTAAGTAAAAATAAAATATTAAAATTTAAATCAACATATTAAAATGTTTTTAAGCATATTAGATATAATTACTATAATACAATTAACCAATTATAATTCGACATTGTTAAGGGTCCATAAATAATTACATAGAAGTAATAGATTCTTATATAAATTTTTTATCGTGATTGGTTAATTATGATATTGTTGTAAATAAAATTATAAGTGGTATGCTTTTTTAAGGAGATTAGCAGCCAAGTTTAAGGGTTTATTCGATTTAACCCAAAATTATCCAAAAGTTTCAATGTTTTTGTCCTATAAAAATGGTTTTACAATAGTAAATTTAGATATATATATATATATATATTATAGCATATTTTCATATTATCTCAATATGAAATTGAGACGTTACTATTTTATTATATATATAATGTACAAAGTTTGAAAGATAAATCTTTTGGATTGATATTTTTATTAGAAAATTTTAATAGAATTTTAATGATTAAAAAAATTTTGATTAAATTTTGATTATAAATAATATTTTTAAAAATTATTTTTATATATTATTTATCTTCATTAAATTATATATATATATATATCAATTTATAAGTTTCAAAATTTCAAAATAAATTTTAATGTAATTGTTTTTAATAAAAAGTTTCACAAATTTCACTTAACAAACCTCATTTAAATGTTATCATTTACTTTGTATGGATCCAATATTAATTAGAAAAACTGAAGAATAAACTTTTGATTGCACTAATATATCAAGGAATGACTTTCTAATTCACTCTTGTTGGTTGGTATGATTTAAATTAACATATCTTTTTTATTTTCTTGTATGCCATCAAACAAGCATCTCTATATAGACCCTCATGTTAATCTGTGTTTTATTGCTTTAGCTTGATTTTGAAAAAAAAAAAAAAAAACACTGTAAAAATAGAAAATATGGATACATTTTTAGTAATCATAAATAAGTTGCATTCTCTTTGAGATTGAATATTGGATAATTATTACTGATTATAGTAATTATTCTTATAAATGCAATGTTTATCTTTTCTTTTTTAAGTATAAATTATAAATATTGCCATAAATAAAATCCCACAAAACTTCAAATAAAAACCCAATACCACCAAATTAATGAGTTACATATATTTTTATGAGTGCTTCAAAGTTTACATTTAGATTTGGTCTCATCATATTATAAAAAACATATGCATAACATCAATTTTGAAGGAATTAATATATATAAATAAATAAACAAAAAAAATTATTATTAATAACACATGATCCAAAAGCCATCTTAACCGTCAAATTTAATGGCTGTTTTGCCATATTTGCAAATCCCTTATCCCTCTACTTCTAGTTTAACATCCTTATCTTACACTTAGCATAGGAGCTTATTCCAAATTCCATAAGGATATATATTTTTAATAATGTTCCCACATTTTTCTTTTGTTCCTCAACCTTGATGATTAAACTAGTTTGAGCGAATAATTATGAATTTAAATTTAAATGATTTATATAATTATTTTTAAAAATAACATCTAATAAATTTAAAATTCAAATTTAATACTTATAATATTTTTTTATTTATTATTAATTAATTATTTTACTCATTTAAAATATGTAAAGATAAAACATGTTTATGTCTTTAGTCCCGTCTTGTTGTAACTGACTCATTTCCTCTGTGGAAGTCTTTAAAGAATCATGTGAGTCGTCATTGTCATTTGTCAGAGTCTTACATCAAGGACTTCAGTTTGAAAAAAAAGACTTGGGAGTGAAGACTTAGGGATAAGTTAGTGGCACTGCTTAATAAATATAAATTAATTATATGATAGATTATAATTAATTATTTAGTTGTCTGCAATGTGGAGGCGACTTTCTATAGAATTCATTGATTGGCAGTGACAATTTTGCCTGCGGCTGAGCTGATGATGTCTTTGTTTAGTCTTTCTTTAGAGAATTTAATCAAGATTGAATCAGATTAGATCCAAGTTTTAGGCTGATTGATGATAAACCCAATGCAACTGTATCAAGCTTCTTTAAATACATATATTAATTCTCTCAAACTCTTTTTAATTTCAATATATGAAGAGGATATGGAGCGTCAGTTTCAGACTAATTAATTGCACAATGCTTCTGTTTTTAACAATAAAATTGAACATAAAACCCCAATTTTTCTCCGATGAACTCTCATTACTTTATATATTTTGAATTGGATAAAGGAGATTAAAGTGAACATCAACTTTGAATCAATTGAGCAAAATGTTCGACTGCAACAAGACACGAAAAACTTTCCTTACAATTGCTATAGTTACATATGTAGCAAGCTAGCTCTCAGTATGAGAGGAAACCATGGGAATGAGTTTTTCATCTATGGGGTAAGGTTAAAGCTCGATTTGGATCAGGTTTATCCATTGTCGGCATATATATCAAGTACTTGCGCAAAAATGTCCAGTTCATCATTAACTATCTAGCATTAGTAAATTGCAAATATGAAAGTTATAGCACATGCACATGACATAAAACTCATCATATTTAGACACTATCCAACTTCTTGGATATTGTGCAACTTAATTGTTTGAAATCAATTTGTTTCGCATTAGGGTTTACTATCTGCCATGCATTTCCATCTTGAGACTATTGTATATATATTATGTCACCCCCTATATGCAGGCCATGCTGTTTTGAAATTTCAGACCTCAATCTGCTGTTCCTCCCGGTTGTAAATTATTTACCAGATATATGTGAAAATTTCAAATTTTAGTAATACCTTGATTCAAAGCTCGTTAGTAAACCATTTGATAAAGTATGAATGCTATCCATTAGATATCGAGGATAAGAACTGGCAGCAAAAATTGAATTGATCGAATCCAATTTCTGAGAGAACTTTGCCTTTAATCCTTATCTTGATATCAGGATGCATATTTATATAAGCAAAATCACAACGTTATTCCGTCGATCAATAATATACTGTTCACGCGCTTTCCTGTTTCTTTAATTTGGTGACTTCGCACTCGCACAGTGTTATTCTGCCTGGATCGATAATGATGCATATATCAATTCATTGTACCAAATGTATGATCCCTCATGGTATTGGCATGGTATTACTCATGTCAAAACATTGATATTGAAGAATCAAAGATCTCATCTGATATGCTTGGATCATATATCCAAAAATCTTCAATGATTTTGAGCTGAGTGGATACTCGATACATACAGTAAAGATGGGTCCCCTATTATATGTCCTCCAATGTCTTCTGATTTGTTTATAGTAAGTTGAAAATGGGCTCACATCAGGGAAAGCAAAAGCAAAGCAAAGCAAAGCAGTAGTACAAAGAGGGCATGTTAGTATTGTACATTTGAAAATGTAATTGTTGTTGGAGAGATAAATCATATTTAGAGTTTATACGTAGATGTTAGATATCACTTGAGTCAAAAAGTTTAAATTATTAGGTTTTTAGATCTTTCATGCATATATAAAATATCTCATTCAAATTTTTTAATGTTGTGGTATTCTTTACTCACATGTGAATTATATCCTAATAATCTCTCTCATTCACTTGTGAGTTTTGATCCCACCTTGGCTCTCCCATACGAGTAAGTCCTATCAACACTTTTTTTGAGCCAGATAACCTTACATCCCTAGTATACTTTTGGATCAGGTCATAGCACTCAACCTTCTCACGTAGGTTGTCTCGTTACTCCCTCAAGCTTACACTCCAGATTGACTCAACACATCATCTACTTAGGTGTTTCACTTTTGCATATTATCATATACTTGCTGCATCAAAGTCAAACCTCACATCTCTAGTGCACTTTTGGGCCAGGTCACAGCACTCAACCTTGTCACTTAGGTTATCTCAGTACTCCCTCAAGCTTACACTCCAAGTTGACTCAATATATCACCTACTTAGGTGTTTGCTTCTGCATATTATTATATACTCGCTATATCCAAGTTGAATATTTTAAATAGTCAAACCTCTGCTCTTCCATTTCTAGTGCACTTTTGGACCAGGCCACAACACTCAACCTTGCCATCTAGGTTGTCTCAGTGCTCTCTCAAGCTTACACTTCAAGTTGACTCAACACATTACTCACTTAGGTGTTCTGCTTCTGCATATTATCATATACTTGTTGTATCCAAGTCGAATATTTTAAATAGTCACACCTTGGCTTTCTCATGGGAGTAAATCCTATCAATACCTTTTTTGGGCCAGACAACTTCACATCTCTAGTGTATTTTTGGGCCAGGGCTCTCTCATGTGAGTAAGTCCTATCAATACCTCTTTTGAGCCAGGCAACCTCACATCTTTAGTGTGTTTTTGGGTTAGGCCATAGCATTCAACCTTGCCACCTAGGTTGTTTCAGTGCTCCCTCAAACTTACACTCTAAGTTGACTCAACACATTGTCTACTTAAGTGTTCCGCTTTTGCATATTATCATATACTAGCTGCATCTAAGTCAAACTTTTTAAATAGTCTCACCTTGGCTCCCCAGTCCGCTTCTGTATATTATCATATACTCACTGCATCCAAGTCGAACCTTTTAAATAATCTCACCCCGGCTCCCCAATGTGAGTAAGTTTTATCAACATCTCTTTTAAGCTAGACAACTTTACATCTTTAGTGTATTTTTGGGTCAGGTCACAGTACTCAATCTTGCCACCTAGGTTATCTCAGTGCTTTCTCAAGCTTACACTTCAGGTTAATATAACACATCACTCACTTGGGTGTTTTGCTTTTACATATTATCATATACTCGTTATATCCAAATCAAATTTTTTAAATACCGGTATTCGAACACATAGAGTTGATAGATACGATCAACCTTCGATTTGTCAACAATTTCTTCCCAGCACTATAACTGGAATTCGAACCCGTAACTTTAACTCTGATACCACTTGTCGGGGAGATAAACCACACTTGAAGCTTATGGAAGCATACCGGAGAGTCTATACATACATGCTGGACACCACTTGAGCTTAAAAGCTTAAGTTATTAGGTTTTGAGTCTTTTATGCATACATATAAGACATCTCATTTAAATTTTTTACTTACATGTAAATTATATCCCAATAATTATAAAGAGGATGACACATTGACACAGGGGCACTCTTTGCTAGGAAATTATTGCCTTCTACAACAACCATTCTGCATTTGTGTCTTAGGGTAATCTTTTCGGTGACTGGTGTCGACTTCCCATGCAACCTTTTACCGTCTGTATTTGGGGGCCAGCTGGACCTTAATTTGTAAGTTAGGCCCTCTTGTTTGCGCTATACATGTTAATGTAATTAGTTTAAATCATTCGAAATTCGAATAGCAGTGTAAATGTGGTTGAGTTATTTTAGTGCTTTCCATACGTATAAGCTGTTGGTGTGTATTGGATAACAGCATCATTCATAAATAACTATGAACCTGTTTTTCTTTTGGTCAATAATACTCTTCAATCTTATAAGTGTGTGTGTCATCTTTTATCTTTAAAATTAATGTTAAATATGTTGCGCCTGAAGCAATAATCACAACAATACAGAAGTAATAGACAACAATCAATAATCAAATACATAGGAAAAATAAAGCACACCAAGATTTACGTGGAAAACCCTCCAGTGTAGAGGGAAAAAATCACGGGCCATCAGAAAAATTTTCACTATCAAATAATAGTTATACAAAGTTCTTCTCTAGCTAAAACTAGAGCTAATCAACAACTAGAGAAACAATTGGAGAAATCTAACCAAATAAGTGACTCAACAAATACACCATGTATTTGTTTCTAGAGAGCTTTAAACCCGATCTTCACCGTTCAGAATGTAAAACTCTGAATCATAAACCTCCTGATAAGATTCTAACTCAATCGAACTACGAATCGACTTTCGTTTAACCAACTCTCTCTTCTTTTTTTTCTCTTTTTGCTTTTTTTTTGCTTTTCTTCTTTCTCTGCTTGATTTTCGACACACACCTAAAACAACCCCACCTTTTTTTTATTAAGTAGTTAGGGCTCTATGTAAAATAAAAGATCAAGGCCCATAGCCTTTACTTGGTCCAAAATCACTTACATGGGATTGGACCTCATTTTCCTAACAATCTCCCCTTTCAGCCCCATTAGGAGGAGATTCATCACTATAGCAGTTTCATTTGGAACTTACCTTGGCCAGGAAACTCATTTCGATCAAGTTACTGCAAAGCTCAAGCTTTTTTTTGAGAAGTTTAACAAGATCATAAGTACCATTCTTTCGTAATGACTCCATCTCTTCTTTCATTACTTTTAACCAGTGCTCTCTATCCGGAGTAGCCTGTACATCTTGAAAGCTTTATGACTCTTTTTCACTGGTAACTAAAATAAAATCTGAACTTGGATACCTGGTAGATGACCTGCGCTCTCTAGTAGATCTTCTGGGCTGAGACTCTACATCACTTGATGTCGAAGGTAGCTCTCCCTGTTCAACATTCTCAGATAGAGAGAATTGCTCCTCCTGCTCAAAACTAATAGCATCTGGCTCATCACCAATTGTAGCTAGCTCATTCATATCCCCAAGTTCTGTTTCTTGCTCATTTTTACCATCTGTGGCTCTTTCCTGTGGAATCCCTGTCGGTGTTGAAACATCACACTCAATAGTAACCTGTGTAGTCTTCTCATTTTTCTCAAAGTCTGCTATAGTTTCTTTTTCATGAAAGATCACATTCATGCTTCTGACTGTCTTTCTCTTTACTGGATCCCATACCCTGTAGCTAAATTTCTCATCACTATATCTTACAAACATACACTATGTAGCTTTACTGTCAAGCTTTGATCTCTGCTCTTTCGGCACATGCATGAATGCTTTACACCTAAAAACTTTCAAGTGAGAGTATGAAGTATCTTTCCCTGTCTACACTCTTTCTGGAATGTCAAAGCCCAAAGGAATTGATGGTGACCTGTTAAGTAAATAACAAGCTGTGTTGACTGCTTCACCCCAGAATAGCTTTGGTAATTTTGTCATCCTCAACATACATCTGACTTTTTCCACAATGATACGATTCATTCTTTCAGCTATACCATTATGCTGCGGTGTTCCAAGTTCTGTCCTCTCATGCCTGATCCCATGCTTTGAGCAATACTTTTCAAAGTCTTTAGATGTGTATTTCTCATCATTATTAGTTCGAATACACTTCAAGGGTAACCCTGTTATCTTCTCAACCATGGTATGAAATTTTTAAAAATACTGCAGTACTTAACTTTTGTATTTCAACATATACACCCAAGTCTTACATGAAGCATCATCAATAAAAGTAACAAAATATCCGTTACTACCTAATGACTCAACCTCAATGGGACCATATACATCAGAATAAATTAATTTCAATATATTTTCTTTTCTCTGAAAATTTTTACGAAAAGAAACTCTATGATGCTTACCAAACAAACAATAATCACATGAATCGAGAGACATACCTTTGGTCAAGGGAATGAGAGACTACCTTGCCAAAACCTGTAACCTTTTTTCACTCATGTGTGCCAGCCTCCTATGCCACAAGTTTGCTGAAGCATTATTTTCAACGGTATTTACCTGTTACCGTTCAATTGCATCAATGTCTTATACATTGTGCAGCATAGTTTTTCCCTTGTAACTATCATAGATCCTTTGAGAAGCTTCTATTGTCCATTCTTTTGTCGACTTTCATATCTCTCCTTATCAAGGATATTAATAGCAAGCAAGTTCATTCTCATATCTGGAATATGTCTGACATCCCTCAAAGTCAACATGCAGCCTGTACTAGTTTGTATAACAATATCACCAATCTCAACAATCTGTGACACACTCTTGTTTCCCATTTTGGTACAACCAAAGTCTTCTACTTTGTAAGTTGTAAACAACTATCTCTTAGGAACACAATGATATGCCGCTCCTGTGTCAACTATCCACTCAATGCCAGGACCGCTAACATGATTATAATCACCATGTGTACAAATCAAAGTAACTGAATCACTATCTGAATTCATTGCTGCAATATTGCCATCATCTGAACTCTTACCTTTCTCATCTTTTCACTTTTGCTTTAAGATTTTACAGTTTCGTTTTATATGACCTGTCTTACTACAATGGAAACACTTCACTTTACCTCTAGATTTGGATCTATGTTTAGACTTACCACGGCCTTTTGAGTCCTGACCTCTGTCGATGTTTCTACCCCTGTTCTCTGTGACTAGAGCTTGATTTCCAGGGTCTACATCTTTTCGCCTTGCTTCTTCATTAAGCATACTGTCATTTACCATCTCTAATGTCACCTTATAATCAGGAGCTGAATTAAGAATAGTCACAACTAGAGTATTCCAGCTGTCTGGCAATGAATCCAAAAGAAATAACGCCTTCATTTCATCATCCATCTTAAGCTCCATAGTAGTCATCCGATTAAATATATCTTGAAAATCACTTAAGTGCTTTACAATAGATCGTCTATCCTTGTACTGTAAAGTTGTAATCTTTTTAACAAGCATAACTTTATTCATACCTGTTTTTCTCTCATACAATGCTGCCAATTTTTCTCAAACAATATGAGCATCTGACTCCTGCACTACATGATGGAACACGCTGATATCAACCCATTTTTCTGATTGTAGCCAGCATCTTTCTACCTAGCTTCTTTCAGCTTTCATCTTTCATATCTACTGATTTAGCCGAATCACCTAATACTGGCTCATACAAATCTTTGCAGTATAAATGATCCTCCATCATAGGCTTTCAAATTGAATAATTCGATGCTGTCAATTTTATCATGGAACCTGTATCACTATCCATGATCTCAAACAGAATTTACTTCTATCCTGGGTTACTTTTGTATCGATGTCTCAAAATAACCCTTGCTCTGATACCACTTATTGCGCCTGAAGCAATAATCACAATAATATAGAAGCAATAGACAACAATCAATAATCAAATATGCAGGAAAAATAAAGCACACCAAGATTTACGTGAAAAACCCTCTAGTGTAGAGGAAAAAAACCACGGGCCACCAGAAAAATCTTCACTATCAAATAATAGTTATACAAAGTTCCTCTCTAGCTAAAACTAGAGCTAATCAACAACTAGAGAAACAATTGGAGAAATCTCATCAAATAAGTGACTCAACAAATACACCCTGGATTTGTTCCTAGAGAGCTTCAAACCCGATCTTCACCGTTCAGAATGTAAAATTCTGAATCATAAACCTCCTGACAAGGTTCTAACTCAATCGGACCACGGATCGACTTTCGTTTAACCAACTCTCCCTTCTCTTTTTTTTCTCTCTGCTTTTCCTAACTTTTCTTCTTTCTCTGCTTGGTTTTCGACACACATCTAAAACAATCCCATCTCTTTTTTATTAAGTAGCTAGGGCTCTGTGTAAAATAAAAAATCAAGGCCCATGGCCTTTACTTGGTCCAAAACTACTTACATGGAACTGGACCCATTTTTCTAACAAAATAAGGGCAGTGAAGAGTTTAGATTAAGAAATTTGCATAAAGACTTGCCAATCTTAAGCAAAAGCACATGCAAGCCATATTTTCTTCATATTTTTGGTGATTGTGATTTGTAAAGTCTCAAAAGTAATAAAGGAGTGCATTCCCCAGGGTGAAATGAAAAGTTGACACACGGCAGCTTTGGGAAAATGATGCATATACATCCAGCAGCTACAGCTGAATCTGGACCCCAATTGACTGATTCAGGAAAATAATTAGGCCCCATGCACACCTAAAATGCTTGAAGAACAATAATAGCAAATCCATGACTATTTTTAATCAGGATAAACTGAAACTGGAAAATGTTGGCAGTGATAAAATGAACATGTCTCCTGCTTAACCCAACATGAGTTAAAATGAAAATCTCATCAACTGACCTTCCTAATTAACGTAACACCTCATTCCAGGCCTTCTCCTTACCTGTTTCAACCTCAAAGCATTGATTAATGATTCGAGAGAAATTTAGTTTTAATTTGAGCCTCTAAATAGATAGACCAATTTAGTGCATAGTGCAAAGAGAATTAAATTCAATTTTTGTCACTAAAGGTGTTACTATGTCAAAAACAATGGCAATGACTGCTCTCCCCAATGAAGACATGTTCAACATTTCATTTCAAAGAAAAAAAATTAGCAGTTTTTAAGGCATTGTTTGTTTTTAAATCTTTTGATGAAACCATTCATAATCCCATAAGTAATAAGAAAGTATATGAACCCACGTTGGGAGGTTGCTGATAGGAGTTATATTGAATACCAGAAATTAAGTGTTCTGTCAGGGAATCAATTTACAGCAAAAATAATGGTGCCCGGGAAGAAAACAGGAAGGAGGGAGGGGGAGCCCTGCATGAGTACGGTTGGTGCCTTATAAATTTCTGACAAACAAGTGTTATACCCCACAAAACACAGCACACTAACTCCCACGCCATCTCTTTCAACAAAAGTGCCTGCTAAGCTTACCTTGTATTTCACAGGAAGTCAGGGAAAGGCAAAGGAGTTTGGGATTCCCAATGTTTTGATTGTCCCTGATCCATCCCCTTTCAAACTTCCCACTCCCAAAACCCCTCTGGGCAGTGTGCTCACATGGTTGTTTGCTTCCAATTTGATCCCTCCACCCACAGGCCCCCGAACCCCCATGAAATAATAAGGGCAGCCGAGCCAACGATGCAAGTTTAATAAAAACTTACATTGGGCTTACATGATTCATGTCCAGCTCAAACATATGGGCCTTTGAATTTGAATGGTCGCTTCTTTTGGCCTTTTTGGCACAATAAAAAGAACTAGCTTCGTGACAAGATGGTCTAGGCTGCGGCCACTCTATGGAATTTATGCTATACGGATAAGACTTAAGACTCAGGTCAGCTTCTCCCCATGGTAGCAGCTAGTTATGTGAGCCCTTGACGGCACTGACAAGTGATAATCTGATAGTGAAGTCCGTGAGGATCTTTTGCACCTTTTAAAAAAGCTTTCCTTTGGTCTCTGGAATTGGCTGCATATTTAGCTTCATCTGCATTGTTTTGTTGTTTCTGAGTTCTGATGCCAATTGCCTCAGTTGGCTTTTGAAGATCTTACTTTTGTCTGAGGAATATGTCTTTTCTTTTAGCATTTCAAGTACTTTTGGCTTTTTTTTTTTGTCTTTTCCTCTCAGTTTTGTCTAACTGTAGAAACCATTGGCCAAAAAAAAATTATAGAAAACAGCAGAGGACATTCCCAAATCCCAATCCCAATCCACCTTCGTTTAAAAGCCCAGAAGAAATATCTTGGGCCACCAACTCCAATATCCACTTATATAATAGTTCATAATGAAAGGCCCATTTAGGTTTTGTTTAATGGCGATTGCGGATCTTTAAATTGGCCTTCTCTTTGTATAGTTGGCCACTTATATACCGATATCATTCCATGACATACTTTTATTGGATGATTGGCTAAGTAATATCAAATATATGTAATGTAATGAAGCGTATAAAATGAAAAAAAAAAAAAAAAAAACTCGAAATGAAGGGTATTTATCCATAGTAATATCTTTTCTATTAAGTCAGTTGTTGTTTCTTAATTTTACGAGTTTCTAAGACAAACAAACATAACACTAACATCTTCTCAAATCTCAAACTCCGTCACGACACCAGTTGTTTACTTCCTCTGAATCACAAAATCTACGAATCTCTCCCAGAATCCAGTGAAACCCACATGCTCTCTTCCTAAAGCTGCCTCGTGCGTGTCCCACTCGGCGCGTGACGCCGACAACCCCATCCTCATCTGATCCACCGGTTTCCAATTAGCGGCTGATACTATGCCACGTCATGAGTCGCACAATTACTGGCTACACCTCGCTACATGTTGGCCGAATATTCCATACCTTCCAAACTGAATAATTCTATAGCTCTCCTCGCAACTTCCAAACCCGAAGTTAACCTTTTTCTTATAAAAGGCTTCTCTAATTCTTAAACTTTGATTATTTTTTGCTTCGATTCTATAGTTCAAAAAATTTTCTCCTCCAAACAAAATTAAAGTTCAATCTTAATGGCTGCATCGTTATTCGGTTCACTTTTGTTGTTCTGTTTGGTTTCGTCTTCGCTTCAGCTTTGTTTTGTCGATCGTTTCTTAATTTCAAAGACGTCTCGTGCTCAGATTATTAGTCAACCTTGGACCTGTTTCTGACATAAAACTAACGTAAGAGAAGTCATCACCAACATGGGAAAACGTAAGATTTTTTTCCTAATTTCTTTTATTTTCCTAAATTAATTTGATTAACTTTTGTTTTTAGGGTTTTTAGTTTTGTAATTATTTTATTATCTTTCCTAATGATATGAATAATTGTAGATTATTGATTGCTTGGTTAAAGCGCGTATGAAGAATTTTCTGTTATTTGTTTTGGGGTGTGTTTGTCTTTGATTTTGATTTAGGTTTTTTTTAGCTTAATAAAAAGAATTATTTGAATTTGGCAGGTAAAACTCAGCGTAAGAATGCAGCGATGTTAGATAATGACGATGATAATAGTAGTGTAAGTTCATCGTCAACCATGCGGTCTGATCAAATGTCGGTGTCTGGTACTGAAGAAGTAGAGTTTAATAAGGATAGTTTACTTGATGAAGCTGTCGATGCTTTATTCGAAAAGAGGTTAGAATTATTTATTTGCTTTTTTTTTTTAATAACTTTTTGGATGAAAATATGATGCATTTGAATGGTTTCATTGTTTTCTGTTGTGAAGGGAACAACAGCTAAGGTTGTTGAAATTAGTTAGGTTTTTTGAGATTTGCAAAATTTTGAGAATAGTTTAGGCTGAATTGCTGTTTTTCCCATTTTTTGATGAAGGGGTTCTACTAGAGAGAAGTCCTTGGCTGTGATTATTAATGCTTTCAATTGTAACTTGCAGCATCAGTTCTTGGAGAAGAAGTAAGTGCCTGTTATGTTATATCTTTCTATCTTGGTCATAAATGATTTTTTTTTATTGCAAGAATTGCCGAATGGATTAGGAGTATGGTTGCAGGTGTAGCTGAAAATGTTTCTTATGATTCACAGTATATGGTTGAATACTTGAATCTATGTGCTTATGATGGTCATATTATTGTTTTGGACTGAGGGTCATACTATTATTTTGGACTGTCATGCAGATTTGCTACTTTACTCCATCAGTGTCTGAATTGTATCAAAAAGGGGTCCAGCAAAGAGATATCTTTAGCATCCCATGCCATTGGTTAGTCTTGAATGCTTTTGCAAATGCTTAAGCACAAATGGACAGAAGAAAACACAAGGCTCCAGTATCGACGCTGATAATTTCCTTTTGTAGGTTTGCTGGCTCTAACTGTTGGCCCAGGAGATAATGCACATGAAATATTGGAAGAATCAATCACTCCTCTTTCACAGGCTTTTAAATCTGGTTCTGAATCTTCGAAGATAGCTTCGGTATGTAAGAAATTGAATAGAAATTCTTTCTACCTCTAATATTTGTTGGTATTATGATGCTCAACTGTTTGTTTTTTTTTTTTCACATCATCTGCTTTTTTAGTTAGTGGAGTGTTTGGCTATCATCACTTTTGTTGGGGGGAATGATGCAGAGGAAACTAATAAATCAATGCAAATTATGTGGCAATTGGTTCATCCTAAACTTGGTTCTAATGTAAGTAAGCATGCCTGATTTTCACTAATTGAAAATTATCTGATAATGTTTTGAGGTTCATGTATTGCTTGGAACTTGTTAATGGAAAAATATGATGATGTATTATTAATGCATTGTTGGTTGCTTAGGATTAATGAGTTCTGTTTAACTTGTAGGTTATTACTGTCAAACATTCTGCAGCTGTAATAGCAGCAGTTGTATCTGCCTGGTCCTTCCTTTTGACAACCATGGATGGACGGAAACTCAGTCCCAAACTTTGGCTAGAGTGAGCAAACTCTTTGGATCATACTTTGTTCATTTTTATACATGATAATTTATTGTCTTTACAGTTCCTCCATCGCTATCTGTCTCAGCTAAACCAATCATTGGGATTTAAATCTTTGAAAAGTAGGTCAAAGATTTTTGTGAGATTTAAATTATGCTCCCACAATATAGATACTATTGAACTACAAAGTAAAAACACAAAGCTGGGCAACTTGAATGGGCAAAGAGACTGACTGGTCTTGGTAACTTATGCAGGTCGATTACATATCTGTCTAATATGCTAGATAAGGATGACCGATCTGTGCGCATTGCTGCTGGTGAAGCAGTAGCTCTAATTTTTGAGATGGGAAGCTTAGAGAAGTTTGTAGCTGAAGCTAAAGGTTCCAATGATGGCTCAGTTTTAGAAGGAAATAAATCTAAAGAAGGATTCTCACATATACAAGGACTGAAGGAAAAAATTCTGAATCAAGTCAGAGACCTTTCTGTGGAAGCTGGTGGTAAAGGTTCTGCCAAGAAAGATCTTAACAACCAGAGGAACTCGTTTAAGGATGTTTTGGAGTTCCTTGAGGTATTCATATTATTATCTTTCATTTCCTTGAATTTATGATTCTTGGGACTTCTCATTCTAACGGTAATTTACTTGGTGATGCTAGAATGGTTATTGTCCTGAGACATCGATTAAGATTGGTGGGGATTCATTACAGACATCAGCATGGTCTCAGTTGATTCAGGTTACACTTCCTCTTCTAATTCTCCAATTTATTAAGTTAGTTACATGCCATGAGTTTTTATAATCGTGTTCTTATATTTCAATCCAACAGTTGAACTTTTTGAGGCGCTTTCTGGGTGGAGGCTTCACTAAACACATGCAGGTTGGTTCCTTTTAGAGAAGTTGACATCTGTTGGTGCAAATTGCTTGCCATTTTAATTTGCTTGTTGATTAGATAACAAATTTGGTTCTTTATACAGGAGAATGAGTTCCTTCAAGAGGTTTTTGGTTTCACTCCAAAAAGAAGGAATCTCCTAGGCAGTGAACATATATCTAACAGTGAAAAGGTTGGTTCCTACTTTATTAACAACTTTTATATGAATCAAAATATTTCTGTAACTATGCTAGGTTAACTGTTTATCCGTTTTTTTCCCCTTTATATTTTGATTACCATTTTAAGCTATGATTCATTAGGCCATCATACCTCTTTAGCACTTTAGCCAGTCTGTGAGGTGTGAACAATTCATTGTGATAGATCACACTTCTAATGAAAAATGCTCTGTGAATTATCATTTTTATATTTCCCTACCTGGTTTGCAATCATTTTGATATATATGATTTGGCTTTACCAAAAGGTATGAAATTATATCGATATCTTCTGTTTCTGTGGTACAGAGAATGTATAGATCACCAAATTCAGTCCTCAACAAAGCAAGAACCCAGCAATTGAACAAGCAGCGGATGCTATCTCAGGTAAGTGTCTCAAGGGAAGTTGATTTAGTGTTTGCAACCAAATCCACTATGAGTGAATTGCGTGGTTAATGCTTGTTCTTCTTGTATTCAGGGTAGAAACATTGGGCACTTTGCTGTCAATGCAGCTGATGAAGATTCGTAAACTTCTGGAGGGCAGGAACCATTATTAAATGTCTTGCTGGCTTTTGTTGTTTTATCATCAACCAATTTATTGAAATCAATTATGAACCAATTTAGTTATATTGGCGATGGCTTCGTATACAGATAAAGATATTCTAGTTGTACGTGTGTAACGTTGATATACTCTATTTTAAGGCATCAATGAGAAGTTACTTCAGTCGTTCTTTTCATGGGATTGAAATTGGTTACTGTTTTTCTCGAATAGCTTTCCTTCTATTTGTTTATGTTTAAAACTTACCTATTACGGTTAAGACTTAAGCTGGTGATCTGAATTTCCCAGCGTCATAATACTAAAGCGGCCAAAGTTTGATCAACAGCCTATGATCATACCATGATATTTTGATTCGTCGGTCCAGGTTTCTAACTGTTTGAGCGGGGTACCAATACTCTGAAATCTGAATCAACCTCCTTGAATGGATGGAAATTGATGGGTAAACAAATAACTTACCCATAGTGAAAGGCTGAACTTTCATGGGGATTTCTATTCTCAACTTCGCAAAATGGAAGTCGAGAAATGTACTCTACAATTTATTTGCAGCTTCATGTAGAAAGAATTCTCGAAATAGATTTTAAGAAAAGTTGTGTGTGGAGTAATAAGTCCATTTGTATGAAAAGGAAAGGATATCCCTTTCCCATGTGTACCTAAAAACCAGTCAATCCAGAGAAGTGCTTATGCATGGCCCGATCCTTCCTGTAATTATGTCTTCCACCACCCCTTCTTCCCCTGCCCCTATAATTTCCCCCGTTCCCTCTCTCTTCCTCTTCAGTGTTGTCAGGCTGGTTATGTTGCTCCTCATGGGACTCTCTTTGTCTTCCTCCACCTCTTTTTCCTCTGCCCCTAGGGTTCCTTGCATGTTCTCTCCCTCCCATTTCAGACATATCAGGCTGGTTGGTTTGCTCCTCCTGCTCCATCAGCTTCTTAACTGCACCAAGAGGAAGGTTGCCACCGCGTCCAAGGCCATGTATCAACTCTTGCTGAGCTTGGGTGACTAATGAAGCTTCATTGGCATTTGCAACTGCAACTGAACCTGCAACCTTATAACTATAATTCTTACCATCCTTGACATAGTATTGAGGCTTCTTTCTTGAGCCCCATTTTGAACTGGGCGTAGATTGACCAAAACTTTCAGGTTGCAGACCCCAGGTCTTCCCCAAGTCCAAGCTGATGTTGTCACTTAGCAGCTCATTTTCCTCCAGCCCAGACTCTGCAACACTTAGACCCAGGTCATCAAAAGAGTCATCATATTCATCATCGTACTCGTACTGAGAAATCAGAGCAATTTTTCTTGATGAATCCTTATCGTCTCTGGTATCAAGAGTAGCATAATCAGGTGAGCCATCTTTAGACTTCCTAACAAACCTCCCAACTGAAGATGAGGATGAAACTGATGGGCCTTCAACCAGTTGTCTGTTAACTACAGGTACTGTTGTAATTGAGGATACTTCTACAGTTTCAACCAGTTTCCCTTTTCCTTTATCATTCCTGCTCAGCGTTGAAGCAGACTTGGGCACTGGCATTGTCTCCAGGGAAGTGTCCAAGGCCTGCAGATCTTCATGAAGACTTCCCTCCAGAATCCTCTGAATAACCTCTTCTGGATTTTGGTTATAAACTTCAAGGCAAGCAGCTATGAACCCTTTGCCATAATCAGGAAAGAGATCTTTTACTTGGCTGATTTTGGATTGCATAATTGCTGCATCCTCATCCATCTGTACCTTTTGGCTTGTCACAGGGGCTGGTGTGGGGGGTTTAGGGGGTTGCTCTTTAGCAATGTCCTTTGTTGAATACATCATAATCCCAGATAAATACTGAAATTGTTCATCATCCAAGACTACCCACCCTGCAAGAAAGATGTTGAACACAAATTACTCTGTGGAAGCGCAAGCACATTTATGAAAGAACAAGAATAATGAAGGATTGTTGAGCAACAACATAGGCACACAATTGACATCCTCAAATGCAGAAGTATAATGATTGGATGGATTTGACAAAAAAAGGGTCCAGTTCACAAATATTAAAGCAGTACATATCACTCTCCACCATGTATTAAGATAACAATTGTCCCCCTTATCGAGTAACAATAGATATACACTATTCCACCTAGAGAGCAAAATGTATAATTGTAATGAGAAAAATATATATAATTCTCTAATATTATCAGCATATTCATAGACATAAAAGAGCAAATATATAAAGTTGATTCACCAAATGGACCTTAATGCTAACAGTGAACTGCCCTTCAGCATGGTTGTTACCAGCCTTGCGTGGAGAAGCACCTAAGTCTAGGTTCAAGTCCCTTCTTCCTAACCACCCATTCTCTTCCTCCAATATGCTCCATTTTAATAAATAAACAAATTAAATATGAAATATAAATTATAGGATTTAGGCAATTTGGTTATAAAGGCGGTATCTCAATCTGAAGTAAAAGGACAATTTATTTAATGCACTGACCAGTATTCTGCAAATTCTCAAGTTTGCTCATTATATTGCAATTCTTTTCAACATTCTGAAGGAAAGTATCCCATTTCTCATTCTCTTGAACTTGCAGTGAAACTCCATTTATCTCCCTAAAAGTTTGAACCAAAATATCTGCTCTTATGAATGGATCTTCTACTGTGGCTGGAAACATCTTTGTTGCAGTCAGGATAGGATGTCCACCCAAAAACACTTCATCACTAAGATAGCAAATATTGAATAGTTTCCAACCAAATTTGACTATTCTAATAGACAACATCTTCAAACTTAAAGCAATATCTGTTAGACTTGCGAATTCTCCAGATTTAGTACTGCTTCGAAAACCCCGTTGCAAAGATGGAAGTAAATTATCATGCAGACGTGAAAGAGTTGTGAGCAATTCTTCATTCCCATAACTGCAGAGATAGAGAAATTTTATATAAAAAATTGGATCAGAGCATAATTTCCCATGTAATTTGCGAGGAGAAAGGGAAGGATGGGACACGACCACATAGAAGTTTCCCACATAACTATCAAAAGAAAAAGGTTAAAACAATAACATCAGAAAGTAATTAGATCAATTTAACAGTCAAAGTTGAAGTTACAATACAATGATCCTCAGTCAGTTAAGTTAGGTTAAGCTCATTGCAAACAACCATCCACAACCAACAAACTTCTTGCAACATCAAGGGTTCTTATTGTGTAAATAACAAGTGTATACTTCATAAAGAATAGAAGTTCCAGCAATAAAAGAGGTACCTCATTTCAACAGGACAAGAGAAAAAAACAGCTGCAGGTCTGTATGCAGTAACAAAAGCATCCATAGATACAATGGCATCATTAATAAAGTCCATGACCTGTCCCAGGAAGTAGACAAATAATTTTAAAGCTCCACTACCACTAAGAAAATCAACCTGAGATAGGACTCAACCAATGATTCAGGAGGTCATCCTAATATATTTACAGGTTCCAGCTTTGGTTAAGCCCCCCCCCCCCCCCCCCCACATTGACAAAGGTCTATCATACTCTATATTTATCGGTTTATTTATTCATTTTGAAATGAAATGATAATTATTTCCTTCCAAATACACATACTGGAGATCCTTTTTTCAGAAGAAAATTATCCCTAAAAACAAAATAAAAATGCCATAATATCTTCCAACTGTGAGTTCAGCGCAACACTGTTCTACCCGTGGCACCAACAAAATAAAATCACTAACAAAAACAATAACAACAAACCTCCAAAAAGTCAATATGAAGCCGATCATATCCATGATCTCCATGATTTCCAGAAGAAAAAAGAACCTGTCCAGTATTAGCAACACATACATAAGCAATGATGAAAGTCATAACTAAGTAAATAACTACTACAGATGAAAATAGAACTAACAGGAGTGCAGAAAATGTCTAACATTACATTCTGATAAGGAAAATCTGTTCAAAGCAGTTTAGAAAGTACCTCCAAAGATGTGCTGCAGCGTTCATGCATTGTATGAACAATACTCAAGAAATGAGACAACACTCCAGTCAGATTATCATGGGTTGTGGGCTGAGCTTTGAGAGCATTTGCTACCTGAAAAATATACGTTAGAGAGAGAGAGAGAGAGGAGCTTGGGAGGAGGCAAAAAGGAGGAAGAAGGCAGTCAACTTAAGACATAAGAGTATATCTCCCACCATACTCAACTATGAGACACACGCAGACTAATTTGACATAAAAGGGTAAAGATATGGAACATTTGAAACATCCAAGTACAATGCATTTATGGCAGAAAAGTCCATGGCCCATTAACAATTTAGCTATTTGTTAGGACTACTTAAATTATAAACTACAGAGTAATTTTTATCTCATCCTTCTTGATTGGCCTTGAACTCTGACTCTGCAGAGGTGGTATTCATGGCAATTTGACTTCTAAAGTGACCATTGGAGACATTTCAAGGATCAATAAACAAAAACATCTCCTTCTGACAATAATGTAAGCTTATCAAGCATAAATCTAACTCTCACTGAAAGGTTCAAAGGAAGCAGGAGATGTTTGGTCTCCTTAGTTAAGCAGAGTTACTTGCAGGAGAATCTAAACAGATATTCTTCATAACACCAGCTCACTTATAGGCCTTAAAAAGCCAACGCATGTAGAGAAAAGATATCAAGTCTTCAATCACTTTCTACAAAAGAATGCTTACCAGCAATTTGGTCAGATCATCATTTTCATGACCATATATAGCACATATGTCGAACAACTTCGGCAAGTCAAGCAACTTCTTTTCCTTCAAGATGACTACATGCAGAATTGGTTAACAAAATGTGCATACCAAATATGCCATACAGTAAAATTTAACAACAATTTGGGGTAAATTAGATTGAGCAACACCAACTACATTTGACCAGACTAAAATACATTTATCCTCCAATAATAAGACAAGGAAAAGAGACAACCCACCTACGTGGTCGTTGGCACTAAGACTATCAGCAGCTCGAGCACCAGGATCCCTATTTGAAGATCTACAATAGCAAGAAGGCCTTTATCAATTTATCACATAAAAGTGAATACGAAGGAAAGAGTTAAAAAACTTAAAAACTCACATTCGATACAACAGCATGAAGACACGGCGGCTTAATTCAAACTCTCCAACAATAACTCCAGCAACGATCCCTTTCACACCCCGATGAGGAAAATCGTACCACCTGCTCCTGAATTGCAAGAAGCAGTCCAGGAATTCATGCAAAGATGCGTCGCCAGCCACTGATAAAAAAAAAAAAAAACTAAAATAAATAGCAGTTAAAATACATTAAAACCAAAAACACGATCAAATAGCAGTTAAAATACCCTGTTTCCAGAATTCTCTGGGGCTGAGCTTGAGCAAGCGAGACAACTCCCTATTTAAGAGATCAACTACTCTCTGTGATTCCACTGGATCCAATCCTCCTTCCTCAGCGCCGAGGCCGGCCGCCACGGCTTCATCTTGTGGCAAGTAATTTACGAAATTGCCATTGGCAGGAGTGGATGGAGTTGCTCTGTTTGGCACCCAATCCCCATTCTCTCCCATCCGAACACGGCTGCTGGTAGAATCTGAGGATGCGGCTGCTCGACTACTGGATGACGGAGCATCGTATTGTTTGGGAAGAGACTGCCTGAGAGAAGTCGAGAGGGAGGTCGGATTAGGGTTTTGATTTTTGGGGATGTATTTCTTCTGAGATTTGGGGAAATTATTTCTGTAGTCGCCGTCTTGCCTGCTGCTGTTAGTGTATCTATGAGACATTTTTTTCTTCTGTTTTTGCGTCTTATCTTCTCAGTGTTTGATGACGGAAGAGCGAGTGAAAGACCTCTTAGAGCTGTTGTTCAATTTATAGGTGTCGCTGACAGCGTATTCCCGAAGGGTTTTTATGTTCTGTTCATTTTCCCTTTCTGAATTTTCTTTCTTGCTCATATTGACATTCGTAATCACCAAGAAACCATTTATTATTAACTTATTTATTAGTAGGAATTATAATTAGGATATGAAGAAATTTACAACGTGATTGTTAAAAACTGAAAGTGCCCGTTATGGCCCAAAAAAAAAGTGCCTATTGGCCAAGCACAAGTCGAGCCATTAAGGTCAGTTATAATTTCTGGACTTTGTGCAATGGGCGTTTCAAATTGTACCCACCCCTTGCTCTGCTCCCCTTGTAATGTATAAGGTTCATCCATGTCAATAAAAAAAATATCAATTTCCTATGCTAACAATAAAATTCTGCATTTTGGCACATTAAAAGTAACGCAGAAAACATTGTTTTGGTATAGGATTCTCATCAAATCAAATACTATCAAAGGGAACTCTCAAACCAAACTAGATATGATTTTATCCAACATCAACTCCTCAAGTTTAAAACTCAAAGCTTCCCAATGTGTAGTACCTGACAAACTAATAAGACTATCCGAGGGAAAAGCATTTTTGTACAATGGAGGACGGAGATAAGAAGCTTCATTGTTACTTTCTTTGGGTTCTTACCAGAGGCTTTTATGTGATGCACGAGAAACCGTCGACTCTCAAAGAAACCATGTCATTCTCATTTTGAAGCTCCATAGAGCGGATGGAACAAGGGTTTTTCTCTATTATAAGACACGACGCTCATACCCACTCAAAGTTTGTTTCTTTGGGCAAAACCAAGGCAATGAGGCAGTCAGATGGATTAGGTGCAACTGAAAGCATAGAACACGCATCTTGTGAGTAGGGAAGAATAAAAAGAAGCCTGGACCACATGGATTTCATTGCTGGAATCTTAATCACTCCTGCACAGTCCCTCTGCTTCAAGTACGAGATAAAATCCTGAAACTGGGAAACGAAGTTGCAAGAATAAGCCAGATTATTATTTGCTTTTGTCATATAAGCATGAATAAATTGTTTTGAAAAGAGCACTTTTGGCAAGATTGCTTCAAGCTGAAGCCTAGTGACAGCGTTAGAGAATAGAGACACCATCTAACTGGGGTTGGCAGAAGCTTGAACATTAAATCTTGTGCAAGAAACAAAAAGTAACATAAAACTATTTAGGGATAAGTTTATAAACGTGGGATAACTTACTCCTTTATGGTCACTTGTAGAAGATGGGATCAAGCAACAAACTTCCCTCTGCAACGCATAAAAGAAACACCAATGAATACATTTGAAAACTGGCAGAATATTTATGTCAAAAAAAGAAAGAAACAGGAAGAATGTTCAACTCAGCTTTTCTGCAATAATAATCTTAAAAAAAAAAGGGAAAAGATTGGGGACACACTTTATGTGGTGGGGTGTTGGTGAACGTGGACTTCACATGCCGAAAATCTGTGCGTTTGGTCATGTCTAATTTGGCAGGCCATCTGCAACAGGCAGCAGAGGAGAAAGTTTAATAGAAATTATTCTCTACACCTGATAAATATCATGATCAGATAGAAATTAAGGGAAAAAAGGGAGAACAAAGTTCATACTCAGCAGGTTCAGAAATGGCATTTGAATATTTGCAAAGATCAGACTCTAGTCTCTGAGCATAAATTGTGCAATAATGAACCCCACTCTTACATAATGCGCCCCGCCACTGATACTTTACACACTGTTCAGAACTTCCCATATCAGTTGATTCTGCAATAGGTGGAAGGGGAGGGGGAGGAGGAGAATTAGGTGGAGGAGGAACCAAAGGTGGCAGTGACTGTGGCAATGGTGGTGGGGATAGAGGAGGTGGAGGTGGAGGTGGAGGTAGCATTTCAGGTTGAGGTGGCATTGATGATAAAGGTGGTGGGACAACAGGATGTGGAAACATCTGCTCAAAATGCTGCATTGGAGGTCCCTGCATCTGAGCAAGTGGAGTCACAGAAGCAGGTAAAAAGGGAGGTGGAACAGCATTGCCATGAAAAGTATTAGGCACAACCCCAGGTGAAATTGGATTTTGAGGAAAATGGTGATTCAAACCTCTGGGATCCCAGGAACTGTTTGGAGGATGGTAAACAGGTCGCATAAATGGAGGTGCCTGGAGTTGTGGCGCTGGTGGTGGAGCAGAAAGGCTCTGTGTTGCTACAGGCATACATGGCATGCTCCCAGGTGCAGAATGCAGCTCACATTCAGGTTTTTTATAATTCCATACTTGTCCAGAGGCACCAGAGACAACAGCACCACCTAAAATACAGTTAGTAATATACAACTATGCTAAAGAGGATAAGAGCCAGTATTTATAACCATTCGTTAGTATAAGACATTACCTCCTTGTGCAGGATCTGCTATAAGGTTGTTGTCATAACCATCAACTTTTCTCACCCCACCTTCAGGCATATCTGTACAACCAGAAGTGGGCCAGTTTGACTGAAATGGATGTGCACCTGGTGCTGCAGATGCATGATTATCCACCCTTAACCTGGGAGATACAAGTTCCATTGAGCTGCTAGACATGTTTGCTGAGTTATTGTTTTTGATGTCAACATGGATAGGCAGAGCAGCACCAGACCTTCCACTGTCAACATGGGACATAGAGACATTAGCTGGCCCAGCACTAAATGGTGGCATATGGCCACTGTCAACATGGATAGGTGGAGCAGCACCAGACCTTCCGTTGTCAACATGGGACATAGTGACACTAGCTGGCCCTGCATTAAATGGTGGCATATGGCTACTTTTTTCTTTTCGATGCTGCCTGAGATGTGCCATTACAGCAGCAGCTTCTTCAGGAGTTTCATATCCCAGCAGCAATGCACATTCACAAGTAAGATCAGTAACCATGTAAGGACCCTTGTAGACCACTTTCCTTGATTCATGCAGAATTTCATCCCTAGCCCATTGACTCGAAATGTTTCCAACATAAACATGAGAACTAGAACCAACAGCGACACCATTCACAGCACCCCTGGTTCCCAATCCTACATCCATGAACATTACTCGCCAAGGAAAACAGCCACGGATATATTCCCTAGTCCTTATGGCATCAATGATGCTTCTGTACTCAACCAACACAAATCCTTTAACTGGAAAAAAGAAAAATTGCTCAATGGGAGCAAATCTCTCAAGCTGAAATCTTATATGGCCTTCAGATGCATCAGACCCTAAAGATCCCAACCATAGCTGCCGAGAAGCTGAGAAAATACCCATGGCTGCAGGATCACCATCAAAATACCATGCGCAAGCAGTTTGAGATGATGTTGCAAAACAATTATTGGGTGATGCCAAAGCATTACTTACACCTCCACTAGAGGATCTCAAGGCAGAAGCAGCATTGGAATTTGAAACTTGATTCTTGTCAACAATCTTAAAGTGATTTCTACCTTCAAAAGAATTACTCCTGAAGTCCATTGGTGTTCTTGTAGCAGGTGAAAGCATCTGATGGCTTGATAGGTCCCCAGGAACTGAAGACCTGCCACCGGATAAATCCCCATGGTCTTGCCTTTCAAAGTCCATGGACCTTGAACCTCTACTATCATGACTAGAACCAGCATTCAAGTAGAGATTAGTTTCAAGGGGAACAACATGTGGCTTCAGATATTGATCAGATAAATTTTCAACATAATTCTCATTGCTGGATTTACCTCTTCCAGATGGGTCACTTGAGGTTTCATCCTCATCACTGGCTACTTGACTGGCTTCAATGTTAATATGTTTCCAAAATGATTCAAAGATTCCTTCCAAGCTAGATATAAACTCTGGCACAGATTTAGATGGAGATAACTTACACAAATTCTTGTACTTTACAAACATCCAACTACTCAATGATGGATTTCTACCAAAAACCTGAATAAAAGGATATGAGATGCCAACAGGAATGAGCAATAGACAAACATAAGGAAAATTTAGAATAAAAAAAAAAAATTCATACACTAAAGGGTAAATAACCATTGCTTTTGTGTTAGAAATAAGAGTAAACCACTAAAATCCATTAAATTAATTTGATAGGTGGAGTAACCATGAAGTATTACCAGACCCAACAAAGAGCTCTTCAGAACGAGAGATGCATCTTCTGTAACATTGCCACTATCTGATCCTGGTGTCTCACCGCTAAGCTCACTACCTTTGGTGCTTGTTCCAAGCGAACCTGTACCAGATTTAGGCCCTATATCTATTTTATCTAAACCACTATCATCAAGACTATCAAGCTTGCTTGTTGCCCATCTCAGAAAATACAGTCCTTTATCAGCTTCTTCAGTTGCAGATGATTTGAAGAGCTCAAAACAGGCAGAAAGCAAATTCTTAGGACAACGGAAGAAAATCCAGAATAGAGTCAGGGCACGGAATTTGGATAACTTAATTGACGAAGATTCATCATCATCTGAAAATTTTTGCTTTAGCTCAGAAAATATTTCATCAGAATCCTTCATTTTGCAAATATCATCATCAACAATCTGAAAAAAATCCTTTCCCTCAAAGGATGATACGAAAAAGGAGAGCACATTCTGGAAAACTGCTAAGCAGATGCCTCTTATAACCGATGATGCCAGTGCCTCTTTAGAAGCTGTGCAACAAATATCAGCTAGACCAAAAATGGAAGCTTTAGAAGTTTGAAATGCAACATTATCAACATCTTCTCCCCTACTTATCACTGCCAAGCTAGAGTTATGCATATCAATAATGACTTTTGTAGCAGCTTCAAGCGCTGTTGGACAGTATGAGGCATACCGAGGAATGAAGTCAGCAACAAGACGCTGTACGCTTGTACAACCTGCAAAGAAGTAAAACAACTGTTCCTAAAAGAATTTCATTACATAATTATGAATATTTTATTGCATCCTCTAAAGAATTGAAGCTCCATTCAAATCCAATCAAATTATTATATTAATTCAACTCCTTGAAATCTATTCATTAACTAGAATTCAGCTCATTTAGATTTAGGTTAACAAAAAGGGAACTTTCCCTCTACTGTGATTCTGACCAAACATGTTTAATTCTATTACTTTTTCTACTTCAATACATTGAGGATCAAAATTCAATGTAAGTAATTAACAGGAAAAAGGAAGGGAAAAAGAGTAAAAGAAGGTGACCTTTAGAAGCAGTTATGAGAGCTAGGTAAGCTTGTTCAAGCTCAGGCATGTGCCGAGCATCTTTGCCTTTCAGGGCAATACAGGACTTGATCCTCTTGTAATTCTCGTAAACAATTCGAATCTCGTCTCTGTTTCTCCTTCTCACGAGAATCTCCTCTTGAGACAGCGGAGGTGGAGTGTTTGGCGGAGCTACGGAGGTAACTGGTTGCTCAACGGTCTCCGGCGGCTCAGGTGGCGGCTCGTACAGCCTTCGCTTCTTCAGAGGCTGTTCGGAAGATGCCATCGCCATGGCCGCGGAAAGGAAGAGAGAGCCGATGCCGAGTGGAGCGTTGTTTTCTCTCTCGCTATGCGGAGTGAGAGAGTTTTGGGGGGATGTGAGTTCGACGAAGTTCTGGGATTTTTTGAAATTACGTTCGTAACCCTGTGTGTTACGGCCCAACTGTTGCAAACTTACCATCAAAGTGGCATCTGCCATGTAAACCATCAAACTTTTCTTATGGATCTTTTAGGCTGGGCCCAAATTCATGATAGCTTGCTAATCCCTATTCGTCGGTCCAATAAATTATAAGCTTTTTTTTTTTTAAATGAATTAAGTATAAAGTTTTAATTTAATTCATCAAGAGATATACAATAAAAATGATTTAAATTTGGAATAATTACCCAAATAAAACTTAAAACTTTATTAAACAAATTAAGGTCAAAACCTTATTATTACTATATTTAAAATTATATATTATCCAGTTTGGTGCTCAGTTTCATTTCATAGTTCGAAAGCAGAAGCATTTATTGAATTTCTGCAACTTTGACAATCCCCATAGCACAGGCATCTGCGAGCATGTGCTAGGGAACATTCAGCTTTGGAATACAACATACAAATTAGAAGAAACATATGGGATAATTCATTATAAAAAAAACATGGATTACTCCTTGTGGTTGAAAAATGGAATTAATTTCATTCGAAATTCTCAACACTACAATGTATAGAATTATTTTTTGTTTTCATTTGTTAATTATAACTAAGAACTCCTGTGCAAGGTAGCTCCTTCCCAGGGTCATAGAAGTGTGGAGATCTTCTTGTTGAGACCGATATCGATGCCATTGTAGGCAATGGGAGCATACATCCATAGATCATCAGAGCTTAAAAGCTGCGATGATGCAGAAAGGACAATATAATATTAGAGTTAATGACTCGAAGCAACCCTTTAATAATTTGTTTTAGGATTTTATTTAATCCCACTTTGTCCTTACCTTAATTTGAAGCTGCAAAAACTTCACGTAGTCACGTAGTGAACAGCCTCTTCAAGCATTGTGCTGATATCAACCTGTATTATCATCAATGAACAGTATATGAGTTTCACAACCTAATTATCATTTTGTGTCTTAAGCTCTTAACTATGACATTTGCTTAATTAATTACCTTTGTTCCATTGGGGACAAGGTTCTGTAAAATTCTCAATCTCTCATTAATCCTCTCTCTTCTTTTCTGCAGTAATCAAGCACAAAAGATTTAGATATTTCGCGTTCTGTAAATGACTCATGATTGCCTGGCCAGCTGGTAGGAAATTTCTTACCCTTGCATAGAGGCTTTGTGGATCAGTTGCTGACCCTCTACTGGCTCTTGTCTTTCCATTCAAGTTAAGAGCTTGAGAAGCTTTGGAATCTGAGGTTGCTACCCCATTAGCGTCCTGAGAAACATTGTCATCCTCTGAACTACAGGTTGTGCTAGAACTCTGTCCATCCGAACCAATGTTACTATTTCCTTCACTTCCATTTAAATTGATCTTGCGGTTCTTTTTTGAGTCCTGCACATTCTTATCAACTTTTGGTGCCTGCATTTTCAAACCATGAATTAGAACTACTATAATTAATGAAGATTTTATACATATGCTTGAGAATAAGAATATATAACGTAGTGGATTAATATATAGCTTAACATTCATGTTTCTCTTACATCTTTTGAAACCCGAGGTCTTTTCTTTGTGTTCTCAGATGAATTGCTATTGATTTTTTCCCCTTCAGCATGCAATTCCAGCACATCAAACTTCCTCTTGAGTAGCAATTCGTTGGAAAGCACAACATTAGCTGCTGGATGGCTAGCATCAAATTTTCCTAAGCCGTCAGTACCCATATCTTCAATGACATTAACAATACTGCCTTCCAATGTAATGTCTGGGAATGCTGCGGGAAACGAGTCGGTAATTTTATCGCCAAGAGCATTGGAAGAATATAACAAACTGTCATTTACCCCAGTAATGCCCATTTTGGCTTCAGGATTAGGACAAAAAGTCGACGGGTTTAAAAAGCTCAATCCCTCGTCATGCTCCATGGGAAACGAAAACTGATTAAGAAGTTGCTGTGTCAAGTCAAGTTCTTCAGTAGAAAACATTGTGTTAAAGGAATCCAACTCTTCATCAGGAAATGCTGCAAGCGACTCCATCTCTCTTGTAAAGCCTTGGAGAAAAATTAGGAGGGTTTTGTTTCTCTGTACTGCTATACTTGCTAATTGAAGCTCTCAAAGGTGCTTGAGGTGAGCAAAAACCAGATATATATTTATACCCCAAACCATAAAGAGAATGCTAGCAAGGATTGACCTACATTAGTTTATTGGTTTCTGAATTCCCAATCATTATTCTGTTACTAATCCAGGAGTCCATTGTGGGGCCAAAACCAGGCAAAGGACAACTCATATGATGGCCAAGTTCACGCATTGATAGATTAAATTAACACAAAGGGGTTCAACGACCCTTAAACACCTTGGACCTGATGATAAAACTGCAATTAGAATGACTCAAGGGTCCAAGAACAATCATTGAGAAGTGACTAATAATGATTAATTAGTGATTAAACAGGTGAGATGATGCAGTGAGACTGAGGCTAAGGCAGCGTGAGAATGAAGCACACATAAGGATGATTAGACTACTCTTTGTATTTTGAATTGTCAGAACGTGGGAGTCTTCCCTGGAATATAATAAGGTGGAATGTTAAGCAGATTAAACAAAAGTACTGAAGCAAAAGGAAGGCCAGAACGTGGGAAATGAGTCTGACATTCTTTAAAGTTAACTTAAAAATCCGACACGGTAACCACCAAACTCGTTCCCTGTCCTAAATGGCAACTGGCAGGAACCTAACAGTTGTTGCTTTTCTTTAAGCCTTTTTAACTTGCAATGTATGATTTGATCAATATTATACGTTGGTAAGACTGGTATAAAGTCATCTCTTTAGAACTTAGTTTTAACATTTCAAGCCATTAAAGGCAAATTCATATGCATCAAGTTTGCTAATATTGCAGCCTGAAACCAGACTGTGATCAATTAATGAGTGCAGATCAACTGCCTTAGCCAGGAGTTACCGGAGAAAGATCAAAGAAGAGATAATTTGAAAAATATAGTATATTCTACATTATCTAAGCCTGTTAATCACTCTCATGGCCAGTAGTTGCAACAATAGCATGCACCTGATGAAACGGTACATTCTAACCATAAGCCATGTGAAAGTTATAATAAAATGCAAAGTGTGTATATATATATATTCCCCAACTGATCAAATCCCCTCACAGCCATTTATTTTCGATTCCCTGAACAAGGCCATAAACAAACACAAGACATAGAGATAAGTAACTCATGAGAAATAAACAAACCAAGATTCCCTGAAAGCTGAAGCACAATATCGAGCTATTTATGACAAACTCAATATGATCCCGGCTGTGATATCTGAGTTAAGGAAAACTAGTAATCCAAGGTATATATAGTAATCCAATAGATTACCTGAACAAAGCCATAAACACACAAAATTATTGTACATTAATTCGCCCCTATAATTCTGCCGAAACCATCGTTAATTAGACCATTTTTTTGAGTTTTTTAAAGAAACTTTTTGTTCTTGTTTTAAAGGAAAGTTCGATAAGGTCTTTGATGTTCTTTGGAATTTGCAACAGCCATTGCACGACCTTTCAAACAACAAAACTCTGACATGTCTGATAGTTTAATGGAACAAAATCAAGACAGACATAGCCGTAGTGGGATTTTTAACTTGTCAAAATCTGATATTATTCTTCAATGGAATGTAGAATTAGCTGTTCCTCACTTTCCACCAATTCCATGAAAATCACACCTTTTAATTTGATATTGCTTTCCAAAGTCTTCCTTTCTTTTTTCTTAGTTTTTGGGCATCGAAAACATGACAAAGCAATATTGGACAGCTTGCTTCATTCATGTCTCATCAAACTACCAATGACCATATAATTCTACTCCATCTTCATCTACCACCCATTGGCTACCTGACTGCTCTTCGTTCCGCCACGTTTCAATCTGCTACATTTCCCACACTAAAAAAATGCTGAATCTTCCGGGTGGTCATTTAGTATTTGAAGTTGACATGGATGGATCTGTTCATTAAAACTAAAGATTTAACATTCTATTTACAGATCCATTTGCTACATTCCCACACTAAAATATGCTGAATTTTCCATTACCAAACATTACTGAACACGATTTTTACGTAAGTTAAGCAAAAAAAGGAAAATGTAGGCTGAAGAAAGTAAGATGAAATCATATTATCAAAAGTTTAATTAAGAATTAAAAAGGTTAGAAATTAATTATTACAATGGATTAATTACTCCGAGTAAATACATCGAATCCTAACTAGTATTTACTTAATTGCTTCCATTCAGTCCTTCAACATATACAAAAGCAAGCTGCCGACTTCATTTGACAAAAGAAATTTTATTTTTGTAATTAAGAATTAATCAGTTGTATTAATTAATGTAGATTTAAGTATTTTACATATATTAATACAAAGTGGGACATTCTCCAAAAGAATGGAGTGTGAAAATGAATATTAATATATTATCTCTTTGAAAAGCCATGTTAATATGGGCCATCCTGGTTGGTAAGACTCTGCTTTCTTCAACATAAAAGTTATATGCATGAGTCAGTGTCTCTTCACACTTACAATAAATTTAATTTATGTTCCATTTTAGGTTATGTTTGGGTCAGTTGAAGTTTTTATAAAAAGTACTGTTTAAATAGAATTATTTTACGTCAATATAATATAAAATAGTGTTTGATAAACAAAACATGTAGGTTTTGTAAAGTGTTTGATTTATAGCGTTTAAAAGGTCAAATTCTTCTCTTGCAAAAATTAAAAATTTTAAATATGATATTTGCTTTTGTAATTGATAAGGAGAACTTTAATTTTTTTGTAAATCATTTTGATTTTTATGAGAAGTATTTTGAGATTAGAATTTGAAATATATTGTATTGATATAGGAAAATACGAAGTTTTTAATATGTTTAAAAAAAATTAAATTCAAGTATAGTCTAAGACACCCATGATTTTATTAAAAAAAAAAATCAATTAAACAATATTGTTTTCATGTTATTGATATGTATGTGTGTGTGTGTATATTACATAATTAATTTCTATAAAGCTCCCCATATGGTTCTTCTCCATATAGTTCATATATATATATATATATATATATTATTGTCATGAGAAGAAAGAAAAATCTACTTAAATTAAAAAGACAAAAACAAAATGGCCTCCCTTAGAATGTTTAGGTATACTAATTTTTGACAATATTAGTTTTTAAGAAAAAAAAAAAAAGCTTATATATCCCCTTAAAGAATTGTGATTTAGTAATTTTTAGACACTTGTCTTGTCTTTTGCTTATAGTTATTAAACTACAAAGTCAATGCTCACTGAGTTTATTTTTCTTATAGGTGCATATAATTATGGTTAAAAAATGATAAACTAATAAAATGTCAACTTTTTATTGTTAAATATAGTATATTGTTTCATGGGAAATATGGAAATTAATTATGATTAATCAAACAATGATGAAATAAAGGGATCACTATACAATTGAATTAGCTTTTCTTGGCATCTTGTTGTTTGTTTACAAAAAAAAAAAAAAAATTATAGTTTTGCTTCCTTTAGCATATCTTTTATTTTGAAAAATGAAAAAGAAAGAAGCTTGACAACAAAAGGGTTGGGAAGAGCATGCCGCATGGGGGGAGAAGCTATAGTTGAGTAGACTGTTGAAGAGCATAATTGTAGTTTGAGCAAAATATATGGTTATTCCACTCACAGTTATTTCCCAAACATTAATTTGCTCTAAAAGGGATGAATAAAGAAAATAGACCATGTTTTAGCTTTTCCTTGGTTCCCTAGGCCAAGGATTTTGAGGTTAGGCAAAGAGAAATGTGAATTCAGTTGTCCAATGTCAGGTGAAACTTTGTATGTTTTTTTTTTTTTTTAATATTTGAAGTTGTTATAATAAAATCTTAAATAAAAAATTTAATTCAATTAATTCGTATAATTATTTTTAAAAATTAATATTAAAAAAATTTATAGTTCAAATTCCGACATCTGCTTTTTTTTTTTTTTTTTATCTTTTGTAAAAACAATTGTTAGTGATTTAACGTTTGATCAATGGATTAGGAATTCAACATTTTACCAATAAATTTTGGTGAAACTTTATACTTTGATGACCATGAACGTATACCTTCCTGCATGTCATTTTATTCATACTTTGATGCTACAAGAAGCTCAAGGCATGGCAGAAAACTAGCATTAATTAGATTCAAAAAACCAAAATTTTTGGTTTATAGCATAAAAGAACATGTTTCTTACATCATTTACAGAACAAAACTGTTTTCTGAAACATCTCTGTCTCCTTTTTAATCTTTTTTTACTTAATCTACTTATTCCATGAAGAAACATAAGACTGCAAAATTTCATGTTTTTATATCAATACAAATTGTGACACATAATTTTTGTGTAAAATATAATACAAATATAAAAATTTCAATTTTTATATGACATAAATACACAAATCACCATATCTATACAAAAGTTATAGGAGTAACAAAATCAATAGTCAATAAGTTGTGAATTCAGCTTGAAAACACGACAATGGCATTAACAACAGAATCACTTGTATCAACAAACAATCCGTTCAATGAAAGCCACTAGATATAGTGCTCATAATATTACAAGGCAATCAACCATCCTTGCAAGCAGAAATGCAACATTTCTGGTAAATACTCACCTACAGACTTTCTTGTCAGAGAAACTGGGACGAATACCGTCGATACCTAACTTATCACAGTTCTTAGTTCAACCTAACATTAACTTATTAACCAAATATAGCCCTTTTATTCAACCAAGTAGTTTTGTTAGGCTTTGAGACAAAGTTCCAGCTATATTGCAAACTCAAAAAGGCCAACAAACAAGCTCTTCCACCACAAAACTTGAGAAATCAAGTGGAGCTTACAAGAACAAACAGTGGTGTATCTCCTAGTCGTTCCCTGCCCTGAAATATAAATCAAGAAAGGAATAAAAACAAAGCAAACGGCAATGCATAACTGTCAGTAGAAGAGTATAATATACTTTGCGCTCAACTCGTAGCGCATGACAAGTCAGTAATTTTAAAGCTCTACCGGTTGATACAAGACATTGGAAAAAGATATATAGCAAGAACTGAATGAAGATGCAGTCAATAGTCATAGCTATTGGCTTACTGTCAATACAAGCCCAAATTTCCAACGTGGAATCATATCAATGCCGCTATGTTGTAGTTGAATTTAATATTAATAATAATGATTTATATGGAATTTACTGCCATAAACTCTGCTAGTTTTATTTTAAAAGAAATGACATAGGTCCTATCCTAAAAACCTCCAATGAACAAAAAAAGGCAAAAACTAGTGAATAAATGCAAAGAATAAATCAAGCTCTTTTAAAACCCAGCATCCCGTTCATAAAAGAACTACAGTTGTATTAAATATGACATTGAAATTATTACATCTTTAAGAATTTATTGTCCAGCCTAACATGTTTTGGCATAGGCTCAAAAAGAAGATCAAATTTTGCAATATGAAACTAGAGCACAGATGAGATTCATTCCTTCAACAAGTATGGCGCCAATTAGTTCTAATCACCATAAGCAACATCTGGCAGCCTTTTCCTTTTACAATACTGTAACACCTTTTTTTTTTTTTTTGCCCTTCTAAAGCTGAATTACTATTCTAAATACTTATCATTAGCCCATTGATATGCCTAGCTACAGCCATCACCATAGCACATTTATAGACATGTTAATAAGCTCCACCTGTAGTTTTATTGGTCATAATAGAGTCATAATATGAGTGTGTGTGAAGCTCAGCTATCACAGGGACTGATTTGGAAGGTTAAAGAAACAGAAGCTTAATAGCTAGTGATTGACAGGCAGCAGGTAGCTGTGAGATTAGCGACACATACCATTAGCCCGAGTAATTCTATAACACAAGCACACTCCACAACATGCACTCCAACGCGCTCTGCAAAAAACAGCCATTCATGTAAATAGCAATGTTCTAATAAGATAACAGGAGCAAGCAGACACTCCAATCCAAGAAGAAGGCAATCTTAAGGAACTCTCTTGTTCTCCTGCCTAAAGTCATAGGTCTGCTTATAGTTGACCATGAAAGTGATTGCAACCAAGCAAAGTCACTTGCAGCATATTGTAGCATATAAAGGAGAAAATAAGTAAGATCTCGACATTCATATATAAATGGAACTACCAAGTAGCCTGATTGCAGCACACAAGGTTCCACCAGTGGCAACAAGATCATCAATTATCAAAGCATGTTCGCCTGCTTGCACAGCACCAACATGCATCTCCATTATGTCTGTTCCATACTCCAAAGAATACTCCTCCGATATAACCTCCCCTAATAAAGATCAAAACATTCAACAGTTAATACAGAGATCATTGTCCTTCATACTGTGCTTGAATTTGTTGGAGAAATTGGCAAATTAATGGATGAACATAATGCAAGATTATCAGTACTGAAGAACATTACCATAAACGTATCATAAATCATTCATGAAGTATATGATGATAGTATACATTAACTATAATAGAAAAAAATTTATTTTAAGGAGCCACATATGGTAGAGCTAGAGTAAATTAAAAAAAAAAAAACATATAATAGTTAATCAAATCTTCAATGCTAATTACAACTTGAGGCAACAGAAGGACAGAATTCATTTGGAGATAAAATAAGAAGCATCTACCAGGCAACTTATTGGGTTTCCTCAAAGGAACAAACTTGGCCCCAATAGCCAATGCAATAGGCGGACCAAATATGAATCCCCTTGCTTCTACACCTGCATTTTTGCCATCAGTATTACATCAGAAACAAAATTACATACAAGATTGCTACATATGAAGAAAAAATAGAACGGACCAACATTATAGTAAGAGAAAAATCAGACGATAATGGAGTTCGATCAGTTTCCAAGAAGCATTACAATGTCAGTTGTTAGTTTCTTGAACTTATTGCTTGGTAACCAAGCCGATCAAGTAATTTTCAAGTGTTCAAAATAGATTGATACTATGTATTAAGACAAGAAATTACCTGCAACAACAGAGATATTTTTCCCTCTGTACCTCTCAACAAACAAATCAATAGTATCACGAAATGCCCTTGTATCAAGAAGCAAAGTTGTTATGTCTTGAAACATAATCCCTGAACAAAAGGAATAGCAACTCAGAAAAATCAATATAGGAAAAAAAAACAATCCATAGCAGAAAAAAAAAGAAGAAAAGAAACAAAAAGCAGAGAAGAGTGAAACGGTAGTTTACTTTACCAGGTTTGGGAAAGTCTGGGATGACACGAATCACAGAAGAAATTTTGGAAATCCGAGGGTCTTGTTCATCTTGAGACGCCATGCTTGGTTGATTTGTCACTGAGTCACTTGCTGCTCAAACTCAACAAAGTACAAACCCAATCAGATACTTGGGATTTTGTTTTGCCAGATGAAAAAACAGAGACAGTATGTGTAAAAGGGAAAGACTAACCAACACAAAAACCCAAAAATTAAAATAAATTAAATTATAAAAAAAAGCCGACCAATATCCATTTATAATTATTTGACTAGACTGCCCCTGGCTAAAATTCTTCTTCCTATAATAGCCCTTTGTAACAAACCCTTCTGACTACTGGGTTTACCAAACAAACAAAGACATTACCAGAGCAGACCAGAGGAGGGAGGGTAAGCTGGTAATTTTGCAACCGAAGTTCCGGTAACTGGAAGGAAGAGGAAAGGGCGATCCAGCGGCGGTTTGGTTTGGGGAACACGGCGTTGACAAGCGGAGTGGTCGGTGTTGAAACTTGAGGAGAGATTGGATTTAAAGGAGAGAAAATTAAAGGTCTTTGTATCATGTTGCGCCAGCAATGACTATATAATAAAACAACAAAAGCAACAGATCAACGAGTTTCAAATGTTAAAATAAAATCTTTGGACGGGGCATACGTGCAAATTTAAGGGATTGTGAAGGGTAATTTGGTCTACAAGTGAATATTGATGTGCGAAAACATCCATCAAACTGTGATCTACTGTGAACAACTCTTACTCAGTTAAACCACTATAAAAAGGCCTAGTGAACATGCGTTTATAGAATGAATAAGAATTATTAATTATTATTAACAATTTTACATATATTATTTAATTAAATTAAAAATAATACATTAATTAATTATTTTTTTAAATATCGACTTAACTCTTGCCTAATGCTGAGAAAAATCTCCTATAGAAAATGTTGGAACTTGGGATTAAACTTAGTTCATATTAGATTTACTTTGTTTGAGAATTCACATTGGAAAAGTATATATTCAAATAAAACAAATTGAACCATATATTTAATGTTTTTGAAACTGAGGCATTAATCAAACTGATAAAGGTTAAATTTGCGTTTGATTTGATTTAATCGATGGTTTAAATTAAAAGTGGTTAATATGTATTTTTCTATGATATATCTTCACACAACCTAATCGTTTTTACTTTATAAAAATACGAATGCAATGGATCACATTTTGGTTTGTTTACTTTTTCACTTAACCTTTTATGGGTTTAGGACTCTAGGCCCGCAAATCTGACCGGTTCTTTTTTATGGGTTTTTCTTTTGGTGGTATGTAATGACAAAAAGAAACCTTCACCAAATCAATTTCCGGATTGGGTTTCGTTAGATGGGTTTGATTAACGGGTGCATTGGCATTAGTTAAGAATTTGTTTTAATTATTATTTTAAAAAATATTTTATATTTAATGCATTGTTTTTATCAAATTTTAAAAAAGATTGCATTAATTACATTTTTTTCCTTTAAATATCACTTTAATCAGTATCATTAAGCGTGCTAACATTTTTCTTCAATCATTTCTTTATTTCTAGGCTTAGGTAAATTAGTTACCTAAAACGTGATCAAATTTCCTGTATGTCATCAGTGAATCAACCAATTGGCCAAGATTTTCGCGATCTGATGTAGGTGGGTGTCTAAAATTAGGCCAGACCTAATTATAGTCCAAGTTGGCAGGGCAAGGTCTAATCAAACAAGAGGCGTGAAAAAAAGACTTTAATAAATAATAAAATCGCAATTTTACATTAATGTATATTGCTTCGAGTAATTAAAATTATTTATTTATTTTTTAATTTTAAATTTTATAAATAAAAAAAATAAATGATAAAAAATTTTATTTTTTATGAGATTCAAATCAATTTAATTTTAAATTAATTAAAATTTAAAATAATTATTGTACATCAAAATTTTCAAATTAAAAAAAAATCACAATCTTTTTAACGCACGTGCTCTATCGAAAAGAGTTTCGACTAAAAAGACAGTGATTGGAAATGACTGTGACAGTTTATGCCATCTTCCATTGAACACTCTCTCATCCCCAGTTAAAAAGTCTTGGGCATCTGATGCTTTCAAGCTCATATTTTGCATATACCTCAATTCATTCAGTACGGTTAAACAGATGTCACTTTGGCCGTTGAAAAAAAAAAAAACATGTCTTTCATTTTCTTTTCTTAACCAACTTTGCAGTGACTGTTTTTTAAAGTATGTGATAAGTTCAATGACTTGTTTTTTAAAGAATGTGATAAGTTCAATGACTCTTCACCAACTGCTTCGGATGATCTAAAACCAGGAACCAATTTGTTGTTATTTGCTGTAGTAGCCTTTGTTTTGCACCCAGGTTTTGTAGGTGCGCTGAAACTGAACTAAAAAATAAAGATATATTTCTTTATGCAAGAGATGACTTAAGGCGGGCCTGCCCTTGCTGGTCTCTGACGCCGCCATATGTACTTTCCCATGCTTATCTTGCTTTGATTAACTTCTTACACTAAATTATTATATCCCTGATATTTTGTTTTGACTCGAGGGAAACAAGGATGATAACGGGTTAAGTTATGATAAATTTTTGTTAGTTACGAATTTAACCTGATTTTATAATTAAAAATTTTAAATTTAATTTTTTTTAATATTTAAATTCGATTCAATTTTATATAAATTATATTTGATTTGATTCGATTTAAAATTAATAAAATATTATTTTTAAAAAAATAAAATATTATTTTTTTAAATTTAAATATAATTATATATAAATAAAAATAAAAAAATAAATTTTAATATAATATTGAATCGGATTGAATTTGTCTAAAATTTGAATCCAATCTGACCCAATCTAAAATTTAAATTTAAAAAAAAAATTAAATTTATGTAATCGAATTGAATCAAAATTTATTAAATTCGGATTGGACTGTCAATCTTAGAAGAAAACAATCTTAATTTGCTTTTGGGTTAATATGTAAAAAGTCTTTTTATTAGTTTTATATTTAGAGAAATAAAGTTTTAAATTAACATTTTAATTTTTATTTCTTCAAACATTTTGTACTTGAATTATTACCGTCAATTAAGATTAAGTGATTATCGTAATTTAAATATTTAAAAAAATTATGTATATTGTTATAAATGTTCAATCATCAACACGTTAATTATTATCATATTTATAAAAATTTTATACTTTTTTTTGTCCTTGATTATTTTTTTATTTTTAAAAAATTTTAATTACAAATATACTTTTAAATTTTTTTAAATTTTTATTTAAATATTGATGTAAAAATTATATGACATAATCATAATTAAACATTTATATTACGGTTCATAATTTTATTAAATATTAATATTAAGCATGCAAATTGATTAATGATGTTAAATTGAAATATCAAAATGTTTAAAGAAACGAAAGTTTAAGTGTTGAAGTAAGATTTTATTTTTTAAAATATTAAAGTGAAAAAAATATAATATATGAACTGTTTTTGTATTTAATATTTTATTTCTTGGTGAATCTCACTGTCGTACAGAATATTATACAAGCGCAGGAATGGAGGCAAGGTTGCAAAAGAAAGTAGCAAGACCACAAGGTTAATTTGGAGTCATTAGATTTTTTTGTGCTTGGTAAATATGTTTTTTTCCTTTTAAATAATATTTATATCCTCACTCATGATCAAATTATTCGAATATCAACATTTACATAATTTATTAATAAAATATTAAAATTTCAATTTCAACTATTTAAATATAATTTTAATAATATCACATATCAAGCAAAAAAACTATATCTCAAATATCAAACAAAGAATTATCTGAACACATAAAGGAATATTAAACATGACATACATTGAATAAGATTACTCAATTTTCATTCACTTTTTGGTACCAAAATCAAACTTCTTGTGATTACAAATTTTTTCAACAATGATAACAATCTTTTAATTTGCTTCAAATCGTCTGCTTCAATTCAAGGATGTATTGTTTTTGGATGATTGAGCTTTTATTTATTTATTTATTGCACATGGCAAAAAGTAGAGACATTTTTATATACTCTCCACAATTATTGGGAGAATCGTAATGGGACTTTACACCTTGTTCCCAAGCCTCGAAAATGAAACCTCAAAAGATAGTCCAACGAGTAGCTTCTATCATATTAGTGAGTGAGCAAGATTTACAACCGTTGATTTTAGCAAAAGTTATTCCTTTTTTCTTTTTCTAAGGCTGATTGTGGTTGATCAGTCACAGCTCCTAAGTGGATCTGACATTCTGGAATCTGAAGGAATGCAGTGTTCATTTCTCTGTTTCTTATAATCTTTTCCCCTTCATATATTTCGGTGATTAAACTTTGATTTGTTTTTATTCGGATTTTGGACGGCTATTTTCTGATTTAATTTTGTGGCCAAAAATGGACCCTTCAACTGTTAGTCGGCGCGCGGGAGTTGGCGTTAACTTCCGTCAGCTTCTAGAGAGCCAAATGGGCATAAAAAAATCTATTACAAGTTAGAATCAAGTCTTTTTTTTTTTTTTTTCAATTAGCCGACTTTCTCCATTTTGCATAGTATTAATAAGGCAAAAATAAAGCAACCAAATTTGTGGTTTTCTGGTGAATAGAATTGTAGTAATTCAATGGATAAGTTTTGGTTACTTGGTCATCCGTTTTGTTTTTATTTTTTACTTTTCTAATAATACCATCCTCCACGACTTTCTCCCAAAATGAAATATATAAAATTGTCAAAGTTTCCCACTTGTTCGTCAATTCAAAACACTTAACTAACATGTAACATGTGAGCAAATACATATTTTCAGCCAAATTTAACGTGAATCCTAAGTCTATAGTTAGTAACTAACTAATTGAAGCAAACCCAATTTTTTTTTTTTGTTTTATTCAATGTTTGATATAGACTGATTAACTTAAAAATTATGATAATTTATATATGATAATTACATTACCATCTTTAGCAAGAATTTAATAATTTACATGGTAGTTATCTTATATCTTCTAAAGTAATTAAATAAATATTTTACAAAGTGACATAATTTTCATTAAAAAATTAAAAATTTTATCACCAATATTACTATTATTTTATACATTATTATCTATAAAAAAAATTAAAATTATTTATAACTTTTACAATATAATTATTTTAGAATTTCAAATAAAGTAATACTTAAATTTTAATAAAATCAAATATAATAATTTTTAATTTATAAAAATTAATTATTATTAATCAAATAAGGTGATTTGAAGTCATGGAAGATAAAATCACCTACAATTAAATTATTATTATAACTTTAAAAATAATATCATCAGCTACTTAAACAAAAACTCTGCCTCCAATCAATTTCATACACATTATTGTACTACTTCATTAAAATATACAAGGTCTCGTGCAAAGGAGTATGTTATATATTATATTATATTTATATCAAGAGAGAAACTTGTTTATGGGAAGCACTCCAGGTTGTTTTCCACTTCTAATTGCCAAATTTATAGTCTCATTAATCATCAAAACCGTGTGGATCTTTTGAAACGAAATTTTATGCGATTTTGTTCACATTGACTATTGAGGATCTATTTGAATTAATGATAAAATTGATTTTGATAATATTAAAAATAATAATAATAATAATAATAATTATTAGGAATGAAACAAATTTTTTTAATTATAAATAAAAAATTATTAAAAAATTTATATTAAATAAATTATATAAAATTTAATATTTAAATTTAATCAATGATATAATAAATTCGACTACGTTATATTAAAAATGTGTTACGCCTGCTAAGTTTAATATTTTTCACGAGAGACACATGCACTATAGCTAAGACAGTAAAGACTTCATTCACGAATTTGATTTCCGAATCATATTCACAGGCCAATGCCGTAGAAGGAGTGGACAGTGAGGAACAAACTCAAACGAATCCAAATCCTTAATTCACCAAAATGGTTTAGAAAGTTCTTGTCCATGTGCACGTACCAGAGACTTTTCACCGCCTTAAAGAAAGTTCCCCGTACGACCTGGCAACTGCTTAAAGCAGATTCTACTCGATGGATGGAAGATGGATTGGAAATGAGTAGGCCTCCAATGACAAGGAAAAGTCTTAGCTGCAATCTGGGGTATAGCTCCGGCTGCTGCTTTGAAAAAGGGCCGGCCTGGCCTGCACCGCGTTTTTGGGTGTTGGTGTTTGACTTGGAAGCTGTCTTCCTTGTTCCAAGTCTTTTCAACACTGGTAGCTTAAAAGGAAGGACCACACTGTACTTCCTCATCAGTTTCTTACTATTCTTTAGATTCAATCTCATTTCTTTGACCAACTAGTCTGAAGAGGAATTGCCTCTTAGCCACCAAGAATACTCAATTAAACGTGCTCCACTCCCTTTTCTGTTGTTTATTTCGCCCTCGTACCAAATAGCCTACCATTTGTCTAATATTATATCGACTTTAAGCTTTACTTTTTCTCAATTCTCACCACTTGTCACGCAACTTCCCCTTCCCACCACTACCCTTTAAAACCCCCTCCAACCCTCACTCTCACTCTTCAACTCACAATTGCCTCTTCTCTCTTAAAAAACTTCCCTTGCATCTCTCTCTCTCTCTCTCTCTCTCTCTCTCTCTCGCTCCATTCTAAAGAAGAAAAGCTTTCTTTTTTTTTTGTTGTGCTTTTCGGTGTTAGAATCAGATGGCTTTAGAAGCTCTTAACTCTCCAACAGCTGCTACGGCTCCTTTTCACTTTGAGGATAGCAACTTACACTGCCTGGAGTCATTTGCCAAGCGTAAGCGTTCAAAGCGACCACGTTTTGACCATGTTCCCACCGAGGAAGAATACCTCGCTCTCTGCCTTATCATGCTAGCACGCGGTGGTGGAGCCACCTCCACTTCCACTGCCACTATCCCACATCGCCACCGCTCTCCTACTCCAACCAACACACCACCGCCAGCGCCAGCACCAGCACCAGCACCAGCACCGACCTTAACAGAGCAAAAACTTAGCTACAAGTGCAGCGTTTGCAACAAGGCCTTTAACTCTTACCAGGCTTTGGGTGGCCACAAAGCCAGCCACCGTAAGCCTTCAGGCGGCAACGATGACCGGTCAACGTCAACAACCACATCTGCGACAGCCGGTGGAGTCACTTCCTCCACGTCAAACCCAAGCGGTAGGTCCCACGAGTGTTCAATCTGCCACAAAAGCTTCCCAACAGGCCAGGCCCTGGGAGGCCACAAGCGATGCCACTATGAAGGTGGGACTGGGAATACCGGTAGCAATAGCGGCGTGACGAAATCTGAAGGAGTGGGCTCCACCAATACCATGAGCCACATCAGCCAGCGGGACTTTGACCTGAACCTACCGGCTTTGCCAGAATTCTCACCGGCTAATTTCTTTGTTTCCGGCGGTGATGATGAAGTGGAAAGCCCACACCCTGCTAAGAAGCCACGCCTGTTGATGCAGATGCCACCCAAGATTGAAGTCAACTAAACAATTTCTAGAATTTTTTTTAGTTCTATGTAGGAACTAAATTTTAGGCCAGATTCGATGTATTTCTTTCTTTTTTCTTTTGGTTTGGTGAGAACTTTTTTTTCTGTACATAGCACTTGAACAATTCATCAGTCTCAATTGCTACTGTTTTTGTTAATTCGATTCAATTCAATTCATTTAATTCCTCTTAATACTTATTAAGTATTTATCTCCAGCTTACTGTCGTATAATTTCCATACGCTTATTCTAACATATGCTTGCTTAACATGCGCAACAAAAGAGCCAGTTGCTGGTGGCTGGTGGCTGGTGGCTGGCAGAGGTTGTTGAAGCTTCAGTTTATAGGGCAGTTTGGCGTATGAAAGAAAAGGATGGATGTTTTTAACAGGTAGTTACAGTTACAGTGGCAAAAACTAGCTACAGGCTAAATGTTACAGCCCATGAACATCACGTGCATGTTCCGTCTTTTATTGTTTTGTTGGCCTAATAATTCGTAATTATTAAGTAGTTTATAGTTATTTGGGGTCGAGGCGAGTGGGATGCAATATTGGTGACGATAAGGGATCATTGGTGTGGATAAGAAGATAGGCTTGGGATGGGGGGTGATGGGGCCGTTGGGAAGTTTGTGTTTTCTTTTGGCATACCGTTTTCGTATGGGAAAGTGATTAGGATGACAAATGGCTTTTGCTTAAGGGAACTTCTTTTCTTCTCTTCATTTTTTTATAACTGCCATGCCCTCTCTTCTTACTATTTATTGATTGTATTTGTTTACTGACCAATGGATGCGATGGTGATTTCGATTCCCTTTCCTTGTTCGGGTTTTTCTCTGTGATGCCACCATTTGTCTACACCATCTGTGAAGGCTTAGTGCTTTGTCTAGTAGCCATGATAAGTACAATTAAGGCAAGGGCCAGGAGAGTTAATTGCTTGTTTTGCTGTCTTCCATATGTCACTAATTAGCTATCTAGGTGTTGATTTTATGTGCTAGTTTAATTTTTCAATTTTAATAAGGTTGACATTAGATCTCATAATTTATGTATTCTTATTGTATAAAATATTAACAATTTATATATTTATATTGTATTTTACACAAAAATTATATATTATAAATCATGTCAAACATGAAAAATATGAATTTTTTTTTTTAAATTTATTAAATTCATGTATTTTTTTGTTAAAATTTTAAATCGTATTACTTTTATTTTTTACATATTATTTTTATATTATATTATTATATCGTATTTTAAATTAATATATAAGAGGAAAATAAATGAAACAATTGGCAATGAAACCAAAATTGTACCCAAATTTGGGTTGTCTTAATTTTCTTCTGGCAGTTTTCTTGGAAACTCCCATACATGGTTTTCTAACTCATATCAAATATAGTAACCAAATGTACAATGCATGCGAATCTTCATCAATCTTAAACACTATGCATATGCTTTTCATTTCTTTTACAAGTTTCAGCTTTGTTTGTCTATCTTTGAACGGTACACCAGCCGGAATTAAACAAACTTTTTCCAGTTTTTACATGCAAAATTTTTCAACGAACCTTCTTCTTCCAAGTACCAAAAAAACCTTTGAATTTGATTTGTCTTATAGATCTTTCCAAAGTTCACGCTACCGCGAAGAAAACTGCCAGGCCAACGCATTACCTATGTGTTTTGTTGTCCAAGTAATCCCCCACCAACTAAACAAAGAAATTTGCACACAATCAAAAGTTGTGACGACCCACATCATCTATCATCAGTCGCCTGATCTTATTGGCGATCTGACATTAATTAAAATACTTCATCTCCGACTGATGATCTGTTCACACCTAGCTAAGATAAGAGATATAATTAAGCAGCTGGCTCTTCATATTGTTTGGCTAAGTACGTACGCAATCCTTGCCATTTTCACTTCCATTTGCTGGAATGAAAACCCTATCAAAAGGAATTATGATTTATTTGAATGATAGTTGAAATTATTTTCATTGCATCATCATACAGTTTTAGAGTGGAACCCTTTTTAATCAGTGCGAAAGGTTTGCTTCTGGATCGTACTAAAACACTGAAGCTTCTTCTCTTTGCATAAAGGAATTATATATGTTTGAAAGCACTGATCATATCAGCGCAAAGAAATACTTTGATGCATAAGAATGTGATTCAAAACTAAAATTAAATTAAAATGAATGACGAAGTCAAACAGCGTGGAACAGTCAGGCCTTTGCTTTATATGAAACTTACTTTTGTCTATCAAACAAAGTACAAAGTAGATAGGCCCGCCTTTGATAGATGCATTTTTGGTCTTCGTCTCTCATCCTCTTTGATAGTCGGCCGTTAGCTCACAAATTACTTATTAATTAAACTATACCTAGGTGGTCGGCAAACCGACCATATATAAGTAAAATGGGGATTATTGTGATAATGTCACATGGCTTTGTTTAATCAGCTTGATTAACGAAAGACTATACATAGCAAATGCAATTCACCTATTTGATAACTATTAGATTCATGAATTAAATATAGTATTAATTTTGTTTGTTAACTAAGATGATATTGCGAATGAAACTTTGACTTAATAATACGAAGGGATTATAAAAGTTTAAGATTTTAAATTCAAAATTTATTGTGTGTGTGTGTGTGAATTTATTTTAATTTTATGTTAAATTTACCCAATTATATAATAATTTGTTTCTTTCTTTCTTTGATTTAATTCGATGATTTTTATATTATGCATATTAATAAGTCAAAAATGACATTTTAAGCCTATTAAAATTTGTCCTAATATAAATTACGAAAATAATAAAAATATATATAACTTTCAAGTCATTACCTTCCATAGCTATTCAAATTCAAATACTTATAAAATATCTGATAACGAGGGACATTTAAAATATCTGATCACATGGCACATGCACTGATAGGATGATGATGAGTGTCATGGCATATATCACATATATAATTTAAAAAACAACTTAGATTATCCTTTTTCATGTAGAGACTACTATCTGCAAAGAACATTTGACAACAATGCACGTAAAAGTTTATAGTAGTCAATTATCTTTTTTTTTTTTACGAACTTGTGATGGTTATAGATAGAGAGGAACACAACTTCTAGAGGTTCTGACCAACTAAATTTCCAACTAATTAAAAATTTGTCGTCGGTTTGGCAAAAATTTTAAGGAAGAAAACATAGTTATTCCATTTGTCAATGCCTAAAATGTTATGTTTCAATAGCCAAAGTGATCCATCAATGCCAAGAAGCTTCTTTTCTCCAAGTTCTTTGTATGTGAGCATTTGAACGTACGGTATGACTTTGAGAGGACGTCGACGGCGGTCTAGTTTGGTGGCCAAAGACCATTATGGCTTCAATTAGTAGATGACAACAAGTCATAATAGAAAGTTCTTTGCTGACAAAAAGTCAGAGAAATTAACCCAATCTAATTAATGGGTAAGTACCCTCATCCTAGTCTTTCTAACATCCAATCTTCTACCAGCATTCCATTAGCCTCTCGGAGAATATGGTTGAAGCTGGCCTCTTGTAGTTGGACTAATTATCTTTATCAAGATAATTAAGTCAGGGAAACTGTGGTCCTTCTCAACCAACCATAGCTAAGCTGAACAAGAAAAGTTTTAGGCAAGTTGTTGAGCCCAAGTACAACTCTACCTCTACACATATATTATATCATATTTTCATCTATTGATTTTTTTAATAATATATAAGATTAGGATTTGTATAAAGAATTTACGTGCATTCAAAATTTTACCAGTGAAATATTTTGACAATGACAAATCAAAAAGGTTGGACAGTTTATCTTAATCTGCTAGTTTGAAAATCCAAAAGTGAACCAGATTCAATGCAAATGCAATATCTCTATGCAATTCCATTAACCATCAACTTTGCAAGTTCTTTATATTGAGTGTATTTGCACCATTCAAAAAAAAATGGATAAAAAAAAAAAGGTAACGTCCATTGTTGAGTTTGACTTCTAAAGTCGGACCTCATTTTATGCAGTGTTCAATTTGCAATTTCATAAAGTATTTTTGTTTTATAGAAATTAAAATCTTTTTTATAAACAAAAATTTCAACTCATATATACAGTTCTGCTATAAAATATCTATAAGAAATTGAATAAAAATGAAATAGTTTACACTTCTCTTAGGTCAATTTTTTTTTCATGGGATTTATTTGAAGAAATCAAGCAGAGCCTTGATTATCGTACAGAATATTCACACCTTACCAGTTCTTGTTTTTGTAAGTGGAATTAGTGGGGCTGGGAGTAATCTTTTTGTTGAAATGCCAACTGCTATTTTGAGTTAAATCTTTATATGGGGGCTGGACCACTGCTGGGCCATTGATGATGGAAGAAGCTGTAGATTAGTAGTGCATTTTGTTGCCCATTTTGGATGTAATCAGACCAAGTGGATGATACGTGGCTTCCTCGTTTACCATTAAAAAAATGCTACAATAGCAGACGCTAAAGTACTCTTTTTCAAGTCTGCAAGTTGCCTTCAAACTTCAATGTGGAACGGGAACACGAATTCAGAGACATAATCTGATGTTGTCAAAGCTGAAGCTGCTGCTATCAAACAAACACCTACTCTTTTTTTTAAGTACAAATTGAACTGAACTTCCCCTCCCCCAGGCCCCAGGTTCTGCAAAAAGTACATCACTCCTGACTCTTCACGGCACATAAAAAAACCCTGGACACGCCCACCGTGGGGCTCGAACCCACGACCACAAGGTTAAGAGCCTTGCGCTCTACCGACTGAGCTAGACGGGCTTGTATGGCTAAAGCAATGGGCTTTTAAAATTTAAATCAATAAAAATTAGACCAACAGGCCCAAACCGAGCCCAAGTGTGAGGCAGGCTTTGACTGGACCAATTGCTACTGTTCTTTTCTGGTACGAAGATGCCAAGACCCTCCCCGTCTGCTTCTAATTATGGGCAGAAATTTGAAAAAACGAAGATATTATTATATACTATAATATTAGCTTTCATCTTGATTCATCAAGAGACAAAATCCTTGGGAGGTTCAGCTGATGGAAAGAAAGTAACCCAAGTTAAAGTTCTATCGTTTCTACCTCGGGCAATCACTGAAGTCTGAAATAAACAGACTCTAATCCATCTCATCTATCTATACATTATATATATATCATCGCAACTTAAATAGTACAAACTACTACACAATAGAATTAATTCCAAAGCAAAAAAAAAAAGGCAATGGTACTTTGATGAGACAGATTTGTCTACTTTTATAGTATTCGACAAGACGTATACTAAATATACTATAGTGGACGAAGTGGTCTTTAGTGTTACATCCACAAAAACGTACTGTATGCAGTATGCTGATAATTTGCCAAAGGAACACACCACGCTTCATTGTCCACCATTGAACTTGCTCAAAAGACAATCACTGTACGTAAAAACATGAGGGTTACTTTCCTCTGGAAGCAAAGCTAAATGAATGCCAGAAGTTTTCTTGTACTAATAAATTGTGGTCTGGACTCTGTTCTCTGGGTTCTAATAGTCTAGTTTATATATATATATATATTATAATCGGATATACAGAAGGAAGACTGAATTCTAATTAATTAAGGAAGAAAAGATTACAACATGTCTCTCGATATTCGATTTTGGAATTATCACAGTATGGTAAACTATTGCCTTATGTATAATTCAGTATTTTTTTTTTAAATATTGTAATTTTTAAATAAAAAAATTATAAATATTAAAATTTTAATATCAAATTTAATATATTATTTTTTAATAATAATTATATTATTTAATTGAATTAAATTCGATCGAATTATATAATTGAGTATTTAAGTTTACAAAACTAGTGCATTAATTGATAATATTTCTCATCAATATTTTGGAGTAAGTAAAACTAAACTGGATGGTTTTCTTTTCATTTATTTATGACAACCAAGGACACTACTGATGGATTTTATGCATTATTAATAGAATAATATTACTGACTTATCTATAATCAATAAAAAAATTTATCTGTAAAATTCATTGATTATCGATGAAGAATTCCATCTATAATAATGAATTTTCTGATAGTGGGAGGGGGTGTTAGATACAAAGTTTCTTAATTAAATTGCTCAACAATTATGTCACATTAATTAATTAGTATGTACTTAAAGAAATGCAGCCTCCTAGACTTTACACTTCATTTAGGCTGCGCATGCATTAACCAATTAAGATGATGCAAAGGTAGACAAATTATTCTTTAGAATATATATATGTCATAGAACATCCAAGCCATACAATAGAGAAAGAGATTATATATAATATATAGTTCAACATCAAGATAAAAAAAAAAAAAAAGTTTGGCATCATTCCTACCAAATGCATTATTAATGAAAATTTTTTTATATACTAGTAGAAAAATTATTATTTTTTCATTTAATTACCTAGGTCGACCCATGCGAAATTGAAAGAAATTATATTCATACTCCAATTGCTTGCCAATAATATGCTAATGAGACAAAAGTTTGATGTGCACTAAAGGAAAAAGGAAACTATCGTATGAATATAAAGTCATTACAACGTGGATGCTGCTTTCAACCAATTATTCCGTTGTTATATGACATGAAAATAGATTTAATAATTCGTATAATTATATCGTATAAAATATTAAAATTTATATATTCGTATCATATTTTATACAAAAATTATATATCATAATTCGTATCGATATAAAAATATAAAAATTTTTATTTTATTAAATTTATATATAATTATTATTATAACTTAAATAATATTATTTTTATATCATATTTATATTATATTATCGTATCATATTTTAAATTATCAAATTTACATTAAAACTCTCAATCTGACATTGGTTACAATTAAAGAAAAGAATCAAAACTACTCAAAGGCTCATTCATTCCCATATCAAAGACCAGTAAAGTTTGTTCATGGTGGGGGACAGATTTGAAACTTATTAGACCTCGATATATCTATGCAACTAATAGTATTTAGACAGCTAATGAAAAGAAAGAAAATATATTTGGATTGAGCTAGCTAAGAACTAGCTTGCTTGTCAGAAAAATCAAAGTAATTATATTCCTACCAACCAATATGTTCCATTGCTATTACTTAATACTTAAAATTGATAATTCGTACTAATGGGAAGCAGAAAAAAGGTTGAAAAATTGGATGGACTAAACCGATCGAACGATCCACATCAACAAAAAAAGATGGAATCCAACGGTGCACATGAAAACAAGAACAGTAAAGGAAGCGGAAACACGAAGCCGCTGGTGCCCAGAGTTTGGAAGATATTCCTCCCCTCGATTACCCTACCACCACGTACCTACCGTCATCAAAGAAAATAAAAAGAAAAGAAACCCTTAACCTAATCGTGGTTAACTTAACTCAACCCTTATTCATCACGTTTATTAATACACGCCCTCCCTTCGTTTTCCTTCCTTCTCATGCTATACTTTTGCTTTGCTTTGATATTTCAATTTTCAGCTTCACTCTTTTCACTCACTTTCTTTACTTGCTTGAAACTTAAGTAATCTCCGATTATAATTTTTTTTATTTAGATTAGACAGTGTTTGAAACTTAAGTAATCTCCGATATAAGGATTATATATATATTTTTTATTTAGATCAGACAGTGGTTAGTTGAGAAAAAATGAGCTGCAATGGTTGCCGAGTGCTCCGAAAGAGATGCAGCGACACATGCGTGTTACGGTCAAGCTTACGTTGGATCGAATCCTCCCAAGCACAAGGTAACGCCACCTTATTTCTGGCCAAATTTTTTGGCCGAAGTGACCTCCTCTCTCTCATCTCCGCCGTCCCCGAACCTCAACGCCCCGGTACCCTCTCAAAAATACTTGATGTTCTATTTACATTATTGAATATTTGTTTTATTTTTTACGTATATGTAAGAGTTTTTTTTTTCTTTTTTTCTTTTTTTGGATTTTTCATAGATTTGTTTCAGTCTTTATTGTTTGAGGCATGTGGTCGTACCGTTAATCCGGTGAACGGAGCGGTGGGGCTGTTATCGAGTGGGAACTGGCACATTTGCCAAGCGGCGGTGGAGACGGTGCTTCGAGGCGGAGATTTACTGCCAATTCCTGGGATTTTTGCCGGAGTTTGGACGCCGAATTGCGATGAGTCATCTGATCGTTTCGGTGCTAACTCATGCAACTTCCAACGCCGCTACGCTCAGTCAAAGCCTTTGATGACGATGATGATGATGGAGAATCAATCGGCTTCAATGACATCGGATCTTAGCCTCTCCTTAACGACAAAGTTTGGTAGAGGAAGACGTGGAACCGGAAGACGGTACGAAGAGGAAAAGAAGAGAGACAAAACGATATCGTTTTATTCGGAGGAATCGCAGATAACTACTTTTGAAAGCAACGGAACCGAAGGAAGCCAAGAGAGAAAGATTTTGAATCTCTTCATTTGAGAAAACTAAGACTAAAAAAAAAAAAGAGTATTTTTTTTATAAGCCGGCGATGTAGTGAATAATGAAGAAAAAATAATAAGAGTTATAAAGTTTTTTCTAATTTTCTTTTTTAAATTTGAATTTTAATATTTATTTATACTAATTATAGAATCTTTTTATTACTATAATCTTTAACCAAAATTGAGAAAATATACTAAGTTAAAAAGCAAAGCAGGGCTGAAGCTCACATGAAGTCGGCTGATTCTTGACTCTGTGGTCTTATTTCTCATGGAAGATGAGCAAAAGCATACGAATGAGAGAAGAAGGAACAGAAAGGGAACTTTAAATAAAGGAGAGAAAGAGAAGAAAAAAAAAATGGCGGGTTGGGAGAAGAAGGAAAGGAGATGGGTCCCAGAGTTTATATTTTGTAAAAGCAAAAAATGGTGCCGTGCACGTCAGGCTGCCCCGCCCCCTCTACCACCCCTAGTCCTCCTCCATTGGAAGTGGGCTCCATGGCATCACCCATTCTCTTCTTTTATTTATTCACAAAAGCTCAGTGATCCGAAAGGGGTCTCCAATTAACCAAAAAGCAAAGCTTCTCGTTCCATTCCATCGCTTCGCCGCGTCTATTTGCATATGCTGTGTAGATCCCACGTGAGTTTGTCTTCACTTTTATCACATTGGTTTTCTTCGGACATTGGATAGCCCCACTCAATTAACCATCACTAAAAGGACCATAAAGCATTTCCCTCAAATTGTCCGAAACTAAAAGGAACTGAGGGAAAATTTAGCTAAAAAATATGAATTTTATTTTTAAATCAATATTTTAAAAACATTTAAATACATCAAATCAACATAGAAGAATATTTTGTTAAAAAGAAATTAAGTTTAAATAAAGTTTCATAACACTTTTAATTGTATTAAAAAAAAAGAAATTTTGTGTCCTAAAATCTCCGAAAGAGCGGATTCTTTTGCCAGAAAATTAGAAGGAAATAGAGATTAAAATAGATTTGTAATCTTATCATTTAGTAATTCATAATATTCGTATAAATTAATGTCTAAAACTGTTTTGTTGTCTTCTCAGTTTTTAGAACATAGAAATTAAATTTTCTTTATTTTTTATTTTTTCTTTCTTTGGTTAATTAATAATTAATCAAGCAATTCGCTTGTCCTTTGATAATTTAGATTTAGATTTTATATTTGCCTTGTCAGCTAGCCATATGTTTTGCCTATTGCGACGTCTTCAAATTTCTTTTACCTTCTGAGCGATAACTTGATATGAAAATCGATGGAAAGAGATGAATGGAAAGGAAAAGAGAAAATGAGAAAGAAATCCTCGTCTTTTTAAGCTAAAAGTAGATAATTATTCTTAAGTAAAAAAAATTATTTCTTCATTTATAAATTGATACAATGATTAATTAACATGATTGTTATTTAAGAACTTTTCCCATCTAATTTTTCATTTTTCTTGCCAACACACATGGAAAAAAAAAAAAAAGAAAAGAAATTTCCTTCCATTATTCTATTTTGCTTAATTGTATTTTTCCATTTTTCTACCAAACAAAGAATAGAAGGTTGGAGTTACATGTAGTTTTCACTCTAACCAAATAAAGAAAATTGCAGGACAAAGAAGATGCGCATCAGAAGATTATACATCATTCATTATATGAAAGCAAACAGCGACAACTTAAGAACCATTGACTAAAATTGGAAACATCATTCGTACATATTTACACACTTTCCTTTGGCCTATAAGAAAAAAAAAGGTTACCTATAAAGCTATCTAACACCACAACGAGAATAATTTCCCCAACCTACACATCAAATTGCACATAAAGCAAAATTTCATGTATAAAAAAAATAATAATAAACAAAGGCCAAATTATCACTCTCAAGCTTGTAAAACCAGACGATCATTGAAACCTTTCTTATTACCTTTAGAACCATAAATTCGGATCAAATATAATGGGTTGATGTCGTGTTAGTGTTAGAGGAAGGCACATGAGCTTTACAATTTTGTTGTCAAGCTAGAAGGCAAACGATTTGCCTGTAAAATGTGTGTTCTCAGGCTAAATTCCTTCACCTGGTTCATTAGAGAACAGTTAGGTTAAAAACCAGTTATATATGGCAATTCCTATAATAAAACAAAACAAATAAGATATTTACCTGCATGGCTGCAATTGTTGACAGAAGTTCTTCGCACTGATTGAGTAAAGCAAATTCATTTGCACTTAAATTTCCAAGTTCAGCCACCAAAGAGTTAACTTTTGCAACCTATCAACCAGAAAAAGAATAAAAAAAAGAAGAAGATAAAAGCATAAAAGAACAGACACCAAAATTGAAAAAATCTGCTCTTATAGTGGATAAAAACAATTTCACAGGTAAGATCCATTGTCATTAAAGCCAGCGAGTTATAGTCTATCATTGTCATCCAAAATTCAAATGGAAACTGATTGCACAAACAAGCCACTAAAACTAACATCAAAATCAATCTCATCAGCAGCTGTAGATACTGCAATAATTTCAGAACTTCACCCTTTAGTGATCATAAAGAATTTTACAGAAGCGACTGTCTTAACTTATGACAATCCAGTTAACTAAAAAGATCATGTGTCAGACAACAAGCTCTAAGGCTTAAGCTTAAACCAGAGGTCAACCTTTGACATTATGGCACATGTCACGTGATGAAGATCATAACTTGTTGACATGTGTTACATGCATTTCTAACTGTACAAATCAATTGCTGTTTTTTTAGTCAAGTAAGAAAATATTCTACGTAGACTACAAACAGGGTAACCAAAAAGAAAAAAAAGTGTTGGCTTATTTGTTGATGAAGGCTCTATCATAGTTACAAATACATGTAAAAAACTAGCAGGAGCGACTGATAACCCAGTGATGTTAACTGTAGTAGGGATGGTTATTTTCATTTCACTGGGGCTAACAAAATCAAAAACATGCCAGCCCACCATAGTATAATATAAACTCATCATTCAAAAAGATCAGGAACCACACTAAGGCCACAAGACTTAAACCTAGGTCTTTTATACAAATGGAGAGTCATGAAATCACCATACTTTTTTCTATCATAGCTAATCTTCAAAAGATATTTATCATTAAATGCAGGAAAATCTCTTTACATGGTCAAACCATTTTAAATACAGGGCATGGTACCCAACAAAGAAACTAATTAGTAAATAAAAGAGTACTTAGCCTCAGACAGGGAGCAATATTTTACTATTACATTATTTTTTTCTAGTAGCAGCTTCTCTAAAACTAGTTCTTAGGAAAAGAAAAGTTTGCAAATGAAGGGACAAAGGCAAATATAAAGTTCACACAGAAAAACGAAAATGCAGTGAACATGAAAATTGGGGGGGAAGGGGAGGGGCTAAGGCTGGAGAAAAAACAAAGAAAGAATTACCTTTGATAATAATGAGCATATAGAGGATGCCATTGCCTGCATAACATCAACCACTGAACAAATAGCACCCTTCAATTTTGGGACATCAGCCTGTACAAATGAAGAGCCAAGGAAGATGTTTCTTTTAAGACCAAAACAGGTTGATGCATTGGCAAATGAGATGCCACAGCTTGAACGAAATTGACAAAAGTCGGGAAAAGGAAATTACCCTTGCCCCACAAACAACTGGAAGACGAAGTGTGCTAGCCACCAAAGCTTCAGTAGCCCCAGACAAAGAACTGCAATAATCATTGTCCAGGACAGCCCATTCATCCAAAAATATCTTCTGCACTCATCAATTGAAAATAATATAAAAATAGTAGTCAATAGATGAAAAGGCATTGGATTGCATGAACTGAAACATGTAATTCAAATAAGATATTTGAAAGAAATGACAACTAAAGATGACAAGAATATAAATTTCAGTTTTCTTCAGATAAGCAGCAACTTCACATAGTATATTTGTTCAAGTTCCAATTTCAAGAGCAATTAATGAGGAAGAGAGACAGCCAAAGAGATGCAGCAAGACAGTGATCTACACTTTTAAATCTAATTGAAAAGGTAGACCAGGAAATCTAATTGATTAACTTGTGATAATTGAGTTAAGATCAACAAAATGATAAGAAAACATCCAAAACAACCCAAGAAAAAATCCACAATGGAGAGATGGTTCTTACTTGGCCCTTGAGGATGGTGTTCATTTTCAAGTTTTGCCTCAGCAACTGTAACTCAGTTCTTTTGGCTCTAACAGATTCTTGCAGTTTTGACGTAGTTATCCATGCATTATAGAGACTTTTCTGTTACATAAAACATGATGACAAAAGGATTCTTTGTCATAATTTAATTAATCTAAAACGAAGATAATAAAAAATGTAAAATGTAAGTGACCTGAGAAACAATAGGACAGTTAAAAATGAATTATCTTACACAAAAATGCAAAAAGATAATGAAATGAATATAAATCACATCAACCATTAAAAATATGAAGCAACTCTTATTTCCCCTGTTTCTCCTTTCTCAGACATCAATGGATCATCAACAATAGCTGTTTCTAAGGCACGCATAATCTGCAGTCTCTGCTTGCCTCTAATTCAATCAAATTGTTCCCATTATACTGAATTCCCTATTTGACTCATTCCTTAAAGCAAGAAGATCAGCCACTAATGAGCCAGCCTCTTCTTATACATTCAGCTCAATCTTAATTTGAAATCAAAATCTACTGAACTCACATCTCTCACACGGCCTCTACGTTTAGTGTGAAAGCTTGACATGCAAAGCAGGCATGCGGTCTCCTTTCATGCAGGCAGGCTTCATTCGCACAAATTAAACATAACATAAATTCATGATATGTAACTCAGCATCCCATTACAAAGGTAAAACTTAGCCATAATACTTTACAGGTGGTGGTACGCAACATTTAATGCTGCGAGTTGTACTGCCAAATTAAATTAAAGGTGAATTCCTGTCAATGTTGTAATAGTAAAGCATGCAAAACTGAAGCATAAAAAATGGACAGCATAGTAGCATACATCAAGCAAATATAATGGTCAAACGCAACAAGAGAGAAATTCAAAATCAATTCTTTAAGGCATACCTCTGCATTAGACCTTTGGGAAGATAGAGCAGCATCTGCCCTAGCATTAACAAAACGCCACTGCAACAACCGGTTATGAAGTAGTCTCAACAAATAAGCATCGGAAACCTTATTCTCCCCAATCTTACCCATCTTAATAACATCACCAGTAGAGCTCAAAATCGACGGTGTATTAACCAAATTACTACCCAATCCATTCCTCACTCTAGAGGGACTCATTCCCCTCAAAGGGGACGAAGTTGAGGAGGCCCCAAGCTTACTCGGCGATGCAGGCCGAACTGGCCCACGAATTGGCGATAACTGTCCTCGGCTGTTCACTACACCTAATGGAGACGACAGAGGACAAACAATTCCGAACTTGTCTGGTGCAACTCGCTTAGAGTGCGCTGTATTTTTCTTGCAAACCGACGAGCCAGAATCGGACCGGCGTAACCGACTGTTAGTCTCTTGCCAAAACGGGGCCGGAACCATTATCCCCTGAGGCCCACGTCTAACGTCGCCGTTACCGTTACAAGAGCTAGTACTACCAGAAGAAAGACTTTCAGTATCAGAAGCCACGGGATCACATTGAGCCTCAGAACCAACGGCTATAACGGCCGTTAAATCTCCATTATCATTCATTGAATTTTTTAGCGCCCTAACTACATTGCCGTTAACAGATCCGTTTAATCTCTTCCTCTCGTCGGTGCAATCCATGCTTCTACTCTTTGAATTCGGTTGCCTTAACCTCGCCGGCCACCGCTCCGTCTTTGAATTCTCTGTTTGATCTGTTCCTCTCCCCGGAGTCGTCGTTGCCACAGTTGGCTTCCGCCTCTCCGGCGTTCCTTTCCTTGCCGAGGTTGGAGATTGAGCTGATTTAGCTTTGCTAAACTGATAGGAAAACGACTCTCCCTGAAACGAAACCGATAAGCTTCTCGTCGAAGTGAAGGGCGACTTCTGAACAGTGGATAATTCACTGTTGTTGTAACCGTTACAGGTTCTCGATTCCATAGAATTATTAGGCCGCGGCGTCACCGCATATCTCCGTTCCACTGATTGCGACCGCTTGATAGCCGATGGAGTCGCGTGCGTTGGAGTGGTAATGGCCTTCGAATGAGAAGAAGTCCTCGAAACCAACGGCGACAGACACCGTTTGGCCGAAGCAACGAAAGAAGAAGTCGATGACGTGGAAGAATTAGAGGAGGATGATGCCGTGCACAAATAACGAGAATTGACATCACAAAATTTTTGACGGCGCAGAGCGATGCCATTGTCGGGTTCGGAAGGCAATAACGGAGGGCGTGACGGGTGTTGGTGTAGCTGTTGCCCTCCTCCGTGTTGTTTGGGGTTTGCCGTTGCGGACACTGCAGCTACCATTTGCGTGCAGTCACAAAATTCAATTCCTAACTGATCCTTTAATCTCACTTCCTTCCCAAACACTAACCGTTTCTATTATGAAGTATTAACCCCTCCCAAAATTTCACTTCCCAAAAAAACTTAAAAAAGAAGAAATCAGAGTTTAGAGTTAATTAAAAAAATCCAGAAATTAACAGATTTTTCATTTTTTAAGCTTGTAGTTGGAATTTTCGGAGAGAAGAAAAATTAAACGACCATTGCCGACGAGACCGTGAGAAGAAAAGCGTGAAGCAGAGAAGAGAGTTAGCAGTGACGTGGATGTTTAGCGAGATTTGCGAGCATTTTTGTGATCAGGGATAGGAAAAAAAGAATAAAAATTTTTTTGTATTAGTTAGTAATTTTAATTGTTTTTCGAATTTGAAGAGGGAGGATTGTACTCACTCGCAGGGTCTTATAGGGATTGGGACTCGCTTGGTGGAGCAGCAACGTGTTTGTGTGAGAATAATATTGGAAAAGAATTACACGTGGAGTAGGGACAGGGAATAAACGAGGGGGAATCGTGAGGAGAGGAATGTAAAATCCTGAGAAAAACGTTACGCTTATGCGTGACGCAGAATTTAAATTCTTTTAGGAGAGAATTGAAAAAAATAGGCTTTTAAATTTCCTATCCAAGTTTTTTAAAAGAATATTCAAAGATGCTTCATAAAGAAAAAAAATAAAAAAGAAGTGAAAGAGAAATAGAAGTGTCCTTGAACCTTTTAGTTAAGTGATTAAAAGTGTTCGTGGGGATATAAAAAAATTTGGTTTTAAATTAGAATTTTTTGTTTTATTTGTATTAAGATTTTATTTTTTTATATAACAAAAAAAAATAAAAATGAAAGAATGAATATACGAAAAGCAAATGATACTAAACTTTGCTTAATTATTTTTTTTTCGAAAAAAATGTCAAGTTTTCTTTACTTAATTGCTAAAGGGTAGTAGCATCAGCAATCAATATAACTATGGAGCCCAAGACCATATGATTAAAAGCCTAACGAACTCAATCTACAAGACCTTAAGGAGAAAAGTGACATTCATCGTCAACCTTTGACTTGTTCTAACTCCAATCAACTTTGATCTCATTCCTAAATCTGTCTTAGGTTGGATTTGAAAGCAACTGCACAATGAAATGCATTTAAGTTTTAAAAGTTTTTAATAAAATATTAAATAAAATTTCATTGAGGTACATTTGATAAAAAAAAAAAAGGCCAAAATTTTCATTATAACTTCAAAATTCAGTATAATTTTTTTTTTCAAATCACAATTATAATAATTTTTATCATTATTTTTAATTTTATTGAAATTAATATTATTGTTCATCTAAATAAATCTTTAATTAAAATCTTCAATATCTTATATTCATTCCGTCACTATGAGATGGTTTGGATTCGAACACTATGATTCTTTTTTTTTTTTTTTTTTTTTCCTTGTGCTATATGGAATGCAGCCAATGAAACTCTTTGAGATCCACATTCTATCTTTAGAGTTAGATGAGCAATCTATGTCAAAAACCAACTTCTTTCACCCACCTATAAATGTTTTATGTATTACCTTAATTATGTTCTGATCTTTGTACTACATGTCCCCTAGGTATAAATGAACATTAACATTGATGAATAATCATTTTGAACCATTAAGCCGATAATACAAAAGTAGACAATGCTTTTCCTTCCCACGCTTTTACATTAAGCCACCTTTTTGCTTTTTATTATCTTAGTCTTAATATGAATTCTCCACATGAAATGAAATGCCTAGTACTTTCACCAACTTGCAGCTGCGTAAACAAGTGGGAAACAGGTGGTTGACAAAGCTATTTTCTATTTTTAATCTACCCCTAAACCACACCCTTTGCGCCCAATTTCCATGCTATTGGCTTGGCCTTGGCTCAAAAAAATTTTCATTGATTACAATGTTAGATCTAAAAGAGTCAAATAATGAATATTAACTCTTGTTAACACATTTTGTTGCTTAAAATGTTGAACCTAGAAATCACAGCAAATCATAAAACAAGTTTTAATAAGTTTTCTATATTGAAATATTACACTTGAATTCATTAGTTCTGCTTATCCGGATGTGTGTACGCATGCATCTGTTGCCAATCGTTGTCTTTGTCCGTCTAATTAATACATAGGAGATTGGTTTCTTTCGTGGCTCATGTTTTCCACTTCTAGCCTGGAAAACATATCCAACAAAGTTACGTTAAATCAAGTCCATAACGTATTTAAGCTATATGAACCCAGGCCTTTGTGGTCCTGAAGTTTTTGTTATATGTATCACTCAAAGAATATGTCATGGAAAGCAAATTTGATTCGATGAACTTCATAAATGGAAAAGAGAGCCAAAACTCCCAAAATTCCAAATCAGAATCACATTTTTGAGACACCAACACATGCTTCCATGCCCTCCAGTTCAATTCCATCCAAGGACCACCCCTGCCTCAAAGAAAAAGCAAGTTTCCTTCGCTGGCACTCAATTTCCTAAAGCTCTCTCTTTTTGTAATGTTACTGTCAACAATGAATGAACTATTCCACTATTCCAATTCTTATTTCAATCTATGAAAGCATGTTTATTCCATGAACATTTTGTTTTAATCCTTAATGTACTATTACTTTAATTTGCTTACGTTTTGTTAAAATTTTTTATCATTTGCATATACTTGTACCCAGACCAGAGATTACTATTCTATTGGTTGTTACTAATGAAAGAAGAGAGGCTAAAAAAGCCCCCACTTCCCAACATAAAGAGAGCAAACACATCATAGTTTATCATTAGCTAAAAGCATGTATCTCTTTCTAGGTTGCTCCATTGCTCCGTCCCATACTGACTGCATTGTCCAACAGTTCATGTAATCGTCCTCTCCCCTACCTTCCTCACTGCTTTATAATAATATCGGTTCTTGCCACTCTACCCCCCCATCTGTCCCACAATTTCTCAGGCATCCAGGGTTAAGGGTTTGATTTGAAGCTTTTGTGGTACAATGGTAGGCCTGTCGTTTGGGCGATGAAAAAATTATCAGAGTTTTTCCAGTTTCCTGTTTAGAATAAGAAGTGGGTCAGTTGTAATCAGACTATCAAAATGAAAATCGATTTCATACAAACCAGAGTAGTTTGTCTATATCTGCTGTTATCATATCTTTTAACTTTGCTTAATGAAACTGTTGCTTGTAGCAGAAGCAGAAAAAAAAAAATGTTCCCCACTGAAGAAATTAAAATTTCTTTTTGGACACATAAAAAACAAGACCTGCTATGATTGGTAGGATTCCTGTTGAATTGAAACAATAGGCTTAAAGTTAACTCCAGTGTTTTTCTCTGCATGATTTAGCAGTTGTAAACTTGTAATGGACAATCCAACAAACGAGAGATTTACAGTTCTCCAAAACGAACATTTACTAAAACATCAGTTAAACATAGTTATATTTTACCAAATCAAGGTTGTTTGGTTTTAAAGATTATTCTGAAACGTATTTGTTTTCCTCTTATCATTTTCCTCTAAGACAGCAGATGGATAAAGTTTAATCTCTTAATTTGGTCACAACCGACATCTGCCAAATAACTACAGGCGCTAGAAATGTCAGTTAAAATCGAAACTTTATTAACAAATGATGATCAGTAGGAGATCGAAAACGTCCTGCCTTGAGCATCACTTCATTTAATAATTGAAGTTAAAGTTACTAATCCTTATTAAGTAATGTTTTTAAACTCGAGCATATGGTAGCTGAAGCCATGCCAGGATAAATGATTCTTCTATGGTCCCATTGCTTTGGTGATTATGATATCTACTTTCCACTTTGCATAAGCCATAAGCCCAGAAAAAATGTAATGTGATAGCTAGCTATATAGGAAAGGACTGAATGAAAAGAAGTCGGCACTTAGGTTAGGAAGTTTTCGCTTGGTGAGATATTGATTTAATTTGGGTCATAGTGTTTCACTTTGGTGATGAAGGATTGGATGATATCAAGGAAAACCAATAAAAATGGTAATGAAATTAACTTACAGAAGAAGGGATAGAAGTGATTATTTTTCTGTTTTACAGTCAATGGGGTTGGTGATATAAACAATTCCACTTTTGTTGGCTTTCTGAGTTTTAGTTGTGGTTTGGTCGTCTTCTAACCGAAACCACTATTCCTGGTTAGCTTTAGTCTTTTGGCTAAGCAGGCCCACCAAGTGTGACAGCATGATTGTTTTCCATCCATGTTTGTTGCTAGCTTTGTGATAGTTGCCTGGTAGCTCAACTCCAGTAACACTCAGGCAAGTTGGAAGCAATTCAACGTACCGTTAGTCAAAATGTTGCCCCATAAAAAGTCAGGTAGCCTTAGCCTTCCACATCTAAAGAGCATTGTAGTAGGTGAAATATTTAAAGAGTTTGTGGAGCATAGGATTTCAAGTGTTTCTCAATGATTGCTAGAGTGAAATGGAGGAAGCTTGCTAAAGCATTAACTAACAGTATATGCAAAGCAAAAAAAAAAAATGTTAACTAGCTCGGTAAACTTCAGTAGTTGAACTAGGCTCTTGGCGAAACTCATAGGCAGTGAAACTAGGACTCAAAAGAGTAAATCCAGACAATAAAATTGAAACATATTTTGGTAAATTTTCACGATTAACAGTACCGTAAATTTTTAGTCATCAATACAGGCCTTGCAACTCTATATGGTAGACAGGTAGATTTAAGCCAAGCTGAAATTCCATGTTCTATGTAAACTTACCAAAAGATTCTACCTAATGAACTAGTTATCATTTTTTTTTTACCTTGTCCATTATTCAAGAGCCTGGAATCGGTATGAATAGCAAACCAGACCACAGGTAGAAAAAAAAATAGTACCGTTGTAAAACCAAAAGAAAGCTCTGCATAATAAAGGAAGGAAAAAAGAAAAGTGACATCAAGTGATCAGGTAGTGGAACTAAGTACTAACATGGGTTCATGATTTTATGCAATGATTGCATTGAATATTTGTTACTGCATATCATGAAAGTAGCTTTTGTTCAATGGAAATAATTCAGAATATGAACTAAAGATAGATGCATATACATAATTTATGACGCAAATGAGTAGATTTTCTCCTGAAAGAGTTTCAGGGACACTGAAAGTAAACGAGAATGATAAATTATACAGGTAAAAGATTACTTGAAGTACAAATTGGCACGGTCTGGTAAACTTGATAATTTACTACTCCATAATTTAAGAAACCAGGCAAAACGTACAAGGAATAGGTTTGGGGGGCTTTTAATTGAGAGAAGAAATCAGGACAGAGGTGCATTCATCATAATGGGTTTTTGTTCCAGCAAGGAGACAAATATTTCATTTTCAAAACTATGCTGACAGAAGAGTCTCGTTAGAGCAAATGCAATCTCCATCCCATTGATAGCAAGTGAGCAAGTGAGCAAGTGGAGAACACCTCAAGCCAGATCGATGGATGAGGCAGACAAGTAGCACAGATGTCAATACAAGATGATCAACTACGGTTATTGATGTTCAATAAGTAGGAAAATTACAGCTCATATTTTGAGAGATCAGATTTCATCAAGTTTCTTTGACCAAGCACCAAAATACAAAACCTATTAATCGTTTATTTTGTGCCAAACACATACAACATAAAGCTGCATAGATAGGCAAGTTGAAGTTATTGTCTGGATAGGATACAGAAAACAAGCTGGTTCAAGTATAAGATGATTAGGATTCTTCAGATGATAGAAATGACTTTTAGATGGCTAAGTGGAACCACCACTCTTTGGATGACCCGGAGGTGGAGGTTTTGGTATGTATGGAATAAGAGGACTACCATGCTCAATAGGACCATGTTTTATAGATGCCTTTGAGCTTGGAACTGGATTATTGGGATGGTAATCTTCCAGATCCACATTGCTCTTCTTTTCGTTGGTTGGATTGTAGCCATTCAGCTGCAATTTCAGAAGAGAAAATGTCTCAAAATGCAATAAAAAAAAGGTTCATTTTGGCCTTGTAGTGAATGTACCTTCAGCTTCCTACTTATTCCTGTTATACTCCTACCATCACCATGTTGGGAAAACTCCATACCTGGAATGACATTAAAGAAACTGGACGCTATTAGCATACAAGACTCACTGATTCCTACAATTATATATATCCGGTTGCAGCTATTTTACTAGATTTACCAACACTGCATTAACTTTAGCAAGAATATTTGATCATTATCTAAGCAAAGAAGAGGACATATTAATCAGTCAATGAAGAATCATTGCTAGCATATCATGAATTGCCTTGACAGCCAAGCTGCAATTTAGGCTATAGGATTACTGGCATGATCTAAAATGGACCAACCAAAGCCGACAAATTGATCAAAGAGTTACAAATACGATGGAAATAGAGAATAATTGCCCCCATAACCAACAAGCTAACAACCCAATAAAGAATGAGACAGAAAGCAAAATATCTCTAGGCAAATTAATTGAAACAACTAATTATCATAAAAATTGGCAAGAGTGGGAGGTAAATATAGGTTGAAAATAAAGATTTAAGACAGTTGACCTAAATTATTGACATACAACAATATAACAAGGAATAGGAAATCGTGAGGTCATTTTCTGTGCACAGCAACAAGCCATGTGTATATCCGATGGTTCAAAAACAATTGCTTAGCTAGAACCAGAGTTACCTAGTTGGTTACCTCCCCTACAAATTGTGAACTGGATCGCACGATCCGAAACATGGTATAAAAGCAATTTAGTTATTGACCTAAATTATTGACATACAACAATATAACAAGGAATAGGAAATCGTGAGGTCATTTTCTGTGCACAGCAACAAGCCATGTGCAGTTATATCCGATGGTTCAAAAACAATTGCTTAGCTAGAACCAGAGTTACCTAGTTGGTTACCTCCCCTACAAATTGTGAACTGGATCGCACGATCCGAAACATGGTATAAAAGCAATTTAGTTATGAAAACAAACCTAGGAATTTTCTCTTAAAGGACAAATGAATTATGTAGACCTATTGATCGAAGTGAAAGAAAATAACAACTTAAAACATTTACCAGTAATGGAGGAGCTGGCGGAGAATGTTTAAGACAAGCAAAGCTGTCCCTACCACAAAAAAGATAACCCAAACCACAGGAACCTTCATAATGTCAATGTTATTGCCAGATGGCAATTTGCCCTCTAAACGAAAGATTGTATTTGTCCTTTGCAATTGCACCCTTGAAAATACCTCCAGAAACCCCTTATATGCGGCAACTCAGCCTATGAACATTTTCTTCCAACCAAAATATATTAAGAAAAAATAAAAAGAACTCGGAGTCCCAGTTTTCGTCACCCCAGATATGAAAAGCTTCAAAGCGGACCAGAAAATCCGTGGAGATAAGGGGATGAAGTAGGAATGACCACTGTCCAGTGCCTAAGAACGGCTCATGCCATACCTTTGAACATGTAGATATAAAAAAAAGATCTCAATAATCTATGACTTTAATGGAGGGTAAGTGAATGATGAAAGAAAGCATGTGATTTTCATTGTCTGATCTATCATGGCTCTAGGGATACAGAGAAGGGAGTAATTGCCATTGTCTTTTCAGGGGATGGAACAGTGTTGCGGTGAGGAATGAATGAACAGACTTTAATACGGCCAAAAAAAAAAAAAAGATGTGTGCTGGAATGCGAGCTGCTGGGTACGTTTGTGACTGTGGAACCCCTTTACCATTTGTTTTCTGCCAACTGTCATGCACTTTGTTTTTTACTGTTACACCCCACAGTTTGCTTGCCTTCTCTCAGACACAGATTCACAATTTTGAATCTCGTTTGCTGCATTTGATATCGGAGGCTGTGGAACATTGGAGATGATGAACGTGGAAAGTGATGATCTTGGCGACTTGGCTTCTTTGATATAATAAATTCTCGAGTTATTATTTCTCTTCATGCTGATCATAGCCTATGCTGCCAGCTTGGTGTAGACATCGGTTTATTTTTTTCGATTTTAAAATATTTTACGTATAACGATCTCAAAATCGTTATGACACTTTTTATACACAGGAGAATCAAGCAGCAGCCAGAGTAAAAGTTCATTGTGGATGCCACCAACTAGCAACCTAGCAATTATTGAAGTAACACCGAAATATGATTCAAAATTGCATTAGTGGAAGAGAGTATGGTCTCAAATTCAAAGAGTACTTGGTTGGCAAAATGAGATTCCTGGAAAGTTAGGATTAGAAGAGGGTCTTCAAGTTTTGGTCTTTAAATGCTACCAAAGCATTAGCGTAGATGAAAATTAAGGCCTATTACATCAACAGCAATTCTTTTGTTATAAATAATTACTTCAAACATGAGGAAATTGTCTGTCTGAAAATGACTTTAATATTTGCATATATACCTGTCTACTAACTAACAAAACTGAACACAGCTTTCACATCCGTACACCTTCTTCAGACAAAACCTCCATCAATATATGTAGGATAAATGGCTGAGTAACCACAAAATCATGATCTCAAAACCTTAAACCCTGCTTTAAGACAGAAAAACAATATTTACAGGTTTTGCAAATACGGTGCAGTTTATGGGGTTTTTGGTGTCTGCAAAAGAACAGTTCCAGCCTGTGAAGTCGGTTTAGAATAAGGGGCATCTAAAGGACCCAATAGTAGGAAAGAAGCTTTACAATCCAATGGGCAGAAAAGATGGGCTTAAGCCCATAATATAGTTTCATCCTTAAACAAACAACGTCGTACGCGGATGACGGCATCATTGTCTTCGCCAGGTGCCTCGTGCCGTTTCCTAGCCGTTGGGACCCGTGCTTGGATCCAATGCCTCTGTCGATAGTGACGGCAAATCTGGTATCAATACCTGACGCGGTGGTGCCTTTCTCTCTCCCACGTGGAGGTTTTCAATTGGTTAGTTGTTTCTATGTATCGTACAGCCGCGTGAGGGTGTCTTGCGGTTTGATAACGTGTAAATAATATATTAATATTTATAAATTATTTATATTTAATTAAAATAAAATTTAAAATAAATAATAATCAAATTAAATTTAAATATTTTTACATTTAATTAAATTTTTATATATTTTAATTAATAAAAATCTCATAAATTTAAAATTAAATTTTCTTCAAATATAAAAATTAAATTTATTTTTATATATTAATTAAATTTAATTAAATAAATTTAAATAATATAATTTTTATCTCAAATTAAATTCAAACTCAAAAATAAATTTTAAAACGAGCTCGAAATCGATTGCACATTTTAGCAGGAGGGATTATTAATTTTGTAGAGCCGTCGGGACCCGGGGGTAAATAAATGTTCGAGTGGTAAAAATAATGAGATAAAGTAGAGGATTGAGAAAGACAGGCCACGTCATACCTGGAGATGAACAGGTACAAACTTGTATGAAACAAAATCACAAATTGGGCACAAACTCTTCAACACTTTCACCTGAGATTGGCGCCGCAATAAGAAGTCAGACCAATGCTTTGCCGTAATCAAACACCAACATAACACAACCTGAAACTTAGTTATATATGTCAAAAATAGGAAACGGGCCATGCTCCATTTTCAGAGGATTGACTCAGAAGTAGCCAACAAAAGTCTTAAACAAGAGCAAGTTTCCATTAGAAAAGGTAATCAAATGAAGGGTTTCAAAGCCACATAGAGCACGCCAGTAACCAAAAAAGCAGTGCTTGACAAGTGCAACACTAGAGACCTTAAAAAAGCCAACAAGGTTCAAGTGAATCCATTTCATCCAAGAAGATTACTCAGGTGTTCAGCTCAACAGAATCCATGAAATAAAAATGGTTAGATCCCTACGCTATGTTGCCCATGAAATAATTATGTCAAGATTTCAGACCCTTATTTGCATAATTCAAAATTTTGTATGACTCAATTTGGTTCGAGAAAAAACGAAAATCTAGGGATTTACTTCGGATGTAAAATCAGCAACAACAAAGATAATCCAAGTTGTGACAGCTTTTGCCATAAGCGAATTGGATTCGATGAAGCTTTTACCATGGAGGAGCGAATGGCTATCGGAGGAGAGGCGATGGAGGCAGCGTTTGCTCAAGCTTTTTGAAGTGTTGCCGCTGCTGCCCATTTCTGGAACGCGCGCTTCAAGTGAAGAAACGGCTTGATCCTGTGTTGTAATCTGGGCAGAATTCGCCCATCAACCCATATTTATAATGGGCTTTGGTCCATTACTAACCGGGTCAACTGTTGATCCAAAAAATCAGCCTATTAACCCCGGCTAGTCCGATTAAAAACTAGGAACCACAGGCTAGGCCGATAAAAAGCCAGGAACCACATTGTCAAACGCTTTGCCCATTTTTCCATCCACCGTAAAAGCTACTCTCTCTTTTTCTGAAATTTTCCAATTTAAATTTCCATTTTTTCTTCTCATTATCGTTCCTTTTTTTTTTTTGTAATTTCAATTTCAATTAATGTACATATTTTGTAACGCCGTTGAATGAATCCCATTCACTTGCCGGTGAGGCAGAGGCAGCGACAGCCGGTTGCAGGAAAAGCTTGTAATGGACCCTTCCATAGTAAAGCTCCTAGAAGAAGACGAGGTTTCTCCTTTTTTATTTCTTTGTTTTGGGTTTTTCTTCTTTCTGCAAATATCTATGGAATTCGTAATAAGTTAACATTATTCATTCTATTTTCCAATTTGGTTAAAAAAAATTGGTAACAGGACGAGTCTATGCATTCTGGAGCTGACGTTGAGGCGTTCCAGGCCGCCTTGAATCGGGATATTGAAGGCGATGCGTCCACTCCTCAGCCGTCTGATTCAAATACCGGTATCATTTTTTTTAATTGTTTGCTTTTCATTTTTGTTTTGCTGAGAATTGGTTTCCAATTTGAAAGACAAAGAAACCTGATTTGGTTTCAAAAATTGAAATTCAGTAACTTTGTCTATTGAAGGTGTAAAAATCTTAATTAAGAGTGTCATTAGCTTTCTTTTATGTTAGTTCCAATTGTTATAAATTGCTTCTACCGGGAAATTCACGGATGATTGTTATGTCCTCGTTTTAAAAATTACAGCAGTTTTGTCTCAAGGAAGCAATCCAGCTTCCAGTCAGTCACTTGCACAATGGCCAAATACAGGGCAAGATGGGAACACCAACTTTAAAAATCAACAAGCTCTTCAAAGTGCACAGCAACAACAGCAGCCTTCGTCTGAAATGGAGCAAAAGCAACAGGGAGCTGTTGTTATGGGGAGTCAGCAACAAGTACAACAGCCAAATGATGTTCCGCAAGAAGGTAATCATCTACCACCACAACCAAAACAACCCCAAGATGATCTTCAACAAGGAGTAGCTGAAGAAGTTTCTGCCCAGGTTACTCAAAGGAACGGGGTTCAGACTACTGGGATTCAAACTACTGAAAGAAGTTCTATGCCTCGTGAACTAGAGAGAACCAATAGTCAAGACAGTGAATCACAATATGTGAAATTACAGAAGATGAGTAATCAACAGGCCAGTGGGACAGAGCAGCCGAATAATGCTGTGAATCGAGGAAAACAAGTTCCATTTGCTGTGTTGTTGCCTGCCTTACTGCCCCAACTTGATAAAGACAGAGCCATGCAGCTTCATACTCTGTATGGTAAACTAAAGGTGGATTTCTGATCTCAACCCTTTTGCTACAATTATCCTGTTTATTGAGTAATGGATGCAATAGACTGAATGGATTTTGCTTTGCATCTTTTTCTGATTTTTTTCTATTGTCTTTAACTGTTAGAAAAATGAAATTGCAAAAGACGGATTTGTCAGGCACATGAGAGATATTGTAGGAGACCAGATGTTGAGGTTGGCAGTTAACAAGTTACAAGTGCAGGTGATCACAAATGTCTTGTGTTATTAAAGTAAAAACTGATGCTTTAGTTAATTTAATCATTGCATGTTAATTTTGAAAACAAGCTAAAATAAAGATCCATACTTTCAGATGAGTTCCAACCAATTCCCATTACAGTCCCAGGTTGCAGCACGGCAGAATAATCCACGAATGCCATCTGTTGGTGGTGCTACACAGTTTGCTGGTCCACATTCGTTAGCTCAGCTGCACCAAAAAGGCCCTAACTCTCCTGCCAATTCATCTCATACCTCCACTCCGGCAGTCCCCATGCAGACTAATTCAAGTTATTTATCCATTGAAAACAAGGCTCAAAAATCTCAAGAGATGGATCGCCAATCAGATTCTCGCTTCGGAGTGCTAGGAAGTCAAATTTCTTCCTCTAGTTCAACCACTGTGAATCAAGAAAGAGATCGTACTTCAATTCCAGTACAAGGAATTAACAAGCAGCAGCAACAACATTTGAATTTCCCACAAACTTCTTTTGCCATGTACGGGAGTAGTAATTATCACCCATACTCTGGGCCAAATGTTAATACTTCAGGTTCCTCACTAAAGCCGCAACCTCATGATTCACAAATTAGGCAACTTGCACATCATCAAGGCATGGGACCAAATCCTGTAGGAGGATCAACCCAGGCAATAAACATGATGAGTGGGCCTAAGCTTGAGAGGCAAAACTCTACTAATGACCCAAATAGATTGCAGGGTGGATCTCTTTCTCACTTTTCAAGCAGTTCAATTCCTTGGCAAGCCTCATCAAGTAAGGAGCAGAATCCTGGCCCTTTATCATCAGTGACTTATGTGAAACAGGAACCTGTTGATCAAGGTGCTCAGCAACAGCACAGACCTCATGTGTCTGCAACACAGGGATTGTCTACTGCACTAGTTGAACAGGGAAATGCAGTTACAGCTACTCCAAAGGATGAGTCTTTAGAGAAGCAGTCTTCTAGAATTGGCTTCTCAACTCCTACTAGTATGGTACCTCCTAATTTGGTTTCTCCTTCCATCACGACACAAATGGATACTAATGTCCCGGTAATCTCATCTTAGTATATGTTTTCTCATTATTATATCTTGATGGATGATTCTGGATGCTTTTGCTAATGACGATTAGAAGAACCACTTTGTTTAAAAGTCTACATGAAAATTTATGCATTAAATATTTGTCATTTTGGAATGATGCTTTTTTTTCAGTTATGAAGTTTGTATGGACAGGACTTGCTAGGTATAACCAATTTGATGTCATGGACTGAATTGTTTGTCTGATACTCTGATAGTCTTGCTGGGGTTTTTTTTCTTTCTAGGGCCTTGAGCTATGTTAATGAATCATGTGCTGTCTTGCTAACTTGTTAGATTAAGCATTTTAGTTGTTCTGATTGTACAGTAAGCAAAATTCCTAAAATCTGTCCTGCAAACAAGGTGGTTGAAACATTAAATTTTATATATGATGTTACTCTTGAATTTTATTTACTTTCTCCTTAGTTCACATATTTTGAAATTCTCTTCATAAAAATGAAATTTATATTATTTAGTGTTTTCCCCATTGAAGTGCATGCTTATGACTTTTTGCTTTCTTTTGTCAAATTTCCACGTTCTTTCTTTATTTATCAGTTGGGCTCTCGGAATCCTTCTGTGTCCACTACAGCTGGGGTCAGTGCAAGAACACCTCAAAAAAAGCCCTCTGTTGGTCAGAAGAAACCGCTTGAAGCTCTTGGTTCATCACCACCACTGTCAAGGTTAAATAAATCTCTCTGTTGATTTATAGCCTGGAATGAATAGCAAGGAACAATCAACAATCATTTGATTCCTTTTATTACATTGTTTTTCACCCATACTGAATGGGATTTCCACAGTAAGAAGCAAAAAGTGTCTGGAGCCTTTTCAGATCAGAGCATTGAACAACTGAATGATGTCACTGCTGTCAGCGGAGTCAATCTCAGGGTATGATACTTTATGGTCATCTCTGCCTAAATTTAGTTATTAAGTAGTTATTTAAAAGAATATAAGCCCTAAAAATAGAAGTCACATCCTTTTGACATTCTGTTATCAAATAGGAAGAGGAGGAGCAACTATTTTCTGGCCCCAAGGATGAGAGTCGAGTTTCAGAAGCATCCAGAAGGGTTGTCCAAGAGGAAGAAGAAAGACTTATTTTGCAGAAAACCCCTTTGCAGAAGAAACTGGCTGAAATTAGTTAATATTCCTTATTTCCTCATACCTCCCTAGTCTAAAGTTCTTTAATTTCATACATTTACATTCTGCTCTTCTTCATAAGCCATCTCTTTCTCACAAATTGATGTCTGTTTTTCTGTGTCTTCATGCAGTGGCCAAAACTGGCTTGAAGAATATAAGCAATGATGTTGAACGATGCTTGTCCCTGGTAAGATGCTAGCATCTTGGCCCTTTTCTTTATAATGGGTTTATATATGTCCTCATGTATCTGAATCTCTAGTGTGTGGAGGAAAGAATGCGTGGGCTCCTATGCAATTTAATCAGACTGTCAAAACAGGTCAGCCTCAATTCCTCTTAGTTAACATGAATTTTCTTTATATCTTTCTAATTTGGAATGAATCTCTTGCAGCGGGTTGATGTTGAGAAGCCTAGGCACCGGACACTTGTCACCTCAGATGTTCGGCAGCAAATTATGATGATCAACCGGAATGCTAGGGAAGAATGGGAGAAAAAGCAGGCCGAGGCAGAGAAGCTGCGGAAACTTAATGAAGTGGGTGCTGTTTCTATTTTGTGATATGATTATCTATAATGCACTAAAAAATGTAGGGAGGAATTAATAATGCACATGAATGCACCGACAGACTAAAGATTATGGCATGCTATATCATTTTTTGCTTAACATTGTATATGTTAAATATTTGTGGATGCAGCCTGAGGCTGAGACTGTAGTTGAAGGTGATAAGGAGAAAGATGACAGTCGAGTAAAAGTAGTAAAGGTATTATCAAAGAGTAATTTTTCCAAGCATTTTATGTTCCTTAATTATCCAAATAAAGGGAGTAACTCTCTGGTAATGTCCAGGTAAACAAGGAGGAGGATGATAAGATGAGGACCACTGCTGCAAATGTTGCTGCACGGGCTGCTGTTGGAGGGGATGACATGCTGTCAAAATGGCAACTTATGGCTGAGCAAGCCCGCCAGAAACGCGAGGGGGGAATGGATGCAGCATCTGGTTCTCCTGCAGGTAAAGATGTAAACCGCAGGCCTCTATCTGCATCTGGAAAAAATGCAAAGGACAATCAAGAATCAGAAAAGAGGGGCCCGCTCAGTCCTTTTGCATCTGGTAAGCTTGGTTCATGGCTAGATCTCTTCTTAATTTTAATTTGGATGCATCTGCTTAATATGTTGTAAGGTTTATCATGGATACCTTTGCATTAGATGGCACTGTTATGAATGCTGGTGTATGACAGAGCAATTTAGAATTGGTTCCTATTATGTTTAATCATATAAATTGGTAGTTACCAGGTTATCTGCTTTACACGAAACTGATTCAAGTATGGAACTATGAAAACAATGCATGTAGAAAACCTGATAGTAATATGCACTTGCATGTAATAAGGTATACGAAATAATTAGGAAATTTGATTGTTGATTTGAACAAATTAATTATGTGTAAAGCAAATGTACTTGTATGAAGTTGCTCCGACATCTAGTTATATTTCTGATGTGTAAGGTATTAATGCATTGATACAACCCAAATAATCCTATATTATGACTATCATACTTTGGTCGTAAGAGTTCAGAGTTTGTCTCTTTTTTGAAAATAATCATTCCTGCACCACCTGTTCCAACTGTATCATTAAACAACTTTTACTTTCTGCAGATTTTCTTATGTTACCAAATTGTTATCTGGACTCCTCTCCCTAAAATTCTCCTTACCTTGCATCCAGGGAAGGACGATTCCTGTCTGTTCCACTCTATTTGCTTTGTTTTTCACTCTACTTTCTTTCAACAGGGGCTAGTAGAAAATTTGGCCGGAACCAAGGTGTCACGCCCCATGCTAGAGTGGCTCGTACTATTTCAGTTAAGGATGTGATTGCAGTCCTGGAAAGAGAGCCCCAAATGTCTAAGTCTACACTTATTTATCGCTTGTATGAAAAAACTGGCTCCGAGGCTGCTGCTGAGTGATTATGATGCACCTTTATATTATGGTGTGGTGTTCATGTTTTCCATTAGGTATCCGATTACAGATAATGGAATTTGAGATGTCTAGGACTGTATATTTAGCTTAATGGTGGAGAATCTTACAGAACATCTGGATAATTGGACTTTCTAGGTTTTTAGGTGCAGTATCAACCTGATCTTACCACGTTAACCAGGCTTCAGAACCAGGTTTTTAGCTGGATGATTTCATGTTTATTCTTTTGTAATTATTATATGCTAATATTATTTTATAATAAATTACGTTTTAAAGTTTGTGATAAATGTCGCCTTTCTCATTGTAAACTTGTCCTTTGTCAGTTTGTATTGATAGCAATGTGAACTCTGCTCTCGTATTAATTTTAATGCTCCTCTTATTATAAAGAAATAAGGAAGGCTTGCAGAGACGCTTCTCCTCACGAAGCCAATTATAGGACTTCAGCTCTCATGTAATTTCATCTTTTAATTTCCCTCTCTCTCTCTAACTGTTGTATTTATGGCAAGAGAGAATGTTCTTTTTTCGAGTTAGGCTCCGTTTGGATTCAAACAAGTTTCAGTGTAGCACGGTTGGGCCACTTTTTGGCTCAATCGCGTTGAAAGGGATTCGTTTGGATCCAAACTGACTGGTCTCATTGTGCGTTGCAGGGATCCAAACGGACTGGACCCATCGTGCCGAGTGCCATACCCTTCAGTGAACAACTGAGCCATTTTTTCAGTTTTGTCACAGCATCCACCGGGCATTCGACGTTTGCTCTCTTGAAAAGTGGCATGCACAGTTAAAAATTAGCCTAAAACATCAGAGTATCTTCCACCAAGCATTCTAGTGGATTTGAAACTTGGATAAGGGGAAACGATCAAGCTAAACTCTAATCTTAGAATAAATGGTTAAGAGTTAGGCAACAAGTTAGCAACTAGCTACCATGATAGCATGGACAACTTCAAATTGTGTGATAACTCATTTTTTTATTGGCAGTAACTTTTAACAGAAGCTTCAAATGTAATGATATTAACATAAATACAAGATATGGAACCTCAAGCTCAGTCTTGAAGTTCTATTTTTTCTTATTGGGTTGTGTCATTCATTTCTTAAGGTGAGGGAAACAAGCATACATGTCAAATTTTGGGTGCTTTGCTTCAGCATGTTCCCTGCACTTCACCTCCGATGTGGTGCATATGAATGTCTGCATGCAAACTTTGCACTGCATCCACCACTCTCCATCAATCAGTCATCTCATTGAAACCTGGTTCTCGCTTACTAGGATTGAAGAATGATTAACAAAATACTATGACAAGAAATTAAACTACCACAACCATGAATCTTTCAGCAGCAAAAAAGAAAGGAAATCTAAGAATATTCATTGACAATTTACCTGAATTGTCATGGCCTTTTTGTTTGACTCCAGCTGACTACCTAGATAACATAAAAAATTACTATAATCAGAGCTTAAAACTAAAATTTCAAGGCATAAAGTAAAGAGGAAAAGAAATGTTTACCTTTAACGGGTTTGTTCTTCTCCATGTGTTTCGCACGAGCCATCCTTGACTTCTGGCCGTTTCCTCCTCCCATAACGGCTTCTTCTTGTCGATCCCTCAGCCCTCAACTGCAACAAGTTTCCCTAAATTATGGGAAAACTGGTTTTGGTTTACAAAATTCACAAGAGCTTGAGAATGAATGACTTGTATATATAGCCAACGTGTAAAGTGGGAGCCAGAAATGACATCATACATTTTTGTGCTATTAAATCTGAGTGAAAATTAAGGAAACTGTACCATGCATTTACTTGTTTTGGTCCACTGTTTTTCTGAACATTTGTTTGGCTTGGCCACATCTCTTATAGTCTTTCCAAGAAACTTCTTTTGAGACCGTATATTCTGCTCCCACACAATGCAAATTAATGATTATAGTTGGATAGATTTCATATTTATTCAATTCATTACTATTCATGATTTAAACTTCAAATATGTTAACCATATATTAGATTCAAAAGAAAAGGTTTCTGTTATCATATTAAAAATTCATTCAATGTTTCATGACTCAAAAATTAGATATAAACATTCCAAATTTGATAAGAAGAGATAACGGTGATGGAATGTGCAGTGGTCGGCAGTGAGGTCGTCATCTAGAATTCTAGATAATGCTAAACACCATGTTAGTCAAAAGGGCATGCAAAATAAGCGAAGGTGCATGCTTGATTTAGAGTTATGGGGGTAAGCCTAGTGCTTCAAACGTACAGCTGGAGCTCACTAGGAATTTCTTTGTGGTGGTTGGTGAGGTCAGATCGCCATTTATAAATCACACACCAAGTGGTGGACCCAAAACGAACTATCTCTTTCTGGATGAACAACAATCAAGGCTTCTCTGCAATTATTTGCAACTTCCAATATTTCCATTTCCTTTTGACAAATTTCATGAAGACTTTGAGTTGTTGTTGGATGGGAGTTTGGAAACTGCAGCAATCAATTGCCAGCTAGCTTCCAAATGGATATGCATCTGCACACATTTATTCCTTTTGTCAAGTTGGGATGTTCATAGTCCACCCCTTCTATTTCATGTGAACTTCAATTCTCATTAAATTAACCCCATGTGAATTGTAAGAGAATTCCTTTTTTTTTTTTTTTAATTATAATCGTACATGTTTTTGGAATATAAAAATGATAGTGGTAGATTTTAGCATAAGTCATCAACTTTGACCATGACTGTTCTACATTATTATAATTAGCACTTAATGATCTGGATTAATTATTCACAAGTAATGATTTGGATTCGGAAGATTTTCATATTAAGATTCAAATTATGCTTGTTTACACGAGAAAACATGTGTTTTTGTTGTGTGTTAGAACAGGCTTGGAAGACGGTGACTAGTTCACTGGGCTTTATTAAATGGGACCTTAATTTCTAAGACCAAAAGAGCCCAATTTTAAGTCATATCAAAGCCTACCATAGGCCATAGGCCACCAGAGGCTGCCAGAAGGTCCATATGAGGCCCATTTACAAGTTTTAGTTACTTCAAGACCATGATTGTATCACACTTGCGTGACGGTTGCATGGCTTAAGAGCGAAGCACGTAACAGTTGCATATTCAGTTGAATGCTTATGTTCTATTATGTTATACATAAGAAAAAAAAATCACCTTGTAAATTACTCAATTGACAATTCAAATATAACCTAATTAATAGTAATAAGTAACCTAATAGCCTAACTTAACTTGTCATTGTTTCCATTATGACATATTTAATTGTTGAAATTTTAAGATTAAACTCTTATATCAACTATTCTATTGTTAATATATATATAGATGATTTTCTTGATAGGTTTTTAAGAGCTGAATTTTTACAAAGAATAATTATTTTATATATTGTCGATAAAGTTTGTAAGTAATTATCAAATGGTGAGTTCTTACTAAATTTTTATTTTCATTATTTTAAAATAAAATAAAATAATTATCAAGTAGGTTTTCTTAATTTTAAAAGTAAAAATATAAAAAAAAATTATGAGATGAAAAAAATAATAATAAAGGAACCAAGTTGGAAGTCGTTTGTAAACAAGAAATGAAACATTGTTAACGCAAATCACGCTGCTTACATAATACATCAACATTTTTTTGTCTTACATTTTGAGAAAAAAACAAAAACCTTAAACACTAAGAAAGGAAAATGAGTCAAGCAAGGAAAAGAATTTTGAGATTAAATTAAGTAATTTTTATATTTGTAGTGTATTTTTTGTCAAATAATATAAAATATAAATTTATTGTTTTATAATTCATATTTATACGTTAATCATAAGACATATTTTTTCAATATTAAATTTAGTTATTTTTATTTTATATATTAAGTTTATATTATATTAGAATAAAATATATAAAATTATTAAATTTACACTTTTAAGGTATTAGCTTATTGATTAAAAAATATTAAAATTCTAAATTGTTATTTATTTCAATTTTAATTAATTAATTAATTAATAATTATAATGTAATTCTTAACTACAACTTTAGAGACTTAATGGAGGCAAACCAGTTAATACACGTGTCATTTTTGCGGAAGAGGGAAAACTCGTACAACGAAGTAAAATCAGGATGACAGTTATCCTGCTGAAGGGTACGTAAACTGTCGCCACGTCAGCTCCACTTTGGAGCCATATGTACGTTTTTTCTAAAAGAAACTCCGTGACTTAACCAATGTTGCCAGCCAATTAAGGGTCCCACTTCCTTCCCTATGAACGTAGCAAAAGCGATCCCATTTCCCCTTTCAAAGCTTTAAAATGCCGAATATGCTTTGCTGTTCTTTACATATATCCTTTCCCTCTCACCCTTCTCTCGCTCTTTTATTTATTTTACTTTTTTTTTTTAACCATTTTTTGCAAAAAAGGGTCTCTATATAGTTGATCGTTAAACAACTTTACTTTCATTAATTCCATATTTTCATCCTGTTTCAATCTTTGGGTTTTGAGTTTTAAGCATGGAGATTATCCTGGAGCTCTTTTTGACTGCTTTTATTGCTCTTCTTTTTTCTTTCTTGATAGCCAAGATTGTTTCTTTGGCTATGGGTGGTGATTCTGTTTCTGGGGTGGATGAAAAATCTTTGATTGATGTTGATGATGAGACTATCATGGAAGAGTTGGAGTTTTCTGAGAAATTGAAAGTTCAAGGAATCGAAAGTGAAAAGAAAGTTCAATTTGTTAAGGAACTTGTTGATAAGGTTGATGTTTTTGAAGTAGAAAAAGCTGGGGTTGATCAGGGTTTTGAAAGTGAAAAGAAAGTTGAATGGGTTGAAGAAACTGCTGATAAGGTTGGTGAATTTGGAGCTGGAGAAAGTGAGTTTGTTGAAATATTGAAAGTTCAAGGCCTTGAAAGTGAAAAGGAAGTTGAATTTTTGCAAGAAACTGCCAAGAAGGTCGATGATTTTGAAGCAGAACAAGCTAAGGTCGGTGAAGCTGAAGCTGATGTGAAGCTTGATGATTTTGTTACCGAAAATAAGACGGAGAAAAAAGAAGTTGGGGAAATTGCTGAAGAATTAGAGGCTCAAAATGAAACCAAAGTGCAATCTGAAGAGATCAGCGTTGAGAAGAGTCAAATGAAAGGAGTTGGGGAAGAAGAAAAGAATGTGAAACTAGAGAGTGATGATGATGATTGGGAGGGGATAGAGAGGAGTGAATTGGAGAAGGTTTTTGGAGCAGCTGTGAAGTTTGTCGAGCATAAAGGAGATTTAGAAGGGGTGGGGAATGATGTTCAGATGGAACTTTATGGACTCCACAAGATTGCTACGGAAGGGCCTTGTCGCGAGCCCCAACCTCTAGCTTTCATGGTCTCTTCTCGCTCCAAATGGTAGCAAACTTTCCTGACCATCTATATTTGACTATTTGTTGATTGATTTTTCTTCCTCTTTTTGCTCTATTTTTTGGTTGGTGTGGAATGTGGATGGTTAGACTCAAGTTTCTAGGGTTTAAATGTCTGACAGGAAAAAATCAATAGCCTAACAGAATAGAGTAAAGGAATTAAACTTTGGTAGTTAGGGAGAGATAATATCATTTTGATACACTAAATTTTTATCCTTTGTCAAAACCACAAACTTGGGTTTGAAGTTTAAATAGTTTAGAAAGCAATTACGAAATGAAGTTAAAAATTGGAAACTGAAAGGTGTGGTGAATTTTGAGAAAACTGAGTAAAATAAGAAGGGTGGTAAGCCTATATTATTAGTCATGTTGTTTCCGATTGTTTTAATTAACCAGTAGAAGGGTAGTTGAAAAATATACATGTATTTAATTAACCAGTAGAAGGATAGTTGAATATACACATGTATCAACAGTTTGCAAATTTGAGATAATGAATTATTCAGTTTTTTGTTCAGATTATAGATAATGCCTCATATAATTAGAGCTGTCTGAAACACACTTGAGTCAATGTGGGATAACACAAAATATTACAGTTTCTATAGTGGTCAAATTTGGATTGACCACTATAACTGGGAAGTTTTGTCAAACCTAGACAAAAACAGAGTGTAAAACACAATGGGGCATAGCCTATACCAAATTACACGGTATAGCTTGATTGGTAGTCATAATAACAGGGTTGACAGCTGCTATGTATGAGTGATCGACGGCACTGCTTGCATTGTGCAAGGAATGCTTGGCAAAGGTTGGGAAACATGAATCCAGAGGTGGCTATGGAGCAGTATGTCGCCCTTCTTTCAGACAGAGTTCCAGGGTGGATGGAAGACAATTCTGATGTGAGTCCGTTGCTTTTCCGGCGGTGGCTTTTTTTTTTTTGTTTTGAGTGACTTCTATAACACATAATATTTGGCAAATTGTATTTTGACACAATTCTTTGTACAGGGAGAACGTAAATTTGGGTCTGCAGACCGAGTTCCTGGTGCCATGGCTCCTGATATAAATTCATTTCCAGATCGACAGACCAGTTTTACACAAGAAAGGTGATTTGATGTTGGCAACCTTAGATTTTCTTTTGTGCTCATGTCATTTTTTATCCACTACTTTCATGTCCTGCAGGAATGAGGAATTGAAGTCTGTTCCAGGAGGAGTTGACATAACTGAGAGCAGAATCTTTGAGAAGCAGGTATTATTTTCATTTCCCCTCCTCCCTATCTAGCTTATGTGGAATGAAAGATGTTATGAATAAGTTCAATGGAAAAACCGTTCTAACAGAAAAACGCGCACAAAGCACAATATATGTATGTATGCTCAAGTTACGAGTTTCAAATAGCCGACAAGTAAAGGACAATGCTGGATGTAACTCTTTTGATATTTATATTCATAAATCTAAAATATGTATACCACCAAGCTCTTAGGAAGGAAAATGATCAAAACTGGATGGCCTACTAATTTACGTGGCGGATACACTTTCTTAGGCCATTAATAAACCATGCTAATACATTTTAAGGGTTAATACAAAAATTCTCCTAAAAATGCTAAAAACTCAACAAATTTCATCTAGCAACTTAAAAATCCTTTTATATAATTCTTTAAAAGCGGCTGAAATCTAGTAGTAGAAGGTTTTGACAGGTCTGTAAAACAGAGTAAAGAATGATGACTGTAAGCTGCCTGACTTACTTTAAAAAAGATAACTACATTAAAATCGTTCTTCATTCATTGTCCTTAATTTTTTGGGAGTCCAGTAGCTGACTTGCCCAAATCGAGATAGCTCTCGCTTGAACCATTATCCATATTTTGATAATGTCAGAATTTGAACCAGTGTTTGTGGTACTCCTGGAACTTAATAGCAACTTTCTAGGCATCTAAGAGAGGTTTGATAACATGTAAACGTACCTCTTATTCTGGAGCTAGGTACTTGCTGAAAGGGCAAGTGCTTCCGTTTTTTGGCTTCTGTCATTCGCGGAAAGTTGAAAATTATGCGTTTTCTTTACTATTTGAGTAAATTTAAGTAGCAGTTCCAAGTTTTATGATTTTGGAAAGTTCAGATTATTGATGCAGTTATTCCAGCTGTGTCAGTAACTATCACAAGCCTCCAAGAACCTCATTTCTATCTTGTTTTTAACTCAATATTTGCAATTGCATCCTTTAGGATGATTATCTCATGTGATTCTCTAGAGGGTATAAGTAATTTAAATGGAAACAAGTGCTGGATTTCGTTACTGATCTGAGTAACATCTAAGACAAAACTATTTGATTGCTTATTTTATCAGAATGCTGCTTCTGGTAAAAATAAAAAAGATTATATATAACTTCATTTATTATGAAATTTCAGGCCGAAGACTGATTAACATTGCCCTGACTTCATCTCCCTAACCACAGGGGCCATTCTCCTGGGTTTGCCTGGTCAGAAACAGGACTATTATCAGCACCAAGTATAAATATCTGCCTAGACTGAATTAATCTATCGCACTGTTTATCTATATCCTGCTAGTAAAAATGATGTTGTGTGGTTAAAATAGTAACTGTTAATTATTCTATATTATGATGTAAATAACATGTGAAGCACCCATGTTTCTAATTACTCAAATGGCTGGCTGGTTGTGACTGCTCAAGTAAAATGCTAATGTATGCATTTAATCAAGTGTTCCTTGGTTCAATCCTGCCTCTTTTCTTTGGCTGGTAAACTTTTCCAAGATTATACATCATTTTTTTTGGGGGGGGACAAGCAAACTTTTATTCGTTGATTCCAAAATTTCTATAAGTGGCTGCTGGGAACTTGGAATGGCGTGAAAGCATGTCCAATTGTCAACATTGCATCCATATTGGACTTTTGTTGGCAAAACATTTAAAGCATGTCTTATTTCTCCCTCAGTTTAACGTGCTCTCAAGTTTTTCACTGTGGGGGGGAGAGGGACCATTTTTTTCTCTGCATTTTAGTAATTGCTTTGTACGGTTGATGTTGACTGAAATATTGTAGCATTTAGGCAGTGCTTAGTCTGCTTCAAATTCTGGCGGTGGAATGTCAACTGCGTCGGCCATAAGCCTGCTGAAGGTAGAAGCTGTTTTTATATGCCTCAAAAACCAAATCGATTTTGGTGAAATGTTCTCGCGGTGATATTTGATATCTTTCCATGACTCCATTACAAATTACTCATAAAAAAAATGCTCAAACAAAACAGAGTTAATTAAAAACAAATAAAAAAAGTCAAAAAAAGAATTAAATCAGAAGATCATGCATGTTAGCACGAGCTTAATGATAGCATTGGCACTGTTTCGGAAGAACATATATATATATATATGTGTCTGCGTGTGCGTGTGTGTGAAAGCTATGTATTGTAGCCTTACCAGTAGAGAGGTATGAGATGAACCGAAACGTGCTGGCTGGATCTGGTGATGTGTCATGTGGCCAATTCGCATGAACACAGCTCCTTCCTTTTCTCACTATGTCTTTCTGTAGCTTTCTCTCTCTAGCATGGGTTTTTCTTCAAACTTTTTTTTTTTAATTTTATTTTCATGATCTTTATTTCGATAATAAACTTTTCATCATTTATACATAAATTTCAATAAGTTATAATTCATGTAAAAATAAAAAATCACTAGTCTTTATCTCTCTGGGTACATGGATTTGCGCTTTTAGTTATAACTTCTTGATGGCTGACGATTCTGATGGGTTTGCATCTACATCAAACTCCCATAAGACGAATATTTTGATCAAGAAAATGAATTTTGGCAGTTGTGATGGCCTAAATTATGTTTACGTGATTTGATATTGAAAAGAATATTTAAAATTGACATGTATGTTTCCTCTATAATTTTTAATTTTATGGCAGATTTATTGATGCTTAATTTTGGTTGAAGTATTTGAATCTAATTTTATTTGATTGCTTGCCGATTTTGTTTGGTTTGCAATTTTTTTTTTCTTTTTTAAAGATTAGGATTTTAAGAACTTTTGCAAAAAATAAAAAAATAGATCTCAATAATTGGTTTGTTTGAATTTTGTTTTTAAACCATTTTTAATGTTAAAATAAATAAAAAAATTTTCATAATCTTCTTTTTCACGTTAAAAATTGTTTTTTTTCTTTTAAATTGGCACATTTTCACAAGCTCATGAGAAAAGGGGGCATTTTAGATAATTTGGTTTCTTCTTAATGGAGCTGACCAACGAGGCTGATGGTCAAAGGTGGAAAGGGTACATTTTGAAACAAGAGGGGGGTTTGTGTCTTTTGAGGAAACTGTGAGGTGGGGGGGGGGGGGGGTTGGATTTCACCCCAAAAGAAGCTTTGGGTATCAGCCTCGAGTAAAGTTTGGGCCTTCCTTTGAGAAGCCTCGACTCTAGCAGTGAAGGCCTTTTAAGAAAATTGGCTGGCATGGGCTTGTTGAATTTGAAATTATTGACCATGGGGGCACTTAGACCCAGTGACTTTGCTTCTAGGCTCAACAAATCAAATAATAAATTCCATTTGTTGTTCCTTTTGTCACATCTTTTAACTTTTAATTATAATATTATAATTTATTTAATAAAAATTTATATAAAAATTCATCATTTATAAGTGTATATTCCACATAAATTTTTTATAAATCTCATATAATTTTGAATTATAATTAATTAATTATACTAAAATAATTGTAAGTGAAAATATTTTTTTTTATAATTAGTCAACAGATATACATTTAACATTTTTTCTTAAAAATTTAAAAATATGTTGATTAAGAGTGGATAAAGTTTTAACATTTTAATATTTAATTCAATAAATAATGCATGATTTTTTTGTTTAGAGAAAAAAGTTTGAGTCTCTTTCACAAATTAAAAAAATTATCAAATATATTGATAATAAAAATTTTTAATTTTATAAGCGAGATTAAAATAATAATACATATTTTAAAGTATATATTTTTAAAAAATTAAATTAAAAAAAGTGAAACTTTTTAAATCATTTTAACTTTACTTGTAAAACTAAAAATTTTAATTATTAGTGTATTAAATAATTTTTCAGAAAAAAAAAATGATAAAATCTTATTTATTTAGCGAAAACGCTGGAGTTGTCCATAGCACCGTTGACAATTTGTTTGAATTGGCTGTCACCGACTTTCTAATTCGTATTTTCCTAGGGAGCCATTGACCCTTTTCTCTTCTTTATCGTTCCTAGTGGGGTCAATTTGTAACCTACTCTATGAAATATTATTGAATCAAACCTCATTAGTTTTGGATTTTTCTAGGGACTCATGCAATCGGTACATATACAGTTTTAATTTTAATTTTTTTAATATTTGAGATTGTTAGAATTTTAATTATAATTATTAAAATTAAAATTTTAATATTCTACTGTTACATTACATAATTATTGATCTAATTTCAAAAACTTGATTGTATGATAAAAAATCTATATAAAGCAAAGGGGATTTCCATGTTCATAAGTTAATACTATTATTGTAATGAATATGGTTTATTCAAAAAAAAAAGAAAAGGTTATCTTTATCTACAAAGTTGAAAGGAACTAAAAGCAAATGAAATATATATGAAAGAAATGGTGAAATTATCCTCATTTTTTTAACAGGGATGAGATATTAAAAGTTTTATTTTATTTAAGTATATATCTTTTTCATTTAAATTATGTCATGTAATTATTTATTAAACAAATCAATTAATACTTATTACATATCATTTGTGATAATTAAATGATAATTATTTATTTTAAAAAATTTAGATATATAAGGTATAATAAATAATTGATTTTTTTTATTAACGTAATTAAGTAATATAATTTCAATAGAAAAAAATATGGCAGCCTAAATTAACTGTTTTATATCATTCTTTTTCTAATATTAAGTATATGATTGAATATATTAAAGCAAAAAAATAAAAAACTTTTACACCAAGAGAAATAAATTTATTAGATTTTGATCGATCTAATAAGAGATAATTATCTTTTATTTATCTCATATATAAAGAATTTGAAATACTGCAACACTAATGCTAGCTCCTCCTTCCTAGATGTAGTAGGTTTCTTTGAGCTAGGCAGCTGGCATTATCAAAATTGTTAGGTTTCCATGCATAGTAAGTAATTATCACAAAATGTGGAAGCATTTGGTTTTAAAAGGACTAATCAAACATAGCATAGGGGATATTTTTTATATAATATATATATTGATTTTGCAGCACTTACTAATTATAATAATAGTAATTATGAATTAATTAAATATGTAAATATTTTTAGAAATTAGAATTCGTCGCGGATCAACTGACATGACTATCATAATTGTAAAAAATAAATTTTTAATTTAGTGATTAGAAATATTTAAAAAAATATTAAAAATTTAATTTCGAATCAAGTTTTTTTATTTATATTAAAACTTTTTTTATTACATCAAAAGATAAAATTTTAATACAAATAAAAAAAAATTGATTTGAAACTAAAGCCATGATATTTCTTCAAACGTTTTTAACTAATAAGATAAAAGCTTTGAGATAATTATTACATTATATTTTACTCAAAGATCCTCTTTTCCAAATAAAAAAAATAAATCACCGACTACTTGTGAACAGATAGCAATGCTTTAATGATTGAAGCTGTGGCTGGCTTGCAACTTACGCTTGCAAGCAGTTTTGATGGCAGTCAACTCAATTGGCGGAAAGAGGCCTTTAAGAAAAGCAATTAAAAGGTAGATGATAGCTGAATTTCAATAGTCAAAGATTGGATACTAAATTTTAGTTGGGAAAGTGACAGACAAGCAAACTCCAAGGAAATCGTGAGAAAACTTTTTACAATGTATTGTATTTGTGTATGTTTCCAAGCCTTCCCGGACTCAAACCTAGTCCAATAATTGTATGTAACTTTGAGCGGTATAACAATCTTGGAAAGCCAATTAGCGAACCAAAGGAGCTTAGAAAATGAAAGGAGATGCAATTTGGTCCTGTCAAATTTGTTAGAAAAATTAATCAAGGAAAGTTTAATTTGAATAAGGATTTTAAAATTAATAAAAAATAAAAACAGTTCATATTTAATTTAATTAAAAATTTATAATAAGAAAAGTTTGCTTTAGTAATTAAAGATTTCAATCTTAATAAGTAATTCTGTCCAAAAAAACCTCTTAATAAGGAAATAAATAAAATAGTATTATTTGTAGTATATAGATTATCAGCTTAGACTTGGAGTGACATGGGGTGCATGGTCATCAGCAGAAGTGATTAAAGTTTTGGAGAAATAGACTAAGCAGGTGCAATATACTTTAAAAACTTATTTTCGTTCAGACAATAACTAATTGCAGAAGTAATTATTAAACGACACTGATAAAAAAAAAAATTGGCTATGACTAGAGGGTATGGGGTCCATTTCCAGCTAATTGCCACTAAAGTATACTATCAGATAAAAGTGGGAGAAACAAAGCTTTCGAGTTTGTTGTGATGAAACATTAAAATAATTCCATCATATAATCAAAACCCCCCCTTTTCTATCAGCCTTTTGTAAAGGCCAGATGACTTAATGAATTGCTGATGTTCCCATCCTGCACAGAATTCCATATTCTCTTTTTCAACCCCTCATTTGTTGCTTTGGGATGGCCAATCCTTGACTTTCCACTATGGCAACCAGCAGCCTGGTAATGATAATTGCTTGGATCAATGAAAAGTTAGATACCCGGCAGCTTTAACCCTGAACAAATGGGAATTTAGTGGATTCCCCACCATCACCTTCCATATCATCATTGGGGCATACAGAGCGTGGGATTTTGGGTTAGAAGGCAGTGCTGATCTAGAAGAAAAGATAAACATATTCTAACAATCACCGTAATTGCAATTATCAGCATTTACTTTGTTATTTAGTACAGATTTACAACGAAAACCAATTCCTGATGTTTCATTTTCTGTGTAAATTTATGAAAAAAGACGACCTGATTTGCACCAGGGGTATGGCATAACAGTCAAATGAGAGATATTAATTTTGTGAAGATCTGCCAGCAGGATTCATGATTTTTAGAGACTAATATGAAGGCAACAGGCAAAGGGCATTGATCAACATGGATAATGAACAGTTATAACAACAACAAACAAAGCCTCAATAAAATAGTAATTTTTTAAATATAACAATAACAAATAAAGTCTAAATAAAACAGTAACTGTCTAAATTTAACAACAACAAACAAAGCCTAAATAAAATCTAAATAGAGTGATTAAAATTGAAAGGACCTTTACTTACCTGTTAAAAATGTGACAGAGTACCTAATTATTGTAAAAAATGGAATCTCCTCTGCACCTTCGATTTTTAATACCAAATCTTTGAAATTTCAGACTTCCTCCTTGAACTTTTCTCTCCATCCTATATCCACCGACTCAAGGTTTACATAAGAATTAATTTACAAGACCATTTCTTCAGGCTGCAAGCAATTTATATACAAGGTAGAATAAGCTTCTTAATCATGAGCATGCATGTTGAGTTTATCTCTTTGCTATTTTACTAAATAATGAAATTTGCTTTCATGTTAAAACAATCATAAATATGAACCGACAGCAGGATGAAACTTTATATAATTAATACTCAACATTCTAGCTTCTTAATTCTTGTTCTTTACCAACGCCCAACATAGCAATTATAATTTGCTATAGAATTATACTAGATTTAAGGTGTTTAACATTTTTTATTTTATTTTATACATCAATCATTGAAACAAGAAATTAATACTATTCCAGAAGGGTATATTTTGTAGGGAATATATTTGGAGTCAAACCAATCTCATCATATCGTAGACCCTCGGTGACCTATGCATTCAGCATTCAAGGAGAAGCGAAATTGCCTGTTAGGGAGAGAATATATTTCTTAATCCAACGAGAGATTTGCTTCCCTTCCCACTTTCATTCATCCGAAAAAAGAAACACCCGTCAATTCCTTGACTGCAGAGATGAAGCCAATGAAGTTCAAGCTACTAGAAATCATTCTATATCTGAATTTGTGTTACGCATGCGCGGTAGCAGAAGAGAAGATCCAGCAAGCCAAAAAGACTTACATAGTTCACATGGACAAATCCAACATGCCAGAGAGTTTCACTGATCACTCCCTATGGTATGACGCATCTTTAAAATCTGTCTCAGATTCAGCATCCGTGCTTTACCCATACAAAAACGTGATCCACGGCTACTCCACAAGGCTAACAGCTGAGGAAGCTGAATCACTTCGAAGACAACCTAGAATTCTCTCTGTCCTACATGAAGTGACATATGAACTGCACACAACTCGAACACCTGAGTTCCTTGGATTAGGAAAGAGCAGTGCTCTGTTCCCTACCTCTGATTCAATGGGTGATGTGACTGTTGGCATATTGGACACTGGAGTTAGGCCCGAGCTGAAAAGTTTTGATGATTCGGAGCTTGGGCCAGTACCGTCTGGCTGGAAAGGCGTGTGTGAGGTGGGCAGAAACTTCAGCGCGTCAAGCTGCAATAGGAAACTAATTGGTGCCAGGTTTTTTTCAAAAGGGTATGAAGCATCTTTTGGACCTATTGACGAAAGCAGGGAATCAAAGTCCCCGAGAGACGATGATGGACATGGAACTCATACAGCAACTACAGCTGCCGGCTCAGCTGTGCCTAAGGCTAACTTGCTAGGATACGCATCTGGAACAGCACGTGGGATGGCTTCACATGCCCGAGTTGCCATATACAAGGTGTGTTGGCTTGGTGGGTGCTTTGGCTCTGATATTGTAGCAGCCATGGACGCAGCTGTCGCAGATGGAGTGGATGTTATTTCAATGTCTATTGGGGGAGGACTATCGGAGTACTATGATGACACGATCGCCATTGGAGCGTTCACAGCAGCGGCCCGTGGAGTTTTTGTATCTTGCTCAGCCGGAAATAGTGGACCCATTCCAAGCAGCTTGTCAAATATTGCACCATGGATAACCACTGTAGGTGCTGGAACACTGGACCGTGATTTCCCTGCCTCTATTACTCTAGGAAACGAGGACCAATACTCTGGCATGACACTTTATAACGGAAAGCAGTTACCTCATTCCAAGGTGCCACTAGTTTATGGTGGTAATGTGAGCAATTCAAGTAGTGGAAATCTTTGTATGGCTGGAAGTTTGATTCCAGAAAAGATTTCTGGGAAAATAGTGCTATGTGATCGAGGGGGTAATGCAAGGGTGCAAAAAGGAGTGGTGGTGAAGGCTGCTGGTGGTGTAGGGATGATTTTGACAATCACTGATAGTTTTGGAGAAGAGCTAGTTGCTGACGCGCATCTCTTACCTGCGGCAGCTGTTGGGCGGAAGACTGGGGATGCAATCAAGAAATATATATCTTCCGATCCTAATCCAACAGCCACAATTGGTCCTGGAACCACCAAGTTAGGTGTTCAACCATCTCCCGTGGTAGCAGCATTCAGTTCTAGAGGTCCAAATCCAGTCACTCCAGCAATACTTAAACCAGACATTATTGCACCAGGAGTCAATATCCTTGCTGGGTGGACTGGTGCAGTTGGTCCGACTGGATTAGAGAGTGACCAAAGGCATGTAAACTTCAACATCATTTCAGGCACATCAATGTCATGCCCCCATGTCAGTGGGTTAGCTGCACTACTCAAGGCTGCTCATCCTGACTGGAGTCCAGCAGCCATTAAATCTGCCCTCATGACCACAGCCTACACAGCTTATAGAAGTGGTGAAAAAATGGAAGATGTTGCTACCGGAGGACCAGCAACACCATTTGATTATGGTGCCGGGCATGTGGATCCTGTTGCAGCCCTTGATCCTGGCCTTGTCTATGATGCTACAGTTGATGACTATCTTGGTCTTCTTTGTGCCTTGAACTACACAGCAAATCAAATTAAGAGCATTACGCACAGAGACCTCACCTGTCAGACAAGCAAAAAGTACACCCTGGGAGATTTTAATTACCCATCCTTCTCTGTTCCTCTGGAAGCCTCAGGCAAAAAGGGTGGTGCTGGCGTCTCAAGCACCATCAATTATACCAGGACCCTTACTAATGTTGGTGCCCCGGCGACATACAAAGTTTCTTTGTATTCACAGACCCATGCCGTGAAGATGTCGGTTGAGCCAGCAACGCTTAGTTTCAGTGCAGAATATGAGAAAAAGAGCTATACCGTGACATTTACAGCCAGTTCTATGCCATTCGGTACAACCAGCTTTGCCCGTCTGGAATGGTCAGATGGAAAACACATTGTTGGTAGTCCAATAGCTTACAGCTGGAAATAAACATGGCTACAATTGGGTTCATGATACTAATACTGGGACTGCCAAGTGCCTCAAAGCGCGAGTGAACTCCCTTACAGTATAATGAATCCGTCTTGTACTATCTATATTACAGCAAACTGTGATGGCAGAGCCAGCTGGTCTTAAAATTGCTCTCCAAGAAAATTAGGGGACAGTAAATTGGGTTTAAAAAAAACCAGGACAAGGTGGGGAATAATTGTACAGTTACCTACTGTTTATGAAACTGGCATGTGAATTTGGACTGCATTCCTAGTAATAATTTGTCTTAAAAATCTTGCACTCTTCTGATGTTCCTGTCTTTCATGATTCACACCATTGTGCAACATATGAGAGGGTTATTATTATCATATTTCTTTCTTTTTTATTTTTATTCTTTTTTCCATTAATTTCATACTTCATACCTACTATAAGAATTTTCGCAAAGACTTGCTGCCTCAGCAATCTAGCATTGCTGATCAACTAACCATCCTTGATCTGCCCCTCCACATTGCATCAAAACCAACAAAGAATACAAAGCATAGGATATTAATCACAAGCATCTAAGATGTTGCTGCATTTAATGTGTAGCATGTACATCGATTTCTTCAAGAAAATTTTGACTCATGATAAGTTTGCTTATAAATGAGTATTCTAAATAGAATAAAAAACGGAATTCTAACTAATTTGTCATATATTTCAGCCACAAAGCTTAACCAGACAAAGGAATTGGTGATAGATCCAGCACATACATGATGGACTAGTTCTTTTCCAATAACCAATTCTCTGGAAGATGTTCTCTGCACACAGCCAATCCAGCAACAAAAGCATACTGCAACGTCATCTATAGTCTGTCATCTTACATAATCCTAACCATCTGAAGTCAGGAAATGATGGAAGATGATATTGAAGTGTTTTTGAGATCAAAAATCCAAATTTAAGGGAGAAAAACAATTCTCATATCAGAAATATGAAATCATCATTCAGAGTCCTGTATAGACTGACAAACAGGGAGATAATAAGTATCAAGTTGCCAATATTTCTGACTAACACCTTGCCAAACTTCTTCTCCCAAGCAATCCTTGACAGGCAAGGGGACTAATTGTGTCGAGTACCCCAAATTCTCCAGTTCTAGTGAAATTAAATGGCAGTAAACAACATGGAAGAATGCATTACCTCCACAAAGCCCATTAAAAAACGAGTAGATTCCTCCAGGCTTCAATAACTTAGGAAGATGCTGATGAAAGTCTCTCAGGTCTTCATAATATTCTCCATAGGTGTCAAAGAAAATACCTACACAGGTTTTGCATACAAGTCAAGGTGTTATTTACATAGGTAAGTAGGCCTGTATAACACAAGGATACATTTTCATGATAAAAGGTTACTCTATGTTAGCAGGTAGCACTTCTTACAGCTTTTTACTTTGGTTTCTATGTTTCCAAAGGTAAGAACTAAAACTATTAGTAGTCAAACTCAAAAATTCTACTCATCCAAAGATACTATGCTACATGTTCATGAAAATTATAAAAGAGGTTGGTTGGGCGAAATTTCTTAATTTGATACAATAATGATGAATTAGCTTTAGTAGCATACCCAAAGTCAGAAAAACTGAAAAGTAGCCCAATGATATAATTAACTCAGAATAAGAAGAAAACATATCATAGCATATTACCAATTTTTCTAATGAAGTTGATCCATATCAGCAACTCAAGCATTAACTCTTAACTCAGAATAAGAAGAAAACATATCATAGCATATGAATGACATATGTGGTCATACATACATATGCATACAGATTGCATGGTAAAATGAATCTCAAATTACCATCATAAGATTCAAGCTGCGAAAGAACATCTTGCCAACGCCCAAATATTATTTTCACGTTATCCTTCTTGCCCCAACCAGTTCGAAGCATGCGTTCATAGACCTCTGGATGAGCCTCAACAATTGTGTGCGTAGCTGGACCATACTGTTGAATAGCTGTATCCACAAGACCCATTCCAAAACCAACATTCAGTATATTACCACCTCCAGAGCAAACAGCTTTTGCATGAGCTTCCATCAATGGTTTCTCCCAAGCCATCATAACAGCCTTGCTATCAGAGTCCATTAACTTATCCTCACTAAAAGTAACCCTATCTTCCAAGTAATCCCCTTCAGAATCCCCATCCTTTTTTGATTTCCTCGCGATTGTTCCCAAAATCAATTCAGCCTGTATTCCTGTTCAATTAAAGATACTTAATTGTCAATACATTATATGATTCCCTATTGAAATCTCCCCTTTTAATTCAATGGGTAGCCTTTCTTTGCTCTAAGTGGTTTCAATTACTTCAACGAATTATTCAGCTCTCTTAGTCTCTTTCATACTTTTAAACTTTAAGCAAATATTTAGACTAAAATCAAATATGGGTAAAAGATTATAAACAAAGTAATGGGTACCAGCATTGAGAAGGACTTCAAATGCTTCCTGGTGACCAGAGTCCATGGCGAAGTCGCCAGCGGACTGGTTAGATGAAGAAAGAGCGTTCCAGGGCGCGCCAGCCTCGAGGAGAGCTTTGACCACATGGGTATGGCCGAACTTGGAGGCGTGCATGAGCGGCGTGAGTCCATCGATGTCGAAGAAGGATACGTCGGCTCCCGATTCTACCATAGTTTTCACTCTGGCGACGTCGCCGTTTCTCGCTGCTTCGCAGAGTTGCTCTCCTTCTGTTCCCATGTCTGAAGGCAATGGAAGTGTGAAGTGAAACCCTGCTGCTCAAGCTCCAAAGCCAAACCGACAAAGATCAATATGTCTTTTTTAGAGTTCCCTCCACTAAGCTAATGTATAATTAGGCGAATCTCCTCTGAATTTTCTGAATTTGCAATTACGTCCTCCATGGGCCATGGGTATTGATGAATGTTTGACTGTTTTCTTTTTTCTTTTAGGGGGAAAAAAAAAGAGAACAGTGTTGCATGTGACATAAACGAAGTTTTCCTTTGGCAAAAGTTAAACTTAAGATATATAATTTTAGTTTCATGGATAACAAATCACAGAATGCATGATATCTTGTTTTGTTTATTTGATGCAATTTTTTTCTCTCAAAAAATCAAACCTTTGGCATTGGGATCATAATTAATTTTTTTCATGAATGATTGATATAAAATAATTATTGAACCAATGTGGCAATTCATTTTTATTATTTTGGGTTTGAATTAAAAACAGTAAAAATATAATTTTTCATAAATTTATTAATTTTAATATAAATAATTTTGTTTAGATCAACCTAATAAAATACTATATTGAGTAAAGTTTAAGAACCTTTTACTGCCTAAAAAAATTCTTTAAATTTATTTATTCAAGATAATAAGAGAAAAATAAATCCACATTGTTAAACCAATGTGTATGAAGCAAATTTGACCGGTTCCTTTTCCATTTTTGAAGCACAAATCTACCCTAAATAAGACAATGTATGAAGCAGATGTGTTGATTTGGTTTCATTTAATTGTAATTAATTGATTAATTAATTACTTTTAATCGGTGGGAAAAAAAAAAAGCCTTTCTTAACTGTCGCCAAAGAAGTTCAGGAAAAAAAGAAATCATAAAATGATTGATTAATTATTCACTGCGCAATACAAATGTTTTTATGGTTGATGGCGTTGTCGGAAAGGAAGATTACGTGTCTTTCATGAAGGTCGCATCACCTCTATTACCAATGTTATTTCGTACTAATTTGTTGCAGCGAGGACTTCAACACTTTCACATTTACCCGTTGACATTTAAAAATGCTGTTCTTTTTGCATGTAATTGAATACGCAGTTCTTTCAGCAACAATCAGCAGGATTACAACTGAAGATAAAAAGAAGGGACTACATACTAAGCTTGAGCGATATTCTTACGTTATTAATATTCTTGACCAAGATTTATTTTAAAGGAAGAAAGGCTTCTTGAGTCTGGCTTGGTGCATGGTTCTTGAGATTTCTGGTGATACTAAATCGCTTAAACCATTGATGAGCCTGTGGTCAGGTATCTGTAACTGAAGTAGGAACCAGCAACCACGAGTGGCACGAAGAACTCGACAAGGGCTGCGTATTTAGGCATGCGATCATCCTTGATCACAAAAGCACTCATCTCTTTCTTTGTGGGTTCCTCAGTTGAAGCAACCTGGACATCTGCGTCGTTCTTGAAAGTGTAACCCTGGAGAACGCCTACCTGGTGCTTGAGGAGCAAGTTTTTAGCCGAGTTGCTGTGACCGATATCCTTGAATTCCTGCGTCGCATCCTTCCCTGCTGACTCTAACAGCACCTCTTCTCCTCCTGGATGGTCTTCCAGGAATTTTGTCACGTTTAGTACCTATGAAAAATAGTCAGGTCTAATTATTACTACCAAGACAAATAATTATATATGGACGAACGTGATGAGTATTTAATTCGTGGGTGTAGATGAAAAGAGAGGGAAGGATTACTCTGCCATCGATGACAAGCCAGCAATCTTTCTTTGATTTATGTTGAGTAACCTGTGAGAGAGTGAAAACTGTGTGTTCAACCATTGTTCTTCCGATAAAGGACTGAAATCCAGCGACGATGCTTACACTTTGTCAGGGCGATCCTAATTTATTCTAGATGGGTAAAGCAGGTAGATATTTGGAGGTGAATGAAACGAGCAAGTGGGATCGCGTGAAAACTAGGGAAGGGTAGCTCTTAGCACGCGACCGACCAATCTTGATGAAGAAACAGACAGGAGGGTATGCACGTGCGGAACAGTAAAGATTTGTCTCTTGTCCATCTGGTAGCTGGTCATTGGTTAATGTTGTCGAGTAACTGAGTTCGTTGACTGAAGGTAGCGAATCAAAGGAGTGGGGAGTCAGGCTATCAGGCCTCAACACTACTCCAGTTCGATTGTAATAGGAATTTGCTGCAAATTGCTATATATTCATGAATTGGAGTCTCACCTAAAAGACTTAACGTTCTTTTATTGATGGCTTTGTTTATTGGCTTCCGGCCAAGAATTGTTGAAGAACAGCCAAAAAAGACGATGACTTTGTAAGGTACGTTTCTAAGCCGCTCCGCTACTTCTTGCTTTCCCTAGATCAGGGTTACAAACGGGACTCATTGCCACAGCCCACTAGAAGAATTTATTTCAGACCTTTAAACTCGTAACTCATCACCTCAATCCCTAACGGTTAAGATTAATGAACTTTAAATCGGAGGTTTCATATTCAAGTGGACGATTCAATTTTTATTTTGGATGGTAATATCTATGAAATAAGAAAGTTGTCTCTTGCTGTCCATTCAGAATACAATGAATTTTTCCAATTGATTTAAAAAAACAAAGAAAAAGAAAAAGAACTTTACTGTTGTAAGAAAAATCCAGCTTTCAGCTTGTGTTCAGGCATTCCTTGGCACACTTTTGTATGCAAAATTCACTATCAACGTTCCCTTCATCATTCTTCCTCCCCCTAAATCTAAGGTGGCCTTCTCCTAATCCTTCTCATAAGCATAGATGGCACCAAAATTAAAAGCATTCATGGAAGCCAACCTCTATCTTTGGAAAACGGGAACTTAAAACAGCTAATAACATATGAGCACTCTCAAGCAAGAACGCCACTAGCTCAGCAATCAGCATCTCAAGCACCAGCAGAGAAAATAAGAAAGACTAGAAGAAGCTCCAACTATACATCACCACAGACAGAATTTCACTTCGTAAATAGAAACTCCAATCAATTTCATCGATTCCTCCAGCTGAACTTACAAGACTCCAAACTGAACATTAATTACCTCAAATACAAAAGTAACCAGGATTTTCCTCCAGTCCAATTTGACTATTAAATGGCAAATGTGGAAAAATGCAATAGTATGACATTTCTAACTCATATCTCATTCTTTACAAGTCTGAATTCAACCCCAAACTGGCAAAAAATTACTGTGAAACACGAATTTCCTTGGTGCTTTTTGGTAGTTCTTTGAACTCACCATCCTGCCTTCTGTCCTCTTTGCCAAATTCTAAACCTTGGAATGTGACCCCAGATGATCTGTACTGACTACCATAGGCAGACCCAAAGCCCCATCCAAGGCCAAAGCCAACCCCACAGCCACCACCTTCACATAAAGAAGAAATACAATGTGAATGACTTATGATTAATTCATTATAGTCAATCAAAAAAAATTAACAAAGAAACCACTGGAGTTTAGTAAGTATTAAAGGAACACCTGCACCAAGCCCAAAGATACTCAAAGGCGTACCTGCAAGTGAGAAAAGAAATCACAAATAAAAGAAAAAGTTTATTATTGCATCCATAGAATGAGAATAAGTTATTCATAAATTCAGAATCATAGATACTACCATGATTTCAGAAAGTGCAAAAATTTACATATACATATCTATAAAGAATGAAGTAGCGGTGATTAATGATTACAAATTTCATAATTTAGCCATCTATAATTTTCCATCAAGGGAATGGATTGATCTACTGCACAACCAAAGTTAAAAGGTATACCATGCATCCCAAACCAGACAGGGAAAAACAAAAGAAAGAATTTTATAAGGTTTAAGAAAAAAAAACCAAAAAGCATCCTAAGTTTACGATTGTTAAACTATCTCAAAGCCCCACAACGATAGATTGACAATAATACAAAGCCAAGGGTTGAAAGTTCTAAACCTTCATCATCATAGCGTTCAACATCGTTATAGTTTTCTTACCAGCTAATAAAGACAAAAACATAACAGAAAGAAAGGGCCATAGATCGCATTCCCTTCATCAAAGAAAGATGATATAAAACTCAAACCTCATTTCAAGCAAAGAGATGAAGAGTCTGAGATGAACAGGAAAAAAAAAAAAGAAGCAAATTACCAATGCTCAACAAATTGACACATTCTGATCTAGTGACCTTCTAACTATCATGATTCAATTACTTGCCAAATAAAATACCCACGGGCAGCAGTAGAATCATCACCGAATAGTTTTATAACATCTCAAAAGATATCTTCAGTAAGCTAAGACTGAGAGATGAAGTGATGAACAAAAATAACCCTCACTAACTGATGATGAAGAGATCATGATTGGTATTTCATTCTCATCTGACATCAACAATTCAATCTAGAGTCTTATGTCTAATATCAACATGCAACTAAAATTATAATCTTCAAATGACATCAACAACCAAGGCGAAAATAAAGTCCCTACGACCATGCCCCATATCTCACAAATGATGAGAACAAGTATTTTTTTAACCACTCCCTTGGATCAAATAACATGACTAGAGGGACACATAATCCATTTCCAGTGTTGGATACATATATTTCAGCCGAAGTGAAATCTTTATGCGTGAAAATTAAAAGATAATTTAAGCTAAAAAATAAAATCTGAAAAAAAAAAAAAACAGACCTCCAAAACCCCATCCAACTCCGAAGCCGCAACCAACACCAAATCCTGATGACAAAATCGAAGGAAAACAGAAAAGAAGATGGTTCAAAGACAAGAAATTTACTTGGAGAGAATATTAAAAAGAAATATAAAAATAAACGTGGGCATACCAAGGCCAACGCCAAAACCATTGAAGTTTGTAATCATTTTGACTTCGTAGCTGAAAAAAGCAGATGCTATCAAACTGAGAATTGATTGAAATAAAAAAGAAAAAAGGTTGTGATTCTGTGAATTATTAGGTAAAAAATAGAAACTACAGTTAACTAACCTTACTCAACTGTGAGAAACAGAACTGTTGTAAAAAATTACGTGGTTGATCTTCAGCGAAAAGTACAAGAACTGGAAAATAGAATCACATTGGTAATCTTTTTGCAAAGAAAAATGTTTAGAGCTTCAAATGACAAAAATGCATGCTTTTTTCTAAAAGCAACAAAACATGTAACCTTACCCATCCCCCCAAGGCCCAGAGCTCAGGGGCGGCCCGGAGGGCCGGAGTTGTACAATAATTTTCTTGATAGATTTACCACCGTCGTTGGGAATCGAAGAGCTCTGCAGTATTTTCACAAACCAAAATATTTTCGAGTAGCTTCATTCAGATGACAGTGGGTAGTTTGGAGGCCTGGAAAAGTCCTAAATCCTAATAAAAGGACTCGAGGGTCTAGCAATATATCTAAGAAGAGCAATAAATTTGGGTCAGGCTGATGGGCTAGGGCTACTCTCTGGGCTTTCTTTGATATTCGCTTGGGACAAACCTTACACCTAATCCGAGCCGAGCGTCTTAATGATAATGGACGATTGCTAATCTTATTCAGGGCCTTCATGATGACTTTAACGGATCTTTAGCTGCGACAATCAAGAGCTTCAATTTTGAAGTTGTCATAATTAGGGCCGTAAACGAGTCCAACCGAGTCAAATAATGAGAAGTTTGAGCTTGAGTTTGACTCATAATTTGGGGTTTGATATTCGATTCGAGCTCGATCGAGTTTTATTTTTCAAGCTCGAGCACGATTCGTGATCGAATTCGAGTTACTCGAGTTCGCTCGATTAAGCTCGATTAATATGTAAAAATAAGCTCGATTCGTATACTCGACAAGAGTTCGATTATTCATGCTCAAGCTCAAACTCAAACTCGGACTCGAAATATTTTATTAATTAAAATAATAAAAATATATTTAAATATAAAAAGCTCGATTAAACTCGTAAGTTACTCGAATCAGATATAAAAATATTCGAATTCGACTCGATCGATAAGTCAAGCTACTCGAGCTCGAGCTCAACTCGACAATAATCGAACCGAATTCGAATTTTTTTTGAATCGAACCCGAGTAACTTGCGAGTACTAATGTATCATTTACACCCCTAGGCATAACTACCGCCCCAAACTTATGAAAACAGATTTCACATATGTTGAAAGATAAATGTCAGCAACAATGATACAGAACACTAATACTTCAAAATTTCGACAGAAACAACCTTTGATAAGATGATTAATTCCGGAAAATAAACAACTAAAACATATGGTAAAAGTACTTAACATAGTAATCTGTGTTAAGTAATCTATTTGCTTCATGGTTGCATCTCAGTCTATAACATCAAAATGCATAAAATATGAAATTTGATCTTAAAGTGATTTACAATACACAGTATATTGCCCACTAAGCTTTATCTAGTCGAGAAGTTTTTATTGCATAATTCAAGCTTCTACAACATAAAGAATAAGGGATCATTATAAGCAAAAAGAAAGAAAAAAGAAGAGGGAAAACCATACAGCATTTCCCAAATGCAACAAAAGCTTTTCTTGGAAGGTAAGAAAGTTTATTGAATCAAGGCACGATCTTGTAAGCCTTCATCTTATCAGTCCAAGTAACAAACTAGTTCCTGGAATTCCTAAACCCCAAAAACCCGGGCTCCTTTCTCTTATTCATACTCTAAAGCGGCACCTCAGCTGATAGGATCACATCCATAAACCACCAAACTCCCACCTCCTACAACCTCGTCTCCTGCAACTGTTTCTCCTTCACTATCTCTTCCCAAACTCCTTCCCTCCCTTTCATCATCTCCACCAACCCCAAATTCTTCAATCCCAAACTGCTCCGCCAAAGCGCTCCACAAATGCTTCCACTTATAAACATTCCCATTATTCACATTAAAAGCTTCGTTTTTGGCATGAGGATCCACCGCCGCCCATATCTGTTGCTTAACAATCAAAACCGCATCCGAAACATTGTAGTAACATTCCCAAGCGGCTTTGCTTCCAGGAAACAATAACGGTTTCTCTTCATGTTTACAAATCGGGGCGTAAACGCAAAGGGTTCCAACGGCGTTCGTACCCGAATATCGTTTCGGGTCGGTGCACCGACCAGGTTAATCCTTCATTTTTCTCCTTTTCTTCAAAGAAGATGTCTTCTTGAGTGTGGTAAAAATTGGGAGCGTTTAACCGTGGCAATCTTCGGTAAAAGGCGGATCGTGCGGTTGGATTTTATCTAACAAGTCGAGCGGTCCGAGGTATTGTTTGGCTACGGTTTGAAGACAGATTTGGCGGAGATTGGGTGCGTTAGGGATCACGTAAGGCAAAACATTGCGGTGCATAGAACCGTTAATATCACAATTCGCGGCTTAAGATGATCGGTTGATCAGCTGACGTAAAAGATGGGGGTGACGTCGGTGCGTTGGGAGAGCTTCGATTCGGTGTCCTTCGGATCGGATATGTCGCATTGAATATACTCGATTGGATGCTCGGCGTTCAGTTTGGAATGGGTCGACGAGCCACCCCGTATGCTTTCCATGGGCCGCCGGGGTGTCGGATGAAGTAAGGATTTCAGCCAAGCTGTTACCGACTATGCCGGTCACTCCAACCACCAAACCAACGCTCTGGAAGCTTCTCGGTTCTTCATCTTTCTCAATTTTGTTCTGCAAAATTTTAAAAAAATAAATGCAATTTTCATTGATTGAATGTCCAGTGTCACTGGTAACAACTTACAACGCCAATTACCGATTGAATTACCATATTATTTCCTTGACCTTGAGTGGAAGCCACTTGAAGTACCGTGTTATTAGTTCCTTAATCCTCTTTTGTTTTTCTTATGATGAGTTTAGAGGTAAGGTTTGAATTTAGACTTGATATATATGCTATAGTTTAACGAGTAGACAAGTAACGTAATATCAATTCGTAAGAGAAATTTTTTTTCCATATTTATTGATAAATATTAAATTTTTAATTTTAATTATTTTATAATTTCAAATATAAAAATAAAAAATCTTCATTTCGACTTCAATGAAAAGCATTTATTGTTAAGGTTAGTCATCCATTCATTTCTCGCGCAAGGATCCATCGCCGCCGATATCAAATCGAATCAAATCAGCATCCGAAGGAATAGAATATCTTCTATTAAAATCAGCCCAATAAGATGCAAGGTTGGGCTTCAGGAACTCGGGCTTTAGCCCAAGTAGAACACTGCATACTATTAATAACGAACAGGGAGTCATAGACAAAGCAAACAACTTTTTGCCAAAAGGAAAGAAGCGAGTTAAAGATTTCGGTATCTTCCCTTCTTGTAATAGAAAAAACCCATTATCCACTTACATCTATGAATAATGGGGAAACCGAGAAAGAGACGAAATAACCTTAGGTAAGATCCTAAGCTATGAGCAGCCTCAATTGGAGATATGGTCCATAGCTTAAAACAAGCCTTAGATTCAAAAAACAACCGTACAACCCTAGAGGCGATGACTGGAGCAAAAAGTAAATAAACAAAGAACATTAATGTATGATACAAGAGTAGTATACACACACATATATATATATATATATATGTTTAGCTCCATAGTGGAGCCGCAGTCAAGAAATTAAGGTGCAAATCTGCCTAACTTAAAGCGCACAATGATTTTTTTTATAAAACCTTGAATGGATGCACTCCGGTCATTATACATATACCAGACAGGGATTAGTGCGTAAAATGCTGATTATGGTTTTCATATTACACAATAATTATCTAAAGCTGTTATAAATATGTATACATGTCTATATGATGATTTAACCCTTACTTCGTATGCGTTTAGTATTTTCATTCTTCGGAATTAAAGCTTGGTAGATTGGACTGCTGAATTTTCAGCTTTTCTACACTTTTATTCAGTATCCCTGTTTGTGTTAATGGTTTTGGGATAGTGTATATTCTAGCAAAATGATAATGAAAGCATTTTTATAATAAATATCAAAAGATAGTTTTCTTATAATCTTGATTTAATGGCTTTCATGGGTTATGCTAGGATTCTGCTATGTATATCTGGCTTAGCTAAGTGGCACCAATGAAAATGACAAACAGTAAAAAATCGAATGTTGGACCAATGATATGATTGATAAAAGGTTGGCTTTTTTCTGCTTTTGGTTGATTTTTGTTTTGTTCTTCATTCAAAACAATTTTTCAACAATGTGCTCAAGTGGTCCTTCCCACCCTTCCTACATAATTTTACTTCTGAAAAATATAAAAGATCCACTGGCAACACCACTGGCATTCCACTTCCATCATAAAATTGAAGTCATCATCAGTCATGGCTATTGTGTTTTTTCTTCTTCCACCTATGGAACTCGTACAATCAAAGAACTATAACTCAAAACAGCCGATACATTTCTCCATGGCATTTTCTTAATGACTAATCATCTCCAATGTCATGGAGAATTTGAGAATATTTAACCATATATGGAAAATTTGATGCTAAGGCATCATTGCTTCAACATGAAGTGATCTGATTTTGGTTTACATTCGGCGAGCCACTTCAGCTTTGTTTCTTCTTCTTGCCCTTTTAATCTCTCTCCAATTTCTTTCCTTTACAATTAAAGGTTCTTCAATTATGGTTGAAAGACCTGAAAAAAGTCACCAGCAAAAAGTCATGAAACACTACACTCACGAAAGCTAAAGGTACTACTATATATATAACCATTTGAATTTTCGGAAGATTGAGTTGCAGTGATGACTGTGCTACTTTATGATAATCAAGTATATGCTCACCAGATGCAATACTTTTCTTCTCCTTCATCATTCTCATCATTTCGTCATATTCTTGCTGATCCTCATTGCTATTTATCTCATAATCATCGTTTGATTCCTGTACTTTTCTCAGATGACTGATTGTGGCCTTCGAGTGGGCATTGGCAAACAGCCATGTGACACCCATCTGTTTGCTGATCATACGAGCTGCATAGTATGGAATCTTCACACGCTTGTTAGTCTCTGAGTAGATGCGACCATTAATGATGAACATTATACAGTCCATTAAGCTCTCTTTACCCAATCCCTTCATGTCATAAGCCTGTGATCTTCTCCAAAGACTTTTACCATGAGAATTTGTAGGATTGGAGAGGCAAAGAGCTCGAGTTGAGTCTCTAATGGCGGCGTCAGGGTCCCTAAGTAGCAAATAACACTGAGCTCTATTACTGTAGAGAACCATTCTCTCTTTTCTAAGCTTCAAAGGGCATGCATCTAATGCTTCAGTATAGCTGTTTACTGCTGCTTCTACATCTCCTAACCAGAACCTATGGTTTGCTTGTTGCTTTATCAGGTTTGCTAAGTCCCTTCTCTCTTCAAGTTTTTCCTCAGACATAGTTTTCTCTCTCTTTCTCCTTTCTACCTTTAACTCCCATGTTTCCTGTAGCGCCTTTTGAACTTGGCTGTTCTTGATTCTAAATTTGTTTTGTTTATAATCTAAGAGGAGGGCTTCTGCGATTGTTTCACCTAAGCATGATCTGTCTCCAAGGCTTTTGAGTTCTACCAAATCGATGAGAAACATGGTGGCAATTTCAATAACCTTGTACCTTGTATCTGTGTCTTTGAGAAGCAATAGAAAGCTATCAATGCCCATGTACTGCCAATCATCTGATGATCTCGAGAGATGACATAGATACTTTATGACCTCCTTAGATTCAGAGATGCTTTTTCTTCCATATTTACTGTAGCACAAAATTCTGATCAGTCCCACCCCAGCTGGTGATGAGTGATTTCCCAATCCACCCCACATTCCAGACAAATCTGTCAAAAACTCTTGCTTACAAATAAGATTCAAAGATCTCTCTTTGCAAGCAAAGCAGTTGAGAAGATAGAGAGACCAGCACTGGAGCTGACTAGCCCATTCTTCAGCCTTTCGGTTCTCCATTTCTAAACCACCAACTCCTCTTGTAAGCAAGTCACAGTGATATCTTGACCTCTTACTCTTACCCTTCACACCTACAAACTTAACATACACTTCATCCAAACAATTAGAAGCCAAGTGCATACCTAGTCTCACCACCTCCTCTTCGTAAGCTGCTACTGCTTCAAAGGTTTTATCATAGCTTGCAAGGTGACCAAGAGCTCGAACCGCAACTCTTTGCTCAACCCAACTTATCTTTCCTCTTAGAAGCTCCATTAATGGAGGTATCACACCTGCCAGGACAGCTTTCTCTGCATACTCCACCTTGTTCATAGTATAAGAACCAATGACATGAGCAGCATAGTAAGGAATGTAAATGTTCTGGTCCCTAAGAAGCCAGCTTCTATCATTGATTCCTTTGTCAATGAAACTTGCCATGCAGTCAAAGATGCCGAGGGATGGGAACTCTGGATCATCTGGCTGCGTCATGGCAATATTCCAGAGACCACTCAGCACCAAAACATGTTGTTGGTCATCTCTGTTGAGAGGCATTTCCTTGAAACAACTTGCTATTCCAGCTCTTCTGAGAGATGGTTCTGGCTCTTTCATGATACAAAAGAAACAACACGGAGTGGTGCATGTCTGCCGCATAACCATGTTGTCCATATCGCTGGTTTTAGGGTTGGTAAAAATGGCAGTCATCTTCCCCTTTTTCTTTAGGGAATCCATTGCTTTAGAACAAAGATTTGGTACAAGGCTTCCAGGATTTGGGCAGTGTTAGGGTTAATTTTCTGGTACCATAAATATTCGGTGAAGAAGGAATTGGGAAGCAAATGGAAGGTGGCCAAGTGGTGTAGTGACACCTAGCGGCGCATGAAAAGGATTTTGTAATCTAAGCTTAAGAACCGTTTTCCGTATTTGAAACTAAGCCAATGTGCTCCTCTTTTTTCTCCGAAAAGTATCAAGTCTTCACAGGTTTACTGGGGGGTGATTCCAGTGATGTCCTGACACATTGTACTTTGTTGCATTTATTTAATTAAGTGGAAAAGAAATGATTGATTAAGCTACTCATCTACTACCCATTCAAATTTTCCACAGATCAGTGACATCCATTTATATATATATATGCAAGTAATGCAGAACAGGCTGCAACTCCGCCGCTGAAAATTGAACTAATGTGTTAATTGTAAATTCATTCACCCGACTCTTTAATTGATTGTAAATTGCTTATGTTAGAAAGAAAGTTGATGATGAGTGATGGATTGGATGTCTGTGTTCCTCCATTTATGATCAAAAGCAGCCAAATCCGGATCATGTATCTTCTTTATCTCCTTTTATGTTCTATCAAAGAGTAAAAAAATAATGAAAACAATAGAAGTAATAAGAAATTAGTACCCAAAGCCTATTCAGATAAGATGAGTAACATCTGCTGGACCCATCGACCAATCAGCACCAAAACACAAATGCTCAACGAAATTCGCTTGATGGTGAGCGAAAATTGAGCTTCGAAACTTGAAAATTATCTTCTTTGACGATTTTCAATCGTGCCCAAGCATAAAAGAAACCTTCCCTCACACTGAACCCATCCCACAAGGGATAAAATTTACATAAAATTTTTTAAATGAAGTTTATGAAATTTTTTTAAAAAATGATTTAATAAAAAATTTAATAAAAAATTTTAAATCAATAAATTGAAAAAATTTAATGTGAAAATTAATAATATATAAAAAATTATTAAATATGTTATTTATAATTCAAACTTGATACTTATTTAACAATAAAAATTTTGTTAATATTTTACTAAAAATATTTATTTAAAAATTTTTTAAAATTTTTTAAAAAAATTTTACACACTTAATTTATGTAACTAAAATTTTCAATCTATCAATTTTAATTTTTATTTAATTAATTTTAATAAAAAGCTTTACGAATTTCACCCAAAAAATTTCATCTAAACCTTTCCTTCCGCACGACAGACTTTTTTACCTTTAATTTGGGCTTACGGCTCAGTTTGAAATATTATTATATTAATAAATAATTATTTTAGTTAATTTTAATTTTAATTTTTTATTTAGAAATACTAAAATATTCATATGTAAATCTTTTTTAAAATTTAAATATTAATATTATTAAATTAAATACTTTTAATATTTTAATACTAATATAATAAATGATCACTTTTGTCATTTTAATAATAAATATTTTATATTTTAATGATAAATATTACTATTTATGCTTAAGAATAAATATTTTATTGGTAAATGTTATCTTTAAAATATTAATTTTTCATATTAATAAGAAATACTTTTAATGTAAAATATTACTATTTTAGTAATAACATTTATATGAAAATGCTACTTTAATATATAATATTACTACTTTAATAATTTCTTATGACAATATTACTGTTTTTAATATTATAATAGTAAATATTACTATAAATAATAAGTATTTGTAATAATTTAATAATAATAGATATTTTGAATATTTTAATAATTATGTTAATATAACTATTATAATCAAAATAAAATTTTAAAAAAATAGAAGACAAACAAAAAAACCCTTCAGGAAAAAATAACAATGCTTTTTGAAAATTACTTTTTGAAAGTTCATTTTGATAAAACAAAAGAGAACACTAATCATTTTCATATTTCATTTTTTTTAACAAATATATATATATATATATATATTTTATGATTGGTGCAAACACTAAATTTTATTGGTTATTTGTCTAATTTTATAGTTTTATGGTGTAAAATAAGAATGTAATCAAGTCGAGTCGAGTTGATACAGTAAAAAATTCAAGTTTGAGTTTGATTTTCAATTCGCGACTCGAACTCGATCGAGTTTTATTTTTTTAACTCAAATTTGATTGTGATTGAAATCGAACTACTCAAAATCGTTCAATTAAGTTTGATTAATATGTTAAAATAAATTTGATTTTTATACTCAATAAGAGTTTAATTATTTGTGTTCGAGTTTGAACTCGAATTCGAGATATTTTATTAATTAAAATAATAAAAAATTAAATATAAAAATTCGATTAGACTCGCAGACTATTCGAATTGAGAATAAAAATATTTGAATTCAATTCAATCGATGAATCGAATTATTCGAATTCGATTAGATAATAATCGAATCGAATTTAAAATTTATTTAAATTAAATTTAAATAAATTACGAATATTAATATATCATTTATATTTTTAACGTAAAATCATATTTTTGACCCCCATCCCGCTTCTGTCCAGAGCAATGGAAGATTATTAAATGGTTGTAATTGGCTTTGTTAAATCTGTGTTCTTTGATGGGGTCAGTGTGGTCCTGGCCATTGGTGACGTGAGGGGTTAGGCCCCCTGGTTGAATTCTTAAACCTGAACAATGCTGTTTCACATTGCATTTTGCTCACTTTTCTCCGTTGTTTTTCTTCTCTTTCACGCCACACTTTACATTTTTCAAAACCTGTTTTGTCTTATATGACCAGGCATCAGTTAAACAGGACAACAGGTCAGTCAAATCTTCGAAAATGTCCAAAATTCAACCAATAAATCAGATTTGAACAAATTTCTAGATTTCCTGTGCATACTCGTCATGATGATGTCTGGAACCTTAGATTTTTTTTGCTTGAGTTCATCAAATCTAATATTACTTTGACTTCTAAAAGCTATTTGAGTAGGGTCTTCGACATGTCTAGAAAACTAGGACATACGCCATTTTCTACCATAGTTTAATCTTTTCTGAATCTGATAGGATTAACTTTTGATTCTGGAAGAAGCTTCAATTATACCAAAATTTGTTTAGTTTGCCATTGAATGCATCGGGGTGTTTGTTTAATTCACCAAAATAGAGTCAGGAAGCTTGGACTACACAAATTAAGGGCTCACCAAATCAGAAATCTCTCACTTTAAATTAAAATGAGGAAAAATCTGATGAATGATGGATGTACAAAGTCAAAAACTTTAGCAACCAACCTCTATGTCATGATAATGGTAATTGCAATGCGCATTCTGGTGGAGACTCGCCAAAAATGTTTGAGGTACCACAGCTTCAATATCCAAAGGTGGTGTCCCTGATCATGCCTCAACCTGTGTCTTCATATTATATATATATATATATATAGACGCGCGTGTGCGTGCACTATTTAGTACAAATGTTGAAGATCTCAAGGTTATGCGGCTACTATTTAAACATTGCTGCCTACAGAAGAAAATTCATGAAAATCAGTTCTACAAGTTTCAATCTGTCTCTAATGAGTCAAATTATTTATAATTCAGTACTAGTGTATGGAGCTTGCATAAGTTGGTACTATTTCTGTTGTGATGATTTCGAGTGGTGAAGTTTCTAAATGGACATCGAGCTGTGTTAGGATGCATAAATTTGCTTTCTTTCTCGCTTCCCTGCACAATCCGCGTGGAAAATAGCTGTGATAATTTCTAAGCTCATGATGATTAAGACTGGATTCGCAATCTAGCCTCATTGAAGAAAGTGAAACTGGGAAGATTGTTTTCTAAGAAAGAAAACTTATAATACATAGTATAACCAATACAGTTTAGTACAGCTTCACAAATGTAAACGGAACATTTGGACTCTGAGGAAACACATCATCGGCATAAGTCTAATGAATGGAAAGAAAGCTAATGCTATTCGTTCCCAAACTTGCAGAATTGATTCTAATGAATGGCTAAAAGATGCTGATATAAGTGGAGTTCAGTTTTTTACAGAAAGGCAATGACCAACAGTTTCAGGATTTACAATTAAACCTGATTATAGAGGATACAGGACCATATTCTCTAAGCATCAGGAGACTTATGGGGTCCCCCATTAAACCAAGTTAGAACAGAGTGTAGTGAAGTAAACTTCGTATCTCATTCGCCCGCTGCCAGTTTGAATTTTCCAATATTGAAGATATAGAAGGGGAAAAAAAAGTATAAACCTACATGTTGATGAGTTGGTTGCTTGTACTTCTTTTCTTCATCCACTCTAACTTTTGAACTGTTAAAAAAATGGGATCTAATTTCATGTAAGTGGTTTTGGATCAAGTAAAGGTCATAAACCTTGATTTTTCATTTTACACAGAGTCCTAGTTAGTTAATAAAAAAGAGGTGGGATTGTTTTAAGTGTGTGTGTCGAAAATCAAGTAGAAAAAGAAAAAAAGCTAAAAAAAGCAGAGAGAAAATGAGAAGGAAGAGTTGGTTGAACGGAAGTCGATCCGTGATCCGATTGAGTTGGAACCTTGTCAGGAGGTTTATGATTCAGAGTTCTACATTCTGAACGGTGAAGATCGGGTTTGAAGCTCTCTAGGAATAAATCCATGGTGTATTTATTGAGTCACTTATTTGGTGAGATTTCTCCAATTGTTTCTCTAGTTGTTGATTAGCTCTAGTTTTAGCTAAAGAAGAACTTTGTATACCTATTATTTGATAGTGAAGGTTTTTCTGGTGGTCCGTGATTTTTTTCCTCTACACTGGAGAGTTTTTCACGTAAATCTTGGTGTGCTTTATTTTTTTTGCATTTTTTATTATTGATTGTTGTCTATTGCTTCTGTATTGTTGTGATTATTGCTTCAGACGCAACAAATGATATCAGAGCGAGGGTTATTTTGAGACATCGATACAAAAGCAACCTAGGATAGAAGTAAATTCTGTTTGAGATCATGAAAGATGATACATGTTCCATGATAAAATTGACAGCATCAAATTATTCAATTTGAAAACCTATGATGAAGGATTATCTATACTGCAAAGATTTGTATGAGTCAATATTGGGTGATTTAGCTTAACTAGCAGATATGAAATATGAAAGCTGAAAGAAGCTAGGTAAAAAGACGCTGGCTACAATCAGAAAATGGGTTGATATCAACGTGTTTCATCATGTAGCGCAGGAGTCAGATGCTCACATTGTTTGAAAAAAATTGGCAGTATTGTATGAGAAAAAATAGATATGAATAAAGTTATGCTTGTTAAAAAGCTTGTAACTTTATAGTACAGAGATGGACGATCTGTTACAGAACACTTGAGTGATTTTTAAGATATATTTAATCAGATAACTATTGAAGAGCTTAAGATGGATGATGAAATGAAGGCATTATTTCTTTTGAGTTCATTGCTAGATAGCTGGAATACTCTAGTTGTGACTGTTTTTAATTCAGCTCATGATTATAAGGTGATATTGGAGATAGTAAAAGACAGTATGCTTACTAAAGAAGCAAGGTGAAAAGATGTAGACCCTGGGAATCAAGCTCTAGTCATAGAGAACAGGGGTAGAAACATCGATAGAGGTCAGAACTCAAAAGGTCGTGGTAAGTCTAAACATATATCCAAGTCTAGAGGTAAAGTGAAGTGTTTTTATTCTAGTAAGGCATGTCACATAAAACGAAACTATAAAATCTTAAAGTAAGAGCGAAAAGATGAAAAAAGTAAGAGTTCAGATGATGATAATGTTACAGCAATAAATTCAGATAGTGATTCAGTTACTTTGATTTGTACACATGGTGATTGTAATCATGTTAGTGATTCCGATATTGAGTGGATAGTTGACACAAAAGTGACATATCATTGTGTTTTTAAGAGATAGTTGTTTACAACTTACAAGGTAGGAGACTTTGGTTATACCAAGATGGGAAACAAGAGTGTGTCGTAGATTGTTGGGATTGGTGATATTGTTGTACAAACTAGTACAGGCTGCATGTTGACTTTGAGGGATGTCAGACACATTTCAAATATGGGAATAAACTTGCTTGCTATTAATATCTTTGATAAAGAGGGATATGAAAGTCGACAAAAGAACGGATAGTGGAAGCTTCTCAAAATATCTATGATAGTTGCAAGAAGAAAACTATGCTGCACAATGTATAAGACATGGATACAATTAAACGGTAATCAGGTAAATACCGTTGAAAATGATGCTTCAGCAAACTTGTTGCATAAGAAGTTGGCACACATTAGTGAAAAAAAGTTACAGATTTTGGCAAGACAGTCTCTCATTCCCTTAACCAAAGATATGTCTCTCGATTCATGTGATTATTATTTGTTTGGTAAGCATCATAGAGTTTCTTTTCGTAAAAGTTCTCAGAGAAAAGAAAATATATTGAAATTAATTTATTCTGACGTATGTGGTCTCATTGAGGTTGAGTCATTAGGTGGTAGCAGATATTTTGTTACTTTTATTGATAATGCTTCACGTAAGACTTGGGTGTATATGTTGAAATACAAAAGTCAGGTACTGCAGTATTTTTAAAAATTTTATTTCATGATTGAAAGGATGACAGGGTTACCCTTGAAGTGTATTTGAACTGATAATAGTGGAGAATACACATCTAAAGGCTTTGAAAAGTATTGTTCAAAGCATGAGATGAGGTATGAGATGACAAAACCTGAAACACCGCAGCATAATGGTATAGCTGAAAGAATGAATCGCACCATTGTAGAAAAAGTTAGATGTATGTTAAGGATGGCAAAATTATCAAAGTCATTCTGGGGTGAAGTAGTCAACACAGTTTGTTATTTACTTAACAGGTCACCATCAATTTTTTTGAGCTTTGACATTTCAGAAAGAGTGTGGACAAGGAAAGATACTTCATACTCTCATTTGAAAGTTTTTGGATGTAAAGCATTCATGCATGTGTCGAAAAAACAGAGATCAAAGCTTGACAGTAAAACCACACAGTGTGTGTTTGTAAGATATGGTGATGAAAAATTTGGTTACAGGGTATAGGATCCAACAAAGAAAAAGACAGTCAGAAGTAGAAATGTGATCTTTCATGAAAAAAAATCATAGCAGACTTTGAGAAAAATGAGAAGACTACACGAGTTACTGTTAAGTGTGATGTTTCAACATCGACAGAGATTTCACAGGAAAGAGCCACAGATGGTAGAAATGAGCAAGAAACAGAACTTGAGGATATGAATGAGCCAACCACAGTTGGTGATGAGCCAGATATAATTAGTTTTGAGCAGGGAGAGCAATCTTCTCTACCTGAGAGTGTTGAGCAGGAGGAGCTACCTTTGGCATCAAGTGATGTAGAGTCTCAGCCCAGAAGATTTACTAGAAAGCGTAAGTCATCTACCAGGTATCCAAGTTTAGATTTTATTTTAGTTACCAGTGAAGGGAAGCCAGAAAACTTTCAAGATGTGCAGGCTACTTCGGATAGAGAGTACTGGTTAAAAGCAATGAAAGAAGAGATGAAGTTATTGTGAAAGAATGGTACTTATGATCTTGTTAAACTTCCAATAGGGAAGAGGCCATTAAAGAATAAATGGGTGTTCAAGTTAAAAAATGATGGTGACAAACTAGTGAGGTACAAAGCTTGATTGGTAGTAAAAAGTTTTTCTCAAAAACCAGGCATTGATTTCGATGAAATTTTTACTCTAGTTGTAAAAATGAGTTCTATTCGAGTGGTATTGGGATTAACATCTAGTTTGAATCTTGAGCTTGAGTAACTTGATGTTAAAATTGTATTTTTGCATGGTGATTTACTGGAAGACATTTATATGAATCAGCCTGAAGTTTTGAAGTGAAAGAGAAATAGCACTTAACTTGCAAATTGAAGAAAAACTTATATGGCTTGAAACAAGCTCCACGATAGTGGTACAAGAAGTTTGATTCTTTTATGATGAGTCTTAGCTATAAAAAAATAGCAACAGATTCTTGTGTGTATGTTAAATAATTTTCTAATGGTAATTTCATTATCCTATTATTATATGTTGATGATATGTTGATTGTAGGACAAGATGCTAGTATGATTTACAAGTTGAAAGAATAATTATCTAAGTCCTTTGATATGAAAGATTTAGGTCCAGCAAAGTAGATTTTTGGTATGGATATTATCCGAGATAGGAGAGCTGAAAAGCTGTGATTGTCACAGGAAAAGTATGTTGAACGAGTGCTTGATAGATTCAACATGCAACATGCTAAATCAGTTAGCAGTTCACTTGCCAACCATTTTTATCTAAGTAAGAAATCTTATCCAGTGTCTAAGAAAGAGCAACTAGCTATGTCTAGTATTTATTATTTTTCTACAGTCGGTTCTTTAATGTATCTTATGGTTTGTACAAGGCCTGATATTGCTCATGCAGTTGGTGTAGTGAGCAAATTTCTTTCTAATCTGAGAAAGGTTCACTGGGAAGCAGTGAAATAGATTTTTAGATATTTAATGGGTACCTCAAAAATGTGCTTGACTTATGGAGTTTCATAACCAGTTCTAGAAGGATTTACTGTTGCTGATGTGACAGGCGATCTTGATGGTAGGAAATTTACTTCAAGATATTTGTTCACTTTTACAAGAAGAGCTGTATCTTGACAATCTAAGTTACAGAAGTGCGTTGCTTTGTCAACTACAGAGGTTGAGTATATTACAGTAACTGAAGCATGTAAAGAAATGTTTTGGATGAAATATTTTCTTCTTGAATTGAGGTTGAATCAAAAAGAGTATGTGATATTTTGTGATAGCCAAAGTGCTTTAGATTTGAGTAAGAATACTATGTACCATGCTAGAACAAAGCACATTGATGTTAGATATCATAGTTACGTTCAGTGATTGAAGAACAGCAGATGCTATTGAAAAAAGTTCATACTGATAAGAATGTAGTAGATATGTTGACTAAGATACTTCCTAAGAAAAAGCTTGAGCTTTGTAGTAACTTGACCGAAATGAGTTCTCTGGCCAAGGTAAGTTCCAAATGAAACTGTTATGGTGATGAATCTCCTCCTAATAGGGTTGGAGGGGGAGATTATTACGAAAATGGGGTCCAGCCTCATGTAAGTAATTTTAAACCAAGTAAAGGTCATGGGTTTTGATCTTTCATTTTACACAGAGCCCTAGTTACTTAATAAAAAAGAGGTGAGGTTATTTTAAGTGTGTGTGTCGAAAACCAAGTAGAAAAAGAAGAAAAGCAAAAAAAAACAGAGAGAAAAAGGAGAATGAAGAGTTGGTTGAACGGAAGTTGATTTGTGATATGATTGAGTTGGAACCTTGTCAGGAGGTTTATGATTCAGAGTTCTACATTCTGAACGATGAAGATCGAGTTTGAAGCTCTCTAGGAACAAATTCAGGGTGTATTTGTTGAGTCACTTATTTGGTGAGATTTCTTTAATTATTTATCTAGTTATTGATTAACTCTAATTTTAGCTAGAGAAGAACTTTATATACCTATTATTTGATAGTGAAAATTTTTTTGATAGTCCGTAATTTTTTTTTCTATATTAAAAGGTTTTTCATGTAAATCTTAATGTGTTTTATTTTTTATATTTTTTATTATTAATTATTAATTATTATTTTTATATTATTATAATTATTAATTCAGACGCAACATTATGTCACAGTTAAAAGATTTTTTTTCCTGCATTCTTGACACTGTCAGATTCAGGCTAGGTGGAATGACGCAAGGGTTGACTAGGGACGTCCCTCCATTTGTTATAACTGAAAAATTGGGTTTCCTTGATTGTACACAAGTATTGTTTTGTATTTGTTAATTTTTTACTGCAATAGCATATTCTTTTTTCCTTGCTTCCTTTGAATAATAAAACACCTATACTTATCCAAAAAAAATTATTTTCTTCTTGGAACTAAATTTATCTCAACGATAAGCCTCGAACAGCCGATACTATTATCTTTCAGAACAGAAATCCATCAAACCTCCCAGGTTATCCATCATGTTTCTACAAATCCTCCTCTTTCTAGCCCTTTATTCAATCACTACCCACTTCCTCCACAAGTTTCAAAACCATCCTCCAGTCCCTTTTCCCAGTTTACCAATCATTGGCCACTTCCACCTACTTCTCAAGAGACCTCTCCACCGTTCCCTGGCGAAAATCTCTAACAAACATGGCCCAATACTTTTCCTCTATTTTGGTTCTCGCCCTGTTCTCCTCATCTCATCTCAATCCGCAGCCGAGGAATGCTTCACCAAAAATGACATCGTCTTTGCCAACCGCCCCTCACTTCTTGTTGGTAAGCATTTGGGTTATAACTACACCAGCCTTGTATGGTCTTCCTACGGTGACAACTGGCGAAACCTGAGGCGAATAGCTTCTCTTCAACTTCTTTCAACCAATTGTCTCCAGTTGCTCTCCGTCACGCGCCTTGATGAGGTCCGCTTGCTTCTTCGCAAGCTGTTCAAGAATCAAGATCGGACGGTGGAGTTGAAATCCACACTCTTCGAGCTAACGCTGAACGTGATGATGCGGATGATAGCGGGAAAAAGATACTACGGTGACAACGTGGCGGAAGTTGAGGAAGCCAGTAGGTTTCGTGAAATAGTGAGGGAAACATTTCTTTTGGGTGACTCAGCAAATATGGGAGATTTTTTGCCAGTGTTGAAGTGGGTTGAAAAGAGCGAGAAAAGGATGATCAACTTACATCAAAACAGAGATAGATTTGCGCAGGAATTGGTAGAAGAATGGAGAAGTAAAGTGAATAATGGGAAAAGTTCCTTATCCACAGACAAGAAAAAGAACATGATTGAAGTCTTGTTGTCTTTGCAAGAACAAGAGCCTGAAAACTACAAGGATGAAACTATTAGAAGTCTCATGATGGTAAGCTGCAATATACAATATTTTAATTTTCTTGTTCTTGATTTGTTTCATTGAACAGTGTCCTAATCTGGTTCCTTAAATGGCACAGGTTTTGCTTCTTGCAGGAACTGATACTTCAGCGGGGACATTGGAGTGGGCGATGTCTTTCCTTTTGAACCATTCGGAAATATTGCAGAAGGCACAAACTGAAATGGATAACGTGGTTGGACAAGATCGGTTGATGGACGAATCAGATTTGGCTAATCTTCCTTATCTTTATTGCATCATAAGCGAGACTATGCGGATCAAACCAGTCGTTCCGCTGTTAATACCACACGAGTCATCGAAAGATTGCGTGGTCGGAGGGTATAGTATACCGCGTGGCACCATGTTACTGGTGAACGCTTGGGCCATACATAATGATCCTATCGATTGGAATGAGCCCACTAAATTTAAGCCCGAGAGATTTGAAGATTTGGTGGGGTCTAAAGTTGGGTTCAAGTTAATGCCATTTGGGTCAGGGAGGAGGAGCTGTCCTGGAGAAGGATTAGCCATGCGCATGGTTGGGTTGACATTGGGGTCAATAATTCAATGCTTTGAGTGGGAGAGAATTGGTAAGGAGATGGTGGATATGACGGAAGGGGCTAGCGTTACCATGCCCAAGGTTCAACCTTTGCAAGCAAGGTGTCGGCCACGCCAACCCTTTGTTAATTTGCTTTCTCAAATTTAAACCCGATTCTCTATAAAGTTGTGATTTCTCCCCCGTATATTGGAGTTTGAACTTTGAAAAGTGAAGCTTTCATGAAAGCTGCTTGAGCTTAGTGGATTTTTATGATATTTTACTTTATGAAGAATATGGAACAATATTGTTGATATAGTGAACTGATGAAGCATATGTATTTGCCTAATGTAGGGTTTAAGTTTATAATCTTTGCCTTGCTCTTCTGTACTCTAGTTAATGATGATGATGGGTAACTAGATTCCTTAAAGCTGGATTTATTTAGACTAATAGCAAATTGTTTTGAGTTTTTATGCATCTGTTTTCATTCTTGAGTTGAAACCTCGAAAATGATGAACACCTGGATTCAATTCTTGGTGTTTCTATTCTATTACCCTTAATTCTGCAGTGATTATCTGAGGCATGGAGCAGAGAACATTTTGGTCTAATTTGATTGCAAAATAGAGTAGTTTCACTTTGGAGAGTGTATGATTGATTTCATGGATTGAATTGAATTTGATTAAAATTATTATCAAAAGAAAGATCATGATACCCATTCAAAACAGTTTATCTCCAGCTTTTGTGGACACAAACTGATAATTATAAACACAAGATATCATCATAAGCCTCTTGTTCAATTTAGAATCTTTGTTTATTGGTGGCTCAGTTGATCGATAACTGAGAAACAAAGTCATGGTATTTGACCAATTGGAAAGCAAAAGTCTAAGTCATTGTCTTCATCAATTATTGGTAAAGTCCATTAATAATGTGTTTGTTAGAAAGGAAAACTGAAGGAAGGAAAGGGTGGGGAAAAGAGTTCGTTCATCGTTTTAGTTTATTAGTTCATTTAACACATTACTCCTGAAATGTTGGAGTACCCATTTGAACATTTAGCTATTGTTTAAGAATCATTTTTGTCATTAACTCATTCAAAATCTATGTTCTTAAATTTTTCATGATAATTTTCTCTTATTGTTTATAATTATATTTATAGTGCAGTCAATATTTTATTATTATTTGTTCACTTATGTATTTGGTAGTTCCAAGAGTGGAAATAGATATTTGTTGCTCATTAATTTTGTAATTCCTTATTTATCATTTCTTTTACTTATGTTGTAATGATAAATTAACCATTATTTTTATTAGATTTTCATTGAATAAAAAATATATATGATTTTAAAAAATTATTTCACCCTTCCCATATTGTATTTCCCTCATTATTTTCATAGAATTTTTTTAAAAAAAAAGTTTTGATTTTGGTGTATATATAATATTAATTTTTTTTATAAGTTTGATGTTTCAAAATTTTTAATGCCAACAAGTAAAAAAAAATTCTAAAAAAATAATTTTGAAAAATAAAAAAAAGATATTTAAGTGTTAAAAAAAAAGAAATAATTTTAAGACATAAGAAAAAAAAGATTGACAACAAAAATGGAAGGATGGAGTATTATAATTTTTTAAAATTATTAGATCTTGTATAAAATTCTAGACTTCAAAAATAAAATTAAGAATCTTCAATATTATTGGTCAAAAAAGAATCTTAAATATTATAGGAATTTATAGTAAAAGTGTGTTAAGTGTAAAATTGTCATATTAAGCAAAAAAGAAATGATTAATCTCCTTAACTTTTATTTTTTCTCTTACTAATCCTTAGTTCTTAATTATCAAAAAAGAAAAAAACAAAATTCTTCCCTTTCCTTGTCTTTCCCTTTCTTATCCTTCCTTTGCATTCATTTTCTTTCTTTTCTACCACACACGTCAGAAAGGGGTTGGATAATAAAAAATAAAACCTTGCCTTGTCATGAAACAGGGCATGCTACATTTTGAAGCTTAATGAACTTCCATGGCGAGCTGGTATCTGTACCTACCAATATCCATAGCGTTGTATGTTTTCACAAACCACTTCCTAAACAGAATCTATAACGTTCCTCCAAGTCCTATTCCTTGTCTACCCATCATTGGCCACCTCTATCTCTTGAAAAAACCCCTCTACAGAACACTGTCTACCATTGCAAATCGTAATGGCCCTCTACTCTTCTTCAAATTCGGGTCACGTCCAGTCCTCGTTGTCACATCACCGTCTGCTGCTGAAGACTGCTTCACCAAGAATGACATCATTTTCGCCAATAGCCCTCACTTGCTCATTGGAAAACACTTGGCTTACGACTACACCGCCCTCTCTTGGGGCTCCTTACGGTGATCACTGGCGAAATCTCAGACGAATTGCATCAATCAAGCTTTTTGTCAACTAGCCGCCTCCAATTGCTGTTAGGCGTACGCATGGATGAGGTAAAGTCATTGATGAGAAAGCTCTTAGGCATCAAGATGAACCTGTTGAATTTAAGAGAGCCTTCTTTGAGTTGACTTTCAATGTGATGATGAGGTTGATAGAAGGAAAAAGGTATTGTGGCCGTGAGAACGAGGAAGATGTTGAGGAAGCCAGAAAGTTTCGAGAGATTCAAAATGAGGCGCTCGAGTTGAGTTCTCCTACAAACTTAGGTGACTTCTTACCATGGCTTAAGTCCAGGAAGCTGGAGATGAGATTCATGGCGTGTGGAAAAACGAGAGATAAATTCATGCAAGATCTGATAGAACAGTATAGAAGAAAAATGAGGAGTGATCCTGATGGAGAAAGGAAGAAGACCATGATTGAGATTTTGCTGTCACTGCAAGAATCAGAATCTGAGTATTACACAGATGAGATCATTAAAGGCCTCATGCTTCTAAGATCTATATGTTCCCTTCTTTGTTCTTATATTACATGGTAAATATAATTAATAATTCAAATATCTTTCTTCTTTGATTTATTGATAATACAATGATCTCACAATTTTAGGATAGATTCCATTGATGGCAGGAACGGAAAGTTCAATTAACACTATGGAGTGGCCGCTTTCACTTTTGCTAAACCACCCAGAAATGCTTAAAAAGGCTCAAACTGAAATTGTCAACACCGTGGGACATGAGCGTCTAATTGATGAGTCCGACCTGGTTGAACTTCCTTACCTCCGCAGCATCATCAGTGAAACTTTGAGAATGTACCCACCAGTTCCAATGCTGGTACCTCATGAATCATCAGAGGAATGCATGGTAGAGTGTTTCCTAGTTCCAAGTGGCACGATGCAATTGGTAAATTTATTGGCCCTACAGAATGACCCCAAGACTTGGGAGGACCCAACAAGATTCAAGCCAGAGAGGTTTGAAGGACTAGAGGGTGCAAGAGATGGATTCAAGTCGATGCCATTTGGAGCAGGGAGGAGGGGTTGTCCTGGAGAGGGCATTGACACTTGGGTCATTGATTCAGTGCTTTGAGTTGTCGAGGTTTGGTGATGAGATGATTGATACGATTGCTGGAGCTGGATTCATCAAGCCCAACGCTATACCGTTGCACGCTAAATGCAGGCCACGCTCAACCATGCTAAAACTTCTTTCTCAAATTTGAACTAACTCTAAGGTTTGTGTCTTCATGAAATGTAGGATTTGGAGTTGTTAACTTAATTGGGTAATTCAACAACTAATAAAAACAATAATAAGAAGTTTCAGTTCTCAGGCAACTTGCCATATTTTGTTACCTACGATTGTGTGGCGTAAAGAACTTGAGAAATGCACAGCCCACCCACTCTTTATACTTTACAACTTGGTATTCAGAAATATGTGATGGAAGTTGCAAAGCAAGCTTTGGCCTCGTCATTGTTAAAACATTCCATCGCGCTCGCCCTATGACACAAAAATTCCACTACATTTGCACTATGGCATAAAACAAGACATATAATAAGCTTTTGGACGACCCCTTTTTACCCTCCTCACCTATATAGCCATTTTCGAGCCCTTGGATACTTGGACTGAACATACGTGATGGTTGGCTTTTCCTAATTTTCTCTTAAAGCACTCCATAAAGGCACATAAACACCTCAAGAACCATCCGGCTAAAGTTCAATGTCATCTGTATTTACCATAAAGCTTTTGCCTCTTTTGCATTAGAAAATTAGTTTGGTCTTATTCCTTTTACTAGAAGAGAGATCATAAGAACACAATGAGAAGTGGCCTTTAATAAACGTGAAAAGAAATGTTAACCTTAGCGAGCAGTTAGCCAGTCACCCAGAAAAAAAAAAAAGCAACTACTGATTCCTTAATGGCATTCCTTTGGGGGATAAAAACTACATTGGTATTAACCTGCGAAAATATGAAGATCACTGTCCTGTATTTACAAATTTAAAGAGACGTTGATACAATACAAAATTCTCACAGACAAGACAACTACAATTCCGATTTTACCTTCTAATTAGTTAGTCAACTAAAAGTATTACATCTAGTCGTGTGATACTTTGCTAAAGCCCTCTTCCTTAAATATCCATCTTTCACATGACACTTGTTACCATCTGGGTCATGAACTTTTATCTAGTGTACTAACTTTGGCTCGACATGGTGCAGTAGCCACAGTAGTTTTTACCCTTGGACCCGGAGAGAATTCACAGGCTTCACTAATTGAAGCCAATCTTATTTCAGCTGGGGGTATGAAACAGTCCATTGACAGGCCCGGAACATTGAATGCCACTTCTTCAATTGCCCATGCTTCTTCCATCCTGGTCCTAGTGTGGCTCATTGCAGTATCTCCAAAGCGGAAAAGCGTCACCACAGAGCGACCCGAGTGAGCAATCATTATTCCCTCAACAGGTCTGTAATCCTCAAGAAATGAATTGATTGTAGTCTCCCAGTACACAGCATCGCCCCCATTGTTCTGAATTCTGGTTAAATGTGAGTCTTCCAAGTGCAGAAGAAGCCCTGTTTTCTGGCTGAAGTAGCCAAATAAAACATGTCTTATGATCTCAGCAGGTCCTTCACTCCTGGCCTTCAACGTTACAGGATCGGCACAAAGCTTGAGGATAAAGCAGTCTTCCCCATTTATATTCTTTTCACCAATACATCTTGCATTTGTAAACATGCTTGCTGTTGTTCTTGGATCAAGACCCTGAACAAGAATAGAGTTTTGAATCATTGGGTAAATGATTATGCATAACGAGAAATAAATTTAGATGAAAGAGCAGTAAATAAGCAAAGACAACAACTTTACCTGCAGTGCACGGCGCAGTGGCCTTACAGGCCCTTTAGCAGCATGTGCACCAAGCCAAGGAGTGTGCCTCCACACGAGCTTCCCATTGCATCCTGCATGAACCTTGCTATCACCAAGTGCAAGCTCGACATACCACATGTCCGGATTCATTTGCCACAAGACAAACCCACCTGACTCTGCAGCTTTAGAAGAATTCCGATTCTTAATGACCTTGTTAGCCGTCTCAAACTCAGAAGCTATCATTCTCACCCTTCCCATAGCATAAGCATTGTGGGTGGAGTTTTGAAGCTTTTGCCCACCTGAAGCAGCACTATACTGCTGTAATATGTATTGAGCAGATGAAGATTCCTGAAAAAATTATAAAAAGAAGCACGTTACAAAGAGTTACTTCCATGGGAACCTAGAACCCTAAAAAAAAGCAGTACTAAACAAATTCCTCCATTTAGCTTTATTTCTGCCCCAAAATGAGCACCTGAAACATGCATGAAAAACCCAACAGCAGAACCAGATTCAAAAACAACTCCATCATATTATAATCCCATAAAAATCTAACCTTTTTTTCTCCTCCTTGATCAATAAACCACTGAAAGCAAATAGCAAATCAAACACATTGCCAAAAAAAAAAAAAGACCCTTTGATCGTCCGGGTAGATGAAGTTATATCATTTAACTACTATATCAACATGCAGAGCTTAACATTTGTTCACAAAAATTATGAATTAATTTATTTTACTCCTTCCCATTTCTCAAGACGTGAAGGAAACGTCAAACCTAACATTAAAATCTTAGTAAAAGACTTTAATAACCAAATTCCAGCACTTTCGGCGAAAGTTTCACCTGACTTTAAAAATTAGAGCTTTTTAAACCAAGCAATTAAATGCAGCATTAGGGAACAAAAAGAGAGAGGGGTGGGGGGGGGGGGGGGGACTAACAATTGGGGTATCTTTAATGCTGAGGTGTGGGAAAGGCTCCAAAGCGCTGACGTGCACAGGCGCCAAAGGCGCACCCAAGACTCCAAGCAACAACCTCAGATCGGAGCGTTTACACGTTGAAGTCGAAACGGAAGGAGCGCGTGCCAGCTGACCTTTCATCCACTGGGACCACCTACCTTCCATCCTCGAATCTCCACCGTCCGTTCCATCCGGATCGGGACCTTCCTTCAACGGCGACAAAGTCTCCGCTGGCCTCAGGTTCCCAGACCTAAAAATTAACGGCTCCGGCTGCGACACATAGTGGCTATTATTGTTCCTCCTCCGCCGCAGTAAGCTCGACATTGGTGACGCACTCCTCGCCGGACTCTTTGCTCGCGACCGACTCGGAGACAACCCCCTGACCACCGAAAAGAAACCCTGCTTTCTCTCCATTTCTAGAACTCACTGAAACCAAAAAAAAAAAAACAGAAATTATCGTGAAGCCTCCTAATCCTTCCCCTTTTGTGGTCTTAAAGCGCGCGAAGAGACCCTCAAAAAGAGCAAAAGTGAAGAAGAAAGAAACAGAGAGAACAATTGGTCACTGAAAAAAGCAGCTTAAGATACTGAAAAAAAATCTACCCAAATATTATTAAAAAAAAAAAGAAAAAAAGAATGGCGTTAGTAAGAAGAAATGTAATAAAAGGGAAATTAATTAATTTCGCAGGCTATTTCCACGAGACAAGAAAACTGCATCCCATATGTTTACACTGTTGTGATGTTGTGGCTTTTACAGAAAAAAAAAAAAAAAGTCAGTTTTTTCCTTTAAAAATGTAATATCGTGACGGAAAATGAAACGGAGAATCTGTTCTCGTGAAGGGATATTTGTGGGGGTTAGTGCCGGCGTTAGCAACGGTCAAGTTGTGGTCAAACAATGATTAAAAATAAAAAGAGTTGTGGGATTAATAATAATCTATTGCGAGCGTGCTAAGCGTGCCAGATGGAGAGTTGATAATGTTGGAATAGGTTGCAATTACTACGCTTTTTTTTTTAATGTGTTTTAATTAAAAAACCAAAATCTTTCGATCAAGCAATACGAGAATTTTTTTTCACTGAAAAAAAAAAATAAATCGAGCATAATTTCTCATATCTTTCAAGCTTAATAAGAAAAAATAATTAAAAAATCTTAAAATTTTTTTATTCATTACATACCATAAATTCAATAATTAATACATAATATTATGCTTAAAAAAATCAAATCTCTCTTCTCCTAAACCTAGAAAATATAAGGCAACAACGAATGACAAATAATATATTTAAGGTTTAGTGTCAAATCTATGATAATAATTAGCACTCTAGGATTTTAAAGAATAAATTAGATTTTATTAGAAGGAATAGCAATCAATTTTATCAATTTTTTAGATGAAATAGTAGTCTAAGAGATAGGTAAATTAGATCTCTTCAAATTCTTTTCAAACAAATAATTTTAATATAATTGAATAAAAATTAAAATAATAAGCATTTTTGATGAAAATATAATGCAAACAAAAATAATTAATAAACCTAAAATCAAATATAAACAACAATAAATTGTAACGAGATAAGGATAGAGAAATCAAACACAATGATTTATAGAGGTTCGGTCCTTCTCCAAAAAGCACCTACGTCTTCTCTTCTCGGTTGTCTACACCAAGACTTCAATCCACTATTGAAGAAAAACTCTTAGAAGATACAAAATTATCTTGTACTAAATCTCTTTTTTTTTTTTTAAGGCTTAGATAGTAACTTTTACCCTTAAAATATTAAGAGGATACATACTTATTACTTACAAAATAACCAAAATAATTTTTACAAACTAAAATACCTCTCAAGGTTGAGTGTTTGCTGAATGAAGTACAAAGAAAATGATGAATGAAACACAACAATATTTTGGATACAAAAAATATAAACGATATTAAATTTAAGTTCTAAAAACTCTTGATTCTAAGAGAAAATAAAAATATAACTTGTTAGCATTTGCTCTCTTGCTTCATCAATCTTCTTGGTGTGTTGGAATGCCCAATTTATAGAGAAATTGAAGAAATAACCGTTAAGAATGTTTAGGAAATGAAAGTAGCCGTTGAATGATTGATAAAATAGTCATTGGATATGTATTTGCCCAGACCCGATCGATCCCTTCCATGAGGGGATCGATTGGTTCATGTTTTGAACTAATTTGCCTTTCAAAATCACGACCCAATCGATCCCTTCCATGAAGGGATCGATATTGTCAGTAACTGTGTGGTTATCTATTATTTTACACTATACTCACTAATTTGATCATATCTTGAGTTATACAAATCCAAATTACAAATCATTTAAAGATTTAGAAACTAGACTTAAAGGTCTTTCTATCAGATAAAATTCATCACCTAATTCATTGAGTACGAATTATAGTGAATTTTCAAATTTACATCTTGTGCAGTTTTTTTGACAATTGTAGAGTGTCTAGTAAAAATTTAAAATCTTTTCTTAAAAAATTTGAATTTTGATTTTGTTTGATCCATTAGAAAGTAGACTCAAAGAGTTTTCCAACCATATAAAATTTAAATATTAAAACTTTGTGAATTAATACAAAAAAATAAAATAAGTTCAATGTTGGAAAATTTTATTCTTGTAAAACAGCTTTAATAAGTTAATCTTTTTCTCAAAACCAATATTATCAAAATTGTATTAAGTCCAAAATGAATAAGTTCACTTTAAAACCAATAAGTGGACTTTCATTTAAGCTTAAATAAATAATATTTAAAGATAGATTTAGTTTGAGAAATATGAAACCAAGAAAGGTTTGTTTAAACTTTGAAAATCATATTATTTATTTAATACCAAAATATAAAACTTAAGAACATGTACTAAATAAATCTTTTTCAAAATCTTGATCAAGCTTATTTAGCTTTAATATTTTATCATTTCAAAATAAAGATTAATTCAAGACTAACAATCTTTCCGTTTTTGATATGACAAAACTTAAAGATAAATTTGCTTAATGAAAAATTTTCTTTGAAACATTTAAGATTTTGAAAGACATTTTGGAAAACTCCCCCTTAATTTATGCATCCTAATCCAACACAACTCACCAAACATATGTTAGAGCATATATATCAAATAAGCACAATCAAACATATGCATGTCAAGCATAAGCAAATTTATCCATATGATATTTTTTTTCCTTTTTGTCATAGCAAAAAGGTATGAGCATATTAATGAGCAAATAAACACAAAGAGACATAATTAACAAATATATTCATAAAAAATTTCTCCTCATTTTTGTTTATGCTCTTTATACCAAATGTTTAAACTCTTATATCAATTGTAATAAGCATACAATAAGAAATATCTCTAAACTCTCTCTTCATTTTTGTCATTTCAAAAGAAAGAGAGATCATTTAAGGCATAAGACAAAATGCTTGATACCAATAATATCAATAGTATTTTGAATGCATGTAATCAAGTATAATATACACAATGAAGTTCACATACATGTATTCAAGCATAAAAGTATAAGTGTATCCAATTTTAGCATTTTAGCACAAGTCATCAAATTTACTATATGAAATTTATGAGTAAAGGATAATGAATGATATACAATCTACTCATAAATCATATTATCATAAGATGTGCTTAGAACCTAAAATATCAACAACAATTAAGCATAAATTTAAGCACATGCATATAAGCTCATACCAATTGTTAAAGATATATCGTCAAAAAGCATACCAATTGTTATAACAAAACAAATCAAGCAAATTGTATTCCAATATTGCTTCTCATTTCAAAATAAGGATTAATCAATTTAAGGCACACATAATTTTACATGAAAAGTATAAGCTATATCAAGGATAGGCACATAAACAAGTATCTATAAAAGTTAAAAAAAAAATTTTAGTAATTTTGATATCAATTGTTAGTAATTTTATTTAACAACTGTCATAGAGCACACATATTCCAAGCATATGAAAGATTCATTCAATACATGCATAAATGATAGTAGCAATATTTCATAAGCTATCATATCCAAACAAAAACAAAAAGCTCATATATATATATATAATAAATCATAAGTACTAATGAGCAATGAGGTTCAATTATCATAATGTCATAACAAAGATTATATAAACATGATTTTTCAAACATGATGAGCACATATGCTATAGCAAATAAATAATAAAAGCATAATTATTCAATTATAATCTAAATTATTTTAATGCAAAACAAAGTATTTAACTCAAACATATGCAAATATTCAATCATGTATTTCAATTAAAATCAGATAAGCATATGCAAAATACATAAGCAATATACCTAATTGAAAAAATATGCAAGCATTTAGGCATAATTTGGTACTTGCCATCTCAATAATGTCAATCAATGAACATGTATATAAAATTTTAAAATTGTAAGTTCATAATCCATGAGTCAAAGCAATTGAAAGATCAAAAAATCAATATATTCAACTCATATCCAAGTCCAAAAATTCAAACAAATATTCATGCAATAAAAACTATTAATCGAAGCAATCAAGAACTAGGCATGAATATCAATGAAGGTGAATTAATCAATCCAAACTTTCAAAAATGTTAGAACAATATCTACTAAGTGGCTTGGTGATTAATTTGTGCAATGTGTTCATAAATCCAAACATAATATCTCATTTTGTACATATCAAAGCAAGCATTTATGAAATCATGCATTAAATATTATACATCATAGGCACATAGCATAGATTCAATACAATTACATTTATCCTTATCAAGCTATGTTGTTATGCTCATTGTAGTTGAGTGAGATTTTAAATCCTCCATTCCACAACATTTGAGCTAGTCTTTGATGTATTTGGGTTTGATTGATGAAGATGACTTGCTTTACTTGTTCAACTTGAAATTCCAAAAATGTAAGCTCGTTCATGCTCATTTCAAGTTCTCCTAGCATAGACTTAAAAAAAATTTTTAATAAAAAATTTTCATTAAAAGCATCAAGAAAATCAATTGATCAAAATTATACCAATTGTTAGAAAATAATTTCATATTCTAAGTCATTATAGGCAAAAGAAAATTTATTCACTGAGCACAAGTTATCAATTACAAGGGAGATATATACTTAAGCTAGAGGTTATATATCAATTTAAACATCAAATAGCACAAGAATGGCACTAAAGTAAAAGTTTTCATGTAATGTAAAAAAATAAAAAAAAATTGGATCATTCATGAACACAAAATAGACATATTCAATATTCATGTATGTTCAATAAATCACCAAGAAATATGTCAAAATAATTTTTAGGCCATATGAAAACTAAAAACACAATGAAGACATATTTATCATCAAAAAGATATTCAAGAAAATTTAGCACTAAGGCATAAATATGTCTACACAAATTATAGGCCATAATCAACAATGACTTAAGCTAAAAATAAGCATCATAAGAAATTCGTTTACTTAAGTCATGTTGCAACCATGTTAAGTCAAGAAAAATCATATTTATCATATATGCACATACTTGACAAGAACAATAGATGAACCAATAACACATATCATTTATAAGCATGTAGTTCATCATATTCAAAATCACAAATCAAGAGATATATCAATTAAGCACAAAGATCCATAATATTTCATAAAATTAATAAAACATTTAAGCACAAAAATAAGCATATTTCATAAAATGTCTTTCACAATCAAGAGATAAATAATTCAAGCATTTTAAACTATAAGCATTAAAGTCAAATTGAATCAATCATCATATGAGTACATATCTTGACCAAAAATATAGATAAACAAATAATCAATATATATCTTTTAAGCACATAAAGTTCATCAATTCATCAACACAAGAGAAAAAATAAATCTTGAATTAATAAGGATAAAGAATTAAATCATATTTCAAGATTATTTCATAAGAAGTCAAGAGATGAACAATCAAACATCAATATGTATGATTTAAACACAAGATGATCATCAATATTTTTTAAAATCACAAATCAAGAGTTAAAACAATTTAGAATATAACAATCAAGTTTTTTAAAAAAAATTTCATACTATCCAAGCATTAAGAACAAATTGAGTAATTTTAATCAACATGGTCATATAGGCATATTCAACAATTACAAATCAATATGTATAAAAATCACAAAATTATTTTCATTATGCCAAAATCATTTAAGCTAATATATTTATGCAAAATAAATGCATGTTCAATTCAAACTCACATTTTCTCAAGTAAAATTGATATATTCAAGATATATCAATAAAGCATATACTAATATCCATTAAGCATTCTATGTCTAACAAGAATAAGCAACCAAATTTTACATAATCAATCAAGCATCCAAATTTCATCAAGAATAGGTAACTAAATTCAAATTTTTTTCAAATAAAAGTTTAGAGGTTACCCATCTCCATTGTGTGTCTAGAGTATTTAATCTTCAATCTCACATTGTAGCTTATTACTCTAGCATACCTACAAAAGACAATCTCATTTGATTTTTGGTATCCAAATTGCTTTGGGTCCTTGAAAGTTAGTCACCAAGTCATTTGTTCATTTAGAAACCCATACTTACCTAATTCTAAATGAAAATTTTCTTATAATAAGACAAGTATGTATAGTATGACCATGAAAATTATAAAAATTGCATTTAATCATTTTACTACTTAAACTCTTGTTTAAAAGCTCTTGTTTTTCATTCATCAAAACTTTAAATTTCTTTCTCAAATCAAAATTTTCTTTTTCTAAAATTTCATACCTATTTTGAAAGGTTTCAAAATCTATTTTTAATTTTTTATTTTTTTTCCAAAGTATTTTTTGCATTCATTAAAAACTCATTCTCTACATTCAACTTTGAAATCATTTTCTTATATTTTCTCTTCATTGATTTACATTCAACATATAGCTTATTATAAGCATCTTGTAATTCATCAAAATCATATGAATTTAAATAAATAAAATTAGAGGTTATCTCCGGATCTTCAAGAGCTATGAGACATGATGCATTTCGGTTGGATTGTTATCTTTCATATATTTCATCTAATTTCTCTCATATCTCATTTGAGGTTGGACACTTTGATACCAAGTTGAATTTATGAGAGTCAAGAGCTCCATATAGTAAGCATTTAGCCTTGGCATTATCCATCACTTGCCTCATGTAGTTTACATCATTTGAAGAAATTTCAAGCTCTTTTTCAATCACATTCTAAGCTCTAAAATCTTGAACCATTATGAACATCTTCATCCTCCTTCTCTATTCACAAAATTCAAATTTATCAACCATAAGAGCTTTGAGGACTTTCTCACTATCTTGAAACCAAAATTGAGCTATAGGATCTTTACTCAAGGTGGTTAAACCTATAAAAAAGAGACCAAAGCTTTAATACCAATTGTTAGCTTTTTATGTGAGATGATGATCTAAGAGAGGGGTGAATTAGATCTCTCTAAATTCTTCCCAAACAAATGATTTCAATATAATTGAATAAAAATTAAAATAATAAGCACTTTTGATGAAAATATAATGCAAACAATAATAATTAATGAACCTAAAATCAAATATAAACAACAATGAATTGTACGAAGATAGGGATAGAGAAATCAAACACAATAATTTATAGAGGTTCGATCTTTCTTCATAATGCACCTACATCCTCTCTTCTTGGTTGTCCACACCAAGGTTTCAATCCACTATCGAAGAAAAACTCTTACAAGATATAAACTTATCTTATACTAAATTTTTATCTTTTTTTCAAGGCTTAGATAGCAACCTTTACCCTTACAATATTAAGAGGATACATCACCTCTTACTTACATGATAACCAAAATAATTTTTACAAACTTAAATACCTCTTAAGATTGAGTGTTTTCTTAATGAAGTACAAAGAAAATAATGAATGAAACATAACAATATTTTGAATACAAAAAATACAAAGGATATTGAATTTAAATTCTAAAAACTCTTGATTCTAAGAGAAAATAAAAATATAACTTATTAGTACTTGCTCTCTTACTTCATCAATCTTCTTGGTGTGTTGGAATGCCCAATTTATAGAGAAATTGAAGAAATAGGCGTTGGGAATGTTTAGGAAATGAAAGTAGTCGTTGAATGGTTGATAAAATAGCCATTGGAGATGTAGTTGCCCAAACCTGATTGATCCCTTTCATGAGGGGATCGATTGGTTCATGTTTTGAACCAATTTGCCTTTCAAAATCATGACCCGATCGATCATTTCCATGAGAGGATCTATCCTGTCAGTGGTTGGGTGATTATTTTTTGTTTTGTACTCTACTCACTAATTTGATCATATATTGAGTTATACAAATCCAAATTATAAATCGTTTGAAGATTTAGAAACTAGACTTAAAGGGCTTTCTATCCATATAAAATTTATCACCTAATTCATTGAGTACAAATTATAGTGAATTTTCAAATTTACCCATTGTGCAATTTTTTTTACAACTGCAGTGTGTCTAGTAAAAATTTAAAATCTTTTCTTTAATTTGGATTTTGATTTTGTTTGATCCATTAGAAAGTAAACTCAAAGAACTTTCCAACCATGTAAAATTTAAATATTAAAACATTGTGAATTAATACAAAAAATAAAAAAATTTTAATGTTGAAAAATTTTGTTCTTGTAAAACAGCTTTCTTAAGTTAATTTTTTTCTCAAAACCAATATTATCAAAATTGTATTAAGTCCAAAATGAATAAGTTCACTTTAAAAACAATAATTGGACTTTCATTTAAGCTCAAATAAATAATCTTTAAAGATAGATTTGGTTTGAGAAATATGAAACCAAGAAATGTTTGTTTAAATTTTGAAAATCATATTATTTATTTAGTACCAAAATATAAAACTTAAGAACATGGACTAAATAAATCTTTTTTAAAATCTTGATCAAGTTTATTTAGTTTTAATGTTTTATCTTTTCAAAATAAGGATCAATTCAAGGCTAAAATATTTTTTTATAAAAAAAAATTGCAATTAAAAAATAAGGTTATTTATTGAATTGTTTTGTTACCTATCTATCCCGGGCAAAAATAACTTTAAAAAAAAAAGGAATTTAGAAATAGAAGATTATGGTAAATGAACATTTTGGACTAACAATGTGGTCCCTCTATTTTTAATGGGAGTTGATTTCAAATGTGAAAATGTTGAACGGACAAGGGTTCGGGGGGACCTCTGCCAGCATAGATTTGACTGAGCTGAGTCTTTAACAAGACTTCGATATCCCATATTTAATTTATTTATTCTTTTGAAATAGAAAACAAAAGAAAATTGAAACCCACTCGATTATTATTCATTTAAATATTACCCATTCTTTTGTTTTCCTCAACAAGAAAAAAAAAAAGCAATTTGAAGTTGCAATTTGGTGATTTTAATGAACAAAAAACACCAATGATGGGGAATGACCCATAGCCATTAATTAAACATTATGTAGCTGTTTAATTTAGAGTTATTCCCAATGACTCCCACTGAAATTTTTGGTTATGATTGCCTAAAGGGGCACTTGATGAGCATACTTGATACACTAAAATCAATTGCAATCATGTTATAGTGAATTCTCAGTTTAGCCAGCAGTTTTTTAAGCATTTTCAAACCAAGTATTTAAATTCAAACTCGACATTAATGATACCCATGAAATCTAAATTTTAATTAAAAATTAATTGTTTATAAATTTATTATATTTATGAACTCAATTAATTATCAACGGCCTAATCCAGTAACATTGATTTGGTTGATAAACTAGAAAAACGATTCTCGGACAAAGATCTTTTGGGCAAAAGAAAATATTCTTAGATGAACCAACAAACCATCTTAGCTTAGGCTTATCCATCTTTTTCTTTTTGTCATGTTTTTTCTTTCCCACTTCTCTTTATTCTGTGTTTGCTTAGAATGATTAAAGCATGAGTTTCGCTGGATTAGTTGGGTGCTACACCCAACGACCTTAACTACGATGGATGTTTAAGACATCTTTGGCATCTGCTAACGCAAAATGTTCCAATTCATAAGAAAACATCTCGAGATCCTGATTCTTTCTTGCCAACAAGTTGATTTTTCTGAACGATACCTGAGTCTGCCAATCATAGAGCGGGTTTGATCAGCATGATCATCATCTCATCAGCTCTGAAACAAGGCAACAAAGAAAAGCTTCAAGACAAACAAATGTGTGCCTTGGGCAGCCACCTTTGTCATTGGGGTGTGGGACTTTTGTTATCATAGGGTCATGGGCCCTTCTTAAAATCCATGCCCCTATCCAAAATTTTGTTTTTCAATATATTCTTCTTTCTAATGTAACAACAAGACGAGCTAGTTGATTAATATGTAGATAGAGTTTCTGTCACGGTCAACACGATGATTGGTGAAACAAGAGAAGATTATTGAGTTAGGTAGATGTTGGGATGGTAAAGATACTGTTTGGTCATCAGGCTTAAGCTGTTATGGTCATAACAGCCTTTCTTGTCTGCATATTTGAGATTAATGTCACCAAACTACGACTAGTAATCTAGTATCATCAACGAGCTGAAAACTGAAATTGAGACCTTGGTGTGAATGATGCCAACTAAAAGTAAGAAAAGTTAAGATTAGAATCCGACTTTGGATAGCTTTAAAGACTAACCAAAACCTAACTTTAGATGACTTTCAATTTCTGATTTAAATTGATCTCCCTCGCCTCCTTCTAGATTTCCAAATTTTACGTCAAATTGGTGTCTCCTCCTTTTGAGTTGGATCTAAATGGTAACAAAGTTTGCCAATTAAAACTGGCCCAATTTCTAGCCTTAATATTTTGCAGTTCTTTACTTTCGGGCTTGATTGCATTAATGGGTTTTTACATCTCCAGAGCCCCACGAAAAACAACTTTGAGTTGCTAGAATAAGCATGGGCTTGAAAGTTTTAGATCATTGCCATTGTGGAACAGGTCCAAGTTGCTAACCAAATGCATTCAAGGGAGAAAAGGCAAGCCCCTTTATTGTAAGCATTGGCAACCTTGGAGAATGTGCTTTGGATGATCAAATCTGTTATTTCTTGGTAGATTAAGATTCGATTTTTTGAAATTTTAAGTTGGAGATGGAATTGGAACATTTTTTGACCTACTTGTTTCAGGATTAGATCACAACGTGACTACTCCAATAATGTTAGAAATGAACTTTCCTTGGTAATATACTGTCATATGGGAATGGGACCGGTTCAAAATTTTCGTGGACCACCATTGGTTTCATTTTCCAGATGAATCATTCATTTAACATGAAGCTGTAAGGAAGGGCACTGGTTTAGCTTTACAGCCACAATTCCCTTCTTGGGACGTGTTTAGGTAGGGATTTCCTTTCGCGTGTTTAACTTAATAACTGCTAACCATGAAAAAACAGTACACAATATTTTAGCTTTTGAATTACTTCCTACTCTATCTCTAATCCAATAAATAAACCATTATTCAAAACAGAAAATCACTGATCATCATTTATTCTTCTTTCGGGAATGGCCAAAAGATTTTCAATATGATGACATTGTTTTTATTACGCAGATGAGCAGATTGCTAGCCCGCATGCCACTTGAAAGTTGGGCCAGCTTTGTTGTAGGCTAAATGCTTGTATAAAAAGAAATTGTCAGTCTTTTATTTGTCATTTTGTTAAGAATAATCTTTCAATACAGGTCATTTTCCTTACTTTGAATGCAACGAAGGAAATTATAAGATCCTTCTGGGAATTTTGGACAGCTATATATAGTTGTAACCTGGTGCTTAGCTGCTAGGATAGATTGGTTGCAAACTAATGGAAGAGGACCCCGTTGGAAGCCATTCGAGAATAAAGACCAGCTCAGCTCAATATGGGGACCAATAATAATCAAACAAAAGAAATAAAACCTGAACATGGGGTCACCTCTATGCATACATGGAACCTTTTATTGCAGCCATAACTCAGCTAAGGCAGGCTGATTTCATCTCTTTAATTCCAAGTTGACGAATAACCATTGCTCAGCCATAAGCGTTAAACAAGAAATGCATTTCAATCTAATGTTTCTGATCGAAATTAAGGTTCATTGACATATTTGAATCATTGAACGAGTCAATACACATGGCATATACATACAATAGATATACTCAATCTCTATCTAATAGTACGTACATTATAATTTGGAAGTGTCCCCCAAGTGGCCAAATCTTATTGTAGAAAATATCATGTAAAAGTCTTGAAAGAATTTGGCATCACACTCATTTGCGTAATGTTTCAAATGGATCATAGCAGATCACATGACATGGCACGCTTTAGGTGGCAAAGTACAGGGGCGGACCATTCACCTTTCATGGCACCGCATTCATGGAAAGTGATAGCAATGTTATAGCTTTCTCATTTATATTTCCTCCCACTCTCTACCCTTCCAGAGTCTTCTTCCGACAACCCCAAAAGGTAAATTGTAAAAAAGAAAAAAGAATGGGGAATGAACATTCATAAGTAATCTTAAAGGCATCAATATGCACGGTAGCCAAGCAACTAGCTAGGGAAGGCGTTTTCAGTTTTCACTGCCCATTGGATATATGTATCTGTTCTTCAAATTAAAGACAGGTATCACTTCAACAAATCAGAAGATTTGTCTTTTGACCCTTTTCCCTATGGCAAATGCTGTCCAGCTACATTTCTAAGAGTAAGAGGCTTAGTGGAATCCCACTTATAAGATATGTGCATAATCACATTGATGAACAAAAGGACACATTTATACGTTAACTTCACGTTATCACTCGCTAAACCTATGCCACAAGGCATGGTAATTTAATAGGAACATATGGAAATCTTCAACACATTTTTCTTTGCAGAGTGACTTTCATTATGAAAGTATTTCACCTACAATGATTACATACAACATAAGATTAAAGTTTAGGGTCAGCTTTGAAGTTAAAATGGCTTTAAATATATTCTATTGTGGCACAAACCTTTTAGTTGCTTTGCATCGAGATTGCCTTCCCTAGTTGGCAGTGGATGACAAAAATTAGAATGGCAAAAGGATGAATGGAAAGAAATTGAAGCTTCAACGCAACATTCCATAAATATATTTACGTGCAAAGGTAAAATTTTAAGCTTCCAATTAACTTTTCGTGTCATTAATGTTTTTCAACAAGGCCGAATAAAAGAATGACACGAAATCAAGATAGGGTAAAACAAATTTGATAGAGTTGCTTTAAAGCCATAAATGCAAGCAATAAGATTAGTACTTGATGTTTCATAACAGTACAGTCTTGTTAGGTAAAGCCTTAAACCAATAAGCGATGTCACTCCACCAAACCCAAACAAAACTTATCCCCGTGACAGTCTGTAATTTGCTGTTGATATTACTTATATTTTTCATAGTACGTAGTAGTAAACAATTTCGCTACTTTTCACCCACCCCTGCTAGTTCCTCACTATAAATTAATAATCCCCTCCCGCCTAACTCTCATTGGAAACCACTAGCATTACACACTCATAGTAAACAAAACTCTGTCTGGGAAAGAAAATGAAGCTCGTCCTGGTGACATTCCTGCTTGTTTCTCTTGTTATCGGCTCCTCTTTCTTTGAGGTGTCAATGGCCGGTTCAGGTATATATATGAAAAATAAAGCTAATGAACAAACGAAAATTTCTCAATCTTTGGTTGGTTTTATATATTGTATGCTAATGATGATGAGCAGGTTTCTGTGACTCCAAGTGCAAGGTGAGGTGCTCAAAGGCAGGAGTAAAAGACAGATGCTTGAAGTACTGTGGAATTTGCTGTGAGAAATGCAAGTGTGTTCCATCTGGGACATATGGGAACAAGGATGAGTGCCCTTGCTACAGAGACACGAAGAACTCCAAGGGCAAGCCCAAGTGCCCTTAGATTTTTCCTACATGTATTTCTCATGCTTTGCTTTCCAACAACAATGCAGTGATGGTATAAGTGCGCTTGTGAGACTAAACTATTAAGAGTTATGGAGGACCCATTAAAGGTTTCTATTACCTGTTGGTATTTTAAATGAATAAATGGGGTCCTTCGATAGTTTTATGAATATGTTTGCCTCATTTGATTAATTTTTATGTACTCCGGTAACTGGCTTGTACTAAACAATGAGGTACAAGCTCACGATTTTCAATGAAGTTTGTGCAGTTGGGAGATAATGATACTTGAGTTGACGCCTGTTAAACCTAGTTTTTAATTCGAGGTTGACCGGTTGAAATATTATTTTCTAAACAGCATATGCACGTGCAATTCTAGGACGAAACAGCCGCTTTTATTTTGATCCCTGCTGCTGCGATCCCCTTTTGGCGCTTTTCTTTGTATTACCACTTGATTATGCCACATAGCTAGCAATAACTCGTAACAATTTAAGCTTTGAAGGTCGAAGCACCAATGCTGCACTGCACCGAACTCCAAAATTTTAATGGGGAAGGGGAGAAAAAGATTTGGGTTTGACCTTTTAATTTCTTCTATTATTTTAAATGAGTTCGTCTGGTGATATGGTCATTGATCAGCTTCTCTTTTATTGAACTGCGAACTTGAAAGCATTTGCTTTCATATAAATCTTCGTACTTTTATCTTTGCTTAACGCACTTGCTCTTTCGAGCGTAAATCATCCTCGGTCCATGCACTAAAGCAGCGCCAGAGGAAGCTTAGGTCATGGAAATGGCTCAAGTCCTTACTAAGAATGCACCATTTAATGTGGGGTTAATGAAACTCTGGTGTGATAATTTTCACTCATCGAACCCCATTTCTTTTCCTTACTCTTTCATCTCTAACCTTTTCAGAGAAGCAAGTTTTTACAGAACAAGTTTTGGGTTAATGAAAAAGTAGCGCCGCGACCTACCCCGTAGTCTGCTGCGTGTATATTTTTCCATTTTCGACCATTTCCCCTTTTTCATTAGCCACACCAAAATGGCGGGTTTGTTCACGGGGTGTGGGGTCTTTCTCAATAAGGAATCAAGTGCGGCTGTAATCAGAGCCAGGACCACCACATTGGCTTCTTCATTGTATGTAGTCCAGATCGTTTCAAATCAATGTAAAACATCTCATTTACCTAAGCTGGTATCATCAGAGATTAGGGTGGAATGCTATAGCAATAAAATGTAGGTATATGAGATATTTTACATATAGCAATGCCAACGACATGCGTATGATAAAAACATCAATTTTCCAGCACACCGAAGACAATTTTTTTTTTAAAGATAAAAGGGACTATTAAGTATTAACTATAGTTTCCTACCCCAAATGGATCTTGTATTACTTGATCTGAACGTTGTTGGAAGTATTCACATACATCACAGTAAAAAGTATGATCATATTGTCAAATTATCTATTAGCACGTTTGGTTTTCATTTTTTTCTTTCTAAAAAATAGAAGATAAAAAATTTTACAACAGAGGGTTTTAATATTCATCACATCGTACCTATCTGGCTTGGATGGACCGTCATCGTCATTATGAGAACTCCAAAAGCATGTATTCTGTGCAAGATAATAAATAGTATACAAGAAAACTATGCTGCAGATAATTACGAGTTTATGACTGGATAAAATTTTAAGATTGAAGAGGCTGAAGCTCTTGCTCCGGAATAGGAGCACCAACAGGCTCATAAGCAGCGATTGCTTGTTGTCTGTGTCGATAAACCAACCATATCCCAATAACTGACAAACTAAGAATCAGAGTTGTTAAAAGTCCAAGTACCACTGCCAGAAAGTGATTTCGCCACCATGACCTGTGAACTCCAGTAAGAACCCAATGTTATTTCTTTAGCTAAACCAGTTCAAGAAGATGGAAAAGAAATAATATATAGTCTAGGAAAGAATGTCCTCGGAAAAAACCAAAAAAAGGAAAGCTGACGTTATAGTTCTCTAAATCCATATGGATTCATGGTTCTAATGTAATTGCATTGGACACACGTTGGGCAACTTAAATCCACATGAACATGATTCTTGAGACCCTATAAATTAGTATTAGTGTGAAATTTTCATAAAATTTCACTGTATCCAACCATCTATGTGTTACACATCTATCTGAGTTTAGGTGAAATAGCTCCATGGTAAAAATGTCCTAAAACTGGAACCTTGACCTAGGGCAAAAAGAACCCCTAAGTTGTAGACAGGTAATAGATGCTACTACAAATATCATGGTCTACTACAATGGTTTAAACCAAGAGGCCCATAGCTGCATCATGTGTCCCTACCAACCCTCCTGATTACCACATCCTGGATGCAAAAATAGTGCTAATCTGATAGCCTTTCTCACGCAGGACCATCCCACTTCATCTTTATCGCCAGCCAACCCACTCCATCATCATTCTTTTATCTATCACATTCTGGCATCCCAGTCCCATCCCTTCAACTGTGACCTTAACTTCATAGTCCAAAATGCACCAAAGATTTGTTCATCACAAAAATGGTAGCCAATTAAATCCACGCTAGTAGCATAGAAGGAATAATAAAAGCAGAATGCAAAAGTGAACATACAACTTCCTTTGAGGTTCAGCATTCCATTCAACCAACTTATAATTTCCAAATCTCTCAGGAAACTGCATTCGATGATCCCTTAAGCGCAGAATGATGCTCTACACATAATAAAGGAAAATGAGCTTCAGATGAATGCTGTGGTAAATTGACGGAAAAATTTTAAATTGAATTTGCAACTCTTTCACAGTAGTGGTAATACCAGTGCAGTGGAATTAGAAATATAATTAGCAGATGAAGCGGGAAAAATTCCCCATCTAACAAGGTAATCATTCCCCTTCTTAGTGACATTCAGCAGGTGAACCTGAAAAATCAAACCAATCACATAACTATGGTAAACCAGATAAAGGCTAATTCATTATTGTCAAACACAAAGCAATATACAGAGATACAAGTTACACTGATAGATAGACCTACAATTCTAAAACTACACAATGGGAGGTTATTTTTGGGCTAAGGCTGAGTGCATATAGTGGTCACTATATGCCCACTCCCCCGTACCCACAAGAAGAAACCCACACATAACCATAGGGCAAGGAAGCTTAATTCCTAGTTTAAGTTAAATACTAGAGGTGTCCATGGCCTGACTTGAGTTAGGCTCAAGGTAAGCTTTAAACATAATATCTAAAACCTGGTTGTAGAAAGAAATCTTTTTCTGGGCCCAGCTGAAATTTTTATCAGGCCTAGCTTTTTTCTCTAGGCCCAGCCCACCAAATTTTGAGTGGGCTAGTAGGCCACCTGGCAGGTGGACACATCTACTTAAATCTGCATGTTACATGTTTTGACAAAACCATGAAATTCCACCAACAATTCCAAATATATGACATCATTGCTTAAAATCAGATTCAGATTACATTGCACCAATAACCAAATAAGAATGATGTTTTGACAGGTGGACACATCTACTTAAATCTGCATGTTACATGTTTTGACAAAACCATGGAACTCCGCCATCGATTCCAAATATTTTTAAAGCAGTCCAATGCACAACTTCAAATCTAATTCCCACAAGCCCGAAAAAACTTGTTAAAGTCAAGGTAATTCAGTTGTACCTGTGAATTATCGACTTCCAGTTCCTGGGAAATTAATTCTCCAAGCTCCTTGAAGTCAGGCTTCAATTTGGAATCGTTTGTGCTAATTGACATATCAAATGTTATAAATCCAATACGAAATGAACCTGAATATCATGTTTAGGGAGACAATATCATCAGAGAAAATGTACAGTTTACAAGATCAATTTGTATAAATGCTTGCATATCACTCAAAAATCAACAAGACTACTAGGCTTATCATCATACTAATTGTCAAATCTGTAGAAAATGAAATAAGCACCACGAGATGCAAACACTATAAGCCTAAAGCAATCAATAAGCCCATTCTGTTAGCAGAATATGATGATTATAGAGTAAACAAGATTATACCAAAAAGGACGTGATATGAAATTAGGCCATCTCAACTATAATAAGCTTTAAATGTGTGCACATAAGTTGAGTATCTGCCTAGAAATCAGATTATTTATGAGAAATTTATATAAAATATCCCTGTGGTTGCATGCATGCTATTTATCAGGAATTATAAGCCTCCTTCTAAATCTACAAGAAATTTCTATGGTTATTAGGACAATAATCTAACTTCATAGATGACACTATCTTTGAATGACTAACAGATTTTATCAAGATTACAAAAGTAAATGTGTCATCAACCTCCTTACGAAAAGCAACTTGTTTTTCAAAAACTTAAATATAAAAAAAAAAAAACTTATAAAAATAAAAGAAAGAGAACTCCAGTTTCACCTGTCATCAAGGTGACTATAAAAAAACAGGTTCATGAGATTAGCAGTTAAAGTTAACAAACTTTTTGGAGGTCTATTATAATTATAGTGTAGTTTTCCCCAATACCAACCAGAACCTTCTTTATGTTTATAATTTCCATCTATAGAAGAAATAGAAACCACGTACAGCATCTCTGTTTATATTTGTAATTTCCATCTGGCTTGATTTTTCCTTCATGAGAAAAGAACTTGAGTACTAACCAATATATAAGAAAGTATGTTTACTTAAATTGTGATCATGATACATCAATTCATGGAACAGTGCAAGGGAAGAAACCAATGAACATGTGGAAAACATTTTAAGAAAGCAAGTAATAAGCCTTGCACCTGGAAGAACATTTGCTGGTGATTCATTTGGGGCTAGTGTAGGAGTAATATCCATGTTAGTATCATTGCTTTGGGAGACTAAAGGAGCTGGTGCAGGCACACCAGAGAAGTGCACTCTCCTCCATAGTTCAGAACAATTAGTTTTCAAAAAGCCTATCCTGTCATTACCCCGATCATATGTGACTAGGGTGTTCCGGACAACAATTCCTGCCTCAAACAAGCAAAAGTTAACGAGATTATTACTGCAGTTATGCAAACAAACAAAATATATTGAGTTGGACAAGCATATGGTCTGATAAGCCTGCATATACTGCAAGAACTTAAGGTTTTTGGCATACATTTTTCAAAACTATATGATACGCTATGCTACACACATGCGTACACAATTGCACATATGCAGAGGGAGAGGGGGCTTTGTGTTTGGCAAATGAAGCAACATACCTCCTAAAAGAGTGGTAGATTCTGTATTTGGGAAAATTCCCAAGCAATATGCACCACTAACCTTTGTGTGCTACAAAGCATGCCATTGAGAGACAGACAGAGACAGAAAAGATACGTGTTAGATAGTAGTTTGAAAACTAGCATAGAAAATAGATGATGCAAGAATGTTTTATAACCACTTAAATAAGCTTTGCCACCAACCAAGGTCCCATTTTGGCCTAACCACGCAAAGTTTAAAAAAAAGATTAATTACCCGGAACAGGTAGTTTTCTGGAGACAGCAATAACTTATTTCCATTGTTAAATACCATCTCAACCTTTGGGAAAATTTTTGATAGCTGGGAAACATCCCTGTATTACATTTCAATAAAAACCATTAAGATGGATTGAAGACAACAAATTTCAGCATTTCATATAAAATGAAAAAGTTATTGGCAACACCTTCCAGCACCAGAAAAACAGACATCATCATAATTAGGGTCAGGACCATGGACCCTTTTGAGAAAATGAACTTCCCTTAGGATCTGCATTAACATAGCAAAATAATCATGAAGAACAGGTCTGAACATTAGCATGCAGGTGCATAGATGCTGATATTTATGTTAATAAATATTAAGCTGACAGAATAGTTTGAGTTGCAGCAAGTACAGAACAACACCAACATTAAGTATTTTCTGATGAATGAGATTAATCATGGTTGCGGCCATGATTTGATGCTGAGGTTGCAGCCATAATTTTCAAGATGGAGACACAGACCGAGCAACAGTTCATGGAATATTAAATCCTAAATGGCCAGACCACAGAAATCAATCCCCAATAATCATAGAACAAGTTAATTTCATTCAAGGCTTCCACAATAACTTAACAAATGCAAATTATAATAAGTCAATTAATATTTTACTAGTAGTTTACTATTCCTTTACAAAGTGCCAGTACTATTTCCCAATAATAACTATAAAAATGGACTCCACATTTGTTTAAGGATAATAATCATGAAGAATAGACACGCTTCAAACTTCTGAAGGGAACAGGTGCTATAAATGACAAGTTCCAGATATAGGATGATTAAAGAAAATAGTACCAATATTTAAGAAGTAGCATCTCCAAGAGCTTGGAAAGTAATAAAGCAGTTATCATAAGGAATAACTAGTTCAAATAACATTAAAACCCAGATATATTAATATGTATCTGTACTCAGTTTCTCCACAGCTCCCTTGTTATATGATACCTAAATGCATAAATTTCCAACTCGCTCTTCTCAAAGTAACATACATTACAATAAATGACAAAATAAGTAGACATTCACCCATTATGGTGCATGTAAATGCAACAAAAGCACGTGCTTTTAAACTTCACAAGCAAAATTAGAAACTTTTTCTAAGCCTTAATTAATAATTCTGGCTTCTGCAAAGTAAATATTAATCGTAGAGTAGAAAATGAGAACTTGACTAGCAAACAAACTAAACTTAGCATCAAGCTCAAAGCTATTAGATCTTACAGCATCTCTAAATGCAACAAAAGCATCTTTTCGAAAGTAAGCGTATGTTGTTCCACTGTCCAAGACTGTTCCATGCCTTCCATCAAAGACCCCAGTGGGTAACTTCAATCGCTTTCCAGCAACATGCATATCCTTAAGCTCAATGTTGTAGTAAGGGCTGTTGACATTCAAAAACTAAAGTGAATGTGTAAGAAGTACCAGACGCAATATTAGGAAAAAAACATCCACAAATACGATCCTGTAATAGAAGTATACCTGCGGAAAGGGTCTGAATGGGTGAAAATCATTTCAGGGGGAGAAGTGATTTTTCCGAGAACCATTGCACCTCCGCCAACATCCATCCCACCATAGCACAAAGAAAATGAATCACCAATAACACTCTTATCAACAAGTTGATCAACAATACTAAGCCGGCCCCGACCCAAACCCATTATACCATCAGCTCGTTGGTTGTAAAGATCACCCGTTTCCATATTTTCGCAACCAAAAACGGCACGCTGAGGCACAAGTTCACTTTCATTCCCAAAAGAAACAACATCCTCCGCAAGCACCCCACTGCTGGAACTCATCTCAGCATACCGCCTATCATAAGTACATTGCTTTTGCTCATCATCACAATTACAACTTGGATTGCATTTTACAGGTTGATAAGTGCTAGACAAATCTGGTCGGAATCTTGGATCCTGGATTCCAACAAGAGATTAATATTGCCATAAAATCACCAGTTCCCCTAATTAATTTCTAACTAACAGATCTGCAAATCAAGAAACTACACAAAGATTCTAAATCTAGCAGCCAAGCATAACTCACTTTCTAATTAGAATGGTAAAAATTTAAGACTCAAAGTCGCCATTTAACTTCTTTAATATTCTAGTAAGCTAATAACTCCACTAATTTCAAATTAATTAAAGTTAATAATCTCAATCTTAATTCAAACAAAGCATCAATTTTCAAATTTATTAATTACAATTAACAACTGGGAAAGCTGAACTGTACGAACTTGATCAGACGGAACCGAACCTGATGCTTGCCGCACCGTGCACAACTGGAGCAAGGAACATAAGTTACAGTACTTCCGGTGTCGACGATAAGAGCGAATTCCTGAGGCGGCGTTCCTATCCATAACCGAGTCGTATAATATCTGCAAATTACCAAAAAAAGAATTCCTCAATATTTCGAAAATTCAAAAAGAAAAAAAAAAGGAACTTATTTTATTGGAGAGAGACCCGTTGGAAAGGAGATCATCGTAGAGTCTCATGCGAGCGTTTGGACTGGAACGAGAGAGCTCCGATTGCTGGAGATGACGGCGGAGATTATCCACGTGTCGGTGGAAGGAATGATTGCGTGATGATAGATGTAGAGGAAGGACCATTGGCCGTTGGTGATGATTTTTTGCATCGACGGCGGAGAGATTGAACCAGATCACGGAATAGAGTATTAGAAGGGACGACGAGGTTAGGTGAAGCCAGGTTCGAGCCATGGCGCGTCACTTTTGGCTCCAGATAGAGGTCAACGACGACAGACCATTGCAGACGGAAGACCCTCTAGAGTGCACTCCTTTAAAAGGAAAAAGAAAATTATACTAGTTTTTTTTTTTTAATTTTAACTGACATAGTTTTGAGCCAATCATGAAAAGCCACGTAATGGATTGAACAGAGTTTTAGTCAATGTAAACGGTGAATATAACGGATGCAGTTATTACCGGTTTAATTAATAATATTTTATTTTAAAAATTTGTATTTAATGTATTATTTTTATGAAAATTAAAATAATATTAATTTATATATGTTTTTCTTGCTTAACATTTTCCTTTAAAATTCACTTCAGCTAAAAAAAAAAAAAGTTTGAACAGTGGTAACAAAGAAATAAGGGGAGTGGTGAGTGGTGGGGGGAAATTACACCAAGAATCACGATCTTGCAAAGAAACGTGCCCAAAGAGCGAGCATGATTTTTGCCATTGGAGGAGCCTCGTTTTAAGAATGAAAACTTCACTTGTATTTGTTGCCATTTTCATGGGTTGACATGAATGTGATTTTGAACCGATTACTTCACTTGACTTTTACACCCTTTATCATGCCATTTTCATTCCCTAATGCATGGCTAAACCATGGTTTCTCCTCCGAAAAATAGGAACGGTTTCACAGAGTGAAAATCTTTGCGCAAGTATCACTACTTTCAATTCAAGTTTCAAAACATAAAATATTTTATACGTGCACTTGCAATAATTAGGATGTGAATTTAGTCTATTCAATTAATTCTGAATTGAATTATTAAAAATTAAATTAATCAAATTATGTTATTTTATTTTTATTAATCAAATTAAATTATTTAATTTTAAAAATTAATAGATCAAAATTAATTTGATCAATTTAATTAATTTTTTGGATTAATCAAATAATAAAATATATTAAATTAAATTATATTTTAAATTTTTATTATTTTATATATGAAACAAATTAAATAAAATTATCTAATAAAAATATTCAAACATCAAAATATTAAATTAAAAATTCTCATAACTTGAAATGAAATAAACAATTTCTTATATTTTTAGTTTTATATATAGATTTTATAATATTCAATTAAAATTTTGATTAATTTGATTTTTAAATCGAATTAATCAAAAATTAATTTTTTTTTAAATTAATTTTTGATAACCGATCAAAATTAATTCGATAACCGATCGATTAAATGAATTAAATCAGATCAATTATTTAATTCGATTAAAACTGAATTATAAATACCTCTAGCAACAACAGTGTTGTAACTGCATAATTGCATACATTAGAAGGCTGCAAGAACCACTTGAACGAGGAAAAAAAAAGAATTCAAATAATACAAGTAAATCAATGCCCGCATAAAAGGAAGTGATTAGAAGTATGGTGTGGACAAAACACAAGCGAAAAAAACCTCAAATATGGTGTATTCCATTTTCGAATCCCCTAAAGAATGATTATACCTCAACTTTTCATGTTAGTCTGTATCCAACTGCAGAGTATCCATGGCCACCGCTATCAAATATCCCAATAAAAAATACATAAATACACACAACAAGCACCAACAATAATCCTACACAATGATTGATCAGATCAGTTATAAACTCGGCACACAAAATCCTAATTCTATCCTTATGAATGAGATATTTATAGTGAAAATCTCTTATTAGGATATCTCTTCATGTTATGCTTTGTAATTTTGTAAGTTTACATGTTTAGCAGCTTTCTCTTGTCCAACCAGGCGAGTACCCATTTTCCATAATTATGGCTGCGCATCATTGGAGAGTTTACCCGCACCAGATTCAGCAAAGCATGGTAAACAAATCCCTGCTCATGCAATTAAAAGAAGCATCACAACCAAAATAAGCTGGAGCCTAAGTTGCTATTAAGAGTTAAGCTTGTGTAAATCATTCCATGTTGCAGTAATGCTGATATGGCCTGGCAGAAAATCGGGCCAAAGTTGTTTTGAATAGCTGACAAAACAGAGGTCCCTTTCATATAAACCGAATTTTATAGAAAGTTAAATGAAAGAATTTACTCCTATAATCACACTGGCCAAACCTTTCTGAGTGCCTAACCCAACCGTATCCAGGTGCAATAGATTAGTGAAGTAGTAATTAAGACATTTATATCTAGATGTACCATGCATAAACACCTTTGCAATTGCACCAAAGGACCGTATATGAAAATGGAAGCAGCGAAGTGTGATAATTATCTAACCTTAGACACTGACAAAGCTGTTTGCATAACATAGTTTCCAAAAGGATCCACAAGAAGCATTGACACGATGGGACTACTAAGCAACTCCATTATAATTCTTGTTGACTGCTGTTCTCCTGATTCCACCAAGCACTTCTCCACAACATTGCTTCCATACCTATTCCAGGAAAGAGATGCAAAATTCCCTTCAAGCTGTCTCAGAAGACTTTCTGTTATTTGTGGCTCTTTCAGTCCCAGTATATGTTGAACCACATAGTTTCTAGAGGAAAAAAAAAAAAAAAGAAACACAAAATGCAGGAGTTTATCAAGCTCTAAGAAATTGCAGTTCATTGTTTACAAGTTTCTAAAATATATATTAAGCTCCATAACAAAGCAAGGAAATGAAGCAACAAAGGAAGACCTTTTCAATAAACACACACACACAAGCATACTAACTTTTCAGGAACTATCACATTAGGTTTCAAAGAACCACTTACCCATATTGATCTTCGGCTAGGTGTAGAGCATTTGCCATTATCTCTCGAACTAGAAGCGCTCTTGCCTCTCCTTTAGAGTGGTCAACACTTTGCTGCAGTGCAAAACATCCACTTTTGTCTGTTGCAATTTGATAACAGTTATCCGCCACCTCATTCAGAAGATACTGCCAGGGAAAATCAATGGTCACAAATTGTGTTCGACATCAACAAATGTATAAAACAAAAGGAGGAGGAGAAGCAGCAGTTAATGCATCTATTTCGTTGTTATAATTTTTTAGAGATGAATTATCATAGTAACCTCTGCAATTTAATTCAAATGACTGAACATATCTATTTAAAAAGCAAGACGAACAAATGCACAGTGAAACAATTAAATTGAAACAAGATCAATATAGCAACCGATCCACTACTCCTAACTCTTGGATGTTACCTTATTATCTTCATAAGAGAAATTTTTCAAGCAGTACTGGATCACATGATGACCATTCATGTCCTTGGTCAATGCAACAGCGCCAGGGCTTAGAGCTGACATAACTAACGAGATTTGCTGTTGAGTAGTAAGTTTCTCCAACAATTTCTGTACAGCACGAGTCCTGCCACCAAAATGAAGAAGTTATTGGAAACAAACTTTTTCTTAGAAAAACAAAAAAAATGATAATAAACCAAACCAAACATACCCATGAACATTGAGACAAATGTTAACAAGTTGAAAACCATCCTTAACAACCATTAAAAGAATCTGACTTCTCTGTTCCTCACTACAAACATCCACAACTTTTTGAACAACATAATTCGCAAAAGGGTCCAACATCAACTCACCAACATGATGAATAATCTCCATGAAAATCATATCAATTTCCTCCTTTGAAGCTCCACCAATAACCCTTTGTAAAAACCTACAACTATATTGATCTTTTGCTAAGGACACAAACCTACCTCTCAAATCACTTAGACTCAAAAAATTCAAAGGCTCTTGTAACCAATGATGCCTCCTAAAACAATTGTTAGTCTGATTATTATTATTATTGTTATTATTCTTGTTGTTTGAACAAGAAGCCCTTGAGCAACCGGCAACAGCAGCAGCAGCCGCCAATCCATTTGGATTGAAAGAGGGTAACATTGAGAATTCGTTGAAAAGTTCATTTCTTCTTGAATCAAACAAATACCAATTTCTATTTAAATTGGACGGCTGATGCGAACTAGACATGACAGTATCCCAACTATCAATATCTGGGCCCATCCTCATCACCCCATCAAAACCCACATTCAGACCCTCAACAACAACATTGTTTCTCTCTAGTTCTGTTCTCGCCAACCCACCACCAAACCCATACCCGGACCTCTCAAATAATTCACCACCAACAACACTCGGATAGCGAAACTCTTGGTTCTTCTTCGTTGACACATTGAGACGAGAAAAGCCTGATTCTAGGGCTTGATCAAAAGGGTTCTCTTCAAAAAGGTTGTATTGTACGGAAGTTTCTGCAAATACAGGTTCTAGGTTATGATAAAGAGGTAGATAACTTTCCGGTGACCGTGAAACTGGAGCCCCAAATGTTTTCGTTTGAAAGAACGAACGGCTTCCTTGCACGGCCTCCATCAAAACCAAAAAGAATTAGAAGGGAAGATAAAGAAAGAAAGAGTGAGTTTTAGAAGGGTTTTTGGGTTGGTTTTGAAAGCACAATGTTTATAACCAAAAGAAAAAAAGGAGATAAAAGTCGGATAAATTTTGTAATTCAAGAAGTTATATGAAACAAATTTTTTATTTTTGTTTTTTACATCTAAAAATTGGAAAGAGACTGGGAAAGAGTTATAGATGGAGAGTGAAACTGTAGAGATAGATAAGGCTAACTTAAGAAACAAGAAAATTGTTGCTGAAAAAAAAATTTTGCATGCAATTTATGGAAAGTTGGTCCTTGTTTTCCGTGTTCCTCGGTTGTATGTCCGTCTGTCTATCTGGTCTGGTCTCTACGCCACCATCGCTGACCTATTGCTAAACAACTCTATGGCTTTTTTGTTTTCTCCCTCAAAGAACTTATTTCATCATTTTTAGATTTTATAAATTGAATTAATAACATGATAAAATACAATAAAATTAATTAAAAATAAAATATTTATAACATTAAAAAATTATATTGATATATAACAAACTTTATTATATTAACCTTAAAAAGTACCATTAGATATTCAGTTCACAAAATTTACACACGCGTGGACGGTATCTATGCTTTGAGAAAAATATTTTTTTATTCAAAATAAGATTAGGAGCAGAGGAAGCCAAGTTTTCACAATTTTCAAAATTATATGTGGATTTATAGATTTGTTTTCATGAGAATTTTTTAAATTTACAAATCACTTGTTAACAAAGATTATGAAGGTTTGAATTGAGGTGCTTTGCATTTAAATTTCAAAATTTAACCATTTACATTAACTCTATTAACGAGAATTTAAGAATTGTTTTAGATTTATAAATTAACGAAAAAAATATGTGTTTAAATTGTTTGTGGTTGTTGAGTTCCGTATTGAAATGACTGGGAAAATGCCTGATCCTTTTCTTTTATTGTTACTATAAGTTGAAACAACCTTGGAAAATTTTCTTTTACACAAATGCCCAATTTAGTTCTTTTCCGCCCCTTGGAATGTTAGTACACATGGTTTTAATAGCAAAGATTGCCTGAATTTTCCTACTCATATTCCTGCAAATCATCTAGTAAATCCTGTTAAAACCGCGTTAGAAGTAATTTCCAGTTTGACTTTAATTATGGTGCAATTCAAAAGAGCTTTCAATGCGGTTGCTATATAATTCATTACTCAAATAACTTTTTGATCGAATAATTAAATAAAAGAATTATGATATATTATAAAGTTTGGATTTAAATTCAAATAACCACAATTGTTATCTCCAATTTCAATATAAAAATTCATTATTACTTGTGATTATCCTAAATGATTACACATATACATGCATATATATACATGATAAAAATGAAAAGATAAGCAAAATAGAGATGAAATAATTAAGAATTTTTTTAGCCAAATAAAGAAATTTTAATTTGGATTAGTATTTTAGATTATACAAGTATAATTTAAATTTCATAAGATTAAAATGTTATCATGTGTTTTCATTATTTATGAGTATATTAATTTATTAAACTTTTTTGAATATATCCTAACGAGAATGAAATTTAAAAATTGTCATTAGAGTGCATTAGATAATTTTCCACTCTTTATTTTCTTTTTAAACTGGATGTACTTTCATATTACTCCCTTCTTTCTTCTTTTTTTTTTTTTTGACATAGCAATATCAATCCCCCATAATGGAAAGAGAATATTATTTTTCCCAAGCAATGCCACAGAATGACCTTTACTAACAAGTGCCTGGCCACTTCCATGAAATTTCTAGCATCTTAGCATTCAACCTAAACGTAAATGCAGAAGTTTGATAGATTTTCCAACACGTTAATGAGATACCAAACTTACCAAAATTGTCAACAACGCTCTAAAAGCACTTGCTAATGTTATTATATTATGTAATACATTCACTCAATAGGTGAGAAATCATCGGATCATTTTCAACTACAATGTCTAATGGTAGAATATTATAAATAGCACCTTAATAAGTGTCCTTAGCACACTCTTCAGAAAAAGTGATCGTTATATTTGTATTATAGTTCGCCATACCGGGGGAAAATGAAGATAGATTACAGTTTAATGAACAACAAAAGAACAGACAACAGAAAATGAACTTCTGGAATTAAGAGAGTATGATTCAGACTCCAAACATGGGAATCGCAAGATTCATTTCTTGTTGTATCGTATGGTCCCTTCCGGGAAACAAGAATGGCAGTCTGACTATGGTACATGGGATGCTGTTATATTCAGGAATATAAAACTAAGCAGTTTCATCTAACTTTACTATGAACTAGACAAGACAAAACCTATTACAAATGAAAGTAGTTCAGCCTGCAGGTTGTAAAAATGTTTCCTCCATCTTCAGGAATGAAAGGGAATCCAAAAAACAAAAAAAAAGGGTTATCCTTACATGATTGATGAGATAAAATATAACTTTGTGCAGCTCTGACATGCAATGCTGTAGATCTCGAACCAGCTGCTTTCTATTGTTTGGATATGTATATTCAAGATTATTGGTGTACAAAAGACAGCTATATAATTCTGAGAATTGGTTATTCCTAGCACTGACTGCATTTTCTTGACTCTTTTAACTTCCGATGACAGAATATCTCTTGGATAGTTCTATGCTGAACCAAGTTGAAGGAAGAGCACTGCCACGTGAAACAAGATAAACAATGAATGCTATATATGCAGCTGCCCATATACAGATCAATAGTCCAAACAGCAGTCCCTTGACTTCTGAAATAAAGAAGTCCAGTAAAAGATACCCATTGATTAATATTACCAGGGCAGCCACAGTCCAGGCCAGTCTCTGAAAAATAACACAAAACATAAACCATCAAATTTAGCTATGTTTATAATTCATACATGAAACCATTCATTCTTTTAATATCAACCACAGCAGCTCAAGCCAATGCCTATGAAAAGAATGGTAACTAGTATGTTGCATATATAATGGTTGATATAGCTCAAGACAACTGGTATGTTGCATATACAATTGAAAAGAATGGTAAAATTAAAGAATGATGATAAGGACTAATAAATTAAATTACATATTCTAACTTTGTGAACTGAAGACACCAAAAAACAAAATGTTCCAGTCCATTTTCATTTTCCGAAAAATCGAAAGCTTGCTAAGATTTTTTGAATTTTGCATAAAGCTGAAAGATAAAATTTGAAGCTTTATTTTCCTAGAAAGGCCTTCACTGGCAGGAAAGGCTGAATAATCAAGAATTACAACAGGAGGTATGGATAACTCCTATATATTTAAAAAATTAGCAAATACCGAACTGTATGCATCAAATTGCTGCATAGGTATCTCCATGGGTTCATACACAGCTGTATTTCCGGTTACCAAATACCACACAAGGTCAAAAGACAATGACTCCCACTAGAGTCAAATGCCCTCTCAAAAAAAATTGTGTAGGAAATTTAATGGATCCTAATGGCACTATAGAGTGAACTTCACGCTCTTTAATAACACCCTTTCAAAAGCATGTAATTTTAAGTGAAATCTCATTTGATTTGAGGGTTATAAAGTCTCACCGGAACTAATTGGTGTCTTTGTCTACCCCCTAAGACTACCAAACTTGGAAACAATCCTCAAAATTTTGGTACTACAACATATTTTGCAAATGAATGGACATCTATATAGAATAACCAAACCAATAGCAATGAAAATGTCAACTTCTGAACAGCATGAGATCATAACATAGCCCTAAGGTAATTTGGGATTAGCCTCCAAAAAATGTCATGATCACTCCATTTCATACGCTTTCTACACAGGAAAGCAAGCATAACATATATCAGCACAGTTTCATTCATTTTCACTGAATAGGCCTAGAGAGTATCATTGATGACAAAATGAGAGCAATGAGCCTACGGATGAGTAAATCATAAGGAATATCAGTGACAGGACATATTATATGGGTCAATTGATTGCAAGTTTTGCATTACTAGTATAAAAAACTTGATAAAATGTTGGTTTCCAGGATAAAAAACCAATTCAAGTTACTATGTTTAAATGATAAAAAACCTAGAAGATGAGGAGAGGGATAAAAGTGAAGCAAGCTGTTATGGTGATAGCAATAGAAACTTGTGGCAGTTGACTATGTTTCTTATCCTGTTCTCTTTGCAATTAAAATGTTTGAAACAACATGAAAGTTCATAATAATATACACAAAATGACTCCGTATTGATTTCAAACATGACAACTGCAGATGCTTCAGTTATTACAACATGCAGGCTGCAGTAAACTACCAATAGTCACTCATGTGAAGCAATTACAGATAAAATAAAAGACAACTGAAACAAAAAAGCTTACCTCAAGAATAGGACTAATCCTAAAGACCCCCATAACCTGCTCCTTGGAGGCAAAGGTTAGAAGTGGGATGAGTGCAAACGGAATCTGTATTGACTGAAGTACATTAAGCCATTCATTCAAAATATCCAACGAGGCTTCAGACGTGTTAAACACAAGAGCTACAATAATAGTTGGCACAATTGCAAAGCTCCGTGTAACCAATGCCCTCAACCACTTCTTCAGACGAAGGTTCAGAAAACCTCCCATTATAAACTGCCCAGCATATGTGCCAGTTATTGTACTACTTTGTCCAGCTGCTAGCAACCCAATACCCCATATATAGAGAATTGGAAAGAGTCCTCCACCATACTTCTCCTCAAGATACCGCCCTGCGTTAACTAGTCCTAAGTTATTTGCTTGTTTTGTACCATAGAATCCCTTGGCAAAGACAGTTGTCACAAACAAATTGATCATGAAGGAAACCAGAAGCGCGACAGATGACTCGATTGAGTAGTAGTTTAGTGCCTCTTGAACCCGGCCTCTCTTCTTGGGATCTATCTTTCTTGATTGTACCAAAGCAGAATGCAAGAATACGTTATGAGGCATTATGACACAGCCCACAACCCCAACAGCTTGCCGAATTGTTTTTGAGCTAAGTCGAGGAATCAAAATACCTACAACAATCGCAAAAATAAAATCATACTAAAAAAATGAAATATTCACTTCATGCAAAATGATTATCATTTAAAAAAATACCAATTAGTACTTCTTTTCCACTGGGTTTTGTATCACCAAACATCCAAGCAAATGATAAAGCCATAGTCGCAATTAAAACAGCAAAAACAGCTTCTAGTTTCCTGACTCCATAATTCTCCAGGAACAAAAAGATAAAACTGTAAACAAAGAGAGGATAAAACACTTGTTAGAGGTGGAAAAAAAAACATCAATTTTCGATTTAAAATAATAGAATCTGACTTGATCTTCACCAGTTAACACCCAGAAACGCAAAAGGCCTCAAAATTTAAATTCAAACAAATCAAAAATATCACCCAGATAAAGAAAAAAATCGAAACTTGGGAATCGATCCAAAATTCAAGTAAAAAAGAACAATAAATTCAACAAATTAAGGACTTTTACCAATCCAATGCTGTAATCAAAACCCCAGCCCATAGCGGCAAAGCTCCATTACTCAAAATTTGGATAGCTATAGCACTCCCAATAACCTCCTGGATATCAGCTCCAACAAGCGCCAATTCCGCCATGAACCACAGCATAAAACGAGCCCAAGTCGGATACTCCTCCCGGCAGAGCTCCGCTAGATGCCGGCCAGTAGCCACCCCGAGCCGAGCCGATAACAACTGAATCAGCAAGCCCGTGATGGTGGCCCACATCAACAACCAAAGCAAAGAGTAACCCGCAATTGCCCCAGCCTGGAGATCCCCTTCCAAATTCCCCGGATCTAAAAACGCTATACTCATTAGAAAACCCGGTCCCGTAAACAACCAGAGCTTCTTCCAGGAAAACGGAGGGACATAATCGACGTTTTCGATGGATTCTGGTGTTTCCACGTCGACGATCACGATTTTCTCTCTGGATTCGAATGCGACCTCGTTTTCATCATCGGTCGACGACGGGGAAGGAGATTGGGATGGTAAGAGGCGTTTGAATTCGGATACCTCCGCGGTGTCTTTGCCCGCTTCTTCTTTCGATGACTCCTCCTCTCGGATTTGGGAACTCATCGTCCGAGGAGGAATATTCTGTTTGTTTGTTTAGCTGCCGCCGATACGGTTCCGTTGGGAGGATAGCTCCGCCGTCGAGCGTCGTTAGGAGTAGAATTTATGTCGGTTTCTTTTCTTCAGATACAGAGAAGGGTTACAGATTATAACATGTAAAAGTTGCAATAGGTGGTTTCCACCATTAAGACAGCGACACGTCAGATAGAACTAAAAAACCACTTTTATATGTTAGTGTGTTTATTTAAGTATTATTTTTTAATTTAAAATTTTCCCAAATTTTACTAAAATAATTTTCACTCAACTTAAATTTTGTCCTTTTTTTTTTATTTAAAGCTTTTGATTCATTTATTATTACTCACAATTCTCGATTTTAAGTAAAATACAATATATTATAATGATATTAATTTAAAATTTTCAATTAATTATTTTTTAAAAAAATTATATTTAATAAATTTAAATTTTAAAATTTAACGCAAATAATTTTTTTATTCCAATACTATAATATTTTTTTATTTATTCAAAAACTAATAATTTTCTATTTAGTTAATGCTAATGACGACCAAGGAAGTATATAAAAAATTAGGCTGTAGTATTTAATTCTTTTAAATTAAAATAGAAATATATTTGTTTTTGAGAATAAAAATTAAAAAATATTTGTAATTTAGTACTAGTACCCACTTTGCTGGTCCCATAAAGGAAAAGTGGATTTATCAAGTTGTGTGGTCATTTTCTAAAGTGGGAGTGTTACTTATATGATATGGGACAGAAGAAAGAAGCGTGTGGAAACCACATGGAATGACGGTCACTACAGTGAACCAAAGCCAAAGCTTCCATGGAGACAGATTCAGCATTGTTCTAAGTACATTGAAACTGTTTGACAAAAATGTCAGCTACTAGAAAATTTAAGGTAGCCAAGAACATCCTTTGCCTTTCTTTTTAATGTGTTCTGTACATTCTTCTTCTTGTAAATTTAGTACTGTGTACTAGTTTTACTATTTCAAACGACTCTCTTCCATTCAATGATTGTTGCTATGAATTAATATAAATTTTTTGTCCAGTTCATGTTAAAGTTGAGACTAATTAGGGGTTTGAATTTTATTATATTTTTAATATGATACAATTAAGTTAATTATATTATCAATTAAATTTAAATATGATTATAATAAAATTTATTTAATATAAATTTTTCTTCAATTACAATTATAATAATAATTATTATTATTTTAAATTTTATAAAAAATCAATTTTATCACTTATTCAAATAAATTTTAATGAAAATAGTACGTCGAAACTCTACCGGCCTATAAAAATAAAGTGTTACAGAAGACAGAAGTATATGTGCTCACTTTACAGTCCAGTGCTGTAGCATCCGCATATCAAACCATAGCCACTGATATAAATCGAAAAAGGTTACACGAGTGCTACGCATTCATTCTTCTTTTTCATTGTTGTCAATTGATTCCCTATTCCTTCTATAGACATGTTTTGCATTATGTGAAAACTAAAAATTGGAAGAAAGTGCTAAAAATAGTTGACATTTTCCTGGTTTTCTATCAGTAGTATTTCAAAATCGAAAATTACAGCTGAAAGCAATGTGTATTTTGACAATCAACATGTCTGGGCTTATTTCATCTTAGGGTCAAGTGGCCAACTCGGATCAAGTTTGAGAAATGTAGCATGGTTGGGCATGGCGTGCATTTAGCTTCCAGTGGCTGAGCCTTGCGCATGGTGAAGCCTGCTCCTTCCCTCATGTTCACCAGCTCCTTACCAATCCTAGACCACTCAAAGCACTGAATCAATGACCCCAATGTTAATCCAACCATTCTTAGTCCCAGGTTTTCTCCAGGACACCCCCTTCTTCCTGACCCAAATGGCATCAACCTAAAACCATCTCTCGTGCCCTCTAGCCCTTCAAACCTCTCTGGAAAGAATCTTGTCGGATCCACCCAAATCTTAGGATCATTTTGTATGGCCCACATATTCACTAATAGGGTCGTGCCACGTGGAATATGAAAACCCCCTAGCAAGCACTCATTGGATGATTCATGGGGTAGTAGTAGCGGCGCCGATGGGTACATGCGCAATGTTTCATTGATGATGCAATGGAGGTAAGGAAGTTGGGCTAGGTCGGACTCATCAATTAGACGGTGATATCCCACTCTATTATCTATTTCCGCTTTAGCCTTTTTAAGTACTTCAGGGTGGTTAAGCAAAAGTGAAAATGCCCACTCCATTGCATTGACTGTAGTATCTGTTCCTGCCAACAACAGAACCTACGAAAATCCTCGTATTAGTTAATCATACGAAAGACATTAACAAAGGTAGTGTTTAATCAAGATTATTGAAACTTCTGATTGAGGCATCGTTTAAACAGTAATATTTATTCCTGATAACAGTAGAGCCTATGGAAATCATAGTATTGGTAAATTATAAGGCATCGATAAGGGTTGTGCTTGATCAAGATTTTCTAACTTCTGATTGGGGCATAATTTAAATGGTAACCACAATTTTGTTTTAAAAAATGTCAAAGTTTGAATCCTTTTCCTTTAAGATATAATTATAAATTTTTTTGTTATAAGTCATATAGAACGTAGCCCTCTTGGAGAAAGCAGGGACTGGAAATGGGATCTGGGGAGTCAGCTTAAGGGGCTCTTACTACCAACTACCAAGCCTCAAATTCTTTTAAAGAGGAAGTATATTTTATATGGTTTTGGTTAGCAGCTTCCTGTCTCTATGTTTATTCTTTGGGGGAGAATATCTCATCCAAATCTTCCATCATCATTAGAGAAAAAGCAAAAATCAATATATGAACTTTCAGTAGGTTTTAAATTAATTAGTCTAGAGTTCAATATATAGATAATATTTACTAATTACTAATTATATTCCTGTATATGAGGCAAATTGGTCAAGAAACTACACATTTGGCAGATTAATAGTATCATGCAAACTATAGGTACTTGCTTTTCAAATTATCCCCAGCAAATATGAAAACAGGGAAGAGAATTTAGATCTTACTAGTACGAGGGCTCTAATAATCTGATCCGAGTAATACTCAGGTTCTGACTCTTGCAGCGATAAAAAAACCTCAATCATTGTCTTTTTCCTTGTTGCATCACAATTATTCATCATTCTTCTTCTTTGTTGTTCTATCAAATCCTGCATGAACTTGTCTCTCTTGTTTCGACACTCTATCAACTTCTTTTCAAAATCTATAGACTTGACCCAAGGCAAAAAGTCTCCAATATTTATTTTGGCAATTAGCTTGAATGTCTCCACATGTATCTCTCCAAACCGTCTAGCTTCCTCCACATCCTCCAAGTTCTCTCCATAGTACCTTTTTCCTGCTAACATCCCCATCATCACATTGAGAGTTAACTCAAAGAACGCTGTTCTCATTTCAACAGACTGGTTTTGATGATCCAAGAACTTGCGAATCAATGACTTCACCTCATCGTTGCGTATGCTAGCCAACATCTGGAGGCGGGTAGCTGATAAAATCTCAATAGATGCGATTCCTCTAAGGTTTCGCCAATTTTCTCCGTATGAGGCCCAAGCTAGGTGTCATGAGCCACCATGATCGAGGCTTAAGTTGTCATGAGCCACCCATGTATAGGGTCATGATCGGATAGATCTCTTGTGTTAGGAAAAGTGTCTCCATTTCAAACATTGTAATGGTTAGTGGTAGCATAGCTCTAAAATCTCTAAGGCTCTTTAGGAGGTGAGCCGACAGCATACTGTTAAGCTGTCTCACCGGTTGCTATGCGGGCCTAGGCCATTCACTAAGGGCTGCCTCTTGGCCCTGGTGATAGTGGAAAGTCCTGATGTATGATTCTCGATTATAATAAAATTCACCCCGATTGAATGTATCGAATGTTGCCTCGATGTGTTTTTCTTTTTTCTCGATGTGAATGTGCCTTCTTGTGTGTGCTTGAGATTAATCTCGATATAATATGCCTTATTGTGAATGATTGGGACTAACCATGGCTTATGGTTATTTGTTCAGATATCGAACTGTTGAAGGCTGACTTGAGTGGAAGCGTCCATTTAAGTGCCGCACGATCTATTGCTTGTTGAGAAAAAGCTTAGTCCGTGACACGTGGTATCAGAGCACGGTTGAGAAGTGTTAGGAAATGGAGGTGATGGCCACAAGTGGTGGACCCAATTACCAACAGAGAATTGAGGAACTTGAGGCCGCGGTGGCCGTAATGAAAACTCACATGGTGACTAAAGATCGAGACAACCCAACGAGAATTATCCGATACTCTCCACAACGTGAGCGAGGAAGCTAGAGATGCCTTGAATATTCTCCAAAAGGAGTTTGAGGAGCTCAGAGCACAGGTGAGCATCTTACAAATGGCTGTGGCCAGATCAGATTCGAGCTCAACGGAATGAGAGAAAAGGCCCAAGGTGCTGGAGCCTCGATGCTATGAGGGGGCAAGGGATGCTAAGGAGCTTGAAAATTTCTTATTTGACATGAAACAGTACTTTCGAGCTGTACACACAGATTCAGAGGAAGACAAGGTAGCAATGGCGTCGATGTACCTCGCAAAAGATGCCAAGCTATGGTGGCACTCCAAGTTTTTCAATGACGAGTGTCCGATTAAGACTTGGACGGACCTGAAATGAAAACTGAAAAATCAATTTTTCCCTGATAATATGGAGTATATGGCTCGAAAGAGGCTTCGAGAGTTGGTGCAAACGGGAACAGTGTGAGAGTTTGTAAAGAGCTTTTCTACCCTGATGTTGGATATTCGAGACATGTCCAAAAAAGATAAGTTGTTTTATTTTTTTGAGGGCCTCAAGCCTTGGGCCAGGACAGAACTACAAAGATAAAAAGTGCAAGACATGGCCACGGTCATGGCTGCAGCTGAACGTCTCTGCGATTATAATGATGGCTTATCAAAATGAAAAAATCCTCCATCAGCTGGCAATAGCTTCAATTTTGAGAGTGGGAGAAAGATGACTAGGTTGGACCAGCCTTTCAGTGGGGGATCAGACAGGAGGTCCTTTGGTCGAGATAGTACCCAACCCAAGACAAGCAACGCAGTGATTTTTAAGCCTAGGTAATCGCTAGCTTGCTTTCTTTGCAAGGGACCCTATCGGGTGGTCGAATGCTCACACAGAGGAGCCTTTAATGTCTTAAGGACCTCGTCTTAAGAGTCCGCAAAAGCACCAGAGAGCGTTGAAGAAGTTGAAGAGGAACCGATCATGATGGGTTCAATAAGGTTCCTTAATGCCTTCCACACCCAACTGAACACAATAAAGAAAGAATAAAGTAGAGGTCTGATGTATATAAACTTAACGATCAATGAGAAGGCCATCAAGGTCATGGTAGATACGGGTGCAACCGATACCTTCATCACACCAGAAGAAGTAAAAAGGTGTGGTCTTCAAGTTAGTAAAGATTATAGACGAATGAAGGTGATCAATTCACCAGCCTTTACGATCAGTGAAAGCTCCAAGAGTGTGACAACTAAATTGAGGCCATAGAAAGGGAAGGTAGACTTTACAGTTTCCTCCATGGATGACTTTGATGTCATCTTCGGATTGAACTTCATGATGTTGGCTCAAATGATCCCTATCCCCGTCGCTAGCTGTTTGTTGTTCTTAGAGGAACACCTATGCGTGGTGTCGGCCAATATCTTACCAAAGAGTGGAAAGAAAATGATTTCAACTTTACAATTCAAAAAAAGGGTAAAAAGAGGAAAACCCTCATTTGTGGCCATGTCAATCTACAAAGAAGGGTCAGAAGTGGAACCGATACCCGATAGCGTGAAAAAGGTATTAGAAGAATTCGAAGAGGTGATACCAAAGATATTGCCTAAGATTCTACCCCCTCGACGAGCAGTGGATCATGAAATTGAGCTCCTTCCAAGAGCGAAACCCCCTGCTAGAGCTCTTTACCGTATGGCCCTGCCAGAGTTGGCCAAACTAAGGAAACAACTAGATGAGCTTCTACAAGTCGAGTTCATTAGACCATCAAAGGCTCCTTTCAGAGTGCCAATGCTATTTTAGAAGAAGCATGATGGGAGTTTACGATTATGTGTTGACTACAGGGCCCTGAACAAAGTCATCGTCAGAAATAAATATCTCATCCCTCTTATAGCAGATTTGTTTGATCAATTGAGCCAGGCCAAGTACTTTTCCAAATTGGACTTGAGATCTAGCTACCATCAGGTCAGAATCATCGAGGGAGATAAGCCAAAGACCACTTGTGTAACACGGTATGGTGCATTTGAATTTCTTATTATGCCCTTTGGACTGACCAATGCTCCTGCCACATTTTGTACATTGATGAATCAGGTGTTTCATGACTACTTAGACAAATTTGTAGTCATCTATTTAGATGACATAGTGGTATATAGCTCCACTCTGGAAGAACATCAAGAACACCAGCATCAAGTGCTTCGAAGGTTACAGGACCACTAGTTGTACGTGAAAAGGGAAAAGTATGCATTTATTCATACCCAAATCCATTTTTTCGGTCACATTGTCGAACGTGGCCACATTCGAATAGACATGAAAAAGGTTAAGACCATCAAGGAGTGGATAACACCAAAGAATGTTAGTGAACTCCGTTCATTTTTTAGACTAGCCAACTATTATAGAAGGTTTAAGGAAGGGTACTCTCGCAAGACCACGGTCCTCACGGAGCTATTGAAGAAGGAGCATAAATGATGTTGAACGAGTGAGTGCCAAGAGGCCTTTGAGGGATTAAAGAATGCTATTATGAAGGATCCCATCTTAGCTTTCCCTGACATTGAAAAGCCTTTCGAAGTTCAGACGGATGCATCTGATTTCGCTATTGAATGAGTGCTTTTACAACAACATCATCCGATAGCATTTGAAAGTAATAAGCTAAGCGAAGCTGAAAGAAAATATACGACCCAAAAAAAGAGCTCATGGCAGTAGTTCATTGCTTGAGGGTTTGGCGACATTATTTGTTGGGTTCACACTTTATCGTGAAAACAGACAATGCGATCGTTAGCCACTTCTTCACCCAACCAAGGCTTACAGCGAAACAAGCTAAATGGCAAGAATTTTTAACGGAGTTCGACTTTTATTTTGAGCACACCATTGGAAAAATCAATCAAGTGGCCAATGCATTGAACAGGCGAACAAAGTTAGTGGCCCTTAGAAGAATTGCCTCAATGACGACTAGCAGAGCCACGACAGACATTCGTAAGTTGATTGGCGATCATTTAGGGAAGGACCCACAGGTCAGTGCCATTCTGAAGCTAGTGGAAGAGGGGAAGTCCAAGTGCTTTTGGTAAGAAAATGAGGTCTTGTGGACGAAGGGGCCTCGATTGTTTGTGCCAAGAGTAAGAAGTCTGAGACAAATGCTGATGAAGGAATATCATGACACACCATGGGCTGAACATCCGGGCTGGCAACGCACTTTGGCATTATTGAAACAGGGATACTATTGGCCTCACATGCGATAAAATGTGATGGACTATACAAAGACTTACCTCATTTGCCAACAAGACAAAGTTGAAAAGAAAAAACTTACAGGCATGCTTGAACCACTATCGGTACCTGCCAGGCCATGGGAAAGTATCTCTCTCGATTTCATTTCGAGCCTACCCAAGGTTGGTGATCTTGGAGCTATTTTGGTGGTGATTGATTGGTTCTCTAAGTACACCACATTCATTCTCGCTCACAAGTATTATACAGCGAAAGATACAGCTCGACTATTGTTTAAACATGTGATCAAATACTGGGGCCTCCCTCAAAACATTATCAGCGATAGAAATCCGAGATTCACGGGATCCTTTTGGAGAGAACTTTTCAAGATATTAGAGTCCCAACTCAATATCTCCTCAAGCTACCACCCTCAAATCGACGATTAAATGAACGGTTCAATGGATTACTGGAGGAATATTTAAGGCACTTTGTTCAAGCCAATCAGAAGAACTGGCCTTCATTATTAGACGTTGCTCAACTCTGCTTTAATTTCAACAAAAGCTCTTCCACCAACAAGAGCCCATTTAAGGTGGTCACCGGGTAATTATCAAGGCTACCCCACACTTCTTTGGAACAATATGGAGGAAAGAATTCGAGAGCCTTCAATCTCAGCAAGGAGTGGAAACAAAACACGGAGATTGCACAAGCCTACCTAGAGAAAGCATCGAAGCGAATGAAAAAATGGGCAGACAAAGGTTGCAGGGCTCAACAATTCCAAGTTGGTGATTTGGTTCTTGTTCGACTAGTCCCTGAACAAATCGAATTCTTGAGAAAAAGAGATCGTAGACTGGTGCGCAAATATGAGGGTCCAGTGAAGATCCTTTCCAATGTGGGGAATGCTTTTTACAAAATTGACCCACCAAAGTGGATGAAGGTGCACCTAGTATTTCATGTGAACAACCTGAAACCTTTTCATGCAAATCATACAGATGCTAGCCGAAGGGAGCCAACCAGAGTCACCATCACCATGAAACCACCCTCAGAGCGTCGAGTCGAAAAGATCCTAGCCGATAGGGAAACCAAGATATCTCGAAAATTAGTTCGAGAATACTTAGTGAAGTGGGAATGATTAGGACTAGAAGAAACCAACTGGGAAAGAGAACACGACTTCCAGAGATTCAAAAAGAAGATTGAAGAATTTCAAGCCAGCAAGTCGACGAGGACATCGATAGAATAGGTGGGGGAGGATGTCACGAGCCAACCTTGTATAGGGCCATGATCGGGGCTTAGGTTGTCATGAGCCACCTATGTATAGGGCCATGGCCGGGTAGATTTCTTGTGCTGGGAAAAGTGTCCCCATTTCAAACATTGTAATGGTTAGTGGTAGCATAACTCTAAAATCTCTAAGGCTCTTTAAGGGGGTGAACCGGCAGCGTACTGTTGGACTGTCTCACCGGTTGCTATGTGGGCCTAGGCCATCCACCAAGGGCTGCCCCTAGCCCTGGTGATGGTGGAAAGTCTCGATGTATGATTCTCGATTATAATAAAATTCACCCCGATTGAATGTCTCGAATGTTACCTGGATGTGTTTTTCTTTTTTTTCGATGTGAATGTGCCTTCTTGTGTGTGCTTGAGATTGATCTCAATATAATGTGCCTTATTGTGAATGCTTGGGACTAACCATGACTTATGGTTATTTGTTCAGATATCGAACTGTTGAAGGCAGACTTGGTGAAAGCGTCTATTCAAGTACTGCACGATCTGTTGCTTGTTGAGAGAAAGCTTAGTCTGTGACACTAGGCTAGTGTCTGTGACACTAGGCTAGTGTGGTTGTAACCTAAGTGTTTTCCTATAAGCAAGCCAGGGCGGTTGGCGAAAATGATGTCGTTTCTTGCAAAGCATTCTTCGGCAGCAGACGGGGATGAGACCACAAGAACTGGACGGGATCCGAATTGGAGGAGTACTATGTCTCCATTTCTGTTTGAAATTTGAGACAGAGTTCTGTGCAAGGTCTTTTTCAGAAGGTAGAAGTGGCCAATGATGGGTAGACAAGGAAAAGGACTTGGTGGGAAATTTTGGGTTTTGTTCAGGAAGTGTTTTGTGAAAACATACAAGGCCAAAAACAGAAGGTAGAGATACCAGCTGATGCCCATGGGAGCATTGGTAGAGATGCTTTGTTCTCTAATGTCTATGCTCTGTTTCGTTGACTGTTTTTTCAGTAAGTTTTTTTATCTTGTCTTGAAAAATATGGCATCGAATCTACACATTTTATAATGATTTGTTGAGTGGGAGCGATAATTACGAACACTGTAATTGAAACGAATCTTATCACAGTGGAATATGGAAATTGGCAGGAACGTTCAGGCTTGCCCAAGGCCATAAAATTGTTTTACAGAGTTACCACTTTTCTTGTTGCAAGAAAACTACAAAGAATTAAAAATGGTAATAGCATATTGTGAAAAAGGTATGGTGATTTAGATTTAAACATTTTCAGAAGAATTAGGTAGCCCCTTGGATGATCACATTTTCCTTTAATAATCATCTATGTCCACATAAAAGAGTAGATCTATTGTTTCTCTAAATGGCCGTCACGACTCACCATCTTCTTTCAACAATATTTTATCGAGCGGTGTATAGATTTGAATTAATCTTCAATCAGTAACTTTCTTATTTCGTTATGAAATTAAATATTGCTTAAGTAAAGTGGACACTTACATTTCTATGCTCTACTAATTAAATATATATATATAATATATACATTGAATATTGAATCTCGATGTTGATCTTGGAAATTGGATAAACACCACGAACGCCTGACTTATCATGAACAAGCAAATCAATTCTTACTTTTGCGGATATTAACACCATTGGAAGACTATTGTTGATGGATGCATCACCAATTCATCAATTGTTAAAAAGTCTATTATTTATTATTTATTTTGGCTGATATATTTTTATTGACTATTATTTATTTATTTTATTGTATATATCAACGATTCTAGTTTGGCTGATATATTTTTATTGACTCTATTATTTATTTATGTTATTGTATATATCAACGATTCTAGTTTGGCTGATATATTTTTATTGACTCTATTATTTATTTATGTTATTGCTTATATCACCTATTCTAGTTTAGCTAATATATTTTATTTTTGATGTCGTAACTAAAATTTCCTAGGAGTTAAAAGTAAGCATGTAAACCTATTGATAATTGCACAAATTGAAATGATACAAGAAGTAACATCCATGGACTCAAAAATAATAAGTTACTTAAAGTTGAGTCAGGAAGTTTATCATGACTGGCCGCGGCCTACACTTAGCAACCAAGGGCTGAGCCTTGGGCATGGTGAGCCCATTCCCTTCACTCATATCCACCATCTCATTCTCCTCACTGATTCTCTCCCACTCAAAGAACTGAATCAGAGACCCCAATGCCAATGGAATCAAACCCATTGCCAAGTTCTCCCCTGGACACCTCCTCCTGCCTGTCCCAAATGGCAAAAACGTGAACCCATTCTTTACCGCCTCTGGTCCTAGGAACCTATCGTGTTTAAATTCAGTGGGCTTCTCCCATAATCCAGGATCGTTCTGCATGGCCCAAATTTTTACCAACAGCATTGTGCCACGGGGAATAGAGAAACCCCCCACGGTGCATTCCTCGGATGACTCGTGCGGTGCCAAAAGTGGGCCAGCTGGGTACATCCTAAATGTCTCGTTTGTGATGGCATGGAAGTATGGGAGTTTGCCAAGATCTGATTCCTCGATTAGCCTGCTTTGCCCAACCTCCACGTCTATTTCTTCCCGGGCTTTTACAAGGGTTTTTGGATTGTTTAGCAAAAGTGATAACGCCCATTCCATGGTCCCAGCTGACGTATCAGTTCCAGCTGATAACAGTACCTAGATAAAAGATAAAAGAAAAAAGGTAAATGAATCTTCTTCAAGGTACAGAACAAAAATTACAGGAGACATGAACCTGGGTTTTACAAGGGAGAATTATAGTTCAAACGGATAGATGAAAAGAAGGGAGAGCTTACTTGCATCATGCCTCGGATGATATCATCCGTATAATATTCAGGATCGGTTTCTTGCAAAGATAATAGAACATCAACCATTGTCTTGCTGTTTTGTTCAGAACATGAATCACTTATCAATTTTCTGCGTTCTTCAATCAAATTTTGCATGAATCCGTCCCTCTTCCTCTTTAATTTTGCCAGCTTCTTCTCAATTTTACTCAATCCAACCCACTTTAAAACGGGAAGAAAATCTCCAAAATTTGTGGCTCCACTCAATTCAAAAGTCTCTGTCACCATTTCTTTGAAATTTCTTTCTTCCTCCAATATTTCCTCTCCTTCTCCATAATACCTTTTCCCAGCAATCATCCTCATCAAAACATTAAGAGTTAACTCAAAAAATATTGATTTCATCTCCACAACCTGAAACTCACCGCCCTTTGAACTCCTATATAACCTGAGAATTAAAAACTTGACTTCATCCATACGTATCCAAAAATACTTTTGCACGCGATTAGATGACAAGAGTTCTATAGAGGCCACACGCCTCAAGTTTCTCCAGTGATCGCCATATGGGGCCCAGGGAAGTGTAGTATAATCGTAACCAAGGTGTTTCCCAGTAAGCAAACGAGGGCGGTTTGCAAATACGACATCATTTTTGGTGAAACATTCTTCTGCAGCAGAAGGAGAAGACACGACAAGGACAGGACGAGATCCGAACTGAATGAAGAGTATAGGACCGTGTTGCTTGGATAGCTTGGCAAGGGTGCTATGGAGTGGTTTTCTGATGAGATGGAGATGGCCTATGATAGGAAGGGACAGAGCAGGGCTTGGTGGGAGTCCTTTATTTTTTAGCAACCTTTTGGTAAGAAAGTACAGGAAGAGGAAGAAGACAACGTAGTGGACGAGCGAGTCTTCCATAGATAGATCAGATCGATGCTTTCACGGGAGAAAGGGCTTGAACTTGGGGGATCCATTCCTGAACCTGATAGAATCATTTATACAATAACGCCCATTGGGAACTGCTGATGCGAATCAACGAGATAATAATTAATCTTATGTGTAATATTAATTTAATGCAAACTCAAGCAGCTGTCTTCTATCGAAAAAACTATAGTATCCGTCACTTTCTGTACTCATGAGCATTTCTACCTGAGCCGCATGAAGAAAATCTGCCAAATGATACAGATTTACCGGAAATCATTTGGCCTTCTTTTAATGAACGATAATCCATTTGGTAAATTCGTCGAGGACAAGCTATTGTTCCAATTAAATCCCTCCAACAATAGGCTATCTGCTATAAATTTTTGAACTGTTAAGAGTGCCAATTTGTTACTTAGGCCTTGATTCTTCTAGTGATCCAACAACTATCCTAGCCTTGAGACAAACAAATGAAAACTTGCCTAAACAATATGCTTTGACATTGCCGCCTTTAGATTATGTTCGCTAATTCCATAAATCATCTTAAGTGCTCTTGTTGCAAAAACAAACTTTTGGTTCCAACTTCCAAATTGATTGCATTAATTGATGATTAAGACACACTGCATCTTCCTAGTTCACACGCAGATAATAAAACCATCAAAATCCCATGAAAAGTGTCAAAATTTGATTCCTGATGGTACTAATATCTAGTATATATAATAAGCAAAGATTCAAATAACGATGTTATAACGGAATAACGATAGCAAAATTATGGTAACATCATCACCCCTTATTGTTATAAAAAAAAAAGTTGTTAAAATTTTTAATTACATTCAAAATGGTATGTAATGACCGTTGAAAAATAGAGTAATAGAGAATAACAACAATAACAGATTGTTATTGCCGCTGCCACTATCCCATTTTTCCATTAGTATAAATTAAAAAAAAAAATTTGAGTTTCAACCCAATATGTCAAAATTCTTAAAAATAAAAAAAAAAAACAATTAAGATTGCAAAAGTAAAAGTAAAAACAAAAAAAAAAGATAACTCAGTTTGTTAATTTTATTATCATATTTTCAGTTTCAAAATTTATCTTAAAAATTTTAAAAAATAGTATCAACTATCAACCATTCAATCGTCAATTACTCAAATTCAAATCAACCTCAAATTTTCAATCAACAATCAAAATCAAATAAGGTAAGAAGAAATTAAATTATATTTTTTTTTGTAAAATTTTTATAGAATAATGTTAATTTTTTTTGTTTGTGAGAATTTGAGTGAAAGAGACGATAGTATATGAGAAAAAAATTAAAAAAAAAAAAAAAAGGAAGAGTTGGTTGAGTTGATTTGAAGAAACGACGTCATAAAAAATGTTGAAGATGAATAGGAAAATGAAAAAAATTTAGAGACTGTTTGCAAGAAAATCGGAGAGTGAAGTATGGTGTTAGGTCTTATCTCAGTAGTGGGTAGGGGAGATAGGATTGGGTGAAATGGGGTGTGTTGGAGGTAGGGTGGAGTGCATTGGCGACAGGGTGAGGATAGGTAATTTTATTTAATTTTATAATTAATTTTATTAAAATATAAATTTAAAATTTTGTAATTTTTAAAATTTTTTTAGATAAAATTTAATTTGAGGGATTGAAATTTTATAATTGAAAAAAATAAAAGATTAATAATTTAATATGATATATATAAGAATTTTAGATGAAAAATTTTAATAATTTTTTTCTATAAGTTAAATGAAAAATAATTAAAATTAAATATTATATTTTGATTTTTTATTTGTTAATTTATAATTTTTATTTGAAATTTAATAAATTTTTTTGTTATTTTAATATTTATATTGTTATCAATTCTTTTACTAGTAAATTAATTTTTATTAATTTATTTTTATTTTTACGTAATTATTAAATATTCTATTTATTATAATCTAACTTAAATTGTGAATAAATTTAAAATAAAAAAATAAAAAATATAATATCATAAACTATTTTAAAAATCATTAAATAAAAATTTATATGATTATAATTATAATTATTATATTTTATAATAAATTATGTAAAATTAAAAAAAAAATTACGATAATGATGATTTTAATAATCATAATGATTTTTATTATATTTAAAAATATGATAAATATAATGTGATCGAAAATATGATCATAATCATTATTTAAATATCTTATAATAAGAATTAAGATAGATCTTTCTCAAAATATTAAAAGCCACGACTTTACTGCCATATCTTTTACCTAGTTAAAATTCTTTTTGCTAGGTATAGCCGGTTTAGTTTACAACAGCCGGAGGCCAAGCCGCACCCAGAAAACATTATAGAAAGGCAAGAAATACGAATTTCATCATTGAATTTTCAAAGAAGGAGAAGTGCGTGGTTCAAGGGGGCCTAACGAAAATAATAAAATATACATCCTTTCACAAAACGTTAGAAGATCGCTTCACCTGCCTTATGTATGTCATCCGACAGTTGCTATAAATTTTTTTTTTTTTTTGTTAGCTATCGAAATCATAATAGTTTAGTCCAGCGGTATCATGGCGATTTGCGTCTTTCGTATCGAGTAAATATTATATTTTATATAAAAATTATGTATTATAATTTTTATTAATATAATTTTATATTTTTATTATATTTTATATAAAAAATATATTAACATTTATATCTGAAAATATAAAATATAATTTTTTTAATTTTATTAAATTTATTTATAATTTTTTTAAATTTTTATTATATTATTTTTATATTTTTTATTCGTATCATTTTCATATAATATTATCGTATTGTGTTTCAAATTATCATATATATATATATATATATATCAAATTTGACGAAAATAATACAAGAATCATGGTGCACAAGTCAACTCAGTGCAATCATCAGATTTGTAAAACTGTTGAAGATAATAAGATAAACGATCGAGTTGCAGTAATCTTGTGAGCAAATCAACTAGTGCTGCAAAGCAAACGAATATTTTCATTCACCATGGGTACAAAGGCTTTTTGCCTACAAAGTGAAGAAGTCGTTCAAAGCAAATGACATGTTTCTTGGAACACGGAAAATGCCTTCCCCTTTGTCTACTTTCCGAAGACTTCTTCCGAAGACTTCAATCTATATCCTTGACTAGTCTCCACTTGTGAGTAAATTTTTGGTGTCATATTAAATTGTCATCTATTTTAGTGACTTTCTATTCCCAAAAACACAAGGACATGAAGTTGAAGCTGTTTACAAAGTCCTCTGTAGGTGTCTGAATCCAGTCTGGAAATGAGTACCTTCTTGTCTATTTCACAACCTTTTGTAGGAACAAATGGATAATAATGATGCCACAAGCACACTATATTCATTTAACCAATACAAGACTATGCCATTTTCCCAAGTGATAAAGAAATGAGAAAGGAGACTATTCCATGCTGTTTGATTGAGAAAAAAGAACTTTCTAAGGAACGATTAGCATCAAGGGCAATGACTCACTCAGCACAAAAACCAAAACGGCACTCAGTTTGCAATAGGCAAGACTCCACCACTCTCCATAGTGACAATGCTGACATGAATTTACAATCCCATTTCAGTAGCTCCTAGGGACTAAACAATCTTCTTACTTTGTGAATGAGTCTTCGACATATTGGACACATCTTGTTATCCTCCTCCATAATCCTGCAAAAGTTTTGCGAGTAAAAGTTTTTAAAAAGTTACGTTGTAGAGAGGAAGGAATTTTTTCCACTTTGTACCTTTGAGCACAATCATAGCAAGTGGCACAGTGGCCACAAGGAACAAAGAAGCAGTTGCGTTGATCATCATAGCATATTACACATAATTTTGCATCATATAAATCCTCTGAAGAGCTACTAGATGATCCTGTTTCAGCATCATTGTCTTCCTCTGCAGTCGTTCCATAGGTCAGTCGAACTGGCTTCTCTGGCAATATAGGGTCAGTCTCAGTCCTCCAGGATATCTCCAGAGCTGCTGTTTCAACCACTGTTGTCGCACTATTATATGCCCCAAGGTATTTCAGCACCAGCAAAATGATAATGATGAAAATACCTACAGATGACAAAACTATTAGGGTACTATAGCAGTTCAAAGTAATTTGGAAACAGAGAGAACATCAAACTAAGTCTCAGGCCTGCATTTGAATATAGTACCTAAAATTGCAATGTAAGTAACAACACGAGCAACAAAAGATAGGTCAATGTACCATCCAGCAATGTCACCCTGAAAATTTTATTTCATTGCCTAAAGTTCAGGAGAAATTAGTTAATAATTTGTAGAAGTTAATTGAATTACAAAAGGGTTGAGACCTTACATTGTCAGGTGTTGAAACTATGACATACTGAGTGTCAGGAAACTGAATTTTGAGCCGGCATGATCCATTTAGTGATGAACACATGTTACTGGCTTTTGTTACATCATACACCTTCGATGTAACATTTAAACCAAATGTCATTATTATGCTTCTAGGATTCGAGTTAATCACACCTACATAGTACTTGTCATCTTCCTCAATGGAGTATTCCGCTTCTTTACCTGAGTAAATATAGAAAAATTTGTTCAGAACTATTTGATCAACAGACAACAGTTGTCTATGTTTTGTTTTCTTGGTACGATCAACACCCTGATCTATCTGAAACTCTTCTACAAGAATGTTGCAGCATTATTGCATTTTCATAGTTTTGCAATCCATGTTCATAAAATTACTTCTATTGTTAGAGTCCTTTCTGGTTAATGCTGGTTCTGGATCTCAGTTTAGCATTCCTTTGTTTCTTCTATGAAATTCCAAAAGTAGAACATAACAACTAAACTTGGACTGAAAATGTGAAACACAAAGTAATTAATACCAATAGACGTGAGCATTTGAAAAGGAGTAGCTGCTGCTCCATTCAAATGTTAGTTGGGAATAAAAATTCGCTGTTAAACCTAAGACCTAGCATACAAAATCTTTGGCATTTGCTAAGATAAAGCAAAAATCCTGAGATAGATCAAACAGGCTTCTTTGCAGAGCCCCATCGTCTCACCATCCCAGTCAAACGCTGAAGGTAGGTCAACTTGGTGAAGGAAAACAATTCTATCTACCAATAAATAGATTAGTTTTCACACATCTAACAAGAAGCGCCTGTAGCTCAGTGGATAGAGCGTCTGTTTCCTAAGCAGAATGTCGTAGGTTCGATCCCTACCTGGCGCGTTTTTTAATAACTCAAGTGACTACTATGCCTAAAAAAATGCTTTATTCAATTATCAATTGAAAAACCAAACCATAAACAGCAGATAAGTGTCCTGAAAGAAAAAGTAAAAAGGATGGGTTTACCAATCACTTGTTCATTCAGGAAAAGGGCATCAAATGAAACCGTCATTTTTGGCAGCAATGTTTCTCGTTTTCTTTCTCCTGTAGAAACATGGGCATTCCTCAGGGACTAAACTGAACTCAAAATAAAGTTAAACCGAGATAACCCACCTTTTATCAGAGTCACTTCAATTTTGTCTAATCTGCTGGTTTGAGTTGCCCATCTTATGTAAATCCTAGAACCCTTGTTTAACCACAAAGAGTATCCCTGAAATTTAATTTCCGATCTGATCAAAATAATGTACTTTGTTAGAAAATTTTAGAAAGCTTTGCAGAAGCTTTTTGTTACCTTTCGACCATATGATCTAACAATCAAATAATTCGAAGCGTTCCAATTTGTTTCCTTGCTTAATTCTGGCTTCTCGGAAAACCCATAAAGAAGAACCCCTTTCCCATTTTCATCTCTTACTTCAACCTGTTTTACAAACACAGAGCTAGCTTTCATCAATCGAGAAGAGCTTGGTCCAAGCACCATATGACAATCCCCATAGTAGCCATATCGGAGGATTACTGACACTGCAAACACCGAAAGAAAAAGAAAAGGTTTGTTTCAGACTAAGGGTCAGTGAAGTGGACAATTACAAAAACATGTGAAAGAATTACATGCCACATATCCATATAGTCAGAGGAGCTAGCAATCGTGCACAAGTCTCTTGCCACCGTTGATGTTGAGTATAGCTGGAAGCTGGGAAGAGCCCTGGTCTATACATGGTTGCTCTTTGGACCACCACAAGGAGAAATGCAGCAAGAGGCAATGGATCTGAGGGGGACAAGGCAGAGTAGAGAAGACTAGTAGGTTTCGGGATGCAACAACCAACCGTTTCGTTAGTGATTGGCGGGGAATTGAATGGCAAGTTTTTTTGAACGTTAGGTATTAGCTATTGGTAAACATTTTTTCTTTTAATTTTCAAACTAAATTTAATGTAAAACCGATATTGTCAAAATGTGTATAACTGCAAATTTAAGGACTTACCCGTTTCTCTTGGACTTTGTAAAATCGAATACAAAGATTGTCAGGCTGGTCATAATTCAAAATGAGGCCCTTATGCCTTCTAGCTTAAGCCCATCAGTACAAAGGTTAACGGTTGGGCTTATGAAAGTGGCCAGGAATGCATATTACAAATTATATGATGCGATGAACAGCCCAATAGGAGATATACCTACAGCAAGGACGGGTTTACAATGAAAATAGAAACTGCATTGGGGTAATGGCATATTAGCCTTTACACAACAAAAGTCCATGAAACTTTGGTGTTAGATCATAGCCCATAGCATTTTTATAATTTATTTTTAATTTTTATCATTAAATTTATTAGTTTATTTTTCTCAAAATTGTGTGTTCAAAACACAAGTTGACCCATAAACGTCAAGTAAAGAAGACTTCAACACGAGATTGATGTTTTACAGTTCTCTTAAATTTCCAACTTGAAAAAAATTAGACTTAGTCGTGTGATGACGACGACTTTGAATTTCTCTTCCATGTGCTAAAATGTGTTGACAATGGAGCAAGTTGATTTTAATGGGCAAAACCCAAGTCCAGCCCTCCATCGACGGAACGACGAATTTCAAACCAAATCACGTGCCATTAACATCCTGGGGCCCGAAAAATGTCCCTAGCCAAGAATATGTCCATTAGCCAAAGTCAATTACCATTAATTACGTTAATTGCAGTCATTTTAAATTTTGAATAAAAAATTTTTAATAATTTTTTTATTTAAAAAATTTTTTAATTATAAAAATTTATTTATTAATGGATTATGTTTGGAATAAATCATTTTAAGTTTAGCTAAAATAAATATATTTGTGTATTCTTATTATTGATTTGAACTTGTTATTTTGTTTATAAGTATTGCATATGTATGTTGATCTTTTAATAAGTGGTATCAGGGCTGTGGTCATCCTCAATAAGTAGTATCAAAGTAAGATTCGATGTTTGAGGTTTGTGGGAATAAGAGATAGGTCCAAAAGATCGTGAAACAAGTATTTCAAAATGTTTGAAGAAATTATGTCTAATATGTCTATGCCTAAATTTGAGATTTCATTATTTGATAAAAAAGTAATTTCATGTTATGGCAAAGTATAATTCAAGATATGTTAGTACAATAAGGATTTGATCGGACATTAAGGAGTAGTAAGCCCGAAGAAATGTATGACACTAATTATAATAGAATTCAAAATAAAGCTGTTTGTATTATTAGATTTGTATTAGCCCCACAGGTAAAATAAAGTGTGTTCACTAAGAGTACTCCAAAAAGTTTATGGAATAAGCTTGAGGGTATTTATGTTTTGAAATCATTGACTAACAGATTATATTTAAAGGTGGAATAAAATACGAGTCTTTATAATTATCTGAATAAATTTAATAGATTGGTTTTTCAATTGTTGGCGATTTCTGTTGATGAGTTAAAAGATAAATAGAAGGCTTTAATTTTGCTGTATTTTTACCCAAGTTTTATAGGCATTTAGTTCGAACTTTGTTAGTAGGCAGGTCTACTTTGAAGTTTGATGATGTGACTGTCCTGTTACATGAAAACGAAAGGTTTATAAGAGTACATAACTCATTACCTAAGAGGAATACACTAACTGCAGAAAGTTTTAATCGAGAGAGGACTCAGAAGATAATTAATGGATCAAAAAGGAGATCTAAGTCAAGATACAGAGATTACAACGACATAAAATGTTATTATTATGGTGAAAAAATACGTATCCAAATGAGCTGTAAAAAGCTGAAAAATGATATGATTGCTTTCAAAATGACGAATGACGAGAAAAAATCGGATGAAAAAAAAGTGATATTGCTGTCATCGTATCTGATGATGATGATATCGTTTTGATGACTTGTGTGGATGAGACTTGAACTTTAAAAGATGATAAAGGTTGAATTTTGGATTTAACTACTATAGTTCATGTTTGTAATAATATGAGTTGTTTTGTGAAATTGGATGAGAATGAAAAGTATAAAGATATTGTAATTGCTAATAATGAAAAATGTCCAAATTCAAAGCATTGGGAATGTTCATCTTAGATCTCATAATAGTGTTGTTAAGACACTTTATCATGTAAGGTGCATCGAGTTGTAGCTATAATTTAATTATTTTGAGTGAGTTAGCTTATTGGAAGTACACATACTATAATAGTAATGATTCTTTGAAAGTGTAGAAAAATGGTAGTGTAATTTTACAAGGGAATAGGGTTAAATATCACTCATACTTAATGGAGACTCGATTGTTGGGATCCTTGTAATGAAAGAAAAGAATAAAGGTAAGCATGTTAGCTTTGTAGATATTGTTAAAATATTTGAAGATTCAAGTCAATTAAGGATTTATTGGGATTTGCCTTGAATTTCATAATCTTACATTGAAAGCTATAAGAGTTTTGAGTTTGTTTTATATCCCACATCGACGGTTCAGTAAAGGTATAAAGGGTTTCACCTTTATAAATAAGATATTTTTACTTTTATAAATAAGATGCTTTTATTTTGGTTTGGTAATCTCAGATAATTAGACACAAAGAGAATAGCTAAATGAGTATGTTATTAAAAATGTGTAATTGAGTTTTGGGTTAAGTTTTGAGTAAAGAATTTTTAGTGACTTTTCTTATTCGAAAAGTCTTTCAGTTGTAAAATTTATTTGTTAATAGATTATGTTTAAAGTAAACCATTTTAAGTTGGACCGAAACAAATATATTTGTATGTTCTAATTCTTAATTTGAGCTTTCTATTTTGTTCATGGGTATTACGTGTGTGTATTAATTTTCCAATAATTACATCAAATCTTTTTTTGTCTCAAAATTTTAATTTTATGAGAATTGTTACAAAATTTTGATGTGATTTAACTATTAAGAAAAAAAAAAAGGATATTTTACAAAAGTTTACGTTAATTTAAAAATTTTTTTTTCTATGATTTATGAATCCTTGTTAACATTAGATTTCAGATTTCTATAAATACCATGCCTCAATGTTTTTGAACTCACATCTCAATCCCATTCTTGTACACGCAAACTACTTCAAAGAATCATGCCTTCCCCTTATCCCCGGCATTTTTCGTTTATGCTTTTCATTGTATATTTCAAATGCATCTGTCTCTTCATGGAATCAGCCACTTCCACTATTGTTACAGACAAGGAAGCCTTGCTCTCGTTCAAGTCACAAATAAGTTCTTCGGAGTTTCCAAATCCTCTTTCACAATGGGAGCAAAACTTATCTCCATGTAACTGGACTGGAGTTCTCTGCAACAAACTCAATACCAGAGTGATTGCACTCAACATCTCTGGCTTTAATCTTGCAGGGTCTATAAGCCCTCACATTGGGAATCTTTCATTCCTTCGTTCCCTTGAACTTCAAGGCAACCGACTATCAGGTGCACTTCCTGACCAACTTGGTAATCTTTTTCGTTTGAGAGTTCTAAATTTGAGCTCCAACAGCTTAGATGGTGTGATACCATCGAATATAAGCAAATTAACGGAGCTCAGAATTCTTGACTTGATGACAAATAAGATTACAGGAGTTGTTCCCAAAGATCTTGACCAGCTTGCCAACCTCCAAGTTTTAAACTTGGGACGAAACCTTCTCACGGGTACAATTCCACTTTCTATAGCAAATCTTTCGTTACTCGACAGTTTGAATTTGGGCACCAATGATCTCACTGGAACGATACCAACCGACTTGAGTCGTCTTCGAAACCTAAAGGTACTTGACCTCACTATTAACCATCTAACAGGAACTGTACCTTCTTCCATCTACAACATGTCTTCCCTAGGTTATTTGGCCCTAGCTGCAAACCAACTTTGGGGTAGACTTCCCTATGATGTTGGGGATAATCTCCCTAATCTTTGGGGTTTCAACTTTTGCTTCAATAAATTCACAGGTAGAATTCCAGGCTCTTTGCACAACCTCACCAATATAAAAATCATACGCATGGCATCCAACCTTCTTGAAGGAACAGTGCCACCTGGTTTGGGAAATCTTCCATTTCTAGAAATGTATAATATTGGGTTTAATAAGATTGTTAGCACAGCCGACGATGGTCTTGGGTTCATCACTTCTTTGACAAATAGTTCTCGTCTAAAATTTCTTGCTTTTGATGGCAATCTTTTGGAGGGTGTAATTCCAGAATCCATCGGCAATCTTTCCAAGGGGCTCTTAAAATTGTACATGGGGGGCAATCGTATTTCTGGCAACATACCACCCTCAATTGCCCAACTTAGTGGCTTGACTCTGCTTAATTTGAGTTACAATTCCATCTCTGGCGAAATCCCACCTGAGATTGGTAAACTGGAAAAACTGCAAATGTTGGGTTTGGCTGGAAATCAGATATCTGGTAGCATTCCAAGCTACCTTGGTGATCTTCGACAGTTAAACCAAATCGATTTATCAGGAAATCAACTGGTGGGTCAAATACCTTCTACTTTTCAGAACTTTCAGCAGTTGCTTTCCATGGATTTGTCCAACAATAGGCTCAATGGAAGCATACCCAAAGAAATTCTCAATCTCCCTAGTTTGAGCACTCTCTTGAACCTTTCTAGGAATTCTCTAAACGGACCTTTTCCTCAAGAGATTGGGCTAAAAAGTGTTGTTGCAGTTGACGTGTCCATAAACCGTTTGTCCGGCAGTATTCCCAGCTCAATTAAAAATTGTAAGAGCCTGGAGAAATTATTCATGGCTGAGAATATGCTATCAGGCCCAATTCCAGGAGAGATTGGGGAAATGAAAGGCTTGGAAACGTTGGATCTCTCATCCAACCAACTTTCTGGCTTCATTCCTTCGGATCTTCAAAATCTACAGCTTCAGTCGTTGAACCTCTCTTTCAATGACTTGGAAGGAACATTGCCGAGTGGTGGCATTTTCAAAAATCTTTCTAGGGTCCATTTGGAAGGGAACCCAAAGCTTTGCTTGCCCTTGGCTTGTAAGAACACACGTGGCCATGGAAGATTAGTTAAAGTTTATGTTACTATAACTGTAATTGCAGCTTTTGCACTGTGTTTCATAATTGCCTCGTTGTTCTATGTAAAAAAGGGCAAAGCAAAAATGACGACTTTTGAAACGCTCAAGAGGCAGCATCAGTTGATCTCTTACGGTGAGATCCGCAGGGCAACTTCGAATTTCAACCCAGAAAATTTGATTGGAAATGGGAGCTTTGGTTCAGTTTATAAAGCTTATCTTAAAGGCGTTCTTGTTGCAATCAAGGTCCTTGATATAGGGAGGACTGGATCTTGGAAGAGCTTTCTAGCAGAATGTGAAGCTCTGAGAAACGTGAGGCACCGCAATCTTGTCAAACTAATCACGTCATGCTCGAGTATGGACTTTCAGAATGTGGAATTCCTGGCCCTGGTGTATGAGTTCCTTGCCAACGGAAGCGTCGAAGACTGGCTCAAGGGAAAGAGAAGGAATGCAGATGGATATGGGTTAAATGTTATGGAAAGATTGAATGTGGCCATTGATGTTGCTTCTGCATTAGATTATCTGCATAATGACTGTGAAGTTCCAGTGGTGCATTGTGATTTGAAGCCAAGCAACATTCTTTTGGATGAAGACATGACTGCCAAGGTAGGAGATTTCGGGTTGGCAAGGTTGCTGATGGAGAAATCAGGCAGTCAACCCTCCATTAGCTCCACGAATGCCCTAAAGGGTTCTATAGGTTACGTACCTCCAGGTTAGTACCACAACAACATTTCTTACGATCTGTCACCTGATTACTTTTTCTACTACTTTGTTTGACGCGGTCATTTCTATTTTACTTTAAAAAGTTGTCTTGATCCTATCATTAAGCAATTCCGTGATCTGCCTCTAAGATTCAATTAATGAATCGGCTGTGCTGCAGAATATGGGCTTGGGGAGAAGCCGTCAACAGCAGGAGATGTTTACAGCTTTGGAGTGATGTTGCTAGAGTTATTTACCGGAAAGAGTCCAACCCACGAGAGCTTTGTGGGAGAACTAAATCTAATTAAATGGGTACAATCGGCTTTTCCCTACAACGTGCAGCAATTTCTGGATCCTGAACTGCTACTACTGGTGCAGAATTTGCAGTGTGATAGACAACCCATAAACCCAGAGATAGAATATGATTGCTTGACCACAATAATTGGAGTTGGACTAACTTGCACCTCGGTTTCTCCTGATGGACGGGTCAGCATGAGGGATGCCCTTCGCAAGCTCAAAACAGTAAAAGACACTCTCAACAACCGCTGACCTCCCACGAAAACAAAACACATGGATCATGAACTATATTGTTTTGTATGGTCATAAATTTTACCATAAAGAGATGGTAAAACCAAACTTTAATATATAATACTAGTAATAAGCTTTAAGTTGGTAAGGTTGAGCATTTGATGTGAAATCCCGACTCCATCCTGGTGCTGCCATTGTAGCTTGTAACTTTATGTTTTCGTTAGTGAAGCCGCTTCTGCATTAAGATTGTAAAATAATAATAGTGTTGCTTGATTGTGTTTAATTTGTCTTGGTTTATTTCCAAATTCTTATGAGGCATACGAATAAACTGGGGATTCGTCCTGACTCCTGACTCCCGATGCCATGGATTTTCTTTCCCTGAGACACGGAATTTCATAAAAATAATAGGGCAAAATCATTCGGATTTCGTAGTCCAACAGCTGATGGGCTTGGTTAAATAGTTTAGATGTGTTGAAGGAAAATAACTTACCATGGGCTTGTTTGGATCCCTCCCAAGCCATGATTCTTTTCGTATTGCACTATGCCTTGCGGTTAGAGGGCGGGTTGGGGGGAGGGGTTTAAAAATATATGGGAATGAAGCAAAATTTTAATAGTAAAGTTTCTTTTTTTTGGATAAATAAGGAATAGAATATTCAATACATACTAGTTTCTACTGTTCAAAAACTATTGACATACTTTTTTATATAAAGTTTAATAATTATTTGACATTATTTTTTTGTTATCAAGAAAATCATAGTTTAAAAATAAAAAAATTATAAGTGTTAAAAATATTATATTTTAGATATTATATTTTAAAAGTAATTATATAAATCAAATGAATTAATTTTTAAATTTATTTTAATATAATTTTAATATTAATTCATTGAATACACGTTTCAATTGATTTGTCTTATAATGTTAATGATAAATTAATAATGGATTATGAATTTTATCTAACATACTCTATTTCAAATTCAAATTTATTTTATATTTAGCATAAAACAAACGTCTCATAAATTAAGTTAACCTAAATCTAATTACAAAAAATATAAAGCGTACCTAAATCTTGCTTTATAGTAGTGGAAAATTTACTGCTACTAATTACCACCAACTTCTTGTATTTTACCATTGTTAAATGAACAAAAAGAGACACATGCACAATTTAGAAATGGCAAGAGGCACAAACTCTACCGCGCTCTGAAAATTTTTCCATTTTGGGCTTTAACTCTTTCACGTTTCAAAAGGAATTCAGGACAGCAGGCGGCTGAATTATGGAAAGTATGGAAAACTTGAAAGTAAGCCCGCGATGGTTTCCTAATCAAAGAGACCCCTCCAATCCCCAAAAACTCTCCTCTCTCATCTTCTGTTTTCAAAATTTAAAACCCCAAAAATTGGTTCACTAAAAATCGCGAGCCAAACTTCAAAAAGAGAGAAAACATTAAGTGTTTACTACAACTCAAAGCCCGAGTGCAGAGTTAATCAAATACCGCCAAGCACCCAAGTTTTGAAAACAAAATCCCAAAATGGCGCTTCTCATTTCACTCCCTTTTATTCTCCCTCTCTTTCCTTCACTACAAATCCCTGCCTCACTCTTCTCTTCATTTCCAAATCCTCTCCCCCCCTCTCTCTTTCTGCTATTGCAACGGCAAGAGGATTAGGCTGAAGAGTAAGGGAGAAAGAGGCAATGGCGGATCAAGAGAATTGTGTGAGAGTGACAAGGGCTGCGGCCAAGAAGAGGGCTGCTGAGTCGGCGGGGATAATGGACGAGAGAGTGATGAATAAGAAGAGGGTTGTTTTGGGGGAGCTTTCCAATTCGTCTAACGCTGTTGTTTCGGTGAATAAAGTTCAGGGAAAGGAAACCCAGAAGCAGCAGCAGCAGCAGCCTAAAGGGAGAGTGAAGACAAAGACGAGAGCGGTAAAGCCGGCGTTGAAGGTGAGGAAAGAGGAGATTGAAGATGAAAAAGCGGTGGATATTGATGCTAAATCTGATGACCCGCAAATGTGTGGGCATTACGTATCTGATATCTATGAATATCTCCGCCAAATGGAGGTATTTCTCCCTCTCATTCACTCTCTATTTAACAAGAATTCGTTAAGTTCGACAAATTTATGTTCTTTCCTAGGCAATGAATCTTTTCATGTTGAAAAACTCATTTTCCTCTTCTCCTAATCTGAATGACATCGTTTCAAAAGTGTCTGTTTTCATTATGGGATACTGCTTTAATTTAGCCATGGTAATTGAAATAGGGGATTTGGTTTAAATAAGCTGTTTGCATTGACAACAGGTTTTGTGTATATTGATAATGACTATTGAAAATTGGGATTTCTGATGAAATGATGCTATTAATATTAGGTGGATCCAAAGAGAAGACCTTTACCTGATTATATTGAGAAGGTGCAAAAGGATGTTAGTACAAATATGAGAGGGATTTTGGTGGATTGGTTGGTGGAAGTTGCAGAGGAATACAAACTGGTTTCAGATACTTTATATATGACCGTTTCCTACATTGATAGATTCCTATCTTTAAATGCTCTCAATAGGCAAAGGCTTCAGCTACTGGGTGTATCTTCAATGCTCATTGCCTCGTAAGCTTCTGATTCTTCGATATTCTGATGGTTTTTTTTTTTTTTTTTTTTGGTTTGAAATTATTGTAAGTGTTGTATTCAACTCTTTTTTTTTTTTTTTGCTTTAATTGTTTCAAGTAGAAAGTACGAGGAAATTAATCCTCCGAACGTGGAAGATTTTTGCTATATAACAGATAATACATACACGAGAGATGAGGTAAAATTCCCCTTCTTTCTACTTATTTCTTTTTTGCTTTTTCTCATTTTTCATTTGTAGACTACATTGCTTCATTCATTCATTAAAAGTTGGTTAAATGTGAAGGTTGTGAAAATGGAGGCAGATATACTCAAATCCTTGAAGTTTGAATTGGGCAATCCTACAGTTAAAACATTTCTGAGGTAAGAGTGGGTTAGAAAGTGAATTTGTGTTGAAAATGGATAGCAGTTACTGGCAACTGTTAAAATCTTAATGCTTTGTTGAACTAACTTGTGGTTTGTGTGTTCTCTGGTGTTTTTCAGGAGATTTACCAGAGTTGCACAAGAGGATTACAATGTAAGAAAAGTGCCCATTTTTCTTGCATTTGTTCTAATAAGGTTATTATTATCTGTTATTGACTGTATGATTGCTTTTGATCTTCTATAGGCTTCCAGCTTGCAGTTAGAGTTCCTTGGATATTACCTAGCAGAGTTAAGTTTGTTGGACTATGGATGTGTAAAATTTTTACCGTCTATGGTTGCTGCTTCTGTTATCTTTCTTACAAGATTCATAATTCGACCAAAGAGACAACCTTGGGTATGAGTTTCTTCTCTCATGGTATTTTATGGTTTTGATTTTTGTCCATAGGTGGCAAATATTTATTTATCATCTGTTATGTAGAGCTCTGCCATGCAACAATACTCAGGTTACAAAGCATCTGATCTGAAAGACTGTGTCCTTATTATACATGACTTATATTTGAGTAGAAGAGGAGGTGCACTTCAGGCAGTTAGAGAAAAATACAAGCAGCATAAGGTATGTACATGTAATAATATGATTATAATTTATGTTGTCATGTTTTAAAGGTTGTAATCTTATTGAAGTAATTTTGATTTTCTCTGGAAACAGTTCAAATGTGTGGCGACAATGCCTGCTTCTCCTGAGATTCCAGCTTCATATTTTGAAGATGTTCAAGAAGTTGATATTTCCTATGTTGAAGATGTTCAAGAGGTGAAAGTCTGACATATGTGATTTAGATTTGTGTAATTTCTATAATTCAACTTCTTGGAGAAGGCCTGAATGCGGGTGAAATGAATATTTGAACGCCAAAAGACTCATACTTGAGCTTGCTAATCTTGATTTGTTGAAAGACCCTTTAAGGATGGGGCACCAATGATGCAAGTGGTTAATGTTTGGCTATGTATGTCTGTCATTAGCGGTGACACTGACTTGTGAAGTGTTTCTAACATGAGCTGAACTTTAGTATTTTCACGATTCTTAGCAACAATTTTGAATGTAAGTGATTGTTTTAGCTTTTGAAAAGTTGAATGGTCAAGAGATGTTCTTTTAATTGATTTTTCAGTCCTCATGGTTGAAAGATATAAAACTATTTTGTTGATAAATAAATATCTTTCTCAGGAAGCATTGAATTTTCAAATTCTTAACCTACCTGTGAAAGTAGGATTCTGGTTTTCATCTAATTGATAAATTATCTTAAGACTTAATGCTGATGTAACACTCGATGTTGTTTAGGATTTCTGATTGTTCATGGATAGTCATATTGACACTTCATTCTGGATTTAGATTGTTTCAGGAATGTTGTACTTCATTATGAGTCAGGTAACTTAACTAAACTCAGATGTATCCTAAAATATTATAGCTTTGCTTACTCATTTGACAAATGTTGGATGATGCTGGAATGAAAATGGCGGAAAAAGACATTCATACTCACTTACGCTTCTCCCCAAGCAAGCTAACATCCTTCTGAACTTTCTGAACTTTCTCTTGCAGAAAGCGATCTTTACCTGAAAATCGGCTGCCCTGTGCAGCTCTAATAAAAGTATGAAATAATACTGCCAACAATTCTTATAAACAGATCTATGCGAAAGGAGTGATTTGAGCTTGGGTTTTGCTTGTATACAAGAAACCTCATGAAATAGGTATTAGAGAAACATTTTCAACTGATTTTATATAAGGATGCAGCAATTATAGCCGGAGGTCCAAGTCGATTGGCAGCAACTCTGGTCGTGGTTTAGATGGTTGGGAATCCACATGATAACTTCCTGGCCACTTCAAAGTTGTTTCTCTGTCAATGGATCCTGTCCATGCCCCCACAATCTCTTTGTTGGAATCATTGAATCTTGCACCAGGTCTCCATTCTTTATTCAGTTCGCACATAAGTGAATGGGGCTGAACACCAAGTGGCTGGATCATCGGCTTATTTACAGGCAAACCAATCATTGCCATCAGTCTCTCAGATTGGTATCGTCTAACTACTCCCCTCTCCCTTTTGTGGGCGTTCTGGTGGCCACCAAGTGCTTGTGAACTGCAGAACTTTCTTCTGCAAAAGTTGCAGGAGAAGATCTTATTGGGACCATATCTTGATTGGAAACCACTTTTTGAAGCAACGATATCCCCATGCCTGCCAAGACTCAAGCTTAGCCACTCTGTTGAATTGCCTCCATCGGTGCCTTCATAGTAGCCCTCATCGTGTCTTTCATTAATCTGATTATTAGCTGACATTTCTGCTACACCTTTGAGTTGGAAAGTCATCTTCACCTCTATGAAAACACCGAAAACCTTGAAGGTTTTAAAAGCTTTCTAAGATTAGATAAACTGTAGGATCAAAGAGGAACAACTAACGAGATGTATCGAAAGCAAATGAAATGGCAATAGATGTTTCCCAAGTTTATCTCGTTTCTTAGCGAATGGATCCATTTATTACTAGCATTCCTACTGCAGGGCTTCTGTCTTGTCAACAATTAGTCTCTTATCCTACCCCCCAAGGATAGAAGGAAAATGAAAAGGGAAAACTTTTTCCGTTTATTTCTTTTCATCGCACTTGGATTCCTAGCAACTCAAGAATCAATGTGGTGCAACAACAATTACAACACACTCATATCATAATCCTAAAACTTATACGAATTGCCTGCCATGATATATACGTTACTTTTGTCAAAAGATTCCAATGCTTGGTTACGTTTAGAAGAGATAGTTCAGACCGAAGTCTTTTGAGTTGTCTGCAGTTCACACTACACCAGTCTATCCACCATCAATCCATAACTTTTCTGGTGTACTAAATTGAAATTCATTTTATTGTGGATGGATGTTCAACAATGATTTGACGAGATTGAGAACTACTGATAATCTTTCATGTTCCATGAATAGAGGGAAGTAGCGAGAAGGACAAGGTTGATGGTCTCAACCTCTCATTTTGGTTGATTTTTTTTTTTTTTTTGCAGCCAGGCTACATACACTGTACTATATATGTATATATCTTCCAAGGTTTTATGCGTTTTCCAGATAATGAAGCACCACTTAAATCCAGTTTTCTGCCATTGTTCCTACTTATGACCGGACATGTCAACTTGCTGCAAAATCATAACATTTAATGAAATGATGAATATTCTTCAGTCTCCTTTCATGTGGCTTGTTTTGCATCGATGGCGATTGATAGTAGTAACACAAAGGTGGGGTGATCATATATTTCCATGTTCTTTGTCTTTCCAAAAAGAAACATTAATTCGACATTCCCTGAAGTTGTGGTGGGCAATGCCAATGGAATATGTAGTTGTTTTCCAAATGACATGAGCACTTCCTTCAAGCAATTGGTTTAAAGTTGATATTGCGCTAGCAAGTGCATTGACCACAAGTGTGAAAGCATGTGGAATAATATCATATGACGCATGGATATGACTTATGACTTGGATAAATGTAATACAACATGAATCTAAGTAAATTGAATGCATGATTCTTGTAATTTACGATAATTTTGTGTGAGTTTTGAATTGAAAGAATGAAAAAAAAACTTTTGAATCATTAGGATAAAATCGATAGCTCAATTTAATTAGTAAAGATTGAGTTAAAGATTCCAAGTTATCATAACAATTTGATATGAACATGATTCTTGAAATTAAGTTGCAAAGCTTATGGATGCAAAGAATTTTTCTGTTTTGTTGCATTGCGACATGGAGAATTACATCTGAAGTAGACGCCAAGTATGTGCCATTTGGAACTCTCTCATTTGCTGGTAAGTTGCTGCCGACTCTTGAAATTGAAGCTTCATTGTGATGAGAAGGCAACGATAGTGGATTGATGAGTCAGGAGATTGAACTTGAAGCTGAGGATTGTAACGTCCATCGGTACCTTATCTTAAAAATAGCAATAACTTAGTGGTGATTGGTGAAAGGTGTGACAATTTTTTATAAAATGTTTCTCTCCAAATGGAATGCGCGAAAGTACCAAATGCCCAACTTAACTGATCAAATGATGGGATGGTTCCCTAATACATCGATCACTACTGAAATTCCCTTTGAACAAATTTCTTAGCGGAGGTAGTTATCCAAAGCAAAATAAACCGCTCAAAGGCTAAAACCAATATAGCAAGTAGGGGTGGCAATTGAACCATTTTGGTTTAAAAAAAAAAAATCAAATTGTATCAAGTTTTTGGTTAAATTTGGGTTTTTAAAGTGACACTGATTAATTGAGTATGGCTCATATCAAATTAATCATTCGGATTGAAGTTATTAATTTGGGTAAAATGCGAACAAATTTAGAGTTGGGTTACTTTTGATTCACTCTAACTATAGGTTAACGGAAAGGTGTTGGTCATTGAGCTTCTTTAATTTTAACGAGGTATCAAGCCTTTTTGTCAGACTTCAAACAAGAAAAGAAATGTGCCAAGCCTGATAGGCGTTTGTGTGGCGCCATACAAAACATTGAGCTGCTAGGCTTGTCTTGGGTGAAAATTGAGCTTTGGGCTGCATGAGTTTGCATGGTTCTTTATAAGATCCACTCCCCAAGGCTGGTTTCACCAGACGTTGAATAATGATTACTATAATTTCCAGTAAAAAATTATTATTTTATGGTACTTTTCTAAAGATGTAATAGTGCTCGAATGCTAATTTTTGAAGACCGAGTCATTTTCCCTTCATGACTAGGTAGTTGGTAATGAATAAAAAAATATCACCATTTTTAGGCCCAAGGCCCGTATGGTTAGGTAATGAGGTTGATATACAAGGTCGAAAATTGGGCACAATTGTTTATTGTGTTGGATGGTTACGTTAACACCTTTACTTGTTCAGGTATAGTATTTTTTTCAATTTAATTGATTAAACATATACTAATTAAAATTGATCATGTGCACAATTGACGGGGAAATTTTGAAAGCAAAAGAAATACTTATACTAGTACGTCCAGCTGATTATCTTTTCTAATACTAGTATTGCACAATTGGGGTAGTTCATTTTACATATAGTGCTCGTTTTTTTTAAGTGTTGTTGTAAATTTTGAATCCCAGCTATCTTGTCAAAAGTTTTGGCTAATATTCATTTGAAAATTTGATTGAAAATTTTTTACAATTAGACTTTTAATTATTTTATAAAAAATTTAATTAAAGATTCATTTGAAAATTTGATTGAAGGCCCTCACTATATAAAAAATTACATTTTATGACTGAATCTCTCTCAAACCGACTGTAATTTTGTCAAACAAATCCCTCTGGTCTGTTCTCATGACAATCCACCAGTCACAGAATGGAGCAAATTTAATTAATCAGCTCTATTAATACGGTTAAGTAGTACTTGAACACGATGATTTCCTGTACTTTCATAACTGGGATGCCATATATTCAAAAGTTACTGGGAAGAACCTTTAGGTGTTTAATTTGCACATGACAAGACCATTCAGAACGTGTACTTTAAGCAAAGATTTGTTTATACCTCTAAAACAACTATATATGTATACATATTCTTTGGTCTTTGTTTGACACGAAATGTGCTTTTGCATGTAGAAGGAAAAAACGAAAAAGTCCTTGGAAGAATAGCATGGCTGATAGCTGGTGGGCTCAGATACTCGAAAATCACTTTCTTTTTTCTTCTCTTTTTCTCTGGCCTCTGGGATGAAGTAGCTATAAAGAAAAAATTGACTACTCTCCATAGCAGACAAATAAAACTCAGACAAAGATAAAGCACAAAAGCCAAGATCTATATATACTATAGTACTATCTATGATATATTACTATAAATTGGACTTGGAGCTACCCTTGTTTTAGGGACTGAAAGCCAGAAGAAAAAAGTTCTCGGAAAGAACGAAAATTATACTAATATTCTATTATAAAGAAAAGCAAAAGAAAAGTGTGTTCTTCGTGAGATGCGTCCCGTGTTTGCAGGGTATACTCAATACTCTACATCACCTTTTCTTTAGTTATGTTTTTTCCTACATGTCCAAACGAAGCCACTTGGCTTTCCCTGTTGAGTGCCTTTTCTTTCCAACCCTTGCCCTTATCCCATTTGTATGCATTTTTTTTTCGTTTCTTTGAGGAAGTAGTGGAAGATTTTAGATTTCTGATCTCTTTCTTTCTCGCCCACTAAGAAGAAAAAATAAACCACGATTTCTCTCTTGGTGCAAAAGCATGCACTTTCGACCGTCTCTGCAAGTGCCGCTGTTGCAGAAACTAATGGTCGTAATGTTGTTGCTCTCTCTGTTAGTCTCAGGAGATGATCAGAAGGAAGAGTCAACGCTTGTTGCCATGAACGGTCATTCACCAGCTGCTAAAGAGAAGCAACCAGTGAAGCAGCTGCAGCAGCACCACCACCAACGTTTGAGGCATTCCTTTGATGTATTCTTTTCAAGCAAGAGGAAAGTTCCAAACGCCTCGGATCCACTCCACAACCGTTGAAGCTTTATTTTGATCAATGTTATGTTTTCTGAAAGATTAGTTAAAATGGGGAACATGTGAAAAAGAGAAGGTGGAGGCCATTAAGCACGGCAATGTTTGTTTTTTGCATTGCGCATTTTGTCAACGATGGTGGGGTTTTGTGGGGATCCTCCTTTATCTCAGTGAATTACGTTTGCATCCATGTTTTCAAATTTTGTTGTAATTTTAGGACTTTTTGTCAGTTGTCATCCATATTTTGTATTGTCTATACCGCAATATATGTGTAAATGAAATATTTTATTAGTGAAGAAACTTGGTCTACAATTATTTGAGTGCGTGTTCCTTCCGTTGGTTAGTTCCCACTTACCAAAACAAATTTTCCTTTATGCTGTCCCTTAGCTCTTTTTTAGTTTTTTTTTCTTCTTCTCCAAGTTTATTGCTTCCTTGCACTTTTCAGAACCTCATAATACCGAAAGACTGAGTGATTGCTTTTAATAGTAATAGGTTTCAGAGGTTTGGTGGTATCAGAGAATATCTTCTCAACATCTCTTGCTCTAGAATTATAGAATTGTTCTTGTCCATTTGTTTCATTGCTGCCAGTATTGTTCTTATCGGTTATTGAATGTATTGTCAATTAAGTTGCAGAAAAAAATTGAGTTCTTTTTTTTTTTAGTGCAAGAGAAACATTGTCCTTTATTTTAAGCTAATAAAGATACTAATGAAAGGTTAACTCCGTACAATGTTACTCTGGCACACTATATTAAGAACAAGTGAAATATATAATTTTGGTTGATACTTGACAGTTTTAGGGTTTTATTCCTTCATGAAGTCGTCCTTTGTTTCTTCGTCTGTCGTTGTCAAGAAACAAAGAGCTAGCTCAACCACTAATTAAGCCATAAATGGTGCCTCATTTACAACCATTGGCTGAATCAGGGTTTCCTCTCGCTTTGGGTGATAAGTTGCAGAAAAAATTTGAGTTCTTTCTTTTTTAAGTGCAATGGATAAACATTGTCCTTTATTTAAGCTAATAAAGATACTAATGAAAGGTTAACTCCGTACAAAGTTACTCTGGCACACTATATTAAGAACAAGTGAAATATATAATTTTGGTTGATACTTGACAGTTTTAGGGTTTTATTCCTCCATGAAGTCGTCCTTCTTTATTTCTTCGTCTGCCGTTGTCAAGAAACATCTTTGTTTCTTCGTCTATCATTGTCAAGAAACAAGAGCTAGCTCAACCACTAATTAAGCCATAAATGGTGCCTCATTTACAACCATTGGCTGAATCAGGGTTTCTTCTCGCTTTGGGTGATGAGACATGGAACATGTTACTTGTACTAGACAAGAGGTTCGAGTTTCAACTGTTGATATTTTTGGGAGAATAATTCAAAATAATTTTCAAAGCCAAGCTGAGGCATACCAAAACTTGGAAGCTTGATTTTGTTACTTCGTAAGTAATATATATGATTGGTTTATGTACCTAGAGTTATAGGGAAGGCCTGATTTTAAGTAAAGAGTTGGCTACTTAAGCTTTGTCAGATAACTTCGGCCACTTAGATCGGAGAGTTGAGCTTTAGGTACTTGAATTCTCAAAACAGAAAATTAAGCCATAAGCATCCAAAAAGTTACTCAAAGACAACCAGTTTATTTTTGTAGCGAAACGAGAAAGTAGAAACCAATGCAGTCGTACATTTTTCTCTTTCTCCATATGAGAGAGATATCAGATGTCGTTTTTCTTTTCTTTTTGAATTTGATGGCAGGGATATCGGATTATGTTAACCGAAGCAATGAGAATTGCGAAGTTAGGTCTTAGGAGGGGGACCCTCTGTCAAATGGAATCGTTTCCTGGAGCTGACATTACGCAAAGGCATTGCTGTATAGATTTTTGCAGGGGAGACCCTTCGCATCGAGAAGCAAAATTTTGAGCTTTGTTGACCATTGAAAGCAGTACGGACATGGAAAGATGCTCACACAGAAGGGCGAGTTACGGTGATTCCAATTGGCCTGATCATTTCTACACATCTGACCCCTCCCCTACAACTTTACAGAATTTTTTAATCTCAAACTAAAAACTTCTTCCTGTCTGCTGAAAGCAATGTACCTTTATCAGAAACTTTCTCAGACAATTTCTTTGTTTTATTTAATGGGCCTGGGACACGGAAACGAATAACAATGGTCTCAGGTGTGCTAAAAGTATAAGATTATAAATTTACTGTAGTTATTAGTGGTTTCTCTTTATTTGTTTCTTTAGGCGTGCATTACCAGTATAAAATTACTCTTTTACGATGGGCTGGCTGCATGAATTGGTTTTACAGGAAATTGGCTTTGAGTTCTCAGGAAAGTTTCCTGTGACTCTGAGAATATCGATTACTTACCCCGGAATTGTGGCTTTATTTTCCAATAGGCTCGGCTGAAATTCCTTAATATTTACAGTTAGTGTTCCGGATGCTGATTTGGGGTGGATGATTATGCAAGCTAAATTGCAAATGGAAAAATTTTGTGAAAACATCTTTGTCATGAGTAAATCCGTGAAGACAAATACTTCATGAAATAGTAATTTCATCATTTTCAGATAAAGATTGACATGTTCAGTAGCATTATCGTTATATAAAATACATGGTATAGTAACTTTTTTTTTTCATGCTTTAGTTTTAGGAAACTGAAAGTCATATTAAGCATATCCAAGCAAAGAAAGGCTGCCTCGGTCTCTGCAATCAAAAGGGTGGAGAGCAATTTATCTGGCTGCATGGGACGTCACCATCACAACACAAACTGCCATTGCCCCGGAGGGCCTAACAGCGGCGTCAAAACGGACTTCTGCAAACCAAGAGGAAGGTAGATGTTGTTAATAGGTAGCGTTGTATAATATTTACTAACAGGGCTGCAACCTTGGATGGGGATTATTTTACTTTCAACAAAAATTCCTTTGGACGTGGGCTCCCTAGGTCAACCATTGGAGAAGCCCTTAAGCCTGAAAGGTTTGAAGCAGTCTCATCCATTGGGACTTGATAGGGGACAGCATGTCCAAGCGTGAGGATTTTAGGAAAAAATATATTCATTCATCTATCTTGTAAAGAAACAAAGAACTGATGTATATACACACACACACAAAGTAATGAACGGTGATCAGCGTTAATCTAGCCTAAAGATCAGGAATATAAAAATCTACAGTATACAAAATTTTACTCTAAAGGAAAACAAATCAAGAACGAATCCTAATTCATATGCAAATCTTGACTTTTACCATTACAAATTTGGCTCTAAGCGCTTGGATGGGGTTGCGCATAGTTTACCCAATTGCCTACAGTGTTTTGAATGGAAAAGAGTTGGGTAGTGCCATAGTGGGTTGGCATTGGCTGCATTAATTCAATGCTTTGAGTGGGAAAGAATTAGCTAAGAGGAGGTGAACTTGACTGAAGGGACAGGAATCACCATGCCAAAAGCTAAGTCCTTTGTAGCTAAGTGCAATCCAAGCAAATCCGTGATTAATGTTCTTTCAGAGCTATGAGTTACTTGTGTCCTGTATCAGATAGTGGCAGCTGTCCCAGGCTTGAGTTTGAGTTTGTTCTAGTAACAGGAACTCGAGTCGTCTAACAAGTTAGATTTCCCCGTTCTTAGTTTGACAGTTGGTTTTTGGCACAATCATAGTTACACTTCGACTCCTTGCCCGTTTCAGTTTGTTGTAAACGTTATCCCATGCTGTCAAATAAATGGGCCAAAGCCTGCAACCAGACAAAAGCCCTTGGTGTTTTGGTAACAGTTTTGTTTCCTATTTTTTATATTTCAACCGGCTTGAGTGTCGGACAATGAGAGAAACATGCTTTGTTACATAAAGTAAGCCCATGGGGCTTAACTGCTCAACTTGTATGAAGCTGAGTAAGCTTATTTCTTTTGGTTGATTGGATCGAGTAAGGTTGCTTCTTTGGCAAAAAAAATTCCTTTATTGCCTTAAACGAAAATCAATGAGGAAGGCTACGTTACGTCGTCAGAAATTGATTCGTTGACAACCAAATCAAAATCAACTAAACAATAAAAAAAATGATAGAAATTTCGATATTAAAGTGTTTTATTAATTGAAAACTAGCATTTATAGCATTTAAGACATGGGCAGATCTAAGTAAAGTTGGTCGGTCCATTTCATTTCAACCCACACTCGGCCCACTTTCAGTTCTTTGTTTTCTTTTTCTATTTCCCTTGCAAAAATTTCCGCTCCCAAAACTCGAAATCCCATTGTCCAGTCGCGACTCGAAGTCCCAAACCAAAAGAAATGGCCGATCCTGATTCCGCCGTTACTCAAGGCTCCGCCGCAGAAGCGACAGAGCCCCACCAGACCCAGACCCAAGCCCAAGTAGACGACACAGCCGCCAATCTTAATAATCTTACCCTCCGAATTTGGCCCCCCAGCCAACGAACCCGCGATGCCGTCATTAACCGTCTAGTCGAGACGCTGTCTTCCCAATCCGTCCTTTCCAAACGCTATGGAACGATCCCGAAGGATGAGGCGTCCGCCGTGGCCAAGTCAATCGAAGAGGAGGCTTTCTCGGTTGCCGGTGCTTCGTTCTCCGCCGACGACGATGGCATCGAGATCCTTCAAGTGTATTCCAAGGAGATCAGCAAGCGTATGCTCGATACTGTCAAAGCTCGAGCTGGTGCCGCCTCCGCCGATGCTCCGTCAGGTCCGGAGGCAGACACAAAAGACTCGGGAGCTGCGAGTGATGAGGAGATTTCATCCCCGTCCGTAGAGGCAGAGGCTTGACTTTGAGGATTCTTGTTTCTCTCTTTGTCTCTCTTTAGGGTTTTTTAGCTTGATAATTAGTATTGCTAGCGTTTCCTTAGATCTGTTTGCACTGACTATGGATATTTCGGAATGCTTAATTGCTTATATGCGATGATAATAATATCTGTAATAATATTTATCGGGTTTTTTTGGGTTTTCTGTAATCTTTGTGGAAATGTGCTTGATTTTTATGAGTTGATTGGTGTTTGTTACTCTGTTCATTGGTACAGCGCAAAATGCTGCATAAAGGGTGCTAGAAATTTGGTTATTGATGATTTATTTTCCACCAACTCATCAGCATTCTATACCTTTATTCACTGTTTGTTCTCTCATGATCTGTTTCAGCAAATGCAGTCATTAGTTTCACAGGAATTAGGCAATGCTGTTTAGAATTTGCATCTCTTAAAGGCAGAACATTACTGAATCCAGAGCAATCGAGTTGAAAGTCTTTTGAAGAGTTTACATGTAGAAAGAGCTCTAAGCGGTAGAGGTTTCTGTATTTTGTATGGATCTGATAAATAGTCTCAGTATTTCTTCAATTCACTTTTATTGTAATTCTTCCTAAAATACTTGTTGGTTTGGAAATTTAATTTGTGTTAGTAAAGATTCTTAAGTGTGCTAGAGCCATTAGGATGTGGAAGCTCTGTGAGGTTTATGCTGTGAATTAGAATTTAGAATGCAAGGGATGACTTATGTGCTATAGAACAAGTATGAGTAGATTTTCAATGAAAATGCATTCTTATTAACTTATCTTTGTATAGTCTTTTGGTAATATAAACATACAATTGATATTAATTGATTGTAAGACACATTGCTCATGCATGTGCTTGTGTCAAAATAGGAATAATGCTTTAACAATTTTTTCGTGTTTTTAGTTCACAAGCTATTTTCGTGTTTTTAGTTCACAGGCTATTTTCATGTTCCATAATTTTGTAATGTATGTGTACAGTATGTTTCCCTGCCAGAACATCGTTCTGTGTTAACCAAGTTTTAGCCAACTGTTATATATGTGAGCTTCTATTCTCAAAAAGTCTGTTATTCTTTGAGTTCTTTTCTTGCATATATAGAAGTTTTGTAGGAAAGAAGTAACATCAGTAAAGTAATCCCTTTTAACCAAGAATGCTTTGGGCATGTTACAACTTTCTAGATCACTCTGTGTAACCTAGCTTCATCTTTCAACAATTTAGAAAAGGATCATTTGAGCTTGATCATGAGGTCAATGTTTTCCATATATTCATATCCATGACCCTGGAAATATCATAGAGAATTCTGTCTCTTGTCAAACTCACCCCTGCAGGGTAATCTACAATATCTTTGTGAAGGGGCACTGCTTGTCTGCTTTCTTCTATCAATTGATGCTTAGCTATTTGTTGAACTTAAGAGAAAATACCTTTAAATTGATTATATCAGGGTAGGTTCATTTCTTTTTTCCTGCAACACTTATTATATGTATGTTTCAGTTCCTTGCACATGTTTGCTTGTGGATTCTTTTCGTTAAATCATACTTTATGAGTCGGTGGTTTTATTGTGATACACTGTACTTTAATCTGTGTCATGTCTACTGTCGATCATACTCTCAACTTAAGTATTGCAGGTTTTTGTGATTAAGTGCATGTGCACATATACTCACTGTGAAAAAGCTCTCCTGAGTTTCGAGAAAGGTTAATTTCCAAATTTGTGCCATGTTAGCGCGTCAAATTTTGGCTAAAATGATATTTTCACTTCCAAAATTCTCTTCCTCCATACCTTTTTGTCCCTACTTGTTTATGACTGATGAATCCTGTGATTGACCGTTGGAGATGGGGGTCAAGAGATAGAAGTGAGCTTTAGAAGTGGAAGTTAGTTCTAGCCTTGAAGTAGTCGGACATTTTTATTTATGTTGTAATAACGTCATTGATTTGAATTCCATTTCCTGCGCTGATAACTCTCCTGCTGTCTGTCCAAATTGTCCGACTGTGTTTATGACAACCGACAAACAACCGTGTTTCTACTTGCCCCGCTCTCCTCCCTGATTAGTTTAGTTGAAGACTATTCCAAGTTTCTTCCTAGAGAACTTTGTGGGCCTATGGCGCGATGAAACTGAATATGTCCGTTGCTTTTGGACATTTCTTAAATTAGAGTAAGAGATTTTTGTTTGAAATTTCAAATTTGGTCCTTTTGTGAATGTTTTTGCACGGAGAAAATTGTTGGTTCAGCAACATTATCCTTCAAGTTTCAACCGAGCTTTAGGTTTGTATGGCGAGCAAGCCAAGTGGGGGACAAAATATTCTTAAAAATTTAGCACAAAATATGCTTTTACACAATAATTCTTGAGAGGAACGATTAGCTCAATAAGTGTAAATTGTCAGTTTCGTCCTCTTTATGAGCCTGAGATCATAATCATATGGGTCAACAATTCGAATTTCTTAGTTACAGAAAGCCCTTCTCAAGGAAGTAGGTCTGCCAAACCCGCTACCTCTTTCGGTTGAGTCAGTTACGGCTTCATCAGCTTGAGCTCGCTAAAGAAACATCTCCCAAAGCAAGAAGAAATTTAAGAGGCGGAGTAATGGAGAGCCGATCTCTACCCCTGCACCCACTCAAGTGTCGTTAAACCGGGCAGAATACTTTATGAAATGAGCGGAGTAGCCGAAAATATAGCAAAAAAGGCTATTTCAATAGCGGCGTCCAAAATGCCTATAAAAACTCAATTCATTATTTCAAGATAGGAATATAAAACCAAAGGAAGGAAGTCTTGGGAATAAAAAAAACAATTGCGGGTTTCCTTTTTTTTTTTTGACAAACAATATTTCTTCTTTTCTTCGTCCTTTGTTCCATTGAAAGAAGAGATTAAAAAAAAATGATTCAACCTCGGACCCATTTGAATGTAGCAGATAACAGCGGGGCCCGAGAATTAATGTGTATTCGAGTCACAGGTGCCAATGCCTAATCGAGTAGTCCCGGTAGCTTTATCGATAAAAGCTTGGTAGTCAAGTGTATCTGTCACGGATCGAAATTTAAATTTTGAATTCGTGCGATTTTGAAATTTAGATATTCACTTTTTCAGCATCTCGGATTAGTTTATTTGTTACGGTTCACATTCTTATAAGATATTATCCATTTTGATTTTTCTTACCTCACGATTTTATCTTACAAAAGGTACTTCACAAGGAAGAAGTGGTGTGAACTTTTTTATATTTCGGTGACCTTTTTTATTATGTTCAATGTGAAATTCAAGACTCTTCCTTAGGTCCGTGATATTCTCCCGCACCTAATCTCGTGACGCCTTCGTCACGAAGGCTAGTCACCCTGCTTACCTCTTTCGAGGTGCTTGGCATGAATTGAACGATTTAGGGTTGGTTTTGATACCATTTATCACGGGTCGAGACTTAAGCTTCGAATCCATGCGACTCCAAGACCTGAACATTCACCCTTCCGATATTTCGGATCAGCGTACCTACCACAGTTCACACTCCTGTGAGGTATTATCCGTTCTGGGCCCCTTTGACCTCACGATTTTGTGCTACAAAAGACGCTTCATAAAAAAGAGATGATGTGAACCATTTTATACTCCAATGACCATTTTATTATGTTCGATGTGAAATTCAAGACTTTTTTTAGTTCCGTAAAATATCCTCTTTGTTTTCAGGGTCACGGGCCAAAAGACGATTTTTATAGCTACTTTTCAATAATGTCAAAGTTTAATCTCCACCAGTTGTTTCTTGTTGGTAGACGGAAATGGCCAAAGGACTCGTATATCCGCCATATCCAATGATTTATCTACCTCGGTGATGTTAATTGCTGAGTTTTGAGATTGCAAGGTAGTAATATTTGAAGTTCAACCTCGTAAACTTTCACCAGCATTTCTAACAATTTGATGACCTTTAAGATGGGCTTGTCCACAATATTTGACTAGAAGTTTCCCATTCTTATATTTTGGTGCACAGTGCGCACACACATACATCCTGAACCTAACACACAATGACAGAAGAAGATCGTGCCCGAGAATAAAGTTAGGTTACTGTACAAACATTTGCAGAAGATGAAATGGAAAAATAAAATTTTATGCTTGGTAAGAATAATATAACAAGCATAAAGAAACCCGAAAAGTTAAAGTTAAATTATGTCGACGAAAAGAATTGAAACAGAGATTGAGCTGTAGCACAAAAAAAAAAAAAACTAATTAAGCAATGTCATTGAAATATGACATGCTTAAATTGTAATTATATTTTCAAACTTGGAGTTTAATTCAGATCATTTGTATAATTATATTTAAAAAGTAAAATTAAACAGATTTTAGATTTAAATTGAGAATCTGAATTTTTTTTTTTATTCTCAAACTAAGATCTTTTTTGTAAAAAAAGCTTAATTATATCCTGATTTTTATTGGAGATCAATATCAAATTCTTTATGAAATCAAGATTAGTTGTTTCTTTGGTGGAGTCTATCACCGTAGAAATTTAAGTCTTTTTAACAGTGCTTTTAATTTCTTGTCCATCTCGATTAAGCTCAATGGACAGACTATCAAGAATGCTATTCGCTTAAGGTCCACGACCAAAGAAAACAGCCAAAGAAACTAAAATTTTGCAAATGAAACCCATTTCCAGACTATCAAGAAACATAAACACAAAAAATATATCAGCTAAATCTAATGTGCATTGAGAGATCAAGTAGAAGTATACATTATAAAACGAGGCAGGCAGTCAATAGTACGCAGACTGTAACATATTGGCCCAGTCAAAGCTAACAGGTGATGAAATATCTACTGATCTTCCGTCTTTTGTCATGATTTTCTTTTCGACTTCGATGGGTTTTGACTTAGATTACATAATTAATTAGATTTCTTAATCCCTTGCGGCGTCTCCTTTCAGATTATTTACATTACATGACTTCTTAGTGTTTTGCAGGGGGGAAAGAGACTTGATTTTGCTGACAATCACACATGCACATCATCGTCGTCATATTCAAAAAGTATATGATTTCTATACTTGCTTTTAAAGGAATGAAAAAACAAATCTCCCTGTTGTCCTAGATGAAGATTAAAGAGGAAAAAAATTCTACAGCTTACAAATCTGTGCACAACCTCCGCGTCCTAGGATGGAAAACCAAAAAGAAAATTTTAAGGTCCAAGAAATGCTTAAAATTAATGTCCAGGACCTCTTTTGCTTGGTCCGGAGGCTAATATAAATGTCAAGCTCATAAATGAATTACGATTGCTGGAGTTGTTTGCTGAGACGGCAAACGAAGGCACACCAACCGCTTCATGATCAGCACCCCCTTGTTCTTCGTATCCTCGAACAATGACAATGTCCTTCGTTGATCGAAGTGCTCGGCCATGGACAGCAGCGAACTCTGTTGAAACCAACAACGCCAATAGACCCAGCACGAAAAGAATACGCTTCATTGATGAATAAGATGTTGAGCTGTTCTTGGTCATCGACATGATAACGTGTTCTAATCTCTGAACTTGTCTCTCACAACAAATGCTCTATCAATTGGATAGTCTTTGAAATATAGCTATGGGGTATTGCTAGCTACCCACTCTATATATACAAGGATCTTGCTTGATCTGGACGGTGAAGAGCTTTGTCAATGTAGGACCTTTAACAGGATTGTTTGACTCAGCCTTTTCCTCTCTTTTACTATATTTTATACAATTTGTGTTTACTTTTTTTTTTTTTGGGGGGGGGGGGGGGGGAGGTGGCGAAATCGGTAGCTATGGCAAGGATATACGTGGGAGGTGAGGTTGGAAGAAACAGAGCTAGCTTTTACTTTGAAAATTGCTTTGTGGTGTTCGAATTTGACTTTACAATTCCGGGCTGCAGATAACATACAGCATGAAGTCACAGGAAAGAAGGCAAGAAATTCCCAAATTGGGAAGAAAATTTAAAGCCAAACGGACATTTAGACAAGCAAACCGTAGTAAAGCAAGTGAGCCTTTTTTTATTTTTTTGGCATGGTCACGTTCGACCCAGATTGCTTTCACACGCTTTCCCAACATCAAACGCGTGTGTTTCCATCCGGTACGCGGTCCTTTTCTTTTTTTTTTTTTCTGCAAATTGATATATTATTTAATTGATTTATTTATTTTGATGGAAAATAAATAGAACATTTTAATACTATAAGTCAACGTGTCTCATCTTTTATAGCAACCCCCCCAAAAAAAAAATTTAGACAAAAGGCTTTTTGATGCATTTCTTCGAACTTTTGATAAAATATAGGACGTTTGGTGAACTGTCTTTCTCTGAATGCAAGACGGTGCATACAAACATGAAAGAGGTTTACATGTATATGTATTTGTCGGAGCAAACCCTTCTCCTTTCTCAGACATAATTTGTTTATTTTCTTAATTTTAGAAATTAAAAAAAACCAATATTCGAATATTTAATTAAATAATTAAATCATTTTTTTTATTAAAAGGACAGAATTCAAATCTTCTTTAACCTAATAAAAAAAACCAATATTGAATCTATATCTTTAATAATAGTACTAGATTATTAATTGTTAATAGGAAAATCCTCGCACGATGCTGCGTGAGTTATAATTGTTTTTAAAAAATATAAATTGATAATTTTATTGTATTACTTTAAATTGAAATTTATTAATAATTTTTTATATTATTTTGTTAAATTATTTTATAGAAGCAATTTGTAAGTTTTTTTTAAAAAATACAAATTTACTAATAAATTTTATATATTTTATATTTTAAAATTATTTTAAATTGTGATTTTCAAAAGAAATTATCTAAAAGATAATGAACAATAACAAAAAAATAAAAATAAGACAAATAAGAATAATACAAAAAAATATATCTCATTTTTCTTTTTTATAATTTTCCCTTCCTCATTTCTCTCTTTCTTTTACTAAAAAACTCAGTATATTTTTAGCCAATGCAAAAAGAAAATTAATTTACTAAATATATACTTGTTAATATTTTTGTGAAATTATTTTAAATTAGAATATTTTATAAAAATTAGGAAATAGGAAAAACAAAAAATGGCATAAAAAATGAAACAAAATAAAAAAGTCCAAAAGCTTTTTTTTTTCTTTTTTTTTCCTCTCTCACCATTATAAAAATTATGTATAATGTTATATTTAGCACTAACTACTTTTCAAAGGCTTCAAAATTCATGAAATTGTTCTCTAAGACTGAGGTTACTCACCAATGTACATAGCTCCATTGAAGGCAGGCAGATGTCCATTTGCCAATCAGCATTTTACTATCATTCTGTTTGAAAGAGTTTTGCATTGGCAAAGTTTAGCTGTCTATGTCAGAAGCTTTTCAAAGTAGTAGATTAAACAAGTTGAATAAGCAGATGGGACATTTTGAAACAAGGCATGAGCGTGTTCGAAAATTTCAACATTCCCTTTCCTAGAATATTATGCTCTTGTGATCAATGTGGTCGACCGCTGGGAATTAATTAGAAAAGGATTTCAGTTTCAGTTGCTTGCTTTCTCTGTAAATGAACATGAAAACTGAAAACCAGTTTCACATGTTGAATATCTGTCTGTGGTAGCAATTCCAGATTCTTCAAGTCCCTTAATTTCAAGCAAAATCTAGTTAGTTGCTACATTGAACTTAAGACATCGATTCAAATCTTGCTGTCTGTCACCATCTATCACGTATCCATGACTGACGGGAAACGTCAGCGAAATAACATGAAAAATCAACCTTAGACGACATTTGATTAAGATGCTAACATTCCATGTTAGAATTTAAAATATTTTTATAATATAAAGATTTTGACGAAATATGATAGGGTTTGTTCTTAATATATAATCTAATGTAGATTTTTCTTTTTAAAAAATACTAAATAGAATTATCTTTTAAATTTCAAAATTTAAATTTTTTTTCTTTTTGAATGTGGGCGAGTATTAAATGTTTTAGTACTGTTTTAAAAACAAGTGTTTACACCACTTAAATTTATCTTAATTATCCTCTGCTTTATATATGATACGCGTGACTATTTATTAATTTCATTAATTATTTCTTGGCCATCAACATTTTTCTTGTAATAAATTATGACTACTCAAGAAAATTATTCTTAATCTTAAATATCTTTCGTAGAAATATAAGTAAATTAAATATAAATAAATTTTGTTATATTTATGATCTGTTCGTTTAATTATTAAATTTTAAAATATTATTTATAATTTTTTATTAATATAAATTAATACAAAATGAGTTTATTTATGAATTGTTTGTTAAAGATTTAATTCGTTTACATCATAATTAATATCTTTTGTGAAATTCAAATTTCATTTTTTCAAAAAAGAAATACATTATCCATCGAAAACATGATTGTGCTTTTGCCGCTTGTAGGCAATATTAACAAGGAGCATTCATGACGATGGAAATTTTGGATATGACCTCACTAAACACACGTGTGAGTCGACTCATAGAAGGGGCTATCCTTGTAAAAAAAAAGGCATTTTGCTTTCAAGTCCAACCTATAAATCACAATTCACATGGAGTCACAAACTCACCTTCACCAGCAGTCACATGGATCCTTACTCTCGTGTAGGTAGGAGAGTTTACCAACCATATCATGAGAAATCATGTTCAATTCCTATCGCCGAGGACGATCAGAGAACAAGGTCTATCATAAAAATTCATCAACCCCATGTCAAAATCCCCCTGATTTTGAAGGAAATTTCTATATGAATTGGCTTTTCTAATACTTGGATAACCCAGGCAAGTTGCAGCTAGCCTTCCATTGGTGTTGCATAATATTACCAAAATGAATTTTTTAAGTGTTTATCAAGTGTTTTCATAAAATAAGTGTTACATAATACATGTAATATGCAAAAGTGTTGAAAATGTTGTTTGGAAGTATGTAAATAGTCTTGAAATAAAACTAAACGAGCAATGGACTGTCCTATCAACTGATGGACAAAAGCAACAGACTCCTCTAGCAGCTCCCCTATATACAAATTCAGTCACTCACTTTCAGGTGAATTTTTGGAGAAAAATGGGCAGTTGACTATCCCTTGGATGGCTGTTGACTGCCTTCCCTAATTTACTCCTGGTACAAAATAAAATGTTGGGTAATTGACAGCTCTTCTTCGAACAATCGACTGTTTGTTTTGAAAATTCAAAAAATTAATATCTTGGACATGTTATTTCATTTCAAAAGTATTCATTTAAAACACTTTTGCATCTAGTTACTCAAAAAATTAAATCATTCTCTCCTACTAACATTTTATGGTTTATGGTTTATGTGTGTTCAAAAATTTCTTGAATTATAACATTGAAATTTTAATTTAGACATTATATCTTGGAGATAACATTTTTAAGAGTCTGATTACAGTGAATAACCTATTATCTTAAAAGATAACTTATCTAATTCTTCATTGATTCCATTACTCTCACATCATTACATACAACAATTGGAACTTGGCAACAGAGTGTTTTGATTAAATTGAAAAGCAAAATATAAATTATTTTTTGATTAAGTAGATAGGACAAAAATGCATATATCACAATGATTTTCATGATTAATTTTTTTCTCTTTAAATATATAGTGGTTAATTTGAAATGTAGAAATATTCCAAGCAAAATATAATATGCACAGAAATGATTGTCTAATGTGAGACCCGCCTCATGTTCAACATAAAATTTTTCTTGTTGTTTGCGGCTACTCGTGATTCTTGAGGTTGTTTAATGCTAAATCTTGTACCAATAGATTGTGAATCATGCGTCTCAATAAACAATTCGATTCAACATTCTCGGCAGAGCTTGTGAACAGCAATGTTTATTGTATTTTTTTTTCTTCAAGGACAATCAGAGAAGCCTGAAGCACCCGGCAGAGCCGACCATGCCGCACTTGGCGGATTGACAAACATGGATGTGTACCAAACTAGCTAGCTAGCACAAGCTGTTGACATCTTCCATTGGTCACGGGCTCAAATTATTATGTGATTTCAAGTAGTAGTGAAAAAATCTGTTATTTCTGATGTCAAGTTGAATTTGGCAACATGGCTTTCTCAAATTCCATAACCATATTTAATTTATTATAGATTCGTCTTACCCAAAGTGTAATGTGAGCAGATACATGCAAACAAAATCTTTGTGCCTGCCTGGTGGGTAGGGAAGAATGTTTCAACCTATTTTACCTTAATTTGAACTTGACCATATATTAAAGTGCAAATGTCGTCGATTGATGAAGCTTTATTCAATGCTTCACAGATAGTTTAATATTTAAAAGAGGATTTCGGTTAAAGTTTTCTTATATATGAATCGATAAGTGCATTCAGAATGATCGAAAGAATTTAGACATTCTTTCTTAAGCCTTATATTTATCCATCAAAGTTCCAGAATTTCCAAATGTTCTTCATTTCCAGGGCCAGATCAGGACAACTCCCTTTTGTTGCCAGCTCAGCTCTATACCCCTATATATACCCCAAGAGCTGTACGTATCGACCAGCCTCAAAAAATTTGGAGTCAGTCCAACGGAGTACCACCACTCTAGCAACCACAACAACAGTAGATAACCAAACGAAATGATGAAGAATGCTCAGCGTATCTTCTCTTTTGCCTTGAATCCCACCTTCATTTTCGCCATTGTCCTTATCCTCTTTCTTTTAACAGAGGTGGAGGCCTCTAGGCCTCTCAAGCATCCGTTTTCGCCTACTTCAACCAAGACATTCAAGGTAGCTCAAGCTTATTCTGGACCTAGTAGAAGTGGGGCTGGTCACAGCAACAATTGCTAGCTTTCAGATTCTGCAAACGTAATTTCTTATGAGTTTTGTTATTTTTGTAATATCATTTTTATTATCTTAGCCTACACCCAATTTCCACCTCCTGTATTAGTTACTGAATGAGAACATGTTAAATCCTGAGTTGTGATCTGCTGCAAGAAGCGGCTTCATTAATTCCAAGACTAATGCTATTCAGAACATGCTGGAATAATGTACTACGACAATTAACAAATTAATAGTGCAAGTTTTGTTTTTGTTTATCTTCGATTTGCCTAATATAAATCTCATATTGGCAACAATGAGAGGGAAAGGATTGATGTATGCTACTCCGATTATTCCATTGACTCAGTAGAAAAGATAATCTTGGTTTTTAATGAGGATCTGATCACTATTTGATTAACCAGTCTGAAATCTGAATGGAATTTAGTTGCATAAACCCTATACATCAAAGTCTTGCATGTGCAAAACTGGAATATTTTTTTCATGAAAGGCTAAGTTTAATGGCGCCCCTTTACTTAGCTGCATGATCAAACATCAAATTTGGTGTACGTTATTATCTTTTTCAACCAAAAGACCAGACCAAACTCGCTGTTCTAATCGAATTCCTTTACTAGAAACCAAAGAAATAGTTATACATGTGGATGGGCTTCAAAAGTAGCCAATGACAGCCATATTTGAAGAATTTTGCATGGTCAAAGAAAAGCAAATGTCATTTTGCATGCTACACCTTGCCTTAGATGTATGGGAAATAAAGAAACGCAAATGTCATTCGAATTTCTATGAATGGATGTATGACAGCGAATGGAATCAATAGCGGCCTTCAAAGTCAATACCAATATAGCATGCTCTTCTTACTTTTAACTATTCTCCCTGACTTTCATAAATTCTTATGTTTCATCTTGAACGAGATTGCGTTTACACTTGGCTGCCCTGCAATTCTTCATTTCAACTTCATGAGATTATCTAATTTTTTCAACTGTTATTCAGCTGTTCCAAGAAAAAACTTTTCAAACTTGTGGAAAGAATATTGGGCAAAAAAGGCTGGCAGAAGGCACCCAATCATACATCAAATAAAAGTCTTTTAGAGACCAAACTGATCAATTAACCAATATCAAACCCGGGTAGAGTAGTGTCCTTTCATCTGACGTAATTCGACAAAAAATCTCTAATCCTAAAGCACCAAGTACAGCCCAGTATATAGCCCAATTATAATAAATGCCTAATATTTGGACTCAACTTTCCTTGGCTAGGCCATGGTTTGAAGCTGGGCTTAGGCTCTCTTTATAAATATCCGAAACATTGGGTAAGCTTTACCATAGCCAATTACCATCCATTGTGGGACATCTTATTCACAGACTGAATAATTTGGCCCCGCAGCCACTTAAAATGGATTCGATTTTTTTTAATAAGAAACGGCTGCTTAGAAAAAAATAATTGTAAATATCATATTTGAATTTTAAATTAAAAAAATATTATTTTTTAAAAATAATTTTATGAATTAATTTAATTAAGTTTTGATTTAGATTTTTTTGTTTTGTTTTAGACGCTTAATCAGAGATACGGTAATCATTTTTTTTAATTTTTCCTTAATAAAAATCCGCGTAGTCAATCTCTAATGACATCAAGCGGCGTAACTCCAAATCACATCATGTCTTATTCATTTGCAGATTGAAACAAAACTTTTTGGACCGGAAGATGATCCGGTTGGAGATAACGGAGAGTGAGACAACGACAAAAACATCATTTTCACGGGGGATTTCTCAAAATATTACGCTCGGAATCTTGGCGCCAGAACAAAGTTTTATTGATATGTGAGAAAGAAACAAGAAAAAAAAAACCCTAATAACGTGGGTTAGTCCCAACCACATAACTTGCTTTCATTTTACCCAGCTCGCCTTTGTTCTTACCTTTCCGATTTCAGGTAACTTTGTCACTTCCTCCAACCAATGTATCATACATGTCACTCTGTTTTCTTCAGATCCGGTCGCAAGTTAAAGCCCTGTTGTTTTGAGTTTGAACATTAACCTGTGTTCGGTTTATTTTTCTTATTTGGTTTCATTTACCACAAAATTTTGGTGTCGACTTTGTCAAATGAATTTTGATTGAACTTGACGTAATAACATATTTTAATAAACAAATTTGGAGGTGTTGAGTGTTGGAAATATTGACTCAAATTTAATAAGAGATTTGTTTGAGATTTATTAAAGATTTATTTGAAATTTATCAGATATTATTTGATGGATAAAAAGACTTACAAAAAAAAAATTTTAAGAGAAAGAAGATTTTTAATAGGTAAGTTTGACTTGCAAGAGAAGAATTTTAAAAGGAAAGGGATTCTTAATATGTAAGTTTGACTTACAGGAAAAGAATTCTAAAAGGAGAGTGATTTTTAATGGACAAGTTTGTATGATTATAAATAGGTGAAGTCTCTACAAGATTAGGTATGAGAAAAAGATATAAGTGAGTTGTAAGGTTTTATGGGATAGATACTCTATAGGAGTATTGAGGCTCTACGTCTTATGAGTGTATATGTTTGTTTGTGAGTGGTCTAGAGGAGACTGAGAGGATCCACATAGGTATGATGTATGGGAGCATATGAGTATGTATTTAGTTATGTTGAAAGAGTGCACAAGGGTTTGGATTTGTGTTTGTTTGGATTGAGAATACTCTATAAGACTAGAGAAGATTGAGAGTGTCTTATGAGTATTGATTGTTGAGTCAGGTTGATGATTTGATGTATGTTTGTAATTTTCTATAACTAATGGATCTTGTTTCTCATCTGTGGATGTAAGTCAGTTGGATCGAACCACGTTAAATTATTGTCTCTTGTGTGTTTGATTTATTGTTTGATTTTGTTTCCGCTAATGTGATTAGATTGAAGGCTTTTAGCTCAACATTGAATCCGTTGAAGGTTTGATTTTCGATTCAATCGTTTTAAATCAATTATAGTTATTTTACATGTTAATACATTATATTCAATTATAATATAACAAGTACTAAACAAATAAATATATTTATTTAGTTCAACAATTAATACATTAATAAAACAATAAGAATAAAGATTTAAATTGCACTACTTTTAAGATTTTTAAAAATATAATTATAATTTAATTAAAAATTTAAAATTTAATGAGTGTAATTGGACATATTTTTTTTTATTTAATATATTATTTCTTTGATTTTAATGAAAACAATGTATTAAATGTAAAATTTTTTAAAAATAGTATTTTAACTATTTTTAACTAAACATTAATTTAAATTATAAAATCCTATTCAAACCTTATTTAGTTGAAAATTTGACCAATATTTACAAGTTAAGTGAAAACTTTTTTTACACTAAAAAAGAGAAGATTTTAGGTTGATTACAAACTTTTGAGATCTTAACATTGCTGTGCTGCTGTCATTGGTAATGGGATTTGGTTAATCATTCGGAATAAATAAGTTGCAATTTGCAATCTAAGTTTGTCTATAAGCTAGGATCAAGGAACCTTCCATCTTTCTCTTTTGTAAAAGAAATTGACAAATAGCTTGTCATATATGCTAAGCCGGTGTTGAATTATGTAACTCTAATTCATTTTCAATTTGAGAAAGGATTTCAACCCATCAATTTGATAAAAAATCAACTTCAAACTGTACAGTAACCAATTCACATTTTATCACTTCGCTAGAGAAATTTCAAGCTGATCTATGTGCATAAAAAAAAAATTGCAGCAATAGCTTCAATATTCCTTGAATAAAAACAAGGCAAAACCAGGTGGAAAACAGAAGCAAGACACCAGATAAGTCAGTTAAAGATTTACAGCCCATGTCTTGACTCAGAAAAGAAAACACACAAAATGGCAAAAGATAATATTAAAACCAAAACTTTATACAAACTTGTCAATTCATTATCAAGAAAAATAATAAAAAGAAAACAGAGGAATCGAACCCCCCCCACTGCCATATTCATTTGTCATCTTGTCTGCTTCGATACCCAACAAAATCAGCTCGCGTTACCATCACCCCGCCATCCGACCACTTCTCTTTATTTACAATTCAATTTCATCGTCAAAGATTAAAAATATACCCCAAAATCGAGGTTTCAGCTTTTGGCAATGAAACGGAGAGCCCCAGATTCTCAGGTACCTGGAACCGACCAGAAAATGAAGAAAACAAAAGAAGACGCTGATGAAGATAAAGAAGGTGGGTTGATGAATTTAGATGAAAATCTGTTGTACGAGGTTTTCAAACATGTTGACGCGAGGACTTTAGCGATAGCCTCTTGTGTTAGCAAGCTGTGGCTCAAAACCGCCAAAGACGAGCGACTTTGGGAGCTGATCTGTACCAGGCACTGGGCTAACATCGGCTGTGGAACCCAACAGCTTAGATCTGTGGTTTTGCCTCTTGGTGGCTTCCGCCGTCTTCACTCGCTTTACCTTGGGCCGCTTTCTAAGCCTCAAGGTGCTTCAGCTTCGTCTTGGGCTTCTCCGTTTCGCAAGATTATTAACTCCAAGCCGCCTGCTCGGTGGGGGAAAGATGAGGTTAATCTTTGTCTGTCTCTTCTCTCTATTCAGTATTATGAGAAGATGAATTTCACTAACAGAGGCAGATAATTCTAATTAATTACTTACTATATATAGCATTATAAATAAATGAATCAAATATAAATATATCTCTTAATTTCTAGTTTTGGGGTTTTTTTTGTAGTTTTTGCATTGTCTTCTTGTATTTGGCTTGGGATTTTTTTTTATTTCTTTAATTTTGGAATTTTTGTACCTAAGCTGGGGTTTTCTGAACTAGATCTGTAATTCTGTACGAATGTTAAGTATGAAACGAACCGGTTATTCCTTTAATTTTTGGTTTTTAGATTTAGTATTGCTGTTTTGAAGGTGTTCTTGAAACGCATTTTTATTAGGAAAGTGGCAAGGGCCAACGAGGGGGGGCTGGGCTGGTGAGACTGGCAAATGGTGAATAGATTGGATTCGATTTGGAAAGATAAGCCTGGGTACTGGGTAGGCAGAACAAAACAGGGGGTTCAATTCGTAGTATTTGTTGATGTCTGGTACAGCTAACTTTTATCTGCCAATTTTTTCCATGGCCAGATTGTAAGAGACAGTGAGTTTGGGTTTTAGTACTTTTGTTATTGCATTTTATATGTGTTTTCTGCATGAGCCAAAGTACCTGAGAAGGATATTGTCGTATTGTTAGTCCTTTTCCCTTGAGGAATATTTAGTATCTTACCTTGGCATCAAGGCCTAAATTCAGTTTCTTTCCTTTTGTTTCCTGGAACTAGTTTCAGGTTTTCAGCTTGATTTTTCTGCATTTCAGTGAAGAGGAAATGGGTTAATTAGTTACTTGTTAGGCTTCCAAATTGTCACTGTTGTCGGGGTTGCATGTGAGGAGTACATATCTTTGATGGCCAAATTGCCGGTATAGGAATGGGACCGTATTTTTGTCATTTTCTCCTGTGTAGGTGGAACCAGTAATGTGATTTATACCTTCAAGCAACCCCAACCCCTTAAGTTTTAGCTATCAAGAGGAAGCATGTGGATTTGACTTAAGCCAACTGAACTTGTTTTACAAGTTTAATACTAGTTTTGTACTTCTTCGAAAAAGACAACAAAGAATAGAGTGAAGGGAGATTTGTTAGCAGTATTTGTTCCTCTGTTCCATTTGTAGGTAGGACTGCAATCAAGCTGATCAGCTGATCAGCTGAACTTCTGAACTTGCATTGGTTTAGCTTGAGTTTTTATTTTGATCTTTGGCTTGATAAATTCTAAATAAGCTTGGCATACTAATCGATGCCAAATCAAATTCAAGCTCAGACACAAAACTATTAAGCCAATATGATTTGTATAACGAGCCAATATGATTTCAAGCTTTAAGCCAATATGATTTACTACCTAAAACACCGTTTATAAGAGAGAAATAAAGTGAACAAGAACTCACGAAAAAAAAAAAACTCTCAGACGTCCACTGACCGAACCTGGTCAGAACAGAAATGATGAAAACGTTTTTAACCCTATTTAAGGTACAGTTTTTAGTTCTTCTGGCATGAGAGTAAATTAAAACTGCAACCTGCAAATTAGTATTCAAGAAGTGAATGTCTTTGGTTCCAAGTTCTTACACATAAATGCTGTCGGAAGTAGCCATAGATGGGAAGAATGGATGTTCCATTATTCATCAATTTTCGATTCTGTGTGAAAACCGGCAACAATTTGGAAGAATATAAGTCGAAATGGTAAGATTGGAAATGGGTGTGAGGGTTTCAACATATCGAAGAGGGAGGCAGTAAAAAAATTAGGAGAGTAAAATTTTAATAATTAATTAACCTTAAATAAATTTAATAATATTTATTCTTAAAAGAGTTTATATTTGATATATACTGTTAATGAATAGGATGATAGTAACTCATTTAATAAGGTAAATCAAATGATAGCATCTTATTAATAAGTAAATTTTTTAAAAGATTTTAATTTGTTTACATTTATTTTAAAATTTGATATTTACTTATTAATAAAATGTCATCATTTGATTTACTGACAGTATATAAAATTTATACATCGATAATGTATCAAATATAGATTTTTTTAAAAAATCTGAAAGTTTAATTTTTATTCATTAAATAAAGAGTTTATGTTTGATACACTATCAGTGAATTAGATGTTGACAATTCATCAATGAGATAAACAAGATGATAACACATAATTAATGAATAAATTCTTTAAAAAATTTTAATTTATATACATTTATTTTAAGGGTTTATATTTGTTCATTAATGAGTTATCATCATCTGATTCACTGATAATATATAAAATTTATTTACTGACAATGTATCAGATATAATCTCTTAAATAAAATATCATCATATTATTAATTGATAGTGTATAGGAATAATACACAGTTAATGTATCAAATATTAACTTTTATACTATTTATTCTTTTCGGAGATTGGTGGAAATTGAAAGGTAAACGTTTGATAACTTATGTCATTCAGTCACATTTAAATTTCATTTTTTGCTATGATTTCCTAATAACTCCAACCACTCAAATTATTGAAATTTCTTTGCAGGATCCAGAGGTTAAAACGTGCTTATTAGAACTTGGAAGATGGTTTGGCAAGTCTAATTTCCATTTTTGGTATTGTTTAAACAATCGGGATTCTTGACCAGATGAACATTTCAAATACTAATGCTCATCATTTTTTGTAGATCAATTTTCTGAGAAAACCAATTAAAGTCAATTTAACATTAACATTGTGTTAATTGTACATTTCATTTGGGATATGTGTCTATTGCTACAATCATAAATTTATTCTACTGAAATTCAAATAATAAGTCATCAGATAATATTGTAGGTTCACATGCAGTGCTGCCATTCTTTAAATTTTCTTGGGTTCAAATTAAATATGCCAGTTTTCAAAGGCGTGGGAATGACAGTCGTAAAGGTGTTTCTCTGTTGCATGTTAAAAATTAATTATGAGGAGACTACAGAGAAAAGCCAAATTGAAGGCTGTTAAGTTTGCGCCTTTTCAAATCCTAAATATGAATTGGCATGCAGTTTATTTCTTTATGAGCTTGGTAATTCCTTTATTTATTTATTGTCTAAATGAAATCAAGATCTGAAGAAATTAAGTTAAGGTCGAATTATCGCAATATTGAAATCCAATTGTCAAAAGAAAAAGATGAACCATTTGAATTAAGTTTTAAATTTTTATTTTTTAATTTTGAGAAAAATTAAACTGAAATTTTGGATGTATGTAAATGCAAGTCATGGACTAGCATTTTGAGTGATAAGAACTCAGAATGTTGCAAAACATACAAATTAAAGTCTCAAATTGTGGGTTTAAGTACCTTAATAAATGTGCTTTTTATATGCACATGCAATGTGTAAGTAACTATCATATTGCACCATTTATTTTTTTCAAAACGTCTTTTTAAACTTTATTAACTATTGTTTTTGGAGTCTTCATTAACTTAATAAATTATTGTTGTCTGTACTTGCCGTTTACTAGGCAGGGATGAATTCGGGCATTAATCCTGCTTGTTGGTTGTATCTTTACTATTTTCCCTTTCTTTTCTTTATTATTATTTTTATGAAACGGACATAGTTAGATTAATAATCAAATTAAAAATAAGTTACATCAAAACTATTTTGGAAAATACGACTCTAACAGTATCAGCAAACAGAAAAAGACCTAAATCATTAAGAGATTCAACAAAAACATTAAAATCCTGCTGCTAGAAACTCCTATTTTGGCTAAGAAATTAACACAAACATTTACTTCACTATATGAATAAGCCGAACTGTTTCGGTTTGTTTCCTGTAATTATGAACATTTTGTTTTCTTCATTTATTCATTAGATGATTTTCCTAAGAGTCAAATGACTTAATTTCTACAAAATGAACGGTAAGTCAAGCTGTAATACAGTAATTCGGGAAATGGAAATTCATGGTTGAAGTCATTGACCCTTTTCCTTGGAAACCCTTGCAATCATTCACATTAAATTTCCTAAGGGTTTCCTGTAATATACTTGCCATGATTTTCACAAGGGTTGCCTTTATTGGCGAATCAGATAGCAGACCCAATTTTCCTGTCAAACCACTTGCCACGATAACAAATTAAATTTAAACTGCTCTGCCTCTGGGTGATTAGCCAGTTTCCTGTCAACCGTCTTGGAATTAAAGCTTTGCACTCTCTAGTCTTTCCGTTTACAATCACTCACATGAAACTTGTACACACCCCTCTGGCTTATTAGTTGCCTGTCTTCAATATATCTTCACAATATTTTTCATGGCCGCACCGTTGATCCTATTCGTTTCGTCTTTGGCTTTTTGTTGCCTACCTTCATCTTCATCCTCTGATGGTCTATGGGCGGGCACATCCTTATCGGTGGAGAATGCAGCTGATGTCTTGACTTCACCTGATGGCACTTTCAGTGCTGGTTTCCACCCTATTGGCCAGAATGCTTATTCCTTTGCAATATGGTTCAATAAACCATCCTGTGGTGCTAACAGTTGCACTATAGTTTGGATGGCAAATAGGGACCAACCAGTCAATGGTAGATGCTCAAAGCTCTGTCTACTGGAATCAGGTAATCTTGTTTTAAGAGATGCTGCTCAAATCACTGTATGGGAAACGAAAACCTTGTCGCAGTCCCCTACCTATTTGAAACTTGAAGATGGTGGTAATCTTGTCTTGCGTAACTTGGAAGGCCTTATATTGTGGCAAAGCTACGATTCACCCACGGATACTCTGCTTCCTCTTCAACTATTCAATGAAAACTCAAAGCTCATCTCATCAAGAAGCCAAGGAAACTTCTCCTCGGGCTATTTTCAGCTTTATTTTGACTCCGATAATGTTCTCTGCCTTGTGTACAAAGGTCCTGAGTTTACAACCATTTACTGGCCAAGTCCATGGCTTTTGAGATGGCAAGCTGGAAGGTCCGTGTTCAATAATAGCAAAAATGCAGTTCTGGATTCTTTGGGAAAGTTTAGCTCAACTGATGATTTTACTTTCTTGTCAGCTGATTATGGCTCAAAGATTTCAAGAATGTTGAGGATGGATTTTGATGGTAACATTCGACTGTATAGTCTAAAAGAGGACGGAGAAACTTGGGTTGTTTCATGGCAAGCCTTCCCTCAACCATGCATGGTTCATGGATGTTGTGGACCAAACAGCATATGCATTTATATTCCAAATTTTGGCAGGAAATGCTCTTGCATTCCAGGGTATAAGATGAAAATTCGTACTGACTGGTCTCTCGGCTGTGAACCAGATTTTCATCTTTCTTGTAACCAAACTGAGGTTGGTTTCCTGAAACTCCGCCATGTTGAATTCTATGGCTATGATTTCAGATTGTATACTAATGTCACCTTAAAGGGTTGCAAGAAAATATGCTTGCAGTTGTGCGATTGCAAAGGTTTTCAATTCGGATTTTTTACAGCCCATGGATCAGATGGTATATACTGTATTCCCAAGACACAATTGTTGAATGGACATCGCCCACCAAATTTTAAAGCTGATTCCTATGTGAAAGTGCCCAAGGCCACTGTCTCCTTTTACAGTAAAAGTGTTCAAGATTTCAAGTTACAATGTTCCAACAAAGTTCATCCGCTGGAACGAAAATATTCCCAAAGGGATGGAAATGAGTCATTGAAATTTGCCCTTTGGGCAGCCTGTGCAGTTGGAGGACTCGAGTTTCTTACCATTTTCTTGATATGGTGTTTCTTGATTAGTACCCGCGACAATTCAAGCCCAGACGCTGGCTACCTTCTTGCTAGAACTGGCTTCAGAAAATTCACCTATGCTGAGCTGAAAAAGGCGACAAATAGTTTCTCAGAAGAGATTGGAAGGGGTGCAGGTGGAATCGTATACAAAGCCACACTTTCCAATGGTCGAGTGGCCGCAATCAAGCGACTCATTGATGCTAACCAAGGAGAAGCTGAATTCCTAGCAGAAGTTAACACCATTGGAAAGCTTAATCACATGAACTTGATTGAGATGTGGGGCTATTGCGCGGAGAGAAAGCATAGGCTTCTGGTGTATGAGTACATGGAACATGGATCCTTAGCTGAAAACCTCTCCTTTAAAGAACTTGATTGGAAAAAGAGATTTGAAATTGCTTTGGGAACAGCAAGAGCCCTAGCTTATTTACATGAAGAATGCTTGGAATGGGTTTTCCATTGTGATATAAAGCCTCAGAACATTCTCATAGACTCTAAATACCAGCCTAAAGTGTCAGATTTTGACCTGTCTTGGTTGCTAAATAGAGGCGATGTCAAGTATTCAAAAGTCTCAAAGATACGAGGAACTAGAGGTTACATGGCACCTGAATGGGTCTTCAATCTGCCCATCACTTCCAAAGTTGATGTCTACAGCTATGGGATCGTTGTATTGGAGTTAGTGACGGGAAAAAGCCCTGGAATGGGAATCCATGTGACAGATGATGGAAGTACAAAAGAACAAAGAACGTTAGTTGCATGGATGAGAGAGAACATGGAAAGAGCCAAAGAGACAGAAACATGGAAGCATGAGATAATAGATCCCAAGCTGAAAGGGATATATGATGAGGATGAGATGCTAATTTTGGTTACGGTAGCTTTGCGATGCGTTCAAGAAGATAAAGACGCAAGACCGACAATGGGTGAAGTAGTTCAGATGCTCCTTTGTCATGAAAGCCATTGAACCACGGAGGAATCATCTCTTGCTAAACAAATGAGTAGGCAACAAATCATCTATCTCTAATTAGGTTTACAAATAATTATTTTATGTCCACCTAGATTGGAATTATCAATCGCCAATACCGTCTTTGTTTTTTTTGGGCCCTTTATGTGGTAATATCAAATATTTAAGCTTGATCTCTTTTAGTATTTCTTATAATTAGAATCCCTCTTGTTAAGGAAACAAGTTTAGAACTCTGTTTTCTCTGCTGCCATGGACATTCTCAAAAATGGCTTTCATGCCCCTAGCTATATGGTAATAACAGTACTCTTGTTTTTTTTTCTTTTAACATTGCAAGGGTTGGCTTTCATGCTCTCTACCAATGTACCAATAACAGTAGTCTTTAGGGGTGAACAAAAGTCGATTTGAACCGATTAAATCAATTAAAACTGAATGAATTCGGTTGAATCGGTTCGGTTTATTCGATTTTAATTATAATCGATTTTTTAAATTGATTAAATTAGTTAATTCGATCGATTTTCGATTTTTAAAATTGATAACCGTACTGACTGAATTAATCGACTTTTTAATAATTAAAAATAACAAAATTGAGATAAATATTTTTTTTTGATAAAATATTGTTGAAATTATTAAATTTTTTAGTAATTTAGTTTGAATGATACTAGAGTTTGAATTTTATTAAATTGAATTTATGATTAAATAATTATTCATAATAAAAAAATAAAAAAAAATCGATTATTTAATCGAACCGATCGAACCGAACCGATTTTGATCGGTTCGGTTATGGTCGGTTACTTAATAATATTTGATCGACTCGATTATTTATTAAATGAAAGTTGATTAAGTCGGTTATTGATTTTTTCAAATCGAACTGATCGAATTGACTATTTACTCACCTCTAATAGTATTGTGTACAGCTGTTGTTTTTACGAGATTATTGAAAATTAAATTTTAATTAAATTAAAAAATTAACATTTTATTAATATATTACACAATTGCGTGTTATAATGGGTTATTGTATTCAACTGGTGTATCAATGAGTTTGTAATGTAATTGAAGTTTATTTAGGTTAAGAATGTAGCATTACCTAGAACAAAACCAAAATGAAAAATAAGTTTAGTTAGTCCTTTTGAAAAGAAAATCAATGTACTTTTTCCCAAAGTCCGTCACCCATTATGATGTTCTTCTTTTAATATCAGGATTTACTTGCCAAATCAAATTCCATTTTTCTGATAAAAAAAAAAGAAAGGTGACATGTTTTAACAGTAGTGATTTGTAGCTCTTTGGTTAGTCATCAGGATGTGTTGATGTGAAATTGCAATTACTGAGAACATATATAAATAAGGAATACTTTAACATCAGAAAATGATAGCCGATACCCCGCATCAACTCTACTGGTTTTATCAATGATTTTGACTATTTGTCATATATATCGTATCTTTTGATTGTTAGGTACAAAATAAAAATCGCCTTCAATATTTTAAAATGGGATTAGTCATCAGTTTTATTTTTTAATGAATCTTCAAATTAATTAAAGTTTATTAAAAAATTTTAATTTTTAACTTATAAATTAAAATTAGATTCGAAAATATAATTACATATAAAAAATATTATAATAATTTTATAATATTTGTCTGAAAGTAACATTAATTGATTTTATGTCATCAATTAAGTCTATCAAAGTTTCTTAAAAGATTTTTTAAGAAATTTTAATATTATAATTATTCTTAAATTATTTTAATATTTTAATAAAAATTTAAAAATATTTTTTTATCTTAGAGTATTTAAGATATCTATTGATACTTTTTAAAGAGTTTCATCGAATTTGAAAATTTAAAAGTCTTTAATATTGAAAAATTTTCTAAATACTCTAATATTTTTATAGAATTTAAAAATTAATACCTCACTTAAGAATTTATATCAAAATTGCTATTGTAATTTTATAGTAGTTTCATTATTGGAAGATTTAAAGATATGTTTTGTTTTCCTCAAATTTAGAAAAATTGATATTTCAAATTTTTTTTAAATATTTTCAAAATTTTATTTTAATGAAAAATTGATATTTCAATTTTTTTTTGCATTCTTTATTTTTTGTTTATTTTATCTTTATTTTTCAAATAATTTAGTAAAAATCAATATTTTAACTTTTTCCTAAATAATTTTAAATTTTTATTTTATGAAAAAAATTGATATTTCAGTTTTTTCTTTAAAATTTTTAAAGCAAATATTTTTATTTATTTTATTTTATTTTTAAAGAATTTAAAAAATTTTGATATTTCAACTTTTTTCTTAATACCCTTTTGTAAAGTAAGATTTTTATCTTTAGTTCTCATTTTATTATTTTTTTACTTAAATTTTTTTTTTAAATTGATATTTTAATTTTTTCCTAAATATTTTTCACATTTATTTTAAATAAATTTTAAACTAAAACATTTTACTTTTCAAATAACTTTCAAAAACATTTCTAAGCCAACTTAAAATTCACCCAAAAATAAGAATAAAAATATATAAAAAATAAAGTAAAAAATGAAAAAGATAAATAAATATGAGAAAAATATAAAAAATACCCTTACTTAATGAGGTCAACGATTCAAAGGTCTAGTTTGATTTTGGTCAAAATGAATCAAACCGATTCAGCTAAAAGGGGACCTAAAAACCTGATCGAGTGCTTGGATCTTAGGTCTGATTCGAGTCTACACGTGAGTCTTCTATCTTAAAACGGAGCTGTTTTGTTTTTCTTATAAAATGACCAAGAATTTTTTATTTCATTTTTTCTCTACATCTCTTTTTCTTCCTTCAACCTCTCTTTTCCTGTTTCTAAATGTGAATTTTGACCACATTTACAATGTGTTTGGATTGAGGGAGAAAGAAAGAAAGAAAGTAAAGTAAAGTAAAGAAAAATAATATTATGTTTGGATTGAGGGAAAGAGAAAGAAAGGAAAGAAAAATAAAGGAAAGTAATGAAAATAAAAAAACTTTTTTTTGTTTAGATAAATTTTTAATTTAAAAAAAAAAAAAGGTGAAACTCAATTACTTTGGGTTTCCCTTGTAATTCTCATTTTTTTTAATACTCTAATTTGGGAGAAAAGCTAATGAAAGAAAAGTTGAAAATTTTTATTTTTATAAAAAGACTATTATACTATATTTTTATTAATATTAAAAACCTAGTAAAAAAAATCTAACCATTTTACAATCTTTTTCTGTAATTTTTTCAAAGTTATCTCTTTTTTCAAGTTTCACATATCTCTTTCAATATAAAATTTTTTTATAATTTTTTAATGATTTGATTTTGATGAATGATTGAATATGAATGAACATATTTTTTTGATTTATGAGATGTAATATTTTTATGAGATGTAATGGCCAAAAAATCCATCAATGCATGTTTGTAAAATATTTTTCTATTTCACTTAATTAAAAACTACTGATATTATAACAATTGTGAGGCCATATCATAGAGTAAACATATTATGATCTATGAGTATTTTAAAATTATAAGCAATTAAATGTTATAATTGAAAAAAATTATTATAATGAATTATTACCTTTCTTTTTCACTCTTTATTCAAAAAATGATTATTAGAATTCTTTTCTTTTATTTTCCTTTCTTTTATTAATTTTAATTATTCAAATAAGGGGTATATATATATATATATATATCATTTTCTTTCCTTTAAAAAATTTTATTTTCCTTTCATTTCCTTTCTTTTATTAATATTTATCTAAGCATTACTTAAATTAAAAATTTAGAGGGGGTTTTGCTTTTAAAAGGAAAAGAGGTAAAAACAAAATAGCCTCTGATTTATATTGTAAACTCAATTTTTTTAATGCCTCAATTTTTGAAAGAAAAGTTAGGAAAAAGAAAGTTTAAATTTTTTTTTTTTAAATATTATATCAATTTTTTTATTAATATTAAAAATCTAATAAAAAAATAAATAGATTACAATCATCTTATAATTTTTTTAAAATCATTTTTTTTCAAATAAGTTTCATATATCTCTTCTAATATAAAAATCATTAATATAATAGTAATTGTAATGTAAAACAAAATAATACACATATCATAATCTAAGAATACTTTAAAATCACAGATAATAAAAAATTATAATTGAAAAATTTGTTATAATAAATAATTTCTATTTTTTTCATTATTCATCTAAATAATAATTATTAAAATTATTTTTTTATTAATTTTAATTATCTAAATAAGAATTATATATATCTAAATAATAATTGTTAATTTTCTTTCTTTTCTTTCTTTTATTAATATTTACCCAACCATAACTTTAAACCCAAAATTTGACGAACTTTCCATTGGTGCGAATGTCGTCTGATGCTTGTTGGTGCCGGTTTAAACTCAAATTTCACCTACTTATTCCCTTCGATCTCTTCTCTCCAAATATCTAAATAGTTTTTCGTAGAGACACCTTTAAATTCTTAGATCTGACTTTGAAACGCGTGGTTCCAACATCTGAAACAGCCTTTGTCGCAGCTCCAAACAACCTCTTTACATCATGTTTTTAACCTAGCCCTAGCCTCTCTCTCTCTCCTAAAAATTGAAACCCAAAACAGCCTCTAACACCCTCCAAAATCTTTTAAACTAAACCCTCCACCCTATTTATTTCAATTTTTTTGTTTTATATTTTTTATTACTGCTGTTGATTTCCCCCTTGGGGATGAGATTTTTTTTCTTCTTTTTTGTGGTTCCCCAGTTGGAGATGTAGATTTTTTTTTTTGGGGGGGGGGGGATATAGGATTCGGGTTTGGGTCACAAGGATTGTTTTTTGGCAGGTGAGTGTGGTGGTATCTCTATGGCATAGGGTGGTTTTCGATGGTGGGTTTGGGCTAGTGATCTCGGTGGTGTGTAGTTTTTTTCTTAACAGTAGGTTGGATGTTTTTAAGAGGGATTTTTGCTTCATAAAAACCGACCCGCCTCAGTTTGAGTCCTTTAGCACCAATTTATGAAATACAAATAGAGACCAAATCTCTTAATTCCAAGGATTACAATCTTCATTTTCAAATGGGTGGGTGGCTGGCAATGAAAAATAGGGATGGCAGACGATTGCTACATGGACTTTATCTTTTTTTGGACCATTTTTTTTATGATTAATTAATAAAATAATAATATTAATAATAAATGAACTCAATAGGCAATGAATATGATCAAAACTTTTAAATGAGTTTAAATTGAATACGTGAAAATTATGTGTACAACTCGAGATCTATTTCAATCATCCCATAGATCTCAATTATCTTGAATAAAGTTAGGTATTTATACTATTTATTTTATTTTCTTTTGCCAAATAAAATTTTCAATTTGTAGAGAGATCCATCAATAGCCACTTTCATTCAAGAACTGATTAATCTCCCTTGATTTTCTTCGAACTTGCCAATATATAATTATAAGTCAAAATCGCCTTGATTCTTGTTTATAAGTTTTTGTTATAGGAAGGGGGTGTGTAGTGCAGGAATCTCAGTAGTATTTGTTTGATAATTTCGGAGACATTTATTGGGCTTTGCTGCTGGAGTTTTAAGGGTATTTTTTTAGATTAGTTAATATTTTATTTGTAATAATAATCTTGTATTAAATGAAATATAATAATTTTATTGATAATTTTAAATGCATTGAATACAAATTTTATTTTATATAATAATCTTAAATAATACTTTTAGCTCATATTTGTTATATAAGATGATAAATAAGATAAAATAATAATTATTTTATATTATATTTGACTTATATTTAAAAAAAAAGAATAAAATTATAAAGAGGATTAATAATTCTCTTAGTGTAAAATAATTCAACAATTTTAAAATTAAGAGAATTTCATCGAAAATTTCTCTTGACGTCATCTTTTCAAATCCGTTCTTCGTTTGACCTGAAAGTGGCTTGATCGTTGCGAATCTGTCTTCAAAGTTTTGGATTTCTCATCTTTCCTTTTTTTTTTTTTTGAACAAAAACTAATATTTCTTCCTTCTTGCAGGTAGCTTGGCGTTGAGGTTCCTCCCTATGGGGAGGACTGTTTTTTTTTTTTTTTGTTTCTATTTTGTGTAGATCTGTTTTCGGTTGGGGTGTTTTGGGGGGTTACGGGAAACTTAGTTTCTTATGCGTAGGAATGGGGGTATGTTTGGGGCTGTTGAGGGTGTTTTGAGGAGGGAAGAATTCGTCTGAACTCATAGGATTTTCGTGGGTAGATCGAGTGTTTTTCTTTTTGTGTTAAAGAGTCTAGCGACCCCGAATGAGGAAAATGACTGGAAATTTTAAAGGGTTTCGATTTAAGAGGATCTAGGTGACTATAGGATAGTTAGTTGGTGGCTGTAGGGTGGCTGGTCAGGAGGCTGATCGGGTAATTGTTCGGGGAGTTGGTCGGGCCAGCTCGGTGCCGTACCAACCCCTTGATTTTTGTCTTTTTTTATTTTTATTTTTAATTAATATATATTATTATTATTATTATTATTAGTATTAATATACTTAAAATAAAAATAGTAGACTCGGACAAAATTGATGTCTACAATGATAAATTACACATGCATAAACCATACTTGAATGGATGACATGTTTGGCCAACAATAACAGTAAGGAGTCATTTGGCAAAATTGCCATGCTTTGCTGGGCAATATGAGAAAGCAGAAATAAAGCCGTGAAGAATAAGGCGACGAGATCAGCCCAACAAATTGTAGATTTTACGAACCAGTACATGGAAGATTATTTACGCTCGAATGGAAGCCAACTAGTAGTGAAAACTATGCGAACGGTACAGTGGCAAGCTCCCCAAGGTGAAACAGTGAAGATCAATTTTGACGGAGCAATGGATAAAGCTAGAATGGTTGCTGGAATAGGTATTATTGCGAGGAATAGTAAGGGAGAGGTACTGGGGTGTACAGTGTGGTTACAGGGTTTAAAGAACCAGAAATTACAGAAAGGATGGCAGCAGTACGTGCAGCTGAATATGCATGCATAATGGGGTTCCAAGGAGTTATAGTGGAACGAGATGCACGTTGCTCAGATGACACAGGCCCAAGGAATTTGTTTGCAGAAAGAAATCTGGTGATGGATGCAAGGATAAAGCTAGCCCATGTAGCAGAATGGTCTTGCACTCATACTCACCGTCAAGCAAAAGGAGCTGCTTACAGATTGGCAAAATGGCAGTAGAAATGGTAGGGTCCATGATCTGGAACGGTGGATATCCCGAAGCTATCAAAGACAATGTATTACAAAAAATGTCCTCTTTAAATTAATAAAATCATCTTCTTTTCGAAAATAAAATAAAATAAAATAAAATCTTTATTAATTACAGAAAGAGATATTTCGTTAAACTAATACTAATATATAGTTTATTTGGGTAACTTTTTTGACATCATGTTGTTGGATTTATTGATTTGTTGGAAGTTTGATTTCTAAATTTATTTCAAATGTATACAGTACTAAACATCAACATCATTAGAAGATTCTTTGTAGTAGTTCAGAAACTGTTATTAGCCAAACAAAACCACATCAAAGGATAAATTAATAGGGTCCGAAATTGATAGGTTGGGGCCATCTATATTAGGGTGGGCAAAATCATTCGAATCCGTCGGGTTTCGATCCGACCCGACCTCTTAAGATCATTTTTTTTTTTTGAAAATCGGGTATCAGATCGGGTAAGGTCAGATAGAGTAAAAAAAATTTCGGGTTCGGATCGGGGTCGGGTTTTGAGCAAACCCTACCCTACCTGACCCGATATATATAAAAAATTTATTTTTTTAATTTTATATTTAATTTTATATATATTTAATTTTATATTTATATTTAAAATAATATTTTATTAATTCAGATCGAGTCGGATCGGATTTGATTTTATATAATATCGGATCGGATCGGGTTCGAGTATTAAAAATAAAAAAATTATCGGATCGAATTCGGGTTCGAATATTACATATTTAAAATCGAGTCGAATTCGGGGCGAGCAAAAATCCACCCCGCCCCGACCCATTGCCATCACTAATCTATATAGAAGACATTTAAAACGTTGGATTTAGTTTTCATGTCCCAAAAAAATTGGATAATTAAAATACTATTTTAAAAAATTATATTTAGCGTATTGTTTTCATTAAATTTAATAAAAATAGTATTAATGAAAAAATATATAGAAAAGATGATAATTAGGCTTAGAATTATGGTAACTTTATTTGGTATAAAAAATAAAATCTAGCAGTAGCTGATGAAATCTAGTAATTAGAATCAATGGAGCGGGGACAATTCAATAGGCTCGATATTCAAAAATTTTTCTTGATTAGAGTTTCTGGACTGGACCTACTTGATTCTAGACATCGGAGAAGACAGTACTCACTGCCAGGATATTCAATTGCTTAAATGCCAACAGCATTGAAACCCCCAGGAAGAAGTTAAAGGGTAGAGTTCATCATTTCAATACCAGCACCTAGAAGTTGTGCTTTCAACCTTCAAGTCTATTTCTAAACCTTTCCCATACTACTTGTGAGTTATTGGATAGCCTCAAAGTACTCTCATGATTAATTCCCTCCCCTTTTTATGAAGGCTAGAGCTGCAAGTCTTTTCATAAATAAGACTGACGCACTATGGTTTCATAAAAACTGATCGACTATCCATAAACAATGACTTAGGCGCAGATAATTTGTTGGCCAGGGGAAAAGTTATTCGCTTATTGCTCGATGGCTGCCTCGCTGGTGTAGTGGTGGTATATTATTTATGTTTTGAAGATAATGGAATTAATTATAGAATCCATGAGAAATTTTCATGGACGTCACAAGATCACGTTGACTCTGGAATTGACTGTCTTTTGGTCTATGGCTTTGCACCACATTTTGTACGAGGTAAAGACAGCTACGGCTGTCTATTTGTGTTCCATCTTTATCTTGGTTGGAATAATTTTCTTGTGTACGTACTATGGACATCACTTGTGAAACGCAACACACAAAAGCCGAAAGGCTTGCACCGGTATCAAGTGAAAACAAGGGCTGCCGTCCATACGAAATAAAATACTCAGGGCAACAATTAGAGGGTTTATGGTAGGGTCAGGATTTTTTCCAAATTCTATTAATTGATTGTACAATTGTTGATAACTAGTTTAGGGGAAATCATCAGATATATTAATAATAATTTTTTTTATTTTACAAATAAAATTAAAATGATAACACATATTTTTTATATATTTAAAAAAATTAACTTAAAAAAAATACATATGTTATTATAGAATCTTATTTGTAAAGTTATTCTATTATCATTATATCAAATACTTTTTTTATTTTTTTATTTTTTCTTTTTGCAATAGAAAAATAAAAAGTAAAAACAAAAAAAAAGATAAATAGTACCAATTACCAAAAGGAAAAAATGTTTCTTTTTTTCTCCTTTGCTTAATGCTTGGTACTTGATAAATTTGTACAATGAAAAGAAAAAATTATATTCCTTTTTATCATTATGCTTTTATTTATTTTAAATAACATATATGGAAGCTTGTAAGTGTGCGTAAAAGAATTAAAAGGTTGTCCTAAATCTATTTTTGTGTGTCAGATTCAGATAAATTCATGATATTTATTTATTTTTCTCTCATGATAATTATTCTTTTCTGTACGTAAAAATGGAATACAGCTATACAGGTATAGTGTTTTTACCATTTAAAAAAGCCAGGCTTGATAACAAAGCCCAAAATATTCACCCAAAAATGGACCTTTCATTTGCAGAAATGGTGCCAAGTGCCGACCACCCAGGTAGTTCAAACTCGAACCAGGCCCAATGGCTAAACGACTTGAGAATAATGGAATTGAGTTAATGGACTGTATGATATAGAAGAGCAAGAAATGTGAATCAGTTTTGGGCTTTTGGCAAAAACGGAGGACATGATTGCGATTATATGATTTAACTGCCTAAGACACTGCTTACAAGAGAGAAATAGTGGAGAAGAACGAACCTACCAATAATAAAAAAAAAAAACTCTCAGACGTCCACTGACTGAACCTGGTCTGAACTAAAATGATGAAAACGTTTGTAACCCTATTTCAGGTCACATGTTTTAGTTCTTCTGGCATGAGAGTAAATTAAAACTGCAACCTGCAAATAAGTATTCAAGAAGTGACTGCCTTTGGTTCCAAGTTTTTACACATAAATGCTTTCAGAAGTAGCCATAGATGGAAAGAATGGATATTCCATTATTCATCAACTTTCCATTCTGTGAGAAAACCAGCAACAATTTGGAAGTTGCAAGCATTTAGTATTACAATATTTATTCCTTCGGGTGACTGGTGGAGGCTGCAGGAAAAGGAACATTTGGTAACTTATATTTCATTCAGTCACATTTTAATTTCATTTTTGCTATGATTTCCTAAGAATTCCAACCATTCAAATTAATGAAATTACTTTGCAGGATCCAGAGGATAAAACGTGCTTATTAGAACTTAGAAGATGGTTTGGCAAGTCTAATTTCCATTTTTGGTATTGTTTGAACAATGGGGATGCTTGACCAGATGAACATTTCAAATACTAATACTCATCATTTTTTTATAGGTTAGTTTTTGTGGGAAAGACATTAAAGTCAATTTAACATTAACTTTGTGTTAATTATACATTTCATTTGAATTATAAAACTCCTATAACAATGAATAGATAACATAGTGATGATATTACACCCTTCAATCACAAAATCTCATTTTTGTCATTCACCCTTTTATTGATTTTTAACTATAAAATACATAATAATTACTTGGCAAGCGAAAGCTAAATACTTGTGTGGCTGTGAACTTGTGAAAATGACAGGGAAAGAACATAATATATCATAGATTACTTCGATAAAGTCCCATGTAATGTAACTTTATTTCAACCAAAAAGTGATCATGAAGTTTCTCTAAATGAATTATGACTCGGATGCCATTTTTAGTTCTTTTTTTTTTGGGGGCCCGTCACATTCACTGGTGCATTTTCTGCCCATGGATTCTGGTACCGCACACCTGCTTTTTGAAAAATGTTTAAGCAGGCAATTACGATTTAAGCGGGCCATGTGTCGGGCGGTAATTCACTGATATCCCTAACTACTGTATTTTCCATGCAACATCAATGTTCCTATTCATAAACTTTTTACAGGGATTTTAGTTTTTTTAATTAACTTATGACCTCATTCCTTGCACAATAAAAGGAAAGATGGCGGCAAATTAAACCTGGAAAGCTCTTACGTGTTTGAATGCGTCACTGCCCTTTTTCATACGGTCAAACTAAGGTCTCAGGTTCTCATCAGCAGGTCCTAACAGTGTAGACGTCACTGTTATAAGCTGCACCGATTAGTATATATAGGGATCGGCATGGACCTTTTTTTTTCATCAAACAGACAACACAAAATTTCTCAACCAACAAACAAGTTTTAGCTCTGCCAGCTAGATTAACAAACCAAGCCTTCCCAACCGAGCTAATCACAAATCCTAATGGCCGGAAACGTCAAGTCTTTCTGCTTTGTCCTTGTTCTTCTTCTAACTTCATCGCTTTTCACTTCTGGGACTCGTCCTCTCACCGATGTTGCAGAGTCAGGCAGCTCTATAGCCAAAGGGATCAAGGCTTTCTTGGATGGTTCGAGCCTTCAAGGAATCAAGAGCGGAAGTCCAAGTCAAGGAGGAGAAGGTCATGCATTTACTAATGCTGTCACGAACTCGGGTCCAAGTCCTGGAGGAAAAGGTCATGCATTTACTAATGCTTTCATGAACTCAGGTCCAAGCTCCGGCGGTGGTGGACATTAAGCTAGCGGCAGATGCAAAGCCTGCAACAGCGCTCTCTGATGTGTCTTAGGCGTCTCTATTTGTCTAATTCATTTTTTATTTTGTTCATTTTGGATTTTGGTCATTCTATTGTAATGTTTCAATAAGTTTAGGCGTGGTTTCTGGCAATTAATAGTCTAGTCCATAGCGAGTTTGCATTCTGCCATATCTAGTTTTTGTGATTCTGAGTCGTGTATGACAGTTTTGTTTTGATCTGATAGCTATTCTTCCTTCAAATATTATTAAGTTCATGGTATAAACATTTTCTTTGTTACTTGTTCAACTCTGTTTTCTCGCATTTTGAGAGAGAAACAGAGACATTTTGCAGTGTATCATATCTTTCAAAAAAATTAGACTTAATTTTATTTGATTAAATGAAAAAAATAATTCTTTCAAAAATAATATTACTACTACTTTAAATGTAAAAAAGAAAAAAAAAAACTAAAATATTAGCAGTAGCATAGCATTTAACAATTACACGTGGATGGCCGGTTGGGGTTTATTGGTTTAATGCCCAAAGGGCTTTACAGTAAAAAGAAGCCCACATTTGGGCCTAAAAGCCCAGAGTTTACAGTAAAAAGAAACCCTAGAAAATTCCCCAATTGATGGATTTATTGCCCCTATCCTTCACCAGATTAATAATTCACTGTGAAAAAACGGAATAAGAAAGAAAAACAAACTACCCATAACGGCAATTACCCGATAACGAAAACCCAAAATGGGAAGCTCATACACTGCCTTGAACGACGACGACGATTCCGCCACCGAATCCGACGACAACACCGCCACGAAGATCGACTCTGATTCCGACTCTGAAACCGAAACCGATGAGGAAATCCGTAACCGCTACGATACTGGCCCTTTCAGAGAAGGCGAAAGAGTCCTCGCTTACCATAGCAAATGCATTTACGAAGCCAAAGTAACAAAAAGGAATTTTTTTTTTCGTTTCTTTTCCCCTTTCAAAATTTAACTTTACTCATCGCTTTACTCGGCAGGTTTTAAATTGCGAAAAGCGGAGCAACGGTTGGCATTATTACGTTCATTATCGTGTAACTTTTCCATTTCATCTCTCAATTTTTTTTTCACTTAAAGTTGATTGATTTTGGTTATTTATTTATTTGTTTGTTTGTTTTGCAGGGTTGGAATAAAAAGTAAGTGCAATTTCTTCCCTGTGAAATTATATATGTTTTTGTGAAAACATTAAATTGTGGGGGTTTTGTTTCGTGTTTACAGCTGGGATGAATGGGTAGGTGTGGATACGTTAATGAAATTTATAGATGAGAATCTGCAGAAACAGGAAGCGCTTAACAAGAAACTTAAGGAAGAAATGAAAGCTGAATTTCATTCTTCAAAGAGAGGAACCGTCCGTGTGTTTCACTCTAAACCGAGAAATCCCAGAGGTTAAAATGAAATGAACTATTTCATTACTCTTTTTCGGGGTTTATGAATTAAGATATGTTTTTCTTTGCAGCTGCAGGTGGTAGGGGCAAAAAGCGAAAGAACGATTCTATCAGCAAGGTATTCCTATGTGTCTCTATATGATTGCTTTGGCATGTTTTTATGCACTGCATATTAGTTCATTTGGCTTGCAAGTTAGTTAATTCATATTTGTTGTGAAAATACGTTAGTAGCAAAATAAGCTAAAGGCATCCTAGACAGATGCGTGAATAGCTAGAATTTTGAACTTTCATTGTGGGGATTTCATTTTCAACTTAGTCTGTTGATTGTCAACTGTTAGGAGAAGAGCGCTGTACCTTCTGAAAAGCTTGTGAACATCCAAATTCCACTAACTCTGAAGAAGCAGCTAGTTGATGATTCGGAATTTATTACGCATTTGGGAAAGGTTGGTAGATCCTAATGTTTTGGATTTGTATGCAGTATTCCTTTTGCTTCATTTTAAGGCTTTCTTTTCAATGTTAAATAAAACTTGATCATCAGAAGTTGATTGATATCTTCTGTTGCAGCTTGTTAAACTTCCACGTACTCCAAATGTGGAAGACATATTGAAGATGTATCTTGATTATAGATGTAAGAAAGATGGCATGTAAGTTCTTTCACTGCCCATTTTGTCATCTTTTTTACTTTGACTTGCAACATTTATGTTTTTACAGCTTCTAACTGTTTTATGACATGTTGGTCCAAAAGATCTGCATTGCATTATTGGAATGCACCTTGACATACTGCTTCCGTAAAATGTGCAAGAAAAGCAATCTAAGCAGGATTAATCACGCAGAATTATTGGCATTTTTTCATGCCATATGGCATATACTAGGTCTGCTAGTTTTAAGCTTTTTGGCCTTGACTGGAAAAAAGATAACTGCAGAATTATCCACATGGAAGCTGGGACAAGGAGTTGAAATAGAAAATAAAAAGGTGGGATGGGGATTGGGATTTGGGAATATGAGCAACCTTCTGATTTTGAGCTCTTTAATTCTGCCTCTCAAAATTATTGCTTGAGTCTACCTTTTTGAGTTGTGAGTGAAATGCCACATATCTTCTATCATGATTGCTGCCTCTGAATTTTTATAAATAATTTCAGTATTGATTTCTATATTCTTAGCTCTGACATTTTTTTTCTAATAGTTAAAATGACAAAATAATACATGACATGTAGGGTAACAGATTCAGTTCGAGAAATTTTTAATGGGATACGTGCTTACTTCAACAAAGCATTGCCTGTGATGCTTTTGTACAAAAGTGAGCGTCAACAATATGAATATACCATTACAGAGGATATCCGTCCATCCACGGTATATGGGGCCGAACATCTACTGCGTCTCTTTGGTATGTTCATCCTTCACTGTTGGACAAAATTGACTAACTTGCACAGAGAAAATATTGTGCGCTTAATAGTACATGTAGGAAGGAATTGGACTTGCTAATTCAGACATCTTTCCTTACAACGACAACTCTGTAGTTTGAACTTAAGCTTGGAAAAGTTAAAAAGACAGTTCTTTCAGACTGGCATTTTTCAGATGATATTAGAGAATAAACTAAATAATTTCTCATATTTTGAGGATCTATGCATCTTTCGTTGATAATAAGGTTGAATATGTATACTGCTTAATATCTCCCACCATCTTTGGTTCCTTGCAAGCCAATTAACCATCAGTTGTAGTATATGTAGTGCTATAATTTTGTTTTTTGGGTGCTATAATGTATAATGTTACACACACAGTTATCCACCTTTGATGAACTGTTCTGGGCTCATCTTGTCATTTGTTGCCGTGTCTAATTGTGGCATGCATGTGTGTTGCAATTATTGCTGCTTGTTCCTGATATTTTCAGTAAATGTTTTGATTGTAATGCTACTCTCAAGACTAAAGAATTTTGCCATGCAAGTGCTTTGTATCATGAAGTTTATTTTGCTAATTCAGTGTCTTGTATTTGCAGTCAAGTTGCCTGAGTTGTTGGTGCGGGCAGACATTGAAGAGGACACATTGTTGGAGTTGCAGCAGAAATTAGTTGCCTTTCTTAAGTGCGAACTCTACTATTTTTGGTTTTCCTGGTTATTTAACTCTTCGAAGTACTCACTTTTGGCCATCTGTCTTCTTAGTCTTCCCCCGCCCCCCCTTTTTTTTTTTGGTACAGTGGATAACTGGATATGCAGTATCAGGGGCTAGGACCCCAGCCATGCCAGAAGTCCATCCCTTAAAGGGGGTAGTCGAACCCTTGGGGCAAAGCCTCATGTTCCTTCCTTATTGAATAAGTGCTAAGAAATCTGTTATTTCAAGTTCCAAAGTCAATGATGTTAAGACGATAATTGATTGCAAATGTTGATTTTAGGTCTAATTTTCGGCAATCATTTATAGTTCTTTCTAGCTTTCTCTTTGATAATCTGTTATAGTTTACGTTGTTTGTTATTTTTGAACTAGAAGGTCAACTCCTATTTGGAAATTATCATTTCATTTACATTTTTAGGTTTTTCCCCCTAATTGTGCCCTATAAGGCACATCATCCTCTCATAACCTACTTGATACTTTATCTTCCTTTTGGGAAGATGACATTTTCTTATCATGAATCTCTGCTGATAGATCAAGATGTCTTCTCATTGCAGGTTCTTGCAGAAGAATCAAAATGCCTTATTTCTCTCTACGTATCATGTTGCAGAAGATGTTGAGACAAGCACCAATAAACAAGATAACTAAATCCAGACACATTTGCCAACCATTTGTACATACACCAAAGAATGACTGGTAGTTTCTTGTACCTTTCCTCAATGCTTTTCCATATGCTAGAAAAAACTTTGACATATGAGATGTTTGTATTGCCTTTCAGAACATATGCTGTATCTATAACTTTGTACGAGAATCTACTGTTAAAGCTGATATGCTTGTCCCTGTTGGTTGACTTGGAAGAATATGCTCCATCTGCTTCCTGTGTAAAGAATGTGGATGATGTTGGCTGTGTTAATTATCAATGAACCGTCTAACAACTATTGAAGCTAATTCCGCGTGTTTTTTATTGTTTAGTTTGCAGAATTGCAGTTAAAAGTGAAAACTAGAAAACATACTAATATTTTCATGTTATTATAACCTTGAAACAACTAAAAATGTAGTACTAGGAGATGTTTATGGGTAATAAATTACACTGAAGTCCTTCAGGTTTGAGTCTAATTCATCATAAGGACACTATGGTAATCTTATTCCGAGTTATTCCGAAGGTACTATTTTATGGCAGAGCTTCGATTCTCCTACAGATACCCTTCTTCCTCTACAATCACTGGCCAGACACAACACCTGTCTCTGGAGGAAGAAAAGACAACTACTCCTCTGGTTTCTAAATCCTTTTTTCCATGATGATAATGTTCTCTGTCTCCTTTTGATGATGGTCCTGAGATTTCAAGTGTTTATTGGCCTGGCAAGCAGGGAGGTCCGCATACAACCGTAGGATCCAAAATTTGTCTCAATAGTTGGAAGTGTTTATTTCTCTGTTTAATGTATAACCTGAGTAAATATCATCATCTTATATTTTATTTATCTATTTTATGTTTCCTCGCTTGAGGACGGCCTTTTTTTCCCATCTTAGCGAATCTAAAATTGTCAGGTGTTGGATCAATATAAAGCACTAACGAAGCAAACTCAGCAGCCTATGGGCTTCAGATAATGGGGTTTTTTTTCCCTTGTTTTTCTAAGGCTCAAATTCCAGTCCAAATTGATTTCTTCTGTATCGATGCCACGAGATAGAGGACTGCTGAAGGGTTTTTTTTTTTTTAAATATATTATATTGTTTATCTATATACCTCATGCGGCACCGTGCCCTTTTTTCCTTTTTTTTTTTTTTAATGTTTGGTTTTTTATTTTATTTTTATTAATGCTTTTTTTTTTTGTGTTTTTAACTTTTTTTTTTTATTTTCAATTTTTTATTAGATAAATTTAATAAAAAAAAATCAATAAAGGTTGGAATGATGAAACAACCTTGATTAATTTTGATTCGCAACAATATGATATAGGTACATCTTATAAAAAAATCGACATTGGATTGAGATTTTTTTTTTTCAAAAATAGGTGGATTGGAGATAAATTTAAAGTATTCTATCCATATTAGATGTCTACATAACACTTTTATTTTATTTTATTTTATTTTTTTGAGTTTTATTTTTTTAATTTGTTTTCTTTTCTTTTTTTATTAAATAAATTTGTAATAAAAAAGTAAATTGAGATAAAAATAATAAAATAATTAATATCTAATAGGTTTTGATTCGCTCGATCTAATTGATGTGTTTTCTTTTAATTTAAAATAATTAGGTTGAGTTTTTTTAAAATTAAATTCGGATAAGAGTAAACTATTGACTCTTATACCTTGATCTCAGTATATATAAAAGATATTTTATTTATTTATTTAATTTTATATTTATATACGTATTTTATTAAAAATTTTATTTAATACTTTAATTTAATAAATTTATTTGACATTTTATTTTGTTTTTTTTTGTCATTTTCTTCATTTTTTAAAATTTTATTTATTAGATAAATTTTATAAAAAAAAGTCAATGAATGTAAAAATGATAAAATAACTTATATCGATAAGTTTTGATCTATCATGTTCTAATTGATGCAGTCTTTTAAATAACGATAGGGTTAAATTTATATCTTTGAGCAAAATAGGTCAAGTTGATATTGGATTTAGGGTGCTCTGCCGTCTCTCCTCGAGAAATATAAAAGAATATATTTAATTATTTATTTAATTTACATTTATACATTATATTAATACTTTAATTTAATAAAAATTATATTTATATATAATTGAGTTATAATTTATATTAAAAGATAAACACATTTATATTTATCTATATGGTGCCATCCATTAAAATTTAATATAAAAATTTTACTTTAGCGAAACATAAATTTAATTCTAGTTTATATAGAAATAGACATTAACCACCCAAAAATTATACATGTTTATTGCTACAATCATAAATTTATTCCAGTGATATTCAAATAATAAATCAATAGATAATATTTTAGGATCAAATGCAGTGCTGCCATTCTTGAAATTTAAGTTTTTTTAAAATTTTTTTGGGTCAAATTATATATGCAAATTTTCGAAAGCGTGGGAATGATATTCGTAATTAAAGGTATTGTTCTTTTGCACATTAAAAATTAATTATGAGGAAACTAAAGAGAAAAAAACAGAAAAAAGAAGACATATAAATTGAAGGTTATTAAGTTTACGTCTTTTCAAATCCTAAATATGAATTGGCATACAGTTTATTTTTTTAATGAACTTGGTCCTTCCTTCCTTTATTTATTATATTAACGAAATTAGAATCTAAAAATTTAAGTCAAGATCAAATTCAAGCAGTACTGAAATTTAACTCATTCTTTATCATTTTAAAAAATAATTAGTTTTGGTTATGGTCACAATTCTATACTCATAAATTTTAATAATTCTGTCTCTATACTTTTATATATTTTTAATATAATTATACTTACAATACAATTAGATAAACTCAATAAATAAATCAAATCATGTTAATCTTTTAAAGATTTTTAAGGATTTTTTTTATGATTTTACTTTAATAAGTGTTTAAACCTATTAGTTTGTATAATTTACTCATAAAATTATATTGAAATCTTACAATATTATAGTGGTAATTTTTATTTCTTTTGATTTTTATCATCCCCACCATGTGCAAGTATGCATTCTTTTATTAAAGAATGTCTCATTCAATTATCAAAATATCATATTTACTTAATCAAGTTATCATTTCATTTATTTTTTTCACTAATTATTTTTTTTTAGTAGGAGGCCTCCAAATCTACCTTTAGTGAAAGATAACTAGCAAATATTATATATCTTAATTTTTTTTCATAAAAGTTTTAAAACTTTTATATTTTAACTTAATATAAGAGTTTATATCAATAAGCAGATTTCAAATATAATCATACTTCTATAGTCTCCTTTTAAGACTTTTTATATCAATTCATAAATACTTATACGAATCTATTTTCATCATGGACACTATTAATAATTTTTTTTTACTATGAACAAAATCATTTCCATAACTCAAATGGATAAAATAGCATTCTTTTTACTATTATAAAAGTTTTTATATTCACAATATCTTTGAATCACTTATAGCTTCTAAAGTGAATGTATTTTAAAATTTTCACTATATTTCAAAACTTTTTATAAAACTAGGGATGATAAATCATTTTTTACAATTTATGAATTAAACCATATATATAACAAAAAATTACCACAATATGATCAAGATTGTGGCATCAATTTTGGTTTATGACTATTTTAAGCCAACCATAATAATCCACATTATACTTACAAATCATGTAGATTTGGCTATTGAAATTATCTCATTTATAGTAATGAAAACCAATTATCTCAAATGTTATCATGAGTTTCTAATATATATATTAATTGCCTAATGGCCAATTCCAAATTCATGACTATTGAAATCTCTAAACTTGATTTCAAATTTTTATGAGAACTTTATTTCTCTACCATTGTACAACGCATATATCTCTGTTATTTATCATTTTTAATTGGTCATAACATTTTTGTATATATAATAAATTCAAACTTTACTCATAGGACTAATATGCTTATGTACAATAAGAGTTTATAGTATATTTAACTCCAATTTTAAATACTTTCATAATCATTTTATGATCATTATGTTTATATTTAGATCACCATATTAATGCAAGTCATGAAATAAGAATTCAAAGAATCATTTTCATGTTTCATAAAATAGCATAAATAATAATTATAATATGAGTTCTATTCATATTTCATGTAAAAACTCGAGATGAATTTGCATTAATTAAATCATTGATTGGCTAACTCCAAGGCTTATGACTTTTACAAACCGATATTATTATCTAAGCCCATATGTTAATAAGGTGTATAACCAATCACATCCTTGCCATTATTATGAAACTATTGAAAACCTTGGAAAATTTGTGCACTTTTCATTTTAACAACCTGTAAAAGGTCATTTTTTTAGGTGTAAGAAGTAATAATATATTCACTGTTTTTTACAAATAATGTGTTAATTGGATGATAGCATTCTATCTCCATAGTCCATATCTTTTTTATATGTATAAAATTTTTTTTTTATCACATTCAATTCATTTTCGTAATATATGACAAATTGTACCAATATTCTCCATGTCATCACAAAATGAAACTAAACATATGCATGTATTGGTGCCTTTGGAACATTGAATTTGTATTTTTTTTTCTAATTTATAAACATAGCTAATTAGACATTGATGAGTATCATTCAAAATGCTAGTAACTAATAAATGCTTTAATATTTTTAATCACATGCCTTTTCTTTTAATCAATATCCCATATATGAAAAGCAATAATGCTTTTGTGTAGCCAGTAATTAACTCTTTGACGGCTATTTATGATTTTTACTTTGTGATTATTCATAATAAAATTTTATTTTGTAAAATCATTTATAGTGTAATACACCAAGTAGACAAAATGCATGTCACGTTGCCCATGTTATTGATAATAACAATTATTTGGTTTATTATCCACCAATTAATCCATGAAACACCATATCTTAATAAAAATTATTCACATACATCAATTTAATTTTAATTGATTTTCATGAAAATTGAACACTAGTCAAAATTTAAACTAATAATAAATTAAAAAAAATATCACTATTTGATTTATAAATGACCAACAAAGATAGAACTACATAAATAGCTTGACTCAACTTATTATTTCAATTTTGATGCCATGATTTAAAAATTAAACTAATCTTACAGTCAAATTTTATTTTTTGCATATATTCTCTACTTATATTTAATTTTTCATGGTAAATTCCTTTGCTCATTTCTAATTATTTTCACAGAAACCATGTGATAATTTGCATATTCTATATATAATCAGTACATGACAATTAAACAATCGACCATTTCATTAAAACTCAATTTAATTCATTACTTTATAATAAGTAATAAATTTTTTTATCGTAAATCAATTCATATTTTTTCTCCTTTATGTTTTCGAGCTATTTACCATCACAGTCTTTATAAGCATCAATTTTTTAAATAAATATAATACAATTCATTAAATTTAATTGTGAAGCTAAATTCGATATATGTATAAACCTATGCAATATAATCAATATTTTGTGTATTGTGTTTCGACTTTACACACTAATAAAATAATTGTTAACTCGTTTATCTCATTTAATCAATCTTTTTACCAACAATTATGCAAAAAATAAAATGTATACCTCTAATAAGGATTTTTATGAAAATTAACATTTTGGTCCATCGAAACATTAATCATGTGACACCTTGAGCCTCCTTTAATATTGATTTCCAAATAATGTTAATTTCTTTTCCTTGTATCTTTCTTATGTGAAATATAAAATTTTCATAATTAACTTTAAATTGTTAGAAAAAATAAATAAGAGAAAGAAATAATAAAAAAGAATTTGAACTTTGAGGCATTAAAAACACTTTCTTAAGGCAATTATGATTTTAGGATACAATAAAATTTTAAACTCTTCAATCAAAAATAATAAAAATTGTTATACTGAAAGATTTATTTATAATTAATGAAAACACATAAATTTTTATTCAAATAGTTATAACTTTTTGTATAATTATGACCTTTATGAATAATAATTTATTTATATTTAAATAGTTATAACTATTTGTCTAATAATAATTATTTCTGTTTAAATATAATTATTTAAAATATAAATAAAATTAATATAAAAAAATTAATTTTGCTCATCAATGATTAAATTTTTTTAGTCGAGCTGCACCTTAATTTAATCTACCATAAGCTACATCAAAACTATTTTGGAGAATACGAAGCCAGTTGCATCAGCAAACAGAAGAAAACCTAGACCATTAGAAGGTTAAAAAAAAACATTAAAATCCTGCTCCTAGGAAGCTCCTATTTTTGCCAAGAAATCAGCACATGCATTTGCTTCCCCGTAAGTATGTACAAGCCGAGCTCTTCCGATTTGTTCCCGATAACTATGAACATTTTGTTTTCTTTATTTATTCATTAGATGATTTTCCTAAGAGTCAATGACTTAATTTCTACGAAATGAACAGTAAGTTAAGCTGTAATATGGTAATTTGGGAAATGGAAATTCAGGGTTGAAGTATTGGTAGAGGGTTATTTTCATTGGAATTCGATGACGCAAGTCAATCATGTCATCTATAATTTCTTGCTCGGAAACCCTTTTGGCGAATCAGATAGCAGAACCGATTTTTCGGTCAAACCACTTGCTACGATAACAAATTAAATTTAAACTGCTCTGTCTCTTGGTGATTAGCCAGTTTCCCGTTAGCCGCCTAGGAATTAAAGCTTTGCACTCTCTAGTCTCTCCGTTCACAATCATTCACATGAAACTTGTGCACAACCCTCTGCCATAATAGTTGCCAAGCCTTTACCTGTCTTCAATATATCTTCACAATATATTTCATGGCCACGCCATTGGTCCTACTCGTTTTGTCTTTGGCTTTATGTTGCCCACCATCATCTTCATCCTCTGATGGTCTATGGGCAGGCTTATCTTTGTCGGTGGATACTGCAGATGATGTCTTGACTTCACCTGATGGCACTTTCAGTGCTGGTTTCCACCCTGTTGGCCAGAATGCTTATTCCTTTGCGATATGGTTCAATAAACCATCCTGTGGTGCTAACAGTTGCACCATAGTTTGGATGGCAAATAGGGACCAACCAGTCAATGGTAGAGGCTCAAAGTTCTGTCTACTGAAATCAGGTAATCTTGTTTTAAAAGATGCTTCTCAAATTACTGTTTGGGAAACGAAAACCATGTCGCAGTCCCGTGCCCATTTGAAACTTGAAGATGGTGGTAATCTTGTATTGCGTAACTTGGAAGGCCTTATATTGTGGCAAAGCTACGATTCACCCACGGATACTCTGCTTCCTCTTCAACCATTCAATGAAAACTCAAAGCTCATCTCATCAAGAAGCCAAGGAAACTTCTCCACGGGCTATTTTCAGCTTTATTTTGACACTGATAATGTTCTCTGCCTTGTGTACGAAGGTCCTGAGGTTTCAAGCGTTTACTGGCCGAGTCCATGGCTTTTGAGATGGGAAGCTGGAAGGTCCGTGTTCAATAATAGCAAAATTGCAATTCTGGATTCTTTGGGAAAGTTTAGTTCAACGGATAATTTTACTTTCTTGTCAGCTGACTATGGCTCAAATATTTCAAGAATGTTGAAGATGGATTTTGATGGCAATATTCGACTGTATAGTCTAAAAGAGGATGTAGAAACTTGGGTTGTTTCATGGCAAGCCTTCCCTCGACCATGCATGGTTCATGGATGTTGTGGACCAAACAGCATATGCATTTATATTCCTAATTTTGGCAGGAAATGTTCTTGCATTCCAGGGTATAAGATGAAGAATCATACTGACTGGTCTCTTGGCTGTGAACCAGAATTTCATCTTTCTTGTAATCAAACTGAGGTTGGTTTCCTGAAACTCCGCCATGTTGAATTCTATGGCTATGATTTCAGATTGTATACTAATGTCACCTTAGAGGGTTGCGAGAAAATATGCTTGCAGTTGTGCGATTGCAAAGGTTTTCAATTCAGATTTATTAAAACCCATGAATCGAATGGTATATACTGTTATCCCAAGACTCAATTGTTGAATGGACATCGCCCACCAAATTTTAATGCTGATTTCTACGTGAAAGTGCCGAAGGCCACTATCTCCTTTTACAGTAACAGTGTTCAAGATTCCGAGTTACAATGTCCCAACAAAGTTCAGCCGCTGGAACGAAAATATTCCCAAAGGCATGAAAATGAATCATTGAAATTTGCCCTTTGGGCGGCCTGTGCAGTTGGAGGACTCGAGTTTCTTACCATTTTCTTGGTATGGTGTTTCTTGATTAGAACCCACGACAATTCAAGCCCAACCACAGGCTACCTTCTCGCTACAACTGGCTTCAGAAAATTCACCTATGCTGAGCTGAAAAAGGCGACAAATAGTTTCTCAGAAGAGATTGGAAGAGGTGCAGGTGGAATCGTATACAAAGCCACACTTTCCGATGGTCGAGTTGCAGCAATCAAGCGACTCATTGATGCTAACCAAGGGGAAGCTGAATTCCTAGCAGAAGTTAACACCATTGGAAAGCTTAATCACATGAACTTGATTGAGATGTGGGGTTACTGTGCTGAGAGAAAAAATAGGCTTCTGGTGTATGAGTACATGGAACATGGATCCTTAGCTGAAAACCTCTCCTTTAAAGCACTTGATTGGCAAAAGAGATATGAAATTGCTGTGGGAACCGCAAGAGGCCTAGCTTATTTACATGAAGAATGCTTGGAATGGGTTCTCCATTGTGATATAAAGCCTCAGAACATTCTCATAGACTCTAAATACCAACCAAAAGTGTCAGATTTTGGCCTGTCTTGGCTTCTAAATAGAGGCGATGTCAAGTATTCAAAAGTCTCAAGGATCCGAGGAACCAGAGGTTACATGGCGCCTGAATGGGTCTTCAATCTGCCCATCACCTCAAAAGTTGATGTCTACAGCTATGGGATCGTTCTATTGGAATTAGTGACAGGAAAAAGCCCTGGAATGGGAATCCATGTGACAGACGATGGAAGTACAAAAGAACAAAGAACGTTAGTTGCATGGATGAGAGAGCAGATGGAAAGAGCCAAAGAGACAGAAACATGGAAGCATGAGATAATAGATCCCAAGCTGCAAGGGATATATGATGTGGATGAGATGCTAATTCTGGTTACGGTAGCTCTGCGATGCGTTCAGGAAGATAAAGACGCAAGACCGACAATGGGTGAAGTAGTTCAGATGCTCCGTCATGAAAGCCATTGAACTACGGAGGAATCATCTCTTGCTAAACAAATGAGTCGGTAACAAATGATCTCTCTAATTAGGTTTACAAATACATTATATTATCGCCAATTATCAATTGCCAATACCGTCCCTGTTTTTTTTTTTTTTTTGGGCACGTTACGGTGTAATATCAAATATTTAAGATTGATCTCATTTAGTATTTCTTATAATTAGGATCCTTCCTGTTAAGGAAACAAGTTTAGAACTCCGTTTTCTCTATTGCCATGGGCACTCTGAAAGAGGGCTTTCATGCCCCTAGCTATATGGCAATAACAGTGCTCTTGTGTATAACTACGTTTTTTTTTTTTATTTTTTTTTATTTTTATAGATTGCAAAGATTGGCTTTCATGCCCTCTACCTATGTAGCAATACCAGTTGTCTTGTGTTGTTTTCACTAGATTATTGAAGATTGAATTTTGATTGATTTAAAAATTTAATATTTTACCAATAAATTATCAATTGACGGTTATAATTGGTTATTGTATTCAACTGGTGTATATAATCAATCAATGAGTTTGTATTATAATTGAAGTTTATTTAGGTTAAGAAGGTATCCGTTGAACAAAACCAAAATGAAAATAAGTTTGTCCTTTTGAAAAGAAAATCACGTATTTTCTCCGAAAGTCATAAGCCAATAAGATGATCTTCTCTTAATATCAGCATAGATTTGCCAAGTCAAATTCCATTTTCTTGATAAAAGAAGGTGACATGTTTTAACCGGAATCATATGTATATCTTTGGTTGGTCAAAAAAAAAAAAAAGTTTTGATGTGAACATGCAATTATTGAGAACATATAAGTAAGGCAAACTTTAACATCAGAAATTGATAGCTGATGCCCCGCATTAACTCTAGATGTCTCATCGATGACTTTGGCTACTTATATTTCATTTTTTTTCTTTTGCCAAATCAAAATTTCAATTTGTAGGGGGATCCATTAATATCCAGTTTCTTTCAAGAACTAATTAATCTTCCTTTATTTTCTTTGAACATACTAATATATAGTTATAAATCAAAATAGGCTTGATTCTTGTTTATAAGTATTCCCTCATGGGAAGGGGGCGTCTAGTGCAGGAATTTCAGTAATATTTGTTTGAAAATTTTGGAGATATTTATTGGGCTTTGCTGATGGTGTTTTAAGGATTTTTTAAGATTAATTAATATTTTATTTATAATAGTAATCTTGTATTAAATGAAATAATAATATTATTATTTCATTATTTTTAATGCATTGAATAAAAATATTATTTTATAGGTCACATTATGTCAAAATTCCTATATTCTGTCAAAAATTGAATTTTAATCCTTATATTGTAATTTATATAATTTAATTTTTATATTATTTTAATTTGATAATTTTAATGCAATTATTAACTCTATCAATTCTTTACTGTTAAAAATATTAATATGGTTATTGACTTTATAACGTGAGTATTAACTTTGCTGACATAGCAATTTAAATGAATCAAATTAGTTTTTAAATTATATAAATGATTATTATATTTTCATGAAAATTTAAATTAAATCTTTGTACTTGTACAAAATTTAAAATTTAGTTCTTCTAATATAAAATTTAATATTTTAAAATTTTTTATAAAATTTCTAATATTTTAAAAATATTAAATTTATTTTTTAAATATTTTAATTCTATTTTTTGAAAGTTTTTGAATTTTTCAAAATTTAACATTTTTATTTAAACAAAATATTCAATTTTATTATTTTTTTGAATTTTTTTATAATATTTGTCATTAAATTTTTTTTTTTTTAGAAATCTAGATACTAGTTTATATTCTTAAAAAGAATATAAATTTTAAAATTTTTACATGTTTTTTATATTATTTAAGTGAATAATAAATTGAAATAAGAAAATCTTACGGTTTTGTTATTTTTTTATTTTAATCATATTTTTATACTTTTCCATTTCAAATATATCAAATAAAATAAATTCTAAAGATCAGCATCTTATTTATAATTTATTTATTTTTTATTTAAATATTAAAAAAATTAAAAATATAAAATCTTTCAAAAATAAAATTAAAAATTTTAAAATAATCAAAAAGTAATTTAATATTTTTTAAAGTTAGAAAATTTCTTAAATTTCAAAATATATTTATAATAGAGGGACTAAATTTTAAATTTTGTAATAGTGTAGGGACTAAATTTTAAATTTTATGTAAGTATAAAAATTATTTGCATAATTTAATAATTGATTTTATTTATTTAAGTTGCCACGTCAATAAGTCAACTCTAATGTCATCAAATCAACAAGCACGTCAGTATTTTTAACAGTAAAATATTAATGGAAACTAACGGAGTTAGTAAGTAGATTAAGAATATCAAATCAAAATAATATAAGAACTAATTTATATGAACTACAATACAAGGATTAAATTTCAAATTTCAGTAAAGTAAAGGGACTTACAACACTTACAACATAATTTCACCTATTTTATATAATAATCTTAAATAATACTTTTAGTCCATGTTTATTGCATAAGATGATAGAAACGATAATAATCATCTTATATTATATTTAGCTTATATCTAAAAAAAATAAATGTAAAAAAGATTGATTATCTTCTTGACATAGAATAATTTATTTTTTTAGAGAATTTTTTTAATTATTGGGATTAAACTTATATATCATGTTATATTCTTAAAAATTATATCAATAATTTAAATTGTATAAATTTTGAAAAAAAATAATTTTGACTAATAAATAAAATTATCATATATTAATTCTTACACATATCAAATATAAGATAAGATAATATCATTTTTTTTATTTAGCTGTAAATAACTCCTAAACTTCACCCAATACATCTTCTTTCTAAGTAGGTCTAAGCAGGCTTATTTACACCAAGTCTATTGAATTCATGGAAAATTATTTTTCCACATTCTCTCAACAAATTTGAAATTAGGCAACAATGAAATGAACATACTTTATTTGTCATTTAAGCCAACTATCCATTAGTTAGAATGATATTATTTAATTTAATTCTATTCGTAATATTATTTTATCTTATTCTATTATTTTTTTATATATCAAACATACATTTAAATTTTAATATAAAATCTATATTAATTATATAAAGAGATATTTCATTAAACTAATACTAATATATATTTTATTGGGCTGATTTGTTGAATTGGTTGAAACTAGAAAAAGACCTGATTTTGACATCAAGTTGTTGGATTAATTGATTTGTTGGAAGTTTGATTTCTAAATTTCTTTCAAATGTATATAGTACTTTAAATATTAACACCATTAGAAGATTCTTTTTAGCTGTTCAGATACCTATTGTTAGCTAAACAAAACTACATCAAAGGATAAATTAATAAGGTCAAAAATTGACAAGTTGAGCAGATCAAAAGTAGTTGAGGAATCATTCTTTGTTCCACTGCTTTTTATAACCTGTGACAACAATAAACATAGATTGTACCCAATCATCTATGGTTTTTCCATAGTCTTTAAGAGGGACTTTGGTTAAATCCAAATAAGTCTCGCCTTGTGAAACTGTTCGTTTGTTTAACGAATCGATAACAAAGGTTTCAATCTTAACCTGACTTGTTTGGCCAGATTCAGATGTTTGTTTTATCTTATCCTTGATTAGGTGAGAATATTTTTCTTTCAAATGAGGAAGATGTTGATCTATTATATTTGGATCTAGCAAATCTGAAAATCTTAAAGTATCATCAATGTATAAGTTAGATATTGCAGATGCTTTTCTTTTCCCACCCTCTTCTGGTTGAGGGATAGGAATTTGACTTGGTTTTGGATTTGGTTGATCTTCAGAACTATTAGTATCATCTAATGTGGTTTTATCTGATGAAATGGATTCATCCTTGACTACTGGGTTAGTAGCAAGAATCTCAAAATTATCAGCTACTAAATCATTATTTACTTTTTTACCACAGACATTGGTTGTGCCATAGTTAAGCATATAATGATAATTATACTTAATAAAGAGTCATTTATGTTCTTCATAAAGAGTCTTAATAGCTTGAAGATAATCAATCCGTTGTTACGGATCTGTAATTTTTTTCATTTTATACTTAAAATTTTTAATAATATATTTATAAGAGTCGAAATCAAGTTATTTTTGTTTCTCATTTGCTAAGGAAGATGAAGGTTTTTCATCATTCATCATAACATTACCATAATAAAGAGGTTCAAAGTCTTTAGATGTATCTGGGAGAACATATCTTTGATCTATCTTTTCTACAAGTAAATTTACTTTATCTTCTATATTATCTATTTTTACAAAAAGTTTATGAAAGAAAGAAAAAATTAAATCTATTAAATCATTTACAATTCTACTTATGCTAATATTACTAGATTCATACTTAGGATCTATATGTAAATCATGATTATAAGACTTAACTTTACAGATACATGAATTTTCTTCATAAGTTTCCATGTTTTTTATGCTTAAAATCGATGTGCTGTTTTGAAAATGCTAGCAAACAAGGTAACTCAAGCCATAAACGCCAGCAAACAACTCAGATATGCATGTATAAGCTTTGAAACAAAAACTTAAGAAGAAGATGCAAGTAAAAGGAAAAAAAATCTTACAAGATGAATCACAAGTAGACCTTTGTTGCTGAATCTGTAATACAAGCCTAGCAAACCTTTGTAAAAGCTTAAAGCTCTGATACCATTTATTGTCAATCTTACTTGCATCTCACAGGGTGGCCAACAAGAGTACCTCATAAGTTAGTTTTCGTTAAGCCTCTCGACCTAACAACCCTGCATGGTGGTCAACCATGGTCGGGACATGTCTAGACAATAACCAATACTTCGTCACAGATCATACTGTGAGAACCTTGGATCATGCACACCTGATTTTCATATTGACCTTCTCGTGAACTAGCTTTGATACCATTTACAGGGAGGTGTGAAAAGGATCTATGTATAAAAGTTTAGATAAGCTAACTTAATTTACAAAAGAGAATGGTAGAGAAGAGAGAGAGAGAGAAAGATAGAGGATAGTAGTAAGTAAAGAAAAAAAAAGTGAAAAGAAAAGGCTTCAAAGAATGTCTTCTACTAATTACAGAAGGGGTTTAAATAGAAAAATTTTAAATAGTAACTATGTACAGTTTTCACTATAGTGTATAGTAAAATTTTTATCTACAGTATTGCTACAGTGACTTGCTACAGTATCTTCGATAGTATGTCTCTGTCTTTTTTTGCTACAGTAACATTTTATCTGTCTGCTATAATGACTGCTATAATTGTTTCTTTTTGCTAGTCTTTGGAGTCGAGTGAACTTGTTGTTTAGTGTCGGTAGTTTGTTCTGGCTTATTTTTATTTCGAATATGCATAGTAAGTATGCTTCCATACTATTGTTTATGTTATGAAATTCTTCGTCTAGTGCATTAAAAGACTGGGGCGATGGAGGAAAACTTGACTGTGATTTATTCTACATTTATCATCTTTCTTAATATTGATATAGTAATTCTGTAAGATGATCTAGATCTTCCATTTTAGATAATTTTTCCAGTAGTTGGATTGATTTTGATTCATTTTTAATGTCCAGATCTTCATGTCGTTCAAGAAATCTGAAAACAAAAATTCGTCTGCCATCTATCCAACAAGCTATTTTGGGATAGTCTGGCTTTATAGCTAAATGGAGAAAAAATTTTGCTTTTTTCATAGGGTTAATTCCTATTTAGAAATGGTAGCTGTTTGGGTTTGAGTATTTAGTGATGGTTTTGTTTAAATCATCTGAGAAGTCGATATGATCTGTTAGTGGATCAAGTATAGTTAGGAGTTGGAGGAAATATCCATCGGATATTCTATCAAATTCTTATATTTGATACGGTTGGTAAAATCTTTCTCTTTGAAAGATACCCAAAAGATTGTATATAGTGAAATGGATGTAATCAAAATGTTTTAACCATTTTATACACCCGTAAAAGTGATGCTTAATAAAAGCAAAAAAATCTTTTAAAATGTGAAAAGAAAAATTTTGTACAGTAATTTATCCGACTAAACCAAGTTCAATGCTTTTTACATCAAATATTTCGTGATCAAGTCAAAATTTAATTTTCGATATGAATTCACCGAATGCAGTATTATACATATAAGTAGAAGTATAATAATAATAAAAAAATTCTATCAATAGTTTTTCTATTGACTGTAAAATAAAATAATTAATTTGCTGGAATAATTTCTTGGTTAGGAATACCGTAGCTTTTTCAAAAATAAGAATTCTCTTAAGCTTGTTTAGCTTAGAGGAATTATAACTTTCTTTTTCAAAATACTCACATAGATTTAAGAAATTATTTATCTCTTGAATACTGTACTGATTTTCTTTCAAAGCAAAGAAATCAATATCTTGCTGTTTTAGCAGATTAGTTGATAGAAGGTTTTGAAAAGCTATTTCTTAAAAATTCTAAAATTTTTTAGCCTGGTTGACTAAGAATTCAATTAATTTGGTCATCCCTTTTTGAAAGTTGAATTTGTTTTCTGAGAGATGGGATTTCCAAACATTGTTCAACAAATTATAGATTTGTGGTTCAAGTCCAGGGTTATAAAAAGATTTAATCTCTGGGTTAGAGAGTTTTGTTCTTTTAAGCAGTTGTTTTGCTGAAGAAACTATTTGAGAATAGCTCATGGGTGTCCATTCATTTGGGTCTTGAGCAAATTGAGAGAATTCTGGTTGAATTCTCATAAAAGGAGGTTTGTAAAGTGGTTGTTGGTAGAGATATAATCATTGGTTAGGATTATTGTAAAAACTAAATCTTAAGTTAGGATTTGTAGAGAAAACATGAGGTTTTGGAGAAAAATAAGAAGATTTTTTACCTATTTTTTTTTTGATGGTTCTCCATTCACCTGTTTCATGGATGAGTTATTTTTTCGATCCATGTGGTTAGCTCAGATAGTTTGCAAGGAGGTTTTTGTCTTCGTTGATGAAGTTTACCTGAAAATGATATTGACAAAGAAAATTATACTACCTAATTCTCTTGGGATTATCAAAGAACTTTTTATTTTGGAGAAAGTTTTTTACTGCTTAGTTATCTATTCGAATAACAAATATCGCAGGGACAAAATAGATGTGAAATTGTTGTACACCATTTTTTATGGCTAATAATTCTTTTTCAAAGATAATATAATTTATTTCATTTAGTTTGAATTTACCGAAATTGTAGCCACAAATCAATTCATCTTTTTTATGAAGATTTTTTGTTTTAAGGACACATCCCTAATGTTCATCACTGGCATCTGTCTCTAAAATTAATAAGTCACCTTATTTAGGTAGTTAGACTTTAGAAATAGTGGTCAATTCTGATTTGATCTGTTTGACAATATCAGAATCTATTGTGGTCTAGATAAAATCATTATTTTTTTTAAAAAAAATTTTAAAAAATTACCTGTCATAATTAAGTATACCTAACAGCTGTTGTAACTGTTTGACATTATCCAATTGTTCTGAAAACTCTTTGATCTTTGAAATAATATGATCCTGCAATGTTAGTCCATTTGCAGATAAGTTGAGACCAAAAAATTCTATTTTAGTTTTTTTGAGTTCAACTTTTTTGAGACTCAAAATAATACCATGTAAAATAAATTATTGAGCAATAATATTCAGGTATTTCCTGTGCTCATCCAAAGTATTAGAAAATACTAAAATATCATCAATATAAACACAACAAAATTATTTATGTTTGCCAAAAATATTATCCATCCAACGCTGAAATATTTAAGGGACGTTGCATAGATCGAAAGGCATAACAGTCCATTAGTAGTGGCCTGTTAGTGCACTAAAAGCAATTAAAGGTTTGGAGAAATCTGTAAGCATGATTTGCCAAAAACCAGATTTATAATCAAACTTAGAAAAATATTTAGCATTTTTAGCTAAATTTATCAAAACACTTTTTTTAGGGATAAAATAGCCATCAAAAACAAGATTTTAATTTAATTTCTTATAATTGATACCCATACGGGGTTTATCTCATTTAATTTTAGAATGGTTTCTTACCAAAAATGCTGGATTGAAGTGAAGGCTGGTAGTTGGTTTTATCAGACCTTTGTTGAGCAATTCTGAAATTTGAATTTTGAATTCATCTATATCCTACTTAGTATAGATCATAGGTTTTACTATGATAATCTCTTTTGAATCATGAAGAGTAAGTTCACAGTATCTTGGATTACGTTTCCAAAACTTCAATGGTTGTTCACTGAAGTTTTCCTGCAAAATCCTATAAAGCCAATGTTTTTCATTTATAGCTTTAATTTCAGAAATATGGGTTATTTTTGGGTGAAAACCATTATCAAAAACATGTTTATGCTTGGATAATAAAGGAACATCTATTGATTTTTTATCAATAGTAAAAGTAAGATGATCTGTAAAAATAGATAAGGGTAAATATTTATGAATAAAATTATTTCCTAGCAAGATGTCTCCATGCATGTTAGGAAAACATAATATTTTAGGAATTATAAACTTTCTATCATTTAAAAAAACAGGGACATTTTTTGCCTTTAAACTAACAATGGTTTCTTTACCATCTATACCTACTATTATTATAGGATGCTTCATGTTTTGTCATAGGTTGAAGGCAAAGCATTGGGTCGATAACTAGAGATTGTTGCTCCTGTGTTAATCAGAATATTTAAACTATATGGTTTATAATTTTGAAAATAAAAATAACCTTGTATATAAGTATAATATCGTACCTTTTTGACGAATAATGTTTCAGGTGTAGAAACATGAAATTATTTATAAAATAAAACGTTTTAATTTCTTTAGCTTTAGTGTTTTTAGAAGAAGAAGTGTGTGAATTTAATACAGAGTTGACAGAATGACAAAATGATTGGTTATCACCTGTACCTTGCTAAGATGGATTATCTCTTGCAAATATAAGAATTTTACCTGTATTATCGGTTTGATGCATGTTGTTTGCTCGTCGTAGGGTTTCTATACTGTTTGTACCTTGAAATCTTAAAAAAAATTTTTGATAAGGAGTACAAAAAGATTGATTACTAGTTATACTCTCGATATCATCATCGTGTTGATGATCAAAGGCATTAGTAAGGGGTAAAACTAGGTTTGGATTAAAACTGATTGATGTATGTGGATTTTTGAAGTAAAGATTTTTTTCTGATGAGAAAAATTCTAAACTTGGTACTTTCTATTTTTCAGAAGTATGAGAAATACCTTCGAAACACCATCATTTTGGGATAGATAAATCCTCAAGATTGACCAATTTTGGTTTGATTTTTAAATCAAAACTATTTCGTTCAAAAATTTTGATAATATTAGAATATATCAGTTTGATAAAAGTGTTTGTAGTATTAGTAAATTCATAGACTGCTGACTAGTTGTTTGAAAGGTCATGCGAATTGGATTCAATATCAGAATTGGTTATTTTGATAAGAAGACACAAACATTTTTTAATGTTTTCATCAAAAAAAGAAATAAAATAGTTTGATTTAACTTTAAATAAAATAACACTTGCTGCTAAATTAATTGGATTCCACCAATTATAACATTAGTAGGATTTTTAAAAAGGTTATCCATTAAAATAGCTATTATAGAAATATCTTTTGTAGATAAAAATAGTGGTTTAATGGTGATCAAAATCATACCTATATGGATGTATTTGACTTTTGGATATTTGGAATGAGAAATTTTTACCTATATTTGTTTAGAATCGTTGGCAATAGTATCACCAGATAGTTTTTCTATATGGCATTTATACCAAGGCTGAAATTTTTTAAACAAACTTGTTTTGTAAATCTCATTAGGTTTGATGAGTTGTAATTCTTTGATTTTTTCTTCAAAAATAGAATGAGTTTTTCTCATAATATTTTTAAGTTTAATCATACCTTTGCCTTCGGTAGTTGTTGTACCTGTGGAAGATGTGACTGAAACATTATCTTGTTTAGATTCAGTATTTAACATAAAAATAAAATCAGATTCATCATCAAAAGAACTATAATCAGTTTCAAAAAAAACTTCATAATAGATCTTTTTGTTAGCAAAAGTAATTTGAAGAAAATTTTCATCAAGTTTTTTGATCATTTTCTTGGCACTTTTTCCTTTGTTAGGGCAACTGTTTGTATAGTGACCTTTTTTATCACAAAGAAAACATTTGCAATTTTGTTTAGAAGATTTTTTTCTTCTTTTTAACAACAAATTTACCTTTTTTGGGCTTAAAAGTTGTAGTGGGTTTTCACTTTTTTTGAAGATATTTTCATTTTTTCTAAAAATGATTTTTCTTTGAAAAAGATTGTTTATTGCAGTCAAATTCAAATTCATTTTCTAAAATCTTTGTACATTGTTTATTCGAAAGCTTGAACTTTACCTGCTTAGTAGCTTTTTGCTTGAGGCAGTATTCTGTGATCTAAGTCTGAACGTAGTGTATTCTACATCTAAGAGTATCATAGAGTTCGATACTAGGATTGGTAGTATGAACTATTTTGAGTTTTAACTCTAAATAAATAGGATAATTTTGTGAACATAATTCATCCCATAGTGAGGAAAGTTTAAGAAAATATTCTTGTAACCAAAACTTTGAATGTTTTTCATCCAATTTTTTATATTCAGAAAGATATTTTTTAGAGAAATCATCAAGATTTCGAATATCACATAATTTAAGTTTGTTTTGTATTTTCACAAAACTCATTTTTCAAGATTTGTGTTAAATCTTTTAGTAATTCAAAAATATTTCCTGCGGTTAACAATGTTGATTTTTGCTATTCTCCGAGGGTTGTAGTTTCTCATTTTTTGAGAAACTGTAAGATATCACCTTGTCATGTGCCACAAAAGCAGTTGAGAAATCGTTCTTTGTTTCACTGTTTTTTATAACTTGTGACAATAATAGACATAGATTATGCCCAATCGTCTATGATTTTTTCATAGTCTTTAAGAGGGACTTTAGTTAAATACAAATAAGTACTGCCTTGTGAAACCATTCGTTTGTTTAACGAATCGATAATAGGGTTTTCAATCTTAACCTAACTTGTTTAGCCAGATTCAGATATTTGTTTTATCTCATCCTTGTTTAGGTGAGAATATTTTTCTTTCAAATGAGGAAGATGTTGATCCATTATATCTGGATCTAACAAATCTGAAAATCTTAAAGTATCATCAATATCTGGGTTAGATATTGTAGATGCTTTTCTTTTCCAACACTCCTCTGGTTGACGGATAGGAAATTGACTTGGTTCTATATCTGGTTGATCTTCAAAATTATCAATATCATATGATGTGGTTTGATATGATGAAATGGGTCATCCTTGACTACTGGGTTAGTAGCAAAAATCTCAAAATTATCAGTCACTAAATCATTATTTGCTTTTTCACCACAGACACTGGTTGTGCCATAGTTAAGCATATAATGATAATTATACTTAACAAAGAGTCATTTATGTTCTTCATAAAGAGTTTTAATAGCTTGAAGATAATTAATCTGTTGTTGCGGATCTACAATTTTTTTTTATTTTATACTTAAAATTTTCAATAATATATTTATAAGAGTCGAAATCAAATTGTTCTTGTTTCTCTTTTGCAAAGAAAGATGAAAGTTTTTCATCGTTCATCATAATATTACCATAATAAAGAGGTTCAAAGTCTGTAGATGTATCTGGGAGAACATGTTTTTGGTCCATCTTTTTTACAAACAAATCTACTTTATCTTCTATATTATCCATTTTTACAAAAAGTTTATGAAAGAAAGAAGAAGTTAAATCTATTAAACCATTTACAGTTTTACTTATGCTAATATTACTAGATTCATACTTAGGATCTATATGTAAATCATGATTATAAGACTTATCTTTACAAATACATGAATTTTTTTCATAAGTTTTCATGTTTCTGATGCTTAAAATCAGTGTGCTATTCTGAAAATGCTAGCAAACAAGGCAACTCAAGCCACAAACGTCAGCAAACAACTCAGATATACACGTATGAGCTTTGAAATAAAGAGTTTAAGAAGAAGATGCAAGTAAAAAGAAAGAAAATCTTACAAGATGAATCACAAGTAGACATTTATTATTGAATCTATAATAATACAAGCTTAGCAAACCTTTGTACAAGCCTAAAGCTCTGATACCATTTACTATCAATCCCACTTGCATCTCACGGGGTGGCCAGTAAGAGTACCTCATAAGCTAGTTTTTGTTAAGCCTTTCGACCTAACAACCCTGCATGGTGGTTAGCCATGGTCGAGACATATCCAGGTAAGAGCCAATACTTCGCCACAAATCATATTGTGAGAACCCTGGATCATGCACACCTGATTTTCATACCGACTTTCTCGTGAACTAGCTCTGATACCATTTACAGGGGGTGCGGAAAGTATCTATGTATAAAGGTTTAGATAAGCTAACTTATATTAATTTACAAGAGAGAATGGTAGATAAAAGAGAGAGATAGATGATGGTAGTAAGTAAAGAAAAGAAAGTGGAAAGGAAAGGCTTCAAAGAATGCCTTCTACTAATTACAGAAGAGGTTTAAATAGAAAAATTTTAAATAGTAACTATGTATAATTTTCGCTACAGTGTACAGTAGAATTTTTATCTACAGTATTGTTACAGTGATTTGCTACAGTATCTTCGGTAGTAAGTCTCTATCTTTTTTTACTACAGTGACTGCTATAATGACATTTTATCTGTCTGCTACAGTGACTGCTACAATCGACTACTACAGTTGTTTCTGTCTGTTGGTCTTTGGAGCCGAGTGAACTTGTTGTTTAGTGTCGACAGTTTGTTCTGGCTTATTCTTGTTTGGAATATATACAGTAATTATCCTTCCATAATATTGTTTAGGTTATAAAATTTTTCATTAATGCATTAAGAGATTGGGGTGATGGAGAAGATTCTGACTGTGATTTTTTCCACATTTACCATCATTCTTGCAATTAGAAGCAATGGAACTGCCTCTGGTTTTCTACAAGCCTTTTTTCCATGATATAATGTTCTCCATCCCCTTTTGATGATGGTCCTTAGATTTCAAGTATTTATTGGCCTGGCAAGCAGGGAGGTCCGCATACAAACGTAGGATCCAAAATTTGTCTCAATAATTGGAAGTATTTATTTCTCTGTTTAATGTATAACCTGAATAAATATAATCGTCTTATATTTTATTTATCTATTTTATGATTCCTCGTTTGAGGACGGCCCTCTTTTCCCATCGTACCTGATCTAAAATTGTCAGGTGTTGGGTCAAGATAAAGCCCTAACAAAGCAAACTCAAAAGCCTTTGGTCTCAGATAACGGGTTTTTTCCCTGCTTTGTCTCTTTTTAGGCTCAAATTCCAGTCCAAATTGATTTCATCTGTATGGATATCGGGAAGACAGAAGACTACTGATTTTTTTTTCAGTATAATATATTTTTTATTTATATGGAAATAGATACTAACCATCCAATAAATTTATTCTTGTGAAATTCAAATAATAAATCAACAGATAATATTTTAGAATCACATGCGGTGCTGCCATTCTAGAAATTTTCTTGGGTTCCAATTACATATGCAAAATTTCAAAGGCGTGGGAATGATAGCCGTAAAGGTTTTTCTCTGTTGCACATTAAAAATTAATTATGAGGAGTACAGAGAAAAAAAAAAGATAAAAAAAGAAGACTTACGTAAATTGAAGGTTGTTTAAGTTTTTAACTTTCATTTGGACTTTCCTTGTACTAAAAAACCTAAAATCCTTCGGTCCAAAACCCGAATATGATCAACATTTTGGAAACATCCAGGAAAGCACCGGACTCTGCTTTATTAACTGCTCTTGTTTTTGGTGTCTTCATTAACTTAATAAAATATTGTAGTCTGTAGTTGCCGTTTCCTAACTCCTAAGCAAGGATGAATTCGGACATTAATCCTGCTTGTTGGTTGTATCTTTACTATTTTCCCTTTCTTTTCTTTATTATTATTATTATTTTTTTTTTTTATGAAACGGACATAGTTAGATTAATAATCAAAAGAAAAATAAGTTACTTCCGAAGTTCCAAACTATCTTGGAGAATACGACCCTAATAGTATCAGCAAACAGAAAAAAGACCCAAATCGTTAGGAGGTTCAACAAATACATTAAAATCCTGCTCCAAGAAACCTCCTACTATTGCTAAGAAATTAACACAAGCATTTACTTCCCTATAAGTATGAATAAGCCGAACTCCTTCGATTTGCCTCCTGTAATTATGAACTTTTTCTTTTCTTTATTTATTCAGTAGATGATTTTCCAAGAGTCAATGACTTAATTTGCACGAAATGAACAGTAAGTTAAGCTGTAATAATTCGGGAAATGGAAATTCAGGGTTGAAGTATTGGTACAGGTCTATTTTAATTAGAATTCGATGAAGCAAGTCAATCATGTTATCTGTAATGTCTTCCTTGGACACCCTTTTGGCGAATCAGATAGCAGACCCAATTTTCCTGTCATACCACCTGCCACGATAACAAATTAAATTTAAACTGCTTTGACTCTTAGTGATTAGCCAGTTTCCCGTCAGCCGCCTCGGAATTAAAACTTTGAACTCTATAGTCTTTCCGTTTATAGTCACTCACATGAAACTTGTGTTGCTCCTGAAGCAATAATTACAATAATATAGAAGTAATAGATAATAATCAATAATCAAATATACAGAAAAAATTAAAAACACTAAAATTTACGTAAAAAACCCTCCAGTGTAGAAGAAAAAAATCACAGACCACCAGAAAAATCTTCACTATCAAATAATAGGTGTACAAAGTTTTTCTCTAACTAAAACTAGAGCTAATCAACAACTAGAGAAAAAATTAAAGAAATCTCACCAAATAAGTGACTTAACAAATATACCTAGATTTGTTCCTAGAGAGCTTCAAACCCGATCTTCACCGTTCAAAATGTAGAACTCTGAATCATAAACCTCCTAATAAGGTTTCAACTCAATCAGACCACAGATCGACTTCCGTGCAACCAACTCTCCCTTCTCCTTGTTCTCTCTGCTTTTCCTGACTTTTTTTCTTTTTCTACTTAGTTTTCGACACACACTTAAAACAACCCGACCTTTTTTTTATTAAGTAGCTAGGGCTCTGTGTAAAATGAAAGATCAAGACCCATAGCCTTTACTTGGTCCAAAACTACTTACATGGGGCTGGACCTCATTTTCCTAACAATCTCTCCCTCCAGCCCCATTATGAAGAGATTCGTCACCATAGCAGTTTCATTTGAAACTTACCTTGGCCAGGGAATTCATTCCGATCAAGTTACTGCAAAGCTCAAGCTTTTTCTTGAGAAGTTTATCAAGATCATAAGTGCCATTCTTTTGCAATGACTCAATCTCTTCTTTTATTGCTTTTAACCAGTGCTCTCTATCTGGAGTAACCTACATATCTTGGAAGCTTTCTGGCTTTTCTTTACTGGTAACTAAAATAAAATCTGAACTTGGATACCTGGTAGATGGCCTGCGTTCTCTAGTAGATCTCTTGGGTTGAGACTCTACATCACTTGATGCCGAAGGTAGCTCCTCCTGCTCAACACTCTCAGGTAGAGATGATTGCTCCCTCTGCTCAAAACTAATAGCATTTGGCTCATCAACAACTGTGGCTGGCTCATTCATATCTCCAAGTTCTGTTTCTTGCTTATTTTCACCATCTGTGGCTTTTTCCTGTGGAATTCCTGTCGGTATTGAAACATCACACTCAACAGTAACTCGTGTAGTCTTCTCATTTTTCTCAAGGTCTACTATGGTTTCTTTTTCATGAAAGACCACATCTCTGCTTTTGACTGTCTTTCTCTTTATTGGATCTCATATCCTGTAGCCCAATTTTTTATCATCATGTCCTACAAACACACACTGTATAGTTTTATTGTCAAGCTTTGATCTCTGCTCTTTTGGCACATGCATGAATGTTTTACACCCAAAAACTTTCAAGTGAGAGTATGAAGTATCTTTTCCTGTCCACATTCTTTCTGAAATGTCAAAGCCCAAAGGAACTGATGGTGACCTGTTAAGTAAATAACAAGCTGTGTTGACTGCTTCACCCCAGAATGGCTTTGATAATTTTTTCATCCTCAACATACATCTGACTTTTTTTACAATAGTGCGATTCATTCTTTCAGCTATACCATTATGTTGCGATGTTCCAGGTTCTGTCCTCTCATGCCTGATCTCATGCTTTGAGCAATACTCTTCAAAGCCTTTAGATGTGTATTCCCCACCATTATCAGTTCAAATATACTTCAAGGGTAACCCTGTCATCATTTCAACCATGACATGAAATTTTTGAAAATACTGTAATACCTGACTTTTGTATTTTAACATATACACCCAAGTCTTACGTGAAGCATCATCAATAAAAGTAACAAAATATCTACTATCACCTAATGACTCAACCTCAATGGGACCACATACGTCAGAATAAATTAATTTCAATATATTTTCTTTTCTTTGAGAATTTTTACGAAAAAAAACTCTATGATGCTTACCAAACAAACAATAATCACATGAATCGAGAGACATACATTTGGTCAAAGGAATGAGAGACTACCTTGTCAAAACTTGTAACCCCTTTTCACTCATGTGTGCCAGCCTCTTGTGTCACAAGTTTGTTGAAATATCATTGTTAACGGTATTTATTTGGTTACCGTTCAATTGCATCCATGTCTTATACATTGTGCAGCATAGTTTTTCTCTTGTAACTACCATAAATCCTTTAAGAAGCTTCCACTGTCCATTCTTTTATCGACTTTCATATCCCTCCTTATCAAAGACATTAATAGCAAGCAAGTTTATTTTCATATCTTGAATGTGTCTGACATCCTTCAAAGTCAACATGCAGCCTGTATTAATTTGTACAATAATATCACCAATCCCAATAATCTGTGACACACTCTTGTTTTTCATCTTGGTACAACCAAAGTCTCCTACTTTATAAGTTGTAAACAACTCTCTCTTAGGAACACAATGATATGTCGCTCCTGTGTCAACTATCCATTCAATGTCGGGATCACTAACATGATTACAATCACCATGTGTACAAATTAAGTAACTGAATCACTATCTGAATTCACTACTGTAATATTACCATCATCTGAACTCTTATTTTTCTCATCTTTTTGCTCTTGCTTCAAGATTTTACAGTTTCGTTTTATATGACCTACCTTACCACAATAGAAATACTTCACTTTACCTTTAGACTTGGATCTATGTTTAGACTTATCACGGCCTTTTGAGTCCTAACCTCTGTCGATGTTTTTACCCCTATTCTCGTGACCAAAGCTTGATTCTCAGGGTCTACATCTTTTCGTCTCGCTTCTTCATTAAGCATACTGTCTTTTACCATCTCCAATGTCACCTTATAATTAGGAGTTGAATTAAGAACAGTCATAACTAGAGTATTCCAGCTGTCTGGCAATGAACCCAAAAGAAATAACGCTTTCATTTCATCATCCATCTTAAGCTCCATAGTAATTATCCGATTAAATATATCTTAAAAATCACTCAAGTGTTCTGTAATAGATCATCTATCACTGTACTGTAAAGTTGCAAGCTTTTTAACAAGCATAACTTTATTTATACATGTTTTTCTCTCATATAATGCTGTCAATTTTTTCCAAACAATGTGAGCATCTGACTCCTGCGCTACATGATGGAACACGCTGATATCAATCTATTTTTTGATTATAGCCAGCGTCCTTTTAGCTAGCTTCTTTCAGCTTTCATCTTTCATATCTGCTGGTTTAACCGAATCACCAATACTGGTTCATGTAAATATTTGCAGTATAGATGATCCTCCATCATAGGCTTTCAAATTGAATAATTTGATGCTGTCAATTTTATCATGGAACCTGTATCACCCTTTATGATCTCAAACAAAATTTACTTCTATCCTGGGTTGCTTCTGTATTGATGTCTTAAAATAACCATCGCTCTGATACCACTTTTTGCGTCTGAAGCAATAATCACAACAATGCAGAAGCAATAGACAACAATTAATAATCAAATACGCAGAAAAAATAAAGCACACCAAGATTTACGTGGAAAATCCTCCAATGTAGAGGAAAAAAATCACGAACCACCAAAAAAATCTTCACTATCAAATAATAGATGTACAAAGTTCTTCTCTAGCTAAACCTAGAGCTAATCAACAACTAGAGAAACAATTGGAGAAATCTCATCAAATAAGTGACTCAACAAATACACCCTGGATTTGTTCCTAAAGAGCTTCAAACCCAATCTTCACCGTTCAGAATGTAGAACTCTGAATCATAAACCTCCTAATAAGGTTCCAACTCAATCAGACCACGGATCGACTTCCGTTCAACCAACTCTCCCTTCTCCTTGTTCTCTCTGCTTTTTCTGGCTTTTCTTCCTTTTCTACTTGGTTTTCGACACACACTTAAAGCAACCCCACCTCTTTTTTATTAAGTAGCTAAGACTCTGTGTAAAATGAAAGATCAAGTCCCATAGCCTTTACTTGGTCCAAAACCACTTACATGAGGTTGGACCCATTTTTCGAACAACTTGTACACACCTCTCTTCCTTTTTAGTTGCCAAGCCTTTACCTGTCTTCAATATAACTTCACAATATTTTCCATGGCCACACTGTTGATCCTACTCGTTTTGTCTTTGGCTTTACGTTGCCTACCTTCATCTTCATCCTCTGATGGTCTATGGGCGGGCTCATCTTTATCGGTGGAGACTGCAGCTGATGTCTTGACTTCACCTGATGGCACTTTCAGTGCTGGTTTCCACCCTGTTGGCCAGAATGCTTATTCCTTTGCGATATGGTTCAATAAACCATCCTGTGGTGCTAACAGTTGCACCATAGTTTGGATGGCAAATCGGGACCAACCAGTCAATGGTAGATCCTAAAAGCTCTGTCTACTGGACTCAGGTAATCTTGTATTAAAACATGCTGCTCAAATCACTGTTTGGGAAACGCAAACCGTGTCGCAGTCCCCTACCTATTTGAAACTTGAAGATGGTGGTAATCTTGTCTTGCGTAACTTGAAAGGCCTTATATTGTGGCAAAGCTACGATTCACCCACGGATACTCTCCCTCCTCTTCAACCATTCAGTGAGAACTCAAAGCTCATCTCATCAAGAAGCCAAGGAAACTTCTCCTCGGGCTATTTTCAGCTTTATTTTGTCACTGATAATGTTCTCTGCCTTGTGTACGAAGGTCCTGAGTTTTCAAGCGTTTACTGGCCAAGTCCTTGGCTTTTGAGATGGGATGCTGGAAGGTCCACGTTCAATAATAGCAAAATTGCAGTTCTGGATTCATTGGGAAAGTTTAGTTCAACGGATAATTTTACTTTCTTGTCGGCTGATTATGGCTCAAAGATTTCGAGAATGTTGAAGATGGATTTTGATGGCAATGTTCGACTGTATAGTCTAAAAGAGGATGGAGAAACTTGGGTTGTTTCATGGCAAGCCTTACCTCAACCATGCATGGTTCATGGATGTTGTGGACCAAACAGCATATGCATTTATATTCCTAATTTCGGCAGGAAATGCTCTTGCATTCCAGGGTATAAGACGAAGAATCATACTGACTGGTCTCTCGGTTGTGAACCAGACTTTCATCTTTCTTGTAACAAAACTGAGGTTGGTTTCCTGAAACTGCGCCATGTTGAATTCTATGGTTATGATTTCAGAATGTATACTAATGTCAACTTAGAGGGTTGCGAGAAAATATGCTCGCAGTTGTGCGATTGCAAAGGTTTTCAATTCAGATTTATTAGAGCCCATGAATCATATGGTACATACTGTTATCCCAAGACACAATTGTTGAATGGACATCTTCCACCAAATTTTAATGATGATTTCTGCGTGAATGTGCCGAAGGCCACTGTCTCCTTTTACAGTAACAGTGTTCAAGATTCCAAGTTGCAATGTTCCAACAAAGTTCAGCTGCTGGAACGAAAATATTCCCAAAGGCATGAAAATGAGTCACTGGAATTTGCCCTTTGGGCGGCCTGTGCAGTTGGAGGACTCGAGTTTCTTACCATTTTCTTGTTATGGCGTTTCTTGGTTAGAACCCACGACAATTCAAGCCCAACCGCAGGCTACCTTCTTGCTACAACTGGCTTCAGAAAATTCACCTACGCTGAGCTGAAAAAGGCGACAAATAGTTTCTCAGAAGAGATTGGAAGAGGTTCGGGTGGAATTGTATACAAAGCCACCCTTTCCGATGGTCGAGTTGCAGCAATCAAGCGACTCATTGATTCTAACCAAGGGGAAGCTGAATTCCTAGCAGAAGTAAACACCATTGGAAAGCTTAATCTTATGAACTTGATTGAGATGTGGGGCTATTGTGCGGAGAGAAAGCATAGGCTTCTGGTGTATGAGTACATGGAACATGGATCCTTAGCTGAAAACCTCTCCTTTAAAGCACTTGATTGGCAAAAGAGATATGAAATTGCTGTGGGAACCGCAAGAGGCCTAGCTTATTTACATGAAGAATGCTTGGAATGGGTTCTCCATTGTGATATAAAGCCTCAGAACATTCTCATAGACTCTAAATACTAACCTAAAGTGTCAGATTTTTGCCTGTCTTGGCTTCTAAATAGAGGCGATGTCAAGTATTCAAAAGTCTCAAGGATCCGAGGAACTAGAGGTTACATGGCACCTGAATGGGTCTTCAATCTTCCCATCACCTCCAAAGTTGATGTCTACAGCTATGGGATCGTTTTATTGGAGTTAGTGACAGGAAAAAGCCGTGGAATGGGAATCCATGTGACAGATGATGAAAGTACAAAAGAACAAACAACGTTAGTTGCATGGATGAGAGAGCAAATGGAAAGAGCCAAAGAGACAGAAACATGGAAGCATGAGATAATAGATCCCAAGCTGCAAGGGACATATGATGTGGATGAGATGCTAATTCTGGTTACAATAGCTCTGCGATGCGTTCAGGAAGATAAAGACACAAGACTGACAATGGGTGAAGTAGTTCAGATGCTACTTCGTCGTGAAAGTCATTGAAGCATGGAGGAATCATCTCTTGCTAAACAAATGAGTAGGCAACACATCATCTCTCTCTAATCAGGTTTACAAATAATTATATTATCTCCACTTAAATAGGAATTATCAATTGCCATTGCCAATACTGTCCTTGTTCTTTTCGGCCCGTTACGGTGTAATATCAAATATTTAAGGTCGATCTCATTTAGTATTTCTTACAATTAGGATCCTTCCTGTTAAGGAAACAAGTTTAGAACTCCGTTTTCTCCACTGCCATGGACACTTTGAAAGAGGGCTTTCATGCTCCTCGCTGTATGGCAATAACGGTACTCTTGTGTATAACTTTTTCTTTTTAGATTGCAAGGACTGGCTTTCATGCCCTCTGCCTATATAGCAAAAACAGTAGTCATGAGTATAGCTGTTGTTTTTGCGAGATAATTATCAAGAATTAAATGTTGATTAAATTAAAATTTTAAAATTTTATTAATAAATTACACAATTGCATGTTATAATGTGTTATTGTATTCAACTGGTGTAAAATCCATCAATAAGTTTGTATTATAATTGAAGTTTATTTAGGTTAAGAACGTAACGCTACCTAGAACAATAGCAATATGAAATAAGTTTAGTCAGTCCCTTTGAAAAAAAAAAAATCAATGTACTGTTTCCAAAAGTCCGTAAGCCATTACGATGATCTTTTAATCTTCTTTTAGCATCAGGATTTATTTACCAAGTCATATTCCATTTTCTTGATTAAAAAAAAAAAAGTGACATGTTTTAACAATATTCATATGTATATCTTTGGTTAGCCAAAAAAATGTTTTGATATGAAATTTCAATTATTGAGAACATATTTAAATACGGCATACTTTCACAGCAGAAATTGATAACTGATACGCCGCATTAATTCTACAGGACACATCGATGACTCAGGCTACTTATATTTCATTTATTTTTTTTCTTTTGCCAAATCAAAATTTCAATTTGCAGGGGGATCCATCAATGGCCACTCTCATTCAATTACTCATTAATCTTCCTTTATTTTCTTTGAATATGCTAATATATGGTTATAAATCAATATAGGCTTGATTCTTGTTTATAAGTATTTCCTTCTGGGAAGGGGGCGTCTGGTGCAGGAATTTCAGTATATTTGTTTGATATATTCGGAGATATTTGTTGGACTTTGCTGATGTTGTTTTAAAGGATTTTTTTAAAATTAGTTAATATTTTATTTGCAATAGTAATCTTGTAGTAAATGAAATAAGAATAATTTTGTTTATAATTTTAAATGCATTGAGTAAAATTATTATTTTATATAATAATCTTAATAATACTTTTAATTCATATTTATTGCATATGATTATTGATAAGATATAATGATAATAATTTTTTATCATATTTGGTTATATAATGATAATAATTTTATATCATATTTAATTTATATCTAAAAATATAATTGTAAAGAGAATTGATCATCTTCTCGATATAGAATGATTGATCAATCCTTTCAAAGTTAAAAGAATTATTCTTAATCGATGAGATTAAACTTATATGACTTATTATATTTTTATTATATTAATAATTTAAATTATATAAATTTTAAAAAAATAATTTTAATCAATAAATAAAATTATTATATCATAATTCTCGCACACATTAATCATAAAATAAGATATTTTATTTTATTTTATTTTGTAACAAAGGACTCTCGGACTTCGCCCAATACATCCCCTCTTTGAGTTAGTCTAAACAAGTTTATTTATGATAGATCTAGTGAATTTATGAAAAATTATCTTTCTACATTCTTTTAACAGATTTGAACTTAAGCAATAAAGAGAAAAGTACACCCTCTTTATCACTTGAGCCAATTATTCATTGATTAGGATCACATTTTTAATTTATCTTATTTATAATGTTATTTTATTATATTTTATCATAATTTTATATATCAAACATATAATTAAATTATACAATAAAATCTATATTAATTAAAGAAACATATATTTCATTTAACTAATACTAATATATATATATATATATATAATTTATTGGGCTGGCTTATTGTATTGATTTAAACTTGAAAAGGACTTGACAACGTGTTGCTCCATTTATTGATTCATTAGAAGTTTGATTTCTAAATTTTTTTTAAATTTATATAATATTAAGGAGTCATTTAAATAGTTGATGCGATTAATTTTGATAAAATTAAAAATAATGGTAGAAGTTAAATTAATTATTATAGTAATAAAATTAAAATTAATAATATAAATATATATTTGAATGCAAATGTAAAGGTTGAAGTAAAATGAATTGTAATAAGAAAAAAAAAACATTAAATTAAAAATTATATATAATAAAATTTTAAATTATTTAATTCTTCTAAAATTAAAAAATTATTTTATGTCAAATAATAATTTATTATTAAATAATTAAAATTAATAAAAATATTAATATATTAGATAATATTTTTTATTATATTAAATAAATAAAATTATTTCTTAATATAAACAATAACAAAATTATTTTAAAATTTTTAAATAACACAAGTTTGAAATGTAAGGATATTTTTATGTTTATTATACAATTATAAAGATAAAAAAAATTTAAATAAAAAGGGAATTATATATTTACTAACTGTACCAAAAATATCAGTGAAAAAAACACCAAATCGTACCTAATAACGAAAACCAAATACAAATTCAATACATTTGACTCAATTTTTTATGCAAAATGCATCTCCACCGGCGTACACGTTGCAATCCAACCGTGCTCTAAATATCAACATCATTAGAAGATTCTTTGCAGTTGTTCAAATAACTTTTGTTAGCCCAACAAAACCACATCAAAGGATAAATTAATAAGGTCAGAAATTGATAGGTTGGGCCCATCTAATGTAGAAGACATTTATAAGGTTGGATTTAGTTTTTACGTAAAAAAAATGGATAATTAAAATGCTATTTAAAAAATTATATTTAATGTATTGTTTTCATCAAAATGAATAAAAAATAGTATTAATTAAAAAAATATATAGAAAAGATGATGATTAGGGTTAGAATTATTATAACTTTATTTGGAATAAAAAATAAAATCTAGTAGTAGCAGTGCAGTTGAAATCTTGCAATTAGAAACAATGGAGCGGGGACGATTGAATAAGCTCGATATTTTCTTGGTTAGAGTTTCTGGATTGGACTTGCTTGATTTTAGACACCGGAGAAGATAATAGTCACTGCCACGATATTCAATTGCTTAAATGCCAACAGCATCAAAACCCCCCGGAAGAAGTTAAAAACAGAAGCTAATCATTTCAATACCAGCACCTGGAAGTTGTGCTTTCACCCTTCAAGTCTGTATTCAAACCTTTCCCATACGTCGTGCAAACAAAAAAGAAAAAGAGATATATAAATAGTAAAAAATAAAAAAAGTACCAATTACCGAATGGAAAAAATGTTTCTTTTTTTCTCCCTCGCTTAATGCTTGGTACTTGATAAATTTGTACAATGAAAAGAAAAACATTACATTTCCTTTTATCATTAAGCTTTTATTTATTTTAGATAACATATATAGAAGCTTGTAAGTGCGAGTAAAAGAAATAAAAAATTGTCCTAAATCTATTTTTGTGAGTCAGATTCAGATAAATTCATGATATTTATTTATTTATTTATCTCTCGTATAATTATTCTCTTCTGTACAAATGGAATACGATCAAGCAGCATCTGGGGCTAGACCCAGCCTTGCCGGAAGTCCACATCCACCCCTTAAAGGAGGTAGGCGAACCGTTGGGGCAAAGCCTCATATTCCTTCCTTATTGACGCGCTTAGAAATTCTGTTTTTTCATGTTCCAAAGTCAATGATGTTAAGTCGATAATTGATTTTAAATGTTGATGTTAGGTCTAATTTTCTGCAATTAATCATTTATAGTTCTTGCTAACTTTCTCTTTAATAATCTCTTATAATTTACGTTGTTTGTTATTTCTGCACTAGAAGGACACCTCTTATTTGGAAATAATCCTTTCATTTACATTTTTAGGTTTTCCCCCTAATTATGCCCTATAAGGCACATCATTCTGTCATAACCTATTTGATTCTTTTATCTTCCTTTTGGGAATATGACATTTTCTTATCATCAATCTTTGCTGATAGTTCAAGATATCTTCTTATTGCAGGTTCTTGCAGAAGAATCAGAATGCCTTATTTCTCTCTACGTATCATGTTGCAGAAGATGTTGAGACGAGCACCAATAAACAAGATAACTAAATCCAGACACGTTTGCCAACCATTTGTACATACACCAAAGAATAAGATTGGTAGTTTCTTGTAACTTTCCTCAATGCTTTTCCATAGGCTAGAAAAAACTTTGAAACCTGAGATGTTTGTACTGCCTTTAAGAACAGGCTGTATCTACTGTTAAAGCTGATATGCTTGTCCCTGTTGATTGGCTTCGAAGAATACGCTCCATCTGCTTCCTGTGTAAAGAATGTGGATGATGTTGGCTGTGTTAAATTATCAATGAACCGTCTAACAACTATTGAAGCTAATTCCGCTTGTTATTTATTGTTTAGTTTGCAGAATTGCAAATAATGTGAAAACTAGGAAACATACTAATATTTTTACGTTATTATAACCTTGAAACAACTAATCATGGGTAATTAATTACACTGAAGTCCTTCAGGTTTGAGTCTAATTCATCATAAGGACACTATGGTGATCTTTTTCTGAGTTATTCCGAAGGTACGCTTTATTCTCCTACTAATACCCTTCTTCCTCTACAATCAATCACCAGACACAACACCTGTCTCTGGAAGAAGAAAAGATAACAATTCCTCTGGTTTCTACAAGCCTTTTTTCCATGATGATAATGTTCTCCGTCTCCTTTTGATGATGGTTCTGAGATTTCAAGTGTTTATTGGCCTGGCAAGCAGGGAGGTCCGCATACAAACGTAGGATCCAAAATTTGTCTCAATAGTTGGAAGTATTTATTTCTCTGTTTTTGGCTCTATATGTATAACCTGAATAAATATCATCGTATTATATTTTATTTATCTATTTTATGATTCCTCGCTTGAGGACGGCCTTCTTTTCCCATCGTAGCTGATCTAAATTGTCAAGTGTTGGGTCAAGATAAAGCAGAAACGAAGCAAACTCAACAGCCTATGGGCTCAGATAACGGGGTTTTCCCCTGCTTTGTCTTTTTTGGGCTCAAATTCCAGTCCAAATTGATTCCTCTGTATCGATGTCATGAAGACAGAAGAGTGCTATTTCTTTTTAGATTAATATTTCATACACTCTGACGATGTATCATTTTTATTCATTATCAGTAAATAATATAAGGATATATCATTAATGAATAAAATTTTAAATTTTTAAAAATAAATATTAATAAATTTATTTAGGATTAATTAATTAAATTAATTTTTTTTTCTTTGCCACCTCACTTTGCATTTATCATCTATTTCTTTTGATTCTCTAATTCTTTTTATTGGGTAAACTTTTCATCTCAGTCAAAGTTGTAATTTTAAGATGATTTTGTTAAATTTCACTTCGAAATTTTTATTTTTGTTTGCAGTTTTGGATACTGATTTTGGGTATTGAGTATTGAATAACTTTATTTACTCTCAATTTTATGTTACGTTACATAAACAACATTTGTTATTTCTCCATTTTTATCCTGGAGTTGTGTTTTTACACCTTGTGCTTTGTTTTGTCCCTTTCTATTTACCATAGTAGTTTTTTTTTTTTTTGAATAACCAAATTTAAAGATTTCCACTGGAATTTTGCACATTGTGGTTTTATGTACTGCATTGAGTTTCTACCAATTGACAAGGCATGAGAACTGGAAAAATTATCAAATCAAATTATATGTCGAATCTGATAATTTTGATAGCATTGATCAATGCTGGAGTGAGTGTTATCTCTTGACAGCATTGATCAATTGCTTATCTGTGAGGGAGGTTTCATTACTAGCCTAAATTTTATTTTGTTCATTAAAAAAGTCATTTCATGTTGTGTTTTAATTGTTAACAAATTTCATGCTGGAAAATTTTACCTAGTAAAAAAAATTAAAAAATCAAAAGATGGAGGTGGTAAATCCAGAAAGGTGACAAAGAAGGAAAAAATTTTAATTTTAATTAATTAATCTTAAATAAATTTATTAATATTTATTTTTAAAGACTTAAAATTTTAAATTTTATTCATTAATAAGATGTTTTTATATTATTTATTGATAGTGTATATAAATAATATATTGTCAATATATGAAATATTAATTATTTCTTTTTTATGTATAATATATATTTTTTTATTTATATAGAAATGTATTAACCACCAAAAAATGAAGCATGTTTATTGCTACAATCATAAATTTATTCTAGTGAAATTCAAATAATAAATCAACAGATAATATTTTATGATCACATGCAATGCTGCCATTCTTGAAATTTTCTTGGGTTCACATTACAAATTCAAATTTTCAAAGCCGTGGGAATAATAGTCGTAAAGGTATTTCCGCGTTGCAAATTAAAAATTTATTATGAGAAGAATACAGAGAAAAACCTAAAAAACCGTGCATTTGATAGACATTTTGGCAACATCCAGGAAAGCACATGAGCCTGCTTTATTAACTGCTATTGTTTTTTCTGACTTCATGAACTTAATAAAATATTGTAGTTTTTAGCCTCGGAATTCACTCACATGAAACTTGTGCACACCTCTCTGCCTTAATAATAGCCAAGCCTTTACCTGTCTTCAATATGTCTTCACAATATTTTTCATGGCCACACCATTGATCCTACTCGTATTTTTTTTGTCTTTATGTTGCCCACTTTCATCTTCATCCTCTGATAGTCTATGGGCGGGCTCATCTTTATCGGTGGAGACTGCAGCTGATGTCTTAACTTCACCTGATGGCACTTTCAGTGCCGGTTTCCACTCTGTTGGCCAGAATGCTTATTCCTTTGCGATATGGTTCAATAAACCAGCCTGCGGTGCCAACACTTGCACCATAGTTTGGATGGCAAATCGGGACCAACCAGTCAATGGTAGATCCTCAAAGCTCTGTCTACTGGAATCAGGTAATCTTTTTTTAATAGATGCTGCTCAAATAACTGTTTGGGAAACGAAAACCGTGTCGCAGTCCCCTACCTATTTGAAAATCGAAGATGGTGGTAATCTTGTCTTGAGTAACTTGGAAGGCCTTATATTGTGGCAAAGCTACGATTCACCCACGGATACTCTGCTTCCTCTTCAACTATTCAATGAGAACACAAAGCTCATCTCATCAAGAAGCCAAGGAAACTTCTCCTCGGGCTATTTTCAGTTTTATTTTGACACTGATAATGTTCTCTGCCTTATGTACAAAGGTCCTGAGTTTTCAAGCGTTTACTGGCCAAGTCCTTGGCTTTTGAGATGGGATGCTGGAAGGTCCACGTTCAATAATAGCAAAATTGCAGTTCTGGATTCATTGGGAAAGTTCAGTTCAACCGATAAATTTACTTTCTTGTCAGCTGATTATGGCTCAAAGATTTCGAGAATGTTGAAGATGGATTTTGATGGCAATATTCGATTGTATAGTCTAAAAGAGGATGGAGAAACTTGGGTTGTTTCATGGCAAGCCTTCAATCAACCATGCATGGTTCATGGATGTTGTGGACCAAACAGCATATGCATTTATATTCCTAATTTTGGCAGGAAATGTTCTTGCCTTCCAGGGTATAAGATGAAGAATCATACTGACTGGTCTCTTGGCTGTGAACCAGAATTTCATCTTTCTTGTAACAAAACTGAGGTTGGTTTCCTGAAACTCAGCCATGTTGATTTCTTTGGCTATGATTTGGGATTGTATACTAATGTCACCTTAGAGCATTGCCAGAAAATATGCTCGCAGTTGTGCGATTGCAAAGGTTTTCTTTTCAGATTTATTAAACCCCCTGAACCCGATGGTACATACTGTTTTCCCAAGGTACAATTGTTGACTGGATATCGCCAACAAAATTTTGCGGGTGATTTCTACGTGAAAGTGCCCAAGGCCACTGTCTCCTTTTACGGTAACAGTGTTCAAGATTCCAAGTTACAATGTTCTAACAAAGTTCAGCCGCTGGAGCGAAAATATTTCCAAAGGCATGAAAATGAGTCATTGAAATCTGCCCTTTGGGCTGCCTGTGCAGTTGGAGCACTCGAGTTTCTTACCATTTTCTTGGTATGGTGTTTCTTGATTAGAACCCGCGACAATTCAAGCCCAACCTTAGGCTACCTTCTCGCTACAACTGGCTTCAGAAAATTCACCTATGCTGAAATGAAAAAGGCTACAAATAGTTTCTCAGAAGAGATTGGAAGAGGTGCAGGTGGAATCGTATACAAAGCCACACTTTCCGATGGCCGAGTTGCAGCAATCAAGCGACTCATTGATTCTAACCAAGGGGAAGCTGAATTCCTAGCAGAAGTAAACACCATTGGAAAGCTTAATCACATGAACTTGATTGAGATGTGGGGCTACTGTGCGGAGAGAAAGCATAGGCTTCTGGTGTACGAGTTCATGGAACATGGGTCCTTAGCTGAAAACCTTTCCTTTAAAGAACTAGATTGGAAAAAGAGATATGAAATTGCTGTGGGAACCGCAAGAGGCCTAGCTTATTTACATGAAGAATGCTTGGAATGGGTTCTTCATTGTGATATAAAGCCTCAGAACATTCTTATAGACTCTAAATACCAGCCTAAAGTGTCAGATTTTGGCCTGTCTTGGCTGCTAAATAGAGGTGATGTCAAGTATTCAAAAGTCTCAAAGATCCGAGGAACTAGAGGTTACATGGCACCTGAATGGGTCTTCAATCTGCCCATCACCTCCAAAGTTGATGTCTACAGCTATGGGATCGTTGTATTGGAGTTAGTGACGGGAAAAAGCCCTGGAATGGGAATCCATGTGACAGATGATGGAAGTACAAAAGAACAAAGAACGTTAGTTGCATGGATGAGAGAGAACATGGAAAGAGCCAAAGATACAGAAACATGGAAGCATGAGATAATAGATCCCAAGCTGAAAGGGATATATGATGAGGATGAGATGCTAATTTTGGTTACGGTAGCTCTGCGATGCGTTCAGGAAGATAAAGACGCAAGACCGACAATGGGTGAAGTAGTTCATATGCTCCTTCCTCATGAAAGCCATTGAACCATGGAGGAATCATCTCTTGCTAAACAAATGAGTTTTTTTTTTTTTTTTGGGAGGGGGGGGTGGGGGAGGAGAGTTACGGGGTAATATCAAATATTTAAGGTTTATCTCTTTTAGTGTTTCTTATAATGAGGATCGTTCCTGTTAAAGAAACAAGTTTAGAACTCCGTCCTCTCTACTGCCATGGACACTCTGAAAGAGGGCTTTCATGCCCCTAGCTATATGGCAATAACAGTACTCGTGTGTGTATATATATATATATATATATATATATATATTGAGATTGCAAAGATTGGCTTTCATGCCCCCTACCTGTGTAGCAATAACATTAGACTTGTGTATAGTTGTTGTTTTTACGAGATTTTCGAAGATTTAATTTTGATTGAACTAAAAAATTAATATTCTATCCATTAATTACCAATTGAGGGTTATAATTGGTTATTATATTCAACTGGTGATATAATCAATCAATGAGTTTGTAGTATAATTGAAGCTTATTTAGGTTAAGAAAGTGGAACTCCGTTGAATAAAACCGAAATGAAAATAAGTTTCATTTTGAAAAGAAAGTTAATGTATTTTCTCCGAAAGTCCATAAGCCAATATGATGATCTTCTTTTAATATCCGGATAGATTTGCCAAGTCTAATTCCATTTTCTTGATAAAAGAAAAAATATATATTAATGAAAATATACTATTTTTAAAATTATATAAAGTGTATTGTTTTCATCAAATTTAATAAAAAAAGTATTAATGAAAATATATATAGAAAAGATGATAAATAGGCTTAGAATTATTATAACGTTATTTGGTATAAAAAAATAAAAATCTTGCAATTAGAAACAATGGACCGGGGACGATTGAGCAAGCACGATATTCAGGAAATTTTCTTGGTTAAGAGTTTCTGGATTGGACTTGATACCAGCAGACAGTACTCACTGCCACGATATTCATTAGCTTAAATGCCAACAGCGTCAAAACCCCAGGAAGAAGTTAAAAGGAGGAGTTCATCGAAGCGATGCTTTCAATCTTCAAGTCTATATTTAAACCTTTCCCATACGTCGAGGTAATGGGCATCGATGGATCTAATTCTTGAAGTTGAAGTGATAAGTACAATAATACAAAAGTAATATATTATAATAAATTTAAAATAAAATATAATAATTAATAATTTAAAATATATTAAAATAAAATATACTAAAATTTATATAAAAAATCTTTTAATGTAGAAGAAAAAAATTATAATTTATTAAAAAAAATTTAATTATCAAATAATTGATATAGAAAATTTTTTTAATTAAAATTAAAATAATCAATAAATAGAGAGATAATTTGAGAAATTAGAGAAATCTCACCGATAGGTAACTTAACAAATATACCTTAGATTTATTCATAAAGAGTTTCAAACTCGATTTTTTCTGTTTAGAATTTAGAATACTAAATCATAAATTTATTGATAAAATTTCACTTCAATCGGATTACGGATTAACTTTCGTTCAACTAACTCTCCTTTCATTTTTATTTTTATTTTTCCTGGCTTCTTTTCTTTCTTTTCGACGCTACCACACTTACTTTTTCACCAAAACCATAACCCTTTTTTTATTATTTATGGCGTTATTTTAAGTTAAAAGTCAAAAGGCACATAGCTTTTGATTGGCTAAAATAATGGGCTGGACCCCACACATTCCTAATAATCTCCATTCTAACTTCATTAGGAGGAGATTTATTACCATAACAGTTTTATTTAGAATTTACTTTGGTCAAAAAACTCATTCCGATCAATTTACTACAAAGCTTAAGGTTTTATTTGGGAAGTGGCTTAGTCAACTTATCTGTTATATTCTCATTAGTATAGACTTTTTTTAATTGTATCTATTGTTTCTCAATCACTGAATATAATTAATAATATCTAATATCAATGTACTTTGTCATAGCATGATACATGACATTCTTACTTAAATATAAAGCACTCTTATTATCACAAAACATCAAATATTTTTTATTCAATCATAATTGAAGAAGAAAACGTTTTATCAAAGCATTTTTTTACCTATTTCGGTTGCTATAATATATTCAGCCTCTATAGTTGATAAGATAACATATTTTTATAACTTAGACTGCCAAGACATAGTTTTTCCTGTAAAAGTGAACAAACACCTTAAAGTAAATTTTTTATCATTAAGATCACATGTCATGTCAGCATTAGTAAACCCTTCTAAAACTTGTTGTAAAACTTTATAACTCAAGTACATTTTTTAAGTATCTCTCAAATATCTGAAAATCTATTTCACTACTTTTCAGTGAACTTTTCTCGGATTAAAAAAAATTTGCTCACTAAACCAATTTCATGAGCAATGTCAAGCCATTTCTAAATCATAAGATATATAAAAAAGTCGACTGCAAAAGAATAAGGAATATTAGACATAGCTAGTTACTCTCCTTTAGTCACCAGATAAGATTTTTTACTCAGATGAAAATAGTTGATAAGTGGACTGCTAACCAATTTAGCATGTTGCATGTTGAATTTATTAAGCACCTATTTAACATATTTTTTTTGTAATAACCACAGCTTTCTAGCTCTCTTATCCTATATAATATTTATACTGATAATCTATTTTTTGGACCTAAATTCTTCATATCAAAAAACTTAAACAACTATTCTTTTAACTTGTGAACCATACTAACATCTTATCCCACAACCAACATATCATCAACATATAATAAAAGAAAAATGAAGTTACCATCAGAGAATTTTTTAACAGATACATAAAGAACTGCTGTCATTTTTTTATAGCCATGGCTCACCATAAAAGAATCAAACTTTTTGTACCACTATCGCGTAACTTGTTTCAAGTCATACAAGCTTTTTTTTCATTTGCAATCAGTTTGCAAACTAAGTGCTCTTTTTCTTTCACTTTAAAACTTTCAAACTGATCCATATAAATGTCTTCCTCAAGTCGCTATGCAAGAATGCAATTTTAACATCAAGTTGCTGAGGCTCAAGATTTCAACTAGTTATTAATCTCAGTACCACTCAAATGAAACTCATCTTCACAATTGAAAAAAAAATTTCATCAAAATCAATACTGAATTTTTAAAAAAAATCTTTCACCATCAATTGAGTTTTGTACCTCACTAGTTTGTTACCATTTTTTTTTAACTTGAACACCTGTTTATTTTTTAACGACCTCTTTCCTTTCGAAAGTTTAACAATATCATATGTACTATTTTTTTTGTAATGACTCCATCTCTTCTTTTATTGCTTTAACCATTGCTCTCTATCCAAAGCAGTTGTACATATTGAAAGCTCTCTGGCTTTTTTTTATTGATAACTAAAATAAAATTTAAACTTACATATATGGTGGATGACCTATGCTCTCTGGTAGATCTCTTCAACTGAGACTCTATATTACTTGATGTCAAAAGTAGCTCTCTTTGTTTAACACTCCATGGTGGAAATTACTGTTCACCTTACTCAAAATTAATTGCATATGGCTCATCACTAACTATGACTGGCTCATTCGTATCCTCAAGTTTTATCTTTTACTCATTTTCACCATCTGTGACTTTTTTTGGTGAAATTCTTATCGATATTAAAACATCACACTTAATAATAATCCATGTAGCCTTCTCATTTTTTTCAAAGTCTGCTATGATTTTTTTTTATGAAATACCACATCTCTACTTTTGATTATCTTTCTCTTAACTGAATCACATACCTTGTAATTAAATTTCTCATCACCATATCCTACAAACACATACTATGTGATTTTACTGTTAAGCTTTGACCTCTACTCTTTCGGCATATGCATGAATGTTTTACACCAAAAAATTTTCAAGTGAGTGTAAAAAGTATATTTTTCTATCCACATTTTTTTTGGAATGTCAAAGCCCGAAGAAACTAATGGTGATCTGTTAAGCAAATAACAAGCTGTGTTGATCGCTTCACCCCAACATGACTTTGGTAATTTTGCTATCCTTAACATACATCTGACTTTTTTCACAATAATGCGATTTATCCTTTCAATTACATCATTATGCTGTGGTGTTTTAAGTTCTATCATCTCATACCTTATCTCAAGTTATGAATAGTATTTTTTTAAAGTTTTTGGATGTGTATTATACATTATTATCAGTCCGAATACATTTTAAATATAACTCTATCATCCTTTCCACCATGGCATAAAATTTTTTAAAATACTGTAATATCTTGCTTTTGTTTTTCAATATAAACACCTAATTCTCACATGATGCATCATCAATAAAAGTAACAAAATACTTGCACCATTCAATAACTTAACCTTAATGGGATCACATACATAAGAATGAACTAATTTCAATATTTTTTCTAAAAAAAATTCTATGATGCTTGTCACACAAATAATAATCACATGAATTGAGAGACATACCTTTGGTTAAGGTAATAAGAGATTATTTTATCAAAACTTGTAACATTTTCTCACTCATGTGTACCAGCCCTTTGTGCGACATATTTGTTGAATCATCATCCTCAATGACATTTATTTGGTTATCGTTCAATTGCATCCATGTCTTATATATCATGTAGCATAATTTTTCTCTTGCAACTATCATAGATCCTTTGAAAAGCTTTCACTACCCATTTTTTTATCGACTTTCATATCTTTCTTTATTAAGGACATTAACAGCAAAAAAAATTCATTCTCATATCTAAAATATATCTAACATCACTCAATGTTAATATGCAATATATACTAGTTTGCACAACAATATCATCGATCCTAATAATTTGTGACATACTCTTATTTTTCATCATGGTGTAACCAAAATCTCTTACTTTATAAATTGTAAATAATTTTCTCTTAAGAATACAATGATATGCCACTTCTGTATCAACTATTCACTTAATGTTGAGATCACCAGCATGATTACAATCACCATGGATACAAATTAAAGTAACTGAATCATTATTTGAATTCACTACTGCAATATTGTCATCATCTGAACTCTAACTTTTCTTATCTTTTTGCTCTTGTTTCAATATTTTGCAATATCATTTTATATGATCTGATTTACCACAATGAAAGTACTTCATTTTATCTCTAGACTTAGATCTATGTTTAAATTACTACAATTTTTTTAGTTTTAACTTTTGTGGATATTTTTATCCTTGTTCTCTATGATAAGAGCTTGATTCCTATAGCCTAAATCTTTTCGCTTTACTTTTTGATCAAGCATACTATCTTTTACTATCTCCAATGTCACTTTGTAATAAAGAGCTGAATTAAGAACAGTTACAACTAACGTATTTCAATTGTTTGGTAATGAACCCAAAAGAAACAATGCCTTCATTTCATCATCTATATTAAACTTCATAGTAATCATCCGATTAAATATATCTTAAAAATCACTCAAGTACTTTGTAATCGATCGTCCAACCTTGTACTGTAAAGTTGTAAGCTTTTTAATAAGTATAACTTTATTCATATCTATTTTTCTCTTATATAATACTATCAAATTTTATAAATAATGTGAGTATCTATCTCCTACGCTATATGATGAAACACGCTAATATTAACCCATTTTTTTATTATGACCAGCATCTTTTTGCCTCCTTTTTGCCTAATTTTTTTTTTGCTTTTCTTTTTTCGTATATACTGATTTAGTCGAATCATTCAATATCGGCTCATACAAATCTTAGTAGCATAAGTGATCATCCATCATAGGCTTTCAAATTGAATAATTTGATAATGTCAATTTTATTATAGAACCTGTATCACCTTTTATGATCTTAAATAGAATTTACTTATGTTCTAAATTGCTTTTGTATCAATATCTCAATATAATCCTTGTTTTGATATCACTTATTGAGCCTGAAGCAACAAATACAATAACACAGAAGTAATATATCATAATAAACCCATAGCAACATATAACAATTAATAATCCAAAATATAAGAAAAATAAAATACATAAAAATTTGTACGAAAAATCTTTCAGTGTAAAAAAACGAACCATTAGAAAAATTTTCACTATTAAATAATCGATATACAAAATTTTTCTCTAACTAAAATTAGAGCTAATCAATAACTAAAAAAATAATTAAATAAATTTTATTAAATAAATGACTCAATAAATACACCTTAAATTTATTTTTAGAAGCTTTAAATTTGATTTTTATCATTTAAAATATAAAATATTAAATCATAAATTTATTAATAAAATTTTAATTTAATCGAATTGATTTTTAATCAATTAATTTTTTTTTAATTTTTTCGAACTTTTTTTTTTCCACGCTACCACACTTACTTTTTCACCAAAACCACAGGCTTCTTTTATTATTTAAAGCTTTATTTTAAATTAAAAGTTAAAACCCATGACTTTTGATTAGCTAAAACAATGGACAGGACGCCACACATTCCTAACACTAATTTCTTGTGTTGACGGGTAAACTATTTCAATTTTTCATTGCAATTATTACCACGACCTACCTAGATAGCGACCTATGCTACTTGTGAATTGCTGTGACCCTAAGTACTCTCATGATTAATTCCCTCCCGTTTTTAAGAAGGCTAGAGCTGCGGGTCTTTGCATAAATAAGGCTGACAAACTATGGTTTCATAAAAACTGATCGAGTAGCCGTAAACAATAACTTACTTACGTGCAGAGAATAGCTTGGCCAGGGGAAAGGTTATTGGCTTATTGCACGGTGGCTGCCTCACCGGTGGAGTGGTGGTATATTATTTATGTTTTGAAGATAATAGAATTAATTCTAGAATCCATGTGAAATTTTAATGGCCGTCACAAGATCGTATCGACTCTGGAATTGAGTGTCTTTTGGTCTGTGGCTTTGGTCCACATTGAGTATGTGGAAGAGACAGATACGGCAGTCTATTTTTGTTCCATTGTTATCTTCGTGAAATTTTAATGGACGTGATAAGATCATATCGACTCCGGAACCACATTGAGAATGAGGAAGAGACAGGTACGGCAGTCTATTTCTGTCCATCGTTATCTTCGTGGGAATAATTTTCTTGTGTAATATGGACATGAATTATGAAAGGCATCACATAAAGTCAAAAAGTCTTGTCGTGGTATCAAGAGAAAGCAAGGGCTCCAGTCTATACGAAATAATAATACTCCATCATCCAAGGGTTACAATTAGAGGGGTTTCGGGTAGGGTCAGGATGCTTTTCAAATTCTATTAGTTCAGTTATTATGTTATAGTGCTAGGGAATAAATTAAGGTTGAAGTCAATGAAAAAAGAGTTATGTTTGACATATATATATATATATTTTTCAGTAGAAAAATGAAAAGTAAAAAACAAAAAAAAGATAAATAGTAAAAAATAAAAAAGTACCAATAAACAAAAGGAACAAATGTTTCTTTTGTTTTTCTGTCTCTTGTTTAATGCTTCATACTTGGTAAATTTGTACAATGAAAAGAAACATTATATTTCTTTCTATCATTATATTTTTATTTATTTTAGATAGCATGTATAGAAGCTTGTAAGTGTAAGTAAAAGAATTAAAAAATTGTCTTAAATCTATTTTTGTGAGTCAGATTATGATAAATTTATAATATTTATTTATTTATTTATTTATTTATCTCTCCTATAATTTTTTTTTTTCTGTACACACAAATGAAATACAGATATAGGGCTCAACTAGACGACCAAACCCAACTCTTTTTTACCCAAAAATGGACCTATCATTAACAGATTTGGTACCAAGTGCCAACCACCCAAGTAGTTCAAACTCGAACCAGGCCCAATGGCTAAACCACTTGAGGACTAGGGGTGTAAATGATACATTAGTACTCGCAAGCTACTCGGGTTCGATTCGAAAAAAACTCGAATTCGGTTCGATTATTATCGAGTCGAGCTCGAGCTCGAGTAGCTCGACTTATCGATCGAGCCGAATTCGAGTATTCTTATCTCTGACTCGAATAGCTCGCGAGCCTAATCGAGCTTTTATATTTAAATATATTTTTATTATTTTAATTAATAAAATATTTCGAGTCCGAGTTCGAGTTCGAGTTCGAGCATAAATAATCGAACTCTTGTCGAATATACGAATCGAGCTTATTTTTACATATTAATCGAGCTTAATCGAGCGAGCTCGAGTAGCTCGAATTCGATCACGAATCGAGCTCGAGCTTGAAAAATAAAACTCGATCGAGCTCGAGCCGAGTATCGAGCCCCGAATTGTGAGTCGAGCTCGAGCTCGAGCTTCTCACTACTCGGCTCGGCTCGGCTCGTTTACAGCCCTATTGAGGACAATGGGATTGAGTTAATGGGCCACATAGAAAAGCAAGAGATGGGAATCAGTTTTGGGGTTTAGGCAACAAAGGACGACGTGAAAGTCTATCCAAGCCACACCAAAAAAACAAAAAATGGAAGTCAACTTTGCATCTTAGTCCTTCTAATTACGATGAGGATGATGTAAGAATGCTGCTACCATTCGTGGTATGGTAGTAATCGAATTATGGCATTAAAAATGTAGGGTCGGCGGCACCCATTTGCCTCTATATTCAATAGTGGCACCTACGATCCATCTGTATCTCTCCCAATCTCTATGGCGCACTCAGTTCTCTTTGGTACAAGAAGTAGTTAAGTATATACTATTTTCTTTAATTCCTTTCTTTCTTTTTAATTTGCCTGCAATAAAATGATGGACTGAGGACCCATTTATTCTTAATCATGGGTACCTGACTAGAATTAGACAAGTTTAATGTGAACTAATTTTGGATAACCCTTTGGCTGGGTGAAATAGTTCTCCTCCTAGGTAGGATTAAAAGAAATTAAACACCTACACTTTCTTGTCTCATTGGTCTTCATCTACATTCAATTATTTATTCGTTCACTTGGAATTAATTTTGCTCACATGCATTTCTAATTAAGTTGTCTTGGATCTTCCCTGTCTTGGAGGGTATTTTTCATCACAAATCCATGGCCAGGACTGTTATCATACTCTTTTTATCTCTTGTTCAATGCTACCCTTTTTCATCGGCATCTTTTGATAATCAAAGTGAGGCCTCATCTCTGTCAATGGATTCAAAAGCAGACGTTTTGACTTCATCAAATGGAACTTTCAATGCCGGATTTTACCCTGTCGATCAAAACGCAATAAAAATAAAATTAATTATTATAATGATGAAATTAAAATTAATAATATAAATATATATTTGAATGCAAATGTAATGGTTGAAGTAAAATAAATTGTAATAAAAAAATAAAAAATATTAAATTTAAAATTATATATAATAAAAATTTAAATTATTTAATTCTTATAAAATTTAAAAAAATTATTAAAAAATAAATTATTTTATGTCAAATAATAATTTATTATTAAATAATTAAAAATCAATAAAAATATTAATATATTAGATAATATTTTTTATTGTATTAGATAATAATTAAAATTATTTCTTGATATAAACATTAACAAAATTATTTTAAAATTTTTAAATAAAAAAAGATTGAAATGTAAGGATATTTTTATTTTTACAATACAATTATAAAGATACAAAAATTTAAATAAAAAGGGAATGATATATTTACTAACTGCACCAAAAAAATGGGTGAAAAAAAGGCCAAATCGTACCTAATAACGAAAACCAAATACAAATTCAATACATTTGACACAATTTTTTTTATGCAAAATGCATCTCCACCGGGGTGCACATTGCAATGCAACCGTGCTCTAAATATCAACATCATTAGAAGATTCTTTGCAGTATTTCAAATAACTTTTGTTAGCCCAACAAAACCACACCAAAGGATAAATTAATAAGGCCAGAAATTGATAGGTTGGGGCCATCTAATATGGAAGACATTTATAAGGTTCGATATAGTTTTCATGTAAAAAAAAAAGGATAATTAAAATACTATTTAAAAAATTATATTTAATGTATTGTTTTCATCAAAATCAATAAAAAATAATATTGATGAAAAAATATATAGAAAAGATGATGATTAGGCTTAGAATTATTATAACTTTATTTGGAATAAAAAATAAAATCTAGTAGTAGCAGTGCAGTTGAAATCTTGCAGTTAGAAACAATGGAGCAGGGACGATTGAATAAGCTCGATATTTTCTTGGTTAGAGTTTCTGGATTGGACTTGCTTGATTTTAGACACCGGAGAAGATAATAGTCACTGCCACGATATTCAATTGCTTAAATGCCAACGGCATCAAAACCCACCGGAAGAAGTTAAAAGCAGGAGCTCATCATTTCAATAGCAGCAGCTGGAAGTTATGCTTTCTTCCTTCAAGTCTATATTTAAACGTTTCCCATACGTCGAGAAAACAAAAAAGAAAAAGAGATATATAAATAATAAAAAATTAAAAAAGTACCAATTACCGAAAGGAAAAAATGTTTCTTTTTTTCTCCCTTGCTTAATGCTTGAACTTGATAAATTTGGACAATGAAAAGAAAAACATTACATTTCCTTTTATCATTATGCTTTTATTTATTTTAGATAACATATATAGAAGCTTGTAAGTGCGAGTAAAAGAATTAAAAAATTGTCTGAGTCAGATTCAGATAAATTCATGAATTTTATTTATTTATTTATTTATTTATTTATTTATCTCTCGTATAACTATTCTCTTCTGTACAAATGGAATACGATTATGCAGTATCTGGGGCTAGACCCAGCCTTGCCGGAAGTCCACCTCCACCCCTTAAAGGAGGTAGGCGAACCGTTGGGGCAAATCCTCATATTCCTTCCTTATTGACGAGCATAGAAATCTGTTTTTTCAAGTTCCAAAGTCAATGATGTTAAGTCGATAATTGATTTCAAATGTTGATGTTAGGTCTAACTTTCTGCAATTAATCATTTATAGTTCTTGCTAACTCTCTCTTTAATAATCTCTTATAATTTACGTTGTTTGTTATCTCTGCACTAGAAGGACACCTCTTATTTGGAAATAATCCTTTCATTTACATTTTTAGGTTTTCCCCCTAATTATGCCCTATAAGGCACATCATTCTGTCATAACCTATTTGATACTTTTATCTTCCTTTTGGGAATATGACATTTTCTTATCATCAATCTTTGCTGATAGTTCAAGATATCTTCTTATTGCAGGTTCTTGCAGAAGAATCAGAATGCCTTATTTCTCTCTACGTATCATGTTGCAGAAGATGTTGAGACGAGCACCCATAAACAAGATAACTAAATCCAGACACGTTTGCCAACCATTTGTACATACACCAAAGAATAAGATTGGTAGTTTCTTGTACCTTTCCTCAATGCTTTTCCATAGGCTAGAAAAAACTTTGAAACCTGAGATGTTTTTACTGCCTTTAAGAACAGGCTGTATCACTGTTAAAGCTGATATGCTTGTCCCCGTTGGTTGGCTTCGAAGAATACGCTCCATCTGCTTCCTGTGTAAAGAATGTGGATGATGTTGGCTGTGTTAAATTATCAATGAACCGTCTAACAACTATTGAAGCTAATTCCGCTTGTTATTTATTGTTTAGTTTGCAGAATTGCAAATAATGTGGAAACTAGGAAACATACTAATATTTTTACGTTATTATAACCTTGAAACAACTAATCATGGGTAATTAATTACACTGAAGTCCTTCAGGTTTGAGTCTAATTCATCATAAGGACACTATGGTGATCTTTTTCTGAGTTATTCCGAAGGTACGCTTTTATTCTCCTACTAATACCCTTCTTCCTCTACAATCAATCACCAGACACAACACCTGTCTCTGGAAGAAGAAAAGATAACAATTCCTCTGGTTTCTACAAGCCTTTTTTCCATGATGATAATGTTCTCCGTCTCCTTTTGATGATGGTTCTGAGATTTCAAGTGTTTATTGGCCTGGCAAGCAGGGAGGTCCGCATACAAACGTAGGATCCAAAATTTGTCTCAAGAGTTGGAAGTATTTATTTCTCTGTTTTTAGCTCTATATGTATAACCTGAATAAATATCATCGTATTATATTTTATTTATCTATTTTATGATTCCTCGCTTGAGGACGGCCTTCTTTTCCCATCGTAGCTGATCTAAAATTGTCAGGTGTTGGGTCAAGATAAAGCACAAACGAAGCAAACTTAAGAGCCTATGGGCTCAGATAACGGGGTTTTTCCCCTGCTTTGTCTTTTTTGGGCTCAAATTCCAGTCCAAATTGATTCCTCTGTATCGATGTCATGAAGACAGAAGACCGCTGAAAATTTTTTTTTTATGTATAATATATTTTTTTATTTATATAGAAATATATTAACCACCAAAAAATGAAGCATGTTTATTGCTACAATCATAAATTTATTCTAGTGAAATTCAAATAATAAATCAACAGATAATATTTTAGGATCACATGCAGTGCTGCCATTCTTGAAATTTTCTTGGGTTCACATTACAAATTCAAATTTTCAAAGCCGTGGGAATAATATTCGTAAAGGTGTTTCTCCGTTGCAAATTAAAAATTAATTATGAGGAGAATACAGAGAAAAAAAGGAAAAAAAAAAAGACTTGTATAAATTGAAGGTTGTTAAGTTTTTAACTTTCGGTTTGGACTTTCTTTCTCCTAAAAAACCTAAAATCCTTCGGTCTAAAACCGTGCATTTGATAGACATTTTGGCAACATCCAGGAAAGCACCTGAGTCTTCTTTATTAATTACTTTTGCATTTTGTGACTCCATTAACTTAATAAAATATTGTAGTCGGCCGCCTTGGAATTAAAGCTTTGAACTCTATAGTCTCTCCGTTTACATTCACTCACATGAAACTTGTACACACCTCTCTGCCTTAAAAGTTGCCAAGCCTTTACCTGTCTTCAATATGTCTTCACAATATTTTTCATGGCCACACCATTGATCCTACTAGTATTGTTTTTGTCTCTATGTTGCCCACCTTCATCTTCATCCTCTGATAGTCTAGGGTCGGGCTCATCTTTATCGGTGGAGACTGCAGCTGATATCTTGACTTCACCTGATGGCACTTTCAGTGCTGGTTTCCACCTTGTTGGCCAGAATGCTTATTCCTTTGCGATATGGTTCAATAAACCATCCTGTGGTGCCAACACTTGCACCATAGTTTGGATGGCAAATCGGGACCAACCAATCAATGGTAGATCCTCAAAGCTCTGTCTACTGGAATCGGGTAATCTTGTTTTAATAGATGCTGGTCAAATCACTGTTTGGGAAACGAAAACAGTTTCGCAGTCCCCTACCTATTTGAAGCTTGAAGATGGTGGTAATCTTGTCTTGCGTAACTTGGAAGGCCTTATATTGTGGCAAAGCTACGATTCACCCACGGATACTCTGCTTCCTCTTCAATCATTCAATGAGAACACAAAGCTCATCTCATCAAGTAGCCAAGGAAACTTCTCCTCGGGCTATTTTCAGTTTTATTTTGACACTGATAATGTTCTCTGCCTTATGTACAAAGGCCCTGAGTTCTCAAGCGTTTACTGGCCAAGTCCTTGGCTTTTGAGATGGGATGCTGGAAGGTCCACGTTCAATAATAGTAAACTTGCAGTTTTGGATTCATTGGGAAAGTTCAGTTCAACCGATAAATTTACTTTCTTGTCAGCTGATTATGGCTCAAAGATTTCGAGAATGTTGAAGATGGATTTTGATGGCAATATTCGATTGTATAGTCTAAAAGAGGATGGAGAAACTTGGGTTGTTTCATGGCAAGCCTTCAATCAACCATGCATGGTTCACGGATGTTGTGGACCAAACAGCATATGCATTTATATTCCTAATTTTGGCAGGAAATGTTCTTGCCTTCCAGGGTATAAGATGAAGAATCATACTGACTGGTCTCTTGGCTGTGAACCAGAATTTCATCTTTCTTGTAACAAAACTGAGGTTGGTTTCCTGAAACTCCGCCATGTTGATTTCTTTGGCTATGATTTGGGATTGTATACTAATGTCACCTTAGAGCGTTGCGAGAAAATATGCTCCCAGTCGTGCGATTGCAAAGGTTTTCTTTTCAGATTTATTAAACCCCCTGAACCAGATGGTACATACTGTTATCCCAAGATACAATTGTTGACTGGATATCGCCAACAAAATTTTGCTGGTGATTTCTACGTGAAAGTGCCCAAGGCCACTGTCTCCTTTTACGGTAACAGTGGTCAAGATTCCAAGTTACAATGTTCTAACAAAGTTCAGCGGCTCGAACGAAAATATTCCCAAAGGCATGAAAATGAGTCATTGAAATCTGCCCTTTGGGCTGCCTGTGCAGTTGGAGCACTCGAGTTTCTTACCATTTTCTTGGTATGGTGTTTCTTGACTAGAACCCGCGACAATTCAAGCCCAACCTTAGGCTACCTTCTCGCTACAACTGGCTTCAGAAAATTCACCTATGCTGAGCTGAAAAAGGCTACAAATAGTTTCTCAGAAGAGATTGGAAGAGGTGCAGGTGGAATCGTATACAAAGCCACACTTTCCGATGGCCGAGTTGCAGCAATCAAGCGACTCATTGATTCTAACCAAGGGGAAGCTGAATTCCTAGCAGAAGTAAACACTGTTGGAAAGCTTAATCACATGAACTTGATTGAGATGTGGGGCTATTGTGCGGAGCGAAACCATAGGCTTCTGGTGTATGAGTACATGGAACATGGATCCTTAGCTGAAAACCTCTCCTTTAAAGAACTTGATTGGAAAAAGAGATATGAAATTGCTGTGGGAACAGCAAGAGGCCTAGCTTATTTACATGAAGAATGCTTGGAATGGGTTCTTCATTGTGATATAAAGCCTCAGAACATTCTCATAGACTCTAAATACCAGCCTAAAGTGTCAGATTTTGGCCTGTCTTGGCTGCTAAATAGAGGCGATGTCAAGTATTCAAAAGTCTCAAAGATCCGAGGAACTAGAGGTTACATGTCACCTGAATGGGTCTTCAATCTGCCCATCACCTCCAAAGTTGATGTCTACAGCTATGGGATCGTTGTATTGGAGTTAGTGACGGGGAAAAGCCCTGGAATGGGAATCCATGTGACAGATGATGGAAGTACGAAAGAACAAAGAACCATAGTTGCATGGATGAGACAGAACATGGAAAGAGCCAAAGGGACAGAAACATGGAAGCATGAGATAATAGATCCCAAGCTGAAAGGGATATATGATGAGGATGAGATGCTAATTTTGGTTACGGTAGCCCTGCGATGCGTTCAGGAAGATAAAGACGCAAGACCGACAATGGGTGAAGTAGTTCATATGCTCCTTCGTCATGAAAGCCATTGAACCACGGAGGAATCATCTCTTGCTAAACAAATGAGTTTTTTTTTTTTGGGGTGGTGGGGGTGGGGGAGGAGAGTTACGGGGTAATATCAAATATTTAAGGTTCATCTCTATTAGTTTTTCTTACAATTAGGATTGTTTCTGTTAAAGAAACAAGTTTGGAACTCCGTTCTCTCTACTGCCATGGACACTCTCCTATAATTTTTTTTTCTCTACACACAAATGAAATACAGTTGTACAGATATAGGGCTCGACTAGACGACCAAACCCAACTGTTTTAACCCAAAAATGGACCTATCATTTACAGAATTGGTGCCAAGTGCCAACCACCCACGTAGTTCAAACTCGAACCAGGCCCAATGGCTAAACGACTTGAGAACAATGGAATTGAGTTAATAGGCCACATGCATAGAAAAGCAAGAAATGGGAATCAGTTTTGGGCTTTTGGCAACAAAGGAGGACGTGAAAGTCTATCCCAGCCACACCAAAAAAAACAAAAAATGGAAGTCAACTTTGCATCTTAGTCCTTCTAATTATGATGACGATGATGTAAGAGTGCTGCTACCATTCGTGGTGTGGCAGTAATCGAATTATGGCATTAAAACTGTAGGGTCAGCGGCACCCATTTGCAAGTTGCCACTATATTCAACAATGGCAGCTACGATCCATTTGTATCTCTCCCAATCTCTATGGCGCACTCAGTTCTCTTTGGTACAAGTAGTAGCAAGTGTATACTATTTTCTTTAATTCCTTTCTCTTTCAAAGTGGACTGAGGACCCATTTATTCGTAATCATGGGTACCTGGCTAGAATTAGACGTTTAATGTGAACTAATTTTGGATAAACCTTTGGGTGGGTGAAATAGTTCTCCTCCTAGGTAGGATTAAAAGAAATTAAACACCTATACTTTCTTGTCTCTTTGGTCTTCATCTACATTCAATTATTTATTCGTTCACTTCGAATTAATTTTGCTCACATGCATCTCTAATTAAGTTGTCTTGGACCTTCCCTGTCTTGGAGGGTATTTTTCATCACAAATCCATGGCCAGGACTGTTATCATACTCTTTTTATCTCTGGTTCAATGCTACCCTTTTTCATCGGTATCTTCTGATAATCTAAGTGAGGGCTTATCTCTGTCAGTGGAAACAAAAGCAGATGTTTTGACTTCATCAGATGGAACTTTCGGTGCCGGATTTTACCCCGTCGGCCAGAACGCTTTTTCCTTTGCCATATGGTTCAACAAACCATCTTGCAGTGATAATTGCACCGTTGTCTGGATGGCAAACCGTGACTACCCCGTCAATGGTAGACGCTCAAAGCTCTCCTTAACAAAACATGGTAATCTTATTTTGACAGATGCTGGACGTATCATTTGGTCCACCAACACGGTTTCTCTGTTCCCTACATATTTAAAACTCTATGACAGTGGCAATCTGGTCCTGCAAGATTTGAAGGGTGCCACGCTTTGGCAAAGCTTTGATTCACCCACGGATACCTTACTTCCTCGTCAACAACTCAAAAAGCACACCAAACTTGTCTCATCAAGAAGCCAAAGCAACTATTCTTCAGGTTTCTTTAATCTTTACTTCGACTCTGATAACGTTCTTAGTCTTTTGTATAAAGGTCCTGAGGTTTCAAGTATTTATTGGCCAAGCCCTTGGCTTTTGAGATGGGAAGTTGGAAGATCCACTAACAACAATAGCAGAATCGCAGTACTTGATCCTTTGGGCAATTTTACTTCAACTGATAATTTTACTATCAAGTCTGCTGATTATGGCACGAAGATTCACAGAAGATTGAAAATTGATTTTGATGGCAATGTTCGATTGTACAGCCTAAATGAAAGGGAAGAAACATGGGTTATTTCATGGCAAGCCTACCTTCGAACATGCAAGATTCACGGAACTTGCGGGCCAAACAGTGTATGTAGCTCCATTCCTAATTATGGTAGGAAATGTTCTTGCATTCCAGGATATAAGATGAAGAATCACATGGATTGGTCACTCGGCTGTGAACCTGAATTTGATCTTTCTTGTAATGAATCTGAGGCTGGTTTTGTAAGACTTAGACATACTGAATTCTTCGGCTACGAATATTTTATTTATACAAATCACTCCGTAGAGATGTGTAAGAACTTATGCTTGGAACAATGCAATTGCAAAGGTTTCCAATTCAGATTACATAAATCCCACCAACCGTATGGTACATACTGTTATCTCAAGTCTGAATTGCGGAATGGATATCATGAGCCATATTATGACGCAGACATCTACTTGAAATTGCCCAAGGCCAAACTTTCATCGTTCTATAACAAGCTTTTTCAAGATTACAACCTAGAATGCTCCGCTCAAGTAGAGCAGCTGGAGCGGGCCTATGACAGAAGGCATGAAAACGAGTCATTAAAGTTGGTCCTTTGGTTTCTATCAAAGAACGTTGTCCTCTGGTCTACCTTTGCCATTGGAGGGATAGAGTTTTTAACCATTTTCTTGGTTTGGTGTTTCTTGATTAGAACGCAGCACGAGTCATGCCCGACAGGCTACCACCCAATTAGTGCAACAGGTTTCAAAAAATTCACCTATGCTGAACTTGAAAAGGCAACAAATGGCTTCAGCAAAGAGATTGGAAGAGGTGCTGTGGGAATTGTGTACAAAGGCAAACTGACAGATGATCGAATTGCTGCAATCAAACGACTCATCGATGCTAATAAAGGGGAAGTTGAATTCCTAACAGAAGTGAACACTATCGGGAAGCTTAATCACATGAACTTGATAGATTTGTGGGGATATTGTGCAGAGGGAAAGCATAAGCTTTTGGTATACGAGTACATGGATCATGGATCCTTGGCAGAAAACCTCTCTTCTAAAACACTTGATTGTAAAAAAAGATTTCAAATTGCGTTAGGAACTGCGAAAGGCCTAGCTTATTTACATGAAGAATGTTTAGAGTGGATTCTTCACTGTGATATAAAGCCTCAAAACATTCTCATAGACTCTAATTACCAGCCTAAAGTGTCAGATTTTGGCCTGTCCTGGATGCTAAACAGAGGTGATCATGTCAAGAATTCAAAAATCTCTAGGCTACGTGGAACTAGAGGTTACATGGCGCCTGAGTGGGTGCTCAACATGCCCATCACTTCCAAAGTGGATGTTTATAGCTATGGGATCGTTTTATTGGAGTTGGTGACAGGAAGAAGTCCTTCAATGGGAGTCCATGGATCAATAGATGGTGAAAAAGAAGACGTTCAAAGCACGTTAATTAAATGGGTGAAAGAGAGGATGACAGTGACAGAAACAGGGATGGAGATGATAATAGACCCAACTTTGGAAGCGCGATATGACAAGGCCGAGATGTCGACCTTGGTGACTGTAGCTCTCCAATGTGTACGGAAAGACAAAGATGCAAGACCGACAATGGGTGAAGTAGTTCAAATGCTGCTTCGCCTTGGGGAAAAACATTAAGCAAACCAATTCACGGCCAAGCCCAAGCGAATGAATGTCATATGTTTGTCTCGTTTATTTTGTCCATCACGTATCATTCTGTACAAATGTAGCTATATGCACTTCTTCTATGCTTTAGACAAATGTAAAATGTTTACATCAATAACAACGTGTCTATATATTATAAAGCAATGCGAATAAGAGAAGAGATGGCCAAATGTTTTGGCAAGAAAACTATTAATTATTTCATCTGATCAACTTTATTTTATGTAAGAAATTATTGGCATTGGGATCTTCATAAGTTGATTTGCTTATTCTTGTTGGAGTAGGTGTTTCTCCTGCTTTGGATAATAAACCTATGATTAAAAAAAATGAAGAATCCAGTTTCTTAATTAGGTGAAGGCTTGAAGGGTTAACATTTTCCCGTTTCCATTGCAAATTCATACAAATTCTTTCAATTATATATAACACCCAGTACTGCGTCCAATAGTATAGTATAATAATGATTAATAATGAAGAAATCTAGTTGGACAGGTTAAATTATTACTAATAAAGATAGATTTAAGGATTTATGGTATTTTAATTTTGTGACATTAGGTTTTGAAAAGTCAGATTCAAGAAATTAATTTTAAATTTATGAGTGGATTCATGGACATAAGGATTGTAGGCTATGGTACCACAATAAGAAAAGGGCAGTAGGGAAGAGATAATTCAAACTTTCTCTTTCTGTTTCCTTGAATTCTTAATTGTTACATTAATGAACGAAGACTTTGAAATTTTCTTTGGGATCGCTTCAAGTAGGGAATAATGTTTTAGTACAAGGTCAAATAAAACAACTTATCTATGCAAAACAAAATGCATTTCACCAACGAAATTAAGGAATCGGTGACGTTGAGAATAGGCAACAACTTTAGAAATTATTAAGAATGTATCTGCTAGAGGTATTTAATTTCCCTGCATTCTATATAAATTGTTCCCTTCATTTTAAATTATTGAAGTATCATTGACTTTCAAGAAATTAATTTTTTTATTTTAATATATTTAATATTAAAATTTAAATTTTTTTGATTAAAATTTTATGATTTTTAATGTCAAAAAACTAAAAAAATCATAAAAAATGATTTTAAAATATAAAAAGTAAGAGCTTTAGATTTGAAAAAGCATAATTTTGACACATCCAAAATAGAAAGATAGACAAAAAAAATAGGACAGAAAAAATATTAAGAATGTATCTTCTATGCATTCTATATGTTGGAAAATTTTAAATACTATAATGGAGAAATTACCAATTAATAATAAGATTAACATAAGTGCATGAAAAAATAAATTAAAAGAGTGGGGAGCTTGATCATCAGATTACCTTAAAGGTAAAAAAAAATCACTTCTCAAGTTAAAAAAATATATATTTTCTACATGCAGCAGTATTAACAATAATTAATTATAAGTTAATCATGAATGTTTGAAATTGATGGAAAGTTCTTTTTTTTCTTTTTGGATAAATGAAATTGATGAAAGTTTCCACAAATCAGACTTCCATGCATTGATTCAAAAGTTTAGTTTTGCAATGAATTTCTTCTTTTAAAAAACAAACATAAATCAGATTGAAGTTAATTCTGTTCTTACTTCATTTGCATTTGAGAGCAAAAGTGGACCAATTTATTCATTAATAACCTAAGCTACCAGCTTGCAAGAATTTCTGGAATTAATTTTACCTAAGCAGGGGTTATAATTTTCCTTAGCTGCATAAGAGTATTCTATTGGTAACTATAGGTAATATTATTGGATTTATATTTGAAATATTGTCAATATACAAAATTTATACACTAATAATGCATCAAATATAAACTCAATATTATTATTAGTGCAAATTATATTTAATTATTACTGCAAATCTCACTAATTTTGCACACAGCTCTAAGTTGCCAACGGCTTCCCACTCCAATCTTTCATGAGATTCATGGCCACGCCATTAATCGTACTCCTTCTCCCCTTAATTTGTGAGCCTGAATTTGATCGTTCTTGTAATGTATCTGAGACTGGTTTTCTGAAAATTCAGAATTTTACAGCTACGATTACGGTCAGTTTCCAAATTACACCATAGACCAGTGTAGGAACTTATGCCTGCAAGTATGCAATTGCAAAGGTTTCCAATTTATAGCCATTAAAACCAACCAGCCATATGCTTACATATTCTCATCCCAAGACTCAGTTACGGAACGGACATCGTGAGACAAGTTATATTGGAGACTTCTATTTGAAATTGCGCAAGGTACATCTGTCTTCCGATAACAAGGCCGTTAAAGATTACAAGCTAGAATGCTCTGCACGAATTGAACAACTGGACCGAACATATCCAAAAAGCCCTGAAAATTCATCACTGAAATTTGTCTTTTGGTCTGCCTGTGTCATTGGAGGAATTGAGATTTTTATCATATTTTTAGTCTGGTATTTCTTTATTAGAACTCATCAAGATTCACGCCCAACGGGGGGCTACCATCTCGCTGCTGCAAGCTTCAGAAAAATCACCTATTCAGAGCTTGAAAAGGCAACGAATGGTTTCAGGAAAGAAATTGGAAGAGGCGCCGGACGAATTGTGTACAAAGGCAAACTGTCAGATGATCGAATTGCTGCTATCAAGAGACTCATGGATGCCAATAATGTGGAAGTTGAATTCCTAGCAGAAGTGAACTCCGTTGGGAAGCTTAATCACATGAACTTGATAGATTTGTGGGGATATTGTGAGGAGGGAAAGCAGAAGCTTTTGGTCTACGAGTACATGGAACATGGAACCTTGGCAGAAAACCTCTCTTTTAAAACACTTTATTGGAAAAAAAGATTTCAAATTTCATTGGGAACGGCTAAAGGCCTAGCTTATTTACATGAAGAATGTTTAGAGTGGATTCTTCATTGTGATATAAAACCTCAAAACATTCTCATAGACTTCAATTACCAGCCTAAAATGTCAGATTTTGGCCTGTCATGGTTGCTTAAAAGAGGTGATGTCAAGTGTTAAAAAATCTCAAGATTACGAGGAACAAGAGGAAACATGAAGCCTGGGTGGTTGTTCAACATGTCCATGACCTCCAAAGTGGATGTTTATAGCCATGGGATCGTTTTATTGGAGTTGGTGACCAGAAGGACCCTTTAATGCGAGTCCATGCATTAGATGGTGAGAACGTAGTGCAAAGAACGTTAAGTAAAAGGGTGAGAGAGCAGACAAGTTTAACAGAAACATGGATGGGGGTGATAATAGACCCAACATCGGACGGGAAATATGACAAGGATGAGATGTCGGTCTTGGTAACAGTAGGTCTGCAATGTGTGCAAGAAGCCAAGGACGCAAGATCGATGATGGGTGAAGTAGTTCAGATGCTGCTTCGCCTTGGGGAAAAACAACAAGCAACAAATGCATTGTAAAGCCCAAAACAACGAGTCATCGTCATGTTTTTGTACTGTCTCTTTCAGTTGGTCAATTATGTAGGCCTACCAACATAACTAAACGCACTTAATTGTATAGTTCTACTGTGATTACTTGAGAGTTCCTCACTTTAGTCGCTCAAATCATATTTCATAATCTCAAAATCGATAGCTTAAGGTTGTCAGGTTTCTTTTCTTCATCTTTTCTTACTTGTTTTCGCTGAGGGATTCCATTTCTGTCTGTATTGTACTACTATACCATTATGATATTTTTAGTTGCACTTTACTAGCTTCTTCTTTAAATCACATATTAGATCACTAACAACTTTACAAAACTGAAAATTTTCACCTAAGTTAGGTTTTTCTCTAAAATATTTTAAATGATACCATACTATATGCACGTGGAACTAATATTGCATTATTAATAATTAATTTACAAAAAAATTAAACTTGCAACTACAAAAAAAAAAATACTACTATTCATCCTCACATCTTATTAGATATACTTGTCATATATGATGATGTGATGTTGCTACTCCCATTTATATTTATTAATTTGAGCATTAATAATTGTGGGTTGGTCGGCATTTTCCTGTTATAGCCACTATAATAGTAATGGCACATATTATGTTGGAAGAATTTTATTGAATTTCATTACACACAACCAGATTCCTTGTAATACTTAAGATCTTCGTCTAATAAGTAAATCAAAAATCAGAGGGAAGTCAATTTGGAGGGCAATGTTGGACCATATAGTATAAGTGAAAGGGGAGGGAACATGGATTCTTCCACGGCAACCCTTCTCAAAGGCATGCCTAGCCCTTGGAAGGTGTGCACCAAACAGTCTGTGCACCTACTTCCTAAGTATGGTAAAGAACGTTCTTGTATTCCAGGATATAAGATGAAGAATCACACAGATCGGTCCTTTGGCGAGTTTGATCTTTCGTTCTAATGAATCCGAGGCTGTTTTATAAAATTCCGTCATTCTGAATTCGACCGCTATGATTATGGACTGTTTCCAAACTACACCAATGTAAGTAAGTTAAGCTTGAAGATATGCAACTGCAAAGGTTTCCAATTTCAGATTCGCTTAAAAAAAAAAAGTTTGACTGTACCTCAAAGATCACGGGAGTAAGCCCAGCTAACTGGCTTTGGGCTGCAGAATTGAAGGATCTATGACCCTATTTGCAATCTAATGTAGAAATTAAAGTTTAGTAAATAGTCAACAAGGAAATCGCCCCGTTTTATGCCTACGATCTGGTGTAGCCTTCTGGCCCAATACCCCTGCGGCTGTAGCCCAGACGTCCCCCTGCAATTAGCCTGTGCCCGTCATCGATATTGTTAAGTAGCCTTAGTGTGCCAAATTGTAGCCCTGGAAGAATGTTCTAATCCATGAATTTGTTGTTAAGATTAGTAGCAACGGCTCCAGACATTTTCTTATTAATTAAACAAAGTTTTTGACAAATTAAGATGAATATATATATATATGCAAAATACGTCTTTCTATTTTTGTGAGATATGTGGACGTTGTCTTACTTTGCATACATTTTTTATGACCCACGAGGACTTTGAAATTGTGCGTCGGTGGGAGGATATGTTTCAGCTTTATTTATTTATTTATTTTCGTTCTTTTGCGAGGTGTAGCCATCGGCACGTAACTTGCGATACAGCAATGACAAACAGTGAACACACACCTTTTTCTGTCTAAGCCAATTCACTCAATAGTTTGGTTGCTTTCCCAGCTTCTCTATTCATTTTGTTTTTCTTCCTTTTTCAAAGAACAAAGACTTTTAGGAGGGATGGCAATTATAGTTTGGATGGCAAACCGGGATTCAGCTGTAAATGGAAGGCACTCAAAGCTCTCCATGCTCAAATTAAAGTGTTAATATTATAACAACTGATTGTTGGGCTTGATTTCCTTCATGTGAAGGTGGTTTAAAACTAAAGCTTATTTACCAAAAACTTTTGAGTTATTTAGTGCTTGGTTATAGTGTTTTAAATCCTTATATGGTTGAAAAAAGAAACAAGAGAGTGTGGTGGTAAAATAAAGAAAAAAATGAGAAAAAAAGATTTTGTGCAGTTTCAATCAAGTAGTTTGATTGAAGTTAATCCGTTATCTGATAGAATTAAAATTTTATCAGTGTGTTGATGACTTATTGTTCTTCAATCTTAATGGTAGAGATCGGATTTCAAATTTTTTACCTACCGATTTCATGGATATTTGTTGATTCTTAAATTTACTGAGACTTCTCTAATTTTTTCTTGTAAGATTGTTTCTTTATCAAAATTATTTAATCTTGAGATATTTTGATTATATACCTCTAGTTCTAGCTAGAGAAAATTTTTTATTCTTATTATTTTTATAATAGAGATTATTTGTTATTGCCTGTGGTTTTTACTCCTCATTTTTGGGAGATTTTTCATTTAAATTGCTTGTGTCCTTGTACTTGTGATTTTGTAATTTATTTGTTAGCTCTATATTGTTAATTCTTGCTAGATTCACACAAGAGAAGGATAATTTTATTTTTTTTGTTGCGTGACATATTCGATTTGAATATTGTTTAAGGTTATTTTATCCCATCAAAATAGTATCAAAGTTTAGGTTATTTGATTTGTGCCTTGTGTTGAATAATGAAAGCCAATATAAGTAGAATGATTAATTTGAATGGTTGAAATTATTATGTGCAAAAAGAGAATATGAAAGACTTGCTTTATATGAAGGATTATTATTTGTCTATGTTTGCCACTGAAAAGTTTGAAAATAAAATAGATGTAGAATAAAATTTGTTTCATTGACAAGTACATGTTGATATTAAACAATAGGTAGATGATAATGCTTTAAACCATGTTAATGGAGAAACACATGCACGCACTCTTTGAAGCAAGCTTGAAGAGTTGAATGCTTGAAAAATTGAGAATAATAAAATGTTTTTAATTAAATAGTTGATGAGTTTGAAATATCAAGGTGGCACTCCTATGACAAATCACTTAGATGCATATCAAGGTATTATTAATCAGTTAACTAGCATGAATCTTAAGTTTAAAGATGAAATACAGGGCTTATGACTTTTTAGTACATTATCAAATTCATAGGAGACGTTTAGAATAACATTATCCAACTCAATTTCAAATGGTATTATTACTATAAATTTGGTTAAGAATGGTGTTTTAAATGAAGAGATGAGAAGAAAGTCATAGAGTTTTTCTTTACAATCTAATGTCTTAGTCATAGAAAATAAGAAAATAAGTAAAAATAGAGGTCTGAAGAATAACAACTTAAGCAAGAGTAAGTCAAACAGATTTGTCAATATTAAGAGTCATTATTATGGTTTAAAAAGGCATATAAGGAAATACTGTTGAAAGTTGAAAATTGATAACAATAGTGACAAAGATAAAAAAAAAAAAGAATGGTGATGGTAATAATGCTGATAAAGTTGCTATTGTCACAAATAACTTTCTTTTTTTATATAATGATGATGTTGTTAATTTTACACACCGTGAGACTAGTTGGGTAATTGATACCGGTGCCACAATTCATGTTACATATCGAAAAGATTACTTTGCATCTTACACACCTGGTGATTTTATGAGTGTTAAAATGAGTAATGATGACTCAACTAAAGTCATTGATATGGGAGATGTGTTTTTAAAGACCAATAATAGCACCACGTTGGTATTGAAAAATGTTAAATATATTCTTGGTATTCACATGAATTTAATTTTTGCAGAAAAATTTGATGATGAAAGGTTTCGTAACACTTTTTATTATGGTCAGTTGAAGCTTACTAAAGGTTCTATGGTTGTAGCTAAGGGTACGAAGCTCTTCTCATTGTATTTAATACAGGCAAAGGTATGTGATTCCATTATCAATGCAGTAGATAATGATGATACAACTAAGCTTTGGCACAAGCGACTTAGTCACATGAGTGAGAAAGGTTTAAAGGTTTTGACCAAGAAAAATCTTCTTTCTAGGGTGAAGAATATATCTTTAAATAAGTGTGATCATTGCTTGGCAAGGAAACAAACTAGAGTTGCATTCAAGACATTCCCTCCATAAAAAAAATCAAGTATACCCGATTTAGTATATTTTGATGTTTATGGTCTTATGAAAACAAAAAATACTTAATGGTTCAATTTATTTTGTGACTGTTATAGATGATCATTCAAAGAAAATATGGGCTTATACCTTAAAATAAAAAAATTAAGTGTTAGATATGTTTAAATAATTTCATGCTCTAGTTGAAAGACAAAAACGGTTGAAATTAAGATGTGTAAAGACTGATAATAAGGGTGAGTACACTGGACCCTTTGATGAGTATTGCAGACAACAAGGTATTAAACATCAAAGGTCATCTCTTAAAAGTCTTCAGTTGAATAGGTTAATTGAGTAGATAAACAAAACACTAATGAAAAGAGTAAGATATTTTCTTTCACAAGAACAATTATTAAAATCTTTTTGCGATAAGACTTTAAGTATAGCTGTACATATTTTAAATCTCTCACCATATGTTCATCTAGATTTTGATATTCCAAATAGAGTTTGATCAGGCAAGGATGTGTCATATGTTTATTTGTACACCTTCGAATGCAAAGCTTTTGTGCATATTCTCAAAGATAAGAGGTCCAAGCTTGATATCAAGACTAGATAGTAAATGTCTTTGGTTATAATCAGGATAAGTTTGGCTACAAGTTTTATAATCCAGTACAAAAAAAACTTATGAGAAGTAGGGATATTGTTTTTGTTGAAAACCTAACCATACAAGATATTCATAAGAATGATACATTAGTTCCACGATGTAGCGATGGTTTGATTGACTTAAATCTAGTTCTTCTAACACATATGCCTATAGAGGTTGAAAATATTAAGGATAACCAACATAATACAAGTGATCTTTATACTAGTTTTACACAGATTGAGGTGGATGATGATACCCATGAACAATCACCAATATCAGATGTTCAATTAGAGGTTTTACCAGAAGTTTTACTTAGAAAGTCTACTAGAGATCGACAACCTTTCACGTGGTATTCTAATGATGAGTGTATGCTACTAATTGATGTAGCAGAACTTGAATGTTATGCATAGGTCATTAAAGGTAAACATAAGAAAGAGTGGGTTGATGCCATGCAAGATGAGATGAAGTCTTTGTATAAGAATAATACTTTTAATTTGGTGAAACTGCCTAAGAAAAAAATCTTTGAAAAATATATGGGTATATAGAGTGAAGCAAGAAGAACACACTTCACAGTTATGTTTCCAAACTAGATTAGTTATCAAGGGATTCAATCAAAAGAAAAGTATTGACTTTAATGAAATCTTTTCTTTTGTTGTTAAGATGTCATCTATTCGTATGGTTCTGAGTTTAGCAACTAGTCTTGATTTGAATATTAAGTAGATAGTTGTCAAAACTACTTTTTTTCCATGGTGACTTGGACAAAGATATTTACATGGAGTAGCTAGAGGGTTTCATAGTAAAAGGAAAAGAGGATTTTGCGTACAAGCTAAAAAAAAGTCTTTATAGGTTGAAGCAAACACCGAGAGTGGTATAAGTAGTTTGGGTCAATTATAAGTAAGCAAAGCTATCGAAGAACTATTTTTAACCATTGTGTGTTTATGCAAAAATTCTCTTATGATGATGTTATCATATTATTGCTTTATGTAGATGATATGTTGATTGTTAATAAGAATGCTTCTAGAATTGATAGCTAAAGAAACAATTGAGTAGATCTTTTACTATAAAGGACTTGAGACCAGCACAATAAATTTTTAAAAATTGAATTTATTGAGACAAAACAATCAAAAAATTGTACATGTCATGGAAGCACTATATTGAAAAGGTGCTTGAAAAGTTTATTATGGATCAAGCTAAAGTGGTTAGCTCTCCTCTTGCTACACACTTTGAGCTAAGTATTAATTAGAGCCCTTTTACAGCTAAAAAGAAAGAAGACATGAAAAAAGTTCCATATGCTTCAGCAGTAGAAAGTTTGATGTATGCAATAATGTGTACTAAGCTAGACATAGCCCATACAATTGGTATTGTTAGTCGCTTTCTATTAAATCTAAGAAGAAAGCATTAAAATACAGTTAAGTGGATTATGAGATATCTATGAGGCATTTTTTACTTGAGACTCACTTTTAAAAGTGAGAAACCAGTGCTAGATAACTACATTGATTCAAATATGACAAAAGATGTTAATTCCTGAAAGTCTACTTTGGGTTATTTGATTACATTCTCATGTGGAGCTATATCGTAGCAATTGAAACTACAGAAATACGTTGCACTTTCTACAATAAAGGCTGAGCATGCTACAGCCACTAAAGCATGTAAAGAGTTGTTGTGGATGAAAAAGTTCATACAAGAACTTGATTTCAAGCAACAACATTAAGTGATATTTTGTGACAATCAAAACGCAATTCACTTTGGTAAGAATTTTACTTTTTATTTAAGATTAAAGCATATTAATATAAGGTACCATTAGTTAAGAGATGCTCTCAATGATAACTTGTTTGAACTTAAGAAGATTGATATTGATCACAATGGTTCTGATATGTTAACAAAGACACTACCAAGGAAAAAGCTTGAAGTTTATCGTTTGATCATCAGAATGGTTATTCCCTCCACATAGTCGAAAAAGAGGAGATTTGTTGGGCTTGGTTTCCTCTACATAGAGGTGGCTTAAAACTAAAGCCCATTCACCAAGGAATTTTTAGTCATTTCATGCTTCGTTGTAAGATTTTAAACCCTTATATGGCTGAAAAAATAAACAAAAGAGTGTGGCGGCAAAATAGAGAAAAAAAAAAAAAAAAGAGTTTTGTGCAATTATGGTCAAGTAGTTTGATCGAGGTCAATCTATTATCCGATTGAGTTGAAATTTGTATCAGTGTGTTCATAACTCATTATTCTTCAGTCTGGATGGTGAATATCAAGTTTTGAGTTTTTTACCTACAATTTCATGGGTATTTGTTAATCTCTAAATTTGTTAAGACTTCTCCAATTTTTTCTTGTAAGATTGTTTCTTTACCAATATTCTTTAACCTTGAGATATTGTGGTTGTATATCTTCAATTCTAGCTAGAGAGAACCTTATATTCTCATTATTTTGATAGTGAAAATTATTTGTTATAACTTATGATTTTCACTCCTTGTTTTAAGGAGGTTTTCTACGTAAATTGCTTGTATCCCTATGCTTGTGATTTAGTGATTTATTTGTTAGCTTTATTTATTTAATTTTTACTAGATTCACGAAAAAAATGATAATTTGATTTTTTTTTTATTGTGTGACATATTCAATTTGAATATTATTTGATATTATTTTATTCCATCACTAATATGGGTCAATTCATAATTTGATCAAGCAAGAACACAGTTACATATTCCTGGTCATAGTTAAATCTCCTTGATTCAGGTACCAAACTCGGGTCAATGTTAATCTTTGGAAAAGCTTTGATTCACCAACTGATACACTTCTCCCTGAGCAACCACTCACGGGATACAAAAGGCTTCTATCGGCACGAAGCCAAAGCGAGGTAACTACAAGCTAATGTTTGACTAGGATTACGTTCTTCGTCTTGTCTTGGACGGTCCAGAGACATCCAGCGTCCACTGGCCCGATTCAATGCTCTTGGACCACCAACAAGGAAGAACAAGATACAATGATAGCAGAATTGCAGTGTTCAACTTTATATCTTCCGATGAAGTGGAGTTCAGATCAACTGATTTTGGTAGAGGAACCCGGAGAAGATTGACACTTGATTTTGATGTAGCCTTTGACTATACACTCTTGAAGAGCAAAAGGGGATTTGATCTGTCACATGGCAAGCGATGTCTAAATCCTGTGGAATTCATGGAGCCTGTGTACCAAATAGCATATGTAGCTATGTTCCAAGTTCGGGCCTAAAGTCTTAAGCAATATACAGCAGATTAAAAAAAAGAAAAACATATCAAATCATTTTGTACACTAAAAATACCATTGAACCCTTGCTAAACCCAAACTCTTAGCTTACCAAACAATTTCATGGTTACGGTATCTGTCAATGACATCTGCTATAATCCTTTGGTAAGTACCGAGAGAAGGAGATGCCAGCAGTTGGTCATGGGTATACTGTCGTAAAAATTTTTCTAAATTATCACGGGGATGTCAAGGCTAGCTTCTCTAATTTTATCCCCATAACATAATAAGAGAAACTGTATATCAATAAGACATCAATTTAATAAGCATTAGGTGCTTAAGAGAACGCCCATACATAAATAAGTAAATTACGATGCTTTGTCCTCAGACATCAATTTGACAAGCATTAGCTGCTTAAGAGATTTAGTTTTTATTTGGAATCAAGAAACAAAAGTCTTACCATTAAGACTCAAAAAGCAGAAAAGACCAATAAGAAAACATGTCTCAATTTGTTTCCTTGGTAAGAGGACGGTTATCTTGTTGGTGGCCTAATATTGATAAGTATCAAAAGGTTTTGTGTCACATGCCTAAAATCTTCAAAGACACCGCTTAATATACTTAACTACCAAACAGAAACACAGACCATTATGCTCTTTTTGGTTTCGCTTTATAACAAAACTCCAACACCAAAGGAAAACGGTTTCTGTCCTTTCTGTCCGCAGATTATTAACCCACCCAGACTTTTGCAAACTTTTAAAATTCATAATAATTTCCTTGAACGCATTGTTTGAAAAACAAAACAAATATCTGCAAAATCAGTTGATGGGAAAATCTTTTTTTTTTTCATTTCCATTTTTTAGGTTTTTTTTTCCTCTTCCAATTCCAACCTGGTAACCTCCTTCCACCCTTCTAATCGGCGACATCCACTCATTTCTTGATTTCCCCATTTTTATCCCTCTGTACACTAACAAAATTATTATTTCTATAACCACCGATGGAATAACTAAAACAACAAATAAAACAGACTGAAGAAACCGAAAAACGAAACAAAGGACTTCTTTTTTAGCTTCTGCTGATTCTTGTTGTTGTCTACTCGATATTGCTAATTCCAATACGCTTAACAACAGCATTTCTGATAGCTTCAGTTTGCAAACAAAGACCATTTTTTTCAATCCCAGACATGTAGTTTCTCACTTCTTTTCTTATCATTTCTTGCATAACTGCCAAAAACTCAGCACTGAAAAACTGCCTCTCCATCCCAAACTCCCTGTTTTGCGCCCCCACTTGCTGCAACTGCACAACTGGAACTGGTGCAGGAGCTGGGGCTGGTGGTTCTACCTTTTCTGCCACCTGGGTTGGGATTGAAACAGGGTTGGAGCCGGTTGTCGATACGGGTCCCCTATCCGATATTTCACACAAATCCGACCCGGGCAGCGAGAGGCTGAGTATGGTAGGTGGATCGGTTGTCGATGAAGCCGTTTCCACATGCTGACTAGAAGGGGCCAAAGAACCAGTTCTTGCTAACGGTCTGTAAACCGGTGAGGCAGCGGGCAAACTCGAGTCACTCAAATCGGATCCCGAAGGGCTACTTGGGTTCAAGTAAAGAGCCGACACATTATTACCTGTGCCAAGACTGGCCGATCTTTTAAGCGGTTGTGGTGAATCATCGTTCAAATCATCAATCATCGAAGAGCATTTTCGCTTGAGAGTCGAGTTCCAGTGATTCTTAATCGCGTTATCGGTACGACCATTAAGGAGTCGAGCGATGGTAGCCCATTTGTTACCGAATCGGGCATGGGCTCGGATTATGGTATCATCTTCTTCGGGAGTAAAGGGTCGGTGTTCAACGTCAGGGGAAAGCTGGTTACACCATCGAAGCCTACAAGACTTTCCCGATCGACCCGGTATCGATTTGCTTATTAAAGACCAGTTCCTGGGTCCGTACGTTTGAACCAGCCGCTGTAAAGCCTCGTCTTCTTCTGGACTCCATGGACCTTTGATCCGATCCACATCTTTCTTTGTAGAAGCCATTGGAATTAAAAAGAAAGAAAACTAACTCTAAAAACTGATTACCAAACAAACCCCCCCCAAAAAAAAAATTAACCTAAACTACTATCCTTTTTGTACAGATAAGAGATGGAAGGTTTTTGAGAGGGTTGCGGAGGGATTGTTACGACGGTTGTGTAGGCGAAGCCTCGCCTTTTGTTAAAGAGAACAGAATAATAAAGGGACTGGGCAAGGGTATTCGTATATATATGGAAGGAGATAAGGATGACTTGTTGAATGGGTAGTAGTGAGTAGTCACCGGCCATAGCCGTTGAGAGTCGAGGATTCTCCAGGCAGGGCGGTTACTAGTATAAAGTTGTCAATATGACTACGCGTTAGCTTCTCGCCTCTTTAACTTACACGTATGATTATCAACCCCCCTCCCCTTCTAAAATATAGATTACGTGCTGTTCCCAACTTACTGATTCTTCAAGTTCACGCTAGCAATTATGATGGTAAAATTAATTTTAATGACATTTAAAATAAAAGTTGATTAGAAGTTAGATTAATTATTTTAAAAAAATTAAAACAAACTAGATGACATGTGTTTGATTTAAAATAAAAATAATGATGAAATAAATTATAATAAAAATAAAAATTTTTTAATAAATTTTTTAATTTAAAATATAATAATAAATTAATTTATGTATATATTTTAATTTTATTTAATATATAAAATCTTTAAAATTTATTGAATCAAAATATTGATATATATTAAATTATACTAAAATAATGATTAAGATTTTATGTATGAAAATTTATTTTAAATATTTAATAAAAATTTATTATTAAAATAATAATTAAAATTTTAAGTCATATAAAAAACAAAAAATAAATAAAATACAGAATAAAAAGAATGAAAGAACAAAAATTATTGTGATAATAATGTTAAAAAAAAAGAGAGAGAGAGAGCCTAAAGGAGAAGAAAATTGCGGTTAAAGTAATAAACTTTACTGTTAAAGGTTAGTTTAAAAAAGAGTTCCAATATGGTGGATTAAATTCAATCACGCTACATCATTACCATCCAAACATAAATTTAGTGCGATCGAAACCTATTTTCGCATGGCACTGACGCTGCCAGCTAATTCAAATGCATCCTAAGTTAAAGAAGTTAAACGGTGAAAAAGCTGGAAATATCTACAAAATCTGGGCAATTAAAAGCAGTTAAAACGACCGTTTTGGAAGTTAAAATTTGACCTTATCTAATTATGAAAGAAATAAGTGGTAGAGTTGGGAAGAAGGGGATGACTTTGACTAAGCCAGGCTGGAGAGCATCTGATAATAAAATGTTATAAAATGATAAGGGGAAGAGAAAGGGCCATGCGGGAGATCTGAGCTGGCACAGAAACGACAAAGTTAACTAGCAGAATCGGGGGAACAAACAGAACTACAATTGTGTCAGTCCAGCCTGTCATAAACCCAAACGCCAAATGCCCTTCTTATTGTAATATCTCCCCTAACTGCCTGCTCCCAACCCCCGCCACGTGCCTGTTACGCTCGGATTTCCACCCCTTTTTTCTCTTTACTTTCTAAAACTGCCAAAACCGACTCCAGCGTCTTACCAGCTTAATTTATTCCTATTTGCTCCTTTTCTTATCTATAGATTTCTTTTTATCTAAATCGTACCCAAAATTAGGTATAACTCTCTTTCCAGGTTTCTGACTCTGCCAAAAGTATCTCAATTAAGTTTGGGTTAACATCAAATTAGGGGCAATATTTTGGCACGGAAGATAATTTAATCAAGCCCCATGATTTCAATTATGTATGCAGACGTGTTTTGCTTTGGTTTTGGTTCCAGGGTAATGTAGTTTAGCCGAACTTAAACTTGTTCCATTTTTCAACCAACATTATTGTTTGGCCCTTCGAAATGCCAGAGTTTCCTATGAACGCTCCACGATCAGTAGCCATAAGGCAACAACGAGTCTGGGACCGCTTTGGGGACTCTTTTGCTCTTGTTCACTAAAATTTTCAACTACTAATAGTGAAAATGAATAAAAGAAGAAAACCAAAGCCAATCATTTTTAATAAAGCAAACTACTTTAAATATCAAATGGGAAAAAATTAACGAAAAAAAAAAGAGAAAAACAGGGAACAGGGAAAATGATCCATGTTGAGCAACGAGGTGAGTAACGCGGGAGACAGCTGCCTAAAACTCTTCCAGGCCATACATAAAACCCACTTCCCACAAGAAGTCCTAAACAAAAGTCCCGCTCCTCGTTAACCTAATCCCTATCCTTTAACCTACCTAGAAGTATAAATAATACATTAGTATTTATAAATTATTCGGGTTTGATTCGAAAAAAATTCGAATTCGATTCGATTATTGTCGAGTCGAACTCGAACTCGAGTAATTCGACTTATCAATCGAATCGAATTCGAGTATTCTTATATCTGACTCGAATAGCTCACGAGCTTAATCGAGCTTTTATATTTAAATATATTTTTATTATTTTAATTAATAAAATATTTCGAGTTCGAGTTCGAGTTCGAATTCGAGCATGAATAATCGAACTATTGTCGAGTATACGAATCGAGCTTATTTTTATATATTAATCGAGCTTAATCGAACGAATTCGAGTAGCTCGAATTCGATCATGAATCGAACTCGAGCTTGAAAAATAAAACTCAATCGAACTCAAATCGAATATCGAACCCCGAGTTGTGAGTCGAACTCAAACTCGAACTTCTCACTATTCGACTCGACTCGACTCGTTTATACCCCTAACCGTATCCCCACGCTTCTATAATTCCTAACTCGACCCACCATTTGTTCGCACCTCACGTGAAGTCCCTATTTTTTATTTATTTATTTGTTCAGAACACCAACTCTTTTATTTTACTTTCATAGAAAATCAAATTAAAAATCTAAACATTCCCGGAAAAATATTCAGTAGTTACTTTGTATTTTGCGGAGAGGATTAACAGATTTTTCAGTAGCCATTTTAAGGTGTAAGAGAGAGGTGAGAATGGACCCAAAGTTGTGGCACGCTACTGGCTTGCCTTTAAGCAACCAAAATTATGCTTTGGATTCTCACAATTATGCCATATGTTGTTAGTATGCAGCTGAGGTTTTTTATTATTATTTAAATGGGACAAAGGATGGCAGTGTCCCTTTTTCTGAATGTCTTACCTTTTAAAGTACACCAAAATTCGGATCAAATCCTGGGATTTAGAAATATGGTTTACGAATGTGATTGGATTGGGCTTAATATTGACTGAAGAAGGGCACATGGGTACAGAAAGTTGTAGGATGTTTCGTGGAAACAGAGCCCTGGATTACTTTAGAAATTAAAACACAAAGCTCCCACTTTTCAGTTCCAATAAACCGCAAGTGGGGGATCAGCCTGGAAGTATTTTTATTGAGCTGCATTAAAAATAAGAGATTGGGTTGCCGAAAGATTACATGCATGAGAGAGAAAATAAAATGGAGGTTAGGTGCAACAAAGCTTAAGACTGCAGAGATTCTCTCGATCAAGTGCAATGGTCCTTCGTCCAGACCCCAAAGCAAAAAAAAAAAAGTTGTAATTGTATTATTATTAATTGTTGAAGATAAGATGTCATGATAATATGACTGTGCTCTGCCTTGAATCAAAGAATCTACTGCCATTACTCATCAAAGCTGAGAGAAAAGAATGTGCAGGGCATCCAAAGCAGGGGGTTCATACGTTAAACTTGCAACTGATATTTTTGTCATTTGTTTTTAATTTTTTTATTATTTTTTACAAAGAAAATACAAACTAAAATATAAATTTTAATTGCCAAGAAGGCATAAGAGTCTCATATATCTATATGATAGACAGGAGTCAAATAACAATGAATTTGCCGTTACAATATGTCTATAGAACATCTAAAATCACTCTTCAAAATTACTATATTGTATCATTTACTTAGTTGCCTCTAAAAGAAATGGAATTGCTGATTTAAAGGCAAATTTGCAAATCGAGAAACATCAATTAGTCGAAGGTAAACTTAAATTTGTTAATTTATGAATAGGAAAAAACAAATGGACAGGCTATTTAATTGAACGTGACGAGTCATATCATATGCATAATTAATTGACTACTAAAAGCAAAATATTTACACATATCCATATATTTATTATGCACTGCTAATTTGCCCATTCAAAGTAATTTTGCCTTCGCATTGGGTTTTCTTCCTAATAATATTCAGTCCAATTCAATGTTAAGTTAGTGTGGTGCTTATAATAATTAAAAGGCTAATTGAGATAGGGATGGAAGTTGGATCTTGAAATGCAAAAGCATAATCATTCATCAATATTTTCATAGTATTCTATTTAGTACTTTTAAATAAGTAAAAAAAAAATAACGAATATCTAATTTAATTAATTTGTATAATTATTATTAAAAATAATATTTAATGAATTAAAATTTTAGTTTTAATGCTCATAATTAATTTTTGGTTTTTAAATTGTATTTCTTATCAAAAATTAAAAAAAAAAAAAAAAGGAAAAGCAAAATTTTGTTGATATTTCATGCTTGATATGATACAAGCATTATCATAAGTTGGATGACAACTAAGTATTTAAAAGACAAATTATGGGCTATATAAAGTTTAGGCTATAAAAAAATTAGGCCACAAATCACGTAAAAGTGTGATCAAATCAAAGCTGGCTCCCTCTGAGTTTGAGAGGCAAAAAACACCACTTATCATTCCACTAAACCTAGTTGACCGCAAAACTTAGGAGTCTGATTAATCAAGTTAATCTCAATCATTCCTTTCCTCGACCAAAAAAAATAAAAAGAAAAACAACACTAACGGAGCGAAAGATATTTTTATTAAAAAAAAAACGTGGCTTTTGACCAAAATATGATTGAGCTTTGAAGCTGGACCCGTATGCTGGATTCTCTCTCTTGAATTATTGGTATGGCTGGCTGGACAAAACTTGATAAAAATCGAGTGCCCTTCGGCTACGGAAAGGGCCGGTTCCTTTCCTGCCAAGCTGGGTCGTTGGCAAAAGGGTGGGACCCAACAAGCTCCACGTGGACACCACATTGATGATCGAAACGCTTCGGTAGCATATTGCGCCACGTGTGATCAATTAAGGGTGGGGGAGGGCTTCTTTGTTGGGAACGTGGCAAGTATGGTTTTGTGTGAAGACACAGTAGTTTTCTTTTTTTCTTTGTTTGATGGGAAGGGAAGGGAAGGGACCGGACGGGACGGCAGAATGGGGAAGCAAGGCATTTGAATAGGGAGGCCACGTGGAAGGGATGCCAGCTAGAAGGCACTAACCCCGAGTTCCAAAGAGAATCAAAGTGTTGGGATTCGGGGGGGTCCCATGTAGCCATGATTTTCCGCTGCATGCATCCATCGTACGATGCGATCACATGAGTCGTGACGTCTAAGAGAGAGAGAGGGGACTGTGTGTTGTCGCGGTTTCTGTAGTGGGGTGGAGCGGCAAGTACGGCTAAAGGTTTAACTGTTGTACTGATTGCGTGCAAAATTCCGTTTGGATTCTTCATTCTTGGGAGCAGTCGGGGATGAGATGGGATGCGATCTGCTCCATTTAAATGGAGAAAGCCAGTTGTAAAATGGTCCCTACTCCATTCACAAACAAGATACGATAACAACTGAACTAACCATCCAGCAACACAAAACTGGCCCAACATTGCTCCTTTTTCTCTTGCCTTTGGTGTCTCTTCTTTCTTACCAGTTTTTTTTGTTTAACCCTTTGGCCGAAAGACTTGTCAATTGTGATATATTCAGATTCCTTGTTAGCATTTCATTGTACAAAAACAATTTACATGAAATGGTAATCTAACTTGCAAAGATTAAATCAATTAATACTAAAATAAGTTCGATCTTCACCTACTTTAAATAATGCAGCTTAAAATTTTCTAAGAAAAATTAAAACAAACAAGATTTGAAGATATCATTGAGAGCTGACGATTATAAAAAAAAAAAATCCTAATCTCACAAATTACTCCATTTAATCCATCGATATGGTATGTATACTCTTTCTATTTGTGGATCAATCTCATCTCTCTCAATTATGAAATCATATAAAAAAAATTTAAACATTCAGAAAATTTCATATGTTTTGAAATAATTATTTTGCTGTTTTGTTTTTGTTTGATTATCGAAATTCACATGCTTCTCTTAAAAATAATAATATTTAAAAACTAAAAACTTCAACCATAACAAGTAGTAAAATACCTTTAGGAGTTCCAAAATCTTCAAAACTATTAATTGATAAAATATAATATTCAAAACTTATATTGACACATAGTCACATAGAGATGAATTCGACATTTATTGATCTCATAAATGTTATTTTATAGTTAGCTAGCACTTGTAATTTTCATGCAACTGCCTAAAATTTGTCTAGGTACAAGGAAAAGACTGGACTCCCAATATCCATTTATCGAAGGCTTTTGAATTAATAAAAAAAAAATTCACTATTATTTGTTAAATTTTTAATTACACCATGAAATTAGCACGGTTCTCAAAAATATAAAAAATTATTTCATTTATTATCTATTAAATTTTTAATCTTATCATGATAATTTCATGGTAACTCTTATTTCTAGAAACTATATTAAAAAATTAAAAAATTTTAATATCAATCCGAAGCATAAGAATTCATCATTGATGCAATTTAAAACATGATTTGATGAGATAACATAAAAATAATATAATTTAAAATTTTAATAAAAATAATTTATAAATTTAATAAAAAAACATTGTATATTTTATATTAATATAAATTATAAAATATAATTTTTATATACAATATATAAATTATTAATATTTTATATTATATAAATACAAAAATTACCATACCTATTAATCCAGTATCAACCCACCAACCTTTTTTGCTGTCAGCATCATTCTTTAACTAATCCACAAATTAAATTTCTGCACTGACTTAAATTCAAAACAATCTGAAATTGACTGGCGTCTGTTTGAATGGTAACCACATTTATTGCTCAATCAAGACTTGTCTTTCCTTCAATTCTCAGTTGCCAGCTACAGCTAGATTAGTGAGAAACTCCCTACATTCCAATTTCCAGCCGCCCCCAAATCTTTTACAACAAAGCACAAATTTCTCAAATGTTGACATGACGACATAGCCCCAAATTCAACCATTATTAATCATTACATTTAACAAAAATTATTTTTATAAATAATAATTTAACAAATTTTAAAGGGTGTTTTAAAATATTTATCACCAAAATTCATAGTAAAATTATTGGTTATGGTATAATTTTTAAAGCACTTGATTTCTTCATTGATTTTTGCATGAAAACAATGTGGAAATATATGACTCAGACCACCGACTGCTTTTTTCTTTTCTAGTGTGTACTGTGGTTTTCACAATATGGACACAAACTAAGAGACAAAACAAGAATAAAGAAAATTTGTTATAAATATGAAATTCCGAAATTGGATACATAAGCAGAAAGGGACCACATTGAGAAATTGACTACACCATAAAAGTCAAAACTACCATCTCTTTTATTTTTTAATAATTTGTTTTTTGGTCTTCTCTTAATTATTGATAATTCTTCACTTAAACAAGGGACACCTTTACTCGGCAAGTGGGATACAACTAAATGCAAATAATTTTGTAAGTGGGATTGATTTTGCTCCAATAAATCTATATATATATATATATATATATATAAATATATATTTTAATACCGTTAGGGATACATCGATTCAATGCATTTAAAATTTTATTTTTAAAATATTTTTTAAAAGAAATCAAATCCAAGCTAACAAAGAAAGAAACTTCTCCCTTTTTTATCAACCAGATAATTCCTTGTGTTACCATGATCTTTCCATGTTTGCATATTCATGTTTTCTTGCAAAACCTATTAGAGAATTTTAAAATAAAATATAAAAAATAATTCCATATTTTAAAAAAATAATAAAGATAAATAATTAAATTTATTTAAAGTAGACTTATAAATTTATTCAAAATGAACAGTTTCAACTATTTAAAAACATATAATTTTTGTCTATTCAAAATAAACAGTCATATTTGTAAGAAATGACACTTATCTGTTTATAAAAAAACTCCTCTAATTTTTCAAAAACATATAAAAATAATTTTTAAAACTCTCCCATTTTTCCTAAACTCCATATTTTTTTTATAAAAGTTCAATGATCTTGTGATACGCCAGTGATTGCTCAGTGGATTGATTTCGTCAGTGTAAAACGCAGTCAGTCATTAGATTTTATTGTATCATCAAAATTTATTACCTATAATCCTTTTGTACATTTACTAAGTAAATAATACAGTGAAGGCAAATAAGACATTAAATAAAGTGGCACCATTACACGCCTTAAAGTCTTTCTTTAAAATTTTGGATTTACCAAAAATAATAATTTCAGTTTTTCAATGTTTAGTTCAATAATGACTATGAAGCAACACTTAGGAAATTAGCTTCTAGTTTTGTCAAATTGAATCATTTTGATGGGGACAATTTTTAAATATAGCAAAAGAAGATGCATTTTCTACTTTCAACATTAAAGGTCGTATATGTTTTGACTATTCCTAGGCCAGAAGAAAATGAAACAGAAGAATATGTTGCTACAACAAGAAAGAGGTAAAAATGGGATCATGCAGACTATATGTGTAAAGGCTATATATTGAACGACTTATCTGATAGCCTATTTAATCCTTACCAAAATGAGACTACTACAAATGAGTTATGGGATAAATTGGAGACCAGGTATATGATCGAGAATGCAACAAGTAAGAAATTTCTCGTTATTCATTTCAATAATTATCATATGGTTAATGGACATTCAGTGATTGAACAACTATGTGAAATTAAAAGAATGCTTAATTTATTAAACAATATAATATATGTATGGATAAAACAATTATTATGTCCTCTATAATAGACAAACTTCATCTATCATGGAAGGACTTTAAAAAAAGTTTGAAACATAAAAAAGAGGAAATAACTCTTGAGACTTTAGCTAATCATCTTTGAATTCAAGAGAAATACAAAAAGTAAGAACAAAATTTCAGTTCTGGTGATGTCAAAGTTCATATTTTGGAGGAAAGATAGACTACAAAGCTTGACAAAAAAAAGTTCAAGTTCAAGCAGATTGCTAATGGACCTCACTTCAAAAAGAATAAAAAAGGCTCATGTTATCATTGTGGTAAGCTATGACATTTTAAGAAAAAATATCGATTGTTATAGAAGAAAAATGATTCATCATAAGGGAATACTTCTAAAAAAAATTTTGCTATGATTTTCGAGATCAATATACTTGAAAATGAAAAATCTTGGTAGGTTGATTTTGGGGCAATAAAACATGTGTGCAAAGACAAAAACTTATTCACAACATTTAAATCAATTGGATATGGCAGTGTTTTCTATATGAAAATTTCTTCTATAGCAACAAGCAAAGGTAAATAGACTGTTGACCTTAAATTCACTTTTGGAAAAACTCTAATTGTGAATGATATTTATTATGTACCAGAAGTTAGGAAAAACTTAGTGTTTGAAAGTCTATTGAACAAGTTTGGTTTTAAACTTGTATTTAAAGCAGATAAATTTATTCTGTCTAAGAAAAAAAATTTTGTTCGAAAATGGTATATGTATGAGGGAATGTTCAAACTTAATATTATTAATAAAAATAAGAATGTTATTTTTGCTTACATGGTTGAATCTTCATATTTATGGCATTATAGATTAGGTCATTTAAATTATAAAAAATTGTATGATATGAGTAAGTTTTTGTTAATTCTTGAATTTATTCAAGATATTAATAAATATAATACATGCATGTTGACTAAGATTACCAGAAATTTTTTTTTTAAGGTTAAAAAAAAGATAAAATTACTTGAGTTAAAAGAAATATACATAGCACTCCTACATTATCTGAAAAGAAATATTTTATCACATTTATAAAAGATTATACTAGATATTATTATGTTTTATCTATTATATTTAAAAAATGAAGTACTTGATAAGTTTAAAATATATAAATCTAAAATTGAACTTCAGTGTGAATCTTTTATCAAGTATTTAAGGTCGAATTCACCAACATAATTCACCAAATTACTGCTCTTTATACACCGTAACAAAATGGTATAGCTGAAAAAAATAACAGGGTCTTAACAGAAATGGTAAATGCAATATTATCATTTTTTAGTATTGGACAAGGATTTTGGGGTGAAGCTTTATTAACAGCTTGTCATATACTAAATAGAATTCCTAACAAAGAAACAAAAATAACCCCATATAAGCAATAAAAGAAAAAAAAAACCAAATCTTAATTATTTAAAAGTTTAAAGATGTAGAACTATAGTTAAAATTTCAAAATTCAAAATAAAAAAGTTGGGTGAAAGAGGAATATAATGCATATTTGTAATATATATATATAGAACTATAGTTAAAATTTCAAAATTCAAAATAAAAAAGTTGGGTGAAAGAGGAATATAATGCATATTTATAATATATATATATATATATATATATATACAAAATAGTAAAGAGTATAGGTATTACACCAAATGATTCAATTTCAATTAACACTATTATTAAATCAAAAGATGTAATTTTTGATGAAAATATATTTAAATCTATTTTGAGACAACTATAAAAAATTTATCCAATGGAGAAGAAATTTCAAATCCATTAGAACAAACTGAACTTAGTGATGAATCTTATTAAAAAATAAGGACAAGCAAAAGCGTTAGAAACGCAAGAGATTTTGGACCAGATTTCTTTATGTTCTTTTTCGAAGGGACTGGTGAAAGCATAAATAATAAAATTTCTTATTGTTTTAATATGTAGCCTAATCCTGTTACAAATGAAAAGGCAATGAAGTCTCAATATTCTACTTTTTAAAGAGAAGCAATAAATGATAAACTAGACTCAAAAATAGAAAATAACACTTGAATTTTGGTTGACTTTTCACCTGATTCTAATCCAATAAGTTGTAAATGGATTTTCAAAAAGAAAATGAAAGTGGATGAAACTATAGATAAATTTAAAGCAAGGTTAGTAGCCAACGGATTTACACCAAAGTAATGGATAGACTACTATGATACTTATGCTTCAGTAGCTAGAATTGTTATAATTAGGCTTCTAATTTCACTTGTCTCAATTTATAATTTGATTATATATCAAATGGATGTAAAGACAAAATTTTTAAATGGTGAATTAAAATAGTAAGTATATATGAAACAACTAAAAAGATTTATCATTCCAGATCAAAAACATAAGGTTTGTAAGCTTGTAAAATTCTTGTATGGACTTAAGTAAGCACCAAAACAATGACACCAAAAGTTTGATGAAATCGTTCTTACTAATGGTTTTAGAATTAATGAGTCAGATAAGTGCATATATAGGAAATTTGAAAATGACAAAGGAGTCACAATTTGCTTATATGTGAAATATTTGACACTAATTTAGAATAAGTTAAAGAAACAAAGAATTTTTTATCAAATAACTTTTTAATAAAAGATATAGATGTAACAAATGTTATTCTTGGAATTAGAATAATCCAGAATGATAGTGACATAACCTTGTCACAATTGCATTATATTGAAAAAATACTTAAAAAGTTTGATCTTTTCGATTGTATTCCATTATCTACACCCATGGATTTTCAATTGAAATTAGTATCTAATACTGGTAAAACAATCGAATAATTGTTATATGCAAGAGTAATTGATTGTTTGATGTATGCAATGACTTGTACAAGGCTAAATATAGCATTTGCTGTTGGAAAGTTAAGTATGTAGACAAGTAATCCAAGTAACTTACATTGGTAAGTAGTTAAAAGAGTATTTTGATATTTAAAGAAAACAATCAATTATGGATTGTGTTACATTGGACATCCTTAAGTTATAAAAGGATATTTTGGTGCTAGTTGGATTATGAATATGGAAAATCATGTTTCTACAAACACGTGGATCTTTATACTTGATGGGGGTGTCATTTCTTGGGGTTCCAAGAAACAAATATGCATAACATATTTCACCAAGGTAGCCAAGTTTGTTACATTAGCCGCAATAGCTAAAGAAATTGAATGGCTAATAAATTTATTATATAAGGTACCTTTATGGCTTAAACCAATTTCTTCAATTTCTATTCGATGTGATGGTGAAACAACTTTAGCAAAGGCATATAGCAAAGTATATAATGAAAAGTATAGACATATTGGATTAAGACATAGCTATGTTTGACAATTAATTTCAGATAGAGTGATCACTATAAATTATGTGAAGTTAAGTAAAACTTGAAGGATCTTTTAACAAAAAATCTTGCTGAAGATTTGGTGAAAAAGACCTTAATAGGAATGGGGCTCAAGCTCACGAAGTAAAGTCATCCATGATAGAAACTCGACTCAACGCTTGGTATAACATCAAGTATTGAATTCAATAAGACAAAGTGCATATTTGTATATGACTGCTAGTACTATAATAATGTTTAATGCCATTTTAGATAAAGTGTTAGGTACCCATAATGATAAAGAAATATGAGTAATATACTCTTAATAGACCCATAACATAAATATGTTAAAGTGTTATAGTTATGAGAACACTCTTGATAGGAGCTACCTATGTGAGTGTGAAGTGTTACCACTTCTAGGAACTTAAGAGCTTGGCTCTAATAACACTCATGAAAAGATGATGCAAACACATGGTCATAAATGTGTCATCAGATGCCAAGCATTCATTGGGTATTGAAATCATTGTGTGAGACAAGTTAGGTTAACCAAATGGAATAGCTAGTTCGAAGCATAGTTTGGGATGCGATTTTGGTTAACTTTAATTTTTTTTCACTAAATGAAGGTTCAAATTAGAAAATACCTTCATTTATACAATTGATTTTCAAGGTCATCATAAATTTAGATTGTTTTAAAATGGTGTGAGATTGTTAGAGATTGTCAAAATAAAATATAAAAAGTAATCCTACATTCGAAAAAAAATAAAGATAAATAGTTAAGTCTGTTCAAAACAGACAGATAAGTCTGTTTAAAATGAATAGTTTCAACTATTTAAAAATATATAATTTTTGTCTATTCAAAATAAACAGTCATGTTTGTAGAAATGGATACTTATCTATTTATAAAAGGCTCTTCTAGTTTTCTGAAAACATATAGAAATAATTCTTATAACTTTCTCTCTTTCTTCAAACTCCATATTTCTTTTATAAAAGTTTTGTTGCAAAAAATCTTTATAGAAGTTCAGTGATCTTATGATACGTTGGTGCTTGCTCGGTGGATTGATTTCATCAGTGCAAAACAAAGTCAGTCACTAGGCTTCATTATATCCTCAAGATTTATTGCCTATAACACTTTTGTACACCTATTAAGTAAATAATATGATATGGGCAAATAAAACCTTAAGAAAAATGACATTGTTACACGTCTTGGAAACTTTTCTTAAAATTTAATATTTACAAGAAGTAGTAATTCTAATTTTTCAGTGTTTGCTCTAACAAAAACATATGCTTAATATGTAATCTTTAAGAATTTGTTACGTATTGGGGTGTTAATGTAATAAAGCAATCATAGTTGATGAAAAATAGGGTCATGTGAAAAAATGTTTGCTCCACTTATACATTTCACATGGGATGGCAATAATTTTGATAAGTTAACCCAAAATCTTTGTTAATTTCTTAATCAAAATTTTCAAGTAAATGACTAGACGAAATTTAATCATTCATGTAGATTAATAGGCCATCATATAAAATGTTTTCAACTATTGAAATTGAGTTACAAGAATTAGAGTCTCCCCCTGAAATTTATAAATATCAATCCAAATTGCCCTAAACTTTTCTTTCTATGAAAACATTTTCCCCAAGTTTTTTATTATGCTATATGTAAAAGGAATTTTTAAGTTTAAAGGGTATTGTGGCATTTTATCTCATTAGAGGTTATCAGCAGATAGTTAAACTTATTTTGAATTTTTGGACTAACTTGACATATCATACTGACCTAATATGCTCAGTGCCACGTTAGCTCGGCTACATCACATTATGTCTCATGGACCCATCCCCTTTCACCTATAAATAGAAGCACTCAGGTACTATCATTTCATTCCCTTTCTACTAATACTTTTTTACTCTTCTCTCCTTCCAATCTTTTTTATATCGATCTCCGATTTATACATCAGAGTGCAAACGCAGGGAATGTTCTTTATTTTTTCTTCTAACCGCTCTTTTTTCTTTCTTATAATTTCAAAACTACCCCCAGATCGATGCTCGGCATAAACACTATAGATTTACATACAAATCATTAATAACTTTATTTACGAGGTCTGAACACTAGAGAAGAAGCTGAATGGGAAAAGAAACTGCAATTTTACACGAACTCAACCCATAATTTTTTTTCTTATAATCTACAAACTGCTAGAATGTTATTGGTTATCAACTTATCATGAAACAAATATCAAGTTTTTTTATTATGGATTAATTGGATATAAGTAATAATTAAATTTGCTACCATGATAGCAAATGAAAAAGAATTTGCTTATCACATATAGAACGGGAACTAGAAAAAAAATTTTAAGGAAAAAGAGTAGGTAGCTTGTATTAGTCGAGCCGAACCAAAAACTTTATATAAGTGAAGATTATAATTATATTTTACAAAAAAATCATAATCTAGAAATAAAAATATAAGTAATGTAATTTAAATACCAAATTTATTTAATATAACATTTTTAAAAATAATTATATAAATTGATTGAATTAATTTTTGAATTAAAAATTATAATGATTTTGTTTTAACATTCATCCACGACAAAGAAGTGGCTTTGTAATGAGTATTTGGGTCAGAATTTTCAATATGGGCTTAAATTATATACAAAACCTGCTGATCCTAAAATTTAAGCTTCAACTTTGGACCGATTAATTTCAGTTTCTAACTTGGGCCTTGCTGTCAGACAAGTTGGGCTCAGCCTATCTCAGGTCAAAAAGAAGTTTATAACTTGTTCCATTGACGAAAATAGTTTGAGCCCATGACAGAAAAAGCCCATTAAGGGCTTCTTTTTTTTTTTTTTTTTTATCGCTTTGGACATATAAATTTGCCCTATTCTTAAGTTTCCCCGTTGATAAATCTGATTTTAATTTAAATTTTGTGGTTGCAGTTATTCCACATCAAGATTACGTGGCAATTCATAATATCAGAATTTTTTATTTTTGATCAAATCAAAACTTGTTATTTAATTCTATAACAAATAACAAACAGCTCTCTCCCATACCGTAGGACCTTGATATTATTTTGAGATGATTCCATCGGACGAGACTCCATGTTGACAAAACCTAATCAAATTCTAGGATGTGATATTGACTAATGCAAACAAATTATAATAATAACAATAATAATAAGGCACTTGAAAAGTTCATCTTAAGGATATTGTTTTCCACTGTTAGATGCAATTGACTCGTGAAAATGTTATCAGCGTTGTATAATATTTAAATAAAAAAAATTGTATTCTAACTTTTTTTGTAATACATTTGAACAAAAAATCATAAAACGAGAATGAAAGAATAATTTAATCCTTCCATATTGTATGTAAAGTTGTGTTAAAATGAATATTAATGAAAATATTTATAAAGTTCGGAACACTTGCTTATGAAAAACTATCACTTAGATGAAAAATCATAATTTTTGGAATTAAATATTATATCCAATATACAAGATTTTTGAATTTTTAATAAAAGCATTTGAATGCTCGAGTTGTAACATCCGAATGTCACAAGTAAATTTTTTCGTAGAATGAGACATTTGTAAGGCATTTGATTCCTCATCTTGTAATATTCAAACATCTAAAGTAAATTTTTGACAAATTGCTTTTAAATTTGGTCATTAGAATTTTCTTCATATGAGATTTGAATCAATTTGCTTATTTTTCTTTCCTAGTTATTTATGAACATCCGAACATCATTCTTCATAACGAATGTATATTCTGTAGATTATAAAATTTGTTTTCATAAAAATCATTTTAGAACACTTTAAAAAAATTCATTCTTTGATAATATATATACACCACAAATGACAGCCAATAGAGACAACTTAATATGTACAACACAAATGACGGCCAATAGAGACAACTTAAAATTAAAGCATTTTGGATTTACATCAATATTTTCAATCACGACTTTCACACATTTGAAAACTTGATTATCCCTGAAAATCAAGTAAGAACCACCTCTTTTCAATCATATAACTTCTCATGAGATGTCAATTGCTATGGTGCTTATTCGACTCTAATTGGATGAAAAAAAGTGATCGGTACTAGTGGTGGCCTAGCTTTTCAGACAGCCATTGTGATCCATCAATTTAACATCAACATTGGGTTTTGTGCAAAACATACTTAGAACCAAACCATTTTACTGTAGGAGACTTTTTTCTCATAGGATTCATTGAGGGCATGTTTAGTCTAATGAAAATTTTGGCAATTAGAATCAGCAAAAACTTTTTTTTTTTTTTACATGCAGGATGGTTGGGTGTTAAATTTTAATTATTAAATTAATATTTTAATAATTTATCTAACAGATTACACGACTGTTACAAACACTTTAGGAGGATTGTCAAATTTGAGGTCGTGTTTGATCTTGTTAAAAGTAGGATGACCGTATGTTAAAATGTCATTAATGAGATCATTAAGAAAAAAGCAATGTCTGAATTGTCAAGTTTGGAGATTAGCCAATTGAAGTCTGAAACGAAATTACTGCAAGAGTCAAAACTAACAGTGAGGCAACGCACATACGGGATGGGCCCTGTTAGGCTGTTGAAACTCAGACTTACTTTATGAAGTTGGAATCATTTTCCAGCCAATGGTCCAAAGGGGAGTGGAGATCCCGACTGACAACCAACCCGTGATGCGAATCTTTTGGAGCGCACAATGTTCTGTCCTTTCTGTTGGAGAGTGAAAGCAGAGAAAAAAACAAAGTATCTTGAAGATTCCATGAGAGTGTGGCAAGATGTGACGGCCACCAAAATCCATTCCTTTTGACGGGTTTGCCCTCCTTGTTTGGTCATTACCATAGCCTCACGCCTCTTTTAACATTGGCTCCATTTAAACAGGCTTTTGGAAATGCGATCTGCATAGTAACCCATTTTCATGAACTCAAAATTGACCTGCTTTAATTTTAACATATGCAACATATGTTTATGCAAAGCATATTAACCATATGACAAAACTCTCTTTGGTTACACAATAAGAGGGTTGTCACCTCGCAAGCATACCTAAACAGTAGTGAAGTATCTAAACGGAGCGATGAAAATTCTTCTCACTATACATGTAAAGTGATCTTTTAAGTCTTTTTTATTTTAAATTCTTCAAATTTTCCGTAATCTTGGGTTTCATGATTTATGATACTATTATTATAAAAAAGTTGTTGAATATAGAAAGCTGAGGTCGTTCTCCAAGGCATTATGTGGTCTTAAATCGAAGGATGGTTCATGAATGTTCAGTATAAATCGCCATCAAACTTTACACTTGTATCCGTATCAGTTTTTACGTTTGGCTAGCATTATATTTTTTCCCATTTCAATACTTCTAATTTGTTGCATATGTATAATATATATATCCGAATAAATTGCCTCTTTTGGTGTCATGGGTCGCCTCATCACGCCACAGATTGACCTTTGCAGTAAGTTTTAGCCAAAGATTCCGTGTTTTACGAATCTTGAGAAGCTGACAGAGTGGTTAAATTTTAAAATGTCTTTTTCATGTAATTTTCTAGAAATAGCCGTAGACCAACAAATTTTTTTACAAAAAAACCAAGCACGTGGACTTTAAAACAAAACAAACCCAGTGTTCTTGAGGTCCTGATGGTCTTGAACCTTGAGTTGTTGGCCCACGTGAACTCTAAACATCCAAGAAACTTGACTGTGCTTTGAGTCACTCCCTAAATACTCCATTAACTATTACTGCAAAAACAGTTGTGTGCCACCAGGGGACACCAATTTCACGCCACACCCCAATGGTAGCTTCCTAATTATAGGATATATGTGTGGTCGGTTGTAGGTTTAGCTTGGGGAAGGCATTAGTCAATCGGTGATGATGGTTTATTTATATGGCACTTTGAATTTATCTCAAAATGAACAGTTTGGTGACAGTTGAGCAAAGATTTCCGGTTGGGAGCATATGTATGACATTCGAGTTTGTGTATGGGCATGGAAACGTGAATTTATATATTTCAAGAATAATATCTACGATTTTTTTTTCCACTGATCACATTTCAAATAAGACCTTGTTAATTAACATATATTTTTATTACAAATGGTAAATAATATTTTTTTAGCACTAAAATTAAAGTGGCCAATTCCATCCATCCATGCAAAGTAGCTAAAATTCTAGTTTGCAAGGGTAGTGTGCATTCCTATTATATTCCATAAAAGTGGAAAACAAAAAGAAAAAAACAAATGGCTAAAATGGCTTACTCAAAAAGGGCATGTGAAATCCATCTTTCAAACGGGCCTTATATGATTTGTCAATAAATAGGTGGTCACACATTGAATCTTCACAACCTCATAAAAGCTAATTTATTCTAGCATATGTTAGAAAATTTAAAAAATAAAAATAATAAAAAAGAAGAAAATATAACTTTGAAGCGTAAAAAATATTATTAAGGTAATTATGCTTATAAATATAATAAAATTTTAAAAAAATTTTAAATCAAAAATAGTAAAATTGATTTAACAATTACTAGTAAATGTAAATGACTTGTCCCACTTTAATACTTTTTAAGTATATATGTGTAGAAAATCGTGTAATATTGGATGAGTTATTAATAAATTTTTAATATTTAAAATTATCAAAAATTAAAATTTAATAACTAAAATTAAAATTTTAATACTTTATCCGTCGATTGCATGAGTGTCAACCAAAAATCTTGATATCTATGAATCACGTTTAATCAGCAGGATCAATATGAGTGAGAAATCTAAAATGAACACTGAAACATTATCTGTGGCTGACGTGCCGTTCCCGCCTGTTTGCTTCTGGTCTGGGCAGTCAAATGCAAACTTTGATCTGTATTTTTTTTTTTTAAGCAAACGTTTAATTTGAAAAGTTATATGATATAATCTATCAATCTTTTGCAAATCTAACCGATCACCAATCTTTTCTTCATTATCAGATGATGATGATGATGATGATATATATAGCATGATTTTTTTTTTTTCAATAGAAACCCCAGTTCCCGGAGCCGGTGACCCTGGGGACCCGCAGCCTTTTACTTTTCTATTTGTTTATCCGCCGCCTATGTCCAGCTACCCTGAACCCAGCAAGTTGGCTTCAACGTAATTAGAGAACGTGGGGTAAGGTCAAGTTACACCACTTGACAATTATGTTTGAACCTAAAACTGGGGCTTTTTTCTGGTGCTTCTTGTTGGCGGAAAGCTCTATTTTTAAACTCAGAAATCGCAGTCTGCGCCCCCCGCTAAATCCAAATGGCCGGCCTTTTAACTCGGAACAAACCTTTCCCTCTTAAAAATTTCTTAAATTTCTGACAAAGTAGTCTTCTTTATTCAATTTGGACAGGAAAAACAGGTTAGTAGACAAAAGAAACGAAAATTGGAGTAGAAGTAGCAAACTTGCTTAAGCAATGCAAGCAAGCCTTCTCGAACCTGCTACTTGTATATTAATCTCTTATTAGTCTATTAATACATAATTTTATTTAAGTGGTATTTATATTAACTTAATTAAAATTCAAGATTGTAATAAAATTTGATTTTTTTTCCTCTAACAAAAGTTTTATACATGCCAATACGCAACCAACATACATTAAATGGATAGAGGTACGACCCTTTAAATGGTAATATTAAGGACCATAAGAATTTTACTCAAAAGGAAAAAAGAAGAAGCCATAAATTCAAATCAAATCCATTAATAGTAAATTTTGCTAATATTGTGGTGGCGACATTTTATACCAATTATTTTCTAATTACTTCCATATTTGATTTCTGAAAACTATGTATTCTCAGTTCCAACCTTGAGGTGATGCAAACCATACATAAAAAAACAAAAAAACATTAATTAATTAGCCTAACTTTAGGAAAATTAGCACTGCCACATTACTTACAATTTTTATTCATTTCACTTTGGCCATATATATTTTATTAGCCTAAGTTCAATCATCGTAGGCTAAACATTGGGAGGAAGTTGATATCCCTGCAAGAATCTATTCAAAAAGACCATGTTAAAACATGACAAAATCCAAGACCAACTTTGAATAAATATATGATCTCTCACTTTTCTTTTTTGATTAGGTGCTGTTTGCGTAAATTAAATAAAATGTTGTCGTATTTACTCCAAACACAGACAAAGAAAAAATGAATCTTTTCAAAATAAAACAAACAAAAAGAGTATGAAAACATGTTTTTTTAATTAATGTTTGAATCTCTCGTTATACAAATAAAATAACGTGAGAGGCAAGACCGTAAATTCGGAAAAGTCGGGTTGTAAAAAAAACAAAATTTAAGGAAAGAACTGCTTTTATAAAAACGACAGTGTCCCATGCTCTGCCACAAAGCGGTGTAAATGACATTGCCCTTTATGAAAGCAAGTGGCACCAGAGAGAAAAAAAAAAAAGAAAAGAAAAGAAATTACAGAAAAAGAGATAGATTCCTCATACCCTGATTCTACCGAATTTTAAAACTCAGATTTAAATCTAACAGAGAGTGGTTTCAAGTCCGTTAAAGTCTATAAAAGGGTCCATAGCTTTTAGATTTTCACTAAGCACAGAGGGCTTAAAAGGCCAGCGAGAGCGAGAGGCAGGGCTACAGCCAAAGTTAGTGCAGACAGACAGAAAAATATGGGAGGCTGGGCTATCGCAGTGCACGGTGGCGCTGGTGTGGACCCAAATCTCCCTAAAGAAAGACAAGAGGAGGCTAAGAGACTCCTCGCTCATTGCCTTGACATTGGAATCTCTGCTCTCCGCTCTAATCTCCCCGCCATTGATGTCGTTGAACTTGTCGTATGTCCCCTTTTCTTTCTCCCCCTCTCCTTTGGTTCCGTCACCATCTTTCATCCCTCATTCAGTTAATAAAAAATCGTATAATGTTGTAAAAAGGACAAATTTTCTTGCTTTGATCATGGCACTTTGTTAAAAATATAATAATTGGAGATTATAATTTTAACGAAGAAGAAAATACGAAGACATCACATTTCACATTTTTTTATTGTTGAAAATTGAAAACGGTGACGATATGAGTATATATATTGATGAAGACGGTTTTTTTATTATCATTTCTTTTTTACTTCCGTCGTTTTCTTCTGGAATTATAAAATTTAGGTTTCGTTTTGTTAGGTGAGAGAACTGGAAACAGATCCTCTGTTCAACTCGGGGCGTGGATCTGCCCTTACAGAGAATGGAACGGTGGAAATGGAAGCCAGCATTATGGACGGCCCAAAGAGGAGATGCGGTGCCGTTTCAGGCTTAACCGCGGTTAAGAACCCTGTCTCTCTTGCCCGTCTTGTCATGGACAAATCACCACATTCTTATCTTGCCTTCTCGGGTGCCGAAGAGTTTGCCAGGAAACAGGTTTGTTTTTACCAGTTTAGCCTCCATGGTCCAAACTCCAAACCACACTAGTTTTTTTTTTAAGAATCTTAGATTCTTTTATGCACGTGTTGAATAAACTGGCCACACGCTTCCATGTTCTGACACTTGACATTAGAGCTTAGATTCTTCAGTTGAGTACCTAAATTTTTTTTATTTTAATTTAATGGGTTGGATGTTGTGCAGGGCGTGGAGTTGGTGGACAATGAATACTTCGTTACGGAAGATAATGTGGGGATGCTTAAGTTGGCAAAAGAAGCAAACTCAATCCTGGTACGTTTTGCATCACTTTCCTTGAATTGACGTTGATGCAGCAAATCACGTGGTGGGACCAAGCTTAAACTTTTTTGGTTTTGTTTTTTGACCAGTTTGATTACCGTATCCCTACGATTGGTACCTGCGGTGCCGGCGCTGCTATGGACAGTCCTTTGCAGATGAACGGGCTTCCTATCAGCTTCTACGCCCCAGAGACAGTTGGGTGCGTGGTGGTTGACAAGGAGGGTCGGTGCGCTGCAGCCACCTCCACCGGTGGACTAATGAACAAGATGATAGGAAGGATTGGTGACTCGCCCCTTATTGGTGCAGGGACCTACGCATGTGACTTGTGCGGGGTGTCATGCACTGGGGAAGGAGAGGCAATCATCAGGAGCACCCTGGCAAGGGAAGTAGCAGCAGTGATGGAATACAAAGGGTTGAATCTGCATGAGGCGGTGGATTATGTGATAAAGAATAGGTTGGATGAAGGCAAAGCTGGACTGATTGCTGTGTCAAAGAATGGTGAGGTGGCTTGTGGGTTTAACACCACCGGGATGTTTAGGGGCTGTGCTACTGAGGATGGGTTCATGGAGGTTGGTATCTGGTAAATGTTTTCGAATTGCATTTGTATTTAGTTCTAGCGGGCCGGAGAGGGCCTTTCTTTTTGGTGCTTCAAAGTATCTCTTGTTTGGTCCTAATTAAGTGAAGCACTGTGCAATTTAAATGCTTGAATAATAAATTAGGATCTTCATCTTTAAGACTGGAATTGCTAGTGTCAAATATCAATCAATCAATAACAGGTTGATGCTTTGGACTTTTGTCCACAATTGCCTTATGATCTTTGTGCTTATGAGAAAATCTTTTTCCCCTTTAAAGTAGCAATTCTTTTTGACTCTAAAGTAAAGATGAATGGAATTAAATCTTGATGGGGATCTTGAATGGGACAGCCAAAAATGAACCTTAATTATTCGTCTTGCTTTCAAAAGTTGCCATGTACTGGTTTTGTCGGCTATGACCCCAGTGAAAAGAGCCACTAAGAAAAACCAAGTTTGAAACATTGAAAATTATTTATTAACATCAAAAGGCATACAGTATTGATAGCCTAAGTGGAAATATGTAGTTACTTGCTTGTTGCTGCCGTGACCACGGCCTGAAATGGCATCCTTAGCAGACTGAAAGGCTTTCCCTGTTGCATCAGATGCAACAGCCAGAACACCACCTTTTTCGTCAGAATTACGCCAATCACGAGTCAAGTGAACCACTCCCACGTTTTCCATCCTGGGTTCTTTGTTTTCCCCTGGTTGTGATTGTATATCTACAGTCTCTACCTTGGTTTCGATTGCTCCCTGTTCATTTATCCTTTCAGTTCCCTGCTAAAAGAGTATGGTGAGAGCCTCAGTGTTAACCAAATATCAGGTAAAATTCAAAGGAAAATTAAAGGAGGAGAGCGGAGTACATACCTTGGTGTTCATGTTGCAAGCTTTAACTGAAAGAAGAGATCAATCAAAACTAGAATATGGACTCTCTGCTCCGTAATTCTATTCTATGTGCTAATAGCAGGAAATTTGCTATTTACTATTATTTAGTATCTACAACCGACTTTGGGACACGTTTCACGTTTGGCATGCGGTGGCAATTCCTGCTGCGAAATTGCGTTACAAGTGCCTCCTCTCTTATTTTGGCGCCTCTTGAGTGCCCCCAGTTTCTTCCACCCCTTGCTGGCCTCTATCAAATCCATCAAACAAAACAAAAGAAAATTTATGTTTTTCATCAAAGATCCAAATTTGCCACATTTGACTACTTTGTCTCCAGATTCCACATGCTAAAATGACAGCTACAAATGGCCCTAGGGACTTGAAACTCGAGATTCCAAATTTAGTCAAAGGCCACACGTTCTGCTTGGAAAATGTTGTACTAATTGTTTCTGCATTACCTTAGAGCACGGGTTAAGACCTGCATAATGTAATAGGCAAATATACAACAAAATGCATTTATCTTGATGAGGTCGCGAAATCCAAGATCAACTTCCAGAAAATAAATTTTGATAGACATGTTTCTACATTGTGCATTGTTATAATGGTTTAGGTATCACTAGATAAAAAATTTTTAAAATCATAAAAATAATAAAAAAATTAATATCGATATTTTTTAAGGTTTGATTATTCATTTAAAAATTTATTTTTTAACATAACAATAAAAAAAACATATTTAAAGTTTATCTAAACGATAGTTTTTTATTTACGAAAATAGATTTGGATTCGAAAATTGATTATTCATAGAAAAAGATTAGCACTTTCACAATGTTCATAAATTAGTACTAATTAATCATACGTTATTTTTTGTATTTGATAAAATACTTTCTATTTGAAATTAAATAATAATTACCTTTGTTATTTTTTTAAAAAAGCATGTAATTTTATTAAAGTTTTTAATTTAGAAATATCAAGAAAAATTTTAAATTAAAGAATTATTTTAAAATTTTTTAACATCTAAATATAATTTAAAATAACTCTTTTCACTTAAGATTTATCATAACATTTTTTAAAATAAAAATAACGTTCTTCATAAATGATAATTATTGATAATTCTTTAATATTTTAGTAGAGTATCAAAATTTATTTCTCTTAAAATATTAATTTAGTTTTATTTAAAAATATATATTTTTAAATAATACTTTTTACAAAAACATCTTATGCAAAATTTAGTGATGCTACAATTAACTAATAAACAATAATAAAAAACATAAACTTGTAAAATAAAAGTAGGTAATAATAAATAAATAAATATACCAATGGATAATATACCTAATGATGAGATGTCATTTTTAAATTGGATTTTTAAACATAGTGAGATTATCCAGATTTTTTAACTCCTAGATAGAGTTTAGATGCGATTATTTATATTTAAAATCTCATTTTTATTTTTTTTTATTTTAATTACATTATTATTGTGAGTTAAAGACTTGTATGCAAACTTAATAAAATTTCTTAAATACCCATATTCTAGGTGATATTTAAGAAAAAATTACTTCACATAAGATTTTCACACGTATCCTTAAACTTTTTGAATTGTTTTAGTATGGGTTTAAATCGGGGATTTACGATTTGGTGATGATTTGGTGTTGTGTGTTGATTTTAAGGTTTAGCTTAGATTTAAGATTTTAATGAATTTTTAAGATTTAGGGTCATATTTAAGGATTTCAGGGTTCAAGAATTTGGTTTTTAGGGTTTTGGTTAAAAAATTCAAGGTTTCGAGAATTTAAAATTTTAGGAGTTTAGGTTTTAAGGTCTCGAATTTTAAGATTTTGAAATTTTAGAGTTTCGAGGGTTTAAGGTTTAAGGGTTTGGGTTTGTGTTTGTTTGGATTTAGAATATTTCATAGGACTAGAAGAGATTGAGAGTGTCTTATGAGTATTGATTATTGAGTGAGGTTGATGATTTGATGTATATTTGTAATTCTCTACAATTAATAGATCTTATTTCTTATCTGTTGACGTAGATTGATTAGATCGAATTACATTAAATTATTATTTTTTATGTGTTTAATTTATTATTTGATTTTACTTCTATTATTGTGATTTGATTAGAGACTTTTAACCTAATGCATTTAAGTAATCAATTATCAACACTATGAAACGAACAGCATAAACCAATCACTATCATTATGCGATAAGAAGTATATACAATAATAACAAATTTTGAGATGGTACCTGAGCAGGGACCATCGGGGCATTTACAGCCGTAGCAGCAAGCTCCCCTTTCAAAGCCCCGACAACAGCTTGGTACATGACATATAATTATTAGTTTGATTGTAACACTTCATTTATAAATTAGTTGATTTATCTATGAATTTGTAGATTTCACTTTTGAACTTGTCCAATAATTACATGCCACTAGGTAAGGTGTCCACGCATTGTTGCATGTCAATTTTTATTTTTTTTATTTTTTCATTCTTACTCATGTTTCTTTTTAATTATCTAATTTAAAAAAAAGTAAAAAATAAAAAAAAATCCAAATGAAAGTGAACATGAATACTTAAATTGGCATTTTATTCTCACAAAATATAAAATATAAAATAATTTTTTTATGTGTAGCACCTACTTAATATCAAATTTTAAATAAAAAAAATGAATATATAAAAATATAAAATTAAATAAATAATAAAATATATACATTTGTATACTATAGGATGGCTTGGGGTATAGAACTAAATGTATTTTTGATTTGTCCTTGATTTCTATTAAAAAATCAACTTGAATTGATTTGATATCTATTTTTTCAATAATGATCATATCAAATTGAGTTCTATCAAAAACTAATTATCTTATTATTCTTATTAAGTGTCTCACTTTGTTATAAAATTAATTTAATTAAAAAATAATAAATAAATAATATGAAGAGAAATAAATACATGAGATGCGGCACCTTAATTAACATTATTTTTTACAAAAATTATCTAATTAAAAATAAATTAAAAACAAAAAAATTTTTAAAAAAATTGAAAAACAAAAATAAAACCTGTGATCAAATTGAGCAGGATTAAAACATATAAGATACCAATTATTTGCTTATTTATTGACTCTTTTTATTATAAAATTTATATAATTAAAAAATAAAAAAATTAAGGCGTCAACACTTCAATTGGGTTGACTTTTAAACAAATTTATCTAAAAAAAATTACAAAAAAAGTAAAAAAAAAATAAAAAAATACAAGGCGTCAACGTGACACCTTGAATGAGAGTAAAAGAAAAATCAAATTAAGCAAAATTTATATAATAAATTAATGAATATATGGATTATACAGTAATTATTTATAAATATAGTATTTTTATCCTTTTTAAAGTAAAAAAATAAAAAAAAAATTGATTTAAAGTGCGTTTCACTTTTAATATTAAAAAATTAACAAAAAATAAGAAAAAAAATTAAAAAAAAAAATGATATGGTTATATGATTTTAAGGCGAGTAGGAGCAAAAACTAATTGCATCTTCATTACGTAAGTCTCCCCTTATCAATTCAATAGCATCCGGAAAAGTATCCTCTTAACTGGCAGTATCAGTATCATACATCCAAGACCCATGAGTCCAATCAAATACAACTGTTTTTCTTGCTGTTGTTTTCAATATCGTAGTAGAATTTCACCTTCAATCAGCATATTTTTCTATTGTCATGTCGGCTGCTAATCAAAAAAATTCCAAAGAAGAGCCGAATCTTGGACCACAAGACAAAGAGGGTAGGTATTCTTTTTCCTCTCAATTACCCAGTTTTTCTCCAGTCTTTTCCTTTCTAATCAAGATTCCTGGAAGAATCTTGCACCAAATCTACCTTCGATTAAAGTATTTATAAAATTTCCAAGCCAACAGCCTTTTTCTATATATTTTCTTCCGTCTCTCATGCTTTTCACCTTTGAATAATCAGAGAGGGCCGTTTGTATTCAAAAAACAATAAAAAATAAAATCCCGTCTTTGGTATGCTGGTTGTTATCGACCCGCCTTCAATTTCGAATATTTTGATTGAAATGAATTTTCTTTTAGAAATATCTCGTTCAAACAAGTCTTAAAATTATGTCTCATTTTATTAATTTATTAATTACCTCGGTTGGAGAAACTTTAAAACTTCTTTTATGTGGATGAGATTTAGTTTTTTTTATTATTATTATTTGCTATTAAATATCTGTTAAAGGTTACAGCAAAATGAAAAGACGAAACAAGATAAGGAAACAGATCAATTAATAAGGGGCGAAGGTATCTTTTGGATTCTTCCCAATTAGTCAAAGGATGTGGCAAAATTTTCCACGATATTGGATAACTGAATTCCACTGTAACAACATAATATTCATCCTATTTTGCTGGAAATTTTTCGTAGTGATTAGCATGAGCCAACATTAGCCCACCTTGGCCTCAGGTATTGTGGTAAGGTGAAGATGATCTGCTTTAAGAGCTAATCCCTTGGCGTCCACACACTTGACATTGGGCAGCTTCATCTCCATTTGAGCTTTTCTCACTGTTTCTACAAATTCTCCTGACCCGGATGCAAGTGCCACCTGAATGCTTATGCACTAGGATATGTTAAATTCAATGTTTTCTACTTTAAGAATTTATACTGCAATTAATGCTAATTCTGCAACCACTGAGTCAGGGTTTTCTACTAAAAAATTTGTAGTGAAATACTTATTCTACATCCCTGAATTATTTTGACCAATAAGTGTTTGTCAAAAACTGACAAATTTTATTCTAGATACATCCCCTGGTTCAAATGGAAAGCTTTTCTTCACCTTCACTTAATCGCATTCTACTTGATAGTGTTTTAAACAAACAAGCTGCAAAGATCCAAGCCCCCGATCTGGAAAATAATTTATCCTAATATGTGTGAATTTGTTTTATAGGTCAAAGAATATGGTCCAATAGGGACCTTCTGTTTCTCAAGTAATTAATGCTGCCAAGGGGACTGTCAAGAAATATTCTCATGTTCGGGATTACAGCATTGATACCGAAACTGAAACCTTCAAAGAAAGGAGTTATATTCGGGATTGGCTAACAATTTCTGGATGGCAAAACCGACTTAGAAGTAGAGTTGATATTATTCGAATGAGATTCTATTTGATTTTTTAATATATTATATAATATTTTAAAATTTTAAAATTTGATCTGCATTTAAATTTAAATTAATTTAAATTAAATTGAATCGAAATTATTGATTTGATTTAGTTTGATTTATCGATTTTTAAATTTTAAATTTTATTTTTTATATGTTATTTTAATTTTAAATTTTAATATATTTAAATAAATTTTGATATAAAATTATTATTTTTATTTATAAAAATTTTAAAAATATGTTATTTGATTCAGTTTTTTTTTTAATTTAAAATTCGATTCAAACTAAACTTAATATTACATTTCAAATCAATTTTTGATTTTTTTCTCACCCCTGTTGAGGGGGTGATAGATTAGAAGTCTCAACTCGTTGAGCCTGAGGACAGCCGATATTAGAGGCAGAAGAATAAAGCTACTGACAAATATAAGTGAACAATTGGAGCGAATTAATAAATAAAACTAAAAACCTGGATAAAAGGCGGAGAAGGGTAGGTTAAGATCAGAGCGAAAGTCCAGAATGAGCTTCCCTAACTTCCCTTTATATGTCTCAGCATTCTCCTTAGTACTAGCGTCACTCTCTCCTTGATACCGTAAAATGGCCCGAATCGTTCCACCACCACCGCCAATCCCCGAGCCATGAGTTAGAATCTCATTGGCAAATGCCATTCCGGGTCCAACCCCACAAATCCTGCCCACGTCAATGTCAGCATGGAAAGGGTCACGTGCTTCTTCCCAAGTGAGGTTTGCAGTGAGCCGGAGAATCCAAGGGTTGGGTTGGCACTCTGGCGGGACGATTCCGTCCCATTTGCCATTTGCAATACCACCCCTTCCTGCCATCTTACTCTGTCCTGCTAGGATAAATATGTCCTGAGCAGGGCTATCCCCTACAACTAAAATTGAATGGGCAAGGACCAGCATTAAGAACAATGTATCAACATGAACATGTTTCCGTCACTAGACTGCTATTAGAATTATGTAACAACGATTTCTTGATGCAGGTAAGATATATTCAGTGAAGGTACTAAAAAATTAAAGGTCGGCTTGTAATTTAAAGGAGTAATAAATTCGACGGAATTTTGACAATTAAAGATGGATATGCATGCCCGATGTGAGACCATGGTCAGTTGAGTGACGCAATTTCGCACACTGATAGATAAAGTAGCAACTTGGGTTATTGATCTTGATAATGGTTGCGAAGGATGAAAATGAGAATTCTCGTAACCTTTTAACCAGTTTTAATTTTTTTTCACATAAAATTGCGAAATTAGACGGGGCAAAAAATAATAGAGGTTTAAGTCTTAAGATATTTTATAAACACAACTAGAATATTTTGACTGTAAATTGAAGATGACCTGAGAGGTGAAGTACCTCATAACTGAAGCAGAGGCGGCCCTGAAGGGGACAGGCAGGGCCGCAGCTCTCTCCAATTTTTTACCTTCTTTGTTATATAATAATTAGTCTTATCTAATTATTATTTTGATTCTTTCTTTTTCTTTAAAATTATTGTTTGAATATTTCTTTATTAATTTTTTTACTTTTGTCGAAGCTTGCTAGATAGTTTTATCAGATCCGAGAAATGTCAAAATCATATACTCAAATTAATTATATTAACTTATCTGAATGTGGAATTTAGGAAGCATCATGGCTTTCCAGGAAAAATATTTCCAGGAAAAATGAGAATTCTACTTGCAACTTCACTTTATATAAGTTGATTTAGTTGTCCTTTTATTGCCCATCAAAAAGTGGTTCGATGAAACCTATCTTGACCATTAAGTGGTTTTTGAGTAGTGCAAAATTTGTTGAGTATTACTATCTATTCACTCTTATACAATAACCTCGGCAGTACCTGACCATTAAGCACACCAACCAACCAGACAAACCATGGCAACTTCTTTATAGTTGCTTATGTCTGTGTTTTTAAACCGACTTACAAAAATATCAAAGACCTCTTTAAACAAAAAATCTTCTGGAGATGCATAAGAAATCAAACACCATTTTTAAAAGTAAAGTTAATGGAAAAATATCAGAGTAACGATGCTTCCTTTAACAAAATTGAATTCGAATGGGACTTCGAATCATAAAAGGATGAAATATCTGTTAAAATTTCAGGATAAGTTTTCAATCGAAGGTTAATTAGAAACATAGCAAATTGAGCGTCTGAAGTTCCGTGGAAAGCCAAATTTCTAGGACCTAAAGATGCAAACAAACAATTAAGAAGCAAAACAGAACAGTTTGGCATTTGGATGCACTTTATCTACACTGAAAAAATACAAAGAACCAGTTCCATTGCTAAAAGAATTCAAACTTTGGTGCAATATGACTTTACACGAAGTAGGTTCTCAGTCTTTCAATAGTCAGGTTATTCACATTGGACTATTACTGTTGATGAATTTTGATGTTGAATTTTGAAGTCAAGTAACTGTCCATTTTAATCATCAAATGATAAGCTCAACATCGATTCCAGCAACAATTGCTGAATCTCTGATTCCTAGTTCATATAAATCCCTTTTTTTCATTCTTATCCTATGTTAGTATGAATACAGAGAAACAATCCAATAGTCAGAGCCTATCCCTATCCGAAAGCAACGATCATCCAGAGACATCTGAAAATTTGAGCAGTTATCAAAAAATACGGAACAAAATTAGACGAATTAGTTGGAGCATCGTTGCTGGGTGATGGACTGGGTATAGACTGAAGGAATGCATCTGCCAACATCTCCCCGAGTCTCACCTGGGCTGGAGTGGTGAGATGTAGCCCATCTGGTTCGAATGGTAATCCCTTGGCGTCCACGCATTTCACATTTGGAAGGCCTATCTCTAACTGGGCTTCTCTCACTTCCTCTATGTAAGGTCTCTCTCCTGATGCTAAAGCCACCTATCAAAGAAACTACCAATGTTAATCAAGCTTGTAAGTTTTTAAGTCGCATGTTTGCTCATTTACAAAAGCAGGAATTTGTTTTCTTAATCAGCCTTAGATGTGTTGTTGTATCAGCAAAAACCAGTCCAAGTTTATTCACCAATTTCCCTTCTCAGTGCTCCTAGAATGAACAAATTTATAACTTAAATTTTGCCAACTTGTATTACATTAATCTCCACCGACAGCTGGAAATGTGAAAGTTAACCAATTGCATGTGCCCTCCAACTATTCTGCCTAGTTTTAACTTTTAGTCATCTGAAGCAGTTGACATTTACGAATTATTTTGCAAGTTTCTTAAATAGCAGTCGTATCTTTGTCGCATAAGCGAGTTGCCGGTTATGTTTGGACTTTCCTTCAACCTTAAATCTGAAATGCTTGTTCTTGGAGAACCGACAAGTGATGATTCAATTTTAAGGTCAATTCAAGTCAACAATGCTTAGTATTATTTTTGCCAGTGATGCAAATCTGATCCAAAAGAATAAAGAAATAAAGGATCCATCAGGTGAGTTCTGCCAACTTGTGTAAGATTTTAAACTTCTAAGAAGCTAGGGAAACCAACCAATTCTATAAAATTTGTGCAAATATATGACACTTTTAATTCTGAAAAAAGAGCCATTTCTTTTGAGAGTTGACATGATACCGAATAATCAATCTATCAATGCAATAATCTTTATCTAGGGCCTAATCAAAACTTTTGATCTAGTTTTCGAATAAAACTGATCATTGAACAGCAAAAGCAAAATGAGATCATTAATTCTACGCGACAAAATTGAAGAAAATCAAATTAATGAAGAAAAGGAACAATCAAACAAATTGTACCTGGAATATTGGGAGCATAGGTGCATTCAGATCAGAACGTATATTATTGAAAAACCTCTTTAATCTACCTTTATACAATTCAGCATGTTCTTGATTTATTGTATCACTCTCCCCTTGATACCAAAGCATCGCTTGGTATACTCCCCCACTGTTCAGCGCCATCTGTGCTCTCTTCACCAATTGCTCATACAGAAACTCCCCTTTCTGCCATTTGCTTATAGTGGTCCCTCCAACGGCACAAGGAACCAATCCCACCGACCCAAAGTTGGGGTCCTTGCTCATCACAGCATTAGCAAATGACATTCCAGGTCCAATCCCATCTGTCTTCTTGGCATCAATGTCAGCATGGATTGGCTCACGGGCTTGAACCCATTCCAGGTCCGCACTCAACCTGAAGATTGAAGGGTTAGGTTCGCACTGTGGAGGAACTAGGCCGTCCCAAGTCCGAATGCCCTTTGAAGTGTCATTGGTCACACCTCCACGACCGGCCATGTTGCTTTGTCCGGCCAGGATAAATATCTTCAAATTTTGTTGTTGTAGATTTTGACATTTGATTGGTAAGGCGTGAGCCAGAAGAGCCAAGAGAATGAAGGAAAGCATCCGGTAATGGACTTTGCTGCGTACAGTTCGCAAAAGGGGGGTTGAACTTTCTGTCTGTCAATTATTTATCTCTCAGAAGTCAGGACCATGTTGAAAGCAAAGATGGTTGCTTCTTACGTGGTTTAAATTGGTTTTCTTTCCTTTTATTCTAAAACATTCCGTCTTGTAGTCACCCATGTGGGATTTTCTAAGAAGGCTTTAATGTAACTATTCATTTTTATGATTTAAATATGCTAATGATACTTCACCAGTTGTGTAGACAAATATATGTATTTGTTTTCAAAAAGTTTTCAGAAAATGAGAAAGCGTATTTAACGTTGGTTCGAAATTGAGCCAATGCCAGTCAATTCATTACTTGTTTTTTAATTCCAAAATGCCGTCGTGGTTGGTGGGCTTATCAACCTCGGCCCTTGTAGAAAACTAGAAAGCATAAAGATTGTACAGTGTGGAACAGTCGGCAGGACTCAGTGAGCAGTATTTTTCCACCAAATAATCATAGATTAACCTTAGAGCACTCAAACTAGTGGAAACATGATACAAGAACGCGCAATTGTCAAGCAGTCAAGGCTTCATAAATCACGGGGGGATTTAATGGATTCCAAGTTGTTTTAACGTATATAATATAATGACAGCTGAGTTGCATTGTCATTAGATAGGTACGTATAACCTTTTTCCTTTAAACAAAAACAATTAATCAACTGTTTATAAAACCAAATAAACGCAAGACATTTCTTTCACACACGCTAAAAGTGTTTTTTTTTTCTTTTCAAATTTCTCAACAAAATATTTGTATGAAGTCACATACAAATTTTAATCAACATGGTGTGATTTTAATAAGTTTGTAGTTAGAAGAGTGATTTTGATAAGTTGTTTAATTATTGTTCTCTAGAATATCATTGCTTTAAAAGAAAATATATCGTCAAAACTGTCAAATTTTTATAAAATAAAACGACTTTGATTTTTATCTTATCAACAAACGACATGATTTTTTATGAATGATATTCACAATTTTTTAATTAAAAAATGGATCCACTATTTCTTAAGCAAATCATAATAAAAGCCAATATTTCATACTTTCCTTCAAAACCTACGCATGTACAGAAGTAGGGAGTCGATCCTGACTCCTTTTCCAACAACATACGTAAGAGATATAATGTAAATACCAAATATTTACAGTTGTTGCCATCAGTATCGCATCTGAATATCTGAAACCCGAGCGAAAAGGACTCAAGGTCTTGTGTTATTTTGGGCTTTTTCCATGACAAAAATGTTGTTTTGGACTCAAGGTGTGATTTGTGAAATGTCAATCTGACACACTTTTTTATCACTACTCAGTGAAGCCCTTCTGGTTTGGCAAGACCCTAGTGCTATTCTTTTCCTTGTTAGGATTTGGAACTTTGATTATTTCATTCTGGATTTATAGCGTTGGGCTAAAGGTGAAACTTATGCTTGCCCATAAAACTAAAGTTGGGAGAAGATACGTTGAAGGCATTCGAGGTCTGGGCTGGGATTGAAACTTTTACCTTATCAAATGTGTTATAGGCTATAGCCTACAGGTGCATATGTCTAAGCCTAACATGGACTAGAAAGGGTCGGGGTATAAGCCCAACTATCACACAACATGTATAGACACAAACCCTTCGGACCTGTTGCACGTCCACACAATTGGGCCGAAGAGTTCGTTTGGACTTTGGCATCTTAGTAATATAAACAAAAATAAAGCTAGCTAATAAAATGATTAATTACTAGTAATAATTTAATTTAGTTATTAATGTTCTGTGCTTGGTATTATGATATTATTATCAGTTACAATAAATTTGAAAGAGTAGGAATGAAGCCTCATCGATCGGACACGGTCCAACCCAAGCTTTGAACCCAAGTATGCAAATTTCAACAGCAACCCAAACTTCATCTGTCTGAAATTTTTTAATTCATGGCTTGGCCTGAAGTTTACATTGGATTGGTCTAGATGAAGGTTCTCTAACTAGTTCGCATACTAACTGAAACTGAGCAAATCGAAACAGATCCACTTCTGAGAGATGCTGATATTTGCTACTTGGGTCGGAAGTTAAGCAATTTATCATGTTATAATTTGATGGATATTTATTTGGAACTTGTTATCATCCTCTGGTTCAGATGCAGCCAAAATACAATGATGCCCGTACCCTATCATTGCCCTGAACTCCAAGAACAATTCCAATCTTCTCTGAATCTAAAATATAGGGTTGACAGTATAGGTTTGCCAAAATAGACCTATGGATATATATCTTGGAATAGCCCTAGTGAGTAGTGATTGGTTGGTTTTGCCGCCAATATTTAATGATTTAGGTGCCGTGAACCCCTAATGGCTAATGTCTGGAGACCTAAAAATCAACCAATGTCCCTTTCTTTCTTCATGCATAAAGGAACACATGAGAGGCCTGTAGGTCATTTACATCTAGCTTGAATTAGCTAAAATGATACCCTAATAAGACCCGCACTGCCCACTGGTAAGAAAATCAGAGTGAATTTTGCAGCTACAAGAAGAAGCCCATCACTACCCCGCGTTCGGACCACTGTACCCAGTTATCGTAGAGTCACAATCTTTCTAACATTAATTGTCTCCATTGGCTTTTCTTTTGTTGTTTTCCCTGACATGCTGATTAATTCAATGGTCATTTATGTTCTCAGTTGAAAAACTAGATTGTTAGTCATTAATTGCCCCAATTATTGTTACTCCAACTTAAGGGCGAAAATATGATGTAGATATTTGATATAATATATTTAATTTTTTTAAAAAATTTCATATATTTAGAGAGTTGAACATTTATATCTTTGTATTCACATCTATCTCGTAGTATCCAACATGAATCCTAAAAAAAAAAAAAAAATCCAAATGACATAACCTATTATAAATAAAATTTTTTTTAAGAATATGTTAATAATTAATTAATCACTGTTCTAACTTCGAATCATCTCTCTCTTTTTTCCATTTAGCGCCTGACCCAACCAACCTCTCAACGGTAGGAAAAAAAAAAAAGAAAAGAAGGTTTGGACCATGACAGATAGAAAAGATGTTTCCAATGGACCACGTGTACGGGCCTGGCCTAATGGATTGTCTCACTATATATTTGTCCCCTCCATCCAGGACGGATAGTTGATTAACATACAAACAGTCCTAAATGCAGTGTTGTCACTTACCCGTCAGAGATGATGAATTTTAAGCTTGGCATTTCCTGAGATTGTGACACCTAAAATCGGACACCCCGTAGCCCAGCCCACCAACCCATCGGATACTCTTTTTGCGGCGGCCCATTGCCATATTCAATTTTCTTTCAGCTTTCTGTAGCCTGCCCTGCCCCTCTAGCTCAAAAAACAAAGACAAAATATATCCCAAATCTCTGGTTCAGGATGGAATTGTCAAGCATCCTCCACAATTATACCAGTCACGAATGGAATGTGTATCCCCTGAGCTACATGATAAACCAGAGTGTTCCATTCCCCAACTCTCATTCAAATCAAGGTAAAATGAATTTAAATCCTACTAGAGTGGGCCTGCTCCAATATATACACTGTCATTCTTCAGCCAAGGGTCCCTTCCCCCCCCCCCTCTCTCTCTCTCTCTCTCTCTCTCTACGTATATATCTATTTTTTTCCTTTTTTGGGGGGTTTTAAGGGATGTTATAACATATACATATACATACACACATATATTTACATATACATATACATATTTTCCCTGATTTTCAAACATTGCCTCATTACTGGTACAAATTCTTTGATTATTTTGGAATGCTGTCTACAGCAGCTGCAGCATGATAATGATAACATTTAAGTTTTGGCGCTAGTGTGGTTAATGTGTCCATTTCTGATCTTGTCTACTTTAGTGTTTGAATCCAGGATTTTGGCTTGATTCATTCAATATTTTTTGGCTAAGGTTTTGAGGTCCCCCAATTTCGACCATACCCTGAACGCACATTTTGCATAAAGTGTCTAAAGAATTAGGTCTTCTATTAACCTTTGGACACACTAATGGTAACTTTTTACACAGTAGCTGGTTTAAATCATTGTGACCTTTGTTTACAATGATTTCTGCAAATAATGAAATAATCAGCCGTCCGCTTTAAGAGTTTGTTCTATTATAATCGACATATACAGTGAATTATTGACTTAGCAACGAATCAGGGAAAAATTAATTCCAAAAAACAGAGAGCCAAGCCTAGAATTGACAAGCTCTTTCAAGGGACTGATAAGAACATTAGATGCTGGCTGCATGTGCTTGCAGATTTACAGTTTCATCCAGCGTTCTTGAAGCCATCAAGTACAGAATCCATTTTTTTTTTTTGGTCTGTTTTTTCGGAGCCAAACCATAGGGCATTAAATATTATTAGAGTTAACCAAGTCTAACAACAAATTGTTTGTTTTTAACTTTTTTGGTTGCCAGACTTGAAAATATCCCGCATATACCTCCAATTTTTTTCCTAACTTTGACAATCTTTATTCTCCACTGCATTTACTCATTACTACTTGAATTTTCTTTTAGTACATCTCCAACTAAATTTCAAGACTTTGTTCTTTTTTTTTATTAGCTAGGTTACTTGAGAAAAAAAATACTAATCAACATTGAAAGTTTTGGCGAGAAAGGAAAAGGAATAAATAAATGCCTGTTCAGGCTTAGCCCCACCATCACTAATGTGCATGGCCTGGAGATGACCATAATCTGTAGGCAGGCAAATGCCAGTGGAAAGTGATGAGTCAATGTCTAAGCTTTGATGAAAGGGAATGATCAGTTTACCTAACATGGAAGTGACGCTGCTTCCACAGTGAATAAAGCCCGGGTTTGTAGGTTTTAAAAATTAACTCATTAATGCTCAATACGTCAAGAAGGATGAGATTAAGCTTTGAGGAGTTTAAAAGTTACAGTAGATGACAATGTCCATAAAAGAAGAGAAGATGTTCACTGGCACCAATTTTCTCTCTCTCTCTCTCTCTCTCTTTTATTTGAGATTGTTAAAATTTAAATTTTGATCACTAAAATTACGAATTTAATACTTTACCGGCATGTTGCTTTTCATGATCACAAAACAATATCTTATCATTGTCTTCCTTTTCTTTTTCAAAACACAACCTTTTCTTTTTGGGTTGAACTACTATCTAGAGTCTACAATGCTAACTACCAAAAGCAAAGAACAAAAGTTGAACAAAGACATGACAACCAAAATCAAAAGATATTGTCCCCCAATTTCAACATTCTCCACCTTTCAACTTTTTGCCCCTTTTTTTAGTGTGTTTTTGGTGCATCTAATTTTGTATCTAAACACCTTTTAATCTTCTCTTATGCCTTCTTTTAATCCCTCTACTATCTTTCTAGCCATCTCTCCTCTTTTTCCTAATTCCTTCCTTCACAGCCTTCCCTACTCAAATCAGTGGAGAATGCACCCTGGCTTCAAGCATGTGCACCCTGGCTTCAAGCATGTATCACGGCTTAAAAAGACATTATCTTACATTATAAACACCTAAAATGATTAGTCACTATCCAATTTTCATGAAAATCATTCAAAATAGTAGTACATTATCCCCTTATAATGCTTGTTTGAATAACTAATATGACATAGACAATACACTTTTTGATGATCCATAAATGTACAAAATCTCAAAGTATTCATTATAATCAGCTACTATACTATTATTTCATCATTTTGTTAAGACTTTTGGTCAAAAGGATACGGAATAAACTGATCGACACAAGTTCATATATGATTTGTGTTTTAGTAATACAAATGGTTAGTAGGACCACTAATACACACGAGCAAGAACTAATGACACGGTCAATATGGGCGGAAATGAACCAACTTTATATTATATATAAACCGAAATTCACGGTGCATAAAACAATTATTAGATCTAATAATATAAGTCAGTTATAGCAGATTAAGCAATTTAGTAAGAAATCTAGAGAGCTGTGAATATTATAGTATGACAAGTTTGAGAATAAAGCCAAGTCATGATTTCCCCCTATAGTTTGAAGCGGTAGAAAGCACATGCAAAGCCTTCTTGCTGCTGTCTTTTTCTGCATCTTCAACAACTTTGAACTATGATCGATTTAGCCCAATGGGTTTTTGATTGAGATAAAGGAAATTTTTGACTACCAGAAGCAAGACTTTGGGTTGGAAAAATCTTAATCTAAAGGGTATTTTATCATGAATTGTCATTGTAACTTGATAATGGAAGTGCTCAAGTTGTTTACTCATTTCTTTGTCGAGGTTATAAGGGGATATATCATACACATGCACATTGATTATTGACGGAGTCTCCTCCATGTCTTTCTTTGTCCAAAGGGTAGCTTTCATTGACTTTGCCTTGGAGGGTTGGAGTCCCCATCTGCCTCCGCTATCAAATTTGGCACTTGAAAACTTATGCTTTAGGTGTGCGGTCGAGATCCCAAAGTTCCCATCATCTCCATTTGCTGACCAAAAATGATGCTGGATCAGTACACTTTCTACAATTCTACTCCATGGTAAACATGGCGAAGCCTATTGTCACTTTTTCAATGCAATAGTTTTGATCATAAACCCAGGAAAAGAACATTAAAAATCATGGCTGAGGGTATTTTACAGCTGTTAGCTGACTCCAACCTCAATCAGGTGGTCACCAGGGCTAAAATTTCAAACAAAGATGAGCCCTTCCAACGAGGTCAAACCTCAAAATTATAGTCACAAAATCTGCTCCAAAAATTGCCAGTGGCCGACAACATGTTCCTCCTCCTTTCACATGCAAACAAAAACTCTTCTTATATGTACTTTCAATCCTCCCGCCTCCGTGGTTTCTGCTCTCCACTCAACCCATTTGATATCGCCAGTGTATTTAAATACAAATACGTACAAAAGGATATTATGCATGTATTCATATATTTACACCTTCGTATGTAGTTCAATCATGTCTAAGAAATAAGAACAATGTGGACAGTATAAAATAAATATGACATTTTTTTAAGTTTTATTGGACGACTGAAATTATCATTATGTTCATAAAATAGAAAAGGCTTAAGCATTAATGCAAGAACTCTGCATGGCTATCATGCTATGTTCATATTTGTTTTTTACTTTCTTCCGGATAAAATGCAAACCATCTCTGCTTCCAAATTTCCTCGCCAATCACCCTAAAGAGACAATTGAGAATCAGAAACTGAAGATCTGTCTCAATTGGGGTTTTGGTTGGAAAATGCAGAGATGGTAAGCAATTTAACTTGCATCATATAAAAAAGAACAGCAACATTATTACAAAGACTAATTTATAGTCCAGGAGAGGGAAAAAGCGGAATTTAGCGGGGAATGCTGAGAAAGTCTGAAGGAGCATGGCTTAGCCTTTCCCGAAGCTGGTCTTGCTGAGTTCTGCTCCTCTTGGATAGAGGCTCAGGTGAAGAAGACACAGATGATGCAACTGCCCAGGAATCGTTCGAGCTATCAGAACTAAACGACACATCCATTACGGCATTTGGGCTTCCCGGAATGGAGCTAAACCTGCGTTTCTTTGATTGGTTGCCTTCAACTCTTGTTGTTGCCAATTCTATTATCAACTTACAGCATTCATCTACCTTGTCCTGTTCCAAACATGAATCGAGATTTAAGAAGCAGGATGAAAATTTCAAATTTAACATTGGAAAAAGCTAGAGAACTAGAATTAGGAATAAGAAAGAAAATGAAGACCTTAAAACAATACCTGATCAATTCCCAGGATGCCTAATAGCTGGTTTTGGTATTCTACTCTAAGATTAGGTTCTACACTATCCACGACGCGCAGAATTGTAGCAGTGGCCAATACAGAAGGAAGATAGCACATAAACCTAGAATCTGCCAATGAATTTAACAGGAATTACGAAAAAGATGAGATTTTGAGAAAACAGTAGAATTGATCTTATTTCTTCAATACAGATTACAGAGAGCAACCAATTCAAATCCAATTAACAATTTGATAAATGAAGGAAGGGTTTTTGTTTTGGTGCTAACCTGAAATGACTGAGAGCAGAATGCGGTCACATCTCCTAAGAAATGCCCAACAAAAATGGTGCTTTAATCCAAGCCTCCTTGCAATGTAATCAAGAAATGAAAGTGGGGTTACAGGGTTCATCTTCCATTGAAGGGTGGAGAGTACCAAAATCTCCATTCTTTGGATAGTTTTGGCCTCAAACACATACCTGCTCTCCTCCACCTATAACAGATCAACAAAAACACAACATTAATAAGCCGAATCAAATGACAAATAAAAAAAAAACTACAGCAAACTTAGCTAACATGGTAACATACTTGTAAGTCCAGTAGGAGAGGCACTTGGGTTTCTTCAACTTTGGCTGCAAGAGAAAGACAAGCTACAGCAGCTAGTTGAGTCATCCCTGGCTTCTCAGTTTGGAACCTGAAGCTAAACAAGAATCTATCAAGATAGTTGACAGCAAGAACAGCAGTGAGAGCAGAGAAGGAATAGTGAGCATTGACTTTCAACATCCATTCCACAGCTTCACGGCGAGCGTCAGCTAGATCCCCATTGGTTTGAAGGCTATCATGCAGTTGATTTTGCTGTTCCTTGGAAAGTAAAGAGGAAAGTTCATCATCTTCCCAGAATAAGCCTTGTTCTAACAAGATTGGAAAAGGGTTTGATTTATTAATCCCATTATTATAACAACTTTCTTCTTCCACTTCAACAAAGTACCCTTCTCTAGCCCCTTCCTCCCAATTCCCTTCTGAACAATAAAGAGCATCGAAAACAAATGAAGAGTTCAAAGCCATTTTTCTCCACCAAAGAATAGTTTATCAGAACTTGGTTTCATTATAGAACAAAGAAGAAGATGAAGAAAGAGAGGCCAAAAGACTCAGCTTGAGGCATCTCTCTCTCTCTCTCTCTCCTTGAAAGAGTAGAGGATTGGGGGGAGTGACCTGTAGCCAAAGGAAGGGTTTTTCTTTTGTGGGTTTGCTCTACCGCAGCAAACTGGGTTAGTCTTTTGTTGTAGAAATTTTTATTTTGGGTGGGGGATTGTTATTTAATTTGGAAGTCTGGTGTCTATCGACACAGACCCGAATCATGGGCCATGCAACACAATTACTCGACACGTGACATTCTGTACCTTATATCTCTGGACCCTATTAAAACAACTCAACCCTCTTCCCCTTTCCCCCTTCCCCCGTCCAATGGCAATGGATTTTCCTTTTTTCCTTTTTTTTTCTTCTGATTTTTGACATCATTTATGCATCAGAATTTGTATTGTGCAGTGCCCTTGTTTAGAGGTCTTAATGAGCCGCGGGGAAGATATTCTTTTTTTTTTTTCCTTTTTTCTTCTTCAATATTGAGATGAGAGATCAGAGTTTAAAATCCACCAACTATTGAGGCAATCTTGGAATGCATCTTAAAAATATTTTTGCTTGTAATGCATAAAGTTGAATTTTTAATTTTTAATTACTTATGTTTTTTTAATAGACTAGGATAATAAAGAGTTATAGTTTTGGTCATTGTATCTGCGAGGAAGAGGGAAAGAAAGGAGTGAAGGATGGTATAACCCAACACTAGAAAATAACCTTGGATGCAGTGCCCCAAACCCAAAGACAGAAAGCAAAAGAACTGATGAGAGCTTTTTCCAACTCAAAAAAAAAAAAAAGTAATCAAATCAATAAAGGCAGCACAATAAATCCTTAATTAAATGCTGTTATTGGTTTCTTAAATATGGTACTAGTAACATCTTTTATGATGAACATCCTTTTAGGAAAATAGGATCCAATTTTATGTAAGTGATTTTGGATCGAATAAAAATTATGAGCTTTGATTTTTTTATTTTATACAGAGCTCTAGCTATTTAATAAAAAAGATGTGGGATTGTTTTAAAGGTGAGTTGAAAATCAAGTAGAAAAAGAAAAAAAGTTAAAAAAAGTAGAGAAAAAAAAGAGAAGGGAGAGTTAGTTGAATAGAAGTCGATCCGTGGTCCGATTGAGTTGGAACATTGTCAAGAAGTTTATAATTCAGAGTTTTACATTGTGTACGGTGAAGATCGGATTTGAAGCTCTCTAAGAACAAATCCAGGGTGTATTTGTTGAATCACTTATTTGGCGAGATTTCTTCAATTATTTTTTCTAGTTATTGTTTAGCTCTAGTTTTAACTAGAGAAAAACTTTGTATACCTATTATTTGATAGTAAAGATTTTTCTGGTGATCCATGATTTTTTTTCCTCTATACTGAAGGATTTTTCACGTAAATCTTGGTGTGCTTTATTTTTCTTACGTTTTTTTATTATTGATTGTTGTCTATTGCTTCTGTATTGTTATGATTATTGCTTCAAGCGCAACAAGTGGTATCAGAGCAATGGTTATTTTGAGACATCAATACAGAAGTAACCCGGGATAGAAGTAAATTATGTTTGAGATCATGGAGGGTGATACATGTTTCATGATAAAATTGACAGCATCGAATTATTCAATTTAAAAGCCTATGAAGGATGATCATCTATACTGTAAAGATTTGTATGAGCCAGTATTGGGTGATTTGGTCAAACCAGCAGATATCAAATATGAAAGCTACAAAAAGTTAGGTAGAAAGACGCTGGCTACAATAAAAAAATAGATTGATATCAGCGTGTTCCATCATGTAGCACAAGAGTCAGATGCTCACATTGTTTGAAAAAAATTGACAGCATTGTATGAAAGAAAAATATGTATGAATAAAGTTATGCTTGTTAAAAAGCTTACAACTTTACAGTACAAGGATGGACGATCTGTTATAGAGTACTTGAGTGATTTTTAAGATATATTTAATCGGATGATTACTATAGAGCTTAAGATGGACGATGAAATGAAAGCGTTATTTATTTTAGGTTCATTATCAGACAATTGAAATACTCTAGTTGTGATTATTTTTAATTCAACTTCTGATTATAAGGTGACATTGGAGATGATAAAGGACATTATACTTAATGAAAAAGTAAGGCGAAAAGATGTAGACCCTGAGAATCAAGCTTTGGTCACAGAAAACAGAGGTAAAAACATCGATAGAGATCAGGACTAAAAAAATCATGGTAAGTCTAAACATAAATCCAAGTCTAAAAGTAAAGTAAAGTGTTTCTATTGTGGTAAGGTAGGTCATATAAAATAAAACTGTAAAATCTTGAAGCAAGAGCAAAAAGATGAGAAAGACAAAAGTTCAGGTGATGACAATGTTGTAACAGTGAATTCAGATAGTGATTCAGTTACTTTGATTTATACACATGATGATTGTAATCATGTTAGTGATCCTGACGTTGAGTGGATAGTTGACACAGGAGTGGTATGTCATTGTGTTCCTAAGAGAGAGTTGTTTACAACTTACAAAGTGGGAGACTTTGGTTGTACCAAGATGAAAAATAAGAATGTGTCACAGATTATTGAGATTGGTGATATTATTATACAAACTAGTACAGGTTGCATGTTGACTTTGAAGGATGTCAGACACATTTCAGATATGAGAATGAACTTGCTTGTTATTAATGTCCTTGATAAGGAGGGATATGAAAGCTGACAAAAAAATAGACAGTGGAAGCTTCTCAAAAAATCTATGGTAGTTACAAGAGAAAAATTATGTTGCACAATGTATAAGACCTGGATGCAATTAAACGGTAACCAGATAAATGTTGTTGAAAATGATGCTTCAGCAAACTTATGGCACAGGAGACTAGCACACATGAGTGAAAAGAGGTTATAAGTTTTGGTAAAGTAATCTCTTATTCCCTTGACCAAAGGTATGTCTCTCGATTCATGTGATTATTGTTTGTTTAATAAGTATCATAGAGTTTTTTTTCGTAAAAGTTCTCAAAGAAAAGAAAATAGATTGGAATTAATTTATTTTGACATATGTGGTCCCATTGAAGTTGAGTCATTAGGTGGTAGCAGATATTTTGTTACTTTTATTGATGATGTTTTACGTAAGACTTGGGTATATATGTTAAAATACAAAAGTCAGGTACTGTAGTATTTTTAAAAATTTCATACTATGGTTGAAAGGATGACAAGGTTACCTTTAAAGTGTATTTGAACTAATAATGGCAAGAAATACACATCTAAATGTTTTAAAGAGTATTGTTTAAAGTATGAGATCATGCATGAGATGATAGAACCTGAAACACTGCAGCATAATTGTATAGCTGAAAGAATGAATCACACCATTATGAAAAAAGTCAGATGTATGTTGAGGATAACAAAATTACCAAAGCAAAAGTCAGATGTATGTTGAGGATAACAAAATTACCAAAGCCATTATAGGGTGAAGCAGTCAACACAGCTTGTTACTTACTTAACAGGTCACCATAGTTCATTTGGGCTTTGACATTCTAGAAAGAGTGTGGATAGGAAAAGATACTTCATACTCTCACTTAAAAGTTTTTAGGTGTAAAGCATTCATACATATGTCAAAAAAACAGAGATCAAAGCTTGACAGTAAAGTCACACAGTGTGTGTTTGTAAGATATGGTGATAAAGAATTTGGTTACAAGGTATGGGATCTAATAAAAAAAAGACAATCAAAAGCAGAGATGTAATCTTTCATGAAAAAAAACCATAACAAACCTTGAGAAAAATGAAAAAACTACACGAGTTACTGTTAAGTGTGATGTTTCAATACCGACAGAGATTTCACAGGAAAGAGTCACAGATGGTGAAAATGAGCAAGAAACAAAACTTGGAGATATGAATGAGCTAACCACAGTTGGTGATCAGCCAAATGTAATTAGTTTTGAGCAGAGGGATCAATCTTTTCTACTTGAGAGTGTTGAGCATGAGGAGCTACTTTCGGCATCAAGTGATGTAGAGTCTCAACCCATGAGATCTACTAGATAGCACAGACCATCTACCAGGTATTCAAATTCAGATTTTATTTTAGTTACCAGTGAATGAGAGCCAGAAAGCTTTCAAGATGTGCAGACTATTCCTGATAAAAAGTACTGGTTAAAAGTAATGAAAAAAAAGATAGAGTCATTACGAAAGAATGATACTTATGATCTTGTTAAACTTTTAAAAGAAAAGAAGCCATTAAAGAATAAATGAGTGTTCAAGTTAAAAAAAAAGATAGTGACAAACTAGTGAGGCACAAAGCTCGATTAGTAGTAAAAGATTTTTTTCAAAAATCAAGCATCGATTTTGATGAGATCTTTGCTCCAGTTGTAAAGATAAGTTCTATTTTAGTGGTACTAAGATTAGCAACTAGTTTGAATCTTGAGCTTAAGCAACTTGATGTTAAAACTACATTTTTGCATGGTGATTTACAAGAGGACATTTATATGAATCAGCCTGATAGTTTTGAAGTAAAAGAGAAAGAGCACTTAGTTTACAAATTGAAAAAAAACTTGTATGGCTTGAAACAAGCTCCGCGATAGTGGTATAAGAAGTTTGATTCTTTTATGGTAAATCATAGCTATAAAAGAACTGTCACGCCCCGAGATCAAAACGTAACACGACCATATTACCTTAAAGAAAATCTCAAAGTAATACGAAGCCTTCTTTCTTAAATATTCTAAAATTCTTCAATAAAACAATCTACTAAGTAAAATTCATATCTTTAATCTAACTGATGATACATCTTTATGTATCCAAATACAAATCATATAAAATATAAAACTACCTCTTAAAATCTCATTGACTAACATATTCTCTGATGATTAAATAATCTTTCCCATTTCATCTTCTAGCTTCACACAAGACTAACCAAACTTATCACTTAGTCATCTGTAAAGAAAAAGTAAAAAGAGAATGAGCAAACCACAACTTAGTAAGTATAGGCTCATACACCTTACAAGATCAAGCATCATTTTTTTACACATCATAGAGATCATTCAAAACATTCATCAAATCATAATATCAAAACATTTCAAGATCATCGTTTTGTCAAATATTTCATAAATTCATAAATCAATGTCAAAATATATCACTTCATAAATCATTGTAAAATATGCTATCATTCAAATATTATAATTAAACCAAATCATGGATCAATAATTAAAATCATCATAAATCATCATTATCATTCATTTATCGTTAGCTACGATTACTGCTATAACCCGTGATATTGGTCGTATCGATAATTTCATTCTCATGATCATTGCTAACTATTATAACCCATTAGCCAGGACTTACGCTAACTATTATTACCCGTTAGCCAGGGTCGTATGATCATGTCTTTGCTAACTACTATTACTCGTTAGCCAGGATCGTAGAACTAGTTTTGGTGTCGATGATCCCACTTCCCATGGATATAAAAACGTAGCTATCACAAAATCATTCTTTAAACATAAATAATTTTCTCATTTCATTCATAAGCATGATCCATCATTTACATAGAAAAAACATAAAATAATCATATGCTTGATCTTATTTTCATATATCGAAAATAAAGAAATAAAATATTTATTCATTTAGAAACATATATATATACATAGATTCAAAAATAGGTAAAGTATGTGAGATTCTACTTACCTCTTTTCGATTCCACCACTTAGTTTTTACCTCAAAATAATTAATGGCCTATCCAAGATCATTTCAACAGATCAAAATTTAATCAACCCTTTTTTGAGACCATTTATACAAAAATCAACTAAGTTACACAACGGTTAACTTAACTAATTAATACTCACAGCCTGACCTCTTTTCATTAAAACAGTCATATCTCAACATATCCAAATCAGAATTATGATCTCTTTAATGCGTTAGAAACTAGACTTGATAAGCTTTCTAACCATATATAGCACACATCGTAATTCCTTATAGATTAATTATAACCATTTTTTAAATCCACCTCTTATACTGCTGCCAAACAGCCTGTATACCTTCTAATAAAAATTATATATTTATTCACAGAAAACTCCAAATTCAATTCCGCTTCTTTCATTGGAAAGTAGAATCAATAAGTTTTCCAAACATATATGGCTTAATCTATAAATCCTTGTATACAAATTAAGAAGAATTTCATAATTCAACCCTGATGCTGTTGTCTTACAACCTGCATATCCTTAAGTTAAAATTAGAAAACTCTTTATAGAAAACTCGAATTTGATTTTCGTTTGTTTCATTAGAAACTAGATTCAACATGCTTTCCAATGATATATAATAATCATAGCAATAACCTATCCATTAATACAAAATTCTATTTTAATTCATTATTACAGATCACAACATCTCATTCAAAAATAGAATTTCTCTTTCAATCTTTAAAAACTCAAATCCTTACTTTTAGCCTTCAAACTCCATTCAATAATCACCAATAAATCTTAAGAACATGAAATAAACAAAGTCCAATAATTTACCCAAATAGATCATCAAGATTAATGAAAGATTTCATGATTTTTCTTGATTTTTCTCTCAAAACTTCAACTCCAAATAATAGCAGTCAACTTGATATTTCTTCTTAAATAAAAAGAGGGCATATACTCACCTTTAAGGGATTAACTTGATTGTAGCCTCTGATTGTGAATCTGTAACTTGATTTTTTATATTCTCTAACCTTAAGAAAGATAAAGAAGAAGAACTCTATTTTCTTTTTGTTTCATGATAGTTATGTTTTTTTTCATCTAATACTTCAGCCATTTTTTTTTACTAAATAATGTCTTAATAAACTGATGAGCTTTAGTATTAGTCTAGCCCAATTATTATTTGGGCTGAGGTATTACAAGAACAACAGTGGATTCTTGTGTGTATGTTAAATAATTTTCTAATGGTAACTTCATTATTCTATTATTATATGTTGATGATATGTTGATTATAGGACAAGATGCTAGTATGGTTTACAGGTTGAAATAACAATTATCTAAGTCCTTTGATATGAAAGATTTAGGTCCAGCAAAGCAGATTCTTACTATAGACATTATCCGGGATAGAAAAGCTGAAAAGCTGTGGTTGTCACAGAAAAAATATGTTGAACGAGTGCTTGATAAATTCAACATGCAACATGCTAAATCAGTTAGCAGTCCACTTACCAACCATTTTTATTTAAGTAAAAAATCTTGTTCAGTGTCTAAGGAGGAGCAACTAACTATGTCTAGTATTCTTTATTCTTCTACAGTCGATTCTTTAATATATCTTAAGGTTTGTACAAGGCCTGATATTGCTCATGTAGTTGATGTAGTGAGTAGATTTTTTTCTAATCCGGAGAAGGTTCACTAGGAAGCAGTGAAATGAATTTTTAGATATTTGAGGGGTACCTCAAAAATATGCTTGACTTATGGAGTTTCACAACCAGTTCTAGAAGGATTTACTGATGCTGACATGACAGACGATCTTGATGGTAGGAAATCTACTTCAAGGTATTTGTTCACTTTTGTAAGAGAAGCTATATCTTGGCAATCTAAGTTACAGAAGCGTGTTGCTTTGTCAACTACAGATACTGAGTATATTGCAGCAATCGAAGCATGTAAAAAAATACTTTGGATGAAATGTTTTCTTTTTGAATTGGGGTTGAATAAAAAAAATATGTGGTATCTTGTGATAGCTGAGTGCTTTAGATTTGAGTAAGAATGCCATGTACCATGCTAGAACAAAGCACATTGATGTTAGATATCATTGATACGTTCAGCGATTAAAGAACATCAAATGCTGTTGAAGAAAGTCCATACTGATAAGAATGTAGTAGATATGTTGACTAAGATACTTCTCAGGAAAAAGCTTGAGCTCTGCAGTAACTTGACCGAAATGAGTTCTCTGGCCAAGGTAAGTTCCAAATGAAATTGCTATCGTGATGAATCTCCTCCTAATGTGGTTGGAGGGAGAGATTGTTAAGAAAATGAGGTCCAACCTCATGTAAGTAGTTTTGGACCAAGTAAAGGCCATGGGCCTTAAGTTTTCATTTTACACAGAGCTCTAGCTACTTAATAAAAAAGAGGTGGGGTTATTTTAAGGGTGAGTCGAAAATCAAGTAGAAAAAGAAGAAAAGCCAAAAAAAAGTAAAGAGAAAAAGAAAAGGGGAAAGTTAGTTGAATGGAAGTCGATCCGTGGTTTGATTGAGTTGGAACCTTATCAGAAGGTTTATGATTCAGAGTTCTACATTCTGAACGGTAAAGATCGGATTTAAAGCTCTTTAGTAACAAATTCATGATGTATTTATTGAGTCACTTATTTAGTGAGATTTCTCCAATTATTTTTTCTAGTTGTTGTTTAGCTATAATTTTAGCTAGAGAAGAACTTTGTATACCTATTATTTGATAGTGAAGATTTTTCTGATAGTTCATGATTTTTTTTCCTCTACACTGAAGGATTTTTCACATAAATTTTAATGTGTTTTATTTTTCCTGTGTTTTTATATTATTGATTGTTATCTATTATTTCTATATTATTGTGATTATTACTTCAAGTGCAACACATACACAAGAGATCTTGATACAAGTTGGAATTAACTTAGAACATCCACAAGGGATATTATTAATCAGGATCCAAGAGTAGTAAATTTTCTTTTTCTACTTACTTTGTTGTACCATTCTTCTTCTTTCTTCATTTTTTTTATATCTATGGGGAAGAGAAAGGAATCTGAAAAAAGGTTGTCACACTATTTTGTGCTGCAGAAAAAAATTCATAAAATTGACAACTGGAGAGGATAAAAATTCTATCAAAAAATTCCCATATCCGAAGGTTCAAAGCGGGTTCCAGGTTCCATTCCACAGATCCACTGGTAATGATTTTTACACTTTCCCCACTAGTGATGGCAACGGGTCGGGACGGGACGGATTTTTGCTGGCCCCGAACCCGACCCAAATTTAAATATATAATACCTGAACCTGTATCGACCAGATAATTTTTTTATTTTTAATACATGAACCCGACCTGACCCGACATTATATAAAATCAAATCCGACCCGATCCGACCTGAAATTAATTAAATATTATTTTAAATATAAATATAATATTAAATACATATAATTAAATATAAAATTAAAAAAATAATAAAAAAATAAATTTTTTTATATATATCGGATCGGGTAAGGTCAGGTTTGCCTAAAACCCGACCTCGACCCGATCCCGAAAATTTTTTACCCTACTCGAACCGATGCCCGATTTTCAAAAAAAAAAAAACTGATCCTAAACTATCGGATCAAATCAAAACCCGACGAATTCATGACAGATTCGAGTGTTTTTGCCTTCCCTATTCCCCACTCCTTACTCACTTCCTTTCTTCATCCTTACATATCTTAATTTTAATTTAACACAAAATTTTCACCCTAGTTTTCAGTAATAAAATAATACTACTAAGTGAGATAGTACTATAACAAGGCATAAATCATTGTTTCATCATTAACAATGCAGCCGGCGTCTGTTACCTGTTTGGTTAAAATAGATGCTAGAATTCTACTAGCTTCTGAATTTTGATCTATGAACTTTGTTTCCTTTCATGTTTTTACCCAATACATCTCCATAGCTGTTCCTTTTGGGCTATAAATACGGCCACCATAGCATTGAATATAAAGAGAAAATTGCTATACAGGGAAAAATCGTGGGAGAAAGCCATAAGATTCAATTACTGTATCATGATAATGGTGGACAGCATGATTGATGTCAATAAAATAATAAAAAAATGATAGATGCTTTTTCCTTGATTTGTTTTGTTATCTGATATAATTGGAGGGAAATTGATCGATAAATGATTTTTTTGTTAAAAAACAATATTCAATCTTATTCTTAAATTAAAAAAAAAAGTTCGGCTAATACATAGTTTAGACGATTATTACGGTAGGTCAACAGTTGCCATTCTACAAAATGCGAACATCTTTCAAATCAAACAAGTAGTTGCAGGCTGATGGATACAAATACATTTTAATTTCCACATTTCCGATGTTGAATCTGAATGTAGTTTTGACTTAATATCATCATTTTAAACCAAGATAAGAAAATGGCATGGAAAAACTGTCAACATTACTAACTATGCCAACCAAGTTTCTACTTGGATTGGAATGTGCCAGTTTGATTGGTTACTTTTTTATCCATTTGACTGTTTTTCCCTCTGTTAGCTCAAAATACCAATGAAATTCTGGTGAGAGACAATATTACCAGCTTTTGTTACCCTGCTGTTAAAGTTAGATACAACCCATATTGCTCTTTGTTCCATGTAAGTTTTTCCAATTTAAAATTCGTTCCTTTTTCCATTTTTTTTTTCATGGTCTCCAGTAAAATGGGTGTGGAGTAGAGAAAAACAAACAATCAGAGGGCAAAACAAAACACATAAAATCTAAAGGAACAACGAGTTGTCACATTCACTTTCCAAAAATTTCAACGCACTTTATGTTCTGTTTTATGCTACATATGAATCCCATCCTTCTACAAACTTGGTAGAAGAGTCTCACCGAAAAGCAACAAAAGGCATGGCATGCCTCTGGACTCTAATCTAGTCCTAGCACACTTCTTTTGGAGCAGGAATTCAATGCCAATGTCCTATTTATTTAATTATTTCTTTTGCATTTCTTTTTTTTTTTGTTGGAGACTCAAACAAAAATCTTAAGGATCATATAAAAGAAATGGAAATGGAAATAAAAAAAGGGTCCCCCATGTAATTTACTTCTCTCTAGCGGGACAACTCAATTCCTGCTTTTTGGTACGAAAAGTGGTGTTCTAAAGGTTGAGAGTGAGACCCTGTTGCGTTTGTCATTCAAGATTTTCTCAAAAATTTCTTCACTTTCATTCAGCCATGCAATGAAAATGCCTCTTTCTAATTCTCTTATAATAATGTGGAAAACCGAATCCATTGCGGCAGGTTTTGTTGTTTAACTTGGAGACGCGTGTAGGGGTATCAACCGTGACACGTTGCAGTCTTTCTTTGCATTTCTTTTACTCCTGCTAATTCCTTTCCCTCTTTACGGGCTCGATCCCCAAGAAATGGAGCTATTAAGAGGACCTCAAGGAAAAAAAATTGAAAAAGGGGTGGGTGGGTTAGTGCAAACAGGTGAGAGTACGAGAGAAATCAATGGAAGATGGGAAACAATGGAATAGATATAGTGTTGGTTGTGTTTGTCTACAGGTAACCCACAAAAAAGTACCCTTAAAACTGAAACCATGAAACTGAGCAAATGGTATTACAGCTAATAGTCACCAGTCACCACTTTTATGTTATGTAGAAGTGGTAATATTAATGTTGTATTTGCAGCAATCTCCTTTTCTCTTTTCCTTTTACATGATCATCTCGAATTTGTATTTTTCTTGTCTTTTTTTTTTTCCTAGTATTTTCTCTCAGGTTTCCCAAAAACCAAACAGATGGTTCAATCTTAATTGTTTCATTTTCACCAGCGTGATTATAGTCAGACAAGCCCACACCAAAGTTCAGAATCAGAAAGTATGGCTCTTTTTTTCCTCCATTTCAAATCCAACACAACGGAAAGCAAAGCCTACCCTTTATTGGGACTCATGAACCCATTAGCTTGCACCCTTAAACCTATGCATCAATAGACTCAATCGGCTGATTGGAGCAGGCTGAGGGATCACAAAATTCACGGCTGTTTAGCAGAAGATCTTTTGATCATCTTCCTTGAGTGTTCAGCAAATTATTGTGCTCCCATCTGTACCATGAAACCACCATAATGGGGAGCAAGGGTCCACATGGATTTTCTCCATCCAGCTGTGTAGTGGACCTCCCAGTTCGCTGGGGTCCATAACAGGCCACAATGTAGTCTGAGTCTAATCATCATGCTTGTCCCTTAATCATGATTCACGGCATAGCTCGCACAAGCTTTTCATTATTGACGGTAAATCCCAACACCAAGTCCAAAGAGGTGGAAACGTTTGTTTAGTTACAATAGTTGAGCTCCATTACCCATGATCTGAATTCCCTTTGATCATCACTTCACTTAAACATTATTTTAGTATTAATTCATATTGATGAGAACAAACGTTCTTGCCAGTCAGCCATCCACCACCTACTACTAGTCATTACAATCAACCAAACGAATTCCAAAAAAGAACTTTTCAGAGTAGTATTTGCTTTGATCATGCCACTTGCATTTATCAATCGACATTACAAATCCAGCAGCAAACAATGTTCTGAAGTAACAAAACTGAAAAAGACAGAAAAGTAATTCGGACCAATCTCATTTACTCTCACGGGCTTTGAAAGTCCAAAACATCAATAGCTTGATGGGTTAAGGGACCAATGGGAATGCGTTGCAGATTAAGGATGGTAATAAATAAATTTCGCTGAATAAGTCTTCGTCCAATAATGAATCTGCCAGTTTTGTTGGGCAGAGAAAGCAAAGCAGCCCAGTTTATAGGCCGATTCGAGAAACAATAACTGATTGGGATCCAGTTCCGGTTGAAAGAGATGGTGGATGTCAGGTTGTCATTCCCTTCCAACACTCATCTACAAAACCATTATTGGTTGAGAAAAATAGTATCAAATCGAAAAACAGCTCGAGACTTGAGACTATTGAATAAATACTAGTAATATATTTTATCTATATAAAAACCTAAGCTCCTTCAAAAGCAGTAAGGCGTGCTATACTGGACTATAGGGATTTTATATTTTGTTTCAAAAGTGCGTGATTTGACCACTCGAAACACCTAATGAAGATAAAAAAAAAAAATCATGTCTGCCCGTCATATAAACGGCCCACATTCAAGCAGACAAATATTCAGAGTTGGGCAATGGTGTTATCTACCCTTTGGACCAAATACACCAACTGGACAAGCGGACCACCTGAGCTAGACTGCTTTGACTAGTTCAGGTCCAGTTTCAGGCCTCCAACCACTAAAGAAAGCTTAGTCTTTTTGCCGTCATCACTGGTAAGAAGATCAAACTTCTAAATCACTACTATTACATAGTGGGAAGTCGGAAGACCACCTTGGTTAAGGCCAATTGCACTCAGTGGTCCATCACACAGTCGATCAATTATTCAGTAACAGTGACGTGGTGGTGATTTCAACTATCTCTTCTTGTATGCCAAATGTGTTGAGCACTGAATACCTTTGTTACCATCTGATGCGACCATCAGAGAAAAGAAGCGCTAGATCATATTATTAAAAACAAAAAACAAATTCATCATTCTTCAACCTCCAAATTATGAATTGGGTAACTCATTGATGTGTTCTTAGCAGCGTAAAAACTTGCAGGAATACTGAAGCAATTATCTGATCAGGCCATGATCAATGATGCATGTTGAATGCTATTATGGCATTCTGAATATCAGCTACAAGTGGGTAGAAGTGTGTGATTCTCATGCATGTTCACACTTCTTTTCTTCTAACATGTACTCTAGGTGTTTAACATTCAAGATACCAGAAAGTTCTTGGAGAGAAATTAAACGATTCTGTTATGTAAAAAGCTCTGGTGACAAGTTCGGGACCCACAATAAAGTGCTTTGAAGATCCTACTAACTTTATATGAAAGCCCCGGTCTAAGGATCTGAAAAAAAGCTTGTTCCTCAAACATAAAAAAACATACATAAAGCCAACAACAAAGGAGATAGATGCAAGTCAACAATGTGAGGTTCAATTCAACCATTTTCTTTGTCCTCATTTTCAGCAAACATGAAGCGCCAGTCCAGAATCATCTACAACATTGACAATTATAAATCAAGGCAATATATAGGTCACTGACACAAAATGACAATCTCTCTACCCGAAAGAAATATTTAAACGTCTCCAGTGACACCAAAATCGTAGTTGAACACTAACATTAACATTAAGTTTTCACATTTTAGCCACTAACACGCTTAAAACGCTCTCTAATAAATCGTTCTGCATGGGATGGGTACTTGTCTCGAATGTATGCTCGGAGACACTTTTGGTATGAGAAATCTATCCATCCACCATCAGTTCTAACAACAAAGAGACACCTGGAGTGTCTAAATAGAGGATGTCGATCAACCTTCAAAGGAGATTAAGCACATTATTAATTAAAAAGCCAATACAAATTTATGCCAAAGACATCCATTGAACATGTTAATGATCTGTATAAGCAAGGCAACACTGTGCTAACTCAGTCACATCCAACCACAATAGCTACTGAACAATAAAACCGCATTCACTTTCTTTAGCAAGACAAGCAAAATTAGCAGGCAGATTAAAAGAAAGAAAAAAGCAGATTCTATTTCAGAACTATAGAGGAAACAATGGCATCGGTCAAAAGGTTCCATCTGTTGATCTATGTGCCAACAATCGCGTACAAATGCAACATAGACATACATGCATCTGCAGGAAGACTTTAACACACAAGAATAAAGAAAAGAAAATATTGTAAAAGAAAATTTAGATGAGCAAATTCTAAATATTGAGATAAAGAATCAGACTAAAGTAACTAATATAAAGTGTTAAGAAAAAAATACAAGCACAAAAGGCTGCTGATTCAACCGAGACCAAAGGGCACCCATTCAAGCTGAAAAGATTTGGGGTTTTAGTCAAATTTCTAAGTGCAGGAAAAGTTTGAGCAACCTAATTTGTATGGTGTTACTCAAATGGGTATTTCTTAGATAAGTGAGTGTGACAAGAGCAACCTACCTTGTATGCTAAAGCCACTCAAAATGCTACCTAGATTAGCCCAGACCATATCTGTAAGTTATAATTAGAAATAGAGAGAAAAAAAATTTCACTAATCTGAAATTGCATCTCTAGGTAAAATTAGAGACATAGAAGCATGTAAGGCAATTAACCAGCTAGAAATGGTGCAAAGCAGAGCGTTAATTGTGAAATAATTTCACATCCCAAAACCAAGCATTTGCCTCAAGAATGCTGGGAAGCTTCTCTGACATGGAAGAACAATAAAGAAAACCACCATTGTATATGCTTCTTGGTACATGTGCATGCTTTTCAAGACGCTATTTCTTTAGTTTTAGCTCTAACATTTATTAAGAAGAAATATACCTTTTCCTGATATTGTCAGGTAAATTTCATTCTACTTAGCATGTAACATTGTAACAAGAAGCCCTTCTCAGGATCCTTAAGGTCTATGATCATCCAGACATAAACAAATATTTCAACAACCATCCTTAAACTCTTCACAAATTGATGCCACTGTTGTGGACAACCAAAAAGTAAAAAAAAAAAAAACACTATTAGACTTCTAGCTTGGGCTTGATTTATGTAGTAAGCAGTCACAAACCAAATGGTAAGAATTCTAAGCTGCCATGCATGCAAAAGTATGTAAATAATACATGATGCATGTATTCACCACTCACCTGAGCAAGGCGGCCAAAAAGACATGTTTTTCAAACACAAGTTAAAGGAACTGGAGATCATGTCAGTAGGAAGCAAGGGGTAAAACATAATGAATTCATAGCAAATGAAACTCAGGCCCAAAACATGGTAGAAACAAATGCATAACATGAAAAGTCAATTTCTCCACATATGTCACCCAATTTGTCAGATGTTGCACCAACTATACACAAAAAAATATTTAAGTGAAACAAACAATATAATTAATGAATCAATGAGCCTCAAAGTAGAAAACAACAGTTGACCGCAAGGAACAGAAAAAACGGCTAATATTTGCAAAAGATTTAGTCATACAGGTAAATTCATAGCAAATGCAGGTAGGAGAATATTTCTGACAGCGAGACACACGAAACAATCAACTTCACTCTTTTCTAAATATGCAGCCTCTAAATTTGCCTACAAAGCAGACAGACTATGGAAATACTGTGAAGTTTACCAATAACACATGTTTGATCATGCAGCAACTAAACCAAAACACTGAAAAGATAATGCCAACAAAAACTCACCATAATAGAATCAAGTCCACATCCAATTTTATCTTCAGAATGTGGATGATGACGAAGAAGCTTCTCTACCACAGTTTCCTCATCTGCAACAGTTAAACGTTCCCCATCCATATACCTAACATTGGGAAAAATAAATAGAAAGAAGAATCATAATGACAAAGTTGACTAAAATTAACATTGTTGCACTGCAAAGACTGATTGACTCAACTTATTAGCTGCTACATCCAAAAAGTATCTCAAATTTATCTGTTAGATTGATTTTCTATCAGTGGCATAAATCACAGGTGTATAATCAAAACTTAATTTCATTCGTCATTTTTAAAAAAATTAGTTAGCTCAATGTTCTGGGGAATATTTTTCATAAGAATGTCAGAACATGGTTAACATAGATTACAGCATTTTCCTTTCGTAAGAGTCAGCAAACACATTGAAGTTTTAACTTGACACACAGTTAGAGAGTTCTAATGTTGCATATTTACTTGGTTTCCCAATTTGTCACAAGATGTGAAAATATCTGCAGCTCCAATCTAACTAATTAGTTCTAGAAAATTCATAAGACAACCAGACAGAGAATTCTTTTGTTTCTTTTATGTTATTCTTTCTCTCTATTACTAATTTGGGTAAAAGAGGAACTCCATGTATCCCCTATTTCTAATTTTGTATTTAATATATACAAAATCCATTAACAATGATGGAAATTCATAAGTATAAAATTGAATACATTGCCTGTATAGCCAACCAATACCATGTTCCCATTCTACTTTCATGTTCTTCTGCCCTTGATAAGAGAAGATAATGGGGGATATTAATGGGAATTTAGTGGCAGGGTTTTGAAGGGACATGCAAGATGAAGAGGCAACATTAAAGTGCTCTTTTATTAACACCAGTAGACTCCATATTCCTTCTAAAACAAATCCTTTTAATTATGATCAGGAAGTAGAACTTTCAGTGAAGTAAGTGACGATAAAAAGCAATATTTTGAACGCATTAGAAGATCTTATCACACAAGATTAAACAAGTTCTTACAGTAAATGAAAAGCCAAACCATGCCAAGCCTGATCATGCAAAAGGATAAATGCGAGTTTTCATTCCTCTCCTATCAGCAAAGGACTTGGAATTTCAAAATTCCATACTAACAAAAACCTTTAAACTCAAAGCTCAATACATTATCTTCACGAGTTATTGATGCAATCCTAGCTTACAAGCCTTTGAACAATGCCAGAACTCAACATTGGAAACTACTAGTCAGTAAAAATGAACTAAATCAACAATTTGTCTCATCATAAAAACAACATAACTAACAAATTTGAATTATCATGATCTAAGAGTCAGAGAATCCGAAAATCGCATAATCTGACATTTGTTAGAAATTTGAAGTTAATACTAACATGGATAAGGCCCTGCACTCCACTTTAGGATTTCAGAAATTCAAGTTGCTTTTACTACTTCAAACATAAATGTTCTGTGCATAAATGAAATGATATTATTAAATATTCAAACGTATAATCTAATTAACAAAAATATTACATGAAAATGGAGCCTAAAGAAATAGCACTTAAAAGGAATAGGGTTAAGAGACTGACCTATCAGAGTGAAGAATCTCTTTAGCTAGCGAAATGATAGGCTCGATGTCTCGAAGAATCTCTTCCTCCTTATCCTTCCATTTCCTGTAATCAGGATCATCCCACCTATGATATTTCGGTGGGTCCCTCACGCTCAGCACCGCACTACTCTTCTCCACAGAGGATGCCTCCTCTTCTTGCCCAGCCGAGTCCGCGGCGACGCACCAAGGACGACGCAGAGCAGATATGATTCCGACGGTGAGACGGTTGTACCGTGGCAGCCGAAGCCGGAGCAGCGGGATGCCTTTAAGAAGCAGAGGAGCGGCCATGAGTGAAGAAATGTGGCTGAGGAACTGAGGATCACCGTACCGCTCACTTTTCTCCTCTTTGTTTTTTTTGGAAGGGATCAAGTCGAAGCGGCGCCGTTTGTAGGATGTGGGCCAGAGGGGACCGACTTAACAGTGAGTTCATTTTTAAGGAGCGGAAGAAAGTAGTCTTGAATTTTCACGGGTTTGAAAAATATTTAACAGAGTTTGGCCTTTAGTTGTTGTTGGGCTGGGCCATGGATCCGCTTTTGCTTGATCATGGTCCCTTCCTAATTGGGTAGAATAGAAAGTCTACTTCAAATTTTGAATTTCAAATAATTGATAAAAAAAAAAAAAAGTGTACTTGAACGAATATAAATACATGAAAAGGACTCATATTAAATGTTTTATTTGTCTTTTGAATTTATTTTAAATTTGAAACTTTCAATTTTAAAATTAGATTTTAGTATCATTAAATTTTATTTCTTTTAAAGAATCGTGACGTCTTTAAATGTAAATATAAGAAAAAAAATTTTCCTTATCACTAAATTAAAATCCCATTGACCTTTTTATTTATTCTTACGAGTGAAAAAAAAATTTCTCGCTCCAAACATAAAACATAAATAAAATAGCTTACTTGTTTTGCAAGAATAATATCATAAATATATATATATATATATATATATATTGGGCATGGTTGTCAATGAATAATTGAATAATGGAAATAGTGTAAGAGGGAGTGCCACCGAGACATTCACGAACCTATGAGGTATCTATATTCATATCAATATATCCTATATAAAATTATCTGTTAGGATAAATATTAATAATTTTTTTAATTATACATATATCTATTTTTTGAACAATTAAAATTAATAAAAAATAAAATTAATAATCATTATTTGGATTAATAATGAAAAAAATAAATTATTATAATATTTTTTTAATAAAATAACATATAATATACAAATATATCTATATACTACTTAACTTATATAAACAAATTTTTTTAAATAAAATTGAATATGTTTAATATGATAAGATATATTAATTAGTTATTAATTTATTTTTAATTTTATGTTTAATTCAAAATTTTAATTTATTTTAATAATAATTTGATTTGTTTTATTATTAAAACTTGAAAAATCATAAAATATTTTATAAATTGTGATGTTATATAAAATACTTATAAAAAAAATTATCTTTATAAAATATTGATATAATAGCCTTTTCATAAAAACAAAAAATTTTCAACTTTAATTTTTTTATTTTTTCTTCAAATTAAGGTGTTAAAAAGTAAAAATTATAAGAGAAATAAAAAATTATTGAATTTTTTTTTAATTAGAAATTTATTCAAACAACAAAATAATTTTTTTGTTTCTATTACTTTTTTTTTCTTCAATTCAAACATAGTATTTATATACTTGCAACCTGTTTTTTATTTTTTGGGGTTTATGGAGAGAGAGAGAGCCACGTGTTCTTAAGTGAGCTTCACCAATGTAATAGTGGTAAAAAGAGAGCCAAGTTTTCTTAATTTTAGTCGGAGTTAAATTTTTTTCTTGTTGACGTGTTTCTAGTTGGGATCAAATGTTGGATTTTCGTTGAGCTGTTATTTTCTCATGCCTCTATTAAATGATTGTTTGAAAATCAATTCGATGACAATTTTTATTTAATATTTTTGTTAACAAATTATATTTTACATTTTTATTTAATAATTAATATTTTTTATTTAATATCATAATTACTTTCTTTTCTCAACTATTTTAAAAAAATTTACCCACTTATTCTAATTTTTAACTCAATCAAATATTATTTTAATAAAATATAAAAAATTAATACAATAAATTAAACGAAACCGGACCTCAATTACTAGTTATTATGAGAAGGGAAGTACACGTCAGTGTATCGTATATTCGATCACATCAAAAGCTATTCTAATTGTATTATTCAAGCTTGTCATTGATGAGATTAAAGAATTCTTAATCCTTAACTGTGAATTTGTCCATGCCAAGAAATTTTTTAAAATATTGCGAATGGTCAAACCATTAATCAAATAATTGATCATTATAGTGAGTTGAATCTTGTTTTTTTTTTTTTTTTTTTTCTTTTTTATAAGAAAAAACGAAGGCCATTAAGCGTCAAATTTGTAATGCGTTAATTTTGAATTTTTTGATCAAATCCAAAAAATATCAAGACAAAGTCCAATATTTGCCCTTAACCCACGTAATGGATAAACCACTCGTTTTCGTAAGCTCAGCCACCAAATAAACCAAAGCTTTCCGTTTTAAATGCCAAAACCTCAAAATCACCGTTGGTGGTGGTAATTATCACTAATGTCAACGGGCATTATTTTACCACAAAATTTGCATATCCAATCAATTTTCTTTCACAAACAAACATCATAAAAAATGAATTCCTCTTTTAATAAACATAAAAAACGCACTTGTCAGTCCAACGGCAATGGCAGCAACCCCTTGGCTCCCTCTGGCTCGGTGGCGTCATTAACACTAATCAGCATCGTCTCAGTCACCTTATCACTATCTAATATAGACAGCGTGTCCAAAATGAAAAAAAATTTATATGTATATAGTACTAAATATAAATTGGTTACATTCTAAGATAAGTAAACAAATTTAAGGATAATGCTGGAAAGAAAGCATCTCCTGTGCCTAACCTCACCCTGCCCGATTTAGGTTTTTTTTTTTTTTTATTGAATCCCTTTAATTTGCTTTCTGATTTTTAATTTTCTTTGACTTTAGCTTTGACTCCATCACCAACGAAAATCAAGAAGTGGGCTCAACAAAAGTATTATGAGCATGGGAACGGCGTATAAAAACTTAAGAGTGGAGCCGGAATGCTATTTTGTTGTTCAAAATAGGAAGACGAAAAAGCAAACAAAGTTGAGGAAAAGCCAAGTTAAATCAGATTTTGAAGTCCATCGGTCTGGACATCTCCAAGAAGAACAAAACGGAACTGAGTTAGACCTCTGCTTTAGTATTCCTCTACGGTTTCGCCCAGGATAATAACCCTGTGGCTGTTTCCTTCTTTTTTTTTTTTTCTTCTTTAGGTTTAGTTTGTTGTTGTTGATGGGCCAATCAGTTTCGACGGCGAAACTCATGAGCCGTCGAGATTGTAGCCATAGCCAACGTTTAAAATCGAAACCAACGGCTCTGATCTGTCCGATGCAAGCTGAGGAAGCTGAAGAGCTTGACCGAGGTAGCATAGATGGATTATCTGATTTCATCTCGGATCTACCTGACGACTGCTTAGCTTGCATTTTTCAGTCTCTTAGTCCCGGTGATCGAAAACAGTGCTCTCTTGTTTGCCGCCGTTGGTTGAGGATTGAAGGGCAGAGCCGCCACCGACTCTCCCTCAACGCACAATCAGATCTGTACCCTCTAATTCCTTCCATCTTCTCTCGCTTCGATTCTGTTACAAAACTGGCTCTGAAATGTGAGCGTAGATCTATTAGCATCGGTGACGAAGCTCTTGTTCAAATCTCCAAGCATTGCCGGAACTTGACTCGCCTTAAGCTCCGAGCATGCCGTGAATTGACTGATGCAGGCATGTTGGTGTTCGCTAAAAACTGTAGGGGTTTAAAGAAGCTTTCCTGTGGGTCTTGTACTTTCGGAGCTAAAGGCATGAACGCCGTGCTCGACAACTGTCCAGCTCTCGAGGAACTCTCCGTGAAACGACTTCGTGGCATCACCGAAGGAGTTGCAGCCGAGCTGATAGGGCCAGGGGTGGCGGCGGCGGCGTTGAAAACGATTTGCTTAAAAGAGCTTTATAATGGACAGTGCTTTGGTCCGCTTATTATTGGTGCAAAGAATCTGAAATCTTTAAAACTTTTTAGATGCTCTGGTGATTGGGATAAGCTTTTCCCTCTTATAGTGGATCGGGTCACGGGTATGGTAGAGATCCATATGGAGCGGATCCAAGTCAGCGATGTCAGTCTCGTGGCGATATCTAACTGTTTAAACCTAGAAATTCTTCACCTCGTTAAGACTCCCGAGTGTACCAATGCCGGACTCGGAGCTATTGCGGAGAAATGTAAATTGTTAAGGAAGCTGCACATTGATGGATGGAAAGCAAATCGAATAGGTGACCAAGGGTTAATTGCCGTTGCGAAATCTTGCTCCAATTTACAAGAACTAGTTCTTATTGGTGTTAATCCGACGAAATTGAGTTTGGAATTGTTAGCTTCGAATTGTCTGAACTTGGAGCGGTTAGCTTTATGCGGTAGTGATACAGTTGGTGATGCAGAGATTTCGTGTATTGCTGTGAAATGTATAGCTTTAAAGAAGCTGTGCATTAAGAGTTGCCCTGTTTCTGATCATGGAATGGAAGCGCTTGCTAGTGGTTGCCCCAATTTGGTTAAAGTGAAGGTGAAGAAATGTAGAGGGGTTACTTCGGAAGGGGCGGATTGGTTAAGAGCACATAGAGGATCGCTCGCGGTTAATTTGGATACAGGGGAACATTTAGATGCAAGTGCCAGTGATGGTGGGGCACAAGATAATGGAGTTGAATTTCCTGCGGTGGTGGCTGGTCAAATTGGAGCTCCTAGTATTGCGTCGAGCAGCACGGGTCGATCATCATCATTAAAGTTGTTAGGGCTTTTGAGTGGGAGGAGTTTAGTGGCTTCCACTTTGAGAAGGTTGGCAAGTAGTAATGGCCGCTCTCAAAGTTAATTTGGATGGATGAAGCGAAGTTGCAATGAAAAAAGAGAGAAAAAAAACACTCTTGGTCTCAAACTGTTTACATTATTTTGTATTGTCGTCCCCGAGTCTGTTGTTTGTGTATTTAATTCACTGCTGTGTGCTGTTGATTGCCTTTTGAATTGAATCTTCATCTTCAAAAGTGATAGTTTCTCTTTTATTTTCTTCTATATCTGTTGGGTCTTAGTTTCTTTATTTAGTTAGATCCGTGCATTATTTAGCTTCTGATTCTTTTGATGTGTATCGAGTATGATACATATGCCCCTTAGATAGGTGGTGTGATTCAATCGAAACTCCTTGTCTGCATGATTTTCAGCATCAATTGTTGAATATCAGTAAAATAGTGGTAGAAGTTTTCTGTTTTATTTTCAATTTTTATATCAATTGGGTACAAATATATCTATTGTCGGTTGCTGAATGTTTCAAATATGATCTAAGGTTGAGGTCAGGAGTTAGAACTTAGAACCCAGTTAGACTTTTTGATTTGCAATTTTTGTACAAGTCAAAGCCAGTTTTCAAATATGAACTCTGAGAGATTGTGTGGATTCATATGTACATATTACATACATATGTACATTCATATGTACATATTACATACATCCTTTAGTTAAACACGTAAATATATTGCTTGTGAGTGTTGATGTCTATGGGATTTATCTGAATCTGAGGCGGGATTGAGTGTTGGTTTTGGTCTGGATCTCCGATGGAGGCCTAGACATAAACAGTGAATGGTTTGGAATTTCTGAAATGCATGGAGATTTTGCTGGTGCGTTTTAAAGCATTCCTGACTCTCTGTTTCCTTTTGCTTTCTCTAAGATAACGATGTGTGTATAGTTTCTGATGATAATCATTTGATTCCGGAGGAGGGCATGTCCTGGTTGTGGAAACTAGGTGTTTAAGAATAAATAGTGGTGTAGAAGCTTCAATTTGTTTGTTTAATCGTTAGGGTATTGTCAAGGTGAAGAATGTGCTTTACTTGGGCACGAATTGGTAAAAAATTGTTAGAACGTTAGAAGTTCCGGGTCAAACTCCAATGGTGTGAGTACGTTAATTTGAACAGAGGATTGAGTGTTCAAGAAAATGTTGTCATAGTACTAGAAGGGCATTTTCCACATTTGATGGTCCAAGCATGCTCACCACCTCATAATTCCAAATCATGAGTTGTTGGCTTTTGAATTTATATCTGATGGTTAAAACAAACAAAATTCAAAACTTGGGTATCAGGGCTTTGGACCAGTTTCAATTGGAGGCCACTGCCTCTGGTGCTGAAAGTCTCATGTCATCGCTCATATTCCCGCCGGCCACGTCGAGAACAAAATTTGAAACTGCCCTCAAATTGCTGGAGATTGATGGCATTGCTTTTGAAAGTAATTGGTCCATTACTAGTTAAATTACACATTTGCAGTGCGTGTTTGTCCTAATTTATCCAAAACTTGACATTGGGGTTGGATGATTATGATATATATAGAATAATGCAATTTGATGGAAACTTCGAGGCCATTGTCCAATTCCTAACATTTCAAAAAGCGTCATCTAGTCACAGAATTCACGCTTTTTCTACCATTGCCTTTCACGCTTGCAATCGTCATTGAAGCTTTACAATATCCCACTTGGATTGGTGGCTTGTCTACCCATTTTCTATGAATTGTGTACCTTTTTCTCTTTACTTTCTAACTTTTTTTTTTAATGTCTCTTGGTTTAGATTGGATCTGAGCCAGCTATTCCCCTTTAGCAAATGGCAATGCTTTGTTTCCCCCGGAACCCACTCTCGGTTTTGTTCTGTTCATGACATGACTTTTGAAATTCATGGAGGCAATCTCTTCAAGCTGAAAAAAGCATTGCTTCATGCATATTATCCTAGCGAGGTTGGAAAGCATAAAAAATGGGTGTGGACCGCTGTGTACCATCGCCCTCTTCGTTTTAGAATCCTATAAAAAGATGAAATTACTTGACAAGGCTACCGTCGACTGTATAGTTGACCGTCAACTTTCTATTCTATCATCCAAGGGTTCCCATTTGCGTGATCAAACAGAAAATTGAACAACAAGATCAGCAACAACCATGAAGCTCCATAGGACACTTCTTACGTGGCCTTCAATTCATCACAAAATTCTACATTACAGCCTGAAAAATTGTTTTCCTTGTGGTTTATGCATTGACCACTACCTTACTAGCAAATACAAGGCATGTGCACACTTTATTTCTCAGGCTCTGACTTGAATCAAGCCATGAATTTAATGCACTGGAAAATGGGATCTGACTCTAGAGGAGCGAAGACTACAATATAAATCTTACCATTTACTAGATCTACTTTTTAACGCAGTTTCAAATATTCAAATGATTAGTGCGAGAAGAAGAATAAAGATATTACTCGCGAATGTTCATAGAAATAAAGTATTCAATATAAAAAAGATATACCAACCATGGCCAAGCCTAAACGCCCGATTAATAGCAACATGATTCATTCAAGCCGAATATTGCATAAACAGAAGCTGATTAAAGAGGAAGAGTCTCATTTAAAAATAAAAAAGCTGTTAAATGAATTCACTAATATCTAAACCAAATTATCTTAAAGGCTATCAAATCCATGGTGTCAACAATAAGTTGATAGCAATTGCATGCTTTGTAACATCTATTGAAACTTTAATAGATCCAATGATCATATGATGGAAGGATAAATAGCTTGGCGTTGCAACACTTGCTCACCTACTGCAACATCTGAACCATAGTCTAACTATAAAATGGTGTCCTTTTACTTTACTTTCTTCTCCTTCTTGACTTGTGGCTTTCGATATATGATAATTTGACTCAGGATTGTGCCATTTGTCAGGACACCAAGTACAGAGCCCATAACAACTTCAAAGGATTCAAGGACAACAAATAAGCAAAAATAAATAGGCATATATATACAATAAATAAGCAAAAATCTGGCTTATAAAAGCTCAAAGGGAAATAGAAACGGTTCAGAGAACAACAGTTAACGTGCAGTTTTTCATAATGTAGCATCTGTAGTTATGAGTTTAGATTGTAAAAGAATTTCGGAAGTGTTGTAATCTATCTTCTGTTTTCAGAGAAAAATGAAGAGAAAATGCTTTGGAAGGAAATAGATTGCTTCTAAAGAGAACCAGAGAATAGAAGCTATTAGAAGTCATGGAAATTTTTTAATAAATAAGTATATAACAAATTTTAGAAAAAGGATACCACTTGTTGGTGCTTTCTCCTGGACACCGGTAAACACTCTAACTGCAATAGAAAACATGAAATGAATTTAGCTTCTTCCTTGTCATTGCAACAGAATATAACCACCTCTATGGCCCTACAAACATTGATTGTCCAGAAGTGCTATTAACAACATGGACTTACCAAGGGAGCCAGCAGTATTCATTAAGCATGTTAAGAAGCTGAGCTCCCCAGTGCTTTTGTTCTGCTCAAAAAATAATTGTTCATTAACAGCAATATAGATATAGATTGTCTATAAGTAAAAAATTCACAGAAGTGGGACATGCAATATGACAGTAAGCAAAAAAACACAATAAGTCATTATATTGTGTGGAAACTGACCCACATTTAGGTATATATTAGTTGCATAAATTAGCAGTTTACTAGATAGATCAATTGAGTTATAGAAGTTACTGAATCTACCAAAGAACAAAGACTTTTTTTTTTTTAATTTTAATTGGTCTGATCATAAATATGCTGTGGTCTCCTTTTATCAAAGTAATCTTCACCACTTGATAATGGAACCGTGCTACAAATATCGAGTGTTGATGGTTTCCTACAATCCTACACTATGTTTTCAACATAAGAGCAGTAAATCACTTGTAGGCAAAAACAAAGCTAGAAACTATGAGTCTTTACATGTTATAACTTTTACAGCATTTAAGGATTATGAAATACCATCCCCCTCCAGTGGGCACACATGGATGCACATGTCAAAACAGGAAACACAAGAATCAAAGTCCTATAGGGATCCATGAATGGTTGTAAAACATATATCTGAGAAAGGTTTACAACTTCCTTCCATTAAATTAATAAAGAAATTGCAGAAACTGTAGCAATTTCAAAAACCAAAATGTTGGTTAATAAGTTATATAATTTAAGAGCAGAATACAAATTCAATATGGAAGTTATACTTACGGAAAAGTTCTTCCATATTTGAGGTACCCTGGCAAAGAAAAATATTGCATGCTGGGACGCCTGTAGCAGGTCATGTCCACATCAAAATAGCGTTAACCATACAGAAGCTCTATAATTGCAAAATTAAAGCTTCTGAATATTAGGACACAGATATCTGTTAGTAATATTATCCCCACACCATAAGTTGATGAGAGAAACAAGGTAAAAGAACACAGAGGAATGTAAGCAAGACAGTATAGAGCTTCCGAATATTAGCCCACAATGTTTTCTAAATACAGTATGGAAAGCAAAAGTTGCTACTCACATATAGAGCTTCAAAAAGAATAGGGTCAATCTGACCAGATAAGACCGTTGGTGCTACAGCACAATATCTGAAACATCATCATGTTAAGGAAACATATTTATGTTCTTCATTCCTGCAGGTCATAAGCAAAAAAGAAACTCCAAAAAAAAAAAAGGAAGAGAAATGGAAAATATAACAGAGAAAGCAAGCAGGATACAGTAGCGCCCTGGTCCATGTTGAAATGCCCACAGGTTGTGAAAAGTAGTAAATTATAGCAACCAAGATTAGCGCTGTAACAGATGAAAAATCAGGTCAAATATTGACGGATGCAATATCAGTTTTCCAAAATATAAAATAATAATTGTATGAAGGTGGAAAAACTAAACCAACCAAAAGATGAACAGCTTACATGCTTTGTGAAGATATGAAGTTTGCATCATATTCAGAACTAGAAGGCTTAACCAGTTCTGGAACTATACTGGTTGGTTTCAATTATCACATATGCATAGTCTATAATTTCTCAATTCTACTTCTTCTAATTTACCCACAAAATATACAACCACACACACATGCATACACATATAGACCCATCCATGTGTGTACATGCACCATATGACACACAGCAGCAGAAGAAATAGGAAAGGAGAAGATTAAACACGAAACTGGTTAGTGCTTGAAAGATATTAATATGCATATTACACAAAACAAACCAAGTTGTCATTAGCTTAAATCTCTAAAATATTGGTTCAGTCAAAAATTCAATGCTTGTTCTTATCCTGCTTATGGTCCAAACTCCAACCTATAAACAGTTTAGTCCCAAGATTTGGATGCCTACTGCATAACAAGTCTGACTAAAACAATATCCTAAGGAATGGATCAATGGCATATCAAACGACAGTCAATAACAAACATGCACTCCTACTCCCAGTATCTTTTTGCAAAGGTCAGCATAATTTCTACTATTCTTGTACGACACAAGAAAGAACTTCTCAGAAACATGGAAAATCAATGAAAAACTAAAAAAACCCTGCTCCACCTACCCTGGATCAAAAGAAATGCCAATTCTCCATAAGCTGAAAAGGGCAGTCCTTTGTGAAGGCAATATGCCAAAGCAATGGTATAACCAACTACTTCAAGCTCAAAGGCTACAACGCTAAGCCCTCTAACACTTCTATGTTTCAAAATTTTTAATATCTGCAATGGTTACAAACAATAATAGCATTATTACATAGTTGAAAACATCATACAACAAATTTATAAGAAAAGACATTAATTGATCTCAGTAGAGAAATTAAATAAAACTTCATTAATAGATCTCATTTCTAAAATTTTTTTAAAAAAATCATTGCTTTACTTGGCAACTAAATTATCCCAACCGAAAACCTTGGAATGAGATATTTAGGCATCAGTGTGGAAGAATTAATTGATAAAAAAAATTTTAATCTTTGAAAAGAAACTAAAAAACCCAAAAGGCCAAGTAAGTGAAATAAGGGTTTGGTAAAGTAAAGGAGTTGGGATAAAGACCTGAGGGAGTTTGACGGTGGTAGAAGCGGCGACGATGGCGTAGCCGAGGAGCTTGGAAATGAGAGCAAGCAAACAGTCCTTTGGGGGGAGATTCCCGCTTTTTAGAGATCCAATTGCGCAGCTAAAATCGATTCCTAGGTAATCCATTCTTCTTCTTCTTCTTCTCTTTGTTTCGTGTATGAATTTAATAAAGACCTCGTTTTCAATTAATATGGAAACAGAGCGGTGAAAACCAACAGATTTTTTTTTTTTTAAAGTGCTTCAATATTCAATTTATTTGGTTGGAGAAAAAAAAAATTAGAGTAATTGTTTTAATTAAAGAAATTAAAGAACAGTAATTACCAAGTAGAATAATGCCTATGCCTTAGCCCAATCGGCAAAGTAAAATGACAATCAATGAGCCAATCCAATGACATTTATAAGATGGTAGTTCATTATTTATTTATTATTATTATTTTTGAATAAAGATTTCATTAGATACATTGTTAAAATAAATTTTTAATTTTATAAAAGTATTAAAAGACTGATATATAAATTTTATTTATATTTTTAATTAATTTTTTATTTTAAATATATTCTAAAAAATATGTGTCGTCCTGTTAAATTCACTCATAAAATCTAAAAATTTTATCATTATGTATTTGATAATTTTTTAAAATTTTATTATGTATTTCTTTTTTTTAAAATTTTAGTAGATTGGGCCTATTTGTGGCCATATATCATGGGCCTTAAACCCATTATTGTATTTGTGTAAGTTATTTTATAACCCAATAAAAATCAGTTTTTCTCGTCCAAACATTAAACATTAAATGTGCTAATGCAAAGGCTTATGGCCAAGAACATTCAAGGGAAGTCCATAATCACTTTGGCGATATTGCTTATAGATATGCTGACCAGTCTTAAATGTTATGCAATGCCAATGGTCATTTAGCTAAGGCCAATTTCAGTCAAAGATGCAAATCATAGACAAAATTGTTCGTTCACCATTGATCTCACGTAACTAATTGGTCAACAGCGTTCTAAACTATAATACTTTATCGACTTATTTGTCAAAATACAAAATAATTTGCAAGGTAAGAGAAAACCAGGAAGCTGAATACAAATACCACCAACTTGAGAGAAAACCACTTTTTTATTGTCTAGAATTGCAGAGCAGTAGTAAATTACAAGAAACCAAACTTTCAATAAAAACTTACAGATGCTCGAAATACAGATCAAAAAAGGGAAATATATTCATCTAATGCAATGGATTTTCCGCATAGATTAGAATAATTATAAAGCCATTTGTGGCTCAAAGCATGAATTCTGTTATCTTCTATTGATGTAGTGTTTTTTCTGCTTGCATGACATTAGTGACGAAGAGCTCAATAGGGTGGTGGAGGATAGATTCCAGTTGGAGCTGCTGCAAGAATCAGAAATTCAGATAAAGCAACTCACAAACGTGGAAATTTGGAGAATAACAATGGGATGAGTTTCAAAATCTGGAAATTTTGACTTCTAGGAATTTATAGGATGCATAAAAAATGTGAGAGAAGACAAATGTACCTGGTGGATAATAAGTTGAGGCCTGAGGGGGAGGTGGGTATGTTTGTGGAGGATAACCTGCAGGAAGGGCCTGTGGAGGATAGCCAGCGTAAGGAGGGGGCTGATATGTTGCTATACTAGTAGGATATGACTTTTAAGGAGATGGGGCTGCATATGGCATCGTAATCAGGTAAGGAGCTGGAGGTGCTGCTGATGGGTGACCATATGGTGAGACCTGGGTGAAGGGGGCAGATGGTGCATATTCTGGAACTGATGGAGCTAGCTTTGTCTTGCATTTTTGAGGTTGCTACAATTTAAAACCATGATTACTTGGTCAGGTTTATATTTATGTATATATCCTAAAGTAGGGATTTGCAAATATATGAAACTTGGTAACTTACTGTGGCGTTGGAGTAGTGCAATATAAGTCGTACTTCTCCTGAATGCCTGTACCGAAAGAAATATATCAGAGATGTAAATTTAAAAACCGCAGGGTCATGGTTATGAAAGATTATACAAGCTTCTATTTAACCAACCTGCCAGTTTTGCTTTGAAGTGGCCAGGTGCAATCGTCAAAACCTTGGGAAAGGGCTTTGTGGAGTTGAATCCTTAACATAAGTAAGAACAACTCAGTTAAACTAGCGAATTCAAAGAAGTTTATTCCTTTAAATTAAATCAACATAGTGGGATTTACCTTCCACTGCCAATAAGATCATCAGCAACGAGAGTGTTGCTGTTCCAAACCACTACATTCAACTCCCTGAGGCCTTCAATAAGTGTGAAAATGAACTTCTCTTGGAAGGTAGGATTCTTCCCTCCATCTAACAAATATAGTTGGATATGATATTTGTTAATTCAGGGGCTTTACTTAAAACATAATCTTCAGTTTTCTGTCATATTATAGCAAATTAAATGCTAGGAGAGACAGATTACCTGTGCAGGTTTTGGTTCGGCACCTGGCACTTCCATATTCAACACAAACATAAGGGTCCTGTCTTGATATCCATTCCTTGTCCTCCAAGTTGTAACATCCAACAACTGCAAAGTTAAACTCAGCTAGGGATATGAGTAAGAAGATAGCCATGGCAATTAGGAACAAGCTGCATCATATGTATCGTACCTGTAACCTCTAAAGGCAGGCCTTGAATTCCAGAGATCGACATGAATAATGTAAGTGCGCAACGGTATCCTCAATAAAAAGCTGTGTCTTGCTATGAAACATATAAAAAGTAAAACAACTACCACTAGTATTTATAGGGATGGAAGAAATAATCTCCCTTGGGTAAGAGTTGACGGAACTGTGTTAGTCATACAGGGAGCTGTATCAATCATGAGGCGCTTTGAATTATTTATTGCGGAAAGCCATCAACTTGCCAAAGACTGTAGGGTGTACACTCTATAAACTATATCGAATTATGGATTTAATTTAACTAACAGGGAGGAATTGAGGCTCCGTTGGTTCTCTCCATGTAGCGTTCACAAATAAAGTCATTTAAGACTAAATCCTACTGCGAGGGCAATGTGGGGAAAGTCGAAGGCTACGGTTTCGAGATGAGGGGAATTAGTAGGGAAGAAAGGGGGTTTCATTGCTTGTTATCTTCCTCCAACGTTGACAATGAAGCATTTCGAGTAAAATCATTCCAATCCAGGAAAGTCAATGGCCACATTGTCAACATGCCAACTCAGTTTTCTTTGCCCATTCTGGTGTTGACTTTTGACTTCATTGATGTTCGTACGCGTTAATACCTTTATCCTCATGAGACATGACCATTTCAAATCACATTGGCCTCATCGGGCAGGGAAAGGGCTTTTTCCAGGAGGGAAAGGGATTTGTCTCAACTACCAATAGGAGCTTGCTGATCGCTCATCTGCCAATTCTAAGTAACTACTATTATGTTATCGTACCAAATCTAGCTGATAGACGACATTCATGGTTGTAATAAGCTCACTTATGTGCAAGTAAAATAATACACTTATGAGCTTTAATTTCAAGAGTTACCAACGAGCCGCAAACACTCCTTTTTAGCCGCACTGCAAGGGCATGCTGATGCTCCAACGGTTTACTCACCCATAAGTGGACCGACCCGCATGAAACACAAAGCCAGGTCTGGGCCAAGAGTTGCCACTTGACCCAAGTTTAACCGATGAAGCCAGGAAGTGACTTCATTGGACTTCGGCCATTCTAGTCTGGGCTAAGTAAAACTAGGAAGCCCAAAACTTTGCTTTCGCTCCTCAGCAGATTTCCGAGGGCTTAGGGTGGGGAAATCTTTCACTGTGTTTGGTGAAGAGGGAACAAAGATGGAATAAGTATAACCTAATTATTAAGTAGTAACAATAATTTCTTTTCTTATAATCTTATAAAAGCTGTTTCTACCATCACGATAGTATAATCTAATAGAAAAGTAACGTGTCTTAATCATATGCAATTTTTTTGTTGGACTTGGGCAATCTATCCATGGCCATGCAGACTACGGCTGCTGGATTTTCAGGTTGACAGAATGAATTAAACATTGATCTTATTGGCCATGTTCCATAATCTCAACCAGACAACAAGCGCCTATTTTGTACAGAAATTTTCATTGGATTTGACCTCGGGCAGCCCTGTTATGTACATTTACTAGCTGATGTTAACAATGATGTGACATGTAATGCACATTTATAAATTTTAGGTACACCATTTCTCTTCCTTCTCCTCTGAAAGCAAGTTCCTGAATCAACATCGTTCTAAAGCATATCATTTAATACTCTTGTCTTCCCTTTGTGATATTTTTAAAAGTACTATAGTAGCTGTTATAATTGCATCCTTCATGTATAGTTTTAAGTCATTTGCGGTTCTTTCTCTGTTTTGAGCTGTATATTGGAGAGGAAGTGGCTCTCACTAACGACCCAAACCAAACAGGGAGGCTCCAGTTAGGTTAAACCATTTAATGTCGAGATGTTCCATGCTATTACTTTCTTTTTTTTTTGTAAGTTTTATTACTTTTTTCAATGGAATTACTCCATGAGATGATCAGCTTTCCTAACTATGCGACGGGGCATTTATTTCTACTTGGATCTTCCCTGACAAGAAAAACCCCTCCTTTTTGGATTTTTATAAAAGCTTTTCGAGGCCCGCGGCTTGGGTAGTTGTTTTTAAAAAAACAGCTGTGTGTGGAAGAAAGTTAAGCATTCTAGGCCCAGCTTGAGTAATTGAGTTTGTTCTTGATAAATTGAAAGACTCTGTAAAACATTGTAGATTTGGAACTTCCCCAGCATTTAATTCTAAGTTTCTTCCTTAATGTATTGTCGCCTCTGCAGGTGCCAAAAGATGCTGTTTAGCATTGGGTACAAACAAAAATTTGTCTGGTGCTTGTGAGTTTTTGATTTTGGCTCCATTTGATCATATATGCAGAAGTGGGCCTAAGTTGGAATTTAAGCTTTCATGATTTTGGAAAACTTGCCTTAAATCTGTAATTATTTTGCAGATTTGAGTATCATTAATAGAAACCTGAGTCCTCATCCATACATTTCTGAGGCCATAATAAAATATGGACAGTAGCCTTCAACCTTTAGTTTGCAACTGAAATCATTACTGGTATCCTCCTATATCCCTGCTGGCACCCCTAAAACCTGTTGTACCTTTAATTTTGGTGTTTATTACTTATTAGTGATGTTAAGCCAATAAAAAACTTCATTAAAGTGGAAAATGAGCAGACTTAACATTTCAGGTCAATGTAGGATGCAAAGCTGCATAGGATCATAGCAAAAGAGGTTAGCTGATAAAAATTTTCATGAACTCGTATTTTTGATGAGATTGAGCTATGTGGTTTGCACCAATGTGAGGTGGTGGTTAGACCGTTCAGTCATAAGAGATAAGGGAAAGGCAAGGAAAAGTGATTATTGTAAGGGTGGAAGCGGGCCATGCCCTGGACTGGATGTCCTTTTAGAAAGAGTTGGGATGCTCTTCTGCCTTTCTAATTGTAGCTGTCAATCTTTTTACCTGCCCCCACCATGCATGCCAGCTTCCCCATCCCGGCATTCAACTTGGTCCAATATCTTCTGCAATTATTGTATCAAATTCTCAAGAAACCATTGACTGCATTCTGTCATGTTACTTTGAATTGCTAACTCTTACCTTCAACAATTGGGGGCTGCAGCAGCTATCTATAAATTACATTGTTAACTCCTGATTTGGGTTACTCCTTCAAATGGCAACTTATTTCTGTAGTTTATATTTACATTTGACAGACTAAATTGTATTTATCATAGTTAGATATCCATTTACATTTAAGCTGTCAAAGGTTAACAAAAATCTCATAAAAATTACAAAAAAAAAAAAAAAGCTTTCTTAATTACAAAAAATGTTACAAAAGTTACCAAAAATCTTATAAAGGTTTCAAAGAAGCTTCAAAGATTACCAAAAATACTTCAAAGATTACCCAAATGCTTCAAATGTTACAATATTACTTCAAATTTTATTAAAATTTATAAAGATTACTAAAAATGCTCGAAAGTTACAAAATAATATTATAAAAATTACCAAAAATACTAAAGATTACCAAATACGCTTCAGAGACTACCAAAAATCTTACAAAAACCAAAATGTTTCGAATATTACCAAAATTATTACAAATGTTTCCAAAATGCTCAAAAGGTTATACAAAAATATTATACAAGTTACCAAAAATCCTACTAAGGTTATCATAAACGTTTCAAAGCTTACCAAAAATACAGCAAATGTTATAAAAAAAAATTCAAAAATTACCAAAAATTTACAAAGGTTAAAAAAAAAAAAGGTTTCAAAAGTTTACAAAGCTTACCAAAAATATTATAAAGATAATAAAAAATTCTTCAATGTTTCCAAAAATCCTACGGAAATTACCAAAACGCTTTAAACATTACCAAAATTATTACAAATATTACAAAAAAATTGCTTTAAAGGTTATAAAAAAAATTACAGATGTTACCAAAAACGCTTCAAAAGTTACAAAACAATGTCGGTTACCAAAATTGCTTTCTTAGATTACAAAAAATATAATAAAAGTTACCAAAAATATTAGAAAAGTCATCAAAAATACTTCAAAAGTTACCAAAAATAATTTAAAGGTTACAAAAAACAACTCAAAAATTATTAAAAATATTACAAAAGTAACTAAAACACTTCAAAAGTTACCAAAACTATCACAAAAGTTACTAGAACGCTTTAGAAGATACCAAAAATCTTACTAAAACCAAAACATTTCATGCAAATTTAACAGAGGAGTCTGCAGTATCTACTTGAAGGGAGTGCTGCTGTGTAAATGGAATCCAGTTAACAAGTTGATGGGCAACACCATAACATGGAAAAGGCGGGTAGGGCGTATTGATCTTGTTCATGAAGTATGCTGCTGCATTTTCAGACTCAGTAAATTAAAAGGATGGCAAAAGGACCTCATTCTCTTTTTACTGAAAGTACTATAAATAAGATTTCATCAGCTTTCTTTTTCTTTTTTACTTTAAGACGTTAGAATTTGCCAAAGTTTAGTTTTAGATCATCTGTAATTAGCCAGAGTTTAAGAAAATGTATTTCTTCAATACACTGCTATAGAATTGATATATTGAATCAACCAGATAAATTTATCATCCTTGGACCGCTCACTCTGTCAGTAGCTTGGGCAGATAAAGTGGTTTCTTGACTGCTTTTCTAGTTATATTGATGGGCACCAGGACCAGCATGATTTTACCCCAAGATTGCAACCCACTTTAGCTTCCTTTTTCAGCTTGACCAAAGCATCCTAACATTGAAACTCTGTAATATTTATCAAGATATGGTCTCTGAAGATGCCCTTTTGGATGACCTTGAAGATAAAGCCTGAAACCTTTCCCCCTCTTGAAACATAAGAAATACTGTAGTTATGACATTGGAGTACATTGATTTTTCTTGAAGAGCTATAAAATTCTTATCCCCAGGGAGTAATTTGGCCAGACTAAGATTCATGACAATTTAACTTAGCCAGCTATAAGATTAGAAAGCTGATAGGTCAATAATTCTATAACTTGGCATAAAATCGATTCATAAGACCCATCCATCAGCTTTTCAGGACCACTGCAACTACAACAATAGACAAACATATATATTGACATCAAATTTGTTAGAACAAAAGTAAAATGACGCTTGAGAACGCGTGTTGCACCATCACTTTCTTAGAGCTTTAAATAGATTCAGACTTAATTGTTGCTCTAATTTCTGGGTAAAAAAATTTGGCTTTAATAATTAAATAAACATTTTCCCTTTCTTTTTTGGGTTTTTAGCAATTACTATTAAGTATCAAATTTCTCCACTAAGAATATACATAATGATGAAATGCCTTTTACTAAAAAAAAAATATTAATTTGCTATGTGGTTTGTCATTAGAATGTTAAATTTTTAATTTTAATTGCTAACTTTAACAAGAAAATATCAATTTATAAGAACAAATGTTAAAAGTGTCTTGTTGTCAGTAACATAACATTCACTTTCTTTTTGAACGTGGATTTTTCTTTTAAAAATAAAAAATAAAAATTCCCCCTATTATTTTGAAAATGATAGAGAATTGCTATTATAATTCATAGCTATGAACAACATTTTCAGTTTTCAGAATCAAAATATTAGTTACTGTGGGCATATTCTTATCTCATGTATTTGGAAGAGAGCATTTTTCACATGAACTCGAAGTCATCTAGCCAATTCAAATTCTTCAAGAACACAATGGGTATCTTTTTTCTTTGTATTGAAGGCAAGAATCAGAATCTCCATTTGACTGTCTGATGGCCATTTTGTAACCTCAGTTATCAGCTGGTATTCACTTGAACAAAGAGGTCCTAAATAAAATTAAAAAAATGTAAGTTAGTGTTTGATTCTGGGGAAAGGAAGAAAGAAAGAAAACCTCAATTTCCATGCACCCTATTGGCCTCTTATTATCAATTGCACACATTTGGCTGCTCAAATGCAAGTGAGACACTATAGTTTGCATGGTGAGATAATCCCATCAAAACTCTCACATTATCTATCCTAATCAAACAAAATTATTAAAACCAACTGTTTCATGCTGTTTCATATTTGTCCATTCTGCTCTCTTAAGGAAAGACACAAAATTAAAGAAGCTTCTGTGGGGAAACTGTCTGCTCAATAAATGTCATCCCCAAGTCCTTAACAGGGAGAGTGCATCAAACTCGCCAACAATTTAATTGGGGTGTTGAACTTAAATCGCTTGTTTTTCTAACTTTTGAATCAACCATAAATGAGTTGGTCCCTCCATGAAAAACAATTTTAATTGGAGCGTGTTGCTTCCACTGAATTGTCAGCGGTTGGAATGTGGCTATGCCTTTCTTGCTCTTGCCTTTATATGTGCGACTTTAAACTAGGACTCTTTGTCCAGTGGCAGCGCTCTTTATCTCTCGCTGTTTCTTGCTCTAGTTTGTGAATGACAATGGAAGCTGGACTTCCCATGCTTAACTGCCTCCTGCAGCACACACTACGGAGCCTGTGTTCATGTTCAGATTCTTCTACTTCTTCAAAATGGGTTTATGCTGTTTTTTGGAGGATACTGCCTCGAAATTATCCACCACCAAAGTAAGATAAAGAAAAAAAAAATGAAAGCATATTAGTAGATGTCAAGGCCAACAACCTAGATTGGTTCAGCAAAATCTTAATGTTAAACCCAAGTGATTATGAATTTGTCTAATGTAAGGTCCACTTAATGTCTGTAGATCAAATTGCTCTCTTGCAGGTGGGATTATGGAGGGAGTGCTCTTGATCGTTCCAAAGGAAACAAAAGGAACTGGTAATTCGATTAAATTTTTGTGGCAAAACAATGTTTCACTTTGTTCAAATTGTAAGCTCCTGACCTGATGGCTTTTTGTTTTAGGATTCTTGTCTGGGAAGATGGGTTTTGTGACTTCCATGAATGTGAGCGTGCTGGAAGTGGTTATGTAAAGGGGAGGTTTGGAGCTGATATTTTCTTCAAAATGTCGCATGAAGTCTATAACTATGGAGAAGGGTGAGAATTCCTTTGATTATAGCTGAATTCCTTGCAGAAATAAAGTGATGATTTGAAGAGCTTAATGGTGAAGTTAATGGCCTTTGTTTGCAGATTAGTAGGGAAAATTGCAGCAGATAACAGTCACAAATGGGTATATAAAGAAATCTCAAATGACAATGATCCTAGCTTCATCTCCTCATGGAATATGTCTATTGAGCCTGTAAGATAATCTGTACAGAAGCATATTTTATCCTCAACAGAATTCAATGCATAAGTGAATGTATTTTTTCTTGTAACCTGATTTTCTGGTTTTGTGATCCTATAAGCAGCAACCAAGAGCGTGGGAGTTTCAGTTCAATTCAGGCATTCAGGTTGGTAGCTACACAAAGTAAAAATATTAAAAGAGAATTCCAACTGTAACCGCCGGCCCTGCAATAGCCCATTAAAAATATTCATCACAGTTTCTCTTGATTTACAGACAATTGCCATCATTTCTGTCAGAGAAGGCATCATTCAACTTGGTTCATTTGACAAGGTCTCTCTCGCTCTCTCTTTTCCTTTTCTTTCTTCTTGTTAAAAAAAAAAAAAAAACTTTTGGCTTTAAGTCAGTCGATGAATAATGGATTTTCAGATTGTGGAAGATCTCAATCTGGTGATCAGCATACAGAGGAAATTCAGCTATCTCCAGAGTATTCCTGGTCTCTTTGCCATTCAAAGACCATACTTGCCAATCCAACATCCATACGTCCTTAAACCAAATAACCAGGTACTTGAAAACAATGAAACCACGTTCTGTCTTGATGACAAACGCCAGTTAATTGGAATAAAAAGATTGATCGATGAAAGACCTGAGGATTCTCCGATCAAATCCATCAACTTGGGTTGGAACAGCCCACAAAATGGTATTATAGGATCACCTTTTCGGTCAATTCCACCCCTTTTTCCTACTATGTCTTGCAGTTTTGGAGCTTTATTATCCAAGTTACCCTCTGTCATCCCATCTTATAACTCTATTGAAGCTCCTGACATAGCTCTAATCAACAATACCAATAATACAAGCCCGACGGTGAAGACTGATAACGGAGGCTCATTAAGTGAAGTTCAAATTGCTGTGACAAAAGCAGAACCTTCAAGTCTGTTGGAAGCTGCTCAAGAGGAAAAGCCAAGCCCTGTAAAAGCTAATCTAGTGGTACAAGATGGTGCAGTAGTACAACTAGGATTTGGACCTCTCAGAGACTGATGAGGCACTCTGAATCTTAACTAATTAGGATAATCAACTGTATTTATTATCAAAAGATATGATTTGCTTGCTTTAGCAATATCAGAGTTAGTTTTTTTTTTTTTTTTGCACCCTTTTGTTTTGTCTATAAAAATATTAGAATTATTAAATAAAATATAAGTAGCTGGCTGCTTATATTGTATATTTGACTCATCAACTGACCAATGCCTTTCAACATGCTTTTCTCGTTAGTTTAATACTAAAAGCAGGCCTTACACCAGCAAAGGTGCAGTTGATGGGGTGATGAAACTAATGATAATAGTATTTATCCATGCAGAATGAGACCATTTATCGTATTTGATTGGGTGGGGAAAAAAATGAGAGGAATGAAAAGCAAGGTTGTGATATGAAAGAGCTTAAAGCATTAAACAGAACAAAAATGCGAGCTTATAACTTAATAAAATTGCCAACCTACACCGTTGATTGTAGCTGTTTCTGCTTTCATAATCACAAGACAGATATTACGGGTTATGCCAATTGCCGAAGGCAACTTCTCCATAGGGGCAGGGGTGGGGTTCAGCCTCAATGGTCTACCCTTGTCCTTACCGGCCATGGTCCCCTGGAAAACCAAATGAAAATCAGGAATGACGATGGATAATTGAGCTTGGGGTGGGGATTGAGTTGTTTAGGACATTTGGTATCGGGCCCCCTTCCCTCCCCTCCCTCCCCCCCACATAGTGGATGGTCCCCAACCCGCAACTATTCAATATTTTGGGCCCTTACTGTAAATCTAAGAAAATGACTTGTGATTTATGTTGTGAGACATGGCATTTGGGCGAAGGGTCCCTTTTGTTAGCAGGCAAGATAGTAACATTAGTCTACAACACCATTATTTTGAGTCCAGAAAGACTTTCACAGGTTGCCTCCCCTACTTACAGTTTACAATTTGACAGCGGCCCTAACTGAATGTGACACCGTTTAAGGCCTCGTTTGGTTTTGTATTCAAAAACTGCTTTTGAATGATAATGTTAAACTACAAAAAAAAAAAAAAAAAAAAAAAAGCTTTTGAATTTAAAAGCTTGATTTTTCAACTCAAACAAAAATTTCTTCGAAATGTGCTTTTACAATGAAAAAGTACGTTTGAAATAAAAAATTATTTTATTATCTATATGTTTTTAATATTTTAATATTTTATATTTATTTTTTAAGATATTTCAATTATTCACAACTTTTTTTACAGTTTTTAATCATACTTTTTAAACATATATTTTTTTAAATTTAAATTTTTTTCAATCGCAAAAATAATGCTAAACAAACTCTAAAGACCAGATATCTTGCAAGAGTCTTAAACTTCTGAAAGTTGAGTTAGTTAGACTAGTAAGTTTTCTTCTTCTTTTTTTGTCTGATCAAAATAAAAAGAACTATGGCCATGATCTTGGACTACTAATTACTAGTTAGCTAGGTACCCATTTTTGAGAGTATTGATAGATAGGCAAAGCAGGATTGAAATGCCCTCAAGGCCCTATTCCTCATTAATTAATTGTTATAGATAAGTTTTATCCCTTTCATGCACCCGAACAAAACAAGGTGTCTCTCTGCTTATTGTAACTAGGCAAATCCGCAAAGGTTACAAAAATTCTCCCCCTTACCTTTTTTTCGGTTTGCCTCTTATTATGCTTAGAACCCAAGATGTCTAAACACTGGCCCAATAGGCTGCACCTAGGCCATGTCCAGACTCCTCGAGCCGCCATGAGCCTGGAAAAGGTCTCGTTCGTACACCAAGTTGATTGGAGGCATAAGATGATAACACTTGGCTACATCTTAACCATTGGTTTACACTATTCATGACAAAACATCTCCCCCATGATTCTCAAAACTAAAGTGCTTGAGTTTTATGTTGGTTGACATTTGATTTTGTTCTTTTATCAGGACGTTTGTTGAAATTGAATGTTAATAATGTCCGTACCCATCTTTTCTGAGTTTGCAAAAGATGTATATCAATCAGTACAATACCGGCTTTTTGAAGCTTGCATTGTCAAGTTTAGAAAAAAATAAAAATGAAGCTCCAAGTGTCTGATGTGATGAGGGAGATGTGCTTTGACCTGTTACTCTGTTAGCTCTCAGCTATGTCATGTTTATGGGTACTACACTCAAGCACAAGAGAAGTTGGAACTATTTGCAAAGAAATTTGCCTGTGACTAAAATGCAGTAAAGTAAATATTCCAGCTAGGTTCCTCATTTTTTTCTGGGTAAAGGTTACAAATCCTCATTATTTTTGAGTTAAAGAGTTATGCCAAATCTTAATCATATTTCAAGCTGAGGGACAGTTCAAAAATGGATACTGAAGTTTCCTCTAATACTTTCGATCCAAAAGTTGGGTATTTGGGATGCAGGAGAATAAAGTAGCTGTAAACATTTTAATATAATCGAGCAATTCTTCTAGCAAGCACACCAAAACATCCTTGGTGGACATTGAACAATTATTTCCTTAATTTATTGTTTTATGAAGTAGCCATTTATGGCAGACTAAAATCTGGAATTGACCCAGATTTTGCTTGTCATCAATACCAATCAGATTTAAGGCTTCCGAGGGTATTCAAAATAACTTCTGAACTTATGATTTTTCACCTCACTGTCAAAATTTGCTGAATAAATTGCAAGAATTTATCACCACATGGGTGGCATTGCTCATACATAAGTACATTCAAGCGCAATTATAATGATTACTGGCCACTTAAGTGAAAACCAGAGAAACTAATGTCATCTGCTGATATCATCAAGACACCAGCATTAAAGAAGCAATTAATTGAATGAAATAAACCAGCTTGAGCAGAGTAATATGCTTTCGAGCATGATTGGAGGCACTTTATCATAGCTGGCCTATAATTATCCTAGCTTATCCATTCATACAATATCTTCAACTTCTACTTTAAAATCATGCAAAACTAGTCAAATTAGCAGAAAGAAAATTTATTCAATTCATATGAAGCAACTTTAAAGCAGGATAGATTAATCAATTTTTAGAAGTCATTGCCAAATGATGACATGATATACAGAGTACAATAGAAATTAACAATGTTCTGCTTGTTTCCAAAATGAAACATGGATAATAAGGAAGCTATATATATAACTGCCATCTGAGTAACTTTTATAAAGCATCCATCTGTGGGTATGAGAATGAAAGAAACGAGGACTGCAGTATGATAAAACCGGGGAGAATATTAAGCACTGTCAAGCTTCTTTCATCCTCCCTGTAGCATCATCTACTGCATAAAATACCAGGCTTCTACTTAAGCACTGTTCTTTTTGCCTACACTTCCATGTGCCCAGAAAGGTTTAGCAGGAGTGCGCTTCAGTGCCTTCACTGCCAGTGGATTACCCTTGCTCTGCAAAACGAATTCAAGCAAGCAACCAGAACGTTAGTAACTTCCAGAGAAATAAGAAGAAAGGAAAAGATACATCACTTGCAGTGTGAGGGAAGTAAAAAAAAAATTTTTGATGAAATAAACAAATGATCATGCGTATGCTAACAATAAAAATAGGGGGGTAACAAAACCAATGTCACTAGCATAATCAAGAATATAGCAATGCAATATCGTCTTTTAATCATACCATCAAGCAGGTGCCTTCATTTATGTTGCAGACAGGGTAGTCATGCGGGCAGCAGCTGTAGTGGTCTTCACAACAAGTGGCAGCCTCAAGTGGGCAGCATCCCCAAGCAAAGCAGTAGTTAGAGTACTCGTAGACACAGCAGCAGGTATTGCTCTCGGGACAGGTGTAATAACTATCACAAACAGTAGGAGGCTTTACAGGAGATGGAGGAGAGGGACCAGGATTGGGGGGATTTTGACCCGTTTTGATGGGATAAGAGGCCTCCAATGCAATTCCACATTTGCCGGTTACGGTATTGGCCACATTTCTTGCCATCCTGATATAGCCTTCCTCTCCCCAGCTGCTGCCCCATGAGTTCTTTACAATCCAATAGTCTTTACCATTTTCTGTACCATATCCAACAGCAGTCACACCATGGTCTAGTTGTGTCCCACATCTTCCATCAAATACACCCTGAAGAACAGTAGACGTACATTATTCTAACTCCAAATTTAGAAGACATTATTGCTTCATGATCAAAGATGGCATTTACTAAATGGTGTTCAGACTTGATACGAGAGTAAGAGTAATTAGCAACAAAGCATTCAACCCATGGAGAACTAATTTTGTCAGTTTCAAAAGATTTCATTGAATTCTGAACGCCTATGTGATTTTACCAATAATATAATCCTTTCTTTCTATGGAAAAGGTTGTAAATAAAGAAGGGACAAGTTGACGACATATAGCAACATCAACTCCACAAGATCATTTCCCGGTTCCATTAAGCATATAATCATATGTGATCCCAGTATCATAGTCAATCTAAACTTATGGTCTCACAAAAACTAGTAATTTTGATGGAAGCAGAATCTTACTGATTGATATAACTGGAAACTCCTGCCTCCTGCTTCAATGGCAACGCTCACTGGTTGATTTGCAACTGCCTTTTTCAATGCTTTCTCATCATTTGGGGGAACATCTTCATATCCATCAATTGAAACAACATTGGCATTTTTCTGCAGGTCATAAAACACCAGAGTTAGTAAGGAAAAGAAATTCTCTCCTATTGTTCAGGATAAAATTCTATCTTTGTTCCCTTTTGAACTTGAAACTAAATACCTACCCGGTAGGGGTCACATCTGCCATCACTACCGGTGTAAGGGTAATCTTCTTCGGTGTCAATGCCACCATTTTTTATAATGAACTCAAAGGCATCATCCATGAGACCCCCATTGCATCCTTCATTGTAGGATGTATCACAATCCACCAACTCCTGCTCAGAGAGTGAAATGAGTTCGCCTGTAACAATTTGGTTTATCCCTTCCACCCCAGCAATAGTTGAGAAGGCCCAGCAACTCCCTAGATTTAACATTGAATAGTCAGTAAAATCATCTTATCAAAACATTTAAGAACAATTTAATATAATATGAAAACAATTCTTATTCCTCTAATTTAGAATTTATTGGATTCTATTAATTCATTAAGCAGTATTAATGTACAAACTACAAACGTCCAGCCGACATCCCTTAACACGTGTGCTCTCCCATGATTTCAATTTTCACAGTGGAGTAAGCCCTGAACCTTCGTGCCAGGCACCTTAATCCTTACCACACCAAAAGCAGCCAATTCGAATATTGACACATCAACTCAGCATGTCGACTGATGAGCTGCGGCACCATCCAAGGTACTTTATAGTAATTTACAAAAAAAATTTCTGATTAATCGTGTCAGTGTTTGAGTGGTCCATCTAACCAAACTACAAAAACCAGAATTCATGAAACTCCAAAGCATGTCATGATTCATGACTTATTCGCCCCAAACCAAACCCACTCAAGCAAAGATTCCCTCAGATCAGGACAGAGCCCAGGATCCTTCCCTGAAATCCTCTGATATGTTTTCTTTGTCCTTGAAGATCCAAGAAAATTTGTTTCATCATACCTTTTTCAGTTTTCACAGTTGGCCCAAAATTGCCACACACTCCCAGGGTATGTGAAAAAAATAGAAGAACAGAAAAGCCATAATTCCATTTGACAGGAACAAAGAAAAGCCATAGTTCCGGAACGGTTTCTTGTTCATATGGACAGAATCTTCCGATCAAATATAATTGGCTCAGATAATTACCATTTGACAAATAAAAGACAAAAGCAATTAAAGCAGATAACTAGAATTAGTATTACTACTCTTCAACCAGACAAGACAAACATCCATCAAAGAAAGGTACTGAGAGAAACATTGACCCAAATAAACTTAAGATCAGAAGACAATAATCAATAGAGGGTTAAAAAACCTTACCGCAACTTCCCTGATCTTTGACCGCAACAACAGCCCCCTTTTCCCTCCAATCAACGGAATCGGGCAACTCCTCACCGAGAAGTAGCGCGTATCGATCACTCCTCTTGGAAACCTTCCTGTTGGGTTTCTTAATTCCCAAGTACATGGAGCGGTACTCCTCGTTGGTCAGATCGGCAAAACGGTTCAAACCAACCTTAAAACTGTGGCTCTCATCCGCGTTATGTTCATCGATAAACCTAAGATTATCCTTAAAAATCTCAAATCTCCTCTCTTTCTCTCCCAAACCGTTGTACGCTTTTCCATGCTTTACAAGCCACTCCTCGTACATGGCCATAACCTCGTCGTCTGTTCTCCAACTGGACTTTGACTTGTCAAGATGGGCTTCATCGTAGGATATGATCGACATGTCGAGAGATGATGCTAAAGTGAACATCATCAGCAAAAGCATCGCCATAGTTGATCGCTGTGAATCCATATTGTCTGAAAAAGGAGAAAAGGAATAGTATTTTTAATGTGTGGGGGAGAAGGAAGGGCAGCGACGATGGGTTTATAAAGAAAAAAAAAAAAAAAAAAAACTACCCCAATACGAAATTAGGTAAATTCAGTATATTACTACCTGGCGAAGAAATAAAAATGGAAAATTAATAACTGGGTACAACTATTATTTTTATTTATTCTAGTAGATTATATCGAAAAATTTTGAAGATAAAAGGAAGCTGACAAGGGAGAACAGCACAGCCAATAAGCATGTGGATGAGATGTGATCGGTTGAGGAAAGAAAGCAAAAGACAGCAGCCCACGGGAATCATAACCCATGTAATAATTCAGACAGCTGCTTCCATTGACCGCAGTTAAAACATATTTCTACCAAGGTGTGATTGGCATGGTAAACTAAATTGATTTGCAACTTTGTTTAAGGGAGTGAATCAGGATTGGCCACGTAGTTTGGACTCGGAAATTATCAGTGTTTTTTTCTCAGGTGAGTGGGAGACTGGGACCGGGGCATCTGTCTTGGTGTAGGACCCAGCGGAAAGTTGGAGGAATGAGTTTCGCATTTGCATCAATAATTTCGCCCCCTCATCACATTTCTCTTTCAATATTTGATCAGAGCCAACTATTTGAGTTGCTCACGGATTCTCATTTTCTTTCGTTAAACAAGTTCAACGGAAATATCATAAAGATATTTTTATGAATAAATATATGTTTTTCATTTTTAAAAAATGAAGTAAATAAATTATTTAATTTTTTAAATTAAAGTAAAATATATTATATTTTATATTTTATAATAAATTATTATAGATAATATATTTAAAATAATTTTAACAAATGATCATTGATAAAATTTAAATTTAAAATTTTTGTTATCTCATAAAATTTTATTAATCATATTTTTTAACTTTTTTAGTTCAATTCTTGACCTTAGTTTAATATCTTTAATCTTCTGCCAACTTGTTCCTTATTTATCTTTTTGGTTGTATTTGGATTTTGGATGCGAAGGTCAAATGCATTTTGGATATTGTTTAAAGGGAAAATTAAAATTCTAACCCAAGGATTAAGACATTGTTTCATTGTCCGGATTCTTTTTTTTTTTTTAAACATTGTCTGGATTCATTGAATCTGTATAAAGGGAAGGACTTCAAGAAAAATTCATTATTTCTAATTAACCATCTGATTTAAACAAGTACCAGTCCACTCTTTTACCTTGACAAATTCAAAATGTAAATTTTTATTTAATATTTAAAATTATTATAATTACAGTTACAATATTTTACCTATAAAATTATCTTCAAAGTTGATAAGAAAATTTATTTTCATTTTTCATATTCTTTTCGATTTAAAATGTTTTTTATTTATTTCTTCTCCATCATCATTTTTATTTTATTTTCCCTTCTAAGTCCAACACGTAATTACGTAAGAAATAAGAACTAAACATACCTAAACAATAATAAATGCACCGTATCAAAACCTTTCAGTTCAAGAAAAAAAAAAAAACTTTTGACCAATGGGATCATATTTTCTCATGGCACACAATAATTTTAAACAATAATATTACTGAGTTATGGGCGAGAAAAGACGCCCACAGATCTCTCCCCCACTTGCAACTTCACATGTGAAACATTTTGGATTATTAATATATTAGAATTATCGATTTGTTCGTTGGAGCTGAATGATTGTTGCCAATTAGTGCTAACTAATACCAAGACCAACAGTATTTTTTTTAAGTTATAATTACGATTAAATATTATATTTATATAATAAATTAAATAATTAATTAATAAATTTAAACATAATTAATATCATAAAAATATAATTAAACAATTAAAACTATAAATAATAAAATTTAAATTTAAAACTTCAAAATTTTATGATTTCTTTCTTATCTTGAAAAAATAAAATAAAATAAATAAACCTCATTGACACTAACAGCAACCGTAATAAAAGGGCAGCAAACAAGATATATATATATATATATATTTAATATTAAAGCCTATAGTTTTCTTTTTCTCCAAGAATTTGAGAAACATGATAGCGACATTATTTTTGGCTCAATCGACAACTTGCTCTAAATCCAAAGTGCACATGTTAATATTGATAGAGATAAGATAAGTTTTCTTCAATATATAATTACTTAAAAAAAAAAAAAAAAAAACCTACCATATATATTATTTTTGTTGATTACTTTAAAGAATAAATTAAAAAATTCCAACTTGATTTAATTTCCTATCGAATACTATATGTGATTCAGTCAAAGGCAAAATATTAAAGTCATCAAAGACAAAGGGCTGTTGTAACTTGATGGATTATCACTTTTAGGTATTTGAAATTTTGAATACAGAAAAATAAAACAATATCGACATTGACCCCAAAAAGGTTATGGGCCATAGGATTTATTCTTTTATAAATGTTGAATCTGTAATATTGATTCAGATACATGCAAATTAAAATGGGACCTTTTCTATGTATGACTTTTTGGACAATAAATTGATAATGAAATATAGCAACATTAGATTATTTTTGGATGAAAAATAAATTATTTTATAAGATATAATTTAATTATTTTCAATGATTTAAAACTATTAAATACTTATCAAATATAATAATATAATCATTATAGGTAATCTTCACGATTTTTTAGATAATTATTTTATACCAAATGCCACTTAAATTTGTTAGTAGCTAGTGGTTGGTATGATTTATTTGCTTTAAGGTGTATCGTATAAATGGTTTTACTTATCAAACGTTGTTCTTGGTTTGTTAGTGCGTGGTTGGTAGGAGAATTAAGGAAAATGTGATTGAAAATTTGTTTTCAAGTAGTGAAAAAGATAATTTTATTATGTGATGACTTAGTGGGGCCATTAAGGATATTTGTTTAAAAACTTTGGGTATATTTGGCAGAGAAAAAAGATCTTTCATATGAAATAGAAAGATATTGCTGTTATTTACTAATACATAATTATATTCAAATGCCACATTTATAAAAGAAAAAAATCTAAAATTTATATTAGTTAATCTATACAATCATTTTTAAAATTTGTATTTAGTAAATACGAGTTTTAAATTTTAATATTTACATTTTTTATCTTAAATTATAACTTTTTTATAAAAAAATTTAAAAAATTATTTTACAATATTTATTAATTTGAGTAGTAAAAAATTTAGTTTCCTTTAAATAAAATCTGAGTTTCAAATTTTACTTATCTAGTGAGATTTAATCAAATTTAATTATGAATTAATTAAAATTTAAAATAATTACCGTATACTGAAAAAATCTCATACAAAAAAAAAAACTTTGGATAAGCTAAGTCTCTTTGGATACCCTTTTCATAGATAACTTCCTTTCTAAGCTTTAAATGTCTAAAACAATAATTATGCATGGCAAAGCAATCACTAGTCAAATTTCTATGATAGTTTTGAAAAATGGATAAATTACAGTTGACTTTTGATTCCTTGAATATTTGAAGGTAGCATGTTGATTGCAATGCAAGAAAAGGAAAAAAAAAAAAGGTTCCATCACATACTCAATAGTTAATGACTTCTAACTTTACGACATGAAAATTATAAAAGATATAAGTACATGTTGAGAGTCGAGAAATAAAAAGAATTATCTTATTTATCTTACCAAATTTATATAAAGTATTTATATTTTTATAGGACATGTAATTATTACATAAATTCAAAAGTTAATTAATTAATTAAAATATGAATTATTACAATTAAACCAATAATCACATCAATAATTTTCAATCTTCAAATTTATAAATGTTAAAAGGGTAAAAAGTAATAGATCTTAATATTCATACACCTATTGTCCAAAAGTTATTAGTTCATAATATTTCTCTATTATATTTTCTTTGTTTATTTTTTTTAAGATATCCCAAAATTATGTTACTTTTTTAACATCTAAAATTTTATATATTTTTTATATTTTAAAATTATTTGTTATGATTATTTTTTATTTTTTGACATTAAAAGTCATGAAACTTTAATTTTATAAAAAAAATTAATTTTAATATTAATAACATTAAAGTTAAAAATTTTTTTAAACCTCGTGAAAATTAATACTGTTCAAACAAATTAGAACAGAAGGAGTAATAATATATGTATAATTTAAAACTAGAATTGAGGGGAAGGATTGATAAGGCCATTTGAATAAAATATGAAATCTCCATCTCACATTTTATGATGTATAAGCAACAAATAAGAAAACTTTCTCTTTCCAATCTTAATAATATAAATTTAAAAAAAAAAAAAAAGGGTGAAAGATAAGACATTGACAAAGAGGAAAGCAGAAAGATTCGAAGCAGGTGGTCCAATCAGACGAAGGGATTCCAAATCCTAAAAGCTCAAAAAAAAAAAATAATGGGGATGGAGAAATGAATCTCTTGTATTTAAGGAAAAGATACATTTTATCGCCGCCCTCATTTAAGTGCCCATAACAGGCCCATGATGCAGAGTAATGAAGCAACTTGAATATTCCAAAAAAACCAGGTGTAATGTTAGGTGTAATACGCAACGCAAGCCTCCAAAGTCTATGATTTTTAGCCAGCCAATTGCAGTTTCTCTTGATATTATTATTTCAGTTCGTTTTGAGTACGGGCTATAGCTGTGGCCCCCTTTGCAATGGAGGGATCAAAGAACAATTGTACTAGTTTCAAGGATTTCACTTCTATAGCGACTTGTATAATTTGTACATAGACAGTGGCATGATGATGGGCGGAATTGGAGGATAACAACGTAAACAAAACTAAAACGACTGTCTATACTGCAGAGAATCCATCTTTAGTCTTCCCTGGAATCTAATCCTTTGTCATTGTCCGAAAGAATCCATCTCCCTTACGTCTTTTAAGCCGACATTCATTGTTGAATCCTCACCAAATAATAATTTATAATTTCTCTCCCTCATTTTTTTTTTCCTACTTTTTCTGCTGAATTTTGTTGGTTATATATCTTCTACTTTGTTAATCACAACTACCAGTTAATGTTGAAGTTTTTTCCCGTGCAATTTGGCAATTCAATTGTGCATCCTAAAACTCCAAGTCAAGCTGACAAATATCCAAACGTGCCATATTGACAACGAAGATTTCTAGGTCATCGGCCCACCAATTTGGTGGATCAAAGGCCATGGGCTAGAAGCTTAATTACCTTTCTAACCTCACCCAACAACATTGGGCCGGTTTTATTGTTTTTTATTTAATTTTTTTTTCGGGCGATTTTGAGAAATTTGGATGCTTCTTCATTTCTGAATGGGTCCCTTCGGCTGTCTCGAATTTGGGCCGCCTTGTTTGGTGGGTGCAAGTTCTTGGCGAGAGTTCTACACTTTACAGTTTCCCTTTGATCTTTCGGGCACCCAAAGGCCGAAACCAAGTGTTGCTTTTCAAAAGAAATTCTGCAATAATTCATCAAATCAGACAGCCGCGTCTTTCTTTCATTATTGCCAAATTCCAATGTTAGTTCCTTTTCTCGTTGTTGAGACACGTTTTTTTGGTACCGTGTCGTTCAAACATGTTAGAAAAGCATATATTGTTATTAAATTGTGAAGAAGAAAAAACACGTTTCTTATGTTGTAATTTTGATTGTGATTTTATATGTAATCGGGCCATCGCATTCACATTTCAATTATAAATTAACATTTAAAGTAAATAATTTCGATTTCTTTATGAAAAATAATGTGGACTTTTGTTACAAATCGTCCACTTCTTTTTAACTCAAGTGCTATCAATTTCGGCATTAAAAATGGTAAAAGGAAAAAAGATCGACTAATCTATTTTTACATTGAACAATTTTTTTTTTTACTTGTTATTTTGTTATGTTTAAAAAAAATCATATTTATTATTCAAATTATATTTATTGCATGTAGTTAATAATTCAATTAATTTTCACAATTATTTTTTAAAATAAATTTTAACAAATTTGTAATTTAAATATCAAAATCTATAAGAAAAAGATTCTTTTAATTATTTAAAAATAGAAAAATTTTTACTATTTTATCTAATGACAAATAATATGCTTTCAAATAAATCTAACATTTGTTTAACTTATTTTAATTAATTTTTATTTTGTTTCATATTAAATTTAAAATCATTAAATTTAAACTATAGAGTTAAATGAAGAATGTATTAGTCACTAAGGTTATAAACAAATTAAATATAAATGAACATATGTATGTTTATTGTTTATTTATTTATTTTTATAAGTGTCCAGGTTAGATTCGTGTTTGGTAAGAAAATTATCTTATTCATTCGAGTTTAATTCATTTAAATGATAAGATATTTGTATTTGGTTCATATTAAATTCGATTAAATTAAATAAAATTTTTAAAAATATTAAATAAATATGTTCATGAACATATATAAACAAATACATTTTATAATCAAATAAATTTAAATAAATAAATCTTAATGAATATAAATGAATCTTAAAATAAAATTAAGATAAAAGATAAAAATATAATTTTATTAGTTTTATCATAAGTAAATAGTAAATGAATATAAACAAACAAATTTTAAATAAGTTTATTCATATATATAAACCAACTAAATAGACATATGCTTGTATTTTATTTATTTAATAAACAAATATTAAAATACCATTTAAAATTATTTATTAAATTTAATAAACACTTATAAATAAATAAAAATTGAATATATTTACAATCGATTCGTAAAAATCTTTATTCATGTAACCTCCATTATTCACCCTTACATTAGTAGTAGAATCAAAAAACTTTACTACCTTTTTAAATAATAAAAAATATATTTTCTCGAATTTATATTTTATTTTATTTTTATCCTTGAACGGCCACTTTCTTTCTAAAAAATTTCATTAAATAGATATGAACTAGTTCCTATTGAATGCAAAATAAAAAATTTGTTAATTAACCCACCATTTAAGATACTCCTAATTGATTTAAGAAGATTATAAGGAAATGGAGCAAAGTTGAGCATATTGAAGTATTGATTTTAATTTCACACGTTATTGCCTTAATGGAATTAGTTTTACTAATAAATACATCACATTTGCATTTAATAATTATTATAAATACATCAGATTGGGTTGGTTTAAGCATTCCTATCTTCATTGGTTGGGATATTGAGCAGAGATGGATTGACAATACCCCTTGTTTTGTTTAAGTAGATAATTGACGGATTAGCAGTTCTCATTGTCTCCATTGTCTATTCTATTGTCTGTATTATGTACGACTACGCTGATTTTCATTCTTTCAATGGAAAAAGAAAAAGAATAATATCACCAATAAAATTGAATTGACTACTAAATTGAAACATTAACATTTGAATGTAACAAAATCAGTTTGAAATTAGATTGGTATGAACATTTGCAGTCATTTTTGAAATTCTTTTATGCATGGAACTTTTTGAAATTTCATTTTTCAGATTTATTAGCAATGTTTTTTTTTAAAAAAAATTTTTTCGAAAAGGATATGTTTTTTTTAACGTCCAGCTGTGATGAACGAAGCTAAAGTCATAGGGTCTAAGCCTTTAAGACTGATCAGAATTTCAACGGGATGATATCATAACAAACGATGACGAAGGGACCAATCGAACGGTACAAAACAAAATGTTATAACTATTATTATTTTAATTAAATCAAACGGCTGTGCCCTGTGGGGGCCACTCTCATTTCTATTGAAGAAAGAATCCCCTGTGACTTGTGGGACGACACTTTGACGAAGCTTCCGGTTTCCGGTAAAAGAGATGAGGTTTCTTCTTATGGGGTCCCACAATGACTTATTTATTTTATTTTATTATTGCAAAAAAAGCGGTTAAAAGGTCAACTCTACGTCTCTACCTCACTGTCTCCAACCCACAAACCCCCCACCCGTTGCCAAATTTACCCAGCTATCAATCTAACGGCTAATCACGACCTTTTGACTTTGTGCCTCTTGTTTTTTTCATCATTTCAAAACGGTCTTCTAAACTGGTTAATCCCGTTGCCACGGAGCCCCAGTTTTTGAAAAGAGAGCTGGTCAATGTGCTGACAAATGTTTGAACACGTGGAAAGATTTGATTAGAAGGTGAGTTTGACGCTAATATGTAACTGACGCGACAGGTCGGTGACCCAATGCCTTGCATTGAACAGGCATCAGTTTGACTCGAATCCTTCGCTTCTCTCCTTTTATCATAATCATCTTTCACCTTCTTTCTTTGCTTTTTCTTTTTTGCTTTTCTTTTTCATCATTATTTCAATTGATTTTCCCTCTTATTCTAAGTCAAGTTTTTTCTATAAAACTGTTTCTGCTTTGAGTTATCAAAATTGTGGGCGTTGGGGGACTTGGGGTTCTTCTTGGATGAACATAGATGGCGGTGAAATTGATGACGGGATATGACGGTGGTAATAGTTTTGCTGGGAAAATGGAGGAAACTGCTTTGATAGAAGCTGCAACTGCTGGGATTCAAGGAGTTGAAGATTTGATAAGATTGATGTCTAAAAGTCATCAGGTTTACAATCAAGATGCTTCTTTTAATACTTCTTCCCCGTCAGGTTCAGAGCCAGCTTTAGAAATCCAAGCTGTTACAGATAAGACTGTTAATTCCTTCAAGAAGGTTATTTCTTTGCTGGATCGACCCAGAACTGGCCATGCTCGATTTAGACATGCCCCTCCCATTCCTCTCCAACAAGAAGAGAAACGACAGCAACTAGATTCACAGCAATCTCGGCAGAAGATTCAAGAGTCAGGGAATTGTTCCGTTCAAGTAACCAAAGATCAGGTGTCTGCTTTTAAGCCTTTTTGTCCTAACCCAGGTCATAGGTTGCCTCCTTTGCCTCATAATCACCACCAGAGTAAAATCAGTCCTCTTTTGGTGGCAAAGGCTGGTCTTATGGAGAGAAATGAAGCTCCTAGTACTATCAACTTCTCATCTTCGCCTCCTTTGTCAGCTGGGAATTCTTTTATGACTTCATTGACAGGGGATACCGATAGCATGCAGCCATCTTTCACTTCTGGCTTACAATTTACTAGTCCTTCCCACGTCCCTTCCTCTGGTAAACCTCCTTTATATTCCTCTTTGAAAAGGAAGTGCAATTCCATGGATGATGCTGCTCTCAAGTGTGGATCATCCTCTGGCCGTTGCCACTGCTCCAAGAAAAGGTTGGTTTTCTTCTCTTTGGTTATACGTACAATTTCCTTCATTTAATTTAATTTGGATGGTTTAATTGATTTGGTCCTGAAGTTCAACCTTTTGATTGAATTTTTATTATGTAGGAAATCAAGAGTGAAGACAATCATTAGGGTTCCAGCTATTAGCAACAAGATGGCTGATATTCCTCCTGATGATTATTCCTGGAGAAAATATGGCCAGAAACCAATCAAGGGTTCTCCTCATCCAAGGTGTGTAATTTTTTTCTTTTTTGCACTCTTTAATCAATCGAAAATCATTTTTGGTTTTCAATTTTTTTACCTTTCACGTTCAAGTTACCTTGTTTTTGTCGTGGGCTCTTTACTAGTTGTTCACCCGTTTCTGGATTGACCAAAAGCCTCCAAATAATAATTCATGTTAGCATTGAATGTTTTAGTTTTCAAATGCAATTGTCATATTGTTGGTTGGCGATTTAATTGTCATTGACTTTATTTGTATTGCACATTGAATTGCCTACTGAGTTAGCCCATTTGTTAGGTGTATGAGTCCACTTAACTCAGTCCCTTAGTTTCCCTAACCCGTTTCTTTGGGCTATTTCAGGGGCTATTACAAGTGTAGCAGCGTCAGAGGCTGCCCTGCAAGGAAACATGTAGAGCGAGCTCTAGACGATCCAAGGATGCTGATTGTAACGTATGAAGGAGAACACAATCATAGCCACAACATCACGGATGCCCCAGCAGCTTTGGTCCTGGAGTCATCTTAGTCCCACCACCTCATTCAATGGCCCAGAAATGGTCATCAAAATTGAATCAGACCCGTCAGGGCAAATCTTCAAAGATCATGCTATCTGTAGGGTTGATCAGACTTTGGATAGTCAACTTAGAGCCAGGGCTATGACTCCAACAAAACAAGAAGATTGATTAGTGGGTACGTTAGCTGTTTAAAATGACAATATAGGATTCCTTGTTTTCGGTTTTGGGGCAAGAGTTTGTTCGGACAAAAAAAAAAGAAAAAAAAAAAAGGCATAGGGTAGGAGATTGTGGATTTGGTGGGAGTTGAATGATTCGAGTAGTGGGGGTTTTTCTTTTCATCTTTCTATTTGTTAATGTTCTTATACTCAATTACCAGAATTTTTTTCCCTTTCATATATATACAATATGGTGGTGGATCTTGCTGAAGATGCTCTCACTTTAATTTGTTCCAGTGTCCACTAAATCTCTGAATTCTGATCCTTCGTCCATTATTTTATATTTGAAGGCAAATGGGTGTTGCAGTCAATGAAAAGATAAGAAAATTTTTTTTTCATTTCTTTTTAACAAAGGATGGTGTCTTGTTTATGAAGGTTGACTCTGGCAGTGTGATAAAGAAAGAAAAGAAAAAAAAAGAAAACTGTGCGGTGGTTCTTTTGCCAGCTTGTGATTGTTTCCAACTCCAATTCTGTGACTTTGTGGACAGAGGATGCAATCATGGATTTTGGTCGGATTCTTGGAATAGTGGTAGGGAATGTAGATTGTTTTAAGGGGAGGTGGGTGGTAATGGTATACTGCTAATGGTTCTTGTGACAGCCCCATTTCAAATTGGACAATAATAGTAAGCCAAACTGGCCGGTCTGGTGTGTTGATATATTGTGCCCACACTTTTTTTTTTTCCTTTCTTTCACTTTCACCATCTGATGTCTATTTTCTTTGCTTTTCCCAAGTATCTCAAACCGAGATTTTAGAATAGCATTTCTTATTTTCTTGTTTTTCTATTTTACGGTTTGACGTTGCTTTGTTTTGGTCAAACTTGAACTGTAATCTTGCTACTAATCTTTTTCTGCTTTTCGTTGTATTTGAATTTCGATTCTATCATTTTTCTCCAAAAGAAAAGTCGCACCATTTAATTTACTTATACTGCAAGAAGGATCAAAGTTTCAGTATTCCAACTAATCCTTGGATGAATATGGCCTCCTCTTTGGAAATTTTTTACTTTTGTGAAATGGGCTTGGTCAGCATTAACATTGTGATGCTATTTTAATTCCATTAATTAAAATTCAAATTTTGATAGTGTCAATTAAAAAAAAGATGTGCTTTTGAATTTCTTCATTTATGGCTGTGTAAGTATTTACCATGTTTAGTTTTCTTCACTTAGGAGGCTTCTTTGCCATCGTCTAAACTAAACAGGAAACCTTTTCTCAAAGTTGGTCATGTTCACTTTTAACAAGATGTTTTGATACTACTTTCTCGTTTTGAGAGGATTGAATGATTGATTTAACCCGTTTCAAGTCAACCTTCCTTTTCTTACCTAAAATCTGCATTATTCATCAACAAAAACTAAAAGCAACAGATTAAGTTCAAAATCAAAGTTTTGAGCTGTTAAACTAATGCTTAGTTAATTTGCCATTACAATTGAGCTGTTAGATTGTCAATTATGAATATTATGGTGAAGAGTTCATTTTAAAACTCAACGTAGAGTTCTTCAAATTTAAAGTTTCAAACACATTTGGAATTCAATTCAGTTTTCAGACATTTAAATCATCCTTGTTGCAGGTTGTCTTATAATTGTGCAGGCAACTCCAGACAAAATGCTAGTTTTTCATGCTTTTATCTCTCTTCATGTCTTGTTGTTCAAGCATTGATGATTGAATTTGGTCAATCAAACCTTTCTTCATAGTAGGAAAGGGAAAGGATGAATCTCAAAGACAAAACTTTACTTTGAAACCAAGAATTAAATAAAAGAGTAATGTGCTACAAACCAAAGCACTTTGATTTCTGTTAAGTTATCACTTGCACGTAAACTATTTCTTAACCCTGAAGAAAGAGCGTCACGTTTTCAAACCGAGTTGTAATGTGTTAACTAAAGTAAAGAGACGTTGCAGCTAAGTACAATGTTCCCATGAGTTTCCAACCTTTTCGTTGTAAATACATTCATCAAATTGAGTAGAGTTAATGTCCCCAAAAAAAAAAGAAGAAATTAGATTTGAAAATGATAATCTCAAGTGATCCTGATCCAATCAGAAATCTCAATATCATCAACCTGGCAAGCCCTCGATGGGTCGATACCTTCAGCTCAACAAAGAGCCCACTCCATCATCGGCCTTTGGAGTTTGGTGTATTGTTATGGAGCCGGCCATTACCACTCCAAGATTCATTCATATAGATCAGGGCTCAGGGCATGAGTTATCCAGTTTAGTAGGGTCCATTTCCCCACCAGTTTAGTAGTTAACAGGCCTAGACATCTAGCCTATTACTTTTGAACCATATCCGGATTTTATAAGCGACGCCTGCTGGATCAAAATAGAAGGTTCATCGGTAAGAATATATTTATTTGTGTGCAATCACCTTCCTCCTTGAGCTAGCAGCCTAGCATTTTTTATTATAAAAAGGTTCGGGTGATGGAGTTACTCCATTCTAAGGTCAGATACATTGCTGATCTCGATAAGAATTTATATTGAATTTGTAATCATTTATTAAGAAGATTGTTAATAGTAAAAATTAAATTTAAATATTATAAATAAAATAATTAATTTTTACTAATTCAATCAAATTTCATTAGATAGCTTGTTGAACAATAAAACAAGCATGATCTTTTCATGATTGTATTAGTGTTAGTATTTTTTAAAGAATAAAAGTAAATTAAATATTCAAATGCCAGAAACATTGTTGAAGTTTGGCACAATCAAAGGCCTTTTCACCTAAGTTAGTAAATTGACATTTTACCATCCCATTTTTAAATCAAATTGTGCTCGTTTTAAGTATAATAATTTAATTAGTCGAATGCAAGCCTCGGGTATGGCTTGTCGGTGAGCCTAGGCCCTAGTGACACAGGATGGGCCGAAGCTCTTTTGTTCTTTTTTTTCTTTATCTGTGTGTAATAATCTGACGTGACTGATGCTTTCGTAGTATGAAACATATATAGTACGTAAAATAATAAAAAAACTGGAGGAAAACCGATGATCTTAAGCTCGAGAGTCCAAATTGCATGTGCTTCAATTATGTGTGTGAGTGGATGTCATTTCGATATATTCAGCATCTTCTTGATGTCGGAAAAATTTTCCAATTACCCGTAGATGAAGAAGAACAGGAAGTGCATTCATAACAACTGTAATTGACTTTTAATCCAATAGATTTTGTCTTCTTTATGTACAATTCAAGTTTTTTTTTTTAATCCTTGAAGAAGACTACCAAGGTGACCAACCATAAAATATCTTTCAAGGAACTTAAGGAAAATCACAGATATTGCCATAATGATTTTAACAAAGTCTTACATTAAGGAGTAGTTGAGCTTTTAATTTTTGATAATTTTGAATATAAATAAAATTAATAAAATAAAAAATTATAATTGCGTACGGAAATATAAAAATTTTTGAAGCCCTCGACAGTAAAATTCTTAGCCATTGTTGTTATCAAAGAAATAAGGATTAGGTTAAGCCTTTGAGAGAAGAAAGTCTGAACCATTGTTGCTATCGAAGAATTGGGTGAAAGTTTAGGAGGCATCTTTCTTTTTCTCAAATATCCTTCATTCTAGGCTTTAAATGACTAATTAAATAAGTTCAACAGGAACATCCAAATTATTAATTGAAGATAAACCTGAGTCATTGATACTTGAATTCTAAAAACGAGACAACCTAAAAAGATGTTGAAGAGAAAGGAGAAGGTGAAGGTTTTACAAGTGAAATGAGATCCTTGCCAATCTTATCCGCCAACTAATTTCCATTAGTAAGAGCAATAATCAAGTTCCACACCCTTGCTTTTTTTTTTTCCTCCAAATTCCAATTGATTTATTTTTGGGTCGTTTATTGACTATAACAAATTGATTAAGAGTCAAGAACCAAAGAACTTTTTATGAAAAAAAAAAAAAAAAAAAGTGGAAAGAATAAAGAGACTTAGCTAGTGGCCCCCATTAGCTTTTATTTTTGTCCAAAGAAAGACCCTTTAGTCAAGTGCGAGGACCCTTTTTCGACAACTGGCATTAATTTCCAGATAATGTGGGCCAACTTAGTCTCTTGACTCGAGCGACGACTTAGACATGAAGTTCTGCTGCAGGCTTGCTCACTGCTCACTAATTGTTAGCCATTTAGCTGATTTTAAGAAGCAAACAAAATTGTAAGATTTGGGTTCTATTGCTTGTAAGAAAGAAAAGTACAAGCTCATTTATGTGCATGCTTTATATAGCTCAAATTAGATTTCTTACATATTGTAAAATGCATCGTAACCGTGCAAGGTACAGAGTTGTAGCAAAGTTCCGATAAGACCGGGGGCTAAAGCTAATCATCTTAGTCTACTCTATCTGAGTCTACAATTTTCTCATTCATCCTTTTTTTCTCTCTGACTTGGAGATTTACTTGATTATCGAAAAATTATTGGCATCAACAATTTGCCAATAGAAGTTTTAAGTTACCCTTTGCTAATTTCTTAAGCTTTCAATAGCTATATGCACATCTGCACGTGTAACACGAAAGGAACAGTCTCTAATACTCCATGCACTTCAGAAAAAGTGGGATGTAAATATAATATATTTATATATGTAGCAGAGTGCAGAAATATTTCAGCCCATATCAGCTCCTTTTCCTAAACAATCTGCCATATTCTTTTTGGACCACTACTTTAAATTGGAAAAAAACCAATCAGATGTAAACAGAATTATCAAATTAACATAGCTGATCAAGCAATTTCTCCTTGGTGTCGGTGGGATTCTTTTACTTCCTAAATCCTACTAAACTACAGAGTGCCCCGGCTCCACCAACCAAGGAAAAAAGGTTATTCTCATTCTTTATTTACTAAATAAACTAATCTTTGTGTCATCTTTCTTTTGTTGTTTCATTCTCAATATTTGCTTTTCTTACCTTTCTTTATCGAAAGTTGTCTCTGCCATTTTACATTATTGTACCAAGACAACCCACCATCAATTATTGATATATAAAGTACACATAAACTGTATTTCCACGAACAATCAAAGCAATGGTCGATCAATAGATAAAATAAATTCTTTGCTTCATGCAAGAAGAACAAGAATCACGAGGCTGCTAGAGTCATACACAAAAAAGAATGGAAGTCTGTACCCAAAAAGAGACTGAAATCCTAAAAGGAAAAAAAAGGGGTCTAATTACCATTTAATTCCTGAACTAGTTTTGGACATTTTACCCCCCAAATTTACACACAATCCAAAATGAATAGATGAGAAATGTCTGCTTGCTCATGTTAATTCAAATAGACAAAGATAACATTGGTTACATTAGAATTTTGTTATTGAACTAATTAGTCATATTCAAAAGGATCCTGAATATAAAAATGACATATATTTATTATCCTATTATTGCTTTTATGAAATGTGTGTCATGCATTCTGAAATTGAGCTCCAAAATGTTTGACTAGAAGTTGAAACATGAAAAGCTACGTTATAAGTAGTCATCCTCCTGTTAGCTTTCAGCCACAATCCACGGTGCGCTCCTTTTCCTGAGGAACAAATTGAGAAGCATAGCTAGATAGCAAGCAAATCATGCTTCCACACCTTCTCTTTTCCGCTTTCCTTTTCTTGAATACATATTTCTTCCGATTTGGGGTCGCCCAAACTTGCCCCCGCCCTCCAACATGCCCTACAATCTCACCACCGCCACGCCCTACTAGAACCGTTTCTTATGTTCGTCCACGTCCACCGCTATACAATCCTTCACTTAATCTCTTGCCTCGCCAACCAATTAACAATCCAGGTCCCCTAGCCAATCGAGCCAGGATTCTTGCCATTACTCAAGAACTTAAAAGAAACATTACCTTTGACCCGCAAAACTACACCGGAACTTGGGTTGGCAACAACTATTGTCTCTTCAAAGGGTTCTTATGTGACACTGTGCCAGACAGGAACATAACTGGACTAGCAGGTATTGATTTCAATGGCGCGAGGTTTCGTGGTAACTTGAATTTTTATCGTTTCATTGCAAATTTGCCTGACATTGCTATCTTTCATGCCAATTCAAACAACTTTAGTGGGGTCATCAATCGAGGCCTCAGAGGGTTACGTTACTTTTATGAAATCGACTTGAGTAACAACAAATTCATGGGAGGATTCCCGTCAAACGTTCTTGGTGCCACAAACTTATCCTTTGTTGATCTTCGTTTCAACAACTACCTGGGTTCTGTCCCTCGTAGTTTGTTCAATTTCGACACTGATGTACTTTTCATCAACAACAATGTGTTTTCTCAAACAATCCCTACCAATTTTGGCAACACACCAGCACTTTATCTTACGCTTGCAAACAACAACTTCACCGGTACGATCCCGCGAAGCATAGGTGCAGCCTCGGACACCATGACTGAGGTCCTGCTCTTAGGCAACAAGCTATCTGGTTGCCTGCCTTTTGAAATTGGGTATTTAAACAGATCGACGGTGTTCGATGTTGGATCCAATCGGTTAACAGGTCCAATTCCACAGTCATTTGGTTGCTTGGCAAAGTTGCAGCTGCTTAACATGGCTCATAACAAATTCTACGGGCCAGTACCAGAGGTTCTATGTAGGCTTCCAAATGCATTCAATTTCACTTTGTCAAATAATTACTTCACGCAAGTAGGCCCACAATGCAGAAGGTTAATCAGGTTAAGGAGGCTTAACGTCAACAGGAATTGTATAATGGGGCTTCCATTCCAAAGATCAGCAGCCGATTGTGCAAGTTTCTTTTCAAGACCTAGGACTTGTGCACGGGAGAGCACGTTCAATATCATTCCATGTAGGCTACCGGCGGCTTCATTGAGAACCCGAACCGTTTCTCAAGAAGATGAAGTGCCGCCAGCTCCCAAAAGCTATAATGCGCTTGTGAAGCCTCCACATTAAAGAAATTGGACTGTCTAAATTCACTTGCTGGGCTGCATGTGTGCATTATTCTAATCAGAATAAGATATGATAATGCAGGCGTCTTTTATCATATGTTTGTACTTTTGTATTAGTATTAATTACTAGTTTATGCTTGTTTTAAGCGATGATTATGTACTGTGGTTAAATTACAGGGGATTATGACTGCAGGGAACCGATCTTTTCTGTCATTGTCATTGTCATTGTCTTTGTATCTTTTTTTTTTTATTTGGTTTTCTTTCTCCTTTTTTGTTGAAAGTGATCTCTGTAGTTAACTAAGTATTGTGCAGGAAATTGGTGTTCCATGGATGTTGTATAGCAGTGGATTTCTTTTAAGTTTTATGGTCACTATCATACTTTCCCATTTTAGAAAAAAAATAAATAAATGGCATCATTTTGTACAAGAAAGGTAAGCATTTCGAATGGGCCAACACCCAAAGAAAATGAATGGGCCAACTTGTTGAACTGACTATGATAGTTTTGACAGTGGGCTTGGCTACGATGATCTAATTAATATCAGGGAAACAATCCATTCCGGCTGCCACTCCACATCGCTTTTGTGCGAGAACTCGTCATCATTTTCAATATTTATTGTCTTAGTGTGACATCTTTTCATTTAACTTGAGTGCTAGTAATGATTCAATGTTGGGAACTGGGAAAGGAATCACTAGTAACTTCTATGCTGTAACAGTTTTTAAGGGATTTTCAATGAACAATAACAGTCCTCTTTGTTGATTACTAATGGTATTTTGATTGTCTAGAAAGCAAGAAAGTGAGGAAGAAATAACAGACTTTTTCTGTATGAGATGTTATTATGAAAAAGAACATAAAGACAATTTCAAACAGAAAACTGATTGTTTTTTTTGTTTTTTGCTTAAATACCTCTTCTAAACCCTTCATCTATTGTGAGAGAAAAGAAGTCATTTTCTTCCATGTACCTTTTTCATTTCTTAAGTCTTTTCTCCCATCAATCATACTGCAAAAAAAAAATAAAAAATTGAATGATGATGCTAGCTGGGAGCCAATATTGTGGCAGCTGTCCGAACAAGATTTCCATTGGAATCCACTACCCGGCTAAGTCACTGGAATATTTGTGAGACCATGGCTAAGGATAAGATACATCTACCATTTTCAAGGGGGCTGGAATTCAATTTTGCTACAAGATTAAGAATTTAAGATTAACGATTTGATGAGATTTTGAGATCATGCACTTTCTATAAATAAACAGAATGGACAATATACACTCTCTATGCTTGACTCCGATCATACTCCCCAATTTTTTTGTTGTTAATCTTGTCTATTTTTCTGAAAATTTTGTTTTAAAGAGTTCTGGGTCTGCCTTATCTTTGGAGGTTAATAAAAGTTTATTTTTATTGGGAAAAGCCAAATTGGACTGCTCTATGTTTACAAATTACAACACCTCTCACTATTGTGATAAGTGAGGTCAAAGATGCAATAGCATGCTTCAGAACAACTTTTCTTCTTCCTTACAAAACAGAAAAAAAAAAAAAAATTCCACTATCAAGAAATGCACTTTGGGTGGGTGGAAAAGAGCAATAGAAATAAAAATAGACCCTAAGAGTAGTTCCAGATGGCGGACGATTCTTAATGTGGCAATCTCTACTTATGACCTATAGCTTCTCATTTCTATCGTTATTGTCAACCTTCACCTTAGTTGCCCACTTCTGTGCCATGGGTTTCATTTCTAGCACAAAAAAAGTAGCAGATAGGTGTAACGTAGCAACAACGAGCACCATCTCCTACATCCTCTTAGTTTGTCTCATTTCCTACACTACAGCTCAAGATTCCAGTAGAAAAGCCCTAGAATTTACAATTGGTATTGGCAGCGGCAGCAAAGATAGCGACATGAGTAAGGGCTGCAACGATGAACATCATACTCTTCCATTCAAACTCAATTGTCCTCTGCCAAGAACCCATTTAGCAACTCTGCCAGCACTTCCTTCCAAAAGGGCAGTTTTGGTGTTTGCTGACCAAAGGCTGGCTGTAGTGTATCCGGTAATCCAAAAATTTAAGTCTATAATCACCTCAGATCCTCTTGGCATCACCAAAACTTGGCTGGGTTCAGATATATGCAGTTACAAAGGGTTCTACTGTGATAATCCACCTGATAACAAGTCTGCCATAGCTGTTGCTTCTATTGACTTCAATGGATTTCAGCTGTCTGCCCCTACACTAGATGGTTTTCTTGAGCAGCTACCTGATATTGCACTTTTCCATGCAAATTCCAACAACTTTGCTGGTACACTTTCGCCAAACATCGCCAAGCTTCGTTATCTTTACGAGCTTGATATAAGTAACAACCAATTTTCAGGTCCATTTCCAACAGCTGTTCTAGGCATAAGTGGTTTAACATTCTTGGACATTCGCTTCAACTTCTTTACTGGGTCAGTTCCTGCTCAAATATTTATTCAGAACCTTGATGCTCTCTTTATCAACAACAACAATTTCATGATGCAGCTGCCTGATAATATTGGCAACACTCATATTTTTTATCTCACCTTGGCCAACAACAAATTCAATGGTCCGCTTCCAAGAGGCATTTTCAAAGCGTTTTCATCTTTAGCTGAGGTTCTGCTCTTAAACGACCAGCTAACAGGTTGTATACCTTATGAGATAGGTTTGCTAAAGGAGGCTGTAGTTTTTGATGCCGGTAACAATCAGTTGACTGGTCATTTACCTTTCTCTTTAGCTTGCTTGGAGAATTTGGAGCAACTAAACTTTGCTGGTAACCTTCTGTTTGGAATGGTGCCTGAGGGGGTATGCGAGATTGGAAAATTGGTGAATTTATCATTGTCCGACAATTATTTTATACATGTTGGGCCCCTGTGTAGAATTTTGATTGAGAGAGGAGTGCTTGATGTAAGGAACAACTGCATTCCTGATCTTCCATTTCAGAGATCAGTAGAGGATTGTGCAAATTTCTTTGCCCATCCAAGGTTGTGTCCTCGCACGTGGCCTTACACTTACATCCCCTGTAACCATTTTCCATATAGTTCTTCAATTCCCGAAATCGCTCCTTCACCTTAATCTTCTTTAGACTAATCAAGTAAGTGAGCCGTGGGCTTTTGTTTTTGTTCTTATCTTTTCTGAGGTTGTGACACAATTGTATGAATGCTTGTGAAATATTATTCTTTCAGTTCTATATAATTAATGAGAATATAAGATATGGTCTTATGAAACTTAAAGAATTCTAGTATCATTTCCATTTGACAGGTTTTTCTTTTTCACTTTTGCTTTTTTAGTGACCACTTGCTGAAGACTGTTAAATGAAGGAAAGATTATCAATAAGTTGACTTGGAAAATATTTGTATGATTTATATATATTTCCTTTGAAAAATTAAGCAATTGGTACATGTACTGAAGACTGAAATCATGTGGGTTAATACTTAGAGTGCAAAATGTTCAGTGTTACCAACCGTGAAAGAAGTAACGCAGAAAACTTGGCTACTAATTTGCAGGTACCAGGACAATAAACTGCCAGCATTCCAGTTTTTACTATTAACTGGTGGCCTGTCCCTCATGCTCTATGTTGCTTGTGAGAAACAAATCGGAAATGGAAAGCTGCTGCTAGAAGAGGAATGCCATCAACATGAACTAAGCATGTTTTCTTAGGCCAGAGCCTCTGTGATTACCTTAGTTCTAATATTCTGATTCATACATGTACATATAACATCATAATTCTAGAGTTATGCATTTCAAAATGTAATTCTCCTGGCAAAAGAAATAAAAATTAGTTAAATTTTCCTGGCTGTGAAAGATGAAGATAGTTACAAAACTAGTAGTTGTAGACAACTAAGGAACTATTCCTAAGCAAATTACCAGGAAAACAACTTTGGAACCATGTATTATTGCATAATCCAGCCAAATGTGTACTATGAATCTTTTCAAAGCAGAAAAAACACCACATGACACAATTGGGAATCGCCAATAACATGGAGAAAAGTTGCTTTTAAAAAGAGTCTGGCCCCAGAATTTGTCCATTCAGGCATGGGAATGGGGCATATCTCTTTCTTCTTAATGTCTAGTGCCGACACGCTTGCCACTACACACTTTTTGTTTGCAAATTAACCGGTTCGCCTACTCAACCAAGTTTTTTGTAAGCCATAAATCTTGTGGAGAAGAAACAAATCTCAACTAACCCACAGCATTACAAGTTCCTAACGCACACGATGTGGTCCAGCTCAAAAAGTGACCCATTAAAGACTACAACATGATTAAAAAATACATCATGAAGATCAGGCAGCTTTGTCACTGGTCGCCGTCATGGGTTTTATAATGTTTCAAGTGTTAATGGAGAGCTGCTGAAACTTCAGTGGGAGTTTTCTTTGTGTTTCATGATTAAAATTAAGAATCATGCATTGGAAGCTGGGGTGGCAGTTTTATCTCTCCATCCCATTTTGTAGTATTTTCCAATAAGCTTATGTTGTTTGATCGGCTTATTCCTTTTATGAAAAGTTATGGGTGATCCAGATCATTGCCCACTTACGCCCTCTTTTATTGGGCTTTGATCATATTACATTATCTTCACTAGGTTCTTCTTAAAAATGTGATTAAGTATAATAGACCGCATGCCTCAAGGTTTTTCAATTAATGCCATATTTGCTATCGAACTTTCTAATTTATCTCTTTGTCTTTGAAAAAGAATAATAATAAAATTTTTCAACCAAATTTATGATTGAAGCAAAATTTGCATCAATTTCACTACGACGTACTTATTCATCATTTTCATTCACTTTCTTAAAATGCTAGCTAAATTCTACATAAGATACATTGAATGATTGAAAAGAGTAGGTGAAGCAGCAAGAATATAGTGTTGTTCAAAGCAAAATTGTGAGCTCAAATGGATAAAACCTACCTTCAGGAATTAAATTGAGCCAATTTTGATGTTGTGTCAAGCCTTAGCGTTCTTCTTGGGCACAAAACTACATCGCTTTACTCTTTTAACCACTCTTTGGTTACAAAACTGCATTCCTAATTTCCTGAAAAAAGGAAGCAAACTATTATTCTTGAGTTTATTTTGCTTTGCACTAAATATAGGTCAGGTTATCAATCCGGCAAGTGCAAAGCAAATTAAAACGGTCTGCTGGATACCCCCTTTCGCATCAAAGAAAACAGAAGACCGTGAAGGTGTGAACTGGTGAAGTATATCATGTTGGTGGTCCGTGTGGTAGTGAATGCGACCAGAGCATCGTTGAAGGAAGCTTGACATGAGTCATCATCTACCAGTTCCAGCAGTCATCGACAATGCAATTTAATCTATATTCAGAATCAATATGACAGGATTATAAAAAGAAAAAGTAACCATTATTGATGTAATGATGTGTGAAAGCCTTGTAGCTATCAAATAAAGCCAAGTACTTGTTTGAACCCAAGAGTGGTTGGCGACCACGGAGGCATTAGGCTGGGTCTTAATCGATTCCCCCCAAAAGGTAAAATTTTATATCAACTAACCTTAACACCCCATCCAAATTTATGGGGTCATTTGGGCTAGAGAGCTGAAATCGTGGACATGGACCTAGTGTATCTAGACCCAAATGACAGTTGTCCTGGGCCCTGACTATTAGCCACTCCAGCAGCAAAATTTCTCGTCTTTTCTCTTTCCCCTGATAAATTAAATTTACGCATGCATTTTGTCTTTTCTTACGTTTTACCTTGGAAAAATGACATGTGCCCGTATTTTTTAGCATCATGTTTGGCATTAAAAGACAGAAAATTTTTTTCTTTTCCATTTTGGACTGAACTACAGTAGCTATTATTAATAAGGTAAGGACCATATATATATATATATATATATATTTCTTTCGCCTTACAGATGCAGCTGTTGATTGCATTTACCATTGCAGATTGTGACCTTTCTGTACGCTGGTTTCTTAGATTGTTTTCTTCTTTGAAAACAAATGCATTTATTGTGTAGCCGTACTTAGTTGGATCATCATTAAGTCGTACCTGCAGCCCTTAGAATTACACACGGATTGAAATTGGTCTCCATTGCTAAACTTTACTTGACTATAAAGATGAGATTTATGAGCCATATAGTATAGATGCGAAATAAAGCTTTGAAATTCTGCAGGAATACGGTGATCGGATTGCATTAATGGCAGTTTCCGGGAATTCGATCGTGCTCCCTCCACATTTTTTAACTAGGTTTTTGACATTATGTTTCAATAAACTTGTGCTATTTCTAGCTGAAGCTTTAGTAATTACAATATAAATGGTAGGTTGACTTCCTTAAGACGTCCAGTATGAATACAATCAACTATTTACTGTCTAGCAGTAATTTGTCAACCAGCAAGAGTACCTTGGCATTAAGTAGGCTATATGCAGCTGGTGGTTTAATGAGTACCAATCAACTCCATTACTGATGCTTGGGAGAGATGCCGAGAAGGAGACGGGTAGAAATCAGAAAATAATTTGAGTTTGTTTTATTTATCTTGAACAATCTGTTAAAAGATTAAAAATAAATAAAGGCTTCCAATTTCACAATTTGCAGGCATGCCCTACCCTTCGGCAATCCATATGCCTACAGAGAAGTGAGCATTGCACCATTCGATTATTGAAATAGGCCGGCCAAGAGATGATATAGAATTACCTTATTTCTTTGAGTCAAGGGCCCAAGTGACCTTATAGACAAGGGAGAGCGTAAGTAGGAAACGTACGAGAAGAAGCATGGGCTTGGGCCCTTTTATGTTGTACTTAAATTGGGTTCAGTCAGCAACTGCATTTATTTGGGCTGTACACCTTTCCACTAACCGCAGAAACTAATTTAGAGTGACTGTCCCACCTTAATGTTACCCCTAACCATACCGGAAAAGTTGAAATTTGTGGATTAGAGGACAAATTAAATATGCTGCTCCAATTTGAATCATTTTAAGCTGTAACGGAGAAATTAATTTTACAGTTTTTAGTCTTGTCCGTGAATAGAAAACAAGGTTACAATATCTTATAGCGACCATAATCTAATTGTGTTAACAGTGTTAATCTGTTACATCATGTGAACATTAACTAAATCTAGGCTTGATTAATAGTCAAAGTGTCTCACAAACATTAATGATTAGCTTTTGTGTAGTTTTCGTGGGATTACATGTGCTAATTTGAATAAAGTAGCCTCATAAGTATAATCAGGATGGTTGTTAAAGGTACCTTTCTTCGTTAAGAGGCAATGCATTAAGGTCAAGACTACATTAAGAACGTGACAGTGTAACCATACAGCCATGAATACCCAAAGATCACAAACCCCGGCCCACATTCAACCAAGGCCTTTATAGATCTTCAAAAACTCGATCAATCGCATCAGAAAGATTACCAAATTGTGAATTCGCGTGGCAGCTTGGCACCATCAAAAAGTTAACCCGATAAATACACAATGACAGGCTTAATTATTTCCCTAAGATAGAACAAGAAAGGAAATACTTGTACTTGTACGCGGAGTGGCAGTCGTAGATTAAGGGAAAGAAATGGTTGTGGGGGTGGGTTGATGCATTGCCAACAACCAAATAAACAGGGTAGTATATTAACCGTACAGAAAAAATTAAGAAATTAGAGTCCCAAGCCAGCTTTTTCAGCCCATGTCCCCTGTTGCTGTTCTTTCCGTTGCCTTCACGTGATTCTGAGCTTGCAGTCCGACAGCTGCTCCCCTAGTTATTACATGCTTTGTCAGGTACTGCTTGCTCCTATCGCCATCACATTCTCTTCTCTCTCTTTCTCTCAGCAACCCTATCAGGGGATTGAGACGGACTCCTTGTTGCTTTTGAACAAAGACATAGTGAGCGAGATATAGAGAAAAAAAGGGTGTGTGTGTGTGTGTGTGTGTGTGTGAGAGAGAGAGAGAGAGAGAGAGAGAGCTGAGAAGTTTACCAAGCAATGCTAGAGAGAAGACAACCCTCCCTTCTACAAAGGTTCTCCATTTTGCTAATATTATGTAGTATAGTTGCTACTCCAGAAGCTGCAAAGCTTTCGCCATCGCCTGATGCTACAGCTCTTCTGGGTTTTCAGTATAAAGCAGATTTGAGAAACCATCTTGGCTTCTCTCAAAATGCAAGCTTTCACTTTTGTGATTGGCAAGGAGTCACATGTTACCAGCAAAAAGTGGTACGTCTCATTATAGAAGATCTAGATCTTGGTGGCATTTTTGCTCCCAACACATTGTCCCACCTTGACCAGCTACGAGTCTTGAGTCTCCAAAACGACTCCCTCACCGGTCCAATTCCTGATCTCTCAGGCCTTATCAACCTCAAAACCCTCTTCCTTGATCGTAACTTCTTCACAGGTTCCTTCCCTCGTTCAATTCTTTCCCTTCACAGAATTAGAACCCTTGATCTGTCCTACAACAATCTCAGTGACCCTATACCAAGCTCGTTAGCTTCTCTAGACCGGTTATATTACCTAAGGCTAGACTCGAACCGGTTTAACGGAACGATTCCTTCATTGAACCAGTCTTCCCTTAAAACCTTTAACATTTCAGGGAACAATCTTACTGGTGCAATTCCAGTGACACCAACATTGCTACGATTTGGTTTCTCATCTTTTTCATGGAATCCTGGTCTTTGCGGAGAGATTATTCACAAAGAATGTCATCCAAGGCCCCACTTTTTTGGTCCCACAGCTGCTGTGGTGGGGCCGCCGCCTACGGTGACTCTTGGTCAAAGTGCAGAAGTTCATGGAGTGGAGTTGGCTCAACCAAGTTCAAAGAAGCACAAGAGAACTGCGGTTATTATAGGGTTTTCTACTGGGTTCTTTGTTCTCGTTGGTTCACTTCTCTGCTTTGTTATGGCGTTAAGGAAACAGAAAGACAAAAAGCAATCGACGGCTGAAACTGAATCTGATGATGCGGCGGCTACAGCACAAGCTGCGGCGGTGATTCAAATGGAGCAAGAGAACGAGTTAGAAGAGAAAGTGAAGAGAGTGCAAGGAATGCAAGATTCCAAGAGTGGGAACTTGACATTCTGTGCGGGTGAGGCGCATTTGTATACGCTGGACCAGCTGATGAGAGCGTCAGCTGAGTTGCTTGGGAGGGGAACCATGGGAACCACGTATAAGGCAGTGCTTGATAATCGTCTGATCGTGACGGTCAAGAGGCTTGATGCTGGGAAATTAGCAGGCACAACAAAAGAAACATTTGAGCAGCACATGGAATCAGTTGGTGGTTTAAAGCATCCCAATTTGGTGCCTCTCAGGGCTTATTTCCAGGCCAAAGAAGAGAGGCTTCTTATCTATGATTATCAACCCAATGGCAGTCTTTTCTCCCTCATTCACGGCAAGTTCTTGCTTTCATTTTCTTCATTTGTTTGAATCATTTCCATGTTTTTTCTGTTGCCTGTTAGTGAGTTAAGGTGCGATTTCACTCGGTGTTAACTCGGGTTGCTACTCAATCAGGGAATGGCATGTGTACATTGACCAAGGAAAATGTTTTTCTTAATCTTAATAATCGATTTTCCTAAAGCATAGATGTAAATAATACCCTGATCAGTTTGATTTGGATGCATCTAAGTTCTCTACAAACACCAAGAATCTAACTGCTACTGAATACATGGGAAATTGATATGATTTTGATATCTATTCATTAGTGTTAATTTAATAATAAAGCACTTTTTCTAATGGACTAACCTTTTTGGCTTGCGAGCCTAATCCCATCAGATTAGGCTTCACTCGAAGTGAAGCACTGCTACATGATCGTCGGATGGGATTAGGATGATGTTGATGGGTCCCATGTTAACATTTGTAGGACCCACGACACAGTCCCATATCAGAGTCTAGAGTCTTGACTGTCTCAAGTCCAACTGGCTAGTTTTAAATGGGGACCCACTTGATTTTTGATTGAGTTGGATTTTTATGCGGAAAAAAACATGGGATTATGTGATTAGAGAATTGCCTCAAATTGTTTACTCCAAATTGCATGTGCAGGATCGAAATCAACAAGGGCTAAGCCACTCCACTGGACCTCGTGCTTGAAAATAGCAGAGGACGTAGCACAAGGACTCTCCTACATCCACCAAGCATGGAGGCTTGTCCATGGCAATCTCAAGTCCTCTAACGTCCTTCTTGGCCCAGACTTTGAAGCGTGTATATCCGACTACTGCCTGGCAGCCATCGTCACTTCCGCACCTGAACACGACCCCGATACTATAGCGTGTAAACCTCCAGAAACTCGCAATTCAAATCACCAGACAACATCTAAATCCGATGTCTATGCATTTGGGGTTTTGTTGTTAGAGCTTCTGACAGGAAAACCTCCTTCTCATCACCCGTTTTTTGCACCAGATGAGATGATGCATTGGCTTAGGTCTAGTAGGGAAGATGATGGAGGGGATGATGAGAGGCTAGGGATGCTTCTTGAAGTGGCCATTGCTTGTAGTTTGAGCTCTCCTGAACAAAGGCCCACAATGTGGCAAGTATTGAAGATGTTGCAGGGGATTAAAGAAGCTGTGTCAACGGAAGATGGTGAATTGGACCCACATTCTGGGATATCTTAATGAATTTGTGGTGTTAGTATATGATTGTAGGATGATAGTTTGAATATCTTATGCATAGAGAAAAATATATATTTATACTGCATGATATAACAAATGCAATTGCAGCTGTTGCCACCTTTTCCCGCTCTTTTCGGACATTATTTATGTTGTTTCGTATTCTTGGCCCCAACAAAAACTTCCTGTGCCTTGATGTCCACGTTTCTTCTCTGCCAATATACAAGAACTTTATATCACGATACCAAGTTGCAGCTGATGTTAATGGCTTATGACTGGTCATCATAGTCAAAATTTTCAATTTAATGTTAGTAGTTCACCGGGTGTATAGTTCTATACCTCACTGTGACTGCCTCCGCCAATTCGTTTTCAAGCTAGGCTGCCTGGTGGTGCCCATTGTCAAAGCTTAAAACTCCAATTATTCCGCTTTCCGTTGAGTTTTAAAAATAGGATAGCCCAACTCAGGCCTACGACTGAGCCCAGAAATTATTGAAAACCACGAAAGGTGGGCCCAATAGAAGAAGCCCAACGGTGGGTTAAAAGCGCAGTCCACGTATATCATGTTTGTGGGGGAAAATGAAAAGAAGTAGAAAATATCATGCCAGAATTTGCTAGAATCCTCTGTTCGACCAAGAAATTAAAATAAAAAAGAAAAACCGAATCTCCCAACTGATAATCAGGATATACATTTTATCAACGGAGAACGGGAAAGCAAAGTACCAGATGCCATGGACCGTATGGACGCCGATATGATGGAGTCGGAGGGCACCTCTGCCACAGTCACCACGCCACAGCAACAAGGACAAAACGATGTCGGTAAAGACCTGCTCACAATGGCTCGTAACCTTATCGATGAAGGCAAGCCTTCTCAGGCTCTTCAAGCGGTAATCATCATAAAACCTTTTCAGTTTCTTCTTGAATGGTTAATAGTATTTTATTATTATTTTGGGTTATTACTGTTTAGCGAGTTTCGTTAGTATTTGCTATACAGGAAGTTGTTTCTTTAGCTTCTTGAAACATTGTTGTAATCTTCAATGTGTTGGCTTTTAATTGCTTTGAATACTGAAATCCCTCCGGGGCAGAATGTCTTTTCTTGTTCTGGCAATCAAACTTTTCCCGGATGGTAATAATTTAAGATACATCTTTAGCACTTTATAGCTATAGATATATGAAAAAAAATCACATTGCGTTACTATGAATATATCTACAGAGTGAAGGGTATTACTGTAGTTAGGAGTGAGGGCCATAGAAGTTGATTTTTCAGAAAAGCATGTTAGAAAAATGGAAATTTGATGTTGAAAACAAATGCTTTTATATCTTGAGATTTAGTTTTAGAACCCCAAATAGTGATCCAGCCTAAGAATAAATGAATGGTGAAGCATCTTAGTTTTTGAATGGAAAGGAATCAATAATATTTATTTGGCTTTTGTTCTTGTTCGTTTTCTTTTTCTGAGAGATGATGAAAACTGGGATGACAGGAAAAACAAAAAAAAAAAAAGGGTGTCACTGCACTGCAATTTAGCATGTTATTATTCATCTAAGAAGCTTTTATTCTTTCTTGTACAATGGGGTTGGGAATCTTGTTCCTTCAACCTTTCTCTTGGAAATGTGGACTTGATTATTTTGTTGCTTCTAAATGATTAGTTGTGACGCAGGTGCTTCTTTAAACTTTCATTACTCTCTCTTTGAAACTAACAACTATTTGGATTAATGGATGCTACTAATTTGGATCTCTCCTTCTTCTGAATAACGGTTGTGAATTGTCCCTTTTCAAATGTATTAGCTTTAATAGCCTACTATTTTTCATTAACTTGAGTTTCTATTGTTAATTAAACATTGTTCCCACCACTTCTCACTGTAGGCTTCTGAAGACTGCATCTGAGTTGGCCCTTAAAGCTACTACCAAGTTAACAAGTACTGGTGGTAAATACCTGGCATCTGAGTTGGCCATCGTGGATCAAACTAAAATATGCTTCTTTGTTCATTGCTGTTTGTTGATACAAGGAGGACAAAAGTACCCTTGCCCTTGTTAGGCAGCCAGTGATAGCTCAAGTTAATACACACACTACTAGTTTAACTTGGGTCAACTAAACTAATGATTTTTCAGCATTTAATCCTCTCTAGAGCCACATCTGATTAAATAACACTTATCTTTTAGGGCTATGTCGTTTCAAAATTTGACCTGAAATTAAGTGTCCTTCAGTCATTTTATCGTGAATCAATTCTTCCTGTCATATTTTTAGGCAAAGTATGTATGCCTGGCATATCTTTTTTGCTATGCCTCAGTTTGAGTTATAATTGATTCTCTTTTGAACTGTGGAGACAGTGGCAGAAAGGTTATCACACTTCGCCTTACTTTTAGACAAGCATCATGAACTTGCCTGTTTCTCCTTTTAATCTCTGCTTATCTGTGATGGAACAGGTCGTGATGGCCATGAGAACCAGAGGTGGTGATGAAGCTGTATTTCAATCGTTGTACCGTGCTCGTGAAGTGTACAGAACTAGAATGCAAGAAAACACTGCAGTTGATCAGCTGGCTTCTTTGTTTGCTGAGTGTGCAATAGCTGAAGCCCAGCCTTCAAAAGCTGAATCACTACCATGCTACCCTAATGGTCCATCAGTTGCACCAGATGCTCATGGGACTTCTATTCTTGCTGAAACAGGCAGAATGCAAATTGTATTGGATGCATTCTCTGATGGAAGTAGCTTTATCTGTTTACAGTGCGGGGGTCTTGTTAGTAATGATCGCAAAGAAGAGCACTATGCATACTGGTGTGGCAATATGTGATGTGCTGATACATGGAATGTAAATTTGCTCACTTTATAGACTTCTTCGAATGCATGAACATGAGACTCGTACTTCTCTTATTACTCTGTCTGCATTGTTGATATGGGCACAAATGTTGTTGGTGTACCGTTGACAATTAGTAGCAAGCCAATTCGTCAATCAAAAGTGAAGCAAACCTGGTTCCTTGCTGAGAGTTTGAATACTGCACTCCTCTATGACTCCAGTAATGAAGTTTTTATTACAGAACAATGCGAGTTAAAACGTGCTTGAGTGAACAATGATGTAGTCAAGTCATTGTAATCATGTCTTATTGTACCAAAGTTTGGGAAATGTTACTTTTCTTCTATTAAATCTTTCCACATATCCTCAAGTGGAGGCTTTTATGAACTTTTATTTAAAATTTATCCGTTATGCCTCCTAATTTCCTCATAATGGAGTCGCTGGGGTTTCCCAATTAAGTCAGTTTGTTGTCATTGCTTCTGCACGACAGAAGTCTCAACTTGTGTTGTTGGTTGGATGCTTTCCTTTTCTTGATTGTGAGGAGGAATCTCCATACATGCCTTAAGCGTTCAGCCTTTAGTATTCTTGAACCAGTATCCAGAGAGGGATAAAAGAGCTAAAGAATTTTCCTTGTATGCTACACAGTTCAATCTTTCAATAACAAGCTTACACACGCTGAAACATATGAACTAAGAAATTACAAATTGGGTAAAAAATGAAAAACTAAGAAAAAAATTACAATTAGACTGCACCTTTCATACAAATTTCTATTTGACTTGGGAACAATTTCTTCCCTCGAAGTGTGTTATTGATGGAAAATACACCAAAACCTTATAGACAGCTCAAGCGTGATCCAATATACTTTTTCCTAAAGCATCACCACTGGAACCATCTCATGCTAATGTCTTCAACGCATTTGGCATGCCATCGACAGCATCAACACTTCTTTACAAGATGCTCCAATGCAGGAATCACAGCAAAAAATTTGAAGATTACAAACCTATACTTTTGATATTTTCAAAACTAAACCAACACGGCATATGCAGGTTCCAACAGCTAGTTCTAGCACACTGCATCAACTAAGAAAAAAGATAATATAAGGTTCATTGATGTGTGGCCAACAAGGTTTTGCCAAGTCAATTCCATTGTAAGATAAAAATATGGTTCAACCAAGCAGATCATGATTCTCATAAGCTATTTACTCCCTGTGGGACGTTTTGTGTTAGACTAGGCTACCCTGTAGACAAGCAGTTAATTTTGAGTTCATATCCTTAGCAGCTCATCAATTTTCTTTGGAAATTGTTCTTTGAAGTACAGTCAAAACTCAATTTTCCAAGTCGAGATTTACAAATCAGAGATACTGTCAATAGTTTGCAAATATATAACGTCCTCAACGATTGAGAAATCATGCTAGTAAAAAGAAATTGTAGTGAGGGCATCCAATAGCACTGATCACAGGTAATGTCAGCATAAAATAATAAGGCAGAATAAATTACCTGCACTCTTTTCTAGGCTCTGCCCAGCACCTTGGGCTAGGAACATACATATAATCGAAGATTAATATGGCCAATATAATCTGGTGACCATCAAATATCAGACTCTATGTGGCAGGGCTTGTGAACGAGGCCTTGCCCTTATTATTGTTTCATCACTGTGTCTAATCCATTCTGAAAGTCTCCATGGCTTCTGCCATTTCCATTTGAATTGTACGAACCATTGGTGATGGCTTCTTTTCCACCTCCACAGTTTGCCATTGCCAGCTTGTCCAATAGCTACTAACTTTTTCATTGGTAATTGCCCAAGCGGTACCATCTGCACAAGCAGCAAATCCAACTTTTCTTAGCCAAGCATGAAAGCAGATTGCAGCACTATGATTAAAGTTGGAGAATGAAGTTACCTTTCGTGTTTGATCTATGAATGCAGCTGACTCTCTGGCTGGACCATTAACAATACCTGGGCTATATTTCAGTTGTTTCTGCGCTGGCACAGACATTGGAGATAATGAACCGTTCATATCATCAGCAATGTGTTTCAATGAATTTGGTGAGTTCCCCTGCTAATGGACACTATTGTCAAAAGCAGTGCTAAGGGTAGCAATGATGTTGATACAGACAATTCACTTGAAGGCCAAAAAACTAATAACATCAGTAACTAGATCTTGTTATGACAACAGTGGCAACAACTAGATGATCCTCTGTACAAGTGACCTTAAAATTCTATTTAACTTGCTGCAAAAGATAATCTTACTTTAGTTGGAATTCTTTTCTAGAGATTCCTTGTTGCAATACAGGTTGCAGCACCTGCTATTCAGCCGAAAAGAGGTTTGGAATTTTACAAGGACAAGCAATGTGAATTCAATTGTAACCAAGATTAGTAGGATCCCCACTATGAGGACATTTGAAGAGGAAAGTTTGTCATTCAAGCAAACAGTAAGAGATTCTCTATGCAGCTGTCACAATGGATTTTGGTTTGAAAAGAAAAAGGGGTTTCACATTCTGTAGTCTAACACCAAATGTGGTTTTGGTCAGGTTGCTCCTTTTAGAAAAATGGAGTTTATTCATAGTTTCTTATCAGCATCATTCTTTGGAGCTATTAAAGATCTCCAAAAAGGCAAATTCAAGAAGTAGTTGTAAGGTTAAAATTCCATCAGATGCTTAGAAGTTAGAAGTCATTTGACCAAATCAGTCTTACTGAACTGCTTTTGGACGTTGTGCAAAAAAAAAAAAAAAAAACTCTTTTGGATGTTATATGTGTGAACAAAGTTCAACTTCATCTATGTGTTGATGTAAAAACAGCTTTAGAATCATTAGTTGATTAGTTGAATGCCTTCAATAAGTTTAGAATGTTATAGTATGCCTTAGATGAAAACCTAAATAAGGCCTCAGATGTTTAAAACCTGAATAAAGTTTGCATAAAACTAACCGTAGCTGATGTAGCCAATGCAATGGCAACAGCTTGCTCTCTTGGTTTTAGCTCATTCTCCACTTCTTTTCTTTGTAGCTCACTCTGCCGCAACAGACCTACAAGTTCTTTAAGTTGTTCTTTCATTTCCTTGATTTCCATGTCTTTTTCCCATAATTGGCAGCTGTTGATAACATATAAGCACTGCTTAGAGACTTTTTGAACCATAGTTTATTTTTTCTCATTTTTTCTTGTCAAACTACCTAAGTAAATATACATATATCACTAGGCGAGAGAAAACACCTTGCATCTCCTAGAGAATTGAACATATATTGAAGCAAGTTCTTTGCATCTCCCATGGAGCGCAACTGATTCCAACGTCCACGGTTAGTGAAGGCACGCTCCCGCTCTTCTGCCTCCGAAAGTTGTGAAGCCATTGCTACCAGTGAATTAGATGATATGCTGAGCATATTCTCAAGTGAAGATATTCTAGCTACTCTTGCATTTGGTGACATGGAGGATGCCCTGTACAGTGGTAGAACACATTGAGGAATGTTAGGATAGGTTGGAGCACTTCTATGGAGGAAAAAGTATCATATCTACAGCCGCATTTAACTAATCTCTCAAACTCACTCATGCTGGGTCAGACCACGGATGAGCCATGAATGTGGGAGAGGAAAAGGCTATAAACATGTTGTATACAAATGTTGGCTATACACTAAATTTGCTTTCTGCAATTTTCTTCACTGATACCAGACCATAGAACCCATATGATGAGAGGTTATGAGGAGTAAATTGTCGGTAATAAAGTAAAATGCTTTTGGACAATTGATACCTGGCAAATCCATTCTTTCCTCTTGGAGGGCTCAGCCCCTTCGAAGCACACTCGTCTACTTGCTTCAAGACAGCCAACTCTTCTGCCAGTGCAGCTCTCCTGGAGATTTTGCATAATAAGTGAAAGTGATATAAGAATGGTTTATATAACCCACATCAGTTTTATTATACAAATATGATATTGTTACATACACTTGTCTTTGCTTCTCATATTCAAAGCGAACTTCATGCACATTCACCATGACTTCTAACTCATGGTCTAGCCAACGTTGTAATGCTTTCTCATTGGTCTACAGAAGGAACTTAAGTTAATTGATCTTAAACATGTGGATATTGAAATCAAACCAAAAAAGAACCAGAAAAGACAGAGATCATCACCTGCCCATTTGTTCCATTTCCATTGGCAATTGCTGGGAGATACCAAACATTAGAATTTTGGACAAATAAAAGGACACTGGGCATGGATATGAATACCTTAAAAAGAAACTAGAAGCTACTCTGGCATATGTCATTCCAAATATAAACCAGAAGCTACTCTATACAGGTGAATTGTCTATGCCTCTACGAAGGGCATTATTTTATACAAGACATGAATTGTCCAACAACAGCATCCTTAAAAAGAAAGTGTACCCGAGTTATCACGGACAGAAGATTTACGAGCTTCAAGCAACTCTTTTAGCCTCTTGGTGGCCATGGCCGCCTCTTCTGTTTTTCTTTGGAGAACCTGAAAGCAAGAATAGCTGCAAATTATTTCCCTTCAAACAAATCAGGGTAGGCACTCATCTCCTATGAGAAACAAAAATATGCTTACCAGTTTCTGGCGTTGATTTAAAGCTTGCAGCTTATGCCTTTCATACTCATTTCTCCTGCCCTCTTTCCTTAACTGCTTGTGCATGCATATTATTAACCCAGTTAAGTATATAATACAAACAATAGATGCAAATACAAGTGATGCATCCAAGATATCATTCCTGCAATAAGTGATTATCTATGTTCTCATGTAATATCACAATGTAACACAAGAGCATAATAGTTAATAATCCGACGTGTTATCATAAATTGCTTAATTTGATAGAAACTAGAAAGAAAAGAAGCAAGGCACCTGCAACAGTTCCTTTTCTCGAGAGGCTTTCCACTGACGGAATTGTTCTGCCTCTTGTTTTATCCTATGTAGCAACTGAACCTACAACCACAGAACCAGCAAGAGAAGAAAATAACAAAAGGGCAAGGGGAATTGAGGTGGGAAGGTTTAGCAGATCATACGATATAATTGATAAGAAAGACATGAAAGATACAAGGACAAAAATAAGATTTAACCTTTTGTGCCTTTATGAATTGAATTTCATCTTGCAGCCGTTTTGCTGCTTCATCACTCTTCTGTTTCTGCTTTAAAAGTTGAACCTGGTTCTCTTGCTTTTTCTTCAGATCCAGAATCTGGTGCAAATAAGTTTTTACAATTTAAATCAAATCATCATCAGTGCTTTTTTTCAATCCAATAATAAATGCAATTTCAGCTGAAACTTTTTGTCACCTGTGCTTCAAGGGATTTTAGTTTCTGAGCATGGATGTCTTGCACTTTTTGTGTTTGTCCATCAGAACCAGCAGAAAGACTTTCAATTTCAGCCAATAAGCGATCCCTCTCTTGCTGAAGTGAAAACAAGAGGTTAACAAATGTTATCAGGCACAACTTTTCTTCTAGTAATGCTGTGAGAATTGAAATAAGTGTTTTTAAACCTGCACAGCTCTTTTCTCGTCCTCTAATTCCTGAATTTTCTTCCCAAAATGCTGCTTGAGTGCAACTGTGTCGCCTCCAAAAAGTTTCATCTCAGACTGCTCATAAATAAAAGATGAACATAAACAATATATATAGCAATTAGCTAGTGTTGGAAAAGGTGCCAACTGTGCTAATAATAGAAGCTGCAACAGACACACTATCTAATTATCAAAGGTATAGACCCCTACGAAAATGACTTCTGAATAAGAACTGATGAACGATATTGCAAAGTGTTGAAGACATAAAAATTATACCTCTTTCTCCTCTAAACGTCTATTTAACTCATGCAACTCTTTGTCCATAGTATTTTGTAGAAGTGTGTGCTCCCACTCTTTATCTGCTTCTTCATCAATTTCTCTGGAATCACCTGCTAAAATGGCCATCATATTCAAGTCAAGAAAACACCTTGAGAAAAATATAAATTGGAGACCATGGATATAATGACTATTATAATAAACCAGTTGAGCTGGTATTACTGATAAAGAAGAATGCTATACATCTTGCATAGATAAGGAAAGTCTGTACCTATCATGGTTTCACCCATTTGATAGTCGGATGACTCTATACTGTGCAAGTTCCTCTTCAGCACATCACTCTTGACAGAACAAGGACTGCCATCCTGAAATAATAAGTTTTGCATTCATATAAATTTGAAACCACAATATCCATGATAAAAACTTGCATGTAAATCAACCAAGAAATTTCAAAGTTCAGATGAACTCAATAAGGGTTTCCTTAACATACTTGAGCATCTGTTTCACGTTGCTCTACAATGGGGCATCTGTTACGGTACTCGTGAAGTTCTCGGCAAAGATTGTCATTAGCAGCTTCAAGCCAAGCAATCCTTTCTTTGAGAACCTACAAAATAAGTCCTATTAAAAAACTTGTGCGACTAGTCCTATACAAGTTATCTCAGTGAATAAATAAGTTAGTTAAGAAATACAATGCAGTCTATAAGACATTTAACAAGTGTTACTAACTTAAGATCCCAATATAATTTGTCCCTAAGAAAGGATTAAAAATCGATTATAAAGTTTATTTAAGTAGTTAATGGTGTATTTGGTGTAAACGATTATGAAAGGATAGGATAAGATGATATCATGAATAAAATTAGATTAAATAATGTCATCCTATTTTGTGTTTGATGTGTGCAAGGATTAGGATAAGATAATCTATTTATTGGTCAAAATTATTCTTACTCAAATTTTATACAATTTAAATTATTGATGTAATTTTTAAGGATATAATAGAACATTTAAGTTCAATTCCATGGATTAAAAAAAATCCTCTCTACTTTGGGAGGTTTGAATCATCATAAGCCAAGAGGATGGTTAATCTTCCTTTCAATCCTTACTCTCTCTTTAAATACAAACCAAGTATGGTGTAGGATGATTATCATGCTATCCTATCCATCATCCTATGCACCGAATATAGCCTAAGAGTACAATAGTACCTGTACTTCGTCAGAACCTCCGCGGGCACAAAGTTCTGCCTGCAGATACTCTAATTGTTGCCGCATCTTTAGCATCTCATTGGACATCGGATCTCGGTTAACCTATTTAAAGTCAAAACAAGAATGAAATTCTGTATAGAAACAACCTTAAATTTTGCCTATATCTGACCAGGCAAAGGGGGGAAAACAAAGAGGAAACTTTTGAAATAAGGATAATTATTCTCTTGAACTTACAACAGGCTTGTTTTGGATATTGCGAGCACGATTTGCATACTTTAAAGTATTAAGGATTTCCTCAGCATTGATGTCAGCAGGACTAATGCAGGCTGATCCGAAAGAAATTAATTAAGGAAAAAAATGTTTTAAAATTCAAAATGCCAATTAATGCACAAAAGTGGGGGAGATTAGGACATGAATGTATCAATTATAAAATATGAAACAGCTGAGCAGGTTAAATAATTAGAAGAAATGGCGTTACCTATCATGACAGTTCTGCTGTTGCCACCAAGTGAATCCTGCTCAAAGAAATTATCATGTTTTTTATCACTTAATAGACAACAAAGTGAGAGAAAATAAAGATATTGAAATCTAAAAAAGGATGATGTATATTCTTAAACCATTTATAATCTTCCAAATAGATTTCATTATCCCCTAGCCAATTTATATGCCACACAGGTAAATACGTTAAACCATGGCATAACTAAGATCAAACAACTAAATGCAGGAACAATCCTTTGGCCAATTGGAGAGATAACTTTGTCTCAGTAGCTAGTCTTAGTTGAGCTTTGAGATGAAAAAGAGGCACCAAAATTTACAATATATTAAAGACTAAGGAGTAATTGTATATCTCTTCTCTTGAATAGGACTTTTAATCTTCAAATATTTTCTAAAATGCTGAATGTATCCAATTTTCCAACACATTCAAGCTTTAGGCAGATCTAAGAATTGATTTTTAAGCCTAAAAATACTATTTTCAACAAAATAAACATTTCAATTTCACTTTCTTACCGTTTTTCTGTACAATAATAAAAGATAAATAAGGTCTAGCAACATGGGAGTTACAGACCTCTTAAACTAGTCATACCTGCAAGAGCCGAGTAAGTTTACTATCTCGATACGGAACGTGAACACCTTCTTTGCGCTTTTTTTCATCACCAAGTGCACTGATGACATTACCAAGTGCAAGTAGGCCCTTGTTGATATGAACTCCTGTTTAGATGATGAATATGACAATTATTTTGTTTGGATGGAGAAGAATACTTTCATAAAACAAAGAAAACGATAAGCCGTGCCACTAACCTTCTTTAAAACGCATACCATCAGAACCTGTTCTTTTTGCTCGCTCTGATCCAGCAAGATCTACCAAATGTAACTTGGCACAAAGATATTCTTCACTCATAATGTCATTAGCACTTCCATCTCCAGAAATAGGATTGAGTTTGTGCATTTGCTCCAAGGTGATGGTGAAGATTGCATGTGAGCGACTATACAACCACATAACAGAAAGCAAAAAATGTCATTATAGCAAAATTATTACTGTTGCATATATTACCTGAAAGGTTGGTACACAAATAAATTTTCAAAATTTTGTATTTAGCAAAGCATTTAAAACCAAGAGAAAGGTAAAGCTAAAACTAGTCAAGAAAGCATTGCTTCGTACACATGACTGGGATATATCAACAACAGATGCCCCGGAAACCCAGAACCTTACAACATATTCAGGTTTTTTATTTCTTTTAAAAGAGTAGTAACTAGACACAACAAATAAAAAACTTCAGAAAAATTAATTTATAATAAGCCTTGTTTCAGAGTATGTATAAGGTTAGAGATTTTCATGGAAAAACTTCCAGCAGCACCAGCAATATTACCTCATAAACTAAGTTAAAGACATTGTCTTAGCACTGCCATCAATCAATAACTTTCAGGTTTAAGTGTTTAACAAATAATGATCACAGACAGATACTGGTTTTCCATATTTAAAGAATAAAGAACCATCAGATAATATCTGCTCCACAGTTTTGAAGAAATGAAGGCATGTAAATACTACAGAATATTAATTTAACGAGAATAGAACATGAATTAACCTTGACTGGTTGTTCATGTTTGTACTCCCTGTTGCCCTACTCAATGATCCCTGTTCTAGGCAAGCAGCCATTTCTTTTAATGTACTGACACTAACTTCGGTAGATCCTGCCAGCGTAATCACACCATTTGATGATTCACGAATCTGTATTGGTGGTTTTCCAGGGACATTTACTTTCCCTGTATTCGTGCTTGCAGTATCTGATTTGTTCAAAGAAGCAGGATCCAGCAAATCTCGCACTTCTTCTTTCAGAATCTTTCACATCAAAATTAAATAAAAATTACATATGTCAGAACTATAAATTAGGAAGGGACACTCAAGCCAGGTTTGATTTTTATATTCATGCAAAAGAGAATTCAGGATAACAAAAACCAGAAGATATATTCATAAAATGGATATTCCGTCAGGGAATTAGAATTATTTGGAAAACATTTTACAGTTTTCCCAAATGGTGTTTGATATTCATGCATTTAATGCTTAAGAGTAATTTCACCATAACCCAAAAGAAGAAACCTAAAGACCAGAAAGGAAAAGCTTGTATGAGAACAGGTCCTACAGGAGATACATTCACAAAATTAAGTTTGCAAAACATAGTGACCAACCGAGTACAGGGTTAATAGCATAACTGGAAATTAGAACAACAAAAAGAAATGCTTGGTTCCTTAACAAACCTCAATGAAGGACACATGCAATTGAAATTCGACTTGATGTTTTAGACTTTCAATCTTGCTGAACAAAGCATTCATTACTTGAGGAATGATTCCTGTTTGGTAACCATCTTTGAAGCCTGTGCCCATAGTATATGTTTTACCTGATCCAGTCTGCAAATTTTTTGAAACGTCACTCACAAGAAAATGAAACTGCAATATTTAGCAGTGTCTTGTGGGAGATTCAGCTATACCTGACCATAAGCAAGAACAGTAGCATTATATCCTTGGAATAAGCCATCAACAAGTGGAACGATGCATTCCTCAAACATTGAAGAAGAAGGAGAACCAGTGCTCCCATAGACGTGATCAAATGTAAAGGAATGTGTCCCAATTTGTACCTGCAGCATAGTGAAAACCAACATGTACTTCATAACCAAAAACAAAGAAAAAATCTACATATCTATTTAGAAGGAAAAGAAAATGTTCCATAGGGCAAAGACATTAGAATTTACAAAAATTCAGGCCAGTTTTAGTCCAAGAAATTAGCAGAAGAATTCAACATGGTCTTATCTGACTGAAACAGGCTATTCCAGGTCTTACCAACCAAAAAATAAAAGCTCTTTTTAGTTTTCTAATTTGGTTTCTCCTTCTTTTAAAATGGATTACTTCAACTAAACAAAAGTTTAACAGCAATTAAAATCTAGTACCAACTAATTCAACCTAAGAATTGATGAAAAGAACCATACTTTAAACCTTAAAGTATTCATAACTTACTACTATAACAGAAGCGTAAACACATACTCTGAAAATGGAAATAGCAATCAACAGAACCATCATAGAAACTAACTGAATTCAGCTTAATTCTACATATTTTTAACTTCCATGGTAAAAGAATCCAATTCACAAGCATCCCAATTATAGAAATAGTAAACGATGACAAAATTCTGATCCAAAATCAGACAGTGAATTCTCACTGATCAACCATTCAAGCATCCAGAGATCCAGATCTCCATATACTTAAAATTAACCCACAACTCCATACTCAGAAAACAAATACACTTCCAAGAAATCATCCATTGAACGAGCACTTAACAGTGGACACCGGCATTCTCTAAAGTGATAGTACCTGAGGCTTTCCTGGGATGACAGTAACACAATCTTTACAACCTTGAAGCTTCTCATCACCGATAAGCGGCCTTACATGAACCGCAACCTTAACACAGCAATCCTCAGAAGCTGCAGCAGCTTCCATAGGAAGCAGCCAGAAAAAAAAAAAAAAAAGTTCCACAATTTCCAAACACAAAGAGAAAGAAAGAAAAGAAAAGGAAGAAAAACCCAAAAAAGAGAAAGTGAATTTTTTTTTGTAAGAGTTTGTTTTAGTTTTATGTTAAAGAGTTAAAAGATCAAATCTTTATTTTCCTTTTTCCTTATAAAAACCGTTCTCATTGTCTGAAAATACAGATATTTTTGGACAAAGAAAGTGATGCAACAACTAATAAAGGAAAAAAAAAACACAACTAATAAAGGAAAAAAAACTGAGTGAGTTCCAGACAATGGGTTGCTGTTGTTGCAGTTGGGAATTGTAAGAAAAAGAAGAAAGAAAAAGAGAGAGAAAGAAAATGTAAAAGAGGGAAGGGTAATTGAGGAATTAGAGGCTGTGGGGTGGCATATAAGAATACAAAGCAGCAAGTTAACTGCAATGACAGCAACCACTATCATTTTCCTTAGCCTTCACTACAAAATCGTCGGGCAAAAAAACAAATAAACTTTTACAACAGTCTTTCCCTTTTTACCCTTTTTCCTTACAGCACACCTCTGTTTCCCCTGTTCCTCTGTTCCTCACCACCCTTCTTCATGACTTTTGTTTTTTCCTATTTTTACAGTTCTACCCATGGATTTTTTTTTTTGGAACTTTTTTTTTTTTTATCTTTAACCTAACAAAACCCAAAAAAAAAATAAAAATAAAAAAGAAAAGATGATAGATAAGTGACCCTAAAACCATGTATTATGATGTTGAAATTTCATGATTGTGCCCAGAATATAGTAGAAAAAAGGAATGGCACAGCACATAATCCACATGATTTGGAATCATATACGATTTCTGAAAAAAAAAAACTTTGGATCATACATATTTATACGCTTACAATTCACATACTATTTTCTTACTAAATTTTTGCATGTGAGTATAGGCCCCAGTAATTTATAAACTGTATAAATGCAAAGGACTTATGAATCAAACCAGTAATATATATATATATTAATTTGTCACCACCCACCTCCTTTATATGTTTTAATAATTTAATTAAGTAAAGAAATAAACTTGACCATGAAAAAACGAAAAGCCAGTCCCTTTCAAAGAAGGAAAAAAAAAAAAGAGATTTCTTGTTTTTTTTTTTTTCCTTTTGATATTGGAAGCTAACCCGTGAAGAAGAAAATTGAGAGGAAAAATGAGGGGAAATAGAAAGCAAGTAGAAAGAAAAAATTAAGACCCACAAAATAGACATAGCCAGCTGGTGGCCTCCCACACTCACATGGCCCTTTTTTAGTCTCTACGGTGATAACCCTTTGTGGACGCCACTTTCACTTGGTCAGACTTATTCTGGTCATACCTTTCATTTCTTCTCTTTTGGGTGTTTTTGTTTTGCAATGCTACCCTGGGTTTGGGAGGATATTGCCATTTGTGGTGTTCACTTGGGATGTTCCAAGTTCTTGTTTAGTGCAATACCATTCAGTGAAACAAAAAAGGGAAAGTTGGGGGAGGTTCCTTCAATTTTCTTTTCTTTTTTACTCCATTGGCAGGTGATGGTCTGAAGGAGTTGGTAAATGAAACAAGCCAGCTCATTTTTTGACATAAAATCAAGACCCAGCATGTTCAAATTGGTATTAATTTGACTTTAGAAATATCTATTTTAGTATGGTGCCACCCTCCAATCCCCAACCCAAAAAGAAAAACAAAATGGAAGATTTTTAGTTCATATATTATATAAACTTTTATTAAAGAAAATAAAATGGAAGATTTTTAGTTCATATATTATATAAATTTTATTAAATATGATTTGCCCGTGGGATATAATTCATGCAATTAGATTTAGCTATGTCTTTTGCATGGATTCTGAATTCCATATTTGCTTTACATTCACAAAATAATATGTACTTAAAGAAGTGTATTGAGCTAAATTGGGTTTCTATCAATCTATTCTTTTGAATTAATTGACATTATGTGTATCACAAGGAACTTCAAATTAAAAGTTAAAACTTAAGTTGTAAAACCCTTTTTTTTTCTTTAATAAGTTTTAAAGTATGTTAGTCTTTTGTTTCCTTTATTGGGCAAAGATTTTATCTTATTTTTAATATTTTCATTCTTTTTTTGAAGGGAATTAAATTAGAGTGAAGCATCTTTAACCATAAACAACCAGAAACTGGCTACCAGCTTGGCTTTGTTCCTATAATCAATATTGAAAACGAAAAACGAAACAACCAAAGTCCTTGCTCCTTTCTACGCTTTAATTAATTAGTAGGATGCCATACGGTTGGACGACTTTGACAAGCTGAAGCAGCCTTGTTACAAGGTATAATTCCAGCTAAATGCTGGTGGTTGTTGCATCACTGAGTCGTTAAAAGTTACTTAAAAATTTTACAAAATTGTAGGTAAACAAGTACTATCAATTTAGCATCCAAATTAAGGGCTAATAATTTCTTTTTTTCTTTCTTGAACCAAATAAGCATCACTTTAGTTAGCTTGACAGCAACGTTAGAATTGAAGGTTCCATTGCAGGGCATGCTTGGCTACATCTTGATTGTCTTCCTGGAAAGGGTGCAGTCGAAGATTCTTTAATTAGATACATAATACATTTTTTGTCAAAATTTATTATTGTTCAAACGCTATAATTTGAATCTAAAATCTTTTGTTAAACCCAATTTGAATTCAGTTTAAGTGAAAAGAATACTCTTAGGAATACTTTTATATTTAAAATGTATTATGATCATTCTTCTTGTTAGATATTATCAACAACAATAAAAAATATTTTAAATTTTTAGATTGATCTGACATATCAAATCAACTTGACATATTCAATATTACATCAATTTAATTACGTTACTACTCTATCTCATAGACACTTACTTTTTGTTTATAAATAAAAATATCAAAGTACTATAGATCTATCCCAGTCTATTAATGCATTATTACTTTTCTCTTCTTTCGACCTCCCTTATACCGATCTTACCGATTTTTGTTTTGAGTATAAGAAAGCAAACGCAAAAAATACTCCTTTGCCCCTAACCGTTTTATTTTATTCTGTGCTTTCAGGGTTTTTAACCTTATCTTAGAGCTCCGCACCAACAAATACTTATGAGTTATGTTTGATGGTAAAAAAGAAATCTTGAAAATCTTATGTTTTGGTATAATAAGGTTTTTTTCTTAAAATTAAAGAACTCTTACCATCATGGTTAGCTCTGTTGTAACGTTTGGTTCTTTTAGTAAAAACTTGCTTTCATCAAATGCATAAAAAATAAGGGCATGATAAGCGACTGATAAGATTTCCCCACCATCCCAAAAGGAGCGTGTCGTGTCTTGCTCCAGTGGGTTGTAGCTGAAAAATCATGCCAACAACATATCTATTCCCCTATCTTGAAAGAGAGAGTATGGGGAATATTTCCCATCGGTTACTGGTAATAAAATGGTTGACAATGATTTTTTATCGAAAAGGGTTTTTGAAAAATCCAATTTATTTTTAGTTGTTCTTTTATTTTTATAGAATTAGGTTGTAACACATGACCCCATATATAGCTAACAATTAAGTCATTTATCATTATTCAAAAAGGAAAACTGCAGACCCTTTGCTTTCTTGCTTTTATTCATGTGGTAGACTGTAAGTTAAAGCAAACTTGTCATCGAACCAATTCTTCGGTCAGGCACATGTCGAACTCCTTTATTCACAAGGAATGGGCAAGCGGAAATATGGGAAAAGAGAAAAATAAAAAATAAAAAAGAAGCTGATGCAAAAACCCTAACCCCAAGTTTCCTTTTCCTCAACCTAACTCATTGTTCACTGGATTTTTGACAATTCGACCGTTAGATTGAAACAGACCAAGCAACTAAAGGAATCCCAACTTTTTGTCCTTTTTTGGGAGGGGTTTTTTTTAATCATAATTAACAATGTTGTGACATTGAGTAAAACTTGCTACTCTTTGAGATTTCCTCTATTTAAACCGATCAATCCATCTTACAAACCTTGAAAAGGGTTCAAAAATACATATTCCTTTGTCATTGTTATGAATAATTTAACATATTGACTATAAAAGGCAGCACTTTGAAATGCAGTTGTCTTGTATATACTTTATGTCACTCTACCAGCAAATATGATTGACAAAGTTTCCATATGTTGTTGTTTTATGTCCGACCAATTATTTTGGCTTCCTCTACACGTACGTAAATGTTGCTATATATTGCACCTTTACATGTCTTGTCATTAGCCCACAAGCTGAATATATTCATGCAACAATCATTGATTGGAGTACATTGGTACATTATCCATTTAGGAGTACATGTTTCGTAATTTCATATATGTATCTGTATCTAATGTATAATGTAAAATGAATATGAAAATACCTTTTGATTTATTGAGCTGAATTAAGTAAAAGTGAAAAATTGAGTGCATTATTTCATGCATTAAACGTGCATATGTATGTATTTGATGCATTCACTTAAGTATGGAAACTTCGAATAATATACAGGAATAGACTTACCTTGTAAATTCAGCCCATTCATGTTGTATTAGAAACATTTTACCTATAGTGTTGTACAAAAGAAAAGATTTAGGGGAATGCTATTTCCAATTATCAGAGAAAGTTCCTCTTGTAAAAAGGTGAGCAAGCAAGATAGAAACATCAAAACCAAAAGTGTTGTTCCCCATCTTGCGGGTAGAAGAAAATGTCATACAACCAATGGACATTAACAACAGCCAAAGGACATAAATCCTGCACTTGTATTCTTCTTTGCCATTATCTGCTTATAATAATAATATGATGAATGATTACCCCAACTACATATGAAATGATACAATCTGTACCAACTGGTCCTCAGAATCTTAATTGATCTAATCCAGTTTCAACCTTCATTTTCTACTCAATCTGCTTCAAGTATGAAAGTTCTCCCACCTTTTAAAAAAGCCAACTACTTTGAATCAGTCAACAAACAAATCAGCTTTCGGCAATTTAATCAACTGCATAAAATTACTGCAAAAGCCAACAGAGCATTCTCATTAGACCATGAGGACAATCACATGATTGGAGAACATTAACTCATTTTTAATCCAAAGCAGGTAGCTTTTTTTTTTTTTTTTAACTAAAATTTCAGGTAGCTGCAACTGTGCGGATAGTGCATTAATATTCTTTAATATTTCCCACTCTTCCAAGTTCTAACCTTCTGCAATCTCTCCAGGCCACCTTTTTTTTCCCTGTGCTTTCTTTCTACCCCATGTGGAGCTTTGCACCACATGCTCCCACCTTATTCTCAACCCTTTCCTTTTAATCCAGGCACCAATCTTTTTGTCTCCTCTCATTCTATCAGTCTCACTAGCAAACTCTTTCAGTCTTCCCCTTTATTTACTAGAATCATTAACACAGTGATTTACCTAATTTGGACTATAATGACTCAGTTTCTGTTAATCAGTGCACTAGGTTTATTATTTCAAGTACATTTTTAACATGATCTAAGGTTTCATAGAAAAGTTATGATTCCAAAGTGCATAATTATTACAGTCAGCCTCTAGTGTCAACCAGAAAGCCAATAACCAAATCTAAATTGCGTTTTCTTTTTAGTTTTTTTTTTTTTCTTGTCCACCCATCATAATTTTGTCCTGAATAAAACACCAAAGAATGCTGCTAAAGATCCTTGTGCTCTCTTATTGTAAAACCCTTTGATGATAAAATTAAAAGCTTTTTCAATGTGTTGGAGACACAACATGTGCAGGGTCCTAGGCTTTAATCATGCGCATGCCTTCATTTTTGCAATTAGATTGTGGGGTTTTTTTTAGTGCTTTGAGGTATATAGTGGGGAATTTTCCTCTTCAGAAAGATGCCGCCTTTGTTATATCTAGTCATAAATCGCAATCAAATGCATTGATGATTGGCTCTGCCAAGAGTCTTTACAAAGTAGACAGTTTTTCCAGCCAAATTGAGGGCCATGCTATTTTCTCTATATCTTTTCTATTGATCTGTGAGTTTTTTGTCCTTCTTTTCTTGGAGAGAAAATGAGTTAGGTTCCAACTACACTATTTTCCAATGAAAAATTAATAATGTTAGTACACAATGATTTAATTGGGGAGATAAATTTTGATCTGTCTACTAGAAAAGGCTCATGCTTATCCATTAACACCAAACTTTTAGCTTTGTTTCTCTGCCAAAAAAAAACATAATTATAATAATAAAAACTAGCCTCAACTGACACTGATGCATCAATTATTTTTTGGCTATGACCCCAGAATGAAATATGAGAAGACTATTTACTACAAATTGGAATAGCTGATGAAGGAGGTAAATTCATATGCCAAATCTTGGTTTAGTCCAACAAAAACCTTGTTGTTTAATTGACTTTCGTCCTCATATGTGAAAGAAACTACTAGTCTATATATATATATATATATAAGAAATAATATTTCATATATTGTCCATAAAACTTTTAAAATTTACAAGTTACTTAAATTGTTTTGATTGAGATGAAATTATTTGATTTTCGGCAAGGAAACGAAATAAAAATGGAGAATAGGTTGTTCAAATAGGCCCAGATATAAAGGGCTGAAAATGGTTAAGACCTGGCTAACAGTGATCGGGCCATTAGGCCCTTTACGTGCTAGGATTGGGCTGGAAATTTTTAGCCCACAAATAAAGCCCGTTCAAAATCATGACCATATAGACGTTACATAGGGAAAGGGAAACGTTACATGGAAGGTTCCAAGTCAACCTTAAAAAAAAAAACAAGGCATTGGAATCTTCGCAATCAACCTAAAAAACAACGAAATTTTGTAGAGAAAGACAGAAAGACGCAAAGCAAAGATCATACCTCTCTAACTCTTTTTTGAAACGTCATGTCGGGGTAGCACCGCACGTAGCCGTCTCACAGAGGAACGAAAAGCCTGGCACAAAAATCACCCCCCGTGTACCGACATTCCTCTCCTCTTCTCTCGTCATTGTTTCTTTCTTTGATCCCCTCTCTGTTTTCTTTCTTATGGTTTCTTTTTTTTTTTTGTGATTTTTTTAAGGGTCTTGAATTTGATGATTTGGCACTGTGTTATCCCCGGCAAAAAGGGGGGGGGGGGTCAGTCTCTACTTAAACTACAAAACATATCTTTTTTTTTTTTTTATCAAGTTTGGACCTTCGAAGTTTTGGGTTACTGAATTGTAGGTCTTTATTTTACTTTTTCTTTGTTGGGTTTTGTTTTCTTATGTTGTTTATTTGTAAGTATGCGAGTTGTATATACTGGAATTTCTGTGCTACAATAAGTTATTAGAATGTTCAGATTTCGGATCGAAGTTGTAAATCTGTATAATCAGTTTCTGCCTTGTTTTCCCTTAATTCTAAACAAATTTTTACCCTTTTTCTACTTTGCTCGGTAGAACAGACAATGGCGTAGCTTGAGTTAGTATCATATATGTTTTGCATTGGAAGGCTAGCAAAGGCATTTAGTAGACAGTGGGGAACAACTTGATTCTTCTAAATCAACAACTTACTTTCATTCAATGAGAATTTACATAGTCGCCTGGAAGAAGTTAAATATGGTTTTTTCTTTAGTTGTTTATAATTTAGTATCAAGTCCAGATCTCTAATCCATATGTCTATTTCTTGAAACTAGGTTATTAAGGAGGCATGGTAGACCTTGGAGCTCGGTCAGGGTTCTTTGAAAATATGGTGTTTGCTGTGAACTCTATTTCAATGTTTTGTTTGCATTTTGCACTTCTGAATTCTGATATATTATCATTCAGTTTTGTAGTTCCCTTTAACCTTTTATCATCGTTTGTTAATGAGACTGACAAAATGTTATCCTTTTTCTTTTGCAATGCTTACAGTTTGGAAACAAAACCGCTTATCAAATTGATTTTGAGAATTGTTTCTAGTATTATCAGTTGACAACTATTGTGCAGCATAGATGAAGTGGTCTTTTCTCCATTAAGTGCTTAGTTCATTCATTTTCTTTACCTGTAATTTTCTTTCTTACTTTTCGAGGAACACCCTATCAAACCCCCTATATGCAAGTTTCCACATGGCTTATTCCATTCTAATGTCTATCCTTCTGGAACTGTGTGTCTGTCTATCCTAAACGAGGAAAGTGTAGGGTAGGGTGGAGACCAGCCATTACTGTGAAGCAAATTTTAGTCGAAATTCAGGATTTACTTGATCAACCCAATGCAAGAGATCCTGCACAAACTGAGGGACATGTCAGCTCTAAGTCTCGGCAATTAGCATACCCCTAGAAAAGCTAATTGTTTGCCGTTTACAAAAGAAAGGAAAGTTTTATTTCCCCATATTGATGCAACTGCAATGTTGGCAGAACTCAAATGAGTACTAGAAAAGAGTTCAACAGCAAGCCCAGCAATATCCACCTTCTCTCTTGTCATATGTTTGATCACCAGAAATGATTGACTATTATGTCATTTCGCTATTTGACTTCATTTATGCTTAAGGCTCTTCCAAGATATGCAATTCTAGTTTGAGTATCCAAGGTCAGTTGTTTAAGATGTTTTTGTTACCTATGATTTTCTCTACATTGTAAATTGGTGAGAGTAACAACTTCTAAGATTTACTATGAGATATGCTGATAGAATTTGAAGACTAGATGTTGTCTCTCTTTTTACCCTTTGTTAAAGAGTGATGTATGTATGATTGAAAGTAGATCCATGTTTGTAATTAACCAACGTGGGTAAGTAAATTACAATTAAAAAAAAAGTGAATACTGGTAACGCTGAGAGATGATCATGACATTACTGTGCAAGCTTGAAAATGGATACAGAACGATAGCCGGTTATCAACAGCAAGGAATCATTTTGTTTAGGGTGTTCTCTGGTAGTGGGTAATACATTGAGAGAAATCAGAGCTTGTATTAAACTGATAATTCATTATCTTAGTGCAATTTTTATCAAACAGAACATTCTACAATGCTGTGGTTTTACACTTGCTCGCTGTTGAAAGATCACATATTTCTTTATATAGCATTAATAGCTCGAAATCTTTTTCCACATTCCACATAGCAGCTGATCTTAAACCTTTGAAGGAATAATTATTATGTGGAAAAATATAAATTATTATGCGGGAAAGCACAAGTGTTTGTCAAACAAGGAAAACCTGATTGTTTATACAGTACACCGTTTTTTGTTTTGTAAAATAAAATATTCCCAATCAAACCTTCCTTGTCTTTGTAAGATGCATTGCTGGCTTAATTATTTTTCTTTTGCAAATTCTCCAAGCTTTCGTATGTTGCTCATCTTTGCTCCCTCGTCACAGTTGGCACTAACTCCGTTAGTTGTTTTATACAATTTGATATCCTCAATCAAACCTATCATGTCATTGTAAGATGAATTGCCTTCTTCAATGGCTTTCTTTGCTAGTTCTCCAAGTCGTTTTGCTCTTTTGCTCATCTCTGTTGCCTTTTCTGTATTGCCCATTACTGCATTAATCGCCTTAAGAATATCATCCTTACTCTTTACTAAGGTTGAATCCTCTGTTGCCCATGCTTTCCAAACCTCATTGCCCACTGCTACTCCCAAATTTAGCACTTGAGTCACTAGCTTTTCATTGTAGAATTGTTCTGCAAAAATCGGCCATGTGATCAAAGGTACACCTGCAGTAACCCCTTCGAGTATAGAGTTCCAACCACAATGTGTCAAATAACCTCCAATGGCAGGATACTCGAGTATCAACACCTGCGGCGCCCACCCCCTTATAATTAATCCCTGCCCGTTTTCTTTCATTTTGTGTTCAAATCCTTCTGGCAGCCATAATTCTTGCTCTTGATCTTTGCAATCATCATTCTTTGTTTTCAAGACTTTCCCAACAACCCAGATGAATGAGTAGCCTGAAGCTTCGAGCGCATGAGCAATCTCTGTTGTTTGATTTTTGCTGAACCTGGTTAGGCTTCCAAAACAGATGTAAAGAACGGACTTGGAGTTCCTGCAATCAAGCCAACTGAGGCACTGGTGTTTGGAAACAGAAGCCTTTTCCCCTCTTTCAACTTTATCATCTGTGTCTCTATTAAAAAGAGATACAGGGCCAATGTGCCAAGCTTTGATTCCCAAAACTTTCCTGCAATGATCTGCATAAGCAGGCTCTAACTCATAAAAACTGTTCATCAACAACCCAAAGCTCTTCCTCTCAGATTCCTTTAGCCTGTCAAATAACTCGGAGAAGTTATTTCTGGCTTTAACAATATCTGGCAGTTGTGATCTTGTGAGTATTATTTCATCTGGAAGGCCTGGAACAACGAATGTCTCTGTCTCGGATTTGATGTTCTTGTGAGGTTCATAACGTGAAATACTATCCGCGACACAAAGATTGAAGAATCCACTACCATTAAAGGCGATCCTTGGTATGCCAAGCTCATTGGCAACATCCAAACTCCATGGGAAGAGACAGTCAGAGACTATGCAGTCAGGGCGGAAGTCACGGACAAGCTTTTCAATTTGTGGCTGCAGCAATTCAATGGCATGGAAGAGTTTAATGGACATTTCTGGCGTTGGGACGGAGATCATATTTTCGCATCCTTCAGGTAAGCCGACTTCAGTGCTAGGTAAAGAGATAATTTCTAGTGTAATCTGACGGCCAGATTTAATATCTCGATCAATGGCGTTTTTGATGCGAAGGGCATTCATGGTTGTGATGATTATGGTGACCTTGGTGCCAATAGCAGCAAATCGCCTCGCCATATCTACCATCGGCATCATGTGGCCTGGTGCCATGTAAGGAAGAAACATTGCATGTATTTTATTTTCATCTTCTGTTCCCATTGTGGATTCTCAAATGGGGAGACACGGATTGAAAAGCTTAAAAAAAAAAAAAAGAAAAAGAAAAGCTTTTCAATCCATGGTAATCATGCGCAATTGATTTGAATTGTGCAGTCAAACTCTAATAGTTAAAGGTTAAAAAAATGGATATTTTCCTGACATTAAGGTATCATAACATCTTAAACCAAAGGACCTGGTAAAACATCCTTATCTATAGAAGCCATAATTGCGGGTTCATTGAGGTTCGAATAAACCAACATGACAGCTTAATTCTGTTGGAATTGGTGTACCAGGTTGGCGACATCAGCTCACGCTGTTCCTGCCAAAATCTTTGAAACCACCCTTTTTCCAATTAAGGCAGCTGCATGATATATACAGTTTATTCCTAGTGTTTTTTTTTTTTTTTGAACTAATACAATTCATTCCTAGTTAAGGGCAATAACATAAGCATAACTTGTTTATAAAGAGAAGGTAGGTGTATTTATCATAATACAATGCAATTAATAAACCATGTACTATTTCAAAAAAAAAATGGCATTTACCCTTTTCCTTCTCTCAACTGCCTCGTCTCTGCCAGTTACCAATTCTTAGATTTTTGTTTTTGATTCATGGTATGGAGGCTGATGTTATGGACTCTCGCTTCCAAACATGGTAGTGACGCAATACGACCCAGCCGTCGAATGAATGGAATGGTCCATAGCTGATATCGAGACAAACCGCTATAAGATCTCCGAAAGACTGGTATCTACCACCAATATTATCGTAGCATTCTTTTTTGTCCAGGTGAATCAGAATTAGAAATTCTCAACTTTTTCTGTTAACAGGAGGTTTTTTTTTTGACAGATTCCACGGGAGATCTTTTAGTTTTGAGTTGTTTAAGCTTTAATTAGATCCTTGAACCATGTTTCAGTTTCGATTGATCTCTAGGGAGGCTAATATAGTAGCTAATCAGGTTGGAAATCAAAGCTGATAAAATTTAGCTCCCTGTCGTCCTACCTAGTGCTGAGTGCTGCTGTCTTGGATTGGTAGGCGTCCCCCTCCAAGAACCAGCTCAGGACAATTTTCCGTCCTAGGCTAGTATGAATGGCCCATACACCTTTAAGGCAACGATGTTTCATTGACTCAGTTTTGCTCTTAGTGTTCAAACTTCGAAGGCCCAAACAACCAATGTTTTGGGCTCTTGGCCTTTGGGGTTGGACGAGTTGAGACTTGAGAAGAGAAATGCAGGTGGAGGAACGTTTAGGGCTTAACATATACTCAATGATTTTATTATTATCATTATTTTAACAAACAGATGGATGCTTGTAAAGCACCCAACCAGACTGGCATGGAATATTTTGAGACAGCACCCGTAAATGTCAGGATAGAGCAAATCTCAACAGGATACGATGTGGATTGTTTTTAAAATTTTATTTATTATCAATTAGTAGTAGTTTATATATATATATATATATATATATATATAAAATATAATATAAACATCAATAATTAAAAAAAAGGAAAAAAATTGCGTGAAAAGAATGATTGAAATGCTTTAATTTACGTATGAAGAATTAAAAAGAATAAAGAATATACTTCTCTTGTTCGTGCATACAGATATCGTCAGGACAATGAGCAAAAACTTGAGCTTGACCCAACAAAGAAGTACAATCGATGAAATTTTGCTTCTTTTTTTTTTTATTTTTTTTGTTTTTATTTGATGTTATCAAAAATTAAAATTTGATAATTAAAATTAAAAATATAAAAATTTATCATCAAATCACGCGAATGGCTTACAAAATTCTTTGATTTTTAACAAGTTAAAAAAGTTTCCACATGTTAAGAAATAGCACTCATAAGAACCATCATTGTTTATCTCCTAATCCTATTATTCAAGTCAACCCCACTATAAATTTCCAAACTTCAATTCATGATCGGCTAAAGCAAAATCTTAGACAAAAATTCTCCTTACAGATTTGATACAAGTTTAGAACCATATATGAAACTTTGGTCCTACATTTCAAATTCTAGAAGAGGGCACCAAAATAGCCATGAACAATTAGTCTTGCTTTCTAATTTATTTCCTTTTAAAAATTTTAATCTAGAAGTTGAATAGCGCAAGTAATCCTTTGGTTTCATTTATATTTTTCTTCGTTTAAGGCGAAAATTCAATCTTATGTTCTTAGAATATACAGCCGCCAAATCCTCATCTATTGCACTTATTTGTTTGTTGTTAAACCCCAGGGCTGCCTCAGAGTCCATTTTCAAACAATCACAATAAGTGGTATAGCTGTCATAGGTTGAATGGTGAGTTTTGACATTCTTCCAGGCAAGCAAGCAACCTTGGATGTGGATTTTTTTTTAATGTCCAGACTTCTCTGTCAAGTTGTTGATATTATAATCAATTTGATGCTTCCATGACTTGGGAGCTCCTCAACAGTTGTATTCTGAAAACATCTAATCCTGAAACTTGACCTCTTCTTTAATAAAAATTTATCTGGGCACTAGTTTTGTTAGATGAATCAATTTACAAATGTTCAGACCTTTATTTATGCATATTGAATGGTGAGTACCGTTTGGCATTTGGCATCTCATCTTTTTGTCACCTCCGTCCCAGGGTATTTCTTTGTTTTCCTTCCCACATGCTTTACTTATTTCCTTTTTCTTTTTTTTTTTTCTGTTTTTTCTTTCTTTTTGACTTTTTCTGATGGTCTTGATTTTGATAATTGAATTTTTAAACGATTGTTGAATTCAGTTTTGCTAAACCAAAACGTGCATGAAACTCTCATGTTAGGAGTTTGAGGGTCCAATATAGGCAAAAGGATCCAAAAATGAACAAATGTTATAGATTCTATACAATGTAAATTACATATAGTTGAGAAGGCAAAACTTTACATGGCAAAAGCCAATAGGTCAGGTGAACATTGTAAAAGCTTAAAGAGAATTAAAGTATTTCAGCTCTCAATTCCTCATAGAACCTGTTTCTGTCTCTGTATTTTGAAGATGAACAAGCTGCTAAATATTGCAGAGGTTCAACTGTTCAAGTAAAACCTATCAACCTCCTATAGTGCGTCCATGTACAGCAAATCTATGCCACTTACACAACAAACACTTCATTCAACGCCAAAACCGAGACAACTTGGAGACACTCGTTGCAAAAAAAATTGTCAGTCTTGTAGCTACAAAACTGAGTTGGGGGATCTTCCATTATTATCCAAGACGATTTCGAATAAATCAGCCTCAGACTCCTCATCAAATTCTGTTGTTGGACAATTAGTCCCATTGTTGTGGCTGCTTTTCGTTGTGCATCTGTTAAGCCATTGGGAATCAATTCTTCCCATTGAAAAAAGCTCTCTGCTGTCTTCATATCCGAGAGCAGCAGCAGGGGAATTTACAAGAGGGCCAATGAAGCATGGGTTTGGTGTCCGCTGTCCATTTGCTGGCGCATATGCAAAGGCACTTTGTCCAAAATTAACAAGAACCAAAACATCATCGTTTGCTGCGAGAGTTGGATAAAGAGGAGTTCCAAATTCCTCAGACTTGCAATTTATTACATGCACCAGCTCCGAGTCTAACGTGAAAAACACTTTCTTTTGCATAGGATCGAACCCACAACCTATCACCTTCTCTGTTTTCCCCCAGTCTTGTTTCTCTGATTCAAACACAAGTTTAATTCCTGGAATAGAATAAAGCAAGAGTTAAAATTGCATAAAGAAGTGACTTAGAACTAAGAAAGTTGAACTGCTTAACCCAGATTTTACTGGTACAGATAATACAGCAATTAATTAGAAGCAACTAATACATCTTTTTTGTCAATAGCTTCATATATACCAATTCCAGATACAGTGAAGAGTGGCAGTGGGCCTTTTTTTCATTTACTTCAAGGTCAGGCTAATTTTCGGGATCTCTTCAGTTGAGAGATATATTAATAGGCGGGTTGATGTATTGATAATATATAAAAATGTTATATGCTGTCAATTAATTTTATGATGAATAAAATTAAAAATAAATTATTTTTGGTAATTTAATAAATTTATTAATATTTATTTTAAAGATCTAATTACTTTTAATTTAACTCATTAATATAATATCATCTGAGATTGATTCACTTTTTAATTGGTAAACACAGGACTAACTTCTGAACTACTATTTCATCTATAAGTGGAGTGTGTTTAATCTCCTTTAACTTTTAAAACATAAGCAACTCATTTTCCAAGACAGTAATTACTCCTTCCATCTCAAATGGTTAATCTGTCCTTGATTTTCACTATGTTAAAAAAAAAGTATGACTTTAGTACATATAATATTAAAATTTTAATTTTAAATATTTTTTATGTTTCATAATTTTTAATATCATACAGTATAAAAATCATACAAGAATAATTTTGAAATATAAAAATAAGAGATTAAATTTTATAAAAATTTAGGACACAAAAAGTACTAACTAAATAGAGATTTGATAGAAAAAAAAAATGTATCCATGAAAATTAGTTACCATCTAGAAAGACAGAGCCATCCGAATTGAAGCCGATGGATCCTGGATAGCTACCAGGAAGCTTCAAAGGAAGAGAGCCTCCTGCAGTTAGTCCCACTGATAAGATTACCGCTTCACCTTTTCCATCATCTTTAGTGGCAAGCTTTAATTCCTCAATCTTGTTAATATCATGATTGCTTATAACATGGACTAAAGATTCTGAATTTGCTTTTGGATTTAAATTTTCTTGGATGAGTTTTGTCCTATCACCATCCTTCAGCTTGCCACTTGAGTCATGATCATCTCCGCGGCAATACAAAATCGTGATCTCGAAATAGGCCTCTTGAGGGAAAGCAGAATTCCCCAACGGAGGCCCTGGCAAAGGCAAAGCTGTTCTAATAACAGATGCTGCTGCCATAGATTGATGGCCTATATTACCCTTCTTTGACCCACAATTTAGCCTAATCTTTTGCATGAAATCTGCTGATCCCTGACATACTTCCCAGTTTACCTCTATATCATTTCCTCTTCCACAATCACCAGCTGCACATAAACCCAACAGGCTTGATCTTGTAGATGGAGATGACATGTACCCTGTGAAGCCAAATCTAGACCATCCATTTTCAACAGCGTCTGTGATGAGAGATGGATGATCAGCCCAATTAAACAAAGGCTTTGCAGAAACCCCACGTCGAAAAACATGGTAATTTCCTCTTCTCTTGTTATCGAAATCAAGCTGGTGATGATGTAGACTCCCCTGGTGAAGACTAGCAATCCCGTCTAGAAAATTTTCAGTCCTAGCGGCCCTGTTCTCATCAACAATATCTTTATGGCTTTTATGAAAACACCACCTACGTATAAACACAACCAAAAGGATCAAAAGAATTCCGATGGTTACCGCAGCCACCGCTGCATGTATCCATTCAAGCATCTCTCTTTTCTCAGCCTATATAGCTTATTCTCTACGGCTTCTGGATTTTTATTTTCAGTACAAATTAAGCTTCTCTTCTTTTCCTGGAAATGTATTTTGTGAAGAAAAGGGTTATAAATATGAAGGAAGAGGAAGAAAACTATAAGGAGAAAGAGCCGGCAAAGCAAGCGTGGACTAAGACTGGTTCAAGAAAGGCAGGAGAAATGGTGCAAGCAAACAGTAAAGCAGTAAAGGAGAGGATATGGGGGCATTAACATTTTCTTTATTTATGGTCCATTCTTTAATAAGTGTGAACCGAGAATCCTTCTTCACTAAAAAACTCATTTATTAATTCATTTCAGTTTTTTTCAAAGGAGAGAGAGGGGATTCTTATTCCTTGTTTGTAAATTGTAAAATTGTGAGCCCTTCTAGAAAACCAGAGGTTCAAACTCTCATTGGAGGGCCCTTTCATTGTTTTTTACTGTATATATGTTATCCGAAATCTGGATTAGGAGACAATTAAGCCTTTGAGACTCGATCAAAGGGGAAGAAAAGTTCGAGAAAAGTGGCAAAGAAAAAAGGACACATGATTTTTATTGTAGTACGTGTTGAAAGTTTTTTGTCGACTGATGGTTAATCCCCACGGAAAATCTACTGTGATGGGATTCTATGCAAAAAAGCAATCATTTCATGTAAATTAGGGTATTAAGATTGTTTGAACATTGAAAATTCATAAAAATGTGCTTTATTCAGATGAAATGCAATGTATTTAAATAAGGGTATCTGAAATAAATAGTTTATTGACTTTCCTCATTCTGGTTGTGAAGAAAAATACATGACATTTCCACATTGAAATTTTGTCTCTTTAGGCATGAACTCTAGCCTTGGAAAAATGAAAAGGCTACCTATTCCAGGATACAATTGGGGGAGGGGGGGGGGGGGGACACTGCTTGTGTTGTGTTGGCCAAGCCTAATCCCATGGTGGGGACTTCATATTTTTGTATAGGACTTCTGTTCGAGGCCAAATTTTTTAAGCACGGTAGCGATTTGTTTTAGGCATCTTGAGTGTCACCCTTGTATCCTATATCTATTTAATTATTGCTATATTAATTAGAAATATTGGCAATAAATTCTTATCTTATGGGATTGTGATTTGTATGCTTTCCCTATCATTTTCCCAGCCAAAGTATGTTTAATCTGCAAAGTAGTGGGAGGCCTCCATTTGACTTTTTTAAAAGGAAAGAAAAAAAAAATCTATGTTGACCTTTTGTAGTTATCCTATTTTAATTTAAGAAAACAAAATTATAATTTCATTTAATGTTATCAATTTTGGGGTAACCATTAAACAAGCACTTACCACTTTGAGAGTGGATGACAATATTACAACCACCCAAGGTATAAGTGAATTAATAATCATGATGTTAATTCAATTAATTCTTTTTTTTTTTTTTGTTACAAAAGAAGGTTAATGCCCTTACAAGGAAAAGGGAAAATGACGGGATAAAATTAACGCATTGCATAACTTTCAACTGACCTCTTAACTATTAAACTAAAAAGAGAATGTCAATTAATCCATACAATAATAAAATAATATGCAATAGCTTTGAATACAAATATAAATATTTATAATTCATTCCCTTATTCCGTAACCTCCCTTTAAAAAAACATAAGCGAATTAAAATCAATAATAACTCAACTACAGAAGCTCCACTAAAATTTTTGGTTCCTTAATTCTTCATCATTCATCCCCTGTATCAGAATAAAAACATAAAAGCATTCATCAATTCAATAATCATCCTGTTTGGTAATAGTTGACAAAAAGTCTAGGTCATAATTCCAAAGATAATTGCCATAATTCTAGGGAGAAGGGGGAGAATCATTAAAGAGAAATCATAAAGATTTAGAGAAACACTTCGTTTTCTAAAATGCAGAACAAGAAAGAGGGCACCATGTCTTATTTAGACAAAGATAAGATGCTGGTCCTATTTTGGGGCAATGCTTGAAGCTTAAGGATTGGCTGAATTTGCCCTTCATTTTCAACTCTTTAGTTTCTCATAAATGTTCACAAGTCGAACAATGTTGGGTTGATTGGTGGTCGGTTTGGGAGATCACATCAGAATTACTGTAGCTGAAAATGAACTTACACCATTCAGAAATTATGAATATATCTAGAAAATACAGGTCTTTCAACCGACAGGCAACATGAACAATCACCACAGATTTTAATCCCAACAAAATTCAATATCTACCAACAAGCTTAGACCTTATTCTGCATTTTTCGTTTCTTGTTTTAAACAAAAAAACGTAGTGCCTTGGGTTTTTGTGTGTAACTGATGTAAATTTTAAAATGAAGAAGAAGATTACTTATCTGAAAACAGCATTGAAAAAAGTAATAATGAGAAGCTAAAAGCTAGAAATAGACCATTGATGAAGTCAATTATCAAACAGTCTTCCCTTTCTCTCCCCCCATAGCCTTGTCAATGACAAAGAGAATTTTATTTTTATTAAAGTTGAAAAGAAAAAGTGAAAGAAAGGTCTAAAAGAATGTAAAGCGAGCATGGCGATTATCAACAGCAAATAGAACTTTTTTCTTTGGCACGATCGCGATTCACCGGGCAAAACCATTTAAGAGCTTCTTTTCTATCTTATTTGTCTATGTTGTTGCAGACAGTCACGTGCTCTAGGAATGAGTAGCAGTTGCTTGGGGGATAAACCTGGGACCTGGGAAAACAAAAGTGACATGTCCGAGCCTGCGCCAAAATTTGCACCAGCACAAAATCCAACATTCCTTTGGCAAGAATTTCGATGAGCACATGGTCATCGTGTTAGTTAACAAACTTCGATTTAATCGTATAAGTGAAAGTAAAATTAAATAATTAATTAATTATTTATAGATAAAAATTTTTTATTAATTATAAAATATTATAAATGTATAATCATATCAGTTACATTAATAATTATAGATACTCTTATTTTTTTTATTTTATAGATTATTTTTAATCTAAATAAACACATAATTATGTGCACTCATATATAATATCTATACGAATCTTTTCGATTTTTTATAGTTTACTCTAACATACATACTTAGATGTTAATCTCCTCTAATTTTATGAGGTGTTTATCCCATAAAATTATATAATTGTTTAATATATTTTTTTATAACTAATTCTATTGAGACTTCACCTATTTATAAGCATATAAATTTATCTATTAAAAATTTTTTTTCTCTTAGAATTCTTTTTCTATAAGTATTTTTGTTCATTAAACAATATTTAGTCAATCTCAAATAAATCTCTTATGAGATTTTAGTCACTATTTTCAATAATCTCCATATTGACTTAAATTTCATCAAATTATCTATTTTCAAACTAGATATGTTTGACTTTACTTACAATTAAAGTTTCACAATCATCTTTTTTTGTATACTTTCATGCTTCATATAAACTGATTCTTAATCTTCAAAATATGAATTTGAGCTTACCTCTTCAATCAAGCTCTTCTAGGCTTGCCTACCACTAGTTAGGCAAAAAGCTTAAATTTAATCATATTAGCATAAACAAAATAAATAATCTATCAATTACACAAAAAATAATAATTTAACGTGGTTCGATCGAAAAAACCTATGACAACGGATGAGAAAAAAGATCAATTAGTTGTAGAAATTACAAACATACAATCATATTAACTATATCAATACTTATAGGTACTCTTAATCTCTTTTAGTCCTATGAATTATTTTCAACTCAAACAAATATATAATTATGTGCACTTATGTACCATATTTATATGAAACTTCTTAATCTCTTATAGTCTACTCCAATATACAGATACATATTTATGTAAATCCTCTCAGTTTCTTATAGTTCATTCTAACATTCACACTTATAAAAATGTTAAACTTATCTAATTCTACGTGGTGTCTATCTAAAACTCTACAACTCTTTTTTTTTTTTTTCATAACTAAACTCTATCAAGACTTTATCTATTTATAACATACAAATTTACTTATCAATAATCTCTTTTCTTTTTTGAATTTTTTTTATGTAAGTCAAACTTGCTTAGTAATAATTCATTTTTTTTTAGAATCTACTTACCTATCAAATAATATATAATCAATTTTAAACAAATTTTTTATAAGATTTGAGTCATTATTCTTCATATATCAAATGCTTAAATTTTTCTTTAATATTGTTAAATTAAATGCTCGAAAATTTTCTTCTATACTGTTAATATGGCGTTCCAAATTGTTCAAAAGTTGGAAAAGAGACGAAGCTTTAAAGGAAAACAATGATCCATTATATCCTTACGGGAGCATTTCAACAGTTCCTAAAAATAGGAATTTTATTAACAGACAACGTTTGTCAACGGTTAAGATTCATTCAGTCTTGATAATGAGTTTCGATTTTAACGACTATGATCTCTTGTCACTCTCTTGAATAATTTTCTTAAAGAATTGAACAAGCTATCTTTCTACTTTCATATTATCATTAACATCATGGGTTCGGATGAGGTTTATCAGCTGAGATCGAAGATGGACCGAATATCTCCTTCATTACACACATAGGCCCACATTTCCATCCTTGGGAAAACCAAGCAATAGGCCCATATACTATCATCTTTGGATCTGAAATTGCTTTAAAATCCCAACTTAATAGGTCCAAAAAATGGCCCATAGCTCAGCGGCTGTTGATATTTACTATTTAGACCTTCGGCATTGGTTATCCGAATTTCTTCAGCAAACCATCACTCCCCCACTTCAGTCGAACAAAAAAAAAAAAAAAAAAAAAACAGAGAAGAGGAAACGGAGCAATTCCTACAAACGAGGCAACGAATCCTCTCTGCAGTTTCTTAAAATCCCTTCACCTAAACCCGACCCCTCTCCACAGCAAACCAGACCTTTCCTTTACGCTCCCTAACAGAAAAAGTGGATGTTTTGTGGAACCTCACAACAAACCACTGCGCGGACCGCCGTCGAAGCGGCGTTGGCCTTAAAAAAAGTGGCCCAAAATTCGGGGAAGTCATTGACATGTCAGCATATGCTAATAGTCACCGTATTTATCCATTTACCTCAGTGTGTTCTACAAGAACGCCGGGAGTGTATAAACCTCGACATCCTCGAACTCAAAGGAATCGTAACTCCATCCCACCCTTACTTTAGTGGAGTTTGAGGTCGGAAATGGAAGACAAATTTGGATTTGAAAAAACATTTCAAGCAGTTACACGAAAGGGAATGATAAATGAAGTTAAACAGAATGAAATCGTTGAAAGATAAGAAACGATAGTGGTTTAAGGAAAGGCATATTAAGTGGGAATCGTAAGTATAACGAACCGGTAAGGAGTTTGGTTATGCCGAAGATTGTGTATGGTTTGCGGGGTGAGCTAAGGACAGCTGGGGTTTATGTTAAGACAGTAGAGGATAAACCACATGCGACGGATTGGGCAATGAAAAGACAAATGCAGCATTCTATGAGTAGAGGGATTGATTGGTTGTTTTTGGTTTCGGATGATAATGATTTTGTGGAGATGCTGAGGAGGGCAAAGGATGCGAATTTGGGGACTATGATTGTAGGAGAGACATGCTGGTTTGTGGTGTCTTGGATTGAGGTGGAAAAGGGGGAGGTTACGGAGAAAGATTTGGTGCCTAAGAGGAGGAGTGAGGATTATGGGTTGTATTCGGTTTCGGAATTTGATGGTGGGATTGTGGGGTATTGGATGGGGTGGTGAATGAGCTTGGCGGGGAGGAGTAGGTTTGGCGGTGTGAAAATTTCATTGTTTTCTGAAGGGAAGGAGGAAGATGAGGATGAGTGGGAGATTGAGAGAGTTTGCAATGAAGCTTATCTATTGGAGGATAGTGAGGATGAGGTAATTTTTTGAGGAATATGGTTATTATTGATGAGGAAAGTTTGGTTAGTTATGGAAGTCGGAAATTGGAAATTATACAGGGAAGAATGGGGAAAGAGATTGTAATTTTTATGCTTAGTGACTTTGCTGCCTGTTTAGTAACATTTTAAAATCCTAATGGTGGCATTTGCTCAATGTGGTTCTCCTTTGTATTCAGATTTGCAAGTGGTATATATCTGCCTAATATTGTCATTGTATTATTTTCTTTTGATGGTGTGGAGTTTACTAGTGATACCTTGAAAATTGAAATGGTATATAGTATTAACAAGAGGGAAACTGCAGCGTAGCAATGCATTTAGAATTATTTTCTGTTTGATCACCAATTTAGTATGTCTCTTATCTATGTCCGTACAGAAGCTACTTTTGTGTATGTGTACTGAAATTGATCAAGGGACAGTGGTGGAACATGGTTGCTTACTTATTTTTATTGTAATTGTTTGGATTCGTATATGGAAAACTTCTAATTATCTAATGACCTTGTACCAACAAAGCATTCTTTAGGTTAATTAGATGAAATTTCTGTTACCCTAATGCAGTTGTATAATTGCTGGTTTTATGTCTGGCCTTCTTTGGCCAATGGAAATGCTTGTGTGGTAACCTTAATGTTGAAATAGAAAATTTAAAAAGTCTTGAAGTTATAGCCTGAAGTTTGTTTGGATGTTTAAATATGAATAACCAATACAGCTATTAGTAGGTATAAGAAATGAAAAAGAGAGGTTTTGAGAATAAGAGGTTGTTGATTCTTGATTGATTTATCTCTTAATTGTTCTTGGAGGGGCATGAGTGCTTGTCACTATTGTCATGTGCAGAAAGAGCTGTCGACTACAATTCTGGCAGTGTGCATTAAGATGCAATAGAGAAGCAGGAAGGGGAACTGGAGTGTTAAATAAATAGAAAGGTTTTATGGTAAATTTGTGCTGAAATTCGTCTTATGAGAAGCAGCGAATGAGGGAAAATGGCAATTAATGGGATGAAAATTTTGTACTGTTTAATTACGAAGATAGAAGAACAAAGGAAACAGGAAGACTTACTAGTTAGAAATTTTATTTTTTTTTTGGGGGAGGGGGGATTTGAACTCGCTCTTTAAGCAAGGAATACAAGCGCGATAGTAAAAAATCTTTAATTGTTTTCGAATTGTGCTTTGATTTTCATTGTCAAAAATTTTTAGTTGTTTTGTAATTGCGCTTTGATATTCATTGTCATAACCTGCGTTGTCTCAGCTCAATATCATGGAATTTCAGTGATATCTGGTGGCCTTTACAGGCCGTTGTCCTAATTGATCCTGGAAAAGTAGATTGCTCTAAATTCCTTTTGATGCACTAATTCCAGGAGTTCATGCCCCTGACCGGCAAAAGTCCTTTTCAGGCTTAGTGGATCATGAACATTCACCCATCCGATTGATGGTATTAAGGTCAGGTCCAATGATTCAGAGAAGTTCCTACAATCATGGGTGACGTAGGACGAGAGGTAAGGGGGGGGGGGGGGGGGTGACGACAACTTGATGGTTATTTTATCGAAGCAAGAAATTAGGTCTAGACTCTATTATTGTATCAATTGAGATCATAAGGATGATAAATTTTGAGAGGATTAAGGCCTGTAATAAGATTAGTATGCGGTTAAGATTGGTTGAAACAACTGGGGATTGGAAAACTTTTTAGGTGCTTCGTTCCCTTCGATACTTAAAATCAAACAGAACATAAAATAAACCTAGCAACTTTTTATTTAAAGCAGCACAAGTTAAGAACGTTTAATTCTAATATTCTTGATATATAATCTTGATTTGACGGCTTTGTTGTGGGCATCAATACGAGCTTTGAAGGATTAACATGCTTAATGGTTGGTCTAGTGCCCAATCATAGAGTGTAATATCATAGCAAAGTGGGACATTATCATGGAATCTCCCCAGCCTCCTTTACCATGAAGCTATAGGATTAGGCCTCAGACTTCTACTGATCAACTACCAATAGAAGAACCTGGCTGTCAAGATTTGTCTTCTAGCATGATTCTTCAGGCAGTCAGGCTGAATTATTCTGAGATTGATCTCTGGTTCTGTTTCAAGATCAAGGTTGTCCTCTCTGAATATAGTTCTTATTCTTGTAAACTCCATGATGGAAGTCAGTCTTTAGACAGATTTGCCCGAAGAGCTGTCTTTTTGTAGGACCAACACAGCTGCCAAAGGTTGCTGCTCTGCTCTGCTTTGCTCTCTATATCAGAACCAAAAAGTAGAAGCTGTTAGGGTGGTTTTTAATATAATAGAATTTAAGGATAAGATTGGGATCAATACCTAAAGATTGATTGTGGTTATCCTACTACTAGATTAAAGAATAAAAGGTCATCTGTCATGTTGAATATATTATTATTATTATTATTATTATTATTATTATTATTATTTCTTTTTTAATTTTCAAGTGACAGGTCGATGTCGTTTGTGTGGTATGATTAGGAAAATTTTTTCATTTTTTGGTATGAGCTATTGACAAAGCCTATGAGGCTATGCCTTTTATTCATGGCTTACAGGGTGTTAAGATTAACAGAAGAGAATATCGAAAGAAGAGGAATAGGAGATGATTAAATTCAATTTTGAAATAGTATGTTTACATTGGTTTAACAAAATCATCAAGGTTCAATTTTTAGTAATCCCAAAAAAAAAAAAAAAATCATTGATTTTTTTTCACTCCACAATTTATTGTTTTGATAGATTTTTAGAACAAAATCAACTGCTACTAGTATTAAACATTCTATAATTATATGAATGATAAGATAATTTTTTAGAGTTAAAATAATTTGAAAGCAATAAGAAAGGTTGATACACAAACAACTAGCCAATTTTCAACAAATCACTTGTTCTTTTTATAAGATAATGATGCACAAATACAAATGCTACATTGATGAGATTTGTTTGGACTGCTATTATATATTAAATTTGGCAACAAAAAAAAAAGAAAAAGAAAAAGAAAAAGAATTCTCCATATTAGTATTGCATTGCAACATCCAAAGAAAGGTATTTAAATTGTTGGCCGACTAAATATATAAAACATTCTCCTTTCGGTGAAAGACTAAAAGTGGCTACGTATTTTCTTTTTAATTAAAAAATATGTTTTATATGGAAGCTTAATCTGTAATCCTATCTTTGGTAATAAAATCTATTAAAAAGGATGAAGGTAGCAGCAGCACTCTTTGATTATGTGAGATTCAACGGCGAAAAGGGTAGTAGAAGCCAATTAGAAGAAGCTAACGGTGCCGACCTTTAGCAGAAAATTTTGAGTTTGGTCCCAATCTAGCTGATTCCATTCTTTGTTTCTTATAGTTTAATTCGTTTTTGTTATTGTAATTCAAGACGGTGCGAATTTGCAGCCCAATGTATGTTATCATATACTTCATTTCAAGCTAATTAAAAAGCGATTTTATCATAATTATCAGAATCGAATCGAGTAATAAATCATTCAAGATGTTAGATCATTAGATTATTGATTAAATTATTGGATCAATCGGATCAATTGTTAAATTAATAAAAATATTTAAAAATATAAATATTTGTAAAATTTAATCTATTATATGATATATAATAAAATTTTATATTTAAAAAATTAAAATATATAATACAATATAATAAGTGTGAAAAAAATTTATATTTAAAAAGTATATAATAAATTTAAAATTCAGACTTCAAACTCAATCTCTGAAAATACTAATAAAATAATTTAACTATATTAATTTAAAAAACCAAATAAAGTAAATACCCTAAAAAACTTAAAAACAAAAGGATAACATTTAAAAAAAAAAAAAAAAGAGAAAGCTTATGTAAATATAAATTAAAAAAAATAAAATTTTTTTTCAAAATGATGATATTTGATATAAAACCAATCAAGCTCCAAAATAATGAATAAAGTTTTAATTTAATCAAGCAAATCTATATTCTTTAATTTGATATTAGAGTGTCATCTAAAAATAGAAATGAAGAAAGGATACTAAGTAAAAATTCTTTCGCATCGACCATACATTTGAAGTAATAATCAATAATAGAAATGACTGGGTAAGTAGGCCTTTTAATACAAAGTAAAACTCAAGGAACCATCGAAGAAACTCTACAACATGAAAATCATGCATTAAGCACTGAGAATTAATGCGGAAATGACACCAATCTTCAAGGGAAAAAAAAAGTCTAAATTTATAATCAGATGATGATGATTGAAGTTGGACCAAAAAAAAAAAAAAAGTCAGTTTCAATAAGTTTGAACCATACAGGAGATATTATAGTTACTTAATGCCACAAATAATAATTAATCAATTTGGTGTTTCAATCTTCAACTGCTTGGGAAGGTATTGATCTTCATTGCGTGGACGGAAAGTCACTCTCAATCCCCATCCACCCATCCACCACCCACTTCCCTCATCTTTCTCTTCTCTTCTCCAACTTAGATTTGTTATCATTTTCTCTTTCTTTCTTTCTTTCTCTTCTCAACTCGGATCCCACTTGCCTAACTAGCTACAAAGCTCGACCCGTTATTATCCTCATGACCAACAATGTAACAGCCAGTTATTTCAGTTAGACAAAAAGCAGCTTTCTTTCACTCTCTCTCTCTCTCTCTCTTTTTTTTTTAATTTTCCTTTATAAATGATATTAATTAACAACCTTATAGCTTATATATAGAGTTTAATGAACTAGTGCTAAATTATTTTGGGTGTTCAATATATAGTTTTTTTTTTTTTTATGACCATTGAATCCACACTCTAAATATTTATTAATGTTTCCTTAAAATATATTCGGACATAGATAAAAATTTTTTTATGAAATTCATGAAATTTTTATTAAAAATAATTAAATAAAATTTTAAATTGATAAATTAATAGAGTTTAATAAAAAATTATTAAAATATTAAAATATTAAAAACTTTATTTATGATTTAAATTTGATTAATATTTATTTGATAATAAAAATTTTATTAAACTTTTAAACAAAAATATCCATCTAAAATATCAAAATTTATTAAAGATTTTTCAAAATTTTCACATAAATTTATAATAAATTAATTTGATTTTTTAAAATTTAATTATTATTTAATCAATTTTATTAAAAAAAGACAAAAAAAAAAATGAAATTACCTAGAAATAAACTTGGAAGTTACTTTGCGTGCTGGGAGCATAACCACGTCGGCGGGTCACATGCTTACAAGCCGCTACGTGAGTTTTTTGGTTTAGTGAAATTACCAAACACCCTTTCATACTCATTACTCACCAACAGAAAAAGATCGTGCTTGTCTATATTGCATTACTACTACTTTATATAGTTATTGGGTAAATTTTCCGTACACTTTTTATAATTTACAATTTTCTTATTTATATTTTTTATAAAATTTTTTATTTATAATATTCACTTCGGTTAGCAGAAAGAATACCAACATTAAAAAAAATAAGTGAAAATAATTTATGATTTTATTAAAATTTGCTTAATTTTTAGTCTTTTTATCATTTTTAACAACGAAAATGAATTATAAAATTATATAAAATAAATTAAAAAATAAAAATAAAAAATCGCAAATTATAAGGGTGTATACAAAGTTTTACCTATATATTTTTTAGGGTCCGTAGAAAGAGAGATGGAGCTGATGGATTATGTCGGCCAAGTTTGGATTTATCTTTAAGGAAGATCAACGTGGCGGCCGTGCCCAGACGACAGACTAGCAGCCAAGTGGGAAACTAAATGCTTCTTGCCACTTCATATATACCAGAACTATACATCCTTTTTCTATTTATATAATAGAGAGAATAGCTTTTGAAGGAAAGGGTATTCTTTGATTAAACATAGCTAGAATCTTTTCTTTTTCTTCTTCTTCTTGTTTTTGTTATGGCTTACAAGTTATAGTCTCAAGAAACAAGGGGACAAAATTGTCACAAAAGGGTTTATAAGTTTAGTTCCTTTAGGATACTTATTAATTTGGGTTTTAGGATTTCTTTTTTGTATGATGGAAGGTGATTGTTGTTCAACTTCAAGTTCAACAAGCGGGGAGAAGCGAAAGGTGAAAAGGCAACAGCAAAAAGAGAAACCATTCCGAGGGATAAGGATGAGGAAGTGGGGGAAGTGGGTTGCTGAAATCAGAGAACCAAACAAGAGGTCTAGGATTTGGCTCGGTTCTTACACCACCCCTATAGCTGCTGCTCGTGCCTATGACACCGCTGTTTTCTACTTGCGTGGACCTTCCGCCAGGCTCAACTTCCCTGACCTCATATTACAAGAAGACGACCTTAGGGACATCTCAGCCGCTTCCATACGCAAGAAAGCAACCGAGGTTGGGGCCAAAGTCGACGCTTTACAAACCTCGGTTCATCAGGCTTCTTCATCAGAATCATCAAACCCTGGTCGAGTTTTCTCGAAGCCTGATTTAAACAAGTACCCTGAAAGTTCTGATGAAGATTGAAACGATATAAAAGTGATGATGATCTTAAACCCCCCCCCCCCAAAAAAAAAATCGAAAATCAACAACTGTTCATAGGTACCACCCCTTTTTTTCTTATGTCTTTTGATTCTCTCATCGAATAGCAAGTGCCCCAAGAGTAGAATCAATAAAAAATGGATTGATTCTGTTTGATAAGGTCATGTTTTTAGTTGGGAATACAAGTTTAGTTTATGGCTTGTAACATGGATAGTGATGAAACCGAGAGTTTAGCTGAGTTAGTGATTACTCTAATTTCTTCATCAGCTTTGCCCTTTGTTTTGGTTATTTTATACTATATATTTCCTTATATATATGTATATCTGTATATTTTATAAGAATTATGATGAAAAAAGATTTGGAAATTGGAGAGATGTGAGATCAGAGAGGATAGATATGGAAAAGAAAAACAATGGCGATGGCCTCCCAGCTTCTTGTGTCTCCATATTTTAGTTGCTCAAACCAAACCAAGTCGATAAGGAGATAAGGGTTGAGACATCTTTGGGTTTGAGAAAACCAAGTACGTGTACTTACGACTTTGCTTGTGGACACCACAAAAACACAGCCAAATTAAAGAGAAACCTCACAAAGAGAGAGAGAGTGGTGCTTAGGATCAGCAGAGAGGGAGGATGTCACCGTCACGAATGGTGGTGGCTTACGAAAGGGTCTGTTTGGTGGAAGTTGATAGGTGATGAAAGGTGAGCGGTGAGTGGGTTTTTCTTTTTCTTTTTCTTTCTTTTTTCTTTTTTATATAATATTAGTCTTTCCTCTTTACATGTGAATGATTTAAGATGTATTATTACTAATAAAAATATTACTGAAAAACATATTATATATTTAATTTCTTAAGTTCAACGAGAAGCACTTAGAGTTTATTTGATTTAATTTTTAATGATGATAATTTAATTCTAAAAGTCACTTAATGAAAAATTTTCAATAAAAAAATATTGAGTATTTTTTTTTTTTAAATAAAATATTGAGAATCTTTAAATAACTAAAAGTTACTTAAAATTTTTATTTAATTACAATAATATTTTTTTCTTTGAATCATTTATTATTTTCTTTTAATTTTTATTGATATAAAATCCTTATAAAATCATCTTTTCTTTTTATAAAAAATTTAGTACTTAACATTTAATTTTAAAAAAATATAAAATTATTTTATTATAAATTTATTTTTTAAGTTTTTCATAAGTAAAAAAATTAACCTATTTTTTTTTTTTGGATGTTGCTTAAAATTGTGATGGACGGCTGATTTCCATCTGTTCTTATTTGTGAAAATCTGCCGCTGTTGTTTGTCCAACTGTCATCCAATCAGAATCTTGACTTTTGAATGAAAAGGAAACCCCAAACCAAACAAAAGAAAAATGGGGCAGACTTTAATAAGGTCATCCCTACCTTAACATTTAAAAGATGTAAAGGCCGAAAAAAGAAAAAAAAAACCTGCCCGATTGTATGGCCTGCCCACTTTGTTTAGTCTCTAGCATACTTCTCTTTTACTTTTTCATTATTGTTTTGGCTCCAGAAAATGGGCCAATGGCCACTTTACATATTTCGGTACTCCAGGGGGAAGAAAAAGGTTATTCTATGAGCCATGATTATTTCTATTCTCTTGAAATAATATTGCTGTAGGAATTGCTCTTAAACTAAAGGCAGGAAAGATACACATGTGACGCCACCATAACCAGGTTGTCATCCTGGTACAAACCAACTTCAAATGCTACCCTTCACCCACCAATATCCAGAAGAAGTGGAGAACCCTTTTTAAAATTATTCACCAATGAACTCAAGGCAGATAGTGCATCCCCACCAACAAATGTTCACATCATAAGAAGAACAATTCTTCACCTGTATGATATGATGCTATACAGAAAATGCTTTGTAATTCATATGAAGACTGTAGCTTCAACAGTATTTGCAATAGATATCAAAATAGTTTAGTTTAATATTTAAGGAAAGGGATAAAATATTATGTCGGTCCAATGGGACTACACAAATTTAGTATAAAATTCATAGTTTTACAGAGTGTGCAACGTTGATAGACATAAGTTGCTGTTAGTATTGAAACAAATTACATGAGGAAAATTTACATTGCTTCACCCCACATGCAGCACAAGACAGCTTTTGTCAAAGCTTGTCATGTTCAACAGAAACGTACAAAACATTTTCTTTCACCTGAAATGCACGAGGCATTCTAGTATACTTGCTTCTTCGTAATGAAATGCTGCAGCAACTGATTAGTGGCAATGTAGCATGAGATGAAAATTTACAGTAGAGGACATTCTCAAGAAAATGACAGAAACCATACGAGGATGGATATACACCACAAAGCAAATGGAATCAAACAGAGATGTCAGGTTTCATGAGCTTTCAGTCCAATCAAAAGGACTATACACATTGTAATGGGAGATAGTAACATGTAAAGTACGCAACAAAAACAAACCATTCAGGATAGTGTTTTTACAAATGTAACACTTTTCCCATTAGTAATTCAAGTTTTTCGGTTTTTCTCCCTTTTTAAGAGATATCAACAGATGATAAATGACATTCTTGCATAAAATACCTATGAAGATAAAATGTGTTTAAATATTAGACAACTTCGGAATCATGGAACACCAGTCATAGAAGAGGAGCCAGAAGGAGTAAGAACAGCAATAGTCAAATTGATTGAATTTATGTAAGTTGAGTTAAGAATCTTAGTTTGCTAGCATCTATCAAGTCTCAGAAAGATTTTAATTCTTATCAGAAACTTATTAAAAAATAATTACTTCTTTCCACCCACTCTCACTTCACCTTTTTTTCTGCACACACAGCCACAGGCAGAGTTAGAGACAGAGATATGTAACCTGTTCCCTCTTGGTTAACTCAGAAATCTGATAAAAGGAGGATGACTTACACAGTTCAAAGCGAAGGGGGGGAGGGTTGGGAGGCTATAACAGACCAATTAAAAGAAGCATTTGATTATTTGTTTCCCTGTTAGAAGAATGCAAAAATCACACCAATGACGTGAAGGCAAAATTTACTCAAGAAAAAACTATAGAAATGGCAGGCATGCTATACACATCATTGTTCTAATGTGAACCCACAATCTTTCAATACTTCAAATATTGGTATAAAAGCAAGCATCAATTTAGCACTTTGAAAAGACCTAATGCAGTAAAAAAATAACAATCTGTAATAGGAAAAAGAAGGGAATAACGTGGTTCTACTTGTGTTTGAAAGTGAAAACAATGAGTTCACAATGACCTGAGTATAGAAAACAAGAGTGCAATTCACCAGACCTAATCTCGAAGTATTTGGGGTAAAGGACACATAAATCTTCTGAAGTAGATATATTAGTAGCAACCCATCAAATCTTTCACAAGGAAATGTCGATGTAAGGGACAATATATCAAGATCAAACCACGTGTATGAGAAGCCGATTAATCAAGAAAGGAATTTCTCTTCTACTAGCTTTCCAATGTTGTCATAACCAAGAGAAAGGCTATATACAGTTCAAAAGCAAGTCCCAATCAAAATCTACCAAGGCCATTTAAAGGCCACATGCTGGGTACACTCATTCTATAGCGGTAAATTTTTGTCAAAACCTCGTCTGTCCCTACCAAGGTGTATGCTTATGGACCACCGGACCACACTATCATATTAAACTACACCATTTATCAGCAGTCATTATCTGTCCTAATCATCTCCCCATATAGACAGAAAACATCAACAAATCATCAGCACTAAGATTTACAAATCTTAGATAGACAGCTAAACAAATTCATCCTTTAGTAAACAAGATATTTAGTTACGATTTTCGATGCAACTTATTCATCTTTCTGTTAGTTGTTTGAATTGGTTTAATCACTGCTTCTTGTTTGTTGCTTCACCTTTTTTTTATCATAATAAAGTTTAACTTATCAAAAATTAAACATAATTTCACCTCTTTCCCCACACCAGCAACCTAAAAATAAGTTCTTTTTTTTTTTTTGAGAGAGAGAGAGAGAGAAAAAGTACACAAAAGTTTCAAAATTTAGTAGAATATCAACATAAAAAATGATAACCCTCAAGCAATAATTCATCAGCAATTCGACATGTCATTATCTTCCTCCATATACAAGCAATGATCAATTAAGAAATGACTTAAACAAAAACCAATAAAAGCAATTATTACAAGAAAATAAAATAAAATTGCTGAATTTTAAGCTACATAATAAAAATATGTTCCCCAATCCAAATATTCATTCAACTGAAATAGGAATTAGGATTTAATCAATTATTGAAAGTTCATGAAATAAAAAAAAAAAACAAAAATTGGTGGATTAAACTGTAATTAAACGAGAAAAAGAAATTGCGTGACGAAAGGGGAAAAAGAAGAGGTGAGGTAAAGGAGTGAAGTTAGAGAAAAACCGGAGCAACGAGGCGGGAACAGCGACGATGGAACGGTGGTGATTCTGGTGAAGAACAGCAAGCGATCCTGGAAGAGTAACCAACTACTGAAAATGACCTAGTGATTGGGTTTCATTTACAGAAATTTGAGAGGCCAATCCAGAAGAAGAAGATCCAATCTGAATACTCTTAGTTTTGGGCCTTTTCAGATCTTTTTGATTGAAAATTGCGTGCCTAGCCCAAAAACTACACTTTTTGACTGCTCGCTTCGGCCTGTCTTTCTTTCGCCCCTTTTACGCTTTTTTATTTTTGTATTTAAAATTTGGCAGGATTGGCTTACTCGACGGTTAACATTTGAATTTCTTAAAAAAAAAAAAAAAAGGGCAAAATAAAAAGGTAATTTAGGGAAAAAAATTAAATTTTTAAAAAATATATTGCAAAATAAAAAATTTATTATAAATATTAAGATTTGAACTCAACTCTATTAAATTTTAACTCCTAAAAATAATTACATAAATAACTTAAATTAAATCAAGTCATGAGTTCAAAATCAAACTCTTTTAATTAAAATCAAGGCATACATGGTATATCACATCAAACACTCATGGAATGAAACAACTTATAAGTTAACAAAGCATAGATTACAGATTAATAGAGGAATATACTATGTTGAAGATTGCCCAAATTTTGTATAATTAATTGTAGTGATGTCACTCAAATTTATGAATGAATGAATGAATAAATGATAAAGCAAGTTTATTTCATATGGTACTAACATCTAAATATTTAGAATGGATATGAATTCTTATCAGCCTTTTTTAATTATCTTGATATGCTAAATAATTAGTCAACTTTAATCTCCTTACTCAATTTCACTTGTCTGAATTCAAACTCAAATGTAACCCACTCATCTTCTTTATGGTATATAAGCCCAAATATATATATAAAATCAATGATCTTAGCACCTCAAACATTTCCAATAATGGAATTTTTCATGGCAAAACAACAAATATTATCCCTTTGCCTTTCATGGAAAATGGTTAACTTTTGTATGAACCATATAAAAAATTCAATCTTTTTCTATTTGTATTCTCTTTAGTTTATTAGCTTGAATTACCTTTTTTTTTTTTTTCAATACAAAGAAAGGAAGATGAATTAGCTTAAACCCTAAATTCTAAATCTAAAAATATATATATTTTTTCTAAATTATGATTAAAATTTAAATTCAAAAATCTCAATTTTAAAATCAGTTTCAATATTATCGAGTTATTAGTTCATTAGTAACCAAAGAACAATAATATTGATTTTTGGTCTCATTTATGATTAACTCTCCTAATGGTGTAGAATGTATTTGGAATGCCACCATCATTTAATAAATCTCCTACCTTTCATAAAAAAAAGAAAAAAAAAATCACTTACCAAAGCAGGTGAGGAACTGCTTACCATGAATATGATAATTGCTACTAAATGTATACATTAGTCTATCACTAGGACTAAGACTTTCTTTTTCTTTCTTCCCCACAACCTTTTGTGAGGAACTGCTTATCCACTTCCTTATTTATTGATTGATAGCTTCTTTATGCTATTGACTTTCATCCTCAACTGAACTTCAGAGATTTACATTTTTTCATTACTTCAAAGAAGAAAAGTCAGTCTTGGGATGACCAAGACAAAACAAACAAAACCAAAAAACCAAGGATCACAACCCTCAAATATCTCCACCAGCAGACAAAGAAATCCAATATCCATTAATACCAAAAAGAAAAAAAGGTTGAAAAAAGCAAAAAACCACTCTCCCCCTGATTTGTGACTTGAAACTGGGGTCTCTCTCTCTCTTCCCCATCTGTCCATGGGGTTTGGCGGGAAAATGGGATCAATGCTGTGAAGTTCACGGGCCATATTCAGGTAGATTTCAGACAAGAAATGGGTGGGGGACATTTTTTTTTGGCACTTGAACCAATGCTACTGGGAGAGTGATTTTAAACACTACAAACAAAAAGGGGTAGTAACAATAGTAATGCAATAACTTTATAATATATATATATATATATAGATATATGTACACACACATAAGTTAAAAGAAGAAAGAAGATATGGGAAAGAGACGTTTAGACTTTTAAGAGTGTGGGAGGTCAAGATTTTAACACTTTTGAGTTTGTGCAAACTCCACAAAGAGGTTAAAAAACGTAAGAGAAGAAAAAGGGGTTTGGGAGAGGAAGCAAAAGCAAAGGAAAGTAAAAAGGGGAAGGGGAAAAAGTTTGTATAGTGAGGATCTTTCAGTGCCATCAATTCAAATTAATTGTGCTTGGACTGTCATCCATTTACTACTCTCTTTGGAACCAAATCCAAATCCCATTCCATGCATATTTGCACCCACTTTCCCTTACACGACATGACAATTTTCTCACCATCCAATCATGTTCCTCATCTATTATTTTTTATTTTCCCTTTCTTTCACTACTCTTTCTCGAGAAAAAGCAATGAGAATTACACTGTAGAACCATAAAGTCATGAGCCATGAGTTTATATAAAGAGATCATATATACCCCATCCAAATCTCTAGTTGGGAATATTATACTTCAATCTAGACAATGATGCTCTGCTGCTGCCCACATGTTCGCTTTATTTAGCATGATATAGAGGGTCAGGTCTGTAAAATAAACAGTGTCAATCCATCCCTTTCAATCAATTTCCAAGCTGAAAAGGTTTCCAAGCAAAACGAAAACTAAGAGTATAGAAATGTAAAGTCATTTGCAAAAGGTGGGTAAAGATGACCCTTCTTCCCTTCTACATTTCAATTTTTTTGTGACACAATTGTTGCCACATTGCATGACTTTTCCTCCTACCTACAATTAGGCTATGGACCGCCCCTTTAGATCGATTATGAGCTTCCCAAGCACAAAATAAACAATTTTCCTAGTCTTCTTCTCTCCTATACGTAGATATCTATGCAAATGCTAGAATTTTAGCTTTATGTTTGATTGTCTTAAGTACTCTACTATATTTTCTTATGGAGAGAGTGATCAGAATCAATATATAGGGTTTCAAAATTTGAATTTTCTTAAAATATGCTTCTATTTTAAATATTTTATTATTATATATATTTTTAAACATTTCAGTTATTCATAACATTTTTTTTCACACCAATACCAAACACTTAAATTTCTAAACATACATTATAAAAAAAAAAATTTCAATTTAAATTTTTTTTCAACGGACAAGAGCAATGCTAAATTAGTCTAAGCAACGAAAGGGTAAGACCATCCCATGCATTGATTTTTTTTTTTCCTTGTTAATAGTATGTACTCAAAAGGACAAAATCATAAGGTTATAGTGCTTAAAGTGGGCTTTGAGAGAACCCATAACATCAGTGGGCTAAAAGCCTAAAAGGTAAGTAAAGTTGAATGCTTAAAAAAAATTAGAAAATTAAACGACCCTTTCCCCTTCTAATATAGAATCTTGATGATGATGATGGCAAAATAATTAATTTACAAAAAAAATATATATGCGAGCCAAATTGTTTAAAATTGACACAAATTAATGCCTGTAATAATCTAGAATCATTATATATCATTATATAACAATAATAATGCTACTATTACTTCTAGTAAAACAAATGGTCTTACTCAAATTCCATCAAGGAGGCCATAATGATTTCTCTAAACAACTTAATTAGATACGTGTACATAAAGTTTGATAATATTATTAACTTTGGTTAAAATATTAAAAAAAACTCTTGAATTATTAAATTTTATTTATAAATTTTTATTTTTTTTATTGTATCTAAATTAATCTTTGTGCTTTCATTTATATTTATATAAGTTTTTGTTTCAATACTTCAAATAAAAAATTGATTTATATTAAGGGTTTATTTAGGTATAAATTAAAGACAAAAGATTTATTTTGGATACAAATTAAAAATTAAGAGCTTATTTCAAAACAATAAAAATATAAAAATTTATTTAAACAAAATAAAAAGGTTTAGAGTCTTTCTTATTATTTTAATCATTGAATTTTCTTGTTGTAAATATGAAGAAATTTAAGAAAAAGAAAAAGAGGGATTCAGTTTGCGACCCTAACCTTACTAATTATATAATGGAAGTAACAAGCACAATGTCAGGTTTTGGTTTTTAACTTTTATATAAAGATGATACTGTAACACGTTGCATAATGTATAGAAAATCCAATTAAAGAAACTGATCGATCATTTGAGATATAACATATCTTTTAATATGTGATCAATTCTCTATAATAGCAATCTCGATTAACGATCAATTTCATAATTGGATAATATATAATCCAACAGCTAAATCCTTGATTAATCTTGTGCTTTTTATTAATTCTTCATCTTTCATCTAAACCCTTTTTTTTTATAATCACAAAAATGTTTTATATTTAGTATTAGATGCAAGTTTGTAAAGAGTTTAGTTCCCTGTCAAGGACTCGATCATATGCAGAGAAGAGGAGGGGTGTATGTTAGGGTTTGTAAATCCACAGTATGTTTTTGTTAATGTATGAGTATGATATGCCTTAACTTTTTATGATGATGGAATTGGGTGAGTGTGGTCCATAGACACGTGCAAATGATGACATTGTCTTTCTAATGATGGATTCCCACCGTTTCTTCCACTGTGTGGGATCCACTCCTATCATGCAAAATTCTCCTTCACAGAGTCCTCTTTTTCTTTGACCGACACACACATAAAATCCCCACCCATTTTATGAATTTCCAACAAGAAAAAAAAGCTTGACACAAACCCAATTTTCATAGCTCAGGAAGAAAAATTGTTTGTAACTATGGACATTCCCCATGATCTATTTTGACTGTCCATTCATTTCACAACAAGTGTCCTACATGTTTGGTTTTCATCAGCTTGGATGTCACTTGGTGATTGGGTCATCCAACACTTATTCTCGAATAAGACAATCAAATATTTCTTCATTTGGAGCCTGCAATTGCTTGGTCTTTGTTCGGTGGATTGTGATTCAAAATGTGAAATTCTAGGCACCTGATTCATTGCTGCTTTTGTTGAATCATTGCAAAAGGCCCCACTTTCATTTTTCTACTTCCTCACCAATTCATTCTCAACCATTAATTTAGCATACTATCTGATGCTTAACCGATTGCACTAAACAAATTCAGTAATCTCATTTTACCCTCGAGCATTTGAATGACATGATTAATGATATGCAGACAAAATAGAACTGGGATTCGCAATCATACTTATACTTATTTACGTCTTTCGTTATCATTGTTGAAGAATATATTACTATATATTTTTGCTCCATTTTTACTGCTTGATCATAGGGGTCTAAATTAAAGTTATTGATACCCTTTTTAAACTAAGTTTAGTAGTTTTTTCTGAAATTAATAAGAATACGTTTCCAATTTCCAAATAGGAACAGATATAATAAAAATTAATAGTATAGAAATCTATGTTTTAGGATAAATAGATATATCCACCATGTTTGTATGTATTATTTAAAGAAAAAAAAATGAGAGAGAGTAGTGAAAATTCAAGTTTGTGTGTATTAACAAGGATAACACAAAGTTTGGGATCAGGGCTTTCGGTTTGTAATCTTGAATCTGATTTCGAAGCTGCAGATTTAAAAGTATTTAATTTTTCTTTTCTTTTTGAACCTCATAGATGATTAATAACTTCACGCAAAGGTATTATTCAAAGAAATTAGAATTGTCAGCTATTTTTATAATTAAAATTATCAAAAATTAAATCATAATTATTGAAATTAATAACAGATTAATATTTTATTAACAAATCATATGATTGCTAACAGAATTATCATATTCAACATGGTCAAGTCGAAACTAATTTTTGTATAGATTGAATGGCTTTTCATCATTTCTGAATAGCCTTTCTTGGATTGCTTGAATTTTAGAATTTGTTCAATAACATTTGGAATTTACTTGATAATGATATTTTTAGGGTTTGCTTCCCTAGATTTAGTTCACTACAAATTTTTTGTACAAAAGAAAAAAAAAACTCAAGTTAACATTTGTTAGCTGCTTTCAATAATAAATAGTAATCGTACGAGGAGTACTTAAGAAAAGCTTAATTTGCCCGTAAAGAAGAAAAAGAAAAAGTAAACAAACAAGAAATTAAAAGCAAAGTAATCAGCTTGTCATGTGATTTATATTGAAAAACAGAATAAGATTAGGTACAAAATCATGGCTGCCTATGTAAGTAGGGGGGAGAACTGAGAAGGGAAAGATTAATGCGGGAAGAACTAATTGTTTATAATGTTTGTCGTGATTGAAGGAAACGGTGTAATCAGTTGTGGGATCAAGCTTACGTGAGGCCAAAAAAATGGGCTCAACTCATAATCTGAAATGTCAACACTGATATGATTATCCCACGCATTGTCGTCAAGCTAGAAATGACCCCTTGGCCAATCGTAGTTAACCTCGAAATAGATAACCTTTTCCAAGTAACCTTTCTCTTTTCAAGAATCAGGCAGATCATAGAAGCATTTTTAACCAAGCATCTTTTCATTCGACACCTTAACTACTGTTAACCGGTAAAACCCTTAAAGAAGCTGTTCTTTTTTTTTTTTTACAACGTACCGATGATTTTGATCAATATTCTTTAAATTTATTTACTTTATGTCTTAACATGCCAAATGAGGCCTCCACTCTGTTGCTTCTATGGAAGGACTATGCTATAGCACAACCAGATTAATCTTCACTTAGAACCAATTGATATATGTTGCAGGAAGATGAGTGGCAAATGATGATTAAATAATTCTTGAACTTAAGTGTTACGTGTGAAAACTACTCCAATTAAGGGCAGTTTTTGATAATTTCACTACTCTTATATAGAATATATATATATATATATAGTAAGTTTTTCTCCAACAAAGAACCTCTTAATTTTCATTATTTTAACTGCTATTGTATTATATTGTTTAAATTTATTTTTGATACATTGATTGTAGATATCAATTTTTGTTTAGGGTTTTGACTGGCACAATTGAATCCCATTTAAATATTTCAATTGGGTCTTTTTGGACTTAATCTTATTGTAATTGTATTGTTTAAGCCTGAAGCTTTTTTTAAATCTAAATTTGTTAATTTTTAATCAGTTTTACAAAAAATAAAAGAAGAAAAGAAAGACAGAAACTAGAGTCTGGTGCCGAGCACGGCACTAGCTCCCATCACTGTCCAGCCACCCTACCCGGCTGCCACCATCTGCCTATACTCCAATCTCCCCTTCCCCATGTTTTTCCTTTCCCTCACGTTACTAGTAGTAGCCAAATCCCAGAAAACCTGGAACTGCGTTGCTTTTCAAATAGAAGGAGAAGGCCAATTTTTAGAAAGAACACTCTGTAAAATTTCCCCCCGCCTCCATCATAGTCGAACCACCCACGTATCAAAACCACAACCACTTTGCAACTCGAAACCGCTGAGCAGCACATCCATCAGCACCCTACAAAACTACTGTGAGTTACCACTTCCTATCACTACTATTTCCACCATAACACACAGGCCCCCCAAACCACTAGTAAGCCAACCTCGACCTCCACAACCATTGCGAATCATCACCAACATATCCAAAAAAAAAAAATCACAACCAACCACATTGCAAGTCCAAAAAATATTCTAACCCAAAAAAAAAACAAATCCAAGCAACAGCAACATATAAGCACTAACCCAAAATCATTGTATGAAAATTAAAACAACATATATTAATTAAAAAGATTCAATAAACCTGTTTGGACAATCATTGTATATTCTTAGAAGTAAAATGATCCCTAAAGTGATTAGGTCTTTTTCTTCACTCTTCTTTTACCGTCAACACTCAATGGATAGTTACCATATTTCGTAAAAGTGAAGAAGGGACTTAAGTTTAATTAATCAAATAACCTTCAAAGCCAACCTATTAAGGATATATTAGGCCAAAAGCCTATACAACCGTCAAATTACACTAATTTAATAAAATGTGTAAAGCTTATACTTAAATGATCATATTAAATTAATTAAATTCTCATGCGAGTTTTGTATTAGGACTAAATTCATTAGTTAGTTTTATTAAATTATTAAAATCGTTAATTAATGGTAGCCTAGTAACGAAAATTTCTAACATAACAAATAACCAAAAACCAAAAATTAAACACACCCAATGAGGAGGGGAACCACAGCACCAACAATTCAAAAAAAAAAAAAAATCGCATGACGATTTTCAGTGTAGGCGATTTGGGGAGTTTGAGGGTGTTTTAAGCTTGAATTTTCAATGAGGGGAAAGGTTATGGAAGGGAGAAAGGCATAGTCGAAAACAATGGCTTTTGGTATGCAGGACAATCTTTTTATGGGTGCTTAAAACTATGGGGTTAGGAAATAGATTTAAGTTTTTTTAGAGGTTTTCGAAAAAAATCTAAGCCTATAGGGTGAAAGAAGAGGTCGAGAAGAATTTTTAGAGAATTTTAAGGATTTTTTTGGCTGATTTCTAGACTTTACGCTAACTGTTGGAGAATATTTAAAGAAAGTTAAAAGGTTTTATAGAAGAAGAAGTGAAATGTTTTAAAAAAAAATTCTTATTAGAAAGATCCGTGTGGACCCAATTCGGATCTCGCACACCTGAACTGTTTAGGCTGTTGCAAATCAGCCCTGGACAAATCCAATCAAATCATTTGTTAAACTGGCAAAACCGTTTCTCAGCTGGATATTAATGTTGAATTGATAAAAAAAAAATGACCGAACCGTTCCAAACCACCAGATGAATTGGCTAAAATCACACCAAACTGATTGACCAAACCGCTGGCTAGATTTGCGATCATTGATTAGGTTTGATCGACCTTTTTAGGTAATTTTTTATTTTTTATATTTTTTTGTTAAGTTTTTAATTTGTTTATCGATGTATATTTAATTTTTATAATTTTTAAAATGAATATATGTTTAAAAAAGTGTTGATTTTTTTTAAAATTTTAAAAATAAAATCTTTTTCAATGACAAGATATTAAAAAAATTCGAATAGTGATTTCTTAAAAATCTTTAGATAAGAATATTTTTTTAAAAATGTTATTAAAGTACTGAAATATTTTGAAGAATATTCAATACAAAAATTTTCGTTTACTTATTATTTTTTAAATAAAAAATAAAATAAAACTAAAAAATTAAGTTTTTTCAGGAATAAAATTTGCATTAATTAATTAATTTTTTAAAAATTAAAAATACAAGCCTCTAAAGATAGGATTTTAAAGAAATCTAAGTGGTGATTCCTAAAAAATCCTAAGGTGAAAATTTTCTCATAATGTTACTAACATACTAAAAGATTTTGAAAAATTTTAACAACAAGGTTCCAATTTATTTTTCAAATAAAAATAAAATAAAATTTTTTATTTAAGGAAAAAATTCTTTTTTTTGAATAAAATTAATCAAATCAAAATTATGATAAATAAAAGAATAAAAGAAATTAATTATTGAAAGTAAGACCATTTTTATCAAAAGTAAAAGATAATGCATGACTAATTGGTACTATTTTTAATTTTTTTCATGCATAATTATATTCTCAAACCCAAATTATTTTCACAAACCTATCAGTTATCTTTTTGATAAGTTTTAATTAATTTTAAGTTTTGTTAAAAAAAGTAAATTTTCTTAGGTAACCAATTATACCTAATTAAAAAATATTGATAATGACTTCTTATGCTTTTTAAAAATCATTTAGCGATCCTAAAATTGTTATGATATTGATAATAAAATTTTTTAATTCCATAAACTCTTACATTATATTACTAACTATTGATAAAGGGTTTAACGGTTTCTTCTCTTGTCTTGCAGGTATGTTTAGTCATGAGTATTACCAAAGAAGATGATTATGGTAGATTTTGACCTTAAAATTTTGACTATATTTGTTGTATCTCACACAGCCCAATTCTTGCTGCAAAATTTAACTTTTAGTAAAATAAAATTTAGAAAAAATCTGACCAAAAAAGCAATTTTCAAATCTGTTTTTAAAGCCTTCTAGCATTATATTGAGTCAAAATAGTTAAAAATTGAAAAAAAAAAATGAAAAATCTGAAATTTCCTTCACGGGTTTCAAATTAATGGTTTTTGTTGCTTAGATAATCCAAAACATATTCATGAAGCAAACAGAAAGTAATTAGTTCTTCAAGTGACAAAGATTTCTGTTCAAGTTTTTAGTAGTTTTCAAATTAATGTAAAAAGATCAAGGCAGTTTGGTTTATACGAGACAACTAAGGTACAAGGAAAAAGTTGTAGTAAATTAAGATATATAGAATGAGTCCAAGTGATAAAATCAATTCAAATACATAGTATCATCCCATCTTTGTTTTGCTCCTCTATATGTTTATATTTATGGTGAAAATGGCCATGTGAAGAGCTTAGAATGAGCTGTTCAGCAAAATCAACATTTGAAATAGTTGCAGGCAAATTTGTCAAATATCAGGATCCTCTTGGCAGTGCATGGCAAGTCCAAGGTCGGAAGAGAAGGAGATCAGGTCACATCAGCCCGGCAACAAAATCTCCATTGTTGAATCCTTATTTGACGATTGAAGAGGTATCTATGGCAGTACACATGCATGCCAGTGTAACACAGCAATTTTTGTTAGAATTTTGGGATACATTTCACATTTGAAGTTTCTGCTTTCTTCTTTTTTAAGAAAATGACATTCCCAATCCAATTATTTCTTCCTTCCCTATCAACGTTTAACTTGTGGCCTTTTTTTTCTAACTTCTTCTAGAAAAATTATTATAAAAAATATATTTCGATTCAAGAGAAAATATTATTGGTTTGAGCCCTTCCTATTTTCAACCCCGCAAAATCAGTGCAATGATATATACTTATCAACTTTATCCATAAAATGCCAACATTCAATCTTATTAGTTTTAGGAGTTCATTTTTGGCAACCTTAAATTTAAAAAAAAAAAAAAAAACAAAAACTTATCTATTAAATTTCAGTGAAAAGTTAGCAAAACATGCATTTTATGGTGCTTGATTTTATTGAAGTTGCATTTATTTTTGGTTTTTGTTAATATTACCCATAAGTTTGAAAAAAGAAATTAAAGAAGGGGAAATTCGGAATTGTATGCATGATTATTGACTTTGCAAAATTGGCCTTAAGCGAGCACGAACTAACAAGCAAAATTTTCTTGTAAAAAGCATGAGAGTGACCACTAACGAATAATGGCACCACCCATATTTCTTTCATTATTTTTTAATTTCACTTTTAAACAGCCTTAAGCAATTAATTTATAGTTTTGGTAGTACTCCTAGATCATATGAACCTCTAAAATGAGGACAATTGTAAAAAATTAATGCTCCATTTGGAAGATCCTTACAATATTAAACTCTATATTTAACAATATGGAAAAGTTTTGTGGCAATATATAATAAAGACAACTTATTTTGCTATACATGTTATATTTAGAAAACCCCTTAATAACAATGAGTAACAACTTTGGATATTTGAATGAAAGATTTCAATTATTCAAAAAATAAAATATTTGTAAAAAATCAACAATGCAAAAATGTGTTATTTATTATGACTCTGATATAGAAAATATTAACCAACTTTTTTTTTAAAACATTTTGATGGTGAAGTTTATAATTTTATTATAGTGAAACAAAAGAGACCTACTTAATTAGGGTGCCCCTAAGAACCCTTCCCTCAATCAAAGTGGTTTGAGACAACGACATGAACAACTTAGCTCAATCGAGGACAAATTAAGAAGAAAAATTTTACCTTTAGAAACCAATTAAGAGAAAGGAGAAGTTAAGAAAATTTTTACCCTATATGCTTTTTATCATCTTTTTAGTAGAGAAATGTTTGTATAATTGAAGCACATGTGTGGTGGAAAAAACTTATATAAAATTTCATAAATGAAATTTGTAAAATTTTTTATTAGAAATAAGTAAATAAAAATTAAAATAAAAAATCAAAACTATAAAATTATTGGTAAAATTTTTACTTCCAAATAAGTATTTATCAAATTTGAATTATAAAAATATTTTTAATAATATTTTTGTACATATTATTGATTTTCACATTGAATTTTATCAATCTATTGAATTATATTTTTTATTAAAGTTTTATTAAATCACTTTAAAAATAAAAACTTCACCTAAATAATTTAATGTAAATAATTTCGTGTAAGTTTTGTAACATATGTGGTTTAAGTTCGATGATCAATTATACATAGCTGAACCCAGTCGATTGCTTTCAAATTATCTTGTGATTATGGTCATAAAATCCAGTTCCATATTCAAACCCTCATCATACAAAGTGGAACATGCAATTATTATTTACCACACTCAAATTTATACGTATAAGCATTTGGATTTCTTTAATATATCAAGAATTGCATGTATGGTTGCATGGTAGGTACTAAACCCAACAGATATTTCCAAAAATACACAAAAACAAAAGTGGGGTTTGTTGGTTTTTGAAGATTAGAATATAGAATTTGGGAAATTGAGTTTAACTTGTCATGCACTCAAAAATAGAATATTTTTTTCTTTTATTTATGAGTTTTTGTTGGTTTGGTTTTTTCAACATTCTCTACCCGTTAAAGATAGAGAGACGACGGCCTTCACTATCCCTTTCTATATCTCTCACCATATCCGTATCTTGGAAAGCTAAGAAAGACTTCCATTTTCAAGTTTTGGGATTGGAGGAATCTTTTTTCATTCCTCTCCCACAATCACTTTATAGCTTAAAAAATAAGGAAAAAAAAAAGATAAACAGTTTTGAGAGCGGTAGAGAAACAAAAAGAAGAGGGCACCGAAAAGCAAGAACACCTTATCATGAAAGCAAGAAAATTGAAACCCACCCGATTAGACTGGCCAACCCACACGCATTTACATACTCAAACATTGCATTACACGCACTCATTTACCCACACGCTCATACCCACAAAACTTTTTTCTTCTTTTTTTTTTTTCCCTCTCTTCCCCTAATTCAACACTTCTCTTTTTCTCTCTGTTTCTTCTTCTTTTTTTCTTTTTTTTTTTTTTTTTGCTTTGGGTTTTTAAAGTATGGGAAGTCACAAGTCAACCTCACCTCATCATTTGGTCTTTGGTTCTTCAAAGCACCACCTCATATCCCACTTTCTTCTATTTATTTTTTGTTTGCTTTAAGTTTTTTTTGCTTTCTCTCAATCTTCTATATAATTCACCACTCTCTATCATTCACTCCTTCACCATGGGAAACATGAAGGTGCATCAGTTGGCACGTGGATTCTGGGAGCACGAACCATCCCTCTCCCTTGGCTGCAAGCGCTTACGCCCTCTTGCTCCTAAGCTGCAGGCCAACTCTACTGATACCGTCTCCTCTTTCGACCTTAAGAGCTTCATTAGACCCGAAAGCGGCCCTAGAAAAGTTGTCCCCTCTGACGAGAAGCGAGATTCTCCTCAGGTACACTACACCCCCCCTCTATTAATTGCCTGTACCTGCACGGTTATGTCTTACTTCACAATTTTTTAACATTATTTCATGTACCCTTCCATCTTTCATCACTGTCAACTTGGCTGCTCAATATGACTCCAGCAGCTCTTGCCTGGTTTCCATCCAACAACCTTATTTTTGCAAACTATTCTAAAAATAAACCATCCTGTCAGTGACCTACAGGCTACATCCGAGTAGCTAAATAAATATATATTTACTAATTATGTATAACAATGGAATGGCCTGATGCAGCCCTTTTTTTTCCTTGGTAATTTGAGGAGAACTGGAGAAGGATGAGATTTTGAACTTATAACTTAGATCTCCTGATCTTTTCAGGATGAAGCGTAATCATGAGTTTAAGGCTTTAAGCTATGTTTCATCACTATTAATAATGGAAACTTAATCAAGTAAAGAATATATTGGAAGAACTTTGTGAACCAGAAACTTTATCATGTAGGTGGAAACGCACCCAGGAGGTACGCGGTGGAATCCAACGCAAGAGCAGATAGGGATTTTGGAGATGCTGTATAAAGGTGGGATGCGAACCCCAAATGCACAACAAATAGAACAAATCACAGCGCAGCTAGGAAAGTACGGCAAGATCGAAGGCAAAAACGTTTTCTACTGGTTCCAAAACCACAAAGCACGCGAGAGACAAAAGCAGAAGCGAAACAGCCTTGGCCTTAGCCATTGTCCGAGAATCTCAGCTCCGATTGCTACCATAACTTTGGATACTAGGGTACGTCCCCATGATTTAATTATATTACGGTTAGTTTTCCCTCTTTTTTTTTTTCCTTTATAAACATGAAGCTTATCAAATTATCTTGCATTTTCTTATAGGTGGAACTAATGGAAAGAGAGGATGATAGTCCATATAAGAGGAAGTGCAGAAGCTGGTCATTTGAGTACTTGGAAGAAGAAAGCAGATCGTCATGTAAAGAGGAGGAAAACAGAACTCTGGAGCTATTCCCATTGCACCCGGAAAGCAGATAAAAGGGTTTGAAAAAAAAAAGCGAAAAAACCTGCTAGAAAACCAAAACTCTGTTCCCATTATGATCTGCTTTGATGATGAAGATGATGACGATGTGCTATAGCTTTTTCCTTTTTTTTTCTTCTTTTGTTTCGGGAAAGAAGAAAGACAAAGTTGTCTTCTTGTACTCTACTGCTTATTTATTCCTGACTTAAAACCAAAGCGGGTTTGTGCCACTCTCTTTATTCGATCTCTCTCCACTGATCAGCTGGTGAATGAATTGTTTTTGGGTGTGTGATCCTTTTGACTATAGGGGAGAAACTTGTTGAAATGAAGCTTTTAGGTTAAAAGCAGTCACCCTAGGACACTGAAGTCCACGCACCTACTTCTATCATTTATCACCTTAAGCCTGCCTACCCTCTTGAATTCTTGGATATTTTAATCAAGTTTTTTCAAAATTGAATAAGAAATCTGTCCTCATCCCCCTCGATGCCAGAAACAAAAGTAGGTGGATCGTGGGTAAATCAAAATGCATGATCTATCATTGTTATGATTCTGTTGCTTGGAAGACTTCTGTAAAGTTACAACTATATCTATCTACTTCTCTACTGGTGAGTTAATTGACGTGCATTTATTTAAGCATTTAAAAACAAAAGTTGATAGTGCTTTGTGGGCCATATATGACATACCCAACCATGGTTTGGGAGTTGGGAGGGAAATTCATGGCTGCAGTATCTCAGAGAATATATTTTCAAATGGAAATGGAGGGTTTCTCTTGGAAATCTTGGAAACCGAGAGTGAATTACTGATATTTTTCAAAAGCCTGTGACATAGGAAAACTATAATATATATAAGTCAAATTCACTATGATCAATTTGGTTGTTTCTCAATTCTATCCTTCCCTTAGGCCTTGGACAATCCTCCAGGTGCAAGCTATCCAGTGACACCCCAAAAACCGAGCCATCAACAATTCAACATTGATATGTATCCATCCCAACCTTTTGGAAGAGAACCAAGAAAGCAAAAAAGTCATTGTCTTTGATGCACCAACAGGGTTAACGACTGCACCAATTCGACCAAAAATCGTCAACCCAATCTTCTTATATGTACGTAACTGTTGGAGGCCATATATAATGCTTTCAGAACGATACAGTTAATCAGTATCATTTTCCATAAAATCCAACTAGTAAAAACAAAATAATTAGGTTGCCGAGGAATAATTTTAATTTGTCCATATCCAACTAAAAACTTGCGATTGGGAACAATTATACACGTATATATGGAACCAAAGGTCCGTGGAACCTTGGCAAATAGTGAAGCAGAAGTAAAATATCTTTAACATCTGCAGAACATTGGGAACACCGGGCAGAAACCAGTACAATGACCTTGACTAATTAACTCTAATTAAACCAGTCAAGGTAACTGCATGGGTAAGAAATATGCTAGGACCAACTAAGGGAAGTAACGCTCCTTAGGAGGGGAACTTGCACCAAACACATGAGGCTCTAATTCCAAATGCCCCGTTATCCTTATTATTGATTAAGATTTCTTTAGTTATTAGTTTTTTTTTCTCCGGCTTAGCCCACTCACTCACTCCTCTTCAAAACGTCATGCCAAAATTTAATTGATAGGGTTTTTTTTTTTGTGTGCGCTTTGTGGTCACACATTCTCTAATTTCCTATTATATGAATAACATTCTTAGGAAATGGGAATGCTTCGTGGGGGTTAATATTAAGATTCTACAAAGTCATAGGAACTACAGCCCAAGAGGCCCAATCCTACAAACTTTTAGTTTAATATATGCGGGCCTCGTAAAATAGGCTGAGTAAGCCTCTGAATGCGGGCCTGCAGCTTCGGACTTCTGAACGCGCTTTTAGATATTTCGTATCTGGCCCGCCTTCCATTTCATTTTTCTTTTTCGTTGATTTGTAGGCAAATGTAGTTATTTATTTATTTATTTATACATATTTATTCTTTAGTCATTTTTCTCTTCCTTTGTTATGTACAAGAAAATGACAGGAAAAAAAAATAGATAACCAGTCAAGTCTAAAGCTGTAGAATATACATGACTAGATAAATGGTGAAAATAAGAATTCCCAAGCAATCTTTAGGGCGTGGGATCAGATGCTCCTTATTACATGTTTTACGGACCTTGAGGGTAGCAGTGAGCTCTGGTCACCATGTGAATTTTGCGACAACAATCGAAAGGGACATCTGCCCTTTGAGTAAGAGGTCAAGCATCTAGCATCTATTCAGCCGAGAGCATGGCCGAAGTTTGTCCACCTTTAACCCGAAGAAAGGCTAACCTGTCAATGATTATCTATTGCAGTATTTAACTATCGATCTACCCGTTGGCCGTTGCAGTCATGATTAAATTAAGAGTTCCTTGAGCTGTACAAAGCCACCTTATTGCGCTATTTTCCAGATAGCAGAGATTACTAATATCATAATTCAAACACATTTTACAACGCATTTTACCCAAGAATTCCATCAGAGCAAAAGTTTTGCATGTGGGATAGTTTGGTTGGGAAATGAATGGGAAAATTCCTAGTTTCTTGGTGAATAAGAAATGGGTTTCTTTCTTAATTATTTCTTATTCCTAGAGGAAAATTTCCAATCAACTTGAATATTGGACCTGGTTTGCCTTTTTCTGAGGAGCCTAATTGTCATTATGTGGGTAGGTGGGTGCCTGAATTGTCAATTTGTCAGTGTTGGTAGGTGGTGCCTGAATTGCCAATTTGTCAATATTGGTAGGTGGGTGCCTGAATTGCCATTGCTCTTGATGAGCACTTACCCTAATAATCAGTGATAATCGAAGAGGAAAATACTGCAACCATGATTAAATTGGCTACCAAAATGTTTCTATTAATACTGCAATCATATTCGATTGGCTAACAAAATGTTTCTATTAAGATATAATTTATTATCGTAGACTGGTTCCTATTTAAAAAAGGACTTAAATGAAATCTGCATAAACAACATTGGCTTTTATATAAGACTCTGTTCAGCTATGGGTGGCCGGCAAAAGATAATTTTATTATTGAGGCAGCTGGCTCAGACAACTACATAAAGTCAAGCTGCGAATCCAAACTAGACAGTAGTAACCAAGAGAACCAGATTTTTTGCAAGAAAAATGAATCCACCAACAGTCCGATGCATCTCAGAATGCTTTGTGAAACCACATCATGTTTCTGAAGAATCAAAACAGCCCTTCTATCTGACAACATGGGATCTATCTATGCTTTCCGTACAATATATCCAAAAGGGCCTTCTCTTTGCCAAACCTCCGCCAGAGAATTGTGAAGAAGACTTGATCAAGAATATGTTGGATAGGCTCAGGAAATCTCTGTCCCTCACCCTTGTTCATTTCTATCCCCTTGCAGGTCGCCTTGCAACGAGAAGAGAAGAAAACCCAACTTCTTATTTTGTCTTTGTTGATTGCAACAACAGCCGTGGTGCCAAATTAATCCATGCAGCTGTTGACATGTCAGTATCCGATATTCTTTCCCCAACTTATGTGCCGTTGGTTGTTCAATCATTCTTCGACCATGACAGAGCAATCAACCATGATGGTCACACCAGCCCTTTGCTATCTGTTCAGGTCACAGAGCTGGTAGATGGGGTATTCATAGGGTGTTCTATGAACCATGCTCTCGGGGATGGAAGCTCCTTTTGGCATTTCTTCAACACATTGTCCGAAATATTTCAAGCACAGGGAGATAACATAAAAATTTCACGCCCCCCTGTGCTCGAGAGGTGGTTTCCAGAGGGCCATGGCCCATTACTTAGCCTTCCTTTCAGTCACCAGGATGAGTTCATCAGCAGATTTGAATCACCCCAACTTTTAGAAAGAATCTTCCATTTCTCAGCGGAGTCCATTGCAAAAATCAAAGCTAGGGCTAATTCAGAATACAACACTCGCAAAATCTCCTCCTTTCAGTCTTTATCTGCGTTTGTCTGGAGGTCCTTAACAAAGGCACGCCATTTTCCAAGTGACCAACTTACTGGTTGCAGGTTGGCTATAAACAACAGGTCAAGACTGGAACCACCCTTGTCCCCAGATTACTTTGGAAACTCGATTCAAACTGTGAGAGCGGTGACCACCGCTGGTGAACTGCTTGAACAGAATCTCGGATGGGCCGCTTGGCAATTGCACCAAGCTGTAGTTAACCACACAGACAAATCAGTGCGTGGTTTTGTCAATGATTGGCTTTGTTCACCTTTCATTTACCAGATTGCTCAGCTTTTTGATCCACAAAGTATAATGATGGGAAGCTCACCAAGGTTCAACAAGTACGGAAATGAGTTTGGGTTGGGGAAAGCATTGACACTTCGCAGTGGATATGCTCATAAGTTTGATGGGAAAGTTTCCTCGTATCCTGGACGGGAGGGTGGAGGAAACATAGACTTGGAGGTTTGCCTTCCAGCTCATTCTATGCATGCTCTTGAATCGGATGAGGAGTTCATGGCTGCTGTTTCTTCCTCAATTTGATGCTCATATTTTGACTTTATCCTCTGTATCTCATGTCTCCCCAACTATTAGCATTAATTTTATTGTCTTGTATTAATTTGCTTGTAAGCCTGCTCTGCAAGTAGGAAGACAAAAGACTGTGATGGGATTGCTTCTGAAAAATAAAAGATTGACTTTTCTTCGATTTGTGCTTAATTGTTTTCCTATTAATTCATTATTAGTGTTAATGGGCACTCCCCATTGCCAATCAGTAGATTCAGCAGACGTGCTAAATTTCGAAAATTTTGAGATTTCTTTCTTGGTTCTATTTATTGAGATTAGGGTATAAACCATACATATATATTTATAAATTATTGAAATTTGATTCGAAAAAATTTTAAATTTTTTTAATTATTATCAAATTAAATTTAAATTCAAATAAATTAAATTATCTAACAATCAAATTTTAAATATTTTAATATTTAATTTAAATTTAAATATTATAATATTCAACTGATTGACGAGCGTAATCAAATTTTTTATTCTTAATATATATTTTTAATATTTTATTATTAATTTTATTTTTTACTCTTAACTATATATACACACTTTAAAAACCGTAAATTCCTAACACTCATAACACATTTGCTTCCTCCCTCTTCCCATCACAGCGGCGCCCCTAACATCACACTCTCGATCCTATCCCTACAACAACAGCCACCGCTTCTTACCCTCTGCCTTCATCAACAAAGTTTTCTGACCTTTTTGTGGACTGTTTACTGCAGATTTCTAGCCCCAGCAACGACACCCTCTTTTTTTCCCACAACAGTAGAAAAGTTCTCTGAAACTCGAGCAATAGCGAAGCTCCATCAAGTCAAGTCTGCGCACACTGGCATCATAGCTGATAACGGCAAGGAGCGGAAGCTGCATTCAACAGCAACAGGTAAGTTTGGCAAGTTGCAAAGTGGGCGGCAAGCCAAAATTTCATGGTTGACACAAGCACGCTCGCTGAGGAAGGATTCTATTGTTTGCTATTTTTTTGTTGTAATTATTCCAATATGTGAGGCATGAATTGATTTTAAATTTACCTATACGTTGCATCAGTGAAATGTGAGAAATTCTTTTTTGTTGTTCTTATCAAAATGAGGGTTTTATTTCAGGTTTATATTTCTATTTTATAGAAACTGATTTGCTTTTTCATTTGAAGTTCAGCCAAGATCTGTAGTTTTCTTCTTTTTTTTTTTTTTTTGAAAAATAAGGTTTGTAGTTCCTATGTTAACTTGGATAATAGTTTATTGGATATAATCTGAATAGAAGTTGATTGACTATGGTTTCAACTTCTTTGAACTTTATCATTTTATCTTTTATTTGTAGATTTAAATTGGATCGATTGTTGTATTAGGTTATTTATTAATTTTTATGATATTATTTTGAAATATATCAAATTTAATTGAATCTAAATATTTATATTTTAAAATTTTTAATTTAAATTTAAATTCAAGTATCAATAATTAAATTTAAAATTAAATATCAAAATAAACTTAATTTTTATTAATAAATTTTAATTTCAATCATGAGTCACATTAAAAATTAAAAAAATTAAATTCGATTAAATTTAAATTAAATATTAAGTTATAAATTTAGAGTTGAGTTCGAGGTTCTCGTTGTATTGTCTTACCTCAATAATTTCTTTTTATAGATCCAAAAAGAAGTCACGTCTGTCATCAAACCTATTGCCTCAAAACTTTAATTTCTTTATAAACAATCAAAAAAGCTGTGAAGCAAATTTTGTGTTTCAAATTTATCCTCTAATTTTTTTTAAATATTAAAAAGATGTACAACAAATTAAAGTGACATGATTGTTTTTATTGTATATATAGATAGATAAAAAAACATTTTCTGTAGATAAAAGTTTGTAGGTATATTATTCAATTTAAAATATTATAATCATATTTAGTAGATAAAATAATAAATATAATTAGATATTTATTTTTTTATATTATATTTAATTTATATTTAAAAAAATAATATTATACGAAGAATTAATTATTTTTTGATATAAAATAATTCAATTCTCTTAAAGTAAAAATAAATATTTTTAATTCATATGATTAAATTTACATATTTTATTTTATTTTATTGTTAAAAAATTAATCAATAATTTAAATTATATAAACTTTTTAAAAAATATTTTTTACCAATAAATAAATTAAATTATCTTAATTTTTGTAAACATTGAATATAAGATAAAATAACATTATTTAATATAATCTTATTTATAATATCATCTTATTTTATTTTATCATAATCTTTATATATCAAACATATCCTATGACTATAAATTTTTACATATTACTATAAATAATTTCTTCTAAAGCAAATGTTTTAAATAGGTCAAATTATGATAATGGTCTTTGTAGTTTAACAAAATTTGAAATTTGGTAAATGTAGTTCTTGTATTATTTTTATTTGATAATCTTAATTCAATCACTATTTTTATCAAAATTTTACCATTAATAATGTTGACATGATCACGACTCGATGATGTAGACATTAATATAATTGATGTGACATTAGTTTTGTTTACATGGCATTAACTTTACTTACATGACATTAATTTTGTTGATAATAAAATTAATTATTAAATTATACAAATAATTTTTATATTTGTACGAAATTTAAATTTTAGTTCTTATAGTGTAATTCATAAAAATTTAGTCTTTGTATAGGTTAAATTTAATAATGTTGATTCAATTACTAATACGATCAATTATTGCCTGTTAATTTTGTTGACAATCATTGTCTTTTAAAAAAAGAATTTGAAAATTAAAAAGTCTTAAAAACTTGAAAAAAAAAATATCTAAAATTTTAAAAAATGATAAAAAAAGTTTTAAAAAACATTATTTTTAGGTTTTTTGGATTTTTAAAAACATTAAATTAAAATTTCCCAATATTTTAATTTTTAAAAAATAATATTTCTTAAATGTTTTTAGAAAAACAAGGCTTTAATTAAAAAAAACTAAATTTTCCAAATAATTTATAATTTTTCTTCATTTTTGAAATTTTAAATTAAAAAATTTTCCAATATTTTATTTTTTTTAAAATAATATTTCTTTTATTTTTTAAGAAATCATATTTCACTTTTGAGAATTTATCAATCTTTTTAAAATATTAAATATAAATTTTCCAATAATTTAATTTAAAAATATTAAATTTAGCATTAAAAAATAAAAAAAAATCCTTAAAAATTAAAATATTTATTTTTTAAAAAACTATAATTTATTAAAAACTTAAAATAAAATAAAAATAAAATAAAATATTAGTAAATATTAAATTTTCTAAAAATTGAAATTTATTTTTTTGACAAAATGAAAAATGATTTTTCATAAAAATTCTATAAATATTATTTTTTTAAAATCAAAATATTGAAAAAAATAAAATTTTAAATTTTAAATAGCAAAAAATTCTAAATAGTTCAATTTTTTTAAATTTGAAATTCAATTATTAAAAATTCAAGAAATAATAATTTTAAAAAATTACAATAGTTGAAAAAATTAAATTTAATATTTTAAAAATCCCAAATAAGCATAAAAATCATCCTTTTTTAATTTTTTGGTCGTTTTTTAATTTTTCAAAAGTTTTAAAAAATTAGCATTTTTTTAATTTTCAAATGACTTTTAAAAAAGATAATGGTCATATCAACAAAGATGTGGGAATGTAATTGATCACATAATTAGACTAACATTACTGAATTCAACTTGTACGAGAACAATATCTTTATAAATTATATTAAAAGAATTAAAATTTAAACTTTATATGAGTACATAAATTATTTATATAATTTAATATCTAATTTCATTCATAAATGTTGTCATGTTAACAAATTCATCGCTATATTAATGAATTCACAATCAAATCAATAAAATCAACGTTTACATATTCAAATTAACGATCGCATTAATATTTTTAATATTAAAAATTTAACATGATGAATAATTAGATTAAAATTATCAAATCAAAATAATACAATAACTATATTTTTATGAATTATAATAGAACTGAATTTCAATCATTATCATAAATTGAACTTTTAAATATAGTAATTTTTAAAGTTTCAATTTTAATTAAATGTCATCTTGTTTTTATAAAGTTGTTTTTCTTTGTCAATTGATTTGGTAGCACAAGAAGCAATACTTTTATCTTTTTTTTTTTCTCTCTTAAATTGTCTCTTAGGGATTTATATATGTCAACTCAAAGGAAAAAAATTGTAATATATTTTGATAGATTATCTATGCTTATGTTTAGTGGAGTTTTATATCATTTAATCTCTTATGTTTAGTGGAGTTTCTATTTTATAGAAACTGATTTTATTTTTTCATTTGAAGTTCAGCCAAGATCTGTAGGTTTTTTTTTTTTTTTTTTGAAAAATAAGGTTTGTAGTTCCTATGTTAACTTGGATAATAGTTTATCGGATATAATCTGAATAGAAGTTGATTGACTATGGTTTCAACTGCTTTGAACTTTATCATTTTATCTTTTATTTGTAGATTTAAATTGGATCGATTGTTGTATTAGATTATTTATTAACTTTTATGATATTATTTCGAAATGTATCAAATTTAATTGAATCTAAATATTTATATTTAAAAAATTTAAATTTAAATTCGAATATCAATAATTAAATTTAAAATTAAATATAAAAATAAATTTATTTTTTATTAATAAATAAATTTAATTAAATAAATCTAAATAATTTAATTTCAATCATGAGTCACATTAAAAATTAAAAAAATTAAATTCGATTAAATTTAAATTAAATATTAAGTTATAAATTTAGAGTTGAGTTCGAGGTTCTCGTTGTGTTGTCTTATCTCAATAATTTCTTTTTATAGATCCAAAAGAAGTCACGTCAGTCATCAAACCTATTGCCTCAAAACTTTAATTTCTTTATAAACAATCAAAAAAGCTGTGAAGCAAATTTTTTGTGTTTCAAATTTAGCCTCTAATTTTTTTAAATATTAAAAAGATGTACAACAAATTAAAGTGACATGATTGTTTTTATTGTATATATAGATAGATAAAAAAACCTTTTCTGTAGATAAAAGTTTGTAGGTATATTATTCAATTTAAAATGTTATAATCATATTTAGTACATAAAATAATAAATATAATTAGATATTTATTATTTTATATTATATTTAATTTATATTTTAAAAAATAATATTATACGAAGAATTAATTATTTTTTTGATATAAAATAATTTAATTCTCTTAAAATAAAAATAAATATTTTTAATTCATATGATTAAATTTACATATTTTATTTTATTTTATTGTTAAAAAATTAATCAATAATTTAAATTATATAAACTTTTTAAAAAATATTTTTTATCAATAAATAAATTAAATTATCTTAATTTTTGTAAACATTAAATATAAGATAAAATAATATTATTTAATATAATCTTATTTATAATATCATCTTATTTTATTTTATCATAATCTTATATATCAAACATATCTTATGACTATAAATTTTTACATATTACTATAAATAATTTCTTCTAAAGCAAAAGTTTTAAATAGGTCAAATTATGATAATGGTCTTTGTAGTTTAACAAAATTTGAAATTTGGTAAATGTAGTTCTTATATTATTTTTATTTGATAATCTTAATTCAATCACTATTTTTATCAAATTTTTACCATTAAAAATGTAGACATTAATATAATTGATGTGACATTAATTTTGTTTACGTGGCATTAACTTTACTTACGTGACATTAATTTTGTTGATAATAAAATCAATTATTAAATTATACAAATGATTTTTGTATTTGCACGGAATTTAAATTTTAGTTCTTATAGTATAATTCATAAAAATTTAATCTTTGTATAGGTTAAATTTAATAATGTTGATTCAATTACTAATGCGATCAATTATTGTTTGTTAATTTTGTTGACAATCATTGTCTTTTAAAAAAAGAATCTGAAAATTAAAAAGTCTTAAAAACTTGAAAAGAAAATATCTAAAATTTAAAAAAATGATAAAAAAAGTTTTAAAAAATATTATTTTTAGGTTTTTTAGATTTTTAAAAACATTAAATTAAAATTTTCCAATATTTTAATTTTTAAAAAATAATATTTCTTAAATGTTTTTAGAAAAACAAGGCTTTAATTAAAAAAAACTAAAATTTCCAAATTATTTATAATTTTTCTTCATTTTTGAAATTTTAAATTAAAAAATTTTCCAATATTTTAATTTAAAAAAAAATAATATTTCTTTTATTTTTTAAGAAATCATATTTCACTTTTGAGAATTTATCAATCTTTTTAAAATATTAAATATAAATTTTCCAATAATTTAATTTTAAAATATTAAATTTAACATTAAAAAATAAAAAAATCCTTAAAAATTAAAATATTTATTTTTTAAAAAACTATAATTTATTAAAAACTTCAAAAAAAATTAAAATAAAATATTAGTAAATATTAAAATTTCTAAAAATTGAAATTTATTTTTTTGACAAAATGAAAAATGATTTTTCATAAAAATTCTATAAATATTATTTTTTTAAAATCAAAATATTGAAAAAAAATAATATTTTAAATTTTAAATAGCAAAAAAATTCTAAATAGTTCAAAATTTTTTAATTTGAAATTCGATTATTAAAAATTCAAGAAATAATAATTTTAAAAAATTAAAATAGTTGAAAAAATTAAATTTAATATTTTAAAAATCCCAAATAAGCATAAAAATCATCCTTTTTTAATTTTTTGGTCGTTTTTTAATTTTTCAAAAGTTTTAAAAAATTAGCATTTTTTTTTATTTTCAAATGACTTTTTATAAAGATAATGGTCATATCAACAAAGATGTTGGAATGTAATTGATCACATAATTGGACTAACATTATTGAATTCAACTCGTACGAGAACAATATCTTTATAAATTATACTAGTAGAATTAAAATTTAAATTTTATATGATTACATAAATTATTTATATAATTTAATATCTAATTTCATTCATCAATATTGTCATGTTAACAAATTCATCGCTATATTAGTGAATTCACGATCAAATCAATAAAATCAACGTTTACATCTTCAAATTAACGATCACGTTAATATTTTTAACATTAAAAATTTAGCAAGATGAACAATTAGATTAAAATCATCAAATCAAAATAATACAATAACTATATTTTTATGAATTATAATAGAACTAAATTTCAATCATTATCATAAATTGACCTTTTAAAAATAGTATTTTTTAAAGTTTCAATTTTAATTAAATGTCATCTTGTTTTTATAAGGTTGTTTTTCTTTGTCAATTGATTTGGTAGCACAAGAAGCAATACTTTTATCTTTTTTTTTTTTTTTTTCTCTTAAATTGTCTCCTAGGGATTTATATATGTCATCTCAAAGGAAAAAAATTGTAATATATTTTGATAGATTATCTATGCTTATGTTTAGTGGAGTTTTATATCATTTAATCTCTTATGTCAACTGTTGAGATTGGTTGAATTGTTAATCAAGAATATTTCATTATTAAAATTTATGTTTGATTCTCATTATCAATAATTTTTTATAAATAATTTACAAATTCAATATAAATTTTTGGTAACGACCGAGAATTTCTCCTCACCTAAATTTTTTGTATAAAAAAACCTCTTATTGACTTTCGCAATTATATTAATCAAAATAAAATAAAAAATTTGTAATGGGTTTTGAGCTATACAAATTAACTACCTGAAATCCGATGTTTTCCACGTGATATAATGGTAATTAATATTGATATTTGTGATTAATTATCTTCTCTTTAATTTCTTTTTGGTGGAGTTGGTACTATTACAGTAATTTAATCCAATATAAAAAATAAATGGTTGATTTCATTCAAGGTCGTAATACGGCGTGTTTGGTATGTCGGATTTTTTGGTAATTAGAAAATCAAACGCAAAATTCCATATGCTTAGGCGACCGAAAAAATAAAGGAAAACAGGTTAGCCTCTAAAGATATAATGAAATTGCAGACTGTCTTAAATTTAGTTCAAAAATGAGCTTCAGACATTTTGACACTGTTTAACGTTATTGTTGGATAAACATTAATAAAAGAAAGGAAAGAAAAGAAAAATAAAAGAAAAAAATATTTTTTTAAAGGAAAAAAATGATATATTATTTTTTATTTGGATAGCTAAAATTAATAAAAAAAAGTAAATAAATCTTAACAATCATTGTTTAGTTAAATAATGAAAAATGAAAGAAATGATTTATTATATTATTATTTTTTTATTATAATATTTGATAATCTTATTTCTACTATAATATTTATATGTTTATGTTAACGTGTTTCATGTTTTTAATTTTTTTTTATTTTTTTCATAAAAATAATTATCAATGAAATTTATGGAATTCATAAAAAAAAAAATGGAGATAATTAATTTTTTGGTAAATAATGTTTTGTATTCTCAATCTAATTTTAAAATTCAAAATCATACACTTTTAATTTTTTAAAAAATAAAGATATAATAATTATTTTATATTTTAAAATTTTTATTCTTTTCTTTTTCGTTCCTTTTTCCCTAATTTGGGGTAAGTAAAAAATAAAAAAAGTTTAGGAAAACCAAGAGGAGTTAAATATATCTTCATTTCCTTTAATTTTATTTATGTCATATATAAAAAAGGGAAAGAATTCCCTTTTTTTTTTTTTTTTATTTCCTTTCCATTCCTTACCTTTCTCTCCTCTTACTTTAATCTAAACATGTTGTAAATTTATAAATGGGACAATTTCTTTGAATACAGTCAAACAAAGTATCCTTCACTTATATACTTATTAACATAATTGTTAAATCGAGATACATGAATCATAATTTTATTTTATTTTTTTAAATTGAGTATCATATCGTAATGTACACTTAATAATTTTATAATTAATTATAAATAACATATATACATGTAAAATGAACAAAAATATTATATATATTAATATGATTGACTAATTATGTAACATAAATAGAAATATGGTTGTTTTTCAAACTCTTAATATGCTAATTAATAATATATTTTAAAATATTTTTTATTTTTCATGTTAATTAATTTATTAACTAAAAGTTTATAATTTTCATAATATTTAAGTTTAAAATATTTAGAGGATATGTTTATAAGTTATTTGGTAAAAAAATTTATTAAAATTACATTTTTAAATGATTGGTTTGATCAAACTTTAATTAGATCTAATCTAAATTTACCATTAATGCATTAAAATGTAATCGATTCACTCATGTATCAATAAATATGTTGCCGATTCCCGACATATCAATTTTCTATATAAGTGTGCATCAATTTTATAATGCATCGAATCTCATACATATTAAGTTCATGATAAATCAATTGTATATAGAAATATGTATCAATTTTATATTGAATTGAATCTCGTACATATTGAGTATCATAAGGTAAGATATTAGCAACTATGGTTATTAATATCTTGAAACTCCAATTGGACTAATCAGCAATCAATTGCCTATGGAAGGCTAGGACCGGTAGAAAAACCAAACCTGTAAGCTATGAATCAAAACTATACAGCAGGAACCAAAGAAAAATATTGGATTATACCTAATGAATTTTTAAGAAGAAAAAAGAATTATAGGCAATTCTTCAAAAATTGTCCTTCCTTGATATAGAGAATAGATTACGATAGAAAGAAAAGTTTCTTTGGTAGCATTGGAAACTTGGAGACTTTAACAAAAAATTAAATACAAAATATGAGTTTTGAATACTTTATAATAGATGAGATGCAAAATTATATTGACAATCTAAAATATAAATACAATACGAATAAAAAATATGAAAATAATATGGTTTAAACTTTTAGTAATAATTATATATGGATTTAATAAAATCTAAAAAACACATTTTATATTTTTGTATCGATACGAATTATGATATGTAATTTTTATATAAAATACAATATGAATATATAAATTTTAATATTTTATATGATACAAATATAAGAATCGTTAAATTTACATGAAATCCGTCGTAGGTATCTTAAGACTATTATCACTCTTGTATATTATTTTTGAAGACCATTAGACGCGAGGACTGTTTGTCTTGACTGTTTGTGTATTATGGTTTATTTCCGCCCTCCAGTAACCCTTTCATCTGACGCCATGGGATCTAGCCATGCTTTCTTTACCCTATATCCAAATTGGCTTTCTCTTTGCCAAACCTCCAGCAAATGATTGTAATCAAGAAGACTTGATCAACGACCTCTTGGATAGGCTCAAGAATTCTCTCTCACTCACCCTTGTTCATTTCCACCCACTGGCAGGCCGCCTTGCAACAATAAAGGAGGAAAACCCACCTTCTTATTTTGTCTTTGCTGATTGTAATAACAGCCCTGGAGCCAAAATTATCCACGTAGCTGTTGACTTGACAGTATCCGATATTGTTTCCCCACCTTATGTGCCAGTGGTTGTTAAGTCATTCTTCGACCATGGCAGAGCAATCAACCATGATGGTCACACCATGCCTTTGCTATCCATTCAGGTTAAAGAACCGGCGGATGGGATATTCATAGGTTGTTTGCGTGTTAGAAAAAATAAATAAGAGAAGAGAAATAAATTTTTTTTTTTTAATTTTGAAACGTGAAGAACGTTTTTTTAAATGTAATTATATTTTTAGAATACAACAAAATTTCAAAATTTTTAAATAAAAATAATAAAAATCATTATATTAAAAAATTTATTTATAATGAATGATCAAACATAAACTTTTATTTAAATAATTATGACTTTTTATATAATCATAATCTTTATGAATAATAATATATTTATATTCAAATAATTATGATCATTTGTATTATAATAGTTGTTTCTGTTTAAACATAATTATTTAAAATATAAATAAAATTAATAAAAAAATTAACTTTACTCATCAATAACTACATCTTTTTATCCAATATAGAATGCATTACATTCTAAACTACCAACAATCCCTCATTAGTTTAAAATTTTAGTGCTTAATCTTTAACTTTTTACACAAATAAATATTATAAATACAAGAAGATATATTTCAATTTAAACCTTCAATTAGTATATATATTTTAGAATTCTAATGAAATTGATGGTATCTACAAATTAAACTTCCACTTCTAGTGTTAGACTTAAAAATATAACATATATAATACTTATTTATTCTTCTATTAGAGGTTTGTAATTACTTTTAGCATTATTATGATCATGTGCTTATCCTATTCATAAACATTTACAAGAAAAATCTTAATTTTTCTTGTTAAAATAACACCACTTCTAAGTTTATATAGATAGATTTTTCATTATGTCTCCAATACTTTAGACATTTAAAACTCTATTAAGAGTATAAAAACTCATCCTTTCACACAATGGATCATATTAATTTCTAAAATTTGAATGAATTTTACTAGTGCTTAATAGACATATAACAATAATTTATTTTTATCTATTAAACTTTGTAATTAGAGGTTACTAATTCAAAGTTGGGTTCCCATTATTGGTGTCTAATAATAAGAGTTTAAATCTATTTTATTTATTGTACTGCTAACCAAATATCTTGAAATTTAATTTTCTTTTATTGTAATTACATCACTTAAGATTGAATCATAATATAATCATTTTAGGCTAATATATCCAAACTTTTCATTTAGCATATCATTTATATGCTTCAGACATTGTTGCCTTGTTTTTATTATTTTAAGAAATAGTTGGTTTTAGTTGTAGCCACAACTCTATACTTATAAATTTCAACCATTCTATTTTTTATACTTTTATATATCTTTAATATAATTATATTTCTAGTACAATTGAATAAACTCAATGAATAAACCAAACCATTTTAGTCCTTTTAAGATTTTTAAGGACTTTTTATGACTTTAATAAGTGTCTAAACTTATTAGCTTGTATATTTTGCTCATAAAATTATACTAAAATCTTACAACATTATGGTAGCATTTTTTTTTATCACCCCCACCATGTGCAAGTATGCATTTTTTTATTAAAAAAATATCTTATTCAATTATCAAGATATCATATATATTTAATCAAGTTGCTATTTCATTTATTTTTTTTACTATTTCGTGGTTTTTTTTTTTTTTAAAGTAAGAGGCCTTTAAATCCATCCTTAGTAAAAGATAACAAGTAAATGTTATGTATCTTAATATTTCACTTTCACAAAAGTTTCAAAACTTTTATATTTTAACTCAATATAAGAGTTTACATCAATAAGCAAATTTCAAATATAATAATACTTCAATAGTCTTCTTTTAAGACTTTTTATGTTAATTCATAAATACTTATATAAATATATTTCATCGTGGATACTGTTAATAATTTTTTTTATCATGTACAAAATCATTTCCATCACTTTAATGGATCAAATAACATTCCTTTTACTATTATAAAGGTTTTTATATTCATAAGATCTTTAAATCATTCATAACTTCTAAAGTAAATATACTTTAAAATTTGCAATATATTTTAAAATTTTTAATAAAACCATAAATGATAAATCATTCGTACAATCCATGACTTAAATCATATACATAACAAAAAATTACCACAACGTGATTAAGATTGTGGCATCAATTTTGGCTTATAACTATTCTAAGCTAACCATAATAATCCATATTATACTTACAAATCATGTAGATTTGGCTATTGAATTTATCTTATTTATAGTGATGGCTTTTAGTGAAAATTAATTATCTCAAATGTTATAATGAGTTCCCAATGCATATATTAATTGACCAATGGCCAATTCCAAGTTCATGACTATTGAAACCTCTAAACTTAATTTCAAATTTTATAAGAACTTTATTTCTCCACTATTTTATAGCCTATATATTTCTCTTATTTACCACTTTAATTGGTCATAACATTTTTGAATATATAATAAATTTAAACTTTACTCATAAGACCAATATGCCTATGTATAATGAGAGTTCATAATATATTTAACTTAAATTTTAAATACTTTTACAATCATTTTGTGATCAATATATTCATATCTAGATTATTATATCAATGCAAGTCGTGAAATATGAATCCAAAGAATCATTTTCATAAAATAGCATAAATAATAATTATAATATGAGTTCTACTTATATTTCATGCAAAAAAACTTGTGATAAATTTGCATTGGTTAAATAATTCATTGGCTAACTTTAAAGTTTACGGCTTTTACAAACCAATATTATTATCTAAGCCTATATATTAATATGGTGTATAACTAGCCACATCCTTGCCATTATCATTAAACTATTGAAAACCTCGAAAACTTATATACTTTTCATTTTAACAGCTCGCAAAAGGTCATTTTTTCGGGTATAAGAAGCAAAAATTTTTTCATATGTAAAAAATAACAATACTTTTGTGTAATAATTGATTAATTCTTTGATGGCTATTTATGATTTTCACTTTATCATTGTTTACAATAAAATTTTATTTTATAAAACTATTTCTAGTATAATTCACCCAACAGGCAAAATATATTTCACATTGCCCATGTTTCTGATAATAACAATTATTTTGTTTATTAACCACCGATTAATCCATAAAACACCATATCTTAATAATAATTATTTACATACATCAATTTAATTTTAATTGATTTTTATAAAAATTGAACACTAATCAAAATTTGAACCAATAATAAATTAAAAAAAATCAACCTTTGATTTATAAATGACCAACAAAGATAGAACCATACAAATAGCTTGACTCAACTTATTATCTCAATTTTGTTCATAATTTAAAAATAAAACTAATATTGCAGCAAAATTTTATTTTTTACATATATTCTCCACTTACATATAATTTTTTATGGTAAATACCTTTACCTATTTTTACTTGTTTTCATAGAAACCATGGGATAATTTGCCTATTTTATATATAACCAAAACATGATAATTAAACAATCTACCATTCCATTAGAACCTAATTTAATTCGTTACTTTATACCAAATGATAATTCTTTTAGTCGCAGATCAATTCATGTATTTCTCTTTTATGTTTTTAGGTTATTTTCTATCCTAGTCATTATAAGCATCAATTTTTCAAATAGATATAATACAATTCATTAAACTTAATTGTGGAGTCAATTTCAGTATATACATAAACTTATGCAATGTAATCATTATTTTGCACATTATGTTTTGATTTTGCACACTAATGAAATTAATTTTTAACATGTTTATCTCATCTAATCAATCTTTTTATTAGTAATTATTCAAAAAAAAAAAAAAACCTTTAATGAAGATCTTTTAAAAATTAAAATTTTGGTACATGAGAATATTAATCCTTTAACATTTTGAACCTCCTCTAATATTGATCTCTAAATCATGCCAATTTTCTTTTCTTGTATCTTCCTTATGCAAAATATAAATTTCTTATAATTATTTTTAAATTGTTTAAAAAAATAAATAAATAAGAGAAATAATAGAAAATAAATTTGACTTTAAGACGTGAAGAACATTTTGTTAAAGGCAATTATACCTTTAGGATATAATAAAACCTCGAACTCTTTAATTAAAAATAGTAAAAATAGTTATATTAAAATATTTATTTATAATACATGAACAAACATAAATTTTTATTCAAATTGTTATGACTTTCTGTATAATTATGATATTTATGAGTAATAATCTATTTATATTCAAATAGTTATAATCGTTTATCTTATGATAATTATTTTTATTTAAATATAATTATTTAAAATATAAATAAAATTAATATAAAATTAACTTTTTTCATCAATAATTAAATTTTTTTATCTAATATGAGATGTAGTACATTCTAAAACTACCAATACTATGAACCATGCTATTGGGGATGGAGCCTCCTTCTCCCATATATTGTCCGAGATTTTTGAAGCACAAAGAAATAATCAACAAATCTCACGCCCACCTGTGCTCAAGCGTTGGTTTCCAGATAGTCAAGGTCCAATGATTAATCTTCCTTTGACTCGTCAAAGTGAGCTCATCAGCATATTCGAAACTCCCCAATTGCTATCGAGAATCTTTCACTTCTCAGCAGAGACCATTGCAAAACTTAAAGCAAGGGCTAATTCAGAGTACAATACCAACCAAATGTCCTTGTTTCAGTCCTTGGCTGCGTTCGTCTGGAGGTCCAAAACTAAGGCACGCCGTTTTCCACATGACCAAGAGACTACTTGCTATTTGGCTATTAATAACGGATCAAGATTGGAACCACCCTGGTCATCTGATTACTTCGGAAATGCGGCCAATGTTGTGCGAGCAGTGAGCACGGATGGTGAACTGCTTGAACAGAATCTTGGATGGGTGGCTTGGCAATTGCACCTCGCTGTGATTAACCACACAGAAAAATTGGTGCGTGGTTTTGTTGATGAATGGCTTGGTTCACCTTTTCTTTACCAGCAGTCTTTTAAAGAACATACGGTATTACGGTGACAATGGGGTTTTCACCTATATTCAACATGTATGCAAATGAGTTTGGATTAGGAAAAGCAGTCACAATTCGGAGTGGGCATGCTTATAAGTTTGATGGAAAAGTTTATTCTTATCTAGGACGCGAAGATAGAACAAGTATAGACTTGGAGGTGACCCTTCCTGCTTGTTCAATGAATGCTCTTGAAACAGATGAGGATTTCGTGGCTGCTGTTTCTTCCTTGCCCCATCCTTTGATATTAGAGAGGTCATTCCCTAAAAATTAAATTACTCTAACACTAATTATATTATCATCACTTTCTATATAGCTTGGAAGAAATTATTAGACATTTATATAGAAGGATCATTTAATGATTAATATTTATGTGTCACATTTTGATTAATTGAATATATATTTACAATTAATTAACGTGTTAAAAAGAATTTTTATGTAATAATTTTTTTGAGTAAAGGAGAAAATATTAAGGGCCTTTATGATTTGGAAATGAAAAATTACATTATTTTTAGGAAAAAAAGTGTGTTGCGATAGATTACCTATGTTTGATTTTGGACATGATAGTTTCCGGCATTGTTTCCCCAAATTATGTGCCATTGGTTGTTCGATCATTCTTGGATCAATATGAAGCTGTCAACCACGATGACCACACCAGGCCTTTGGCATCCATTCAGGTCACGGAGATGGTAGATGGTGTATTCATAGGATGTTCCATGAACCACCCCATTGGGGATGGGACCACCTTCTGACATTTCTTGAACACATTGGCCAAGGTATTTCGAAGTGCATGGAAGAAATTTGCAAAAAATCTCGCGCCCACCTGTGCTTATGAGGTGGTTTCTAGAGCGACATGATCCTCTAATGAGCCTTCCTTTCACTCATCAGGATGAGTTTATCAAAAGATCTGAATCACCCCAAGTTTTAGAAAGAATCTTCCACTTTTCAGCAGAGTCCATTGCAAAACTCGAAGCAAGGGCCAATTCAGAATATGATACCGGTGAATTCTTTTCTTGTCTTACTTTTTAACTCGTATCAGTAAGTTTTTTTTTTTTTAATAAGAGGCTGCAGTCAGGGGAAAAAGAATGTTGTATATCATCTCTTAAAGGGTATTTAATTTGTAAAATCTTAAAGGAAAAGTGATTTTTGAGAAAATGAATATTCTTGGCAAAAGGTGAATATTTATGAAATGAGATTGTTAGATTTCAGTATTTGATTAAAGAAAAAGTTATATTACTTAATCATGCATTTTTATTATAATATTCTTCACTATATATCAAATACAATAATTTATTTTAAAAAATAATTGAGAATTAATACATTTTAAATTCTAAAAACACATTATTCGAGGGACCAATTATTAAAGAAAAAATAATAATCAATTTCTACATCAAATTCATCCGAGAAATATAAAAAATAATTTGTAATTATTATGTTTCAAAGCCTAAAAAATTTCAAAATCAATCATTACATTTCTATTTCAAGAAACGCAATAAATAGCAACTCATCTTTTGTTCTTTCCCAATAACAATTACCATAACCGTAATTAATTCTCATTCAATAAAAAATCATCAAGTCAAATAGATAAAAAAAAAAAATAAAAATTTACTATAAAAAACCATATGTTGGCTTCTACAAATAAAGGTAGTCAATACGGTACAAAGTGTGTGTTTATTTAATCAGTACAAAATTTTAGAATCAATTACTGCTTTTTTATTTCAAAAAATGAAGTAAATAATCATAATTAATGCGTTTCAAAATCTAAAAATGTAGTATTTAAGTAAGAAAATATAAAAAAAGTTTACAAGTTGTCAAATGTTGCATTTATGTTCAAAGAAGTGCAATAAATAACTACAATTACTACATTTCAAAACCTACAAATGTAATATTCGAGTGAGAAATTATAAAGAAAATTTATGAGTTTGTCAATTATTATATTTTTGTTCAAAGAAACACACTAAATAATCACAATTGCTGCATTTCAAAGTCTACAAACGTAATATTCGAGTGAAAAATATAAAAAAAATATTTAATTAGACAAAATTCAGAACAAAAGTAATCCACAACTACTTAATTTTCATACATTAATTTTTAAAAGGGTAAAATAAAAAAATTTATTTTTTATTCAGGTCAAATGTGAAATAAAAGTAACTTTCTTCCCATAATCTTAAAAAACCACAAGACAAGGTAAGTTTTTAATTTTGGGACTTTTTGGTACTATTGAAATTTTAAAATTATTCTAAAAAATCATATATCTATGAACTAAACGTGGGAATCATATTCCTACAAGCAAAATTTTGGGGGCAAATCTCAGATTCCCTAAAACCAAATACCCCATTAAGGTGATTAGATAAACCACTAATAAATCCTTTTCTTAACATTTACATATCATTACCAATAAGTCCAACCCTAATTAAAAATGAGAGATACAACACTTTAATCTTATATCGAGATGTTTTATAGATCTGTTATGATATATAAGTTGAAATTTAAACTCAAAACTTGTGAAACCCTTTTTGTGGGATAAAATTGTAAAACTTTCAGATCAAAGTGGATAATACCTCACAGATTTGGTGCAAGTCTCGTTAAATGATATCAAAGCGATCACCAGTCAGATAAGAGCTAAATGCTACATCGTATGAGCTACTTCTAGTATCCCGAAGAAGCTAAGTGCTACATAGTTTGAACCACCCCTAAAATTTTAACGTCTAGTGTGATTTTAGTTTTGTGGATCTATTTGTACTTTGTGTTGGGCTTGATAGAAACATTAAGTTTTGTTAGACTTAACAGGGATCTCAAGCTTTAACGGAGGAAATTGTGATACCCTCAATCTCATATTGAAAAAATGTAAGGATATGATATGATATATATTAAAGGTCTAAAATAATACTTGTGATATATCTTTTGTAAGATAAAATCATAAAATTTTTGGATTAAAATAGATAATATCTTACAAGTTAGTTGCGAGTTTAAAATATGAATTAATTCTAACATTTAAGAGGTAAGGTTTAAAAAATGACCTTTTAGCAGTGATGTGGTACTCTCATGCCATTTAGTATAATAATAGAAATAATGGTTTTTTTTCTCAGTTAAATTAAATGTTTTACCTACCATGCCACTATGGCCAGATGATAGAAAAAATGAATAATTATACATTCAATTATTGTAAGCTGAATTGGAAAAGCTGTCCTAGCCATATTCTAAGCTATATAAAGCAAAGTTGTGGATGAAAATTGGACTATTGGTAAACAAAGAGACTAGATTAGCATTACCGTTGAGTTAAAGAAATGAATTCCCCAATTGTCTGATACATCTCAGAATATTTTGTGAAACCACAATATGTTTTAGAAGAATCAATGCAACCCTTCTATCTGATGCCATTGGGAGTTGGCCATGCTTTTTTTATCCTACATCTAAGGCGGTTTTCTCTTTGCCAAACCTATAGGTGATTGCAAGATGATTGCATGAAAAATTCCCTGTCACTCATCCTTGTTCATTTCTACCCATTTGCAGGTCGTCTAGCAACAAAAAAAGAGGAAATGATGAAGTTACCACTCATGATGGTCACACCTGACTTTTGGTATGCGTTTAGGTCATCGAACTGGTAGATGGTGTATTCATAAGGTGCTCCATGAACCATACTATTAGGTATGGAGACACTTTCTGGTATTTTTTTAACACGTTATCCGAGATATTTCAAGCTTATGAAAGAAATATACAGATCTGACGGCCACCTGTGCTTAAAAAATGGTTTTTAGAAGGCCATGGTCCACTACTTAACCTTTCTTTCACTCATCAAGGTGAGTTTATTAGTAGATATGAAGCATCTCAAGTCTTACATAGATACTTCCACTTTTCAGCAGAGTTCATTACAAAACTCAAAGCAAGGGCCAATTTAAAATTCAATACCGATAAAATCTCATCCTTTCAGTTCTTGTTTACCTTCGTTTGGAGGTCCATAACAAAAGCACGAGGTATTCCATATGGTCAAGTTGTTGTTTACAGATTAACCACAGATAACATGTCAAGATTGGATCCACCTTTGTCCTCAGATTACATTGGATGCACACTTCAATCTCTAAGAGCAGTGACTACAACTGGTGAATTGCTCGGATAGCCTCCTAGATCGACAGCCTGGTAATTATGTCACGGACCTAAAGAAGAGTCTTGAATCTCACATCGAATATAATAAAAAGGTCACTGGGGTATATAAGGGTTCACACCACCTCCGTCTTGTGAAGTTCTTTTTGTAAGATAAAACTGTGAGGTCAAGGGGCCAGAACAGACAATACCTCACAAGGGTGTAAACCGTGGTGGTTAGACTGATCCGGGACACTGAAAGGGTGAATGTTAGGGTCTTAGAGCCGCGCAAGTTCAGAGCTTAAGTCTCGACCAGTGACAAGTGATATCAGAGCCAGTCCTAAATCGTTCGATCTACGTCAAGCACCTCGTGGAAGGTAGGCAGGGTGGCCAGCCTCCGTGACGAGAGAGTTACAAAGTTAGGTGAGAGAGAATGTCACGGACCTAAGAAAGAGTCTTGAATCCTACATCGAATATAATAGGAAGGTCACTGGGGTATATAAAGATTCACACCACCTCCGCCTTGTGAGGCATCTTTTGTAGGATAAAATCGTGAGGTCAAAGAGGTCAGAACGGATAATACCTCACAAAGGTGTGAACCGTGGCGGTTAGGCTGATCCAAGACGTCGAAAGGGTGAATGCTTGAGTTTCAGAGCTACGCGGATTCGGAGCTTAAGTCTCGACCCGTGACAATTACACCAAGCTATGCTTAACCATACTAAGAAATTGGTTCATGGTTTTGTTAAGAAATGGATTTGTTCACCATTGATTTACCAGCGTAGTCAAGCTTATGATCTGTATTCTATGATGATAGGGTGCTCACCAAGATTCAGCAAGTAAGAAAATGAATTTGGATTGGGGAAAGCACTGAAGCTTCATAGTGGATATGCGAACAATGACAATGTGGGATGCATCTCCAAGATGTGAAGGTGAATGAAGTATAGACTTGGAGGTATACCTTAAAGCTTGTTTAATGAATGCCCTTGAATCCGACGTCTAATTTATTAGATATTATTCATTTTATCTTGAATGTTTCAGGATTTTATACCACAAAATGTATTTTATAAGTTTGAGTTTTAAACTTTTACTTATATATCATAACAAATTTTCAAAATCTCTTGATATGAGATTGGAATATCACATCCCATCTAATTTTAATTAGTTTACAGTGCTACCTTTTTCCCTGCAGTCAAATTCTTATCTACCATCAAATAAAGCATAAAAGAATGATGGATTTGATTTGCCAATAAAATTAATGGATTAAAAATTTGAGCATGCATTTACATTTTCACGAGGTTTCTAATTCAACTGAAATAGATCTTCTTCATTGAATATTGACCAATGGATTACACCACCTACGTACTTATTATCATATTAATATCTCAACTGCATCAAGTGGATATATTATCTCAAGCAAAGTCTAGATTGCAAGAAAATATTGATCCACAGCTTTCTAGCTCTCTCTTCTTTTGCTTGTCATTTGTGCTTTTCCATATTCCCTTAAAAAGACATATTGAGCTTTTTGAATTGGAATTGGCATTAATAAACTATTGAATACGATGTGACAGATATTCCCTTATAGCTCCACGCCTACGTATCAAAGCTTATCTACCCTCATCAGTAGCACAAAAGACCTCTATAATTTGATGCGGACTTGACCGAGTCAGAACGATTTAATCTAGAATTAATGCCAGGGAGATTACTTCTATAAAAAATTATTAGATGAAAAGCTACAGCCCCGTGAAAAGCTGGGATGTATTCCAATAGATATTTCCAAACACACATAAGGAAAGGCCCCAGACCATAATAACGATATCTTACATATTTCCATTTGCAAGAAACCTGGTAGAAAATGGCAGAGCTAGAGATAATATCCGCTATCATAACATATAGATCCAAAAATCTATAGCTAAATTTAATAAATGAAGTCACCACTAATCTTTTTTATTTAGGTATGATTGATCACTTAAAGAATATATCGTCTTAAGGAGCTCCTAAGCTTGACGAAGGGTCTCTAAAAGAATATGTTTAGGTTTACAAATCATAATAGGGTTCGAGAGTTCGGTTACATGTGGGGAAGGTTATAGCACCCCTATATGCCCATCCGAAAGATGGTACCATATTATTTTAAATTTATCCTAAGGATTTGAGTCTAATCGTTTTAAATTTTTATATTAAATATTAAAAATAATTTATAAGATTCTTTCATCAATCTGGTAGAATTCTTAAAAATATTTTCTCACCTCAAGAGTATTCAAGAATCTCATTTGTTTCCTTGAAAAAGCTTTGTTGTCTGAAAAATGTTTAATTATTATTTTTGTTGAAAATATATATATAATTATTCCACAATTTGGGCTAAATTAAAAATATTTTTTTATTTTAAATTTTTAAAATTTTCACCATTTAGGCCTATTTAGAAAATTTTTTTTCTTGGAAAGAAAATAATATGACAATTATTTTTATTAAAATTTCATCCAAATTGTTTTACCATTTTTGCCAAATTTAGAGAACATTTTTCATCTAAAGATTTCTTAAGAATTTACCATTTGAAATTTTTAAGAATCTCATGATTGGGTAATTATCACATATTTTTAATCAAAATTTTATTATTTGAAAAAAAATATAATTACTTGTATTAAAATTTTATCTAAATTATTCAACAATTTGGGCTAAATTTAGAGAAAAATTTTCACCTAGAGATTTCTCAAAAAATTTATCATTTAAAATTTTTAAGAATCTCATCCTTAGGTAATTTGTATTTAATTCCAAAATTTTTTATATTTTTATATTTTTAAATTTTGAAAATAAATATTAATTATTATTATTAAAATTTTATCTAAATTATTCCATTATTTGGGATAAATTTAGATAAAATTTTTTACCTACTCTCTTTTCCCTTTTTTTTTCTCCCATTCTCTCTGCAAACCCAGAATCCGATTGAATATTCAACCAAAAACTGCGAAAAGCTACCGAAAATTGGAAAAAACATGTCAAAAAATATGGATTTCATAGAAAAGTTCATCAAAATCTAAATTTTTTCCAAAAATTTTATAGAAAAAAAGGTTAAAAAATTTTAAAAAATTCCTAAAAATCCTAAAATTGCTTTGACACCTTCTAGAATTTTTTTTGAATTTTGCCTTCTATTTTTTGCTATCTGTTTCATGTGTCTTTCTTTATTTTATGTCCTGGCCTATATTTATATGTATTGATCAGAAGAGTTTCTGATTAATACCAATTTCTTCTATAATTGAGATTTAATATTTGAGTCTAATTTTAAGTTTAGCAGCCTCAGATTCACAATAAAAAATTTTCCTTCCAGAACAAAAATTATATTGAAAAAAAATAATTAAAATAAAATTCAGAACATATAAACATAAAAATAAATAAATAAATAAATAAAATGAAAATAAAAACTAGGCCAATCTTATCCCATTTGGACCAGACCCAATTGATCTGGGCTTGGATCAAATTGGGTATCTACAATTGTCTTTCTTTATGTATTTCTTGTACAACAAGAATTGTGCAAAGAGATAAACACCTTGCATGTAATCATCCAAACATATTCGTGCTTTTTTTTTTTTTTTAAGTAAACAAAGCTCCTCTAAACAGAGATGAAACAGTTTTGAAAAAATAAATTACTCCTTTAAATAGAGGCAAAACAACTTTGAAAAAATAAATTGCTCCTTTAAATAGAGGCAACACAACTTTAGAAAAATAAATTGCTTTTCTAAATAAAGGCAACTTAACTTTGAAAAAAATAAATTGGTCCTCTAAATAGAGGTAATAGAACTTTGAAAAAATAAATTGCTCATCTAAATAGAGGTAACGCAACTTTAAAAAATAAATTGGTCCTCTAAATAGAGGTAACATAACTTTGAAAAAATAAATTGCTCATCTAAATAGAGGTAACTTAAGTTTGGAAAAATAAATTGCCCATCTAAATAGAAGCAATAGAACTTTGAAAAAATAAATTACTCATCTAAATAGAGGCAACATAACTTTGAAAAAATAAATTGCTCATCGACAATCATGTCAAAAGGAGTCATAGATCGTGTTTGATGGAAACACAAAGATTCACAAATTGAGTTTGCAATTCAAAAGTTCAGATTCACAATAACCTTTCAGCTTTATTAAAATTCACTGAAATTTAATTCTCAAAATTTCAGTTTTGCCAGAATTTACTAAAATTTGATTTTCAAAATTTCAATTTTGCCAGATCTCAAGATTCGCATTTGCATGATCATTTGAATTTTGAAGATTCGCATCCAAAAATTCAAAACTTCTTATTCGATTTAAAGACTTATGTCCAATAAATTTCACGATTGCTCATATAAAAAATTCTCATTTGAAACTTGAAAATTTTCATCTGAAAACTCCAAAATTCTCATTTGAGGATTTTTAAAAGATTCTTATTCTAGAACTCAAAGATTCTCTTTTGACGATTCATAATTTTGCCTTTAAAGCCTTCATCCAAAGATTTAGAATTTCTTTCTCAGATGAATTTTAAACTCAAAATTTAACATGTAATGAATGTCATGATCAATGATGCAAGTACTTTCTTAATGATGCAAATGCAACAACAACCTAGATCCTCACAATGCCATATTCTTAACAATGCAGATGTAATACATGTAATGCAAATGTCCATGCCATGAAATTCTAGTTAATTATGGTACTCAAGTTTTTCAAGCTCTTTTTTTGGGCTTCAAACCCTTCAATTTTCAAGTACCAGGGACAAATCAATGTAACTCTTAATCATCTCTTTAATTTTCATCTTTCTTTTTTCAATAAATCTCTTTTCAAATTCAATATCCTTATTAAAAACTGAACATTTCAAATTTACCTTTATCACTATCAACCTTTCCAACGTAATGTAAAAATCTTTCATGCTATTATTCATTTAGCGACCATTATTTCAATATCAAAAAGTAAGAATGCATTCACACATGTCTTCCACTGTAAGGTATTGAAGAGAAAAAAATAAAAATAGCTAAGAAATAATCAATAGAAGAGACATATAAAGAATGAAATGGAATGTCTTTTATTAGCAAAAATGAAAGCAAACTTAGCCAGTTGGAAAAAAATTACAAAAATTGGTATAGAGGGACAAAACCCAAAAATAAACAATCATACAATCATGATAACATATCTTGAAGTCTTTTTCAAAAAATTTAACCACCCAATGCCCTCAATAATTTAGAGTTTCTCAGAACATGTTGACCTTTTTGCCAATGAATTTTTATATTTGATGCTGTATTCTCCTTATTTAAGCTTTTTTTTTCAAGTTTTCAACTTAGATAAATCCCCTTTTAACTCAAATTGACCTTTTAAAGTTTTTGCCTTGAGTCTTTTTTTTTCATTTTTTTTAATTTTTTAATTTTTTAAGCATAGTACTTCTTCATGGCATCAAAATTTATAAGATGAGGTAAATCATCTCTATCCATCTCAGCTAATATCAATACTTCGCCTGAGAAAGCTCTTTTACGACATATGACCATTCTTAATTCGAAGTTCATTTTTTTCTATTATTATGTTGACTTGAAAGAATTCTTTTCAAGATCAACTCTCATTCTTGAAAATAACAAGGTCAAACTTTTTTATTATAAGCCCTCATCATTCTTCTCTGATATAGCTGATCATGGCATAATATTGTCAATCTCTTTTTCTTAATGAGATTCAACTGTTTATAGAACTCTCAAATCCATTCAGCCTCTTCTAGTTTAACTTTTTTTAGAACCTTTAAAGATGAGATTTTCACTTTCACTGGCAATACAGCTTTTATCTTATAAACCAAAGAAAATAAGGTTACCCCAGTAGAAGTATGCACTGATATTCGATATACATGCAGTGCAAATAGCAATTTCTCATATTAATTTTTATAGGTCTCGATCATCTTCTCAAAAATTCTTTTTATATTTTTATTTGTTATCTTATCTGTCTCATTCATTTTCGGACGGTATGGCACTGAATTATGATGTTTGATCTTATACTGAGCACATATTTCTTGCATCATCTTACTATTCAGATTCTTGACATTGTCTGAAATAATTTTTTTTAAAAGTTTATATCTGTAAATGATCTCTCTTTTTATGAATTTATAGATCACAAATTATATTACATTTTCAAATGATGCTGCCTTCACCCATTTTGTGAAGTAATCTATCATCACAAAAATAACCTATGCCTATTAAAAGCTTTTGGGGTAATAGGACCAATGACATTCATGCCTCAGATAAAAAATAGCTAGGATGGCACCAAAACATGTAAAGCAAATGGTAATGTATGAATCTTATCAACATAGATCTATCACTTATGATATTTTTGAGCATAGTCAATGTAATCGCTCTCTATTATTAACCAATAGTATCTTACTCTCATGATCTATCTTACCATTATATGTCCATTGACATGTGCCCTACATATCCCATTATGCACCCTTTCGATAATTTTTTTGCCTCATCCTTATTTACACACCTCAACAATACTTGGTCATGGTTTCTTTTGTAGAGAACATCTTCATCTAAGAAAAAACTCCTAGTTAGTCTTCGGATAATTCTTTTATCATTCTTAGTTGCCTGGGTAAGGTATTACTGGTTCTTAATGTACTATAAGATATCATAATATTAGGGCTTCCCATCCTCTTTCTCTTTTACATTAGAGCAGTGAGTAGACATGTCTTTGACATCTAACTTGATGGACTGAATATCAATGCTATCATTAATTCAAACTATTGCTGCTAAAGTAGCTAAGGCATCAGCCTTCTTTTGAGGTAAATGACCAAATTGAATATCTTTAAACTACTTGATCAACTCTAGAATATACTTACGATATAGAATGAGTTTTGAATCTCTCGTCTCTTGTTCTTCTTTTAACTGATATATAACTAGAGTTGAGTCTCCAAATACTTTTAATGCTTTAACTTTTCTATCTATAGTAGCTTGTAAACCGATGACACATGCCTCATATTGAGTGATGTTATTTATGCAATTGAAATTTAATCTCACTATTATAAGGTAACATTGTTCATCTAAAGAAATAAAGATTGCCCTAATTTCATGTCCCAAGGTATTGGTAGCTCCATCAAAATATATTTTCCAATGCTTTTCTTCATGCTCTTCCTTATCCAGCTGAGAAACAGTCATCAAATCTTCATTAAAAAATTTCAATCTCATTGGCTCATAATCATTAGCAGTATGATCCGTGAGAACTCAACTATGACATTTTTTTTTATTACCTTTTGACTTAAATATATGATATCATATTTCGAAAGTATTATTTGTTATTTAGTAATTTTTTTAGATAAAGAAGGTTTCTCGAAGATGTATTTAATTAGATTCAATTTCGCTGTAAGCCATGTGGTATAATAAAGCATATATTATATGAGTCTTTTGACAGTCTAAGCTAATGCACAACATATTTTCTCCAAAAAAGAATACTTAAACTTGTATTCTATGAATTTTTTACTCATTTAGTAAATAGCTTTTTTTTTTTGACTAGACTCATTTTGTTGCCCCAACATACATCTTATTGAATTCTCACACACTATCAGGTATAAAATTAAAGGTTTCTCTGCAACTGATGGCACCAACACTGAAAGATTTGATAAATATTGCTTAATTTTATAAAAAGTTATTTGGCATTCCTCATTTCATTCTCTAAGATTATTCTTGCAGAGAAGCTTAAATATAGAATCACACTTATAGGTAAGCTGAGAGATAAACTGAGAAATATAATTCAATCTACCTATAAAACCTCAAACTTTTTTTAGTGTGCTTAGAGGTGACATTTTGAGTGGCTCATATTTTATCAAGATCCACTTCAATCCTTCTTTCACTGACCATAAAGCCTAGCAACTTTTCTGACCATGCCCCGAAGATGCACTTGGCTAGGTTCAACTTGAGTTAAAATTTTTTTCACCTCTTAAATAGCTTTTTAAAGTTGGTGACATGATCTTTGTCTTTTTCAGATTTCATAATCATATCATTGATGTATACCTCAATCTCTTTATGTATCATATCATGAAAGAACGTCACCATAGCTCTTTGGTATGTTATTCCAGCATTTTTTAGACCAAAAGGCATGATTTTATAGTAAAACATTTATCATATGATCACGAAAGTGATTTTTTTCATGTCATCTTCAGCCATCTTTATTTGGTTATATCTTGAGAACTCAATCATAAAGGAGAACATCGAATGCTTGACAATATTGTCTACCAGGATATCAATATAAGGTAAAGAAAAGTTATCATTTGGGCTAGCTTTATTCAAATCGTGATAATCTACACACATTCACACTTTTTATTCTTTTTAAAAATTGGTACAATGTTGGCTACCCATTCTGAATACATGGCCACTTGTAAGAAACCTATATCAAACTACTTTTTCACCTTTTCTTTGATCTTGAGCAATATCTCATGTTTCATTTCCTTAATTTTTACTGGACTGGCTTACATTTTGGCTTTAAAAGTAGTCTGTGTTCTACTATTTCTGTATTAAGTCTAAGTATATCCTGATAAGACCAAGCAAACATATCTACAAATTCTTGAAGTAGATTTTTTAATCGTTGCCTATCTGTCGACAAGAGTGACATGCCAATTTTAACCTTTTTCTTATTCTCCTCATCTCTTAAATTTACTAATTCAGTTGTCTCCTGATGAGGCTCAATTGGTTTACTTTCTTACTTAACCAATCTCATTAGGTTTAGAGGGATAACATATTCTTTGGAATCATTTTCATTATCAAGTGCATCAGTGTTAATTGATTTTTTTAAATTAACCCTTTGATCATTATCATGATTATTTTTCTATTCATTTAAGGACCTAAAATTGAATAAAATGGGACATATTGGTGAAATATATGGAAAAAAATGGAAATCCAAAAGAAAGTACTAGAATAAATGAATAAAAATACATCTTTCCTAATTTTTATTAAAATAATAATAGATAAATGACCTAAACAAAAAAGACCACCTCAAATCCTTGGGCACAAGCTATTAAGATGTTCAATTACATTGAATTGGTATAAAAAATAGCAGGCATTTCGATAATGCTCTAATTATTCAGCTCATAATTTGGTGGACAATGATGAACCTATGTTTTTTTCTTATACCCATTTTCATCTTCAATCGCATGGATAGATAACTCAACAAAAACTTTTCTCATGCTTTGTTTTAAGTCTTCTTCTACAGTTGGGTATATGATTTAGGTTTGAAGGTCTCATAGAAGTGTGGGATGATCATTGCTATCTTGTTGGCTTGTCTTACCTTAATTTTTCAGTCTTCAGTTTCATAACCAAGACCTAGTCTATCTCTGTTATCCATCATTGTCAAAGGCTCCGTTATCCTCTATAAATTTTTACCCAGTCCTACTTCAAGATACTAGCTTTTATTGATGACCTGACACATCACTATTTTTAAACATTGTTGGCTTTTAGGTCTCTTGCCCACAAAGTTAACTAACTCAAATGACTGATAAGAGCATTCTATTATTTTTTTAGTAGATTTCAAATATAGAGCATTCAAAGGTTGAGTTACCAATATGTCTTCTTCTCTAAACACTATTACCAACTGTCCCTTCATATTGAACTTGATCTTTTGGTATAGGGTAGATGAAACAGTACCTATCATGTGAATTCATGACCTTTCTAGCAAGCAATTATAAGATGAAGAAATACCCATCACTTAAAATTTTACATTGAAAGTACATGGCCTAATTTGTAAGGGCATCTTTATATCTTTTAAAACTTTTCATCTGGTCCTATCAAATGCTCAGACAACCATTTGGCTATCCTTCATATTTGAGTAATCAATAGGTAGCCTTGTCAAAGTTGACATAGGCATGACATTAATAGCAAAACCATTATCAATGAAGATCTTAGCTATAATATGACTTTTGCACTTGACAGTGATATGCAGAGTTTTGGTATTTCTTCTTTCTTATGGAAGAATCTCTTCATCACTGAATGAAATGTAATCTGGCATAACCAGATTTTCAGCTAAGTGGTTCACATATTCAACAGACAAATTATGTGTCATATATGCCTGATTTAACACTTTCAGTAAAGCGTTTTGATTTAGTTTTAAATTTAATAATAATGATAATAATAAGATTTATAGCGACATCTTATTTAACTATTCCATCACTGAATATTCATTATATTTTATTAGCTTTAAGAATTCATAAGCCTCTCTTTCTGATACCGACTTCTAGTAATCCTTTTCAGGTATCACTTTTAGGTTATTTCTTTCTTCACCTTCTTTGGCTTTTTCTTTTTTAGCCTTTTACAACATTTCTGGAGTGTAGGATCTTTCACTTCGAGTGATATCCCCTATACCAGTTATGTTAGTAACATCACGTTTAGAGGAATTCTCTTTTTACTTTTAGACTATATCACAGCCATATCTTCATGGCATAGTTTTATTGCTCTTATGAGGGAATGGAGAAGGGATTTTAAAGGTTACTAGTCAGAGAGTGAACGTGTCTATAGTTGACTTCAACCTATCCCCACAGTAAATTGTTAACGACCTTGAAAATAGTATGGATGGTTGATAGGTCATAAATACTTCAACATTCTTTGAATTATCCATTTTCTTATAAAATTCAATCTGGTATGAATCCATGAGCTTTTGTACTTTTTAGCGAAATTGCTCATAGGTTTTAATAGTGATCGGATTCTCCATTATGATATTTACAGCTTTCACCTGCTATGTATACTACATGATAAATATATGAACTGACTGGTTGTATCATATCAACTTTCTATAAAGCATTAAATAGCTGACAGAGAGGGTCTTAATTTTTATCACTTTTTTTTTTAGTTGACAATCTTACTCCGCACTAAAAGCATTCACATTGTGATTTGGTAAAAGATTACCACTAATGTTTGGTGTAGTTACCTTTCTTATATCAAAATTGATCATTTCATCCTTGATCAATCGTTACACTTTATACTTTAAGACAGTACAATGCTCTATGAAATGACCAATAATCCTATAGTGATAATCATAATAGGTTGTAAGATCATATCATTTGGGGTATGGTGGTTTGGGTGGCTCTACTCGATTAAGAGCAATTAGATGATTATTATAGAGTCCATAGTATAACTTCATATAAGTCATAGAGATTAGATCAAATATGAATTTTTCATGAGTAGTTCATTGCTCTCATAAACCACCTATTGGGCTAATAGGATGAGTTTGAGGTCTCGAAGAAAATTGAACATGGGAATTGTATGTAGCAGTCGAGGCCTAAAAGAGGGTTAATAAGTCTGATGGTAGGATGGCTACGGATTTAGTTGGTATAAGTACGAAAAAGCATTATTCATAATAGAATAATTTATGGGGTAACCCTGTGGGGTGTAGGGTCGATAACCCCTGAACTGTTGTCTATCAAAGCTCATAGCTTGAGCTTTAATCTCTTTCTTCTTTGGGGCTCTTTTAGTGGATGTCTCCCCTTTTTTTAACTTGTCATTTTTTATGGCACTTTTTATGACACTCTCAATAATTTCGCTAGAGATCACCATGTGGATGAAATTATTTATTGTATTCTCTATCATTTTTTCATAATAGAAAGATTTCAGAATACTGACAAACAACACTATAGTTTTTTTTTTAGTTAGAGAAGGTTGCACATGAAAAGCTACATCTCTATATTTTTAGGCGTATTTCGTGAAAGACTTATTTGCCTTTTTTTTCATGTTCTGCGAAGACAAACGATCAGGAGCCAAATACATTATATGCCTATGTTGATTGATAAAGTCATAGACTATATCACTCCAAGAACGGATACGAGTTCTGTCTAGCTAGACATTCCACCTAACAGTGGAGTCCGTAAGACTATCTTGAAAAATATGCATTAGTAGTTTTTCTTTGTGGGCATGGGCTACCATCTAGTACTTGATAATATGAATCTTTAAAAATTTCGTACCATCATATTTATCAAATTTTGGTACTTTAAAGTTTGGATGAATAATCACATCCGAGACTAAACAAAGTCCAGTAGCATCAACAGAACCATAAAAATCAATTCCTTTCATAACCCATAACTTTTGTTCTAACATACTAATCTTTTAGTCTTCTTGAGATTTTACTTTTACCTTTTTTTTTTTTCAGTTCATCTAGATCAGGAACTTGAATGATTTTACTGCCTTTTTAGTAAAGACAGGATTTACACAGCTATGATAATGCCTTAGTTAGAGGCTGATGGCATTTCAAGATATGTAAGATATGTGAATTGTTATGGTGGGACCTCTTGTGTAGACTGAGCTTGAAGTGAACCAAAATCATGTGAATATAGAGGGTTAGTTACTTTTTGTGATGAAGGGCCTTATTGGCTTGTGTTCTCTTCTATCCCTTTTCTTTTATTTAGCTTGTTGAGAGCATCCAGAATCTTACTCAACTTATTTTCAAGCTTTTCTGTGCCTTTTCTATCTTTTTAAGTCGATGAGAATTTTTTTGCTTTATTTGTCTAGCTCTGACTTTTGTGTTGTATTGATGAGTGAAGTTTTTGCTGAATAGAGCTATATTTAAACTTTGAATACCATAATTATATGATTATTAAAAATTATGTGTTCTATGTATGATATGCAAATGTATGCATGAAATATACTAATATTTGCCACATCCATTATTGATAAAAAGAAATCTCAATTTGAAACTTTATTTAATAAAATTTTAAAATTACATCTTAATTAAGTCAAAGCAATATTCTAAAGTCCTAAGCATCATCTTTTATTTCTAATTCCTCCTTATAAACTTTCTAACTTGCTGGTAATGATTTTGTGCATCGTCTAAAAAATCAAGCAATTATTGCCCATGAGCTCTCACTGGTTGCATTATAGCCTTCAAATCTTTCATTTTTTTTTATTTTTGATGCTTTATCTGTACTAATGCATATCTGATTAAATAAATGCCTTAGATGCCTTTTTTTTTCTATGCATATGTCTTTCAATAGCTCATTTTATTTAGCTTGGCTCCTGCATTCATCAGACAAGGCTTTTACTTGTGCTGTACATCGATCCATTATCTCTTGTAGCATTTGGCCATGTCTGTGTGTCCTAGTAGTGGCTTTTTGTTCTATCTTCACCTTTGCTTTTAGTAATTCATTTTTTTTAAGAGTCGGGCAAGCTCAAGTGTGACTAATGAACGTGTCATATCTAGATCATTGAATAAAGCTTTTTATTGATCTTTCTGCTTCATAAGTCTATGAATTTTTAGTTCTTGAAGTCGTGAACTCTCTTTTATTTCTAACTTCAATTGTTTATTTTCAACTTCAATTGTTTATTTTCTTGTTTCAACTTGTCTTTTTCGAATTTGAGTCTTCTTTTAGCTATTTCCATTTTAAGTAAAGAATTTAAAAGAATGGGCTTTGGGGAGTGACCTATTTGTTCACTAGGAAGCACGATGTCTTTACCCCTCATCGCGTGCCACACACTGTATTTTGGGGTGATGTTATAAGTAAACCTCTCTTGGTTAACCTAATGGTTTGTTTTCATGCCTTTTTTATTCTTTGGACCATTCTATATGCCCCTTTATCAGTGAAAAAGAATTCTCACTAGTTAAGCCCATAAGTTTCTGGAATGAATTGTTCACATCCAGATTATCTTCTCACCAAGGTTGGGGTATAAGTAACAACACCTCATAGGCCTAATAAGAACACTATGGCTAATTTTCATAATTGTATAACACTATATCATGACGCATCTAAAGTGCTCTCCAAACTATCCCTTGACTATCAAAGGCTCGAAAGTAAGAAACTCATTCTTCTTTTGACTTTGCTTGAGGCCATGTGTTGCAACAAAACTCATTGATTGTGATGTTGAAATGAAGGTATAGTTTATAAAACTGACTTTTTTTACATTCAATGTGACTCTTCATCCATACATAAAATAATTATAGGCACCCACTAAATCAACCTTTACCATTTCTATGATAAAAGTTTAGAAAACAAATGGTTTTTGCCAAAATGGTTGGTGCTGCATTGACTTGGTATGCCAACTGATCAACATAATCTATCATTACGACATCAATATACCCAATGACTTTTGAGAAAATCACCAGCCCATACAAAGCTATAGCCATAGCCACTAACCTCTAATCATCATCTATATGCCCCTAGATGAAATCTTGTAAAAAACTTCACGGGATAGCCTTACTTTCACCTTTTATTTTGACACATGCATCGACTTAAGGCAAGCTAAGTCCAAGCATTTGGGCTAACTTTTTATGATAGCCTACATTGTTGGACCAGTAAATCTTATCTGGGTTTGGCAAATTGAAGCAAAATAAGACCATATATTCTTTAATTGTGGGTACTAGTCTACTTTATTGAAGATGAAATACCTATAAGAAGGATCTCAGAATTGGATGATTACCCTAATCAAATTATTGTTCACATCCACTTAGAGTAGTTATGTTATGTCTCCATATTTGTTCTCAAATGCCTTATGCCTTGTTCTACTTATGCATCTACATATATTACTTAAGTCGACTAGATCATTTTGTTGTAACTTGAGATGAACTCTCTCGAGTAATGATGAGATAAAACCCTCATACAAGTAATTTTTTTTATTTTTTTTGACCTTCTTTTAATTTGATTTTTTAGTTAGTGAATAGACTTATAATGGATTGATGTAGACTTTGATTGTATTTTACTTTTCATGATGGATTGATGTAGACTTTGATTGTATTTTGCTTTTTATGGATGTAAGTGAGAGATCTGATTTATCAATAACTAATATGTGGTAAATATTTTTTATATGAGAATGATACAAATGATATTCTTAAACATGATAATAAAAATGATGCATAGAATGAAATGATATGATAATCTTAAACATGATGATGGAAATGATGCATAGAATGGAATGATAATGTTGTGATGTATAAAATCAAACAAAATGGTTAGATAGCAAATTATTCCTTATTGTGTCCTAATTTTGGGTCATATCTATTAATGGGTATGAAGGGCTCTATCTTAAGGTTGGCCTCTTAAGGGTGAACTATATGCAGGGTTAAGAGATTTTGACCACTAAAAAGTTTTCAAATTATTCTTTACATCATCGTCCATCACAGACTAGTAAGACAATTCAATTCTCACCCATCACAAGCTACCAACGGAAATGATTCAATTTAAGTGAGAGTATTTCACTAGCCATTGTGAAGATTATCATCTCACGAGAGTGTGGATACTTTACTCCCTCCTAAGAGGGATAGAGCTCGGGTATAGAGCTCATATAATGCAAATGCATGTGATAATATATGTGAAAGAATATATAGGTTTCATACCCCCAATAATAAAATAAAAAATAAAAGAAAAAATGTTAGTAAACAATTAATTACAATTTAAAATCATTAGATCAAAAGATAGGATAAATTCAAAAATTATGGCTTGACTCTCTATGGCTTCTCCAGTGGAGTCGCCAAATTGTCATAATATATAGATCCGAAAATCTATAGCTAGATTTAACAAATGGAATCGCCACTATTCTTTTTTATCTAGGTTTGATTGATCATCTAAGAAATCTATCGTCTTAAGGAGTTCTTAAGTTTGATGAAAGGTCCCTAAAAGAATAGGTTTAGGTTTACAAACCAGAATATGGTTCGAAAGTTCATTTACATATGAGAAAGATTATAGCACCTTCACATACTCATCCGAATGATGATATCATATTATTTTAAATTTATCCTAAGGACTTGAGTATAATAGTTTTAAATTTTTATGTTAAATATTGAAAATGATTTATAAGATTTTTTCATCAATTTAGTAGAATTCTTAAAAATATTTTTTCACTTAAAAAGTATTCAAGGATCTCATTTGTTTCTTTGAATAGACTCCGTTGTCGAAAAAAAGTTTAATTATTATTTTTGTTGAAAATATATCTAATTATTCCACTATTTGGGCCAAATTAGAAATATTTTCTTATTTTGAATTTATAAATTTTTCACCATTTAGGCCTATTTAAAATTTTTTTTCTTGGAAAGAAAATAATATGACAATTATTTTTATTATAATTTCATATAAATTATTTCACTATTTAGGTCAAATTTAGAGAAAATTTCTCACCTAAAGATTTCTTAAGAATTTACCATTTAAAATTTTTAAGAATATCATCATTAGGTAATTATCACATATTTTTAATCAAAATTTTATTATTTAGAAAATAATACAAATACTTGTATTAAATTTTTATCTAAATTATTTCACAATTTGGGTCAAATTTAGAGAAAATTTTTTACCTAGAGATTTCTTAGAAAATTTACCATTTGAAATTTCTAAGAATCTCACCTTTTGGTAATTTGTATTTAATTCCAAAAATTTTTATATTTATATATATATATATATATATATTTTTATATTTTTTATTTTTTATTTTGAAAATAAATATTAATTATTGTTATTAAAATTTTATCTAAATTATTTCATCATTTGAGACAAATTTAGACAAAATTTTTTCATTTAGAAATTTTATAGAAATTTACCATTTGAAATTTCTATAAATTCCATCATTGGATAATTAATATTTATTCTCAAAATTTTATTTTTTATTATTTTTAAAATTTTTATCTTGCAAAAAAAAATACTAAAAAATAAACACATAAAATAAATAAATAAAATAAAAATAAAAATACCAAACAACAGCTTGGCTCGGCTAAAATTCGACTCGGCTTAAGGCATAAAAAGCGGCTCGTGGGCATGGCTTAGAGGATGCGGCTTGGCTAAAAGGTTGGCTGGAACGCGGGTCGACCAAAGCGAATTATGCTCAGGTCAGGTTGTCCAAATGAAAAATACGCAGATCTTGGGTCTTTTTAACACCAAAATGATGTCGTTTTTGCGTATGTATAAAAGGTTGAAATCTGATTTTTTCTTCAAATTTTTCTTTTTCCCTCTCTCTTTCTTCCCTTTTCTTTTCTCTCTTTCTCTCTACAAACCCAGAATTCGGTTGAATATTTAACCAAAAACTGAGAAAAGTTGTTGGAAACTTGGAAAAACATGCCAAAAAATATGAATTTCGTTGAAAAATTCACCAAAATCTAAAATTTTTTCCAAAAATTTTCAGAAAAAACGCTAAAAGTTTTTTTAAAATTCTTAAAATTACTTTTGACACATTTTAGAAATTTTTTTGAATTCTGCCTTCTGCTCTCTGTTTCGTGTGTTCTTTTTTATTTTGTGTCTTGACCTATATTTATAGGCATTGATTAAAAGAATTTCTGATCAATGCCAATTTTTTTGTAATTAGGATTCAATCTTTGAGTCTAATTTCAAATTTACTAACCCCATATTCATGGTAAATTTTTTTTTTTCTAGAACAAAAATTATATTGAAAAAATAATTAAAATACAATTTAGATCAAATAAAAATAAAATAAAATAATAAAAGTAAAAATGGATCAATCTTGTCTTATTTGGATTAGGCCCAATTAATTTGAGTCTAAATTAAATTGAATATCTACACTTACAAAATTAAAATTAATTAAAATAATTAAATTATGAGTTATGACCATGGTTAAAAAAAATGATTTAAAAGGATCGTCATGGACTTACCTGGCGCAGTGGCGGCCGTTTGCTTCTGAATATGTTATGGAGTTTATAATTAAAGTTTGCGGCGTGGCCTTATATGTCTCGGCCTTGTTACCGCCGGCCCATCTTCCAAAATTATGCACGAATTCAATTTTTTCCTTAAAAAACGACTTTCCGTATTTCGGACAGCTCAGACATTTGCTCCCCACTTTCGTAGCAGGTGTTTTTTTGTCTTTTCTCGTGTGCTTGGTTACCGATAAGTACTCGCTTTCTCTTTAAGCCACGTGTTAACTTGCTGAATCTATCAGCTCTCGCAGCGAGTACAGTTGAGTCGAAATCTATCGGTACCCCATCCTGATGTGGGAGAGGCCAGGAGTTTTGATTAAGATATTCCTTGGTTTTAACATTTTTTCGTACTACCTGACGAACCCACAATCTTCTTCAACTGCCAGCGAAGCAAACAACTCCGATCTAGCGGCTAGACAGGTTTAAGATCATAGGGTTTGCAGCCAACAAAAGTAACGGTAGTTTCTTCCCTTGATTCCGTTTCTGACCAAATCGAAGTTCAGTCCACTCTTCCCGCCGTCACCAAGTTTACGCATGACATCCAATAGAATAACTCCACGTCACCAAAACTATTATTTCCGCAACCTCACCAATCAACAAACAGCGAATAACGTTAAAATCATCGAAACAAAAAAAAACCAAAAAAACCATAGGCAAGGAAAACATACACATGACTTGGACACTAAAACACTCACTAACAGAGAAGCTTAAGGGGCACGCTTCTGTTCTTTTCTACAAAAACCCAAAACCCCAACCGAGTAAAATTCCCTTCTCTCGTATCCTTTTTCTGAAAAATCGATTAAGGAAATTGCCCCAAAGAAGAAAACCCGAGGAAAAGTAATTTCCTTTTCTGATTCGACAAACAAATTCCCAAAATGTGCAACAATCAAGATTCGATTCTTCCATGGATAGATATAGGACTAGGAGGAGATTCATCGAGGACGAGGGCGTTATGTCATAATCTTCCACCTGGTTGCCGATTTTACCCTTCCAAAGAACAGCTTCTTACCCATTATCTCACCGGGAAAAACAACTCCGTCGCCGCCGATCGTGCTGATCTGTACGGCTACGGTTTGATAAAGGAGCTTAATTTGTACGATTACAAGCCGTCTGATTTACCGGAAGGTGCGTGCTTTGTGTATGGATCTCAGGGGAGGAAAAGGCACTGGTTTTGCTATACGGAGAGTAGAGGAGGGAGCAGGATGTGGAGAAGGGCAAAGGGAGGGTTTTGGTGTAAAATAGGAAAAGTTAGGGATGTGGTTGATGGAGGAAATGTACCATTGGGGACTAGAAATAAATTTGTATTTTATGAAGCTAAGTCAGTTAAGACAGCAGTTAGGACTCCTTGGATCATGTATGAATATGCCCTGCCTCATCATCTGAAGGTAAGAAAAAATAGTTTCTTTATTTGGTTTTAATTTTCCCTTTTTTAAAAGTTTTTTATGGGCTGATACTTTGTGGAATTACTTCTTGTTATTGATGTTTGGTAGATAGTGATAAATTGGAACTGACAAGTTTTGTATCTATTGCAGATTTAATTGTGTCCTCTCCAATCTCCAGCAAAACCATCTCTTTTATTTTGTTTTTAATGCTTCTCTCTTTAATGTTCTAAGAACTCCCATACCATTTTTTGATGCTTATAAATTGACTGCGACTCTTTTCACTAGATATTTGCTGGGGAACAAAAGGATTTTCATAACTAACTTGAAGTTTTCCAAAATTTCAGTGGGTTACTTGTGCCCCCACTTGTTTGTATGGGGCCTTGCATAGTTTTTGAAAGGATATGTTGTTTTTCTAAAATGCTTTAGATAGATGATGCATCATTATTCATTATAGTGAACATAATCTTGGTCTTGTGTTCAGTTGGTGAGGCAAATAGATGTAAAATGATTTGTTTTTCTGAACAGACATATGAAAATTATTTTATTGTTGTTTTTACGTTGTCAATTGAAAGAAAATCTACCTGTGTGGTTTGGAGTATTCTGAGTCCTCAATATAGTGAATTTCTGCCCAAATATTGTAGTGGAATCTTGTAAGTTCTTCCTTTTATGTGAATACTCTTTCAAAAATATGAACTTTGTAATAATTAATTATGCTTGTTTGTGAGATATGCTATACCAAACATGTGAACTTATGTTTAGATTAGTTTCAATGGTGGGGAAAGGTCTGGGACTATTACTTCCACGAAAGTGATGTCTCTACTCTCTGCAGGCTTCTTTTGTCCTATGCCGAGTATTTTTCAAATGCCGAGTATCAGAGAATGTTTTAAGTAGTTGTGCAGAAGAAAGTGTTTCAGCTCTACCTCACATCGATATTCAGCATGATCTTAGACCTGACATTCTTGAATCTGAAAGTAATGGTGATGACTTCACTAAAGAGCTAGCTGATCCAATAGCAACTAGACCTGTTTCTCTTGCCAGTTTTGAGTTTCCTTCAGGCAACCCACCAGACACGCCCAATGACCTGGTAACCTAGTTTGAGCGTATTTTACTGTCATGGAAGTTATATTACTGCCATTTTCTTTCTCATTTTGTTACCGAACATGGCTTTTGCAGTAGTTTTTCCTTTTCTTACAAAGCATTCATGTATTTGAAGTCAAAATTGCATCTCAAATAACTTCAAACTTTTGTCATGCATGTACAGATAAGCCATCAGTTCTTTCCATAACAAAAAAATTGCAGACCTTTTATATGATGTAAGTTTTTGCAAGCTGTCTTGCTAATAGTAATACATACTCAGGATTATGAAGTAATTGTTCACAACGCACTTGTTTGTCCTTTTTTTTTTATGTCATGGTTGAGCATTAGAAGGAAGGGTATTATCCAATCATTTGAGTTTCTTGCATATTATAAATCAGATAACCCCATTCTGCCCATATTTGCTTCTTGTGCATCTGACATCTCTAGTGAAATTTTCAATATCTAAAGTCTGAACTCCTCAAATATTAAGTATGTCTAAACTTTTATAGATGATGCATTCTTTCCTTAAATTGAACAAGTTTTTCTGTGCAACGGCTGTAATGCAGGTGGGAGCTCAGCTAACTACCAATGAGTTATTGTCAATTATAGAAGAAGATTTCATAGAGTTGGAAGATCTCAGTTGAAGGTGATACACACCATAAAGAAAATAGCAGCAGTTACCTCAGAAATAGCAAGAGAATTATATACGTATTCAAGAACCTAATAGGAAACAAGAATTTTCAAATCTGAATAGATAGAAATCTAATGGCTGGATCACTCACCTTGTCAATTATAGAAGAAGATTTCATAGAGTTGGAAGATCTCAGTTGAAGGTGATACACACCATAAAGAAAATAGCAGCAGTTACCTCAGAAATAGCAAGAGAATTATATACGAATTCAAGAACCTAATAGGAAACAAGAAAGTTTCAAATCTGAATAGATAGAAATCTAATGGCTGGATCACTCACCTTGTCAATTATAGAAGAAGATTTCATAGAGTTGGAAGATCTCAGTTGAAGGTGATACACACCATGAAGAAAATAGCAGCAGTTACCTCAGAAATAGCAAGAGAATTATATATGTATTCAAGAACCTAATAGGAAACAAGAAATTTTCAAATCTGAATAGATAGAAATCTAATGGCTGGATCACTCACCTTGTAAGGTCATTTTTCATTCCTCTTTGCTGGTAAGTGCTTGGACTGATAACATTCATGTAAGTTTAATAAATTTATCTGCTTGCTCACCATGCAGGCTGCATTCATGTGACTAATATCAGGAATTTTGCTTCAGAAGAATTTGAGTTATCAAGAAGCTATGCTTCAGACGAATCAAATTAGCACAAGTTTTTCCTTCAGAAGAATTAAATTATCAGGAATATTTGTTTCAGAAGAATAAGTATGTGGTACATTGGACGGGTCAGACAAATTTCAACATCAGATGTTTCAGCTGGCTTCCATGTTCTCCTGTTTCTCTGATGATGATGGGTGGAGAAATATTTTCCACTCACTTCTTAAATGCCTTCACTTGGCAATGTTTTTCTCCTCCTAGCCTGTTCTCTAGTGTGTTCTGAACTTTCTTACCGCAGAGGTGCAAAAAACTGCCTAAATAATGCAGATTTCCTTTCCCATCTTGGTTTGTAATCTACTTTGAGCCAACTGCTGTGGTAGAATAAATACTAGACTGCTGGATCTAAATAAATTAGGAAGAAACTGTTTTGACTTTTGAATTGTATATTTACTGTTCTTTCTATGCTGCTTTGAGAAAGTTCTGTTGCTATCATCTGAATCGATGACAGGGCTGCTATGTGGTCTTTGGTGTTGGGCTGTTTGGTTGAATCTGCTAAAGCCTGGCATTGATTGTAGGCATGGAAAAATTGCAGTTGCTTGATCTAAAAGCTAAGTTTCAGTGGCACTGATTGAGCATCCGCGATGGTTGGTGGCTGACGAAGGTAAAACTTAAAAAAGATGAAACCGTAATTTTTCATATTGCTTTTTTATAAATGTTGGAAAGATTCGAGGGTGTTTTTAGTTTCCCGTTTTCTGTATTTTGAAAAAAAATTTTCCATTTTCGATTTCTTGAAAATGCATTCGGTGAGAAAAAAAATCAAAATTGTTTTCAGATAAAAGACTATAAATCCCAAGAAATAGAAAAATGGCTCGGTAAGTCTTGAGTCTACAAAATTTCAACAACTATTATCTAGTGCTTGCCTACGTCGTTTTCTCTTATTACAACTTTTCTTCCCTTCTTGAATTCGGATGAACTTTGGGCATTTCCTACAAGGCTGATATCAGCCATCAAAGGTATGTTCTGTACCCAACATTTCATCTTCTTCTGCCTGTCTAGCTATAACCTCCAAGCTTCAGCCCTCGTCCTTTCCTTTTTTGTTTTTCTTTTTTTTTCAACGCTCCGGAATCAAGATGCGTGTTCATTTCCCCGTATAGAACAAGTACAACAAGGAACAAAAATTTCTTCTACCAAGTTTCTCTGCTGTTTCATTTGTAATTTCCTTCTGTATTTTTGAAAAGTCCATGTTCTAATTCTATGGGCACGACCAGGTTTTAACTTCATTATCTTGCCCACAAGTGCTTACCCCCTTTTTTTTTTGGTCCTCAAAACCAATAGAACTCAGGACGCTTCTCCTTTCCTAGATCCTACAATCCATTATGTGGTAATCACAGCCATTGTGTAGACCCATTGAATTTTAACTTCGTGGCAAACACTTGCCATTGCCATGTGCATAATCATTATCAATGCATTCAAACATTCACCACCTTTTTCATATGCTAACACATGCTGATAGGGGTGGGTCATTTAGTCCTTCCTTTACTTTCCAGGCCCAAACAAAAGAAAAAAAGGTTCATAATAATTCATTTAAGCTTTGCTCGGGTTCAATTAATTGATTTCGAATTCAATCACTCCCACCACCCACCGGTTCAGAAACTGGTTTTAAAGAGAGATTGTCTCTGGCGTTAAATTCACATAATTGCCAACAACCACACCCATGCCCTTAACTGGCTCACTTTTCCCTTAAAAATTTATAACCAGCCCATCATTCCAACTCGCAAGCATCTGCCCTTTTTAATAAAAGTCAAATCACCTTCCTCTTATTTAAATTTCTCCTCTCTCTCTCTCTCTCTCTCTCTTACTTTACATGTTTCCTTTTTGGAATTAGTGCCTAACGTCCAAACTATCGGTACATGATTAATTTCCAAATATGCGGAATGTGTTGGCGTCATATGTAGGTGATAGAGGTTTTTTCTTTTTTTTTTTTTTGTCAAAAGCAAAGGCCAAGTTTCTAATATTCGCGTTGGACGAGGGAGAATCATCGATGCTCTTCTTATTGATCAATTTTCAAGGGAAGATTATTACACAATGTGGCTGTATAAGAAGAATCCATATGTCCAAATGGACACATTTGTAGGATAAAAAAGTAAAGAAAAGCAACCACCTTTGAATGGTTTGAGAGAAGAAGAAAATTCAATAAAAAAAAGTGTAGAAAAACAGTACAAGTTAAAAGGAAAGAGGCCCCCCACGATTGAGAAATGAACGGCAAAAGACGAAATATTAAAGGAATCTGCAAAAATACTCATTGGGTTGGGAGGAGAGGGAAGGGACTTTTGGGGTCATTGTATTCACACCTCTTTTAAGCAAAGCAATGATATTTTCTGTGCATACACCGGTGCATCTCCCCATTTAACATGTTCCACATAAAATTATACCGACAGAGAATTCAAGTTATTACCCCCATCTCAAGATAGTGCCTAATTTTTATTTTTCTGTAAGTGACCATCATTTGCCAAATCACACCTACAAGATTTTTTTTCCCTTGATAAACATGTGATGGACAAAAGAAAGAAACAAATTCCATTTATGGTTGGCAATAGTTCAAATTTATATACCACAATTTCACAAAGCAATCAAATTTTTAGGTGTTTATAGGGAAACAAGGGTAAGAAAATCTAAAGTCATTCAAGAGGGGTCAATTCCCTATTAAAACTATACCAAAGCCACGCTTGTGTTTAAGAGGTTCACGTGTCATGTTCATGCTTGGTCTTTAATTAAAATTTCTTGGGTTTGTTGGTTAAAAAAAAATGTTGCTGAGGGACATGGAAAGGGAGAGACAGAGATGTATGTGGAATGGTAAACAGGCCTAAAGCCTTAAGGGAAAGGAAGGGCAGTGCTTGGCGTTGGCGTGAACGAGATGGAAACAAAAACAAACAGGGAGGGTTAGTGTTTTGTGGGGCTTTGCCTGCAGACCGCATTGGGAGATGGGTCTTAATTATATTAATATTATTTAATTTGTACGCTTAGTTTAGAGATAGAGAGAGTGAGGAGAAAAGGGTCGTTTTCGCTTTTTAATTTTTTTTCATATAGGAGAGAGCCAGAGAGTGAAAAATCTAACAAGGAAAAGAAAGATGGAGACCTTAGAGCCATTCGGTAAGCGGCCCAACAGGACACCTTTGCCTAGGTGTTGTTTGTTAAGTTCATTTGTTTTTATTGTTTTTGTTATAGGAAAGTGCTCTTTATGACCATTACTCTCTTTTCTTTTTTATCTCTCTCTCTTTCTCCTTCTGCAGGGTTATTTGGTAAATTACAGGTTACAGTACTCTTTCAATCTCTCTCTTTGTTTTAGTAGTATTTCATTTTATCTTTCAAAGGCTCTCTCTCTTCCTTCCATTGCTCAAGTGGGTTTTATTTTGTTTTCCTTCTTTCTCTTCTCCTTTCTGAGGAGAGGAGAATAGCTCCAAGACAGCTCTTTTATCTGGGTTTTGTGGTCTAATCCTTTATTTTCTTGTTGAGATTCTTTTAGATCGATCAAGGTCTTTCATTTGCATCCGTTAGGTGAGTTCTTTGGGTCTGTTTTCAAGTTTATTTTTTGCTTGATCGGTGATGACATATGGACCTTATTGTCTCTTGGTTTTGTTCTTGAATTTTTTGATTGTTTGGTTTAAAAGGGTAGTTTTTTTTTTTTTTTTTTTATCAAAGTTTAGATTTTTATGGTTTTTTATTTTTAAAATCTGCATACTCTTTTGAGGGGTTTCCTGTTTGCGTTAAAGTCTGTTATTTTTTTGTTGTGTTTTCACTAGATGTTTGATTATTGATGTTGTCTCTTGTAATAGCTGATTTGTAAAAGATGGTGCTCATAGTTGCCCTGTTTGACCTTAGATTCTCTATTGCATCTTGCGCTTGTGTTTGATTAGTTGTTTTCTGTCTTTCTTCTATTCTTTTTCCTGTTGTGTGGCGGCTTTGGGGTTGGGGTGGGTGGGGGTGCTGAGGGAAAATATAGAAGAGAAATGGCTACAGCTGGAATGCCTCTTTCTTGTTTGTGCGTTAAGTTTGTTTTTCTTTGTATGTTTTGCCTTTTGTTCTACATAGCAAAGCAAGGAAACTTTAACCTTATTTATTGTCTGCTTTCGTTTTGGTCTATAGTTGGATATCTGCTGCTTGTGGGTGCTCATTATTGTTTGATTTAGATTCCCCTCAAATGTTTTAAAATTTCCAGATTTAGCTGCTTGGTGCCCTATTGTGGTTCTCTGTTTTGCTGGTCGAGTTTAGGATTGTGGTTTCTTGATGCATACAAATGTCTGACATCATGCGTGGATTGAATTTGGGGTTAAATCACATTAGGATTGGTTACTTGACCTTGCTGTTAGCAGCATATTTACTGGTCTTTGTGTTAGATATTGACTCAAATTCTAAGTGGGAATAAGTTTGGATTCTGGTAAAATTCTATTGGTTAGAGAATTATTAATTTATTTAGGGTACATATTCTTAATGGGTAAGAATTCTTGGTGATCAAGTAATGGGGCTTTATAAATATAGAGTGGGTCTTAACTTTTAGAATTATGAGTTATGATTGTGGGAGATAGGTTTGTAGCTATGTGAAAAAGAGTTTGGAAAACTCCCAGTTACATGGGATAAAGGATGCTGCCTGGGTAGGGAGCATGGAAATTAGGAGTGTTGTGAGGTCGGGATTAGTATTTGTTTTAATAGTTGTTTTGTACTCTTTATAAACTCTATGTTTATAGTGGACTATTTTCTCTCATCTATGAATGTAGCCAATTGGGGCTGAACTATGTTAAATATTTCTGGTGTGATTTATTTTGTGTTGATCTTGTTGTAAAATTCGTTCTGCATAAAAATCCCAACATTTTGTTCTTATATGCTGTACTGGCAAATCAGTGTCTTTTTTAATTAGTTACATTGTTTAAACTCTAAACTAAAGGTTGCAGGTTGAGAGACCACTTGGCTTAATTAGTTATTGTCTATTGCTCCCACTAGTTACTACATTTGTTTATAATTTCTGGTTGCTTTCTTATCTCTGCAGTGTCATTTTTATCCTATTATTACTAGTAGATGCTAGGTTTTAGATGCAGTTGCTATTCCTTCGAAGGTTCTTTGTTAATGTTATTTTTTTCTTCTATGTTGTTGGAAAGCATGCATATGATTTTGAACTGTGCATTATTGAAGATTCCAAGTAGCATTTGCATGGCATTGCTCACCTTGGTGAATAGTTGTTTGCAACGATTGGTTTCCTGATGTCCGAGGCAAAAAAGTCCGGATAAGCAACATAAATCCTACTTGAGCTACTCTCTTACTACTAGGATAGAACCATGCATTATTGAAGATTCCCAATAACATTCACATGGCATTGCTCGCCTTGGTGAATAGATTGTTTGCAACAATTGGTTTCTTATTGTTTGAGGCAAAAAAGTCATATAAGCCAACATAAATCCTACTTGAACTATGTCCTTACTATTAGGAATCTGGAAATAGACTAAACATATTTATAATATCTTGTTGTGTATTTTTATACACAAGCACTTTGTGTAGAAACATTTTTAACGCCACTGCCTCTCTTTCACTTTATCGTGTCAATTAGTGGCTTACTATTTGTATTGAAATATTATTCAGGACTATAAAAAATTTGTACGGAAGTTCAAAGTAGCCCTAATGCAGGGGCAGAGGGGTACTGTTGGTTCCTTGCCTGAAACCTTCTTTGACCATGGTTCTACATCAAGTAATGCTGCTATAGACCAGCAGGTTTGCTGGAATAATATTCGAAATCCTATAGAAAATAGACTGCCTGATTATTTGCTGTCATCAAATGACATGAACATTGGATATGTGAACTCTATTGGTCGAGAGGAGCAGGAGCTGGGCAGATGGAGCTTGGGAGAGCCTAGCTCTAGTGGCACACAGAATGAGGGCAGCCATAATGAGCAGAAAATAGACCAGGGATGGTCATCTTCCATGAGTGTTTCTGCAAATGCTGGTCCAAGGTTAGAAGAGCAGCTGTATGAACCAAACTCTCTATTTGTTCAAAGTTCCAATTCTAATGCGGTTCCCCAGAATCTCAATTTAAATGCTGAGTTAGTGGGTCATGGTGATGGTAACCGTCAAGTTACAGAACGATCTAACCTATATGAGCCTAGTGGATCCGAAAATGAGCGGATTTCACCTGGTCCTGGTCCTGGTGCTGAAGCTTTACTACTTTCTTCTGGAAGTGGTGGTTATGTTGTGGATGATAATGATAGCAGACCTGATTGCTCATATGAGGGTCGTCGTGCATCCCGCAAAAGAAAGGCTCTTGAAGGAAATGTTGAGCAGTCCTCATCAAGTGGAAGTTCAAGCTACTTTCATCGTGCAGAAAGCAGTGCATGGCATGGAGTTTCTTCTAGCTATAGTGCAGGAAGCAGTGTGAATATGTCTGCCTCCCGAGGTGAGGTGCACCCTAGACTTGGATTAGAGTTTAGAGGATCAGGTGCTGACAGCATTCCTGGACCAATTGTTTTACCAATTCCAGAGGGCTCACACCGGAATTTCCGAATGAGAATAAACCCTTCTAGTATACAAGAACCTATCAATCCTCCGATATTTTCTTCAGGTGATACATCCAGGCAGTCTGTTCTTTCGTCTTCACAGCAGTCATCAAGACTTCTTCCAACTGATCATTCTCAGGACTTAAGGTCAACACCAGTGGTAGATAATGCAAGTCCTCAAAATCCGAATGTTGTAATTCGTGTTCCAACTTTACCTCGAAATGTGCAGCCATTTAGGTGGAATGGAGGTTCTGGCTCAAGAACTGGTAGTTCATCAAGTTCTAATGTATCTGGGGATAGAGATGCTGTACCACGAGAGGGACATCAATCAAGAAGCATGGCTAGAAACCTATTAGATCATCCTATGTTTGTTCCTGCACCTGAGTTGAGAACTTTGGTTAGAAATCCAACAAATCGAGGCTTAATCAGTGGAAATATAAATGTTCCTGGAAATGGTGCTTCTACATCTCGTGCAGGCACAAGTTCTGGTGCCAATGCATCAACTTCTTCCACATATGTTCCTCATCCTAACCCCTCTTCACAATACCCACGGAGATTGTCAGAAATTGTTCGTCGATCATTGATGTCTTCCCTTGGTGCTGAGCCTGGAAGCCAGGGCAATCATTCTTCACTTTCTTCAGGAGCACCTACTTCTCCAGAACAGATGCTACTTTCCTCTGGAGTAGGTAATCAGGGGCACCATCTTCCATACCCTAGGTCATTGTCTTGGTTGGAGAGACAAGATGCTGGTTTGCTTGGAATTCCCCCTTCATTGCGAACTTTAGCTGCTGCCACTGAGGGAAGAGGCAGGCTTGTTGTGTCTGAGGTCTGCCCTAGAACTGCATCCTTTTTACTGTGATAGTGCAATGCTAATTGTTGGGAATAACATGTGTATGCTGTCCTTTTCCGTAGTTGCTTTTATCTGAAAGACATGCCATTGGTCCTTGTTATCCAAATTGCTTGCACTAGTCTATTAATAAGTCAATTCATGTGTTGCACTTTAGTCTTTATTTTTATTACACAAAAGTAGATGCCAGTTCTCTTTTGAAGTCTTCTTTTTGCCTGCATACTACTTATTTTGCAACATTAAATAGTATTAGCAATGAACCCACTCAACTGGATCTGACTGATTATTGGGCAGATTCGCAATGTCTTGGATCTCATGCGTAGGGGTGAGAACTTGCGTTTTGAGGTAAGGCTTTCAATATTTATGGTGTAATTTGATGCAGTTCTATCTTAACCAATTGAAACATGGAAACATGAAAAAAATTCCTTTTTCCTTTTTTTGTTGATTGTACCTATGTACATATCGGTAGCCATTCTTCAAATTTGAGCTGTGCAAAGAGTGGTGCCATGCAATGTAGGTCCAGAGTGTTGTTTATGGATAAGAATATACTTCTGTCGAAACAAGTGATATTTTCTCTTCTAATTTGGCTTGTATGGCAGGATGTTATGATCCTTGATCAATCAGTATTTTTTGGAGTAGCTGATATCCATGATCGACATAGGGACATGCGGCTTGATGTTGATAACATGTCATACGAGGTAGTATCTATATTCTTGGCATCTACTATCCTTTCTGGGTTTGAAAATTCTCACATTAGAATTGCATTGTGGGTTATAGGAATTATTAGCTCTGGAAGAGCGCATTGGTAATGTAAACACTGGGTTGAGTGAAGAAACTATATTAAACCGTCTGAAACAACGAAAGTACTCTAGTGCACCAGGAGCTCAATTAGAGGCAGAACCATGTTGTGTTTGTCAGGTAATAAATTTTCTCATCTTCCGTTTCTTTACTGATTCTATGAGTCCCTTAAATAATTGTTTACAAACATGCAGGAAGAATATAATGATGGAGAAGATCTTGGAACACTGGAATGTGGCCACGACTTCCATGCTGATTGTATCAAACAATGGTTGATGCACAAAAACTTGTGCCCCATTTGTAAAACAACGGGTCTGACTAAATGCGATGACCAACTGTTTTCAGGCAATTAGTTCTTCCTCAGGATAGAGAAAGAAAGACCGGCATTGAAAGTTTGTGGCTTGGCTTCAGTAATTCATTAAACCCGATGCCTTAAAGTGTGCCATATGCAGCCTTCACAGTTTTCATTTCGAGATTAATCCATGGCACTGCTAATTCAATTGCCAGAGGCACTTTCTACTACCAATTCTGTCGAACAAAACAATCTTCTGGGTGGATGACACAAATGTCTGAAGCACTGGGAACAGAGCTAGTTTCTACATTTTTCATTTTATCATTGCATTATTAGTTTTTATGTATGAATCTTCAGCCCATTGGCGAGATAGATAATTGAATATCTTTTGATGCTCATTTTTTTTTATTTTTTTGGGAGGGGTTGGTGGTGTTGAGATAATTATGGGTACTCCGAGGCAGGTCAAGTATCTTATCAACTTGTTTTTGTTTTTCAAAATTCTGCTGTTGCATTGAACACTAATTTTCAAGATCTCTCCATGACCATTAATAGGTTGATTCACTGTTCAAATCTGGGGAGGGGGTGAGGTTTGTTTCTGTCAATTCTCTGCGGTGGATCCTTTCAAAGCCTGCTTGTACTCAAGTATTCGTTCGTATTCTAAATTGTTTAAAGAACTTTGAATTATGGAGTTTTGAAATGTCTAAAATCATTAATCTATTTGTAGTTTGTTCTGTCTGGTTCCTGCACAAATTTGGGATAAGGGAATTTGTCAGAGAGATGACAACCTTCAACTTGAAAAAGTAATTCTATGACATTGAACAAGGTTTGAAAGCAACCTCCATTATTAACATGAGCTTGCAAACAAGCTTAACCCATACTTTGGTCGATAGGGTAGCGTATAGGCAACCAGGATTTGGAAGGATCTTCCGAAAGCGGACTTGACAATGTATCAAATTGAATATTGGTTCGTGAAGCAAGTTGGGCAAAAATCTGCAACCTCCATCTTCATCTTCCCTCGTATCTCTGACAAAAAGAATAAAAAACATGACAAGCCAAAGCCATGGTAAAGACTAGAGAATCTTTTGCCAAATGCCAGCAGGAACAGCAACCAGCAAATTCTGCCATTGTTTGTAGCTTTGAGCAATCTAATCTGTAATTCCCAAGCTCTGATTTGCGGCAGAGCTTGTTGCTAACACGCCACTAAAAGAAAAGTGGCCTCGGGAATTGCAGGACATTTGTAAGTCTTTTTCAATTAATGCTGCTTTCACGCCTAGCTGACGTTTGGTTGGATAAGCATTGGAGGCTGAAACATGTGTCTTTTGACTTTTTTTTTTCCTTCTTCTACTTCCCACCTTGTTTCTGAAGTATCTAGGCAAATTACATTAATAACACCGACGTCCCTTGAATGCAGCATATACCAGTCCCATCCCTCTATTGAACCCCAAAAACAATATCCACTCTTATTTCAAGTGAAAAATAATTTTCATATAATTGGTCTATAGTTTGTCCGTCATTGAACATTAAAAAAACATTGATTTTATTTGGAAACTTGTTGAATCTTGTCTTAGTATGCATGTTTGATGGAATTCTTTTTAAAAATAGAAATGAGGACACTCAAAATCAACTTGTTTCTTGTGATACTTTTTTCCTATAACTAAAAATTAAATTTAATTATGAAAAATTAAAAATTGGAATTTGATTTAATCAATTTACAAAATTATTTTTAAAAATAATATTTAATAAATTAAATATTTAAAATTTAACATTTATAATCTTTCTTTTATTTCGTTTTATGTACCAAAAAAATTATGAAAAAATAAATAGTCTAAGAGTTTAAGAATCTAAATTATCAATTCTTAACAAGCACAAAGAATCAACTTACCAACATATGTTACATTTGCTGTTTATAAATTTGATTAAAAAAATTTGGATAACAAGCTGAAAAAGGTTCAATATACTTTTTGTCATTTTAAAGAAAAACCGTAAAAACGGATTGTAAATTTGGAGGTTATCAAGATATGGGGGTCAATTTTAAAATAAAATAAAAAGGGGGGCCAAAAAGAAAATAATAAAAATATTGGGCCGTCCGTTTAATTAGGGCGGCAGATTAACCAAAATTTGATTATCCAACTTTATGCACACTCTGTTTATTTCAGTAATCGTCATCTTCAAAATTTTCACATTAAAAATTTTTATGTCGAAAAAAAAAAAAAACCACTCTTTTTAAACTAAAAGCCAACAGATTTGCACAGAAAAAGAGAAAAATAAAGAAAAAGAAAAGAAGCAAAAGAAAGAAGGAAAAACAAGTCTGAATCAGAAACGTTTCTTCTTTACTTTTGTCTCTGGCTCATTTTCATGGCGGATCTGTACGGATCAGCCCCATCTTCAAAGCAGGAACCCGAAGAAATCTCCACGTTGCTTAACCACCTTCTTCACAATTCCTCTTCTTCGTGCATGCAATTCAAGGCCAAGTACATTCACACTTTTCCGTCTCAAGTGCCGGAATTTTCGAATCCGGCGACTGATTCCTTCGCTGGGACGGAAATTCCTGTTGAGGTTCGGAACCGGCTTGGCGGATCGGCTGTTCGAGCTGATTCAGGGCCTCGAGTTAAATTCTCATTTCCTGAAACGTATTTTGAAGCAAATGTTAAAGATAGCGCCGACAATGCGTTGTCTTCTGCTGGTGATTTCAGCTACGATAGCGAGGTAAACGAATTTAAATGATTTTGTTTTAATTTTCAAAGATTTTCTTTCATTTTTTTTTCATAGAAGGCGAAAGCTTAGATTTTTTCCGCCAATCGTGAAAGCGTAGATTAAGATATCGTTTTTAAATCTAGAAGGTTCCGGAGGCATCGGACGTTCCGTCAAATCAAGAGCTGCCTCGGAGTTCATCGAAGCGAAGCAGAGCAGCCGAAGTACATAATTTGTCAGAAAAGGTTTGACTTTTTAAACTTTTTTTTTTGGAAATTGAAATCTATAAGAAATTTGATTATTTTTTTGTTTGATTGGCAGAGGAGGAGGAGTCGGATTAATGAGAAAATGAAAGTGTTACAGAATCTAATCCCAAATTCCAACAAGGTACTTAAAAACTACCATAACCAAACAGAGCCTTCTCATTTTTTTTCTTATAAATAGTTTTTATCTTTTTTGGAGTGATAGACGGATAAGGCTTCGATGCTGGACGAGGTGATCGAGTATTTGAAGCAGCTTCAGCTTCAAGTGCAGGTGCGTGCTCTCTTCTGGTTCTGCCATTTCTGTTTTGCGTTTTCATAAATTGGTGTATTACATTATGGTTTTCAATTTTCGGTGTTTATTATAACGTGCCAGATTTTTCTGTTTAATAGTCAAATATTTGGAAATCCCGATTGAGCTGAGCTGCTGCCCATGTTATATAGAGATGGAATTTTTAATTAACTATGCCTGCCCGGATTTAAGAAATGGTAGGAGTTATCTACTACATTGATTCTTTTTAATTTCCACTATTATCTAGTTATGTCCTGAATTAGGTAATGCTTTACTATGTTCTTAAGCTTAGAGCCTTAAGGGTGTGTTTGGTAGATCCTTAGATCCTTAAGGAGTTATGCTCCTGTCTTCTCTTTCATTTGAAAGTCCCTTCTTTATCCTGAGCAGGAAGCAGGAGGGTGCCCTCTTTCTCTTTTCTCTTTTTCTCTCCGTCACCATGGCATCTACCTTTCCTTTTCTACTACTTCTTTCATCCCATTCTCAGAATCCATACTTTATCTAAACTCTATAAGCATCCAGGCCTTTGTTGGACTAAAAGCCTCTAATCCAATCACACCAACAGAAGCGAAATCAAACAATAAATCAAACACATAAGAGAAAACAATTTAACGTGGTTCGGTCCAACTGACCTACATCCACGGATGAGAAACAAGATCCACTAGTTGTAGAGAATTAAAAACTTACATCAAATCATCAACTTCGCTCAACAATCAATACTCATAAGACACTCTCAATCTCCTCTAGTTCTATGGAGTATTCTCAACCCAAACAAATACAAACCCAAACCCTTGTGCACCCTTTCAACATAATCAAACACATTTCCATATGCTTCCATACATCATACCTATGTGGACCCTCTCCGTCTCTTCTAGTCCATTCACAAACAAACATACATACCCATAAAACGTAGAGCCCCAATACTCCTATGGGATGTCTATCCCACAAAACTCTACAACTCTCTTACATCTTTTTTTCATACCTAACCCTGTAGAGACTTCACATATTTATAACCATACAAACTTGCCCATTAAGAATCCCTTTCCTCTTAGAATTCTTCTCTTGTAAGTTAAACTTGCCTATTAAGAATCTCTTTTCTTTTAGAATTCTTCTCTTGCAAGTCAAACTTACCTATTAAGAATCCCTTTTCTCTTAGAATTTTTCTTTTGCAAGTCTTCTGTCCATCAAGCAATATCTGACAAATCCCAAACAAATCTTTAACAAATTTCAAACAAATCTCTTATGGGATTTGAGTCAATATTCCCAACAATCTCCACCTTGACTCAAATTCCATCAATCATCTATCTTCATGCTAAACATGCTTGGCTCCACCTGTAATAGAAGTCTTATAATCATCTTTTCTTCTCTTGTGTCTTCACGCTTCATACAAATCAATCCTCAATCTTCAAAACTTGAACTCAAATTCTTCTCTTGAATTGAGTTCCTCTAAGCTTATTCTTCCCATGTGTTAAACCAAGCTCTTCCCATATCTCGAACTGTCAACTCTTCTCATGTCTTGAACCATCGGCTCTTCCCATGTCTTTAATCTTCAACTCTTCTTACATTTCGAACCTTCAGCTCTGATATCACTTATTGGGGAACATCACAGCTTTAATACCATTTGTTGGGCTAAAAGCTTCCAATCTAATCACACCAACGGAAGTGAAATCAAACAATAAATCAAACACATAAGAGAAGACAATTTAACGTGGTTCGGTCCAATTGACCTACATCCACGGATGAGAAACAAGATCCACTAATTGTAGAGAATTAAAAACTTACATCAAATCATCAACCTCACTCAACAATCAATACTCATAAGACACTCTCAATCTCCTCTAATCTTATGGAGTATTCTCAACCCAAACAAATACAAACCCAAATCCTTGTGCACCCTTTCAACAAACACATACCAATATGCTCTCATACATCATACGTATGTGGACCCTCTCAGTCTCCTCTAGTCCACTCACAAACAAACATACTTCATCTTATACCTAACCTTGTAGAGATTTTACATATTTATAACCATACAAACTTGCCCATTAAGAATCCTTCTCCTCTTAGAATTTTTCTTTTGTAAGTTAAACTTGTCTATTAAGAATATCTTTCCTTTTAGAATTCTTCTTTTGCAAGTCAAACTTACCTATTAAGAATCCCCTTTCTCTTAGAATTCTTCTTTTGCAAGTCTTCTTGTCCATCAAGCAATATCTGACAAATCCCAAATAAATCTCTAACAAATTTCAAACAAATCTCTTATGGGATTTAAGTCAATATTCCCAACAGCCTTGACTTTGAAAAGATCATCCAAGATACAATAATTAAAAGCAGATCAACCACCGGACCACTGCAGCTGCCACCATCAGCATCTTCTTCAGTGACGAAATGATGGATAGTTGTCATGCCTCTACCCTAATTTCTTCCATTGTCTTTGGCAAGGCTGAATGTAATGCCAACATCAATCTTTCACTTCCAGGAGATGCTTTTCATTCGTTGTGCATGCTAACTGCTAAAACTGCTCTAGGGCTCTCTTGCCCAGCCCTGGTATTGTCTACTGTGCTGACATGCTTGCCCTTTCCACCTGTAACCTCATCACCAAGGTAGCTGGGCCATTCCACACAGTTTGCCTTGGCCACAACAGCCTTCTGTCCAAAGTGTCTAGGGTTCAAGGGCATCCCCAGAGCTAACATGATATGCTCTCAAGATTTTTGCATTAGAAAATTAACTATTCAAGAGATGGTTGCACTTATTGGTAGCTGCACTATTTGATTCCCATGTTGCAAACAGTTTGCTGATAGGTTTTAAGGCTATTGCACAACTACACCAATTTGGTCCCACATATAACTCTTTAAGTTTGCTGAAGCACCGAAGAAAATGTTTGTGAATTATACTTAAGATCCCACACTATCGGCATTTACTGATGTCATGAGTCATGACACCATCTAAGTTTGAGAATGTGTATTATCAGAATTTACAAAGAGGATTGGGGCAAAGTGCTCCATTGAATGACTCTAGAACAAACCAGTTTTTGCACTTGAATTCTACTAATCAGTCTGCATTTTTCTATGATTTTACATATGCAATTGAGAAACTTAGTATTTATGATATCAAGACTGAGAGGGGTAGGAAAGGAGGGGTTAAGCACCAATGTGATGCTTTTAACTCTAGTCATACCTAGATCATTTTGTTTTTGGTGATGGCTGTGGACGATATTAGAAGAGATAAGGATTTGTCATATTTTTATACATTTATTTTGTACAATGATGATAAGATCATTTTTTTTATTTGTTGCACATGTTGTTATATTCTTATACATTTAAATGAACATGAAATGATAAAAACTAGATTTATTTTGAAATCATTAGTTTGATTTTTGTGAAGGTACAGTGCAATACAAGCTGAGCTAGAATCATGAAAAGCCAGTTTGATTTGTTGTCATTGCTTTTGCAGATGTTATCAATGAGAAACGGATTGAGTTTGTACCCTATGTATTTACCGGGTGTAATACAGCCAATGCAGCTGCCTCCCACGGGCATAGGTTATGATGAAGGAAATGGATTCTTCAGTCCCAACACAGGAGCAGGCGCATTTTCTTCAAATGAAGAAAGCTCGATGGGCGCTCCTTTTAATCTTTCCAACCCATGCACCATCTCAAATCAGCCAATTGTTGCACCTTCTGTAGCTAATATATCTAATTTGGAAGCTTCATATGGTTTTGAATTATCTGCTGAGGTGCACTATGGATCCTTCACCCACTCAACATCTTCTAAGGTAACTTTTGTATGAACATGTAATGAATCTGTCAGAAAAAAATTTCTTGGATTAATGCAAGCCTTTTTTTTTAATGTGAAGGAAATCTGCAAGGAAGGCAGTTCACAAGTGCAATTAGAGATGAACCATGCTAGGATTAACACTTCATCAGGTGTTTCTTAGCCAAGCAGAAAATCCTCAAGAAACAGGATGTAAAAAACTGAGGCCACCATCACCATGTCTAACTCTTCCTTTGGTTCAAACACCATAGAAGCTGCAAATGATATTGAAACTGATGACCTTTATACTTGTTCAGGTTATTTATGTTATAAGTTGTAACAGGATGACACTATGGGATTGATGCTCCTTGCATCCTTTTCATATATGCAAAAAGCACGATGTTCAGGCCATGCAACTGTGCTTATTGTCCTTCCCCTGCATACAGTGATTATTACTATCATTTACAAATATACGTTTTCCCTTTTTAGTCAGATTTCCAAATGGACTGTTAGTAATGTAAAAACAGGGCATTTCCTTTGAACCGGAGATGAAGTCGAGGTGGTTGCAGAAGGAGAGGATGGGGGTTTCTGTTTCGTAAAGGTAACATATATAAAACAAAGAATCTTTGTAGCAAATATGGTTTATTTTTGCCGCGTGATGATGATTGACATTCATATAAAAACTTAACTTTCAGCTTCACCTTGTTTCTTTATTAGCCTTTTTCTTTACAGAATCTTCAAAAGGTTTTGATAAGTTACACTAGACTAGCAATCATCTTTGAACCAGAAACACAATTGAAAAGTTTCTGAAACTGAAGCTTGTGCGTTTTATATATGATTGAGGGAAGGATACAACAAAGAAAAAGATTAGCTGGGTTTTTATCAGATTTATCTGCAGTTTTCTGCACTTTATACATAATTGATATCATTATTTGCTTGAAAAAGAAGGAATTGGAGCTTTAATCATGGTTTGCTTAGTATTTTGTTGTTTGACGAGTCTGGGTGTCTCATATCTGATTGGCCAAGAGGTTCATTATTAGTCCCAGCTTCACTCACGTTTACACGTCTGCCATTTTGCATTTTGTTCTCAATTTTATTCAAACTTAAGTGCTGAATTCTTAAAATTAAGATTCATTTCAGTTAATTAATATAATTATTTTTTAAAAAGTTAATATTTAATAAGTTTAAGATTTGAATTTCAATATTTATAATTTTTTTCTTGTTTCAACCCTCTTTTATACTAAAAAAAAAATTAAATTAATCAAGATTCAATTTTAGATAATCTTATAAAAAAAACTTATAAAATTTAATTACATTCAAATCCTATATGTGGCATGTTCTAGCAATCAAAAATATCAATACCAAAATATAAAATAAATTGTGATAATAAAAATTAATTTAAGTTAAAAAATTAGAAAAGTGGGTATTTGAATTATATTGTCTAAAACAAAAATCATTAGCTAAAATACTAAACCGAATATGCTCGAATGCACTAATAAAATCTCTTTTCACAGAAAAAATACGAGTTTTAAAAGGTTAGTGTTGTAAATAAAGGGATAAATAGGGTGAAACTAGACGAAGTGTATGATACTCGGACCCCACTTGAGAAATCCATTTTAATGAACATCTGAACAAAGAGCTTAGCTTCCGTTTTTGTTTGGAAGTAAGCAACATAGCGGCATTGTCTCTCATGATTGCATTTTGGTCTGTTTCTTAGAAAGCGCATTTCATCATATTCTTCACTTCTTTACACTTTTGCCACTTTTTTCCTTTGTTTAACTTTCTCTTCATATTATAAATGTACAAAGTCACACCAATCTCCGCAAAGAAAAAACGTATGATAAATTGATCATAAACCCTTTTTTGGGTTCTTTTCAATTCTTTTCCTGGTGGATTGACCAGGGAATTGGGGTTGCTGTATTGAAGAAAAAGTTTGGTCATGAAACCATATGATACAAGGTCAATAGCCCAAATATAGATATGGAGATGGATAGAGCCGTAGAAAAGGTGGGTCAGAAGAAGTAGAAAAGGAGGGTCGAAAATGGGAAAGGAAAATGGTTGTGGTGATGGGGGTGATCAATCGGAGCATGAAATGCATATATGGACGGAAAGAGAAAGGAGGAAGAAGATGAGGAACATGTTCTCTAGTCTTCACGCTTTGCTGCCTCAACTTCCTGCTAAGGTAATTAACATAAATATTAGGATGAAAAAAGTTATGGCCTGAGGGAGAAAATGAAGAGATCATTCGTTTTCCATTATATCTATATCCAACTTTCATCACTTGCATGAACGTTTGCTCCAACGAAAAAAAAAATGGTTTATTGGTTAATAAGGTAATATTAATATATACTGCATGCCTTGTCATTATTTGCGATAGGAACTCTTTGAAAAAAATTTTGATCCGGGTCAGTTACTCAAATACCATAAAAGATTTGTTTAGGATTGATTAGATATTGCTTATTGGATAAGAAAACTTGAAGAAGAAGAATCATAAAAGAAAATGGATTCTTAGACTTACATAAGAAGAATTATAAGAGGAAAGAGATTTTTATAAGTAAGTTTGTATGCTTACAAATAAATAAAAGTTTTTATAAACTTAAGTATGAGAAAAAGATGTAAAAAAGTTATAGAATTTTATGGGATAGACACCTTAAGATTATTGAAAATTTACGTCTTATGTGTATGTTAGTATGTTTGCGAAAATTTACGTCTTATGTGTATGTTAGTATGTTTGTGAGTGGATTATAGGAGACTGAGAGGATCTATATAGATATGGTGCAATTGTCACGGGTCGAGACTCAAGCTCCGAACCCGCGCGGCTCCGGGACCCGGGCATTCACCCTTCCGACGTCCTAGATCAGCCTTCCTGCCACGGTTCACACCCTTGTGAGGTATTGTCTGCTTTGGCCCCCTTGACCTCATGGTTTTGTCCTACAAAAGGCGTCTCACAAGGCGGAGATGATGTAAACCCTTTTATACCCCAGTGACCTTCCTATTATGTTCGATGTGTGATTCATGACTCCTCTTTAGGTCCATGACACAATGATTGGACTAGAGGAAATTAAAAAGATTCACATAAATATGATACACATATACATATGAGTATGTATTTGTTTGTGTTAAAAGTGTGCATATAGGTTTGTATTTATTTGAGTTGAGATATTACATAGGATTAAAGGAGATTGAGAAAGTTTATGTGTATTGATTGTAAAGTGGTTGATATGTTTTGATATATATTTATAATTCTCTACAACTAGTGGATCTTGTTTTTTATTTGTAAATATAGGTCAATTGGGTTGAACCACGTTAAATTATTATCTCTTGTATGATTAATAGATTAATTGATTTCGTTTCCGTTGTTTTAATTGGATTGAGGCTTTTTACCTACAAGTTGTTCATGTTTCAACTTCTAATTACTTGGGGTTCTTTCAAAAGAAATTCTAATGAAATATCTTTTCAGTTTTACGTAAACTTAAATATTAGCACATTTCAGTTACATTTGGATTGTTTTTATAATAATGTATAGCAAGTGACAAAGTTGAGATGCAAAGAGCAATTTCTGATATGAAGGCTAGCTTATACCCTTGCACTTGAGTATTATATGGTGCAAGCTTAGCAGAACAGTGATTTCTTTTTCTGAGTTGCATTAGTTTCCATCCGTATGTCTGTTTATAAATCTCCTTCTAGATAGATGTTATTTACTGGTCTATTGATTTGGAAATATCTGCTATTGCCTATTGGTACAGCATACGTTAATTAAATATATTGCAGATGGACCCATCAATAAATAGAACAAACCATTCTTTATATATATCGTGTTTAACAAATCAAATGTAACTCACTTTTTAATTCGAGAAAGATAGTGAAGTTTCATTAGATCTAGTATATATATGTTTGGATAGCATATCAAATCATTGCATGTTGATTTTTAGTTGCATCAGAACCGGACTAATGTTCTTGCATGTTCAGGTTTCCATTTTATGACATCTACAGATCTCGTTTATTTAAAAGAAAAATTGAAATCTATTCTAGTAGATACTGTTGTTGACTGCACCTATGATCTTAATCGATTAAGTGTTTAATCCTTAATCTTGTACAGGCAGACAAGTCTGTAATTGTTGATGGAGTAGTAACATACATCAAAAACCTTCGTCCTTCAACAGACTCTCCAAAAGCTTCAAAAACAAAAGCTTGAGAAACTAAGGGGACCAATCATCCATAATTACATCGCAGGCGCAAGCTCCTAAACCAAGGGAAGCATTCTTGACAGATGATCAGGGACCGACAAATAACCATCCAATGATCATAGACATGTCTCAAACATTTCCAGCTCAAATATCTCCAGCTTGCTTTCAGACATGGTTTTCCCCAAAATGTCGACATTAATATGTGCGGGGATGATGCACATATCAGAGTCTGTTCACCGAGGAAGCCAGGGATATTAGCCACCTTATTGTACATAGGGCTGTAAACGAGCCGAGCCGAGCCGAGTAGTGAGAGGCTCGAGCTCGAGCTCGACTCACAACTCGGGGCTCGATACTCGGCTCGAGCTCGATCGAGTTTTATTTTTCAAGCTCGAGCTCGATTCGTGATCGAATTCGAGCTACTCGAGCTCGCTCGATTAAGCTCGATTAATATGTAAAAATAAGCTCGATTCGTATACTCGACAAAAATTCGATTATTCATGCTCGAATTCGAACTCGAACTCGGACTCGAAATATTTTATTAATTAAAATAATAAAAATATATTTAAATATAAAAGCTCGATTAGGCTCGCGAGCTACTCGAGTCAGATATAATAATACTCGAATTCGGCTCGATCGATAAATCGAGCTACTCGAGCTCGAGCTCGACTCGACAATAATCGAACCGAATTCGAGTTTTTTTCGAATCGAACCCGAGTAGCTTGCGAGTACTAATGTATCATTTACACCCCTAATTGTACATACTGGAAAAGCATCAGTTGGGGTTGGTTTCTGCTTACGTTTCCTCGGATCAATATCGCTGCATGCACATGATCCATGTCCATGTAAGTACACTCCTAAGAAACTCAGCCTCTCAAGTGTTCTTTCTAAAACAACATATCCTTTATTATTCATTACTAATGCTGACTAGCCAGAGTTGGCATTTTTCTCTCAATTTAATAGGTGGGAAAAATAAAATTTTGATTTTCTGAGTTTTGCTTATTAATGGCAGAATTCACCAGATTTATGACATCGCTCATCTTTTGGATACATGGAATGAAAATTTGTAATTATAATGCCTGTAATTTTCCTTCATGACTGTAAATTATATGCTCTTCCATGGGCATTAAATTTGGTAAATCCTAGAGAAAATTAATTGAATGTGATGAACATTGAAGACAAAAAGACCATAGAAAGAAACCATGGTCCATGCCACCTTAGTGCAGTGAATAAAGATACAAAAAAGGTCATCCAAAACGGTTCTGTAAATTTTTTTCTTTAAATTTTAGAAGACAGCTTAACATTGAAATTCGAAACGCCATAAATAGTCGGTGCCAGATTCAATGGTATACTTCAATAGCTGCTGTTCAAAAAGATGTAATTGATGCGTTTATATGCTTTAAGAATCATGTCTGCCATATTAAACTACTTTCCCTGACAATGCGGGGTTTTTATTTCCTGGTTTAGGCTGGCGGTGCGTCTGAACCATTTTAGGAGGCTCTGTCGGTGGAGCAGACATTTAAGCTGGCTGCAGGAGAGATGAACTTGTGGCTCTTGTCATGTTAATAATACTACTAGAAAATCAACACAAAGCTTGTTCAGTACTTTCCATTATAAGCAAAGGGTGGTTCTGTTCAATTACTCAGGGAACCACACAGGGCTTAATCCTAGTTAGCCTTCCCTACAGGAAATTGAGGAAAGTTTCTGTCTGCATGTGAAACAAATCCACTGCTATTGGGTGACAAATCGTTTTCAAGCAATAATTGAATGTCCAAACTGAAATTTTGATGATGTAAATATGTAGAAGACAAAAAGAGTACATACAGAGTTCAGTTTACCAGTACTGTTTCATCGCCTTATCTTTTACCTCTTTATTCTGCTGATCGATTTGTTAGCTGCAGGTGACATTTGGGAATCCTGCCAATAATTTTTTCCATAGAAATAGAAATCTAATTGAATTCCGGGTTGAGGAATGTGATTCCCAAAATGAACTACTGTAAACAAAGAAAGGTTAATTGAAGCTTGGCCTCAAAGTCTGGGGACATTATTGAAGCCAAATGATGAAGAAGTCTCTTGCATGGCTACTTATCTTCCTCCTTTATTGAAATCTCATCAACGTGGCTGAAACACATTTGTCAAATTATTAATTTCCTCTCTTTATCTTTTCCTTTTCCTCTTTGCTGCACAATAATGCAAAAAATGATGCCAAAAATGCACATGGGGTTCCTGTGTTCGAAGAAAACATCCCTAATCTTCAAGCAACAAAGTAACAAAAAACTAGCCCAAGAAGCTAAAGTTCTTGGCTTTACTTCGCATTGACTGCCATACCTAACAGTTGAGGCATTGAAATCATGAGAAACATGTCATCGATGACATTTGAGAATGACCCCTAAATCGTATTTTTAACAACTATTGGAGTTGACATGAACATCGTCGAAGAAATTTCACTGTCAGGTGGGCAACGCTGGCGGACCCTTTAACCGGCCTTTCGCTTGCACTGAATTATATCGGCCTTGTTGCTTTGCATATCAAAGGGCAAAAGGGTTGGTTAATGGAGGCATATGAGCTAAGAAATTGTGACTTCTCTCCCCATGTGACAAATCCATCCAACATTCAACTTCTCAAAGGGAATAGCCAAGGATCGCATTGCCCTTTATAGCTCATAACGTTGACAGCAAACGTTCATGCACATTTAAGAGATAGACAACTCCATCCTTGCAAAAAATTTTGCATGTTCCTGGTCAAAAAGTAGCGACAGTTCTATTTTCTCATGTTCTTGTAAGACCAGATATATTAGGATGGATTTTAGTCGAATTAGCTTTATCATTTTTAATATCTAAATATATATGATAATTGTTGAATAGCACATAGATAAACATTTATTTAATTATTATTCCATATATAAAACAAGACAAAGAAAACTAATTAAGATAATCTCGTTTTATTCCTTTGCAAGGCATATAAATATGCAAGAAAGAATTAAAAAAAAAAAAGAATAATTCCAGTGAAAGAGTTTAATACGACAACAACCAAACACACCTGACCTAAACACAAGTAGACAAAGCGTCAAAGAATATTTATTTAAAAAGCATAAGTAAAAGTGAATCGGAAGGTCCACCCAGAAACCAAAGTCAAAGACGCTCACCAACTCTTCTTTCCACACTACTAACATCCCATTTTGTTAGTATTTTTGTATATTATATATATAAAAAAATCGTTATCCTTTCTCAAACACCTCTTATCTTTCCTTATTATTATTTTTTTTCTTTTCCTCTTTCGTTAATCTACTCGCATGACTAACTCCAAAGAAGCAAGCACCCACCAAAAACCCAAAACAAACAAAATCTTCATCCCTTAATCATTTGCATCTAAAAAAAATTATTTTATGCTTATCAAAATAAATAAATTCTTTTATTTCAAGATTATACAATCATTTATGGTAAAGCTAGTTATATAATGATTAAAAATATTGTATATATTATCCGAAAAATTTTAGTTTTGATAAAATTTTAAAAATAAATAAATCATTACTAAGTTTTTCTAGGAATAATCAGGAAATGAATATAAGCTTTGACTATAATAGATTTTCTACTACGCCAATAGTAAGATTAGATCATTAATTATCCACCAAAACCAAAGAAAAAAGCTTGTTTGGTTTCCAAAGTTTTTCCCCTTATAATTCTTAGACGTCCCATCATGCCAGCTACTGCTGTCTTTTTCTTTCACCCTCTTCTAAAATCCCACTCTGCTTCTCCCACTCTTGAGACATCCTTCTCTCTCTTTAATGAGCTCATATCATCGTTCCCTTCAACAGTTCCACTCTCGCTCCTCCTCCTCACATTCGCCCTTTACTTCCCTTCATTTCTTGACAAAAAAGATTACTTGAATTTGACCCTTTTTTAGGCACAAAAGAAACAAAAAGCAAGTAACTTGAAAGAACAAGAAGAAGAAAAGACAACAGAGATAATGTCTGATTATTCATTCTTAAACGATCAGCTCTCAAAACGCACCTCAATTTTCGGTTTGCGTTTATGGGTTGTTCTTGGAATCTGCGTTGGAGCTGCTATTGTCATTTTTCTCTTCCTTATCTCCCTTTGGTTCACTTCTAAACGCCAAAACAAAGCTACCGGCAGCAGCAGCAGCAACAACAACGTTAAGCCTACTCATAACCCTACTATCCCCAACGTTTCTAAAGAGATTCAGGAAATTCGGGTAGGCCGATCTCGTCATTCTAACCAGGACCTTAAGCTTAACCAAGCTTCAAACCCGGACCCACTTCCAGAATCCGAGTCTGTATTGGTTCTTCATTCAGAAGAGGACAGCAGCCCTGTTTCTGGGCGCAACAGAATTCACATTGAGATAGGAAAGGATCATCGGATTGCATATCCTGAACCTGGAACCGGGTCGGGTCATGGATCGGGTGAGGCACGGTCTGGTGATCAGGGGATGGCGATTATGGCGGTTCCGGAAGTTTCCCACTTGGGGTGGGGACATTGGTATACTTTGAGAGAGCTTGAGGAGTCTACTAATGATTTTGCGGCTGAAAATGTGATTGGTGAAGGCGGTTACGGAATTGTTTACCGTGGCGTTTTGGAAGATAATACTAAAGTCGCTATCAAGAATCTGCTAAATAATAGGTAAAAAAAAAAAGCCTACCTTTTTAGTCAAATTTGAGGTTATTTGGGAGTTTTTCATTCATTTGTTGGATTAGTGTAACTTATTCAGAAATGAGAGGAGGCTTTGTTGCATGGAGTTTCGTGTTGGGGAACATTGATTTTTGTTTTGGGTTTTTCTCGTTTTTTTCTTTAGGGGTCAAGCTGAAAAGGAGTTTAAGGTTGAAGTGGAAGCAATTGGACGCGTACGGCATAAGAATTTGGTGAGGTTACTTGGTTATTGTGTGGAAGGAGCTCATAGGTACTTACTGACTGACTCTGTTATTTGTTCCATTTAGGTCTTAAATTGCTGCATTTAAAGTTTGTAATTTATGTTAATGCTTCCAACTTTTACGAATTGCAAAATTTCCGCATCATGCTAGAATTTGCTAAGTGCTAACATACTGAATTGGTGGTTGTAGGATGCTTGTTTATGAGTACGTTGACAATGGGAATTTAGAACAATGGCTTCATGGAGATGTTGGGCCTTGCAGCCCTCTTACATGGGAGATCCGTATGAATATAGTGATTGGAACTGCAAAAGGGTAAAATTTTGGTTGGCCGAAAATGGTAACAGAGCTTGAATTGTCCTTGGTTTTCTCCCCCTATGTTTGCTAACAATGTTGTTGTCTGCTAAATTTAAAATTTGACTTAGGTTGACATATCTGCATGAGGGACTTGAGCCTAAGGTTGTTCATCGTGATATCAAGTCAAGCAACATTTTGCTTGATAAGCAGTGGAATCCAAAAGTTTCTGACTTTGGCCTAGCAAAGCTCTTGGGTTCAGAGAGGAGTTATGTGACAACTCGTGTGATGGGAACATTTGGGTTAGTTGAACTTCTCTTTGTGAAAATCTTCTTGGTTATCTAATGTTGTGATATGGTCATGGCTGATCAATTAGTACTGGTTCTGTTTTGTAGATATGTGGCTCCTGAATATGCTAGCACTGGCATGTTAAATGAGAGAAGTGATGTATACAGCTTTGGCATTCTTCTTATGGAAATAATTTCAGGAAGAAATCCGGTGGATTACAGCCGGCCTCAAGGAGAGGTTTGTAGGCATTATTAAGTCAATTGATAATGTTGTCTGATCATCAATTCTAGATGGCTTTTCTTGGTCCTTTTTCTTTTCAATGTAAGTTTTTTCAACTTTTAGGTAAATCTGGTCGAGTGGCTTAAATCGATGGTTACCAACCAGAATGCAGAGGGTGTTTTGGATCCAAGGTTGCCACAAAAGCCCTCTTCCAGGGCACTGAAACGAGCCCTTTTAGTCGCTTTACGCTGTGTGGACCCAAATGCTCAGAAAAGGCCAAAAATGGGCCATGTGATTCATATGCTTGAAGCTGATGAGTTCCCGTTTAGAGATGTAAGTTGAAATTGATTATTGATGCTTGTACCTTATGATAGTAACGTCATTATCTACAAGATGCATATTCTTAACTTTATCTCTTATTATTGTACTGAGTTTTAAAAGTTCCCATACTTTTGGTTATACAAAAGTTCTTGGAGAAGTACAAACGTTTCCTAGACAAACTAGTTTATGGTATATTTTGTCATACAATTTTTGCTTCCATATGTTTTATCTAGATGTTTGCCAATGTGTTTTTGTCAATGTAGTGCAACAAGTCATATTTTAAAATTGCTTGGGTTGGGAAAAATGCCCATTTTTCATGTATACTCCATCTCATTATTACTGTCGATATTGATGAGAAAATCAAGAGAAGATTAGAAACTTTTAGTGATGCTTTAGTTTAATTGGGAAATAAAACATATTTTTACTCGTAAATCAAGTATCCGTGTTCTTGTAGAATCTATTGGATGATAGTTTCGTCCAACCCGTGTTTAGAAAATGCTTTTGCAAAATCACATTTCTTAAACACATAAATCCTGCCTAAATGTGTAACTGAAACATTTCTTGCTGCATTTAAATTTCAGGACCGCAGAGCTGGACGGGAAAACATGCGATCACTACAAGATGGTGTAAAGGATAGATTGACTGACAAACGAGAACGTGTAAATGAATCAGGTGATAGTAGTGGGTATGAAAGTTGTGCCCGAACTAATAGATTGTTATGGAGAAAACAAGAATCTGAAGATCTTGCAAATTCATGATAAGGTGAATTGACCCAACTTCTTTAGCTGATTATTTTCATCCAGAGCCAGCTCAGGCAAACAGCACTTTCACCTCTGTATGTGTATAATTCATGATGTCTTTAAATGCTTTATTTTTTTAGATTGTGTTGAATAGATGCATGTAATACCGTTTCTTCCTATATTTCATCAATCATTAAAATGATGTTATTAACATAAGAAGTAGCGATATTTTGCCATGCTCCGATGCCGAAGGACATGTTGCCATGTTACTGTTTATAATGCTAAATACCAACTATTATTTTGTTTACTTCATTAGTTGTTAGGTACTCAGGTAAACAAATCCATTTCTCTTGTTTCCCAAGCTTGCTTATGAAAATTATAGTGTTGGTACGAACTGATAATTCTTATTCGAAACTGGGATTACCGAATTATTAGAACCAAAGTAGGAACAAATGCAAAATCCAATTTGTACACATGAATCTATTAATTTCTTTGTAATCTCAATTGCCGACAGGCGACAAGAATCTACATCATTAGATTGCTATAAAAGATGTTGCTGGCCAGCAACATGGTGGAGCAGGTAGATTTCAATAGTAATATGGGGACATAATCCATAAAAGAAACATGATTTGAGCATTCAAATGCATGAACTTTGAACAGAAATTCCTTTGATTAAAAATGATTATATGACAAAATACTCTTTGCACCAAGTTAAGTAGGGATGAGTATTTAACATTTGGGTCCTACATTTCACATTCATCTCCATTGCTTTGCCCTCGAGGCTTTAAAGGAAGTAGGGGCTTTGTTTGCGACAGGAGAAACCTTGACAGCTAAAGGTGTAGAAAAGGGGGTGGAATCATTGGACCTCTCCTTTTGTGTGGTTTGTTTGAAGGGACTTTCCCTTTTTTCCTTCTTTCCTGATTAGGCCTTTGCTTTCCGGTGACCCTATATCCTGTTTTGGGGGCTTTAAATTTTCTGATAACCCTTTGTTTTTTAAATCTTAAAAATTTGACTCGTTTGCCCGCACATAAACTTTATGAGATTTGCTTTTGCCAATTGCTTATTAAGAATCCCATGAGAATATAAAGCTCAATTTTATATCGAGTGCCTACCCAAAATGACGACGATTCCAGGTTTGTCTAATATGATAAGATTTTAGACCCATTTTTATCATTAATTGAAGAAAGTTTGCTTTTGGTGCAGGAATCATCCCCACAAACTTTTGTTTCGTTTTTTTTCCCCCTTATTGGTATGTTCTTCCTTCGACGTTTCTTTGTGACTGAGTCTGCAATAATGATTCACGACATATCCATGCAATAACAAAAAAATTCATCAAATGAGAGAAATTTTCATTAAAAATATTTTGGATAGCCTCCTTTTTCTTCTCTAGGTATAATATTTTGTAAGATGTCATATCATCATTTCTAATTCATTTAAATAAAAAAAAACCTTTGATTTTTTTTTAATACGGATCGAGATTAAATATTTTTTAGACTAATTGAATTCAAACCTTAAAATATGTCATAACTCTTATTTTAATCATTCAATTAAGGTTCTTGTCAACATAACCTGAACTCTCCATAACGCAAATATAATTTACAAAATTTATGAAGATATGATTATATTTTAAATAATTTTTCTTTAATGAAGAAAAAGTGAAAAACCCATAATAAAGGTGAAAAAGACTAGCCGTTGAGATTTTGTTTTGGACAAATGGAGATGGTTTGGGCCTTTTGGGCTTAAGGGTTAATCTTCCGATAGCGGTGGGCTTGCAGCCGTAGGCGTAAATTGAAAGATGAGTGTAGTACTCACCGTCAGGGGTACAACGGCGAGAGTACAGCTGGACTCTTTTAATGACACCTGTTCGCTCAGTCTTAATTAGACTTAACGGCTAGAATTCTCGGAAACCGATTTTTCCTTTGTTTTTTCCGGCTCCGCTCTTCCGCCTCGGAGATAACTCAGTTAAAATTCCTCCCATTTGAATCAGTGTAAGCTTAATTTCATACCCATCTTTTCTTTTTTTTTTTTTTCTTGCTCGGTTTTTTTTTGCTTTTATTCTTTCTATATGACTATGATCTGTTTGGAACTTCGTTCAATATTTCTCTTATTCTTGCTCAGTTTGAACCCATTCTGAAATTGATAATTTGAGAAACACTTACTGATGTAACTTTGTCATGTGATTAATGAATTATGCATTTTTTATGTACCCAAAAAAAAAAGCCTGAAATTATTATAGTCATAATCTGAACTGACATTCATTTCCTGATTACAGTGTGACGAATGTATAGATAGAAGGCCTTACCTAGAATTTGAGGGCCACTATGGGGCTTGATACTATGTGGGAATATTGATCAGTCCACTTTACATAACCAAAGCCCACCTGGGGAGCTTCTTCATCAATCTCAACACTCAGAACAAAACTCTGCTTCTGATATTTCTCAGTGAATGTTAAGAGTAGGAGGCTTGACTAATATTGTCATTCCACTAGAAGTTGCTGCAACTGCCTGATAAATGGATTTTACGTCTCCTACATTAGTCACAACCCTGGTAAAGTTCTTTACTTTGGGAGAGCTGTCATCTTTGCTAAATATTGCAATAAAAGATGGGTAGTTTAGTTCAGTTCTCTCTTGGCTGCAATTCCATTGACTTCGTCTGAGAACAGCTCTCATCTGCACGTCATTGTAGCCTAGGCTGCACAAGAAGTCTATGTAATCCTGGAATTCAATGTCGTAGATGAGTCCAGGACACATGGCTTTATTTGGGTTGATATGACCTGCCCCATAATCTAGAGGTGTTCCAGGGAGGTCAAGATGTTGGTTTGTCAAAGCAGTTCCATTGTTGTTGATAGTATATGCGGAGGTCATCATAGCTGATCGGATGGCTGCTGGGCTCCACTCTGGGTGAACAGCTTTAAGTAAAGCTGCCACACCTGCAACATGGGGTGCTGCCATTGATGTGCCTGAGTATAATGCATAGTCTGTCACCAACATATAGTTGCCTGTTTCCATGAAAGCCCTATTTGGTACTACTGCTGCCAAGACATCAACTCCTGGAGCAATAATATCAGGTTTTAGAACAGTTGGGTTAATTGGATCTGGTCCTCTTGAAGAGAAATCAGCCACTTGGGGTGCAGGTTTTATACCCAAACTTGTAAACATGAACCTCATGCTTCTTATCTCTGCATTACTTGCATTTATTACATACTCTCTTACCAACATTCCTGAACTTGTTGGCAGAACGACACTAGGAATGTAGTAATCTTCGGGATCTAAGTCTGACCAGTCTGACATTAATATACCTGCATAAGCACTTACTCTGTCAAGCTCTTCCATTTGACCATAAATATCAATGTTGCCTCTGTTGTCACAGATGACTACTTTTCCAGCAATTTCTTTTGAATCCAGTGCTCCCATTTTGCATATTGCTTTATTTTCATAAACTTTTCCATAATACAGTGGTTTATGGCTAATGTAAATGCTCTCTGGAAAGTATGATGTTCCTTCTAAAGTAAACCCATTACCTAGAGTTACCGCGGCAGTGAAACTGCGATCAAGTGTTCCAGCCCCTACAGTTGTGATCCACGGTGCTCCATTGTATGTTGAATTACGACCTCCATCATTACCAGCAGCACAAACAACAACAATCCCTTTCTCAACCGCTGAAAGAGAAGCAATGGCAATGAGATCATTGAAATAAGGTGTCTGGTCAAAACCAAGAGATAATGACATGATATCCACGCCATCTGCGATTGCTTGGTCCATCCCAGCTAATACGTCACTTGCTGCACTATTTCCTGAATCTGTTTCCCACAAAACTTTATACATGGCAACGTGTGAATGTGGTGCTACCCCGCTCGCTGTGCCTCTTGCATATCCCAAGTGACTCACTCAGAGTACATGATTACCTGCAGCTGTGGATGATGTGTGGGTTCCATGCCCATCAAAATCTCTTGGTGAGTCATAGTCTAATTCCTTGGAGATATTTCCTACTGCAGCTTGGATTCCTTTGCTAAATGATCGAGCACCAATGAGTTTTTTGTTGCAAGCTGAAGGGCTGAAGGCTGTGCCATTCTCACACTTTTCCTTCCATCTCTGTGGTATTGGTGGCATTCCCTTGTCACTGAAACTCTCACTCTCCGGCCAAATTCCTGTATCAAGAACACCAATGATTACACCTTCTCCATATGAAGCAGCCGGCCATAAGCCAGAGTTATGTTTTAGTACAAGGAACTTTGGGGAGTGCGTTGTGAATAGCTTGCCAAATGATTCCTGATATGTAGCAAGATGAGCTGGAGATTTCTCAATTTCAGATAACTGAGAGGATGTGAGCCTTGCACTGAAGCCATGAATGATGTGGTTGTAAGAGTAGAGAAACATTTTTTCATCAACAGGATTTGATAATGATCTAAGATTAGAGCGGTGCCATAACTCATGGGTTGAGAAAGAAGCAGGTTTATAAGAATGGTCCATGTGGACTATGTATGTCTTGTATTCTTCAGGTTGTGACATTGCATTGTTGATTTCAAGCAACAACAACAAAAGTAGCCACGAGAGAACAAAGAGTGAGTAACTGTGGAAATTTATCCTCCTAGACATTGCTTCATAGAACAAAGCATGGGCCAGGAAGATTTCAATTCGATAGTTTTTGATCTTACATATATGAATGCCGAATGCAACAGCTTTGTTAATTGCAGAGCGTTAACTTCAAGTCTGTATGTTTGTTATATTTGATTTCTTTTATGTGTCAAATTCCCTTGGTATCTTCTCGAACGTTAACTTCAACCTTATAATCATATGAGACAGATTGGATTTTGTTCATTTACTATTGTTAGCTTCTCAACAGAGATTTGTTTGGTTCATTTGGTTTGATGCTTCTATTAGCTTAGATGTTTGTCTGATGATATGGATCTTCTACTCCATTGATAAATTACTAACTTTTAGGAGAAAAATACACATTCTTGCTTTGAGCCTTCTTCATTTTCAAGAGCATTTCTTTTTCCCATTATTTCTTAAACTATGATTTCTCTGCTCTGTCTTTTATAAAAAAATCATAAGTCATTCTCAAAAGCTTATGATCTGCTTGTCATCTTTATAATTCTTTCAATCTCAATTGTTTTATTAGCATCAGCCCTTCTTAGCCTTGCTCCACCTTGTTTATCACCGTCTGCCACCGCATTAGTTCTTCGGATCAACTCCAGTTTTCATCTGTGTCTTTTCCCAGGACGTTCCGTTGGTTTGCATTTTGCAACCTCTCGTCCGCTTACTCAAATTACTTTGCAGCCTCTCGTTCGCTTCCTCGAAGTACCCTCCACAAATGCATACTCAACCTTAGCTTAGATCACAGTGGTCACAAACAAGCTTGAATTTTTCATATTTTAAGTTTTGCTATATGGCTAAAATAATAAAAAATTTCTTTCAATTTTATTATTTTACTTAAATAAACGCATATTTAAATTAATTTTTAATTTGCTCTCAAATAAATCTTTAAGTTTTAATTTAAAATTATGTAAACTTTTAACATAAATAATTTTTTATTTGAAATAACAATTTTTTGAAAATAAAATACCAGTTTAATTTAGATACGAATAAAAAAAATAAAGATTTATTTAAATACAATAAAAGTATAAAATTAAGGATATTAATCTTATTCATATCCTATGAAAAATTTAATTTTTTACTTGAATAAAAGTAAAGATAAATATTATATTACGATGATGAGACGAAGATGATTTTAAATTTTTTCATCAAGTATAAAGATAAAAATAAAAACGAATAATATAGCATTTGTTTGTACCAACACTTGTACCATATAGATATATACATATTTAGTAAATAAATTTTTTATTAGATAATATAAATTATTATTTTAATTAATTAGAATTAATATAATTATATTTTAAAAATATATATTAATATATATTTTATAAAAAATTATATAAATATACAAAATAAAATTTTTAAAAAATTATTTTTATTTTTTTAAAAAAATTACGAATTTAAAGATTATTCATACTTCCTAAATAATCGTGAAAATGAAGATGAGAATAAATTTGAAGAGTATGAAGATGAGAAATAAGTATAATATAAAATTTTGATGATGGGATTGGAAACGGTTTCCCACACACACCCTTCTCGGTTGACGTCCTTATTTAATAAAGTTCTATTTTTTAAAATCCAAAGCACTTTTAATATTTTAACCGATATATTTATTTTTATTTTCTAGCTATATATTTGCAATTCAACAAATTATTATTAGATCATCAAGTTCGAGATTGCCTAATGAATCTTCGTGAACTAGCTAATATCAATCTATTTCTATGTCATGCAGCTGTGCAAGAATTAAAGAAGCAACTAGAAGGTGGTGACTGGTGATTAATCCTTGCCAATATGTTTCACATTGTTGTACTGCTTCACCGTTTCCAGAATAAAGCAGAAAACCGAGTTATAGAGTTAGCATAGATTCCTTTTACACTTCATTAGTTTGAGACAGAAGGAACCTTCAGTGATAGCTTTTATTAGGCATTTATACCTATCAGTTTGGCAATGATCCATGTAGATATCAAAATGTTTTCTTGATAATCTTGAGGGCCTAGGGTTTTTTGTTCCCTGTAACAAAAATAATATATAGCCAGATCCTCGTTGGACAAGGTTAAGAGACAGATCCTTGTTGTTCATTTTTTTCGTTAGAAAAGAATAAAATTTCCTGAATGATTCTACTGCCAATATATGTGGTTGTTATGAATAATATAGATCTCCAAATTCCAGTTCAGGTTTGCTTGTTCATATAGAATTAAGAAATTGGAAGCATTATTTGTCTTCTACCAAGAACATTATTTCAACATGAATCTGTGACTGATCTGTCATAAGGCTTAAATCTTCAAGATTTACCCGATAAGAAACAAGAGGAAAAACAATAACAGGATTTAGAGATCAATAATTATGCTAACAATCTCAGTTAGAAATTCAGGACTACCACAGGGCTTGCAACGATGTGGCTATTTTGATCAACCCAATTCAGATAACCGTAGGCCACTGGAGGAGCTTTTCCATCCATCTGTACACTCACAACATAACTTTGCTTTTGATATTTGCTTGTGAAGGTTAGAGTGGTTGGCTCTACAATGATTGACATTCCATTGGTAGTTTTTGCAATGGCCTGGTAAACTGATTGGTCATCTCCCACATTTGTCACAACCCTGGTAAAGTTCTTTACATTTGGGGAGCTAGCATTTTTGCTAAATATGGCAACAAAGGATGGGTAGTTTAGGTCAGTTCCCTCTTGGCTGCAATTCCATTGGCTTTGTCTAAGAATAGCTCTCATCTCTGTGTCGTTGTAGCCTAGGCCACATAAGAAATCAACATAACCCTGCCAATCTATGTCATAGATGAGTCCGGGATTCATGGCTTTGTTTGGATTGATATGACCTGCCCCAAAATCTAGAGGTGTTCCGGGAAGGTTAGTCAGTTCATTTGTCAAAGTAGTTCCATTGTTGTCAATAGTATCTGCTGTGGTCATCAAAGCTGAACGGATAGCTGCTGGGCTCCATTCAGGGTGAACAGCTTTCAGTAAAGCTGCCACTCCAGCAACATGAGGTGCTGACATTGATGTGCCTGAAAATAATGCATAATCTGAAGCCAATTCATGGTTGCCAAGTATTCCGACTGGAATTATTGGTGGGACTGCAGCCAACACTCGGACCCCTGGAGCAATAATATCTGGCTTTAGAATGTTTGGGTTAAGTGGGTCTGGTCCTTTTGAGGAGAACTCAGCCACTTGTGGTGCTGGCTTGGTGCCGAAACTTGTGAGCACGAATCTCATGATTTTTACCTTTGCCTCACCAGCTGCCCCTATGGCATACTTTCTAATCAAAGCACCGGAAGAAGTTGGTAAAACCAGGCTGGGAATGCTGAGTCCATCAACGCCATAAAGGGTCCAAGCTTCCATAAGTATTCCTGCAGCTGCACTAACTCTTGCAAGCTCGTCCGCTTGTTCAAAAATGCTAAACCTGTTAGTGTTGTCACAGATGACAACCTTTCCAAAGACTTCGCTCTCATTCAATGCTCCATAGCTGCATATTGTTTTGTTAAAATCACCTTTTCCATAGTACAAAGGTGTATCTCCAACTATAACACGGTCTGGGAACTCTGATTTTCCTTCGAAGGTTAGGTCATTCCCCAAAGTCACTGTCGCAGAGAAACTCCGATCAAGTGTCCCAGCCCCAACAGTTGTAATCCATGGTGCTGCATTGTGCGTAGTATTAGGTGCTCCATCATTCCCAGCAGAGCAAACAACAACAATCCCCTTCTCAATTGCTGAAAGAGAAGCAATGGCTATGATATCTTGGAAATAAGGTGTCTGATCAAAACCTAGAGATAATGACATGATGTCAACACCATCTGCAACCGCCTGATCCATAGCAGCAAGAACATCACTTTCTACAATATATCCTCCAGATGAGACTTTGTACATAGCTACATGTGCACGTGGTGCAATTCCTCTGGCTGTGCCCTTTGCATATCCAAATTGACTTGCACCTGGTACATGGTTACCAGCGGCAGTAGATGATGTGTGTGTTCCGTGTCCCAAGAAGTCTCTTGGTGAATCGTCTCGGGAGTCTGTTTTACCAGCAGCTTGAATACCTTTGATAAATACTTGGGCACCAATAAGCTTTTTATTGCAACGAAAATGACTTGTACTATTCTGGCACTTGCCCTTCCACCTCGTGGGAATTGGTGGCATACCTTTTTCGTTGAAACTTTCACTCTCAGGCCAGACTCCTGAATCAATCATTCCTATGATCACACCTTCACCATATGATGACGCATTCCACAACCCAGAAGAATGCTTTAATCCAAGAAACTGAGGGGAGTGAGTGGTGAACAACCTGCCGAATCTCTCCTCGTGTATGGCAATATGAGCTGGAGATTTCTTGATTTCTGATACTTGAGATGGTGTGAGCCTGGCACTGAACCCCTGCATGGCATGGTTGTATGAATAAAGCAGCATCTCTTTGTCATCAACCGGATTTGACAATGCTCTCAGGGTGGCTCGGTGCCAAGATTCATGGGTCAAGAATGACGATGGTTTATGTGAATGGTCCATATGGACTATGTAAGTCTTGTATTCTTCAAGTTCCGGCATTGCATTGTTGATTCCAAGAAACAAAAACAGTAGTAACGACAGAACGCGGAGGTGGTAATAGCAGAAACTCATCTTTCTAGTCTTGCGGATGGGCTAATAACTATAGACTAGGAAGACCTGAGTTTGATGGTTGTCTATCCCACTCCCACATATATATACATGTATGTTAGAAACGGAACAAAGGACAACGTTAATTGCATAACGTTAAATCCAACTCAGTTATGTTCGATTTCTCCGAAGTTTTGCTCATGAATGTTAACTTCAACCTTGTATAAACCGGTAAGATTTTTGTTTGGTTTTTCTGTCATTATCTCAGTTTTGGTTGGTTATGGTTGTTGGTATCTCAATTTTTTTGTTCCTTTCTTTTGGTGAGTAACTTCCATAAAATGAAATGGACTTTGGTTTCGCTAATGGTGCTTTGTTTTCAAATGAGGATTACTTGTTCCTCCCGCCTTGCAATTATTAACAAAACCATAGTTTGGTCGCTATTTCTATGTATCTGCATGTAAAATTGTATAATTTGGATTTTCTTCATTTTAAAAAAATTATGAAATATATTAATACTAAAATTTTTAAATTTTATAAGTGAGATTAAAAAAGTGACATATATATTTTTTAATATATATTTAAAAATAAAAAAATTAATTAAAAATAAAAATAAAACATATGTCAATCAATTAACACCTGTTATAAAACTAAAAATTTATACTAAAAATTTGCCGAATGTTAACTCTTTTTTTATCTCAAAATAAAATAATAGGACTTACAGTCCATGTGGGAGCCTATTAGAAAGCTCTTACGGTGCTAAAAAATGCATTTTATGATTAGACAGATGAGAATCCTTAATTGATCATAAAATCTTTCTGAAAGAGAGGGAGGGTAATAGTACGATACCTGACCTGGGATTTTGAATATATTTTTTTGGAGGGGGTGTTGTTTCTGTTTGAAAAACACTTTGCCTTTAATAATTTTGATCCAATGTAGATAATATGGTTCCCAATGTGTGGCAAAATAAAAGTCTGGTAAGATATAATTAAAATCTTTATATTTTCTCATTTTAAAGAAGAAAATCATTATCACCATACAAATTTAACTTCGTGCTGGGGTTTACCTTACAGTTGCGATATATATAATCAGATGCTTTTGCCTAACCAAATCCCAACATAGACTTCAAAAAAAAAAAAAAAAGGCTTGTATATATTGAGCAATTGAGCGACAAACCCTCGAGTGACTAAAACCTCACATTTATTAATTTTTTGAACCCTTGATCTTCTCATCCTTATCTACTTAAGGAGGATATTACGCTATTACAGGTTTTTTATGTAATCATGAAAATTAAAAAAAAAAAAAAAGGAGCACTTTTTTATTTAAGAAAATATTTTTATTTTTATTTTTTAGAAAATAATTTTTATTTTCTATTTTTTTAGAAAATGTATTTAGTAAATGAAAATAAAAATTATTTTTAAAAAATATAAAATAAATAAATAAATAAAATACTCAATGATATCATTATAAATAGCATTTAATTATAGATATAATATATATTTATTAATTAATAACATTAAAAAGTATTCAAATATGATAACTTTCAAAACATAAAGAAAAAAAAATAATGAATATCGCTTATTTTCAAAATTAAAAATATTTTTTTATTTTTATTTTCAATTATCAAACACATTCTAAATCATATTTTTCATTTTTCAAAAAATAAAAAAATATATTCTGTTTTCTAAAACTAATCACTATTTTATTTCCTAAATACTTGTGCTTCTACATTATTTCCCAATTACTAGTGTTTTTGCCGCATCATCACTTTGTCATATTTCTTTTCTTTTCTTTAGGAAAAAAAAAAAAAGAAAGGCAATTAAAAGACATCAGTGGCAACATGAAGTGGCAATTAAAACATACAAAAACCAACAACCAGCATTGATTAATGGCAGAGAATTGAAGCAAGTAAGCAACTTATCGATGCCTTTAATCTTATTTTTCATAGAGATAATGGTTAAAAGGAGAAATAAAATATCAGCAAATCATGACCACTATAGGACTTGAGACGGTGAGATTGCGTTGATCAATCCACTTGATATAACCATTAAGTCTGTGGAGAATCTGTTTCACCAATCTCTACGCTCACAACAAAACTTAGATTTGGGTATTTGTTTGTGAATGTCAGAGTGCTCGGTTCTACTCTGACTGTCATCGCATCAGAATTTCCTACGACTGCCTGGTAAACTGACTGATCATCCCCCACGTTAGTAACGACCCTGGAAAAGTTTTTTACTTTCGGAGAGTTGGCTTGTTCACTAAATATGGCAACAAAAGATGGGTAGCTCAGGTCAGTTTCCTTTTGGGTGCAGTTCCATTGACTTTGTCTAAGAACAGCTCTCGTCTCCGTGTCATTGTAGCCTAAACCACACAGGAAATCGATATAATCTTGTGTATCCATGTCATAAATGAGTCCAGGATCCAATGCTTTATTCGGGTTGATATGACCTGCACCATAATCTAGGGGTGTTACAGGACCAAGATACGATTGATTTGTCAAAGTAGTTCTCCATTGTTGTTGATGGTGTAGGCAGTGGTCATCAAAGCTGATCGGATGGCTGCAGGGCTCCAGTCAGGGTGCACAGCTTTCAGCAAAGCTACAACTCCAGCAACATGGGGGGGTTGCCATTGATGTGCCTGATTTGAATGAATAATCTGTCACCAACACATAGTCGCCTATTCTTATTTTTGGAAATGGTGGAACTACAGCCAGCATGTCAACACCTGGATCAATGACATCTGGTTTTAAAATAGCTGGATTGATAGGATCCGGTCCCCCTGAAGAGAAAAAAGCCACTTCTGGTGCAGGTTTTGTACCCAAACTTGTAAGCACAAACCTCATGGTTTTCACTTCTGCTTTACTGTCACCTGTTACATACTCTCGAACCAAAGTTCCAGAAGAAGTAGGCAGGACTAGGATGGGAATGCTAAGATCATCTAAAGCACCAAAAGGGATTAGCTCTGTCGAGATTATACCTGCATATGCACCTATCCTGTAAAGCACGTTTATTTGCTCTGCAATAATGGTAATTCCAGCATAATCGCGGAAAACTACCTTTCCAGCAGTTTCATGCTTTTTTAATGATTCTGACCGGCATGTTGTTTTCAAAGAATCACCTTTTCCGTAGTATAAAGATGCATTTGTTATTAAGACACTCTCTGGAAATGTTGATTTTCCTTCAAAGTTTAGACCATTTCCTAGAGTCACTGTCGCAATGAAACTTCGATCGAGAGTACCAGCACCAACCGTTGTAATCCATGGTGCGCCATTCTGTGTAGAATTATATGCTAGCTGATTACCGGCTGCACAGACAACAACAATACCTTTCTCACTTGCTGAAAGAGATCCTATGGCTATGACATTTCTGAAATATGGTGTCTGCTCAAAACCAAGAGACAATGACATGATATCCACGCCATCTGCAATTGCTTGGTCCATAGCGGCAAGAACATCACTTTCAGCAATAACTTTTGTGTTTGAGACCTTGTACATGGCAAGATGTGCAAGAGGTGCCATTCCTCTGGCTAGCCTTTGGCATATCCAAATTGACTTGCACCTCGCACATGGTTACCCGCTGCAGTAGATGATGTGTGTGTTCCATGTCGAAGTGAATCTCTCGGTGAATTGTCTGCTTGGTCCGAATTGCTTGCTTGAATTGATTTGATAAATGTACGTGCACCAATAAGCTTTTTGTTGCAAGGAAAAGGGCTAGTTGTACTATTCTCGCACTTTCCCTTCCATCTTTGAGGGATTGGTGGTATCCCTCTGTCATTGAAACTCTCACTCTCAGGCCAAATACCTGAATCAATGAGACCTATGATCACACCTTCACCATATGATGAAGCAGGCCATAAGCCAGAAGAATGCCTTAATCCAAGAAACTGTGGAGAGTGGGTGGTAAGCAACTTGCCAAAGGACTCTTCGTGTATGGCAAGATGACCTGGAGACTCCTTGATTTCGGATACTTGGGTGGTTTGAGCCTGGCACTGAATCCATGCATGACATGGTTGTATGAATATAAAAATAGTTCTTCGTAATCAACAGATTTGGACAAAGACCGTATGATGGATCGATGCCTTGACTCATGGGTTAAGAAAGATGGAGGTTTCTGAGACTGGTCCATATGGATTATGTGCGTCTTATATTCTTCAGGTTTTGACACTGCATTACCTAGTAGGAACAATAACAATAACCATAACAGAGCACTCGGTGAGCATCTGCTGAACCTCATCGTTCTATGCATGGTTTTAAAGAGAGAACAGGAAAGTTTGAACTTTATGATTTTCTTTCCCGAATTTATTTATGTTCAATCCTACAAAAACCTGCATAAATATTATTATATACAATAACTTTAAGTCTGCGTCTCCTAAGTTTCTTCTATTTGTCTCTTTCTCATTTTGCTTGTCATGATTCACGAACTTTAAATTCAACTCGTTTTCTTATTTCTGTCTTCATCTCAATTTTGGGAGCTTGCTTCTGTCGGTATCTCAAATTCTTATTTGTTAATTTATGGTTTTTATCTATTAATTTGTTTATTTATTGACACAAAATTTTAAAATTTTATATTGGAAATATGTTTTAATCTTTTGACAACATAAAAAAACTAAAAATTTGTGTTGGACAAATAAAATTGTGAATTTTGTTATAATTTATTTATTTATTTGTATCATATAAATTAAAAAAAGTTAGAAATAAATGAAAATTTTTCCAATAATGAAATTATTAAAAGAAAATTGCAAGTATAGTGCTTGAAATTTTTAGGTGATGATTTTTCTTAGAACTTTACTAAAAGTGTTTTTCAATAAAAGTATTTATTTATTTTTAGTAAAATATTTAGTAAAAATAAGGATAGGTAAAATAAAAATAAAAATAAACTTTTTTCTATAAAATTTTAAATTAATTTATAAGGAAGTATCTTCAAGAAAATGAATGGCTTTCTTGAATATTCTTGAGGGGAAGGAAGTTTTTTTTCAAAATTCTACCAAAATATTAAAAAGAAATCTAAAAATTTTTCAACATTTAAAATAATTAAATTTAATTAAGAATAAAATATCATTTACATAAGACCTTTTTAAGATAATATAATTAATAAAAAATATAACACTCAAAACATAACATAAAAAACAAAAAACAAAAAATATAATTGCAACATATGATGTACTATATATATATATTTAATTTTAATATTTAAAAATTAAAACGCCATTTGCATGCTTATCCCAACACTTTAATAATTTGAAATTTCTAGTCAAGTTCATGTGTTCTGTAGAATCATTAGTTGTCAGAATAAATGAACAGTGGATAAAACAGATTTACTCCATTAATTCTTCCTTCTCTGACCTGTTTGCGAATGGAATTTTGGATTCATTGACTTATTCAAGCCCTGGGATAAAGCTATAAATTTCATATCTGGAATGGAACTTGAAATAGGGGAACAAGAAACTAAGCCAAAAACAGAACAAAGAAGTCTCATTGTTCTAAACATAAACAGTTAATCAGGAACAAGCCTATAGATTTATCCAGATCAAAGATGATATTAAAGTTGGGGGGAATCAAGCTGTGTCAGAATTGGATTCTTACAGTTGGCTTCTTTAAACAAATGAAATTCAATTATCGAAGTAGTGCTGCAAGTGATAAGATAAAATAGGGCAATTCCTACAACAAAGGGTGTTTATCTAGACTTCAAATTAAGAAAATTATAGATCAAGTTCATGACATTGAATTCCATTAATCTGATATAAACAATCATTCAAATGTAAAAATTAAGGGTAAGGGAAAGAAAAAAGAAAAGAAAAACAAAGGAAGTGAAAAAGACGCTGGTCACATCTTTTCATAGTAAACCTTTTGTGATCACCTCTATTGCACAAAATGTGAATCGAAATTAATGAAACATGTGCTGCATTTATTTGAAAATCATACTGCTGTATTTTTTTTGGGTTCCTGTATGTATTTAGTATGACGAGAACGTAGATGATAACTTGGGTTTAAAATTTATGATTAAGGCTTGGAAACCAACGAGCTCTGGCCCGGTTGGTGTCCTCCCCTTTGGGGGATGATGATACGTGGGTAGGGTAGGGATCAATTGTGGGCTCGAGGCCTATTAATCCATGAAGAAAAAGTGAAAAAAAAATAAAGAAACGTACAAAAATTGAGCCTTGCAGCTATGATGTGACCTGGCTTTTCTTGCTGACAGCTAATTGATAATGCCATTCGTACCGTTGACTATGACGATAAAGCAAATGATAACTCGGGTTAAAATTTATGATTAAGGCTTGAAAACTAACAAGCTCTGGTCCGGTTGGTTGGGTCCTCCCCTTAGGGGGATGGTGATACGCGGGTAGCTCGAGCCCTATTATTTCATGAAGAAAATGTGAAAGAAAATTATGTGAAGAAAACAACGTAAAAAAACTGGGCCTCGTCAGAAATGACGTGATTTGGCTTTTCATGATGACAGCTAATTTATAATGCCATTCGGGTCCCCTTTAATTCTAGAGAATGAAAAAAAAAATGAATACGATTAAATGGAAATCGTCTTATTTGGTATCAAATTTTATTTTTTCTTCAACATTTTTTAGGACTCAGTAGCTTTTAACTACAAACCTCATTCATTCGCTTCCATATATAAATAAAGCAGGGCATTGATCTTGGTTGTCCAAGAAAAAAAAATGGGGTTTTAAAATGGGCTTTGTTATCTAAACTTTCTGCACCCTGTCTTCTTGGCATCTCTTTTGTTCACTCTCCATGTTCAGACAGAGTCGGTAAATACGTATATTGTCCATATGGACAAGTCCTTCATGCCCAAAATCGTTACTAGCCATCATAGCTGGTACTCGTCGACAGTTGATTCTCTGAAATCAAGAAACAATGCCTCATCGAGCAACCCTCGATCCTCAACATCTCTCATATACTCTTACGATAGTGGAGCTCATGGTTTTAGCGCTGTTCTATCCCCTGATGAACTAGAAAGACTAAAGAAGTCTCCAGGATTTGTCTCAGCTTATACTGACAGGAGGGTCACTCTTGACACAACACATACCCCTGAATTCCTGTCACTCAACCCTTGCTCCGGGCTGTGGCCTGCTTCAAACAATGGGGAAGATATCATTGTTGGTGTTATTGACTCTGGTGTTTGGCCAGAGAGTAACAGCTACAATGATGTGGCATGACTCCAGTTCCACCCAGGTGGAAAGGTAAACGCGAGGAAGAACAGGAATTCAACTCCTCCATGTGTAACTTGAAGTTAATTGGAGCTAAATACTTCAACAAAGGTGTGATTGCAGCAAATCCCGGAATCAACATAAGCATGAATTCTGCTAGAGACACTGATGGTCATGGAACACATACTTCCTCCACTGCTGCTGGGAACTATGTCAAAGATGGAGTATCATTTTTTGGTTATGCTAAAGGTACGGCAAGAGGAATGGCCCCACGTTCCAGGGTGGCCATGTACGAGGTCCTATCGGATAAGGGGCGCTACTCAGCTGATGTTCTTGCTGGTATGGACGAGGCTATTGATGATGGTGTCGATGTGATTTCAATATCTATGGGGTTTGATGGAGTGCCATTGTACGAGGATCCTATTGCAATTGCTTCATTTGCTGCTATGGAGAAATGTGTGGTAGTCTCATCATCGGCTGGAAATGAGGGGCATAGGGACCTTGCACAATGGAATCCCATGGGTCATGACAATTGCAGCTGGTACCATGGATCGTTCTTTTGCTGGAATTGTGTCTCTAGGTAATGGGAAAACCATCACCGGATGGACCATGTTTCCCGCAAGTGCTTTACTTCAAGACTTTCCATTGATTTACAACAAAAGTTTATCAGCATACAATTCAAGCCTATTGTTATCTGACGGCCCGTATGGGATCATCATATCTGACAATACCGGTTCTCTCTATAATCAAATAGCACGTATGTCAAAGGCGGAAGGAGCAATATTTATTTCTAATAAACCTGAATTTCACCGTATGCCCTGTCCTGGTGTTGTGATTAGCACCGAGGATGCACCTGCTCTTATCAAATATGCCACAAGTAATAAGGATGCTACAGCTAGCATTAAGTTTCAACAGAATTTTAGGGACAAAGCCTGCACCAGGCGCGGCCTCTTACACTTCAAGAGGTCCTTCACCAAGCTATCCTGGTATCTTAAAGCCAGATATAATTGCACCCGGTTCTGTTGTTTTAGCTGCTTATAATCCAAACAATTATGCAGCTACAATAGGGAATTATATTGCCTTATCCAGTAACTTTGCTATGCTCTCTGGAACATCCATGGCTTGTCCGCATGCTACTGGTATAGCCGCACTCTTACAAGGTGCACATCCTGAGTGGAGTGCAGCTGCTATAAGGTCAGCCTTGGTGACTACCGCAAATTCATTAGATAACACTATGAAACCGGTCAGGGACAATGGCGACGAAAATTTGTCTTCTGCTTCGCCTTTAGCCATGGGAGCAGGCCAAATTGATCCAAATCAAGCACTTGATCCAGGTTTGATCTACGATTTAAAACCACAGGAATACGTAAATCTTTTGTGCGCCATGAATTTCACCCAGAAATAAATCTTGACCATCACAAGATCAAAGAGCTACAACTGCTTGAATACTTCCTCTGCTCTTAATTATTTTTTAGTTAATTTTTTAGTAGCTCGATTTTTATCTCGAATCGAACTAGAGTTAAAAAAATAAAACTTAATCGAATTCAAACCGAGTTTTAAGTCTCGAATATCGAACCAAGTTTAAGCTTAAGTTAATACTGTATCAACTCGAACTCGATCAATTACATTTTTAAGTACGAGGAGTTGAAGAAGAGAGGAGACATGGAAGAATCTGATGAAGAATCTTCTGAAGAAGTTGATGATGAAGAAGATTACAGCGATCAAATTACTCTCAGAAAGGAAGATGAAGATTTTTTTAAAGCTTTAATTAGGGCGAGGAATTTCTTTTCAAATACTTTTTTTTAGTTATTTTAAGCCGTAATTGGTGTTGTTTTTGAGTAGCTTGTCAATTTTTTGTTGATTATGATCTTGCTTTTTATGATAGCATTTGGATTTTTTTAGTGGTTAGTATGTTTGTAATTTAGGTAAGTCCTAGTGTCACGTCTTGGGTGGGGGCACCAAGCACATCAGGCTCACCAGCACGCGCACCTGAGGTTAAGGCCCGTGCACCTGGTGATGCCCGCAAAGCTACCTAGTCAATTACCACCTAAAAGGGAGGTGGACCGCAAGATCGAGCTGGTGCCCAAGGCCAAGCCACCAGCTAGAGCCCCTTACCGAATGTCCCCACCAGAGTTAGAGGAGTTAAGGAAGCAGTTCAAGGAGTTAGTTGATGCTAGCTTTATCAGGCTATCCAAGGCGTCATATGGTGCATCGGTTCTATTCCAACGTAAGCATGATGGGTCGGTGCAGCTGTGCATAGACTACCGAGCTTTGAACAAGCTAACCATCAAGAACAAGTATCATATCCCACTCATTACGGACTTGTTTGACCAACTTGGGAGTGCAAGGTAGTTCACCAAGCTGGATTTGAGGTCGGGCTACTACCAAGTCAGGATCGTGAAGGGAGATGAGCCCAAGATAGCATGTGTCACTTAGTATGATTTGTATGAGTTCTTGGTCATGCATTCGGACTCACGAATGCCCCAGCAACATTCTGCACCTTTGTAAACAAGGTACTTCAATCGTTCCTTGATCAGTCTGTTATGGTTTATTTGGATGACATTATAATCTACAACCAGACATTGGAAGAGCATGTAGACCACTTGAGGTAGGTGTTCGAGGTGTTTCGGGCGTACAAGCTATTTGTCAAAAGGGAGAAGTGCTCGTTTGCCTAATAAGAGATCCCATTCCTAGGCCACATAGTGGAAGGTGATAGGATATGCATGGATGAAAGCAAGGTGCATGCCATCATTGAGTGAAAATCGCCAGCCAAGGTCACTGAGTTGAGGTCATTCTTTGGGCTGGTTAACTACTACAGATGCTTTATCAAAGGCCACTCAGTAATAGCCATGCCATTGATTGACTTGCTCAAGAAAGAGAGAGCATGGAAGTGAAGTGCAAGGTGTCAGAAAGCCTTTAATCAGCTGAAGCAGGCTGTGATCGATAAGCCAATCTTGGCCTTGCTAGACCATGCCAACCATATGAGATGCATATGAATGCATCAGACTACGTAATAAGGGGCGTGTTAATGTAGGAGGGACATCCAATCACATTCGAGAGCATGAAACTGAACTAGATTGAGTGCAAGTACACGATCCAAAAGAAAGAGATGACTGCAGTAGTGCACTACTTGCGCACTTGGCGTCATTACCTATTGAGGTCGAAGTTCGAGGTTAGGACAGACAATGTGGTGACCAACTACTTCCAGACGCAGAAGAAGCTATCCCCTAAGTAGGCGAGATGTTAAGATTTTTTTACGAAATTTGATTTCTAGATAGAGTACAAGCAAGGACGGGCGAACTTGGTGGCAGACTCCCTGAACAGAAAGGCTAACCTTGCTGCCATTAATCAGAGGGGTCACTGATGCCACGCATCAAGGATGGATTTATGCATGATCTTATAGCCAAAACTCTTATGGAGTATGCCCAGTAAGGTAAGATTAGGCAATTTTTGATGCAGGATGATTTGTTGTACACTAGAGGCAATAGACTGTTTGTACCATAGCATGGGAAGCTCTGCAGAAAAGTTTTACAAGAACGTCATGACTCAAGGCGGGTTGGACACCCAGAAGTGAACCGCACCTTGGCATTGATAGAGGATCGATACTACTGGCTGCACATGAGAGATGATGTGGAGGCCTATATGAAGACTTGTCTTGTGTGTCAATAGGACAAGGTGGAGCTCAAAAAATTAAGCGGTCTCTTAGAGCCATTGTCAGTGTCAAAGCGACTATAGGAAAGTGTTTCTCTGGACTTTATAGTCGGTTTACCCAAAGCAGAAGGGTTCAGAAGCATCATGGTAGTGGTGGACAGGTTTTCCAAGTATGGAATCTTCATTCCAGCAACCAAGGAATGTCCAGCTGAGGAGGTAGCTCGATTGTTCCTGAAAAACGTGGTTAAGTACTAGGGAGTGTTGAGAACCATTGTTAGTGATTGGGACAAACGTTTTATGGATAGGTTTTGGACTGAGTTGTTCAAGTTGTTGGGGTAAGACTTGAACTTTTCCACCAGCAAGCATCTATAGACCGATAGGCAGACTGAACGCGTGAATGGACTATTGGAGATCTACTTCAGGCACTATATGAGTGCCACGCAAAAGGACTGGCCAAAGCTGCTAGATGTTGTCCAATTTTCTTACAACTTGCAAAAGAACGAGGCAATGAACCAGAGCCCATTTGAGGTTGTGACAAGTCAACAACCACTAACACCTGGTTCGATTGTTGCAGGTTATACAAGGTCAAATCCAACAACGTACAAGTTTGTCAAGGCTTAGCAGGAGCAAGCTAACTTGATCAAAGTCTGTCTATACAAGGCAGCAAAAAAGTCGAAGAAGTGGGCAGACCAGAATAGATGGGACGTGCAGTTTCAGGTAGGAGACTTGGTTTTGGTGAAGCTGCATCCCATTGTGCGTCACAGGACGCTACACAAAGATCTAGTTTAGAGGTATGAGGGACCTTTTCGAGTAGTCAAAAGGGTAGGCAAGGTTGCCTACAAGCTGGATATGACACCCATGCTGAAGGTACACTCAGTGTTCCATGTTAGCATGCTCAAGTCGTTTCATGAGGATAAGAGAGATTCAGGATGGGCAGAGTCAAAACGTGCAACATTGGGAACAAAGACCTCATATGAGAAAAAGGTCCACAGCATCATAGCTGACTGAGAGGTGAGATAGAAGAATTACCAGCCAATACATGAGTACTTAGTGCATTGGAAGGGACTTACAGACAGTGAGGCGAGTTGGGAACCAACAGAGGACTTATGGCAGTTTAGGGACCAGATTAGGTAGTACCATGCAGGGGACATAACGAGGGCATTGAATTCTGCTAGAATGAGCCAGACATTGTTTAACATGGTCCATGCATAATTTTTTGTTAAAGATTGTGGTGGACAAAATATTAAGCTATCTTTGATTATGATTTTAATTTAATTGTAGTAATTCTTGATCTTTGGAACATGTTAAACAATGTAATGCAGTAAGCGAGTGTTTGGTGCATAAGATTATGATAAGATAGGATAAGATGATATCATAAGTATAGTATTTTGTTAATATATCAGGTGTTTGTTTATGGATGTTAAAGTGTATACAAGATGTGTCTTTACTAATGATATTAACAGTCATAGGAATTAAGTGGCCCTGAGTAATGTATATTTTCTTGTATCTAGACTATGCTTTTGAATTGAGGACTTTGTATTAATATGAGATAACTATTGTCTTTTACTACGTTGGTGTGAAAATTTTCAATTTAATAATGATTTTTCATTTTGAAATTTCGATGTTAGGTGAGAAGTCGTGACCCTAGATTGAAGGAAAAAGATGTCAAGCTTTTTGAGTCTGATGACGATGAAAGCCCCGAACAAGAAGAAAGTGAACAGAAAGAAATGGAAGATAAGAAAGCAATGTATTTGAAAGATGTGGTTGCAAAGCACGTGATTGAAGAAGGGCCGGATTTTCAGGAACAGGATGCTGTTGTTCAGCAAAAAAAGAAGGTAAAGACTTATGACAAAGAACAAGAAAGGATAAAGAAGACTACTTTGGATGCAGCACAAGAATTTGACAATAAGGCTAATGGGGATTTCTTGAGAGTAAAGGAAAAAAAGGGTAAAGGTGATGAGCAAAAAGAAGATTTCAATGATGGAGAATTTTCATAGAAGTTGGAAAAATATTTTGGGGAAGAGAAAATGGATGAGAACACAAAGTTCTTGGAGGAGTTTTTTAAAAACAATATGTGGATAGATAAGAAGAGGAAAGATGGTAATCTCGTGATTGATAATGAGGTAGTGGATGAGGAGTTAGGGATGAGGAGGAGATTGAGAGGCAAGAGGGGTATGAGTTGGAGTATAACTTCAGGCATGAGGAGAATGCTAAGGATAGAGTGATAGGGTACTCTAGGAAAGTAGAGGGATCAGTGAGGAAGAAGGAGAACAAGAGGAAAGCACAGAGGGAAAGGAAGGAGGAGAGAACGAGGGTTGCATAGATGGAAAGAAAGGAGGAGCTGAAGCATTTGAAGAATTTGAAGAAGGAAGAAATTAAGAATAGAATGAGGAAGGTTATGGAGATTGCACGCATTAAGAAAGATGAGGAGTGTCCATTCAGTGCAAAGGATTTGGAGGAGGTATTTGATCCTGAGGAGTATGATAAGATGATGAAAGCTGTATTTGATTTGGACTATGAGGATACAATTGGAGACTTGAAAACGAGATTGAAATATGTCAAGATCAAACCTAATAGGTATGGGTTGAAGCCTAAAGATATTTTAGCATTGGATGAGAAAGAGTCAAACCAGGATGTTTCTTTGAAGAATCTTGCTCCATATATGGATAAGGAATGGAAGGTCCCAATAGTAAGAGGCACCAGCAGAAATTGAGTAAGGAGCTTCTTAAAGGGGAAGCAAAGTGGTTAAAAAGGCCGGTAAGAAGAGGTCAAGAGATGCTGCTGAGCAATCGACTTCAAGATTTGGTGGTGGCAAGGAAGATAAGAATGCAAAATTGGAGGATTCAGATGGTGGTATGAAGCATTTATCTAAACAGGGCAAGAAAAAGCGTGTCAAGTATCTACAATATCAGAGTCATGGCGCAAACAATATGGAATGATTTCTTCCAAACTAAAGAAGAATAAACACAAGCATTGACCAACTAGAATAATTCTGTGCGAGGCAGTAGAGGTTATCACCTTATGAGATTTTTATTTTATTCACTTGTGTTTAAAATTTATTCTTGTGGATTGTTTCTTTATGATGAATCTGATTAAATTGTCACCTCCTCTTTAAACAAAACAAGGAAAGTTGAGATTGTGTAATATACTTAATGTTTTTCGGCCACAATTTTGTTATATAGTCGATTTTCTTGTACTGTTAATTTTAGTAACGGGCCTTCCTAATCTTTTCTGTTAGAAGAATTGGCTATTAATGATTAAACAGCTCACAAAATATAGGTGGTTTGAAGGTGCAGTGGTCCTTGTGAACTGCAAATGAAAGGAAAAGCAATAAAATCATATCAGTATACAGTGATGGATTCGTCCCATTGAAATCCTAAATTATTTTCCCTAGGTCCACTAATTGACATTTGATGAGTTATACGCTTCCACTGGATACATTTTTTAAATTTATTTTTATTTATTATAATATTATTATTAATTTATGTACTTATATATAACTTTAATCTGATCATGATGAGTTGTATACTTGCCATATGGTAAGGTTTTTATTTTCTAAATTTACTTTTTTATTTAGTTATAATATTATTATTACTTTAATTTAAAAATTCAAAAACTAGTACCGGATTCTCTAGATGAATCTCCAAGTATGTTTTTTAGCTCTAGTTTTATCGATTGATTTTCCTTGAAACTTATGAAATGGAAGAAATTGAGTTTGAGAGAATGGGAATGGCCATCATTATTTACAACTGTTTTATGACTCCTGAGATGGAGGAATATACATTTCTTTTATAATCTTACAATCTCCCAATTTTGTAAGTTGGAAATCATTCACAAAACAATGAATAAGTGGAAACACCAGCCATCCTTCTCAAATCACAAGATATTTTTTTATAATTTATTTTTAAAACAATGATAGAGAAATATAATTAAGTTAATAATAAGAATCTAAAAAAAAATTGACAAATTTATTATAGCAATTAATAAATTTTAAAATAATTTATAGGGCTCGAGCCCTATAAATTCATGAAGAAAAGTGCAAGAAAATTATGTGAAGGAAACAATATACAAAAACTGGACACCGTTTACTATGACGAGAAAATAAATGATGTGACTTGGTTTTTCTAGCTGACAGCTACTTGATAATGCTAATCGGGTACCGTTTACCATGACGAGAAAATGAATGATAACTTGGGTTACAATTTATGATTAATGCTTGGAAACCAACGAGCTCTGGCCGGATTGGTTACGTCCTGGCCTTTTGGGGATGGTGATACGCGGGTAGGGGTCTCGAGCCCTATTAATTCATGAAGAAAAAGTGAAAGAAAATTATGTAAAAAAAACAGCGTACAAAAAGTGGGCCTTGTCAGCTATAATGTGAGTTGGTTTTTCTTGCTGACGGCTAATTGATAGTGCCGTTCGGGTACCGTTTAATCCTAGAGAAGGAAAAAAATGACACGATTAAATGGAAACCGTCTTATTTGGTAGTTATCTTCAAATTTTATTTTTTCTTCAACAATTTTTAGGACTCAGTAGCTTCCATCTAAACCACATTAAGACATTCGCTTCCATATATAAATAAAGCAGGGCATTGATCTTGGTTGTCCAAGAAAAAAATGGGGTTTTTAAATGGGATTTGTCATCTAAACTGTCTGCTCTCTGTCTTCCTGGCATCTCTTTTTTTCACTCTCCATGTTCAGGCAGAGTCAGTAAATACATATATTGTCCATATGGACAAGTCCTTCATGCCCAAAATCTTTACTAGTCATCATAGCTGGTACTCCTCCACAGTTGATTCTCTGAAATCAAGAAACATTGCCTCATCGAACGACCCTCGATCCTCACCATCTCTCCTATACTCTTACGATAGTGGAGCTCATGGTTTCAGCGCTGTTCTATCCCCTGATGAACTAGAAAGACTAAAGAAGTCTCCAGGATTTGTCTCAGCTTATACTGACATGAGGGTCACTCTTGACACAACCCATACCCCTGAATTCCTGTCTCTCAACCCTTACTCCGGGCTGTGGCCTGCTTCAAACTATGGGGAAGATATCATTATTGGTGTTATTGACTCTGGTGTTTGGCCAGAGAGTAACAGCTACAATGATGATGGCATGACTCCAGTTCCATCCTGGTGGAAAGATAAATGCGAGGAAGGACAGGAATTCAACTCCTCCATGTGTAACTTGAAGTTAATTGGAGCTAAGTACTTCAACAAAGGTGTGATTGCAGCAAATCCCGGAATCAAAATAAGCATGAATTCTGCTAGAGACACTGCTGGTCATGGAACACATACTTCCTCCACTGCTGCTGGGAACTATGTCAAAGATGGAGTATCATTTTTCGGTTATGCTAAAGGTACGGCAAGAGGTATGGCCCCACGTTCCAGGGTGGCCATGTACAAGGTCCTATGGGATGAGGGGCGCTACTCAGCTGATGTTCTTGCTGGTATGGACGAGGCTATTGCTGACGGTGTCGATGTGATTTCAATATCTATGGGGTTTGATAAAGTGCCATTGTACAAGGATCCCATTGCAATTGCTTCCTTTGCTGCCATGGAGAAAGGTGTGGTAGTCTCATCATCGGCTGGAAATTATGGGCCAAATTTAGGGACCTTACACAATGGAATCCCATGGGTCATAACAGTTGCAGCTGGTACCATTGATCGTTCTTTTGCTGGAATTGTGTCTCTAGGAAATGGGAAAACCATGACAGGGTGGACCTTGTTTCCTGCGAGTGCTTTAGTTCAAGACTTTCCATTGATTTACAACAAAAGTTTATCAGCATGCAATTCAAGCCTATTGTTATTAGACGCCCCGGATGGGATCATCATATGTGACAATACCGGTTCTCTCTATACTCAAATAGCACGTATGTCAAAGGCGCAAGGAGCAATATTTATTTCTGATGAACCTGAATTAGACAGTATGCCCTGTCCTGGTGTTGTGATTAGCACTGAGGATGCACCTGCTCTTATCAAATATGCTACAAGTAATAAGCATGCTACAGCTAGCATTAAGTTTCAACAGACAATTTTAGGGACAAAGCCTGCACCAGCCGTGGCATCTTACACTTCAAGAGGTCCTTCACCGAGCTATCCTGGAATCTTAAAGCCAGATATAATGGCACCCGGTTCTGTTGTTTTGGCTGCTTATAATCCGAACAATTATGCAGCTACGATAGGGAATTATATAGTCTTATCTAGTAACTTTGCTATGCTCTCTGGAACATCCATGGCTTGTCCGCATGTTTCTGGTATAGCCGCACTCTTAAAAGGTGCACATCCTGAGTGGAGTGCAGCTGCTATAAGGTCGGCCTTGGTGACTACTGCAAATCCATTAGATAACACTATGAAACCAATCAGGGACAATGGCGATGAAAATTTGTCTTCTGCTTCGCCTTTAGCCATGGGAGCAGGCCAAATTGATCCAAATCAAGCACTTGATCCAGGTTTGATCTACGATGCAACCCCACAGGACTACGTGAATCTTTTGTGCGCCATGAATTTCACCCAGAAACAAATCTTGACCATCACAAGATCAAAGAGCTACAACTGCTTGAATCCATCTTCTGATCTTAATTACCCATCTTTTATTGCTTTATACAATCCTAATGTCACGAAAACTACAAGCAAAATATTCCGCAGGACTGTGACAAATGTGGGAGAAGGCGTTACAACTTACAAGGTTAAGATAGTGCAGCCTGGGGGTTCAACAATTGCTGTTTCGCCAGAGACATTGGTCTTTGGAAAAACATATGAGAAGCAAAGCTTTAGTGTGACTATAAGTTACAGCAGTAACAAGAAGGGGAAAGTTTCATTTGGAGAACTTGTTTGGGTTGAAGAAAATGGAAAACACAAGGTCAGGAGCCCTGTTGTTGTGTCACCTGTTGTAATTTCCTGAGAGGATTTATTAGGTGCTTTAGGGTTAAGATTAATGTCTAAGTACAAGAATTGAAATAGTTTAAGCAAATATAAGTCCTGAATAATATGCTTTTTCACCGTCTATATTCATAGTTAACATTTTCTCTAGTTCAAAATGTCTAATTTTCAGCAATACTTAATTATTAAGATGCGATATGTGGATAACCATTATTTTCTCCATCTCCATTCCCAAAGTTCATTTCTTATGATTTTATATTAAGGCCAATCAGTTCCAAGGATTCAATTTTGTCCACAAGCCATTTCTTTGACGACATTATCGATCATCTATGCCTTTCAACAATGTAAAAAATGAGCAAAAATATGTCAGTCATGTTGATATCTTGCAAGTTTTGCTCTGAAAGGACTTCCCATATGGGACAATTATTTAAGAAATTGACTGGCTACTGCCAGCAACCCTGAAAGCACTTTGCTTCTAAATTGTGGGTTTTAACTGACCTTTTTCAAAAATTGACAACCTTCTTTTTTTTTTTTTTTTTCCTTTATTTTGTTTGATTTGGCACTGTTGTAACGATTATAAAAAAATAATAATAAAAAACTTTCTATCTTGCTTAGCGTGCCAGCAAAGATTCCTTGTGAGGAAGTTTCTTCTGGGAAAGACATGTTCATGCGTGTTAGATTTATTTTTTTTTTTCCTTCAATCAAAAACTCTTTTCGAATTCACATACGCCAAGCCATCTACTTCCAACATTTATCAAGAACAAGAGCTTCACCAGTTACCCTTTTTCAACAGAAATATTTTTGAAGATCTTTCTCCCCAAGAAAAACAATCCCAACTGAACCTATCCCTAATGATCTGTTTGCTTTGAGAAATACAAAAAAGGAAGCAAAAAAATTGAGTAAAAGATGATAAGAAGGATAAGCAGCCCTTTTTGTTTTCAGGCCAAATCATATGCTATAATTCTAATGTTCTTTGCAGTTTCAGTAGAGCTAAGCCAGTCATAAATGATTCTACGCAGCCAAAGTTACAAACAAAAAAAAAAAAAAAGGAAAAAAACAAAATATTCTTGTTCTGCATACGCCCAAAGTGCTTTTTTTTTCCAGTACTTAATGCTATATGAAGTATAAATTAGTTATATTACTGCTTTCATGAACTAATCAAATAATTTTTTTTTTATATATTGAGGCTGTTGAATTATCCCTATCACTGGAATTAAAGAAATAAATTCATGTCATTATAAAGTATTAAAAACTATGGCCGGGGCTATATATAATAATGTGGAATAATTTCCGGATATGAAAACAAGTAAAAATCTATTTTTTTTAAATTCAAATTCTCAAATATATATATATATATATATATAGAGAGAGAGAGAGAGAGAGAGATTCCTCTAAAAAAAAAGTCATTGGCAAAATCTTTTTTAAATTTAATACAAATAAAGAGGATTATTTATATAACTTCAACCTTTATCTATCTTGAGTTCGATATTTTCATGCGCTGATATTTCTACAAGGATGTAATAAATTTAAATTTAAATTTGCTATAAATTTTTTTTATCTTCAAACTATCATAAAATTTAAATTTATAATAAATTTATTAAACTTATTATAAAAAATTTAATGAGTATTAAATTTAAATTTTAATATTATAAAATTGTTTTATCTTCAAACTATTAACTCCTTCATATTAAAACTGACATATCTATACATTCACAATCATGTCAATAAACCCAATTCTTAAGGACCACAAGCAACAGGTCTCTGTGTTTATCGCCAAATAAAAGCAATGGAAAATGCCCACATTAAGCCTGGTGTTTGACCCTTGGTTCCCACTCACCACCCACCACCCATCTAAAATAATTAATAGCTATCCATAGCTTACGTATTTAACTTCTATATTGGTGTCAATGAAGTATTGATAGTGATAAGAAAGAAGCTTTAAAATAATTGAGATTTTAAATTTAAATTTAATTATTTAATTCTATTTTAATTTATTAATTAATTATTTAATTATCATAATTTAATCATGATGTGGGTTTGTGTTGCGTACCATGGTCGAATTGCCTCTTAGCTGCTTGATTCATCATTCACCACTCAAAGCTTGAGATTGAAGAGTGGGCTAGGCTTACTTTTACGTAGATGAGCGCCCATGCTAAAACCCTTGCAAAAGATTCTTTTTATTGTTGGCAAAAAAAAAAAAAAAAAACCTTGTAAAAGATTAAAGAGTTAACTTAAAGGCATTTGTCCCAAAAAAAAAAAAAAAAAACTCCAATGTTATCAGTTCAATCTAAAATTCCTTTTAAATACCTTGAGTTGTTTGTTGTTACAAGAGAAAACTAAAGTAAAGAAATTAAAGAGAAATGTTACGTGCATTTCTTAAAAATTATTTTATGTATAAAAATATAAATTTTAAAAGTATTAAAAATAATCGAGCTAAATACTTTTATAAATTTTTAAATTAACAAATTAACCTTAAATATATAAAATTATTAATTAATTTAAGTTTAATTTAAATTAACTAAAATTAAAAATAGTGTTTATATAAATTTAAAATTTTTAAAATTTTAATTAAAAAATGTTAAGAGTGATTGATTAAAATATTTTTAATATATTTTTTATAAATTTTAATTTAAATAAAATTTCTATTTTATTCTTAGATTTTTATAATTAGGCTAAAAAAGTGCTACAAGTGATTAATTAAAATTACCTTAATAAAATTTTAATTTCCAAAATGTCAAAAGTAATTGATTAAAATATTGTTAGATTTTTTTATAAATTTTAAGTTAAATTATTTTTTTATTATTAAACACTTTTTTAATAATTAGAATGAATTTTCAAATCTAATAAAAATAAAAATAGAACTAAAACAAAGTTTAATGTACATAAGAATAGAAAAATTATATGAAGTTTATTTCTTTAGTCGTTTTAAAAACAATTATATATGTAGTTTATATTAATAAACAAATCCATTAAAGATAATCATAATTAAACCATTGAAGCATTTTTTTTCTATTTTTTACCTTTCATTTTTTTTTCGTTTTAATAGATTTGTTAACTATATATATGCTAATGATTTTATTATTTGTATGTTTTATGAATTGATTATTTAATTTGATTATTGATAACATAATTAAATCATTTTAGTCCCTTAAAATAATTTTTTAACATTTCATTCTTACAGTTAAGTCTAACATCTATAATTAATTTCTTTTTTGTATTTTTTTTCTTCTAAAATTTAATAATTGTTGTTTTCATAAATAAAAGTAAATATCAAATCAAATATAAATCAAATGTATACCATTTACCAACAATTAGTACTATATAATTCATTGAACACTTTAATTGAATTTTTCACCTGTAGAATTAAATAATTTAAAAGGTGGTAGAGCTACAATAGTTTAGGATTGGGTCTCATCAAATTATTATAAAAATTATTTACTTTGATTGAAATAATAATTAATTTAATTATCTTTTAACTTTTATGTTAATATGCATATATATGATTAATTTATATTTCAAGATTATCTAATCTTTCTCAATTGATTAAATTATTCATTTTTTTTTGTTCATTTAGGTGATTGAATAACTGAACATGAATTATTCTAAGTAAAGAATTATCAAATGAAGTAAAATTAATTGTTTTTGGTGATTTCTTTCAAAGTGAGACAAAATTCATTGAAACTATCTTTTGAACATATTTATGCCAAAAAAAAGTTTATTCATAAAAATTTATGTTGTTAATGTTAAAAATGAAATAATTATAAATTGTATAGGTATTACATAACAAGTTTGTTATTTTGAAAATTAAAATTTTCTTAAGAAAACATGACAAGTACTAAGGTTAGAAGTTTATTTTATTTTATTTTATTTTTTAAAATTATGTATTTTAATATTTTTTTATAATAAAAATTAGGGAAGAATCAACTTACACCCAAAAAAATTTTTTACTCCTTCTTACTTATTTTTCTAACCATTAATTTTAATAAATCCAATAGATGAGAGAGAAAAGCCAAAAAGAAAAAAAATTATTTAATAAAAACTTTTTTATGTAAGTTGATCCTATTCCATAAAAATTTAATGTATAATAAAAATATTCAAATAAAAGAAAATTTAAGTTTTCAATTGGTAGAACATATTATTATATTCAATTGATGGAAGCACAAATGAAAAATTATCCTAAATAAAAAAATGAGACAAAATTGACTGGTCATGTATAGCTTTATCTTCTCCATATAAGAAAAAAGCTTAGTGCTACATGATATTTCAATAAAAAATATACAATGTATTAATTTAAAATTTTTTTAGGATTAATATGAAACTCTTTTGTAGACACTCCATTCTGTCCGAGAGTTTCTCTAACATAAAAAAATGGATATTCGATCATAGGTTAGGCCTGATTGTAAAACTTTGGGCCTAACAAAAAAAATTTTAATTTTAATTTGATTTAATTTTAATTTTATTATTTTCTTAAAAAAGTTAAAAAAAGGAAGGGAAATAAAAAAAATGAGGAATTGGGGATTTGATCTCAGAGTTGATTATGAATTAATCTTTGGGCTTAATTCATACAATCATTAATAAATCAAATAAAATCATGTAATTAATCATGTATTAAAATCAAATCACATGCCAGATTATGTCAATCTATTTTCTCAAATTAAAGGAATTTAATCCCTATAAATGAACAGAAACCACACACAAATAGAAGGAGAAAAAGATTATACCGAAACACCTGAGAAAAGAAAAAAGAAAAATCATTCAGAAAAAAGATATGATGTTTGACAGTAGGTTTTTTTTTTTCCTAGAATTCTTTGCAAAATTTAAAAACGTGAGAATTTATTATAGTAAGCTACACAACCCAACCACTTAACTTTCATTTTTTTTAATTTTATTTATTTAAATGTTTTATTTATTTATTTAATTATCTATTATTTTTTAAATATATTTTTATAAAAATATATTTAAATAAAAGTTTTACCAATAGATTGGAAGGTAATCATTTTTTTATAAAAAAAAATAAGATTTTATTAACATATTGAAAAACCTTATAACTTTTTTTTTATTTCAAAAAAATAAAAAACATTACCAATAGATTGGAGAGCCAATATTTTATTTCCAAAATATGGCTTTACCAACATATTGGGAAGCCTTATAATTTTATAAAAAAAATCAAGTTTTAAAAAAACTAAAATAATAAAATAATATTTCATGTATTTTTGCATAAAATCCTATCAACAAATTGAAGGATAATTTTCAACAGAAGTCTTACCAATAGATTAGAGGATATTTTTTACTATAAATCTGGTTTATAAGTATTTATTTCTGAAAGTAAAATTAAATGAATCTGACGACAATGCCTCTTCAAAGCATAACAAATAGTCTTCTTGAATTCTTTTTAAGTGAGAAAATATTCTTAAATTATTACCAACATATTGGAGTAATTTAAGAAAAATTTTTAATATTAAATTATTTAGTAAATTTTAAATATGTTTTAAAACTTGGATAACTTAAAATCATATTGGTACTATCTTTTAAATGGGTACTATGAGAATACTATAACATTTCTCACTTATAACCATACTCTCAGACCTAAATTTTGATTTCATGAACTATAATCTACTATTTTGTCAAGTGACCAATCACACCTTAACAAAAAAGATTGGTGACGACTCTTTTAGTCTATGTCTATTGGTAGGTCCATGGATCTATATGTTATGGTAGTTTGACAACTTCACTGAGGACATCAAAAGTTAGGCTAATAAATGATTTCTTGTTATCCAAGCCTTACCTAATAAATTTGAGATTTTTTTTCTTATTTGTATTTATTTGTTTATTCATTTTATATATATGTCATTCATTTACACATGCATAACATAAACTCTACATCCGAGTTGTATCTTTTAGGAGGGAGTAAAATACTTATGCTTTTATGAGATTTTATGTCTCCACATGGGCTAGTGAAAAACTCTCACTCAAATTGAACATTTTTTGCTTGTAGCTTATAATTGGTAATGATCATGATGCCTTACTAATTTATAATAGCAATGATGTAAGAAATAATTTGAGAACCCTTAGATTGTCAAACTTTTGAACCTAGCATGTAAATAAACCCTAAAGATCTAAACCTAAGTTAGAGATATGCCTTTTCTTGTGTTGAAAAACTCTAAATAAGACACATGATAAGACATATATTCTGTTTATGAATTTATATATTTTTCTTTGTATATATTATTTGCATACTAACCATTTACACTATTTTTTGTATATATTATATTGTTCTTTGTATATATCATGTTTACTAACCCTTTTCTTGTATTGTATATGCATGCATTTACATCATTAAATCCTTTTTATTGTATTCAATCTCATTCATAATTGGATGGTTCCATAAACATCATTCTAAATATGCACCATAATTATGGTATAGCAAGGTTTAAAAATAACTTAACTAACTCACCGTTAGTATAACACTCGAACCTAAGCCAAAAGAATTGAGCATGATAATGCAAATCGCATTGAAAAGTTAAAAAAAGCCCAAAAAGAGCTCAAAAGGGAGTTGAGCAAAATTTTAAAAAAATTAAACAAGCTAAATGAAGGAAAGATTGTAGAAAAAAAAGCTAACCTATAGACCTTTTATTGTAAGATGTTGTTGACTCATTGTATCTTTTTAGCTACAATCGATATCAAGCCCAATCTATTCAAGGTATATCACCATAACAATTGACATTTCTTATAGAGTACACTTACATAGGAAGGCCATTTACACCAACTCATGGGTAATTTCAAAGATTTGCTAATCTTGTTTTCACTGAAAAGTAGTAGAGTCAATCTAGGTCCTTAACTTAGATGATCTCAAGAAGAATAAAAAGCTAAAATTGAAGGCAATTAAAAGTTTAAGGGATTTAAAGTTTAAGATGAACTTACTAGAGAAGAAACTACGAGCCATCGAAGGTATAAACTTTTATGGCTCTATGGATGTAGTCAGCCTCTGCTTGGTCTCAAATGTCGTAATCCCACTAAAGTTAAAGATCTTTGAGTTTGAAAAGTACAGTGGTACTATATGCCCGAACATACATGTCACTATATATTGTTAAAAAATAACTATCTACGTTAGTGATGAAAAGCTATTAATGTATGTGTTTCAAGACAGCCTTACTGGTTCAGCTACAAAGTGGTATGTTTAACTAGATCGAACCTGCATTAGCTCTTAAAATGAGCTTACTCGAGCTTTTATTAATCAGTACTGTCACATAATAGACTTAACCTTTGAACGTCTTTCTTTACAAAGTATGGAAAAAAAATCTATAGAGTCTTTTAAAGAATATGCCTAATAACGGAAGGATATGGCTACTCAAGTTTAACTTCTTCTGATTGAAAAAAAATGATAATATTATTTATTAGCACATTGAAAGTACCTTATTATAAGAAAGTGATAGGGAACTCAACAAAAAGTTTTACAGATATGGTGATCTCAAGAGAGATTATTAAAAATTTCATCAAGAGTGACAAGCTTGAGGAAGGAGAGGCCAACAGTGCCAAAAAAAGTGGGATGCCTAAGGAAAAAAAGTTGAAACCCATGCGGCGAGTTTTGATAGGCAACAATTCAGAAGTTATGCTCCATATCCATTATATGTTTATCCTACTTACTAATCGATAGCTAATAATATTGCACAAGTCTCTTACCAACCTCACTACCCAATCATGAATAACATAGCTCCAAGTCTTTATCAACCAGTCATTCAAGCACTTACATATGAGCATAATTTTGTTAATACGCCAATTTCAAGGCATTACAATCAAGTGAGTAATTTAAAAAGATCTAGGGCAACCAAAAAAAAGCTCGTATTGATCTTATTCTCATAACCTATACTGAGTTATTCTCATAATTGATCAAAAATAACCTAGTATCCCCAGTCTTTTTAGAACCATTGAAACCACCTTATCTCAAATGATATAATGTTAATGTCACATGTGACTACCATAATGAAAATATAGGTCACTCTATAGAAACATGCCCTGCTTTCAAGCATAAGGTGCAAAGTTTGATCTGAATAGGTTCTATTAGTTTCAAAGAATCAGATAATCTAAATGTCTATAAATGCCCTTTATCTGATAATCTTAGGATATAATTTTGGGAAGATTGATTGAAATTACTTATCATCTTAGGATTGTTTTAGGATAATGATTGCTTTTATGTATTTGAATTTTATTTTGTTTTTCATTATTTAATAAAAATTACGGATATGATGCATTTTCATGACATTTTTTCTTTCGTATGAATTACCATTTTATACTTTTACCTTCTCATATCTTTTTTTCATATCCATTCTTTGATTCCAAATAATGAATGTTTAGACCATCATAATAATAATTTAGGATTTGATTTTAAAAACATCATTCATCATGATATGATAGATAAATTGAGATTGTTGATTTATTAAGACTGCTAAATAATAGAAAACACATATGGTAAAGAATTTTGCTCGTTGAAAGATAAAACTAATGTAGTACATGATCTTTATAATAGTTTGTTCACAAGTCTATTTGTGATCAATCAATGTTATTTATTGAGAGTATTCATATTGAAAATGATAAATAACCATCTTTCTTCTACCTTTCACAAAAAATAAAATTATCCTTTGCTTTTTCATTTGAACCTAGAAAATTTTTTTGAAAAACCTTAACCAAGAATCACCCTACATTGGTGCAAAGTTTAAAAACCTTGAAAATTGGAGATTCTTAGTGATTTCGGGGGCAAAGCCTTTTTTTGCTTAAATATTTCATGAAAAATGATGAAAAATACAAAAAAAAGAAAAAAAATTGATGGGGTAAAATATCAAAGTGCCCTACACGAAAAAAATTGATTTTTGGTTTTGATTACCCTTCAAATATAGTTTGAGCTTATTTTATCTATTTCTTTCATAATCCTTCACCTTAGCTCATATTACATCTCTTAAAAGTTTATTATGATTGAATGTGAATACTTGAACTGAAAAATTATGAATTGAACTAAGGCAATTTTGTTATTGGATTGTTTGAGATTTTGGTGTCATTGATGGACTATAAGGAAAAAAAATTTAAAAAAAAAGATAAAAAAGAGATGTATAAAAAAAAAAACTTAAACTGAAAACTCGAAAGGGTAATTTATGTAAAAAAAATAGAAACTCGAGAAAACAACTTCATTTACAGGCCTTTAGGATATGAATTTTGTTTAAAGATTGAGAATATCGATCAAATGTATTATTTAGAAAGAATTCTGAGTTAGAATTTAAAATTGTCTAAATAGTCATTATTCTGAATGTTGATATCCCATTTAAATAGTCACATTATTTTGCTTTTATCCATCTCTAATTTGTTTTTAACCAAATTTTCTTTCGATAATGAATACTCATTTTTCTTGTTCTTTACCAAGTTTGCATTCCTTGAATGAATTGGAGAAATATATCATATTTGTCATGAATTAGAATAATCATAAATAAGTGAATGACAATGTCCATAAAAGATTTTTTCATCATTTTGAAAGAAATCCAAGATGACAAAAGTGAAAAGAGTCTGAGAAGATGATTTGAAAGGGGCCAATAAGGTGATCTAGTGATGAACACAATAATGGATTAATCAACATAACCTGTGAGTTGTGACCAGATAGAAAAAATAACATGGATTGAATAATGGTATTTGTTTGAGATCAGTAATATTAAAAAGCTGAGAAAGAATATATGAGATGGTGGAGTTTTGATAATCTTGTTACCATAATTGAAATTTTATGGCATTGATTTAGTGACATCTGCATTACATACATTGTGTTTACATTATTTTTTAGATCTTTGATAATTACATTTGCATCATATATAGAACATTTGAATCATAGTATAACATTTGCATTATTGTTAAATACATGTATTTGCATCATTTAGTAAAAATCTAGATTGTTACATTTGCAACATGTAGAAGACATTTGTATTGACATTTATTGTATACCAAATTTGACTTTGATTGGAGAGAATTTTTTTTTTTTTTAAATCTTCGAATGAGAAAGATCTTTCATGATAAAATTTTTTGTCAAGGAAAATTTTTCAAAAATTTTAAACTATAAAGCATTTCGAATGAGATTTTTTTAAATTTTGGATGCAAAACCCTAAAATTTTTTTTTCGAATGAGAATCTTTAGGTGTGAAGCCATAAAGTTTTTGAAAAAGAACTTTTGAAACTTTGAATATGAATCCCAAAATTTTTTAAATGAGAATTTTTGAATTTTGGTTATAAACCTTGAAATCTTTAATGTGAATTCCTGAAATTTTCAAATATATAACTTTAAATTTTGGATGTGAATCACTAACAAAAATCTTTTGAATGTGAATTTTTTAATCTTGTATATGAATTAAAGTTTGTAAATCTTTTGTGCACATTTGAAATTCTTGCAAACTTGGATCTCTTGTGAATCTAAATTTCTTGTGAATTTGAATTTTTATGAATCTTTCATTTTTGTGAATCTGAAGTCTTGCAAATTTTTTATTCTTACAAAATTGAAAACTTTTGCGAAGCTTAAAATTTACAAATTTTGAAATAGTTATGAATTTTTTTACGAATCTTGGAGTCTTAAAATTTTTAAATTTTTGTTATAGAACCTTGCGAATTTTTGAAGTTTTGTGATGAACCTTTGAATTTCTAAATTGTAAATCCTTAGATTTCAAGTTAAAAGTTTTTAGTTTTTCTAGACTTGAACAAAATGGACAAGGAGAATATTTTTTGAATTTTAAAATTATGAACTCTCTATTTTAGAGGATCTTTTTTTCAAAGATATCTGAAGACGATCTATAAGATCTCTAGGCATAATCTTTAAAAATTTATGAATCATTTGATCTCGTATCTCAATATAGGCTCAAACTTAGTCATTTTTTACATCACTCAGTCCAAATCATTTATTTTTCTGACTTGTGGTTCAGTCGTAGTCATTTATTTTTCACCTCAACTCAATCCAAGTCATTTATTTTTTTGACTTTGTGGTTTAGTCCCGGTCAATTATTTTTTACCTCAAATCAGTGTAGGTCATTTATTTTTTTGATTTTACAATTCAATTCCAATAACTTATTTTAAAGTTATTTAGCTTCTTAATAGAAAAGCCAATTTCTTATTTTTAAGTCATTTTACCTTTGTTTAAAGAAGCTCATTTCTTATTTTAAAGTTGTTTAGCATCTGTATAGAAAAGTTCATTTCTTATTTTAAAGTCGTTTTGCTTCTATTTAGAGGAGCCCATTTCTTTTTTTAAAATTGTTTAGCCTTGCTTATATGAGCCCATTTCTTGATTCACTTAAAAAAAATTGCATGCCTCTGTTTAGAAGATCTTTAAGTTGAACTGGATATAATGATTGTCTATGTCTTTGTGCAATTCATATTTTACAAAAATTGTACAAAGAGAGGTAGTTGTAAATGCGCTATTATATCCGAGAGTTTTTTCGGCATAAAAAATGGACATTTGATCGTAGATTAGGCCCAATTATAAAATTTTGGGCCCAACAAGAATTTATTAATTTTAATTTGATTTAATTTTAATTTTATTGCTTAATTTTATTATTTAAAAAAAAAGTCAAAAAAAGGAAAGGAAATTAGAAAACAGGGAATTAGGGATTTAATCTCAAAGTTGATTATGGATGAATCTTTGGGCTTAATTCATGCAATCATTGATAAATAAAATAAAATCATACAATTAATCATAGATTAAAATCAAATCACATCCCAGATTTTATCAATTTATTTTTTAAAATTAAAGGGATTCAATCCCTATAAATGAACAGAAACCACACATAGACAGAGAGAAAAAGATAATACAAAAACTTTTGAGAAAATAGAAAAGGAAAATCATTCAAAAACAATACAATTTCTGGCAGTAGATTTTTTTTTTTAGAATTATTTACAGAATCTGAAATTGTGATAATTTATTCTAGTAAGTCACATAGCCTAATCGCTTAGCTTTCATGTTTTTTTCTTTAATTTTAATTTTATTTATTTAACTATTTTATTTATTTATTTGATTATTTATTATTCTTTAAATATATTTTTATAAAAACATATTTAAATAAAAGTCTTACCAACAAATTGAAAGGTAATCATTTTTTTTATAATAGGATTTTACCAATATATTGAAAAATCTTATAACCTTTTTTTCTATTTCAAAAAAACCTTACCAAAAGATTGGAAGGCCAATATTGGAAAACATTATAATTTTCTTTAAAAAATCAAGTTTAAAAAAATAAAATAATAAAATAATATCTCATGTCTTTTTGCATAAAATCGTACCAACAAATTGGATAATAATTTTCAACAAAAAGTTTTACCAATAGATTGAAGGATATTTCCAACTATAAATTCGATTTATAGGTATTTATTTTTGAAATCAAAATTAAATGGATCCAACGATGGAGCCTCTTCAATGTTTGACAAATAAGTTTTTTAAATACTCATAATGTAAGAAAATATTTTTAAATTATTATCAACATATTGAAATAATTTAAAAAAAAATTTTAATATTAAATTATTTTGTAAATTTTAAATACGTTTTAAAGCTCGGATAACTTAAAATTAGACTAGTACCCTATTTTGGATGAGTGTTATGAATGTGCTATAACATTTCTCATGTATAACCGTACTCTCGTATCTAAATTTTGATTTTGTGGAGTAAAATCTATTATTCTGTCAGGTGACCAATCACACTTTAACAAAAAAGATTAATGACAACCTTTTTAGCCTATGTCTAATAGTAGGTCTACGAATTTATATGTTATGACATTTTTTATTAAGAGAAACATTGTATACTATTTCATTTTCTCCTTTATATCAATTGAAGAATGTTTACTATTGTATCAAAAATTTTAAGATTTCTATATTAGGCAATATTTCTTCAAAAGAATTGCAATTCATCAAATTAATTATTACTAAAGTGATTTATGGAATTAATTAGCAAAATTCATTTTATAAATCTTTATTTAATTGTGTATTTTGTATTTTATGTTTTTTGAATTTTGTATTTTCATAATTTGGAGTCAGAGTTTAGACTTATGATTAACAACCAATTATAAATCAAACTTTAGCATCTACTTCTATTCATAGTGTACTCAATTATTCACTTATATATCTGAACAAATTTGACTCAATAATTGATTCATGCTTCTCTTTGTTTAAAAACTGAAGTTTAAATCCAAATAAAAAAAAGTATACTCAATTACTTATAATTGCAATTTCACTTTAGAAATACTTCTAAAATTAATTAATTAATTAATTTAACAACAAAAATAATAAAAAAAGACATTGAAAATGAAAGATAAAATAGCTTAAATAAGGAATTTTTAAATTGTTACTAAAGATAGATAAGAAATATTGAATTCTAATTAAGTTACTATTTCAATTTGAATTTTGGTTATATTCAATCATTTTGTGTTTTAAATAACTATTAAGTTGTTGATTTTTTAAAAGCAATTGAAATCGAGTAAAGTTAGTTTATTTTTATAAGTATTTTTATTATATTATTTTAATTAAATTTAATTTTAAAATGAGTAAAAACATTATTTATACTCAATCGAGTTTTAAATTGTTTTAAATTTGAGTTGATTAATTTATGTTATTTTAACTATACTTTTATAACACTGGTAATAAATTTCAAAATAGAATAAAAGCACAACATAATAAAAATTTAAGTGCAAAAGTAATGAAAATACTAATGATAATTCTAAAAGAAAATCCTTATGCCCAAGTCTTATAGAGATTAAAAAATATATATTCTTTTAAGAATTTTAAAATTCGTATTACAAAAATATTAATTTAGATCAACAAGTTCATAATCATTCATTGTTAATTAAATTGGTAGTATATAGGTTGAAGAAAACAATTCAAACATTTTATTTGAGAGGGATATCATAGTTTATACTTGTTTAGGAACACAACATAAAATTAAACATTTTTTGAGTTGTTATAACATCTTACAATATTCTTTACTTTTTTCAAATGGAGAAGTTGGTTAATATCAAAATATCAAGAAAGTTACTTTGAATTATGGTAATAAGAATGAAGTAACAATTAAAAATATATAATCTTTTTATTTTATAGTATAAATTTTTTATGGAGAATGCGGATATAATTATTGTGAATTTAATATTTTTTAAAATTGTTGTTTGTTTAATTTTTATAAAGTTTATTTAGCAAATTTGTTCTTAGTACTTTTATCATATATATATATATATAAAACAAAATTTTTACCCAAAATTATATAATTAAAGATAGAAAAATAAGACAAAAATTTATTACTTTCATTGGTGACAGAGTACTTCAAATTTTTTCATTTTGTATATACAATTGTACTTTGATGACATGTATAAAAACAAATATACTAATAATTCAAGCAAATTATTAATAAAACTTATCTTAATACATATTGTTTTACCATCAGCTAAAAATTTTGAAAAATATCTTTAGAATATTGACTTAATAAATATTGTATATATTTATTTTATTTAGTTTTGATACTTCTATTAATATAAAAAGTTATGATTTTAATTTATTATTACGTGTTAAACTATAAAAGTAAATTAAGATCATTTATTCATGCTTTTCAAGTTATTTACAATTAAATTTTTATTAATTTTTTTCTCTATCAAACAAATTATATCATCTAACATATATTATGATTACTTTTTTTAATATATATAAATTAATAACATAATCGTAGATAATTAATAATATAGTAATTAATAACTAAAAATTTAAAGGTAATCAATATAATTAAGTAGTAATTATTGATAATTTCATAGCAAAATCATGGTAACTTAATAGTAAATTCATGATAATTTAGTAACTAATAATTGATAACTTTTTAGTAAATTAGTAATAATATAATAATAAATGCATAATACCTTAATGGTCTAACAATTATAATATAGTTGTAAATGCATAATAATGTAATACTAAATCTAGGATAACTTAATAAAAAATAAATGATAACTTATTCGTTAATTATTGATAACTTAGTAATAAATCAATGATAACTTAATAGTAAATTAGAGATAATTTATTAGTAAAGTAATTTCATCTTAGTAGTAATTAATTAATAGTAGTAAATTATAAATAACTTAATAGTAAATCAATAATAATTTAATAGTAAATAATTGATAATTTAGTAATTAATCATTAAAAATTTAACAGTAAATCAGTATAATTTAATAGTAAATCATCAATAACTTAATACTAAATCATGCATAATTTAATATAAATCAATAATAATTTGGTAGTGAATCATAAATAATTTAGTGATAAATTGATGATAATTTTATAGTAAATAATAAAAAAATTAAGTAGCAAATCAATGATAATATAATAGTAAATATATAAAAATATAATAGTAAATCATTGATAATTTAGTAATAAATTGATAACTTAATTATACATCACTAATAACATAATAATAAATTACTAATAACATAATAGTAATTAACTTATTTTTAAATTAGTGATAATTTAGTAGTAAGTTAGTTAATCATTAATAGCTTTTTAGAAATTAAATAGTAAATTAGTTATAAATTTATAATAAATCATCAATAATTTAATGGTAAATTACCAATAATTTAATAGAAATCATGTATAACTTAATAGTAAATCATTGATAACTTAATAGCAAATCATTCATAAATTAATAATAAATTTTTGATAATTTAGTAATAAATTATTAATAGCTTACTAATAAATCACCGATAATTTAATTATAAATCATTGATAATTTTTTTATTCTTAAACTTCTCAGAAATTAAACCCTGATTATTAGCAAAAACAAAGTCAAAACTTTTATTTTAAAGTTAGGATAAACTTACCATAAACCTATTCAATAAAAAAATAATAAAAAATTCTAAATTTGAATAAAATAATAGTGTTATTATATACAAAAAATTATATTATATATTATTAGTGGACTTTTTAAATTCCATGTTTTGAAGTTGTAAATGCATAACAATATATTAATAGATCAATGATAAGTTAATAAAAACAAGTGATAACTTAGTAATAAATCATCGATAACTTAAGAATAAACTAATAATAACTTAATAGTAAATTAGTGATAACTTAATAGTAAATCAGTTTTAGTTTAATAGTAATTAATTGATAAATTTAGTAGCAAATCATGAATAATTTTGTAGTTAATTATTGAAAACTTAAAAGTAAATTAATATAATTTAGTAGTAATAAATTATTGATAACTTAATAATTAATTAATAATAACTTAATAATAAATCATAAGTAATTTAATACAAATTAGTAATAACTTGGTAATGAATCATGCTTAATTTAATAATAAATCTATGATGATTTTATAGTAAATTATAAAAAATTAAGTAGTAAATCAATGATAACATAATAGTAAATCAATGATAACATAATAGTAAATTAATAATAATATAATAGTAAATCATTGATAATTTATATATAAATTATTTATGACTTAGTAGTAAATAAGTAATAACTTAGTTACAAATTGATGATAATTTAATTGTAAATAAGTAATTAAATTAGTTAATAATTAATAACTTTATAGTAAATTATTAAAAAATTAATAGTAAATAAACTATAATTTTATAATAAATCATTAGTAACTTAATGGTAAATTATCAATAATTTAGTAATACTTCAATACTAATTTAGTAATAAATCATTAATAATTTAGTGGTATATCATTAATAATTTAGTAATAAATTACTAATAAAATAATATTAAATTAATGATAACTTAATAATTAATCATTAGTAAATTTTTATATTTGAAGTTATCAAGATTTAAATCTTGGTTACTAATAAAAACAAAGTTACAAATTTCATCTTGGGAAGTTAAGATAAATAAACCATGAATTTATTTAATAAAAAAATTCAGTAAAAAATTTTAATTTAAATAAAATAATAATGTTATTGTATAAAAAAAAAATTCTTATATTGAAACTGAACTCTCGCTTTCTTACGAGAGTTTATTGTTAAATATATGATACAAATTTTATTAATAATTATCAAATATATATTATAAGTACCAAAAGTTACTGAAACTACATCAAAAGGTTATTGAAATTTTATCAAAAATTATCAAAATTATATCAATAGTTATCAAAATTATATTATAAGTTACCAAACTAATATTAAAGATTACCAAAATTGTATCGAAGGTAACCAAAGTTTTATCACAGGTTCTCGAAATCAAAATTATATAAAAAGTTATCAAATTATATTATACCAAAATTAAAATTATATTATTAGTATTTATCATTATTATCATAATATTAAAAAATTATTTATTAAGATAAATTTTTAAAGATAAAAATTACACATGTATCGCGCATGAGTCTGAAACTAATATTCCTTTAAAATATATAATATTTTTAATTTAAAAAAATCATATTATCTACATTTAAAATTTTAAAATATTTTTAATCTTAAAAATATTTTTAAAAATTGCATATAGCAATCCCAAAAATTAATCATGTTGAGTTTATTTTTGATAAATGGACAATGTAATTTTTTAACTCCCAAAAAAAAAAAATTACATTCTTGTGTCACGGACCTAAGGAAGAGTCATGAATCTCACATTAAATATAATAAATGGGTCATTGGGGTATAAAAGGGTTCGCACCACCTCTGCCTTATGAGACGCCTTTTATAGGACAAAATCGTGAGGTTAAGGGGGCCAGAGCGGATAATACCTTACAAGAGTGTGAACCGTGACGGTTAGACTGATCTGGGACGCCAGATGAATGCATGCCCAGGTCTCGGAGTCACACGAATTCGGAGCTTAAATCTCGATCCGTGACAAGTGGTATCAGAGTCAACCCTATATCGTTCGATCCACGTCAAGCACTTTGAGGGAGGTAGGCAAGGTGACCAGCCTCCGTGACGAGAGCGTCACGAGGTTGGATAGGGGAGAATGTCACAGACCTAAAGAAGAGTCCTGAATCTCACATCGAATATAATAGAATGGTCATTGGGGTATAAAAATATTCATACTACCTTTGTCTTATGAGGTACTTTTTGTAGGATCAAATCGTGAGGTTAGAGGGTCAGAACGGATAATATCTCACAAGGATATGAACCGTGACGGTTATGTTGATCTGAAACGTCGGATGAGTAGATATCTGGATCCCGAAATCTTGCGGATTCGAAGCTTAAGTTTTTTACCCGTGACAATTGCATATGCTTTGCAAATAGTCTTTTCAAGTTTTCCATATGGACAAACTCACTTGACCATGAACAAGTCAAGATTATCTTGAGTGATATATAGGATTTGTTCCATCGTGAGCTCGCACATGGTGGGCTCTAGGACCTCCACTCATCGTTGTTTTTTCTTTTATATATATATAGTAGGTATCAAATTTTCCCCATGCTTAGCTGATATCATCAAAAACTGACTCTTTAAAGCAGATTCAACCGGGATATACAAAACCATTTTTGAAGGAATTAAGCTGCCAATACAGAAGGAGACTCAAAGGTTTATTATTCTTTTGAGAATGCGATAGTCATGGATGTGAGCTTCTGAACAATTCTAAACCCTTTAATAGTGCTAGGTGGTCCTTGCAGATGCTAGTTATGCAGGCCCCATTCCCTATCCAGTTAGACCATAGGTGAGCTCCCAACTGAATTTTCCTGATCAAAAGGGCTCAGCCTAGGTAGACCATAGGTGATGGATAAGGAGCATCGATCAACCCTAATGCAAGCTAGCTCATAGTAGAAAAGTATGTAGTGGAGACATTAGAGGTCGCTTATTTGGATACCATTCGGACAAGTTGAAAGACTTTTATGGTGAAGAATAACCTCAAGTTCCCACGCCTTTCAATTCCTTATATAAGCTTACCAAAATCAGGATATTCCTCAAATAAAATATCGCTTGCCAAATTCCAATCCTCTACCATGGCAGCTGATCAAACCAAACTCCTGTATGTTTGGCTCTCTTTTAGTATCTCATTTATCTTTACCAAGCTAGTACAAGGTGACAACTATATTGTCCACATGGACCTATCAGCCATGCCCAAAGCCTTCTCCGGCCAGCAAAGCTGGTACTTGGCCACCCTTGCATCTTTATCATCTAACTTGAGAGTTAAAGCCCCCTCTTCTAAACTTATCTATAGTTATAGCCATGTTATTCAAGGTTTTAGTGCAAGTCTCAAACCGGCAGAGCTCGAGGCCTTGAAAAACACTCCAGGCTATGTTTCTTCCATTAGAGACAGAACTGCCAAGGTTGATACCACTCATTCTTTCAAATTTCTTGGCCTGAATTCTGGCACAGGTGCCTGGCCGGTGTCAAATTTTGGCAAAGACGTTATTATTGGGGTGATTGATACAGGGGTTTGGCCAGAAAGCGAAAGCTTTAATGATAAGGGGATGACGGATGTTCCATCAAAATGGAAAGGGGAATGTGAAAGTGGCACCCAATTCAACTCCTCAATGTGCAACAAAAAGCTCATTGGTGCGCGGTCTTTCAATAAAGGTTTGATTGCCCACGATCCCAATATCACCATATCAATGAATTCTCCACGCGACACAGAAGGACACGGGACCCACACTTCAACAACTGCTGCTGGAAATTATGTGCCAGATGCATCATTCTTTGGTTATGCCATGGGAACTGCCAGAGGAATGGCCCCAGGGGCTCGGGTGGCCATGTACAAAGCCCTCTGGGATGAGGGAGCTTACACGACAGATATAATTGCTGCAATTGATCAAGCAATTGCTGACGGTGTTGATGTTCTTTCCATGTCATTGGGCTTGGATGGGCTTGAATTGTATCAAGACCCTATTGCAGTAGCCACGTTTGCCGCCATAGAGCAGAATATTTTCGTTTCTACATCTGCAGGAAACGAAGGGCCAGATGTAGAGACTCTACACAACGGAACGCCTTGGGTTATAACTGTCGCTGCTGGTACAATGGATCGAGACTTTGGCGCAACTTTAAGTCTTGGAAGCAAAGATTCCGTCAATGGTGTGGCTCTCTATCCAGGAAATTTCTCGTCAAACGAATTTCCAATTGTTTTCATGGACGCATGTGACAATACGAGTGAATTGAGGAAAATTGTGCAAAAGATTGTTGTGTGCCAAGATCCAGGCAAAGAAGATTCCTTGAATGACCAATTTAACAACATTCAAGTTGCAGGAAATATTGCTGGTGTCTTCATAACAAATAACAGTGATGTAACTTCATACGCCCAGGGCCCTTTTCCAGCCGTCTTCTTGGAACAAAACGACGGTGATACCGTGGTGGACTACATTGAGAGCAACACTGACCCAAAAGCCAGCATTGAATTTAAAAAAACATTCCTGGGTACTAAACCTTCACCAACTGTCACTAGCTATACCTCTAGAGGGCCATCCTATAGCTGTCCATCTGTTTTGAAGCCTGACGTTATGGCCCCTGGTGACTTAGTCCTAGCTGCATGGCCTCCAAATATCGGAGTTGCCCTTGTAAAAAAGGACCTTTTGTTTAGCAACTTCAATTTACTTTCAGGTACATCCATGGCATGCCCCCATGTGACAGGAGTAGCAGCACTTTTGAAAGGAGCATATCCTGATTGGAGCCCGGCAGCCATCAGATCAGCCTTGATGACTACAGCTGATACCATTGATAATACGGGCAGTCCTATCAAGGATATAGGTGAAAATCTCCAACCTGCCAATCCTCTAGCCATGGGAGCCGGCCAAATCAATCCCAACAAAGCACTAGATCCCGGACTCATATACGATGCTACCGTCGAAGATTACGTGAATCTTCTTTGCGGGCTAAACTTCACAGAACAACAAATTAAAATCATCACAAAATCATCTTCAAACAACTGTTCCAACCCGTCTCTAGATCTTAATTACCCTTCTTTTATTGCGTATTTCAATGACAGGAATGCAAAACCAAATTCAAAAACTGTGAAGGAATTTCAAAGAACAGTGACCAATGTTGGAGAAGGAAGCTCCGGCTACAAAGCTACGGTAACACCCTTCAAGGGAGTTAAGGTAACTGTTGAACCAGACACGTTGGTTTTCAATGCAAAAAACGAGAAGAAAAACTTCAAGCTGAGTATAGAAGGTCCAAGACAGCTGGATGAGGCAGTGAAATTTGGTTATCTCACTTGGGAAGATAGCGGAAGAAAACACGTTGTTAGAAGTCCAATAGTCGCCACAAGTTACATCATAGAAAAATGACAAACTCGTTTCCTAAAATGTGATCTTCAAGTTTCTATGTTGAATAAAGAATTTACAGTATTAAGCAAAGCAAATGGTGTCCTGGGAATTGAGATTAAACTTGCTAGTTGCAGGCTGATCCAATTCAGTAACTTTCGCTGTCACAAACTTATTTAATGAAAGAAATTGAAACAATTTTAGACTCTTAAAACTTTAATTATGGGTATGTTTTTAGTAAATGAGGAAAAAGCCCCTACAGTACTTGAAAATTGAAACTTTTGACATAAAGACAAAAGTTCAACTTAAAATCAATGCTTTGTGGACAATAATTAATAGCATTGATTAACTGGTTGTTGCTTGTCTGGAGGTGGCTAATCAAGTCAATATTTGATCATATCCTGTTAGCTGAATGATTATTGATTAATTTCAGTATCTTCACAGTGAGTAATACAAAAGTAATCGAATCTACTTCACATATAGTCCAGTCGTCCACCAAAGGAAAAATATGTTGGGCTTAAAACAGTAAATACAATAATCATAATAAATTTATAGTAATAAATAATAATTACTAATAAAAAATATATAAAAAAAAAAACACATCAAGATTTACATAAAAAAAATTTTAGTGTAAAAAAAAAAAGCATAGACCATAAAAAAAATTTTTACTATCAAATAATTTATGTATAAAATTTTTCTCTAACTAAAACTAAAGCTAATCAATAACTTGAGAGACAATTGGAGAAATCTCACCAAATAAATGACTTAACAAATACAACATAGATTTGTTCCTAAAAAACTTCAAATCCTATTTTTACCGTTCAGAATGTAAAACTCCAAATCATAAACCTATTAACAAAATTTTAGCTCAATCGGACTATGGATCAACTTTCATTCAATCAACTCTCCCTTCTCTTTTTTTCTTTTTTTTTTTTTGGCTTTTTTTCTTTCTCTTGATTTTAGCACCACCTTCATTTCTCTATTATACAACTCCCCTTTTATTGTTTAAGGCTTTATTTAAGTATGGCTCTCTTAGGTCAAAAACAAAAAAATGCTTTAGGCCTTTTAATTGGTCAAAACCAATGGCATGGGACTAGATCCCACATATCCTAATAATCTCCCCTTTCAGTCCCATTATGAAGAGATTTATCACCATAACAGTTTTATTTAAAATTTACCTTGGCCAAAGAATCCATTTAGGTTAAGTTACTGCAGAGCTCAAGCTTTTTCTTGAGAAGTATCTTAGTTAACATATATATCTACTACATTCTCGTCAGTATGGATTTTTTTCAATAGTATCTGTTATTCTTTAATCACCAAATATAACTAATGATATCTAACATTAATGTACTTTTATTCCAGCATGGTACATGACATTCTTACTCAGATCTAAAGCACTCTAGTTATCACAAAATACTACATACTTTTTTTATTCAACTTCAATTCAAGAAGATAGTTTTCATCCAAATTTTTTTTTTACCTGCTTTGGTTGCTGCAATCTATTCAGCTTTTGTAGTTGACAAGGCAATAAAATTTTGTAACTTAAACTACCAAGACAGAGCTCTTCTTGTAAAAGTAAATAAATATCTTGAAGTAGATTTTTTATCATCAAGATCACCTGTCATGTCAACATCAATAAACCCTTCTAAAACTGGTTATGAAACTTCATAACTCAAGTATATTTTTAAAGTGCCTATCAAATATTTAAAAAATCTATGTTACTGCTTCCTAGTTAACTTTATCCAAATTAGAAAAAAATTTACTCATTACACCAATTACATAAGTAATGTCAGAACATGTATAAACAATAAGATACATCAAAGAATCGACTGCAGAAGAATAAAAAATACTAGACATAGCTACTTGCTCTTCTTTAGTTACTGGATAAGATTTTTTACTTAGATAAAAATGGTTGGTAAATGGACTGCTAGTTGATCTAGCATGTTACATGTTGAATCTACTAAGCACCCATTCAATTTATTTTTTCTATGACAACTATAGTTTTCTAGCTCTCATATCCTATATAATATCTATACTGAGAATCTGTTTTGTTAGGTCTAAATCTTTCATGTCAAATGACTTAGATAATTATGCTTTCTACCTACGAATCATATCAGTATCTTATCTCATAATCAATATATCATCAACATATTATAAGAGAATAATAAAGTTGCCATCAAAAAATTTTTTGACATACACACAAAGATCCATTGCTGTTATTTTATAGCTTGTCGTGAAGCTTGTTTAAAGCCATAAAAGCTTTTCTTTAGTTTGCAAACTAAGTGTTATTTCTTTTTCACTTCAAAACCCTCAGGTTAATCTATATAAATATCCTATTACAAGTCACCATGCAAGAATGCAGTCTTAACATTAAGTTGTTTAAGCTCAAATTTTAAACTAGCTGCTAATCCTAGTGCCACTCAAATGGAACTCATTTTCACAATTGGAGAGAAAATCTCATCAAAATCGATGCCAAGTTTCTAATAAAAACCTTTCACCAGTAATTGAGCTTTGTACATCACTAGCTTGTCATTATCTTTTTTCAACTTGATCACCCATTTATTCTTCAGCAACTTTTTCACTTTTAAAATTCAATAAGATTATATGTATCATTTTTTTGTAATGACTCTATCTTTTCTTTCATTGCTTTTAACCAGTGCTCTCTATTTGGAGTAATATGTACATCTTGAAAGCTCTCTGGCTCTCCTCTATTGGTAACTAAAATAAAATTTAAACTTGGATACCTAATGGATATCTTGTACTTTCTAGTAAATCTCATAAGCTGAGACTTTACACTACCTGATGTTGAAGGTAGCCCTTTCTACTCCATACTTTTTGGTATAGAGAACTGCTATCCTTATTCAACACTGTTCAGGTAGAGAAGATTGTTCCCCTATTAAAAATTGATTGCATCTGACATATCACTAACTGTGACTGGCTTATTTGTATACTTAAGTTCTGTCTCTTACTCAATTCCATCATCTGTAGCTCTTTTTCGATAAAACCCTTGTCAATGTTGAAACATCACATTCAACAGTAACTGTGTAATTTTTTTATTTTTTTCAATATCTATTATGATTTTTTTTCATAAAAGAACATATCTCTAACTATATTTCACTTTACTGGATCCGATACTCTGTAGCCAAATTTTTTATCACTATATCTTACAAACACATATTATGTGACCTTATTATCAAACTTTAATCTCTACTCTTTTGGCACATGCATGAATACTTTACATAAAAAATTTTCAAGTGAAAGTATGAAGCATCCTTTTTTGTCCATACTTTTTTTGGAATGTAAAAGCCCAAAGGAATTGATGGTGATCTATTATACAAATAACAAGTTGTGTTAACTGTTTTACCCTAGAATGGCTTCGATAATTTTTTCATCCTCAACATACATTTGACTTTTTTCATAATAGTGCAATTCATCCTTTCTACTATACCATTATACTGCGATGTTTCAGGTTTTATCATCTCATGTCTGATCTCATGCTTTGAACAATACTATTCAAAATCTTTCGATGTGTATGCCTTACCATTATTGGTCTAAATATACTTTAAGAGAAGCCTTATCATCATTTCCATCGTGGGATAAAATTTTTAAAAATACTGCAATACTTAGCTTTTATTTTTTAATATATACACCCAAGTTTTACATGAAATATCATCAATAAAAGTAATAAAATACCTACTATCACCTAATTACTCAACCTCAATGAGATCACATACGTTAGAATGAATCAATTTCAATCTATTTTTTCTCTAAAAGCTCTTATGAAAAGAAACTCTATGATGCTTGTCAAACAAATAATGATCACATGAATCAAGAAATATATCTTTAGTCAAGAGAATGAGAGACTGTCTTACCAAAACTTGTATTTATCTAGTTGTCATTTCATTACCAAAACTTGTATCTCATCCTCAATAACATTTATATGGTTTGCATTCAATTATATCCACGTCTTAAACATTATGTAGCATAGTTTTCTCTTACAATTATCATAGATCCTTTGAAAAGCTTTCACTACCCATTCTTTCGTCGACTTTCATATCCTTCCTTATCAAGGACATTAATAGCAAACAAGTTCATTCTCATATTCGAAACATGTCTAACATCCCTTAAAATTAGCATGCAACTTGTACTAGTTTGTACAATAATATCACAAATCCTAACAATCTATGACACACTCTTATTTATCATCTTAATGTAACCAAAGTCTCATACTTTATAAGTTGTAAATAACTCCTTCTTAGGAACATAATAATATGCCACTCCTGTGTCAACCATCCATTAAATGTTGGGATTACCAATATGATTATAATCATCATGTGTACAAATTAAAGTAACTAAATCAGTATTTGAATTCACTGTTGCAATATTACCATCATCTAAACTCTTACTTTTTTCAACTTTTTGCTCTTACTTCAAGATTTTATAGTATTGCTTTATATGACATATTTTACCACAATGAAAATACTTCACTTTATCTTTAAACTTGGATCTATATTTAGACTTACTACAATTTTTTGAGTTCTGACCTTTGTCGATGTTTTTGTCCCTGTTCTTTATAATCAAAGCTTGATTCCCAGGGTCTAAATCTTTTCACCTTACTTATTCATTAAGCATACTATTCTTTACCATCTCCAATGTCACTTTATAATTAGAAGCTAAATTAAGAACAGTCACAACTAAAGTATTCTAGCTGTCTGGCAATGAACCCAAAAAAAATAACACCTTCATTTCATCATCCATCTTAAGCTCTATAGTAGTCATCTGATTAAATATATCTTGAAAATCACTTAAGTGTTTTGTAATCGATCGTCCATCCCTGTACTGTAAAATTGTAAACTTTTTAACAAACTTTCTCTCATATAATGTTGTCAATTTTTTTCAAATAATGTAGGCATCTATCTCCTGCATTACATAATAGAACACACTGATATCAACTCATTTTTTTATTGTAGCTAGTGCCTTTTTAACTAACTTCTTTCAGTTTTTATCTTTCATATCTGCTAGTTTAGTCAAATCACCCAATATCAACTTATACAAATCTTTGTAATATAGATGATCCTCCACCATATGCTTTCAAATTGAATAATTTAATGCTATCAATTTTATTATAGAAACTGTATCACCCTTTATGTTTTCAAATAAAATTTACTTCTGTCTTAAGTTGCTTTTGTATCAATATCTCAAAATAATCTTTACTCTGATACCACTTGTTAGATCTGAAGCAATAAACATAACAACGCAAAAGTAATATATCAGAATAAACTCACAATAATAGACAACAATCAATAATAAAAAAATATAAAAAAAATAAAACACTCCAAGATTTATGTAAAAAATTCTCTAGTGTAAAAAGAAAAAATCATGGATCACCAGAAAACTCTCCATTATCAAATAATAAATATACAAAATTTTTCTTTAGCCAAAACTGGAGCTAATTAACAATTAGATAGACAATTAGAGAAATCTCACAAAATAAATAACTCAATAAATATATTTTGAATTTGTTTCTAGAGAGCTTCAAATTCAATATTTATCGTTCAGAATGTAAAACTCTGAATTACAAACCTATTGATAAAATTTAAACTCAATTGAACTACGTATCACTTTTTTTCAATCAACTCTCCTTTTTCTTTTTTTTTTTTTTTTTTCTATTTTTTCTGGCTTTTCTTCTTCCTCTTGGTTTCGACACTATTGTCTATTTCTCTATTACACAATCCTTTTTATTGTTTAAGATTTTATTTAAATAGAGCTCTTTAAGTCAAAAACAAAAAACCATTTAAGTCTTTTAATTGACCTAAACCAATGACATGGAACTGGACCCACGTATCCTAACAAAAGAGCAATTTTTGCATCCTCTTTTTTCACTTGGGTCCCATGTCTACAATTACGAGTCTAAGAAACAAATTGTTGGGAGATCTCCACGAAATTGTTGAGAGTTCTTTTCCCTTCTTTAAGCTAACATTTCAGACAAATAATTTCGACATAAAGCATTTAAAATCATACTAACAGAGAAAAGTTTCCCTATGTTTATATTCTCACGCCAGAAATATACAAAATATCTTTTGTTATGAAGTGACCTACACAAAATTGTCCATGGAAAATACACGAAAGGAGAGACGAGGTGGCCGAATTTACTCTTTCAATCCTTTTCTTTCAGAAGGAGGGATATGAATGTGAATATGTTGTAGCTGCCATATATAAAATCGAATAATGGATATTTCATTCAACCACAAGCGATTAGGATATCACAACCACCTTTGTTATAACACATTAATCATTATTAATGATCAAGAACAATAATTGTAGAAAAAATTTTCGATCAGTTACTTTTATAACTGACCACATCCAGGGCTGCCTTTCCTTTCTATTAAGATATTTCATTTATGCGAACTTCCTGGAATTTATTTTCAGAATCGGAAATCCTCCTATATGTCTCTTTGTTTGGAGTGGATGAATTGGATTCTCTCTCAATCTAAGAGTTTCATATGTAGAAAATATACTGATCTATACTGAAATTCAACAAATAAAATCTTTTCAAACGTCGTCATTGGATCTTAGTTCATTTTTCCTTTTTCATTAATTTGCATTATAGCTTATATAGGAGTGAAGATAGGCATTTATTGATTTCCAAATTCCCGGAAGACATTTAGGCCAATCAATGCCCCCTAACTCTTTATGTGTCACCTTATTTTGAATCATTATCCTTAATTGGCTACTTTATACAAAAGATTTGAAATAATTATATTTTCAAGGTCCAAAATCGAAATAATTTTAGAGGTTTTTTCTGAGTCTGTCCCTATCAACAAATAATTTGAAATGCCTCAGATTTTTTTAGAATAGATCCGGGTCAATAGTTTGAAGCACTTTTTTTTACACTATTTCCAGAACCCAAGGACTCAATTGTGTGGATATATATCAATGATTATGGAGGAAATTATTGTTTTCTTGTTCTGGATAAAATATTGATTATTGTTTAGTAATTTTGAAGTACATTATTGTTTTCTTATATGTAAACAAACAGCATGCTATCGAACCCAATTCCACATATCTATCTTGACCAGAAAAAGGAATTTAAAAATGGAAAGGAAGGGCATTATTGTTCGTGTTGAATGCTGCAATAGAAACGCCAAATTTCAGCTATGGGCAGGAAAACTTTTTTCCACGTTCTTGGGCTTTCCGTTGATAATTTGAAGCCCATGCTTTCATGTTCAAGAGTCGAAAAGGGAAAGCGCAAAAGATTTCAGTTTAACAGGATAGATGCCCCAAAACCTGCAACTTTTATTTCATCAACATGTCAGTTAAGATTATGAGATGAAACGTAGAGATTTCCCTCTTCCAAGCATTGTGGATTTTATTTTATCCGATCCGGTCAACCGGATAATCCTCCACAGATATAAGCTAATCGAAATGTGCCTGACTGGGCAAAGGGGAATTTTAGGTTTGTTAGTATATGATGGACTCGGCTGGCAAATGTCATAGAATATGGATGTAAGGGATGAGAATGGTGTTAGGCCCATTCAAGTATTCAGAGAATCCAGGTTGAAAGGTATTATTTTTCAGGTTAGGAAGCCAATCTTCTATTGATAATGATATTTTCGGACGAAAATACATGTTTTGGGCCCAAAAGGATGATCTCGACAAGGTCCTCTTGGAAGGCTAGCAGTACACATTCTTTGAAGCCCATTGGCCATTGGAACTTAGAAGTTTCCGGATTTCAAGCTTTTCTAAGCCCAAGAGTTATTCCCTACTCTCAAGAGCCGAGGATTTTGTCAAGACTCGAAAGGAACCCTGACAAGTTTTCGCGGATAATAATAATAATCATCTAACATCTATTTTCTTGGATCTTCCATTTGGAATTAAATTTTAAACATCTAAAAAAAAAGTGGGGAGTGAGGGATCACCATTTTTTTTTTTGGTTATATTTGAGATTGTGAATTTGAATCTTGATTACTATCACTAACATTCAATAAATTGATAGGATCTACAAGGTTTCTTTAGCATAAATGAAGGCATCGAAGCATAAATGAAGGCATCCAACGATCTAACTAATCTAAAGTCTAACCATAAAGTAACAAAAATATCTGTCAAAATCTTATTATCCAAAAAAAAAAGAAAAATGAAGATAGAAAAAGGGGCAGAACTATTGATGTGTCAAGAGACATTCGTCGAGTAGGTATCCTTCCACATGAGCTCACATGGTTTATTGTAGACCCCTCGTTGACAAAGTTAAGATCCCTGCCGTTATGGTATTTATATAGTATTTCCAATAGAATTTTGTCGTCTTAGAAGATTGAAAGATAACTAAGAAATTGAAAATTTATTCTTATTTTTCATATCTATAAGTGAAAAATTAAAAAAAAAAAAAGTATTTAATTATTGAAATTCATTTGAGTATGATAAGGCTCAAAAATACCAATTCTAATTGATATTTTCTTCTTCTTTTTCCTTTTGTCAGCTCTAGAATGTGACTATATATATCTTTTATTTACATTCTGAAAGTTTCAAAAGAATATGAGATCGTAGGATTTAGCACTAAAGACTTCCTCTTCAACAACAGTTAAGGTAGAAAAGTACTGTTTCAGACATGAAAATATAGACAGTATTTACAGTGGGGTTCTTTTCTTTTGTCTTTCTTTAGGCTTTGAGTAAAACTCTCATTAATTTCTCCATAGGATGACGCCTTTTGTTATAGCCTGGCTTGCACGACTCTTAAAGTTTGCATCTTTCCTTTCTTTGGAGACGTCTCTTCTTGAATTTGATCTCTCCATCCTAAGCCAAAATAAGAAAGCATTGCGCTGATAGGATCATAGGAATATGATTGACCATCAAGTACTGTAAAACGATTGTGAGTGATAGAGCAAAGTTGAATACGCCGAACATGCCTTTCGACATCACTATATTGTACTCCCTAAATCAAACCACTAGCCATGAACTGCAAAAACTCAAAAATATTGAGTCACTTCATATTAGTTGCAAACTTGACCTTGATTTTTTTAGCTTGCACAGTCGAGATTTTGGGGCATCCATGTTTGAACCCTGTACTTCGCTGCTTAACCTTTAGCCAGTCATGCAATCTTAAAAGCTGCTTTTGAATAGGTGGGTTTCTACGGTTTTGAGGTAATATAGATCGGCCCCTTGGCTGGGCTAACCCATGGAAAAGCCCTTTCTTCAAGAAGTAGGCCACGTTTCAGTGAAGTTTCGAGAACTTCCAAGATTGGATATCACATCCTTCATTACCAATTTGCCACCAATTCCATTCCATGTATCTTTTTCTTGTTTCTCCACGGCTTAAGTCAACCCAAAATAATGCAATATAGAGGGCTTTAGCCTATGGTAGTAAATTGTAAACAAATTTGGATATCGCATTGAGTACATAAAATTCAGTCATTATACATTTAATGCAAAAAAAAAAAAAAATGTAAAATGTGATTTTCACTTGCTGACAAACGACAAACGCACCGATTGTCTTTTTGATAATCTTTTTAGCATTTTGAAAAAGAAGGATTTGATATAGGGAACCTCTTTTTAAAAAATTGATGTTGCCTGCTTTACTATTTATTATACGTTAATATCTTCATCATTTCTGAAGGTTTTATCTTAGAAGTAAAGTATTAGATAACATTTGTTTTCAAACAAGCATCAAATTCTACTTGAATATATATAAGGTCTGACCCCATATATGACTCAGACAAGATGGCTTCCTATGCCTAATCAAACTGAGAAAAAGTGAGCACCGCAAGACATTATGGAGAAAAGGGGGAGAGAGTGAGATACAAGCCAAAGAAATATTGCTGTTTCTGTCTGAAACCTGTTACTCTAATCCAACCATTCAGCGTTATGATTGGTGTTCAAATGAGCAGTTGTGAACAAGTTTATATCAAGTACTCTAGTAGTTGAACAGCCATTGTCACCTTTACCAAGGCCCATGCAGATAGACACCAAACATATCAAGCTGAGCCCCCTCATTTCAAAATTCAAAGAGCTGAGCTGAGAAATCAATTGCAAAGTCGATGGAGTACAAAGTACAAACATCTTAAAATAATAGTAGTAAACCCCAAACTTTTTCTCCACTAATATTCTATTTAGTATATGTAGAAGTCTTGGGAAACAAATTTTTTTTTTTTTTTATAATTTGGTGTAGAATAATTGGACAAAAGTGGAGGGGAAGGAAGAGAATGATTTTCTTTAAGGGAGGGGTAGAAGATTGATGAACTTTTTTCTAATCATGCCTTAGAAAGTGATGACAAAGAGGAAAGTGAATATGCTTCCCCCATGATTATAACTATGATCTGCTATCCATTATTGTTGTTATTATTATTATGATTATCATTATCCCATTTCCACCTCCACTTCCACTTCCACCTCCCACCGCAAATCCCAGTCGATCTCAGTCCTGTCATTGCCCCCCCCCCCCCCTTTACCTTTTTTTTTCCATTCCATTCTCACTTTTTCTCAGTCCAGTTCAATCATCCAACCTCCTCCTTATTCCCTATAAAGCTGTTTTTTTATCTCTTTTTTTTTTCTTTGTGGGGTCTTTGGTTATCTCTAATGGGGCTTACCTCCACTTTGTTTTTCTCTTTTTTGCCTTTCACTTTTTTCTCATCAGATGTTTGTACATCCGTGAATTTTATATATATATATATATATATATATATATATTTTTTTTTTTTTTTTGGGGGGGGGGGGGGGGGGGAGGGGGACTCCAATGTGATCTCACACTGTCAAAGTTATTCCATTTTTTAAACTGAACATGTATCTTGTGATACCCTCAGCATCTGCCTAGGGTACTAGGCGCTCCACCTTAGTTACTCTCTGCTTAGTTCCTTAAGGGGTCCCCTAATGTAAATGGAATATTTGCATTTGCATAGTTTCAAGTGTTGTCTTTCCTCGTTTCCCTGAAAAAATGCATTGTTTTTGTACCATGTGCAACTCTTCACCGCTTCCCCATATTATAATCTAATTATTACATCAGTTATAGTTTACTACTAGATTGTTTCCTCTGCTATTATATACTAACGATTAATGAAAACAGAATCCGACATCAGTTGAATAATTTATTGATAAAGTACTAAACGATAATTCTAGTTATCAGAATTTAACTTCAGATAACTTTAAATATAGAAAAGAAATGAATACATAGCTTCTGTGATTAAAAAAGATAAAATTTTCTATCTTGGTTTTACAAATTATAAATGTCACTATATCAGCTTTGAAACAGCCTCAGCAAATACCCATGTTGCTGAATTTATGTATACAGCCAAAATTTGAGGTTTAGTTACAGAAGCATCTCTGCTTCAGTCATCCAAATAGCAACTTTACTTCTTAGCTCCACCATTCAAGATCCAACTTCCCATACGATTGTAAATATTGCCTTATTTTCCTACTTAGTACGTGGGAAATGGACCTTCTTGGTTCCGTACATGAAATGAATCAATGAAAAAGAAAAGTCTTATCCCCTTCTATTGCTTGTTGGCCACAGTTTGGCAACGGTGGTCCTAGGGGGAGGAAACTACCTTAAATTAACGTCCTTGTCCAATATTCTTCCAATATAGCTTTCATCGGAGGACTTCTAGCAACTGTTATTATCCTTTTAGTTTCCTTGATCTCATCCGCGGGAGCCACTTGCTAGCCTTGAAAATGTCACCTCTCTAATAATTAATGACTGGCAGCCAGTTCTTTTGATCAAGTTGATGAGCTTTTAAATTGGTCACTTTGGGAAGCCAGTTAATCAATTTTATTGTAGAATTCAATTAAATAAATTTAGTAATTATATGTCCCAGATTAATCTAGTTACCAAGTGAGTATAAACTTCCACCTTCCAGGTAGTTTATTTAGACATTTTAAAACCTAGAATATATTGAGAATTTAATTATTTAAATTAGCAAAAACTTAATTTCTGTAGCACCTCCAATAAATTAGCAATTTGTTAGCCTTTGTTACATAATATATATATAAATGTACAGATGCGAATTCATGCTTGCGAAGCTTATCGAGGGATGAGATCCTCAAATAAAAAAAGATAAAATTCTTGTAAATCGAATGTGAGTTTCCAACATTGCAATAAAAAAAGTTATATATACATAAAAACAAACATACATATGTATATATAATTATTTTTTTTCTTGCATTAATTTTTCTAACTTAAAAAAAAAATCAATTTATTCATTTATTTTTCAAAAATACCATCATAAAACAATGTTACTTATAATATTGTCTATAAAAAAAAAAATCAACAAATAGTAATTAGTGTTGGTTTTTGAAGCAATTTCCGGCCAACGTTGCGAGGGGCGCGCGCGACAGTCGAACTACAGTGGGTAATGCAGGTATATCATTTTCATCTATGGATGGTCAGTTTTCATGGAATGATCAAGACCAGAGTGACTTGCAAGCTTTTTGGTCGACATGATTGACTGGCATAGTGGATAATTAGGTGGCAATAATATTTGTATGATTATGATGAAAAATATGTGTAGTAATAAAAGAATAATACTGTGGTAAATATGAAAAGAAACTGATAGGGAACTGGACTGCCCGGATCAACCCAACACGAAAAATGATTCGAGGGTATATGACTGCATTTTCCCAGAAACCGGTTGGTCATCATCCGATCAAATTACAATAATTCAAGTCGAATTTCGATGAGGGCGAGAATCCAGAATTTTGCCAAGTTCTATATCCTAAATTATTGGCTGTGAACAGAAAAAAATGGCACTTTTAAGCAAATGCTTTGCCAAGAGTAAAATAGAAAGTGAAAGGTGTGGGACTTTCATATATATGCATGAAATGATGATGAAGATGATGGGGGGACCCAGAATTTGTGTTGATCAACACAAAGAATCCCTTGGATTGAGGAGGAGCAAGGAGTAGCAGCAGTCTTGAATTGTGTGTCCTTTTTTTTTTTTTTGTTAATCACCTTTTCTTTAACGTTCATCAGCCACAGTATAAAAAGAAGAGAATAGAGGAAGAAGAAAAAGAATGTGATGTGCATGTGATCCAACAGCCTTTATGTTCCCCTCTTCTATCCGAAATTATACAAAAAAACCCACCATTCCTTTCCCTTCTTCTTACTCTCTTTTTTGACATTAAGGTACTAAAGCTTTTTCTGGCTAATCATGTTTAGGTCATACATAGATTTATATGTTAATGTTAGTAATGTCTTTTTGTTTTAAAAACTTAATTAATTTGGGCCCATACTTGACATGCAAGGTCGGCCATGTTTCCATCATGGCACTGATTTAAAGCAAAATTTTTTCACTAGTGGAATTCAAGGACAACACCCTCATATCACATCAAACTATAGCCAGATTAATTCAGTTATTTTATGTATTCATCTTTAAAATGTGACATTTAGCATATTCAAATTTCAACATCTATAATTTTTTTTTTATTATTCTTAGAGTTGGAATTCCTTCATAAAAAAAAGTCTTCAAATTCTTTCTTGTGTGGGGGAATTGAAGTTCTTTATGAGTAAATTCTGATCTTCATCATTTATGTAGAATATACTTACGTATCAATCTATATTACCTTTGTACATGACAAAGTTTCACACGTTTATAGTAGGGGGATAGCCTTTTCACGTAGAAGAAGTTGAATTTTTCATGTCTTTAACAAAGGAATGAAGAAAAAGAAGGGGAGAAAAAGGAGGAAAAAGAAAAGAAAAAGGAAAGATAATGGGAGGAAAGACATCTCTTGTTCTTCTCTCCTTTTAATGTAACTCTATAAAGTGTTTTGTTAAAATGAGCTTTCTTTTAGTGATAAGAAACAACATGCCATGCAAGTCTAAAATTTCGATAGGGAAACCCCCTTTCGGACCCATTGCTAAAGCGATATTAGTCGTGAAGGAAGCTACTTTTTAACGTCTTTATTTAGAGGGAAAACACAACTTTTGCATGGGAACCTAATCCTCCATTATTCTAATACCTTTCATAAACAGATTCCTTTATATCTAATCATCAATCACATAAAAACAACTTTCTTTTCTCTTCATCTTGGTCATTGTCTCAGTCCATTTTGAAATCCTACAAATTAAATTTGAAGCACAATCATCAACATAATAAAATTAATATTAAAGCCTCCAAATATAAATATATCTTGAAACTTTTTTGTGGAAAGAACACAAAATGGCTATGTTGTTACTTGTTAGGCAAGTTCTCCTTTGTGGGAAAATGGAGACCATGATGGACCACAAGCATTCAACATATAAAAGCAATATTTAAAGAATTTTCTCATCCATATTAATGATTAACTTCGCGTTTATTGTTTTTGTTTGGTATTGATAATGAAAAAAGAAAATTGTGAAACAAGAAGGGATTTTATATTGAAATAAGCTTTAGTTTCTAGAAACTTGTGAACTTAATTGCCGAGATGATCGCTGGCTTTCTAGAAAGTCATCAAACTTAAAGGCATAAATGAAGTAAACCCAAGAGTCTGAATGACTAAAAGGATTAATGGAATAAAAGGCATTTGCTAGCTGCAACCTGTTAGCATCGATTGCCGAAAGTACAAGAATCAAGCAATTGCAATTGGGGACAAATAAGAACTTACACATTCTTTTTGTAAACCCAATAGTTTGTTGATTCTTGAAGTGCGCATGCATGTGCATCTATATCAAGATGGCAATATCATTTTTCCCTTTAATAATGAGAGATTGTTAGTAATTCTTTTATCAAATAAAATGTACTTTCATCAACATATCGAAAATATCCAACAGTTTGAACTCAATCCTAGTTTATTTAATTTACTATGAGATTTAACACGGTTAAGAGGGGAAGGGTAATTCGGGCAAAAAGAATAGCACGTTCTACATATTTGCATGCATTATTATTAGAGCAGCAGCAGGAAAGGTATACCCTCTCTCTTAGTCTGGTGCAAATTTGGAAGAGTTGTGTAATCTAGAAGGACAGAGGTGTCAATCACCCAAATGAACATTAAGGACAAATCCCTGCCTATATATCTGCACTAAAAAGACAATTGCCTATCTTGTCCTCTCCATTTATATCATTCTCTACCATTTCCTCGTGGGGTTCCATATCCCCTCGTGACCCCCTTCAGAAACCCCCATTTCAATCCCATTTTTTTTCTTTTCCTTTCCCCCAATTTTATAGGTAGTTTTTTGTTTCAATTCAAAATCCATCCTGGCCTTTGGACAGGTTTTAAGTTCAACCTTTTCTTTGACCACTCATTATCTACAATTCACAGATTTGATGCTGTTGTGCATATATATATATATATATATATATATATATATAGTGCTATTTTTTAATATACCTGATCAGTTTCTAACATGTAATATATAGTATTAATTTATGCAAATGCAAAATGGCAAATGGGGTTTGTCTTAATGTCTTCAATCTCTCTCTCCCTCGCTTCTGCTGAGGAAAACAGACAGTGAAGCAGACAAAAGAGAGTGCAAGAAGAGACAGAAGAAAGAACCTTGTAGCTTGTCGTTGTCGTATAGAAAACAGAGTTTGATTCTTTCTTTTTTTTCTTTTTTCACTTTAGAAATAGAAAAAAAAAAAAAAAAGAGTTGGAAGAAGATCAAATAAAATAATACACCCGAACCCCGAAATTTTATTTATCCCAACACTTAAGAGTCATCAACCCCTTTTCATTTCCCTTAAAATAATTATTACTAGTTTTATCCATATTCGCTCTGTGTTTCAAGTTGTCTTTCGTTGAAATTCCCATATTCAAAGCTATATATTTAAATATATTGGAAACCTTGTTGTATATATTTGTATTGTTTATCACAATCATTTATCTCCTAGAAGAAGAAAAGGAAAATATATATAGTATTTTGGAAAGGGAATCGGCGGTGGTCATGTGAGAGAGGGGAGGAAGTGGGGTTCACTTTCACTGCGTTTTAGAAATTGGAATAGAATCTTCTTGGCTCCTCAAACTGTAGAGTGGAAGTATAAAGGGAAGAGAAAGAGAGAGGGAAATGTGTGTGTGTGTGTGTGTGAGAGATTTTGGTAGTGATGGAGGTGGGCTCGGTAGGATCTGTGTCTAAGTTGCTGACAACTTGTTTGGAGAGAAAAAGAGTAAAAGATCAGCCTTTCTTCTCTAGATTTCCATACTATTCGTGGGGCCCTATCACGTCTCTTACATATGATGAATGTCTTAATGCAAACAAAATCGATTTCCCGGTAGAAATTAAAAAAAAAAAAAGCCCTTTTTTTTTTTGTGGTTTTCACCTTCTTTTTCATCACCTTTCAAAAACTGTTTCTTTGCTTCTGTAACCTGTTCCTTGTCCATAAACTGCTCATTTTCATCAATGAGATAGGACCCATTTTTGTATTTCTTAATGGACCCACCATATTTCAATATCTCATGTTTCACCCCTATGGATTAATTACATGATTAGGTTAATCAAAGGAGGTAATTAATCTGCCATAATTTCTACTTAACATTGAACTAATTATGGTTTGTAAAATTTGATCCTTTGATTAAAAAAAGATGAGTACCAGAGACCAAAGTACTATAACTCTATTATTCTCGTCGGGGAAAAATCTAGTGTTTTTGGTCAGTTTGGAAATAGTATCACAGGAAATTATATTCCCAGAAAGGTGTATGTAACAAGAGGAAGAAGAGTCATGAATTGTAATAAATAGTACTAGTAATATGTTATCAAGGATAAGAACAAAACAGGAATCACGAGAATGGCAACATGCACAGAACCATCAACAAAAATAAACAAAAAAGACTGTCCCCATGTCAGCCACTGCAAAAAAAATTGTGCAGTTTTGCAGTTGTTTGCAGTTGCAGAAGGCCCTGGTGAAGGTGTGAACAATTGAGGGAAGAATTAAGAAAGTTTTTGGAGAAGAGAAAAGAGAGAGACATTGAGCAAGCAATAGCACGTTTTAGAAGGTGGTTTTTTTTTCTCAGACATGAGGAAGCATTTCACATTATAATTGAATATAGGGACTTGAAGCTGACATTTGCTTCTTGCCATTTGTTTTGGCAAAATGTACATATATTTTCATGGTCACATACTCACATGCAAAACATTTTAATTTTCTTGTGGGTACTTGTTACATTTTGGTTTACTGACATTTGAAATTGCATTGGGAAATAGTAACTGATATACCATATGAAAATAAAACAGTCAAAAGAAGATAAATCTAGTCTTTGCTATCCCAAAAAAGAAGAGGCATGAAATGAAAGGTATCAATAAAATCTAGTCTTTGAGTACGGAATTTACTTTGCACCGAATAATTATGCTTTTTACCAAGTGAAAATTTGTGCAGCATAGTCTTCTAATGCCTCTTTTTCTTTAACTTGGGAAACAAGTAGTATCTTTTAATAGTTAGATTAATATAACCAGAAATTAACTAATAATAAGTTCGAATGAACATAAAAATTTCGAGTTTGAAAAATATCATCAAATATTTGACTACTTTAATTCAAAATTCACTACTTTTATTTCTAAATACCAGAATGATATATAATAATAGAATTAAGTATTAGTGTATATCTCTCAATTGCAATTTGTGGGATTTCTAAACATTGTTATTTTTCCCTTGTTCTTTTTTTTTTTTTGGGGGGGGGGGGGGGTGAGAAATGGAAATTGATTTGGATTGCTTAATAAGATAGGATTTAACTTTTGAAAAAACTTTTTATTGAGAATAGAAAGTACCCATCCCTCTCCCCAGAAAATGTAAAGAGAGGAATTATCATGGGTGGGGGAACTTGGGACAGTTTTTAACTTTGTTTTTCCAATAATGAGAATCATGGGTATGATCAAATATAAATCAGCTGAGTATCTATGTGAAATAATTAGTCATCATTTTTCTATTTTTTCCCTTTGGACCTCCCCTTGGTGTTCCTACTGTCTTCACTCATCACAAAATGAATCCATTTCTCACTTTTATAGGATCCCTCACTGTCATTCATTGCTATATGGTTTTCATGCAATCTTGTTTAAGTTTTGACACTTGTTGCAGTAAAATCTTTTTTTTTTTTTTACCTTCTTTCCATTCTTTGCTTTCTATATTAGAACTAGTATGTTTTATTAAAGAATCGACAAATATTCCAAGATTGAATGTATTTTCAACTTGATGTTTCCAATTTCCAAATTCCATTTTGTAATCACAAAGGTAAGAAAATTTTCTAAGTCCACCCATTGAAAGATAGGAGACAGACAGAGAGAGAAAATAAATATATAAAACAAATATATTTGTTGGAAGATTACAAGAAAGAAAGGAAAAGGTATGATATTTTCAGTTATTCATGGAAACTTTTAGGGCCAATAATTCAATCACCTGAGAGACAGGTCAGCAAAGAAGAAGCCAAGCCAAAAGAAGAGCCAAAGCTGAAGGCTCAAAGGGCAATGAGGGCTACACCTACATTACATAGAGCTATAGTTTATACAAATTGTAAGTTTAGTCAGTAAAAGTAGTTGTGGACAGAACCAAAGGGCATGTCTATCTTTTGATATTGAAGTTTGGAATATTACAAAAGCAAAGCAAAAAAAAAAAAAAAAGAGAGTAAGGCTAAGAGGTAGAAGGCGAAAGAGAAATAGAAGAAGTAGAAGAAGAAATGTCGTCGCCAAGAACAGGCTTTAAATCCCATCACATAATTCGATGTATCCTTTACCTTATATCTGCTAGAGTAGTAGAAATAAAAAATGATGGGATTCGAAATAGAAGGACTGAAGGACGTGTGTGTTGGGTTCGTGATCATATTAAACAACAAACGGAAAGCTACAAATGAAAAAAAAAAAAAAAAGATGATACTCGTTTGACGTGAAGTGAAGCCACCTTCCTTCCTTTCTTTTCTTTTCAATTCATGCATCAGAAAAACAAGGTTTCCCACTCCGACCATATTACCCCTAAACTAGAATTTTCTTACATTAATCATAACAAATTAACATACTTGAACTACTACATTAAAATATACTTTAGGGATCTAAAAAGAAAAGGAAGGGGAAAAGGGAGGGAAGGGAGGGAAGGGGCTTCATTGTCAATTCCAAAGGACAGGCTGCACCCATCCTCTGTGCCTGATTTCAAGTGGGTGTGCGCGGGATCAATTGTCAGAGAAGAGAGAGATAGATAGAAAGGAAGAAAGGGGGAGAGAGTCACGGGTTTGTCTTGAAAGGCCCTTATTTCACAGTCCTAGACAGACAGACACATATTCTCTCTCACTACAAAACCGAGAAGGGAAACAAAAATATACCCACAATAAACACAAAAAAATTGCAATAACAGTGCCGCTTGTTCACAGTAACAACACCCCCCCTTCCCAACATTTTTATCCCATCCAAGAATCGCCCCTCAAACATCTGTCCTGATCTCCTGCTCCAAACCCCTTCTATTTCCCCTCAGGCCTCTATCCTTTCTCTCCCTCTCTTTCATTAAGGCACAGTTCCTGTTTTGATCTTTCAATGGCTCTGATGCTTGATAATTGTGAAGGGATATTACTATCACTAGACTCCCACAAATCAGTGCCAGCACCATTCCTCACAAAAACCTACCAACTAGTCGATGATCCCACCACAGACCACATAGTTTCATGGGGTGAAGATGACACTACTTTCGTAGTTTGGAGACCTCCTGAGTTTGCTCGTGATCTCCTTCCAAATTACTTCAAGCACAACAATTTCTCTAGCTTTGTCAGACAGCTCAACACTTATGTATAAGAACTCAACCTTTTATCTCTTCTAAGAAATCTTCTATTTCTAATAAATCTTTTGCCTTTTTAGTTATTGTACTGATCTGGGTTTTGCTTTTGCTTTTGATAATGAAACTAGGGTTTTAGGAAGATTGTACCAGACAGATGGGAGTTTGCTAACGAGTTCTTCAAGAAAGGAGAAAAGCACTTGCTTTGTGAGATCCATAGAAGAAAAACTGCGCAGCCACAAGGGGGTATAAACCATCATCATCATCATCACCACCCACATTCTCCTTTGATTAATGCCCCGAGTTTCTTTCCATTTCCAAGTCGAGTCAGCATCTCTTCAACTGACTCAGATGAACAAGCCAACTGGTGTGACTCACCACCACTTTCTTCACCAAGAGGAGGCACTGGCGTCTCACTTGTTGGTGGCGGCGGGGGTGGGGGATATAACAGCTCGGTCACAGCTTTATCAGAGGATAATGAGAGACTGAGAAGAAGCAACAATTTGCTTATGTCTGAACTAGCCCATATGAGAAAGCTTTACAATGATATTATTTATTTTGTTCAAAACCATGTTAAGCCTGTCACTCCTAGCAATTCTTACTCTCCTTCTTTGCTTCTTTGTGGCCCTCCTTCATCTTCTACTCCTTCCGTTGTTAATACCAATAGTTCATTATTGCAAAAGCCTTTGAACCAGCTTCTTGGATATTATCCAAATAGTCCCAAGCCCCAAGTTCAGGTTTTAAACTCTCCAACTGCTACATCCCAGAGCTCCTTAACGATTGTGGAAGAACCAAGCAGCAATAGTTGCAAAACAAAGCTCTTTGGTGTGCCTTTACAATCAAAGAAGAGGTTGCACCCGGAGTATGGTGCAGCTAACATGGAGACTAACAAGGCACGTTTGGTCTTGGAGAAAGATGATTTAGGGTTGAATCTTATGCCTCCTTCTACATGTTAGTTTCTCATTTCAAGAATATTCTAGCTTCCTTTTTGAACTTCTTTCTTTTCTTTTCTTTTTTTTTTTTTTTTAAGTTTTTGTTTGATTGTCTTTGTTTATCTCTTAGAGTCTTCTGATATTGTTTACGGAAATTGTCTGCGTGGGGTGTGTGGGTGTTTGTGTCTATGTATATAATTTTAGTGCCGGTAATATTTTGTTCCTTCCTAGCCACATGAATGCAGATGGGTTTTGGTTAGAGTGAAGATGAAAAGCAAGTGGAAAATCTCAACACCGATCTTTTTCTTTGATGTTTCTTCAGTTTTCCATTGGTGCAATTTATTGCTAATACTCTTCTCTCTTTATTCATGATTCTGATGTCTGACGTCTGTACATTCCAGTTACATATATACTTTCATTAATGCAGGAGAGAGAGAGCGACAAACAGACTTTCCTTTCAGCTCCAATTGATAAAAAGAAAAGCTGAGGAAGTCTCTGGCAATAGCTGCCTCATTGACAATTTCTCTAGGGCTTTCTCTGATTAGTCCATTAATGTATGATACGTACAAGTATGCTTTGATACCCTCATCTGAATTCAAAACCCGATACAAAAATATTTACCATCAAAACGATGGAAAAATGCAGCTGACGTTCGGTTCTCATTTCTCAATAATTTAATTACCAGTGTAATTATGACTATTATTGTCAAAAAAGAAGGTTATCATATGTTTGATGAAGGTTAAAATCTCCATTATCATTTCTTGTTCCCATGAACTGTCAGTCAAGCACAAAAATCGAATACTGATTTTGAAATAATAGAATTAGAGGGAGTAAAAGAAAAAAAATCCAAAAGAGTGAGTTATTCGATGAAAGCGAAATGTAAGAGAAACTGACTAAAAATGTTGTTTGAAATGTTTCTATCAAGGCTTCTATACTTCTTCTGAGGAACAGAAACCTTTGCCTTTTCCTACTTTAAGTATCTGATAAACATTTTCAAAACCCATCTTTGGATTCCTCTCTCTTTTCACTAATTCCAATCCCACTTTCCTTTTTTTCTAGGACAAAAAACCGATAAAAAGATCAGAATTCCATAGATAGACCTTAAGACAGACCCCTTGACTGGTAGCTAAACAATGCACCGTTCTTCACAAAAACCCATTTCTCTTTTATGGCTTTTACCTGTCCCTTTGTCCAAAATCCCTATACAAAGTAAAGTTTCACATAAAGTTTGACTAGGCATTTCAACAGATTCTTTGCTTTTTCTTGAATCCGGTTCTTCTGTATATTTTCATGCACTTACTAATTTCCTAAGACAGAGAAAACTATGTAAGACAGTGATGAAAGTAAGTTAAGAAACATCTATTTAAGACTCCCGCATGAGAAACATAAAAGTTATCAATATATAATTCTTAGAATATCTTTGTCGTGCCGATGATCATTTCTTTTTCGTCTCATACCCAAATAAAAAAACACCCTAACCCTAATAAACCTAGTTTTGACACTACATATGTCTTTGGCTCTTACCCTTTTTCTGGAGTTTGTTGGAGCATGGCATGTGAACTAGAAATTAACTGCACGTGTGGTGTAGAAGGATACGTCTAGTCCAAAGAGATATTGGAAGAAAAATCAAGAAAACTACCAGAAAAAGTACTAAGTATAACTTAAGGATGATGGGTTTTAAAAGTGTATACGGTAAAGATGCTTTAAGAGGAAGGGATCTTCATTTTCTTTTCATGTTGCTTAACAGCCGTATTCGACCAACAAATATTTTCTCTTTTATTTTTCTTTTTGAAAGTCTAAAAAAGAAAAAGGGTGAGAGAAATTGGGACTTATAAAAAGACATGACTTTCTTTTCTTCTCTTCTTCCTGGTGCGCTTTTCAAATCCACTTTATTGACATCTTCCTTTGTATTTCTTTTGGTCCAACACTTTATTGACAATTCATCATAAAGACTACAAAAATAACGCAATACATAAAAAGTTTGTGTGTAGGGTGGATTAAATAAGTGCAAGGCTGCAAAGATACATGTGTCTCATTTGTTTTTCTAGCTACTTTTCTTCTCCATCCTATTTGTTGACCAAATAATGTTTCACATGGAATGGAGCTATAGGGATTTTAAGATATGCAAAACAACTTTATTTTATACTTCCATTTTTTTTGTACTTAGAATGTCACAAATTAAATTTTAATTATTAAAATTAAAATTTTAATATTTTATCAATAAATTATACGTTCCGATCAAATCAATTGCATATGATAAAAAATAAAACCTTAAGTAGATGTGTCCCTTGGGATGTAACGAACTCTTTTTTATAACAAATATAATTTCGAATTCATCGAGGGTTAAATCAAGATTGTGAAAATGTTGTCGTGATTTGTTTTAGCCTGAACCCTTATCAGTTATATTTTCAATGAGAATCCATGAATAATTTACTACGTATCAACAAACTACAAACTAATACCGTGATTGATCAAAAACTGTCAGTAAAAAGGAAAAAAAAAAACTATATAGAACAGAAACTGGCACACATTAGCGTGCTTCAATGCACATGGCTAAGCACACAAGCCCATATATAGACATAGAGATATAGTTATCCCAAACTTTGTCTCTTTAGGTTCTATAGCATAGCCATCTCCCACATGCATGTAATAAATTAACGTATGTTTTTTTTTTTTTTAATATACTTTGAGATTATAAGGGATTCAATTGTAATTACAAAAAGTAAAATTTTAATATTTTATCAGTAGATTATTGATAATCTTTTTAGAAAGTAAGAAAGAAAGACTATACTTTTAATATTTGTTTAAATATCTGATTTGATTAACTAAGTTCATTTTCCTAGATAGGGTGGAATGAATGATTGGAACATATATTTTAATTTTCAGGATTCATTGGTAATGCAGGCAGGAGAAAGATGATGGTATATGTCTGGAGCAGGACGATGTGATGTGTTTAAGAAAGTGGGTGGTCCAGGAGAGTGAGCTTTGAGGCCCATTTAAGGATCTCAACTCATTCGGCCCAAAAGGGCCTAGGATCCCAATAAAGTTTAGAACACAACAGGCTTAGTGCCCTTTTGCCAGCCTGCCCTTCCTTCCCTGTAGCTAAAAACCCTAACAAAACCCACAACATCGCTCTTCGTTGTCAGCACCAAATTCCAAAGGAAAAAATTGTCCAATAACAATGAATGTAGTAATAGCATCATCTTCGATCGATTGCGGCATCGGTTGCTGGGACCTACAAACAGGGGCGGAGCAACTCCGTTACAAGACTTGCGCCTCTCCTCCACACGGCCTCACCTCCGTTGGTTGCCGTTTCCTTGCCTGCTCTCAACTTCGCGACCCCTCTGCCACCTCCGGCCACGTTTTTTATTGGTCATGGTTCAAGGTTTACTCTCTTAACATCTTCTTCAACTCTTTCCCCAAACCCTTTTTTTTTTGTTATTATATTTTCTTTTGTTTTTTCATAGCCTCAAGCAGAAGTTAAAAGCTTTCCCGCGGAACCAATTAAACCACTCGCTGCTAATAGCGAAGGTAGTTACATTGTTGGTGGAGGTTCATCTGGTGATATTTACTTTTGGGAGGTTAAATTCAATTCCTTTATTTACTTATTTATATTATTTTGAAGTCATTGGCTTGATTTGTTGATTAAAGCTAAGGTTTTTAGGTGGTATTTGTTTCACAATTTAGGTTGCAACGGGTAGGTTGTTAAGGAAATGGCATGCTCATTACAGGGCTGTTACATCCTTGGTTTTCTCCGAGGATAATTCGCTTCTCATCTCTGGATCAGAGGATGGATGCGTTAGAGTTTGGTCGCTTTTCATGTACGTGCTTCGTTTTAATCCTTGCTCCTATTTTCAGATACGAATTGCATATGTTATTTGATTATTGTGGTTTCTAATTGTAGATAGTTTTGTTTCCGATGTTTATTGTAAATTAGAATATTTGATGATGTTAGAAGGCAGCAGGCAAGTCATCTCTATGAGTATAGTTTTACAGAACATACGCTGCGTGTAACTGATATTGTAATGGGTTATGGTGGAAGCAGTGCAATTATTGTGTCGGCTTCTGAGGACCGCACATGTAAGGTTTGTTCTTCTTTTAGTTCAAGCCCAAATGCATGAATGTCTTGAGAGATTGGTAATTGAGGTGTTCTTCTGGATTGTGCATTAGAACGAAAAGATGGAAGCTTTTGGTGGCAAGTTATTGGCATTGGCATTGTCATTTAACCTATATATAGTATTTTTATCAGTAAATTGTGTTTTTGAACTGGTAATTGTAAAGCTAAGAAATGTCATGTGATGAAGGTAATATTTTCTGATTGGGAGATTGATGGTGAGGGATACTCCTAAATATTTGCTTAGCCATAGCATGGGTTGCTTGAGCAACAAATTTATATGGATTTAACTGTAAAGAGATACTTTCTTAGTGGAAATTAATGGACATTATAGTTCGTCACAATTTTGTCTGTGTTTTTATGACTAATCTATCATGCTGGTAGTAGAACCTTATTTCATGGAATATGTTCGACTTCATTTTGCAATTACCTGACTTGTTTGTGATGCAGTCTTTGTGCTAATATATGGCCTTAACCTTTCTATCTACTAGTTAGTTTGTAAAGGGTTCCTGATTTAATCTGCATTGCTAATAGGTCTGGAGCTTATTCAGGGGGAGATTATTAAGAAACATTGTGTTTCCATCCATCATTGATGCAATTGCTCTAGACCCTGGTGAACATGTCTTCTATGCGGGCAGTCGAGATGGTAAAATCTATATTGCTGCACTTAATGCTGAAAGTTCCCCTAGCAGCAGTTATGGATTGCACATCATTGGTTCACTATCTGATCACAGGTGTTATTTTGTTATTTGTTTTGGTTTTACCCATCTTTACAATATTTTCTTAAGTAATTCTGGCAGGGTAGTCTATAATGGTTCGTGTCATATCACTTTATACTTTCTTTTAGTCCTTAAAATGGTGCTATGCATGTACTCTTTACTTGTTGAAATCAACTAACTGTTTTATGGCCCAGCTTCCAAATTCTATAATTCATCCCCTAGATTGAAATGGACTTTATAAATAGTTCAAATTGTTATGCATCAAAAAAGAAGAAAAAGTTAAAAAAAAAAAAAAGCAATGCACACCTACATTAAGTTGCTTGTATGTCATAATTGTAGTTGTAGACTAACTAACAATATTGATGATTGATATTTTATATTGTGCGTTCCTCATTAAAATTTTAAATGACCTCTTGTTATATCGTTCTTACCCTTTTTACTGACAGTTTTATAATCTTATATTTGAACAGTAAGCCTGTTACATGCTTGGCCTATAGTGCAGAAGGAAATTTGCTACTATCTGGATCAGAGGATGGTTTGGTTCGAGTTTGGGATGTGAAAACACAAAACATCATTCGAATGTTCAGACATGCAAAAGGTTCCATTCAAACAACTAGATATATTTCTTGTTTTCAATGCAAGGCGCTGAATGGATTGCAAACTTTTGGTCTTTAACTTATATGCACGCTTACCGTTCACTTTTGCATCTTCCTCAAAATAAATCTCATATGAAAAAGCATAAATTCTGTTTCCTCACATTCCATGTTGTCCTTTTTTTCTTCCATGCTGCATGCATAAATATATTACTACTATCTTAAAGAAGGAAAATGGAGGGAATACAAAACATTCTATTGAGCAAGCAGTGAAACATTCAAAGGGAGAACCATGAAAGAGAAATGGAAAAGTAGACTAAGTAGTCAGGCAAGGTATGAAAAAATGCATTGTACATCCTGAAGGATTATCAGTTTTGAGCCGCTTGAGCTTTGGCACTTGGCTAAGATTTTGAAAAGTGCTGAGAATGACATAAGATTTTGAAAAGTGCTGAGAATGACATAAGATTTTGAAAAGCATTAATCTCCAACTCTTAAATAGAGTGCTTCGTTAATAGATTCATGCTCATGATCAACAAACCAAAGAATATAGCATAAGTGGGAAATTTATATTTTAATTTGCTAAAGCTAGATTTTATTACACAGGTATATTATCCTATTTGAGCTTATGATTTGTTTTACAAAATTTTGCATTTAGTGCTTCATTCTTCTATTTGGTGTGGCTTTTACTTTTCCTCTTTCCTACTATACCTTCACATGATGTTCTTTATTATTCACTTGCAAATCATTTAACTGATGTTCAATAATATTCAGGCCCTGTGAACAATATTCTCATTGTTAGACGTCCACTCCCCCTTGGTCGGGCAGGATCAAAAGAGCAAGCTTCCTCCAGAAGGCATGAAACATCACTTCCACCTCCACTAGAAAAATATGCAAATTCAACCGATGAGGACATGGATAATAAGGCTATCATTACTCTCCCTGCTACTAGTGACCTCCCTTCATACCTTAGTGCTCAGCTAATCAATGATCACGTTAAAGAGCTTCAGGTTTTCTTTACTGCTTATGGCATGCTTATGGACCATATAATTATTATGGTTTCATTTTCACTTGTTAGTGCTTATTACCAGGCATCAAGCAGGCCATCTTAATTTTGTTAACTTTATGTACTTTTAATAATTTGCTATATATATATATATAATTATATTCCATCTACTTGACACCTTTGTCTAACCTCTTCATCACCCCTTGTCTGCAGCAACAAAGCTCTTCTGCTGCAGCTGAAATGGAAGTGAAGAGACTGAAGCTTGATTGCAAAAGATCTATGCAGATGGTTCAGCAATTGAAAAACGTTTATGACAACTTGCAGGAATTCTGCGTCAATGAGCTCTTAGATGGAGAACAAATGGAAGGATCTGAAGGGAAGTCACTTTGAGACACTTTTTACGAACAAACCACAAGTTTTCTTGTTATGACAAAGACAGGTGTAACCCCCTTCTTTGCTTTAGTTCTTTGACTTTTTTTTTCTCTTTTCTAATTTTTATTGGAGAAGTAGTTTTCATATAGCTAGTTTCTTAAGTTTATGATAAACTACATTGTATCAATTACAAACAAGGATATCATAGCCAATTTTTGTGCCTTAATTATGAAGCATATTCTAGAAAGATTATGAAGATTCATGACAGATATGCAAAACGTTCTCTTTTATGAGTAATGTTCCTGCTATGCAATCCCTTTCAGTTGGTCGGAATTATCTTGGCAGCAAAACAACAAAACTGAGAGCACGTGCAATGCTAATGTGACTGCAAAGTTACTCTAATTTCCCTTCCATGGATTTAAAAAATCGTGATGCATCACAGACATTCAAGTATGAGATTTAATAAGATAAACTACAGATTGTATTTATAAATGTTGAAATAAAATTTGGATGTAATAATTTTTTTATTTGCTTTTCAATAATTGTTAGTATTTGATATTCAAGTTCTCCAAGAGAGGATAAACATTCGGAAGAGACATTATTAAAATTAATGCTATTTGAGTAAAATATACATGCACCCTTAGCATGTGTATAATAATTTAATTGTTTTCAAATAATTAATGTTATTGTTAGGGGCATTTGGTAATCCAAAAGATATAATGGTATTTTTTCTTCTTTAAAACCTTTAGTAGACAATTAGGGATATTTTTATCATTTTTATCATTTTTATCATGCTTAGTGTCATATTAACTTGGCATTGTCCTTATTTTCTCCTAATGGTCCCCCACAGCTTACTTATAAATATGAAAGTCCAAGCACCATTAAGGCAAGTTGAACTTTTTTTTTTTTCTTCCTACTTTTTTTACCTAAATCTTTTTTATTTATGTATTGGAATGGAAATGCAGGGGATACACCTTGCCTTTGCCTCTAACTGTCATTCTCTTTTGTTTTTCCATAAACACCCTCAGATTGGAGCTTGACACAAACATTTGGCATGCCAAGTAAAGGCTCTTTTTTTTTCATTAATCGACATAAAGCAATGCCGTTAAGGAAGAAAACTTTAGAAAAGGGAGAGATAGTTGTCTCGGCTAGAATAGAAACCAACCGTAGTCAGTATTCCATCCGATCGACCCAATCACAAGCGAACCTAACCATGGAACAATTTCGAGCCTTGACTGAATAAATATAGGTTCTCAAGCAAATGTTACAAACCATAACTCCACTTCAAATTTCAAAAGCACTTGATTTAATCACACATGATTGAAGAGCTATTGTTAGACAATCGAGCTACGAAAAGGTGGAAGTTTCTTCAGCTTCCAAAGAATAGAAGTACAAAACCCCAACCCACCATTACCTTAGCCACAATTCAACACAAGCTACGATCCAAAAATCCAAACAAATAAACCCTGAACCCTAACTGAATAAAGATTTAGAAGCTCAAATACAGGCCATGAAAAAATAGCTAAAAACGACAGTAGTAGCTTTTAAAGATAAGCTCAAGTTTTTGGAGATCTCATCATTCACCAAAGAAATTGACAAAGCCATGCCTTTTAAAGGATTTAAGATACCGACCTTGAAAACTTATGATGGTATTTCTTACTCATTTAATCATTTAGAATTTTATAGAACTAACATGATGATGTAAAAGGCAGACAAGGCTTTAATGTGCAAAGGTCTAGCCACTACACTAAAAAGCACAACTCGATCCTGGTACAATAGCCTAGAATTGGCATTAATTATGACATTCAAAGAGCTTAACCATTCTTTATTGTCCAAGTTTGTGAGTAGCCGAAAAGCAAAGAAGACAACCTTAAGTTTGATGTCAATCCACCAAGGACGAAAATGAAACTCTGAAGAGTTATGTTACGCGTTTTAATGTGAAAGCTTAGCAGGTTAAAAACCTAAAGCAGACGACCATTGTTGTTGCCCTGACAAGTGAACTTGGTGATAAAAAGTACCACTTGAAGTTAACTGTCTCTAGAATCGCCTAAAACTCTGCCCAACGTACTACTGATAATCGAGAAGTACATAAATGTTGAAGTTACAATAAAAATTAATCGAGGTGAGAAAGGCTTATCTCCTTTCCTTAGCAGTCAAAGTGAGAAAGGTTCATCCCTCATATTCGATGGTAAAAAAAGTAAATATTTTTGTGATCTTTCTCTAAGAAAGAGACAACATGGGGCTAAAAGCCCTAGTAAAGAAAAAAATTACATTACATTGAAAACCTTTCGAAAGAGTATTCTGATGCAAATTGAAAGAAATTTCAACCTGAGATGGCCAAAACCACTGAGACAAAACATAAGAAGAGATCTAACCAAAAAATGTGTCTTTCACAGAAATGTAGGATAACATTGAAGATTATGTTGACCTAAAAAATGAGATTAAAGCTCTGATAAGATGAGGTCAGTTGAAGATATTTGTGGGATAGAGAAGATAAAACCAATTTAAAATGGATTACAGGCAAGACCACAAAGCACTCATCCAGAGCGGAGAGGGAAAAACAGAACATGAAAGAAAGAAAGCCCAATAAGATGAGCAGATCCAATAAGAAGGTTGAACTAACAATAACAAGTCAATTTTGGGCTAATTAATGTAATCACTAAGGGTAACTTCACCTCAACTATGAAAAAGTTTAACCCGAGCATGGTTATGGCAATAGACACCTCGACAAAGAGAGAAAAAGATTAGAGAGATCAGTTGATCTAATTTAGCTCGAAAAATCTTAAAGGAATCCAACACCTACATAATGATATCATAGTGATCACAACCTTAGTATACAACTACGTAGCCAAAAGAATCTTATTTGATAATAAGAGTTTGATTGACATCAAGTACTACAACTACATGAAAAAAATAGAGATCGATGAAGATCAGTTAAAGTCGATCACCATCACACTTATGGAGTTTGAGAATGAGCAAATACTAGTCAAAAAAATTATCAAACTTCAATCTTCTTAAGGATTGAACCGATGATGATCACTTCGATCATAGAATTCATGGCCTGGATGTCTCATCAACTTATAACATGATATTGGGCCCACCTAACCAGTCTGTTATGCAACTTATAAACTCAGCTCTTCATTTGAAAGTAAAATTTTTAATATTTGATAAGGTTAAAAAGGTTCAGAGAGATCAATCTATAGCACGATAGTGTTATGTCATAATAATAAAAAATAGAACTGGGAAGTAGATGAGCAATTCGATAAAAACTGAGGTCAAAAGTAAAGAAGGACAACTATAAAAAATCGATGAGAAGTAGAAAGTCACCAGTAAGAGCACAGAACGTAAGATCAATTGACAAAAGCATGCTTTTAAGTTACTTCGAGCTCTTAGACGCTAATAAAAAGAAAATAAAAAATTTTGTCCTATTTTTAAAATTTTGTGAGGTAACACTAAAGATGACCAAGCTTTTAAGTCGGCATGAACAACCATATGTCATTTGGACCTAGCTAATACCCCGACCAAAATATAGTATGAAATGAAAATAACAAACCAATTTCACTACATACATATTCAACAAGTTATTCACAGCATACTGATCATCACGTCAAGATTTATTTTCGTAAGAAATGATCTCGACCTAATTGAACAAAAAAGATAATTAATCAAATATCAAACTCAGATGAAAATCGACTTGAGCTAGCTGAGGGCCTCGTAATAGTTCCATTCTAGGATAACATCCTTCAAAAACACATATAGATCAAGACTAAGCTTTAACACAAGGATCAGTTAATTCAACTTTTGAAAGATAATGTAGACTTGTTTGCTTGGACACCATCCAATATGCCCGGTATTAATACTAAAGTGATGGTTCATAAGCTACACACTAATCTCAAAGTAAAATTAGTTCAACAAAAGAAAAGAATTTTTGCCCTTGAAAGATAACAAGCTATTAAGGAAGAGGTTGACAAATTTTTTATTTCTTTAGGGAGGTCTACTATCATAAATGGATAGCCAACGTGGTAATAGTTAAAAAACATAATAGAAAATGGAGAATGTGTGTTGACTTTACTGACTTGAACAAAGCTTGCTCAAAAGATAACATTCCTCTCATTAGCATAAATCGGTTGATAGATGACAATACCGAGCATGGCTTCTTTAGCTTTTTGGACATCTATTCTGGTTATAATCATATCAAAATGCTAAAAGATGACAAGGAAAAAATAATTTTTATTACTAATAAAAGCCTTTACTGTTACAAGATAGTACTATTCGGATTGAAAAATATAGAGGTGACCTACCAAAGGTTGTTAAACAAGGCGTTTAAAAGTCAGATCGATTACAACATTGAGGTATATATAGACAACATAATAATTAAGAGCAAGAGTTTGGCTGAGTATTTGGAAGACCTCAGAGAGACCTTCAACATTTTGAAAAAGTATAATATAAGACTAAACCTGAGCAAATGTGCTTTCGAGGTCACATCGAAGAAGTTTCTCAATTATATGATCAATAAAAATAGGATAAAGGTGAACTCAAAAAAAGTTCAGGCAATCATAAATGTGAAAGCACCGACCTTGGTAAAAGAAATATAAAGATTAACTGGCAAAATAGTCATACTCAATTGATTCATATCCACGTTGTCAAAACGATGTCTGTCATTCTTTAAAATTCTCAAAAATATTTCTAACTTTAAGTGGACTCCTTGATACTAAAAAGTTTTTGAAGAACTCAATAATTTTTTATCTTCCTTACCTATTCTGTCTAAGCGAAGGTTTAATGTAATCTTATATAATACCAGCACAGATCAAACCATCAACTTGATCTTAATAAAAAAAAAAGGTCTATTCTGTAAACAAACTACTAACAGGGTCAGAGATTAATTACAGCAACATAGAAAAATTAGCTTATACTATTGTCACCTTGGTCAAAAAACTCAGGCCATACTTTCAAGCTCACATAATTCACGTACTAACTAATCAGTTATTGAGACAAGTTTTACAAAAGCTTGAAATGTCAGAAAGATTAATTAAATGGACGACAAAGCTCAATGAATTCAACCTATACATATTATCTAGATTGGCTTTAAAATCATATATACTTACAAATTGTCATAGAATTCACCTTGGTACACCCAAAAAGACAATCCGAGAAAAAAAACCTTGGATAAAGATGATTGAAAATTTTATGTTGACGGATTGGTCACAAACCACAGCGAAGAAGCCAACCTGATTCTGATAAACCCAGAAATGCTACAGTACCCATATGTTTTGATATTCAAGTTTAAAACATCCAATAATTAAATGAAATATAAAGCGTTGATAACTAGTATTAAGTTGGCAACTGAACTGAACGTTCAACACATTATTATGTATAGCAACTTTTAATTGGTAGTCAATCAGATATATTGAAAGTTTGAAACTCGAAAAGATGAAATTCAAAAGTATCTCGATAAAACACTGCCTTAGTAGTTGGCTTCAAAAAAATTAAGGTGAAAAAGATACCGAGGTTAGAGAATTCATTAACTGATTCTTTATCTAAGTTGACTTCAAGAATAACAATGAAAAGCCCGAACCAAGTCTTAGTAGAAGAGCTAAAAAATAAAATCACTGAAAATAAGCTTGTATGACAGATCATAGAGAAAAAAATCTGGATGACACAAATTAAAGCATACTTAACCAGGAGAGTATACCTGATGAAAAAATCCAAGCTAAGGCACTGATGAGAAAGGCCCCTCAATATTGGCCCACCATTGGCCAACAAAGTGCTTAGGCAAGGTTATTATTGGCCTACCATATGAGGGATACAACCGAACTAATAAAGAGATGCAACAAGTGTCAGAGATTTGCTCATGTCCAACATCTCCCCTCGAGCTTATTCCTATCATCAGTTCATGGCCTTGCATGCAATAGAGAATGGATGTTTACAGATCATTCACCTCGACCATAGGTCAGTAAAGATTTATTTTAATGGTAACAGATTACTTTATAAAATAGCTTGAAGTTGAGGCTTTGGTTACCACCACAAAGGCTTAAGTTAAGAAATTTGTGTAAAAAATAAAGTCTGTAGATTCGGTTTATATCGATCTATAATAACGGATAATTACAAAAAATTTAAAAATTTGAAGTTCAAAGAATGATGTTCAAACTTTTATATCAAGCTCAAATTTACATTGGTTGCCCACTCTTAGTCTAATAGGTAGGCTGAAGCTATAAACAAGACAATATTAGAACTTTAAAAAAAAAGACTCGACACAACTAAAAAGAAATAGGTCGACGAGCTACTATAAGTGTTATGAGCCCTGAAAACGACCATGAAGGTACCTACTAGTGAAACCTCATTCCATTTGGCATTTAGAACAGAGGTTGTCGTACCTATCAAAATTGACCTTCTGAGCTTAAGAGTTAAACTAGGATCAAAAGAAAGAAATGAAGAAATGCTTAAAGTCGACCTTGACCTCGACTTTGTTAAAAAATAGAAGGACATAGCCTTCATATGGATAACGACTTATCGATAAAAAATGGCTAACTATTATAATAAAAAGGTCCGACATAAGCACATCGAAAAGGGTGATCTGGTACGTAAAAAAGTAAAAACTTCAAACATAGATAATTAAAGTGGTAAATTAGCCCCGACCTAAAAAAGACTATACATTGTTTAAAAAATCATTCATGATGTAACCTACAAACTATAGGACTCGAATAGCAATATCATCCTAAAGATATGGAATGTAGATAACTTAAAAGTCTATTTTCAGTAGCTCGATCAAACCAAGCTCACACTTGTATTTTATTTTGTACTTGAATACATAAGTTAAATTATTCTCAACAAGCTTGTATTTATCCAATCTAACGAAATCTGACCTAGAACTTAAATGGATTCTCAAGTTAATTTGATCTAAGTGATCATGTAAATTTTCAATTTAGTTATCCGTGCTTAGTTCAATCAACCATGCTGAAACTTGAACAAAAAAAAAATTTATTTCATTTTTGGTAAGTACATCAGTTGTTGGTCAGGTAGATTATCCTTACTTGAGGTCATTACAAAAAATCGACCTCATATATCAATAAAAAATTTTCAAAATCAAAAACAAAAAATCAAAAGAATTATTCATCAACAACGTTGGTAGCAACAGCAGTAATGGTGGGACAGCACCTTCATTAGCAGTATAGCAGCAACGATCTCACCCTATTTGGCCTTCAGCATCTCATTTTTAGGCCCCAAAGCTGCCTCTAGCTCAACCTTTAAGGCCTTATCCCCATCTTTCTCTTTTTTTTTTCATCTTTTTTTAGTTAATTTGGATGAGTCCTTGATTTGATATTGTTGATATCAATATCAAAGAGGTCAAGGTTAAGAGTAGAGAATTTGATCTACACTTCGTCCTTGGCCAATTGGAAAGCACTGAGCACGTTTTTCCTTAAAAACTTTACCTTTATCTAGAGGTACTCATTAGAGGCTTTGAACTACTCCACCGTCTTTTTTTTAGGTCTTCTTCCCTCTTTCCCTAGCCTCAAGCTCAGACCTAACCTTGGTTATCTGAGCCTAAGTGTCATTGAGTTTGAGCTCGACTTACTCTTTTATTGAGTTAGTTGAGGTTTTATCAATCATGATGGCTTTTAGTTTCACTGTCAACTCATCAATTTTTTTCTTTGCTCAGCTTCCCATTTGTGGGATATAATGAGACTAGATCGAACATTGCCCAGCATGTCTAAACTTTTCATGTTTTTTTCGATCAAGGTAGCCATATCCTTTTCGACCCTCAATAATTGAGCCATTATAAGGTAGGCATAGTGGAAGGTTTCACCAATGTTTTTTAAGGGTTAAAGGAAAATTTTATGTTAGACTATACATAATGACCTCAAACTTAGCAAAATGAATAATACTAAGCTAAAGTCAACCAGTGTTCACTAAGAGAAAAGATTGTGACTTTGTTGAATCTCCTTATAACGGCTAGATTGGTGATAGAGTTATCAACAAAAGTGTACTCAAAGTTGGTAGAGATTCTTTCCAAGCTGGGCCTTAATACTTAAGCCTCTTTCTAGTGTGGAAGAGAAAGCCTCCACACATGGCTTTTTAGCAAAAAAAGGAAGTGGTGTTAGTGTCAAGGTTGAGATAGGTCTTGGTTAGCCGTAGCTTTTATTTTTTGACTTACGAGAGAGCGGTGTAGTAAGGTACTGATCACTTTGCCTCCCCTCCAAGATAGAGCCCCAAATTAAATTTTCTTTTAGCCCCTTTTAGGCTTAAGGGTGTGTTGGTACAACTCGAAGTTAAAGTCTTTTTCACTGGCCATCTCTGTAAAATCGAGCTAACGATTAGATAAAAATTAAGCTAAAATAAAATCTTATGAGATTACCTTAAACTTACCCTAATACTTTATTTTGTTTATTACTTCCGTGGAGGTTAGCTTATAGGCATCAATGATGACCTCCCTCCTATGGGTATATTCTAAAATTTTGTTCTGATATGCTAAATCCAATATGAAAGGGCCATCGATGCATTTACGAAAAAGCCTAGCACAATCCTTATTTTTTAAGCATATCAAGAGCAGCTGTAACCTGAGGCTCACCATCTTTATTTATCTTTTGCTTCTCAAGGTAAACGAATAGCAGTTTTTAATTTTTTATTGAGCTTGAGCAATTAGCAAGAAGTTTCTCGTTTGGTCGAGTTTTTATGTAATATCACTTGCTACATTGAGATATTTTTTAAGAAAAAAGAATTTCTTAAATAGAAGAGAGTAGAAAGAATGTTTAAATGCTGGCAAAAAATAATGAAGGCTACTATGTACCGTATAGAGTTAAGAGTGAGCTAAGTGATAATCAAACTGTAAGAATTACAAATTAAAACAAATAAGGGATTAAATGAGAATCTCAGACCAACCATGAAAGAATCTTAATAAACGTAAAGCTAATGTGGCTTCAGTCTATTAGTAACCTGGTTTGAGAAGTTCGATATTATTATATTGTACTCTTCTTTAAAAAAAGAAAAGTTGTACCTATGGCACAAACGTAATGAGCTAAACATATGTTAGGATAGTCTTCAGGATTTGTTCTGCCTTTTATTTCACTTATCACATCCTTGGGATCATGTCAAGGTTATAGGGAGTATATACAAGGAACTCAATGAGTTCGTCTTACACCATAGGGTCCTCTTTCCCATTGTCATTTTCCCTAACCAAGGTATTCTTTTTCTTTTATTCCTTTTCAGAATCCTATTTGTCAAAATCTTCACCGTTAGAAAACTTTAACTCCTGAGTAAAAGTAAGATTTTGAGGTAGTGCAGTGATTGAGAGCAACTCAATTTCGAAAGAAAAAAGGATGATGTAGAGACCATTCAAGAGAGAAAGAGATATCAATAAAAATTTAAAGAGGGATGGAAGTGATAACGGGAGCATCGATAAAGAAGGAATAAAAAAAGAAGAAGGTTGATGAGATTGAACCCCAGAAAGGAGAACAATCGAAGATGAAATAAGGTCAGCCATAGAAAATGAATCAACCTAAAAGATAAGGAAATAAGGTGGATTTTGCAAGTCGAAGTCAATTTAAGCACATAGCTCTTCCTTGCTCAAAACTCGTTCTTTTATTGCCCAAGAATTCTTTTCATTTTGTTGCTACCTTTCTTTGGACATCATATTGAACCAGTAGGCTATCTTTTCATACTTACAACCATCGATAATTAGTGGGATCAGATTGTCATCTTGCTGCCTGTGTTGACCTCCTTTAGGTTCTATTCGATAACTTTCGACCTCATCAAAACTCATACTAAAAGACTTAATTAAGAATACCTATAAAAAAGATATAAAAAACCTTTAAAGGTCGAAAAGCTTTTAAGATAAAAAAATTTCAAGATGAATCGAGAGCAAAGAAAGCAAAAAGGTGAAAATTTGAAGCCCTAGTGACTTTTTATATAGGCATGCCACAAATTAGATAGATGACATAGGTCATGCCATATGTCGGAGCACAGGTGAAAAATTGTTTTTTCATCTCCTTACTTTAAATTTTTCTGCTTAAACTACCTCTTTCCTTATTTAATGCTGTTAGATCAACCTAACTGGATGAATCTCAAGTCAGATCGACAGAATTGGATGACTTTCTGGGGTAAATTGAGAATATAATTTATCGTCATAGTTCAAAGTAAAGGCTCAAATCTAAATTTTTAAAATAAAATACAAGTTTCACCATAACCAGATGAACTCTAACACTAACCTCGAATCATTTCGAACAATTATCACCTCGGTAACCTTTAAGCTGATTATGCACTCAACCCAAGATGCATGTGTGATATCAGGCAACAACAAGGTCGAACCAAGGCTCAAAGCTAGTTATCCCCAAACATCGATTTCCCTTTATAACGTCCGCTTCAAATAATCAAACTTTCAAGTTTTCTCCTTTGGCCAATCTGTCCTACACCGGGGATGTCAATCATACATTCAATGATCTGATACTTAGATCACCTGGTGAAAGGCTAATTCTTCTTCTAACTCTCTCATTCTCTCTTTTCAGCTCTTCTTCTCAACCCTCTCATTCTTATCTTTGATCTTTTTTTCCTAATCTGAACTTAGCATAAACAAATGGCTTTTCGTCTATCCACTTTAAATTTTCATATTCAAACTATCTCTCTCCTCATTTAATGCTATTAGACCACCCTAACTGGATGAACCTCAGGTCAGACGAGCTAAACTGGGCAACTATCCGAGGTAAACCGAATGCCCGATTCACCATTAGAGTTCAAAGTAGATGCTCAAATCCAAGTTTTTAAAATAAAATACAAGTTTAACTATGACCGGATAAACTACAACACTAACCTCAAATCATTCTGAATAATTATCATCTCGGTAACCTTTAAGCAGGCTATGCACTCAACCCAAGACGCATGCGCGAGATCAGGCAACCATAAGGTTGAACCATGGCTCAAAGCTAGTTATTTTCAAAGACCGATCTTCCTTTATAATGTCGGCTTCAAAGAATCAAACTTTCAAGTTTTCTCTTTCAACCAATTTATCTTATACCAGAGATGTCGACCATACATTTAACGATTTGATAATCAGATCGCCTAATAAGGGGATAGAGTGTTAGAGACATTTGATGGTCAAAAGGGTATAATGATTTTTTTTTCTTTTTTAAAACCTTCAGTAGACAATCAACGGTATTTTTATTATTTATGTCGACTGATATGTCAAATCGATTTGACATATTCAGTGCCATATCAGTTCAACATTTTTTTTATTGTCTCTCGATGATCCCTTACAGCTTATCTATAAATATGAAGATCCATGCAACATTAAAACAAGTTGAACCTATTCCTTTTCTCTTTTTCTTACTTTATTTTTTACATGAATCATTTTAATTTGCTCATCAAAATACAAACACTGACACACACATTGCCTTTACCTCTAACCATCCTTACTTTCTATCTTTTTAAGAATAACCCCAAATCGAAATTTGACACCAACAGTTATTAAAGAAAAGTTTTAAAACTTTTTAATCATATCTTATCCGAATACAAGAAAACCACAAATTATAAGAATTATTAATCATTCCATACAAGATGATATGAAGTTGGATTTTCTGAATTATTAATTCAGTGAAAATATTGGATTTAACAATTTCTGAAAAGAAATCTTGGAATTGCTGTAGCAAATTCAAGTGGTAGGCCTGTGGGTATCAAATCCAGCGTTTTGATGGGTCCAGCAATGGTGGCATGCAGCAGAAGATATTAATATTATACTAAGATGATTTCATTGTTGCTCTTCTTAATAATGAAGGCTCCATCACCTACTTCTCAATAATGTTACTAGACTGAAATCTATGTACTTGAAAGGAAAGGTTGAATTACGTTACATTACATTGCTTGCAATAAGTTATATAGTGAATCATCAATTTTAGCATGTTATTAATTTGTACAAGAATTACCGTGCTTTTGATCTATGTTGTTCGGATTTTCATTTTCTTTCAAATAATCGTGTTTGACATATATTTAAGGGACATAAATATGAAAATCCCGCGTTCATGTCTGTAACGTACACTCGGATCCTACACATTTCCAAATCCGAGTAATGTTAGCTTTTCATTTAGTGATTTATTATTGTTTGTAATTTGTATAGAGGAAGCCGTTAATCACACGCGAGACGGGATGAAGCAGCGTGAGCAAAGTGCGTAGCCATCGGCCAAAAAAATGGCCTAAAAAAAATAAATGAGCATAGCCCAATATTTGCTATTTAAACATCTGAAAACCGCCCGTGAAATCACCACTCGTATCATGACGCACAGGCCAGTCCATATTAATTTGTGAAATTTTATACGTTTCATGTCTATCATATCTTATAATTTTATTTTATAAAAAATATTTCATTATGAATTTTTTTTCAAAATCAATTTTAATATATAACTTATATAAAATTTATAATTTTTTTTATAAAATCATAAAATTCTCTTTCACTTTAATAAAGACTCAATACTTTCGGTGATACAATATTAATATTCTAGAGTCGATTATAATATCTTAATTGATATTAATTTATAAAATATTATTTATTTTAATTTATTAAATTTCATAAATTTATCTAAAAAATTCATAAATTAAAACTAATATGAATATTTATATTTTAAAATCAACTCTATCACCACCAAACAAAGTAAAGTTTATCAAACAGTGAAGTAAATTAAAGCCTGCTGCCCTTGCTGCCCTCCTCTCCTCTCCTCCTTTCACTACCATAACTCTCTCTTCCTACACTCTTTTCCTTCCAAAGATACATTTTTGCCGCAATTTCTTTTACTCTTACAAGTTACAAGTAGTCCTGAAAAATGGGATCTGGGACAATAAATTGGAAAAAGGTAAATAGTTCCAAAGATGTTTTTGACTGTCTGTTTTGTGCAACTGGGCAACTAGAAAACGATCCCAAATTGGAAGTGTTGAAAATCATGTAGAGAGAGAGGTAGAAGTGGGACCATTTTTTATTGAATGAAATGATGTCTTTCTTTACTTCACTGAGAGCCTGCTGCCTCTGCAGTTCTCGATGAGCGAGGGAGTGAAGGAAGTGGGAAGAAGTAAGCCTTATTATAATAATAATAATGTTTTGTTCGCTATGTTGGATTGATATTATTAAATAGACTATGTTAAGAAACAAAAGCATTATAAATGGGATGTGGGGGAGAGAAGATAAGGTGATGCAACTGTGATAATGCAAAGTAATTAAAAGAAACGAACCCAACAACAAGATCTTTCTCCCCTGGATTCTTTTTATCCAATCGAACCTCTTCTTGCAGAGAACATGTCTCTTTATTCATGTATTTCTTAATATAAAGTTGGAAAATATCATCAAACACTTTATTGTTTATTATATTGACGTTTTACAGAGAGTAAAAGGGGTGCTTTTTTCCGCTTCTGATTAATTTGTCAATCTCAACAGTTGCTTTCGAATCAGGGCGCTGAAGGGTTTTCTGTGTTTTGGATTGGTGTTGCTGTTCCAGAAGAAAAAAAAAACGAACAGGCAACACCCAACTACACATGTTTCCTTTCCATTTTCTCTTTCTTTTCCGAACCCCTCACCTCTGCCAGAAACGACTGTCGTCTTGATGACACAGGTTCTCACCTGTATTTAAATTTCCTCAGTCAGTTTACCACACTTTACTGATACATTTAAACCTATCATAAACAGATAGATTTGCAATGATATCAGAAAATTAACTTTTCCATTAATAAAACTTTATCAGATATGAAATGTTTTAGGTGGGTTTTTGCTTCTGCATGCAAATAATCATTTAACTAATCATCAATATGGTTACATAAACTACAAGATAATGAAAGTTGTATCCCATCCCAAGAATATTGTCTTGTAAGAGATATAAATAATCCTAGCAAAATCGCTTTAGCTGTGAGTCTGTGACACATTGATGCCTGGCTTCAACGATATAGCAGCAGCAGCACTAGTATATATTTGTACTTTACGTGAAACGATTGCTCAAACCACTGTTCAGAAATTTACACCCATTTGTCACTTGAACCTTTGTGCTTATTTGGAAAAACCCATTAATTGAATGTGTTGTCTGTTACAAAAATGGCAAAATCAAACCTTTGTCGTTTGTAGGAGGGTTTTGCCTGTTAACGCCCCTCCTAATTCACTCCCCAGAGCTTTCCTTATCGACGTCTACATCATATCATTGTGTGTCCACGACCAGCCCCGCAGCTAAGGATGATCAGAATCTTAAAACTAAAATGAAATGTATTTATATATAGGGAAATTCTCTGTAGGTTAAATTTGAAAAAAAAAATTCCGTAAGCTACAAGCAACCAGAAATTCTTCTGCACCATTAAATTCAAAGAGCTAAGGTTAAATTTGTTGAATGCGATTTTCCCATTATTGTCATTCCATTGATTACAACTATGGGTTTGAATGAAAATTTTCGGCTTGTTTTGTTTTTTTTTTCTTTTATTGTGGATGAATATAAAATTTTATCAACATGGTAGAAAAAGCCTGTTAAGTTTTGTGCAGAGAAAGCTGTTGCAAACTCAAGAAAAACAGCGAACTCTAAGCTGCACAGCATATCGAAAAAAGAAAAATATAGAGAAACAAGAAAACATATAGTAGCACTTTAGGAGATTATCGTATTTTTTTTCTATTCACGCGAGTTACAATACAAATAATTTTATTTATAATATAGCATATTTTAGAATTCATGTTTTTATTTGAATTATCAGTTGAACTCAATTTCAAGTTCATATTTTATCCAATAGAACTTTAAAACCTAAATTAAAACTTCATTAATTAGTTGCTCATACTCTAGATCAAACACATTTCCTTCCCAACAAGCTAGCTTGGAGGGTTTTGAATATTAATTGAATGGATTTAGTAGCTGTCTTGCTCATCAAATTGACAATTGGTGTTTGAATTTTATTCTTCTTAAAAAACGTAAACAACTACTAAGCCAAGATCAGTTTGAGAAATGATTTGTTTTACCCTACCATTTTTAGCTATGTATGAAACTTAATTAATATGGGAAAGATGGGAAATTTATAGATAGCAGTATTGTTTAATCAATCTGAGTAATAATGATTAAATGAGAGCTTAAAAATGTTTGAGGATTTAATTAAGTTGAGCAGGCAGGGTAAAGTTCGTTACCAATTCCAGCACATGAAGCAGGTTGGTGTCAGAAACCTGATCTATCTCGAAAAGCGTTCCCTCTCTGAGCGGAGAGGAGTGAAGGGTGAAACTTGAAAGCATTCTGCAGCTATATCAAAGAAATTCAAGATAACCGGCCAACAACATGTAGAATAATACAGTAAAGGGGTTGGCCCCTATCACTGGACCATCTCCACTGCATCCCAATGGCCCCCAACACCGCCAAAACAAACTCATTTAAAGCGGTCTGGTGAGATTTCTGACCCCTGTCATGTGATTGTGGGGTTTTTGTGGTTTTGGGCTTCTTTTTAAAGAAAGTTATTGATTTTAACCCAAAGTTAAACCCCAACAGTTCTATTTTTCCTTTCCTTTTCTGTGACTTTCAGAGCAAAATAATGATTCATGCACCATTCAAAAAGCACTTATTGCATTCCCTGCAAGTAAACTTGTTAGATGATCTGAACCCTTCAAATATTGGTGGAGCCACAAATTTTTTCATCAATCCTCATTGGAGCTCAGCTGCGGGATATATTTGCAATCTTTTTTTTTTTTTTTCTTGAGAAAAGATTAGTAGAAAATGGTCCTTTTCATTGTTGGCTTTGCAAAAGCGACTAATTCAGATTTCCTGCAGCATATGCACTCTACTAAATATAAAGTAGAATCTAGAAAACAGGAAGCATTCTTTTACATGGGAAAATGGCCAATTTTTAATACAAAGGAAGATGCCAACATTTAATTTTTAATTGTTCAGATAAAATTTGTCAATTAGAGCATATGCTTTCATGATGTTTTTCTGTGTTGCAATTGTCATAAATGGAATTGTCTATCTCTAAGCATGCAATCATATTGTGCCAAGATAAAAACAAAAGCTCAACAACTTCGTGAGATTTAAAATAATAAAATAATAATAATCAATTCGGAAAAAGATTTCTATATATTTTTTAAATATTCAGCCACTTGGTTTATATAATCATTCCTCTAGATTGATAGCCTGTTCCCGATATATCAATATTTTATTCCTTTTTTATTTTTTGTTCTCTCATTACCCTTCCAAGTAAGTTATATCTAGCAATTTCTTTTCCTTCACTGCAAGTTCTGATAAAACTCTTAGTCTTACACTCTTCTCTTTTATCTTCCCCATCCCTCTGTCAATCAGTTTTCTCTTACTTCTAGCCTCTGCTTTTAAATTCCTACTCGTTTTTTTTCCTCTTCTTTCTTATCAAAGATAAGGGAGATAAAGTGAAAGAAAGAGAAAAATATATAGCCATGGAAATTGACCAGTTAAAATCGGCAACAGAAGATCAGATGGAGATGATGCTGATGATGCAGATGGACAAGCTGCCTGAATTCTACGGGGTTTACAACGGCGTCGTAGAATTACCCCCAACTGAGCTTGCTGGTGCAAGCAATAATGCCATGCCAAATTTTTTTGACAACCCACCGGTTGGCTCACCACCCCCATTCATAAACCAGCCAACAACTATTCCATTCACTGGTTCAACCCCGGTTCGGGAACAAGGAGCCCCAGGTTTCTTGTCTAGCCTTGGCAGTGCAAGATGGAGAGGCCGAGCAGGGGAATTATCAGGTGCAAATGCTTTTTTTACACCTTCTCAAAAGAAGAATTCAATGGCTGCAATGAGGGAGATGATCTTCCGAATTGCAGCTATGCAACCAATTCATATAGACCCTGAATCAGTTAAGCCACCAAAGAGAAGGAATGTGAAGATATCAAAGGATCCTCAAAGTGTGGCAGCAAGGCACCGGAGGGAGAGGATAAGTGAGAGAATAAGGATACTTCAAAGACTTGTCCCTGGAGGAACCAAAATGGACACTGCCTCGATGTTAGATGAGGCAATTCACTATGTCAAGTTTCTGAAGACTCAGGTGCAATCACTGGAAAGAGCTGCTGCTAACAGGCCAACTGGGATAGGGTTCCCTGCTGGAATGTCAAATGGGAGTTTTCTTCCAATGGGAAAAGCAGCATATCAACCTACTCAATACCTTCACGAATTCGGAGATGCTTAGCTAGCTCAATAAAACAAGAGTCTTAGTATAAACTCATTTTCTGGCGAATCTGTCAGACTTATTGGAATGTAAAAAAACTAAAACCAGATAATCATGATCATTCATCATCATCATCATCATCATCATCATCATCTGGATAATTGTTGTTAATTCTCTCCATGTTTAGGTCATGTAATCCATGTTGTATTGCTATCAAATTCAAATTCCTGAGTAGATAGCTCAACTGTTCAAAGAATTAATCAAAAGTTCTTAATAGAATGCATATGTTTCCATGCATCTGATACCTGACTCTATCTGTGACTCTCGTATATAAATTTGTAAAATTGATGTGCAATGCCACCTGTCTTATGAGCATCCATAGCTATCAGAAATGCATAATTCTCTAGCAAAAACAAAGAAGAATAATTAAACAACAAGGCCAAAAGCGCCGAATCCTAGACAAAAGTATAGGGCAACGACAGTGGGGTTGACAGGCTATGTCGAAGACTATATAATGTCAGCTACAAAAAATCTAGAGATAGAAAGAAAGAGGGAAAGGTTCCTTTCTCGAATCTTGATAGATAGACCTATACAAAAATTGGGACCTCATTAATTTGGCTTTAGTGGCATGAAAATTCCATGATATTGACCTAAGTAATGGACACAAAGGCAGAGCAGACCCCCAAATATGTACAGCCTTCTGCTAGTAAACTGTAACACGTGTTGAATTTAACATTAACCCATGAGACGTGTCAAGGTGAAATTTTCAAGGTACCAAATTGGGTGGGATTTAAGGTGATGTCATGGTTTATGAATTTCCGAGTCATTTTCGAGAGAGAAAGAGAAACAGGTTGAAGAGAAATGCATGGGGAAATCCACGTGAAGACTGACAAAGCGGTGGGATTTATAGAATAGCAATGTGGCAACCAGATAGCGTCGTTTTCCCTCAACACCTCTTCACGAGATACTCAAATCCACTCGGTCAACTAGCTCTCCTACGTCTCTCTCCACGTTGGACCCCTTGCCCCCTTCCTAATTAAGTAACTCATAATCGCAATTAATTTCCCTCAATCCCCTCCCAAATCTCCCTTTATCCACCATTTAACCTCTACATTTCGATACTTTATTCCACTAATTTATAGTCTATAGCTTTGCATATTTCAATTCAAGAGTTATCATTTCAATTAAACATTCATTCAGTTGAGTTTTTTTTATTGCCAATTGAAAGTATGTCTCAAATCACCTTCAAATTAAAGAGATGTTAAAGTTTCCAACATAATGCCTAATATATGTCAAATCGTTTTGTTTTCACACGCAACGAAGTGTTTAGTATTGATTTTCTTTCGATACAATCGTAGCTAGTTTTCGCATCTTATTACCTATTTTTTTTCTTAATAAAATTTTCATATCTTTTTCATAAGAATTGCTTGGCTTGAGATTTCAAATTCGATGTCAATGCAAAAGGATTGCTGAAATTTAGATTGTAAATTATCTTAATTTATGAATCTTGAAAAAAAATTATCATATGCTACTTCTTTTGCATAACATATATATATATATATAAGATCACAAGTATTTTTAAGCTTTACTTAAATTTAAACTCTATATTTTTCGTCCTAATAAGATCAAGGAAAGCTTTAGATAGTGACAATTTACAAGAAAATTGAGAAAAAAAAAAAAGCATGTCTTTTCCTTTTTTTTTATTTTGGCAAAGACATCTCTTTTCATGAGTACTAGTGAAACATAAAATAGGTATTCTATTTGAGGGAATGGGAGAATGGGAATGGTTGAATGAAACTAAAACGGCATTTTCTTGATGTGAGCTTTGATAATTTGGTAGAAGTATCATCAAAGAAAAAGGATGTCAACTCTGTTGTGAACTGGGCTTCTCCGGCCTCGTTCACGTATATGTATTTAACCTTCTAACTGAAACTTATTTGGAATTTTGGACCACTGGCCCTATCAGAAATTTAAACCAACTGGACAAATCTTTTGTAGCTAATAAACCAACCAGACTATCAAGAAAATGGCTTTAAATCTTTCCTAGAAGAGAATTTCAAACCAAATTAAAAAATTCGATAACATAATAAAACACCCCACAAAAATCCCAAATCATTTTTTTTTTTGGAATACAAAACTAGTTTTGGAAGCATAAGAAACCAAAGGCAAGAGTGCCCAATGTTAGCCAGAATGATGTAAAAGGGTAGGTTGCCTCCCATAGCAAGATTGAATTGGAGAAATGCTGATGTTTCCGAGCATCATTCATGCCTCACCAAAAACCACTTATTCCTCCCTACCCCGAATCCACCAGTCCAATCTAAATCAATCTAAGAGATATAAAACACAAAAAAAAAAAAAAAAAAAAGTGAGATACAATTATAAGAAATGGTCAAACATGTTATCAGAAAACCCATGTGAGATATCCCACTAAGATCCAACACCAGCACATTGAGGGATTACTGCATTTCAGAAAAGGGGAGCCCCATTGTCCTGTAAATTTAAGGCATAAACCAACCCCATCCAATCCCTAAGTGCACGGTATTTTTGAAGACACTGCTTTTATTATCCTTAAATATCTTATGGCTTGATTGATGCATGAAAAAAATGATGCAGAAATGGGAGATTTGAAGCAAGTTCAAGAAGGTTTTTCTAGCATGCAAACAAGCGACGATTGGAAAAGAACAATACACTCGCCATACTAATAGTTTTTGGATTGAAAATGTCTTGTTTCTGATACGCCATTATCTATGAGTCATGAATTTTATATATGCAATGATTCATGTCCGTATATAAATTATTGATTTCTACACCAAGATGATATATCACAATCACAATCAATGATATCAAGTTGGAACATGTTCTAATACCAACTATAACATTCAAAGTCCAATCATTAATGGCTTTAATATGATTTTTTAAGCTTTAACCACATGTGGTCTGTCAAAAGGTTAGTTTCAAAGTCCGAGTAGTGAGTGATCATTTGAACTATTTATATATTACATTCATATCCAATGTGAAAGGCATTAGATAAGTCAAATTAAAGCAATTAGAGGAGTAATATAAAGCACAGAACAACAGGATCAACCATGGGAAGCGAAACTGCTACTCTTGTCTTGTCTGGTTGATCAAGGAGAGACCGACCATGCTTCCTGGCTACCAAGTCTCTGTTACTAATATTTCTCCTGAGTCCTAACCAGCTTGATGCAAAATTACCAGTTCTGCCTTCTTTGTCTTAACTTCTTACACCTGGCAGGTAAACGTGAACATAGCTAGCTATATTACTATAAGAGACACTGATAGAACAAATTTAGCATTGTTCAATCCCGATGTGGAGGATCAGGGGGAGAAATAAATGATTTTTTATGATAAAATGAAATATGACCAACCAAAAACAGTAAATGACTTTATGTTACAAAAACAAAACATTAAAATATGTTTGTTGGTTGGTCGGATTAGACTTTAGTAAGGGAAAAGGGTATGGATCAAGGACACAATCTAATCTCTTGGGACAATATTCTTTTTCTTTTTTTCATCTAATTTGTCCTATTTGAAGGGTGGGATGTATTTAGGGTTGGCATGGGTCGGGTTCGGGGTGGGTTTTGCTCGTCCCGAACCCAATCCGACTTTATGCGTTATTAAATTCGAATTCGATCTTACTTGAAATTTTTTTTTAGTTTTTCATATCCGAACCCGACCTCCGACCCGATATTATATAAACAGTATCCGACTCGACTCGACCTTAAATTAATAAAATATTATTTTTAAAATATAAAATATTTAAAAATATCATTATATAAATACATATATAAATAAAAAATTAATTAAAAAATAATTTTTTATATAATATCAGATCGGATCGAATTTATCTAAAATCCGAACCCGACACGACCCCAATTATTTCCTAACCTTACCCGACCTAATCGACCCGAAATCTGAATTTCAAAAAAAAAAAAATTGATCCCACAAGATCGAATCGGATCAGAATCCGTCGAGAACAGGTTGAATTGCCGTCCCCAGATGTATTCTTGCTAAATCATGGAAAATTTGTCCCAATGTTGCTTCTAGAAATGTGAAAGCAAAATTTTAATGCTAGGAGGATCGGGGGATTTTCACAGTGTAAAAATTCAATGACCGACCAAAGTATATATTCCTTCAAATTTAGGGAGGAAAAAGAGGGTAAGTCAACTATGTTAGATATAAATTTTGTCGTCGTTCTTAATTTATTGACTCTGTAATATTAATAATCCTTTTCCTTGGATACCAATCATTGTATTTAACTAATTGGACGAAATGTCCAATTTTCCCTTTATATTTTCTTTTGAAAACTTCAATTCAATGCTAAGAATTCAATTGTGGACCTACTTCATCTATTACCATGTTTATTTTTTTTTTTATTTTCTATAATCGAGTGATTTTATTTATCCGAAAGAAGTTAAAATATAATTACACCAAAATTGCTTTAACCAATATAATCACAATACAAAAATCACACATCAAGAATAGTTCGTTTAAGCCTCAAGCTATATAAATATTGTTATTTACACAATCTACTGCAGTATGAGTCAAGCTATACAAAAGTGTTTTTTTTTTTTTCTTTATATTGTAGTTAAGAAAAAAATTCACTCTTTTTAAGGGTAAAGATCAAGAAATAAGTTGTATTACGTTTAATGAAAAAAAAATTATATTAACATCTTGTTAAGCATAGTTGTGAAGAAGGTTTTATTAAAAAATGAGAAGGGAAATAGAATTTTGTAAAATTAAATTTCATTTTGAATCAAAATTTTCATAAAATATATATTCGAATAATTTTAATTTAATTATTTAAATAAAAATTTAATTTTTGATAATCTCAAATAAAAAAAAAAATCTAAACGCACTTGTAAGCATCGTTGATCAAGCCCAAAAGTAAAATGTGACAAAATGATGAAACATCTAAAGCCTTCCATTCAACCCAAGGAACCCATTTTGTTCATATCCAAGGGACAGTCCAAAATCTTTGGTAAATGAACAGCTTGAGCTAATTAATTTATCAACAATAAAAAAGGAACTAGAAGTACAAGTCTAAAATGCAAAGCGTCTTATGTTTTAAGGGATTATTAAATCCTTGGTCTTTTGTTGAAGGATGTTTATTTCTTTATATATTAAAAATAATTGAATTTAGGTCTTACACGTCTATGTATTATTGTCTACTATTTCCTGCCTACCCTTACCATTAACCTTGACAAAGTCCTAACTCATTTGATTTGATCAAAAGGCATAAAATTAAAACCTTTGCTCTTAAATTTTACATTATTTATATATGCTCATTGCCATAATTTCTTTTTTCAGATTTTGGACCATTTATTATATATAATAAACTTCATTATCCTTGATGCTAATTACTTTCTTGACAATTAACCATATTATTACTTAGAAAGCATTGTATGTGCTCTACCCTTGTCACCTCATTTCTTTGATCGGGATTATATATACAACCTTCCCTGGTACAAACTCAAAAAGCAAAGCATCCAATAACAAGATCCCAATAATAGTGCACAGTCAAATTTGTTATACATATCCAATTTAGCACCGATGATATAATAAAAATATATTTAAATATAAAAATTTAATTAAATTTATAAATTATTCGAATCAGATATAAAAATATTCGAATTTAATTTGATTGATAAATTAAATTACTTAATTTAAATTCAACTCGATAATAATCGAATCAAATTTAAATTTTATTTAAATTAAATTTAAATAATTTATAAATAATAATATATTATTTATATCTCAAATATAATCGCTCCATCAAATTTGATGGAGCAAAAGTCTTGACTTGTGGCTCAGAGAGGGGGTTGTTATGCAGTCTTCTTCTTAATCTTTTCTTGGAACGCAAGTGATCCCTTTTTATTTGAACACGTGGCACATTTTGAAGTGTTTTATCACACGTGACTATTTTTAATGTCTGTGACAAAGAACATTCCTCAAGACAGCCTATAACTCCCACGTAACTAATTCCATTTCTCCCCCATATTATTGGCATATATTTTCATGGTTTATCTTAAGGATTCAAGTTTTCGAAATTTATACGAGCTATTGTAGAATTTTCAAAACAAAATTTTACAAGTTTTTGAATTAGAGTGTATTAGATGAGTACCTATATCATTTTTTTATTTAATTAATGTTACTTATCAAGATTAATGTGTGATTTGATTAAAAAATAAATAAATCAAATCCTAGACAGCACACCAAATAAGAGAATATGTATAACATACCAACAATCATTTTTTTTATTTAATTAATGTGTGATTTTATTTAAAAAATAAATAAATCAAATCCTTTATAGCACACCAAATAAGAGAATATGTGTAACGTACCAACTTTTACTGGTCAAGCTGAAAAAATTAATATATTATGTACAATTAATTAATAGTTGTCCTTTCTTGCTCTAACAAGTCCTAGTACATATAAAAAAAAATTAATTTAACATGAATGAATGAATGAATGAATGAATGTTCATGATTTGTTTGTTTATTGTTAAATATGTTTGTGTTCGATTTGTATTCATTAAAATATTATTTTATTCGTGTAAATAATAAGTGATTTGTATTCAATTCAATTAAATTAAACAAATTTATTTATAAAAATTAAACGAACATGTTTATAAACATATATAAATGAATATATTTATAAATAATAAATAAATTATAATTAAATAAATTTAAATAAATAAATCATAAACGAATATAAACAAACTCATATAAATATAAACGAACCTTAAAATAGAATTAAGATAAAAATATAAAAATATAATTTTATTAGTATTATTATAAATGACAGCAAATGAATAATAAATGAATGAATTTTAAACGAACTTTAAACAAATTTATTTATGAATATTAACGAACCAAACATATATCTATTTGTGTTTAATTTGTTTAATAAATGAATATAAAAATATTATTTAAAATCATTTGTTAAACTTAATAAATTAATATAAATAAATAAAAATCGAATATATTTATATACAGTTCATTAAAAACTCTATTCATTTACAACCGTGCCTTTTACTAAGCCATTTGAATTAGACCAACAAAAGACAACTATTAACCTTGAGTTGTTTAAAGCCAATTATTTCAAATAATTAAGAATTAATTCTAATTCTATTCTTTATCGTGTCATTTTCCTTTGTGCTCAAGGTCTTTCATTACGTATGCAACACAGTTAATTACCATTAATATAAATATAACAGCTCTTTATTGCTACTTCCTGCAAATTCATCTTCAGTTTTTGAGACGTTGACACAGCAACTCATTCTTCTTTCATTTGCTTCCAAGCCATGGCTAGAGATGAGAATTGTTTTTGCGACGATTATTTTCTACTCAACCCGAAAGAAGCAGGTTTCTTTGATCTTTTTCGCCTACTTTGTTCCTCTCAATTGGGAAATAGAAGATTCATTGACTTTCCAGGACAACAACAACATCAAAATTTTCGCTATAGATGGATCACCTTCATCTCCGTTCTTGTTCAGAAACTCCTCATGTTAGGGACAAAACCGATGGCACTGGTGGGGAATGTGATCGAGATGTGGCTAAATCTTTTATCAAGCAACAGCGGTCTTGTCGGTCTCCTACGAAATACTGTAACAAGTTTAGTCTGCTTCCCTTGTATTATCATTTTTTCTCTTGCATTTGAAAACACAAAATAGCTGCCTTTGATAGAATTTGACCCTAGTTTTGATTTAGGACTATACCCACCTTGGTTTGCATGAAAACTCATATTGTTGCATGAAGATCAATTGTTTTGTCACTAAAAAGGTTCAAAGGACAAAAACTCAGAGATGAGCTTTTTCATTGTGCAGTGAAATTAGTGTGGCCTCATAAATCATCGGCGACGTTCGCATCGTTGCTAGCATATATCGACACTCGGATTGATTTAGACAACAACATTAAACCTGGTGACAACAAATATAAAGCGTCCCTGGCTATGATGGCTGCGAAAATATCGTACGAGAATGAAGCCTTCATTAAAACCAAAGTCATAGAACATTGGAAGGTATGTTTTTTGCAACAAATGTTAAAAGGTGTTACTGATTATCATGGAATAAAATTAAATAATGAAAATTAAAAAGATAAAGCCAAGAAAAGAAATCAACTTTAGGGTTCCTCCTAATGAACAATAAAGTTTGAATATATAATGAATTAACCATTATTTAAACAAGAAAAAGTTTATTTTTATACTAAGACTTCATTTTAATAAATTAAGAGAGAGATTCATTGTATCGAAATTATCATTTTATCACGAAATTATTAAGAGTCCAATAATCAAACTACAACGCAAGTGCGGTGAAAACCTCTCCCATCGTTCATTCAAATAAAATCTAAAAAGAATGCATTTTACTTTCTTAAAGTCAAAAAAATAAAATTGACAACGATGATTGTTGTTCCTAATTTTTTTTCTTTCTTTTTTTTTTTTTTTTTGGTGCAGATGAAATTCTTGAAGTTTTATAATTTCTGGAACGGTACGTGAGATGCCACTTTATATTTCTTTTTTTTTTTTAAATTATATGACCTTATCATTTCCCAAGCTGGAAGTGGCAAAATCAACTTTACTGAACCGTGATCAAGTACCTAATATCATTCAAATATAGATAAATTTATAATCATTTAAATAATCAATTAAACATCATTACTGATCATGATCATAGATCCACAAATCATTGGTTTTTTTTTTTTCTTTTGTCTAAGCCAACTTGGTTTAATTCTTGCAAAAACACTGCTGTTTGAAGTCGTGTCTGATGATTTTTAAGTAGTTTAAAATTAATATATAGATATAATAATTTCATATGCAGACAAAGTTGCTATTAAAGGATTTGAAATGGAGTTAACGAAATAACCACGAATTCATTGGTTTGAAAATTAAGGATAAGACAAGTTTGGGCAGCTGGCTGTTGCCTCTTGTTTATTGTGTTTAATCTTAATGGCACTTTCCAACATGTATATGAATGATTTATGTAACTTAAACTATGATTGGTGAGAAGAAAGAAAACTGAGGAAACAGAAAAAGATGAAAGGAAAAGGAAGGAAAATTATTTCTTCATGATAAGAAAGATAAAAAATAAGATGCTAAGGGTAAAATCATAAATAAATTTTTGTAGTTAATTTATTAATTTAAGTTGAATGAATGTTTTTCTCAAGAAAATATTAAATTTGGAGGAAAAGGAAAAGTGCAACTTCACTTATTTTTCTTTTCTCTTTTTAGTTCTCTCTTTCCAAACCAAAAAAGGAAAAAAAAATAATTTTTTCTTCTTCTCTATTTCCCTATTACCAAACACAATGTTAAATTTTAGGATTAAAAGAAATATATACTATATAATTTAATATATTTAGTATAAGCTAATGAAAAAAGCAAGTCATGAGTAGGGATTTATTTGGTTTCTATATAATATATTCATGTTTCTGCTTTCAAAACCCAATCAATATAATTGGTTTAGGGTTAAAATTTTGTCAAATTGTGGATCCAAATATTCTCCCTGCACCACCATTTAGGCTTTTGGTTTTGCTTTAGACAAGAAGACCAAGCAAAGCAAAGACTAATTTGGTCACTTCTAAGCAAAAACATATGTTATACATAAATAGTTGCCTCATTTGGACCAAGCAATTAGTTTGGTTCAAGTGGCCATCAGGAAATAAAAAAAAAAAAAGATTTACATAAAGTTTCATAAATAAAATTCGTAATTTTTTTTATTAAAAATAAGTTAATAAAAATTAAAATTAAAAATCAAATCAATAGATTAAAGAATCTCATCACATAAATCAAACATCTAAATTTTGAAGAAAATTTAATAAATTTTTATATATTTATTAAATAGATATTTTTAATAAAAATATTAACTAAATTTTTATTGCTCAATAAATATCAATCAAATTTGAATTAAAAATAATATTTTTAATAATTTTTTTACATATTATTGATATTCACATCAAACTCTATTAATCTATCAATTTGAATTTTTTTATTAAAATTTAAAATTTTTATTTACTTATTTCTAACAAAAGATTTCACAAATTTCACTTATGGACAAAAACTTTATATAAATTTTGTCTCAGAAAATGAAATGTGAATATATCTCGTCAACTTTATTATACAGATGCTAAATATATTGACTTACATAATAATAATAATAATAATAATAATAATTTAAGAAATTATTATTCCATTGATTATTGACTTTTCAATCTATTTTAAGACTTCTTTTTTTGTTTTGTCGTTTCCTAATAAATTATCCAACTTGTGGATAGATCTATCCAAGTGGGTCAGAGTTCGGGTTCAATCCTGAATATTATTTAATTAATAAATATTAATTTTTAATCAATTTTAAAATAAAATATTAGTATTTAATTTATAAAAAAAAGAAAAGAAAAAATCTAAGCTTCTAAGCCCAACGGGTCAAGTTGGGCTTTGAGAAGAGATTTTGAAAGGCCTTTTCAGATTTGGCCCGATCTATAGATAGATTTACTTGTAAACTACAAACCAACTAATCAATTACAAACATTATTTATGCATTTCCTTGTCTCATTTTCACACTTCACTCTTATTACGGTCAACCGTTAAATTATAATTTGAGTAATTTGAGTAATATAACTCTACCGAAGCTGGTGGAGTTTTTAAACTTTGTTAGATTAGATCATTTTTATTATATTATTTCTTTCGTTTTAAAGTATTTGCTATGTAGTGCTTTTTACGAAATTTGTAAAAAAAATTTTAATTTTTACATATTTAATATTAAAATTTTAATTTTTTATAAAATTAAAATTTCATAATTTTTAATATTAAAAGTATAAAAATTATAAAACTTAATTTTAAAATATAAAAATTTAAAAATTTTAGAAATTCAAAAAAAAAAAATATGACATAATTTTGAGACATTCTAAAAAAATAGACAAAAAAAAAAAGAGATAAAAGGAAGTATAGACTATGCTGTGGTTTTTGGTAATTTTATGCACTACTTTACTTAAATCCTACTTTCGTCATTTGCTTCATAGATTACGAAGAACGTTTTTCAACTCAAGCCTTCATGCTCCAAGACACACGGGTTAACCCAAACTTGATTGTCGTTGCATTTAGAGGCACCAGCCCATTTGATGCCAATGACTGGCGGACCGACGTTGATCTTTCCTGGTATGTGCTTAAAGAAATCGGTAAAGCGAAGACCCATATTGGTTTTATGAAAGCTCTAGGCCTGCAAAAATACCAGGGTTGGCCCAAGGAGATTCAACTAGGGAATCACCAACATCAATTTGCTTACTACACTCTCAGAGAAAAGCTGAGAGTTGTTTTGCAAGAGAATCTAGAAGCCAAGTTCATCTTGACAGGGCATAGCTTAGGTGGGGCATTAGCAATTCTGTTTGTTGCTGTGCTAATTTTACATGACGAGGAATGGTTGTTGGAGAAATTGGAAGGGGTTTACACATTTGGGCAGCCAAGGGTTGGGGACGAGAAGTTTGGGGATTATATGAAGGAGAAGATGAGAAAATTTGATGTGAAATATTTCAGGTGCGTTTACAGCAGTGACTTGGTGCCTAGGGTTCCCTATGATGACAAAAACCTATTTTTCAAGCATTTTGGACCATGCCTCTATTTCAATAGCTTCTACAAAGGGAAGGTAAGTGCACTTCATCAGAGTTGAGTTTAATTTTGATTTGAAAACAAAAGGGATGGTTTTGAAAATAACAATTTTGCAATTCAGGTTTTGCCGGAGGAACCAAATAGGAATTACTTCTCTTTGCTATGGTTGTTGCCATACCACATTAATGCAATTTGGGAGCTTATTAGGGGTTTCATCATCCCTTACGTGCAAGGTAAAGACTACAAGGAAGATTGGGTTTTGAGACTGTGGAGGATAATTGGATTAGTAGTACCAGGATTATCAGCTCATTCCCCTCAAGATTATGTCAACTCTACCCGATTGGGATCCTTGCCCTCCGATCTTCAGCTTCCAGATCCGACACATTAACACACACTTTAAAAGAGATTGACAAAGATGATTCAATTCCATCAATATGTACGCAGAAATCAGAATTGATAGGTGAAAACAGATTTCTAATCGTAAGCAATGTGAAATAAGAGCTGCATTTGTGGCATTTATAAGTTTTAATGACAAAATAGAAATGCTTTGCATCTATTCGATCTCATCAATTCAATTACTTACGAGAAAAGAAGGTAAAAGAGATGAATGATATTTCTATTTCCGTGGCAAACTGTCATAGTAGGAAAAAAAAAAAACAAAAAAAACAAAAACTTGAAAGGTTGATTTACATACATACAAGCATACCGGATTTTATTAGTCAAACATTCAGGAAATCTGGAAGTACACCTTGATGGAGGTAATGGTGCTTCATTCAAGCAAAACTGCAGCTAACACCAATTTAGCGTCAAGTATAATAGTTGCTTCCTGTACAATATTGATCATCTCCAGTGGTCCCTGTTATTCAAACTGGTAAGAGATAAGATGAAACAAGTAAGCAGAAAATTACATTACCAGCATGGAAATAGAGTTTTTGAATGCTAAGAGTGGAGACATTTCCATTTTCTACATGCACTAAATTAAATGTAAAACAAGTAAATAGTTGTCTGTCTTGTTATTCAACAAGAGGAAGATGCACCTTAAAATGCTATAAAATCAAAACTTGAAGTAGCCTATTTACATGGGATGTTGAAGTGCCAGTTCAAATAACAAAAATAGCTAATATGTTTAGCAAGCGCATTGACCCGCATTTAAAGTGGAGCTTATTAAGGGGTGTCTCACCATTTTACACATGATCTTGGATCTGGATTACTCTCCATATCAAGGAATTATCCCATATGTACATATGGTTATATCTTAAAGTGCATTGCAATTCTTTCATAATTGCTATGATATGTTATCACTACCTAAACTAAGAATCAATGAATGATTATACCCCCCCCCCCCCTGCGGCACACACACAGAAACATAAAAGGGAGGAAAAATGAAAAATTCTTTAACCAGTATGCAACCTGCTATTTGCCAGAATGTCATGTTAACCCTCCATGCCATCATTTTTTTTTTTTTTTTAATTTAAAAAAGTAGAGCAAAAATTTTGAAAAGAAACCATTATTCCAAGCGGAAGTTACCCAGCATTTGAGGACAGATTGAACCAGTAAATGATAGCTAAGGCATTAGAATGCATGGCAGGTGAAGCAACCACTCAATGAACCCATCTGACTGGTTCTACGGAATGATATCGCCTTATGTGAGGTCATTGTAACTTGATGGGCCTGGTTGGCTAACATCGAACTTCTCATTTCTTGGGCTCTCTTCTGAGCTGATCTCAGCTTATTCATTATCTTATCCATTGATGAAGATCTCTTCCTTTCCAGCTTCATCTGAAATACATTGTTGTGTCAGTAATGGTGGAGATAATAAATTTCCCGGTCATGCTAGACATGTTGCATTTTCACCACAGATTATTAAAATTTGCAGTCGTGATTATCTTTTTTTAGTAGTTTTATCTTAACAAAGTATATTCTATTTAATAAATAAATAGAACCAAAACTTTTGCCCAGAGAAGGAGCAAGTAATGCTATCTACCGAATTCCAATTCATCATGATAGCTTCAACATCTACATGAGCAAGCTAGTTAAAAAAGGAATGGAAAGAAATATTAAAAATCATACTGCTGGAGAGATTTTTATTTTTACTGTATCAAGGTTGATCATTGACTTAAATATCTCTTTACAATTACTTCAATTGTGAATGGAGAAGTACTTAAGAAGAAAGCAACCTCTAGTTTCCTTATGGCTGCCTCAGCTTTTGCCTTCTGCAGGTTCTCCCATGCAGTGATTTTGGCCTCTTCTCTTTTGACCCTGCAAAGTGAAAGAATGAAGTTGAAATACGAATATCAATCAAATCTGTCCCGTAAACATTTCAATCTCTTCTTCTGTTCTTTGATATTGATCAGTTTTTGATACCTGAACATAAACATGAACAGTTCAGAAAAGCCTTTCACCTAACTAGGCTAGGATTTGCTTGATTAAAGTAACTATGCGGTTTTTTAGGCAGAGCTCTGAAACAAAAAAGGCAAATCCCACACATTCTAGCATCTCCAAACTCATGAGGCTCAAAATTTTTGCCAAATTAGGCATTATATTACAATCATTTAAAGCTGGTTTTTGAGGAAGAATGTGATTGGGGTTCAAACAGAACAAAAATGTTTGAGTGGAAACTGTTAGCTTTTATTAAGGGATCTTGGACTGCTTGATAGAGATTTACTCAATGCCTTGAGGCATTTTTATTAGTAAAGTTTAAGCAGTCACTTCCAAAGTTGTTGATCTCTAATCTTACAAAATTGACACAACAGGACAAAAGAAATAGAGGTGATGTAGTAGTGAAGTACACATACTTGGAAATGCTTTTTGGTGTCTCTGTCACATCCCAGGTTGATGTACGAGTGTCAATAGCTCTCTTTTTCCAGTCATCAACAATTTCTGTGCTCTTCCCAGTATGTCGAGTTCTATACTTCTTTGACCACCTAGTCATTGTGACTCTTTCATCTACCTGCACATCTCTCACTTCTGGCTTTGAGGAATGGATGCTCTGCAGTTCCATAATAGGTAGAGCAGAAGGGGTGGAAGGAGAGAAAGAAGGCCTTCCTTTGGGAGATGAGTGGGTGCTACCCTGTGGACTCATTTGGGTTGCCATGTCTCTTCTTGAAACAGTACGAGAAATATCAGTGGCTGCATCCTTGACAGCATCAAGATTTTCATCTGCATCTTGATGAGAAAACAATTGGAAAGATGAGACATGAAAGTACAATAGGCTTAACAATTACCATAATAACAATAACCTATCTCTTAATAGAACAAGAAGTTTAGATTTGGCGAATGGCCTATATTCATATTTCTTGGATTATATTAAAAAAAGAAACATCAAGTTCATGATTTGGCAAATGTAAAGAAATTCCTACTCTGCTCATGTCCACTTGCCAGGACATGCAGATTCTTTAATGTTTAAATGGTTTCTAGATTAAGGGGTATGTTCTTTGCTGTTATTTAATCATTATAACACTTAATTAGTAACTTTTTTGGGATAATTACATAGAAACTCATAAAAAAATATAACATTTAATAGAAAGGTTTTAAAATTTTTTTATCTTGATTTATCCGTGATGCATCAAATATAAAGTTTAATTTAAGATTAGATTAATTTGGATGCCAATACTATAAACATGGAGAACAAAACTATCATAATTGATCTCATAATTTTCAAAAGGCACTCTTAATGTGCAGATGATTAATTTAAGCCAAAGCCCATATTATTATTTAACCCAGAAATTTTGCATGATAGAGAAGGACATGTACCTTGTGAAGGCAACGATGGTGGATTCACTACCTCAGAGCATCCATGCACACTAACAGAACGGGCCATGCAAGGCTCAGTCCGAACAGCAAATCCTCCAGCATGGCTACGAGAATGAATAGTCAAACCATCAGCTGCAATTACACCTGCTGAAAAAGGAGAACCAGCCATGAAATCTCCTGTATGCCCCCCATCAAACATGTGCATGGCAGGCGAGTACAAAGAATAGTAAGCAATCCCAGGAGGGCCAAGTGGACCGCTCTTTGATTTTGGTCTTCTTTGTGGAGGCATGAGGGATTGCCTCACACCACCATCCCCAGAAACTGGACTAAAAATCCACCTCTCAGCATCTTCCCACTTTGAAGGCAAATTCCTTCCATTGTTAAAAGGCAACACTCCAGCAGCATTCCCCTGTTTCCTTCCACCATTGTTATGCAATGGCACACGTTCAGAATTCCAACCCTTCTGCATCCCAACACTCGCCTGATGATGATGATGATAATTGGGAGTCCCGGGGCTAGGAAATGCACCTGATTTCCGTGTTGCAACAGTGCTTTTCTTCACAGTCCCCAACCGCGGAGACGAAGCAGAGACATTGTTTAGATCTAATGAAGCCGGTCTTCGCCTATCAGGATTCTTCAACAAAGCCTCAGATCTAGTCCTCCTATCCTGACACTCTATATCCAAAAAAAAAAGAAACAATTCTGAATTATTACCTCTTTGACAAAATATTAAGCTAAAAAAAGAACAACTTCAAGAAGAAACTAAAGGGTACCTTTAAGTGCAAGAGAGAATGAGTTTCTTGCTGAATCTATGAGTTGATTTTCGTCCTCTTTGTGAGCTGCATCGTTTTCTCCTTTTTGAACTGCGTATTATCGTAAAAGAGAAAAAGAAGGGGTGACAATGACAATGAGCGAGTGAAGTTGAACTTTTTTTGGGCTTATTCGTTATTTTTCTTTCTTTTTTTTTGGGTGCAATTTCAATTTTAACTTTTTCAAAAGACGCTAATAATGAAAGAAAAATATTGCGGTACCTTTCACTTTTTCTCCTTTTCTGGAGAGACGACTGTGCTTTTGGACTGCTATAGCTTTGTTTGGATCTGGATCTGGATCTGGTCCACTCGAACTCTCATTCTGATCTCCTCCTTCGTGGCCTGCCAAACGCTGAAAAAGAAATTCACATTCCAAACATTAATTTTCTTTTTCAAAAAACAAAAAAACAGGCATACAAATTGATCAACATTTGACAATGACCGATCACAATGTAAAAATGTTACAGCTTTCCCTGCTTATGCATTGCACTGAAAAATTGATTAAAAAAAAAAAAGGTTGACAGAGTGGAGAAGTTACTAAAGAGAGTTCGGAGGCAAGAGAATAGTGATCGTGAGCATCGGAAGCGAAAGAGCAACGATCGACACTAGCGGAAGCCGAAGAGAAGAGGCTGAAATTCGATTCCAATGTGAATATAACAGAATCAGGACTCGCATCTCGAACTCCATAACCTGATCTCACAGAGCTTTGTTCTTGAAACCCTAACTCCGCCATTTTCTTCAAAGCTTTCACTTCTTCAATCTTCTTCTTCAAATTTCGGCCATTTTTTGCAATTTTTTTCCCATTTTCTGTTGCTCTTATATCTGTTGGATTGGAGTCAAAGACGAAGGCCTTTTTTGTTAGTGGGTTTGATGCTTTTAATGTAACGGGGTTTTTCTTAAGATGTTAACGTAACGGGTTTTGATTGCCTTGGACCTGGGATTTTGACTGTCTTGAAATTGACTGTAAAGCCCTTTGATTTGTTATTGTTTGGGTTGATTATAAGGGTATTAAGGACTTTTGGGTATAATCTTGTGGGAGGAATTACGGGGGTTGTCACGCTCCAAGAGTATTCTTTTTATAAAAGGGATGTTGATTATTCTTTTCGTTTAAGACAAATTATGGGCATTAAATGATGATGTCTACTGGCATAAAACGGTGCCGTTAAGGAGAATTTGGAAAAGTTAGTTAAAGGCTGGAAGGAAGCAGAAAAAATTGTCAATTTTCTTTTTAAGTAAACGAGTACTATATTCGAAGTTTTAGTGATTAAATTTAAAATTTTTAAACCCTTATTTTAGTATATGTGATTATATAATTCTAATTGAATTTTTGAAAATGAAATAAAAAATAAAAAAATATTAAAAATATTAAACCCTCACATTGAAGTCCAGCCAGATATTAATTTTATTTCATTTAATTATTTGTTGATTTATTTTATTGTTGGTTTGATTTTTTTTATTGAATTTCTTTTTTATGTTTTGTTAAAGATGATTTGATTATGATTATAATTTTTATTAATATATATAATTTAAGAAACACAAAATTATAAACAATCCAAGTAAAAATAATTATTCATATGTAAAAATTAGTAGTCATAATGGAATTTGAAATTGGCAAGAAAAGCCATCAAAATAAAGTTGAAATTGACCACATGATTAGAATTCCATTTATGAATTGAAAGAAAATTTGAAAATAATAGACTTTTTTTTGGCTGGGCATGGATTAACTTTATGATGATTAACTAGTAAGTAATGTTCACACCCAAATTAAACCCTACAGGAGAAAAAATAAAGGAAAAATATATTAGTTTTCTAACCTATGGATATATATTTTGTCATATTCAAAATATGAATTCACATGAAATTTAATTTAATCAATTCTTATAAATAAATTTAAAATTCAAAATTTAAAATCTATAACTTTTTTTAATCCTTAAACTATAATTCATTTATTAAAAAAAATATGAATTCCTCTTTTAGGCTTTTTGTTATCAAGATAAGAATAGTACAACGTGGTCAATAATACTATAATGTATTAATAAAATATTAAATAATTAATTTTAATTTTGATAACTTCAAATATAGAAAATAGTATTATAATTTCTGAACGTGAAACAGAATGATAAGAAGTTAGTCTACGGGGAAAACGTTGCTGCAATGTGTTTTTCTTGTATGTTATGGGCGGTGATCAATTCCTTTTGTCCCACCAAAAGAACCGTACTGCGTGGAGCTACCATCTTATTTCTTCCATGGATATTTCAACAGTTTTTCTTCTCAGCCGACATTTGATTTTTGCCCACGAACCTTCCTTCTTCTTTGCATGTAATCTTTTGATGCGATAAAACTAAAAGCAAGCAGCTCCAAGCTCTTGCAGACTTTTTTTCACATCAAACTTTTACTAGGTAGTACCGTTGAAAGTTCTTGCTTGTCAAAGAATTTTGTGTAGGAAAAGCACTGCTCGGCCCTACATTTATTATGTAAATTGACGTATCGTAGCAGAACAAAATGAAAATCCTCGAGAAAAGAAGTTGTCAGCTGTACTCTGCTACACGAAATAATTAATTGATTCATGAATCTTTTGAATCAATTACGAAAAATGAAATTCAATTAAATTTCGATTCAAACTTTGACAATGGATCTTGACAGACTTAATTCAACTTGATTATTCTTCTAACTCTTAAACTTAGTGACGAGGTGTGGAAATTGGTAATTTTGACGACCATCATTTGATAAAATGCTTTGATAAGAGCAACCCATGTTTGTCAGGTTTCTTGGTAAGTTGAAGGGCAGGCCTTTAACCATTCCTTTAGTCAGTTTGGTTTACGCTGCCCACGTGAGCTGGAGCAAAGTTGTTGCTATTATTACTGGTCAGTCAGGTTAGGTTTGTTGCATTCAACCAGGACTGGTCCCAACCCTTCTTTGGACTAGAAAGAAAGGATGGGAGAAGGAAGGTGGTTCAATTGTCACTTTACCCGAATTTATTTTCTGATACACTTCACACTGTTCACAGATACTGATTTGATTGGATTTTTTTTTGTTTTATTTTCTTTTGTTGTATCTCATGGCATCGACCCAGTCTGATGATCTTTGTCTTCTTTTCATAGCCTGAAAAAATGAAAAACCAAGCCATCCATGAACATGAGATCAATTTTCTATTGGATTCAACCTTTCGATAAACTCGATGGCCACCATTTTTGTATTGAAATTGCTTTCTCCTCTTGATACGTACATCTGCTTTATCTTCTTGGCACATGCTCTCGAATTATAATAAACTTTAAAGCTGTTTCGGTTAAATTCTTAAATTGTTTACAACTAGGTTATCTAGTTGTTGCAACTACCTTCTCAAATGCCTTTTTTAAACATGAAAAAAAATACTGCTTTTAGCAGAAATGATGAATCTTTTATACAACTTAACTAAATTATCTATGTCAAACCTTCCTCCACATAATAAGTTGTCATATCTCACTCTCATAACTACCAAAAGGAGGCCTCACCTAAACTTTTATAGTCAATCATCAATTTTAAAACACAAACGAATAAATTACAAATAGATGACATCCGAACGTTTGAGTCAATAATTAATGTAAATTCGAATATAAACGGTGACATATGCATGAGTCATGCTTGCGTATGTGCATGAGCAATCAGATGAAAAAGGTGGTGGTTGTACAAGCATAACTCGAAGTTAAGGCAATTCCAAAAATACAATGCAAATGCAACGACATCTGACTTGCATCAACCAATAGCTAAATGAAGCATTATATGCACGGTTTTAGGGTGTTGGTACAACACTCGGTGTCCCAAAAGAAGCAGAAGTTATAAAGACAAAGAAAGGCTGATTGCTACAACTATCATCAAGAAGAAGAGAAGAAAACTGGCTCACCTAATAGTAAATCAGACAGACCGACAAGGTTTAAATGGTTGACACACCATTATTGGCTTTTCAGAATAATTGCATTTGTCTTTGTTAAAAGTGTTGTTATCTACCTCTAAAAAATATTTAATTTTTTATAATTTTATATTTAAATTAGTTTTTTTCTTTACAATTATTATTTTTTTTAAATATGTCATAATTTTTAAGGGTTAATTAAAATTGATATCATCACACATCTAATAAATATTTAATTTTTTATAATTTTATATTATATTAATTAATTTTAAGTTAAATACTTATGAATCATCTTAAATATATAACATATTACATTAAATTTTTGTTGTCCAGAGACATAATTTTTGTACATCTTCCATGATCTATTCTCCTTGACATAAATATGCCAAGGTTTTAAGTTATTGTGATAACTCCTTAGCCTACATTATCAGTGAGATTGGCTTCGCTTTTGTGAAGAACATCAAAGCACTTAAATTACTTTCAATAACAGCATAACCAAAATTAGGGCCGAGGTGACCATAAAACAACATTTAAAATCATCATGTGGCTCAAGATCCACCAAAAACTTAACCCATTATCCTTCATCACTCCAAATGAATAATGCTGATTTATTGCCTTCAACATGACGATCAAGCACTTATTGTGCTGAATTATTGGGTATATATATAGGTTAAGAGTTTGAATGATATATAAATATTTACAAGTTATTTGAGTTTAATTTGAATAAAATTCAAATTTAATTTAATCATTGTAAAATCGAGCTTAAGCAGCTTGATTTATTGAATGAGTTAAATTTGAACTTTTTAATATATAACTTGAGTAATTCATAAGTTTAATATTATTTTATATTTTAATATATATTTTTATTATTTTAATTAAAATATTATTATTTTACTTTTATATATATATACATATATATGAATTTAAACTTAAACTCAAACTCAAGTTTAAATACAAATAATTGAGTTTAAAATTCAATAAAAAAATTAAATTTATTTTTTTATTTAAAAAAAATCTAATAAAATAAGTTTGAATGATTTAATTTTTATTTCAAATCAAAATCAAAATTGAAAACTCAATTAAACTCAAAACAAATTTAAAGTAATGAATTTCAAATTAAATTCGAATTTCCCTCGACTCAATTACAACTTGACTACTCGATTTTTGCTTAAAAAAAAAAAAAAAAAGTTGTCGGGACTAGAAGTTGGAGTAATATAGAGGCATTTTAGGCTAGGAGTGACCCATTTATATACCATGTCCAAGCCCAATATAATTCAAAGAAAAAGAGCCCAATACTTTGACTTTCTGGCGTTCCGTTTCTTTTCCACTGTCCAAAACAGGCGAGAAAAACGCGGCGTTTTTTGGAATATGAAGTAAAGAATATAGGAGAGGCTGCTAAGGGTTGAAGCAGCGAGAGGGCAGAAAAAAAGATGGAGGACGGAGAGATAGAGGAGGGAATGGTGGTGGAAGAGAGCTCACCAGCTCCGCCGCGGAAGCCTGAGAAATCTCCTTACGATATGCTTAAAGAAAGCAAAGCCTCGGTAGAAGAGATCGTCACCAAAATCCTCTCAATCAAAAACGAAAACAAACCAAAATCCCAACTCAGAGAACAAGTCACCCAAATGTTCCTCCACTTCGTCACTCTCCGCCAGGTCATCTTCCTCTTTATGTCTCTTGCAGTTCTTTTTACCCATTAAAAAAGATTACTCTTTTTCAAATAAAAAAAGAGAAATTGAAACCTAGGGTTTTGTTTTTTTATCCTTTTTTCTAGGCGAATCGTATTATACTGTTGGAGGAAGACAAAGTGAAAGCGGAGACGGAACGCGCGAAGGCGCCGGTGGATTTCACGACGCTGCAGCTTCACAATTTAATGTACGAGAAGAGTCATTACTTGAAAGCTATAAAAACTTGCAAAGATTTCAAATCTAAGTATCCTGATATCGAACTTGTACCGGAGGATGAGTTTCTTCGTGACGCTCCTGAGGAAATTAAGGGTTTGAATTTGTCTGATGATAGCTCCCATAATTTGATGCTTAAAAGGCTAAACTATGAGCTCTTCCAGGTAAATTATTAATTAAATCAAAGTTTGATGAATAAATAAACTATATTCTTTATCTAATGTTTTAATTTTATGAAAATTTTTTGAGACCTTTTTCATGTTTAAGAGAATGAATCATGTACTTTGAATTGAAGTAGGCAACTTTGTCTTGGTATTTAAAGGGATTAGCGAAAAAAAACATGCTATGCTAAGCATACCTTTGGATATTATTTCTTTCAGCGGAAAGAGCTATGCAAACTTCTAGAAAAGTTGGAACAACAAAAGAAAAGTCTTCTAGAGGTGATAGCGAATCGGAAGAAGTTTCTGTCAAGCCTGCCTTCACACCTCAAGTCCCTTAAGAAAGCATCATTGCCTGTACAGAATCAATTGGGTGTTTTGCATACTAAGAAACTGAAGCAACATCATTTGGCTGAACTGCTTCCACCTCCACTTTACGTGATTTACTCACAGTTCATGGCCCAGAAGGAAGCATTTGGTGAAGATGTCGATCTGGAGATCATAGGTAGTATGAAGGACGCTCAAGCTTTGGCTCGCCAGCAAGCAAATAAAGACAATGGTGAGTGATGTTAGTCTTACTTCCTGGCTTGTGCATAGTGCCATAGTTGATAGCTTTTCAGATGTTACTTTGTAGTTATGCTCTGTGCTCCAAGCAATACACAAGTAGCTGTGCAAAGGGGCATAATATCAACTGACATAAAGTTTGGCATTAATAGTTCAGCGAAAGATGGTGTGCTGCATTTAAGTTGAAGACAACCAATTTGTTATGTTTGCTGGATTAATATGGTTGCTAACAGAATTAACCAAGTTGTATTAGGTTAAACTCCATGGAGGATGAGTGTACTTAAAACTGTTTATTTCTACAAAGAATTCTCTTTAAGATGTATTTGATGTGTATTATATTTCAGTTTATCCTGTTATCTTGGCCTCTAACATGCTCTGCGCTTCTGGTAGCAGATGACTTTAAATTTTCTCTTTCACAAAAATTATGAATTGAGTATTGTTATTGTAAACTACCAGGTTTACCTACTAGCATAGAGAGCTCAAGGTTGGAGGATGATGGTCCAGATGAGGAAGATGATGGCCAGAGAAGGAGAAAGCGGCCAAAGAGGGTTCCAAGCAAGGAGTCTATTGACCAGGCAGGAGTCTATCAAGTCCATCCTTTGAAAATTATCCTTCACATATTCGATGATGAGGCATCTGATCCTAGATCCACAAAACTTATCACTTTGAAGTTTGAGTACTTGTTAAAGTTGAATGTTGTTTGTGTTGGGATTGAAGGGTCAACTGAAGGACCTGAGTCTAATATCCTTTGCAATTTATTTCCTGATGACACTGGCCTTGATCTGCCTCATCAGGTTTGTGTCTGATAACTGTTATGTGCCTTCCTTTCACCCTCACCCTCTCACTCTTTGTAGAGTTTTTCCTTTTCATGTAATAATGACTGTTCTGAATGATATCGCAGTCAGCCAAGCTCTTCGTTGGTGATGCTGCTATGTTTGATGAAAAGAGAATTTCACGTCCATATAAGTGGGCCCAGCATTTGGCAGGAATTGATTTCTTACCTGAGGTTTCACCATTGCTTAATAGCCATGAAACTTCAAACGGTGAAACCAAAAGTGATGCTGTTATTTCTGGTCTTGCATTGTATCGCCAGCAGAACCGAGTGCAGACGGTTATGCAAAGAATCCGCTCACGGAAAAAAGCAGATCTGGCTCTTGCGTGAGTCACTGCTCTGTATGTTTGGAGTTTGGATCTTCCAGAAAAGAGTAGGAAAGAAAATAGGACTGAATACCACAATGTGGTCAAATCTGAATATTCAGTTATAATTTCCTGTGCTAGGGTCCTTGTTGGCATCTTAATGATATAAAGTCCCTAATATGTGGTTTTAGTACAGATTTTTACCCCTCTGCCTTAGCGTAACTTGTTTGTTTGATGAATCTTTTGTGTTTGAATATTTTATAATTTTATGTAGGAACATTATTAGCTTGTTTTGTTTTCAATGTGGTATTTTTTGTTGAAAATTTGGAATTCTTTTATTGAATTACAGGGAACAGCTTGATTCACTTATGAAGCTTAAATGGCCTTCTCTGAATTGTAAAAGTGTTCCATGGGCCTCGCATAGCCCTTTATGCAGTTTACATAGTTGGTCATCTGTAGGATCCAAAGTCAACGAGGCTTCATCTCAACCTGTTGCTGATGCAGAACCAGTTCAAGAACCTATGGATGTTGATCTGGATGGAAGATCTGGTATGTCAAAGGAAGAGCTGGAGGGTTTAAGGGAAGATGGGGAGCTTCCATCTTTGCTTTCAGCTCCATCTGTCACAATTGATGCTAAACTTACTCTATTAAAGGAATCTAGTCTTAATCATTCCAAGCAGTTGGCTTTGACTTCAAAAAGCATTTTGTCCCCAGTCAGTAAGGGAAAATCACCAAGTTTCATAAAACGTGATGATGATTCTGACTTCATTCTGGAGACTGATAGTGATCTGGATGAGCCCACAGAGACAGAGACTGAAAACTCTGCTTCTACTCAGTGCTATGAAATCGCTGAAAAATCATGGGTGGACTATTGTATCAAGGAATTTATTCTTCTTTTAACAAGGAAAATGGACACAAGTGGGAGGAATATGAAACTCGAAGCCAAGGTTTCATTAATTACTTTGTTTTGTTCTATTATGTTCACTAACAATGGAAGCCTGACACCAAATTGATTTGTTGCAGGTTAAGATCAGTATGGAGTACCCTCTTAGGCCTCCTCTATTTTCACTGAATCTTTACTCTTCCCCTCTAGATAATTCTTCTGAGAATGACTATTCTGAGTGGCAAAATGAAGTTCGTGCTATGGAAGCTGAGGTAAGCAACCGATATTTCTGAAGTGGCTATCTCACATTAATGCATAGTGATTTGCTGAAGTTTTTCTCTGGGCATGGAGACATGGAATGACATTACAATGAAGCATAGTTAATTGAGCTCATGTTTCTTATGATGAATCATGGCATTGGTAAATGATAATGGTTTCACTTATTAAACATAGTGTTTTAGCTCCTTTTTTCCTGTTCATAACAGTGTGATATGCTTGCTAGTCGAATTTCTCCAATTTCTTAGTGCTCTCTTCTACTTGAAAGTGTGTCTCCTGAGGGCCACTATTACTTTTTCATAACCATGAGCAGTAAATTCTCATTCTCTTGTTGCATCATGTAGGTAAATCTTCATATGTTAAAGATGGTACCCCCAGATGTAGAAAACTATACATTATCACACCAAGTATACTGTCTTGCTATGTTGTTTGACTATTACATGGATGAGGCAACTTCATCTTCTGAAAAGAGGAAGAGCAGTTCTGTGATTGATGTTGGCTTGTGTAAACCTGTTAGTGGTAAACTGCTTGCAAGATCATTTAGAGGGAGGGATCGTAGGAAAATGATATCCTGGAAGGACATGGAATGCACTATTGGCTATCCTTTTTAGAATTAAGGTTCTGATCTGAAAGTAATGATGTTATTCTGCTGAGCTGCCAGTTTGCTGGATGAGGTTCAGAGGATGTAACTTGAAGATGATTCTTTAACCAAAGAAGGGATTAGGGATGGACCTTTCCTGCAGCTAAACAGTGAATCTACTAGTGAACGTGAGTTTGCTTTGACAACTTGAAGGGAATTGTTTCAATATGGAACTGACTCTCCAGATTCTTTCTGCCCCTTGCTTACACAAGTTGCATTGCTATCGGTTGAGAACCTTGGGGACTGGGGCCACTCTGGTTGTAATCAATTTTTTTTTCTTAATCACTCACCGTTGAGATGGAAAGGTAATGTCTTTCGCCCATATTTGTTGATTTGGGAATCAGTTTAATTGGTTTCTCAAATTTGGGCATACAGATAATATTCAGTATTATGAACAGGCGTAGAGACACCCCCGCACGCTGTTTTACTCCATTTCTCCTTAATGTATTTCTTTTCAATGAGCAATCAGTGGCTGAAAGCACAGAGATTGTGCATTTGATTGGTTACTTTTACAATATATTTATTTTCAATGAACAATCAGGGGCAGAAAGCGGAGATTGTGCATATCATTGGTTACTTCTACTAAGAGACTGAAGGATTAGATGGAAAAGACGTAAGCATAAGGATGCACTATCCTCACTACTCCATAAGCAGAGGCAGAGTTTACAAAACATCTATAGACCCGATCTCTACTACCCGAAACGCTGAATTAAGGTTGTCTACAAGTCCCATTCTGGTTACTAACAAAATGGTTACCTTAACTGGTTACAGAAGTAAGGATTTGCGTGAGCTTTCGGGGCCCGAGTGTTAGATTAAATTTTCGGCAAGTTTAGGTGCCCAGCACCAAATACAGAAATGAATAATTCATAACCAGTGTATTATTCTCATTGCATGTCTGAAACAGATGAGAAGAAAGGGAAAAAAATCCATGAATTTGTAAGGGTGCAGAAACACAGAATTAGTTCAATAAACGGGAACGGTAAGGGAACTCTGCGATGCTCTGAAATTTTACATATATGATGTAACTGATTGATCCATGATGTCCATAAAAGAAACAGATATAAAAAAAATACGACGAATATTGGAAGATTTTTAATCTACACAGCACTGATTCATCTCTCCGAATCTAAAGGAAGAACGACTACCCACCCTTAACTTAAATATGTACAACCTCCTGCCATACATAATTTAACCAAGAATCATAGGCATAACCACTTTATTTCACCATGGACTCGTCTGTGTTCTTCGCAAGCATTGCTTCTTAGCTCCTTGTTGCATATTCATCACCTCCACAACCTGTGGTTGTCAACCAATTTAAACAAGATTAGGAAATTGAACATTCAATGGTTGCCAAGTTCTATGCCAGTTTTCTAATACATAGAAGTCAATTATGATTTGCTAATAGGGGGGAAAACGCTGGAGTTTAGGGCTCGTGCATGTGGAAATTTCTTTTCAATGCTCAAATCTGATTGGATTGTGCACCTAAGAATTCTTGTAAGTGAACCAAATACGTCAAAACTAAATAAGCAAAGCAGTCAACCAGAGAGTGTACAGTGAAAGTAGATTTGAGATTAGTTACATTCAGAGGCTAATTCTTATGTTCAAGTTTAATGCCAAAATTAACACCATGTCAGTTGTTTAAGAGGGTTCCCAAAAATGGACTTGGACTATTCTAATTAGCTTTTCATGCATAACTAACTAGATTAAAAGGAGTACTGAGTGTGGCCCCTTGGGCATGGGGAAACATCATGGTAAGGGTGAAAAGGGGAAACAAAACCCATAGAACACTAAATATTCATGTACCATTCACTTAAGCAGCAGTTCCAGAATATTCATGACAAATGGCAAATCATAAATTGAGGGTTTTTAAAGGATTCCATGAGAAAACAGTATGATCTTATATGAGAAACCAATACCATTCCAGTAAAGTGGAACGATAATCATACTCAGATACATAGTGAACCCAACAGAAAAATTTTGGAATTTCTAGAGATGAAGAACTCTTTAATTCCTCTAACAAAGATGTGATTTTTGAAAGCATCTTGAGGGAGCATGCATAAGGATGATGCTTCATGATATTTGACGAGGGTAATCATATTAAGTTGTTATCAAATAAAAAGAGGAATGGCAAAGAAAATTTCTCGGCACCTGATTTTTCTGCATTTCCATGATTTCTGCCTGCAGCAACCAAATAAAGTCAATGAGAATATAAGCATGTGTTTGCCATAGCCAACAATTCCTAAATATTGTGTGCATTGAAACAAAGAAGGGAGAGAGCATACATGTTTCCTCTGCAATTCTTGATTCTCCTCTTTTAGCTTTGCAACTTCTGCTTCCAATTCCATTGTATACGCCTAGTAGAGAAGCAAAAATCAAAACCCATAAGAAACTTCAAACACATATTTGAGACACACCACAATTTTACCAGTTACTATAGGATAGAACTCTTTTAATTCGCTATAGTTATAACAAAATCAACAAGGGCAAGGATGTCAACCTTAATCAATGGTATTATTGATTCTTATATGATAGAGCGTCAAACTTCTCATCTTGTTAAAACAAATGCTTCGTTACATAGTAACAAGGATCCTTATAACTTCTCATGACATCAACTTTCAAAATCTTTCATCTCTTCCCATGTCAGACCGCTATCAAATTACCATACTGCAACATAATCTTCCAAGAAGTTTTTGGGATTCAGCATGTAACAGATAATAAAAGCAGGTCAATGGCAAGTAAAACTCATTAAGCCACAACTAGAGGAAACTGGGTGGGAAGGTGTTGCTTGAAGTATGGTAAAAACAGAGTATAAAATCTTTGAGATGTCTTGGCACCACAAAGTAAATGTGATATCTCAAGGTGGAACTTTATGTGATCCAGGCTATTTCTTAACTGACTTGGGAGGCATAAAAAGTTAAGCAAAATTCTCATTCAATTATAGGAACCAGAGTTGACATAGCCGGGAAAAGATTCAGATATTCAATTCACAGATGATAATAATGTATATTCCAAACTATCTACCTTTTACAATACGATAAACTAAAAAGCTATGAAGAAGGAAACATTACATGAATGAGTAAATAAAAAATATATTCACCTGCTTGCGAGCTCGTGATCTTGCAGCTGATTCTCTGTTCTTTATCATTCTCTTCTGCCTCCTCTCAGCAACCTTTTCCACAGCACTGCATCTTCTACCCCTCAAACTTCCATTAAACACATAAGGAACGGGCGAAACAGAGGAAGTATCTCCACTACTCTTCCCAATCCCATCTGATGAAAGGTGGTTAGCAGGTGATCCAGTTGTAACACTGACTGGCCCTCCTAAACCAACCATCCCCATCCCTCCACCTTGCAGTGCAGCACCCTGAATAAGACCATTATTCAGTCCCTGATCTCCAATCCCAGCAATTCCACCCCTAATTCCAGGACTCCCAAACTGAGCACCATTTTGTAAAGGTATCTGAGCTCCATATCCAACAACAGGTTGCTTAGGAAAAATTCGTTGCTGGTGCTGATGCTGCTGTTGAGTTTGCTGCTGAGTCAACTGGTGCTGGTTTGATCTAACTCCGTTAACGTTCAAAGGCAAATCGGAAGCCCGAATACCAATTTGATTACCACCTTCAGAAACCTTATTCCCCATCAAATTTGGACCTCTACCACCTTGTTGAAACCCAATTCCAAACCCAGTATTATTCCCGGATAGCAGTAATTCCCCAAAGAACCCCCCATTAACATCATTAACCTTCCCAACCAATTGGGTATCCTCTCTTACTACACCAGCCCTCACCAAAAACTCCTCCAAAGTCATCTCCCCTAAAGTATGCTGCCTTTGTGGCATATTGTTAGTGCCACCCACTGTTCCAATCCCGTCTATCCCTATTGAAAACTCCTTTGAAATATCTTTCCAAACTTCATCAACAGTTTTCTGACTAAGTGTCCTTGGCAAAGTCAAAGACCCTTGCCTTTGTAAACCTCCATTTCCCTCTACGGCACCATTGGAAGAAGCCATTGTTTGAGTTTCTTCAGCATTCCAAATGTTCTTCAACAACTCATCCATGTTCATTGACCCAAAATCTTTTCCTATTCCACCCATAGTGCTTTGAAACTCATCAAAGGTTAGAGAATAGATTGATGGCTGTCTAGTTAACCGATTATTCCCCAGCGGCTTATTCTCGCTGCCGTCAGCTGCCTGCTGTGGGTCACTTCCAAAGTTCTTGAAGTTCATGTTAGACCCCATTAAAATCTGGACAAAACAGTGCCAAATTCAAAAGATTTGATCCCAAAAATATATATAGATAGTCCTTTACTGCAATACTTCAGTGAAAGCAAAATAAATAAAATCCCAACAAATTTAAGGTTTATATTTTTCTCCTATATTTGGGAAGTTCACGTTTTTAATAAAACCCACAAATCAAGATCAGATAAAAACATAACCTTTATCAGTTTAAAATTTGAACTAAGAAAAACAATCAAAAACAAAAAAAAATTGAATGTAAATAACTCTCTTTTTTTTGTTCTTTAAGTGTTAGTGAAATCTAATGAAAACAGAAAGTTGGAAGTCTGAGCTAATGAAAACATGAGCTTTGCAATTCAGAAAATGAAAAACGCTTCAAAATTTAACATACCAAAGATCAAAACACAACCAAACCCAAAAAATATTAAAATAGTACAACTTAATTGATTAATTCTCCAAAAAAAAGCAAAAAAGAATGAAAACTTGTAAAATATAATTTAAAAAAGAAATAGCAGACAGCAAAGAGAAGCATGGGTTGGAGAGAAAAAAATAGAAATGACTGAAGACGAGAGAAAAATTAATAGAATACTAAAATATTTTTACTTATTTTTTTATTTGGTGTTTCTGGTGGCTTCTTCTGACAGCGTTTGGTTCCTTCTTCGCGAGTTAGGGCTTCGTGGGAGCGCCAAGTGTCCCTTATCTCCCTCTTTCTATTTCCCTTTTAGGACATTAAATATATAATTTTTCATGTGCGACTCCTTTTAATAATTTTGTTGGCCAGCTGGAATGTGGAGACGTGGACCAATGGCAAAGGCGTAGGAGGCCGTGATGTCAGATCGACTAATGGGGAACTGGTAACTGGGAGTTCTGGACCGTCCACGTTGCATGAAGGAACGGTGGTGATGTGTGAATTTTATGGTTTTGGATTGTAGTGGCGTTGTTGGTGGGTAGCGACAAGAGATAAATGCTAAAGAGCAATGGAGCACGCGTGGAGGAGGGGTATTATTGTCTAAAAGGATGTTTGTTTGATGTTAATCCGTTTTCCATACACACTTTTGGACATCGTTTAGGATTAATTTGACAAAAATACCCTTATTGCTATTCTGGCTTCATAGTTCATGCACGTGAAAAAATATTGATTTTGGTTAATACATTATTTATTGATGTATAAAATAATCGTGCAGTTTAAATAATGAGATATGTAATAATATTTCAACAACACTTGTGAAGCTACAAAATTTTAGAATTGAAAACAAGCTTAATTGAATTATTATCTTATACATTGTCCATCAAGTTTTTCAAATTTTAAATTAAAATATGTAAAAATATATATAATTACGCATTATATTTATCCTAAATTTAAATTTTTTTAATATAATAAATAAAAATTTAAGTTTTTTACTATATTGATTTGTTAATGTAAATTTAACCGATAATTTTACCAATTCCTTTCTGTTAAAACATAATCACATGTTAATAATCTTGATAACGAAATGTTAATTTTGTTAACATGATTTTTTTTTATCAAATTTGAAAAAAAAAAATATTGATGTTAATTTTTGTATGTTTGTGTGACATATTAATCAAACAAAATTTTGAAAGGAATATATTTTTTTTAAAAAAAGAAACTGATAGAAAGATGAATTTTCAATGCCAATTCATATTTAAAAAAAAAAAAATTTAATTTTGATGTCAAATTCATAATTTGTCAACCATTCCCTATGAGTTTTCAATGCCAATTCATATTTAAAAAAAAAAAAGTTTAATTTTGATGTCAAATTCATAATTTGTCAACCATTCCACCCCCCCCCCCCCATTCTTTTTTTTTCCTTCTTTTGATTAGTAGCATAAAGTACAACCTAAGTCACGAAAGACCGCCGTTACCTAAAAATAGATTTTTTTTTTTTTTTTTTTGAGTTTTGTGTTTTGGCCAATGAAATTTTTGGTTTAGAAACTGATCCATTTTGTATTTGATTGACTGAAATCAAAGCCACGCTGCCGAAAGCACCATGGACAAACGCGGAAGAACGACAGTTACCACAAACAGAAATTCTAAAAGGATTTTTCAAAGTCATCGAAAGCGGTTTTTCACCTAATTTCTACTTGTCAAGAGGATAAGGTCCTGCAAGCCAAATGCAGTACGTTCTCTTTTGGTTCAAAATACCCAAAAATAGTATATATTTACAAGGACTTACTAATAAAAAAAATATAAATAAGAATTATACTTTTTTTTTATACTTTTTTTTTTGAGAAAAATAAATCTTTTTGTTAATATTACTATTTGCTTATATACACTACTTGATCTTAATAATAGTTAGTTGGTGGGTAAATATATGCCTCGATTAGACAGATGATCGAATCAAAATCAAAAAGATTTTACTGCTTACTTAATAACCTAATTACTAGATTTATAATTATAAAAAGGTGATGAAGTTGTTGTAGACTTAGGTTTACATGGTGTTAATATTTAATTTTCGTAATCTGTTCAATAATTATGTGATTTATTGAGAGAATGTTAATCGAATTTATGATAATTTTAAATATCAAAATAAGAGATTAAACAGAAATTAAAGAGTAATAAAATGAGCAAAAGAAGTACATTAAATTTAGTGAACTGAATTGACTCTTTGAAAAAAAAAATTTTTTTTTCATTCAAGCTCAAAAATATTAAAAAAAAGGACAAAGATGCATACATTAAATGGATTATTCAAGACGAGATAGGACGTGGGGGGTTGCTTGTAGACGAAGGCCATCTTAGCAAAAGACAAAAACTCTTTCACTATACTATTTTTCACATAAAGAAACACCATTATGAATTTATTTTCTTTATCAAGGAACATTTACAACACGTTTGGATCAACCAATCGCATGGTATTGGTTAGGATGTTAACTCAATTGAATAAATTTCGAAACTTGGGGTAAGGATTTTCTCTTTTAATTTTACCTAATAAGGACTTGTGGTTCCGACACTCCTAAATTGAAAGCAAAGAAAGATGAGAGAAGTAGACTTTATAACATCCGACATGATTACATCCAAATTTGGTAGTTGAATAATATGAATCATCAATTCATCTGAAAAAGATTGTATGTCGGCACACTTTGAACCAGCCGACGGTTGCTTGGATGGATGTATTACTAGCATATGTTTTGAATATTCCACAAAGATATGAAGACACTATTACTCAATTGAAGAGATAAATAGGAGCAAAAATAAAATTATATAAATAATCTACCCTAGGTATTAAAGTATAGGATATAAATTTTGTTATACAAGATTTAAGACTCAATTGTTATATCATAATAATAATTAAGGTTTAAGATCCAAACTGAAACTAAACTCATGAAATCTAATCATAATATTTACATCATCATTCAATGGTACAAGATCAATATGAAATAAAAACTCAAAAACCTAAGTTGAATACACTAATATTCAATAATACTCTTTTAAGTTGCCTCCTCTTCATATTGAATATATCGTTGACTTGAGTATCCTAACATAAAATCTCCTTTTAACATTTAAAAAAAAAATTTTTTTTGGGCAGATCTCTACTATCCTAACGGATAATCTCTCTCTCCACATCGACATCTATAGTTTCAAAAAATCATCAACAATTTATTTTTTCAAAGTTTGAACATGCAGGTTTTATGTATCACTTTTCTCTCTTATTTTCTTTATTTTAATTTATGAAAACAATATGTTAATCTAGTTTATTTAAAAAAGACAAAATGTCATAAATCATAGAAACAGCTAGACAAGCGTGACAAGGTCACAGGAAAAGGTAAGAACAGAAAGAGGGCAAAGAGCATTGTGAAGGCTTCTCTCATCAGTTAGAATTTATGTGGTTGATAATTGGTTGTTATCATTTAATTAAAGCATATAACTTTGAATCTTTTCATATATAATAAAGAGAGAGACTATACTACAAAATAGAAATAGCCTAGTTGTAGTCACTATTAACATAGAAGAGAGCAAGCTGAGATCAAATAAAACTCTTTTTTTCCCTCGTTTATTTAGGCTTATCCCATTTGTGGAGGATGGCTCATCCTTTGGTAACCAAGCCTACCCATGAGGATATCACGGGTAGTCACTTTCTAGCATTCAAGCTGAACTTTGGGGCCTCAGCTATGGTCTTATGCAGGGAAAAAAGTATGGTTTCTAAGGGCAGAAATCAGATAGACACCACTTTGTTTATACTTAAATATATCTCTGAGGCAGTCGAGTCTTTAACCAACGTTCTTAATTTTTTGTGACCTCTACTCTTATTGCAGGTCACTTGGGGAAATAAGGCAACATTATTGTAGACCACAGCCACAGCTAACAAAGGAGTGGTATTGTTTTCACCATTTGCATGAACCTAACAATACGTCTGATACATTATTGACTTCAAGTTATGGGCGATCCTTTTCTCCCATTTCCTAGTAAATCTTTGGCCCCAATACAAAGACAGAAAGAAAAATAGGTACCTATTAGAGCTGCACATGAAATTTGGCAAAGATTTGCAAATTGTCGAGGTGAAAATTTGGTAGACCAGTACCTAATACCCGTTAGTGCCTTGTGGTGGGAAAACAATCAGCAAGAGCCAGGTAAATGAAAAATAATCATAGTGAATAAGGAAATGGCACAACTATGCAATTCACTATCTTTGTCAGTTAATTAACTGCCAAGGCAACTGACATCTGTCTTCCATTTTTAGAGGAAAACAAAAAAGGACAGAGAGCACCACACTGACATCTGTCTTCCATTAATATAATAAATGAGTGTTCTCTAACAAACAGACAATTGACACATTCTCATAAGAAAAAGATCAACTTCTTGACTTGAACTATAAACAATCTCGACACATTTAAATGAAATACCATGACAAGTACTCTGTCTTACAGTCATATTAGAAGTAAACTCTTGATATAGTTTGTTAGTCAAAGCAGAATGTGTGTGTGAGTGTTGAGAGAGAAAGCAGTCCCAAATCAACATAGAAAAATAGTGACATCCTATTCCTTGACAGAGGTACTATGGATTAAGGATATATGCACATTTGGCTTCAGACCAGTTTACCAGTCAATCCATTCAGCAGAAAGTATAATCTTTTAGGAATATGTTTTTCCAGAAACTACATCCAGCATTTAACTTTTATGAATTTTAAATAATTACTTTTAATTTCTACAACATTATTGGAGCTCATAAAGGACATATTACAAACAATAAGAACGAAGTTTAAAAGATCCTCTAAAACATAATAATATAAACTGGTTGACAAGTTCAGAGTATTACCCTCATCATCTCCGTTTACGCCTTCGGAAATGTCTGTGAATGAAGCTGTCAGCATATAGAGGATAGTTCTTTCTGATCAGGCCCTTGATGCATTTCCAGTAAGAAAAGTCAACCAGTTCTCCATCTTTTTGAACAATGAACAAACATTTTGAGCCTACAAAGTCAGGATGGTAACCAACCTATCAACCGAATATGAGAAGCGTTAATTATTTACTTAATCAAAACAAGTTGGCCAAACAGGCCATGGTACCATTTAACTTATGTAAATTCCAAAATAAAATCTTAATTACTTAAGAGGCTTCCTCTCTTTTAGCTAATTTTCCCCCTAAATTTCGTAAGTCCGTTCATTGATCTTGTAATTTTATATCAATTTGAAAACATTAACTGGAGAGATCCCTTCATCATCACAAGTCCACAATCCCATAAAAGAATAAAACCCTTTAAATTGGCTAGAATCTGAGAAGGTTGCATAGGTGGAAGAAATTTCGTTTGAAAAGTAAATATTATGTGGCTTTTGGACCAAGGTGATCTGTTCAAGTTGCGAGCTATCTGTGTCAATGGAGAGATGAAGAACAACCAAGCAAGTCTGAGAAAGAATGTTGGACCAATAATATCAAGTGCCATCCCCCTGGTAAAATTCTGATTATGTGCAGCATTAACTGCAAAACGTAAAATTAAACGACCTGGGTTTTGACGCTTTATGGCACAAAGAATTTAATCAATATTTAGATAGGAATTTCAATTCAATATTAAATAGGTTGCCCACCCATTAAAAAAGGTGATGAAAGCAATCAAGCAATTGTAATTTCACATTTTCACACTTCAATTGTAATTCCTACCTACTTCAATATTTTGTACATGATCTCATCAAGAAATGAGAAGCACAAAACCAATGAGGAAATAAAATTACAGAAAACAGAAGTTTAAGTGATGATCCTTCATAGGGGAAGATTAAAGCAGAAGGTAAAGGCGAATGTTTTATTAGAAGAAAATGTGAATATCCACTGTAGAAATTCCAATAATCGGTCAGCCTACTGCCTATAGTCTTTCTAACTAAAACTGAGAATGAATTTCACGAAATTTTGTACATTCGAACGAGCTGTTGATCAAAGAACAATTGTTCTCTACTTTGCCTCCCTATATCTACTAGTTAACAAAGGCAAAGCGTTCACATTTGACTAAGACTCACATGTGCAGTTAAAAATTAATAAAAATTCAGGAAAAAAAAAGATTAAATTTCAGAATCTTCAAAAGAAGTACTACTATAACTGATTTAAATCGGTTAGTTCAAGCTTCCAATTAAAATAAATTCCAGCGATCAAAATTCCAAAAAAAAAAGAAAAAAAAGAAAAAGGACAACAAACATACAGCAATGTAATCAATTCCGCAACCAATTTTCTTCTCAGACTCTGGATGGTAAGGAAGCAGCCTCTCAAGAATCGTCCTTTCATGCTCTGGACTCAGTCTATCTCCACTTTTATATCTGCAATAAATTTACAACATTACCATAAAAAAGCTTTTTTGTTTTTTTTTTTGAATAAATAGCTTCGAGAATTCGAATTAGGGAAAATAAAATTAAAGCCAAGAAAATTAAATTTCTTACTTTCCAGAATGAAGAATCAGTCGAACGAAGCCAACGAGAGGAACAGTGTCCTCTAAAATCCTATCTTCCCAATCAATCCATTCACCTCTATTTCTTTTTCCCTCACTACCCTCCTCTTCTTCTGAAATTCCACCACTGTCCATCGCTGGCAACATACTCGGCTTCCCCAACAAATCAGGTCCGCTGCCGATTCTCCCGCCGTTGGGCCCGGTCCTCAACGCTCGAAACCGAACTCGGAGCGACGTCGTTTGGTAGAAGGGAGAAGATAAGATCATCGGGGAGGAAGAGAAGGAGATAGGGATAGAGCTACGCTGAAGGTAGGACGGTGGTGGCTTGAGAATCGAACTCATGACAATTTGAGTGAGTTAGTGAGCTTTGAAGTAGCGTTGGAGAAAGAATCGGAAGAGTTAACGGTCACATTTCAACGCCCGTGCAAAATATGAATAGCGTTTTGCCATTGCAAAGGAAATCTTAGCTGAAAAAAAGGTAAGACCGCCTGTCTGTCCTACTAGGCGCCATTTATTTTTCCATTTTATTTTTTATTTTTTTCTTTTTGTTTATTTTAATTGGACAGATAATGGGCCTTGGGTTGATAAATAAGAGCCGTTAAGGTCCAATCCCCGGTTAAGAATGGAACAAATTGATTTTTAGCGTTTTTTTTCTAATTACAAGTTTAAGAGAATTACAATTATAATTAAATATTATATTATTAAACAATCAAATAAACAAATTAATCATCAAACTAAAATTTAACTAAATAATTTCAAGATAAAATTAAACTAAACCTAGATAATAATACTTAAACCTAAAACTTCAAGGTTTTAAAATTTTCTTTGTGCTATAAAATCAAAATTTTATTGGCTTCGACATTATATTTTTTAGATATAAAAAATAATAAAAATTATTATCCCCATTTTATTTCATTTTTAAAAAATTGACATCTATTTTTTTAGTAATTGTAATTTATCGGTCTCACATTTATTGGATTAAAAAATTAAATAATCTTATATATCTAAATATATTATTATATAATTTGAATACGTATGATACATAGATCTGTCTGACTTTATGTTAACCATTTAGTTTATGAGAATATTTGGGTCCAACAAGTATGAGATATAATAGATATATATATAAGAAAATTATTATAGGCAATATACAATATACTCGGCTTCTTTGAAATTACTACTAATTTCCCGTACTATCTCCAACTAAACTTGTTTATAGCATAGTCTGTTCACAGATACGGTGACTTTAGCAATAAACTATTACTGATGACTCCAAGTCTCCCATATGTTAAACTGGGAAATATATCTGATGAAGAAAGCAATATCACAACTTGGATTTTAATAAGAATTGAAAATTTTATTGAAGAATTTTAAGCTATTGAACCATTCAAACTAATAGCATCTTTAGTCCACTCTTTAAATAGAGAATTCAAACTTCTGAGTTTTGACTAAGCTATATATTGAAATTAGTTGATGATCATCAACTTGCTAAAATTTTCTGGTCTGAAGTAAGATATATTAATGTTCACCTACCTCTAAAGCAAAGATGTGTTGACTTCAGTAAGAATAGTTGATATCAGATATATGTAGTAACCCAGAAGTTTGATAACTATGATAATAAAAAAAAAAAAAAGTCCAAAAGAAGAGAAATTTGGGTGGTTACTGGATAATAGAAAAGTCTAAACTTACTTTTTCAACTTATATTTGCGACAATAATATTAATATTAGTTCTATAGTTGATGATCATCAACTTGCTAAAATTTTCTGGTCTGAAGTAAGATATATCAATGTTCACCTACCTCTAAAACAAAGATGTGTTGACTTCAGTAAGAATAGTTATCAAGATATCAGATATATGTAGTAACCCAGAAATTTGATAACTATAATAATAATAATAAAAAAAAAAAAGTCCAAAAGAAGAGAAATTTGGGTGGCTCCTGGATAATAGAAAAGTCTAAACTTACTTTTTCAAGTTATATTTGTAAGAATAATATTAATATTAGTTCTATCTAGCGTTGAAGCACTATTTGGAATACTTTAAATGAAGATTCGTAAGCCAGATTTTCTGATCTTCTACTTGTTTTCGAAAGGTCCTTAATTTTCCTGGCTATTCCAGTTATCTGGGGTGTCCAACATTGCTTGAATTTTTATCCCCTTTTGAAGTAATTTTTCCTGATCTTTGTCATTCAAACAAGGTGTCTGAAGATTTAATATGTCTCGGGTTACATCTTTCTTCCTGCTTTTGCCATTGATAATGAGAATAATTGCTGAATCCAATGGCTGTGTAATGAAACGTGAGACAACCAGGAGAATAGGTGTCGTTATTGACTACAGCTCTCGTGCCGGGAAGGAGCAGAGAATAGCAATGGAAATGGCAATCCAGGATTTCCATCGCTTAACTTGCTCAAAGCAGCTGGTTTTGCGCTTCAAAGATTCTCATGGAACCTCAGCTCAAGCGGCTTCTTCTGGTAATTTTTTAACTCTAACATGCATAAACTTGTCAGAAGTAAATGCATCCACAAGAAAATACAGTCATTCCTGTTTAGTAGATGAAATGACATCAAAATGTCAATACCTATCTCAAACTTGAGAACAAAATACTATATAGTAGCATTATTAGTTATCTTGTTAACTGGTTTTGTTACTTGCAATTAATAAGATTATGTCCATTTTGCTGTTCAAGATCAAGGCAAATAATCGCTTATTCATTTTTTTTCCATGTATTTCACTGTCGTCCTGAAGTTTCCCAACTTGAATTTGCTTCAGAGTCACCAACTCACCATATCAACTAACACGATTTAAATCCTACAACATCTACTGCAGCATTGGAGCTCATTGGTAGTGAAAAAGTGCAAGCAATCATCGGAACAATTAGACCACAAGAAGCAATTCTAGCATCTGAGATCCAGAAGGCCACCAGGGATTTGCCTATTATTATATCCCTAACTTCATCACCTGCCACGGCAGCTACGTCATTGCGCAACCAATTACCATTTTTCGTCCAAATGGCTAATGACATCAACGTCAACATACAATGCATTGCTGCCATTGTTAAAAACTTCCGGTGGCGAAAAGTGACTGTAATTTACGAAGATAACAATGATTTTTCTACTGATTCTGGACTCATATCTCTGCTCTCTGACTCACTTAGAGTTGTTGGTTCAGAGATTGAACATCATCTAGCTTTCCCTCCTCTATCGTCTCTCTCATACCAAAATGGTACCATAGAAGGGCTCAAGAAACTGAGGAGCAAGAGCAACACGGTCTTCATAGTAGTAAAATCCTCTATACAGTTTGCTGTCTTGCTTTTTGAGAAGGCTAAGCAAATGGCTATGATGGAAAAAGGCTATGTATGGATTGTCACAGATGAAATTGCAAGCCTTCTTGATTCTGTTGATTTTTCAGCTCTTTATAACATGCAAGGTATACTTGGTTGCAGAACCAATTTTATTGACTCAAGCAAGTCCTTTAGACGATTCAAAACAAAATTCCGAAAGAACTATGGGATGAGATACGCTGAAGAAGAAGAGTATTCTAACCCAAGTATTTTTGCTTTGCAAGCTTATGATGCAGCTTGGTCAATTGCTCAAGGCATGAAGAAATCACAAGCAAATGCCACATCCAGAGAATTATTTAAACAACTATTATCAAGTAATTTTGAAGGTTTAAGCGGAAGAATAAGATTCGAAAATGCCTCATTATTGCAACATGGAACCTTTCAGATCATTAATGTGGTGGGTAAAAGTTACAGAGAGATAGCGGTTTGGTCACCAGAGTTCGGATTCAGAGAAAACTCTGATATACATGAAGGAGAGAACTCTAGATTTGGCAACAGGTCCATGAAAGAATTAGGCCCAATATATTGGCCTGGCGGATTACAAACTGTTCCAAAGGGATGGACTTCCGGTGCAGAGGACAAGCCACTGAAAATTGGAGTTCCTGCTAGGGGAGCCTTTAATCAGTTTGTGAGGGTGAATTATGATCAAGACAAGAATGGTTCATACGTCACAGGATTTTCTATAGAAGTGTTCGAAGCAGTTGTTAAGCGCCTTCCTTATCATTTGCCTTACATGTTTGTTCCCTTTTATGGCTCATATGATGATATGGTGGAAGAAGTCTATAGCAAGGTCAGATTTCTTCTTGCCTTTTGCAAATGCCCAAATTGAACCTTGTTTGACTAGAAAACTGCTACACTTCAAATGTTTCACTATGTTATAGTTATTTTTATAATCTTCAATGGTGAACACTGATAGATTCATGTAAATTTAATAGGAATTCGATGCAGCAGTTGGAGATACAGAAATACTGGCATATCGGTATCAGTATGCAGAGTTTTCACAGCCATATGTTGAGTCAGGACTTAGTATGGTAGTGACTGTAAAACCAGATAATTCAAAAGAACGGTGGATTTTCATGGAGACATTTACAAGGAAAATGTGGCTGATAACTGTAGCGTTGCACATTTTCATAGGATTAGTCATTTGGCTAATTGAACGTGAAGAAAACCCTGATCTCAAGAGGTTTGGGGCTGTGCTTTGGTTCTCTATCACCGTCATATTCTTTGCTCAAAGTAAGCCTCAGTTATAAGTCATTTAGTTTTGATTTTGTTCTCCATAACATGTAGGAGAAAAATCTGAAAAATTTTCACATGCAGGAGAACCACTAAGGAGTAGTTTATCTCGATTTGTGCTGGCACCATGGTTGTTTGCAATTCTAATCATATCAGCAAGTTTCACGGCAAGTCTTACCTCCATGTTGACAATGTCACGCCTCCAACCATCTGTTTCAGATATTAAATCACTTCTGAGAACAAATGCACATGTTGGATGTAATGGGAATTCATTTATTGTGAGGTATTTGATCACTGTCGTGGGTTTTAAGCCAGAGAACATCAAGAAAATTGATTCCATTGATGACTATCCGGATGCCTTTAGGAATGGAGATATTCAAGCAGCTTTCTTTGTTGTCCCTCATGCAAAATCCTTCCTTGCAAAGTACTGTAAAGGGTACACCATGACAGGGCCTACCTTCAAGCTTGGTGGTTTTGGCTTTGTAAGATTTTTAATAAAATGTTTTGTCAACTCTAATTATCTACTTATTCCCATTAATTGATCTTTTGCAAAATATTTTTTTTCTCTCCTTTAGGTGTTTCCAAAAGGTTCTCCTCTGGCATTTGACTTTTCGGAGGCAATCCTCAAAGCAACAGAAAATGGAGAAATGCCGCAATTGGAAGAATACTTACTCTCCTCTTACAACTGTTCCTCTTTTACAGGCATTAGCGATAGCTCAAGTTTAGGTCCTCGCCCATTCGCTGGCCTATTTTTCATATCAGGTGGTATCTCAGCCTTTGCTTTCCTAGTCACTGCTGTGCGTGTGGTCAGGAGGCACGACGATTTCATAATGGCCAAGCTAAATGGAATCCGACGTAGGGGCATTTACATTTCTCACTGAATCTTACCAAAATGTCACATTTGGGTTCTTCCAGGGAAATCCTGTCCCGTGAACAAATAGTCAAGGCAGTGTTTTGATGACATAGATAGAACAAAATCCAATGAGTTTGAAAACAGATTGTTTGCTTCTTGGAAAATTCTTAAACATAACCGTGCATACGTCTGATGACCTTTTGATGTAAATAAAGGAATTAATACTCTTAATTATGAAATTAACGTTCCAATTCACCAATCAATCTCATTTCTTTTTTGCTGGTAAGTTGCAATCAATCTCATAGGCGAAAATGGTCCAATACACTCTTTACAATTTCTTTCTGGATTCCTACTTCAACCTTTTGACTGAGCTAAGTGATCAACTTCTTACCATTTTCCAGCACTTCCTGGAAAAATCCAAGCTCACAAGTCGCTAGCTTGCATGAAGAAAAGAAACTCACCTACCAGGAAAAAACATAAGATGCCTCGACTAATATATAAATATAGTCATTAAAATATCACATATAAAGTGATATACTAATTATAATGCAGAATTTTAAAAACAATAGAAGGTTTAAGGCAGTGAGAAGTTTCTTTTGTTACTGCAATTTACGAACACAACAATGATTTTTCTGGTGATCCCGGATCCTTATCCCTCCTCTCCCACCTTTGTCATCTCTCTAAGACCAAAATGGTGCCATCAGGGAAGAGCAACAGGGTCTTCATGGTAGTTTTCCTACCTAATTGTATTCTTCAGAATATTCTGAATCTGCTCCATTGGAAAAAATCCAAGGCAGCCTAGCTGGGGCCACAGATTTATTTAATAATAAGGGCATCTTAAATCTTGTGTTGTCTTGTACCCCCCATAATTTATGCCAATATGAACTAGGCCCCACATTAAATTACCACGTGGCATGTTGCTGTTAAATTGAAACATTTTGATCCGGACCATGTCGGATGGCGAGTTGGGATCGAACATACCAAATTCACCCCCCCCCCCCAAACCACGCCCGTCAACATCAATCTTAATTGACCTCCACTCCACGCGAATTCATTTCCCAACAAACTCAAATTTTATAGGTTGTCTGCCATTCCACGAAAACATTCTCACACCAGAATTTGTCAATTTTCCCACCTTTGAATTAATCGAAACGCGTAAAATCAAGCGCGAGAAAAAAACGTAAAAAAAAAAAACCCCCGGCGCGACTAGGGGTGTAAATGATACATTAGTACTCGCAAGCTACTCGGGTTCGATTCGAAAAAAACTCGAATTCGGTTCGATTATTGTCGAGTCGAGCTCGAGCTCGAGTAGCTCGACTTACCGATCGAGCCGAATTCGAGTATTCTTATATCTGACTCGAGTAGCTCGCGAGCCTAATCGAGCTTTTATATTTAAATATATTTTTATTTTTTTTAATTAATAAAATATTTCGAATCCGAGTTCGAATTCGAGTTCGAGCATGAATAATCGAACTCTTGTCGAGTATACGAATCGAGCTTATTTTTACATATTAATCGAGCTTAATCGAGCGAGCTCGAGTAGCTCGAATTCGATCACGAATCGAGCTCGAGCTTAAAAAATAAAACTCGATCGAGCTCGAGCCGAGTATCGAGCCCGGAGTTGTGAGTCGAGCTCGAGCTCGAGCTTCTCACTACTCGGCTCGGCTCGGCTCGTTTACAGCCCTAGGCGCGACCCTTAGCTTTTCTATATCTCCGCCGACACTGCTAGTCGCCAGTTCATAAAATCTACACCAAATTCCACGCACCAATTTTTTCTTGGCTCTTGTCTGAAAAGAAAAAAATAGCAAAAAAGGTTTCCAATAATCCAGTTCGTGCGAAGAAAACGATGGCGTTGATTACACTCAATTCCCAAAAAAAACCAAAAAGAAAAAAATAAATTTTTTATTTTATGTGTTTTGAAACCTTCCTAAAGCCTAAACAGAAAGAAACAATGGCAGTTTTGACAGATAAAAAGACAGCCTTGCAAGGCGAAGCCGTATATATGTAATAATAATAATAATCCGGCGCAAGCCAAGGCACACGCTCACGCCTTAACATTTGGCAGTTCATTTTAATACTAATTTTAATATTTTTTTTCTTCTTTGAGTCATTTTCACAGACAACTGACAGGTGACAGCTCCTAGATCTCTCCTTGATACTGTGACACCGAACAGGCTTCATTTTTCAGCTTTTTTTTTTCTTTGTATTTGAAGTGGTTGTTATTATTACTTATTTTTTTTATTGAAAGTTGAAACTTGGTATTTGGTGAAAAAGAAAAAAGCTTTGATTGGAATTTTGTGAGGAAAAATGGACGGAGGAGATGGGACGGTGAGATTAGGAGCTTTGAATTTGAAAGCGGGTCGAGGCTTTGATTTGGATCCGGATGTCTCCGTTTCTTCGCCGGTAACCCGGCAAAAAGCTGCCGCTGCCAAACAATTCATTGAGAATCATTACAAGAACTACTTGCAAGGATTGCAAGAGCGTAAAGAAAGGTAATTCTGGTCCGTACTTTTGTTGCATTTATAATAACCATGTGCTCTTTTATTATTTTTTTCCTAATTTTGTAGTTGAATTAATTTGTTTTAGGTAATTATTGAAATTATGATGTTAATAAATGGATATTGTTAGCTTAGATGGAATCTGCTGTGATGCTTTTGAGAAATGAAAATATGTAGTTTTATTGGATATTAACTGTTGTTTTAAGACGGCGAGCACTGCAAAGGAGAGCTGAGGAAGCTCAGATTTCGAGTGAGGAACAAGAGGAGATGATGAGGAATTTGGAAAGGAGAGAAACTGAATATATGAGGCTGCAAAGGCGTAAAGTCGGAATTGATGACTTTGAAGAATTAACTGTAATTGGAAAAGGTGCATTTGGCGAGGTATAATTCAAATGTTTGCTATATTAAAGCTCTTGATCTTTGCTTAAAATTTTCAGTGAATTGACCTCATTGGGGGTCTTTTAACTTGTTGATGCTAATGTATATAATTATATGGCTTGACAATTACTATTGTTTATATGTAACAAATGCAGGTTAGGTTATGTCGTGCCAAAACTACGGGAGAGATTTTTGCCATGAAGAAGTTAAAGAAATCAGATATGCTTAGTCGTGGACAGGTAATGCACCAAAATAATACACTTTGAAAATAGAATTGCCTTTGTTGCTTATATCAACCTTTTTTTTTTTTTTTTCACAGGCTTTGTTTTCCCTTTTGTACTTAGTGGTTTCATTGCTGGATTAAACATATGATTTCAAAGATTGCTAGAATTCCTTAAAATGATTGGTAGCTTTCTTATTTAGTTGAGGAAATATCTGCATGGTTATTGCCTTACTTCCTTTTCTTTCAAACCCCCTGTTTATTTTGGTACTATGGTATTATTGGATTCCGGTTCAATGCATAGGCGGTTGGCAAATACTCACTGCAACTTAGAAAAATCTTAATCCTGCTTGGTTTGGAATGGTTAGGCTCTTTATGAAACCGTGGATTATGACACAAACCCACACATTAAGTTTAAAGTGTTATCCTTATTGTTTACTTTTCTTCAAGGTTGAGCATGTTCGTTCTGAGAGAAACTTACTTGCCGAGGTTGATAGCCGGTGCATTGTAAAGCTGTTCTATTCTTTTCAAGATTCTGATTTCTTGTACCTTATTATGGAGTATTTACCTGGTGGTGACATCATGACACTACTGATGAGAGAAGATATTCTTTCTGAAGATGTTACGCGTTTCTATGTAGCAGAGAGCATTTTGGCTATTCATTCAATTCACCAACACAACTATATTCATAGGTATTGCATTTTGTTAACATGTTTCTAAAATTACTAGATGGATTTTCCTGAATGTTGTCATACCACATTTTAATAGATGAGGGATAGCCTTGACTAGCCACAAGGTTGTCATACATTGTGCTTGGGCTGGAGGGAACTACATGGGGATAAGAAGATACTTTAAAATACTTGAAACTAGAATAGTCTCTTTGCAGATATTTACTCTTTAAGATGTTTTGCTTGTAGGGACATTAAACCAGATAACCTAATACTAGATAGGAATGGGCATTTGAAGCTTTCAGATTTTGGGTTGTGTAAACCCCTAGATGACAAATATTCGGCAATTTTGTTGGAAGATGAAGAGTTAACTTCCCAGGAATCTACCAGTGAAACTGAGGTCCCATCGGGCTCTGAAAGACCGCCTTGGTTGATGCCAAAAGAACAACTACAACAATGGAAACGTAATCGCCGTGCACTGGTATTATCTTTATTCTATTTGCAGTTACCTGCACACAGTTCATTTGATAACTTTTGTATTTTTCTGATTTTACATTTGTTAAATTTCTTAATCAGGCATGTTACTTTCATTTAGTACCAGCTAACATCTGGCTTTTGCAGGCTTATTCAACTGTTGGAACTCTTGATTACATGGCTCCTGAAGTTCTATTAAAGAAGGGTTATGGGATGGAGTGTGATTGGTGGTCTCTAGGTGCAATCATGTATGAGATGCTCATAGGCTATCCTCCATTTTGTTCTGATGATCCTCGGATAACATGCCGCAAGGTGGCACCTAGTTTTTGGTTCCTAGTTATTCTGTTAGCCTCCTTTGTTCGCTAGGTGGTAATCTTTCTCTGATGCACAGATAATCAACTGGAGAACCTGCTTGAAATTCCCTGAGGAACCAAAAATATCTTATGAAGCTAAGGATTTAATTTGTCACCTGCTTTGTGATGTTGAAACCCGTCTAGGCACCAGAGGAGTAGAAGAATTGAAGGTAATTCCTTTTAATGATAATAAATGTTTCTTATAATAAGTATTATATATTAAAGTTCAGAGAGTTCCATTTATGTTTCTACACCTTGTTAGTTTCAAGATACCTTTTGCATCAAGCATTAATGATAAGTAAATACATATTTTCCTGGCAGAAGACTGCATTCTAGATCTTAATTGTTTAGATTGACAAACTTGTTGCACCATCTGTTCGTGCAATATTTTAGTATTGGATCAATTTGTTTATTTTCTTTGTTTGAGCTTGTTGCTATTCCTTTTTTTCTTTTTTAATTTTGAAGTCTTGAATATTTATCAGGCACATCCATGGTTCGAAGGTGTTCAATGGGAAAAGCTATACGAAATTGAAGCTGCATATAAGCCAACAGTCACTGGAGACTTGGACACTCAAAATTTTGAGAAGTTTCCTGAAGTGAGTACTTTGAATGCTAATGCATCTGATTCGTACCCTTTGAATGGGTTAATAAGGTTTTTACAACTCTTAAGACTCATCATACTCTTCCTACTTTGGAGCACTTTTAACTCAATAAAGCCTCTTTTCCAATGGTGAATATTAAGAGTTTCTATAAATTGGAAGCTGTCTCCCTGTATTTTGGTTGAAAAGTGGTATAACAATTTTGATTACTTTTGCTTGTTGCTCCATCTGAAACATTAAGCAGCATGAAGGTTTAATGTGTTTTTGATGAAAGTTTGGAATTCTTTTTTTTTTCCTTTCTTTAAAGCTCTACTTTTATACGTTTTCAGTAAAACTAATTTTGTTATTTCTTGCTTTTTGGTAGATTGATGGCCCTCCGTCCACAATACCTCAAATAGGACCGTGGAGGAAGGTAAAGACCTTTGCTCCAATTTCGTTTTCTTTCTAGAAAGTTTTTGTGGTACTGTGTATATTAGATTGATGCTGAAACTTTGTGATATGTTTTTGTTTATTTGATGGCACAGATGTTGACATCGAAAGATACCAATTTCATGGGATTTACTTTTAAGAAATCAGACATAGTTAAATCACTTGAAAGTTCAGGTATACTTCTTTATACATACGTGGGAGTGTATTTGGAACTGTCATGTAGTAATATATAATTATTTTTTGGAATTCATCAGATTGATTTAAACCAATTGCATTTTGCTAAAGCTACATGCACTTTCCTTTGTACTGTTAAGCTTTAATGCTGTATCTTCAGTAAAGGCTAAAGCTGCTTGCAGTTTGGCTTCTACACGATGATGGACATTACAGTTTGGTTTCTTCTTCATTCACAAGTTGTGAATGGCTTTCAATTGAGAAAGTCTGTGTATGGCAAGTTTTGGCATCTTATTCTCATTTTGCAGATCTACTATACAGTAGTTGAGGAGTTGCTTTGTGCTTATAGTATCTTGTGATAGGTTTTCACACAGCAGTTATGGTGACTGTTCATGTAGAGAATTTTATGATGGCATCATGGGATGCCAAACATGTTATGATTCTGGATGTGGACTCATTAATTTAGATATGCATTGCAGGTACTGACATGAGATCCAACGAACCTTCGAAAGCCCCATCTCTTATTTCCTTGCTAGGTATGATATTTTTCTTTTCTAGAAGATCCTCAGCTTCATGGGGAAGAAAGCTTGTTATGCTAGTGTTTTTCACTGGAGAACACTGAGACACTGATGAAATTTAGTCTTTGGAAATAAAGGAACATTATCGTTATTGCTTGTGGCTGATTGCTGATTGATCCAAAGAATATATCTTCATCACAGTAATCAACCGTAGATGCCTCATTTAGCATTGAAATACCTATATGGTATGCAGATGAGAGCCAGCTAGTTGCTCTATTTTGGTTTTGTTTTCTTTACCCCTTTCTCTCAAGTAAGCAAAATATCATAATTTCATTTGTCGTAAAACTATTTTTCTATAATATCTAGAATATTTGTTTAGCATATGACAAACTGGAATGTTCGATTTCTCCCCCACTTTCCTCTTGTTGTCACGTTCTTTCTGTAGCTAATTTCAGTTTATGAATCGATTGGAACTGAATTTAGTTAAATATGTAACATTTTTTCTTTACTTAAAAGAAAAAAACGTTATACTGAAAGATCCATCCACACTTGTCCATATCAAAATAATTTCCGTGTCTTTTTAAAAGCTGGAAAATACATGCTTCATTTGATTATCGGATCGATTCTACTGATGCAGGTCAGATTGATCTTCAAGAAACGGTAATACCAGAAGGTGAGCAGAAGCAGGAAACTTGAATCTGTTAAGAGCAGGTGATCTTAGTTTTCATCTCCAGGTGTACCCTAAAGCCCAAAGATTATCACATGAGAGATTGAATTTGTCATGAACTGCTGCTGCCTGGAGACATGAATAAGGTCAACTAAAAAATTGGAAGTCCTCTTGACCACTATCCTTTTGTTTCCCCAAATATTGTGCTGTATACTGTAAAGCCAAAATTATGTTCAATCCATTTTGAGAGTAATTTTCCCCGGAAGTTAAATTTCCCTTGTTAAAGTTACCAAAAATTTTCATTTGAAAAGAATTTCTATGTATATCCAACAAATCATTATCAAATCCATTCTTGTCTGTGAAAAAGTGGTTCCTCCTGCTGGACCACAACTTCTTTTGCCCTTTGAAATTTGGAATGTGAATACAAATTTTAATTTATTGCTTTTTGAAAAAATAGGATAGGAGAGGTTATTTTATTTTAAAATTAGGTACGTCGGTGAATAATTATATTTCCTCTTTTTTTTTTTTTCTTTCTTTTTTAAGATGTTTTAATATTGTATCCTTTTTTTTATATTTTAAAATTATATTTAATGATTTTTTTACTTTTTAACATTAAAAATTATAAAATTGTAATTTTATAAAAAAAAAAATTAATATTAAATACATCAAAATTAAATTTTTTTTTTAGACTTTGTAAAAGTCGATAGATGATACATAAAAAAAAAAAAAAAAAAAAGACTGGTGTGAGTGAAAATTGAATTTAAAATTATAAAAACTATACCTTTGAAAACATTGCTTTCCTTTGGAAGAAAAAGCGAAACCACGAGCCTCACGCGCCTCGCAAAAATCTCTTGCGTGAGCGAATCGCAAAATGTGATGATCAAGCAATTGACCGATTCTTCAGCATTAATTTTCATTGGTCAGATCAGACGCAATGATCTGACATATAGCTTTGTCTCCATTCATAATTTTAACTTAAAAATTGATATTTCTAGTTTGATACAATTCAATTAAAAAATCCACCGTCTTTCCTTCCCAACTTGTATAAATATTCATTGAATTATTGGTTCTATGTTCTTCAATTCTATTGGGGAAGAATCCGCCCACTGAATCATTTTCCCTTTCCCAAAGTAACTAAAAATATCCAGAACTAGCTGATTAAGTTGCGAATTTTATTTTTAAAGTTTAATAATGCAAAATATCCATAAAATTATGTTCTTAAATACTATTCACGTGATTAATTAATTAATGGTGTATGATCCTTATAATCATAAATAATTAATATTAATTATTAAAATATAATTAAATAGATTGCTTATAACCAAACGAATGAAGAAAAAAAAAACAAAAAAAGAAAAGGATAAAATAGTGTGGCCACGTAATCTTATCTCTGAACTTAAACAAAGTAAAAAGAAGTAGAGAGGTAGATATTTTGAAGACCAACAAATATCTGGCGCTTTCGCCACGCCTATGAAGTGACGTGGCAATGAAAAGGTCCCATGACACTTGTAAAAGCGATGACAACTGTAACGCTCTTTTGTCCCGCCCCTCAAACCCCACCTTCCCATTATATCTCACCTGCCATATCTCCTCTTCTATCCTTGTCTCTCAAATATTTCCCTTTCTCTATTTCTTTTTTAAGATTAATTTTATCGTCTTCTAATCTGCAGAATTTGGGGCATCTTTTTTATTGTGTTTGTTTCTTCGCATGGAGGGTTTCGGGAGAATTGAGTCTCGGACGAGTTCAGAGGCCTCCGCCCCTGAGTTGACTTGTGAGAGGTCACCCGGGTTTGCTCACCAAGAACAAATTCCAAGCTTGGTAAATAAACCCTCTTCTTCTTGGTTATTGATTTATGCATCAAGGAATGTGAGTAATGGGTTCCTTTTTTTTTTTTTTTTTTCTGGTTTAAAGGAAATAACTTTGACATGGGTTTAGCTTGTAAAGAAGCTAAATTTCCAAATTCACTTTAGAGCACCTAATATACTAATAAACCATTTTTACATGGTAAATTTTCATAATTTTCAATCATGCATGTTCTTTTTATTTTCATTTATAACGTTTCTGTTGAGCATTAAAAAAGAAAGTTCTAAGAAAAAGTCAAGTAGTTATGATTACATGTTTCTAACTTTTGAGTTAGGTACTATTAATTGAGGACTTGTAACATTAATTTTCTATCATCACATAGATTTCATAGTGTTGATGCAAGCTGTACATATTGTTTTTTAATTGATTGTTTGCTGTTCTCTAATCTGGTTGTAAAGGATTATGTGTTTTCTTGGCTTTTGCGAAATCTTCTGATCATGTGTAGTGTTAATGATAAACAACAGGATTCTCTAGTGACAGAATCTACCTCTACAGAATGGACAGATGAGAAGCACAGTTTATACCTTAAATCTATGGAAGCATCATTTGTTAACCAGTTATATGATTCTATGAATTTTCTTGGTTGGAACTCACGGAAGAAGAAGTTACCAGGATCAACATCATCAAGGCACGCACATTGTACCGCTTCTGGCCAGGTTCAAGACTGATCTCTCATCTCTGCTTCTTGAATCTTGATAATGGTTGCCTCTCCGTTCCCTATGCAAAATCTTATTTAATGTTTGTTCCAATCTTTATTGCAGTTTAAAGTTCTTCGAGGTGGCTGCTGGAAGAAGATCAATTTTGAAAGACCTGGATTTCAACTAAGTAAAACGGATGACTCTAACTGTTTTGTGGCAAGTCCTTGGATTCAGCACTTCAGATCTGGATCTAGGTCTCGTGTTTTAGCCTCCTTGAGTCTTCAAGATAGTGCTTCATCCGAAGGTAAAACAAACAATTTAAACATGAAGAAATCAATGTTCTGGTATCAGGTTCTTAAAACACTTTCATGCATGTCATCTCCAGATTGTGAAAATGACATTATTGGCATTTGGCAGTAAAATAGATGTCTGCAGTGGTATTTTGGTGTGTTCATGGTGATTTCATCTAAAATATGTGTTTTTGGTGCCTGTAGTGGTACCTGAGTTAACTCATCCAATCTTAGACTTGCTCGAGATTAATAATTTAGACTTATATGGTTGATTTGTCAATGTTTCACTTGAAGTGCTCTCAGTTCTGTTTTTAACCTCTACTATATCATGATTTCTATCTATTTATGATAGCAAAATAAATATTTATTCAAGATTATCAGATGCGTATTTTATACTCTCTCTGTATGGTTCAAAATGTTAAAGTTTACCGACTGCGATTGAGATTAGCTATTAGTCCTTTTCATACTCTTTTGATGTCTCATAACCATGGTATATTGTTATATTTATTTGATCCAGCTTCGCTGGATTTTTATGTTTGTAAGTGAGAATAACTGTGAGGTTATTGGAGCTGAGGTTTTGGGTAAGTGCTGAGTGCCTATGCTTGTTGTTAGGACTTAGGAGGCGTGCATATATTTGTTTTTATTACATTGTCTACCAATGAATTTTCTGTGTACTTGATGAATTTCTTTATTGCAAAATATGTACTGCTTAAAGTTACATCATCTAGCTATCAAAATAATCAAACTCTAAGAGATTGGTTGTTGCAGAAGTGTCAGATCAGAACTTTGTCGATGAGGAACAAGGTGAAAAGACTAGCAGTGAATGCAGCTCCAAGAAGCTGAAAACTCTGGCAACTGATGCTTCATGCAATGATCAGGTAAAATTTATTAGCATTGATCCTTTGATTATAACTAAGAAAAAACATAAATCACATTTTTTAGTCCTAATTTTCTGGCATCTTTCTCATTTTGTTTTAAGGTTGTTCCATAATTTGAAGCTTCTTTTACCAGAAGTAGCTAAGCATGTATCGCCGTAGCTTGATAAAGGGCTTCCACCTGGGAAACTCATTTTGAAAGCAAATATTTTGTGTAATTACATCCTGATACAGTGAGCAAACCGAAGGAAACTCAATAGATATTAATATTTGGTGACTTCTGTAACCTAGATTTCAATTACTTAACGCTTGTGTTACCTGCATATTCATGTATACTTGACACCAGCAGAGACAGAGAGATCGGAATAGTTCATGCAGGGCAGTTTCTTCTTGTAAATATAGCAAGTGTGGCATTTTTATTTAGTTCTAGAAGGATGAGTTTTGAGTCGAGAACATTCCATGTTGATCTACTGATCATGTTCTTTCTGTCTATCTGTACATATATTATTCTCACTATCATGCAATTTTTGAATTTTGAATGTGATATATTGTTGTCCTCGTGTAGTGTAATAAAGGTTTGTAGTGAAAGCTACAATGAGTAAAAACAATGCATGAATTGCTGCATTGCACAGAATTGGTTGGCACAACCATCGCCAACTCTGTTGATTTTGCAGTTAAAAGAGAGTGTTTTTAGGTGAGTTTTGTTGCTAGTTGAGAGTGTGAGTTAAGGGATGCAACTTTATCTTGTCTTGATTCATTGCAAAAGGAAAAGGAATAAGTAAATTTTGGAATTTGCTTTATGGTTGGCCTAATAGTTGAGCTACTACTAACCTTCTTGAGGGACAATCTTGGTTATTGGTTTGTGAATTCTTGTGATGCAACTTCATGCAATTCTTGTGAAAGTATACTGGTCAACCGAAAGCACCATAAGAAAATCACCTACGTGAGGGGTTTTTAGGTTTTTGAACTCTATCAACGAGGTTAAATTACTTCGATTCAATCGGTATGGTTCTAAATGACTTCGATTAGATCTAAATTATTGTAATTCAATTGATTACTTCGATTCAATTGTAAAAATCGTTGAATTTACTAATTGATCTTTGAATTTGTTGATAGACGATTTTTATTATCAACAGTTTGATTTTTTTTATTAGTAGTTTCATCGAGGACGACGGAATTCTTTATTCTAAACTTTTCAACTATCCAAAAAAAAATTTTCATGTACTTTTGTAAACTTAATCCAAATTTTAAAATTTTATTGATGGTGTTTAAAAAAAAAAAGTTCAATTTTTTGAATAAATAAAATAACATTTTAACTTTTGATAAAAATGGGAAAAAAAAAAACATTCTTCTTTTCTCACCAAAGTAAATTTTTTTCCTTCTATATTATAAATAAAAAAAAGTTTAATGGCCAGTATTATTTGGAAAAGGAAATTTAGAATTTTCTTTTCCTAAAAAAAAAATACTAATACGTATGAAACCTCAAAAAAAAAAAAAAAAAAAAAAAAAAACACATGCTGATCACTGTTCTCAATTCTTAAAATTGGAATTTTTTACCCTAAAACCAAAAAAAAAAGGAAAAGTATTAATCCCGAAATTTATCACCCAACCGTACCTTAAAATATTGAAACTGAAAGCATATTCTGGAATCTTGGTCCACAGTTCAAACAAAGAAAACTTTCGAGTTAACTCGTCCTTGATATGTAAAGGGCGTCTCTTTTTCCTTCTTTCCGTGTCAACCTAGGGTTTCCAATTTTCATTTTTTTTTTCGAATTTCTCTTACCTTCTGGTTATTAATCTTCAACATTTCGTTTCCCCCAATCTTTTATCCCTAACAGTTTCCAATTCGCTCTTAATTCCTAAAATTCACAATGCCGCCATTTTTATCGACCTCGAAGGTGGTGCGGTCTGTAATATTCCGTAGAAATGTGATAGATCGTTTCATTAGGGACGCCAATAACAGATGGCGTTCCGGGAACTTCGATCAAATCCGATGGATTACTGGCATTCCCGGTACCGAAACGCCGTCGGTTCACCCATTACTCGGTCCACGCAAAGAGGATTCTAATTTATCATTAAACAATTTTTTCAACCATTACACTCTCCAAAGGAGACGATTTTTAGGCTGCGGTGACGGCGAAGAAGGCGGCGTTTTATCAAAAGTTTACGAGGAAAGGATCGTCATGGGGTAACTTTATCAAAATCTTCTTTTATTTTTGTTAAAGATTTAAGTTAGTATAAGACTTCTTATTGGATTAAGGCATGTCGAATACGCAAATGTAAATGATTTTGTTGATAATTAGGTATTCTCCGGAGCAGTTATTTGATGTGGTTGCAGCTGTGGATTTGTATAATGGATTTGTTCCTTGGTGTCAGCGGTCTGATATTATCAAACGGTATCCAGATGGATCGTTTGATGCTGAATTAGAGATTGGTTTTAAGTTTGTTGTTGAGAGTTATGTTTCTCATGTAGAATTAAGAAGACCAAAGTTTGTAAAGGTATTAATAAACTTTACCCTTATCTTTAAATCAGCTGTTTTCTCATTGCTTTGTTTTTGTTCCGTTTTCTTTGGGTTGATGATATATTTTATTAAGATATTGCATATTGATGCTTGAAAATGTTGCAATATGCTAAATTTATGAACTTTTTTTTTCTCGAAGTTACTTTAGGAATTGATTTTAATTTCAATAAGCTCTTTGGTTGTAAACCTCTTTGTATGCTTTGGCATTCCATGATATTGAATGTGAGTGAGAACATATATTTTGTGCATGCTATAGTGTATTGGAATTTAAACTTCATCAATCCCAGTTTGCACTAATTGTAAATTGTTAAGCCTTCATTATCCTAATGTTTTGGGAATAGATCAGTGCTAATGTAGATTTGTTGCCAACCAAGGATCTGCCAGCTATAAACCACTGACTGTTCAGCTATTTGTAACTTTATGAGCATGTTTTGCGGCAACGTCATTTTGAGTTCTATATAATGCATTTAGGGGACTCAGATACCAAATTTTGGATTAGGTGGAAATAGACATGATTGAGATGTAGTATGTCATGGTTTTTGGTTAAATTTCACCAAAACAGGAATGAAGCAATTGGACAACTGCACCCATATTTCTCTCTCACTCCCCCCTCCGAAATATTAAATAAGAAGCCATTGCCATGAAATATGAATTTAGAGAGAAAGCACCTTATTTTCAGTACAAACACAAACTTGAAAGTTTACTGAATGTTCTGGAGCAGCCACATTTGCGTTTTCAATTATCTTATAATGAATTTTTATTTGTTTGACCTGCATGGTTTTGGAGTATATGTATGATCTCTTTTGCTTCTTGGGATTGAAATGGCCATTCAACTACATATAGATCATTTTTAATTAGGATTTACTGTTGGCTGGATAAATAAAAGGAAACTCTTCTGAGCCTCTGTCTATACCATCTGTGGGCTACTATTTTATACTTGTGACTTATTGCAAGGATATAGCTTGGCTTGTCACTCCAAATATGGTCCTTTTTTGTTAGTGCATTTAAGTTTTTCTCCTTATCATTTGCTGATGATCTGACCCTGTATTATTTCTTTGCAGTCAACTGCATCAGAAAGTAGCCTTTTTGATCATTTGATAAACATTTGGGAATTCAATCCTGGACCAGTTCCAGGAACTTGCAACCTTTACTTTCTTGTCGACTTTAAATTCCAGTCACCGCTTTACCGGCAGGTAATGGCTGCATCGGGGGGTTGGTAGATCATTACCCATGCTATGCATGAGTATGGTGTTGCATGACTACTGCATATAAATTATTCTTCTTCACATCTGCATTTCAGCATTGAATTTCTCATGAACATGTTTAACAACCATTGATTATGACCTGTATGTTATTTTTACTTCACTTTCCCTTGCATGATATGCATGTGACAATAACTCTGCTGTTTTTTCATTTGAATTATCATGTCTTTTTTCCTTTGATAAAAATTGTGCCCAGTTCCTGAATAGTTGCTTTTATATTCTTGTTTGTTACCTGATTCTTTCTCACTTTTGTTCGTTCTAATATAAATGCTGCCCGGATTGTATGACCTTTTAGTGCATTTTATTGCCTGAGAGTGCATACCTTCACTTGTGAATACATTTAGCCAAACTTATAAATCTTCAAGGAACAATAGAATTGGGTACTTTTGACTTTAAAGGGTTTCTACATGTTTTTTTTTTTTTTAAAAGAGATAATTCTAGAACTTTCTTTTCTTATGGTTCATTCTGCTTTATAATCCAAAGTTTTAAAGATTGAAAATTTTATCTGAGGTAGCTTGACTCATCCTAATATTGTGATGTCTAACAGGTTGCATCCATGTTTTTTAAGGAAGTAGTCTCTCGATTGGTCAGCTCATTCAATGAACGATGCCGATTGATATATGGCCCTGGGGTTCCAGTCCTTGAAAACTCTTATGGGGAAAGGACATGAGTATTTGTTTATGGAAGCACCCTTTGAAGTGCGGTGAATTGCATTTAAATGCAGCTGGGATTGCAAGGATACTCTCGCAATGCCTGCTGGGTAGTTTTTGTTGTGTACTACCCAGCCATAAAAAACTTGCCTTTAACCATATTAGGTATTCGTTTGATCTTGTTCCCTCATCCAATTTCCACAAAGATCAATTGATATTCAATCAAATTCTCGGATTTTGCTATTTTTTACTTTCTACAGTTCTTCACTTTATAACTACTGATTTATCAACAATGCACTTGTGTCATTCCACAGAATAATCAATATAATATAATAGTAAGACAATTTGTCACCTTAAGGGCGGAGTCGTCGGGTGAAGTGAATTTTATAAGATGGATAAAGTTATGAATGAGTATTAAATGAATGAATTATAAATTATAGAAATGATGAAAAAATGTAAGGATATAAAATTTATTGATTTAAAGGTTTAAGTTACAAAATAAGAAAGCATATATGAATTTTAATTATCAGATTAATAAATTTTTTGTTTTCATTTGTTATCTTTTCTATAAGTCAAACTTTCATAGTATTTGAAGTATAAATGTATTAACTAAAGTAATATTTATCTTTAACGTTTTTAGTTTCAAATTTATGATATGTGACGAACAAATAATTTTTAATTATGTTTGAGGCATAAGATTAATGATAAGATAAGATGATAATCATTTTATTTCATGTTTGATTTATATTTAAAGAGAAATATGAATTGTAAGGAGGATTAATATCTTTTTGGCATAGAATATTTAATTTTCTCAAAGTAGAAGAGATTATTTTTAATTAATGGGATTAAATTTATATGTTCAATTATATCCTTAAAAATTATATCAATAATTTAAATTGTATAAATTTTAATGAAATATAATTTTGGTAAATAAATAAATTATCTTATTCTAATTCTTGCATATATCAAATACAAAATAAATTGATATTATTTAATATAATTCTATTCATAATATCATCTTATCTTATTATATCATAATCTAATAGACAAAGTATAACTTTTAAACATTATATTAGTTATCTAATTTATAATTCAAAAATAATATTTTAATGTCATATTTAATGTATAAGATGATAAATGAGATAAAATAATCATTTTATATCAGGTTTAGTTTATAATTAAAAAAATTGATAGGATTATGAAGAGAATTAATAATTATTTTGACATATGATGATTTAATCCTCTCAAAGTAGATAAGATTATTTTTATTAAATAAGATTAAATTTACATATCTTATTATATCTTAAAAATTATATTAATAATTTAAATTATATAAAATTTAAAAAATAATATTGATAAAAAATAAAATAATTTTATTTTAATCTTTATATACATCAAACATAATATAAAATAATATTATTTAATTTAATTATATTTATAATATCATCCTATTATAATTTTTTTAATACAAAAACATCTTAACTTTTTTAAATTATATCACATTAAATATTTTAATATAATTTAATAATCATTCGAATCATTAATAATTCATAAAATGTTAGGAATGCAACCCCAATCCCTCGCTTAAACTTGCAAAGGATTGGGTGTTTTAGGCCAAGGTGTTGGGGTTTTTAAATTTTACCACCGTTAGGAAGGTTAGCGACGTCCGAGAGCAAAAAAAAAAAATTGTTGAAGGTATGATATACGATTTATTATTATTATTTTTGGTAAAGTCGATATTCATATTCCCAAGTTATCAGAAGTGTAAAAATTATGGACCATTCGATTTGTATAATTGACACTGTTTTTTTTATCTCTTTCGAAACCCTAAAATCTACAGCAAAAGCAAGAAACAGATATGCCACTTTTCAAAGGCAAAAAATATTATTTTCAATAAAAGATAACATATAGAAATTTAAAGGCCAAAACAAATGACACCCCCAATTTTCTTATCTTCCTTTTTGCTTTAGTTTCTCCCACTTTGTCACTTTGTCAATGAAACCCATACTTGTTCTATTTTCTTTCCACGAAGAATATTATTTTGGATTAACTCTTTATAAAAAATTCAAAATTTAAAATTTAAATGTCCAAATTAACCTTTCAAGATAAAAGTAACTATGATAAATCTTAGCCCACTATAAAATATCTTGCCCATGCCTGAAGGCACTCGAAAATCAACAAGCCACGTCATGCTGGTCCACAAATTTATCGACTCAAAAAAGATAATGCGTTAACAATCTCACAGTAAAATAACATGCAACTTATCTAAAAGTAAACCATCAATCTGAAAAGTTTCCTTGATGGTAAATTCAACAGACAATGAGCAGGAGTTTAACAATTTTCCCATAGAAACAGCCGCATCAGATCATAGATTTTTTTCTTTACAAAATAAAACTATTTTTTATTGCAATGCGTGTGGCGTTTAGATCATAGCCTGATCCCGTGCCAGACTAAACAATAAATTCTCAGTCAGCTACCTGCCCTGCCCCTACCTACATAATAAAATCACCATCGTGTCGGCAAGGAAAAGCAATTTCAACAGTAAGCCAAAGCCAGTTTCTGTTTTCATTTCTTCTTCTTCTTCTGTTTCTCTTATTACTTTGGTGTCATAATGGCTAGTACTGAGTTGAAATCTGATAACATGTTTGAGATGATGAAAGTTCACTTGGCTTCTGACGCTGGTAAAGAGCTCACCAAGAAGATCGGCCTCGTTTACCAAATCAATATTGCCCCCAAGGTTAACCCTTTCTGCTTTCCTTTTCCTTTTATTTTTTTAATTTAGATTTTAATTTGATTTGAAAGCTTGTTTCTGATTCTTGGATTTGTTTATGACTTATAGAAAATTGGGTTTGATGAGGTTTCTTATATTGTTGATCTCAAGAAAGGAGAGGTTACCAAAGGTTAGCCCCTTTTCTTACTTATCTTGTTATTCAATCCTGTTCTTGTTCTTTTTTTGTTTGTCTTTGTGTTGAATTTGTTTATCTTTTTCTTCCTATTAATGAAATTGCTGCTTTTTAAATTGTAATGATGGAATAGAGTTTCAAGCTTCTATATTTTGCATTGTATGATCTGCAGAAGTTTTGTTACATAAGATTTTCTTTTTATTGAAAATTGAAATGGTTGCTTGCAAGTGTCTACCCACTAGCCCATTGGACCTTGTAGCTAGAGTTAAATTTTGTAGCCAGTTGGGACTCTTCTCTGTCCTTTTATTATGTCTTTTCTATCATCTTTATTTGGTTATTCAACTCTTTCTATGACAATGGTAGCAGAGCATACCCCATGTCGTTATTCAATAGCTTCACCATTTTTTTTTTTTGCCATGGTAAAAGTGCTACTAATTTTTTTGAACTGGCACTGCTTTCCATTATTAGCTGTTCGATGGCAAAGTCCATTAATTTTTCACGCAACTAGCAGGTTAGGGGGTTACGAGTTACCTAACTCTCTTTAACATATGGTGTTCTTGTGTTGATCATAAAACATTCTGTCTGTTTCAGCAAGTTTTTGGCCATATGAAACTGGTAATTATGACTGTTCTATTTGTATGTGGTTTAGTGTTTATCTCGGTGACTTGCTCTTGGATATTCAAGTATGGTTACATTATATGATCAGTTCGCTCTTCTTGTTTCATTAATAAAATACTGCAATTTTCATTGTAAAGTTGTTCATTATCCTATTACCCTGATCTTTAGGTAAATATGAAGGGGGAAAGCCTGATGCTACCTTTTCCTTTAAGGATGATGATTTTATAAAGGTTGCAACTGGGAAGATGAATCCCCAGATTGCTTTTATGAGGTACAATTCTCCAATGTCTATTTCCTTACTCTTTATTATGAGTAATTTCTTTTGTTTATGTGTGATTGAGAGAGGGGGGGTCGGGGCTTGTAATATATGGAAGCTGCAATGTTAATCTGCTTAGGTTTGTCTAACAATTAATACAACGGCATTGATGATGCAGGGGTGCAATGAAGATTAAGGGGAGCTTGAGTGCAGCTCAGAAATTCACTCCTGACATTTTTCCAAAGCCTGCAAAGATGTGAGCAGAGATGCTAATGTACTAGTGTATTACTAGGTTCTTTTGTTGCAAAAGCTAAAGTTAGAAAAATATAAAAGGAAGCCATCTGTCAGCCTCTTTCATTGATAGCACACTTTATCATTGCTTTATATACTAGGTTACCAGATAGGAAGGCTGGCTTCTAATCGTTAAGGATTTGGATTATAAAGCTCCACAATCCTATTTGTTGATCAATTGGAATATGTTTCATTGTTTGACTAAAACTATATGCTTTGTTGGATTCACAATTGCCTCTTTGTTCGGTTCATATTGTGATCAGATGCTAATTTGGCATGTCATGCTCACCTGCTGTTCCAATAGATCCTGTTAACTTATTTTCAGGGATTGATGTGTTTTGCAACTTTCTTTTGGGTCTTGGGGACCTTATAACATTTGCATGATGGGCTTGCATTGGTGGTCCTTTTGGGGTCCAACCAAGTATCAAGATCTTTGTTTTATTACATCATCTTTGTTTTCATATTATATTATTCATGTTTCATATTTGTTTTCTTTCTTTTATCATTTTGCTGGTATATTTGAAGATATGCCCAATGTAATGTTAAATACTTAACTGCCAACCCAACCAGGTTTACCAGTGTTCTCATGGCGTATTTTTCTTCCGTTAAGTCACTTAAAGCTGGAATTAGATTCTAATGCCGTCACTGTCCATTAATTCTGGGGACTTATGTTCACTTGAACGCCCTTTTTTTTTTTTTTTAAATATATTCATTTCAAAGCTTAAATTTATGTAAATAGATATATGTGAATGCCATATTAGCAGTACTCAAAAAGTGTAGATGAGCAATATTTTTGAAAATGATTAATATTGAAGAAGGATTTAAATCAATGATTCAATATAGAAAATAAGGGAATAGCGTTATGGAAACAAAACTAACCAGGGGATGGAGAGAGTTGAGCTTAAAATTACGTTAGGACTCTAGGAGTTGAATATCAAAAAATGAGGGGTTAGAAAGATTTAAATGAAATTTCTTAAATGAAATTCATGAGTTTTTTATTAAAAATAATTAATAAAAATTTAAATTGAAAATTTAAATCTCTAGATTAAAAGTTTTTGCTTATAAATTATGAAAAATTTAAAATACTTTTGAAAATTTTTGATATATTTTTGATAGATATTTTTATTAAATATTAATCAAATTTAAATTATTAATTGAATTTTTAATAATTTTTATGTATTATTTTTATCAGACTCTATCAATTTGATTTTGTATTGAAGTTTTTATTGAGTCGTCTCATTAAAAAATTTCATTTAAAATTTGCCTCGCTGCAAGTTTTCCTTTCTCAGTTTCTCCTATAAGGGAGGGCGAATTGTTGACCTTTCTTCTTTTTTCTTTATTTATTTATTTAGGGGTCGATCTGTTGAACTTTCGCTAATCCAATAATTGTAACTGGTACTTCATTTATTTCCATTGCTTTTTAGACAAAGAATTTTCAACTTTGATTATTTTCTCCTTCTCTTTTATTCAACAAATTCAGTTTCTCCGAAGGAGACTTGTTGACCTTTCTTATTCTTTCCTTTTTCTTTTTTTTTTTGGGGGGGGGGGGGGTAGACTTGTTGACCTTTCGCTAATCCAATAATTATAACTTTTAAGTGATTTTATTTCCTTTGCTTTTTATATACAGAATTTTTACCTTTGATTATATATATATATATATATTTTTTATGTAATAACTTATTTTTTTCAGATACAAGTTATACTATTAATTTAAAATCCATTAGTTAACTTGAAATCTCATATAAATTATAAAACATTTACCAAAACTTTGTGATTTGAAAAGTCTGCTCAATACCAGACATGAATCTCACTTACTTGGGACATCACTTTTGATGATTTTATTGCAGGAGGCTGTAGAGACATATTTTTGTATTTCTATTAAAATATAAGATATGTTATTAACTCAAAAACAATTGGTTTCAATTAACATAGAATCTAGTGTAAACCACAACACATACATTCAAATTTCCCAACATGAGAAGCCTATGCAATAAATTTTTTAAGATAGTCTTTTTTTTTTTTTTAATGGGGTTGATGAGAATAATCAGTGATCCTTATTTTGGTAATCATTCCATTAATTTCGGACTTAAAACTATGGTTAATATATATTTATTTTGAATTTATTGATTCCAATCAAAATTCCAAAGTTCATTTATCTTCTCCCCTTCAACACGTAATTCATTCCAAGTCCATGAACCACCAATTACGCACATGTTATGAAATCCAAAGCATACTGATGATGCCCAAAGAAAGAAAGGCAAAAATGTTTACTTCACTTTGTTTCATCTCTCTTTTCCTCTTGGTCTTGTCTCCTTTTGCATCTTCTACCTTGTTGTTCCAGGTATGTCTTTTCTGCCAACTGGCAGAGACCACTTTGGTTTTGGTTAAAACATGATTTTTGATGTTTGAGGATTTGAATTTGATGTAATTTCAGGGTTTCAACTGGGAATCATGCAACAAGACAGGTGGATGGTACAACTTTCTCCAGAACTCCGTTTCTGATATTGCTAACGCTGGTGTTACTCATGTTTGGCTCCCACCACCCTCCCAGTCCGCTGCCCGCGAGGGTACTGGTCTCCAATTGAATTCTTCATTGATCAAAGATATGTCAACCGATGTGAATAATTAGATGAATATTCTGATTAATCTGTCAAAGGATATAGTTTTGATTATTGTGGCAGACGGCTTTTTTCTCTTCTATAGAATTCAGGGCTTGTATTTGTTTGAAATTTTCCTGTCATAGCAATCTTTGACTGTATTGACTATGTTCACATTCTAAAGGAGTTCATCCTTTATTCAGGATACTTGCCAGGAAGGCTATACGATCTTGATGCATCAAAGTATGGATCTCAGGCTGAATTGAAGTCATTGGTTGATGCTTTCCATCAAAAGGGAATCAAGTGTGTTGCTGACATAGTAATAAACCATAGAACAGCAGAGAGGCAAGATGACAGGGGTATATATTGCATTTTTGAAGGTGGAACTCCGGATGACCGTCTAGACTGGGGACCATCCTTCATTTGCAAAGATGATACTGCCTATTCTGATGGCACTGGGAATCCCGACACCGGACTAGGCTACGGCGCTGCCCCTGACATTGATCATCTAAATCCGAGGGTACAAAAAGAATTATCAGATTGGTTGAATTGGTTAAAGACTGAAATTGGATTTGATGGATGGCGTTTTGATTTTGTAAGAGGCTATGCCCCAAGCATTACCAAAATCTATATGGATCAAACTTCACCAGATTTTGCAGTTGGGCAGAAATGGGAAGACTTAATTCTCGGACAAGAAGATTCACATCGTACTGCACTAAAAGATTGGGTTGAAGCTGCTGGAGGGGTTGTTACAGCATTTGATTTCACTACAAAAGGGGTTCTTAATGCCGCAGTGAAAGGGGAGTTGTGGAGGTTGAAGGACTCCAGTGGGAAACCTCCTGGAATGATTGGAATTTTACCTCAAAATGCTGTTACTTTCATAGACAGTCACGACACTGGATCCACCCAAAATCTTTGGCCATTCCCATCTGATAAAGTAATGCAGGGATATGCTTATATTCTCACCCATCCTGGCATCCCTACCATAGTAAGTTCACACTGGCAAAAGCAATCAGCGTTTTCTTCTTAATATACTTGGTTAATGGTGTAGGTTGTTAAATGCTCAGCCTAACGGAAAACTTTGTTTCTTCCTGTGCAGTTTTATGATCACTTCCTTTATCCTTTCGGTTTGAAGGATGAGATTAATAAACTGGTGGCAATCAGGAACAGGCATGGGATTAATGCCACAAGCACAGTTAATATTCTGGCTTCTGATTTCAACCTTTATATGGCTTCTATTGATGATAAAATCATCATGAAGATTGGGTCAAAGCTGGATCTTGGAAACCTTGTTCCTTCCAACTACCGGCTTGCTACCTCAGGGAACAACTATGCAGTGTGGGAGAAGAGTTGACAACTTGAAATAAAAAAGACTCAAATTGGTCATTTGGAATTGTCATTTAAGTGACGTTCTAAAGAGTGTCCATCGTTGCATCTTTTAGAACTAATTTGACAAGTCCTGTTTACTTCTTGTTTAAAGGGCTAAGCAAAATTCTTCTTACTTTTTTGGCAAAATACTTCAATTTCTAAATAAAGAAAAATCTATTAATGCTGGTCTAGTAATTATGAATTATCATCACTTTTTCTCTATTCTTTACAATCTCAACTTCACCGTTACATGTTTTTTCTTCCTAAACAGCTTGAAATGATTGGATGAAACACTGAAAGCCAAACCTTATGTAAAGCTGCTCGATGATACCAAAGATGAACAATGGAGACTAAAGTATTGGGATAAGATGCAAATTGAAGAGTTTATTTTTATTTTTTAATTTTCCTTGTGCACTTAAACCCTTTCAACCCTCAAGTTCCAGAAATCTGACCAACATCCATACCATTTGACCTAATACTCAATTGTTAAGAGTTTGTTTTTCTTAGCAAAACGAATAGTCTTTGGAGGTCATATATCAAAAATTAAAAGTTTTTATTATTTTTTTCTCAAGATTTCTATTTACTAAATATTGCTTTGAATGCAGCATGCATATATTTTTTTCTTTTCTCGTGTGGATGAAGGTTGGCCGCAATCGCATCTTATCCGCTATGTTATATATTTCTCGGTTGTCAATATTATTATTGTCTATTATCTTTCCATCATTCTCAAACTCAGAAACTTTTTGTAGTACCTCTGGATGTTGTTTCGATATTGGCCCATGATCTACGATTTTTGTGAGGTGGATTTCCTTTGACGTAACAAAATGTACAGAATCATATTGGCTTTTGTATAGTTTTAAACTTTAAAGAGTTCTGAGAATATTACCCAAAAAAAGAATCCTACCTGCATACGATGAGACTTCTTGTGAAAAAGGTCTTTATCATTTCCGCGTTTTCACTCCTGCGTAAGTACGAGCACCCATGATTAAGAATGTAAATAATACATTAATATTTATAAGTTATTCGGATTCGATTCAAATAAAATTTGAATTTAATTTGATTATTATCGAGTCGAGCTCGAATTCGAGTAATTTGAATTATTGATCAAATCGAATTCAAGTATTTTTATACCTGATTCAAATAGTTTACGATCCTAATCGAACTTTTAATTTAAATACATTTTTATTATTTTAATTAATAAAATATCTCGAGTATATGAATCGAGCTTATTTTTATATATTAATCGAGTTTAATCGAGTGAGTTCGAATAGCTCGATTTCGATAACGAATCGAACTCAAGCTAAAAAAATAAAATTCGATCGAGTTCGAGTCGAGTATCGAGCCGCGAGTTGAGAGTCGAGTTTCTCACTGTATCAACTCAACTCAGCTCGATTACACCCCGACGCATGACCCACTTTCTTGACGAAGAAAAAAGTCACACTTAAAATTATAAGAATACATCAAACAGTTTATATTTATATGTTATATCTCATTTGATTCTAAAAATTTAAATTATTAAATTTTTAAATTCTTCGTGTATATATAAGATATTTTATTTAAATTTTTTAACGATATAAAATTTTTTACTCATATGTAATCTTATATCAATAATTTATTTCATTCATTTGTGAGTTTTAATTAAGTCTCTCATCGATTTTTCATGTGAGTAAATCCTATCAACATCTATATTGAGTCAAATAAACTCACATTTTTAGTACGCTTATAGATCAGACCACAGCATTCAACTTTATTATTTAAGTTGTTTCAGTGCTCTTTCAAACTTGCACTCATCCTCCGGTCTGTTAACAATCTTCTTCAACAACACCACAACTCGTAATCTTAGTTCTGATATCAATTATTGATGAAATAAGTCACATTTTAAGTCATGAGAGCACACCAAAAAAATTTATACATACATATTAAACATTATTTGAACTAAAAAATTTAAGCTATTAAATTATTAAATTTTTTATATATACAAGATATTTCATTCAGATTTTTTAATTATACAAAATTTTTAACTTACATATGAATTTTATCTCAATATTTGACACTTCATCAATACTAATTTTTATCAAACTTATTTCTTATTCGAACATTACAACTTTTAATTTTATTCTAATGTGTTTATCAACCTAATGAATACTTGCATTTTCTGTTGTGCAGTTCTATGATCAATTTGTTGATTGGGGCTTAAAGGATGAGATTACTAAATTGGCAACAATATGGAACAAGAAGGCTAACTTCCTCACGACTTCTGTATGAATATTAGTGAAATAAATAAATGTCCAACCCTAGTAATTTTAATTAACCTCATGATCCTTTCCAGGTGACTAGTGTTCAGCTGTCAGCGTATCGCCATCATCTGCATGCCATCACGAAAATGCAATTGTTACGTGAAACGCTTTAAGGGGAAATAATTAAGTATTTTAGATATGAAAGCAGATTATTGAGATATAAAAACGTTAATGTTGCACCCTTGACAAATCGATTTTGAAAGGAAAAAATAAGGATCATGTGACACAATCATATCTAATTACATTTTTATAAAAATAAAAAAATAAAAAAAATAGTAAATAAATTAAAACCGTTGAACAACGTAACAATCCAAAGGCTAGAGTAGAGAGTAAACAGTATGAGGTTGTGTAATTCAGTTGGTCTCTCTTTCTTCCATTCTTTACTAAAATCACAGCTTCAAACCAAAACACTAAAATCTCCGTTACTTATCTTCCGCCAATTACTACAATCCGATCTAAAGCCATCTGATCTCACTTTCTCTCTCCTTATCAAAGCCCTTGGCTTCATCTTCTTCGAATTCACTAAAAGCCAAGATGGAAGCCAATCAAATGCATACCCATTTATTTAAATCCGGCATTATTCAACTTGTTTACATTAAAACTGCTCTTCTAAGCTTATATGTGAACTTGGGTTGCATTAAACATGCTCGCTTTTTGCTTGAAGATATGCCTGACAGAGATGTTGCTTGGAACGCTTTGATTTCTGGGGACTGAAAAAATGGTTATGAATTTCCTGCATTTAATATTTTCATTGAAATGGTTAGAGAGGGGTTTAGGCCTCAAGCTACGACGTTGGTTGGTTTGGTTCCGTTTTGCCCTGCCCTGCCCCTAAACAATAAATTCTCAGTCAGCTACCTGCCCTGCCTCTACGTACATAACAAAAACACCGTCGTGTCGGCAAAGAAAAACAATTTCAACCGTAGGCCAAAGCCAGTTCCCGTTGTTATTTCTTCTTCTTCGGTTTCTCTTATTATTTTGGTATAATAATAGCGAGTACTGAGTTGAAATCTGATAACTTGTTTGAGATTATGAAAGTTCACTTGGCTTCTGATGCTGGTAAAGAGCTCACCAAGAAGATCGGCCTCGTTTACCAAATCAATATAGCCCCCAAGGTTAACCCTTTCTGCTTTCCTTTCCCTTTTTTTTTTTTTTAATTTAGATTTTAATTTGATTTGAAAGCTTGTTTCTGATTCTGGGATTTGTTTATGACTTATAGAAAATTGGTTTGATGATGTTTCTTACATTGTTGATCTCAAGAAAGGAGAGGTTACCTAAGGTTATTCCCTTTTCTTACTTATTTTGTAATTCAATCCTGTTCTTGTTCTTTTTTTGTTTGTCTTTGTGTTGGGTTTGGTTATCTTGCTCTGCATATTAATAAAATTGCTGCTTTTCAAATTGTAATGATGGAATAGAGTTTGAAGTTTGTATATTTTGCATTGTTTAATCTGCAGAAGTTTTTGTTACAAAAGATTTTCTTTTTATTGAAAATTGAAATGGTTGCTTGCAAGTATCTACCCACTAGTCCATTGCTCCTTTTCCTGTAGCTAGAATTAAATTTTGTAGCCAGTTAGGACTCTTCTATGTCCTTTTTTTGTATGTCTTTTCTATCATCTTTATTTGGTTATTCAACTCTCTCTATGACAATGGTTGCAGAGCATACCCCCTTTCGTTTTTCAATAGCTTCACCATTTTTTTTTTCCCATGGTAAAAGTGTTACTAATTTTTTGTCAGCTTGCACTGCTTTCCGTTGTTAGCTGTTCAATGGCAAAGTCCATTAATTTTTCACCCAACTAGCAGGTTAGGGGGTTACGGGTTACCTAACTCTCTTTAACATATGGTATTCTTATGTTGAAGATAAAAGATTCTGTCTATTTCAGCAAGTTTTTGGCCGTATGAAATTGGTAATCATGACTGTTCTATTTGTATGTGGTTAATGTTTATCTCGGTGACTTGCTCTTGGATAGTCAAGTATGTTTACATTATATGATCAGTTTGCTCTTCTTGTTTCATTAACAAAATACTGCAATTTTCGTTATAAATTTGTTCATTATCCTGATACTCTGATCTTTAGGTAAATTTGAAGGGGGAAAGCCTGATGCTACCTTTACCTTTTAAGGATGATGATTTTATAAAGGTTGCAACTGGGAAGATGAATCCCCAGTTTATTTCCTTACCCTTTATCATGAGTGATTTCTTTTGTTTGTGTGTGTTTGAGGGGGGGGGGGGGGGTTTCGGGCTTGAAATACATGGGAGTTGCAATGTTAATCTGCTTAGGTTTGTCTAACAATTAATACAATGACATTGATGATGCAGGGGTGCAATGAAGATTAATGGGAGCTTGAGTGCAGCTCAGAAATTCACTCCTGTCATTTTTCCAAAGCCTGCAAAGATGTGAGCAGAAATGCTAATATACTGGTGTATTACTAGGTTCTTTTGTTTCAAAAGTTAAAGTTAGAAAAATATAAAAGGAAACCATCTGTCAACCTCTTTCATCGAGAACACACTTTATCATTGCTTTATATACTAGGTTACCATCTAGGAAAGTTGGCTTCTAATCGATAAGAATTTGGATTATAAAGCTCCACAATCCTTTTTGTTGATCAATTGGAATCTGTTTCTTGGTTCCACTAAAACTATATGCTTTGTTGGATTCACAACTGCCTCTTTGTTCAGTTCACCATGTGATCAGATTTTCAGGGATTGATGTGTTTTTAAACTTCATTTTGGGTCTTGGGGACCTTATTACATTTGCATGATCATTTGGGGTCGAACCAAGTATCAAGATCTTTGTTTTATTATATCATCTTTGTTTTCATATTATGTTATTCATTTTTCATATTTGTTTTCTTTCTTTTATCATTTTGCTGGTATATTTTAAGATATGCCTAATGTAATGTTAAATACTTGACTGCCAACCCAACCAGGTTTACCAGTGTTCTCATGGCGTATTTTTCTTCCACTAAGTCACTTAAAGCTGGAATTAGATTCTAATGCTGCCATTGTCCATTAATTCTGGGGGCATATATATTCACTTCAATGCTTAAATTTATGTAAATAGATACATGCGAATGCCATATTAGCAATACTCAGAAAGTGTAGAATAGCAATATTTTTAAAAATGATTAATATTTAAGAAGGATATAAATCAATGATTCAATGTAGAAAATAAAGGGAATTGCGGAATGGAAACAAAACTAATTAGGGGATTGAGAGAGTTGTAACGGTAATAGGATACAAGGAGCTTAAAATACATCAGGAGCTGAATATCTTGGTATAGAAAGATTTACATAAAATTTTTTAAAATGAAATTTGTAAATATTTTTATAAAAAACAATTAATTAAAATTCGAATTAATGATTGAAAATTCTTGTTATATAGATTAAATATGTGAATTTTGAAAAAAAATTTAATAAATTTTGATTTTTTTATAAATATTTGTACTAAATATTAATCAAATATAAATTATAAACTATATTTCTAAAATTTTATTTATATTAATTTTTTATTAAACTTTATCAATTTGATTTTTATTTAAATTTTTATTAAATTGTTTCAACTAAAAGAATTTCATTTAAATTTTGCCCCGCTGCAAATTTCCATGTTCAGATTCTCTTATAAATGAGGGAGAATTGTTGACCTCCCTTATTCTTTTTCTTTTTCTTTTTTTTTGGGTTAGACTTGTTGACCCATCGCTAATCCAATAAGTATAACTTTGACTTGATTTATTTCCTTTGCTTTCTAGACAAAGAATTTTCGCCTTTGATTATTTTCTCCTTCTCTTGTATGCACCGAATTTTTTAAGATAGTGATTTTATGGGGTTGATGGGAATCCTTAGTTTGGTAATCACTTATTGATTTCAGACTTAAAACGATGTTTAATACATATTTATTTTGAATTTTTTGATTTCAATCAAAATTCCAAAGTTCATTTATCTTCTTCCCTTCAATACGTATCTTCTCCTCATCAACACGTAATTCATGCCAAGTCCTTGAACCGCCAATTACGCAAACGTTATAAAATCGAAAGCATGCAGATGAAGACTATAAATGGAGGATAAGACTCTCCCCCAAAGACAAGAAGTTAGAAATGTTTACTTCACTTTGTTTCATCTCTCTTTTCCTCTTTGTCTTGTCTCCTTCTGCATCTTCTACCTTGTTGTTCCAGGTATGTCTCTTCTGCCAACTGGCGGAGACCAATTGGGTTTTGGTTAAAACATGATTTTTGATGTTTGAGGATTTGAATTTGATGTAATTTCAGGGTTTCAACTGGGAATCATGCAACAAGGCAGGTGGATGGTACAACTTTCTCCAGAACTCCGTTTCTGATATTGCTAAAGCTGGTGTTACTCATGTTTGGCTCCCACCACCCTCCCAGTCCGCTGCCTGCGAAGGTACTGATCTCCAATTGAATTCTTCATTGATCATAGATATGCCAACTGATGTGAATCATTAGATGAATATTCTGATTAATCTGTTAAAGGTTATTGTTTTGATTATTGTGGCAGATGGCTTTTTTCTCTTCTCTAGAATTCAGGGCTCGTATTTTTTGAAATTGTCCTGTCCTAGCAATCTTTAACCGTATTGACTATGTTCACATTCTAAAGGAGTTCATCCTTTATTCAGGATACTTGCCAGGAAGGCTATATGATCTTGATGCATCAAAGTATGGATCTCAGGCTGAATTGAAGTCCTTGGTTGATGCTTTCCATCAAAAGGGAATCAAGTGTGTTGCTGACATAGTAATAAACCATAGAACAGCAGAGAGGAAAGATGACAGGGGTATATATTGCATTTTTGAAGGTGGAACTCCGGATGACCGTCTAGACTGGGGACCATCCTTCATTTGCAAAGATGATACTGCCTATTCTGATGGCACTGGGAATCTTGACACCGGACTAGGCTACGACGCTGCCCCTGACATTGATCATCTAAATCCAAGGGTACAGAAAGAATTATCAGATTGGTTGAATTGGTTAAAGACTGAAATTGGATTTGATGGATGGCGTTTCGATTTTGTAAGAGGCTATGCCCCAAGCATTACCAAAATCTATATGGATCAAACTTCACCAGATTTTGCAGTTGGGGAGAAATGGGAACCGTTATCTCCTGGACAAGAAGATTCACATCGTGCTGCACTAAAAGATTGGGTTGAAGCTGCTGGAGGGGTTGTTACAGCATTTGATTTCACTACAAAAGGTGTTCTTAATGCCGCTGTGCAAGGGGAGTTGTGGAGGTTGAAGGACTCCAGTGGGAAACCTCCTGGAATGATTGGACTTTTACCTCAAAATGCTGTTACTTTCATAGACAATCATGACACTGGATCCACCCAAAATCTTTGGCCATTCCCATCTGATAAAGTAATGCAGGGATATACTTATATTCTCACCCATCCTGGCATCCCCTCCATAGTAAGTTCACACTAGCAAAAGCAATCAGCATTTTCTTCTTAACATATTTGGTAAATTGTATGGGTTGTTAAATGCTCAACCTAACGGAAAACTTTGTTCTTCCTCTGCAGTTTTATGATCACTTCTTTGATTTCGGTTTGAAGGATGAGATTAATAAACTGGTGGCAATCAGGAACAGGCATGGGATTAATACCGCAAGCACAGTTAATATTCTGGCTTCTGATTCCGACCTTTATATGGCTTCTATCGATGATAAAATCATAATGAAGATTGGGCCAAAGCTGGATCTTGGAAACCTTGTTCCGTCCAACTACCAGCTTGCTACCTCAGGGAACAACTATGCCGTGTGGGAGAAGCAGTGACAACTTGAAATAAAAAAGACTCAAATTGGTCATTTGGAATTGTCATTTACGTGATGTTCTAAAGAGTGGTCATCGTTGTATCTTTTGGAACTAATTTGATAAGCCCTGTTTGCTTTTTGTTTAAAAGGCTGAGCAAAATTCTGCTTACTTTTTGGCAAAATACTTCAATTTCTAAATAAAGAAAAATCTATTAATGTTGGTCTAATAATTATGAATCATCACTACTTTTTCTCTGTTCTTTACAATCTCAACTTCACCGTTATTATATGTTTTTTCTTCCTAAACAGCTTGAAATGACTGGATGAAACATTGAAATCCAAACGTTATGTAAAGCTGCTCGATGATACCAAAGATGAAAAATAGAGACTAAAGTATTGGAATAAGATGCAAATTCAAGAGTTTATTTTTCTTTTTCTTTTTTTAATTTTTAATTTACTCTATGCACTTAAATCCTTTCAAACCCTTAAAGTTCAAAAAATCTTACCAACATCCATGCCATTTGAGCTAATACTCAATCGTTAATAGTTCATTTTACTTAGCAAAACTAATAGCTATTTGAGTTCATATATAAAAAATGATAATTTTTATTATTTTTTCTCAAGATTTCTATTTCCTAAATATTGCTTTGAATGCAGCATGCACATATATATATATATATATGTATGTATGTACACATCTTATCTGCTATGTTATATATTTCTCTGTTGTCAATATTATTATTGTCTCTTCTGTTTCCATCATTCTCAAACTCAGAACCTTTTTATAGTACGTCTAGATGTTGTTTTGATGTAAGATGGCAGTGTTATTAGCCCATGATCTAGGGTTTTTATGAGGTGGATTTCCTTTGACATAAAAAATGTACCATTACCTTTGTTTTTTTTTTTTTTTTATTCTTTTTAAGATTATGCCTGTTAAAAGTTACAATGGCATTGTGGGTACAGAATCATAATGGCTTTTTTATAGGTTTAAACTTTAAAGAGTTCTGAGAATATTAGCCAAAAAAAGAATCCTACTTGTATATGATGAGAATTTCTTATAAAAAGGTTTTATCATTACCGCGTTTCCACTCCTTCACAGGCACGGTACGTATGACCCACCAGAGACCCCAATTTGGGCGGTCCTCATTCGCCAGTTCCCACTCGAGCATCGTGGGAATGGAAGACTCTTTCGTGGGAAAGGACGTCCTTTTTGTTTGTATGAGGTTCACGAACCTGATGACTGATGAAGTCGCAATCCATTATTGTATTTGCCAGAATCCACCTCTGCATGGCGTATATATCCGCAAGATAAGTGTTTTAGTGTAAACACTTCCCTGATTATTCTCAGCCGGAGTCCAACATCTTTGGCTATAATATCCAGGAATGTAATAAGAGGATAAGATCAATGACAATAATTCAATACAGATAACTAATTTGTTGTGAGTCAAGAGTGAAGAAAATAATAACCAGAGATGAATCCAAAACATCTTTGTCGATATTTTTCCTGTTGATTTTTGTCTAATCCACAATACAATCATTGCCTTTTATTTACGGATAAACCTTTCTTGTTTACTTTTGCTGATTTTTTTTTCTAGAGTATCTCAGTTTATGTGTTCACAATGTGCATTGTGAATCTTGAAACAGGCATTGATGCCTTTCTCACCAAGCTTATCTTGAATCTATATATAAAGCCAGCAGCATCACCAAGCTCATCTCAAGAGGCTAAGAGACCAAGTCACCTATAGAATGATTTCTCTCACATCACTTTGCTTCCTTTCTCTTTTCCTCTATATCTTGCCATCTTTAACATCTCCAACCTTACTATTTCAGGTATAGTCATTTATTCCTCTCCCCTTTCTCCCCTTATATAGAGATATGTGGAACTCTGAGGCTAATTGTTGCTCAAAACTTTGATGACATATAGGGGTTCAACTGGGAGTCATGTAACAAGGCAGGAGGATGGTATAACTCTCTCAAGAATTCCATCCCTGATATTGCTAATGCTGGAGTTACTCATGTCTGGCTTCCTCCACCCTCCCAGTCAGTTGGACCCCAAGGTACTTCAAGTTTCAAGTGTCTATTAAGGCACTGAATGTGCTGATGTTTTCAACTATCCAAAAAAATATATATATATTGTGCTGATGATGCATTGATGCCAATTAGGATTTCTATTAGTTATTACTGTTTATATGTTTAAAAAGAAAAACTGAAAGAGATTTTACAGTTGACCAACCATGAAAGAGAAATCAGAATGTGAATATGCATCACCTCTTTGTTTCCTTGCTATCTCCTTTCTCTCCCTTTCCCTCTATTTTATTTTTATCACTTTCAGTTGGCTTTCTAGGAAGCAAATAACAACCATTGCTTTATGTCTGCTGTCCTACTAAAATACAGGATATCTCCCAGGAAGACTTTATGATCTCGATGCATCAAAGTATGGATCTCAGGCTGGATTGAAGTCGCTAATTGAAGCTTTCCATCAGAAGGGAATCAAATGTTTAGCTGACATAGTAATAAACCATAGAACAGCCGAGAGGAAAGATGGAAGAGGAATATATTGCATTTTTGAAGGTGGAACTCCAGATGATCGTTTGGATTGGGGGCCATCATTCATTTGTGGAAATGATAGGGAGTATTCGGATGGTACAGGCAATCCTGACACTGGACTGGATTATCAACCTGCTCCTGACATTGATCATCTCAATCCAAGGGTGCAAAATGAGTTATCTGATTGGATGAATTGGTTAAAGACTGAAATTGGTTTTGATGGATGGAGATTTGATTTTGTAAGAGGTTATGCCCCAAGCATTACCAAAATATATATGGAACGAACTTCACCAGATTTTGCAGTTGGGGAGAAGTGGGAAGATTTTTCCCTGGGGCAGAATCAAGATTCGCATCGTGGAGCTCTGAAAGATTGGGTTCAAGCTGCTGGTGGGGTTGTCAAAGCATTTGATTTCACCACAAAAGGGGTTCTCAATGCTGCAGTACAAGGGGAGTTGTGGCGGCTGAAGGATTCCAATGGGAAACCTCCTGGAATGATTGGACTTTTGCCTCGAAGTGCTGTTACTTTTATTGATAATCACGATACAGGTTCTACTCAAAGGCTTTGGCCTTTCCCTTCTGATAAAGTCATGCAGGGATATGCTTATATTCTCACCCATCCTGGCACCCCATCAATAGTAATTTCTGTCAACCTTATTTCTTATTCGAATATTATTTAATTGGATTATTATGTGTTTATCAACCTAATGAATACTTACATTTTCTGTTGTGCAGTTCTATGATCACTTTGTTGATTGGGGCTTGAAGGATGAGATTACTAAATTGGCAACAATAAGGAGCAAGAATGGAATTAGTGCCACGAGCACACTTAATATTCTAGCATCAGATTCTGATCTCTATGTTGCTGCAATTGATGGGAAAATCATTATGAAGATTGGCCCAAAGTTGGATCTTGGGAACCTTGTACCTTCAAATTACCAGCTTGTTACCTCAGGGAAAGACTACGCGGTATGGGCAAAGAATTGAGATAGAAATCATTGTTCCAACGGAAATGTCGCCAAAAGATATTCTAAAGACTATTTTTGGCTAAATTTATCGTAACTTCTGTATGAATATTAGTGAAATAAATAAATTCTAATACTAGTAATTTTAATTAACCTCATGATCCTTTCCAGGTGTCTAATCTGCAGCTGTCAGCATAATGCCATAATCCGCATGCCATCAAGAAAATGCTATCATATCTAATTACATTTGTATAAAAATAAATAAATAAATAGTAAATAAATTAAAACCTTTAAACAACGTAGCAAACAGTAATTTTGTTTTGAACTCTGAAGACGAGACGCTCCAAAACTCCAAAGGCTAGAGAGTAGAGAGTACAGAGTATGAGCTTGGGCAATTCAGTTGGTCTCTTTTTCTTCCATTCTTTACTAAAATCACAGCTTCAAACCAAAACACTGAAATCTCCGTTACTTATCTTCCGCCAATTACTACAATCTGATCTAAAGCCATCTGATCTCACTTTCTCTCTCCTTATCAAAGCCTCAGCTTCATCTTCCTCAAATTCACTAAAACCTAAGCTGGAAGCCAATCAAATACATACCCATTTATTTAAATCCGGCATTATTCAACTTGTTTACATTAAAACTGCTCTTCTAAACTTGTATGTAAACTTGGGTTGCATTAAAAATGCTCGCTTTTTGCTTGAGGATATGCCTGACAGAGATGTTGTTGCTTGGAACGCTTTGATTTCTGGGTACTCAAAAAATGGTTATGAATTTCTTGCATTTAATATTTTCGTTGAAATGGTTAGAGAGGGGTTTAGGCCTCAAGCTACGACGTTGGTTGGTTTGGTTCCGTCTTGTGGGACGCCTGAGTTAGTGTTTCAAGGGAAATCTGTTCATGGATTTGGAGTTAAAGCAGGGTTAGATCGGGATGCTAAGGTGAAAAATGTGCTTACTGCAATGTATGCAAAGTGTGGGAACTTGGAAGGGGCAGAAAATTTGTTTGAAGAAATGGTAGAAAAAAGTGTAGTTTCTTGGAATACTATGATTGGTGCTTATGGACAAAATGGTTTGTTGGATGAAGCGATAGTTGTATTCAAGAAAATGAGAGAGCATGCTGTGGAAGCAAATTCAGTAACAATTATGAGCCTTCTATCAGCTGATGCTGACCATGAGACTATTCATTGTTTTGCTATTAAAACCGGTATTGTCAACGAAGCTTCTGTAATTACTTCTTTAGTTTGTGCATATGCGAAGTGTGGAGGTAGTGAATCAGCCGAATTGCTTCAAAAGTCATTGCCTCAAGAAAATTTGGTTTCCTTGACTGCAATTATCTCAAGCTATGCTGAGAAAGGGAACGTGGATATGGTGGTAGCATGTTTTGCTCAGAGTCAGCGACTAGATATGGAATTGGATGCAGTTGCAATGGTTAGCATTCTCCATGGGGTTAAAAATCGTGCTTACATTGATATTGGACTTGCTTTTCATGGTTATGGAATAAAGACTGGTCTATGCATAGATTGTTTGGTAGCAAATGGGCTGATAAGTATGTATTCCAGGTTCAATGACATAGAAGCTGGATACTCTTTGTTTTCTGAGATGCAAGAAAAACCATTAATCAGTTGGAATTCAATAATATCTGGTTGTGTGCAGGCTGGAAGAGCAGGTGATGCCATGGAGTTATTTTGTCAATTGAAAATGTATGGACATGTACCAGATGCCATCACCATTGCTAGTCTGCTTTCTGGTTGTTCACAATTGGCTTATTTGCGGTTTGGTAAGAAGCTTCACAGTTTTGTCCTCAGGAATAACCTAGAGGTGGAAGATTTTATTGGTACTGCTCTTATAGATATGTATATCAAGTGTGGAAGCATTGATCTAGCAGAAAGAGTGTTCAGGAGCATCAAACAACCATGTTTAGCAACATGGAATACAATGATTACAGGTTATGGTATATGTGGATTTGAAAATAAAGCGCTTACACATTATGCTGAATTGCAAGAAAGAGGGCTAAAACCTGATAAAATCACATTCTTAGCGGTTTTGGCTGCTTGTATCCATTGTGGTTGTGTTGATAAAGGAAGAAGATACTTCCAGATTATGACAGAAGAATTTGGTATATCACCAAGTCTTCAACACTGTGCAAGCATGGTTGCACTCCTTAGTAGCGCTGGCTTCTTTGAGGAAGCATTGTTATTTATCAGGAATATGGATTTCGACCCTGATTCTGCTGTGTGGGGAGCTTTACTAAATGCTTGTTGCATCCGCCAAGAGGTCAGACTTGGGGAATATTTAGCCAAGAAATTGTATCTCTTGGATTACAGAAATGGTGGCCTTTATGTGTTGATGTCAAATCTTTATGCTTCCAAAGGGATGTGGGATGATGTAGCAAAGGTGAGGCAAATGATGAAGGACACTGGAGGGGATGGCTGTTCAGGAGCTAGCCTGATTGAGTTGACTTCATTTAAATAAATGGATGCCATGCCAGGCCACTCCAGTGTATTTTCTTACTGACAAGACCCAAAGAATTGGTCTGGGCCAGGATTAGTTGCAACCCAAGTTCACCCATTCCACATCTAAGGGGTCAACCATACGGTCCATAGTACCCAACCCGATAATAGCCGGGAACCCGTAAAATAGCCCGTTGAGTAACCCACTTCCTTTCCTCGTCGAAACCCTAATAAACGTGAAAAAACCTTAAAACCGCAACTTTCCCAATTTCAAATTTCGAAAATTGGCGGTCTTTGCTCACCCATTTCCCTTTTCCTTCGATCCCGCAAGAAAGAAACCCATTTCCCAAATTCTCAATTCTCTTTGACAATGGGTGGTGCTCACAGTCGCGAGGATCTGATTTCAGACTCAGACGAAGAAGAATATGAAGAGGAATATGAAGAAGAAAACGAAGAAGAAAATTACCAAGATTTCAAAGACGATACTCCGGAAAGATCTTTGTCAGGTCGAAGAACCAAAATGCCGTCGTCTCTCGACGAAGTGGAGGCTAAGCTCAAAGCCCTGAAACTCAAATACCCATCAGCCAACACCCAAAACCCACCTCTCAAAAACGCCGTAAAGCTCTACCTTCACATCGGTAGCAACACCCCTAAAGCCAAATGGGTCACTTCCGAGAAGCTCACATCTTACTCTTTTATCATGACGTCGAAAATCAACTGTCAGGATGGAGAAGAAGAAGATGCAGATAGCGAAAACGTGGAAAATGGGGAAGCTTGGTGGGTTTTGAAGGTTAGTAACAAAATTAAAGTGAAAGTCGGGGTAGAAATGCAGTTGAAAACTTTTGGAGATCAACGTAGGGTTGATTTCGTGGCGAAGGGAGTTTGGGCAATGAAGTTTTTTAGTGATGAAGGGTATAGGAACTTTGTTAGCAAGTTTAATGATTGTTTGTTTGAGAATATTTATGGGTTTGAGTCGAATGAGGCCAACAAGGTTAAGGTTTATGGGAAAGATTTTATTGGGTGGGCCAAGCCTGAAGCAGCTGATGATTCTATTTGGGAAGATGCTGAGGATGCTTCGTTGAAAAGTCCTCAATCTGCAACCCCGGTGAAGGCAAATCAGGATCTGAGAGAGGAGTTTGAGGAAGCGGCAAATGGAGGGATACAAAGCTTGGCCTTGGGGGCATTGGATAATAGTTTCTTGGTGGGTGATTCGGGTATCCAAGTTTGTAAGAATTTTGCTCATGGGATTCATGGTAAAGGTGTTTATGTGAATTTTGATCATGGGAATCAGAGGAGTACTTCAAAATTCGTGCATTCTACACCGAAGAAGGCGCTTCTTATGAGAGCTGAGACGAATATGCTGCTCATGAGTCCTATGACTGAGGGGAAGCCTCACACAACAGGGCTTCATCAGCTGGATATTGAGACTGGAAAGATTGTTACTGAGTGGAAGTTTGGGAAAGATGGGACTGATATTACAATGAGGGATATTACGAATGATAGCAAGGGAGCACAGTTGGATCCATCAGGAGCCACATTCTTAGGATTGGATGATAATAGGCTTTGCAGGTGGGATATGCGAGACCGGAATGGGATGGTTCAGAATCTTGCTACTAGTACCCCTGTTCTGAATTGGGCACAAGGGCATCAGTTTTCAAGAGGGACAAACTTCCAGTGCTTTGCAACCACAGGGGATGGCTCTATTGTTGTTGGGTCTGTTGATGGGAAGATTCGGTTGTATTCAACCAATTCTATGAGACAGGCAAAAACAGCTTTTCCAGGCCTTGGGTCGCCTATCACTCATGTTGATGTTACCTTTGATGGGAAGTGGATATTGGGTACAACTGATACCTATTTGATCCTTATCTGCACCCTTTTCACTGACAAGGATGGTAAGACAAAGATAGGTTTTAATGGGCGTATGGGAAACAGGATTGCAGCTCCAAGGTTGTTAAAGCTGACTCCCCTGGATTCACATTTAGCTGGGACTAATAACAAGTTCCGAAATGCTCAATTTTCATGGGTAAGCATACATATACTCTTATTCAGGTTTAACTGCATGTTTCTTGTGCTTTTAGCTGCTGAGCTATGTATAATGTACATGATGTAGTTATTTCTAACTCACCATCTGATTTGGAATGAAGAGCTTAGTTGGCAGGATGTAACCAGAGTTATTCGTTGATTTGTCTTGCTGGAGTTATTTGATATCCCTTGATTTCTGTTCTGGTGCCACGAGAATTTTAGTTACTCTGCTTTGCATTATTTATTGATGCATTGGTTATGGAATTGGTGCAGTCTAGCATTTTATTTGAACTCCTAGGTTTAAGATCTAAAACTGATGTGGTTTGGGATATTGCAATTACACATCTTGCCTCAATTTCATTATCCCTTGGTAGAAACATGGTATTAAAATTTGTTGCACTTAGTTCTTTAATATGCTGAATGATTAACTTGATTTTGAATATTCTCAATATGCTGATTTATCAACTTGGTTTTAAGGTTAACACATTTCTCATTTTGTAGCATTCTTTTGTCCAACTTGGTTAAATATTAAAACTAAATCTGCTAGGCTGCTTTATTCACTATTTTATATGAGAAAAAAAGATCTTTCTTTGTCACATACTGAAGATGAGAATGAGAGTGCCAAGCTATTGAAGTTTCAGGCAGATCAGGGTCTCCTCAGGGGCTTGACCTAGGCATAGCAGTGCCAATTCAATCGAGAAGAGAGAGAGAAGCAGTCAGGCCAAGCTACTTCCTTTTGCTTTATACTTCTTTATATATGATAGGGTAGAACAGCACCATCTCTGTCCTTAAAAGTTCTTTAGTCAAGCCTTTTCTGTTTAAGTTTCTAGAATGCCGCCAATAAAGTGTGATGGATGTCATGTGGTGACTGGAAAGCACTAATAAGAGTAAGGAAAGACTCCATTTTCGCTTAATAGATAGCTGACCATTGTGCTTGTCAAACATTTTCTCCCTTTTTAGGACTCAGATAACTGTTCTTTCTGTGATTTTCACAGTTCCATGAATGAAACTTTTAATCATGAGTGTTGCTACATTACATAGGTCACTGAGAATGGGAAGCAGGAGCGCCATCTGGTTGCAACAGTAGGCAAGTTTAGTGTAATATGGAACTTCCAACAGGTGAAGAATGGGTCTCATGAATGCTACCATAATCAGGAGGGTTTGAAGAGCTGTTACTGTTACAAGATAGTCCTCAAGGATGACTCCATTGTTGATAGTCGTTTCATGCATGACAAGTTTGCAGTCACTGATTCTCCTGAAGCCCCACTGGTTATTGCCACCCCCCTAAAAGTCAGCTCATTCAGTATATCCAGCAGGCGGTGACTTGCTCAGATACCACTCTTTATTTGGTCACTTTCCAAATGTTACCGAAGAAGTCACTACTGCATTCGTAGAGCTTCTCAATTGTATTTTCCTTGTTAGATTAGGTGTGTCTGCAAGTTTTTCTGGCAAAGCTATTATTGTAATGATCTCGCTATTTGCTAGGAGTTTCTTGTGTATGACTCCTTGTGTTATCTGTTATCAATTACAATCACTGTTGTTTTAGTTCTAAATGAAGCAGTTATTGCTTCCTATGTCACAAAAGTGAATGGCAACTGGCTAGACTTCTTTATGTTGGAGCATTATGTATCTCCATATTTCGAATCCTTTATTGTGATTGAATCAAGCTGTGTCCAAAGATCTTGAAATTGTAGAAAACCAAGACTTTCAATGGCTAGGAAGGGGCAAGTCAATGGCTATCATGTTTTTAACATATGGTGGCATTTTGGTGGTAGTTATTGACGTGGACGCCCTGTATGCCTCCAATTAGGAATTGTTGATAAACAAACAGACAAAATTACCCCAAAAGAAGAAAAGAAAAGAACAGAAACAGAAGAGGAAACAATGGCCGTTGCAGTTGGAAGAGGCTTCTCTGTTCAAGCTTGCTCCTCTTCTTCATCCATATTTCATAACAAATGTGCAAACACTCATTGGGTGCTGCAAGCACATAGTGGCCCATAGTAAATGTGCCTCTCGACGTCATGGACAAATTGCCTTTCAAGCACAGCAGCCCAGCGGAGACCAACTTGACTCTCTGGACTTGACCCTACTTCTATCCGGATGAAACTTGAGCCAGTGGCCCATAGGAAATTTTCTAGATAATAGTTGAATTTTGCAACTACTCGATAACTTTTTTCTCGGTTATTTTTCCTAATCCAGTTTGGCTGGAGATTATGGGTTTAACCCGCTTAAGCTAGGAGAGAAGACCCAGAGAGCTTGAAGTATATGTTCAGGCGGAGTTCGTCCATGTCGCTTTGCTACGGCAGGAGTTGCCGGAATATTCTATTCACTGATGAGACTCCAAATATTATTCCAGGGCACAACCGTTTGTATCCATTTTGTTTGTTGGTTGGAAACACATATTTCATAGTTTTTTTTTTTTTTAAATAAAAAAGTCATGAATTGAGAATAAGGGAATAAATTACAAATATTGATATTTAAACTCTATTCTTATTAAATGCTACTTTAAGAGTGATTCTACAATTTCATATTTCCTTATTTCATAGTTAATATCATTCAATTTTTGTTTTGAAAAGAAAATTATAGGTTTGAAATTTATTAAAATAAATATAATATGAATAACGCAAACTTAAGAAAACCAGATTCTTTCATTCATAACAAACTTACATCACTTCTACAAGAGTTGGTCCAAGCGTCTCAGCCTATACAGACAGAACAATCTTTATTACTTCCTCCGGATCCTCCAGCCATACATGATACAGTAAGCAACAATATATTCTCAAATTTATCATACATCAAATAATCACTAGAATTTACAGTCGAGTAAAAATCTGTCGAAACTTATCGAACATTTATGGCAGCTGTGACAACCCAGATAAAAGGAAGGTAAATTCACAACAGCAAAGATAACACAGCACTTCATTGACTACTTACTTACGCGGGCTTGGATGAATTTGATTTCTTTCTGGACAAAAACATGAAAATCTTTGGGAACAGTGACTTTTTCTTTTTCTTTACAACCTTTGGTTCCGGGGATGATTCAGTTTCTTTGTTATTCACATCGACATTTGCCTTCGGGCTTGCTACAGAGGCAGCAGGAGCAGCGGGTACAGGTTCAAAGTTCATCGTTTCTTTCTTTCCCTCGATACTTTCTCCTGGAGGGTTTCCTCCATGATTCAATTCAGTAGCCTTTCGCCGCTGCTCATGTTCAGCTCTCCACTTTCTCAATTCCTGTTCTACACCTAATTTCCCTTCCTTGGCCTTCTCAGCCTTCTCCATAGCAATTTTTAGTGCTTCCTTTCTTTCAGCCATCTCTCGATTTACTTCTTCCAGTTTTTCCAAGCTTCTTGACTCGGATTGCTTAGCTACCTCAATTTGAGAAATGGCAGCTGCCACCCTCATGTTGGCCTGTTCCTCTGCCTCATGTGCACGTTTACTGAGGTCATAGTACTCCCCTAAGGAAAGCGTTACACCAGCTGGTGAATCCACATCATCGGTGCTTTGAGCTGATTCACTCTCTTGCAACGCTTTGATAGCAGCTAAAGCTAACTTCTCTGAAGCCTTGGTCGCCTCTATCTCCTTTTGAGCTGCAAGTAATCTACTCTCCATGGTACTTGCTCCAGCCTTTGCTTGCTCTGCCTCTTCCTTTGCTTTGCGCAGCTCTTCACGAGCCAATTGAGCAAGTGACTTGGCCTCATCAGCCTCTTTTGCTGCCTGCTGCAGTTGTTTGGGCAGCTCCACCATTTTCTCTCTGGCCTCTTTTTCCTTCATTTGGACTACAGCTATTTCTGACCGAGTATTGTCCAGCTCAGCTTCCAGAGAAGCAACAGCAATCGATGCCATGCCTTCTCTCTGCTTAATGGTGGCAAGAGCAGAGTTTTCCTTTTCAAGCTCTGATTTTAATGAAATAGCAGCCACCTTCAGACAATCCACTTCTGCAGTTGCTTTTTCTATATCGAGCTTCACTTCTTCAAGTTCCTTCTTTGCTGAAGCAATCGCAGCTTGAATATCAGTGTGAGTTCTTTTCCTTGACGTCTGTGACTCATCAATGGAATGTCCATTATTTCCCTCCTTAAGTTTAGATTCCATATAAGCGGCTAATTCAGCTTTCAAATCAAATAGCAGGGCAGAAGCAGTGTCTAGCTTTGATTTCAGATCCTTTGCTGAATGGATTTGCTGATTGAGTTTCTGGAGCTCCTCTTCAGCCTGTTTTAGTTCCTTTTCCCAATGGTGAGTATCTTGGTCTCGGGCCATGGCTGCTCCAATCTTTTTCTCTTCTGCCTCCAAATGGGCAGCATGTGCAGACTCTAAGGACTCCTTTGTGGCAATCAGCTCAATAGTCAAATCTTCCACAGTCTTCTCAACCTCTTTCGAAGCAGAAGCAGCCTCTTCTGCTTTCTTAACAGCTACATCTCGCTCAGTCATCAAAGAAGTGTATTCCTTTCGTAATGCTTCCAACTCTTCTTTAACAGATTTCAGCTCTGAAACTGCAGCTGCGTGCCTGGCTTTAGCAACCTCAAGCTGTGCCTTTGCTGCAACACTAGCCTCATCAGCAATCCCTTGTTCCATCTCCTCCACCCTGAGCTTGGCAAGTTCAGAGTCTTGTTTTGCCTGATTCTCTTCAGTTTGTGCTCTCTCCAGGCTTAGCTTTAGTTCTTCTATAAGTCTCTTTGTGCTGTCCAGCTCCTTTAATACTTGCATTTTTGCCTCTTCAGCATCCTCTGACCGTTTCTTATATTCAGGCATTTCCTCCTGAACTTTCTTAAGCTCTTGTTCCACAAGCTTGCGTCTCTATAGCCCAAAAATAAATTTTAAGTTACATTTAGTGGACATGAACAAAGTAGGCAGAGAAAAAAAGAAAATTTTATAATGGTCATTAATAGTTGATAGAGACAAACAAATTCACGATAAATAGCATTCACTAGACATGAGAAAAATATATTGCAGCAGCATAGATTAAATTAACACCACTACAAATAAATCTAACATACCTCCACAGTTTGCATTTTATGAGCTTTCCAATCAACAATTCCTCCAAACAAGGAAACAGCTTCTTTAACAGATTCGAAAGGTGCAGCCGTATCAATAAGACCTCTATTTAAATCAACTTTCTCTGTCTGTGTAGGACTAACAGATTTTGGGGAATCAACGGTAGAACTGATAATCTTTTGACGAGGCAGAATAAGATCATTGATTTGGGCTACATGATTCCCATTTTTAGCAACTCCTGCCTTAGAGTCAATGACCTTGGGAGAGGATGAAGTATCTTGAATGGATCCAACAGCAATGATGCCAACTTTAGGAAGGGGCAAGGTAAGGTCACCTGATTTCACTTCATGGGAGGAAGCAGAAGGCAAAATCATGTCATTGTCACCATCGACAACAGAAGAACTGACAGTAGAACCGGCTTCTTGAGATTGCTGAACATCAGAAACACCATGTATAGATCCAACAGAAACCCTGGTGACATCTATAGGGGGTAAAGAACGCTCACTGAGTGGTCGTGCATGGTCATCAGGATCTCCAACCTTTGGGTTAGAAGCAGGAGGAACAATCATGTCCTCAGTATGAATATGTGAAATACCAACAGAACCAGTATTTTGAGATAGCTGTTCATCAGAACTGTCATGTATTCCCCCAGTCCTAGAACCTTCCATCAGTCTACCCTGATGATCTGTCTCAGTTTGATCAATGACAACAGATGAAGTTGAAGTTGCAGTATCTGTTATATGGTATTGTCCTCTAATTGGGTCATCAGAAGCATTTTGTAAAAAGGCTGGTTTGGAACTTTCCATTACTGACAAATGACTGTCAGGTTGTTTTGTTCCATTTGTAATGGAAATTGTTGGAACTTCACGAGAATTATGGTCAGTATCTATATAAGATAAAGAAGATTCTGAATGATGTATCTCCTCTGCTTTTACATTCTCCATATGAGAAAACAGCAAGGAGTCCCACCAAAGTGTCTGAAACCAAGAAAACAGAAACAATGTAAGGGACGGTAAAAAACTCACAAGAAATCACTGCCTAATCCTTCTAATTCCTGACAAAACAGTTAATATGAAAATCGGCAATTATATGTTAAACATACAGAGTAACTTTCAGCAAAACAGATTAGTGTCTACAACTGCAATCTTCTATAGTAGATCCTGAATTAAGTTAAGCAGCATCTAAATTCTACATTTTATGGCAAATATATGAGGTAGAAAACAAATTTTGACCAAATAAATCAGGATTGCAAGAGTAAACAAGCATTAAAAATCACGAGGAATCTGGAAAGCAAGAACAGTTTGTCATTTCAAACTTGTTTTCCATCTATGTTTAAGCTAACACGTGCACTAGTTTATGTGTCCCATCTCTAACCAGCCACAGATGTTTAATTTAAGATTCAATCAGCAAACACCTCAACAAGGATTAATAACATCAAGGTATGAACCAACAATTTCAAAAAATACTAATGGAGGCAACAGCTCAACAAATTTAATTACATGCAAAAGCCCCCATTTTGGGCTAACTTCACTAAAAATTTTCAATAAAATGGAAAAATACAATCCAATCTTTATCCCAAATCTCAACAAACATCAAAACCAGAAGGCCATTAAATGATGCAAACTAAGTTCAGGCCCTCAAGTTAGAGGTTCCACAATGATACTAACTAGCAATTTAATCCGCAAACAAACGTTTCTTAGATCATTCATCTGCTAAGAGCACACAATCAAAAAATGCAAACATCAAATAACCAAATAAACTTCTATACCTTAAAAGATATTCAAACTTAATCCTGAAAATTTCACAAATGAATATGGTACATTAAATCCACTCCAAATTCATAAATTTAAGCATCTCCATTTCAATCCCATTTATTTTCTTATTAGCAGATAAACCATATTGGCAGATTAAAAATTTTTCTAGTATTTTCAAATAAAAAGTTCTCTTTTTTCCCCCAAAAGAATCAATAATTTTTAAGATAAGGAGGCAAATTATTATCTAGATAATTCGCTAATCCTGAATTTGATTGCAAAAAAGTTGTGCAAAATAATAATTAAAAAAAAAAGAAAAACGAAAGCTCACAGCAGGCAAAGGAAGCCAATATATTAATTAAGATGCCATAATAGATTTGAATTTTCGATTGTTTCTGCAATTAAATGGAGCAAAAATGGAAAATAAATGAAGAAAGTAAGCCTGATTACTTAAGTCAACGTTATAATAAATTCATCCAACTCAAACGCCAGCAATTTCAAAATCCTCAAAGCTCCATTTCCAAAGCTAAAAACATAAACATACGATTTGCAACTTAATTCATAACTAAAGCATCGATTACACATAGATTAATGGAAAAAGGAAAAAAAAAAAAAAGGAAAGGAAAGCAAAGAAAAGAACTTACCCAGGTTAACCAGAAACAAAGAGACGAAAAGCGGAAATGAAGTGCTTATTAATGATTTCTGAAAAATTCAAGACATGAAAATTAAGTTGAGAAACAAATGAAAAATCATTATTAATTTACAAATATATAAATGAAGGTTGGGAAAATTTAGTGCTAAAATTAGAAAAATAGAGAAAAAAGGAGAGAACACAACACACGTGCCTCTTCTTACAGACCAGATCCATCTGTACTCTCTTTCTTGTTTTTTTTTTCGTTTTTTTTGTTGTCTTTATCTTTTTATTTTTGAATTCTGAAGTGGAAAATAAAATGTGAAAACAAAAGGATAATAATTGTGCTTTGTTTAAGGGAATCTCATCTAGGATGAGCAAAAAGGGCAAAAAAAAAAAAAAGTTGTTTTGAGTTTTGACCACAATTTGTGGCTAAGGCTGAAAGGCTTCGATGGCTTAGCTCAACTCAGCTGGCTTTTAGAAAAAATTAGAGATTGCTTTATTCTAAAATTAAGGGAAAGTCATGTGTCTAGCAACATCATTGACGTGACGAGGGAAGCAGAGAGGAGAGAGGAGAAAGAATGACGGAAAAGCCCCTCAAGCTAGCGTTGGAGAGTGAGGCCTAAAAAGTTATCGACGAAATCAAATCAGGAACGTTGATAAAAATCGAAACCAGAAAAACATGAATCCCGATGTTGTTGTTGATTTTGCGTGGAAGAGAAAGTTCTTTGCAGTGGCAGTAGCATAAGAAAGAAAGAAGGAAAGAAAGAAAGAAAGAAGGGGTAATCATTGGCTAAAAAGGAAAGGGCAGCTTGGGAGTCGTGGAGATTCCCTTCTCTACTAGCAATGTTGAACGGACAAACCTGCCCACTTGAATTCCTCGTCGCAAGCTCTAATTGTTTGAGCTTCTGTAAAATGTTCTGCCTCTGCCAAACATCGTCAGAGAAAGGACATAATAACTGTTTCTTCAAACTATTAGTACTTTCTAAGTATAGCCTATGAAGAAATAAGCAACTCTTCAACTAACGAATGAATTTGTTCCATTTTCAGTTGCTTTTATCATTTTTATCCAACATTATGCCTGGAAGCTTTTATTTAAATGCTGAATTCAGAACCTGAGATTTGGACAAGACCAGAACAACATGTGACACAGGAAAGAACACATTTCTATTTGGGGCAGCTATAAGCCCAAAATATCACCAGGCCAGGCCCTACCTGGATTGACCTAACCAGGAGTCATGTTCTCTCGAAGTTGAGCTTAATCCATTTGCGGACTGGATTATACTGATATAGTCCTTTTTTTTCCCTTCTTGACTGGTATATTCATCAAAATCAAATATTAGTTGAATTGCATGACTTGATATTGACTCGCGGTATCTGATATCGGTTTCAATGGACCCTAAAATTCCATATAAATATATATATATACGGCTTTGTTAGGTGTACCTACATAAATCTGCTCAACCAAACTTTGATATCACATTTCTTTCATTAATCACCATCATCTGATCTAAATCTTGCCTTGCACCCAAATAATCAAATTTCTAGAGACCCTGCTTCCAGGATAATCCCTCTGGTTGTTGAGACTAGCAATCAAGGAGGATAACTTAAACCAGAGCAGTTCGTTAGTGAAAGGAAGTAATTAAACTTGTTTTTGCAGCAAATGATTGGATTTGGCATTTAATTTTCTTTAGTTGGCAATTAAAGTCCTTTGTTTAATGGTTGAAACTTGCATGTGAATTCAAACCCAATATTTATTTTCTTCGAGCTATGTACACTCCTTATTACACTAATTGAACTTCAAATGGGGAATTCTTGTTCCTGTTGTTTATACTTTCTAGATTCTATAACTGTGAAAAGTAGTTGACGGAAAAATGTCAGTAAATTGGTTTTCAGAAGAAATCAATAATCTAAAAAACATGTGCCTCTCATTGATGTCTTTATGTTCATCACCAAGTACAAAAAACTTAAAAACAATTCTGGTGCAAATATAACAATGATTTCCAGTACCCTAAACCCTACACATAAAGAATTGTCCGATCTATATTATTTCATATAATATAGCATATATCAATTCTGCATGGGAATAAATCATCCTCATCAATTTTTTCATCACAAGAGATCGTGTCAATTATTAGAACTTTTGGGTCAAGTTCTGATTTTTACATCAGCTCCAAGGGGCTACAAAATTCTAAGTGGGTGACTTCTTTGTTTTGGAAAATTGATAGCAGCTTTACAACCTACTAGCAATTAGAAAATGCAAATTCCCAGTTGGGATAAGATAATATAATTAAGAAAGGAGAATCAAGTAAATTCTCTGCTGCAAATATTGTACAGAGTGACCCGTAAGGCTGTAACCAATGTCTCATACAAATAATATGGTATAGCTATGATCAACACATAAATTATATGGAAAACATCTCAGTAATGTGTTCCTACGAAGGAAAATTAACAAAAATATTCATCAGAAGAAAAGGAAATTGAAAGAAAGAAACATCACAAATTTATTGGGTCAAATTTTTTCGTCTTGGATCTGTAATATATATCTTCCAATGCTCGTCTTTGAACCCTGCCTTTCCAGCCTTTTTTCTATCCCAATCCAATTCAATCTTTCTTCGCTTTGTTAACCCACAAAACTTCTGCAACGTCTCATCCATGGCGTCATGAAACTTCCACCATCTCTGATGGGCCACATCGCTGGCATAAACACGTTGATCCCCTATATTCCAGTTACAATCATAGTCCCTGTAACAAAGCCAAGGCTTCAATCCCAAGTAATGAATCGCATAAAGTTTTGGTGGGTCAGATCCAAAAAGCTGGTTCTTTAAACCAGATTCTACCGTGCTGTTGGACCAAAAATTCTTCAGAAAATTCACTCTCCTTGGTAAACGGTGCCACCAAACGAACACTTCATTCAGAAAACCTTGGTCCCCTCCATTGTACGAGAATATTTCTTTACGTTTGTTCATTAATAGTTTAAATGTGCAATTTGATGGCTCAATCACCATAATCCCTGAATTAAAAATCCAAATATCGTTGCCTGTAGCTGTCATTTGAGGGAAATGGAAAAGGAGATCAAGGTTTTGTAAAACAATGATGTCTGCATCAATGAAAATGACCTTGTCATAATCCGTTAGCTGCCAGAGCCTGAACTTGCTGTAGTTGTATTCATTGTAGGTGCCTTTCTCAGCCCGAGGGTTTCGGATTCTTTTGATGAAGCGAAGCTGCCAACCGGCTGCTTTCAGGGCGTCGCACTTTGGTTCAGAGATGGACCTGTCTAGGAGAAGGATCAGGTCTCGGTTGGTTCCGGATTTTAGGAGACTTTGGGCAAGGGCTATGGCACCGCACACGTATGATTCAGAAGAATGTAGCACTGTGGCATAGGCTTCACGCTTGGAGTTCCTTGTTGCCTGTTCGATCGTGGAGACATCAAACACTTCATCGTTTCCTGAAATGATTAATCTGCTTGTTTATTTCTTTGATTTTGAACTTTGAACTAGAGAGTTAATGCATGCTAAGAAAATTGTTTCGGAGAGGTCCCCCATTGGCTTAGTTGATTAATGATTCCTAACTAATGAAAACAATTAGTCGAACATGTGACTTTTACTTTTGGAAACTAGCAGTGGCGCCTGCTGTTTAAAATTGGATGCTGGTCCAGCATTTTCCAAAGACAACAAAAGCATAACTACTGCATCTTAGACTTTGTCCGCAAGCAAAGTCAATTTTCATTTGGAAGTTGCTAATCATATCAACATCAACAAATAATTCCTCCTCCTTATTTCATACTATTTTTTTTCCTTCTTTCATTTTCATCTGCCTACTTTTGTTCTTCAACTACTTGCAGAAAGCTCAGTTACCATAATCTTTGAAAATTTTGACAGAAGTGGTGAAGAAATTATGAAAGGAAAAGAAGGGGTTGGTAAAACTTTAGGTCATATGAAGAAAAGTGTGTTTTGACTTTTAGCACCTGTAGCTTTGTGGATAGAGCGCATGTTTCGTAAGCAGAAAGTCATAGGTTCGATCGGTTCACTAGTTCCTATTTTTGTTTGGTTGCTGAACTTTCTATGTTTTTCTTTCTTTGAGTAAAGCAAGAAAATTTTATAAACCAAAAAAGAAACAAAACCTGGAATTAAGATCATACCTCGTCCCCATACTGGCAAAGCTAGCTTGCAGGAACCAATAGGCAAAGAAACTTTTTGTTCTAATCTTGCTACTTCCGGTTCATAGTACCACCACTCATCTTCCTGTTTCACCAAATCATTGCATCGAAACACTTCTAACATTGGCCTGCACTTGCTCAGGAACACCACTTTTGTTCTCCAATTCCAGTCCCTTTTCCCATTTTTAACTGCTAGATTTGCTGCTATCAGGTGAACTTGAAGCCTGAACACGTCCCTGGCCCATCCGTCTACAGGGTACTCACAGGGCAGTTTTGCCACAATCAAGTCCATGTTATCGTACGTATTGAAGTCTGGCATTGGCATCTCAGGGCACCTTGGTCCTTCAACTTCTTCCTCTTCGTCAATCCATTCAGGAAACAAATGTTGCCATTCGAAAAGCTCCGAGACTCTCTCGAAATGGATTGGAATTGTTTCTCCATGTTTTTCCCAATCGCTATAATCATTATCTTCGAAGTTTACCATCCCAATCTTCAATCCTCCTCCAATCTCATCAATGAAGGTTGGCACTTCTAACATGGTCAAATTTCTCTTAGGCTTTGGTTTCAGGGCTTCATCTTCGAAAATCGCCTCCATCTTCACCCCTTTTTCCACCTGCATCAATCACATTCACCAAATATGAAATCGCAGAGAACAGACAAACAAATCTTATATATGGAAACAGGAAACAAACCATTGCAACATTGAATTGAGTCAGCTCACCTTACCTTGTGATGGCACTCACGCAAGGAGCATTTAACAAGCGATGCAGCATTCTCAAAATAAACTGAAGAAGATGGGCGCAAAAGAAGTGATGCATAGATAACCAAAAAGAAAGCAAGAAAAACCAGGTTGATTCTAATAACCAAAGCTTTTGAAGGAGTTGCCTTGATGATTTTTTGAAGGCAAAGTCCTTCACCCATCCTTAAGCAAAGCTGTCCTACCTCAATGCAAGCTCAATATATATATATATATATATATAGATGTAGGTATAAATTATAATTATAATCGTAACCACTTTTTCATAGTTTAAAATAAAGTACAATAATAATTATAATGATTAGAAATTTACAGTATTTTTGGGGGGTGTAGTAGTTAGAGAGCCTAATAGAGATAGGGTGAAATGTAGAGTAAAACTCAAAAGAAGTCGGACCATTTAAAAAGCTCCATCTGTCGTTTCCTTTTGCATTTAGTTTCCTTCCCTTTGAGACAAAAAGGTCGGAACAAATAAAGCTTCTCTTCTATTCCCATCCCATGCTGTTGGAGACAATTTCCCATTTCCCAACGTACACCTTCTCCACACGCTTAAGTACAAACTTGTACAATAATTTTATACATTTTCTTTTTTCATAAAAATTATTTTTCTTCATTTTCTCTGAGATGATACTTGAAATTGAGTTAAGAAAAATGTTTTACTTCAAAATTTCATAGTTTACCTCTTTATTCTAAATACTTTTAAATAAAATTTCTTCTATTATTAATAATTGTATAATTTATTATAATGTTAAATACTTAATTTCAATGACAGAATTTAATCTTTACAATCCCTAAGTATAAAAAAATTAAATTTTAAATTCATTTTTTATATATTGAATTAGGTTATTCGCAAAGAATTTTACCTAAATATTGCCATATGTATGTTTATAATTACAATCTGATGTAACATATTAAGTCCAAATTCATTGTCCGAAAATTTTCTTTCCAGATGAAGCATAACACATCATCTACCCTATCCCACCAATAAAATGTGGCAACCCTTTCCTTAATTTTTCCCATTGCACAACTTTACGTACTCAATCCCACCAACAAAAGGTGGCAACCCTTTCCCAAATTTTTTCCATTGCACAACTTTACGCTAAAAGGGTATAATTATCTTGTCAACTTTTTTAGCTATAGTTTAACATTTGAGCATATGAGAAATTAATAAAGCCAAGAAAAAAGGTAAAAAGAGTCGGATAAAATTTACATGATATTTATTTAATAATAAAAATTTTATCAATATTTTTATTAAATATATCTATTTAATAAATATATTAAAATTTATTAAGATTTTTTTTCAATTTTACACGTTTATTTATGTGATAAAATTTTTTAATTTTTTAATTTTGATTATTAATTTTAATTTTAATTTACTTATTTTTAATAAAAAATTTTACAAATTTTACTTATAGAAGTTTTTCCCAAAAAGTAAGGTGATATTTTCACGAGAAATTTAGGTAAATAATTACAATAGGAATTTTGTTATTAGGTAGATTAGCAGGCCTTCTTCCAACAACTAGTTGGTTGACTGTCAACTTCTTGCATGCATTGAAATGTCTCTTTTAGCCTTTACAGAAATATTCTAGGCTGCACCAATATCTGCTTTCTGATATGCAGTTTTTCCCTTTTTATTTTATTTATTCAATAAATAAAAAAATTAAATTGTATGTAATGATTTATTAAGGATTTAGGTTGGCCATCTGTATTATCAAAACTTTGCAATGATTTCAAAGGCAGTTAAGTACATGACCAAAGCCAAAATGAAAGGTTAACCATCGAAATTCCGCCCCCAATGTCAGAATGTTGATAATTACCAACAGGGTTTGGAGTCCTGATTTTTTTTTTTTTTTAATTTGGATAAGAAGATATTCGAACCTTATCATTTCATAAAAATTATCATACATTAATCACTAAATCAAATTCTAGAAGCTTGATATACCATCCTACATATTTGGTGAATAAATTATTAACTAATTCTTGATATATTAGGCGTATGTCGGATTGCCTCATCTTTCCGAGGTCAAGCAAAAGCGGTTAAAGAACCTTAAGCATGAGTACTTGAGATCAGCAAATCAAAAGGGAGAAAAAGGGGAGAATGCATGAAAAAGAATTAGAAAGAGTAGGGTCTTGGTCGCTTTGCATCATATATGGGTACTTCTAGTGGATTTATGAGGGAATTAAGAGTAACTTATGGCAAATAATGTGCAAATAAATTATCTGTTGCCTTTTCCTAAAGCTCTTCCTTGATGATGAAGACATCCAACTATTATAAGTAAATGTCCAGAGACAATTGTCAATTCCAACTAGTAGTTAAACCAAAATCGTTTCCACATATTAATGCTTTTTAACAATTTCCTCATTCAAAGTATAGATGCATATCAATGACCAACTCCTAGGTTTTCCTTACCTATTTCATTTTTTGGTAACATATGGAGAACCCATTGGATCTTGGACTAAACAAAAAGAGGTAGCTCACTCTTATCACATAAATCCGATCTCTCCCATCCCGAGTTTGAATTCAAGATCTTTGAGTTGATGTAATTGCATTTTTTATGCCATCAAATGGACATGCGGAAGCAACATGCATACTGCCTCATACTTTCACCACATCTCGGATGTGTTGAGAATAGCTTTTACCAGGTGGAATGAATATTAGATCCTCCCAGCCTGAGTTTTTCTCACTCATCTGTATCAAGACAAAGAGGAATAATCTGATTTCAATTCCATTTTGTACATATTACATAAAACTAATCAGCGATTAGATCCTATACCTCCATTTTCTTTAGAACATCTTCCAAGCTTCCAACCTGCTCAAACAGATCAGATCAAATGAATACTAAGAAAAGCAAAACAAAAAAGGAAAATTATACCATTAATAAAGCTAGTACACAGCGATGGAACCATTGAAAGTGTTAAGGAGAGAGGGGGGAGGGGGGTTTTGATATGTAATCACTCATCCATGGTATATATATGATACCATGATACGTTGAGAAACACCGGGTCCTCTTGATGCCCTTGAAACCTTTGAAAGTTCCCTTTCAATATCTTCCTGCACCATAACAAGCAAACAATAGAAACTAAGTTATGCTTAACAACAATCTTTAAATCCATACTGAACAGGAGAACAGCACCTATAACAGCTTGATAGATCAAGCAAACCTTATTGAAATATATTGGGCAGAACCGTTTGTTTTGCTTCCTCACAACAAGAAGGTCAGACTGTAGACAGAGACATTAAAAACAAAAAAAATGAGATCTAACATTGATTTGTGGTAACATAGAAATTATCACAGTTCAGCTCCTTCATGCACTCCTAATATAAAAACAGTATGTCAAAAATGGCAATATCTTTCAGAAACTGTGGAGAAAGAAAATTTCCTGATTCATCAAATTAAAATAATGCTGGGAATGGTTCCCCTATTAACAACAACAAAATGAGAGTCTCTCTACACTAATATTCTATTGCTAATACAGAAAAAATTGCTAATGATTAAAGGGAGAAAATACAACATGGCTACAATGAGTAACCACAGACACACATAAATAAGCTTTTGGTAGCCACTAGCCATTCATGTGATGCTTTGTATGCAATCATGAAAGGATTATCCAAGCTGAAAATGCCTTTTAACCATATTTCCACTCTCAAGGACATCATACATATTTAATAAAATAAATATCCTACCTGGAAAACAGGAACTCCATCAAACCCACTTTTGATATCACCAGCTTTCAGCTAATAAACATGAAAAACTAATGTGAGTAATGGTGTAGAATTGTCCAACTAAGAAAGATAACATTTTCATTCATGTATGAATGAATCATTATCACAACTCCATTGAAGCACTGTTGTCTTGTCTAAGTACCCAACATCCAGTCCACATAAAAATTGAAACCCTGACCAAAAATCTCTCTTACTCCTACATGATTATTGAAACCCCCTGTCTTTTATTTTCTTTTTCTTTTTCTTCATTGCCTTCAAATTTCTTTTAAGAAAATGGCAATACACAATCTAGATGAAGTAAGTCTACAGCATTGAGTAGCAATGTCAAGCTATTTTGGGATAATGTCATGTCCCCTCTTAAGAACGACCTTAAAACCAAATTGCATGAAACACTAACCTCTAATGCATTCTTTATTTGAATTGGATCCGGTAGAAAACGAAATGCAATTCCTTCAACCTTCAGTGAATATACCTATAGCATAAACCAAGTATAAAACCAGCAATCATAAAAATCAACATTGTTATTTGCAATCCAATTTTAGTTAAAGTTTTAATTTCCATAAATAAATGATAAACCAGTAATTTAAAAAAGAGTCACCTGATCAAGTGTAATCGGCACTACTTTGGCATTACGTCTCAGTTCGCTTCTCCGTAATCGAACCTATGACATAATGAAACCAAATCAACACAAAAAGCTTCGAATTTTGCTCTGAGTTTAAAAAATTTAACTAACCTGAGCGAGTAATGCCTCGGCGTCTTCTTGGCGAAAGCAAAGCAAGCTAATAGACTTGGCTCCATTGGGATCAGAGATAAGCACGAACTCATTGTTGGAGTTGCTCACTGTGTACACCGCGGTACCGACTAGAGTTTTGGCAACCTGCTCGGGACTCAAGGTGGCAACTGCCGCTACCGCAGCATTCGGCTGAGAGATCGAAGCGAAGAGCGGACGATGCCGGAAAGTCTCCAGTGGGTAAAAACCGAAGGCGAAGGTAGCGGCTAGACGGTGGGTGTGGTGAAGGCGGGTAGCGAACTCGGCGCCGAGACGGTGGATGAAGGTGGAGAGGGATAAGAGAGGGTTTGAGGGAAATGGAGGAGGTTTTGGGAATTCCATTTTTGTTCAAAAAATGAAAAATAATGATGCAATTTACGAGCTTGAAATCTGTGTTTTTTTTGTAACGTTTGTTTTTCATGGTCCAAATGGTCATAGTCCCATGAAGTGTTTGGCAATTATTTATGGGCTTTAGCCCAATTTCATACTCATTTGTTGGATTGGGTTGGGAGTCATTTGATTTTGAAAAGTTACCAATAAAGATTGTACCTTTGGTAATTTGATAAGATCATAAATAACGTGAGAAACTATTTTACGGAAAATTATCTCATTTACTATATAATTTCTAAACTTCACTAGAAGAGCTAGAAGAAAGACACGTACTCTTTAGAATGTATTAAAAAATAAAAAAATAAAAAAATAAAATCAAATACATTTATCAATTTCTGAATTTTATTTTATGAAATTTATAAAATTTATAGATAATGTATAAAAAAGGGACTCAAGTCATTTGATATACAATGAGAGGTCCTCTTTTCATCGTATAAAATATTTTATATTTAAAATTTAACACTTTTAGGTCTAATTATTTGGATATTTCTTTTAATATTAAATGAAGTAAGATGAATATTGAAGGTTGCCGAATAAATTCTTCAAGTAATCTTTTACTTAATTCATATGAATTTGATAAAAATAAATGAAAATATATGGATCGAGACGTGAAATTCCAATTGTATAGAATAAATTCACTACCATTATTAATAGTAACAATAATGAGGGGGACTTAGAAAGGTAAGGCCTTTGTACTTACCGTTTCTCGTCAATCTCGATGGAATTAACACAACATTTCGTGATCTTTAGTTAAATGAGGGTTTGGATTCCATCGCATTTTTAGTTTAGTGTAGTTGATTTCATTGCATCATCAATTAAATTCAAATACTAACTTCAATAAAATTCATTTAGTATAAAATTTTTTATAATTTTTTTTCAATTTTTGTTATAGTAAATTAATTTTTTTAATTGTATTTATAATAATAATTATTATTATTTTCAATCTCACCATAATCAATCACATTACTTATCTAAATGAATCCGAAGATTTTTAGGGCAGGGATTTATATCTATGATAAAAATTTTATTTATTTATTTTTTGTTCAGTTATCATGTAGAAAGACCAATCTTTGATGTTAAACTAATGTTAGAAGCAAATGTATGGGAGTGTGACACTCGTGACAATGTTCTCTTTATTCTTCCACCACCAAAGGAGAGAGATAGATATTGGAGTTAGTTAAGATCCTTCCACGAGGGCATGTCTTCTCTTCCCATGTACACTTTGTAATTCCTTTTCTCTATGTTGGGTTTAATTTCTTTTCGTCTGTTAACCAAAAGAAGCTTAAACCTAATAATGAAGACGGATATTCTGATTCTCTCAAGGGAACGTGCTTCACCTTCCATTGTTTTTGTCTATAGTTTTCGGTTCCCTTTTATCATCACATTCAAAGCTCTACGCTTTTGTCTTTAGAGCCCCCTCCCATCGCTATTTATTTTGATTCAAATCTCGCATAAAAATTCTTCCCTAACTATATTGGGAGCTAGCCAAAAGATTATCATGATATTCCTAACAAGTAAAGACAAATAAATTTGGTAATTGAAATTATCTTTATTAATTATTTATTAAAATTTATTTTATTAATGATCTCATATATTTATCCTTTTTTGGCCATTTGTACCATAAATTCTTTATGGTAGTTGAATTTCTTATATAATATTCTTTACTATTAATTAACTTGAAATTTTTTACCTAATTAAAGTTCATTTTTTCAGTCAGTTGAGCTAAACCCAAAGTGATAAAATTTTTAATGACTTTCAACTAGCTAGCTACGATATATATATAGTGTCACATTGTAAGTAGTAGAAAATTTTAATTATAACCAATAATAAAATAATGTATCTTTAAATTAAACTTTTTAACTTCCTAAGTAGATTAAGGAAGGGAATTACATTAAAATTTAGATATATCCTCTATGCTGGAAGGATATATACATATATATAAGATCATATGTCAACCACAACCGCTGTACATCTATTTTACATGCGTTGAAGAGGTGTTGCTGTACTGACCCATACAGGTTCACTGCCTCACATGGATTTTCATGTCCTTTGTGCAAAAATTTCACAGCCTTTGCCTATCATAAGAGTTCTTTTTTCATTTTTTTCTTCTCCTTTCGATTTTTTTCTTTTTTGGGTCAAGCATAAGATCATATACTATATATAGTTAATGCACAGCGTTTGCATGCATCCTTCTTTCAAGGTTTAGAGACTACTGATTATAAGTTTCTTTTTTTTTTCCTTAATTTGCCAGACTAATTATAAGAATAATTAGTTAAGTACAAATGTATATTTAATTATAAAATGGCAATTATGTACCATAATAAGTGACATTCAAGTTTTTCAAATTAGATTAATTACTTCCCCCAATGGAACGACAAAGAGAACGATTCCTGGCCTGATAAAAGCAATAATGTTGAGCATGCACTTCGGGCCCTTAATGCTCAAGAAATTACTATAAATTGAATTTGGGAATTGTTGGATTCATGTAAGAGAAACTGAGCAACTGATAACTATTAGTTATAGCATATGATAATTAGCAATAATATTATGAAGATATGTATCTTGGGGAACTTTACCGAAAGTTAATCATAGTCAAAGCTAAAATATTGAACATTAAACTCTCTTTGGTAGGCTTTGGGCAAACAGTAAATTAGCAACTAAGCTTTGTTTACAACAACTATTTGCCTGGTCACACAGCATAAATTTATTTATAACTTGGAAGGAAATATTCATATTGCAATAATGCAATTTCACTTTAGATCTTGTAAGATATATATAAATATCAATAGAAAAGATACTTTCTCATCCTTTATTCCATACGTTATTTCCTAAATTATTTGAAGGCATCTGGACAGTGTTACTTTTCAAGGACTATATATCAATATCTATATCCTGACTGTTCATCCACAACATTGAGAGCAAGAAGCCAAAGAAACAATCTTCTTAGCATTCTTATTTTCTTTCTGATTCTTAGTTTTTGTATGATGCACTCCTAAGTTCAATGACCCAAAACAGCAAGGGTGCTTGCGATTCTGTTCCGATGAGCATAGACAAAGCTTGCCAAAGGACTGGTCCTTGGTCGCCTGCTGTAAGCACCGGAATAAAGCGTGCAGCGGTGCCCATAACTGAGGATCAGGTGAGGGGTATCTTTAATCGCTATGATGCTAACAAAGATGGCCTTCTTAGCAAACAAGAACTCAAGAACGCTTTTGCCTGCCTCGGTTCACGTATGCCTGGCTTGCGAGCGTTGCTAGCGCTACAGCATGCAGATGTCAACGGTGATGGGTACATCAGTGAGGCAGAGTTTGACAAGCTTGTTAAATATACTTTGAAACGTGGTTACAAATTCAAATAGATCAAGCAATCATAATTTCTAGAGGTAAAATATATAGTTTTGCTGACTGCTTCGTTCTTCTCTCGTAGAATAGACTAGGTTTGACTAGAAAAGGGGGAGGAAGATATGCTATAGATGTTCTTCCCCAAAGCTAAGATGATGTAGTTTGCTTTGTGTATATTCATCTTAGCATGTTTTCTTTTCAGTTTTTAGATGTTTTCTGGTGTGGTGAGTAGGCTGTGTATTTGTAATCTGCCTCTGTGATATATCATGTAGTTCAATATATGTACATTTTAGCCATATGAGAAATATCTATCTCACCACAAAACACGACACTTTATTTTAAGTTCCGATTCTACCCTGACCAGCCCCGACCCCACTATCTATAAAAACTAACGTGGACAGGGAGGGGATTACCTCTTGAACTTGGGCAATCCTCTAGAACGCGGAAATATCATGCCGCTAAATGACACGCTCGTTGACTCAAAACAGAAGACTTTTAGAGACGAGATAAAGGGACGATCGAAGAAAAACGTCCCCTCTATTATAAATTTAATATTATTGTGGATTTAGTTTTCATATGGAGTCCATATTTGAAGTTGATAAACCCCTATATAATTTTTTTTTATTATGATTAAATAATTATAGTATTGTAATAAAAAAATTATAATTGAAATGCTTTGCTAAAAAGGGGAAATTTTTTTTTTGGTAAGTTAACTTTTATAATTGTCAAATGAAAAAATGGAGTTCTTTTTTTTTCATTATAATGAATGAAGAATTTTGTTAAAATGAAACTAAAAGACCTCATAATTTGAGTTGTATATAATTTCATAACATAAAAACTACTATAAATTTATTTTTTTACATTAAAATTTTAAGTTTTATGATATTTATTGATGCCTAATTGATATAAAGAAAAAAGAAAAAAATAATTAATAAAAATAGTATACAATTTTAAAAGTTGTAAGATTTTTTTAAATGAAAAAGAACATAATTCCAAAATATCCTAAACTAAATAGTAGAATAATATTTAGATTTTCAATTTGGAATAGAAAATAAAAGTTAAAAAAAATTAACAGACAATAGGAGGGATATTCTATTCTATTTACTCTGTTTCTTGAGTGAAGTAACTCCCTGCTATTCTTGGGTCTTATTACTGTCATCTAGTGTGAAAGAAAGTGCCATAAACAATTAAGTTGCGTAAATAAATATATTTACTTGAAGCGTAAAACTAATATTAACTCTATTCATCAGTATAGAACAAGATGTGGAGAAAAGAAATTGCAAAGAGTGGCAGCAAATGTAAATGACCCAGTAATTTCTCCCTCACCAATCACCCTGGTACAAGGTGTGAAATGAAGGTATATATTTGTAAGTTACATGGTAATCATCATATTTTCCGGTAAAATTTTCAAGGAACAATACTATCCTTTTCTATCAATAATTGGTAGCTATACTTTCAAGCTGATATTTATCAGAGTTTGAAATTGTTGAGGACCTACAAATTTTGTGGTTAATTTGGTGACATAAAAAACAAGATTATTCTCTTACGTTAACAAAATGACGTTAAACCCATTTCAATGGAATTAATATTCCCTCAAAAAAAAAAGAAAGAGTAGCTGATTCCCTCAAAAACATGCCAAGATAAACTCAAACACAGAACATGAACATCTATACTATTATGTTACAACTCAGATGTTACTGTTCATGAACATCTGGATTGATGTACACGAAAAAAATTCCTCCTAGATCAAATAATTCAATAAAGAAATCAATTATATTCTAAAAGATAATGGAGAATCGGTTTTTCTATATAAACCAGAGATGTTCTTGTCATCTTATACTTACACTCAGAAACTAACATTTTTATTTTTCTTCCTTTTCTTTGCTGCAAGGGAAAATGGTTTTTTTCTTCCGTAGAACTGATAAGAAGTTACCAGAGTCATTGAAAGACGATTATGGTGAGATAATGACCTTATTCAAGGGTTGTGACGCCAACAACGATCGAAGGCTTAGCTGGGACGAAGTGAAGGCAGGTTTCCAAAAGCTTCAATCGCGTTGGCCCGCCTACAGAACTCAACGTGCTTTTCAAATGGCTGACAAAAACGGTGACGGGTACATCAGCGAGTCAGAGGTGGACGAGCTTGTTAAATATGCCTTGGACTGTTACAAAGGCAAACGTAAAAATTAGATCCATAAGTACTTAGATATAATATAGAAAGATTTAATAATGCATGCTATCTCTGTTACTAGTTGCAGTTTGCCTTTGCATCTGATAGCGAAAAGCAGCTGCAGACCTTTGAGCGTGTAATACGTATGTTCTGTATAATAAAGTATTTTTGGACCTGTTTTAAGACAAAAAGGTCTCTCTCCCCTTCCGTAAAGTTCAATATCTTCCGAAGTTTCTCATTAGAGAAAGTGTCCATGTTTCCTTACCTTTAAACAGACGGGCAAATTTCTAAAATGATTCCTTCTTCTTAACAATTCATTAGAAAAAATTAGATGTTCAATAGGTGATCAATTTCAGGGTTTTTATTTCTGAAACTTTTGACTCGAAAATCACCTTGGAACTTGCAGAAAGCTTTCAATCCGGGTATTGTTATGTTTTGGTATGCAAGCAAAACCAGTTCGAATTTGAGTCAGAAATCAGAACAGTCTTTTGATCTGACTGCATCTCTTGGGCTGTTAGCTTACCCTTTTTCAGGTGTTTCCATTATTTTGACTGTTTGCATCTGATCAGGAGGTGTGAGAGTCCTCCTAGTTCAGTATTTTCTATGATGTTCTCTTCTATTAACCCATACTGATAATTTATCAATAAAGTTTGCTTAGTCAAGAAAAAAGAGTGCTCAAGTTGTTCAAATTCCAGTATTGTGGGTGGATTCTCTCAAGTCGATCCGTAATCCACACATAATTGCAACTTTGAATTACTTACAATTAGAAAGACAGTGGGAATGAGAGTTCTTTAGGCATAATTCAGTCCACATGATGATGCAAATGATCAAAGGAACCGCAGAGAAATAACTTGAATTTCTTACTAGAAGCACACTGATGGCCATGATTCATATGTAGTACTAAAAATTGCAATGATCAAATACAAGTACGTAAATAAACAGTCAACTGAATGTTAAATCAATAAAAATGGGAACAAATTAGACCCTGGATAAAAAAATCCTGATTAAAATATAGTTAGTCCAACCCCTCCCCCCAATAAATCTTTTGAAACTATGCTGCGTTGCTTTTAAGTTTCTTTCATTGTCCCATCTAAAATTCCTTTTCCACAAACCCTTTTTTTTCTCAAAACTGTGCGTAGGCTTTCGGCTTACTCTTCTGCAAAAATGAAAGGGTCAAGAATCACTTAAAGATGGCCACCAACGGAAGTTTATCTTATAGGAATCTTCTCAGCAATTATTATATCTCAAAGAATTTAACCAACCCTCTTCAAGATTCATTTTTGTGAAGATAGATATCCATCAACTCAAAGTTAGGTCTAAATTTCTTATCAAGTTTTGCAATGAAACAAGCCACTAAAATCCAGGCCGAAAGAAAGCATCTGATCCAATTCCAATCTACAATTATTTGGCATTAATTTTTTTTACGAAAAGGATTACAGTTTAAAGATAAAAATAAAAATAAGAATTATAGATATTAAAATTTGAATCTCAATTACATGATTTAGCATAATATTTTCTTTTCATAGCATCCGAAGAATTTATCAAAGTGGTTGAAGCAAAATTTTGTTCAGAAAATTTTAGACCTCTTCTCAAATGGAGAGATTCTTGGTCGGCTGCCCCATGAATAGAATTCGAGGTCTTTCCACCTGCAAACCTTGTCCTCTCATATTTGGAATAGGAACCTGACAATCAAATACTATTACATGAAATCATTTAGCAATACACAGTTTATTTGACCTGAGAATATATATCAAGCATATAAATGACGCTTGATTTACTCTCCTGCCATTATATAACATGGAAATTTTAATAAATAAATGCTTTTGTGGCATCTTTAACAACACCTAAAAGAAATTTTTTATATCAAGATTTTTTAGAATAATAGACCCTATTTCATGGGTTCTCTCCGCGAAATTTGATGATAAAGTAATTTATGCTCAATTAATTTTAAAAGTTACACGTTCAAAACAATATTATTATTTTTTTTATTTTATATGATTGGAAGAGTCAATGCCATAAATAATATCTAAATGATAATAAAATATTTGATGTATTACTTAAATTTTAAAAAAATTTATGTGATATTTGAAATATAAATTTATTAATTAATATAATACTTCTTTTTAATATGATTGACTTTAAATAAAGATCAATTTTTAAAATATAAAATCCACATAAGCATTCACTATAATTTAAAAATTTTTTATGATATTAACCATATATGCTAAAGCATATAATCGTTATCACCTAAATCTTTTCCACCCACCGAATTTCAATTTTTGGGGCCCTCTCTGGAGATAAGTTGGAATATGGAATTTACACAGAAAGCAGTAATGCTCTATATAAAGTATAGACCTCAGTTGAGGGAACCATAGCAAGGCAAGCAACTGTCTCTTACACGTACAACTTACTGTTATTACTCCAAAACATGCTTTGTTCTTCAGATTTGCCAAAGGGTATCCATGCTAGTTGCCAAAGGAAAACGGGTGCGCCTTTGCCTTTAACTGAGGCGCAACTGAAAACTATATTCAAGCAATCTGACAGCAACGGAGATGGGCGTCTTAGCAAGCAAGAGCTGAGGAATGCCTTCAATAGCCTAGGTTCTCATCTACCAGGCTGGCGAGCTGCTCGAGGGCTTGATCAAGCTGATAGTAATGGAGATGGATATATAAGCGACGATGAGTTAGATGATCTTGTTAAATACGCTTTCAAATGTGGCTATACCAAATACATCAGAATCTAATTGCTGATGACCGGCCAGGAATTGTACTTTCTTTTATTTCAGATCTTTCAGGAATAAAATGCCAACAAAATTCTACCGCGGATAAAAAAAATCCTGATTATCCAAACCCCCCCCCCCCCCCCCCCCCAATAGAACCGTAGAATTTATGCTGCGTTGGTTTCAAGAGCTTTCATTGTTCCATGTAAAATTCCTTTTCCACAAACCCTTTTTTCTCAAAAGTGTGCGTAGGCTTTCGGCTTACTCTTCCGCATACAAAAAAAAAAAAAAAAACCTCTATTTTTTCCTTTAAGAAGAGTAAAGGACATCAGTCAAGGGTTGCCACCAACAGATGTTTATCTGATAGGAATCTTCTCAGCAATTATTATATCTCAAAGAATTTAACTAACCCTGTTCAACTTTCATTTTTGTGAAGATAGATATCCAACAACTCAAAGTTGGGTCTAAATTTCTTACCAAGGAAGTTTTGCAATGAAATAGTTTACATGTAATTTGGACAAGCCACTAAAATCCAAGCCGAAATAAAGAACCTGGATCCAAATCCTGTCGACGAACACCTTACATGAAAGCTTCAATTGCCTAGATAATTTTTTGGTGAAGTAAATACTAAAAATAAGATAAATTTTTTGTTATTATCTTTCTAGTTTTTATTTTCTACTAAAAGAATTAATGATTAAAGATTCATTGGAGACCTTGAATTTCATTGAATTTTGCTTCTTTCATTGAATTTTGCTTCTTTATGAATTATTCTTTTAATATTTTGATTTTAAATTAAATTATTTAATTTACGATTTATGATTTTATAATATGTCATATGTGAATTTTCCTAATTATGACATTGAATAGTCATGAGTATAAAACCGAAATGAAGTACTTGCTAACTTTGATTATGAATATTTTATAACCTTGTTTTATTTTGGAAAGACCATGATTATGAAATCAAAATGATAAATTCTCGAGAATTACTTTAAAGCATAAAAAAATTATGAATTTATAAATCTTTTTTGGAAAAAAAGCAAGTATATGTCTTCTTATCATAAAATTGTATTTTATGATCCATATTCCATTATTGTATTTTATTGACAATAGAATAATGCATTATTCATATTATTTAATTTATATAATATTGTTTCAATAAAAAAATAAACATATTATTAAAGATAACTTCAATTTAATTGGAGAAATTATATAACTCTTTGTAACTAATTAAAATGTTTTCTATTTGTTGGGTGGACAGTTTCATGTATTTGATAATTTGGACACAAACTTTATATATAGACCTATTCATGGGTTGGGTTGGGTCAGGTTTAGGCTAGACTTAGCATGATATTTTAGTATTTTAAGTAAGTCCAGGCCCAACTTGATTTTTCGATGATTATTTTCTACTCCAACCCATTTTACATGTAATAATAAATGTCAAACCCATATAAAGCATTAGTATTTAAAATTGAAAAAAATTATAAATTATTAAATTAACTAATTTAATTAATTTTGATTGAATTTATGAGTTACTTGGGTTTGGGTCTAATTTAATTTTGTTGAATGCAATTTAAAATTGGACCATTGTTTTGTATAAAGAAAAAATAGACTTTATTTTATTATAAGTAATAAACCAAATGAACCTTATTCATTATAAAAAAATAAAGAAAATGGATTTTGTCCTATTATGATAAAAAAAATATTTTTTAATTTTTTGGTTGGATCTAGTTGAGTCGGGCCTGAGCCTTAAATGGTGAAACCTAAGCCCAGACCTATTTTTTTATCGGGTTTCATGTATTTATCCAGGTCCATTTAATGGACTTAATATTTATGTCCAAACCCATCACAAATTCGAGTAGGCTTTTGGGTTCAAACGGGCCATCTGGCCCATGAACAGGTCTATTTATATATAGTATTGCATTGTTATACATAAAATTATGTTATTCTTAATGACATGAACCATGGTGGATATAGTTTTAGTGTTCATGATAAAATAATTTTATAAGTATCCATGAATTGGTATGAAAGTCTCAAAAGAAAACTATAGAAAACATGAGTATACTAAAAAAAAATTGAGAGTAATTATATTTGACATCACTCTTTTTAATGTATATTTTCATATTGAGTTTAAATAAAAGTTTTGTAACTTTTATGAGAAGAAAATATTAAGATATAGAATATATTTGCTACTCCCTCTATCCCATTTTGTATTTCCCCTATTGATTTTTTTGGTCAAATGAATTCAACTTTGACCATTATTTTTTAAAATATTATATTAAATTAAAATTTATATAAATATGTTTTGAAAATTTTGACACTCAAACTTTATAAATCTTGTTGTTAAAATTTTTTTAAATTTATGATTTTAATAAAAATTATGGTCAAAGTTGAATTGATTTGAACCAAAAAAATCAATAGGAGACATGCAAAATGGGACAAAAAGAGTTGTTATCTTTCTTTAATAGTGGATTTAGAAGCTTCATACTTTGAAAAAAAAACCACCAAATAGTGAAAAGAAAAATAAAATAGCAACGTGTTTAAGCGTATATGATATCTTGATAATTGAATGAGATATAATGCATATTTGAGCATAGTAGAGGTGATAAGAGTCAAAAGAAATAAAATGGCCACCATAGTTTTGTAATTTAGTATAATTTTATAAGTAAATTATACAAACTAATAAGTTTAATATATTTATTATAGTAAAATCATAAAAAAAAAGTCCTTATATATCTTAAAAGGACTAAAATGGTTTGGTTTATCCATTTAGTTTATATAATTGTACTAGAAGAATAATTGTATTAAAATAGATAAATGTGTAGAAATAAAATGGTTAAAATTTTATATTAGTAAGTATAAAGTTGTGGGTCTTGTGGCCACAACCAATGCTATCTATTTCTTAAAATGACAAGAATGAAGCAACAATATATAGAGCATTAAATGATATGTAAAATGAAAATTTTAAACATACTAGCCTGAAGTGATTATATTAAAAATTCAATCTTATGTAAGGGTAATTACCATAAAAGAAAATTGAATTTCAAAATATTTTATTAGTAGTACTACAAGTAGAATGAATTTAAACCCTTACTGTTAGACACCAATAATGGGAACCAAAGTTTAAATTAATAATCTCTAATTATAAAGTTTAATTCATAAAAATAAGTTATTGTTATGTACTTAATTAAACATGTGTGATATCTTGATAATTGAATGAGATATAATGCATGTTTGTACATGGTGGAGGTGATAAGAATAAAAAAAAAATTACACAATAGTTTTGTAATTTAGTATAATTTTATAAACAAATTATATAAATTAATAAGTTTAGTATATTTATTATAGTAAAATCATAATAAAAAAGTCCTTATATATCTTAAAATGACTAAAATGATTTGGTTTATCCATTTAATTTATCTAATTGTACTAGAAGAATAATTATATTAAAATAGATAAATATGTAGAAACAGAATGGTTGAAATTTTATATTAATGAGCATAATCTTGTGGGCCTTGTGGCCACAACTAATGCCATCTATTTCTTAAAATGACAATAATGATACAACAATATTTAGAGCATTAAATAATATATAAAATGAAAATGTTAGATATATTAGCCTGAAGTGATTATATTAGAAATTCATTTTTATGTAAAGGTAATTCTATAAAAGAAAATTGAATTTCAAAATATTTTGTTAGTAGTACTACAAGTAGAATGGATTTAAACTCTTACTATTAGACATCAATAATGGAAACCCAAGTTTAAACTAGCAACCTTAAATTACAAAATTTAATGGGTAAAAACAAATTATTGTTATATGTTTGTTAAACACTAATAAAATCAATTTAAATTTTAGAAACTAGTGTGATCTATTATGTGAGAACAATGAGTTTTTTATACTTTTAATATAGTTTATTATTTAAATGTATAAAGTAATAGAGACATTATGAAAACTCTACTTATATAAGTACAAAAATGGTGCTGCTTTAACAAAAATAATTAATGTCTCTCTTATAAATATTTATGATAGGATAAAGACATAACCATAATAGTGTTAAAACGATTATAAACCTTTTACAGAAAAATAAATAAGTATTATGTATTATACCTTCAATTCTAACACTAAGAGTTAAGGTTTAATTATTAGATATCATTTAACTTCATTAGAATTTTAAGATATATATGCTAATTAAATATTTAAATTAAGAGATATATTATTGTATTCATAATATTTATTTATGTAAAAAATTAAAAATTAAGCACCAACATTCAAAACTAGTGAAGGATTTTTGGTAGTTTAAAATGTGATGTATCCAATATTAGATAGAAAGATTTAATTATTGATAAATAAAATTAATTTTGTATTAATTTTATTCATATTTTAAATAATTATATTTGAATAAAAATAATTATCATATGATAAATGATCATAACTATTTGAATTTAAGTAGATTATTATTCATAAAAATCATGATTATATCATTTAAATAAAAATTTATATCTATTCATTTATTATAAATAAATCTTTTAGTATAACTATTTTTATTACTTGTACTTGAAGAATTTTGAAATTTTTTTATATCTTAAAGATATAATTACTTTTAAAAAAATATTTTTCATGTTTCAAAGCTAAATTTTTTTCTATTACTTTTATACTTTTGTTTGTTTTTTTCTAACACTTTCAACATACTCTTCCGCACCAAAAAAAAAAATAATACTCTATTTTTTCCTTGAAGAAGAGTAAAGGACATTAGACAAGGCTCTGAAAGGGCAAAAGTGGTCAAGAATCACTTAAAGTTGCACCAACATATGTTTATCTTATAGGAATCTTCTCAGCAATTGTTATATCTCAAAGAAATGAAGAATTTAACTAACCCTGTTCAACATTCATTTTTGTGAAGATAGGTATCCAACAACTCAAAGTTACACCTGCTCCGTGAACAAGATTCGAGGTCTTCCACCTGCAAATATTGTCCTCTCATATTTGAAATGGGAATCTGACAATCAAGTGCTATTACATAAAATCACATGAGAATACAAGTTAGTAAAAAATTTAGATGAAATTTTTTAGAAAAAATTTATGAAATTTTTATCAAAAATATATAAATAAAAAATTAAAATTAAAAAATTAAAAAATCTCATCACATCAAGTGTGTAAAATTTTAAAAAATTTAATAAATTTTGATATATTTTTAAATAGATATTTTTAATTAAAATATTAATAAAATTTTTATTGTTGAATAAATATTAAATTTAAATTATAAATGATATTTTAAATATACTTTTACATATTATTGATTTTTATGTTAAATTTTTTGTTAATTTTTTAATTTCTTTTAAAAACTTATAAATTTTACTTGAAAAACTTTGTATAAATTTTTTTCATCCACAGTATATTTGATCTGAGAATATGTGATGCTTAGATTTACTCTCCTGCTATTATAAAACATGAAAATTTTAATGAATAAATGCTCTTGTGACACCTTTAACGAGGCCTAAAAGAAATTTTCATATAAAGATTTATGAGAGGGATCCCTTTTTTTTTGCCTTGAAACAGAGAAATCAAAACCTAATCTTAGATTTTCTTTTTCCAAATCATGGGTTCTCTCTGGCAAGTTGGACAATTGATGATAAAGTAATCTATGTTCAATTAATTTTAGAATTGACAGGCTCGAAAAAATACCAAATTCTTTATCCTATATAAGTGGAAACATAAAATTGTTATCCCCTAAATCTTTTCTACCCATTAAATTTCACGTCGGGGGCCCTCTCTCGGGATAAGTTGGAACATGGAATTTATGCAGAAAGCTAGTAATGCTCTATATAAAGTATAAACCTCAGCTGAGCGAACCAAAGCAAGGCAAGCAGCTTTCTCTTACACAATCTACTCTTATTACTCCAAAACATGCTTTGTTCTTCAAATAAGCCAAAGGGTGTCCATAGTAGTTGCCATAGGTCAAAGGGTGTGCCCCGTGTCCCTTTGCCTTTAACTGAGGCGCAACTGAAAACCATATTCAAGCAATCTGACAGCAACGGAGATGGGCGTCTTAGCAAGCAAGAGCTGAGGAATGCCTTTAATAGCCTAGGTTCTCATCTACCTGGCTGGCGAGCTGGTCGAGGGCTTCATCATGCTGATGGTAATGGAGATGGATATGTAAGCGACGATGAGTTAGATGATCTTGTTGAATACATTTTGAAATGTGGCTATACCAAATAGATCAGAACCTAATTGCTGATGATCTGACAGGAATTGTACTTTTTTTTATCTTCCAGAGTTTTTTCTTTTTCAACTTTTTGTTGTTTTCCTTTTTGGTGTCTTTTGTATAGGAATGGTCATGTGTAACTGCAACTTGCAGAGAGGAAGTAGAAGAGTAGCGCCAAACTTGGGGCTTACTCCAAACCACTTCTTTTAGGAGACGGCTTTATGCAAGCAAGGCTGTGGTTTGATCTTCACCAGTGGAATTTCCTTCTTCTTTTTTATCTCCTAAGCTTCAAACCACTTTGTTAAAAAAAATAACTCCTCTACAGTGTCATGCTGCTTGTAATATACTACTATTTGAATCTTGTATAATGTATAATCGTTTCTCATTAACTTCTTTTGTCTAATTTCATCACTCTCTAGCTAGTAATACTACCAAGGGTGACACAAATTAGGTAAAATCAATTTGTTTTTTCTCGGATTTAACTTACAGCTCTAGTTTCATAAAGGCTTCACTTCTTTCCTTCTCAGTTTTCAGTTAAATATTATGGTTTGGGAATAGTATGGCAAAGCAACTATGGAGAAAACCATATTGGGTCTATGGGCCTAATTATAACCACTCAAATTATACTTTTTTTTTTTATGGAACAAATTATACTTTTATGGTCAATCATGTTACAGTTTATGACATGTATCATGTGTTTGAATTTTAATTTTGTGAAACAAAGTATGGTTGCCAAGTTATTTCAAACTCAATAGATTGTAAAATATAAAACTAGGGTAATTTTACTATGTACATTTGAAAAGGGATTACTTAATTTTTATCAGCTTTTTTAATTAAGTTATATACCAGCAATTAATTAGAAATTGATCTACAACCACATATAACTTTTATTTTATGTATGTATGTATGCAAGATGATCCCACCTCTTTAAAGGAAATGAAAGTAGGCCAAAACTCTAATCTTCCTTCTCACCGATCCAATCGGTCTACACAATTTTAGCAACAACAATAAAAGAACTTTTATTCTTTAATTAAAAAATAATAATATTATAAATGATCTTTAAATTATAATAAAATATTTAATATAATATTTAAATTTTAAAAATTTATAATGTGATATCTAAATTATAAATTTATAAATAATATAGTACTCACCTTTAATGTAATTAATTTTAAATGATAACACATGACGAATAAATAATTTTTTAAATATTATATTAATTTAATATATTTATAATTCAAAAATCACATTAAAAATTTAAATATCATATTAAAATTTTCATTTTAATTCAAAATTATTCATAATATTAACTCATAAAAAGTTAGTATTTATATTCCTGGTCCATTAATTTTATCAACCTTTTTGGCCGGAATGTAATGGCCTAACCAGAGGTGTACCTAGGGTGGTTGCAGGGTCATGGCACGTCAAAATTTTTTTTTTACACCATTGTAGCAGAATATTTTATCTTGTCAAACAAATAATACCTAATCCCTTATTTCATAATAAAATTATTATTTGGTTCTTCCTTTCTCATATTACTGCCTTGGTCTCTGGACTTGACGTAATGGTAATTACCACAATCTCATACTCTTGTCCCCTAGCCACCAAATTTCAGTTTAATATTTTTTGGTTCAATGGCTACATTAATTTTTCATGAACTCCCCTCTTAAAGGCAGAATTTAATATTATCTCCTTTATTAACTTAGAAAAAAAAAAAAAAACCTTTTAACTAAAATTTTCTAGTACAAAAGAAATTATAACTTGAGAGTAGAAGAAAAGATTGTAATTGTACAAAGGAACGTGAGAATAATGCTTTTTATAGGCATAGACTACTTTCTACTCTTCACCTTCTGACAATTAGGGAACACATGAAGGTATGAAACATCTAGCGTCATATATGAAAATTTTAAATTCCATTATTAATTGATAGTACAAACATTTTATCTTTGAATTAAATGTTCAAGTTTTACTATACATGTATTTAAATTTAATGAAATACTTATAAAAATGTTTAACATTATAATTAATTATGTTAATGACGGAATACTCTATATATGGTTGCCAAATCAGTAGAATTTCACTTTCATTTCCTTCTCTATTGTTGTTACCTCAAATTAACTAAAACGATTACCCCAAAGCTCTATCCAAACAATGGAATTGGATAAATTGTGGTTTCAGGAGTTCTGTCATCATTTGACCCATGATTCCTTTTAGATTATAAGTTTTATATGTATATTATATAAAATTCAATTCAATGTTTTTTGAGAAAGGCTAGAATATTCGAAGAAAGTTAAGTTGGGTATACTTGATTTTTGGGTCGGGCAACGTTGGGCTTCCCAAAATATTAGTTCAAGAAGTAGTAATGCCTTTGATGTTGGTCCAGGTTCACCTGAAAGGATATCAACCAGCCCTGATGACATTTACATAGACAACGGATGAATTACAATCTACTATCTCAGATGGAAAATTAGGCCGAAGTGGCCCATGTTCGTTTCACATTCATTCATGATTCATACAAATAAGTCCTGTTAGAGGTAAATTTATCTCGGGCCATTGTGTGCTTTAAGTCATGATGTTTAGACCAACAAAGTTATTGTCAAGCTTGAAGAATAGGCTCATGAAACTCACAGTTTTCTTTTTAGATGGTCTGGACATGTCAATTTTTTTTTCTCTGTTAAAAATACGTATTTTAGATTGTTATAAAAGCCCAAATGCCATTTCACAAAAAAAAAAAAAAAAAACCCCAAATCCGGCTAGGATTTATATTCTTCAGCATTCTTTATTTACCATCACAAAGATATATAAAATCTCATCCTTTAGCTTAACAATGGCAATGATAAAATCTCTTGTTTGTCTACACGGATACAATTGGAAGTCTTCATCAACTATATTTAGCCACAGTGCACTTATCTTTGCGTAAGGTCCTAGAACAAAGAAAGCCGAAGAATTAACCTTCCAGGAAGCAGATCATTTTTGTATTAATAAGAGACTATATGTGGCGCCACGATTAATTGCTGCCCCACTTTTCCATGATAGTACAGGTGTTTAATATCAACGAATGAAGTCTTTTGCTGATCTTTCATGGTTGAAGATTTTGAATATGCCATTATATATAATAGAGTGGTCAATTGTATAAAATTAACAAGAAAAAAAGAAATATTTGGATGATTAAGTATATCTATAGGGAGAAAAGCTGCCATTTGCGATTCAGATTTTCATAAAATTATAGTTTAACATTGACATGATCCATCTTGTGAAACTTTAGTGAGATCACAAACTGACATTTGATAACCTTAAGAATGCCTTACTGAAGAGTGCATCAAACATTTCCCATGAAAATTATTCAAAATTTAATTGAAAAAAGGTAGTAATTTTCAAACAACTGGTATGGAAAAATTTAATCATATAGGTGATATGACAGTGATAACTACTAAAGAGTAAAGAATATAATATATATATATATATATATATATATATAAGTGGAGAATCGGATTCCTTCTCCGCATTTACATTAATATCGTTCCTTATATACCGTGTAAAGTGGGAGTGTCAATTTGAAGCATGAGATTCCAGTTCAATTCTCTACGCAACTTCTCTTTCCAAGAAGGAATCCTGCCATGCCAAGACCTCTATAAATAAACCCGTGGCTTCCCAAGCCCTACATATCGCAGAAATTTAGTTCAACAAACGAAAAAAAAAAAAAGATCAGCTAGTAATTCGCCCGAATACATTTTCCCAAAAAAAAAAAAAGAAAAACAAATTTCCAAAAGATTAAACATGCGTAGATCATTGATTGGTTCATCAGGATCATCGAAAAACAAGGAAGAGTTGAGGAGGGTATTCAGGCAATACGGGAAAAAGGATGACCAAGGTGAAATCCGACTCTACAAGAACGATCTGAAGGATGCGTTTGATTACCTCGGAGCTCTTTTGCCTGGGTACAAAGCTGCCTCGGCCCTCAAATACATTGATACTGATAACAGTGGATACATCAATGGCGGTGAAATTGATGCTCTTATTGAATATGCTTACGGCTCTGGGCTTCGTTAAGCATATGTAGTTTGCCATAGTGCATAAAATATATCATATATAATCGTGTGTTCTTTTTGTTCCACTAAATAATAAATGTTTTTCTGAACCGTACCATGCAATTAGATGTTCAACTTTTGACATGTAAATGCAAGTTGATGTTATCTTAGCATGATGTTTGTACAAGGAAAGAGGAATATACTGGCAATTCCTCTTTTTATTTAATTAAATAAATAATATTGTATAATTATTTGCTTTTGCTACAGTTTTAATTTCGTATTATCATTTTTTAAGTCAAATTAAGCAAGTTTCAAACCAATAATTTGGTTGGCATGAGTATCTATCCATATAAATTAGAAAATAATTTGGTTGGAAGTAGGTGATAAAATTCCTAATTAAAAGGAATTGTGGAGGCTTCCATCCTTCTATGAGCTCAAGCATGGATGAGCTCGTAATCGAGGAAAAAAGAAACGGCAGGGAAGGGTTCTTTCCTTCCAAAACAAATTACTAGAACAAGTACTGCAGCTCAAAAACAAAGAAGAATCACCAGGAAAAGTAAAATGGTTGGAAGACAAAAGATAAATTTCTAAAACAACTAATTTTGAGATTAATTAATAAGCTAGCAACGCCAAGCACAGGTCCAAATTGTTATACAACTTATTTATCAACTGAAGTTTCATTTGGATCCTAGAGATTCTCATCGTTATTCATTGACATGTGAATTCTATTTTGCTTGTATACGTGATGGTTGATATTAGTTTGTTGAAGAAGAATTAAACATATCAGAAAATAGGCTATTTTCGTATAACCCTCTTACTTTAATAATAACTTTTATTATTTTAGTAGTCAACAATTTGGGTTTACAAATGAATCCAGGATAAGTCTTCAAGACCGGACCAGGAACACCTAATTAGGGATGGCACTAGCACAAGTTAAAGTAATCTTTTGTTCATTTTGATTTCGATATGATTTCATAAAATTTACATTCAAAATCAAAACATTATTTTTTGTACCCAATTCGATCCTATATATGCATAAAACCAATCCGATTCGAAATTAATTTAATAATTTTAATATAATATAATATATAAATATAAAATTAAATAAATAATTAAAAAATATACTCAACCCAATCCTAAATCAAATTTTAAAAAAAAAAAATTAACTCTATAAAACCAGATCAGATAAGACAATTTCATATAAATTTTGTCATCCTACTTCCAATTGTGGCCATGAATTATTATAAAAATAGCATTGTTCCTACCATGATTTTCCCATATGTTACGTCACATCTATTGAGACCAAAGGATTATTTTCTTGCACACATCTCACCGAAAGTGAAGGAATCCTGCTTCCCATTTTGAAAAGCAATTCTATTACCAATATTCCTGTTCTTTTTTTCACAATAACAATTGGAGAAATGGATTTTCAAAGAAAGAAAGATGCTATTTGATTCGTGGAGAGCGTTCATTTTCTACAAACGAGTGGGCATAAAAAGATGCTTCAACTTGATCTAGAAGTTGATTTGATATTGGAAGGATAACTACCGAATACTGTAGTTGCAACAGGCTTTACGTTTTAACGTTCTAGATCTCGTATAATACTGTTCTAGAACTTTTTTTGAAGCCAGATTCTTGAGTACTCGTATATCAACAGTAGGATCTACTGATGATTATTACTGTTTAGTCAAGAGTCCGGATCCAATTTGTAGAAGAAGATGCCTTTTTTTTTCCTACCAAAGGAAGAATTCTTGCGGTTTATATATATAAGAAATAACACTATCAGATTATCTGTTTACCTAGCAATACTACCCGTAGTTGTTGGAAAGTGAGGGTGGATGATTAAACGGAGAACCTATTCCCTCTGTGGCTCTGTCCTCTTTTCATTTGACATAAATATTTTTTCATTTTTCAAATATATGGTAACATCTTAATTATGTCACATTGAAATATTTTGAAGATTTATTGTAATATATAAGTTAAGATTTAAGTTTGTATTAATGAGATATTTTTTATAAAATAAAATCATAAAATTTTCAAATCAAAACAGATAATATCTCTTAAGTTAAGTATAGATTTTTGTATCTTAAAACAATCACTAATCATAATGGATTTATATACTACACTATAAGAATTACTTCTAAAATCTTAATACTTTGTGTGACCCTAATTCTATATGTTTTGTATTAAATTTGACAAGTATGTCAAGTTTTAACATAAAAGTTTTATATAATTTCAATCATATATCGGGATATTTTGATGATCCATTATGATATTTAAGTTTAAACTTAAGTTCATATTTATGAAATATTTTTTATAAGATAAAATTATAAAATTTTTATATTAAAACGAATAATATTTAACAGTTTAGGTACAATCTCTGCATATACCTTTAAATTTTAGTAGTTTTTAATTTTTTTTAATAGGATTTATCTTTCAATTCAAACCTTCGTAAACAAGATTCATTCCATCGATGAGAACAATAAGTGGAGCTAGCCTTATTGGTCGCTGGGGGTCTATATAAATCCTTGGCTTCGTACTCCCTAAGATCACAAGTGATCCATCAGGACAGCAAAGAGGAATTAGAGCCCTGCCTGTTGTATATAATATAATCTTCTCTCTCCATTGAAGTTCTATACTAGTATATATATATATACTGCCGATCTACCTGATCGAAATCCTTCTAGACAACATGGTTTACCACGTTCCGAAACCGAAAGGCGACTTGTCACGCACGACGGCTAGTAAGCAGGAGCTACGGAGAGTATTCCTTGATTGTGATGTGGATGAGAACAGTATCCTCACAAGGGAAGAGATAAAGAACGCGTTTGATCGACTCGGTTCGCTGTTCCCTGGTTTCAGAGCTTGGAAAGCACTCAAACATGTAAATAAAAATAGGGATGGGTGCGTCACCCTGGAGGAGCTTGACAACCTCATAGAATACGCTTATCAACTTGGATACTTCAACGTTAGTTAGTTAGAAAATTCCGTACTTTCCTCATTAGTAGTATTTCTAATAAATCGTTTGCATAATTGATGTAAGAATTAATATTCCTGTACGATATTATAGCCTGCAAGTTTCAGGTTTTAAGCTTCTGATCTTATGCATGGTGTTATAGGGGCAAATCGAGTCTTGCTATCAATTAATTTAATCATGTGGGTTTTCCCAGATTCTTTTGTTTTTTTTCTGTTTTATAGGTATCCATGCAGTTGATCCGAGAATTGCATTTACAGTGATTGGAATCTTACACATTAATGCTGTGCCACTATTGACTTTGACTGGAACTGACATCAGCCCTTGGTCGTTAAAATGACATCTTCTAATATCGTCATGATCAACAATGATATTTTCCCTAGAATTTTACTTAAAACAAACAGGGCCATAAGTTTTCAAAAAAGAAAGATGTTGCTTGAGTGCTTGTCTTTTCATTTTTCACGTGCCACTGGTAAAGTAAGATGCTGGATGCTTGATGTTTATAAAGTTCAATTATTTGATTTTAGTAAAGTATGCCAATACAATCAATCCCAAATGGAACGGGATAAGAAACTAAAGTGGAGCACTGCCACTGGCTTGCCGTTGCACAATGTGATTTGGATGAATAAAAAATTGGAAAGAGAATGCAACTAAAGTAGAGCATCTGAGCCCATCTAATTTTGAGTAGGATATTAAAATAATCTGTACTCAAATAATTTCAATCTGTCTGATTAGATATGAGAGATTTTTTTAAAATTAAGAGTTAGAGATAGAGAAACAGATTGAGCATTTTTTTAAAAAAAAATAAGTTGAAAGCAGGTTTTAAGGTATTTTATGTCAGAATATATAAAAATATATATTTTATTATTTATTTTAATATATATATTGATAAAATTATTATTTAATATTTTAATTTAAAATATTAATTTAATAAAAAGATTATATTTATATATAATTAAAATATATTTTATATTAAAAATAATATTTTATTAATATAATATTAAATTAAAATTATTAAATTAATTTTAAATAGACAAATTGAATGCAAATTATATATATTGAATCGAAATTGAATACTAAAAATAATAATTAGATGTTAAATTGAATCAAAATTAAATAAGATTTATCAAAAATCAGGTCCATCGGGGTGAATAAGGCATTGTCATCCCTAATCATATCATATAATTATATTATAACATATAAAAATATTTAATAAAGTAATCAATAAGTTGTTGATTCAATCGACTAAGATCGTTCTCCTCGATGAAGAGATCTTAAATTCGAGTTTTGTCGGTGATCATTTGTTGAAATCATTTCGAATACACGACTTGCAACTACCTATCTTAGGTAATTAAGTAGCTTATCTACTCCTAAATTTTCTTACAAAAAAAAATTAATAAAATTTATCACGTAGACATTTAGATAGATATCTTCTTGTTTTGACACATGGATAATACCTATTATACACGATTTAAATTCAGATATCAAAATTTTTAAAAATAAAATTTTATCCAAATTATCTATAATTAATTCTCTATTATTTTTTCTTAAAAATATAAAATCTCAATAAGTTATAATAAAAATATAAAACTTAAAAAAATTAATCTTATTTAATTAAAATTTCATCTAAAGATCTCTTTTTAAATTTAAAATTTTCAAATGAATATTTTTATTTTGGTAACTCTCTTTATAATTCTTTAATCTTTTTTTTAATTCAAAAATATAAATATCACTTATTATATATTTTTTAAATTCAAGAGATATTGTAATCAATTTATTATAATTTGATGTCTTAATTATAATATATGTATTAAGTATATTTTTAATATATAAGTAATTAAATAATATTAATTTATATTTTTATACATATTTAAATAAATAAAATTAATCCTTATATTACGCCAGTAGCAAGTTAGTTATCAATAGAACAGACTATTCATACACTAAAATCAAACTTACGTGTCAACTTGTTGCATAAGATTCTTTCACAAAGCCCATGGCTTCGAGATTCAATCCCTCGTAGAGTCGCAGCTACCTAGGGGTCTATATATTAGTAATTCCATGGCTTCAATAATTCCCAAGATCACAGCTCCAAGAGAGCAAAACCAGCCTCTGATATCTTTCCCTGTTAACAAATTCACAGCCAAATCTTAAAATCCTTTAGACAAAATGACACTTAAGGCATGTTCAATTCCCCCCCGGGCCTTTACTAAGCATGAGTTACGGAAGTTTTTCCTCGATTTTGATGCTAATAAGGACGGTTTGCTCACCAAGGAAGAGATAAAGAAAGCGTTTAACAAGTTGGGTGCGGTTATCCCTGGTTACAGAGCTTGGGAAGGATTGAAACGTGCTGATGCAAATAAAGATGGATGCATCAGCCACGACGAGCTTGACGACCTCATAGACTACGCTGACAAACTTCAATATTTATATACACCCAGCTCCTAGAACCCATTGCTGCAAATGGTCTTCAGATGTTTTTGGAAATAAATGATTTGAAAAATGTTTGCTGTAATATTTAAGAGTGGTGTACTACTTGTAAGTTTCAGCTTCTTTACATACTAGTTATATATGGTTTAGAGGAGTTGCATATCCTGCTTAATTTCTATGTGATCAAAGCTCTGATGTACAAATTTTAACTGCTGAAATATAAGGCAATGTGGATTTCTGGACTCTTGCAATCAAGATCAACCTATTGAAAACTATGAAAAATTCTCTTTACTTGAAAGGGAATGTATGCCAATTTCCAACTACAAAAAGGCAATTCTATGATCGACCAATCAATTTTTTCCTCTTCTTAAAGGTGTTGGGTTTGTCTCTGATAAAAGTTGGGAAATGAATTTGAAGAACAGTGATGTTTCTTTAGCCCTTGCGCATTTCTTTGGACATTTAATCTAAAGCATACAAATGGTATTGATAAATGGCATCCCACAATAGTTGTTGGGTTCCTTTTCACAACTTTGTAGATTTATAATATCTAAATTATTCGATTCAGAACTGATCCAAAGTTTCAGATTCTAACCGTTTTTTTCTTTTTTTTATCCTTTTATTCTTCCACTTTTTTGCAATCTTAGAAAAAATGGTCCCAATTTTGAAAAGCAACCCACAATTCTTATCTGCTGCATGTTTGGATAACAGCGAATAAAGAAACAGAGTTTCCCATGCAAACAGGGGATTCTCAATTTTTCTTCAAAAAAGTAGTAGCAGTTTATCAACAAATTTTCTTTGCAATTTTGTTTTTCTCAACATGTTCCGTGAGCCAAAAGGGTAGTTTTTCCTTTTTTGTTAAGAATCATATACTACAAAATATCAAAGGCATCTATAAAGTATTATACCAGCATATGGAGTAGCATGTAAATGAAATGAAAACATTAAATTTCAGATTCCGCACTTTAAATTTCATTTCTGACCCTACCAAATCCTCCTTGATAAGTAGGAATAAAGAAACAGTTTGTAATTGTACAAATGCAGGATCTATATAAGCCCCGTCATCCATGCTTTACAAAATCATACACAAAGTCAGGCACAATCCAAAATTCTTTAACACTAAAGGATGTTTCTTTTCCATAACAAGGAAACAGCTCAAAATCCTGTAAACAAAATGCCATTTTTTCGCCATACCACGGATAAGGTTGCACCGATCAACTATAAAGCAGAGCAGATTCGGAAAATTTTCCTTGAGTGCGACGTTGATGGCAACAAAGTCCTGACCAAGGATGAGATAAAGCTTGCATTTGATCGGTTGGGTGCCTATATTCCTGGTTATAGAGCACGGAAAGCACTCCAGCATGCTGATGCCAACAATGATGGATGCATCAGTATGGAAGAGCTCAACGATCTTGTTCGATATGCTAGTGGACTGGGATACAAAATCAAATAGAATAATTACATGCACCTTCAATTTACAATATTTTTTATGTCCAACTAGCTAGCCCGTATTTTATGTTTTTCAAGTATCAAATTTCGAACTTAAAAATTAATTCAAGTGGTTCATATAATCATCTTTAAAAGATAAAATTCAATAAATCTAAAACTGTAGCTTCTTTTGTAAATATATATATATATATATATTTAAGTTTCAGTTTCTCCCTTAATGTTTGAGGCCTATAGCCCTCTCTTTCCTCTTAATTTTTATGCTTGAAATGTTAATATAAGATATTAAGGTGTTTACAAACTCCTCCCTATGTTATTAGTAACAATATATTTTCTGAACATTAAGCTATTGGTATTTCAATTCATGAACATGGTTAGCCTAGTGATAGAAAATGATTTAACTTGAGATAAAGTACAAACCTTATTTATTCATTCTTTTGTTCTAGATAATTTATGACCAATGGAGAACATTTTCTTTCTAATTATTCACTAATGAAGAATAAAATTGCTTTTAGGATTTCATTGTAAAATATAATATAATATATTCATGATGAGATTCAAAATCATAAACATATTTAATTTGTAGTAGCATTTTTTTTCCTTTTGTTTGTGTACTCGAAGGGTAAAAATTTTATCAAAGGAAAACTAGCTAGAATGCAAAACAAAATTCTTTCTAAAATCTAAAAACATGTATAAAAGTTTCATTAACAGTGAAAAAAAATCGACGCCATCAAATGATTGAATTCAAAAACTTAATTTTTCATAATTGAAAATTGTATAAAAAATAGTATTAGATTTTCTAATTTGACACTATTGTAAGTAAGAGAAAATAAATCATAATGACCTTGTCTCTTCTTCAAAATATATATACATGTAAACAAAATTAAATAAATTGTTTAATTAATTACTGTATTTTATGTATCGCGTTTGATAAAAACACTAACGACTTTTTTATATCCTTATGCTTTCCAAAGTAAATTTGGACCAGGGATTGGGATGCAATTATGAAAGAACCATGAATCTCTCTTATTCAGGAAAAAACAAATAAGGAAAAGAAGGAAGAAGAACCACGAACGATTAATCCCATTCGTTCACTTTTCCCTTTCCCCTATTTTCCCGACGTCACTCAAAGTGATGAAACAGATTCTTAGCCCTTGGGTACGTAGCGCCTAGCGTTCGTGAATTCAACTGGTGCTGGTTCCACGCGTCAAGTCGTCAACGTCAAAATTTGAATCATACTAATTGGAGAAAATATCTCGTTTTATCTTTAATTTATTACAAATTTTTTAATATGATCTTAACTTAAAAACTTTTTTAATTAAATATCTAAATTTTAATTCTGTGTATTAAGTTATTTTAATCTCGTAACATTTTTCGAATAATAATGTAATATTTTAATATTAATATGGATGACGTGTGATTGTCATCTAACAATAATTTATCTGTTATGTATCATTTAAAAAAAAAATTAAAATTTTATTTTAAAAACTTTTTTATTTTAAAAAATAACATATCACAGTCACATCTTTAATTACATAATAATTACGTGTCATTTATGTTAATATTTAAATTTCACATCAATATTATTCTAATAGTATTAAGAGGTTGTGATAATTTAATACACAAAAATAAAATTTAAATAGTTGATTTTTTTTAGGTACCACATTATAAAAAATACAATAATTTAAGAGTCAAATTGAGTATTATCCCTATTAATTACATTATATTGTTTGTTTTTCCACTATAATACTATTGATTAACTAGTCTTTATGTTCTCTTCACAAAAATAAACGGTGATCAATGTATAACTTCTCTTCTAATTTTGCACAAATCAGTTCATAAGTTTTTTTTTTTATTATTTAAGGTTATCAAATTTGAATTTTAAATATAAAATTAAGAATTTAACATTTTATTAACAACTCATGAACAGTTGACAAATCAGTTCATAAGTTTTGCTATGCTTAATGTAACAGAAAAAACTTAATGAATTACTACATGCTCAATTTATTAAAATAAAGAAAGAAACTATGACATGTAGAAAATATCGAAGATAAGCATCAAGCTAGAAAGTGGATAAGAAAGATAAACCATCCCACCCAAAAGCTTCCTCCTGATAGGTAGGAATAACATAATGCCTGCGAGGCAAGGATGAGATGATACCCTAAACTCGATGCTTTAATTCTCTTAGCACTTGTGAACATTATTCTTTAAATTTTTGCTGAATTATGTTACGGATTAAATGTAGTTTACAAATATAAATTATTCAAGATATTTACTAAATAAATAAATATAAGAAATTAACATCAATACGTTGTTGGAATAATGCATTATCCTATAAATAAGACAAGGACATGTTAACATGTAAAGTTTATTTCATACACATAATAATATCATATTAACATAAAATTTATTATTTTTAATTAATTTAAACTTTGAGAAAATTTTAATGTAAATTTTAGCTTACTTTTATTTATCAAATAAATTTACTTAATGAAACTATTTAAGTGAAAGTTGAGTTCTTATTTTTAAATTGAATAAATTTCATTAATATTTATAATAAAAAATTTTAAATTGAAAATTTAGAAATATAATGAATATGGATGTTTATTTTCGTCTGTTCAATCCAATAGGTTTTAAAATTTAAATCTAATACTTACAATTTCTTCTTCTATTTTAAGTTATGATCTCTTTCATATTAAAAAGTAAGTTATACAGATTATAGAAAGATAGATTATAAATATAGCTATATATGCATAATGCACAAAAGGAACACATCAAATTAAATTAGTTAGAATATAGAGTAATTAACAGTAAAATTAATATTTTATGCCATGTTGTTAAATGCTACTACTATTAGGAAAAGCCTGACAATTCGAAATCAGAATCTCCATTCCCATTGCTTTAGAAAAGGCCCTTGAATTTAGGTTCTTCCTTGGGTAATTCAGATATGAGAATAAGTAAAAATTATTCATTTTTTTGTCTCGTTGAATCATACTGTTGCAATTATGCATAGAACTAGATTCCTAACCTGAAAAGACCCTGGATTCCACTTCTTAATTCGTTTCCATGTTCACAGCTACTAGTTACTTATACGAGCTTTGCTTTTATTATAGTTTTGGGTTTACTTTTTAACTAATTCTCTACCTTTTTCTCCTAACCACTTCCGTCCTTGTCAAAATCAATTCCATATATTCCCTGCTTCCAAAGTTGATCACAAGAAAATCTGCCACAATTCACAAAAAAAAACTCATGCAACTTGCCCATCTTATTGTATATGAGCTTAAGGTTAATTAAATTTCTGGCTCTTAACAAGTGGCCAGAGAGTTAAATAGCGACACAATAGTGGAATAGCAACTGTTATTTCACGATAGCACCTTCGATTGCCACTGTTATTTCAGAAAAAAACGTTTGCGATTTGAAACACACTCAATGTGGTGAATTGCGATCGCAACAAAACGTCGTAACGGGTAGTAACAAAAATAACAATCTGCTATTGCCGTTATTCTCATTTTTTGTCTATATTTTTTATTTAAAAAAAAATCAATTAAATCAATTCAATTCGTCTAAATTCATCCTCAATTAAGATCAAGTGTCGAAGAACAATCAGTTTAAAAGTAAAAGTAAATTAAAATTACTTTTTTTAATTGATCTGTAACTAGAAGGCTGAAAGGTTGTGGGCTGTGAGTCGAGTGTGTGTTGAAATTGGTGGTGAAGGAAGGAGGTAGAGACTGGAGAGTCAATTAGGAGAGGTCGAGAGGGAAAAATTTTACTGATTTACTAATTTTGGGGTTTGGGTCTTTGTGAGAAAGACGAGAAGAAAAAGAGTGAAGAAGAAAGGTGAGACCCTGGAGGAATGGAGGCTGGAGTGTATGGGTACCGAACACTAGATTGAAGGCTGAAGCAGAAGGGTTTGGGGGGTAGGGGCGGGTGAGTAGGTGAAAGCCGAAAGGAAATGAAGACTTCCGAAAAAAAAACAAAAGAGAAATTTGGAGGGATATGGCAGGTGAGTGGGTTTGATAAATTGATGGGCATTAATGCTAACTGGAGCGTATGTTTGAGGGGTTGAATGGGGGAAGGGAAATAGAAAATTTTGTAATTTTGTTATAATATTGAATATGATTTTCTTTCGAGCAAAAATTTGGTACAAAATAAAATATAAATATATTATCATAATCTTCAAAAAATTGTGAATGATTTTTTAAAAAAAAATAAAATTATAAAGTGTCATAATTTATTTTAAAAATCATAAAATAAAAATTATTATTATAATTATTATATTTTATAATAAATTATATAAAACTAAAAAAAATTTATAACCACAATAATTATAATAATTTTTATTTTTGGTAATTACGATAAACACAGTACAATAAAAAATATGACACTAATCACAATTTAAATTTCTATGAGTGGCTTTCTCGATTCTCTCATAGAATTTCACATTTACCCTCCTTCAAAATTAATTTTTAAAGATGCTTTGAAGAACAAAGGCTTGCCTTCAGAGAAAAATGAATATTGTATAGTTGATTGACAGATTCAATTATACGACTCAATCAAATTTTTTGTTCTCTTTCTACATCAAATGGTAGTTTTTTTGTACTTTCCCTTCACGAGAATTTATAAAACCATTTTTCAAAGTTTATTTAATATTTGATAATTGGCCTTATTTTCATCGTCAAATTAGGACCTAATATAATTTTTTCTTTTACTTTCTATATAACCGATCCTAGAGTTATGGGCATAATTTTCTTCTTGTAACAGGTGATATGTGATGTTATTTCCGTGAAAGAAAAGTGATCAGATTCTTATTCTAGGACCTAAATGAATGATAGAGATTTATATTCTAATCTTAATTTAACTATTAAACTTCTAAATTAAAAGTGAATTATGGGATAAAAAATGAGTAGAACAAGCAGCATAATTTGGGGTGAAAGCTGCAGTTCTCAAGGACTTTCTCATCTGTTGCGAGCATTGAAAATACATATTTATAATCTTGTAATCAAGAATAGAAGCATCTCCATGGATGGAAAACGTATCATCACGATGGATGAGTTCAAGCTATGGTTAAACAAGTTTGATGCAGATAAAGATGGCAGGATCAGCAAAGAATAACTCCGGAATGCTATTTACGAAACAGGGGGACGATTTGCCCGATGGAAGTGCGGGCGTGGGATACGATCAGCAGATGCCGATGGTAATGGCTTTATTGATGAAAATGAGATAAACAACCTCGTTGAGTTTGCAGACAAATATTTGGGTGTCAGAAGTCTTTATTTGTAGTAACATTATGCCAAGGAAAAGAGGTGTTTAGTGTTACTTCTTCCCTTCTCTGATCCTGTCTGTGTGATATGAGCCTGCCTTGGGCAATAACAGATGACCAGCTTTGAAGTTTGAACAAAATTATGTACCTCTACGGATTAATGATTTTCATTTTATGCTTGTGGGTTTGCAATTTAATAAATTTTAGACAAACATGTCAAGCTTGTTTTTGAGATGGTGTTGATGTGAATTTGGGGGGAATTAGGTGATCAAGTGAATATTTTCATGTGATTCTAATGATCTTTTTCTTTATTTTCATAAAGTTGAATCAGGGTTTGAATCAATTTAAGCTGGGTTAACAGAACTACAATGATTGAAACTCTTCTATTTTCGTTTGATTCTTCACAGAATCAGAAATCAGCCCGAACCCTTAACCTTTCATTCTGATGTCCGATACCCTAGACTCATTAATTCCAAGAAATAAAGCCGTCGGGGATCCAACTGTTAAATGAATTGGCAGATGTCCTTTTTTAATGACCCTTATCAAGGATACCAGCTCGACAAGTTTTGTAAAATCGTTGTCTAACCAAATGCGTCGGCCTACGAACAGAATTTTATATCATCTCACTTGTCGTAATCGGTTCCTTGGATTTGGACAAGCATCAAAACGTTTATTACTTCTTAATTGTAAACTTTCCTCGTAGGTTTTTTTTTTTTTTGTTGGCTCTATGGCCCTTCATTTGTGTTTACTTAAGAGGGGATCAAAGAATATTAGGCAATAACGATTCTGTCTTTACTTTTTAAGGCTCTTTGTTTTGTTTTAAATACGAGCCTGCACGTTTTAATTGTGTTAAAGCCAAATTGCCATATTGTATTTGCAAAGCACGGAAGCACGAGGGAAAGAGGGGGACGGTGATGATATAAATATGAGAAGCGCCTTCAAACACACTTCTAAACTGGGAAGCTTAGCTAGCGAAGAAAAAGTGTGCAAGGAGCAGACTTCCAGGGCTTTGATTATCAGAAATGGCGATTAAAACTCGGAGCTACTCCGTTGATGGCAAGCGTGAGATGACGATGGATGAGTTCAAAATATGGATAAAGATATTTTATAAAGATAAAGATGGTAGGATAAGCAAAGACGAGCTTGCAGACGCTATAAGAGTCTCAGGAGGATTGTTTGCTAGGAGGAAGAGCAACAATGGCATACGATCTGTGGATGCTAATGGCAATGGCTTTATTGATGACAATGAGATCAAAAACCTTGCACGGTTCGCGGAGAAGCACTTAAACGTGAGAATATTGTTTTGGTAAAGTGTTACTTTGAGTCACATCCTTTTATTCCTTCTTGTTTGATATGTTCATCCATCCGTTGAATTGAACGAGTTGATAATCATCTTATACAAGCAATCTCCTTTGAACTAATGGGAAGATTAATTTTGTTATATCAATAAATAAATAAATAAATAAATATAAAAAAATTAACACTACCCTTGTTCCCTCTGAGAGTTTTAATGAATGTTTGAGCGTTTTTAACTGTTTGTAGAATCACATGAATTCACTATACAAAATTACAAATCGAACTACTCTTGAAGCCAAATACAACGGAGATGAACCAGCCTTTTTATTTCTATGCAAATTAAATTACTTTGGACAACTAAGAGTCAGCCAGCCCTGCACTTTCAAGAGCATGGTGGAAGTCCAGCCAACAGCCATGGTCACGTATAACCTGTAATTTGTCAGCGCAATCTTGTTATAAAATGTTTGAAAAATATACACACTCTGAAACTTTAATGGCGAAAGCTACTTGGATCTCAGAAAGTGCAGGCAAAGAGCTCGAAGGTCTGTGCCTCAACTGCTGCATGTCTAACATTAACTGCTGCTCTACGGGGTTAAAGTAAACTGCGACTCAATTTCCAAGCAGGTCTTAGTGTAACGGGTCGAGACTTAAGCTCCGAATCCGCATGACTCCAGGACCCTGGCATCCATTCATCCGACGTCCTGGATCAACCTGATCGTCAGGATTCACATCCTTGTGAGGTATTGTCTACTCTGGTCCCCTGGTCTCATGATTTTGTCTTACAAAAAAGACCTCACAAGGAAGAGGTAGTATGAACCCTTTTATATCCCAGTGACCCTTTTATTATGTTCGATGTGGGATTCAGGACTCTTTCTTAGGTCCGTGACATTCTTTCCCACCCAATCTCGTTACGCCCTCGTCACGGAGGCTGGCCACCTTGCCTACCTCCCTTAAGGCGCTTGACGTAGATCGAACGGTTTAAGACTGGCTCTGGTTTTGTCCTACAAAAAGGACCTCACAAGGAAGAGGGGGTATGAACCCTTTTATACCCCAGTGACCCTTCTATTATGTTCGATGTGAGATTCAGGACTCTTCTTTAAGTCCGTAACATTCTCTCCCACCCAATCTCGTGACACCCTCGTCATGGAGGCTGACCACCTTGCCTACCTCTCTCGAGAGGCTTGGCGTAAATCGAACGGTTTAGAGCTGGCTCTGATTTTGTCTTACAAAAAGGACCTCACAAGGAAGAGGTGGTGTGAACCCTTTTATACCCCAGTGATCCTTCTATTATGATCGATGTGTGAACCCTTTTATACCCCAGTGATCCCTCTATTATGCTCGATGTGGGCCACCCTGCCTACCTCCCTTGAGGCGCTTGGCGTAGATCGAACGGTTTAAGGCTGGTTCTGATACCACTTGTCACAGATCGAGACTTAAGCTCCCACACGTCCCAGATCAACCTACCTGTTATGGTTCACGGCCTTGTGAGGTATTGTCCGCTCTAGTCCCATGGCCTCACGGTTTTGTCTTACAAAAGGCGCTTCACAAGGAAGAGGTGGTGTGAACCCTTTTATACTCTAATGACCTTCCTATTATGTTCGATGTGGGATTCAGGACTCTTCCTTAAGTCCATGACACTAGAATGTAGCCGACAATTCATTTTCGATAACTACACAACAGTCCATCCCGAGGTTTTTAACAAATATGCAAAACCGACAATAAAAGAAGATACCTGAACTGCTCCAGAAGGATTGCAGACATCATCCATCTATCTCAGTATCCGAATGCTCAAGCAATATATTCTAGCTGACAACTTCATGTATCAATCAGAGGGGGAGGCAGTTTCCAGAAATTCCATGAATTAAAATCCTCCTGTAATCAATAGAATAAAGAAGCAGAGCAAACAAAGTTGAGACACCCCAAAAAGAATTGAATCGAACTTGAAAATTTAGACATAGTATATTTTCAGGGGAAGGTGAGACCTGGCATGACACCTAAGTGAAGGATAGAAGTCTAGAAGAAAGAAGAGAACAATTGTGTCTCTTTCCATAAAACAAGTATAACAAAAACGCAGCCTAGTTGCCTTCACAACCATGTTTTCAAGCAGAAATATCCAGAAGAGGCCCCAGTAATACTAAGCCTGAAGTCATAGTCTATGGTTTTGGAAACAAACTCCACATTGTGAGTCATAAATGGAAAGGAAAAAGTAACAAAACCTGCTCAAAGGAGGTCGTTGGTGGAAACATGCCATGAACAAGAGCATGAAGCGAACTATAAGATTTTGTGTCAACACGGCGGTTCACAGCAACCTCACCCTGTAAACTTGAACCCATTAGAGGAGAAGTTTGGTGCAGTAACAAAACAAGCATTTTGGTCGCCTTTCTGTAAGCATGAAAGCCCTAGATTACCTTTGGATTAATAATGAAGATTTTCCCTTTTGGGATTCCGACCTTCACATAGCTAATTTCATCAGTGTCTCTATTCCCAAAACCAGCATAGAATGGATTGCAATCAGATGGAAACAATGCCTTGATCTCCTATAAGTCAAAAGATATTAAAAAAAATAGTGCATTAAAATGTTCCTAATTTTAGATATATCTGATACTTATGATCTACCTATATATATTGGAAAGCTTTTAAATCTCTATGTGTAACGCATAGTATCTACAAAGCCATAAAGAATTTTTAAGCTAAGAGTTGTGATGCACAATATTAAGAAAGACTGAAATCACGAGGAATGATGTGTTTTGAGCTAAAAACTAATTCTAGAGTTGTAATAACATAAATTTGCTTTATAACTCAAAAGTGCAATAAAGTAAGGCATCCCTCAAAACACAGTAAATTCCTCTCAGACTTGCATGCAACCCATTCAACCTATTTGATTCTTTTTTTTTTTGGGGTATTTAAGCTGATTTGATTCACAACCCATTGGGATATAAATAAAAACTTCAAATGCAATAAATAATCATAATTTTTAACAGCAAAAATATCATATCATAGAAGTTAATCATATCATAAGTAGGTATGTCAGAGCAGAGAACTAACCTCTAAGCAGGAAATCTTAAACTCATGAGGAGCTCTTCTAATAACTGAGAAATATATAGGATGTTTCAGTCCAAATAATATGGTTTAGAGATATCTTTTGGGGGTGGGGAAGAAAGAGACAGATAAGAACAGATACATAGAAAACTCTAACACGCATGAAGAGTTAAAAGCATACACTCCAAATCAAAAACAATAACATATTAACTACTTAACCTTCAATTTGAATTTCAAATTGGTCATGCATAGGAAGATTTTAATTTCCTACATAAAAGGCATGTAAGAGTAAAGAGAAACAAAGTAAAATAGAACAAACTTTCATACTTATTGCAGCTCAAAGCATCATACAACTAAACTTTGATTTTTCATTCTGCAATTGCATGTCTCATGCATCGATTTCCAAAGGTACTATGGCTTCTGATCTTAGTTATTGAAGAAATGTCATAAATCTCTCAAGGAGTTAAACATAATGGGGATTTACAGCCTCAAGATAATGCACCATGTCTCATGGAATTTCATACAAGCGAAAGGAGGCATTTGCCTTATACTGCAAAAGGTTGGCAATTTAGATACTCATATGTCACTTTTTTTTAATTTAACAAACTAGAATAACATAACTGATGTCCTAATTAGACTACGGAATGCATAAATCATGCGACAAAACCAAAAGGATAAATAGAAGCAAATTAAAATGTTATATGTTTCATAACAAAAGAAAGCCCAGAACAACAGTCACATATCTCACACATGAGAAGCAACCCTAGAAACTGTTTTATTAAGTCTAGGAAATGCAACAAGTTACCTTCTCTATATAGGGATGGAAAAAGCCCATCAGGGGAAATAACAATTGGCCCATCAGGTAAAGCTTTACCATCCTACAGATATTAAGATATGCTAGTTAAACAGTTTCACCTTTTTATGAACAATGGTATGCTAAACAAAGAAAAAGGATAATACAAAACATGAACTTTTTTCATTTCTGGATTCTCACTTTTCAGTTCAATTTAAGAAAAGCATTAAACTAGCATAGATTACCTGCTTAAGGTTGACTAAAAATTGTCTAGTGGTATAGGCCTGGGAAATCGCACGCGCACTAAGAAAAAGCAACTGATACCCATTTTCCTGCAATATAGGAGAAGAATTTTGATCTATTGAAGTTATTAACAGTGTTATTCATATTCATGCATTAGAGTCCACATAAAATCTAGAAAGTTTTTTTTTTTTTCCTACAATCCGAAAAAAGACAATGATTGCATGCAAGGGCCTCCACTAAGACTGTACATGCTTGACAAAACAAAGGTTTTTTTGGTTGTGCAATAATGAATTAAAGTATCATGAGCTGAAAAATTAACCTGTAAGATGAAAAGTAACCTACCTTAATAGCTGAAAATAAATGTGCAACACCTGTTTGTGACCAGTCTATCCCAACCAAAGGCATGAACTGTCCTAGAACATCTGATCTGTAACAATAACATAAAAATTAGGGAAGCCAGAAATGACCAAAAGAAACCTTGGTCTGCAGCAATTAAGAACTTAAGAAAGAACCAGTTTATAAAAGAAACCTACTGTAAAAATTCAAGGTTATGTAATGCTAGCTGTCTCCAATACCTTGTGGGCCAAGAGTAGAACTATGAAAAACAAGCAAAATTCATTTTGAGAAAAGACATCCATGAATTTTGAGCCAAAGATTAAGATTGACAAAACAAAATATACTCAGGTTATCCAAAAGCTAATGCTAAAGCTACATATAATATAAATAAAAAGGATTGACTGAAAGAAAGAACTATAGAGAAACACCAGTAGCAATCAAGCTCAAACTCCTAGCAAGTACATTTCAATTTTGAAGTGACCGATTGCCAGAAGTATGGACAGCCTGAAATCTAAACCATGGCCACTTTCTTGGGCTATCAAAAGCTAGCATTCTGCAAAAGGTTTTTCTTATGCACCTGTTGTATCTTACAACCAAATCATCAAATCCTTCTTATCTGTTTCACCCTGGCCAACAGATTAGTGTCCATATCTATGTTTTCTTCTTTCTATTGCATATGTGTGTTTCTCAAGCAATTAACCCAAAACTCAGCCCATAGATGGTATGACTCAATTTGGATGGAGATTCCCCACCTAAATCAACTGTGACCAAGCTTTACCACCTAGGCTAAGCAACATCTCAAAAAGCCAGTAAACTTTAATTACTAATTTAATGTTATACCCATTATAATATGAAGCACATATTGAACTATCATTCGCAACATGTGGCTGTTATCTACAGCTGACATTTAATTGCAAGAAAGAGAAGTTAATGATGCAGACATGAACTTTAACCATTGCTCAATCTAAAACATGAAGTAGCATACAGGGTGTTCTGGATCAGAAAATCTCAGAAACATACTTACCTTGTAATTGTCCCATCAACATCTGAGATTACTATACGAGTGTTCCATTTCCACAAATAGATTCTGGCATCAACCTGTTGAGTACATGATTTTGAGTGAGCACGTCCAGACTACAAGTGATAAATCAAAAATGATCTTAACAAAAAAAAACTAAATAAGAATTTATTAAGACTATGCGACTTCAAGCAAGAATTCAGCAAAAAGGACCTGCTGTTTCCCTAGCATAGCGGTAGAAAATGTGAAGGTTATATGATTCATCCCATCCTTTAGATTCAACAATGCCAGCTGTTCAGAGGTTGGAGTGATTTCCCTGATCATCTTCTTCACCTGCTTGGGTTTAAGCATTTTTTTATCATCATCACTTGCAATGGTACTGTCTGCAGCAGTCTCAGCATCCAAACCTCTGCTATCAGCTGGAGCCAGCTGCACAGCCTTCCTTGATCTTGATCTTTTCAAAGAAAAAGGCCAAAGCGTCCAGCTTCTGCTACTGGAGACTATGGCTTTTGATGGATCCCCTTCACTAGATTTTTCTGTTCTGTCAACAGGTATCATGCCTTTGGGTTCAAATATTTCTTCACTTCCAAATGCAACCATCCCTAAAAGAATAGAGGCTGCTGCATCCCATGGAAAGTAACGACCACCAATTCGAACAACAAGCCTATCATTCTTCACAACAGCAGGACCTAAAGTACTACATTTCTGGCTATCCAGTTTTTCAGCATCAAATGCTTGACAGGCAGCTTCAGCCCCCATCCCTTTATATAGCAAGTGTTTGCAAAGAGATATCTCTGCACAAAGCATGATGCATGTCACTTTCCACAATTTACAGCCTAAAGAGCAGTTGCACCAGAAAGACAGAATATTTCTTCCGCTTTTAGCTAAAATCAAAACAAATAGTATGTTTGTAATTTAGCACAATTCTATGAGTTTAACCATCATTTTAAAAAAGTTATTTTCTTGAATTATTTTCTACTGTCCTTCTGCAAAATACAACTTAGAAATATATTTCAATACAGGGCATTCCACAAAAGGTGAGAAAGTAGCGTAAAGCGTAAACTTAAGAAGTGTAAGTAATAAATAATAACCAAGTTTTCTTATTTATCAACAGAAAAAAAAAAAGATAACCAAGTTCCCTTACCGACAGCAGGATTGTAAAGAGCATTTTTCAGCTTCCCTGAAGTCTCATTCTCCTCACTGCTAGACCTTTTTTGTGCTAATGGTTGTTCCTTATCTGCATCTGACCTTATGCAGCTGGAATCATCTTTCCTGATTGATGTCCACTTCATGGTTTCAGAATTAGAGTCCAGAGAATAGCTTAGAGGACGATGGTTGTTTGCATCAAACTTGGCAACAGGAGACTGCATATTAGGAAGTGATTCCACCTGCCACCCATATTTTTGACCAGCTACTCTATGTTTTCTAGAAATACTAATAGGATTAGAGACTATCCTTGACTTTTCGACAGAGATTTCCAGATCAGTTGATGGATTCTCCTCAACAAACTTCTTAGGATTTAAATATGACTCATTAATCATATTACATAAACCATTTACTTCTTCAGTTTCTGTACAAATTGAGGGGTGAAGATCTTCATTTACAGAGTCTTGCTCATGTAGTTTGAATTCCTCAAGGTCACTGAAAATGAATTGTTCATCCTCTGAACTCTCTGATGGAGGAACACTTTTCTTTGGGTCACTATCAACATAAAAGTTTTGAGAATCATCAACAGACTCCAAAGAAGGATGGAGACCATCCTTGGTGTTCTTCTCACCTTCAACTTGATTACCTAAATCACTGATGGTCGAAGTGGTGTGAATGCTATGCGACTTCCTTTCTTCCAAACCAATTACAGGGTCAACATGGACCATTTCAGAATAGGATTCTGACACAGTTAATTGCCCTTCAGAATCTAATTCCATGTCCTCAGCTTGCTTGAGAACTGTAACCTGATGAAAACCATCCAATACATTAGTTCAGCAAGATTTTTCAATTATCAAGAGAATATTATGCAAAGAAAAAACTTAGGTTCAATTTCAATTCTGACATAGTTCAAAGCAGTTTTCTTGCCTTCAAAGAGTAACGCATTATTAAATAAGTTGCCAAAATATGCACATCCTTAAAACATATTTTGTTTAAATGTCTCTTGCGACTATATAAAATATTTTGGATGAGAGTTCACCTCTGGAGCACACACTTTCCCATCTCCTACATCAAAACGGCGCAGCGTTTGATGAGTTTGCTCACTTGAACCATCAAATTTTATTACTAAGCTCTCTGATGTTTTGCAGTAAAGAAAAGATTGAAGACTGTCTGAAGCATTCTCGTTAGAGGAAATCCCACAGCCTGGTAGAATAACATTGCTTTCATTATCAGCCAGTTCTTCATCAAACTGCTTCTTAATACATGCTTCAAGCTTAAATTCACTTTGCAGATCAGGACCACTCATCCCTGAGACAGCACTGATCTCATTTTCATCATGATCAGAATTCCCAACACTTTGATCATCAATAGTTCCTGATATATTGGCTATTACTTTGTATTTTTCTTCCATAAAACCTTCACCTAATAAGGAGGTTTCATCAATTTGTTGCTTGGTGCTTACACAAGACACTTGTATGCTAGCTTCCTTAACAGAATACTCTAAGTTCTCAAGGCCAGAATGAGAACAGCTGACCTTTTGCTTGTTGCAGAAGTCAGTTTTCTCTGGTAATGTCTGTTGATCAATACTATTTTCCTCCTTATCATGTGCAGAAAAGTGAAACTGGTTTTCGTCATCATTAATCCTTTCCTCCTTATCATGCAGAGAAGAGTGAAGTTGGTTTTCTTCATCATTAATTTTTTGCTTGTTGCAGAGGTCAGTTTTCTCTGGTAATGTCTGGTGATCAATACTATTTTCCTCCTTATTATGTGCAGAAGAGTGAAACTGGTTTTCTTCATCACTAATCTTTTCCTCCTGATCATGTAGAGAAGAGTGAAATTGGTTTTCTTCATCATTAATCTGTATCTCCTCTGCAGAACCTTTATTGTCCGATATATCGTTTGTCGAAGAAAATTGGGAAGCATTATTATTTGATCTATTAGAGGTGAGATTGGTAGACCACTTCACCTCCAAAAGGTCAGCAGCAATCTCAGCACGCTCCAATGAATCTGCCCTCATCACACCATCACCCTCCCGGTAACCATCCTCCTTTGTTGACCTCTGTCCAAAAACAAGCCCAAATATTCGTGACCGTCCAGAACTAGTCCTAGCCACAATCTTCCCATTGCTCACATCAACTTGGCCCTCTGAGTTTGACTTATAAGCATCATAGTTACTAATCTTCACTGGCCTCCTATTACCAGTCGATGGCTCATCTGTCTCATCACCAGAAGAAAAAGGAAATGATACAGCATGGGAGTCCCCTTCTTCAACAAATACCTCCCTGAGAAAGTATGCTTCCCCTTTATGATCAAGAAACATGTGGAAATTCGCTTCAATGCCATTAACACTGATGCTGACCACCTTTTCCCTTGTCTTTAAAACCCCTTGAAATTTACCAAACCTAACATACCAAGGCGATGATTTGAAGCTCCCATCAGGTTGTTCCACTACTATTATATCCACAGCACCACCAAAAGGATGAAAAGGAGCAGAAACCGTATACACACCGCGGGAGATATAGCTACCTAGCCTCCCCACCGCGTACATAGTCTTGCCTTCGAATTTATAAGACCAACCCAGATCTCAAATACATAAAAAGTTAACCATAATTCAGAATCCTTATGGATAGCCTTTGACAAGTGCGATTCTGAAATTCTCACTCGAAAAAACTAAAGCTGTAAATTCTGCAAATACCCAGATTATAAAATCTCAAATCTCAATACATAATTAAAGAACCCAATCAATCAAAAGAGAACAAAAAATGATTTTTTTTTTTTTACTGAAAAAACAATAACGCACCAATTAGAAAGAGACAAAACCTCTTATAAATGAACAAAGTAAAAGATGGACAAAACGTATAAATTAGGGTATTGTCCAATTCCCAGTAATTCAAAAACAACAAACAGACAAACAAGAAAAGCATTAATCAAACCGCTACAATGAGAATGGCAGTTGAGAGAAATAAAGAAATTGTTTTTAACGTATCGGAATGTCGCCAGAAAACAAGAGAATTTATGTCTCTCAAAAACTAACAAAAGAATAAGAAGAAAAAAGGAAACAGACCTGGGAATGGAAAGAGAAAGGCTTTAAGCTTGAGAGAGAGCCAAGAGAGACCAGCAGTTTCGCGATCCCAACAAAGAGAGAAAAGAGAACAAGAGATGACATGTCAGAAAGTGGTTTGAGTTCGGTGCAAATAGTTACACTATTTTCTGTCTCTCTTGTCGGACCAAAAAAAGTCATATAACATACAAAACATAAAACATGACATGGAGCCATGACCATGACTGGGTTATTTTGCTTTTTCTTTTCTTCAAATAGAAACAGAAAATACGATAAAACAAAAGAAATTCGAGCTTGGTTGGAGTAGATATGGAAATCGGATTTGGCAGTTAGGAGCAAACCCCCTACAAGCTATTGTTTTACAAGCATGGCCATGGATATTATAATATTGGAATAAAAAAAAGAGTGAATTGTAAACTCTTGTAAAGTAAAAATAACAATCTAAATGAAACATGAAAACAAAAAAAAAAAAAAAGCAAAAATTGGAAATAAATATTGATTATGATTCAATAGTACCTAAAAAGTTTTAGTCTATACGGGGTGTATCTCACTGGTTGTTGGGACCTTTAATTTTATTTCACTTGATAATAACAAATTTGTCTGCTCCTTGTACCTTTGCTATTAATGAAAATGGACGTTACAAATATCCTAACACATCAGCTGTAGTTGTCGTGTCTCTTGCTCTTGGCTTTGGTTTTGGATCTTATGGTATTGGCATGACGAAGTGATGCTTCTTACTAGATTAAGTAAAGATAAATAAATTTGATCATTTAAAATATAAGATAAATATAATTAAATAAGAATAGATAAATTTGATAATTAAAAATATAATATGAATATAATACGAAAATAAGATATAAAAAAAATACAATTTATAATTGAACAATAATTATATATAGATTTAATGTAACAAAAAAAATTATATTTAATATTTTAAAAAATTATAATACGTAATTTTTATTATAAAATATGATACGAATATACGAATTTTAATATTTTATATTATATAAATACACGAATCAACAAATTTAATGATAAGAATGGACCAAATTTGCTATTTTTAAATAAATTATTAATAGTTGTTGTAACTTGTTTTATATGTGAACATATATTTTTAACTATGTATTATTGATATATTTAAAATTATAATTATAAACTATAAATAAGTGAGAAATTAGTGATTTTTAATTGATAATTGATTTAAGAATAAAGATTTATATATTTTAATTGTAAATTTAAACTACTAATTATAAAATAAAATTTTCATTAAGAAAAAGTTATAGGCATAAGTGCTACTGTTTCACAAAGTTAAGCACGAAAAATTATAATTAAAACAATATCTGAAAACAAGACAACTATATTACCCAACCGAAACATTAATCTAACCTAAAAAAGAAGCTCTTCAAATCACCAAAACAAACTATTAAAAAGAAAAATCAACAAGACCAAATTAACATAATTATTCAACATTTTATTCGTTTCATTTAATGTTTGATTTTTACTAAACTTAATGATGAAAGAATCATTTAGAAAATAAAGCAATTAACAAACTATAATTTGTAAAATAAAGAAAAAAAATTAACTAATGTGTTTACTTTTTGAATAAATAGTAACATTTTTTGAAAATATTTTATCTATTCTTACTTTTATATATATTATAGTTATATAAAAAGATTATAGATTATAAATTATAGATATAGATAAATATGATAAAATGTTGGGCTGTCATGGTCATGCAAATTATAGAAAGGAAACAAATACATATGACATGGTAATATGATAGGAAAAATATTAGATATATATATTATTTAAAAATTTAATAATTATTATATATAAGTTTAATTATATATAAATTAAGCCCAACCAAGCTAGTTTGTTGTAGTTGGGTCCCGGGAGAAGTCGAACAAAAGCCCAACTATCAATGTAGCTGTGAGCCTAAGATAGCATGGGTCAGCCTAGCTAGCCCGAATACAAACGCTCAAAAAATTTATGGAACTTTCGCCATTGGTGGATACATGTACTTTGAGCATCTAAAGTCCGAAACAGAGTGAGATTAATTATTTGAGCAAATTGATGTTTTTCCTAAGATGGTAGGTAGACGAGGCCTTTACTTTCATGTCAGCATTGTGAACCACAGATGGAGCTTTGGATTGTTGTGGCCTCATGGGTTTTTTTGTATCTGGTGCTTCAACTCATCAGTTTTCTAATCTGTGGTTGACAGCTTCTTGTTATTATCTGATGAATTGGCCTTGCAAATTTATTAGACGTTTAATCAAATGATGAAATGCATCATACCCTTTCTTTTTTGGAATTTTATACCAACTGCTTTATGTTAGAAAGCTCTCATTTCTTCTGGTGCATTTATCTCTTTCCGAAAACTTCAAGAGAAACTCAAACACAATGACAAAATTGTTTCTAATCTTCAGAAAGATTAAAACGCTAAATAAAAAGAAATATTTAAGAAAGAATTCAATGGTCAAATGAAAATCTTCCATGAAATTTTCTCTGACACTTGTTTTTCAAGATTTTTGAAGATATGGAATTTTCCTGTTTGTCTAATGAAATAGACAACTCATATGATCACAACAATCTCAATGTCTCTTTCCCTTCCCTTATAATTGATGGCAAAATTGTACCGCGCACGATCAGCTGCTCCTTTGTTCTTGTTTCATGTTCATTGAATTTTGTTACAGCAACTTTCTTATGGAGAATCAAAATGAAATAAACAATCAAGAAAGTATAGAGATGTTGTATTTATTTACTCTATTAATAAGATTAATTTTAATTATCATCGAATTAATACACATCAAATTATCACGTCACTAGCACATAAGCAACATCTACACTTTTCGTTTTAAAACAAGTTACCTCTCATAAAAAAAGAAATTCGTCTAATTATCTCTATTAACATCTCATCAAGATATTATTTTAAAATAGAAAATGATTGGTCTCTAATTTACTTAAGATTATTAAATATGATATTCGTATGCATAAAATCATTAAATATAAACCACAATTACTCACATAAATTTTTTTTGATCTTCATATAAATTTATTGTCATCTATCAATTATTATGATCTTATCATTATTTTTCTTCTCATATATATATATATATATAAAATAAAAGGAGTTCCAGATATGATATGAACTAAACATTTTTTCTCTTGAAGCTTCCTCAAATTTTACTGTACATTTTTTTCTTTTTTAATCCCTTAAATACCTTATAGACTTAAGTAGTGGAGTACATCCCGAAAAATCAATTTTGACATCGTGCTTTCTTGCTCCAAGTTCAATCTTTCCCTCATTCAACTACCGGATCATTGCCCTTCACCTAGCACCAAAAAATACCATCAACAATAGACAATCTGAATTTGTTCTATTTCTATTTTTTTTCTTTTATTGTCTGTTTTCTTCAACTTTGTTTTCAGGAAAAGAAGCTTAATTGCATGGAATAGAAATGCATAGTATAATAATTATACACTGGCTTTGGCACATCATGATTGATTCTTGAGCCCTTTTCGTGGGGTTTTTTTTTTTTTTTTTTTGAGAAAAGGAATTCCCAGGTAGTCAATTCCATGATTTCAGATAATCATCCTGTATCTAAAATCTAAGCCATATAATATTAGACAATAAGTTTAACTTGTTTCACCAATGCATGGTCAAAGAAAGTTGGTTAGTTAGAAATAATCGAATATTTGGTTTATAAGATATAAATTCGATTTTTATTGTCAATAAATTTCTTAGATAGATAATCTGTCAATTTAATATAATTTTTTTAAAAACCTACGGTCTCTTCCCTTACTTTCAATTTTTTTCAAAAAAAAAAAAACATCAATGCGTCCATGTGGTAAAGTCATGCACAAATACTCCTCCCCTGGAAGATCTGCTATTTAGCCCCCCTTCTTTGTTTCTGCTTTTATAGACTCTGTAGCTTCGGCGTGGTTATGCTAATTAAAAAAAGTAGGAAAAGCCCTTCCATTTCCATATATCAGGAAATATATCAGAAAGATGACCCTGGAAAAGAGAAAAAGGGAATTCAGTCAATTGCAGCCATCATCACAATCTATCATCGTCCTCATCATTTTCATGGTTTTTAATAGCACTCAAATGAATCATGTCTTTGATATTAAGCTCCAACATTGTTGACATAGCATATGCAAAATGTTGTAGTACTTGGTACTCTTGTGAAATTTTGAAGCTGTCAAGTCAAGAGTGTTCCACAGCTCTTTTGAAACTCCGGTTGATACCATTTCTTTTTATGGCACCTAAGACTAGAAATGGTTTTTGTTCCCTTTCGATTGCCTTTTCTTGTAGGGACTGAAGATTAAAAAGTTACTGCGCTCTTTTTAGCTTTTCTCCCTTCCCCTACTTGCAGCAGAAACTAACTTTGCCTTCTCCTGTGGGCTCTTATAACCACTGTTTGATTCATGGCAAAATGCTAAAGAAAGAAAATTTTCAAGGAAAATGAACCAATGAAAAATGATAAGTTTGGTCTTTGGTGACGATGTATTCATCTTTTTAATTGCTGAAAAAATTTGTGACTCTCGGAACTACTTTTTTGTAAAACTAAGGGGTAGTTGGATATAAAAAAAAAAAAGAAAAAAAAATCTCACTGAAATTCTCTACTAAAAAATATTAAGAAATTCAATACATTAATATAAATGCCATCTCATATTTAACATACTGGAATTGAACAACTTTCATTGTTAATTTAATGCAATCATGTGAACAGATTTTTGAATCCTCAAAATCTTTGACATTCAAAATCTTACTTGTCACCAGAGTATGACATACTCTGCAACTAAAGGTAAGAAAATTCAGAACCAGTTTTTCATTTTAACATGTAGAAATTTATTAAAGCAATCTTCATTTTTTTTGTCAAACTAATGTCATAATCCTTTGTACGTACCATTTATACACAGAAAAATATAACTTATAAAAGTTGAATAAATATGAAAAATAATCAAAATTTGGCCTAGCATTCAAGTTTGTCTTCCCCTCTAATGGAATTCTTGCAATGAGCAATTGCAGCTTGAATTGCAGCCTGCAACTCTTCCATGGTGCTGTCACTGGTTGAAGAAGGAAAACCTGTGGTTGCAACAAGAAGACCACTATTTGTAGGAGATGTTCTCATCGAAGCAGGAGCTGAATATTCTCCTCTCCTTCCTCTCAACTCTTGCTTTTTGTTTCTCAAACTTAAATTACCTGAAAATGAATAAGACTGCCTGTGGGGATGGAGATTTTCTCTCCTTCCTCTGAAAAACAACAATGGCCGAACCATCCTCACGTACCTCTTTAACACATGACTTACGTCGAATCTCGTCTTTGTCTTGTGCTTCTCTTTTTCTTCTGTTTCTCTAATGTCGACACGCCCTTTTTGCCATCTAGTTAAACCAAATAAGGAGAAAGACTTGGACTTGTTCCTTCCTATTGCTTCAATGTTGTGGCTTTGATGATGACGGTTGCCAACTCTGTCATGGTTTTTGTTGCTGCTGCTTCTGATATTGCTGTCGCTTTTGCTGCTATAATTGCCGCTAGTTTTATCAGGTTTTGGGTCGTCTAATAACTCTCTTATGGGAAGGGTAAAGCTGTCCAACGAATTAGTAGAGGAACGTGGAGATACTGGGAGGTGAGAAAGGAGGTGGAGAGGGAGCAAGTGACCATGAAAGAAAATGTCATCTGCTGGAGACAAATCAATTGCGATTGAAGGGGGGATTTTGGTTTTGCTATCAGGGACTATATTGGAGGAAGAGTGGAGAGAGATTGTGAAGGAGAATTCATGAGAAGGAGATGAGGATGCTGAAGGAGGTGAAGCAGGGGATATTGATGACTGTTGCTTATCGGCTGACCCTTCTTTTGTTTCATGTTTTAACTTGCCTTCTTGATGCTTCCTGTCTACAACTTTCTCTCTGCTCTTTTGCTGCTGATAAGTTTCCATGATTGTAATTAAGCTCCCTCCAAAGGCTAACAAGATCTGATTCAGTATCTGAAAAAAAATTCTCTTTTTTTCCTACCTTGGGTTGGTTTGTTTATGTATTACCAAAACTTTTTGTGAAAGAATGGGGGGATAAGGAGATTAGGAGGCAGTGGGGAGAGAGAGAGAGAGAGAGAGAGAGGGAGGGAGGGAGACTGTTGTCAAACTGGAGTTGGGTTTAACGTGTCTTTTGCACAAAATGCGACATATATTTGGTTACTTTTTTGCATTATTCTTCAATAGAGAGAAAGGGTGTGGTGGCCATTGGGGCACTATGGAGATGAGATGATACATTTAGCAGTCTGTGTCAAAAGGGTTGGTGGGTCCTTTTCAAATCCAGCACCTTCTGAAACTGCTGATCAAAAGAAATTAGATCACAAACATCCAAATTTGCCCACAACAGGCAGATGGAATGGCTTTATTCTTTGGGTATATGTCTTTCTATGTGACTAGTTCTGCCAATAAGAGGGCCTAGCGGCAAAAAGAAAAAGTGAGTCATGTTCATATACACACGGAAAGATGTGCATTCATTTCAAGAGGCATCTTAGAAAGTTGGGATTGGAATATATAACCAAACACTTATATCCTTTCACTGTTACCGGGAATAACCTATCTTCTCTTTTTGCACGCAAGTTAAATTTTTTTCATTTTAGAGTTAAGACTTCATTTAGTTTATTGTTTTCGTTTGAAACGTTGTTTCAACAATGCTATCTTGGCAAGGAAATTATGTCATTCAAAGAATTGGTCTAAGGCTCTATCTCTGAGCTAAGGATTTATGCCCCGTGGAGTAAAATCTTTTTCAAGTCTTTAATGTTTAAAGTCCAAGTCTACTGCCATTGTTCAACTAATTTGAAATTCACATTCTTTTCCCTTTCTTATATCATATTCATATGTATTTTATACAAATTTTCTCTTTGAATGGACCCGATTTAACACAACATTTTCAAGATTTTAAGCTGATTTTGATCATTATCATTTTGGCTTACCAAAAAATTGAGATGGGACTGGCGTCATAATCCTTCATTGGAAACATTTTCTGTAATCCTTTGAAGAATTTGGATAGACAGACAGTGTGGAAATGATTTCATTGTTTGTTGGGGCAGAGATGACGACCCCACCATTGATGTTTCATCATGAACTCAACAGGAATGACTGAGGCTTTAGCTATGACAGGCAAATTGCAAAAACAAGCAGCGTTGGTGCAAAGGGTTTTATTCATCAGTCAATTTAAGAATATAGACAAGGAAGAAGAACAACCATGCGCAGATAGGTCTACACTTGATCTCGTGACAAGAATTTTGAAGCGTCCGATTAAGATCAGAGGGTGTTGAATGTGGTGAAATCAGAAAGATGGATTGTGCGTGTGAAGGTAGGGGGGTGGGGATTGGAATGGAACACGGACAGTTAGGTGAGATGGTAGACCCACACACACGTGTACAAAGTGGCCTTCCAGCATACTAGTGTCCATGGAAGAATTTTGTTCATTTAGTTAAGGTCAACATCTCAATCATGTCGGCATTATTCTTCGCCACTCAAAATCTTGTTCTATTTCTCTAAAGATAAGAAGGGAAGGGGGAGAAGAAAAACAGGACATAAAACAAAGATTTCACCTTCAAAACCCATATAAGATCCTTTAGGTTGGGAAGCTCTCCCTTTTTCCAGTGGCCACTCAATATCTCAAATACTTTCTCTTCCAAAGACAGAAACAGTCAACAATCTCCTACTCTCTCCCTTCTCCATGCCCTATGGTTTTTATGAATCTTATTATCAAACAAACCTTGCAACCAACGTTAGAAATCATATCATATGATCCATTGGATGTTTTCTCTAACCAAAGCTTTGTTCTGAAAACTCCCTATTCATTTACGTATCTCTGTTTTACTTTCATTTGCTTTTCTGCCTTCTCTTGTTTTTGCTTATAAATTTCGTTGTTGGTTTCTAAATTCTAATGTGAATAACGAGGGAAGAAATTGGAAACTTGCCTTCTTAACGAACTTGAATGGGTGCGGAGAGGGGGCGTGGAAAGCGAGTTCACATGTATCTTGAGTAGAGTCAACATCTTCCAGCCAAGCGGTTGCCTACTCGTCCCCACAGCAATGCTGGTCTCAACTGTGGTACATGAACACATGACGCCACTCCCGTGCTCAACGTATCTATCCTCACACACGGCAAGATCCAGCTACTAGGTATCGGTATCATAAAAGATTAAGATATGTACACAAACTAAGCGTGTGTATTTATGGCAAAACAATTAACAGTTAATGATTAACCAACCATAGCTAATTAAAATAAATATATCAAAACAGTGGAGAATGAAATTGAAATTAAAACAGAATTGAACGTTTTGCTTAAAAAATCATGGAATTGCAAATTTTTCCATTCCAAAGATTTCCTTCCCACTTGTCAAAGGAAGGAATAAATATCAATGATACATGAACAAATTTCGTTAAGCAAGCTAATCACGCAAGTTTCTCCTAACTTTGGACAAATGTGTTTGAGTACTCATCAAACTCCCTATATATTATAACATTACACTTAAGTCCACTGCCATTTAAAGTTAGCTCTATGAATTGGAGCGACTGGTATACAATGGGATAAGCACGGAAAAAACAGTTACCTCTGAAGCATGCCACCATGCACTGCCGAGACTGTGAAACCTTCAGCCTATCTTTTCTTTCTCCATTTACACTCAAGGTAAAACACAAGTCTTCTCACTCCTGAAGCCAGAAAACAGAAATCTAAACACACATTTCAACTCTAATCTTCTGACTTGGAGTATAGATCCAAATGGACCAGAATGCTTGATGACCCCCAATAAGAAATTGAAGGAAGTTACTATAGTGAGAATGCACCATCGTCCCCATTTATAACCACCTCCAAAACAATTATTAGTGCCCACAAAATGCAACAGTAAATGGAGAGGTCTAGCTAATCACTTTCACTACTATGTCTATCTGAAAACAGGAAAAACAAGAAAAATAATCAAGGGTCTTTAGTAACATACATTTGCAATGAAGAAAGAGAGAGGGAACGAGGAAGTTCATTCATTACCTCCTGATGGTCTTTTCCCTTCCATGGCTTCCTTTTTCTCCTGGCAACTAGAGCAAAGGAAAGGACCATCCCAAGGACGCAACTTTACTGAATTAGATGAGCCAGCATGAATTGAAATACCCTCTCCAGGTTTCATCTCTAATTGACAGACTGCACACATGAACAGCTTAAACATGTTGCAAAGTGGATATTTTGTATCCAACCTGCATTTAAAAGAAGTGTTCCTCATGAGATAAAACTGCAAACTACTTTACCTTTCCTCATTCTATGCCCCATAGAATGGATAGAAATGACAGATATAAGGGTTTGATACTTGATCGGAAAATCAGAAGTACAAATTTCATAATTCAACAAATAGAGGATCCTAATAAGCACAAACCTTTCCGAAAGCATAGCAGATCCCTCCTCAAATAATTCCTCCACCACATCAGGCTCCATGTATTCTTTATCAACATGGGAAGATGATTCAGAAGGCTTCTTACGAAACATGGCCCTGAACATACCTTTTACTGGCTTCTTTGGTGGTGGCAAAGGAGCTGCCGGTTTCTCTTGTGGTAAGATATCAACAACAATGCAGGTTGTATCATCTCGAAGACCCTTTGCCTGTACTGCTTCCTGCTCATTGGAGACCAAGGAGTCAGAAGACATATAAAGAAAGGCAACTGATCTAATATATTGCAAAGCCAGTAAAGCATAGTGCTCCCAGCAGCAACATTTGAAGAGCATGCTATAGACAAAAGTAATTCAGGAGAGTACTTTCACAATCTGTGCAGCTGCTGCATCTGGTGGCATTCCGCGACAACAATCAAGAGCAACTTCAGCCGATAAAGCATCCCAAACACCATCACTAGAGATAATCATCCTACCACCAGCAGTAGACAACTGCAGAAAATTAAGTAGGTAAAATAAACTATTAATAACAATAACAATCTAAGAAAAGGTTTTCTAATTTTAGAAAAAAACACTAGCATGGTCAAACACCAAAGAAAACTGTTAAGGGAAAAAAGTGAGAGAAAAACTCAAATGTAAAAGAAATTCAAAGTGTTAGTCTAGGGCACATGAGGATATGAAATTAATGGCTCTACCATGTCCTTCAACTATTATGAATTCAGATATTGGTCCCAAGTTCAAGGAAGTCCATTACAGCCAAGGAAATATCCAATTTCTTATCACAGTTGCATAAGGAAAAAAATAAATAAATTAACAACATGGTCTGAAAGGAAATGTACAAAAAGCAATATTTAAGTGCAAAAGTTACATCAAGAAATCAAGACAAACCAACTAACAGATAACAGATATCAAATAGAGTTTGCGGGTAGATTATGAAAGACAAACCTTTACTTGCTTTACATATGGAACAGGAACAATGAACTCCCCAACATCCACATCACCAATGGATCTCGAAAGGCACAAGCCTCCAGGCCAACATCTCAAAGGACCGATCTATAAAATAACTTTATCATTAGGTTACCTGCTTTGATCTGCACAATCAATACAGTTTTTTCCTTGACAGCATAATAAAGATACTGAAATTCTCCATGGAGAACAAATTATCATCTTTTACAAGCATATCAACATCATGTTTTTTAAATCTGCATCTAAACAAGATAGATACAGAAAAAGTTGTTGCGAATTACAATTGTTACAGCTATAAATGGTACGTTTTACAAAGGGTTCCTCTAGTTCCAGTTCAGTCATCATGGCCAGCATTGAAGACATGATTAGATGCAAATTGGAGGTTATAGTGACATTGTGAAGTTTCAACCAACAGCAGATTTTGCCACAATTGGAGCATCACCCATGAAATTTCTTGTTAATCGTTGTATTTCTGCTTTGTTTGCATTGCACTGCCCTTAGCAGTTGTGTGACATCTATAGCAGGTTTATCATGCTTCTTTGAATAAATGAAATTACGAGCTATAAAAAAAGATTCACATCAATTATCAAATAAGTTTTAATGGCTTTCTGCTCATAGAGTCATGTAATGTCTGGAACTAGCTTCTAGATTGTGTTTTCCAAGTATTTTGGTTGTACATCCGTTCACATCAATATATCTCAAGGGTGTTAAATTTTCACTGCTGGAAAGAAAAAGCTAAGGCCTATGAATCTGGAGAAAATTTGTGAAAGCACTCAAAAACAACAAAATGCATAATTGTATGGAAGAGGAGATACCTCTGTACCACCACCAGTATTTAACCGACCAACCTCACCCCCACATGCAGTGATCCGTTCCCTCCTAATAAGATGAAAAAAAAAAGTCCTCAATCTAAGGGGCAACTTTTAAAATCCAGCAAACACTACAACAACAACAACTTACTCCTCTACATTGCATTCAAGCCTATGATCAGCTGACAAGTAATATATTCCACCTTCAGCTGATTCAAATATACAACGAGAATCACCAACAGAAGCAACTGTTATAACCCATCCTTCTATTATCACAAAGGTTACAGTTGTACCTGACGTTCGTGCTGGAAAGAAAACCATAACACATATATCAAATACTAAACATGTAGGAGAAAACCCACGAAGAAGTTATCACCAAAAAATTAAAAGAAAAAAAATACAATAACAACAAACTAAGCCTTATACTGGGGTCAGCTGTATAAAAGGCCAAAAAAAGGAATCATGTTAGGTTGTAGTTTTGAATCTTCTAATGCCACTCATTTCTATCAATTAAAAGAGAAAAAAATCTACTTAAAAAAAATCTACAGAAAAAAATTAACTCTTCAGGTCGTAGTTTTAAGAAGATCTTTTTTTTTTAATTAAAAGAAATATCTACTTAAAAATATGTTTTCTCTTCTTTATCCAAATTCCCACCCAATGGGTGGAAGAAATTAGTAGATTATGTATATGTATATGCTCGAGTAAAGTCATCATAAATAAGTAGAGGGGGAAAATAATTAATTGATGAAAGTGCCCGGTGTGTGTCTGTTGGTCTATGCAGTAAAGTATCGAGCTGGACACTGACTGGTAGTGCCAAGTTTGATAATATCTAGATCAATTTCAAGATGAAATCTCAAGAACTATATGTTAACTACTGAGAAAATAGTCATAAACTAAAGATATTCCATAACAAGATCATACGAATATTGAACAAGCTGATCTATAGATAAATATCTGCTAATCTGCTACTCTCTGTTCATTGTACAAGGGAAGGCACTACCGCTCCTGGATAGTATCCATAACAAAACAGCCACCCCACTTACCACCTGAGTAACCACAAATAGTGCAAATCATCTATCACAAAACAATACCCATCAACTTCTAAACCGCAACTCTTCCTACATATAAGCACGTTTTCTCCAATGAGATTCTTAATGATAAATCAGTTAAACTCCATATCCTACATGGACATAACAGAAAGCAAAAGGCAGCATCAAAAAAATGATAGAGAGAAAATAAAACCGTTGGTTGAGTGAAATATGATACAATCTAACTCCACATAGATACAAGGATATGTGCAACCATAGAAGAATGCATAAATTTGCATAAATAGTAACAACCACTCCAAACGTATGTGCACAATTCTAATAAAATCAAAATTTATATCTAGACAACTACTCCTTTCTTGTCCAAAGGTTATCCTATAAAACGTATGCTATATACAGATATGTTTACATAAAACCAAAACAACGCATACCTCTCTCTTGGAAATCTTTATCTGTTTTAACAAAGCCTGCAACCAAAGCCCTTGGAAGGGCAGCAACCCATTCGTCTCTATTAAGATCTGTTGGAATAGCATTTAGAACATTATTAAGGAGATTCTCCTTAGTGTAAATAGCAGCAGCAGACCCGTTGTGTCCATCAAAGAGCTGCAGCAAAAAGGGTTTAGCAAGACCAACCTATAAACGGAAAAAAGTAAAAAACAATAAAGAACATCAAGGATGCATCAATTTAAAAAAATGACCTTTCCAAGGATTTACAAAAGCAAATATATGATTACAACTATATTTGGGCGAAACCAAACAAATTGTACTAAATCATAACACCAATATACCACATAGACAAAAGTTTGTAAACCTTTATATTCTGGTGATGCAAATTACAGGTTTTGTTGGTGAATTATGCGACTCCCACTTAATATTATATGATTACCACTGATTCAGTTAGCATGAGAGACAGAAAATTCATACCCCGAAAACTGAGAATGTGGTGACTCCATCTCCCATTGCTCTTTGGCATTCTGTTTTAAGCAACGTAAAGTCTTCGCCTTTCTTGCTCTGGCTTGCTTGTCCGTGTACAATCTCTGGATTTTCGATCTTTTCGCTTGCTAATTCTCGTTTCAGTAGAACCGACAGCGGCATGGTTTGATGTTCGCCTCTCGACGACATTGTTCCAAATTTCCAAATCCAAACAACACAACCAGTAACTAAACTCCTCCTAAAATAATGCCTCTAACTCTCCATGAATTACACTAAAAAAAATCCTGAAAGATACACGATGCATATTTATAATCAAATCTCATCGCAAAATAATCGAAATAAAAAATTGAATCAATCCATGATCATCTATTTCATATATATTCAAGAGATTAAACGGCAATGGCTAGGGCAGTTACAGCAAAAAAACATAGATATATTGGACAAAAAATTAGAAAATCTAATTTATATAAAATTTCAACGATCAGATTTTACATCAAAACAAAAACTAAATAAAAACATAAAAAAGAATCACCGAGTCAATAAGGCATTATAAATATTCCTACAAATCTGTTAATCACAACAGAAAAAAGCACCAAATCTCGATGTAAAAAAGAAAAATGAAATGAGAAAAGGAAACTTAAAGGAAAAGAGAAAGAGAAAATTACAGTGCGAAGAAAGAGAAGGGAAGGAGGAGGAGGAAGAGAAATCGGTTGATAGCAGCGGAATGGAGATTACGCGGGAGGAGAATGAGAAGAAGACGCGATGAATTAAATTAGTCGTAGCGATCGAGAAATTCGGATCCCGGCGTCCTGCGGAAATTCCATTCTTTTGTTGAATTGAAAAGTTCTATTTTTTTTAGGAAGAAAGAAAGGAAAACAACAGTGCTCCTTTTACAATGCGGAAACGAAGCAGCTTTCTTTTTTTTTTTTTTTTTTTGGCCTTTTAATATCTGACATGGCAAAACGGCGCGCTCGTATTAACTCGGCTGCACCCAAAGAAAAAAAAAACCGTTTTGAAGCCGTTGTGTCTAGTTTTGACCCATCGACCTTTGTGCAGCGGGCGATTTTTGGACCGTCCGATTATCGATGAATAAGTATCAAAAGTGGACTTTGGCCCCAAAGGGGATATATTCGTGGGCCACACGTTTACCCATTTTCCCTCTTCTAAAATGGAGCCGATCGCTGGCAATTTGATTTTTATTTTTTTATTAAGAGTACTAATTTAATTAAGAGAGGGCTGGCGCCGGTTAAGACGAGTCGTAGACGCATGATAGCGAAAATGATGAACAGACTAAGTCAATTCGTCCATTTTCCAGCTCCCAAGTAACGCATGCAAAAATAATTATAACTAAACAAAAATTGCAATTGCGCCGGTTCATGTCACGTAGTTGTGAACTTGGTGTGGGCCAGTCAGAGCTTACAGCCCATGGGCCAACTTAATTTAGGCACCAATTTTTCTCTGTCTTTGCCAACCTAACCCTTTGACCTCCATCTGGACGAAGCGCAAAATTCTCGGCACCAGTTTATCCCTCTAATTAACAATCTAATCATCCCAACCAATCCCACTCGCAGATACCCCTGTGCTTCTAAAACTACGTTGTCGGACTCGGCGTGAGAAAGAAACGAGGATGATACAATATTTCTTTCTTGCTATTGTTTTGGATTGCAGTCCAAGCTGGTAAGGCTGGAATGGAAAGAGAAGGGGGCGAGCTTTCGCTTTTGTTTGCCCACCAATTTGTACATGCAATAAACAACAACACGAGCTAGCTCACCTACAAACACAAAATTTAAAAATAAATAAATAAATGAGATGTGATTGCTTTGCTCCTAAAGTTTTTCCAAAATCTAGGAAAACAAAGAAAAAAAATAGTGATGTGGGAATGCTTTGTATCAGTGAGAAACCTCCCAACAAATATTAATTATGGCTGCCTGAATGTCTAAATATTACAACATATGGAAAACATAACCAGAAATGTTATTAATACTTGTTGGGGCAGGCCTTGGGTATTAAGTAAATCTATGAACAAAAGCAACTACTTTCTCAACCATATGGTTTGACCAACCTTAAAAGGCAAAATCATGGCAGTTCTATTGAACCTGTTTACCTGCAACAAGTGAATCCAATGTTGATTAGTTGTAAAGAAATAAGAGTAGGAGCATAGAATTGGAATGCTTCAAAGGAGATGGCAAAACAATGGAGCATAGAATTGGAATTCACAGCACTGAATGAGTCATCAGCATATTCTTGTTCCAGCTTGACTTACCATCTCTTTGGTAAACAAGTTCAGTTGAAGTTTGAAATGGAAGTTTTAATTAACCCCAGTTTCCGGCCCAAGAAAAAGATAATGCAAACCATTTGCTATACTTAAAATGTCAATAGAGTGAGAGACAAGGTGAAGGTCTCATTCCTAAAGACTTTAGAGGCCGTGGCTGGAGTGCTTCAAGTAGGTCCCAATCTAAGAAGAATAACAAAGTATGCAACAAATTGTACATTTTGCAAGTTATATGAAAAAGATGTTGATGCCACAATGGATGTCTTTATCAAAATTCTATTGCAAGTACTCTAATTCGATAACAATTGATAGCAATCATTACCTAACATAGCATTAATAAAGCTCACAAGATTAAGAAATATCAATGATTATCGAACTTTAGCAGGTATTCAACCAAAATGATTACTCAAACTGACTCTTCTGGTATGGCTCCAACATCCAAATTGTTTGAGCTTATAGCCTGTTACTTTGTTCAGAACCTTTCATCCTTACCTAGAAACAAAAAAGAAAAAGTGAGCATGACTCCTTGAAACCATTGAAGCATAACCATATACAATTTCTCTCACTGCAATAATTCCCTGGAGAAGCTCATTCACATAGACAAAAGGTGGGCTTACAAATATAGAACAAAAAAATATGATTCTTTTTATGTTGTTTGAAAGGAACGATGGAACTGGTAATGGGTTATCAAACACAGTACACATCCACAAACATTTTATTGGAGATGACTTTATTTTCAAACCAATATGAAAGCCAACAACAACAGAAAGGGATAGTCTACAGTAAACATAACCATATTTCAAAGAAAAAGAGAAATCAATGAAAAAATATCAGATTAACAAGAATGTTTAAGTTGAATCACCTTAAATTCTGTAGGTCGAACTAACTGAAAACCGATTGCGTCCCCATCTACCAACTCATGAGCAACCGCAAACCCTTCCATCCACCATTAAGTCCTGTTTTTCTAGCCAAATATATGGTTGGATGCTCATGGCCTTCTTTATCTATCTAAGTCATAGCATCATCACGCCTTTGAAAATTTCTCTTGCTGAACTGGACTGGAAGGCCCTGTCCTCGTATTTCACAAAACAGTACGTACGACCATTACTTCGGTGATAAATTAACACAATCCTTAATATGAAAAGGAAAATTCTAAATTATTAAGACCATCTGATGAATGCCATGTGAAACCTAAATTATATGATAAGCTCAAGTCTTGTTCTTTTATTCATTCTAACATAACAAACCAATCAGTTTTTTTTTTTTTTTTTGTGGTGAAACCTGCAAAGATCATCACTAACAGCAGCTATCATCCATCTCAAATCCTATGTGATAATCACAAACCAAATCAACAAAGCTGACTACTGACCTTAAGTACAGATATAAAAAAAAAACTTTTTCAAAATTCCTATTTCCAATCAATACCACATGATTTCCTCGACTAGCCTAGGACTCTTATTATGTTCCAAAATATAATAGGAGATGAGTTTTAGAACAATGGGATCAGCAATGAGATTATTAAAGTTTACACTCTATTAGCCATTATGGATAACTGAAATAAGAAGTGAAAAATGAAAACACATCTTCCATGATCATGCCTTTAGCCCAATAAGTATTAAAATAACACAAATGAAAGACATAATTCTAGTACTGGACTTAAGAAGCAGTTCATAAGAGAAAAAAGATACTAGCAAACAAATGCAACCTACCAAATTTTGATACATATATAATATATTCTCTAAGCTAAATTATCAACAAGTTAATGTATTTGTTTATATAATTTCGGCATAAAGAACAGGCAAGTTCTACCACAAACATATTGTTTTCAAAATCCAATTTTGCGGGACAAGAACTAAGATCTAACTGAGTCCCAAGTATTGGAATGTAGAGGAGGGGAGAAAGACCAAGCTTCTTTCAAAAACATGAGTCACCATAAATCTATGACGCTGCTATCTAGTTATCATACCTAGAGAGAATTAACAACAACGACAGCAAGAAGCAAATAAGCCATGGATTAATTAATAGACAAACCAGCCAAAATCCACCAGTAACATGTGATTGAAGCATCGACTTCATGAAGACAGGAAAATCAGGCTCTAAACTAGATTCCAGTTTTTCTGCTTTCTCCAAAGCCTCTGCCCTGGCCTCATCCGAAGCATATACCCGGTTAGACAAATCCCTATTCTTAGATATCCTACATTTACCAAAAACATCTTCACATCATTAACTTCAATACTAAACCTTAAAAACCAACTAAAATCAAACATTACAAAAACTCTGAACCAATATTTCTTCTGGGTATCATCACTTTTTTCACAAGAACCTAATAAAAAGGAAAAAACTACAATAAATGCCAATTTTTTTAGCTTTAACTAAAACCATTGAACAGATTTAACGAAACCACACACTTCTTTGTAAGCAGGGGCGGGTTTGTTACTGACACGACCCGATCTCCTAACAACCAATTGTTTTCCGACCGTCCGAGGTTTCACCTGTTTTTTCTGTGATTTGGGGAATAAATAAACTTACCAAGGTAAGCTTCAGACTAATACAAGAGATTCAACAAAACGGAGGGGGTTTAAAGATGGGGTACGAAGAGCTTGAGAAAGCAGTGGAAGATTGAGAGCTTCCATTCTTATCTTCTTTTCTTCGACTCGTTTTCGGTGGCATTCCTCTTACGACTACTCCTTGGCTACCACCATTTTTGTCGAGAATCAAATACAAAAACGTTGGCTAATGGAGACTGGTGCAGTGACTAAAAACTAACCCATTCGACCGTTGGGTTCCCACTCATTTTTATCTTAAATGGTCAATCAAATTCAAAATCAAATTTTGAAATGAATGATTGTTTTGACAATTTCATCCTTTTCTTTTTTCTTCTCACATTTTTATCTATTTATAAGTTATAACAATATTTAACTACCTTCTTCAAGGAATAAAATAACATACACGGACATATCCAAATGAACTATAGACATTCTACTTCTGCTATAAACACATTACTTAGGAGCATCGAATATTAATGAAGGTTAGATTGACAATTTATGGTTCATTTTTAGCATCTATACACGATATAAACACTTAATTAAACTACTGAAAACTCATCATCTAAACTGTATTAATTTTGATACAAATGAACTTTTAAGTATTTCATCATGATACATTTGATCATTTCGAATTGCAAGGTAAACATTGTAAATCAATGGTACTTATTCATTAACACAACAAAGTAAAACAGTTTCTTATTGAGGCCATCACCAGCTATTGCTCGATACAAGAGTTGTACACAGAATGAACAGCAACAAAACATAGGTTCCTCTCAGCATTTTATCACATACTTCTTCACATCAAGTTTAGTATCCGTTCTTCTAAGCCACCTTTCAAGCTTCTAGGTCTGTAATCCAACTCCACTTAGGCCTTGTCATAAGTTCATGCCCATTGATGTCTTAAAACATGCACAGTCCGCTCAAATTAGAACATAGGGATCTTGTAAAATGGCTATGCAACTATGAATATGAAGAGCAAAGACGAAATATAGGAAAAATATTGAATTTTAACAGATTTGGAGAGCATGGGGATTGAAATATGGATATGTAAACGAAATATGAAGACCAGAACTGGAAGCAATAGAGCAGAGCATACCGGGGGACTAATGAAAGGAAGCTTTCGTGTAATTCGTGCAAAAAGAACAGAAACCCATCCATAAACTTCGATAACTACAAGAGGGATGTTGAAATTAGGCCTAGCAGTTCCAGTGATAATATCAGCTATATCAAAAGCATGCCTGAATGATGCATTATCTCCAGTAAGTAAATATCTTTCCCCAGGTCGACCCTTTTCCATAGCTGCAATATGACCCTCAACTATATCATCAACATGACTAAAAGAAACCTATCATTTCCATAGCCTATGTAACCAGGTAATCGCCAATTAAACCGTTCAATTAGCTGAAAAGTTGACCTTTTACTAAACGACATGTCCAGTACACGTCCAGCACACATGAAAATAGAGGAGTTATCGAGTGAGAAGTGAAATTTGATTTTAGCATACAGGGAAGAATCTAGAAGGGGCGGGCACCCAGGGTTCGACGAGGGCAGCAGCGTGGAAGATGACATCGCAGCCGGAACAGTCATCTTGAAGGGATGGGTAGTCGATGACGTCGCCGTATACGAGTTCTAGTGAGGCGCCATTGGCGGGTGAAGGTTACTGATGCGCCGTACCAAGGCGCAGACCGAGTGACCACGGCTCATCAGAGCATGACACAGCGCTAGTTTCTGGTATCTTTCATATTTTCTCGCTTTCAAGTCGAATATCGCGAGGTTACATTATTTACGTGTATGTTACATAAAACCACAGTTTGATCGTAGATGAGGAACCTACGAGTTTTTGGATTCAGATTTATTAGATATCACGGATTATTGTATGAATATTTTCATTATAACGGTGATGATTCTGACAGACTCCACACGAAGTTGGTGCTTTTCTAGTAAAGTCGCTATACATTTTACGTTAGAACAGAGGTCTATCTGCTCATATCATGGCAGTATCCTCTTATTGTCCAACAAGACAGGAAATTAGAAATCACATATTGCCATCCCTACTTATCACCCCTTTTTTGTTCCTTTGAGTTTCATTGTGCTATGGCCCAGATTGCAAAGCATTCCCTCCACCATCGAACTCTTCAAGCCAGAAAAAGAGAACGGATTCTGCAAATTCACGAACAAGCCTCTGCTAAAAGTAGTCCGCACGGTATGTCATAGTCTGGATCGACGAATGCATTTGATTGGATTGAAATGGGAATTTCGCCGTGGAGATGTATATGGGCGTCTGCTTGAGGAATCTGATGACTTTATATCCCAACCTTCAACGTTCTTGGGAACGCAGACATCAAAAAGGATTTGACCAAGCACCCCATGAAGATTAATGCTTGGTGGGTGAGGCAAATGGATCAAACCTTCTTTGTGTTGATCTTGCACAGACCCAAAATCTCTACCTTCATAATATTCTATTGAACTAGGCAAGAGGAAATCATCACTTTGCACCAGAGGAGTTCCCTGAAAGCTCTGGATTGGGCTTAAGGTTGTCTTGCTGATATTGGAGATTGGCTCAGAGATTTCATCCTGTGCCCCGCCTGATCCCATTCGTTCACCCTCAAGTTGTTGAATTCTTCGGGAATATAAGGCAGCTGCCTTACCAAGAAGCTCGGTCACAGCAGCCTTGTAATCAATTGGATAATGCCGATAATGACCTGTAAAGACCATTAAAATTGACAAAAGTCGAATACATCAACGCTATTGACTGAATAAGCTTTCAGAATTGGCCATGTTTAATTACAAGAAATTAAAAATACTGCAGCAAACGAAATAATTATATTTTGGGGATTTATTTTATTACTTCTATATATTTTAAGGACTCCATAAATTATATATCTAGATATTTTAAGGACTCCATAAATTATATATCTAGATATATTAAAGTTAGTTATCTAAGTCATCTATATTAATTTTGCTACCAAGCAGTACACGGTAGTCTATAAATACCCAGTTATTTTCAAATCAAGGAGCTTTGACTATTTAAAAACTGTTCTAGGCTTTAAATTTCTCTATTCTTTATGTCTTCTCCTTCTCTCTTTAATCATCCTGTTGTCTCATTTTTGTTTTTATGTCAATTTTCTCTACTGCTGCATCAGCTCAGTTTATGTTTAAGAAATAAATATACGACCTTCGTTTATGCATGCAAATAACATGGGCCTACACCAGAAAATGTTTCTTTCAAATGTATAACATAAAAGATGTAATCCTTTTCTTGTTAAAGCATTTTGGTAAAAAGAAAAAAGACACAGCAAATGCCAATGCTATCTGGATTTGTATAAGCAAAAACAAGATGCTTCATAACGTTTACTGAAACAGGAAAAGATGATGGCTACAGCATGTGATGCATGCCTGAAAATGAATGAATGACTAGAAATATTAGTTGTAAGGCCCCCACTGTCCCACCCCTTTTTGTCAGTTTCGATACATTGTCACTGCACTACCAAACCCTGATTAACACTTCATATATGGTAAGACCATATTTTAATAAAGCAACTTCTCGTAAGTCTAGAAACTGACCTAAATGAGGAGAACCATTCCACTTCACAAGTTTTACATCACCCCCAAGTTGTTGTATTCTTTGAGCAAAATTGCAGATAATTTGACAAGGAGCAAGATCATCAGTTTCAGAGCATAATATGAGATATGGGCCCCTCATCCTCTGCAAAAGATTGGTAATGAGTAAACTGTAAATATAAAAAAAAGGAAGTAATAACTTGAATAACAAAATTTACGGTACACTTACAACAGAAGCATATAGAGTCTGCCAATACTCAGCACGATGAGATTCAAACCTGCTAAGGAAGAGAGTATCAAGACCAGATGCAATGCCATTTGCTATCCACGATGCTATTCTCGGTGGATGAGACATTTTAAGAACTGTTGGGTTAACAACAAATCGGGCACCCAAATCACTGGTAAAATCCACTGGACTAGAATCAAAGATATGGCCCGAAAAACACTCCTTCACCAATTGGAGGTCATCCTTCAACAAAAGTAAAAGAAGATTTACTAGACAAGTAGAACTTAAATGTCTGTGAAAATGTTAATAAACCATATAGATTATTACTCCAGGAAAACATTTTTCCCAAAATGCCATTATACCAACAATAAGTTGATTTTTATGTCATATGGGAAAAGAGAAACAACAATTTCCAGGATCAATGTGGTAATAGCTTCATTAACAATGAAACTTATGCTTTATCTATTTAGAAATCATAAAAATGAAAAAGAATGATTATAATAGCATGATTTAAAAAGTTATTATCTTGACAGAGAGATAACATACTGGATTTATTTGCACTTCACACAATCCCTCAATCATCTGCAGCAGAGAAATCATAAAGCTATATCATCACAGAAACAAATGGAAATAAGTATTTTAACATACAAGGTGAAAAAATTGGGGTTTTAAAAGTTTTGAAAGAATTTCCTGAAGAACCTTGTACATGCAGGCCTTAGGACCACCAGAAAAAGATGCAAAGACCACAGGGCATGGACTAATCTTTAGCTCCTGCATACAACCAAAAAGAGAAAAAAACCCACTCAATGTACAAAAGTATAAAATTTCAAACTACAGGATTACTAAAGAGATTGAGATTGAAAATTGGAAAAATTTGAGAGCATTTACAGAGAATTCCTCTTTCCATCAGAGGGTATTCCCCAATCTAGAATCTAACAACCCTTGAAACACTTGAGCAAGATTTCAGACATCAAAATCGATATCGTGTTCAGTATTACCTCAACAAGTTCCTTAAGAAGATCAAGCGCTAGAGCTGCAGCCTTCTCAGGGAAGAACCTGCACAGATTACAAACATCAAAATCCCAGCCCAAAGTCAGTCAGCCTTAAGCAGATGCACATCAAATTTCAGTCCGAAAGTATCAATCAAAGGCGTTTGAGAATATGCAACAATTATAACCAACACCCCTCAATTTCATATATCATAAGATTTACATAACCTATTCCTTTTTAATCAGGTATGTAAAATCATCATAGAAATTCCAGATCAAGCATTAGAAAGAAAGGGTCAATGACTCTAATTCGCACGATCAAGAAAAAACCCAATTTACAGAACTTTGAAATCAAGTATTACAGTAAGTCAAAAGCATCCACCAACCAAACATAAATAAATATTAGCTTAAAGCCCATACATGTTTAAGAACTCTGAGTGGCAAACAAGAGAATCCCAACCCAAAGAAGCGTAAAGTTGAACATAGTTCTTCAAGTGCTTCTCTTGACTCGACATCCAAGCAAACACTGCAACTATCCCTCCTCCACCTTTCCTTCTTTCCACCCTTTCCTTTCTCCCCCAATAATATCTCCCCCCAAATCCCCACATTCTCTCTTCCTTTACCACTTCCACTCGAATTTCCAAGCAATAATTAAACTTCTTTCTCTTGGTCCGTACACTTAAAAGAAAAAAAGGAAGAAATTGCAGAGAATTCTGATTCAATCCATGGGGCGAAAATGAAATAAATTAATTCCGCAAGTGTGATTATTTTCAGCCTTTTATAGGCATAGAGATGGGGGATGGACTTTCCATTCGGAGTTGTGAACGAACATCATACTGGATTTCCTGAGATCGTTTATACCATTCAATTCTTGCAACCGCTTGGTTGTCTCTGCACGTACAAGATGACGGAAATACCCGCATTCGTTCTGTCGTGTCGTTTAATAAATGGATGAGTAGTGTATGTGTGATTTTCAAAGTCAAGTCTTCGTCATCTTCGGCGCATGCAAATGTGAAGCGGTCGACCGTAGAAGAACGACTCCACCTTTTCTTTTTTTCCGTCTTTAAATTTTCCTCTATATTTTTGGAATTTTTTTCTTTTTTTCTAAAAATTTTGAAGGGTGGAGGGTTGTTTGCATTAATGTTGTCGTTATCTTATGAAGTAAAGTTGTAGCATTGGAATTGACGTGGCGAAGAACACATTATCTCTAACACTAACTTTTGTTCATTTTTATATTCTCAGTGCATCACATTTATAATTAATAATTATTTTAACCTACACTTCAAAAAATATATAAATTATTTTGCATCATATTTATAATTAATAATTATTTTAACCTACGCTTCATAAAATATATAAATTATTTTAATCTATATTATTTTAAATTTAAGATATTTTATTTATTCGAGATCAATACGTTTAATTTTTTTAAGTTATATATATTTAAATATTTATATTTTTATATTTATATTTATGAAACCAGTATCAAACACATATAATAATCAAGTGATAACTGCATTATCATTCAGGAATTTGTTCCCTTATTTAAAATTGAAAAATGAGGATTAGGTGTTTCACTTTTTGACACAGTGGCCACAAAAGCCTTAAAGAAGATATTAATGTTTGGGTTCGAACCAAGCCTCTCACTCTCCCTTTTCATGTAATAGGGCATTGTCCTCTTTTGAAATTAAAAAAAAAAAAATTAGTACACATGAAAGTTAAACTGAACCTAAAAAAAGCTTATGATAAGTTTGAATAGGGTTTCATTAAGAAGGTGTTTACCTTTTTCAATCTACCAAAGTCCTGGATTTTTTTGGATTATGAGTTGTGTCTCATTTTCATCTATTTTCATTTTAAAGAATGGAGGAATGTTGAAAAAATTCAAGCCTTCCAAAGGTTTGCGATAAGAGGATCTTTTGTCCTCTTACCTCTTTAGTTTGTGCATGGAATTTTTAAGTATAAAAATTCTTGAAGTTATGGAAGATCGTAAATGATAGCTTACTAAAAGTTTGTGAAATGGTCCTACACTATCTCATGTTATATTTGCGGATGACATTATTCTTCTAGGCAGAGCAAAAGGAAAAATTGCCAAATCTATGCATGAGGTACTCATGAGATTTTGTGGTGAGTCTAGACGACCATCAATCTGAAAATATCAAGAGTTTTCTTTTCTGCCAATACTGAACAATACTGCAAAAGGGATATTACTAGCCTTTTGGGCATTAACAAAATTCTTGATCTCAGAAGATACCTGGATTTTCCTATCCATGAAAGGCAAGTTAGTAAGAATGATTATGCTTTCATTGTCAACCAGGTCAAAACAAAGTTAGCTGGTTGGAAGGTAAATCTGCTTTCTCTTGCAGAATGAATGGTACTGATCAAGTCGACTATGGAAAGCATCATCGATTATTATATGCAATGTAGAGCCTTTATAATAAGCATTTCAAATGAGTTGGACATAGTTAATATGGATTTTCTATATGGGAAAACAGAGATAAGAAGAGATTGCACTTATTTAACTAGAGCGATGTGACTAAAAAAAAATGAAAGTGGACTGGGTTTGAGGGAGACTCAAGCTCAAAATCAAGCACAGTTAGCTAAGATGGTTTGGAGATTTCTTCATCAAAAAGATGTTTTTTGTGGGTTAAAATGTTAAAAGGGAAGTATCTTAAAAAAAAATAGCATTATGAGAAAAGCTTTTAAAGTGTTGACTACGTGGAAACCATGAGATGGGCAGGTCTGATTATTGAAAAAGGTATTGGTTGGGTCATTGGTGATGGCTCATTTATGAGCTTTTGGCATGATAATTGGTTGGGGTCTAAGAGTTTGAGAGATGTTGTTCATGGCCCTCTTAATTAGCTGGAGAATTAACTTTCAGTGAGTCGGTGTTTGAATGCAATAAAAAATAATCAACTTTTTCCAATTTATTTCCAACTCAATGATGATGTTTTAGATAAGATAAGTGTTATTCCTACTCAATTGATGGGATAGGGACAAGATAGTATATACTAATTTGCATCATCTAGTGGGGTATTCACTATCCAATCTGTATATGACCTTACTAAATAAACCAGTCTAAACGAGGATAAAAGTCAATGGGAGTGGATATAGAAGTTGTAGGCTCTGCCAAAAATTAAGTTTTTCATATGGCAATGCATGCATTGTATCTTGCCTACATGTAATGAGCTTGCTAGAAGAGGGTTGAACGTCCCGACTATTTATGTGTTTTGTATACATGACGTGGAGGATTTGGCACACCTATTTTATAATTACTAGTGGACCAAAAACATATAGGCTACCTTGCAATGAGCCTCTTTGCCTTTATCTCATTAAATCATTGACTATAGACAATAGATCAAATAAAATTCTTTAAACAAGCATCGATCCATGCATAGTATCCCTTAGTACTTGTTGTTTATCCATATTCTATAAGAGGTTTGGCTTGAAAGGAATATGAGGATTTTCAGATAGAATTATGAGATTATTGACTCGGTGAAATTGACGATTGCAAAGGCTGTTGAATTCTTTATAATAAACCATAGAGCAATTCGGGCTTCATTGCAATCCTTTGTGTCTATCAGGTTGGACCTTTCCAATGAGGGATGGTATAATTAAACACAGATGGCTCAGTTTTGGGCAACCTTTAGAAAGCAAGAGATGGAACCATTATTCGAAATAGTGAGAAAAAATGGATTGCTAGTTCCTCTAGATATATTGAGAAAGTTGATGGAAGATCTTAAAAATCAATGTATGCTGCATGTGTTCAAATAAGGGAATAGGTGTGCTTACGCCCTTATTCAATTTGGTAGTAGCAGTTGTTATAATAGTTATAGTTGTTATAAGGTCAACTATATGGTATTTATTAAATCTCGATGAAGCTAGACATGTTATGTATCGTAGTATTTTATAATTAAATCATCCCTATTTTGTAAAAATATATATATATATATTTAAAAAATAAAATTTTTAAATTTCTTTCAACTATAAATGAAAAAAAATTTCATTCTTATTAGATTATTGTTCACATTTTAATCACACTAATTTTACTTGATAAAATTTACTTCTTTTGTCTTTTTTTTATCTTTTTTTTAGATATTTAAGAATTATGTCATATTTTTGTTAATATCTAAAACTTTTTTTATATTTTAAAATTATTGTTTATATTTTATATTTGTTATATTAAAAATCATAAAACTTTAATTTATAAAAAAATTAAAAATTAATATTAAATATATTAAAATCAAAACTTTTTTTTTAATTTCATAAAAATCAATAACATCTAAACAATTTGGAACAAATGAAGTATTTTAAAATAAATATTTAATAAGAATATACAAAAACTTATATCAATATAAACAATTAATACATATTTTTTAAAAGGTGTAACTTATAATTTTTAATGAATAAATTTATAAAAAATAATATCTGATGTGAACAAGTTATTTCAATTCAAACTCTTGGTACATAATGTAAAAACAAAAAACTTAATTTTTAATAATTCAAAACACTCAACTTGTAAAAGTATTGAAATATTTTTAAAAAATAAAACTAAAATAAAACTTTTAATTATAAAGAATGCAAAATCATAATAGCAATTTATGTTTGAAAGAGTTTAAATGAAAACATCAAAAGATTATATATTGAAAGAAATAGTTTGGATTTGATTTATAAATATTTATACAATTTAATATGTATGAATTTAGACTTCAAACATTAAACTTAAATAACATTAAAAATTAAATATATTCATCCACAATTAATTAAGTTAATGGATATCATACATTTATGAATGAATAGTTAAATTCATATATCTTAAAACAAAATCTTAAATGACTTTAAATATTAAGTATATACATCATCAATTCATTTGAGTTATTGTATATTATATATTATTAAATTATTAAATTTATAAATAATTATATTAATATATTTTAAAATAAAAATAATCTTAAAAATTATTCTTAGCTGTAGTAATACGACAATAAATATGAACATTTCAAGAATTATTTTAATATAATGTATGAACATTAGAAATGAATTAATAATTAGGTAATAGTTCTAGTTATGAAGAATTATTATAAAACATTAATTAAATATTCAAGTGGATGGTGGGACAGGAAACTTTTTTTATATTTTAGGAATTTTTTATTTTTATTAATGGGTAATTTTCTGAATAGAAAAGGACTATTGCCTATTTTATCGAAAACGACGTGGTATGGTACACTTTCGGTTTCATTACACGTTTTCCTTTCCTTAGTTTTTCTTCAACTTCAAGGATAATCAATCTCTCATCTTTGGTAACAGTGTTCTTTTTTTTTTCCTTTTTGTTATAAAAATATATTACGACTGTTAAAATCAGTTAATTTTTAATTATTAGCGTGTTTGTTTGGTTAAAATAAATAAATGAATTTGTATTAATGTGTGATGCGTTTCGCGTCTATACTCAAAGTCGTTTTTTCTATTATACAAGTTAAATAAGCAAATCAGGCTGAGGCCAGATATTTCTCTTTTATATTGGATTTGATATCTTTTCCGTGTGATTTTGTTAAAACAAAATTGAAAAATTTTCAAAGCTTTTCTTATATCACTTGATATGATTAGATTCCTCACAATAAAAAAATAATTTAAAAATAATAAATTTAAATTTTAATAATTTTTTTTATATTTTTTATATCTATATAAATTGTGATATATAAATTTAATATAAAATATAATATAAGTATATAAATTTTTAGTATTTTAAGCATAATTACATGAATTATAACATTTAGATATGATTTTGAGTTTCTTAAATATAAAGTATATTTATAGATGAAAAAAAATTATAATTACACACGTTATATGGCTGAAGTGAATAAAGAGAACACTGACAAGACATAGGCGGAAAAGTGTAGTCCGCGTCTCGCCCAGTGCATCGTGTTTTGTGGACAGTGGGCACTCCCATACGATGCCGATTAGGATTTCTAAAAATATGGATATTATAATCCTGATTAGCCAATCACATTAAACAAACTTAAAAGGAAAAACAGGCTTTAAGCAGGGGTATCTCAGTGATTTTAATTAAAATTAACGAAAATTTTTATATAATTATGTTAAATAAGAGTGTAAATAATATATTAGTACTCTGAAAATTATTTGAATTTGATTTTAATAATATTTGAATTTGATTAGGTTATTATCGAATCAAATTTAAGTTCGAATAATTTGGCTTATTGATCAAATCGAATTTGAATATTTTTATATTTGATTCGAATATTTTATGAGTTTAATCAAAATTTTATATTTTAATATATTTTAATTATTTTAATTGATAAAATATATCAAATTTAAGTTTGAGTATAAATAATTAAACTTTATCAAATATAAAAATTAAATTTATTTTTATATGTTAATTGAATTTAATCGAACAAATTCAAATAATTCGATTTTTATCTTAAATCGAGTTCGAACTAAAAAAATAAAATTTAATTGAATTCAAATTGAATTTTAAATCTTAAATTTAGAATGAAACTCAAACTTAATACTATATCGATTCAAATTTAATCTATTATACCCATAATATTAAATGCACCTGAGTTTTATTTTATCTCAATTTTTTTTAAATTTTTTATAAGTAAAATTATTTAATTAATTTTTCTCTTTTATATAATTTTTTAAAAATAAAATTTCAGGAAGTAGTATATATCTTTTCATAAATAAATTTTGAAAGATTATAAACTTTTTCAAAAATAAATTTTTCAAAAGTTAAAATTTTGAAAAAAATTTTTTTTTTTGAAAATCTATTTTAAAAAATTATGAGATTTATCAAAAATTTATTTTTAAAAATATAAAAAAAGTAATTACATTTTTTCATAAAAATTAAAAAAAATTAGTGTGAAGAAAAAAAATTTGGAGGGCATTCACCACCCTTTTCCACACTGTCTTGCCTCTGAAAGAAGAAAGCGCTACACCTCAAGAGCACGTTAGCACGTCGGTAATATAAAGTTAAAATTTGAGTCACTGGTGGTGCATATTAGCAGGAAAAAAAAAAAAAAAAACCAAACCCAAAACGCACGCAAAGATTATAAACCAGAACAACAGTTCACTGGTGCCGGGGGTGGCTCCATTTTTCTGTGCCTTGGAAAGTGAAAGATTAAAGGAAGTTTCGTTGATTGGTGCGATCTGGTGAAACCTATTTTATCGATCTGTTTGGGGAGGGAAAGCAAAAAGGAAAGGAGAAGGGATATGGTGGGATGAGGGAGTGGAAGAAGAAGGAAAAACGGAGAAGGATATGGCTAGAGAAGGCAGAGGAGCCAAATGGGGTGGTTTTGGACTGGGTTCCGGTTCGGGTCAGTGCTCGTATAAAAGAATCACTCTGATTGTTTGCTCCATTAACATTGTTATTGCTCTCTATGTTCTTCGTTCTCTCTATTCTTCTCTCTACATTTATCCCAATAAAGATAACGGTAAGCCTCTATTAGCTTTGCCCCACTTTTTTTTTTTTTAATTAAATTTCCTCTTGATTTGTGTTTTGATTTTCTGGGGTGCTTCTGTTTTTGCTAGTTGTAAAGTACACACCTGATCAGATTAGGAAAATGGAAGAATCAATTAAGATTCGAAGAGCCAGTGAACCTATAGAACTTGTTAAATTGGTATGCAAATTACCCATTTTTCCTTTTTTTTTTTTTTTTGGTTCCTCCCATTTTGTTGGTGACAATGCTTTTAATTGGGGGATACTGTTTATGTCTGTAAATAAAGGTAAAGCGATTAAAGCATGAATTTTGGAGCGAAGAATCAGTGGCTGAACTGCCAAAGGCAGTTAAGCAGAAGATAACTGATGAGATCATGCAAAGATTGAGAAGCTTGAGACCAAATGCCAATATCAGCGAGCAGCAAGGTTGGTGTCTGCCTTAATTTCTTTTTCGTTTTGGACTGTTTCGTTCTATTATCTTACAGTTTAAAGTTAACATGGTCCTGTATTTCTATTTATTCTTATTTAGTAATTAGTATTCTATTACGGTGTAGTTATACATAGATTGAGCATTTATGATGTAAGATTACAATCTTTGTATGAGCTGGCAGCTTCAAAGATTATTGGTTGATAAATAATCTGTTAGTGAAATAATTAGTCTTAATTGCATTCTTATTATCGAAACTTGCAGATGTGTTATTAGCTGGTTTAGCATGCAGGAGATATAAGAAATGCAATAATGACATTGCTATTTTTGTGCGTACGAAATTAATTGTGTGGAAATGTAGCCTTGATTATTTTGTTTTTCATCACAAAATAGTATCTGATTGTTCTATTTTTTGCTAGAAACATTATGGCTGCTTGAACATGAGCTTTTTAGGGATCATATTCTTGATCTTTCAGATGGAAATGGAAATCTCTGATACTTCTAAAGAAATCCATTTTGAAACTTTGTTCCTGTCATCCATGATGTGTGTTTTCAATGTTTTCCTAAGCAGAATACCTCAAAAAGTTTCATAAAAATAGGAAAATTCTATTCTTAAGTACAAATGGGCTCTAGGGTTCATGTTGCTTAATTTCCATTAGGTATCAAATGTTATACTTTCACTTCCTTTCTTTCATCTTGCCAGGGGCCATTGTCTTGTTGATCTAATATCATCCACTAGTCCAAAGGTGGCCGTGCTTTATAATGCAATACATTGCCATTAATGGGATAAATCAATTCTTTAGTATTTCTAAGTTACTTGAATTTAGGGCTAGCCACTAATTTGTAATTTGCAGCAGATCATGGTTAATTGACCGATTGCATTAAGATGAAATGTAAAATTTGTATTCTGTGGTGCTGAGTTATTATGTGCAAAATTCTTTTCTTTCTTTTTTTTTTGTTTGATCACTGAAAAAGCATATTATGCATTGTGATTCTTGATTGAAGAAAGTTTTCAATTCGTTGGTTAGGATATATTTCTAACAATAAATTTGAAGAAAAGCAATCAGGCTTTTTGTTCGTGTTAACTCATCAAATTCTTATCTGAAATTCTTCTTCAGAATTTTGTGGAGTACTTATAAGATTTTGGTGAATAATGGTCATTTTATCATATCCTGCTTTTACTTCTGTGGCTTTTTTCTTTTCCTGGTACCGTATTCGCTTATGAAATATATTTGAGTACGTGAACATGCTGTCTGAGAGGGCTATGCGTGTTCCATGCATCTAATTTCCTACAAACCAAATATCCTCTGTTGTCCCTACTTTGAAGAACACAACTGCAGTACCTTTTTATCTGTTGTCGTGGTAACAAGTCATGGACTTCTTTGTTGTTACAACTTTTAGAATAGATGTAATCATTACCTAGCGGAGTCTTTACATGGGTACTTTTGGTGCTTTTGGAGAGCCACTTGTACCTGTCCTTTTGTTCCCTTTCCTTTTTGTGCAGAAAGGACTGACTTTTTGACATTCTGTTTCTGGTTTTGACTTGTAACTCATTATATGGGCTCCTGCTGACTGGTTAGGAATGTAAAATATGTAGCAAATAGCTTAACAATCAAGGAATTAGTCTTATGGAGGCTACGGTACAAATTATGTTGGGAAGTGTGAGTTTCATGGTTTTATAATAGCCCAAATTGAACATGTATGTCAGTTGAAAATTGGTTGTTGTTGACGATTTTCAGAACCATTGTTACCCAAACCATTTTTTGCTTTATCAGTCTTAGCAGGCAATATCAGTTTTGAAAAAGGAGATTGGGATTATTTTGCTGCTGGTTGCTCATCAGCTCTAAATCTAAAGATCTTTACCTTTTCAATTTGATGGAAATGGAAACTAGATATACTCTATGTGGTGTGATTTCCAAATCTACGGCAAGCTGTTTTTAACTTACACAGGATTGGATAGATTCTTATAGATTCTATATGTTTTGAATTCCTCAACAAGCCTCCCAATTCTCCAAACAAACCCATTTCAGTCATTAGGTAAGAGTTGTTGTACAAGTATTTACCGTGCGTCGGAAGAGTTCTTTGAAACTAGTCAACGATAATGTACATCTCATGTTTGAGGACCAGTAATCAGTTGTGGCTTTGTCTTGGTAGTTATTCATTATAATTTGCTAGGTTTTTGGTTGATATTCTTCTTGGGTTTACAGAAGTAGTTGAAACCTGGCGCAAGGAGAAACTAACAGAAGCCAAAAAGTTGGCCCTTGGAGGAGAGGGGTTGAATTCAACTCTTTTGCAAGAGGAAGCAGGTAAATCATAATCTGAAAGGTGGTATATTTTGGGCACATTAGTTTATCATTGAGATAAAAGCTTTAGCATCTTTGTACTTCGCAGAATGTTTAACTTACCAGTTGACTTACTATTTTGTAGGGATGTTAGTAAAAGTATTGGAGTCCAATCGGGCTGCGCTGTCAGAAGACATTGGCCTTTGGATACCCAGTGAAATCAATAATCAAGAACATGATGATAAGCCTGAGGGCATGGAAGATACTGGTAATTGTTCAATTTCTCTTTTGATCAAAGCCATCTCTCACTCTCTCTTGTCAAGATAACAAGCAGATTTCGGTCTATATTTTTATATAGTTATGGGAATAGGGATTCGAACTTGGAAACTCTTCTTGAAAGAAGAGGTATGAAAAATTGTGAAATGTCTGTCACTAAGGTGTAATTCTTTTATACAGAAGATGGGGATGAAATTTTAGCTGGGAGGGCTCTTCCCCCAGAATGCCATGCTGGACTTCATACAGATTATGATGGTGCTGCTGTTAGATGGGGTCTTACCCACCACAAAGAAAGTGCAGCTGATTGCTGCCAGGCTTGCTTAGATCAAGCAAAAAATGCAAAGCCAGGTGAAAAGAAATGCAACATATGGGTTTATTGTCCATCTGAGACCGGTTGCTATTCCCCAGATATATATGAACATAAACACATGGAGTGCTGGCTGAAATCCGTAAGTGTACTTTTGTATACATTAAGATAGCATTTCATTGTCTTTTGCATCCAACAGAAGTTGTTTGCAACGTAAAGCTAATAAAAATTTTATTCGCAGTCAGACAAGCCAAGACTGAACTTTAAGGACAGATATTCTGAAGCATATAGAAACAGCCACCCGACAGCACCTGTTATTGTTCCTTGGGTATCTGGTGTTATTAGTGCATGACTGGATTTTGATCAACAAGACAGGAGGATGGGCAGTCAATTCGAGATCTAGCTGACTCTAGTTCTACAGAAATCTTTATAATGCCCCATTTACATCTGATCAAAAAGTTTGGCCTTTCCTTATTCTAATAGTAAGTTGTCTCTTTAGTTTTGGAACTTGGGGGAAACTGGAGAAGGGGGGAAGCGGGTGTTCCACCCTACTTTTGACAACCAAAATTTTTTTGTACCACGAAAGGGATATTGGGTGAACTCAGCACTGGTAGATTCTAAGATCTGAAAATACCAGTGCTGGCTTCTGAGGTTGAGGTTATAGCAAAAGACATGAGAAGCTTTTCTTTGTAGTTTAATTAATTACATTGTGAAAAATGGATCTCTTGTAAGGAGAAATTGGTTGGATTACAATAATGATCTGCTGTGTAATCGGAATATGGGATGTGAATTCTTTAGGACCTACTTTTTCCCATGTTGGCCTCGGAATAATGCAGACTACTGCTGCTACTTATTAGTTGAAAAATTATCAAGTATGTTAACAACGTGTTTTTAGACTTCACTAAGGGTTAGTAAGATAATACATAAAAATGATATATTAAAAAAAGTGAATTATATATCAGTTTTTTAACTATATGTTTATCAAATAATAATAATAATATTATTATTATTGTGTTTTTAATTTATAAACGACATTAGCAAAGTAAAATAATTATTTGAATATAATAAAAATAAAATGTGTTAATTTTTTAATATTGTTCTTGAAATTTTGTTTAAAAAAATCAGTGCCTAAAATTTCGTTTTAAAAAAATCAATGTAAAAGAACGAATTCATTTATATTTTTAAATATATTTTAAAACGGTACGTGCTGATTACACTTTTGAGCAGGGTTAAAATTTTGCCTTTTATGGGCCTTTTGGGCTTCAAATAAATAGATGGACATGGATCTATCACGAGCAATTGAAGTCCAAATCAAACTACTGCCTGAGCCCAAACTCTTGCAAGGCAGAAGCATAAAATTCAAACGACGACGTGCCAAAGCTCTCTGCCTGTGTATCACATTGTCCTACGCTGTGTGCGCCGCCGCTATGATACATTAAAGAGAAGCGGAGGAAGAGTTCCCCTCACCGACTCTTTGTATACGCCTAGGGTTTTGTAAAACCGGATCACTCCTTAAATTTAACTGATTTTGGTATGATTTTTATTTTTTGTTCTCTTTATTCCATTCCCGTCTCCTTTTTTTGGGTCAATGTTCTTACTTTTCACCTTTTTAGGCTTTCGACTGCTATTTTAATCGGTTAATCGACACTTATTTGATAATTTTATGTTCTTAGATACTCTTTATTGTTTAATTAGTCTGTTTTTTATATTAAATTTGTTGTTTTAATCTCTTCATAGCTGGTTGGTGTTTCATCAATCATGTTCAATTTGATGCAAAAGTTTCTGCTTTTTAGGGTTTCTTTCCTTGGATGGTTATTTCATTCATAATTCAAGTCTTGTTTGTGTTCAAGGAAAATCAGATATAGGTTTCAGTTAAAAGAATCTCAAACAATGTCTTCAAACATGGTTGCTGAAATTTTAATCTTTCCACTTTCTGTCATCTGATTGTGAATGTCTGGATTTTGGGAAGTCACTATTAAGTATTATGAGCTAACTCTTTGTTCTTTCAATACTTCCCGCTATGCCCTTAATAGGGGAAGTGGATGTGGGGGTTCCATGATGCAAAAAACCATCCTTTATCGGTGTTTTAGTAGGGCAAAAAACATCAAGTCTTTAACTGTTAAGTTTTAGTTTCTACTAGGGTTTCTTTCCAGTAAATTTAAAGTAAATAACCTTTTGTCAAATCGTTTTTTATGTATTTGCAGTGATATTGTTCTTGTTACCATTGGTAGTGAACCATGATTCTTGGGAGTAACTCAATCCGAGAAACCCACTATGACGTTCTGTCTATTAAGGAAGACGCAAGCCATGAAGAAATTCGTACAAGTTATAAAACTGCTATCCTTAATTCTCATCCAGATAAGCTACATTCTTATCATGAGACAGGAGACAGATTTTTAAGAATACAGAAGGCCTGGGAAATCCTTAGTGACCCCAAGTCACGCGCAGTCTATGACAGTGAGCTGCGTGATTCAAGACAGGATGTAGTGGCCTCAGAAGATATCGTCTTAGAAGATATGATGATTGAAGATGCTGGAGAAGTCATGGAGCTCTTTTACCAGTGTCGATGTGGTGATCACTTCTCAGTTGATTCTTTGGAGTTGGGTAAAATGGGGTACACATTGTTTTGGGATGGGACTGAGATATCTTTAAGGACCCCTGATGCCTTTCCGGCATCAATAGTTCTGCCATGTGGTTCTTGTTCTTTGCTTGTTCGTCTGATGATAAATCCAGATATGAAAGTTACAACTGATGGTCATTTGTGATTGGTTTTCCATTTTCACTTGTGATTGATGATTTAGTAAGTTATTCTTTTCATTGTCGTAGAAAAGATTTAGATGTGAAGCAGTTGACATCTATTACAATTGACAACCTCGGGGACAGTTGAAAATGTTCTTTGTTGTGTAATGTAAACATTATACTGAGTGAACAATCTTCAGGAAAGTTGCCTTGATGAATTTTGAAAATATGTTTATCAGATGTGATTAGGTTTAGTGCTGTTTTTGTGTAGTGCGATGTGAAAACCAGACAAGCTTGCTCTGACCAAGTAAGATGGAACTTGTAACAAAGCAATTGGTCCTAGACTCCCAAAAACAAATGGATATTTGATTCTTTGACTTCGAACACAGAATTTAAGTAACTTTCCAAACCAAATCAAAGCTAATGCATGGTAAGTTCCCAAACCAAGAACCCAGAAAAAAGAGCAAAAGAGGATCAGACGATCACAAGGAAAAAACAATCGTGGACCGGTTGTTGGGTTCTTGGGGACAATTTTCTTGGTAGCCTTCAAAATTTTATCTATTCTAGAAATCAATTTTCGTTCTTAACCTAGTTGGAAAAAAAAGGGAGGTGAAAAATAAATCAAAGGAAAGTACAAAGATCTGCTCCACATCTCGATTCTTCGACACGTCGATAAACCCAATTACTTGTCGGAGCGAACGAGCTTTCTTTCTTTCTCCAACTAATTCAGGCAAACCTGAAACATGGATTTCATCGTTTAAGGTTAGTGTTTCTGTTTCTTCTTTTTCCTCTTCGAACATAATTAGATTCCACTTCAAGCTTGTAATTTTTCTTCCTTCAACGATTAACAGGTTTCAGAACTTGTCTGGGTTTTACTAAAATAAACGTTGATGTTTTTTAATTCAGTAATTTGGAGTTGATGAATTCATTGAGTGATGGGTTTTACAGGATTGAAATTTACTAAGAGCAGATCAAAATGGAAAGTTAAGCCCAGGTTCATTGACTGAAAGACTCTTGGAAGCAGATGGCTTCTGGGGAAGGAAATCCTCATTTCAGTGTCTTTGATGGAGTGAAGACTTTCCCATTAACACCTGAGACTCTCATGGCTGAGATCAACACTGCTATTACTAATCTTGAATATGCACGTGCTACAGCTCTCCTTGACTCCCCATCTTCATCTCTGTCGAGAAGCAAGGGTCATGATTCGCCTAAATATGATGCCCGAATGGCTGATGAGGCTTACAAAGCTGGATGTGCTGCATTGGCTGCTGGCGAGCTTGATGAAGCTTTTCATTCTTTGAATATTTCTCTCTCCAAATGCCCACCTGAGAAAACTGCTGCTGTTGCCAAGCTTCAGTCTCTTATATCTCTTACTTCTCAGCAACTCCACAAATCTTCCGTTTCAAGCTAACCCATATTGCTATGGTATTTTTTTTAAACTTAATTTTCAGTTTCTAATCAAATTTCAGTTAAAAGATTGTTTTAGTACTAACTAATGATGTTGCTGTTTTTATGATGCTTTTGCATTTCTGTAACCAAGTATGAGGTTCTTTATCATTAAGGAAAAAGAATATGAATGACTGTCTTTATTTGAATTTAGATCAATGAATTCTTCAAGATAACAATAATTCAGTTTATATGTGAAAAGATTTGAAGAAATAACGGGATAAATTCAGAATTGCATTACACATATATTAGTATTCCAGAGTTAGTAATGGATTCGTATGTAATGTAGGTCCTTCATAGTTATTTTTGTTTTGTTGCCTCACCCCATGGGTATTTGTAAGCATCAAGAATACAGTACCTTATAAAGAAGTTTTCTGGGGCTAGAGGAGCGAGGGATTCTTGGTGATTTACCATTTGGATTTAGATAATGCAGTTAACTATTTAAACTATGTCCGATTAGTGGATAGGAAGACGAGAATGCTGTACCTCAATAGAGATGCAATTGCTAAATAGGTTATACTTAACTTTCATAACCATTTGTTATGACGAGAAAGCATCAAATTTGGGCTGCTGTGTTAATTCTGGCTAAAGTTTCTTCTAGATGTGCTTGTGCCCCTGTTTTCCCCTTGACTGTGTTACTTTTGCAATCTTGCTCGGTAAAGTTAGGTGGCATCAACTTATGCTGAGTCAAAGAATTGTAAACCATTTGTTGTGCAGCAAAAGACTGTTATGAGGTTTATTAGGGTTGCAGAGTTGCGGTTGAACTAAATTTTTTGATACAACTGTGTAAATTTCAAAAAGCTCATTATAACTTTCTAAATACTATCAAAAAGCACCATATGCACGCAACTCAATCACTAAGCTTAACCCAGTCTTAGGAGAACTATTTTTGGAAAGATGCGACAAACATTGAACATTGGGTTCTAACATTCAAAGATTGTGGAAATGATTTCTTTTGTTAGCTTTTAATTATTTATTTATGTTCTAATTTGCTGTTTGCTTCTAAATTAGGTGGCACTGGACAAAGCTAGTCATTATTGGTTGTCTTCTTTTCGATCATGGTGCCTTTTCCATTCATTAAAGTTTATCTGAGGTTGGAAATGATTTTTTTTCTCCTTTTGGCTTGACTAGTGCAATAGTTGGGCTCTCCTATAATTTCTTAACATCCTGTACAGTTGATTGGGGAATCTTCTTAGTGATTCACATCTGAGGGAAAAAAGGGGAGAGATGCAGCAACCTTCTCACTTGCCCTTGCTCCTTCCTTGGTATCAGAACCTGCCAGAAGTTAAGATGGTTGAATTTCTTTGGGCATAGAGGGAGTTTTAGTAATGTGAACATGATGTTTATTGTACCAGATAAGTTTCTTTAACTTTTACATTGTAAAATAGATAATTAATTATTCTTCCTATTTTTTTTAAATAAAAAACTTTGAGAAAGGTATTGCTGAGCAAGAAAATATTTTACCGGAGTTGTTGGTTATGTAAAGCTCCTTGTTGTGGAAGAATCAGGTTTATGGTGTGGGTGACTACTTCCTTCGAGGATGTGCCATTAATAAGTTCATGAAGTTGCTTTAAAACACAGTCACCCTGTAATTTTGGTTGTCTTGTTAGAAGTTTAAACTAACGTGGTTCTAAATACTTCACCACCAAGAATCCGTTAAAATAGCCGAAAAACAACACTTTGAGATAAGTTCTTTCCCGGTACAATTAATGCCGGTTGACCATTATCGCAAGTGTCATGCCAACTTCACCGGCTTGGATTGTCATTTGTTGTCAGGGATTGAAAGGAAAAAGGGGAAGGAATTAGAAAGTTAGATAGACTGCAGGAAGGATATAAAACTTGGTTACTGCTAGATGTTGATCAAGTTTTCCATGTATCAGATCTGGTTGTTTCATGAAAATTCTGATGTACTCTCAACAAATCCTTTACAAGTGTATTCAGGTACCTTCGTTTTGATTTCATGATTTGACTCGGAATCGAGAAAGGCCACGGTCTGTTTGTTTATTCTATGTTGCCTTGAAGTAACTTCAAGGGTCAAAGTTATCCTTGTTGTCAAATTTGTCCAATTCTATCCGTCATTGTTTGGTACCATGTCTCAGTTTTCACCGTGACTTCAGCTTGAAGTAAAACTTGTAAATTACTCTAAAGGAGCTATCTCTGGAAACTGAAAGGAAATATAATTCAGTTTGGAGGGTCTCCATAGGGGAGTTTTTTAGCCCAATTGATGACCATCAATCTCAAGCTGAAAAGTGGGATAGAGTCCCTGTATTTTCAGTAAGCTGTTATGGCACTATCAACACAAGCCGGTCAATTTCAACATCAAAACAAAGAACGAACTATAACAATCAGTGTTCTATATGTATATGTATAAGCGTTTATTTTTATGCACCCATTAGCAAAATCTCATGTATAATATAAGGTCAGTGTCTTACAAATCAATTTGCCACTTTCAGACAGCTGCTTTCTCCAACATGGGCGTCTTTTATCAGGAAGAACAGCCTCGTCAATCTAAAAGATGGAAGTTCCTAGCTACAGTTCTCAAGGAAGCATTTTCCAATTGCCATACTTTCAATGGAGAGCTTTCAAATTCGGGTCCGGAAGAAGAATATTCAACAAGTGACACTGATGATGAATCAGAAGTACTAAACTAGTAACCAGCATCCAAGATGATGTTTCTAGTCTTCTATTTGCATTTCACTGCCAAAATATGAGTTCTTTTTCTTTCTTTACTGGAAGTTGTTTCTGAAATTCGAAGTCAAGCAATGGAAAAGATGAAGCACAGGCCTAGTCTAATATCAGAAAGCTTTTCCTGGCTATTATCTCCTTCAACAGGGGAAGCTGTATATAACCTCAAAGCACGCCAAACGAAGATGATAAAAGAGAGGAATTCTTTTCTGTTGGGAGTTGTTTCTCCTTCTGTTTGAGTGCTGTAAGTAGGGAAGCATTTCTGTCGGCTAACACGAACTTTTCTCGTTCTTCAGGCTTATACAAGATTGATTTCCCAGACATTTGGAAGTTCGATTTCCCGGAAATTCGAAGGCGATCAATCATTCAGGAATTCTGTCATTGTGAGGGCTGGCCATTTGGGGTGTGCAGGAAGGCTGTGTTACTCCCACCTCTGCCCGCATCCCCTTCTAAGTCTTGGTCTTGGCCTAAAGCCTCCAGATTTGAGGTTAAACATAGCTTAATCTACGAACCTCCCAACACCGCCCGCTTTCACTTCCGTATTATAGTTTCTCTTTTTCTGTCTCCTATTCCGTTTTGGTTTTGGCAACGGAAGAAGGATTCTTTCCCATTCTAAGTTCAAGAAGCTTACAAAATCTAGTAACTAGTCATAGAATAAGGGAGTAATCATGGACATAAGAAAATCATGGTGATTAGCTGTCAATGCGTGAACTTTGAAGTTGTAGATCCTAACAAATTAAATTTGTTAGATGGGGCTGATGGCATCATTAAATCATCTCAGGAAAGAAATATGGTGGAGAAAATTTTCCCCTTAAAAAAAAGGCATAAGAAACATGATTTTACAATTTGATTTACTGTTGTTGACAAAGATATGCCTTTTATTTAGCTACCAAGCAACTTCAACCTCGAAGGTTTTCCAGGAGAACAACAACAAACAGTCTCCAAGTGTTCATAAATATGTCTAAAACAGAATAATGTTCACAGTGAATTGATCTTTCTCAGCACTATAGTGCTAAGCTCTTTGCTCCACATAAGATCCAGATAGTCCAGAGGTTCCAAGAACAGTAATCTGCAGTGAAAGCGACCAAAACTATTAAACAAATTTGCCATTACTTATAGTACCCCAAATGCTTGTATAGGAGCCCGAGTGCATCAGAGTTTACACACAATGTTTATGCAACAATAAGTGCTATTGTCAAATACTATAAGGGGACGTTTGGTTTGTAGAGAAAAATATGATCCTTGAGAAAGTGAGATATCCAAAGTTTTATTTCATTTTCAGAACATTCAGTATTCAAATTCACTCATTTGATTAGAGAAAATCTTCATATATTAATTCTTAAATAATTACCATAATCTCTTTGACATATATGATGTCAACTTTTTATTAGTTTTTATTAATAATATATACTAAAACAACAAATTATGTCTTTAATAGCAAAAAAAGACAAATATTTTATTTAATTGCTGTTTTTATTTATAAAATATCATCAATAAAAAAATAAAAGATTATTTAAGGCGTTTTTTGTTGAGAAACCTCTTAAATAGTCCTCTTTATTTTTTTAAAAAAGATTATTTAAGTCGTTTTTTGTACAAAAACATCTTAAATAATCCCTTTTAAAAAAAATAAAGAAAATTATTTAAGAGGTTTCCCAACCAGAAAACCCTTAAATAATCCTCTTTAATTTTAATTTTTTAAAAGACATTATTCAAGACATTTTTGTTCAAAAATGCTTTAAATAATCCCTTTCATTACTTATAAGATTTAAGAAATAAAACATAAAAAAACTGAAGTAGCTCAATTGGTTAGAGCATATGACAGTTTACTATAAGGTCGTAAGTTCAACCCTTCCTTCTAGCATTTTAAGCCTTAAATAATACCTTTCAATTTTTTAAAAGACATTATTTAAGACATTTTTTTTACCAAAAATGCCTCAAATAAATTTTCAAAAGAGTAATGGTTATTTTCATAATTTTTTATTCAGATCAAATTTGAAAATAACGCTACTTTTCCCCCGGAATCCTAGAATACCACAGGTGGGTTTCTAATTCCGGGACTTTGAGTACGCCTTAAATAATACCCTTCAATTTTTTAAAAGGTATTATTTAAGGCCTTTTTTTACAAAAAATGCTTTAAATAATTTTTCAAAAAGGTAACGATTATTTCATAATTTTTTATTCAGATCAAATTTGGAAATAATGCTACTTTCCTCCCAAAATCTTAGAATACCACAGAGAAAGGTAAGTTTCTAATTCCGAGACTTTGGGTACTGTTGGGAATCTACCACTTTCCTTAGTAATTAGATTACCCTGAATTAAACATTGGAATCAAATACCCACTAATAAGATTCTAGGGGAAAATTTGTGGATTACTCCGAACCAAACGCCCCCTAAATGCAGCAAATAAAAAACTATAAGCAAATGCATAATTCACTTCCTCGCTTCCCTTATAAATCTGGGTGGATGGGGAAGGATGGAAAAGGGTTACTTTAGACTTTATGACAAAAGATTCTCTAAAACAAGATAATATTTGGTCCAGAGTTCTGCCAGGTGATCCAGAACACCAGATGATTAGGATGTTGAGCACAGATCAGGTAAGAACAAATAGCACTTTGTACATATAAGTAAGCTGAGATGATTTTCTTGTTCATGCTCACATCTTCTTCGCTATCTGAGAAAGTTAACCCCAATCCTAATTCTCTTTGTGTCACATTGAACCACGAATCACATGCAATGCACTACACGAATTACTATAACCGATGTTATACAACCTCAAGGCAGATCATGCAGTAATAGCTGAATTTTTAAATATGGTGCAAATTGTTCTAGTACCTTTCCCCACTCAGAACCAAGACCACTACATCTCATCTTTAGGTAGATCATCTTTGATCCCAACTCTGTCTCTACCTTCTTTCGCAAATAGGTTTCATCAGGACCAAATGCATCCAAGTAAGTTGTATATCGTTGATAAACTGTCTTTAGTGCATCTGCAAACTCACTTGACAAAGGCTTTACATTCTACAAAAAGATTCAGCTCATCAAACACCAAGAATTGGTGACATTGAGATAGAGACAAAGAAAAAAAAGAATCATCAGGGCCTAATAGATTATAATACCTCTCCACTCACTCCAATGCTATCATCAAGTTCCATCTTCATGCTGATTAGAACGCCACCAAACTCTTCAACTGCTTCAGCAGCACGGAAAACATTTTTCAAAGCTTCCTGGCCAGCTTTGTCATCACTATCTTTGGACAAGGCTTTCTTTGCATCCTGTACGACTGAATAGGGAACCTCATCCCAACTTGCAGCCATTAAGTCCTTAAAAACATTCAGAATTTCATGGTCTTTTATAACCGGCATATGAGTTACATCTTCACTAAAATAGCGGATGCTTCCCAATCTCAATGCAAAAGAAGTCCTGCTATCTGCATATCTTCACTCATGAATAAAATGTGTGGAACTTGATACAAGTTGGTAATGTTACAAGTTACAACACGCTATACAATTCACTAGCAGTTGACAGCAATATTAGTCTAACACACAAGTTTAGTTTCACTACAGTAGATACACGCATGTGCTTGGGTAAAATGATTTATTCATGACATACAAGTGTTCTTACTCCGATGAAAAACATTCACACACTAATTCACAAGCTCAGTTGGAGAAAAAAATGCAGTGTCGCAAATACAATGCTACTATGAAATTTGACACATTTCACTAAGTGCTAGAAGCCAAAAGTTAAATCCCTCTCTTTGTCTCTTTCTATGCAGCCCCAAAAGATTTCAATTGCTATCAGATTCTTGATTTAAACAAGACAGGTGAAACCCATATAATATATGTTAGAATTGAACATGCCTCATGATGAAAACAATAAAAAAAAAACAACAGACCAGAGTTCCAACACAACCAAGCCACAGTAAGAACCCATAAAATTCTATGTTTACACAACACCCAAACCAAAAGGGAGCTGTAAAGAACTAAAAATTCAACCTTTAAGGAGTAGTTCAAATCTTGCACATGAAACAACGAAAAAGCTACAATCTCGAAACCCCAAAATACAATAATAAAGTAATCATCACAGGCCTCAGCTAACATTTTGTATGTAAATCAGATAAAAGCAAAGCACCCCCAAGAAAAAAAGTCAAATAATAGATCTAATTCAATAAACTCAGCGATTCCCAAGATGATTAAAAACGAGAAATGGGTAATGAAACAAGTTTCCACAATAATAGAAAAGTACCGGAAGGGAGTTTTCTAGGAGGATTAGAGGCGGAAGGTGATGAGGCAGAAAAGAAACTACGGGAACCCAAGTGGCAGTTGAGGTTAGCGGCGGCTGCGGCTGTGGTAAAAAGGGAAGATCTCAAACATGCTGCTCTATAAATGGATCTCAACACCACCATCTTCTCCATTTTTCTGAGGCTTTCAGCTCCAAAAACCGTAAAAGTCACTTGACAGCCGGACGCCTGGAAGTGTGTGTAATTATTAAATCGGAGGCTTTAGTAAAATCATAAACCAACTTTGAAACGACAAATCATTTGCTTTTTTTTTTTTGGGCTGTGGTTTGGGCTACTTATTGCTATTGCTCTCCCGATTCTCATAGACAGGATATCTATAGACTAAAATGGGCTACTTTTTTCTCTCTTTTCTCGCACTCTGGTGGGATGAATGAAAATACAAAGGGAAGGTTAAAGTTATCCTTTGATTTGGAATGAAATAAATTGTTATTTTAATCGAAAGATAATTTATATTAAAATTTATTTAAGTATAAATTAAAAAATTAAAAATTATTTAGATATAAATTAAATTTTAATATATTTATTTAAATCCAAAAATAATATAAGAGTTTATTTAAATAAAATGATAAAATTTAAAGACTTTTTCTTTTTAATTTTTACTTTTTAATAACAAAGACTCATAATAAGCCTCACAAACATCTATATACTCTCTAACCCAAAAACCCTTCTCTCAAAAGCTAAGTAACTTAGAAACTCTCAATAATACGTGATGGCACCGCAGAGTACCTTTGCCGCGGTGGTTGGCAATGGTAGCTTGAGAGGCTTGGCCTCCTCCAAAATTTTGAAACCCTTTTTAGCATATATATATATATATTTAAATTGATTTTCTAAATTAGAAATGTTAATGTTATTATTTTTTGTGTTTTATAAATTAATTGTATGTATTGTAATTTAAGAAATATTCAAATCACATTGATATTTATTTTTATTATATTTAATAATTATTATTTAAATTTTTTAAAAATTAAGAGAGTTCTCACAAATTTTAAACCATAATAAAATGAATTTAACAAAAACCAAAATATTTTTTTAATTTTCTCAACAAAATTCAAATTTTCAATCCAGTACCAAATATGTTTTTTTTTCAAGTATAAGAGAGGTCGAAATTTGAGAGATATAGTGAAAGGGGAAGAGATATTTAACTTATTACAACTTCTTCTCTCCATATATATATATTTTTGTTTTTACTTTAAATCTCTATCACATTTTACAATTTTTTTTAAAATCATATTAAAACTACTTTACAAAAGAATAAAAAAAATAAATTTCTAGTCTCAATTTTTCATCTTCGTTTTTTAAAAAATATATTTAATTTTCTTGTTTTGATAAAATATGTAGTGATTGATTTATTCATACTTCTTGTTTATTTCAATTTTAAATTATTAAAAAATCATAAATCATTGATAGATTATACATTAATAATTCAACGGTTAATTGTAAATCATATTTTATTAGAAGTATAATATTATCATAATAATATCTTTATTTTGTCATATTTTGAATAATATTTTTTTTGCATATTTATTAATAAATATGATAAAACATATCTTAAAAAATAAAATAAAATATATTATACATTATTAATTGATCTCTCAAAATTATATATTAAGATCCGCCATTACCCTAATGACAAACAAACTTAACACCTCCCTTAATGCCTATGGGCACAACTTGAGCTTTCACTGGGTATGCCATACAGTTCTACAACAACGCATTCGACACTCAGCCCTTCTCAGCATTGGTTTCTCTTCAAAACCAACCCCTAGTGCTGGGGGATAACTGGTGGCAGAAAGAACGAAGAAGATTCAGGAAATATTGGTCAAATGAGACGGCGCAACTTTGTCAAATCAACTAAGGAGGGCTATTGGCAATTAAACAAAGGATATAATCTCCTTTGACTTCTTCTGCCAATTAAAAGGTTGATTTATAATTTAATAAATGCAGGTTAATTATCATTTGCCATAACCATCCTTTTAATTTCGAAAGTGTTATTATTTTATAGCCACCACAACAATATCAGTGTCGAGGGTTTTGCTTTGTTTTGTTAATTTCCCTTGAAAGATCATGCATTATTGTACTTGAATCAACTTAATTAGCAATCAGAACCAAATTTTATGAGAATTATTTTGACCCACCTCATCTCAGCTAAGCTAGAAGCATTGCCAAAGCAATCAGCTTTGGGAACACCTCGACCACAGGCAAAGCCGATAAAGGAAAGTACATTATTGTATCATCTACCCACAAAAACAAACATGAGGAGAAATTTAATAGCCTCCAATTAATATCTAAAAGCCCAATCTTCATCCCTCTATTTTTCCTCTTCCTTCTTCTTATGGATTCAAGCAAACCGGAAGTGGTTACTGAAATCCCAGGTGTTATCAGAGTCTATAAAGATGGTCGTGTTGAAAGACTCATTGAAACTGACTTTGTCCCACCATCCACTGATCCCCAAACCGGTGTTTCATCCAAAGACATAATGATAATCCCTGAATCCAACGTTTCTGCTCGTCTCTTCCTTCCGAAACTGACCAACCCTAACCAAAAGTTACCTCTCCTTGTCTATTTCCATGGTGGAGCCTATTGCGTCTCATCACCATTTACTCCAAAGTACGGTAGCTACCTCAACGCTTTGGTTGCTGAAGCTAAAGTGATTGCAGTTTCTGTGAACTATAGAAAAGCTCCTGAGCACCCTATCCCTACCGCTTATGAGGATTCTTGGGCTGCTGTTCAATGGGTAGTTTCACACTGTAACAGCCAAGGACCTGAGGCTTGGCTAACTGACCATGCCGACTTTGAAAGATTGTTCTTAGGTGGAGAAAGTGCCGGTGCTAACATTGCTCACAACTTGGCTACTTTTGCTGGAGACCCTAAGTTTGGGCAAAACGTACAGATTCTTGGGATAGCTTTGGTGCACCCACATTTCTGGGGATCGGATCCAATCGGTTCAGAGGCATTGGACCCTGCTAGAAAGGGCATTTTGGATAGGTTATGGCCATTTGTTTGCCCATCGAATCCGGATAACGATGACCCAAGGGTTAACCCAGTAGCCACTGATGGGCCAAGCTTGGTGGGGCTTGGGTGCAAGAGGGTTTTGGTGTGTGTGGCTGAGAAGGATGTGCTAAGAGATAGAGGGTGGCTTTATTATGAGGCTTTGGGCCGAAGTGGGTGGACCGGCGTAGTGGAAATTATGGAGACAGAAGGGGAGGATCATGGGTTTCATTTGTCCGACTTGGAGTGTGAGAAAGCTAAGGATTTGATCAATCGGTTGGCTGCATTTTACAATCGGGATATGCCTCTTTTCTTCTGATCATATCAATGTAATCCTGTCCTCAAATAATTTGCTTTAGTTCCCATGATAGTGTTAATTTACTTCTATCATCAAATCAAGTTATTCCCTAAAAGGTTTGTTTTTTATGCTATTTTATGTTTTAATTTTTATAATATTTAAAAATATTTTAGTTCATTGTATTAAAATTAATTATTTATATTTTATTTAAAAAAGTCTCAATCATTGTCAGTGGGCATGTGGCCTATGGGTGACAATTTTTTTCTGTCCCTGACATAATTAGGAATCAGGAACGTCAAATTCACGTAATTCAATATAAAAACCCAAGGGCTAATGAGATTTAGTTGACATTTGCATCAACTTAATTTATTATCTCCTAACCTAATTAGGAATTGGGAAAGTCGCATTCTCGTAATTCATAAAAAAAATCCAAGGGCTAAAGAGATTTAGTTGACATCTGCATCGACTTAATTTATCAATATCTCAAAGTGCTTAGACAGTTACAGCTAATAAGTACCAATTAATAAAGAAGTGTGACTTTCTGCATTGGGTTTACATTATTCTTAATAAAATATCTGTTAAAAGGTTATTATTTTTTATATGTTGATAATAGATGTTAAATTTTTAATTTTAATGATTAAAATTTTAATTTTTTTATAACAACATTAAATATACAAATATGTGTAAAATAAATTACTAATCAAGACAGTTTGCCAATGAAAGAAATGACACTGAGAAAATTAAGTTGTTTTTTTAATGAAAATTTTAGTAAAAGATGATAAAGAAATGTTATCAGCTTACAATTACATGTGATATATATTAATTTACATCCAATTCTTTTTTATTAGAAATTAATTATATTGTATTAATTAAATAGTGCAACGAAATCATGATCAATATGATTACAAACTTAAAGAAATCTCTGCAACTGTGTCTAATTTAATCAATTTGGAATCTATATGAGAGATGTCAACTAATTTGAGGTACGAAACTCACCATTAAAATTTAATATAATTACAATTTGAGAGAATAATTTAAATTTTATTTTAATGATTACAAAAATATTGATAATTGATTGACCAAAAACTTAAGTCACCCTAAATAAATTTTCATCATCATTTTATTTACAATTTAATAAACAACCTTGATTTGATTATTACAAATAAAGCTATAAAAGTATAAAATAAAAAAAAGTGTGATAAAAAATTTTTTTATTCAAAAAAACAATTTCATTCATAAAACCAAATGATTACAAAACTTAAGAATCTCATTGGAAAAAACATCAATGCATAAATGGAAAAACAATTATAACAACGTCTAATAATAAACACAATCTAATTTCTTAAAAAATTAATACACACAACTTAACCTTCTTAGAGTCTACTACCAATAGACATAAAATAATTTTATTTTTTTTTCACTTTCATCTTTGTTAAAGAATGAGCAATATAATTTGTTACTTTGCTTCCTTAAAGGTATGGCAAAACCAACAATTTCAAATTTGCTTATTATATTATATTATGAAGGAGCTAAACTTACATTGAAACCAAACCATTGGTATTTTTATTTCAACATTCTATATTTTGTTGTTATGAGTTGGTGACATATCAATATAATATCTTGAAATATCTATCTATCTAAAAAAGAAATATAGAAGAATATAGGAAATTGAGGATAATAGTTTCAATTATAATTTTAGTATTTCTAAAATTTTAGGACTTATTGTTAAATGAAATAAGTGGTAAATTTCACAAAGTTGAAGAATTTGTTCCATTTTTTTTGTAAGATTTTAAAAATTTACAAACTAGTGTCCCTAATATCATCTAAAGCTTTATTCACAGAGAATTTAGAAAATAATTTTTTCATTTTTAATCAAAATTAAAACATATTTAACAAGGTCATAATCAACTATATTATTTTAAGTTGATTTCACTTACAATACAATTTTTGAGAATCCTTATGATTTGATTCCCAATCAATCCATAGCCGGCAAACATGATAGCTTCCAAATCAATCAATTGTCTTTGGCATCTGATTGTAAAACCTTATAAATCAACATAATCTTATCAATTAGTCTCATAAAATAAACGAAAATCATTAAGCCTATACTAACTAATACCTAGTTAAAAAAAAATTCTTTAGCAACATCACATTAATATATATATATAATATAAAAAATATGCTTTTAGATTATAACTTATAACTTATAAAGGAAAAATTATACTAAAATATATAGTTGATAAAATTGCTATTTTAACCATAAAACCTAATAATTGCACAAACAAAAATATGAGTAAAACCTCAATCAACTTGTAAAAGAACAGCCAGTAAGACTACAGAATAAATTTTTTATAAGATAATAAAGATAAAATTACAGTAAAACAAAGTTGGAGAATAGTAAAATTTGATCAGTTTAATATTCTTTTTGGAAAAACATTTGTATTTATATTATTATCAAGAAATATTATTGTAAATGTATTAAAAACTTACTATTATTAATAATCTAGGAGAATGTCAAAATCGATTGCCTAAATATTTTTTTTGTAATTTAATGATATCATTATTGTCAACTTGTTAAATGACTCATTTTTCTTTTCTTATTTACTACATTAAATTTAATTTATTTTTTCATGAGTAATAAGAAAATATGAAAATATATTCATAAGTAATTAGTTTTTTTATTTAGTTTCTTTTTTTTATTTGTATTATTGATGAAATTAATTGTAACTTATTCATATAAGGTAAAAATATTAGATATTTAAAAATGTAATAAATGTAATTAATTTAGTCTAACTAATTATTTTTAAGTAATAAAAATGTTACTATAATAATAAAAATGTTTTAAACAAATAAAATATATTTATTAAAAAATACATAATGATTTTTAAATCTATCCACATGTCAAAAAAATAAACTATCCATATTGATTTTTTTTATTATATAATTTGATTTTTATATATTATATAAGATTTAAACTTTAAATAAAGGAAACTCGAATGAAAAAAGCCTAATCTTGGAGGTTTCTAATTCTATTCTTGATTGAGCTGTCAAAATTGATCCTCCCCCCCCCCCCCCAAAAAAAAAAAAAAAAACGAGAATAGGTTCCTATTCATTATTCTTTGTAAACGTAATGTAAAATATATTGATTGTTACTTACAAATGAAACTACCACACAATAAAAATATTTTTCAATACTAACTTAACACAAAAAAAATCACATTTTTCTAAAAATTCAGATTCCGCCTCGTAATACGGTTATTTTTATATTTCACATAAGTAAACTTTAATAATAATAATAACATGACATGTATCTTATAATCAATTTGATTGATCAACTGTTTGAATGTCCATTATTAGATGAATAAGTAGTATTATCTTAAATATTAAATTTTGAATTTTTTATAAATTTATATTTAAGTTAATTTTTTTTTTATCTACAGATAATTAATTTTAAGTTAATATTTAACACTCTATCATAATCAAAATTCTGTAATAATTTTCGTATTCATCATATCTCTTACGAATTTGTCATATACTACTTTATGCCTACACATAAAAAATCGGTTAAATAATTTACTTTTCAAGTTCCACCTTTCCATCTATTATCACTTAATTTTAAGTCAGATACTTTATCATCATCGTTAAAAGCAAATTATATAGGGAACAACTTGGCCTTGAGGTCCTTGTCAATGAACACCGAATGTTGTTTGTTGATGGAATTTAAAATAATCAGAAATATGAAATCAGAGTGATGGCAATTTCCTGTTCATGCATTCCATAACATCCGAGATACAAATTAAGGATGTTGGGGATTGTCTTGTCAGCTTGTTGCCGCTAATCTCTCTCTATATAAACAGTGTAATAAGCGAAGTATCTTTGTCTTGTTAAAAAGTCATAGCTATCTTTAGCTGGTAGTAATCGCCCCCTCAATTTTGTTTATGCATTTCGTTTTCCAGTGTCACCCTTATATTTTGTTTAATAGATTTTCTTCTGTCTTTTCTTTTTCTGCCTGTCTTAATTAATTAGTGAGATCTAACGGTTGTAAGTTTTTCTATTTACGGATACGCACAAAGACATGGGTTCTAACGCTTCAGAAGTTGTTCTTGATTTGTTTCCCTACCTTAAAGTATACAAAGATGGAACGCTCGAGAGGATTGCCGGAGTTGAAGTAGTTCCGCCAGGACTTGATACTGAAACTGGCGTTTTATCCAAAGACATCGTCGTCATACCGGAAATCGGCGTCTCAGCCAGGATTTACCGGCCCAACTTGCTTAGTAAAGATGAAAAGATACCACTCGTAGTTTATTTTCATGGTGGAGCGTTTTGTGTAGCATCTCCAGCCTGTCCAGAGTACCATACCAGCCTCAACAAGCTCGTTGCTGAGGCTAACATCATAGCTCTTTCAGTTGGCTACAGGTTAGTCCCAGAGCATCCTCTTCCCACTGCATATGAAGACTCATTGGCTGCACTTCAGTGGATAGCTTCCCACAAGGAGGGAGATGGCGACCATGAGGCTTGGATCAAGGATTATGCTGACTTTGACCAGGTTTTTTTGGCTGGTGATAGTGCTGGTGCAAATATTGCACACCACTTGGCTTTGCGGATCAAGCACTCAGGCCTGGATCAGAACTTGAAGATTCTTGGTATTGGTATGATCCATCCTTACTTTTGGGGAACAAACCCAATTGGAGCAGAGGTTACTGATTCGTTCAGGAAAGGATTAGTGGATAATTGGTGGTTGTACGTTTGTCCCTCTGATAAAGGGTGTGATGATCCGCTTATCAACCCTTTTGTGGATGGATCCTCAGATCTTGCAGGCTTGGCATGTGATGGAATCCTTATTACTGTTGCAGGGAAGGATATACTTAGGGACAGAGGGAGGCTTTATTATGATAAATTGGTGAAATCTGGGTGGAAGGGAAAGGCAGAGATTATGGAGATCGAAGGTGAGGATCACGTTTTCCATATTTTTAACCCTGACTGTGCAAAGGCTAAGAGCATGATCAAACGCATGGCTTCTTTCCTGAACCAGGGAAAAGCTCCCGTCAAGTGAAAAATATGGGGTTGCTTTCAATAAGTTCAAATGGGATTGAAAGCTATCTAGATTCCGAATCCTTTTCTATTAGTCTTGGTTAATGTATTTCTTTAATGCTATGTTTGGATAAATATTAATAAAGGAAATGAAAGAAACGACAGGAAAATAAAGTTTTTTATAAGAAAAGAAAAGATATATGTAATTATTGTTTGGGTAATTAAAATTAATAAAAAAAAAAAAGAAAGGAAATGAATTTTAATAACTATTGTTTGGATAAATAGTGAAAAAGAAAGGAAATGATTCATTGTAATAATTTTTTTCAATTATAACCTTTCATTACTTATGATTTTATAGTACTTTTGGATCATAATATATTTGCTATCTTGTCTAGCATTACAATTGCTACTATATCAGTGATTTTTAATCAAGTAAAATAAGAAGATATTTTACAAATATGCATTGATAGACTTGTTGGCCATTATCAAAATTTCAGCATATTATCACTTTGACGATATATTCATATAAAAGCTATTAAATATAAAAAATGCAATCACATAAAAACATTACATATAAGTGAATTATGTCCTTTTTACACCAAACAAGAAGTAATAATATATCACCATATAGTTGTTCAACATAAATTTATTTTACTAAAATAAAAAATAAATATTTCCATCTTAAAAAAAATAAAACTAATATTTACCAATTAAGTTTGAGTGGAAAGCGTACTGATATATTTATAATCATAGCCAAGTTAATTGTGTTTCAATGAAACATCTCCTAAAATTATCGACATCTCAAACTATAATATATTACATATAAAAATAAAAAATTTGGAGTAAGTTTGACATCTCATAAATCTAAAAAATATGTCTATTCATATTTAATCATTCATCAAGATCAAATCACTAAAAAATTATAAAAAATTTTTATATTGGAAGGACATGTGAAACTTACTTGAAAAAAGAAATGACTTTAAAAAAATTACAGAAAAATTGTGATGTGGTTAAGTTTTTTTTTTTTACTAGGCTTTTGGTATTAATAAAAAGTTGGATATAATAGTCTTTTTACAAAAATAAAATTTTTTTAGCTTTTCTTTCCTTAGCTTTTCTCTCAAATTTGGGTATTAAAAAAATGAAGATTATAAGAGAAACCAAGAATTATTGAGTCTCAATTTATTTTCTTTCCTTTAAATTAAAAGTTTATTCAAACAAAGTAAATGTTTTTTTGTTTCCATTACTTTCTTTTATTTTTCTTTTATTTCCTTCAATCCAAACATACTGTAAATGAGTGTTTGATATTATTTTCAAGATTGTTGTGATGGTCTAATTACTACGATGATAAGATCATCGAGGTGATTTGATTACTAGTGATCTTAAATCATTGTATTTGATATTATATAAAAAAATAAGTTATAAAATATAAAATATTCAAAATAATCTTAAAAAAATGTAAACAATTTAATATTTATTGAATCGACAATTTATAAAATAGTTAAATATTATTTTGTAAAAAACTATAAAATACAAATAAATTTTGATTAAAAATAATTTCTAAAAAAATTATTAAATAATTTTATTATTTTTATAATCAATAAATATTTATTCAATTGTAATAAAAAATTTTTTAAATAAGTTATTAAAAAATAAATTTTTGAAAATTTTATTATTTAGCTTTCTAAAAAAAAGTTAAGCACATCTTTTATCAGGATAAATTAATAAAAATTGATATTAAAAATAACTTTCTCATTGTGATAAAAATATTTTTATATTTTAAATTGAGAATTATATTACTCTTGAAGGTAGTGATCTTAGCACTTCAATAATTTAAAATCACTATTACATAAAATTTTTAAATTACTATTAAAAGAGATGATGTAATTATGAACACAGACCATCGTAAAGTTTAGACAAATCATCTCGTACCAAATGTGATGTTTAGTCTCCAAAAGTATTGTTTCCTTTATGCAACAATCTACTTTTTCTTTTCTTTTTCTAAGATTAGCCCTTCTCATGAATGATCGATGTAAGTGGCATGAAGGATACTCAATCATTCATACAATCACATTACCCCTGTTGCCACAGGGAATGCAACTCAAGCAACAAGCACTCTTTAAACTTGCCTTTTTTTTTTTTTAATAATTTTATGAGACTTTTTTAATACCTCCGTTGTATTGTGAATTAATTTATAACACATGACGTCATAATTATAAAAAAAAAACAATAAATTTGGGGATCATATTTGATTAATATTCAATTAATTAACGTTTTCATATAAAGATATTAAAATTTGAACTTAAAATTTTAAAATTTTAGAATCACTTTTTCTATCATTAAGCCAATTTTTAAAATATGTATTATCGATATATATATATATTTTAAAAATTTAAATTATAATAATAAAATGTAAGGTGTGTTGAAAATTAAGAGGCTTTGGGCCGGAGTAGGTGGATGGTCGCAGTCCGTAGTGGAGATTATGGGGACAGAAGCGGAGAACTTGATCACTCGATTGGCTGCTTTTCACGATAGGGATATGCTTCCTTTCATTTGATGGTTACAATTGGACTGTTTGCTTAAATAATTTGTTTGAACTCCCATTTTAATAATGCCGTTAATTTACTTCTATCATCAATTGAAATGATGTGCTACAAGCTTTAGTTTTTGATGGTGTTTAAGGTGCATTGATCATTCGATTGGCTGCTTTTCACAATAGGGATATGCCAACTTTCATTTGATGGTTACTATTGGATTGTTTGCTTAAATAATTTGTTTGAACTCCCATTTTGATAATGCTATTAATTTACTTCTATTATCAATTGAAATTATTTGCTAAAACCTTTGGTTTTTGAATGGTATTTACGGTTTAATTTTTTGTAAAATTTATAAGAGAAATTATTTGATATATTGATAGTAGAGTTTTTTAATTTCATAAGTGGGATTAAAATAATAACACATGTTTTTTTTTAATTAATTTTTTTAAATATATATTAAGAGGCATGTGCCATTATTTTAATTCAATTTGTGAAGTTAAAAACTCTATTGTTAGTGTATTTGATAATTTTTTTTATTTATAAAATATTTTAATTAAATGTAATAAAATTAGTTACTTACATTAATACTATTCAACAATACATTAAATTAAATATATATAAAAATATATATATAGTACAATTCGAAAAGTGCGTTCAAAATTATTGTGATTAATTTGTCTCAAACAGAAATACAAAGCTCCACCCAACTTGCCTATAGTTTTATAAGTTAAGAGTTAAGACATCTCATTTAGTGGATAGTTCGACAAAAAAAAAAAAAGTTTAGGTTCAAATTTTTTTATACAAAAAAACAACAATTTGAAGATAAAAAAAAATTGTAAATGCTAAAATTTAAATTTTATATCTATTGAATATTATTTTTTAAAATTATTATATAAATTAATTAAATTAAACTCATAATATTAATTTCACATTTTTTAAACATGGACAAAGGTTATGTATAGCTAAAAATCTCAAATACACAACCTGCACATATATAAGTGGGCAGTAGTTGTGGATTCATTTGAATAGATAATGAAATTGATTTTTGTAAAATTAAAAGTTGTAGTAAAAATTATTATAACTGTAATTAAAAAAATTACTATAAATTAACATTTAAATTTAACTGATGATCCAATAAACTTAATTGTACCACATTGAAAGTGAGGTTGAATCCAAGCACCTATTTAAGTTTTCTATCCCCTTACATTAGGAATTGGGAAAGACAAATTCACGTTATTCGGTAGTCTTCAGTCATGAATCACGAAATAAGGAGCTCACTCATATATGGTTTTGACTGGAGAACAACATGCACCTTTCATTCTTCTAATCTTGATGAATGATGATGTCATGATGGTCTTCAATTAATTAATTTTTGTTCCTTTCGAATTCAAATAAAACAATAAAAAAAAATTAACCATGTAAGCCTAACTTATTATAGTTATTACCATATGTACATTTCTCAATTTACTTTGTGGATGATGATGACTGATGATAGTGAAATAGCAATGTAACTTTCTCAGTTCCTTATCTAGTGGTTAAGGATTTTTTAAGAAAATATAAAAATTTTGATTTCAAATCAAGACTTTCTTCTCTTTTGCATAAACCAAACTCATCTTATGTAAATATATATATATATATATATAGCAATATAACTTTTAACACATGTATATATTTGATGTTGTATTGATACATGCAAGAATTGAGTAGTTCAAAGAGAAGAAATCCAATATATATCCTTGGAATCTCCTCTGATCTTCGTGGTAAAATTCAAATATATGCTTTTTCATACTCTTGTTTGCATTTGATAATAAAGGGTATATTATTTTATAATTATTATATTATAATTAATTAATTTTAGTTTAAAATTATGTAAGATTCATTAAAATTTTGTGTGAAACTCATATTTATAAATAATGGATTTTATATATTTTTTGTTTTGATTGAATAATTGTAAGTGAAATGCTTTGTATGTGTGAGATGTCATGTAATGCCAAAATTCTTAGTTAATTACCTAGGTGTATTGGTGATTAGTAGACCTAGCAATTTTAGATACAAATTAATATGGTTAAATTTTATATGAATTTGATAAAAATAAAAAAATATATTTCATATTTAAAATATTAATATGAATTTTGATACGATAATTCTTGTATTATACATAAAATAGATACAATACAAATATTCGCCGACAATCCAATGGTGAGTTGAGTTTAGATTTTCTTAATCCAATAGTTTCTTTCAACTTTCAAGACTCCAAATGCTTTGAAAGTTTACAGAGGAGAATTGAACCCGGATCTTACCTTCAAGAAAATAACCATTATAGTAAAAGATTACAAAGTTTGATTAGTCAAAGTCGATAACATTATAATATTAAGATTATAAAAGTTTTTCTATTAAAAATGGTGAATAATTCAGATCAATTCAAAGTACTAAACGTTATGCAGAAGATGTTTGAAGATTACATATACATGTCTTTAAGAACAAAAAATAATACATCATTTGATTGAAACTTGTGGCTTTAAAATTATATTTGTGATAGAAATCAAATTATCCCAAGTTTTAATTTGTAGTCATTTTTCACTATATTAAATTTAAGGTCATGTATTGTAACAAGAGAAAGAAGAACTAGATAATAATTTATTTTTTTTTTTAATTTTAATATATCGTTGAACTCTTTACTTTATTACTTATATAGTTAAAGAAAACATTACGCACATAAGATCTTTCGAACCCACAACCTTTGAATATTAATTTCAATAACATATCAATTGATTTAATTGATAATTGGCATTCGATTTTATTTCTTAATTTGTTGTAGAAGAAGTAGTAATGGAGGAAGAAGTGTGACTTTATGCAATATTGGTTGGGGTGGCACTCTCATGATTACAAATTAACCGAATGTTACGGTTTACCAATTGAAGACTTGGACGACTTTCCATCCCCCAATATCAGGAAGTCAAAAATTACAATGAATCATTAATGATGAAAAATTAAGATTTTTTTAATGAAAATTTATACAAAAATTTTAATAAAAGATGTCCTAAAAATATATATTTTTTAAGATTAAAATCACAATTAAAACAATATTTGAATGTTAAAAATTAGGTTAATTATGCAACGTTGCTTTGAAAAAGTTTGCATATACCAGCAATTGCGTGTATATCATAAAAACTAACATTATTATTCCAAGTACAGTGCTACATGAATTCATTTTACATACTCGCTTCTTATTTTAAGAACTTAAAAGAAAATTATTAAAATTTTTATGGGTTATAATAGAATTTTGGAAACTTATAAATGTGTAAAATAAAAGCCCTTTCTTATTCTTATAAATAAAAAAACCATTACAAATTCGCCATTGATATATTTCTTTAGTTTGGTTCCCTTTCAAGATCACAATGAATTATGTGCCATATATGTGGGTGTTTTGGTTGCCAACTAATGGTGAATAAAGCAACTTGCCATGAAAAATAATTGCGTGTGGGTGGGTAATCGGCATGCATTCATGGCACATAATTCATTTTTCAAAGTAATAAAATCCCCCAGAGGTCAGAGAAGTAGACAGTTGAATATCCACATTGAAAATTAATTATATACAAAAATTAAAATTTTTTTAATGAAAATTTATACAAAAATTTTAGTAAATTTTTTTTTTCTAAAAAATGTCCTAAAAACAATTTTTTTAAGGTTAAAATCACAATTAAAATAACATTTCATTGTAAAAAATTAGGTTAATTACGTAACGTTCTCTGAAAAAGTTTGCAATTGCGTTTATATCATAAAACTTAACATTATTATTCAAAGTACAGTGTTACATGAATTAATTTATACATTCATTTTACATATTCACGTCTTATTTTAAGAACTTAAATAAAAGAATTAAAATTTTTATGGGTTATAATAGAATTTTGAAAACTTATATATATGTAAAATAAGTATGTTAGATTGTTGCAGTGTATAACTTTTTTTTTCTTTTTCTAAAGACCGACTAAAGCAAAAGGCTAACAACTTCATTCCTTAGGGTCGGCTTCAATCTTTTCTACAAAAAATACAATTGTCAAACAAAGCCCTTTCTTATTCTTATAAATAAAAAAACCCATTACAAATTCGCCATTTATATATTTCTTTAGTTTGCTTCTCTTTCAAGATCACAATGAATTATGTGCCATATATGTGGGTGTCTTGGTTGCCAACTAATGGTGAATAAAGCAGCTTCCCATGAAAAACACTTGCGTGTGGGTGGGTAATTGGTATGCATTCATGGGACATAATTCATTTTTCAAAGTAATAAAATCCCCAGTGAAGTAGACAGTTGAATGTCCACATTGAAAAATAATTATATAATGTACTTGTACCCTGGTCTTGAGGTCATTGATAATAAACTCCAAATGTTGGTTTTCGATGGAATTAAAATAATCGAATAAAGCAAATGTGTGATTCCGGTCCACGGTGAACTTCCACAAGATACATAATATAAATTTTCTTGTCTTTCCTTTGTTTGCCTGTCTTAATTAGTCAGATCTCCCTTTTTGTTCAGTTTTTCACTTTACAGTTTCCTCTCTCTCTGACACTCAAACACACGCAAAAAGAAATGAGTTCTAACGTGTCAGAAGTTGCTCTTGATTTGTTTCCCTATCTTAAAGTATATCAAGATGGAACCGTTGAGAGAACTGCCGGAGTTGAAGTAGTTTCGCCAGGACTTGATCCTGAAACCAACGTTTTATCCAAAGATATCGTGATCATACCCGAAACCGGCGTCTCAGCTAGGATTTACCGACCCAACTTGGCTAGTAAGGATCAAAAGCTACCACTTGTAGTTTATTTTCATGGTGGAGCCTTTTGTGTAGCATCGCCAGCTTTTCCAAACTACCATAACAGCATCAACAAGCTAGTTGCTGAGGCTGACATCGTAGTTCTTTCGGTTGACTACAGGTTAGTCCCAGAGCACCCACTTCCTACTGCATATGAAGACTCATGGGCTGCAATTCAGTGGGTAGCTTCCCAAAAGGAGGGAGATGGCAACCATGAGGCTTGGATCAAGGATTATGTCGACTTTGAACAGGTGTTTATGGCCGGTGATAGTGCTGGTGCAAATATTGCACACCACTTGGCTTTTTGGATCAAGGAATCGGTTCTGGGTCAAAAGTTGAAGATTCTTGGTATTGGTATGATCCATCCTTACTTTTGGGGAGTAACCCCTATTGGAGCAGAGGTTAATGATTCGTTCAGGAAAGAATTAGTGGACAAGTGGTGGTTGTACGTTTGTCCTTCTCATAAAGGGTGTGATGATCCGCTTATCAACCCTTTTGTGGATGGATCCCCTGATCTTGCGGGCTTGGCATGTGATAGAATCCTTATTATTGTTGCAGAGAAGGATATACTGAAGGATAGAGGTTGGTTTTATTATGATAAATTGGTGAAATCTGGGTGGAAGGGAAAGGCAGAGATTATGGAGACAGAAGGTGAGGATCATGTCTTCCATATCTTTAACCCTGACTGTGCCAAGGCCAAGAGCTTGATAAAACGCTTGGCTTCTTTCCTAAACCAAGGGAAGGTTCCTGTTGAGTGAAAAATGTGGTGTATGGGGTTGTTTTTGTAATAAAATAAGTTCAAGTGCGATTAAGATCTACCTAGATTCCCCTTCCAAGTACCTGTTTGTCAAGATTTCTTTGCCTTTACTCTTGATTGACGTAATTTTCTAGTAGTATTGTGTCTATGCGAAATCATTCTACTTTCTCTTCTCCTTTTCCTAGATTCGTCCATTCTAGAATGATTTAATTGGCATTAAGGATCCTCGATTTTATGTTCACGGCACCCTGTTGCTCAACTTGTCGACATTAGTTCATGACCACAGAATGAGAATGCAACTCAGGCAAGAGGCCCTCGTTAAGCTTTGCCCTTTCTTTTTTTTTTTTTCCTTTTCTTTTATAAGATTATTTTCTATCATCTGGCCCTTGAAGAATTTCAAAACCCTGAAAATAAGTATAAAGACATTAAACAAGCTAATACAAAATGACGAATCCCAAAAAAACTGCCCCAAAATCAAGTTAAACAACCCAAACAACATATCCTGTCACTTCCACACAGAGAGAGAAGCAAGCATCACAAATTTAATGACGCAACTTGATAGTCACTTCTGAATTTTCCCAAAATAACAAGAAACTTCGCTTGAAGATATCAATGTAGGTGCAGTTCCTGAACTTGAATAGAGTATACAAATGCTAAGAGTCTAGAACACGACTGTGTCGAGCATAGTTCCCAAAGTCTGAACAATGTTTGAGGACATCAAGTTTGAGACATGTTCCTCTAAGTGCTTTTTGGCATCTTGTCGCCCAACATTTGCAATTGCCAGCTTCTCAGGAGGTAATTCATCTTCCTCCTGCACTGCCTTATTGTATTTTATAGCTAAAATGAGCATTTCCTGCACATATAAAAAACCCAACATCATGACTTTGCCTTTCCGAAGACAATTTTCATTATAACAGGAAATTAATTTATTTGGCATTCACATTTGAACTCTTTGAGCAGCATTCTAAATGCAACTTTACTAACAAAGAAGTATTTTTACTATTGAGAAATATAGCCCACACATTTATATAGCCCTTTTGTATCGAACATTCCTAAAGTGACAAAGGGAAGTTATCAATTATTAACATTTTTCGTCCCTTTCTGAGGGTCTTCAAACACCTCACATCAGAGAGGGACAACATAAAGTCATATATATATATATATATATATATATATATATATCTTACAAATACACAAAAGGGCTATGATGATATTAAAGTCTGCAGAAAAACTTCACTCACCTGAACAGTCTGTTCATTGGTTTTGGAATGGGTATCGAAACGCCTAAGCGTCAATCCATCTGTCCACTTCTTCTTATGAAGATTCAGCAGCATCTTTTCCTCAAGTTCGTTCTTTCTGTAGTTAATGGCTATAGAGTAATAATGTCTATTGAGCCCATGGATCAATGCCTGGCAATGAAAAATAATGAGTTTAGATCAGTACTTGTATAAAAGAAGCTATTAGAAAAACTCAGACAGTATCCTTTTGGCACTCACTTGGATAGATGGCTTATTAAGATGCCCAAGATTGGATGTTGTCTGACGTGGTTCTTGGCCAAGCATCATGGTTTGTGGGTTGATCAAACGGAATGCATCAATCACCACCTTCCCTTTAACACTCTGAATTGGGTCCACCACCACTGCTACAGCCCTTTGATTCAAAGCTTCAAAACTCTGCAAGCAGCGACAGATATTAGCAACAGATAGACCAGCTTTCATTAATCACAATAGTTAAAGAAATGTAAAACCATATGAACCATTGAAATGGTTTTCACTTAAAAAGACTGAAGTGGAAAACATAAACCAATTGATAGAGGCTAGACGAAAAAAGCAAGTATCCAAACTTTTTTGACCTTGTATATGTAGTAGTACAATATTCAATAAACTACATTTATGTTTCCAGCCTTCATGATATCTATTAACTGTCACATACTCAAACATCTTTGACATATTGTACAAAGCATTGTTTTAGGCAGCCAAAATGTCTGTGCCAAGAAAAATTGACAATAATGGCAGATCTACATTTTTTCTGGGAAAGAGGAAAAGAGAGTGAGAAAGAAGGGGGGGTTTACAAAGCCATGAATCACAATTAATACAGTGCAGCGTCCAAAATGATGCCTTTCCTCCATATCAATTACATGATCAGACTTGAGGAGAAAGTTGTCAGGCAATCCCCATTCCCTTGAACCACCCCCAACCCCCAACAAAAGGTAAAAAAAGAACAGAAAAGTACAGGAACAAGAATCCTATTAAACAAAAAATAACAGGAAAATCAATATAAGAGCTAGATAAGTTGGATGTTTTCGTTTGTTTGTATGAAAGAATGATGTGATTAATGAGTTTTATACTAACACAAACCGAGGACATTAAAGCCTATGACTGACAGGAAAATCTTCTAAGCAAAAGTAACATGGCTAGGTGACTAGCATGTGTATGATGCAGCACTATGCAAAAAAGATTAAACACAACCTGCTGTGTGTTTATGTCCACACCAGAAAGCCAACAGCCAAATCCAGGATGTGAATGGTACCAACCCACCACCATCTCTGGCCTGCAACATCAAGCAAAAAGATCAACAAGCAATATAGAGAAATAGGTCATTATGACTTTCAAAACCATCTAATCTTGTCATACAAATACCATCTCCGCAATTTTTGAGTTATTCTCAACCATTATTACAAATGGTACCTTCCTGTTTGTTTGAGCATGTCAAGCATATTTGTCTGAAAAACATGATCCACAGCTTCGACACTAACACCAGTACCACTCTGTGGCATTGCAAAGACATCCACGACACGTACAGTGTACTCATCAACGAATTCTCCCAACATCAAACCCATAACCTCCATGGGAACTCCAGCTCTTCCTACAAAATATTCACAACAGCCAAACATAGAAACACAATTGCAACAACTACCTACTAAAGCTTAAGTCCTTAACCGTAAAATTGAAATCGAAACAGCTCATACTTCTCATAGACAAGTAAATGGAAAGCAGATCAGAAAATAAATTTTTGATTTAATAAAAGAAAACCCTAAACTGCAAAATCAAAGTAGTAAAGACCATCGATATTTTTTTAGAATTTTTCTAAACAAAACTATAAGGCGGCTAAAAGATAATCAGAAAAGCAAATAAAAGAAAAACTGACAAAAAAAAAAAACTTTAAATCAGTATATGTTGAGAAGAAGAGAAACAGAAAAGTACCGTGCTTGAGCATTTTGAGGAGGGCGAGAGAGGAGATATAGACCTGCTCCGACGAATCGAGAGTTGGGGAATCTGGCGGTGGATGACCCAACGCTCCTCCAGCACCGGCGAACATCCTCTGCAATCTCTCCATGCCTGACATTGTCGAGCGGAGTTTCAGGAACTTTTCTTTGGTAACAAGACAAAGGAAGACTTCACTGATTATCTTTCCCCTTCTGATTTGCTCTTTTAAATCCTCCTGGGCTGTAATGGCTAAACTTATAAAATATCTCATCATGTTTGTCCGTTCCGGTCCAATTATAAGAAATCGTCAGTGGACTTGCATGGCCCAAATTCAAGTAGATGGGCTGCTTTGAAACATTTTATTCGAACAAATAATTATGAGTTTAATAAAATGTTTAGGCTTGATGGGCTTGGGTTTTGAACATTTTCTTTTAGTTGCATGAAATTATTTAATGGAGATCCATACCATATATTTTTTGGAGGGTGGAGAATATATACTATTTGAATACACATATGAATATTTGTAATAAAATCATGTTCATAGAGTTTTCTAGACACGAAAATTATATATCAAATAAAAAAATGTAAATGGACAAGTACCCATATTATATTTAATTATTTCTGATATAAATGGGCAAGTTGCACTATTTGATCATTATTCTTTTTTTTTTTTAAACCCTTTTGATAATGGAGAATCCTTAGGTTATAGAACTAGGCTGCCTCTCAATTTAATCGCGTTTTGATTGGCCTAATAAAATTATTAGCTGATTTTGAGGGCGAATTGACATCTAAAAATTATAGTCAACATTGTTGAATTTCTGACACTTTTGTTGGTTTTATTCTATTTTGATTTGTTGAATTTCTGTCACCTAGATCAGTTCCTATTGGCTACTTTCTTAAAATCCAGGGTTTGGTACGTCTCCGGTGTCGTCCCCCCCCCCCCCCCCCCCCAAATATTCTCTAAGCCAGTTGCTTAAAAAGATGGCCGTCCATGATGACCGTGAATCTTTAAACTATAGCAATTCTTGATTTCTAAACAACTTTTTGTTTCAACTCTTTATCCAAATTGGTCAAACCTGCAGGTCTTCTCTTCTTTGTTATGACTTATGAACTGTACAGTTGCCTACTGGCCAATAATTAGAGTTAGAATTTTCAATGTCTTCCCGGGAGATGAATGGAGGTTGGGTCTAGCATAGAGAAGGGCTAGCACGAATGGAAGTTGGGATAAGTAACGAATTTGGATAATCATAACAATGTTGTTGAAGTTTCAAACCTGAAGGTTGAGAGTAGGTAGGCTATATAAATGCCTGCACATGCATGTCTCAGGAGTGTATCAAACATATCAACCTAGCTTACAACTTGCTCCTCTCAATCTCTCTGCCTTTGTTCACGTTCTCAAACCTTGATAAAAATCTCCATCTCCGTCAATGGAGAGTATTGCAAAACATATTATTCCGAGATATAATTTTTTTACGGACAGTCCAAGATCACCTCTTCAACCTCCCACGTATGGCACTTTGATCACTGTTCTTAGCATTGATGGAGGGGGTATCAGAGGGTTAATTCCTGGAACTATACTTGCCTTTTTAGAGTCTCAACTTCAGGTGGCTGGAAATGCTTTTCATTTCTTGTTTTTTGTAGTAGCTGAGATACATGCATGACTTCTCAATACCTGGTTAAGGGACAGGATTTGATCATCTAATGGCTGACTTCATTTAGAAAATTAAGATATTTTAAGTATATTTATGTTGCCTTTCTCTTATGACATTGAGGTTATGTTTGGCTATGTACAGAAGCTGGATGGTGAGCAAGCGAGATTGGCAGATTATTTTGATGTCATTGCTGGGACTAGCACTGGTGGTCTCGTGACCGGCATGCTAACTACCCCAAATCCGAATGAGGGGAATCGACCTCTTTTTGCTGCCAAAGATATCAATGATTTCTACCTTGAACACTGTCCTAAAATCTTTCCCCAAGATAGGTAATTACGATGGAAACAGAAGGGAGGCTAAAATTCCTTCAAGATGAATATCGTTTCTCAATCACTTCTCAAGTAGTTATTAAGATGATTCTCTGTTTTGTTACATGACATGCAGTTCTCCCTTTGCACCGGCTGCAAATGTGGTCAAATCTCTAATGGGACCAAAATATGATGGCAAATATCTGCATAATATTGTGAGGGAGAAGTTGGGAGAAACTAGATTGCACCAGACCCTGACAAATGTTGTGATCCCAACTTTTGATATCAAGCTACTCCAGCCAAAAATCTTCTCCAGCTATGAGGTCCATTAATTATTACCTCTTAGAGATTTATATCCCTTTGCTTTTCTTAACAGAATAAAAGGAGTGCAAGAAAATGATTTTCTTTTCTTCTTTGACTGTTGTTGTATGACATGAGGCCTGATTCTTTATCAATTTTCTGGTCATGAAATTGTTATCATTTAGGTAAAGAGTGATCCTAGCAAAGATGCTCTGCTCTCTGATATATGCATTGGAAGTTCTGCAGCTCCAACTTATCTTCCTGCCCATCATTTTCAAACCCAAGATCCAAATGGTAAAACAAAAGAATTCAATCTTATTGATGGAGGAGTTGCTGCTAACAATCCGGTACACATCAATATTTATGTCATTAACATGATGGGATTTGCCTTAGAATTCCGGTGAAAATCTGAATCATATTAATTCTTTTCAGACTTTAGTTGCTATAAATGAAGTGTCCAAGGAAATCCTTCGAGGGAATCCTGAATTTTTCCCAATAAAGCCAACTGACTACGCTCGGTTCCTGGTTGTATCTTTGGGGACTGGTTCACCAAAAGCTGAAGAGAAGTACCATGCTACTAATGCAGCCAAATGGGGTATTTTGGGATGGTTGACCAGTGAACATTCTACTCCCTTGGTGGATATTTTCATGCAAGCAAGCAGTGACATGGTCGACTTTCACATTGCCACAGTTTTTCAAGCCCTTCAATCCGAAAAAAGTTATCTCCGAATTCAGGTATAAATTTGTTGATCATGAGATGAACATTACATTAGCTCATAAATGATGTCACAAATTATGTTTCTCTTTACCTAGTCTTCTTTCTGATCCGTGAAAACATTGAATGTGGTTTCAACTAAAAAATAGTAAAGGATTATTTCGTTCCTCATAGTCATTACATATCAAAGTGAAAATTTTCTCTAAAAAACAGCACAGGTACACGTACGTATGTATATATGTATATATACAGATACGTAACTCATAGCCAAAAATCATGCAGGATGATACACTCTCTGAGAAACTGTCATCTGTGGATATTGCAACGAAGGAAAACTTGGAGAATCTTGTCAAAGTTGGGGAAGAATTGCTAAAAAAACCTGTTTCCAGAATGAATTTGGAGAATGGTCAATTTGAGCCAGCTGGTGAGGTAACAAATGAAGAGGCTCTCATCAGGTATAGAACAATTTGACTGTCTGGTGCATGAAATTGTTTGTATCTCAACACAAAATCATCCATGGAAACAGGTTGTTTATGCTTGTTTATGCTCTACTATAATGTACAGATTAGCAGAAGTTCTTTCAAAGGAGAAGCGGCTTCGTGACATGAGATCACCGCATGGAAACCTCGTTGCCACAAAGAAAAATAAAGCAGGTGATCAGAATAATACAACTACTATAATTTAATCGGTTTAAAAATTGATGGCCTTCAATAAAATAAACAAAGGAACAGAGGTTATGTAGAATTGTTAGTAGCAACGACGATCTCAGTTGACTGGTAGACATTAATCTGCATCAAAACCCGTCTCAATCAAGTCAATATGATGAAGACCAATGGAGCACCAATACAACTTATGTTATGCTCCTTCCATTATGGCATTTTATTCAATTTGGTGTAAGCCATCAAAATGATGAGTAATTAGAAATTGTTTCTTCCTCCTCTTTCAATTCAAGGAAATAATCAGTTCGTTTGGTTTTCTTGGCTAAAATGCAATTATTTTTCTTTTTTGTCATGATCCAAACGTTATCAAATTTCTTTCCTACTTATCGTTAATAGTATAGTAGATCAGGGCGCATTACAAAGTTGAATTTGTCGTTTTTGCTTGTGTGATTGCATAATGTTGCTGTGCTTTAAATAGAAACCGGCAACGACGGTATCCTTCAGAACATTATCATAAATATTTGGTCGAATACTCACTGGCGACCATTTCTATTTAATTATTATAGCACACGATCAATAAAGTATAGCACAGACTTTGAGGCAACGACCCCACGGTCAGCGGTTATATTAATTACTTCATAGTTCACTGGTTCCCGAGCGCATTTGGGATTTGAGATCTTGGTCTTTCAATGTTCGTTGAAGCCCACTCACAGGTTCGAACTCTCGATATTTACGCCATGAAAATCCTTAAATAAGCCCAACAATAAAGCTGGCCAAAAAAATGCACATGAACTGCTCTAATAAGGTTATGTACCAGAGGCAGCAAATTAATGATGCCTAAAGTGGGCTAATGAGGATTTTCTGTTTAATTCCTTAAAAAAAAAAAAGATTTTCTTTTTTATTAATACATATAGAATTCCATTAACTTTAAATTACATAAAGAAAAATAGCTCTTTCTTTTCCTTAATTGTCAAGTAAAATAATATATTAGTTTGGTTTACGTGATTTTTTTTTTTATGTTCGGTAAATTTTTTTATCTAAAATGATGTATAATTATTTAATATATGATGTAATAACATAAATAGAGGAAACTTTTCGATAAGGAGAGGACTAAGATCGGAAAGATTTAGCTTTTTTGAGCAACAACCATTGTTTTTCAAGAAATAAATTATTTTGGATATTTAAAATTATCAAAATTTAAATTTTTATTTATAAAATTAAGATTTTAACACCTTACGCATGAAAGCAAAAATTCTTCATTTATTTCTAAGGACTACGGCTTTTATACATGGCTAATGAGAAACTATTTTCCGAAGTGCTTACACACTGCATTTATTTACCAGACGTACAGGGATGTTTAGCTGACAAAAAAAAAAATCCTCAGCTAAATCGACAAAGGATTTGGCTTAATTAGTTAAAATTTATTTTTTTATGATAAAAAAATTCTAAGTTTAAATTCTGTCAATAATTATTTGTTGAAATTATATTAAATACACAATTTATAATAATTTATCTTATATTATTAAATATAACATACAATCTATCCGCAATTTTTACTTACCAAAAAGAAAAAGAAACCTCCAGCTAAATCACAGAATTTTTAGTGCAATTGCTTGACACGGCAATGATAATATACCGACTGCTACACCAGTGGCAGTCACCATTGGCTAGTTATGCATGTGTGGGGTCCCCTTGTGAACACGATAGTCGACATCGATGACTTTCCGACTTTAGTCTCATTTCCAAAAGTTGCAACCATGCAATGTAAGTAATTATTCCCCAAGAATTGCTTACCAATTCTTGAGCTCTCCGAAGTTTTATACAATATATATATATATATATATCTTGCTTTAGCATCCAAAAATATAGATCATGAAGACAGTTGTTGCTTCAACGGAAGAAAAGAAGAATACTACATTGAGAATTGGTCCACGCCTCACGTGTTGGAGACTTAAATGGAAAAAGTAATAGAACTTAAGAAAAAAACATTTTTTGAGTAGTTTATTTCTGATTTTCTAACATATAGTTGGATTTACTCTTTCAAAACTGATTTTCATCTGGATTATTATTCAAACCTACGAGTCGTCATAGAGTTTGAATTTTCATACACGAGTGCGCCGCCAAGTTATGGTCTGTGTGTAGCTAATTAACAACATATAGTGGCATTTCCGTCCAAACTCTATCCAAGAAACTTCAAGTTGATCGTTAAATTTTCTTTGCATGAATACTAAAAGCAAAGATGAAAGTTTCAAAGTTGATTTTATCGTTCAACTTAAGCTTTGACATCTTATTAAGGATAAATCTTATATAAAATTTCATAGATAGAGTTTGTGAATTTTTTTATTAAAAATAAGTAAATAAAAATTTTAATAAAAAATTTGAGTTAATATAATAATAGAGTTTAATATAAAAATTAATAATATGTAAAAAAATTATTAAAAATATTATTTATAATTTAAATTTTATCGATATTTATTCAATAATTAAAATTTTATTAATATTTTTACTAAAAATATTTATTTAATAAATATATAAAAAATTATTATTATTTTTTAAAATTTTACATATTTAATCTATATATTAAAAAATTTTAATTTATTAATTTATATTTTTATTTACTCGCAGTTTATAAACTCTGCATGTAAACCTTCATGTAAATTTTTTTCTCGACAAACATCTCTCCCATCATTGAATAGGTGTCCGTGGGCACCGGTTCCCAAAAATGTGAAGAGAAGTACTCTGCTCGTACGGCTGCAAAATGGGGTCGCTTGGGATGGTTGACCTGTGAACACTCCACTTAGAGATGTACTCGGATCGGATTCGGGATGGGTTTTGCTCGCCTCGAATTCGATCTAAATTTATGTTTTATTAAACTTGAATTTGATTCGATCTGAATTTTTAAATATTCAAATTCGATTTGATATTATGTAATCGTACCCGATCTGATTCGACCCAAAATTAATAAAATATTATTTTTTAAATATAAAATATTATTTTTTAAATATAAATATTTAAAAATATCATTATATAAATATATATATAAATAATTAATTAATTAATTAATTAAAAAATAAATTTTTAATAATATCGGGTCGGGTAAGGTCGGGTTTTAGGCATACCCGAACTCGATCCGATCTCGATTGTTACCTAATTTTATCCGATCCGAAACTCGAAATAAAAAAAAATTCGACCTTATAAAATCGGGTCGAGCCGAAACCCGTTGGAGATGGGCTTGATTGCCGTCCCTGACTCTACTCCTCTAATATATCAATGTGTTCTTGCAAGCAAGCAGCTGTACAGTTGCTCCATTTTCAACATGTATATCTAGATTCATTTTTCGAATTGTAGCTATAGATAAAAGAGATCTATACAATTTATATGTAAGTTTATAACAATGACTGAAATTACATTTAACCTAAAGCAAAAACTAATAATAAAAAATGAAAGATAATACGCTATGTAGAACAGTCGCATCTCTGGATATAATTGCTATAAAAGAAAACTCGAAGAATTTTGTAAAAGTTGGGGAAGAATTGCAGAAAAAAATAAGTTTTTAGGGTGAATTTGAAGAACTTATCAACATGCAAAGTATTTATGAACATTTAAAAAAAAAAATAAATTATTTATATGGAACTGTTGGTAGCTATCACAATGCAAGCTGACTGGTAGAGGTTAGTGTAAATCAACAAAATATTCAAAGTGTCAAATGATAAGAGCACCAAGGATTTTACTACGTCCATGGTGACATGGATGCTGATAATAATCGTGGAACTAACATTAATAAAAATATAATTGATTCTCTTTCAGTAATCCAAAATAAGTAATTGTGACTTTTAATTAAAAATACCCAAATTCTACTGCTTTAATTTGTCATGAGAATCAAACATCACAAACAACGTGACAAATTTTCATAAAGTTGAATTTGTTATTTGGTTTGTGGAATATTTCTTGTTTGAGTTTGGGACTATTTACATTTTGTTTGGGTACATTAATTGTATAGTGGAAATTAATTAAGATGGAGTGTATTGTTAAAGAAGAATTGGCTAACTCAAGAAATTTTGGTAGCCAATACCACTGTTTGGAAAGCTTTCTAATCAGTAATCTACTGACCTAGTCATGATTGCTTTTGTATAATTAATTTCAATTAGAAACCGAATTTCAAATATATCATTGCAAGAAAATCAAGCATTTTCAATTTTTGAAGTTCCAAAATGCAATTGTGATATGATCATGACTTTAATTATAATATATATTTTGGTCAATAACGTGTAAATTGTATTTTTATTTCTAATCAACAATTTGTGACTTATTTGATAGAAATGTAAGAAATGCATAATACATAATCATTTACATCAATCCTTAAATAGATTTCAGGTGTATAAAAAAGTTTTAAATTATAAAACATTATATGAGTTTTTTTTTCTTTTGCGATTGAAAACAATTCAATATCTTTGAATGGAAAAAAAAATTCAATAAGTTATAAACCAAGAGAAGAACAAATTAAATTCCAAACAAATGGTTGAAGAAATTAGATCTAGAAACACAGATTGAGTTGGCACTGTAGACATCCCATTTTGTCCAGGGTCATTTGTCAATTAAAACCAGTCCAAGCTCGATTGTAAAAACTTTTATTCATTTTTACTTCAAATTTTTATTTCATATTTATCATTTATCATTTTTTAATTTTTATCTTATGGTCTACTTATTGTTTATTTTCTTTTTCTATCATCATTATCTGATTATTTTTTTTTAAAAAAAAGAAAGATTGAGATTAGGCTTGATAATGATCAGAAAGCATAATTAGATGTTAATCTTTAGCATTGAATGACTAATTGGAATTGAACTGAAACTCTATTAGCATGGTTTTATAAATCATTGTGATTCACAGTTTGAAAAGGAGGAGAGAACAAAAAAAGAAAGAGTCGTAAAAAGACTTCGATATTCACCTATTTTCCCCGACTCTAGCAGCAACTTAGCCCAACATCACCTTTCTCCATCATTGCCATCACTAGCCTTAGTCCCGTGTGATGCCATTGCCAAATTGAAAACCAGACCTCATATTACACTCCCATTTTCGCTTAAGCCAAACTCCCACCATTGCTGCCAGAACCACTATCTCCATCCATAACCATTTCTAACAGTATCCAAAACCAATTTTCGTCGAACCACAATTCCAGATTCGACAATAAAACCTAAGCAACCAATAGCTAGCACTCGGTATTCCATCATCACCTGTAAATATCCCATTGAGAGTCTTTCTTGTCAATTCCATTCAACCTTTCAAAAAACCAAGTTTGCCACTGATCTTTGATTTACCGCTTCTGGCAATCCTCGATTCCCATCCTTGTCAAGCCGTAAAACATCAACCAAAGTCCCAGCATGTCCCTCTAAACCACCAACCCTAACCTGGCTTTGATAGATAGCCAAACCTAGATCTCTCGATCATCTTCAGGCCTCAATCGAAGAATGGTCTCCATCAAGAATAGCCTTTATTTTCCATGGTCTCTTACACCCAAAAAAAATCACCCATAATAGAACTCACCATCTTTGCCTCTCTTTATCTCAGCCAAATATACTGTCTCCACCACCATCATCTAAACCTCTCCTTCGATTGACCATCATCACTATTTTTTTAGCTGTTACCCAAACTGAACCACTACTCTACATAGCCACTGAAACCACCTTAGCCACAAAAATCTTAACAACAGGAACCGAAACCCATTGTGAATCCCATTTTCATCTTCACCGTCCTGTCTGAAATCCACACCTGCAAACAGAGAATAAGGAAACCAAGCATCAATCCACACGCCAACAACAGGAACACCAATCCTTATCGACGACTGATTCTGTCTTCATCATCAGCCTCTCGTCGAACAAGCATTTCCTGTCAATAAAAGTCAAAAACAAAAGTCAACACGAAGAAACCAAAACAGATCAAAAACAGAAAATAAAAATGCACATAAAAACAAAAACGGTGTGTTTCTTGGTTTTGGTTTAAACCCTCTTTCAAGGATTTCAGGTTTTAAATATAGTGACCATATAGCTAATACCAAGGCGAACTTTGAGGTGAAAGTTGGAGGCCAACCAGAGCCGATAGGCGACACTGACCAGACAGTAGCACCTGGCGGTCAGAGGTAGCAAAAATTTGGAAAAGCTAAAAGCTGGCCAGTGTTCTTAAGGTTTTTTTAGCTCCTGAAAAATTTTATAGAGAGAAGAAAGAGAGTATACAGCTAGAGAGAGAGTGAAGGTCTGAAAAAAGAAGAAGAAATATGAAATTTTGGTTTTTATGGTTAAACTAAAATGCAGCATTTTGGAAAATCAAGAAATCGAGTCTTTTGAAGAGGATTCGCGTGTTGCTCCACGGGCAATCTGACTCAGTTATGACCCGTTTCAGACTTCAAGCCAAGCTAGTCTGTTTGACTGGTTAAGCCGAACCTAAAGTCGCGCCTACCAGGCTGTTTTCTATTTCTATAGCTGAATTTTTTTTCTTTTCCAAACTAAACCAGGTGATTTCTATTACTAGTATTTCTTTTTTTATTTGGTGTATTTATTAAGTTAATATAAAAATATATTCAATAAAAACTTTTAAAAAAAATTTTTTTGAGGAAAAATTGAAAGTATCAATTTTTCTTGAAAATAAGCTTTCTAAAAAAATATTTTTGAGGAAAAGTTGAAAGTATCAATTTTCCTTGAAAATAAGTTTTCAAAAAATATTTTTGGGAAAAAGTTGAAAGTATCAATTTTCCTTAAAAATAAATTCTCAAAAAAAAGTTTTTTTGAGGAAAAGTTGAAAGTATCAATTTTTCTCGAAATTAAAGTTTCAAAAAAATATTTTGGGAAAAAATTGAAAGTATCAATTTTTTCCTGTACAAAAGCAATCATTTTTCTTTTCTTTTTTTATTTTTTTTTATTTTTTTTAATGTTAAATAATCCGACGATGGAGTCTCTGCAAGTGAAACAATAGTTTTCTTGCATACTCTTAAGGTGAGAAAATTTTTTTAACTTTCTGCTAAAAATATTAGAGTTAATTGAGAATAATTTCTAATAGTTAATTACTTGGTAAATTTTCAAGGCTTATTGGATAACACAAAATTAAGCTAGTACCATCTTTCGATGGGCGTTGTGAGGGTGTTATAACATTTTTTACACGTAACCGAACTCCCGAATCCTGTTCTGGTTAGTAGACCTAAATCTATTCTTTTAGGGACCCTTAAACTTAGGTGTTCCCTGAAAGGGCAGATTTCTTAGATGACCAATCGTACCTAAATAAAAAAGATTAGTGGCGACTCCTTAAGTCAATGTCTAACGATAGATCTCTGGATTTACACGTTATGATAGCTTGACGACTCCGCTAGGAACTTTCGAGAGTTAGGCCAACAAATATATTTGTGTTATCCAAAAACCTAATAAAGTTGAACCTTTTTGTATATATGTTTTATTTATTCATTCATGATTATTTATTTTATTAATTATGTCATTCATATTCATATGCATAACATGAGCTCTATACCCGATCTCCGTCCTTCTAGGAGGGAGTAAAATACCTATTGCTTTTCGTGAGATTTAATACCTCTGTAGTAGCTAGCGAAATCTCCCATTCAAATTGAATCTTTTTCGCTTGTAGCCTGTAATAGGTGAAGATTAGGGTGCCTTACTAGTCTGTGATGGACAATGATGTAATGACCAATTTGGAAACCTTTAGACTTTAACCTTGAACCATATATAGTGAGCCCTTTCTATCCAATGATAGGTATACCCTGAAACTAGGACACAAGAAGAATGTTTATCTAATTATTTTGATTGTTTGATTTTGTGCATCACTTTCATTATCATATGTAACATTATGCATCGGCATCACTTTCATTTCATCTATGAAACTAACTATGTGGTTTGTCTGATTTTATGCATCTGCATTATTTTCATGATCATGTTTTAATATAATCATTTGCATCCATTTCATATTAGATTTCATCCATACAAATATACATTTCATTCTTGCATCAACACATCATACATAAAGCATAGCATAGCATTTTTAATCATAATTGTGGTGCTAAAGGTTCAAGGATAGCTCCACCAAATAACCCCACTCACCAATACAATAAAATAGCTCAAGCCAAACTAATGAAACTAAAAAATTTCAATCGTCTCGAGAGAATAAAGAAAGCTCAGAAGAAGTTAGAAGGGGAGTTGAATAAGATTTTAGAGGCTTTGAACAAGTTAAACAAGGGGAAGGTAATAGTGGAGAATGCCAACCAACAAGAGGATGATGACCCACTATACCTTCTTGGTTTCAAGCCACATCAAGTCCAATTTGCATAAGGTCTACTACCACAACGGTTCACCTATCCTGTAGGGTACACATATCCTAAAATATCATCAGCTTCAAATCAAGGACAATACCAAAGTTATATAAATTTTGTCTTTACTAAAAAGACAGTAGAACTAATATCAGTCCCTAATTTAGATGATCTAGAAGAAAAAAATAGTTGAAACCTAAGGAGAATGGGACTTTAGAAGCCTCAAAAGCTGAACAGAAGATAAACATATTAGAGAAAAGGCTGCGAGCAGTGAAGGGAATTAGTTTTTATAGCTTAGTTGATGCTGTTGGACCCTGCTTAATTCTTAATGTGGTTATTCTTCCAAAATTCAAAGTGCTGAAATTTAAAGAATACGATGATACAAAGTGTCCAAAAATTCACATTATTATGTACTGTCAAAAAATGACTGCCCATGCCAATAATGAAAAGCTCTTGATGCATGCATTCCAAGACAGCCTCATTGGTTCTGTTGCTAGGTGGTATGTCCAGCTGAACAAGAATCGTATTCGTTCTTGGAGCGATATGGCTCATACTTTCATTAGTCAATACCAACATATAATAGACTTGGCTCTTGATCATCTTTCTTTACAGAATATGAAAAAAAAAGTAACTGAATCATTCAAAGAATATGCCTAACGGTGGAGGGATATTACTTTTCAAGTGTAACCTCCTTTGATTGAAAAGGAGACCACTGTATTGTTTGTCAATACTTTAAAATCCCTCTATTATAAAAAGATGATAGGGAATGCCACAAAGTTGTTGATATGGTGATCTTAGGCGAAATCATTGAGAATGCCATTAAAAATGGTAAGTTGAAAGGAGGATAAACCAAGAAGGCACTCGAGAAGAAAGAGACTAAAGCTCAAGCTGTAGGCTTTAACAGACAGTTCAGGGGATATCAACCCTATCCACCCTCAGATTATTCTCCATACTATCTTACTGTGAACAATATTTCATCTTATCTATACCAACCAGCCTCACAACCACCTAATTCATCCATATACCAGCCCATTTTTATCCCTCAAGCTCTCATATACAGCCTTAACAGTCAAACTCCTGCAAGACCCTAAATTCATCTTGTTAGCCTGACAAGTGGTTCACGAGAGCAATAGACTATTTAAGAAAAGCTCGTATTTGATCCAATCCCCATAACTTATATGAAGTTATACCGAGAGCTCTATAATAACCACCTAATTGCTTTCAAGCCGTGTGGATCCGCTCAAACCGCCTTATCCTAAGTGGTATGATCCTACAGCTCACTGTGACTATCACTATAGAATTACTGGCCATTGCACTAAAAATTACGCTACTCTAAAGCATGAGATGCAACGATTAATCAAGGATGGAATGGTAAGTTTTGATCAATGAAGAGCAACAGGGGAACACGAGTACAGAGATTAAAAAAAGATCATAGAAAAAAAAAAGCTTCTTAGACACTGGTTTGAGGATGAGAGTGAAACCAAAAAAAATAAAAAGAGGGCAAACTGATTTAGTATGGTGGTCCAAAATTTGAGTCAAATGTTATTCATCGACAGTGAGTGGAGAGAGCCTGTTCTCAATAAGCTAATTTCAATTATCTATCCTGTAAGTGAACAGAACATCGATCATATTCTAGCAGCTACAACTGAAGATATGGAGCTTACGGTGGCTGCTACTCAGAGAGCTCTTTCTAAAAACAAAGGCAAAGATTGGGCTTCAGCTTCTGGGACTGTTCGTGCTAAGTATTTACAGGCCATCATTTCTAAGATAACAGAGAGAAAATTTGAATCAGCAAAGCTTGAGCAATTGATTACGGGAAACCACTTGATGAAGCAACTTGGGACATCGATGATGTTGCTGGATGTTTTGAGTATTATACGTACCTTACTGAAGGTTTAGATGCAAGCAAAAGATTATGCTGTAATACTAAAACCTTTCGAGTTAGTATCTATCACCTGTTTGGAGCTGACTGACATGTATAGGAAGGTTGGTTTTCCTCCAGGAACATTCTGACTGGATCGAGCCCGAAAGTTATGATTTCTTTGGCATCTCATCTCAATGTTGACAAGATTGTCTTTACCAGAAGCACTACAACAGAGAGCATGATAATGGAAGAAGCCGCTCAAATGGTCAAGCTTGTATCTTTAGAACTTGGTAGGAAAAGCCTAATCATTTTGTTTGAGGATCAAGAATATGAAGAGTCGCAATGAATCAATGGGGCGAGATAAAAATTCTTCACCTGATTGTACAGGGGCATGATTTTAAAGAGGATGTTAAAACTGGTTGAATGCTACTTGTCATTCTAAGAGTTCTTTTAAAGTAATGTTAGGATTTCTTTTTTGCAATATGATTTCACTTGTTATCATCTTAATAAGGGCAAGTTAATGCATTTCATTACATTTTCTCTTTCACTCGACCATTATTCCATGCCCTGTTACCTTTCATAACTTTACATTCCCATTCTCAAATTTCAGATGATGAATATTTAGACAATGATAACAATAATTCTGGGATTTAATTTTGAGAACTCATCCACATTAATATGAGTAGATGATTTGAGCAAAAAATAAGCTGTTACCGGAGGTGAAATAGATATGTCTTGAAGATGTGCAATCTTTTATACAGGTTCATGAGCTTTGTTCAATAGATGATGTTCAAGAAAGGCATTCACATTTGAGATAAAAAAATGGCCATCTTTCTTTTACCATTCGAAAAATCATTTATTGCTACCCCTTTGACCCTATTATGATTTTTTTTTCTGAAGAACCCCAACCAAGGATCACCCTCTACACTGGAGGGTAATTTTTGAAAAAAAATCACAAAAAGGTCTCAAAGATGGAAAGAGAAAGAAAAGCAAAAAAAAAAAAAAATAAATGCCACACATGATTTGGGGTAAAATAATGAGAATCCTTTGTGTGAGGAAAGAAAAAAATAGTGAAATGATGTGGGGCAAAATGCCAAATTGTGTCAAATGATCTTTGGTTTTGAACCTTTTTAATACATGTTTTGAGCTTATTATATCAATTTCTTTAATGACCCCTCACCTTGAATAATCATAACAATTTTGTTGAAGTTTCAAACCTGAAGGTTGAGAGTAGGCAGGCTATATAAATGCCTGCACATGCATGTCTCGGGAGTGTATCAAACATATCAACCTAGCTTACAACTTGCTCCTCTCAATCTCTCTGCCTTTGTTCACGTTCTCAAACCTTGATAAAAATCTCCATCTCCGTCAATGGAGAGTATTGCAAAACATATTATTCCGAGATATAATTTTTTTACGGACAGTCCAAGATCACCTCTTCAACCTCCCACGTATGGCACTTTGATCACTGTTCTTAGCATTGATGGAGGGGGTATCAGAGCGTTAATTCCTGGAACTATACTTGCCTTTTTAGAGTCTCAACTTCAGGTGGCTGGAAATGCTTTTCATTTCTTGTTTTTTGTAGTAGCTGAGATACATGCATGACTTCTCAATACCTGGTTAAGGGACAGGATTTTGATCATCTAATGGCTGACTTTATTTAGAAAATTAAGATATTTAAGTATATTTATGGTGCCTTTCTCTTATGACATTGAGGTTATGTTTGGCTATGTACAGAAGCTGGATGGTGAGCAAGCGAGATTGGCAGATTATTTTGATGTCATTGCTGGGACTAGCACTGGTGGTCTCGTGACCGGCATGCTAACTACCCCAAATCCGAATGAGGGGAATCGACCTCTTTTTGCTGCCAAAGATATCAATGATTTCTACCTTGAACACTGTCCTAAAATCTTTCACCAAGATAGGTAATTACGATGGAAACAGAAGGGGGGAGGCTAAAATTCCTTCAAGATGAATATCGTTTCTCAATCACTTCTTTGTTATTAAGATGATTCTCTGTTTTGTTACATGACATGCAGTTCTCCCTTTGCACCGGCTGCAAATGTGGTCAAATCTCTAATGGGACCAAAATATGATGGTAAATATCTGCATAATATTGTGAGGGAGAAGTTGGGAGAAACTCGATTGCACCAGACCCTGACAAATGTTGTGATCCCAACTTTTGATATCAAGCTACTCCAGCCAAAAATCTTCTCCAGCTATGAGGTCCATTAATTATTACCTCTTAGAGATTTAAATCCCTTTGCTTTTCTTAACCGAATAAAAGGAGTGCAAGAAAATGATTTTCTTTTCTTCCTTGACTGTTGTTGTATGACATGAGGTCTCATTCTTTATCAATTCTCTGGTCATGAAATTGTTATCATGTAGGTAAAGAGTGATCCTAGCAAAGATGCTCTGCTCTCTGATATAGGCATTGGAACTTCTGCAGCTCCAACTTATCTTCCTGCCCATCATTTTGAAACCCAAGATCCCAATGGTAAAACAAAAGAATTCAATCTTATTGATGGAGGAGTTGCTGCTAACAATCCGGTACACATCAATATTTATGTCATTAACATGATGGGATTTGCCTTAGAATTCCGGTGAAAATCTGAATCATATTAATTCTTTTCAGACTTTAGTTGCTATAAATGAAGTGTCCAAGGAAATCCTTCGAGGGAATCCTGAATTTTTCCCAATAAAGCCAAATGACTACGCTCGGTTCCCGGTTGTATCTTTGGGGACTGGTTCACCAAAAGCTGAAGAGAAGTACCATGCTACTAATGCAGCCAAATGGGGTATTTTGGGATGGTTGACCAGTGAACATTCTACTCCCTTGGTGGATATTTTCATGCAAGCAAGCAGTGACATGGTCGACTTTCACATTGCCACAGTTTTTCAAGCCCTTCAATCTGAAAAAAGTTATCTCCGAATTCAGGTATAAATTTGTTGATCATGACATGAACATTACATTAGCTCATAAATGATGTCACAAATTATGTCTCTCTTTACCTAGTCTTCTTTCTGATCTGTGAAAACATTGAATGGTGTTTCAGCAAAAAAATAGTAAAGGATTATTTCGTTCCTCATAGTCATTACATATCAAAATAAAATTTTTCTCTAAAAAACAGCATAGGTACACGTACGTATGTATTTATGTATATTTACAGATACATAACTCATAGCCAAGAATTATGCAGGATGATACACTCTCTGAGAAACTGTCATCTCTGGATATTGCAACGAAGGAAAACTTGGAGAATCTTGTCAAAGTCGGGGAAGAATTGCTAAAAAAACCTGTTTCGAGAATGAATTTGGAGAATGGTCAAGTTGAGCCAGCTGGTGAGGTAACAAATGAAGAGGCTCTCATCAGGTATAAAACAATTTGACTGTCTGGTGCATGAAATTGTTTGTATCTTAACACCAAATCATCCATGGAAACAGGTTGTTTATGCTTGTTTATGCTTTACTATAATGTACAGATTAGCAGAAGTTCTTTCAAAGGAGAAGCGGCTTCGTGACATGAGATCACCGCATGGAAACCTCGTTGCCACAAAGAAAAATGAAGCAGGTGATCAGAATAATACAACTACTGTAATTTAATCGGTTTAAAAATTGATGGCCTTCAATAAAATAAACAAAGGAACAGAGGTTATGTAGAATTGTTAATAGCAACGACGATCTCAGTTGACTGGTAGACATTAATCTATATCAAAACCCGTCTCAATCAAGTCAATATGGTCAGATGAAGACCAATGGAGCACCGATACAACTTATGTTATGCTCCTTCCATTATGGCATTTTATTCAATTTGGTGTAAGCTATCAAAATGATGAGTAATTAGAAATTGTTTCTTCCTCCTCTTTCAATTCAAGGAAATAATCAGTTCGTTTGGTTTTCTTGGCTAAAATGCAATTATTTTTCCTTTTTGTCATGATCCAAACGTTATCAAATTTCTTTCCTACTTATCGTTAATAGTATAGTAGATCGGGGCGCATTACAAAGTTGAATTTGTCGTTTTTGCTTGTGTGATTGCATAATGTTGCTGTGCTTTAAATAGAAACCGGCAACGACGGTATCCTTCAGAACATTATCATAAATATTTGGTCGAATACTCACTGGCGACCATTTCTATTTAATATTATAGCACACGATCAATAAAGTATAGCACAGACTTTGAGGCAACGACCCCACGGTCAGCGGTTATATTAATTACTTCATAGTTCACTGGTTCCCGAGCGCATTTGGGATTTGAGATCTTGGTCTTTCAATGTTCGTTGAAGCCCACTCACAGGTTCGAACTCTCGATATTTACGCCATGAAAATCCTTAAATAAGCCCAACAATAAAGCTGGCCAAAAAAATGCACACGAACTGCTCTAATAAGGTTATGTACCAGAGGCAGCAAATTAATGATGCCTAAAGTGGGCTAATGAGGATTTTCTGTTTAATTCCTTAAAAAAAAAAAAGATTTTCTTTTTTATTAATACATATAGAATTCCATTAACTTTAAATTACATAAAGAAAAATAGCTCTTTCTTTTCCTTAACTGTCAAGTAAAATAATATATTAGTTTGGTTTACGTGATTTTTTTTTTTTTATATTTGGTAAATTTTTTTATCTAAAATGATGTATAATTATTTAATATATGATGTAATAACATAAATAGAGGAAACTTTTCGATAAGGAGAGGACTAAGATCGGAAAGATTTAGCTTTTTTGAGCATCAACCATTGTTTTTCAAGAAATAAATTATTTGGATATTTAAAATTATCAAAATTTAAATTTTTATTTATAAAATTAAGATTTTAACACCTTACGCATGAAAGCAAAAATTCTTCATTTATTTCTAAGGCATCAATCAAATCCAAAACTACGGCTTTTATACATGGCTAATGAGAAACTATTTTCCGAAGTGTTTACACACTTCATTTATTTACCAGACGTACAGGGATGTTTAGCTGACAAAAAAAAAATCCTCAGCTAAATCGACAAAGGATTTGGCTTAATTAGTTAAAATTTATTTTTTCATGATAAAAAAATTTTAAGTTTAAATTCTGTCAATAATTATTTGTTAAAATTATATTAAATACACAATTTATAATAATTTATCTTATATTATTAAATATAACATACAATCTATCCGCAATTTTTACTTACCAAAAAGAAAAAGAAACCACCAGCTAAATCACAGAATTATTAGTGCAATTGCTTGACACGGCAATGATAATATACCGACTGCTACACCAGTGGCAGTCACCATTGGCTAGTTATGCACGTGTGGGGTCCCCTTGTGAACAGTATAGTCGACATCGATGACTTTCCGACTTTAGTCTCATTTCCAAAAGTTGCAACCATGCAATGTAAGTAATTATTCCCCAAGAGTTGCTTACCAATTCTTGAGCTCTCCGAAGTTTCATACAATATATATATATATATATATATATATATATATCTTGCTTTAGCATCCAAAACTATAGATCATGAAGACAGTTGTTGCTTCAACGGAGGAAAAGAAGAATACTACATTGAGAATTGGTCCACGTCTCACGTGTTGAAGACTTAAATGGAAAAAGTAATAGAACTTAAGAAAAAAAAAATTTTTGAGTAGTTTATTTCTGATTTTCTAACATATAGTTGGATTTACTCTTTCAAAACTGATTTTCATCTGGATTATTATTCAAACCTACGAGTCGTCGTAGAGTTTGAATTTTCATACACGAGTGCGCCGCCAAGTTATGGTCTGTGTGTAGCTAATTAACAACATATATTGGCATTTCCGTCCAAACTCTATCCAAGAAACTTCAAGTTGATCGTTAAATTTTCTTTGCATGAATACTAAAAGCAAAGATGAAAGTTTCAAAGTTGATCTTATGTTCAACTTAAGCTTAGACATCTTATTAAAGATAAATCTTATATAAAACTTCATAGATAAAGTTTGTGAAATTTTTTATTAAAAATAAATAAATAAAAATTTTAATAAAAAATTCGAATCGATATAATGATAGAGTTTAATATAAAAATCAATAATATGTAAAAAATTATTAAAAATATTATTTATAATTTAAATTTTATCGATACTTATTCAATAATCAAAATTTTATTAATATTTTTACTAAAAATATTTATTTAATAAATATATCAAAAATTATTATTATTTTTTAAAATTTTACATATTTAATCTATATATTAAAATTTTTTAATTTTTATTTTTATTTACTCGCAGCTCATAAACTCTGTATGTAAACCTTCATGTAAATTTTTTTCTCGACAAACATCTCTCCCATCATTGAATAGGGTTCCCAAAAATGTGAAGAGAAGTACTCTGCTCGTACGGCAGCAAAATGGGGTCGCTTGGGATGGTTGACCTGTGAACACTCCACTCCTCTGATATATCAATGTGTTCTTGCAAGCAAGCAGCTGTACAGTTGCTCCATTTTCAACATGTATATCTAGATTCATTTTTCGAATTGTAGCTATAGATAAAAGAGATCTATACAATTTATATGTAAGTTTATAACAATGACTGAAATTACATTTAACCTAAAGCAAAAACTAATAATAAAAAATGAAAGATAATACGCTATGTAGAACAGTCGCATCTCTGGATATAATTGCTATAAAAGAAAACTCGAAGAATTTTGTAAAAGTTGGGGAAGAATTGCAGAAAAAAAATAAGTTTTTAGGGTGAATTTGAAGAACTTATCAACATGCAGAGTATTTATGAACGTTTTTAAAATAAAAAAAAAATTTATTTATATGGAACTGTTGGTAGCTATCACAATCCAAGCTGACTGGTAGAGGTTAGTGGAAATCAACAAAATATTCAAAGTGTCAAATGATAAGAGCACCAAGGATTTTACTACGTCCATGGTGACATGGATGCTGATAATAATCGTGGAACTAACATTAATAAAAATATAATTGATTCTCTTTCAGTAATCCAAAGTAAGTAATTGTGACTTATTAGTTGACTTTTAATTAAAAATACCCAAATTCTACTGCTTTAATTTGTCATGAGAATCAAACATCACAAACAACGTGACAAATTTTCATAAAGTTGAATTTGTTATTTGGTTTGTGGAATATTTCTTGTTTGAGTTTGGGACTATTTACATTTTGTTTGGGTACATTAATTGTATAGTGGAAATTAATTAAGATGGAGTGTATTGTTAAAGAAGAATTGGCCAACTCAAGAAATTTTGGTAGCCAATACCACTGTTTGGAAAGCTTTCTAATTAGTAATCTACTGACCTAGTCATGATTGCTTTTGTATAATTAATTTCAATTAGAAAGCGAATTTCAAATATATCATTGCAAGAAAATCAAGCATTTTCAAATTTTGAAGTTCCAAAATGCAATTGTGTTATGATCATGACTTGAATCATAATATATATTTTGGTCAATAACGTGTAAATTGTATTTTTATTTCTAATTAACAATTTGTGAGTTATTTGATAGAAATGTAAGATATGCATAATACATAATCATTTACATCAATCCTTAAATAGATTTCAGGTGTATAAAAAAGTTTTGAATTATAAAACATTGTATGAGTTTTTTTTTTCTTTTGCGATTGAAAACAATTCAGTATCTTTGAATGGAAAAAAAATTCAATAAGTTATAAACCAAGAGAAGAACAAATTAAATTCCAAACAAATGGTTGAAGAAATTAGATCTAGAAGCACAGATTGAGTTGGCACAATAGAAAATTGTTACTGATGAAACACTTACAATCCAAAGAAAACGAATAAAATAAGGCTCCTATCCCTATAATTATCAATTGTGATCCCATTTGGAAATTATTGAAGCTAAAAAAAGTAAAGAATCACAGAGTTGAATTATTTGTGCCCCAAGAGCTTATTACAACAAATTCTGAAAGCAATTATGAAAATTAGCCACTAATTTTTCACAGCATTTTGATCATTTTCTCTAGCCTTCCCTTGGGGTGACCTAGAATGACGACGATGCCTCTCTTGGGACAGTAGGATTGCAAACCTACAAAAATAAATTTTCTCAAGAATTAATGATTCATGCAAATTTGGTCACAAAAAATTAATTATTGCAAAAGTCACCAAATTCTACCTTTTAAGAGCTTCTTCATTGGTTTCTTGAGTGAAAGGCTCAAACAAACCTGTTTCCAAGTTAACCCTAGAAACTCGATTCTTTAACAGTCCCTCCCCAACTTTCACCAGTTCATCCAAATTCTTCTTCGTAGCTATGTCAACGGTAGATAAATCTCCCCTTAATGTATCATCCTGCTTACATTAAATTCAAAGATGTTAAAAATGGCAGATTAAAGCTAAAATATATATATATTTTCCTTTGAAATCTTAGCCTGAGTGCATGCATGTACATACCTGAATACGTAGGTATTTATTAGAGTGAAGGGCTTCAAATACTACAGAAAGGTGGAGGTCGACCATGTCTCCACTTGCTTGCATAAATACATCAACTAATGGGGTGGAGCCGCCGCTGGTTAACCAACCTAACAAACCCCATTTTGCTGCCTCTTTTGCACTGTATTTCTCCTCGGCCTTTTGGGAGCCAGTCCCCAAGGAGATAACCAGAAATCTTCCATAGTCCATGGGCTTTGGAGGGAAATCCGGGTTTCCCCTAATGATCGCCTTGGTCACTTCGCCTATAGCCACTAAAGTCTGAAGGGGCCAAAATATACATATATCTAAGTATTTATAATTGCTATAGCTAAAAGAAATTATTATTGATTCAGACATATGCATACTGGGTTATTTGCAGCCACACCACCATCTATTAAGTTATATTCTCTCACATCTCCTTTGTCGTCTTCGGTTTTGAAGTAATGCGCTGGGAGATAGGTTGGTGCAGCTGAGGTTCCAATGCATATGTCTGAGAGTAAGGCATCCAAAGTAGGATTTGTCTTCAGCTGGTTGAAACACAACATTTACAAGAAGTAATTCATATTAATTAAAAATTTGACATGATAAGGCAAGTTAAGGTTCATGATGGGTGAGTTTTGAAGAAAATATATAAGAACCTGACAGCTCGAAAAGATGGTTGGCTGAAGATGCTTGATGTCAAATGCTGGGATAACAACATTAGTTAATGTCTGGTGCAATCTTCTGTCTCCTAGTTTTTCTTTGAGAAGGCTATGCAGAAACTTCCCATCATATCTTGGTCCCGTTAGAGCTTTGATAACTTTTGTTATTGGAGCAAACAACGGACATCTGCTAGTAAAAGAAAATATCAGAAATAACCATAAAATCATTTAAATCATGCATTGGATATAGAACTAAAGGAATACCCTAGTTGAGGGAAGATTTTAGGGCTGTTATTTAGGTAAAAATCTTTTATATCTTTGGCAGCAAATAGAGGTCGATTATTTTCATTTGGACTAGTTAGCATGGCTGTCACCAAGCCGCCGGTGCTAGTCCCTGCAATCACATCAAAATAGTCAGCTAGTCTTGCATCCTCACCATCCAGCTCCTGTGCAATATATAGCCAAAAATCTAGATTTAGCTCATGAAGGATCATAATTCATAAGCAAAAGAACAACGTAATTTTAGTTCTATGTATTTAAATTTGCTTTGTACATATACATACATACATATCACAGTCTTTTATGTATGTGGTAACCGGTAATAAGTTAAATGCTATATATAAGATTCATGAAAATGAACAAATGAAAAGCCATTTTTTTTAGTTTATAGACCCAATGTACGAACCTGAAGTTGGGATTCTAGGAAACCAAGGATTACTCCGGGGATGACCCCTCTTATTCCACCCCCGTCAATGCTGAGGACGGTGATCAAGTCTCCATAAGATGGAGGTTGTAAAGGTTCCTTTGCACCTTCCATATATGGTATGGATAAAGTACTTTAAGCTAAATGCTATGTGTATATATGTACTACTATGTATAGAGGGAAAGAGTAATTTTAAAGTTTAAGAGTCTTGAAGGGAAGCTTGAACTTTTAAAGAGGTTAATTTGGAGGGCTAGTTCTATGATTTTTGTCTCTTGATCGATCAAACATGCTGGGGAATTTATACACACATATTCATCTCCTCCAGTATAGTAATTCTGACAATGTATGATATTTGACCAAACTTTGTACTTTCCTGCAAAATGGATCAGTGTCTTTTTCTCCTTTTATCCAAGCAAAGGGACCATTTAAAAAATTAACAGGGCATAACGCGTGCAGGTCTTTCAACCTTCAAAGGTCATTTCGGAGAATTGTAGGTTAGACTGGCTCTCAGAATTGTAGGTATGAAAAAAGAGTTAGGTGATTCATTGAAGATTTATAACCTAACTCATGGAATATCAACACTTAGCTCCAAGTTAATTCCTATCTAATGATTAAATTTGTTTTCATTTTATTTTTTAAAAGGCTCAAATCGTTACCTTTATTGTTTGTCTAACTAGCTACCTTCCATATTAGACACGTTGAATCAAAGAAGTAAAATCAACTTTATTTTAATTATTTTAATTCGTAAAAAACTACATCAAATTAGGAAAATATAAATGTAATTTGACAGGCAAATTGCGTTATAGATAAAATTTATGAAAGATTCAATGTGCCAACTATAAATGTGTAGGAGATACTTGAAATTCATGAAAGATATGTAGCATTCATCTATTATGCCACATGATATAACTTCAAACGAATTAAACATGAAAATTTTGTATACCTCTACAAAGAGAGAACGTGCAATGCAAGAAATTCACCTAATCATGTTTTTCTTGCGAAGCTAATAATTCATTCTTTTTGTCCCCTCATCTTTAATAAGTTGAATTAAACTCGTAATTCTTCACCTAAACCGCTGACTTCGGGGTTAGGAGAGACTTATAGCAAATTTTTTATCACCGTCACTCAGGGAAAATGGTTGAGCAAATTTGCCTCTATTCTCTGTTTTCCCAGCAGTGCCTCGGGGCTAGACGTGTTTTAACCAGTATAGATCATGCATGCATGTTATTCTAGCTAATTAGAACATAAATAAGTAAAACTAGCTTCAAAGGTGAAAGAAAACCACGCGTGCATGTTTATCAGCTTTTGTAATGTCCAATTGGCTAACAAGTAGAAATTAAGTTTTGAAAATACATTCTTAATTATTACAAGTTGTTCTAGATTATAATTTACAGATAGAAATAAAATGTTTATATATATATATATATATATATATATATATATTATAAAGAGGGAGATTACTGATGCTCCTGTGAAGCAGGCAAGGTCTGAAGGAAGAATAAATAATCATGCATGGCTATGTAATTTCCTAGCTGAAGTTTCAGTTTTTACAGTTTAAAGGGCCTGCTGCTTAAATTGTGTCGATCGCTTTTGTTTATAAGGCGCCTTTTGTATTTATCATTTTCTCAGTAAAAAATTCCTTACCTTCCAAGGGCGTTTAGATGAATTATTGCGCCATTGATATTTGATGAAAGCTGCAATCCTTTTACCAGGCGATCCCTACCACAGTCCCCCAAGACCTCAACAGCTATGATAAATTTCTTTTTAATTAATTATTACATTTGAAAATATATGTCCAATTTTTGTGCAATTATGAAAATGATATCCATGGTTTCTGTCTGAAAGTTTCAAACAAAAGGCAATCGAATTGGTCCAAACGCCAAACATAGGCTAAGAAAAAATTATCTTTAATTGACACGAAAATAATTAACCATGACTCGGCAGTCATTTGTTTAGCATCTGATTCGAGGATGATAAGTGGCGTATGAAGACAACAATGATATTTAAACAAACTTTCAGAAGCTGATATGTTAGGATTGTCGACATACTGTTGAACTCTTAATTTGAGTGACAAAATTGGTAGGCTCAAATATATAAAATAAATAGATAAATCACAACCTTTTGATTCCCTCTTTATAATTTACTCGAAATGGTCCAAGCCTCCGCAGGAACTTTTATAATATTTTACCCGTTTTATTAATTTACAAGTACGATAATTTACTCGAACTGGTCAAAGCCTCGATGTGGTGGATTAATCGAGGGCCTGTTTGCCACCGCTTTCAGGGAAAAATAGAAGACCATTCATGCAATAGATTCCTCCTCCGTTTGGCTTCTTGAAGTTTAATGATATGGTTCTGCAAAAGGAAAACCAGAACCTACCGGATGTGGTGGAGTGCTGAGGACTGAGGTTGATATTATTATTGCCATGTTTCCAGGACCCGTAGGTGTTCAAGACTCTAATGTTGTCGAATTTTTTGCCATTAAAATGGCGCTAGAGGGTTTTATGAAAACAGATCGGAAGAATAAAGTAGGTTTAATTGTTGAATTTGATTCAAAGAATGCTATTTGATGGTGTGAAAAAGTGGAAACTCGACCATGGAGACTTCGGGACATGTTTTCAACGATTGATTCCTTGGTGCGAGAGACGAATGATGTAGGATTGATCAATGTATTTCGTGAAGTTGACAGGACGAAAAGACAATATTGAGTATTCCAGAAAAAGTAAATTCCTGACATTGGGTATTCCGGCGATGATTGAAATTTCGGGTGGTGTTCCGGTGAAAATCTAGATTCCGGTGACTTCCCGGCGATGTTTAAAAGAGATGCATTCAAAGATGGTTACGGGCTCAATATATGTTAGTTCCCAACTATTGAAATAGGTAGCAAAATCAGTTCACATAAAACCCAAAATTGGGCTCAAACTGTTCAAAAATAATAAAAAAAGGACTAAAAGGCTAAAAGCCACCCAAGCAATAACAAGACGCGAGGGGTTCATGCAGAGGAATTAAATAAATTCCTGAGAAATTAATGGTGGGAAATGTACATATAAATACCAAAATCTAGCAAAATTTTTTATTAATTTTTAATATCCAATCTAGAATTTTTTAAACAACTAGCCAAAATCTGATGGCCAAAAAATAAAAAACTAGCAAAAATTACTGGTTTTTTATACCATTGTCCAGCCCAGCCTTTTCCTTGGGGTACTGACTTAGCATGGCCAAGTTGCCTCTCTTTGGACAATAGTTTTGCAAACCTACAAAATCAAAAGATTTCCAAATTAAAAAAAAAAAAAAGAAAATTTATGCAAATTTTGCCGCATTAATTAGAAATTGTAAAATTTTTTGGACTTTTATTTTTTTTTAATTACCTTCTAAGAGCTTCTTCATTGGTCTCTTCCTTACAAGGCTCAAAGACACCAGTTCTCAACTTAACTCTAGAAACTGGCTTTTTTAACAGTCCTTCACCAACTCTCACAAGATCATCCAAATTCTTCTTTGTTGCTAAATCAACCGAAGATAATTCCCCAACCAAAGTATCACCCTTTATATATACAACATTATTCAAAGATGTCAAAAATATTAATGGCAAAAAAAAAAAAAAACACATTATAGTATATACCTGAATACGGAGGTATTTATCCGGATCAGAGTGAAGTGCTTGGAATAGCACAGCAAGGTGGGAATCCACCATGTCTTCACTTGCACGAGTATAAACATCTAACAATGGTGTGGAACCATCGTTGATTAACCAGCCCAACAAACCCCATCTCGCCACTTCATCTGCACTATATTTCTGATCTTCAATCTTTCTTGAGCCAGTTCCTAACGATATTACAAGAAATCGTCCACAGTCTGTTGGTAATTTGATTGGATAGAAATCAGAATTTTCTCTGATCATCTCCTTGATTACTTCTCTCATAGCAACTGAAGTCTGAAAGGACACAAAAAAAAAAAAAAAAACTTGTAAAAGAAATTAATATTGTGAATATTGCTTTGAATTGCACACAAAATTTAAGAAATAATTTATATAAATACCGGATTATTAGCTGCAACACCTCCATCTATGAGGTTGAACTCCGTAACTTTCCCTGTGTCATCTGTTGTTTTGAAGTAATGGGTGGGTAGATAAGTCGGTGCTGCTGAGGTTGCAATGCATATGTCTGAAAGTAAAGCATTTAGATAATGCTTTTCCTTCACCTGGTTCAACATTGTGTATATAATTCACATTCAATATTTTTTAAAGACGATAAAGGATGTCTGATTAATGTGGGTTTTTGGAGAGAAAAATTAGAACCTGATAGCTGGAGAAGACCGTTGGCTGGAGCTTCTTGATGTCAAATGTTGGGATGACAACATTAGTCAATGTCTGTGCAATCTTGTGTTTCCTAGTTTCTCTCTGAGAAGGCTATGCAGATAGTTCCCTTCATATTTTGGTCCCAAAAGAGCTTTGATCACCTTTATTACTCTACCAAATAATGAACATCTGTTACTTAAAAAAAATTACGTCAACAACCAGCACTAAAACAATGTAGTTATACCATTCAAGTCTGTTTATTATCAGTTGACTGCAAACAGAAATTATATTTTTACCTTGATTGAGGGAAGATTTTAGGACAGTTATTTAGGTAAAAGTCCTTTATATCTTTGGCAGTAAAAAGTGGTCGATTCTTGTCATTCGGACTAGTAAGCATGGCCGTAACCAAACCTCCTGTACTAGTCCCTGCAATTACATCAAAATAGTCTGCAAGTCTAGCACCCTCACCACCCACCTTCTATAAAATAGAGCCAAAACATGAAGCATTTATCAAAAAGTTTGAGAAGCCAAATATTTGTGGAACTTAAATTTGATATACCTGAAGTTCGGATTCAAGAAAACTGAGGATTGTTCCTCTTATTCCACCACCATCAATGCTGAGGATGGTGATTAAGTCTCCATAAGTTGGAGGTCGTAAAGGTGCATAATTTGCTCCGTCCATTTTTGGAAATTAAGCTTAAGGCTGTTGTATGTGTTGATGTGAAACAAGGAGGGGAAGAAGATTTGATAATTGTAACTGGAGATATATATGGGCAAAAGAAACCAGGGGAGAGAATATTTAGGAGAATAAAAATCTCATTGATTACTTGAATATCAAGAAATCTCAAAATCTTATCCACTAAAGCCTCGTATAAAAGGAAAGATTATAACTAATTATTACAAACTCAATACTAAACCCAAAATACACCATGATTTTGTTTGCCTGTATTCAGTACTGAATTAGATATATATGATGATTGACCAAAAAAAAAATTACATAGTTTTTTCTTAATCTTTTGATTTACAATTAAGATTTGAATTCGAAATTCTTAATTTTAAAGTCGATTCTAATATCATTGAACTGATAAGTCATTAGTTTTATGATCTTTCATATATTTACAAGATTGATGATGTCAAATTAATAATGCAATTTAAATTAAGCTCAAGTGGGAAAAAACTGATGATAGTCAATTTGTGAAGCAATGAAATTTCTATACACGTGCCTGCGATAATTGTGCATGAGATTTAAAATTTTATAACGAATATCTTGTACACCAGATAAAATTTCTTATACATAAGTCAAAATAGATGTACACAAAATTTAACCACTCATGTTTCTTATGAATTAAATTGATTAACTATTGGTGGTTTTTTTTCTTCTTCAGCTACTAACTAAGTTGAATTATAAATGCTTAGATAAAGACAGATAAAATCTTTGATTCCAATCCTCCTACCAAACTCGTGGAAAAAGAGTGAAGTAATCTTTGATTGATCTCTCCCTTGATGGAGTTTTGTCAAATGAAAATGCATTGTTTTAGGTGAGTGGTGCATGTGTTGCTGTTATTCTTTGGATGTCCCACTAAGGTATTCGAATGTCATATCAAAAATGTATTTTGAAAAAAAATACAGAAGGCATTTGGATGATAAATGACAAAGTTTGTTTGGCACATAAGTCTAATCTGATTTCTAAATTCTAAGGATGATAAATGACAAACTATAAACTATATAACTTTATTTATCTCAGCAAATCATTTTGATATTGCTAATTTAATCAATGTATTACATTAATTTTATTAATTTCATACAACCCTTCAACAGAGTACTGATAATTATCTCATTTAAAACTTCCATGAATTCAAGTTCATTTTGATTGTGCCCCAGGCTTCTGCAACAATGACCTTTCACGACGGTGTTTCTCCTGAGAGAGCAGCTTTGCATACCTGCCACATTTGTTAATGTGAATCAAACGTGTTAAATGGAGGCTAGAAAGTAGAAAGAGCAATCATATATACTATGCTGGAATATATATATATATATACACACACGTGCGTGTGTGTGTGTGTTGGAGCATTAATTTTGTACCTTATGAGAGCCTGTGCATTGGTTTCTCCTTCTCCTGAAGGCTCATAATTACCCGTCTCGAAATTCAACCTTGAAACAGGTTTATTCAACAAGTTTTCAGCAATTTTGGCAAGATTATTCAGATTTTCCGCGGTAGAAACATCAACAGAGGAAACCTCCCCTTTTAACTTATCATCCTGCAATATAGTGATGGACGAACTAATTTGGAGCAAAAATTTTACAGCCTCTAATTTCTTCTTGAAGTTCATTTAAAAAAAAAAAAGAAAAAGAAAAACCATAAGCTTGGATGCTAACTAACCTGGATGCGAAGATAATTCTTTTCCGAACTTAGAGCTTTGAAAATCACAGAAAGATGGAAATCAACCATGTCAGCACTGCCTTCTGTAAAGGCTTTAACTAATGGGGTGGAATGGCCGGAGATTAACCACCCAATTACACCCCATTGAGCCGCTTGCTTTGCACTGTACTCCTCTGCAAGTTTTTCTGAGCCTGTTCCTATGGATAGCACTAAGAATCTATTGAAATGGCTTGCTGCCTTTATGGAACAGAAATCAGAATGCCCTCGGTTGATCTGTTTTGTAACTTCACCAATGGCAACTAAAGCCTATGAAATTCAGTAAGAATTGAACAAATAGATTGTTATTATGCTTTAATATAATGAAGTCTAATTAAGAGTTTTTATCAAAGTATTAAAATTAAGTTTTGTCTTACCGGATTATTAGCAGCCATCCCACCATCGATAAGATTGAACTTCTTCACCTTTCCTTCAGAGTCTTTGGTCTCAAAATAATGGGCCGGAAAATAAGTTGGAGCGGCTGAAGTTCCAATGCATATATCTGAGAGTAAGGCATTCAGGCTTGGACTTTTCTTGACCTGAAGAAATCAGAATTAGTGAATTCTTCCCTCCTATATAAGACATGAGACATAGAAAATAGTTTATAAGACTTCAAGATCAACCTCATAGCTGGAAAAGATGATTGGTTGCAGCTTCTTGATGTCGAAAGCTGGAATTACAACGTTAGTCAATGTCTGGTGCAGCTTTGTGTTTCCAAGCCTTTCCTTAAGAATTCCATGCAGATACTTTCCATCATATTTTGGTCCCAACACTCTTTTGATTATATTTACAACACCGGAAAATGGAAAGCTGCAGTTGAAAGAGGAATCCGTTAATTGGCTGCCTGGCTTTGGCATTTCTGTTGTATAGATATTTACTTTCATCCAATATTATTCAGTACCTATTTTGAGGAAATATTCTAGGGCCATGCTCAAAGTAGAAGGCCTTAATATCTTTGGCAGCATATAAGGGTCGGTTTTTCTCGTTTGGTGCTGTTAACATGGTGGTAACAAGACCGCCAGTGCTTGTCCCTCCAATCACATCAAAATAATCTGCAATTCTTGCTTGTTCACCGTCCAGTTTCTGCAACAAGAGAATACGTGATCAGATAATCATCATGAAACTAACACCTGTTTGATGATAAAAATCAGCTTATAGGAGGTTTTATTCTAATATATAAAGACCCATAATCATAATTTTGGTAGAGCGTATAATTACTTGTAACTCAGATTCTAAAAAGCTGAGAATAACTCCTGGAATAATTCCTCTAATTCCACCTCCATCAATGCTGAGAATAGTAATAAGGTCTCCATGAGTTGGAGGATGCAGAAGCTTTCCTGTTGTCTCCATTAGGGGAATGGGTAATGCTTTTAAGGTTTAAGCTGTAAACTATGAGAAATTAAGCAGAAAAGATGTTGAATATTGATGCACTAAAGTCCTGGAAACCTGTAGTATTTATAGACCTTATAAGCTTTAAGCTTGGTGATCACTTCTCAGCATTTTCCTAGATGCACAATATTTGTCATTGACTAAACTAGACATTTTAATTAATATTTATCATTGAATCAAATAATTGCATGCAATCACCTATAAAAAATAACATAAGATAAATTTGGAATTCGTTTACAATTTTTTTTTTATATTTTTACACCACGTCTTCTTTTATATAAAAAAAATATAAATTTAGTCGTCTTAAATGCATGCATCCACGTGTATATAAAAAATTTTAATAAATAAATAAATTTAGTCGTCTTAAATGCATGCATCCACGTGTATATAAAAAAATTTAATAAATAAATAAATTTAGTAGTCTTAAATGCCTGCATCCACGTGCTGATTACGCGCTTATCCAAAAGTGATGTAGTACTGCAAATTATGCACGTTGGCAGCATGCCAACAACTGTTAATTATTAAAATTTAATTAAGGATAAGTGCTACATGTGAGATGCGAAGAACATAACGATGCGCATTAAACTAAACTTTCATTTTCAACTTAAGCTCCATCTATAATCTACTGTCGAACTCATCTAAACTTCATTAATTAATTATTTTATTAATTAATTGTATATATATGAAGATGAAAATATGTTCCATGCACGTACAGATCCAAATGGCACATATATATATATATATATGCCTCTTTCGCACGTTTAAAATTCATTTAAATTAAGTTATAAGGGTTTTTTAGGTATGCACAGGATGAGCAGATTACTACTATTTTTATATTGAAAAAATTAATAAACAATCATTTCAGTTACTAAATGAAAAATCATTTTCAACTTGCTTTCATCTTGAAAGACATATTTGCAGTATTTCTTTTTTCCCTACAACAATTATAGAAGTTGAGGAGACCAATGCTATAAGAGGCCGGTGAGATAAGTCCCAAGAGACTTTGGGCAAGTCATGATCTCCCAAGAAGCATGAAAGGCACATGGTAAGTTCTCTTTCTTGACTTGTTTTACACTATGAAGTTACGTGCCGCCCTCATGTATAGAACAGAACGTAAAAAGCGCAATTTTCAAATGGATTGAGTACAATAAAACACGTTGATAAATTTGAAGAAGAGTCATCCCTATATAACATGTTTAAAACATGCTAATCGATCTAACTCGAAAGGGCTGAACATTGACCCCAAACCTTATTAAAATGTAATTGGAGTTTTTGTTTTTTTCGAAGGAAAGTCTCAGCTTAAAAGATTTGAAAAGAAAAATTATAAACATGAGATCGAACTTAATCTTTCTAAAATTCACTTTAAAAAGTAGATAAATCATTTGAATTAAACCAATGTTTGTAATTGATTTTTTTTTTTTTTTCATTTCATGGTGAGACACACTTGTTTATATTTTTGAGGATGAATCAAATTATAGTTAAACAAGTAAATAGTGATTGACTTTTTATTTTTGAGGCTGTTTCCTTTTCCTTTAACATCTATGAACTCAATGACCCATTCATTTATGTACGAGTACATGAGTTTTGTGTGTTTCAGGATTAAGGTTCTTTGAATAATTTCTCAAAATGAATTAGCCCATACATATCATCAATTTCACTTGGTTTTGATCATGATTAGTGAAAAAAAGATAGGAGAAACTCTTACTTTCAAACTTCTGAGCATGTACATCAGCCATAGAATTAGGAAACAAGAAATTAACTTTCCAGCATCACAAAAAAGAAGACGTCAGGCACTTAATTTCTTGATATGAAAATATATTTGGATTAGAAGGCGATTGAGAGATGGTTTAATTTGTATTATTGCTGGGAATCTGTTGTATTATAGCAATTAAGACTATTTATTTTTTTACAAATAAGACAAAAGCTTTAAAACAAGAGAAAAAGTTGTATTATAGCATTTGAGAAGGGTTTATACAAATCTTTTTAAAGCCTAAAGTTACCTACAACTTTTTCCCCTTTCTCGCTAGGATTGGAGCTCTATCTATGAAGTGTGTGGAAAGGCAATATGAACTCGTTTGAAACTTAGACGTTAGACGTTTTGTTGGTCACCATTTACAAGTTGAAGGCAATGACGCAATTGGTTAGGAAATTAGCCCAACAATTAGGCACGATTCGATACTGATGTGTATAACAGAAACTAAAACTAACTATGAGCATTACAATTCGTGCAAGCTTTGAGGATTGGGGATTGTTGCAATGGGAAGAAAATTGTCAAACTTTGAAGTGATTAGCGTCCTCGGATTTGTTTAAATTCACTTCCAAACAAATTAAAAGCTTCACCTTTGCATGCACTAAAATAATGCTCTAATCTGTTTTTAATCTTAGTTATTTTAAGAAGTTAAGTCAAAAGTTCTAAAATTTTTATAGGCTTGTTTTAATTTATTTTTAAAATTTTTAATCTACTTTTAAACCTCTCACCCTATTACTTACTTAGTTAAAGAGGACATTACACACATAGACTTGTTTGAACTTACAATCTTGAAGCACCAACTCCAACAATACTCCAACTTAATGACTAATCCAAGAGTCAGTTGGCTATTTAAAAAAAAAATTAAGCTAGGTTATGAAACGAGTGCATTAAATGAGTATATATTACCCTTTGCTTTTTGAAATCTAAGACTAAATTATTCTTAACAAGAAAATAGATTTTATCTACAAATTATTAACAATTTTTTTCCTTCAATAAATCCCACGCCAATTTCTTTTTTCCTGCGCCAATATCACCTATAGAATACTAACGAATTATTTTTTATCGGTAAATTTTATCAGTAAAAAAATTTTACTTTTTTTTAAGAAAAAATTATGTCGATAGATATGTCATAACATATAAGTCCGTAAACTTATAGCTAGACTTAACTTTAAAAGTCGTCACCAATTTTTTTTAGGTATGATTGGTCACCTAACTGAATCTATAATATTTTAAAGAGATGTCCTGAGTTTGACTTAGATATATTTTAAAAGATAAATTCTAGGCCACGAAATCAAAATTAGGTTTAGGAATATGTTTACATGTGTGAAAAGTTATAACATCCTCACAACACTCATCCAAATGATGGTATCAGTTTGATTTCATGTTATCTAAGTCTTAAAATATGTTTATAATTTTTTTAAGTAAATTTAATATTGGAAATTGGTTTTAAAGTTACTCAAATCGTTTGATAGTAATTTGAGATAATTTCTCCATCTCAAGAGTATTCATGGAGACTTGTGTCTCATTTTGAAGAGGTTCTGTCGTCAAATTCATTAACATTTTTTTTTATTTGGAAACAATTAATAAAATCTTTCAATTGTTTAGTAGAATTTTTATTTAAAAACCTTTTGATGAAATTTTAACAAATCATTGAATCTTCCAATAGTTTAGTAAGATTTAACTTAAAGACTTAAATCATCCAATCATTTTATATGAATAAAATTCTATTTTTTTAAAAAAATTCATTAAGTCATTCAATCATTTAGTAATATTTAATTAGAGATTTAAATCTTCCAATCATTTGATAGGATTGAAAACAATTTATTTTTAAAAAATTTATTATGAAATTCTTCAATCATTTGGTAGAATTTAATTAAAAACTTTAAACCCATGAAAATCCTTTAATAATTTGGTAAGAATCATGAACTTGTTATAAAAATTTATTTTAAATATGCATAAGAGAAGAAAAAGATACAACTAAGTAACATAAATAAATGTACAAATAAAAAAAAAGAAATATCAAATAAATTGGGCTACAATTGATTTCAAAGCATGTGGGTCTTTATAATTACATTTGCTCACTTCAATTTGCTAGTTGTTGGAACTAATTATGATTTGGACTTTTTATTGGATTTGATCCTCGAACCAGGTCAATCTTTTTTTACTTTCCTATTTCTTCACTCTCTTGTTTTCTTTCTTGTTTTTCTACAAACAACCTATGGCTTTACTGGCGCCCCTCACCTAGGGTGATTGCTTTTTTTTCTTGTTTAAACAAAAATTAAACAAAAACCTAAAACTTATATACCTGAAACCCTCAAAAATTTTACTATGAAAATTTTTTGTTGAATACCTCATTTTTATGTTTCTTCTCAACTCATTTCCCCAACACATAACTCTTAAAAGAAAAACCTAATTATCTAAACCCAAAACATTAAAAAAGACTATAAAAAAACTTAATTTGATTTTTCACTTTCTCTCTTGATTTTTTTTATTGATTATTAATTGTTTCTAATTAATCCTAATGGAGTCTTGTAATAGGCCTCTAATCTCAATTACAATAGGAAAATAAGTTCTCTTGGTTTGAATTTTCTAATCAATTCCAACTTTGGATTTTAAATCCAAATCCACCTCTCAAACCAATTCTCTTTTACAATCCTTTTTTAATTAAAACACTTTCAATTCAATAACCAAATTAGAATTAAACCCTCTTCAAGTTTTAGCAAAACAATTTTTTTTTAAATAATAATAACTTTAAACTAAATATAATGCCAAAATAAATAAAAAAAATTCAAAACTCAATCTTAAAATATAAATTGACCTCGAACTAAATGGGGTGTCTACAAATGGTAAAAATCCATCGGTATTAATGAAATTTTTTATAACGTTTTGTAATGTTATATACTATCTAACTATTTTGTATTTTTGTTTACAGCTCTATACCTCTATGACATCTGTCAAATAAAGACACAAAGGGTATTTTTTATTTATGTTAGGGTTACTTGAGTAATTAGTGTTATTTAAGAGAAGAAGCTTCCAGATATATCAAGAAAAGAAAGGGAAAAACATAGAGGTCTTGGGAGAAGAAAAATGAAGAAGAAAGAAAAGGTTTAGGGAATTTACAAAATGAAAAAAATAGGGGCATGAAGCATAGATGTAGCTAGAAAAAGGAAAAAAAATGAAAAGTGGTGGGTGGAGAAAACAAAGGGAAAAAAAAGTTAAAAAAAGAAGAAAAATGAAAAGGTCTAGCAAAAAAAAAAAAATCATTGTTACAAGATTTCATCTCCTACTACAAGTCAACACAAGTTTTCAACCCCTTACCTATTTCTTTTCTTTTCATTTCTTTATTTTTTTGTGGCACTCTTTCCAATTTAACTTTTTATTTTCTTTTTAATTCTGGTCATAAAAAAATGAAGAGTCAGATTTATGAAAAGAGCAATTATCAAGTTCATGCAACTTTTGGCTATTTTAATTGCAGGTATTTATTTTTTTGGGTTTTTTTACTAAGATGTGAGATTTTAATATTTGCATATAGTGCACAGCTATGTGCCACTGCTATTTTAAACCTTAGGTGGTTAATGGTTTTCATAATTATGCTAAAAAAAATAGCTTTTATTTGTAGGTTTTATAAGAATTTAAAAAAAGAAAAGAAAAGAAAAAGAACACCATAAAGGTGTTTTTTTTTGCTAATTCTCTTTTTAGATTGCTAAAATCTTTCAAAAAGAACATTTGAATTTTATAATTATTTTATGATTATATAAATTAAGGAACTTAAAAAAAAGATAGATATAATGTCTATGATTAAGTTATGCATTATTAAATTCTAATTTTAGGTTGCAGTTGTAGATTGGTAACAAGATCTCAACAAATTATAGTAATTTTAATGTCATTCTCTTTTGGGTACAAAATTTTAAAGTCATTTATCAGTAATCAATTTGTATTAACAAAGTTAAACTATATAATCATCACATAAAAACAATTGCCTTTTCGACCATTAAGATATATATCTAGGTTTTTCTCTTTTTAATTTATGCATTATTCTTTGTCGGCACATTATTTATAAAGCCAATCTGAACCAATAAAAGTTAAATACAAAAGCAAATAGCTCCCAAGTAGCAAAGATATTTTAAAAATTAAACAAAAAAAAAAAGAAAATGTAACAAAGCCTTGATATTGTAGTTGAAATAATAGATTTAGTTAAAACCAATATAAAGAAGTATTACGATGCTTATTTTATTATGGAACAAACATAACATATAAGAAAATTTTAGTTTATATCTTAGATATTAGCCATGTACACTTTTTCGAGTTGTTTCAGGATACAAGTCATAACAAAGATGAAAATTTTGACTAAAAAAAAATTCAAAACAAAACTAAAAGTGCAAAGTTTCAGTATGTTGCATGTTGCTAGAGTTTATATGATCTAATACTTATAATATGAGAGGCTTCTTGTGATGCAATAACAATACTATGACGATCATATAACATCTTTTATCAATAAGAGGTATATTTTTAACATGCATATTTAGTTTATGTGTAATCATAGTTCACATTTTCTTGTTTATTCTATTACCATATGCATTTTGAATGTAATGAATCTTAAATTTGTGCTTACCAAAATGATGAAGCATGCAACATATTTATAGGTTTAATTATTGCTCTTGTATGTTTAGGTTTTTGAAAATTTGCATCCTTAGGTAATTCTTTTTTTCACAATTAGTTGTAATTATTTAGAGTTTTATGTTAATCAAGCTATGTAGTTAGTTGTAATTATTTAGAGTTTTGTGTTAATCATACTATATTTGAATGATTAGTGAAATTTGACAATCTAACAAGCAAGGGTTAGGTGAAAATAATGTTAAATGATTCTTTATTTTGGGGTTCTTATCAATTAATTTGATGGATGTTTGGGTTTATGGAAAGATATATGCTTTATGAACTATCAATTATATGAAACTAAAAGTGAGCCTTTGTTCATTCAATATTATCTCTCAATATGTTAGCACACCCCATTATATGTGTCCCGTGTTCTTGTTAAATATACCTTATGGCTATAAATCCGATATATAGTCACTGGTAAGAAGTTCAAAACATGATTTTGAGATTCAAAATCTATTATACTTTTAACTATGAGTGACCTAAACTTATATTCAAAGTCTTTGAATATTTAAGATTATTGCACATCAACCAACATTTAGAGCATCCATGATTTTTTTAACATAAGCAATATGGCATTGCCTTAGTATTTTTTTTACTACCATCAAGTTGCTTATTCTATAGTAAACTAAAGTAATTGACAACTCAACAGGATATAGCTAGACTCATTAACAAAATAAATTGATCATTAATTTCTCATCTATCAATTTTGTATTCTTCCACATTAGAAGCATCTTTTTCCAACTAATTATATGTATTAGATGTTTTTTAATGATCTGTCTAAATTATATAATCATTGGATGTGTTTACTTAACGTCACTGATCAATGTTGTTTATAGCATATTCTATTCATATTTTCAAGTCCTAATATTGATATTAATTTTTTATTTTGTCTAAATAACAATGTTTATCTCTAAAGAATAAATGAATATGATGCATTGCACTTTTTGGATTTTTGGAGCTCATTGGAATTATTAATAGAGACCGTGGTCAACCTTTATATCTTGACAAATTCCATGTATAAGATAAAAATATCCTTTTGTGGCATAGTTTTATTATTTGGATTGAAACTTGAATTTAGTACTTTTAAATTTTTTTTTATCTTTTGAAATAGTGATTAATTGACTAATTATGGGTAAAAAATATATATTTTTTATTTTTTTTGTTTGGATTGAGGCATGACTTTTTTTTTATTTATTTATGGAAAGTAAGTTGATGGCATCAGTAACAAGTTGTTTAAACAAAAGCAAAAATTGAATATTTCTTTTTTTTTATATGAACATTAAATTTGGTTTGAAATGAAAAAAAAAAAAAAAAGCTTATTGATTATATTTTTTGTTTTTAAGGTGTAAACATGATAAAGTCTTTTAGTGAATTTGAAAAGTAATTTTAAAAGTTTAGTCTCAAGGTTAAGCATCTATAGCTGGCAAAGATTTTAATTAATAATTCATAATTGTCTCTCTATGAACTAAATAATTTTCTTCGTTTTTTTAGAATAATTATTCCTTCAAATTTTTAAATTGTTGTGATAAATTTTAAGAAGCTGATGAGGAGATATTGCAAAAAATATAAGTTTTTCGAATACTTTTCTAGCATCAATCATATATAATTTATTTCTAATATTTGATTTGTTCTTTTATCATTAACTGCAATATTAATATTAGTCAATCCCTCTTTGTATACTTAGGAAAAGCTTTGCCATAATTTAATTTACTTTTTATTTTTGTTTTTAATCTTTTAGAATTTTGTCTAATTGTTTGTAATAAATATTTTCATAACATGTTAAGAGATGTGTTATAGTTAGGAAATCGATTAATAACTTAAAAAATATATATAAATTATCAAAGTTAAAAAAAAAAAAAAAAAAAACTCATTTGAGTAGAACAATATTAAAAGATTTTAAAAAATCTTAAACCAAAAGTTAATTGATAGAATTTCTTATTTAAAACAAATAGCAACTTTGATATTGTAAATTTAAGCAATATAAAGTTTTTAAATGAAAATATTTAAAATTGTATCATCTCAAATCTAAATAGATCTAGAATTTATAAGGTAATATAAATAAATAATTTGATATAGAGTTTGTAAAATTCTTAAATGGATAAATATAGAATTGTGTAGCCTCAAATATGTACTTATCTTGATTTTAAGTATCATTATTTTATTATATTATATTGCCTTTTGAATTTGATATTAAAAAATATATATTTTTATGAATGTATGTAAATTTTTTGTAGCATAATATAAATCTACATTCTAGTTTTCAATAAAACTAATATTATCCAAATTGTTGGAATTCATTTAAAATAGTTTTGGATAATTATAAACATATACGAGTAAGTTACGATTTGTGATACATTTCAAGTTTAAAATTTTGAAAACTCGCTAACCATTTAAATTAAAGAATATATATTATATAAAAATATGGATAAATTTAAACTTTTATCAAATCATTTATTCTTTCAAAATTTTAACAACTAGTTTGAGTTATAATTTTGTTATAATATTAAAAAAATAATGTGTATGATTTACTAAAAATTGAAATTTAATTAAAAACAAAAACTAAAGTAAACAAATCAAAGTTAAAATTTAAATCACATTAATTTGGATAAGAGATTTTAGACGGATATTTGTAAAATAAACGGTTTTGGATAGATTATAGATATTTAAGAAATGTTTTTAAACGGTTTTGGAGAAATTATAAATTTTTAATATTACGGTATGGATATTTGAAAACGAGCAAGTATTCGAACCAATGCCATGCCTATAATTTGGTAATTATAATCATCTAATTGTATGCAAGTTTAGTCTTTTTGCAATCAAATCTATTTTTTAAAAGCCCAAAGGCTTTGATTAAGTTTAAAAAATATTTTAAGCCCATTTTTATTGGGCCAATTAAACCCATTTGTAAACATTAAAAGTCATAGGCCCTTTATTGCAAAGGGCAAAGGTTCGCATATGCGGCGAGAAAATTCCATTTTATAGACCGTCCGTATATTTTTAAAAACTTCGTCTTTTTCTTCAGTCGTGAATTTCTCTCCCGCCCTCCCTTTCAACGTAATTTCCTGATCCTTCTCTTTTTTTTATTTTTCATCAAAGTAATAATTTTTCTAATAAAATTATGCTTCGTCATGGCTTAAGGACTCGTCGGCCCTGCTATCTTCTTTATCCGCGACGGTTTTCCTCCTCCTCTAAAAACCCCATTGAATGCCCTAACAATCTCAATAATTCGTTTCCCGTCCCTTCCCGATCGCCGCAACCGCAAATTTTTCAAAATCATCTTTCAACTCTTCCTTCCAAAACCACCTCTTTTTCTCGAAATTCCGTTTTGTTCCTCTCCGCCACCCTCCTCTCCGCTCTTGTTGCTTCCGTCGCTGTCTTTTCCGCCAATAAAGGCAACGAAGCCTCCGACTCTAACCCTAACCCTAGAAAAAGCCCTTTTTACGAATCAATTGAGCACACGATCCATAAATCAAATGAGTCCTTCAAGAGGATCGTCCATCACGCTAAACAAACCAGCGTCGCTGCCTCTGTTTTGTGGCAATCGCTCAGGTCGGTGATGTCGTCCGCAAACGACGAAGTTCGGGCAGGGTTCGAGCTTCGCGTAGCCTCATTTCTTGCCGACATTGCCGCCGCCAATGCTAGTCGAAGGAAGGCTATCGTGAGCGCCGGTGGCGGCGCGGTGGTTGACTGGCTGCTGGAGACGGTAGCAGTGGGAAAAACGGATGTTATCAGCACTCAGGCCGAGGCGGCGAGGGCGTTGGCTTACCTAATTGCGGATCCCGACGTGCGCAAAGACGTACTTGGAAGAGCAGGTGCCATCCCCTATTTGTTGAGGTTCATTTTTTCATCTCAACCTCAAAATAAATCTAAAAGGGTAAGTTTTTATTTCTTTTGATTATCCACTGATTATGAAAATATTTTTGCACCCCAACTTTGTTGGTGCTTCTAAGTTTTTTGTTTTACCATTGATAAATAGCTTTTGTGTGGGAGCAGCATCCGGGACGTAGTTCATTCGATATTTCTGATTCTTTGAAAGGTAGAAGTATGCTTGTGGCTGCTATAATGGATATTGTTACATCCAATTGTGACAGTGTAGAAAAGGCATCTTTTAAGCCTTGGTTACCAGGGAATGCGGAAATGAGAGATATTGCAGCAGCCATTCAAGTTATTGAGGAAGGTGGCATGCATTTAGACGAGGGAGAGAGAAATGATGACAATGATGGGGGAAGAGGAATGAAGGGGATTGGGATTAAAATTCTTGAAGGAACGACTGTTATAGGGCTGTCGCGAACAATGGAGTATATGAAGTTAGATCATTCAAATGTTACCCGTGTGGCATTAGATAGGGATACTTCGAAAACACTTACTTTGTTGAATAAGGATGATAGTTCGGTGGGACAAGCCAATTTGTCTGCTGCTGTTGTTCCTGGTCTTTGGGATGATTTGCATTCCCAGCATGTTGCTGTGCCTTTTGCTGCATGGGCATTAGCCAACTGGGCAATGGCATCGGAGATCAATAGGTCCCATATTGAAGAACTGGATCGAGATGGAGAGGCTGTCATGACTGCTTTACTAGCAGCTGAGAGATCTGTGAAATGGCATGGTAGCTTGGTGGCTCGGTTGTTATTGGAAGATCATAATCTTCCCTTAAAAGACTCTGTCTCTGATTGGGCCTCCAGTCTTCTTTCTACTGCTTCACATGCAAGCAAAAATGAAGACATTTCCTTAACTCAAATGGCTTTATCTGCTTTAATAGTTGCTGTTGAGAGGAGCCAGGAAGCAAGGAGGACTGTGATGGAGAAGGGTCTTGAGCTGATGAGAGTCACTGCAACGAGGACAGCAAAGCATCAGCAGGTTCAAGAAGCTCTGGCAAAAGCTTTGGAATTGCTCTCAACTGAGGACGTGCATTTATCTCTCGAAGAAAGTCAAAAGTGGTCTAGTATATTGCTTTCTTGGGTTTTTGGAAAATCTTCCTCCAATGCAATCCAATCCTCTGCCATAAGAATTCTTTCATGCATTCTTGAAGCCCACGGCCCATCTTCTGTTCCAATTTCTCAAGGATGGTTAGCTCTTCTGCTAAATGATCTCCTGATTTCCTGCAAGGCATCATCTATTAAAGGAGGCACTCAGCCTAAGAGTAACAAAGTAAAGGTTCGAAGATGTACCTTTTGTTTTTAATTGCTTTAATTGTTTTGACTATATGCAAATTTAATCGCACTATGCACTTGTTCTGGAAGCTAAGAATAGAATGTAACATTTTCAACTTAAACTACTCATAGTTATGATCTAGTTGAATTTTGCAGACTCAGATCGATCAGTCTAACATTCTTTCAGCCACACAGACTGTTAATCAATTAGCAGTTGCAGTCGTTAATCTGGCTGGCAATCAGTTGGCCGATTCTGTCGATACCTTCCTACTGGCAGATCTTCTTTCTCTTGAACCTTTTGCTGGACCATTTAAAAATCTAAAGAAAGATAATCCTCCAAAGTTTGATGTTGCAGATTCTGCATTGGCTACCCTCAAGGGGATCAAAGCACTGACTGAAATTTGTGTTGAAGATTCTTTATTACAGGATAAAATTACTGATTTGGGGGTCTTATGTTTGCTAAGACGCTATTTGTTACGTGATGATTATGAGAAACTTGCTGCAATAGAGGCTTATGCTGCATCTAGAGCGCCTGAGGCCAAAGAAAGGGTTTCAAGTAATGCTGGTGAGTCATCACCTTCAAAAACAAACAATCCATCTAGCGTCCGAGTCCCACCTACTGCTCACATTCGGAAGCATGCAGCTAGACTGTTAACCATTCTTTCACTCCTTCCAAAAGTCCAGAAAGTCATTGCAGCTGATGAAACTTGGTGTAAATGGCTTGAGGATTGTGCTAGTGGGAAGATATCAGGCATCAGTGACCTTAAGATACAAAGTTATGCTAGGGCCATTCTGTTAAATGTATTTTGCAATCAGCGAATTGGTGTTGACTCAGTAAATAGTGTTCCTGAAACTAGTAGCAGAGAGGGAACAAGCATTTGCCCACGTTATGATGACATGATATTCTTAATTAACCCTGAACTTCCCCATTGGAAGTGTCCTGGAAAAGACCAATCCTCTGTTGAGAAAGACAAGTCTCTTTTGAATGAGGTTGATTCCATGAACAGTGATAGGACAACTGTAACCCAAGTTTCAGATGTTGCTGACTCATCCAGTTCTTTTAATGTATCTAATAATGATTCCAAATCAGAGATTCCTCAAATGGATATTGTCTTTGTACATGGGCTACGTGGTGGGCCTTATAAAACTTGGCGCATAGCTGAGGACAAATCCTCAACTAAGTCTAGCTTGGTAGAGAAAATTGATGAAGAAGCAGGGAAGCTTGGGACATTTTGGCCAGGTGAATGGCTTTCAGCTGATTTTCCTCAAGCTCGCTTGTTTTCCCTGAAATACAAGGTTTGTTTTAGTTTTATGGTAGTTTGAAGAAGTTTATGAATTACTCCATTTTTTTGGCAATCAGTTTAGTTCTAGTGATTTTGAGGTGTTCACTGGGCTGTTTCTCACACTCCAAGATCATTTTCATATTGTTTAATACAGACAAACTTAACACAGTGGTCCGGAGCTTCCCTGCCTCTTCAGGTTTGCTGCTTTTGGTTTATTTAGTTTGTCAATTTTGTTATGCTTCATTTACTGGAGTTCTGGTCATGAGTCACCTGAGAAATTCATTTATAATACACTTAGATGCATGCTTAGATTAACTCATGAGTTTTTCTCCCCTCTTTAAACCCATGCAACATTGAATACATTTTTTGGAAACTCAGTTTATTAGTTCCATGTTGCCATATTTCTTATGATATGCATTGGTGTAATAGAAATCTTCAAACTTGTGATCATCATTTGTTTTTTCTGCTGACATTATTCATGAACATTTCATTTGACCTCCAGGAAGTTAGCTCCGTGCTACTAAAGAAGCTGGTTGCTGCAGGCATTGGGAATCGGCCTGTCGTTTTTGTGACGCACAGGTTAATCAATTCAACCTCTCTTTCCTTTTCTTTTTGCCTTGGGGGTGCTGGTGGGGCCGGGGGGCAGGTGCAAAGCTATTTTTATTTGATTCTAGTCCGCTGAAGGATGGTTAATGTTAATCTTTGTGTTGGAAAATAAAAGTTTCAAGTTGGTTTCTTTTGGCTAAGAACGCTTTTTTGTGACTAGGGTAGTTTTTAATTGTTTCAGTTTCCATAACTTTATAGTTCAATGCATGACTTTCTCTTATATGTAGCATGGGAGGTCTGGTGGTCAAGCAGATGTTACATAAAGCAAAGGCAGAAAATATGGAGAACCTTGTGAACAACACCATTGGAGTTGTAAGTGCTCAAATATTAGATACTTGCAATTTCCATTATTTTATTGCAAACAATCCCATTAAAATAAAAAGTGGAACCTTGAGGCATGATGTTAATGTGTTTGAACATCTTGCCATGGCAAGTTCAGTAATCTTGGTGTTTCGTGTAATTTCAGGTGTTCTATAGCTGCCCACATTTTGGCAGCAAGCTTGCTGATATGCCCTGGCGAATGGGCCTTGTGTTACGTCCGGCTCCAACTGTTAGTATATGATCAATTATGAATCGACAACTTTTTAATCAGTACATAACTGTGATTCTGAAATTTTGGACTGTTAAAATAGTTTCAATTCAGAATCTAATGTTGATGTTTTTCACTGGTTTTCTTTCATAGATAGGGGAACTAAGAAGTGATTCTCCACGACTTGTAGAACTTAATGACTTTCTTCGTCACCTTCATAAGAAACAGAAGCTCCAAGTCCTTAGTTTCTCTGAGGTAATTGATCGGCATCTATTCATGATAATGTATTCCCTTCCCCCAAGAATGCTGCATTGTTGTGTGTGTGTGTGTTTGCAGTGTCACCTTAAGCATGATATGAGCTTCAAACTTGCTATTTTGCAGACCCAGGTCACACCAATTGTTGAAGGCTATGGGGGATGGGCCTTACGTATGGAAATCGTGCCAATTGAATCGGCCTATCCTGGATTTGGTGAACTTGTTGTAAGTGTTTATCTTTTGACTTTGGTACTTATATATTCTTAAATGATAAAAATTTGGATCATTTAAATAAAAATGGTAACACAAATAGGTAACATCAACAGACCAAAATGCTTCTATGAAAATGATAATGTAAGTTGGTAACATCTATAAATCAAAATGCTTTAACATTATTCTGTGTTCCAATGATGGTCTAAATGGTTCTAGTCTCCAAAAGTTAATTGTTCTTTTGACTGTGAAACAGGTATTAGAGTCAACAGATCATATAAATTCATGCAAACCGCTCAGCCGCTCTGATCCTTCATACACAGAAACGTTAGAATTCTTGCGTAAACTTATAGCTCAATATACATGAAGAGAAATTTAGTCTTATACTCAGCAATAGGCATCATTTCTCTCTCTCTCTCTCTTTTTAATCTTAATGAACTTCATAGTCATAGATACCAGAGCTAATTTGATTTTTGCTTGGAAGTTGGCGGAATCAAATATTTCATTCAGGAGCAAATCGGCTGTGGATCAGATAACTAACCTTTAGGAGGCGTTTGGATGGACGTTTGATGGTTTTTGATTTAATAAACATTTATTATCGGTATGATAATTATTGCGTTTTTTTGAACAAAACGTAGTATTTGACACTTAATTTTTACTGCGAGTCTTTGAATAGAATTGCATTATTTTTTTCATCTATTTGACTTGATAGTTTTTGATTTAATGAACATTTATTATGGGTTTGTCGGTTAATATATATTTTTGTAAAATAAACACAATAATTGTTTATTATATTTGTTTAATTACTGTATTTTTTACATTTATTGGATGAAATTAATGCATTAATTGATGGTTAATTTTTTTTTTTTTTTATAATTGGTCATTCGAATACTGCATTTATTGTATTTTTTAGATGAAATTAATACAGTAATTGATGTATTGTTGCGTTTATTATGTACTGAAAGGTATTATAGTAAAATATTTAAGTTATCTTAGGTTTTTTTCAACCAAATACAGAAATTTAAAAACGGGATGTAATGAAAAATCGTATTTCCCTTGAAATTATACTTTCTTAGTATTATATTTTATTTTGAAATTTAAGATTTTGCGAATAAAATGTGTTCACTGATAGTGTTTTTGGATTGAGGGGAAGGGAAAGAAAAGCAAAAAGGGTAAAGAAAACAAAATTATTCTATGAAAAAATTATTATATCTATATTTTTATTAACACTAAAAGTTTAATTTAGTTATATATATATGTGTGTCTTTCAAGTTATAAATAACAAAAAAACAATAAATATGCATCATGGAAGTATGGAACAAGCAGCACAAGAGAGAAATTTCCCAAAACTATCATCAAGTAACACTAGCATTCTAGAAGTTTATCAACAACAACCAAAGATGTAAATCAGAACATAAACGAGTGTCAAGAAAAATGGATGAAGGATATAAGCTTGAAAATATATTTTTATATTTTTTGTTATTTTATAAAAAAATATTATAATTGAAAAAAATATTATGATAAATCATTTTTTTTCTTTTTTATTCTTTATTCAAATAATGGTTATTAGATTTTTTTTTTATAAGTTTTAACTATTTAAATAAAGAGTACATACATAATTTTCTTTCATTTAAAAAACTTTTTTTTTTCTTTTTCTTTCTTTGTTAATATTTATGCAATAAAAATTTTTTTTTTCTTTTTTTTCCTTTATTAATAGTTATCCAAATATAAGGTTAGGAAAAAGTTAGCATCTTCCTCTCTATACCATCATATGATCAACATTTTTATACCAGCTTTCTATACATCATCCCTCTTTCTATCCTTTAGACAGTACATCCGTTTTTTTTTTTTTTTTTGTATTCTTTTTCCTCGTTTACTTGTATCAGTAGAAAGTAGAAACCCATCCCATGAATGGGTTCTTAAAATGCTGTATAAACGCTGCGAGTAAAAGAAATACAATGATTGATCAAAGTGTTGCAAACCCATGTTGCTGCTCTTTCCCATTGTTCTTAAATAAGCCTCTGTTCACTTTCCAAAAGAAAAGTCTATGTTCCATACTTCCATTGCGTAAATTCGTCAATCAGATCATCAGGCCGAAGGCCACCGAAGGCCCCCGATAATATATACATGGCTAGCCCTAGGGGAGATTACGTTTCGACTAGGCATTCCTTGATTTCGGGCTATTGTTGGTGAATCCATGGGCTCCTAGGCTTAGAGAAGCTTAAATCAATAATGGGGTGAATGAACATCTGACCCAGAATGGACTCCTGGTTGGAGACTTCGAGTTATCACTTAGCTTTACCGCGGTTTATGGTCCACAAATGGAATATGCGAAAGGAATGGGCCTTTTAGGAGCCTGTTTTTGAAAATGGCCACCCAATATAGAGCCCATTAACTGCAAAAACTTCATCTCTCAATCTCATCATCTCTTCCTCCCATCCGTGTTTGGGAAACGATGCGATTGTATTGTCCTTGTGAACATCTTTCAATGGACATGGCTTTGCGACCGCCTGTCTTTCATCCAACAGCTTTCAGGCCTTGTCAAGTTTCATTCCCCTTCTTCAGTTTCACAACCCCAACCCAATACCTTCATCTCAACAGAACCAGAAATGTAGGATCCACAATCTTTTGCTGCTCTACTTCTTCTACTGTTTCTTCGACGAGTAGTAGTAGTAATAACAACATGACAGGGCTTCCGGTCAAAAAGAAAAGGATGAGGTACAGGAAACAGCGCCCTGGAGAGAGCGTGGGTATTACTGAAGAGATGAGATTTGTTGCTATGAGGCTTCGTAATATTAACGGTAAAAAGGTCACTTCCAATAGTGTTACCGACACTGACACTGACAGTAAAAATACCCAAGGAGAAGAAGAGGAAGGACGAGGAGATAATGCTGAAGCAGTGGAAAACAATCAAGGTGTAGGTGATGGAGTTGCAGAGACTTGGACACCCAGTATGGAAGGGTTCCTTAAGTACTTGGTTGATAGCAAGCTCGTCTTCAACACTATTGAGCGTATCGTTGATGAATCAAATGATGTTGCTTGTGAGTCCTTTTCCTTGCAATTTTCTTCTTTTTTTTTTCTATTGTTTTACAAAATAGGTGCTCTTGACCTTGTTTTGTTTTTCCATTATCTGGGCGCCTGTTCTATTTTTTATGTGTAAAAGGGGAGAATTATATCCTCCCTGTTCTGTACCCCATATATTGAAACAAAAAGGAAAAAAGAAAAGAATTTACTTGGTATCACTGTCCCTGCTAGCTTATGGTATTGGTCTGAACTCTGAAGGGCTAAAAGAATTTATTTTTGTTCTAGACGATGAACTTGTGGCTGTCCCTACTGATTGAGATTTTGAGTACTCTGTTAGAGTAAAATTTGGGCATTTGCTTTCTTATTTATGCTGCCTATGCCTGTCATGTCTTAAATATGCAGTCTAACAAGGAAGTTTCTTGATATTGGGTGTTATCTTCTTGTCTTGTTTTGAGTTCATAGATGCAGAGTTAACCTTTTTTGTTCAATGAATTGATGTTGGATCTTTTCCCATTGTAATGATGTGAGCAATTGGTTATTGCTTAATTTCATGATTGTCACACAATATTTTCTAGAGTAAAAATCTTGCTTGTTGAGTTAGTTTAAAATTTAACATTGAAATCTGCTACAGATGCCTACTTCAGGAGAACTGGATTGGAAAGATCAGCAGGTCTTTCTAAAGATCTAGAATGGTTTAGCCAAAAAGATCTTGTGATTCCAGAACCAAGCAATCCAGGAGTTTCTTATGTCAAGTATTTGGAGGAATTAGAAGAGAAAAGTGCCCCACTTTTCTTGTCCCATTTCTACAATATATATTTTTCACACATAGCCGGTGGCCAAGTGATAGTAAGAAAGGTATGCGTGAATGGTCATTGCACATGCTGCTATCATATCATGCCGTGTAATAGTGTCGACTTTTCGCTGCTCGAAGTGGCAATGAAAGGTTTTGTAAATTTGAGGCCGTAAACGTTTATATTGTTATTATTTTTATATTTGGGAACTTAGAAGTTAGAAGAGTTCTTGTGTGTGATTTATGTTGTGTCCTTCAGAAAATACTAATCAAAAAGAGAATTGTGCACGCTAACAGTGTCTCTCTGCAAAGTGAAGGAAAAAGAATTTTTATTTACCAAAATGAGAATGCAAGAGCCAAAAACCATATATTTTTTGCCAACATAGATTTTCTCAGACCAAATCAATCATCTTTCTCTAATGTTTTATTTTCTTTAGGTTTCTGAACAGCTCTTTGAAGGAAGGGAGCTGGAGTTCTATAAATGGGAGGGTGATGTAAAAGAATTGTTGAAAGGTGTACGGGAGAATCTCAACATGCTTGGAGAGGTTGATAATTGAGATTGCTATCTAAACGAAAAATGATTTGTTTCCTTTTTCTGGGATTTTTCTCCATACTTATTTTTTTATTCTGGCTGATACTGTGCAGCACTGGTCTCGAGATGATCGAAACAAATGCTTAAAGGAAGCAGCAAAGTCTTTCAAGTTTTTGGGGCAGATAGTTCGCTTGATCATCTTATAGACCAGATTGGTTTGAATCACAGCTCTGTATAATTTTGTAAGGCCATAACCTTGTCCGCCTAACTTGTTCTCTCTCACCCCCCTTCCTTTCCAAAAGCACGGCATGCCCTTGATAGTTGATATTGGAATATCAAATCTGTTGATATATCCTGGAAACAAAGCAACAATCCTCTTGCTCAAACTTTAGCTTGGCTTTCCAAATCTCCCCTCATTGTTTCAGCTAATATGATTGATGTGTTTTCTTGCTGTTCAACAGGTAACACATTCACCAAGTAGTCGGACAGCAAGCGAGTGACTACAGTACCGTGTCATGTATTCAGGAACATCAATGTCCTCTACTGGTGACATTTTTTACTTAGGACACTCAGCAAAGGTGATGTGTGAAAATAAACGGCTAGTTTGATAGTGGTGATGCTTCTTGTTATTGGGATTTGGTTTTGATACAACATGCAAGAAGCCAGGAATTTCTCCTAGTGGGTATACGAGTATGCAGGATTTGCTTAAAGATGCGTCATTTTATGTACCATTTGAAATCTGAAAAGAGATAGCAATGTGGGAACAGAAACCAGACAGAACGAATATGTGCAGTGCGTCTGCTCTGCTGGTTCAAGCACAGTTAAATCTGTCGAGTCGTATGGTGGCCTAGTTCTAGTTGGAGTATTGCCAATATAGAAAAAGGAGGAAAAAGTAATAAATTTGAGACCACTCAGGCTAGGCAAATGTGAACTTGCTATTTCTGTCTGTCTTTCTTCTCTTACTTGACCAACAGAAAAGGAGTAGATATTGCAACTCGATAGAAGATTTTGTGTAGTACCTAATGTCACATCAGAGGATATGTATTTTGACCAATTAATAAAGTGCATTTTTCTCTTCATTCGCCCCATTTCTTCTCTCTCTTTCTCTCTCTTTTGAATATTGATATTAGTAATACATTTTTTTTCACCATTTTATTTTTTCATTCTGTTATGGCTAAGTGCTTCAAGGTAGGAACAACCATTCATGATTCAAACAAATGAGTACTATAGTATTCAAGGGATGCAATCTTACTCTCTTGTGAAGGAAATTAATCCTTGTTTTATGTTTGGAATGTTGTATCTGCCTTTGGCTTGGAGATGCTCCAGACCAGATTCCAGAGAAAGGTAAAAGAGTCTCAGAAGAAAACCCACTTTAAGTAAAGTTACTGAGAAGCGCATTAACGAAGGCAAAAGTACTGTAATATGAATATCATAGTAATAATCAACATGTTTAACGTGGACAAAAAATACAGAAGAAAAGAAAAAGTGCGGGAGGGGACATATATGGTGTTTGTTCTTGTTTTCTTTTCTATGGCCTTTCCACCCTGGATTAATCCAGGTTCTTTTCGAGTTTTCTCCCTGTTGTTCCTTTTTTAAGTTTTATGTTCAATGGATAGGCAAATGATTACATGGTTTACAGTCTACACAAACACATTGTTTTCCTTACAATTTGCATGCTTTTGACCTGATATTGTCATATTCTGACCGCTTCTTTCGCCTTCTTTTTCTCAAAAATCTACAAACTCAAACGAATATAATATGGAAATCCTATAACTTCTGCTTACACTTTTTGAATTTTTAATGGAGAATTTTACATGGAAGCCTCAGTAAGTTCCTATGTCCACCAGTACCTTTTTTTCGCACTACATTTTCTTGGTTAACTCTGCTGAATCGTTGGCTACTATTAATGATTTTCTTTGGTTACATTTGAAACTCATGCAGGACCCGAAATTCATAAAGTCTCCTAAGAAATCTCCATTAATATTAACAATTGTAGTCTTATTTTTCCTCATGGTTTCTGGAGTTTATATCTGCTCAATCCGATTATGGCAAATAAGCCCACGAACAAACGCCAAATTTCTAAATATAAAAGCACTAGACCAGCAGCAGCAGCAGAAATGTCAAGCTCCCGACATTGAACAATGGGAAGCTCCTCTTATACATTTTCCAAATCCTAAAACATTTAACAGGTACCAACAATGTAATTAATCTTCTTCGATTATTATCCATGCATGGTTCAATTTAATATGTTGTTAAAAATGAAGCTTGTTTATGCAGGGAAGAATGTGTCTGCAATCCAGTAAGATATTTTGCCATTTTTTCAATGCAGAGATCAGGGAGTGGTTGGTTTGAGACATTGTTAAATAGTCATATAAATGTTAGCTCCAATGGAGAAATTTTTGGACTTAGGGATAGGAGAAGTAATATTTCTTCAATTTTGGAGACATTGGATAGAGTTTATAACCTTGACTGGTTCTCTAGTGCTTCCAAGAATGAGTGCTCAGCTGCAATTGGATTCAAATGGATGCTTAATCAGGTGAGTGACGCATCAGAATTTGGCTTCTAAATTTACAATTTCACATGGGAATTGAGAAAGTGATAGTATTTGCTTATTTGTTTTTTCTTAAAGATTTCAAATTGCACATGATACTTATTAAATATTTTCCAGGGTGTGATGCAACATCACAAAGATATCGTCGAGTACTTCAAGAAAAATGGAGTTTCTGCAATATTTCTATTCAGAAAGAATTTGCTTCGCAGAACGATATCTCTGCTTGCAAATGCCTATGACAAAGACGTTAGGCCATTGAATGGAACCCACAAATCTCATGTCCATTCATCAGCCGAGGTTTCCTCAGCTTGACTCTCACAAGCATGTATCTTACTTCATTTGGTTACCATGTACTAGCTAATCATAATGATCGAATTTCAGGCTCAGATACTTGCAAAATACAAGCCAACTATAAATATCACGAAACTGATTCCTGAATTGAAGCAAGCCGAACGAAAAACTGCAAAGGCTGTTGAATATTTCAACACCACTCGCCATATGGTTCTTCACTATGAGGATCTTGTCAAAAACCGCACGGTAATAGTTAAAAACTCGTACTATTTCCATCATACACATTCAAATTCAAGCTTCTATCAAGACTCACAGTTAGAAGTTTTCTCCGAATACAGAAACTCATCAGAGAGGTTCAAGAGTTCCTAAGATTGCCTTATAGAGAGCTCACCAGTGGTCAAGTTAAGATACACACGGCGCCATTGTCAGAGCAAGTAGCAAATTGGGAAGATGTTCAGGAAGCAGTGAAGAAAGCATCATATGAAAGCTTCCTTCATTCGGATTATTATTAGATTTAGTTTTATGGTCTTTGAATACTGCAACAGATTTCACAATTTTGGTTAATAGAATCTTCTCTTAACAAACTTTTGGCATCTTATAGGAATTCTTGTTCTTGCACCATCTGGCTCAAGTAAATAATGAAAATTCCTGTTAATTTTCATCCAACCCGTCTCAAAAAGCTTCAGATAATGAAATTACCCAAAGTTTGGCTCCAAAGCTGGCATTGAAGCAAAATATAATCAAGTACAAACAGATTGCATTGATGAAAGAGTGCTTTTTCTTAGAAATTTGAAGGGTATAAAGCGGATTAAAGTACATCTTAGATCAGAGTACAAACTCTTCAGGTCCGTGTAAAGCTATCATTTCTTTAATTTCATATCACAAATTTAACCACCTTCCCTTACAAAAACTTTGATTATTTTGGATAACTGCTATAATGAAAAGCTCAAATAGGCATTATATGTCTGTGAATAACTACTATACCTAAGCAATGGCATTTAATCGATGATAATAATCTAAAACATGACATAATGACAAGACATGAAAAAATATATAAAAATGACACAATTCAAAATTTCAACAATAATTTTACGTGAGATTAACAAAACCAAAAAATATATTTTATATTTTCACGTTAATATCAATTGTGATATAATTTTCGTATAAAACATAATATAAATATATAAATTTTAATATTTTACATAACTTGAATACATAAATTATCAAGTTAAGCCATATAAACCACATCTTTGAAATGGATTGACTAGATCATCTAATCATATGGATGCTGTACCTCATGTCACCATGATCTAAAGGTATGGCATTTGTATTTTAGATTTCATGGGTTATTTGATTTATATATATATATATATAAGAAGAAGACAAAGCAAGTTGAGATGCAGATCAGTTTCATATAGAACTACCTTTCTTTCCTTTGCTCATTGCAGCCTAAATGTAAGCATTACAATGATGTTGTAATCAAGATCAGCTATTAACTGACCCGTAACTTGATACAGAATCAGGTTTCTCTGTTTGTCTAATAACAAATTGGTCAACAATCCTGACAGTATTCACTGGATCCTGCTGGCCTGCAGATGCACTCCACTTACTAGGATATTTTCTCCGATGGCTCAACTGTTGTGGTTGTTTGGGTTCCCCATCCCAATCAGGATCTAACTTCCATTCCTTGGGAACCTGCATGTCAAATGGATCAGTGTTTGTCTCACCAAAGTATGTTTCCTAACAGGAAAAGATATTTGAACATACAAACGTTAGGCTGCTAACTTATGTGGTAGATCTAGGACCTATTTGAGCTGCTAAAATTGTCATGAGAAAAGGGGAAAAGAACCTGAGCTAAATCATTGATCATCCCTCTTGACCTCTTCATATGAAAAGTACAGTCTAACATAGTCCATAATCCAAGTCAACTGATAGCTATTGGCCCTACCAACACCAACAATGTGGCTAACAACTAATAACACCCATAGTTCCTGGCCTAGTGGTACCAGCTCCTTGCTAAATCCATTCCATGGAAGAGGAATGCTAGCAGCAGTCATTTTTAACAGGTGCTTTCAGCACCCACTCTCTCTAAAAGCCACATTATCTCACGGGTTGAAGTTAACACCAGCAACTCCTTGTAGCAAGTTGCTAAGTTTTGAAAGTTAAGTTACTTCCTCTCACGTGGGCCTTTTAATTGCTCAAGTGCTTTAAAGGGAGAGAGGCAACGACTGCTCCTAGCATTCCCAATCCACGGAAATGTTTTTTCTTCCTTAAGTCAATGAGTTCAAAACCAAGGGATGTAATGACAGAAACGGGCATATAAGGTAATGATGTTCTTAAGGTGCAGCTAAAGTAAAAAGTAATAATTTCAAATGATCAGAGAAACTTAAAGAAAGGGACAGCCGCAAGTGAATAAATTTTGGTTTCTTACCTTATCAACTGCAAGAGTGAAAACTTCAAGATCACCATCACAATTGATGTGGAATCGTGTGAATGACTTGTAATTAGCAATTCTAAGAGAAGAGAAGGCCTCATCAAAGTGTATGTGAAGCCAGTTAATGCATATATATAAGTAGCTTCCAAACACCAATGAAACCACAGGGGTTGAGAAAACCCAGAAGTAGAGGAAGACGGAAGCATAATATATGACAGCACCTCCTCGGGATAGCGACTGTATTCCCTTCTGGCAAATATTGCTCCGAGTGACAGCCATAACCTGACAACATTACTTCAATCAATATATTTAACCAGTGAAAAGGTATCATATCCCCCAAACAAGGAGAGATTTCTTACCTCTGGAACATCAAATGCAGACATGAGATACTTGATACATGCTGGATAGAGGCCAAATGTCCACTGCTCTATTCTAGCCCGAAGACCAGTAGGATCTGGAAAATGCTCACTTTCCACTGTTCGGTACCACTGGTACAAAGGGTGATAACCTGAACACAGTAATTAATCATCCACTAAAAGGACCACATTAAGCCAATCATCACCAAAGTATCATGATTTACTTTTATGCGGTATTATATTTTCTAAGCTGTTTGATTTGTTTTACTTGGAAAATACTAAAACAGAAAGTAGTACATATAAATTCAAAATCTAGATACCAAATGAAACTAAAAAGATAATATTGGGGTTGAATTACATTGAAAATTTTTAGTCTCAGTTTAAAAATATTAAAAATAACATGAAAATAGTAGTTCTAAGTATTCTCTTTTCATGGAGTTTATCACAAATATAAATCGCTTTGAGCAGATTATAATACAAAGCATTACAGTTCAGGTGATCATTGCAACAACATTAAGATCTACTATTGCAGAAAAGATAATTAGAATCCAACTCACCCGAAGTTGCTAGTAGTTTATGCTGGATACATGTTTCCAGACCTAGTTCCAAGAGCAGCATAAGGATAAGGGCCGCAGCTAGATGTGCAGATACATGAAGGATTCCAATTATTGCACGCTTCTTCCGCGCTAATTTCGAAGGGACAAATGCAATTGCCGTGATTAGCAACAGCACCACACCAGCCAATGATACAAATGAATGATCCAGCACGTATACAAAATCATTCCATACCGTGCCAAAGAAACTCCTCAGATGACCAGAAAATGAATCATCTTGCAATATGTGATCAAGCTTACACTAAAAAAAGGAGGGAAACAGATCAGTCACTTCACTAACAGAGTTAGCCTACCTGACAAAGAGTAAAACATCATATTACATGTAAGCTTTCCAATTCAGAAAGAGAAAGAGAGAGAGGGAGAGAGAGAGAAAGGGGATCCTAATAATCAGGTCATTTTAGGTCCAATAACAGCTGAAGTTAGAATAACGAAATCATATGTAACTAACTTCAAAGAATTTAAAAGAAATTTACCCGTGGAAACATAGAGAAAACCAATATAAAGTATATAATGCCACCAATGAAATCAAACTGCCAATTCTTCTTCCGAAACTTCAAGATATTTCCCAATGCAATCTGCATCAAATAACAACCCCCATATGAATGAGAACTCAGAGAAAACAAGGCAAATGGATCTAAGATATATTAAAGAAAACGAAGATTACCCTGCTTGAATCATCAAAAGAAGGATAAGCGGCTTTACACTCGTATGTTGTCCCATAAAATTTGTTAAAATTACTAAACACATGAGTGGGGTGTAAAAATGCGCCTCCACACCCATTAACAAGAAGATGTTGCACATGAACTGGACCTTCAGATGGAATAGATGAATGACGCATATAATGATGTAGGTCCCCGGCAATTCGAAGTTTACACCTTCCTTTTAAGTAATCACATATCAGGTGCGAGACATTCTCTCCAGAAACACCTTTCCAGTACCAATCAAGAAGCCAGTGTGGTTCATGGGTCATAATAATCACAGAATCATTTTCTCCAACCTGAAAAGAAAGATAGAGGAGATGAAATTATTCTCAACCAGCATAATATTTTGGACTGAGAACATTAGAAATAACAGACAGAGCTAAACCTTGGAACAGCCAATAGCTATTGTCTAATAGGTTGAATTCGCAACTGTTATATCATTTGGTAATAGTATCTGACTGAAAGCATTAACAAATGCTAGCACAACAACTTCCAAAACTAAGCCCATTTCGAGTAGACTTCTTAAGGTATGAAATAGTATTGAGAAACCAGAATCTGTGATCCATTCACTCCTTCCAATATTGATTACTATATATGTGCATCAAGGCCAGTACGCCTTCGGCATCAAATGCAGCATGGATGACTCAGGAAATGAATACTACTGTTATTGCATGTGAATTCTCTGGTATGCATTAATGGAAAACAACTAATAAGACATTATAAGAAAAATAGACAAGTCTTCCATTAAGTTACAAATATATCCCCTCCTTGATCTAGGTGTATTTTCTCTTTAGAGACAATTCAAAATGTAACATTAGTAGCAAACATAACAGAAAAGGACAGATCTTAGGAGTAAATGATACCTTGTTCTTTACTAATTCAGAAAAGAACTTGAACTGGTACACATCAATGTCAGCATGGAGTGATAAATCAAAACCAAATACCCACCATCTTTTTGGGAGCTGCAAAGCAAAATAACTCTTCTTCTGAGGCATAAACCACCCACCCAACCAGCTCTTGTGACATATATATCTCATAAAAGTATTAAGTCCATCAAACCAATCTGTCAAGAAAAGCATAATTCCATTACATGTCATTGAATTTTTAAATAGCAAGAATACTAGAAGACTTCTTTATTAACAAAAATAAGGTTCTACCAAGGAAACATGCGATATCATTCAGACAATGAGAAAATTACAATAATATATATACTTAAGAACAACAGTAAGCATTCGGTTGAACTTTTCTCTTTTCTATCATGCAAAAATAGATCACTCAAGATTAAATTCGGGCTAAAAATAAGACCTACCATGATTTCCAGGAATGAGAAAACACTGAGGTCCATTGTATTCCTTGAGTTCAGATACCCCTTCTGGTAACTCAGGCTTGTTGACAGCTATATACTCTGATTTGTACCAAGACGGAGGCTGAAGAGCATATTCAAAAGGACAAAAGAGACGCCTTTCATATGTGAATGCTGATGGATTAGGATACCTACAGATAAACCACAGTGTATGAGCAATAAACCACAGTGTATGAGATTACTTTATGGCCAAATCACCAACCAAACATTTAAAGAGCTACAATACAGGCTCTAGCTTCATGAAAAATAAACCATCAATATGACAATTCTGATTTTGTCAAGTCATACGACAAATTGTACCCAAGATATAGTACCAACTTACGCAAGATCTCCTCCAATAAGTAGCAGATCCCCACGTGGCAGCATAAGCACAGAATCATCTCTAGCAAGCCGAATGGAAGGTTGAGCAAGCAGCCTAGCAACAGCATACGATGAGTTTCCACCGTCACCAGTATCAGCCATGAAATCAAACCATAGATCTTCCTTTTCACTCAAATGATCATAAAAGAGATCCTCTTGTTTAGCTCCTTCATGAACCCTGCTCATTGCAGCCTACCAAAGGCAGAAAGGAATAGATAGAAAGTCAATCCTTTATGGAATATTTACCAGGAAATTTTTCCTTATAACACAAAACGAAAAATGTGTTAATTCATATAAAATCAAATGTTAGAACCAAACCTGCATCATGCGCATGTCAAACCTGCCAACAAACACAGTTACTGATACCAGGAGGTCAAAAACAGTCTTGAATAAGTCAGCTGATGTTCTGCAAATTTTGGGAAAAGCACTCTAAGGTCAAAAAGACTGAAACCTTTTGGCTCCCTCCACACAGTGGGGGAAAAATGATAAGAAAAAGGTCATAACAAAGAAATAATAAACATTTACCCTGAATACCAAGGAACCATATCCAAGAAATCTGGTTTCATTTGATTCTTTTTCAGTTTCTCATATTCTTCAACGGACAAAGGGTGAGTAAGAGCCCACCTGGATTTGATGTAGAAAGTGCAGCAAAAAATTAAGATAAAGAATAAGAATCAAAGCATGTAGAAGCAAGAGTAGCTCAATCCTATAAAAGATACCAATCTTAGACCCAGAAACTGATAAGACTTAAGAGTCATCTACATGATGGTTAATCAAGAAACTGGGACATGGTTATCAATAGAATATTCATGCATATAAAATGCCACTGCAATGAAAATGAACCTCAATGCAGGAATATATAGCAAACTGAAAAGAGGATGAAAATTAACCTAAAAGCAAGAACATAGTGCAATGCGAACAGTTCGTCCCATGCAGGATATAGTACAGTTCTCATTCAAACATGAAACAGACACAAACAATAAAGCAAGATAAATGCTGCCACTCACCCTGTTGACCTTTCCACTACATAATTGGCAATGTACAGGCCGATAAATGTAGCCCACAGAGAGTATATGGGAGAAATTTCATCAGAGGAACCAGGACATGAACCATTGCAAGCTAACTGCAAATGAGATATCAAGATAAAAATATGTAGTAAGGATCAAAAACAACAAAATACACAAAAAAAAAGTCTCAATGATACAAATGACATAAAACCTTAGAGTGGATCAGAGCCTTACCTCACCATAAATAACCCACTTTGACAAAAGTGGATAATCACTTGCAGAGCCAACTGGAGCAAACCAAGATGAGCAGACCTGGTCTTTCAACTCATTCATACGAAGAAATTTTGCAAGCCAAGTGTTTCTCTCTTCTTTCTTCCAAAAGGAAAACCAATTAGAATTTTTTTGTTCAAAAGGTCTCTGCTTTAACATAGCACGGTTGCCACAATGACTATAGAATACACAGCAGGCTATACTAATAACCTACAAAGGTCGGAAGAAGAAAATACCAATGAGGACAAGCATCAACAGAAAAGTTAAAACCTGCAATGTATAAAAGAAATCATCAATTGCGCCTCCAACACTTACAGCACAATTCTGGAGAATGGTCAAGATTTCTGGCCTCCTTCCAGCCACACGAGAAATAAGACCAAGATACCACAGGCCAAGGAAGATAACGTGGAAGACAAGAAGAAAGAGAATAGAAGATATATATATTGACAAAAACAAAGATAAATTCATCCTCATATCCACTCCCATTGACTGAAAACTAGGCAGATGATACACAGCTGCAACTAAAATCCATGCTATGTACCTGCAAATATAAGTTATATAAATTCATAAATAAGCCATGACTTGTTCTTAGCTTCCTACTGTATGTCAAAAATTATTTAAATACATTTATATCGAGAATTCAGTACATGATTAATAAGGGCACCAGAATAGAACACTCACCATCTACTGAAATTTGAATAACTTGGTTTGATTGTTTTCCCTATAAATGGAGAGGAAAAGAAATAAAAGAATCCAAGGAGACAGGCATACATGGACCACCATTTGATATTATTATCCAACTTTTCTATCAAAGTATGCATGTTATCTGACGAGATAAAGAACAGACAACCCACAACTACAGCAATTATGGCATGACGTGAGTGTTCATGCGGGTAAGGGTATGTATGAGTTAAAATCGTCCGAACCCTATCCATTCTGAGGGTAGGTAATAGTCCAGCTGAGAGATTATCAGAAACCATAGCTCAAAAAAAAAAAAAAATCTTGTGCTAGCTCCTCCTATTTAACTTATTAAATGTCTCACAATATAGCCCCCTAACTTCACCTGCAAGAAAAATCGAAAACCACCACAAGGAGTCAGGACCAGCTCCAAGTTCCTGATAACAATAATACAACACTGAATAGCCTTTAAAGGAAAAAAAATTAATGATTTCTAAATTAGAATAAGTAACAAAACCCAAAAGATTATTTGATTTTAATCAGCATTTTTAGATTCCAAAATAAGTAATAATCCAATAAAATCCAGTAAACCATTGCCGTCAAGCTACAGGTCTATTAAAAACAGAAACTAAATATAATAAAACATAATCCAATGACGCAAAAAACCACATTAAGTCTAAGTTGAACCGTAAACTAATAATTCATCATTAATAACGTAAACGCAAAAATAAATAAATAAATAAATAAAAACAAAGAACAAAATTTAATTTGTCCTTGCCTAATCATTTCTTTTTTCTTTTTCCTAACCAATCAAACACACTGCTGGGCTTTTGATTTAAATTATATTATAAAATATTAAAAGCGCTTGAAAAAAAAAAAAAAAACCCATAACCGCAAAAACAGAAACTTCATTATTATGAAATCAAAAACAATCAGAAAACATGAAACAATGTAAACCAAAAAAAAAGCCCAAAACAAGCAACGGCTTTGATAATTCGAAAAAAGAAACAAACAATTTCAAGAGAGAGAAAGGGTACCTGAAAGAGAAGAGAGAGAAAGAGAGAGGAGAAGCGTGCATGTGGAAGAAATAAAAAGGGAAAGTTATGGGGGAAGGGGATATATAAGGTTTTTGAAGAAAAAAAAAAAAACCAATGACATCTCAGAATGTCTGGGCCGAACATAACAACGGCATATTCTTTCTGTTTCACATCTCCTCCTATTACTTGCAGAGGTTTCCCAAAAACATTATTAAACGGGAATGGGACTTTTCTTTTTTTTTACAAATAGAAAACAAATTAACGCGGTTGAAAATTCTTTGAAGCCACGTGGATCATTGAGGACCGTTTGATTTGGGGACGATGGGGGTGGGTTAGGGAGAGTGGAAAATGGGACACGTTGATGTTGCGCGCGGGGCAAGAGAATGAAGCAATGGGTAAATTTGTCGAATGTAAACAGTCCAATGATGCAGGGAGAGGATCCCTGTCCCTGATTTTGCTTGCATTGGGCCAACTGAATTTGTTTGCTTTTTCTGGCTGAGTGGATATCTATATTTGTTTCTTTCGACTTTGGATTTTGTAAAATTTTAGGCAAAATTTGTAAAAGTTTTTACTAAAATAATTAATAAAAATTTTAATTTTAAATTTTTTATTAATAAAATTCAATAAAAAATAAGTAATATATAAAAATCATTTATAATTTAAATTTTATAAGTATGTATTTAACGGTTTTGTTAAAATTTTCAATAAAAATCTATTTAAAATATATAACAAAAATTTCAAAATTTTTTTTAAATTTTACATACTTCATTTATATAATAAAATATTTTAATTTATCAATTTACATTTCAAATTTAATTTTTGTTTAATTAATTTTAATAAATAACTTTACTAATTTCACTTAAATAACTTTCTCTAAGTTTTTCTTTCAACGTTGGCGCTTTTTGTTTTGCTTTCTGTTTGACGTTTTTGTAATGGGTTTGTTTTGTTTAGCAATTTGTGACAGGAAAATTAGTAAAAAAAATGTAGGAGGAAAATAGTTCTGATTACTTTATAAAAGCAAGGTGTGGCTCAGCTCATCACTATGCAGTCATGTGGAGTGTTCAACAATGGAAAATAATTGACATTGCTTTCCATTTATATTCGCAAAAAAAAAAGTTTCTTTCTCTGATTTCCTCCCAACCAAACAATCAATTAGAAACAAATAATTTATTTCTTGCTACATTAGCCAACTATTTTTTTCTTGTTACTTTCTTTTGTTTGTTCCTTAATTATCCAATACCAAGTATATCTTAGTATATAATTCCAAAGATAAAAAAGAAAGATAGTGAGACGCCAATGGAAGTCATTAATTGTAACAAAAATGACCTAATTTCATTTATATTTTGTTATGGATGTTTGTCCCTCAAATGATAATCGATAGTAGAAAAAAAAAAAAGTGGCAAAATGACGGTGCTTTTTAGTAGGAAGAGAGATGAAGAGAGGTCACCCTCATTCATAAATTTTCGCCAATTTGCTTTAAATTGCGGTGTGATGGAACATATATGCTTGAAATGGACATTAAGCCACACGAATTCCTCGAGGCCGGTGCCGACTCGGGGTCAGTAAGACTACGCAAGAAGCTCCAATTTTTGGCCCACTACTCAACAGTCATTTCCTAGTATTTTATGTGGAATTCATTAACCAAACTTTCTCTTATAGCCCATATCTGGCCTGTCTTCAAATTCAAACCGATGCCCGTTAACTTTTTGGACCAATAAAGTGGGCTCTTAGGCTCACATGCAGCACCAATGAACCATCTCCTGTCTGTTGAGCCTCAGATAGAGACCATTCATTTTCCTGGTTGAATGAATAAATGTTGGGAATTTCCACCAGATGGAGCTTTTCAGTTTAATATGCTAACAAATGACATTTGCATATCTATTCTCAAATAGTTTACAGGTTTGACTTGATAAGTAACAAATGAAATTGGGAAGTAACTAACGGTAATCACTGCTTTACTGTTTTCTCAAATTAATTTCAAACCCACCTTCATTTCCCATGATGATCTCTCCACTAAATCTTCTTAGAACCCTTGTTTTTTTAAAGGAGCATAAGCATCAAATCCTACTTCAAAGATTCCTAGATTGCTTTGACATATACGATTCTGCATATGTTCAACGGCTAGGATTTGACGGCTTAGGGAAAATGCTTTTCTCTTTCGAACCAAAGTCAGACTCCTCCTAGTTCTGGACTTGCTGCTCACATTAAGCTCAATCCCCCATCGCGTGTTCTTTGTTATGATCACAATTGCGACTAATGGATCCCATTTCTCCAGGATCCAACTGTGTTTATTGGATGATAAGAACTTCCTCAACTCGAGGAGCCAACCAGGCTGTAGCCACCGGGCAACCCCTCCAAATTTGAGGACTGAAATAAGTGGAAGGTCATGACACGGAACATTTGGGAACTATAGAATATCATTAGCTCCATTTGACTTCAATATCCTTCTCTCCAGGAGTCTAAATTTTACACACCAATGGATGCATTATGAGTCCTCTTGGATTTCTGTGGGGCTTGAAGGCTTATACACCTTTCTTTTTCTGGTAAAAGCTTTGAAATTGCAGTGCGCACTTGGTCACGATCACTAGCACCGTCAGTAATGCACAACATTATTTCTAATTGTTGTCAGCAAATCTTCATTTTAATGTTGTAACCTTGACTTGGTCATTGTTAATTACAAACAATAATCAGTCTGACGCTTACCCTCTTATTGGGATTTTCAAATTCCCCACTGTCATAGTGGCTTAGAATTTATGTCGGTTCAGATCATCCAGATGTAAATCAAAAACAATTTTTTATACTTTCTTTGAGATATATGCTAGAAAATGGCTCCTGCTACTCGGAAGTCCTTTGCCAAATAATTGTAGTTTGGTTTATACCTGTACAAATACAGGGATATCTATTCTGGTTAATTTGGCTTTTGGTGGCCTTGCTGCCAGCTTTTGACTTTTGTTTTTTTGAGTTGTGTTGGGCCTGGTTCTGTTTTGGCTAGGTACTCTGTTTCTGTTGGTTTTCAATCAATTCAACTACAAAACCCATAGAAAATATAACTATCTCACGCAAATGATTGAATTTAAGACCCCGCGTGCTCTTACATATTTTAATCAAAGGAGTGATATATACTTAAACCACTAAACCAAAGATTCAAGTAGCCCCTACCCTCTCCTGTTCGTTTCAAGCAAAAAAAAAAAAAAAAACGCTGTCTTGATCACTATCAACTCGTTTACAAGCCTATAGTTTTTACTTGACTATATGCTCTACTTGCAGTTTGTAACAGGTGAAAACGAAAGAAGGGCAAGAATAAGGTAATAACTTGACTTCACTAGGCCGGTCCTGGCTAAAAGAAATTTGGATGGCGCGGGTTTTTCCTGGCCAACTTTAGTGCTCGATCCAGTGAAAACTACTAGCTAGTAGTATAACAATTTGAGGTTAATTTAAATGGAAGAAGATATTCCGGTCGGTATTAGGAGCCCCACAAGATCGTTCTTTGATTCTTATCATATAATAACCGACACACTGTACAAAAATTGGCTGCCCTAGCTTGTCAAGCAACTATATATGGTTAACTTTAAAATTGTGACGACGACAACAGCAATAAAAGAAAATTGTATTGCAGTAGAAAAAATACATGGTATTTCAACCATCTAGTGTTGAGCTAGCAATCCTTAAGTCAAAAAAGGTATGCAGTGATTCTTTGAAATTTTAAGAATGGCAGAGAATTCATCAGATCAGGCTTGAAAATTTTGAGGGGCACAAGGAACTTTGGAAGACACTTGGGTTTTCCACTTTATGTTCTTAATTTGAAAACAAAAGGACAAGTTGGTATCAATTTTGATACTACTTTTTGCATGTTAGTCTCTTCCATGTTTCAGTACTTTATGGCCATTCCTCAGTCACTACAGAAAGAATTGAACTTGGAAGCAATTATTATACTACAATTTTTGGAGGCAAAGAAAGCTAGCAAATCTTTCATATATTTATATATACTGAAGAGCCAACTTTATCTATGAAAGTATTAGTTAAAACTTTTTATCAAATTAAATGAAAAAGGCAGCCAGTTAGCAGCGGCACTTTGCCAAAGATTTTTCCAGTGAATGAAACAATGAAATCAGATACATGTATAATTAATTCAACTTGTTATCTAGAACATGAAATATAGTGCATGAACAGTAATTCCAGGAACTTTTGAAGGCAGATTGAAGGACCAAATTAAAACAAAAGTCTATATATTGGTTTTATACCAGAAAGTCTCGTTCAGCTAGCAAATGCGTGCAAGTTTCCTCCACCATCTTACATGTATTTTTTTACTGCTGTCTAACCATTTTCACTATATAGAAAGAACAGGGAGCAATAGTTGCATGGGACATGCAGAAACAGCGGTACAGCACACTAGATTTCAACAAATATGGGAATATACTGAACCTGTCCTTTCAAAGCAATCCAAGGGGACATCGATCATAATAACCCAATAGACTCGGTTGCAACAATTGTTAGCGTTTAACTTTCAATAGTTGGTAACCAGGACGAGCATGCCGGCTTCTAAAGTGTATAAATACCCTGAGAGGTAAAAGCTTAAGGCCATCTCATCTTCATCACTAGTACTAGATATACATTTTTTCTTTGAGATTTTCTAATTCGTTCTCAATTATTTTCAGTCGCCCACATGGCCAAAAACAACCTCATTTTAGCTGGTTCCTTCCTCCTTGTATTATTGTTTGCATATGGAGTCGCATTTTCTGAGGAAATGAGGATTTTGAAGGCAGATAAATTAGATGAGTCCCGAAACCATGTAACAAATATGATGAGCAGCCGCAAGACGAACTTGAACCGTGACATTTTAGAAGACGACGCATCAGCAACTGGCAATGTAAACAACACTGCATATGGTACTAATGATTACCGCCCCACGACTCCGGGTCACAGTCCTGGCGCCGGCCACTCTACCGGACCTGCCCATGATGATAATAACTAGATTTATCACACATAGTATCGTTTTCTCCTAAGCATTATCCATTGTGTGAAATAATCTCGTAGGGTTACCTATGATTATGTATTAGAATTGCCCTTAAAAAATAATTTCCGTATGTTGAATTTTCATGTAATAGCACTTGATAAATAGGTTTAGAAATTATAAGTAAAGGAACAAAAATGCATGTTATCAATTGTGCGCTCATTGCTCAATTGTAAACTGATAATAATAATAATAATAACAATAATAATTTAGTTTTATAAGTACTTTTATCAATTAACTATATATATAAAGTTCGGAGTTGTTCACGTACAGCTTTTAAAGTTTTCTGTCTTTTTGCAACTTGGAGATAAGCTATGATAGTCGCCAACGATGGAAATTGTTGCTTTTTCCTGATTTTAGTACAGGCATTATGTTCTATAATATATAATAAAGTGTAATTTTATTTTTAAAAAATAAGAAAAGGCGAACTGATACGTGATATTCCATTCAATTCAATTGATTGTCATATAAATTTGTAGTGTAAATTCTAGATTAAAATACCAACAAAATTAATGTACTGAGACAAGAAGGATTCAAAAGCTAGCTCTGAATTTTTATCATAACTGCAAGTGGGTTGGAAAGTGATCATATGCAAAGCATGGGAAAGTGTTGCCTTTGCTTTATGGAAACATTTTCCTACCTTTAGCTGCTCTTTTTACACGCCTGTAACACGCTTTCTTTGGCATATAGTGCTCCAAGTTGCAAAAGAAAAACAAAGCTCCATGGCTTTCAGCTAGAATCTAGAGATACCTATGAATATGATGAAGACAACTCCAAATTTCATTGAGATAACATCTTGACCTTTAAACATTTACGTGTTTTTTGTTTTAAGTTTTAAACATTTGAAAATTTGCTATTTCAAAGCTAAACGCTATCAATTGGTTATATCGATATACAGTCGTAAGGCATGTCAAAATAATGATACTTATGTTTTTTTAATTTTTAAACTAAACATTTAAAATTTATTAATTTAACTTTAGTTGTAATATTAATTACAAAATAAATTTATTAACTGAAAGCACACATGAAAATAACAGTAACGAAGTGATTTTTGGATCAAGTTAGAATAATTTATTGCTAATTCTCCCACCAATTTAAGTTGTTAATATCGAAGTCACGCAATGGTTCAACTTAATTAAACTGTGGGTGGGATGGGATATTTTTGCTCGATGGAGTATGAAAAGTTTTGATGATGAAATGGACTATAAGAAAATCTAGGCAAACCAACCACCAAGGATTCTGTTTCCTCTCGATAGTTCCTTTCAAAATTGCAGTCTGCTTTCTAATGAAAATTCGAGGTGAAAATAAAATCTGTAATCATTAAATATAGGCTTTTTCTCTCTCATTTTTTTATTGGTGGGTAAGCTAAACAATGAACCGCCCGCTGGAATGCCAAGTTTGGCAATACCTAAGCCATTCCCCATTTGCTTATATGGTACTATAATTAATTAATTAAGTTATTAACAAAGAAATTATTCACAGACTTAATTTCCAACAAATTTTGAGGTATTTCCCTCAATATACATGGACCCAATTTTCTTAATTTCTTTTTTTTTTTAAGCAAAAGAAGGTTGAAACGAAATCTAAAATACAAAAATTAAATTTTAAAGTCTGAACAACATAATATAAGAAATATTGAAGCATTATAAAGAAACATTAAAAATTTTTCAACGAGATAAAGTCAATTAATGGGTTAACAGAAATTAAATCAGTAAGAGTCATATACTTTACTTATAAGGTTTAAGTTTAATTTTTGTTATTAATACATTTTTTTATGAATAATTTATAAACCTAATATAAATATTCGCTAAAACTTAAAATATATTCTACCTTTAAAATGAGGTACCCTTTTCTCACTTAAAAATTTAATTAAAAAAAAAAAAAACCAATTAAGGGAAAACCAATTGGCTTGACGACGAGGGGCCTACAGGATTATGGGTATATTGGGCCTTGGGGGAAACTCGGGCTGAGCCTCTTTGGACGGGTTTATGCCTTTTTTAAGTTTGCCGTTTATAAGCACTGATCTTTTGTAGAGCAATGCCATCTAAGTTCTTTGCTTCCTTCTCAAGTGATAATTTAGTGTTACTGTTGCAATCGAAAAAAATATGTTTAAAAATTACAGTAAGATAAATGTAATTAAAATTTTTTTTATGTTTATTATATTGTGAAAATACTGTGAATATTTAAAATGTTTTAAAAAATATGTATAAAATAATAAAATATTAAAAATATTGTGATAAAAAAGCAATTTTTTATTCAAAATTTACTTTTTCACTGAAAAATATCAGAGTTTTTTAGTTTGAGTTAAAAAAAAAATCAAGTTTTTAAATTGAAAAATAAAAATTTTTTATTATTTAACATGGCATTTGGATAAAAATAACTTTTAAACGTAAAATTATTTTCAATAACAATACCAAACGAGGCTTAAGTTTCAAGAGAGGTGATTTGACTGATTTCCGTTTTCTTTTGTGAGCGATAAAATAGCATAGGAATTGTTAGTAACTGCTAAGGACAGTTCATCTATTGCATATGGAACTAGTATTATGAAGCATCAGGCAAAGTTACTTGCTACGGTTCAAAGCTTTTAGGATTTTACTTGAAGCTTTTGCCTCCTGTTGTTCTTGGGAGGTGCTTCAACCCAAGCTGATAGAAAAAGAAAGATTCTTCGAACACGTGTGAGTTTTTCAGTTCTTCATTCAGCTTTAAGCTTCAACTCTTGCATTTATTTAAATCAATAATTAAAAAAATGTTTATAATTTTTTTAGTTTCATACTAATTTAAATGGATCTTTATTTATGATTTTTAGCTTTTTATTTCACTTTTACTTTATTTTTTAAATATTTAAATGATTCCATTTGAGTTCTTAATTTATTAGTAAAATGTATCATTTTGATTTTTTTAATTACTAATTAAAATTGACGTAATTTTTACATTATAGCACCTAGCCTGAATATTTATTTAATCATTAATAGAATAATGTAAGCAAAAATTAACATAAAATCTCTATAAAAAGATTCATGATTTAAATAGAACAATTCAAATATGAAATATTTAAGAATCATAAAAAGGAATTTACTTCAAGAGTATATTACTTCAAATATTGAAAAACATTTTAGGAAAAAACAATGCATATTTATTGGTGATGAAAAAGGACGGGTTTTGAATTTTAAGATGTCTGAATTATTGTTTTTGGTTTATTTGGGTGGGATTTATTTTAGGTTTTGGTTATTAAAGTTAATGGTTGGATAATAAGATTTATCTGGATATGATTTATTTTGGGTTTTGATTAAAAGAATATTAAAGATTTATATTATTAAATTGATTATGTGTTTTTTTTTTGTAAGAAAAATTTTAGGATAGATAAGTTGTTTAGTTATCCATGTTAAAAAACAACATAAGATAGATGATTGTAGGTTGTACATTCTACATGACTTCAATAAATAATCACCGATAAGACTCGAACTCAAGATCTTTTCGTCGAAAAGAATGATCTTAACCAATTGAATCAATTACTTATTTTATTATCTATATTGAATTTTCTTGTAATTGATTATTTAGATTTTTTACTTTAATATTCTACAGTTATAATAAAAGTTATTTGTAATAGTATAACTTTTTTAATCAAACTTTGACAGAACTTAAATAGGTATGGCTTGTCTATTTCATTTTAAAATAAGAATTTGTAATGCCAAATGAATGCCTTTATATGACATGAGGTGTACATTTTGTTTATATTACTACTATTATTTTGACAAAATTATTAATATAAATTAAACAGATATTTGAATTTTGTTAAATTTTTAGTACTTGAATATAATTTATTAAAAAATTCGATAAAGAAGAAGCACATCACATTAGTATAAAAGAATTCAAGCTTAAATAAAAGGAAAATGATTGATTAATCATTGTACTAAAGATATATTGAGCAATATAAAAGAATTCAAGCTTAAATTAAAAGCCAGGAGCCATGCACCCTGACTCGGTAATCATCCAATGCTCCCCCTCATTTTCACTGACTATACATTTTAACCCCTTGTTGCCATCAGCTATCGAGGCTTAAACAGAAGAAAGGAAAATCAACGGTTCTGATTGTCATCATGCAGTCATTGATGGAGAAAAAGTCAGTCCAATGAGTGCAACGGTTACTTTAAAAGGAAAAAGCGTTAGCGGCTAGAGTCTTGGCGACCAGATGACAAGGCTGCCACAAAGAATTTACACGTGGCATCCTGAAAACTCTACAGGTGTACCAACGGAAAAAGTTGGAATTATTTAAAAAGCGGAAGAATAATTAGGGGGCTTAGATATTTTTCGTCAAGCGGATATTTTGGTAACAGCTTGACCCTTTGACCACCAATTCGTCCTTTCCTCCGCCAATAAGTTTCAATGCCGATGCTTTCTCTCTCCTCTATCTCTCCTCTAGCTCCGCCATGTTCTTCTCTGTCACTTCACACCGGAATCTCTTTCTCTCCTTCCAGAATCGGAGTTTCTTCGACTTCTTCGACTTCGCAACTGATTCAACATACTAAATCTTCGTCAAATCCGAAAGTTGTCATCACCAGAGAAAGAGGCAAAAACGCCAAGCTCATTGATGCCCTGGTTCTTATCTCTTTCCTACTCTCTTCTTTGAATTTTTATTTTTTTTAATTTTTTGATGATTTTATATTTGTTCCATTTTTGTTCGTTATTAAGCTTCTTAATGTTCTGCTTTTGTCACATTTTATTTGAAACTTTAAAACAAAATGTTCATTATTTTACTGTACATAAACAATAGTCAAGTGCATTCTGAATTTAGGATTGGTTCATCATCTGTTTGATTAAATGCTGAAACAAAGGCAACATCTGTTAATGGTTTTTTCCTCAAATATTTTTGTAGTTATTTTCTACTTTTCTTTAAAGGTAAATGCTGTCATATGAACTTCTTGAACTTCCAGTCTGGTTCGTACCGAAGAAAAAAAATATAAAATTAAAAAGGATTAACGAATGTAGAGCACATGCCATTAGTCTTTTGAAAGATCTAGCTCTAAAACAAGCATTTAATATTAGAATCGGTAGTACCAGATATATATATGTAGGTTCAAAGTTTGTTTTGAATAAATGAATTTTGAAAAATTTTATGGAAATAATTTCTAGTTTCGCAGTTTGCGAGGATTTGTTTTGAATAAATAAAATTGGAAAAATTTTATGGAAATAATTTCTATTTTGCAGTTTGCTATGATTGAAGAATGTGGAATAAAAATCAATTCCATAAAAATTTTCAATTGAATAAATGTAATGAAAATATGCATAGTTTCTTGATCCCTATTATTCTCAGCTTCTTATTTTTTAACCCTAAACTCTCCACCACGGTTGTCGTATTTTCTGTGCTTATTACTGTGCCTTGACATTAGGATGTCAATCTTACCCATATCTAATGGGAAACCGATTTTATATCCGAATAAGGATGGAGATGGATATCACATTGTGAATATGGGAATGGGATGGATATGACTTTAAATTTTTATTGGGTATGGAGATGGGGATGGGTAATATAGTATTCATCCCATGTCCATACTCTTCATATATATTTATATATATTTAGTAAATAAATTTTTTATTAAATAATATAAATTATTATTTTATATTAATTAAAATTAATATATTTTTATTAAAATATATATTAATATATATATTTATAAAAAATTACCTATATATACAAGATAAAAATAAATAAAAAATTAATTTTTTGTTTTTTTGTTAAAAGTTATAGATATGAAGATTACCCATACCTATTAAATATCTATACAGATGGGAATATGGATAAATTTAAAATACCCATTGAGTATGGGTACGAGGATAGGGTACGATATAAAAATCCAGAGATGGGGATGGGCAATGCTTTACCCTTCCCATACCCTACCTATTGACATCCGTACTTGACATTCACTCCCTGCTACTCTCTACCTTATATTGCTATTTCCCTGTTCTCCTACTTATATCCCTTTTTTTTTTTTCACTTAGCTTTCATTTAAATACTTGGTAAAGGGAAACATTAGGATACTTAGAGTGCATTTGGTTCACAGAAATCCACAAATTTTTTCTTGAAATTTTGATAGTGGGTATTTGATTCTCATGTTTAGTTCAAGGTAATTTTGATTACGAGAAAAAATGTCAAATTTCCAACAATATTCAAAGTCTTGGAATCATAAACTTTTCTCTCTCTATGGTATTTTAGGATTTTGGAGAAAAAAGTATTTTCAAATTTGACTTGAATAAAAAATTATTACATAGCTATTACCCTTTTAAAAAGCATGTTTAAAAGTAACTGAAACTCAATTATAGGTTTTTGTTAGTTTATATATATTTTTTAATTTATATTTCAATTAAGGCATTTGACATGAAAAAACGCCTTAATTGTAGATCAATTATGGCGTTTGGCTTAAAAAAAAGCCTTAATTGATGATTTAAGGCGTTTGTGAAGAAAAACGCCTTAAATGATTTTCTAGAAAAACGTCTTAAATGAGCCAATTTATATATTATAAAAGATGATCATTTAAGGTGTTTGTATGCAGAAACATCTTAAATGGTTGATAAATTAAGGCATTATAAAAAAAGAAGAAGATCATTTAAGGCATTAGAAACATCTTAAATGATCCTTTTATTTTTCATTTTTATAAAAGATTATTTAAGACATTTGTGAACAAAAAAGCCTTAAATGATCCAATTTATATATTATAAAAATGGATAATTTAAGGTCTTTCTGTATATAAACGCCTTAATTGATTAGTTATAAAAAAAATAAAAGGATCATTTAAGGTGTTAATGTTTTGAAACGCTTTAATTGATGATATTTTATAAATAAAAATGACAATCAATTAAAATATTTATTTATTTTTGTTGCTAAAGGTATCGCTTTTCGTTTGTTTATTTATTGTTAATAAAATAAAATAAAAAATTGTCATCATATATGTCAATGAGATTATGGTAATTATATAATAATTAATATATGTGGATTCTCTCGACCAAACAAGTGAATCTAAATATGGGATGTATGAAAAATGGAAGAAAATCCCAAGTATCGCACTTTTTTGAGGATCACACTTTCCTTTGAAATCTAAGATTTTGCAAACTAAACACTTCCTTAAAGGCAATTCAAAATTTTTTATTTTTAGTTGATAGTGCATAACTATAATTTAATGTCCTTTGTTACTACAATGTGTGTTTTATGGTGCCTTGTCTTTTCCCTTTAATATTGATTAGTGATTATTCAGTGTTGGCTGATGTTGAGTTGTGCTGCTGATTCTTGGGTCCCACTGATACTGTTTCCTACAATAGTCCTTAAACATGTCTGTTGGGCATAAAGGATGTAGCTAAATCTGTCTAAGGACAATACGCACTAAAATTGTATATATACATGCATATCTTCAGCTTAAGAGTATCCTAAATTACAGGCCGAACATGGAATCAATTGCTTGGAGCTTCCCCTCATTCAGCATAACCGAGGGCCTGACATGGATAGGCTTGCTTCTGTTTTAAGTGGTAAGTTTAAATACTTCATGCTCTGCATTGATAATTGTGAATGATTTGTGCAATGGATGGATTGTCGCTGAATTTACATGGATGAAAAGCAATCTTTCTCTGGAAATATATGTCAAGTTAGTTTTAGGATGCTGATCTCCTTTTATGCTTGCTACATAATAAACATGTTTAAATCCATTGTCTGCTAAGCTGTTGCTTGTCAATCCTTGTTCAGTTTTGGCCTTCAAAACACAAACCATTATTTTTGAGATTTCGGCTTGATTGTACTGCTTCTTCATCGTGTAAAGCGGATCTTGGGAATGGTTATGTAATAATCACAGAGAATAGTATGATTTCAATCAATGTTCCTAAGAACAGTCTAGATACAGATGGTACAAGTAATTTTTAGTTGTCCTGTTTTCTAATATTTATTTTTGGTGGTGGCAGCAGAAACAACATTTGACTGGATTGTCATAACTTCACCTGAAGCTGGTTCGTTCTTTGTAGAGGCATGGAAGTAAGGGTTAGAACTTGCACGCTAGAAACTGTCTACTTTTCATGTTAAAAATTTTATTAGCATTTCGTGTTGGGTTTTAAGAATCTTTAGTGCTTATATTAAGAATCATGTGTTTGCTTCAAATGTCTCTCAAGTTCCATCTGTATTAGTTTCCTTTCTTGCTAATGATGTATTAGTTATCTTAGATATTCCATCTTCATACTTTTATTAGTGGTGCTTAAAAGTTACATATTTGTGTGTGTGTGTGTTTGAAGGAAATCTTTATTTATGGCTCCTAAATACATTTTTGTCTTTTGATTAGCGCTCAATTTACTTTGTATATAACTTGGGACACACCGGCTTAATTTTTTTCTTAGGGCAGCTGGAAACCCAAGTGTTAGGATAGGTGTTGTTGGAGCGGGTACAGCAAGTATTTTCGAGAATCTAATTCAATCACAAAAGAAATCGCTTGATGTTGCCTTTGCCCCATCAAAAGGTACTGATCTTTCTCTTCCGAAGTTTATTTGTGTCATCTTTGTTCGTGTTTGGGTATAGGCATGTAAGTTAATGCCTGAATTAAATCTTTTAAGAGTTGGTCATTTAGAGGGAAATTAATCTTACATCTACTTTTGGTGGGATTGTTCTAACCAATAAATGAAACACGTGGCATAATTGTTTTTGTCCTATTAATTTCATTGGCGTTTATGAGTTTGTAGTATTTTTAGTTTAGACTGCAAAGACTAGATTTTGGCATATCTGGATGTCTATAATAGCTCTTCATTCTGTGAGATATTTTTTCTACATTAGCTTATTGGTGATTCTATAGCATTATCTACCTTTTCTTTTATGTGACTGGCATATATTTATGGTTACATTAGAAATCATGATGCTGATTGCATTCTATTATGTGTTTAAATTCCTCTCATCAGCAACAGGCAAAGTTTTGGCTTCAGAGCTTCCAAAGGATGGTAATAAGAGGTGCACTGTCTTATATCCTGCTTCTGTGAAGGCTAGTAATGATATTGGTATGGTAATTGTTACGGTTTTCTGATTTCCTTTTCACGAATGGCTACTTTTCTGGAGTGATTCTGGCCCTTGCTGATTTTGACGTTTTTGTTATTTGAGCATGTGCTCTATCTCTCTGATGCATTAACATTTAACCAGAGGATTTGTAAGCTCAAACCTTGACCTTTTAGGTTAATTGAATATGTCTATTTGATTTGATGTTTATAGATGTAAGAATCACTTGTAATTAAGGTATAGCATAATGAGTAGCCATGCTTTTCATTGAAAAAGAAAAGTCTCAAATTCAAGTCCTTTAAACCATAAACTCTAAACATAAAAAAGAAAAGAGGAGAAGAAAAACTTTACCTTGAGGCTGAAAAAAAAAAAGGAGTTAATTTGTGAAAAAACCCATAGGTTGAGTCAGTTTAAAGCCAAGCCCCCCAGCAAAAAAAATAAAAAACTATTCTCTATTAATAAATGCACATCAAGTTGTGATGGCATCATTTATGATAACACATTTATTAACTAAAAAATAGGGGATTTTTTTGCTTTTGTACCTTCCCTACTATTGGGTATTACGGTATTACTTATCTGAAAGTGTTATTTTTGCTTCTTCTTTCCCTGTTATATTGCTGATATTTTTCTTATTGGCTGTATCTACCATCATACTTGAAGTATTATACTAGGAAACAGTGACCCTTGGTTTTGGCATATTTTTTGCAGAAGAAGGCTTGTTTTGTCGTGGATTTCAGGTTGTGAGGCTGAACACATACACAACTGTGAGTATCTCTGTGTTGGTACTTTTAGTTTTAGGTTCTTCTCTGGGTGTCATTCCATTAGTGGTTACATTTTATTCTCCTTATCTCTGAAGTTGAATTCCTTTCTTTATTTAGCTTACATAAGAACTTAACTATGCGTGCAAGGTACATCTGTCTATTGTAGTGTTGAGAGCAACAAATCAACATAATCCAGCAAATTCATTTTGAAATATTGTCTGGGCAACTTAGCAGATGTATGAGATATTTGTAAGAGCAACTATCTCCTGCAAAATGATGGTGGAGTCTGTTGATAGCCTATGAAGGTCTTAGGGACTGTGGCATGCTGATTTATTTTTTGAAATAAATGCAAAAAGAACCTGCTAATTTTGTTGTCCTCGCATGGTTCTTGGGGAGGCAAGATTTACTCGTGATTCAAGTTCGTAGCTTGTAATTGAAGATGGTTTGTGACTGCCAATTGAGCCTGCTCTATTTGTCCTTGATGTTTAATTATTTCTTTTAGGTACCTGTTGATCATGTTGACCAAATTGTCTTGGAGAAGGCCTTATTGGCCCCAGTTGTTGCTGTTGCTTCACCATCAGCAGTTCGGTATATAGTTGATTCTTTTCTCTGCATTGTAATTAGTTTGCCCCAGTGAAGACTTTAAAGCAACTTAAAAGTTTTTTCTCTGTTAATGGAGACATTCTTGCTTTGAGCTTACCTTCTTCCAGCTCATTAACCATCCAGTAAATTTGATACTTCATATAATTTGGATTATCATGGTAGTTGGACCTTACTTCACAACTTTTGATGTGGATGGCACAATGTTTATCCTTGCTCCTTCTTGGACAGCCTGCATTTGCCAAGCCTTTTGTTGGGGCAGTTTTTTTGGGTATACTTAGTTTGTGCACCTCTATTGCAACAGAGCCTGGGTCAATCTTATTTCAGAACCTGATTCTTGGGGCAATGCAGTTGCCTGTATTGGGGAGACAACTGCCTCAGCTGCAAAAAGATTAGGATTGAGAAATGTGTATTTTCCAATGCAGCCTGGACTTGATGGGTAATCCTCTTTCTTTTTTCTAAATTTTCTGCATTATGTTTCAGTATTAGAATTTACTGCTGCTAAATTTGTATTCTCCAACCTTAAGTAACATGATGTTGCATTTGAATTCCATTGACTGTTGAAGCAACCATAAGGTTAAACTACAGTCAAGGTCCAGCAATTGTATTTTGCTTCAATAGCCAAGGCTCTGCCACCAAAATCAATACTCTATTGAGTATTGAGCTAAGTTTTGTTTAGCTGAGCTTCCTTGAATTGGCAAACAACTTTTTTCTCTCCTTAAACCTCTATAATCATGATTGGTTATCAAATTGCAAGTTGTTTTTTACTAAATTAAAAATTCCGACTCCTTTCATTTTTGTGGATTGGCAGCTGGGTTGGTAGCATCCTTGAAGCCTTAAGAGCTCATGACAGTTTTTAGGAGCGAAAGTTATTGAGGTAACCCTTTTTGCCCCTTTTCTCTAGTTACTCCAGGAAGTGATCTCATATTTTCTCATTGAATAAATGAGTTGTTATGCTAGGTTTCTTTGGAAGCCTGGACATAGAGTGAAGCAGATTTGGAACCACAAGCATTTCAAATTCCGTGTGAACCACAGACCATATTTAGTAAAGAAAGTTTTGCCAAGTCAAAGGTTTGGAATTTGTTAAAAAATGGGCATTTTGAACCTACATATCCTATTGGCAGTAGCAGCACTGTAATTCGAGGTTAGTCAGGCTATTCATTTCACTTTATCAAAACTTGTACATGCATTTTTCACTGTAAGCCCGTTCATTTGACTCAATGGTAGTTGTGTTTAAATTGAATTGGGGGAACTGCCATTCCATGAAATCTGATAAGCAGTAGGTGACATTATCAATTGAAGTTGTAATCGTAGTTACTGTCCTTTTATTTTGTGTTGTGATATTTTTGTATATTTTAAGCTGTCAATAAAAATCGCTGTAATGTAAAAACCTTGTCTAAAATTGCACTAAAATGATTTTCTCTTCGTAGAAATTTGTTAAAAATAGAAACAAAATGATACATTGTCCATGCATTTCTTTAACTTTTAAAAATAATTCCATCTGCAGAGAAGTGGTTCAATATCTTTAGAGCCCATTCCAATGATGTGTCTTCTCCTTCCCTTTATCTTTTATGCAAATTGTATAGAGAAAGCATGTCAGCTTGGCAATAAAGTTCTGGAATTTCAGAATAAGATGATTACCATGCTTCAAGTACTATGACGATTCTCAATGGATTTGTTAAGAGGGAGGAGAAGGATGGGCTGGAGGCAGTTTCCCCTGAAGGAAAGATGTGATCATGGTGAGTGCTCGCTCTGGCTGGAAGCTTGGAACTGTGTGTCCAGCTCCCCGAACTGTGGTAAAAGTCACTCCCTTGTAGCCAACGACATATCCTCCAACCTACAACCATCAGCATATGGAGACTGGAGTAGTATGCATAAAAGTTTATGGCTTTGTATTTTATCAAATGGCAGGAAAGACCATGTTACCTCACTATTAGAGTACCATGGCCGCCAGGCAGTCTCTACCGGAAGTTCCAGGGTCTTGATGGCGTACCTAGAGGATGTCACTGGAACCCGACCATCCGTGTCACCACTGAGAGCAGGTTTTATTTTAGAAAAATAACCAGTATATATCTTATCAGACGATATCTAAATCTTTCCTTGCTGTAATACAGTATTCATTGAGAAATCTATACCTGTATATCCACACCCTAATCTCTCTTGCTAAGTGCCGCAATTCTGGAAGAATCGATGTTGGGGAGTCTGTCCATCCAACATCACTGAACATAGAACAGAAGCGGCTGGTCAGGAATTTTTGTTTCACCCTCTCAACGTTTTCGACACAGTATAAAAAATTTCTATCAATTTGCATGCTTATCTTGTTATTGTTGATCACAGGTAATATAGAATGCTAAAAGAAAACAAATTCTAAAAAGCGCATTGGCGGTTTATTTTGTGCTTGTCTTGAAAGCAAGAACCTGTGGTCGTGCCTACCTGCAACCTGACCAATTTGTAGCTTTGGCATGAAGAGCTGCTTGTACCTCGTCAAGATTTAGGTAGGAATCAACGTGAACATCAGAGCAGGGATCAAAGCTCATGACCTAACAATTCAAGATCATCACAGAATTAGGTGATTCGCCTTACAACAGGTGATTTTATTTAACAGTATATTTGAAACGAATATTTGTTAACATGTAAATAAATATATAAAGGACTTAAATATATTAAGTGATTTAACTTTCATCGTTCCATCTTAAAATCAAGAGCTAGCTACCTTCTCTTTAAAAAAAAATAAAATTACTATAAGTTTGTACATTATATATAGGTTAAAATACTAAAAATGTCTTTGAACTATTTTACTTTTCTTAAATAAATTTTTTATATTTTTGTTATACTCACATAAATTTTTATTCTTTTTATTTGTTTCTAAATAATCTTTTATTTCAAACATTAGATTGATCTGTATTAAAAGTTTATTTAGATATAAATTAAAAGATAAAAGTTTATTTGGATATAAATTAAAATTTAGGGATTTATTTGGGTGTAAATTAAAGGTAATGATTTATTTAGATGTAATAAAATTTTAAAGATTTATTTAAATGAAGCATTAAAATTCAGAGGTTTTTTTTATTATCTTAGTCTTATTTATATAATATCATGCTATTACATTCAATAATTTAATTTTAAGATTAATAAATAATATAAATAAAATTTAATGCTATATAATATCATGCTATTACATTTAACCGGGCTTGGCTCGGCCGCCGAACACATTTAATCCTCACATTTTTTCAGTGTTTTTTTAATAAAATATTTCTATCTTATCTCGGAAAGATTTAAAAAGAAAAAAAAATGAAATTCTAGAGTATACACTTATAACTGCGGTGTTTAAGTTATTTGATATTATTTTTTACTATCAACTTAATTCACAATTTATAAAATATCAATACATGATATGATGTCATTTTTTTAAATGACAAAACTTCTAAATCTTACCGAAGACATCTCCATTTAAAAAAAAGAAAAAGAACTAAACCATTATTTAGTATTCACAACTCTTTTTTTTTTACTTAAATCTCCTCAACTAAAATTTGATGACAATAATAATTTTATTTAGATTTTGTTTATATATATATATATATATATACTATATTTACTCCACTCGATGAAAATCCTAGATCTTTGTTCGCATGTTGGCTTGTCTAATCTCTTATTCTTTCATGGTTATTAATCCCTTTTATATTGCTTTTGAGATATAAGAACAGGTTTAAATCTAAAGGACAAATGGATGGTAACTTTTAATGGTTGAGAACCAAAATTTCTTTCCTACTAATTTCTTAGTTGTCTTAATCAATAAAAGAATTGTTATGATCATTTTAGGAGTATGATACTTACATTACCATTTGAGCCAGGTTTTAGTGCCGAGAAATTGCATAAAGGGGCATAAATACCGTACAAGTCAATGCCTCCGAACTCTATTAGTCCCTGACTTAGATACTTTCTACATTGGACCGTATTGTTGTCTACATCTGCCTTCTTGGTGACTGAGTCTTCACTAGCAAAGTTGCAGTACTTGTTAATTCCTTCATTGGTTTCATCAGAGTTGAGAGCGTGTGTCCATAAGTAATCAAACAATCCCTTCGTACAAATGTCATCATCTATCCAAGCATTTCCGATCTACAATATCCATAACATTAATTTCTCAGCTTTAAGAAGAGGTTCATAGTGTTAGAAGGGTTGATTTTGTCAGTAAACTCACAGCAATTCCTTTGAGATTGATGACGGTTTGATTTGTGTTGTTGTTTCTTGAGAGAATATAATAAGCAAGCTGAGGAACATAATGGCCAGCATAGCTCTCACCAGCTATAAAAAAATCGCGTGTTTTATACTGTGGAAATCTTTCAAGCCAGTTGAGGAGAAAAATGTAGGAGTCCTGTGCTGTTCTCTTGTCACCTACTTTGGTGTAATCAGAGGAATTATTTGAATAAGAAAACCCAACTCCTGCTGGTGATTCCAGAAAGAGCACGTTTGCAACTGCAAAATTTTGTACGATGTGTTAGCAGAAATTAAGAGAATCAAATTTGGTGTTGTCAAAATGAAAAAGAGAGTTCATGTACCATTGTTCCATGCATATTCATTTCGGTAAAGCGTTTTCCCATCACTGTTTACTCTGAAAGGTCCAAGTTCTTGCATGGCTCCATATCCGAAAGACGAGCATCCTGGACCTGTACATCATAGTCAATCAACCCTTCTGTTTTTTTTTTTTTTTTTTCCTTTTTCATTAATGTCTATATTCTAGACACTAGATTTTGCCTGGGCAGAGTGATCGATTTCAAGACTCAATGGCACCATTAGATGTTGATTTTTCTTCGACGACAAGGTAGGAAAAGGGAGGTTTCCTTATAAAGCAAAGTAATAGCTGGACCAATTGAAGATTCCATCAAGGAAGTTCAATTGTTTGCTCTTATTTATTGGGAGTATATATTTGTTACTCTGGTGAGAAGCTGGAAACTCCCAAGTCCTTACACATCTATGAGAAAAAACAAATCCGGATCACTGCTACAAAGAAAGTGATTTGGAGATAATCCAAGTGTTTATAGCTGTTTCAACAATTTCAAAGAAAGATGTAACTGATGTTGTTAGATTCTTCCCTAAACTTACAACAAATCCTATCCAGCTACCTTAGCCGATGAATGACGCATCTCAGCACATGCTATTCTTTGAATCTTTTCTTTTACTGTTTGAAATGGATATATTGAATGAACTGTCTAGGTACAAATACAAACAAAACAAGGGAAGAAAAAATGAATAAAAAACAATGTTTGTACAGGTTCAAAAAGAAGTCAGCATCAAATTGCAAGAAATATCCAAACAATGGCAATTCCTGCCATAAAATCCTCTCAATTAGTTCAATTAGTGGCGGGACCCTACTAAATTATGTCTCTGGATGATATGTGGTTCATGATTAAGCTTCGGGATAACAACATTTGTTAGTTGGTTTTGCCTGTGGGAAAGCATTTGTTAATTGTTTGAAAATAAGAGTCGAATGGGATATTCTTAGAGAAGTGGACCATCCCCATTTTGGACTCTTTCCTAGCCGGACTCGGTTACCAAGCTTATCAAACGACTTGATGATCCCTGTCGGGTCCCTTGTTTCTACCATGCGTGAGGAACACTCAGGCTCAATTAGTTCAATTAGTGGCGGGACCCTACTAAATTATGTCTCTGGATGATATGTGGTTCATGATTAAGCTTCGGGATAACAACATTTGTTAGTTGGTTTTGCCTGTGGGAAAGCATTTGTTAATTGTTTGAAAATAAGAGTCGAATGGGATATTCTTAGAGAAGTGGACCATCCCCATTTTGGACTCTTTCCTAGCCGGACTCGGTTACCAAGCTTATCAAACGACTTGATGATCCCTGTCGGGTCCCTTGTTTCTACCATGCGTGAGGAACACTCAGGAGTAAACTAGTTTTGTCAAGTCTTCACCCAATTTGCTTTTCTGGTTGGCATGAGTATGATCTTTTTGACGCCGAAAGTGCTTTGTTTCTATAGCATGTTGAAGCATGATGTTGATTTCAGATGGCAAACGCATTTTTCTAGTGCTGTTACTTTTTCAGAGTGAATATTTCAATTGTGAAATTATCTATGAAGGACTGATTTATAGATAGTTTAAACGTGGGAGCTCTGCATCGGTGTTTCTGCAAAAACTCCCTTCAAGTTGTTTTATGCAAATCCTATTTTCCAAAGGTTTGTTATGCAAATACCTCTCTTTTTTGCATATACTTTTATTTTTTTTTGTATCTCATGTGTGTATATGTAATAAATATGCAGGCCATGTGATGCAGTAAACAAAAGAAGCTGCAGCATATTCATGTATGATTAATATAACATTTCTATACCCATGCAAAATTAACATTAAAAGCTATATCTGTTGATGTAGAATTGTAGGTGAATTTTGAGTAGTGAAATTACCTCCATTTAACCATAAAACGAGAGGCTTTTTGGGAGAATTTACTGGTGATTCCACAAAATAATAGAACAAAGCTCGATCAGCCACTGGGTCTACTGTTACATAGCCTGCATACTGGTCAAAATCCACTCCTTCAGGCTGACCCGGCAGCGTGTTGATCTTGTCAGCTTGCATCAACCCTTTTTGGGATCCTACATACACTGGAGAGTTATGACTATCTCCTTGATCATCTAGTTGAGCCCATGCCTCTGGGCGAGGAGGGTTAGAGGATTTGCGAGATTCGATCAACTTGTTGAGATTGTCAATCTGGTTTCCCTTGCATGATGAAATGGGAAAACCTGAAAAGTAGCAAGGCAATAGCAGCAGCAACCATCCGACAGTAACTTTCATTGCTGCTAATGTAACTCAGTGCAGAGCTTTTGGCCTCAGGACTCCAGAACATATGCTAATTTATAGTTGTCCATAAGTACCATACATGGAACCCATTGTTAATGCTATCATATATTTGTCCAATGAAGACAAAAAAAAAAAAAAAAGGTGGGGTATACTTTTATTTTTGATGTTCCGCTTTTCCATTTTGTAGGCAAGTTCAGCTTGCAGCACTAGCTTAGGAACGTGCTGGGGCCTGCTTGATACTCCCATTTAGGGATGAGATTTAGCCAACTTTGGATATCCTTCATCTTTCTTACCTCCTAACTGCTGTTAATATTTATTTGGTATTGGAGGTTTTCGGAGATTGAATTTTGGTCACTGAAACTAAAGAGTTAAGCACTCTGTTCATAAATTAAGAGTTCCACACTCTATAGATAACAAACCACACGGCTAATGGCTGTATTACAGTTGACTTTACCTCTTAGAGTGGCTGCAACTGGAGCAGGAGATGAGCGCGTTTTCAACTCCAATAGCGGCCCCTACAAAGGCTGAATGAATAATTGGTCTCTAGAATTCTTCTATCCCATCATTTCCCAAAAGAATGAGTGCGTTCTAATGCTATATGAATATGACTGCTTCCCACGCTCCTTTTTCTTGACTTTGGTAACTTTCACATAGGATCCAGTTGTCATCTTTATCTGTAATTTTCGTTATTATAGATCTACATCTTTTTCTGCATCTGATCCTTCCTCAGCAAATGACAATTTTTTATTATGCTATTCCTCTTTTTTTTTTTTTCAAATACAAAATTATCCATCATGGCTCCTCATTACAGAATTGCAACAACGAAACAGCTAGAATTTCGAGAATCAACCCAACTATAGTTATAAATTAAATAAAAAATCATAACAACAAATGGCTTGGCAATACACGCTACTGAGCCGATGTGATTCCAGACATATAGCAAAAAAAAAAAACATACGGCAATGGAGATGCTTGAATTTGACTCAAGATTTTGGTTCAAAATTATCTTTTCCTTTGTTACAAAGTTAAACAGGTACCTTTCCGTCTAACATGATGTAGTAATTAGAAAAATACTTACTACATTTATCATTCTCTCAGTGGTCAAACCCTTTAAGCTGATGGTGGAAGCTTCCCGTCGAAGAAGGAAGATAAGAGCACCAAGGCCCGAGCTGGCTGGTAACTGGGAACAAAATGTCCAGCTCCTCTTACAGTTACAAATGTCAGGTTTTCATATCCAACTGTATACCCTCCAACCTTGACAAACAATAAGTAAATTAGCTTGATTAACATAGATTCATGGTCTAACTTTAACACCAATAACTAGATTAGTGAAATTCTATCCAAATTTTTACCTCCCCTCGGGTGTACCAAGGGTACCAGGCAGTCTTGATCGGTGTCCCCAATTTGTTTATGACATATCTACTACATGTTACAGGCAAGGCACCATCCGTGTCACCACTACAATAATGTCATTAAACATGATTATAAAGCATTCTAAAACTATGAAATTGGCCTTAATGTATGAAAGGTTGATCGAGAGATTGAGCTTTATTTCAAATTACTAAACTGTAGATCCAAACGCGACTTTCCATTAGTTCCTTAATGATTCGCAACACTGTTAATGGCTTATCTTTCCAGTGTCGATTTATTTCTCCACTGTTTCAGAATTATATATGATCAGGAAACCACCAACATTAATAATCAACAGAAAATGACACGGGGTTTAGTTAAATACTACAGAGAGAAACACAGACTCCTCAAAAAGGAAAAATTGACAGGGATGTTGGTCAGTGCCTGCAGGATTACCATGGGTAAGGAAGAGCAGTAACATTTGAATGAAGTGCTTTTTGAACTTCTGGATTGTTCAAGTAGGAATGGATATAATTTTCTGAGCCGCGATCAAGAGCAGAAACCTGTCATGTAATTTTCCGTAGCAAAAGTCTAAATACTAGGAACATTGTATTCAAATTGAACTGTACTTTACTCACAGAATAGGAAGTTGAGGAGGAATTGCACATGGGAGCATAGATGTCATAGGCATGTATGTTGCCAGCAGCATCGTTTGCTTTATCCACAAATCCCTGGCAAACTTGGGATGATGAATTTAGTGTATAAAAACCACAGTTTGATGCAAGTCCGTTGTATATTTAATCGGACATAAGTGCATACGTCCAAAAGAAATCCACTGCTCCTTTCATAGTTGTTTCAAAATCAATATAAGCATTACCTATCTAATACATCCAAAATGCCTCCTGTTAAAGTTCATAAAATTAAAAACATATTGCTAAAATGCATACAAACATTCTAAAAACTTACTACAATTCCTTTTAGATTGATTATAGTTTGATTGGTGCTCTTGTTGTTTTGAAGGATAGTATGAGCAAGCTGGGGTACATAGTGCCCTGCATAGCTCTCTTCTGTGATGAAAAATTCTCTGGTCTTGTACTCGGGAAATCTTTCTAGTCATTTAACAAGAAAGGTGTCGGAATCTTGGGCAGTTCTTCCATCTCCACTTAACTTTATAGTCTGAGGTTCTATTTGAGTAAGAGAATCCAACCGGAGATTCTAAAAAGATGAAGTTGGCATCTGAAATAACTCAAAAAAATTACCCCATTCAATGATTATATCGGAATAATTTACAAGGAAACGGTGATCATTTGACTCGGAAGCAAAAGAAGTTTGGAACAACTCACCCTTATTCCACGCGTATTTATTTCGATGCAAGGTTTTACCATCTTTTTTAACTCTAAATGGGCCAAGTTCCATCATAGCTCCATTTCCAATTGAAGATCAACCAGGCCCTGCCCATCAAAATCAGCCTACTATAAATGATACAATTTGGAATCATGCGAGAAACAAAAATCCAATTTATTTAATCCCAAAATCTTATCTACCTTATTATATTAAAAAAACTTACCTACTTAATTTACATGAAAAAATATTACATATCTAAATTCTTTCAAATTCATAATTTTTAAAATTCTAATCAGTAAAACATCTGTTTATTATTATATATACCTAATATATTATTGTCAAGCCCAATAATTAAGTTGTCGAAGAAAAGCCCATTCAGATGAACAATAGAAGAAACCCAATTCTTAGCATAGCTAGCCTAATTGCTTAGCGCGGTAACGAGCCTATAGTGCGGTTCGGTGTGTGGTAAAGAGATCAATCATTCCCACAAACAGAAGACATCTCTGAGGCGTTCCTGAGGGCCTATATATAAACAGGTGACTGCCCTGCAGCATGTATTTTCAAGTTGAACGTAGTTGCCCATGTTGATACATAAGATGACATCTGCTCTGATAATTCCCGCCTTAAAGAGTTTAATTGGGTTGAAGTCTCTACCTCCATAGCATTGACTGAATCCTACCAGGCACACGAGAGACACCCAAATGATAAACGCAGCATTTCCCATTGTTAGCTGACTTGATTTACTTGAATAACTGGGTCCTGATAACATAGTGTTAATTTTTAGGTGATAGGTAATCTGATAAATTATAATGGACTCTAAAGTCTCTAGAAAAAGAAGGCGGTAAGATTGCTTTATTATGGTATTTTTTTTCATCTTTCTCTGTAATCATATTATAATCTTGTTTAATCAAATTGTGACACCAATGTATCTACATTGTGATCTGTATCACTCAATTTGAAGCTAAGTCCGGCTGTAGAACACTTCTACTCAAGGCAAAAAGTTTGTTTAAAAATATAGAACACTTAAACTCATTTGGGCCTTTATGAATTGTGGTAAATGGGGTCTCAAATGTTAACATACATATAGAAATTTGACTTTATGTTAAAAATGTTTTCATTAAAAGCATGCGGGGATAGCTCAGTTGGGAGAGCGTCAGACTGAAGATCTGAAGGTCGCGTGTTCGATCCACGCTCACCGCATTTTAATTTTTGAGTCTAATTGTATCGATTTCTGATTCCTAGAGCAATGCAGCAGAAAAATTTCTGGCTACATTGAGCTCTCATGCCTTTTGCCTGCTGTAGCCATTTCTGGCAACAGGTTCCTACAAAATTTTTGTTTTATTTTTTTGGTTTAAGAAATTTCGCAGTGTTAACTTTTGGTGCAAAAAGTTGGTGGTTATCATACCCGATGATCTCTAGAACTAGAGACGAGCCAAATTTGACTTGGCTTTGTTTTACTGGGAAAAAAAAAAAAAAGAAAAGAAATGGCCTTAGAACTTCCACTTCTTTCTGCCATATTGATAGGCAATGTTATCTGTACTTGATGATAACATTGAACATAGGCGCAGAGAAGAAACAGAAAATTTTGCTGTCAAATTCATGGCCTTTGTGGTTTAACTTTAACGTTTATTCCAACTAAATTAATAGGGAGTTGGGGACTATATGATGTGGTTGTTTGAATTGTTTCTTAAGGAAGGTTAGAAAGGCTGTCGATGGGCTGCCGCCCATTCTCAAATCTTTGTCGTAATCCTTACAGATTAAAGGTAAACATATTTCAACATCATCTGCCACTGAAAGAGAGACTACATGGGCTGGAATTTTCACAAGCCACAAAAATGAAAAGTTTTTGCACTTCTTGACTTAACCAAGCTGCTTTAGCTTTCTTATTTCAACCTTTGCCCTCGATAAACATACATTTTATGTTAGAAATTAGAACTTGGACATTGTTTTATTTTACTGTCTTAATGGAGATAGCAATGTCTTTTGTATTTCAATAGAATGATTAGATCCAACTTTTCTCTCATTGGATATAAAGGGGTAAAACCAGGCTGATTCAAGGGGAAAAAGGACATGTTTCTTGTGAATTGTAATGTCTAAGAGTGGAAAATGAATCTGGATGTTATGTAAGAGTGAAGAGGAAAGCAAATATCTACAATGAAACTAAAGTCAAATAGATATGGGGGCCGGTTCCATGGAAAAACTGGCAAAACTAAAACGAGATATAAGCTGACGACGACTGGTTTTTGTACGTTATAGCCAGATTTCTAATTGTTTAGTCTGAGCATTGTCCTTTTTCTTGGCTTCTTGAGACTCACCTGGTGGGAAACTGGTTTAACCAGAACTAGCAAAATTGTCCAAGGTAGATCTCTTTAAGAAGTGGGAAATGTTAATCGATCTTTATCAAATGGTAGTGGGTTCACCTCAGTTTCTTGATCTCTTCTGTGGTTAACTTTTTGCTATAATTTTTGCGTTTCCTGTTCTCTCCTTTTTCCTTGGACCACATTTATCGAGCAAAAAGAGCATGAGGCTCACCTTTCCTTCAGATCTAAAGTGGATTCTGATGCAATATGTGTTTGTTTAAACAAATGCGCATGTAGCATGGATTTTTGGGAATAGATTTCTTGTCCTTTGATCAGAAGACAAGCCCTCTACGGAAGATAGTGTTCAGATTGGCCAGCTGGCAACCTAATTTCCCATCCTTGCTTTAGGCCAAGGGTAGCCTGATGGGACACAAGTGATTCTTTTACCAGAGTGAAAACTTGTTCCTGCTCGTTCCTTTGTTCTGACAGCTCAATGAATTACTTTTACATCAAAGGATTATGATTAAGCTCCATCATTCAATAATAGAGATTTGTGAATGTCTCTTCAAATGATGATATTATTGAAGTCCAAAGCAGGGCTGTATAAAAGTAATCATACTTGTAAACTGACTCGAAGCCCCAAGCCGAAGTGGCTTTTGAGTCATACCACTTATTGAAGAGATAACTTTTAGCATGTAGCTGCTTTTGCCCCTTTATTAGGATCAGGACTACTGTATAAAATCCACTGCTTTTGTCTGTCCATTTTCTATTTTGGCCTGACTCTCCTACTTAAAAGCTATACTCCTGAAACCCATGAATGAAGATGAACTGATCTTCACAGCTTCCAGAGATAGTAGGCTGTAGGACCAGTGGACCACTGCCTTTGTTGGCTTTGACGTTTATCTTGGATTTCTTCAACCATTAACACATTGGAGATTATGGTCCATTGCCATTCACAGTAACTCTAATTCCTACACTTAAGGATCAATTAATGTTTACTTCAATCATCAATCATTCGTTTAGGTATTTAATTTATTATAGTCTCAAGCAATGTTAAAATTTCTGATCTGGAGGGCTTGTCAGTGCAATAATAGTTGTCTTACTGGAGTTAGTGATGTTGTTTGATAAAAAAAACCCTATAAATTCTCAGTCTGATGATGCAAATTGTGAACATAAGATGAAGGATATTAAGAGGGAAGAAAAAAGATGTTAAAGAAAAGGAAGATGACAGCTATAGTGAAAGTGGTACAATGATTTTAGAGACATTACAATGGTTGCCATTTCATCATTACAAAAAAAAAAAAGTGTCCACACTGATAAATTAAGCGTTAGTGCCATATAAATTGTGGATTTTTTTAGGAGAAGACATCCTATATGTAGGCAGATGTCTTCGTGGGGTATAGTCCTTGTGGATTCCGGACCACCATTTCATCCCTCTCGTCTGTAACTTACCAAAGCCCTACTAATCCATGACTAGACCAATGGAAAATCTAAGAGGTGGAAACTGATGGAATTCTGGTGGAGAGTCACATTATTCATTACATATTAATGATTCCCCTTGTCACTCAATAGACCTACCTGTATTTATCTTTTAGGGGCTCAACAGGGACCTACCTACACTTTCATTTCACACATTTTACAAAGTTGTTCAGGCTTTTACTCCAATCCTTTCCTTTTTACCAAACCAACTATTCATGAGCAGAAATGATTATTAACACAGTTCATAAAATCATTTTATGCCTAGTCAAGTCTCTATTATCATTGTGTAAAATGGAAATCTATTATCATTATTTAACTCACAATTGAATAAAAAAAAAGGCCATAATAATTGGCTCAAAACAGTTGTCCTGATTTTAACATAATTGTTATTTTTGAAGCAAAAAAAACTTTACTCATTATTACATTTTTTAATATCAAAAACATTACAATTTAGAGCTTAATTAATAACTACGTACTAAAATCATAATCCTAAGATTAAGCCATAACCACCAGCATGAATAGCAAAAAAAATAACCAACACAAAAAAACAAGAACAACATGAAACATTCAACTAAGTAACATTCATGAATCCATATTAACAGTCCTAAACACTTCTTTTAACACTTCTTCTTGCTTTAGGAGTTGCAAACACCAAGTTTTGTCCTCAAAAATTCAAACTTGCTAACTGGCAGTGGCTTGGTGAAAATAACTGTAACTTGATCTTCTGTTTTACAGTAGACAAGAACAACAGCTCCATTTTTTTGTACTTACCTTAAGAAGAATAATTTAATATTAAAATGTTTAGTTTTCCCGTGAAACATAGGATTTTGAGAGATAGTAACGGCAGCTTGGTTGTTAACAAGAATCTTCGTGCTTCCTCCTGCTCTAAGTTAAGATCGATTAAAATCTTCCTTAGCCACAAAGCTTGATTAACAGCAGCTGTTGCAGCAATAAACTCTGCTTCAACTGTGATTTGAGCTACAATTTCTTATTTTTTCGAGCTCTATGAGAAAACACCAGAACCAAGTGTGAAACAATAGCCTGAAGTGCTCTTCATATCATCAATGAAACCTCTCCAATCACTGTCTGAGAAACTAACCAACTTGAACTCTTTGCTCTTTGTGTATTTAATGCCAAAATCACTTGTGCCTTTCACATATCTAAGCACCATCTTTGCAGCCTTGAGATGCCATTCACTTGCACAATGCATAAATCGAGACAAAATGCTTACAACATTCAAAATGTCAGGTCGAGTTACTGTGAGAAACATTAAGCAACCAATCGGGCTTATGAAATATGCCTGATCAATCTTCTCTGTTCCATTTTCTTTACAGAGCTTTTCCTTTGAGTTCATTGGTGTCCTCATTTCTTTACATTCTTCAAGTTTAAACTTCTTCAAAATCTCTGTGGCATATTTCTTCTTACAGATAAAGACTTCATGTTCATTCTGTTTGATTTCCATTCTAAGAAAAAAGGTCTTCAATCCAAGATCTGTCATTTCAAAAAACTCCATCATCTCTTACTTAAACTTCTCTATAATACTTATGTTATTTCCTGTCACAAGTAAGTCATCCACATATAGTGAGATGATAAGAATGTCAGCTCCATTGTGCTTGATAGATAATGTTGATTCAGATAAGCTTTTGACAAATCCCAGGTTCTGTAAATGTTCATCAATCCTGCTGTACCAAGCTCTTGGAGCTTGCTTCAATCCGTAAAGTACCTTTTTAATAAGATAAACCTTATCTTCTTCTCTTTCTTTGACATTACCTTTTGGTTGTTCTACATAAATCTCCTCTTACAGAAAACCATTCAAGAATGCTGACTTGACATCTAATTGGTGCACTTTCCAATTTTTTTGAATTGCAACAACGAGTAAGAGCCTGATGGTGTCGAGTCTAACGACTGGTACGAAGGTATCTGAGTAGTCCACACTGAGTATTTAAGCATATCCTTTGACCACGAGTCTAGCTTTATACTTGTTGATTGAGCCATCAGCATTAAGCTTGGTTCTATACACCCATTTGACTCCAATTACTTTTTTATTTTGGGATCGATAAACTAACTCCCATGTTTCATTCCTTTCAATCATGAATAGCTCCTCATTCATTGCAGCAATTCAATTTTGATCTATCTTGGCCTCTTCATAATTTATAGGTTCACACACAGCAATATTGCATTTTTGATAAACATAAAAAAGTAGTCTTATACCCCTAATAGGACTGTCATCCACCATTTCATTCTCTCAGTCTCCAATGTTAGGAAACTTGAGCTTGAGCTCTTTTAAGGTTGGATCCATATTTTTTGCATCATTTTAGTTCCACTCTTCATCTTTCATAAAGTACACATCCTTGTTTATAATAATTTTTTTAGTTTGTGGCTGAAAAATTTTATAAGCATTTACAACTGAGCTGTAGCCAATGAAGATGCCTGGAAGTGCTCTTTTATTTAATTTATCTTTCTTGGTCTGTAGAACATAAGTGAAGCACAAACATCCAAATATTTTAAGAAAATTCAAAAATGATTTATAATCATACCATACCTCAAAGGGTGTTTGATCTTTCACTGTTCTTGTGGGAAGCCTATTTTGTAAAAAAATAGTAGTATTTGCTGCTTCAGCCCAAAATTACTTTAATAAGTTCTTCTCATGTAGCATACATCGTGTCATCTTCAATATGAATCTATTTCGTCTTTCACTTACTCCATTTTGTTGTGGAGTGTATGGAGCAGTTAATTGATGTTGGATGCCTACTTTTTCACAAAAATGAGTGAATACTTCAGAGGTGTACTTTTTCCATTGTCTAATCTGAGAGTTTGAATTCTACAGCCACTCTTGTTCTCAACTCTGGCTTTAAAGTTCTAAAAGACTTGAGCCACCTCTGACTTATACTTTAAAAAGAAGATCCAACATATACAGGGAAATCATCAATGAATGTAACATAATAAAGATTACCTTTCAGAGAATACGTTCTTTGTGGGCCTACAATGTCAGTACGAATTAATTGTAACTTTTTTTATGCTTTTCATGTTACCTTGGGAAATGATTTCCTACTTTGCTTTCCAAACTGACATGTTTTATAGTTTGGAATATGATCATCAAGTTCTGGAAAATCATTTACCATCTTCTTGAATTTCATTTGCAACAGCCCCTAATGATGATAGTGCCGTGCCTCTTGTGCCATATTTCAGTGATATTTTTTTTTATTGAAAAAGTAATTTGCTCCTCTTCCAATAGATTTAAAGTAAAGCTTTTCTCTTTCATTTTTACTTTGAAAATATCTTGGCTAACTGCATCTTTAATCAAGCAACTTTTATCTTCAAACATAACTTTATAACCCTTTTCAATTAGTTGTCCAACACTTAACAAGTTTTGATCAATTTCAGGGACATATAATATATCAAAAATGAATTTTGTACCTGAACAAGTTGAAATTGCAACTGTTCTTTTTTCTTTCACAGTTATGTACTTACCATTACCAACTCAAACTTTCGATGAGTTTGCGTTGCTTAATTCCCTGAATATATCCTTTATTAGGAAAATGGGGTCTAGTCCCATGTCAGTGGTTTTGGACCAAGTAAAGGCCATGGGCCTTGATCTTTTATTTTACATAGAGCCCTAGCTACTTAATAAAAAAGAGGTGGGGTTATTTTATGTGTGTGTCGAAAATCAAGCAGAGAAAGAAGAAAAGCCAAGAAAAGCAGAGAGAGAAAAAAGACAAGGGAGAGTTGGTTAAACGAAAGTCAATCCGTGATTCGATTAAGTTGGAACCTTGTCAGGAGGTTTATGATTCAGAGTTTTACATTCTGAACGGTGAAAATCGGGTTTGAAGCTCTCTAGAAACAAATCCAGGGTGTATTTGTTGAGTCACTTATTTGGTTTTCTCCAATTATTTTTCTAGTTGTTGATTAGCTCTAGTTTTAGCTAGAGAAGAACTTTGTATAACTATTATTTGATAGTGAAGATTTTTCTGGTGGCCCGTGATTTTTTCCCTCTACACTGGAGGGTTTTTCACGTAAATCTTGGTGTGCTTTATTTTTTCTGCGTATTTGATTATTGATTGTTGTCTATTACTTCTGTATTGTTGTGATTATTACTTCAGGCGCAACAAGTGGTATCAGAGCGAGGGTTATTTTGAGACATCGATACAGAAGTAACCCAGGATAGAAGTAAATTCTGTTTGAGATCATGGAGGGTGATACAGGTTTCATGATAAAATTGATAGCATCGAATTATTCAATTTGGAAGCCTATGATGGAGGATCATCTATACTATAAAGATTTGTATAAGTCAGTATTGGGTGATTCGACTAAACCAACAGATATGAAAGATAAAAACTGGAAGAAGCTAGGTAGAAATACGCTGGCTACAATCAGAAAATGGGTTGATATCAGCGTGTTCCATCATGTAGCGCAGGAGTCAGATGCTCACATTGTTTGAGAAAAATTAGCAGTATTGTATGAGAGAAAAATAGGTATGAATAAAGTTATGCTTGTTAAAAAGCTTGTAACTTTACAGTACAGGGATGGACGATCTGTTACAGAACACTTGAGTGATTTTCAAGATATATTTAATCGAATGACTACTATGGAGCTTAAGATGGATGATGAAATGAAGGCATTATTTTTTTTGGGTTCATTGTCAGACAGCTGAAATACTCTAGTTGTGACTGTTCTTAATTCAGCTCCTGATTATAAGGTGACATTTAAGATGATAAATGACAGTATGCTTAATGAAGAAGCAAGGCGAAGAGATGTAGACCCTGAGAATCAAGCTCTGGTCACAGAGAACAGGGATAGAAATATCGATAGAGATTAGGACTCAAAAGGTCATGGTAAGTCTAAACATAGATCCAAGTCTAGAGGTAAAGTGAAGTGTTTCCATTGTGGTAAGGCTGGTCATATAAAATGAAACTGTAAAATCTTAAAGCAATAGCGAAAATATAAGAAAGACAAGAGTTCAGATGATGGTAATGTTGCAGCAGTGAATTCAGATAGTGATTCAGTTACTTTGATTTGTACACATGGTGATTGTAATCATGTTAGTGATCCCAACATTGAGTGGATAGTTGACATAAGAGCGACATATCATTATGTTCCTAAGAGAGAGTTGTTTACAACTTACAAAGTAGGAGACTTTGGTTGTACCAAAATGGAAAATAATAGTGTATAACAGATTGTTGGAATTGATGATATTATTGTACAAACTAGTACAGGCTGCATGTTGACTTTGAAGGATATCAGACACATTTCAGATATGAGAATGAACTTGCTTGCTATTAATGTCCTTGATAAGGAGGGATATGAAAGTCGATAAAAGAATAGACAGTGAAAGCTTCTCAAAAGATCTATGGTAGTTACAAGAGAAAAATTATGCTGCACAATGTATAAGACATGGATGCAATTTAACGGTAACCAGGTAAATACCGTTGAAAATGATGCTTCAGCAAACTTGTGGCACAGGAGGCTGGCACACATGAGTGAAAAAAGGTTACAGGTTTTGGCAAGGCACTCTCTCATTCCCTTGATCAAAGATATGTCTATCGATTCATGTGATTATTGTTTGTTTGGTAAGCATTATAGAGTTTTTTTTCGTAAAAGTTCTTAGAGAAAAGAAAATAGATTGGAATTAATTTATTCTGACGTATGTGATCCCATTGAGGTTGAGTCATTAGGTGGTAGCAGATATTTTGTTACTTTTATTGATGATGCTTCACGTAAGACTTGGGTGTATATGTTGAAATACAAAAGTCAGGTACTACAATATTTTCAAAAATTTTATGCCATGGTTGAAAGGATGACAGGTTACCCTTGAAGTGTATTCGAACTGATAATGATGGGGAATACACATCTAAAAGCTTTGAAGAGTATTGCTCAAAGCATGGGATCAGGCATGAGAGGACAGAACCTAGAGCACCGCAGCATAATGGTATAGCTGAAAGAATGAATCACACCATTGTAAAAAAAGTCAGATGTATATTGAGGATGGCAAAATTACCAAAGCCATTCTGGGGTGAAGCAGTCAACACAGCTTGTTATTTACTTAACAGGTCACCATCAGTTCTTTTGGGCTTTGACATTCCAAAAAAAGTGTGGACAGGAAAAGATACTTCATACTCTCACTTGAAAGTTTTTGGGTGTAAAGCATTCATGCATGTGCCGAAAGAGCAGAGATCAAAGCTTGACAGTAAAGCTACACAGTGTGTGTTTGTAAGATATGGTGATGAAGAATTTGGCTACAGGGTATAGGATCCAGTAAAGAGAAAGACAGTCAGAAACAGGAATGTGGTCTTTCATGAAAAAGAAACCATAGCAGACCTTGAGAAAAATGAAAAGACTACACGAGTTACTGTTGAGTGTGATATTTCAACACTAACAGAGATTTCACAGGGAAAAGCCACAGATGATGACAATGAGCAAGAAACAGAACTTGAGGATATGAATAAGCCAGCCACAGTTGGTGATGAGCCAGATGCTATTAGTTTTGAGCAGGAGGAGCAACCTTCTCTACCTGAGAGTGTTGAGCAGGGGGAGCTACCTTCGACATCAAGTGATATAGAGTCTCAGCCCAGGAGATCTACTAGAGAGCGTAGGCTATCTACCAGGTATCCAAGTTTAGATTTTATTTTAGTTACCAGTGAAGGAGAGCCAGAAAGCTTCCAAGAGTGCAGGCTACTCCGGATAGAGAGCACTGATTAAAAGTAATGAAAAAAGAGATGGAGTCATTACAAAAGAATGGTACTTATAATCTTGTTAAATTTCCAATAGGAAAGAAGCCATTAAAGAATAAATGGGTGTTCAAGTTGAAAAAGGATAGTGACAAACTAGTGAGGTACAAAGCTCGATTGGTAGTAAAAAGTTTTTCTCAGAAACCAGGCATCGATTTTGATGAGATTTTTGCTCCAGTTGTAAAAATGAGTTCTATTCGAGTGGTATTGGGATTGGCAGCTAGTTTGAATCTTGAGCTTGAGCAACTTGATGTTAAAATTGCATTTTTGCATGGTGATTTACAGGAGGACATTTATATGAATCAGCCTGAGGGTTTTGAAGTGAAAGGGAAAGAGCACTTAGTTTACAAATTGAAGAAAAGCTTGTATGGCTTGAAACAAGCTCTGCGATAGTGGTACAAGAAGTTTGATTCTTTTATGATGAGTCATAGCTATAAAAGAACAGCAGAGGATTCTTGTGTGTATGTTAAACAATTTCCTAATGGTAACTTCATTATCCTATTATTATATGTTGATGATATGTTGATTGTAGGACAAGATGCTAGTATGGTTTGCATGTTGAAAGAACAATTATCTAAGTCCTTTGATATGAAGGATTTAGGTTCAGCAAAGCAAATTCTTGGTATGGACATTATCCGGGATAGGAAAGCTGAAAAGCTGTGGTTATCACAGAAAAAGTATGTTGAACGAGTGCTTGGTAAATTTAACATGCAACATGCTAAATCAGTTAGCAGTTCACTTGCTAACCATTTTTATCTAAGTAAGAAATCTTGTCCAGTATCTAAGGAAGAGCAACTAGCTATGTCTAGTATTCTTTATTCTTCTGCAGTCGATTCTTTAATATATCTTATGGTTTGTACAAGGCCTAACATTGCTCATGCAGTTGGTGTAGTAAGCAGATTTCTTTCTAATCCAGGGAAGGTTCACTGAAAAGCAGTGAAATGGATTTTTAGATATTTGAGGGGTACCTAAAAAATGTGCTTGACTTATGGAGTTTCATAACCAGTTCTAGAAGGGTTTACTGATGTTGACATGGCAGGCGATCTTGATGGTAAGAAATCTACTTCAGGATATTTGTTCACTTTTACAAGAGGAGCTGTATCTTGGCAGTCTAAGTTGTAGAAGTATGTTGCTTTGTCAACTACAGAGGCTGAGTATATTGCAACAACTGAAGCATGTAAAGAAATACTTTGGATGAAACGTTTTCTTCTTGAATTGGGGTTGAATCAGAAAGAGTATGTGATATTTTATGATAGTCAGAGTGCTTTAGATTTGAGTAAGAATACCATGTACCATGCTAGAACAAAGCACATTGATGTTAGATATCATTGGTTACGTTCAGTGATTGAAGAACAGCAGATGCTATTGAAAAAAGTCCATACTGATAAAAATGTGGTAGATATGTTGACTAAAATACTTCCCAGGAAAAAACTTGAGCTTTGTAATAACTTAGCCGGAATGAGTTCTCTGGCCAAGGTAAGTTCCAAATGAAACTGCTATGGTGATGAATCTCCTCCTAATAGGGCTGGAGGAGGAGATTGTTAGGAAAATGGGGTCTAGTCCCATGTCAGTGATTTTGGACCAAGTAAAGGCCATGGGCGTTGATCTTTTATTTTACATAGAGCCCTAGCTACTTAATAAAAAAGAGGTGGGATTGTTTTATGTGTGTGTCGAAAACCAAGCAGAGAAATAAGAAAAACCAGGAAAAGCAGGGAGAGAAAAAAGAGAAGGGAGAGTTGGTTAAACGGAAGTCAATTCGTGGTCCGATTAAGTTGAAACCTTGTCAGGAGGTTTATGATTCAGAGTTCTACATTCTGAAAAAAGAAGATCGGGTTTGAAGCTCTCTAGGAATAAATTCAGGGTGTATTTGTTGAATCACTTATTTGGTGAGATTTCTCCAATTATTTCTATAGTTGTTGATTAGCTCTAGTTTTAGCTAGAAGAAGAACTTTGTATAACTATTATTTGATAGTGAAGATTTTTCTGGTGGCCCGTGATTTTTTCCCTCTACACTGGAGGGTTTTTCACGTAAATCTTGGTGTGCTTTATTTTTCCTGCGCATTTGATTATTGATTGTTGTCTATTACTTCTGTATTGTTATGATTATTGCTTCAGGCGCAACATCCTTGTCGTGTGTCATGTGATTAGTACAACCACTATTTATAAGCCAACTCTCACTTGATTCAATACCGAAAAAATATGTAGCTACGAACAGGTGATCCTCCTCATCTTGATCAGTAATCTTTACATCTTCACTATGTTACAAATTTTTATTTTTGCAGATAACAGCTTCATGCCCCATCTGATTACATTTAGTGCATTTAGCATCAAGTCTTTTCCAGCATCTAAATGGAGGATGACCCTTCTTTCCATAATGTTGACAAAGTGAATAGAATTTCTTTTTATTTTTATTCTTTCCTTTTGCTTTGGCTGATGTAGTACTTGCCCCATTTTTTTCAAAATCCTTTTTCTTTTTTCTTTTGCTTTTGGCCATATTTTGTTGCTTGACTGCCAAAGCTCATTCAATTGTTGTATCTTCCCTCATCAGTCTTCTTTGTTCTTGTGCTTGCAAAGCATTAAGCAATTCTGTTAAGAAAATTTTTGACAGATCCTTTGTGTTCTCCAAGGCAATGATGGTTGCTTTATATTTTTCAGGTACTGTAAAAAGAATTTTTTCTATAATTCTTGAGTCAGTAAATTCAGATCCAAGAAGCCTTACTTTGTTTGTGATACTCAGAAGCCTATTGGAGTAATCTTTAATCATCTCGGAGTCTTTCATTCTTTGAAGTTCAAATTCTCTAATCAAGTTAAGGACTTGCATCCCTTTAATTCTTTCATCTCCTTCATATTCATTTTTGAGATAATCACATATCTCTTTTGCTAACTTTAAAGACATGATACGAGTGAAGATGATGGATGAGACTACAGCAAACAAGCAGGCCTTTGCCTTTGATTTCTTTGTCTTCTTTTCTTTCTGTGCTTTAATATGTGCCATGGTGGGATTGTTTGAAAGTGCAAGAATTTTATAGTCTTCTTCCACTGCTTCCCAAAGATCTAAAGCTTCCAAGTATGTCTCCATATGTATTGCCCAAATCTAGTAGTTGTCTCCGTCGAACACCGCCGGAGCAATTACAGAGAAACTGACTTCAGCTTCCATGACGCGTCAATTTCACACACAGATCCCTTAAGAAAATAGCTCTGATACCAAATGTTGTTATTTTTGAAGCAAAGAAAACTTTACTCACTGTTACATTTCTTAACATCAGAAACATTACAATTTAAAGCCTAATTAATAACTACCCACTAAAATCATAGTCCTAAGATTAAGCCATGACTACCAGCATGAATAACAAAAAAAAATAATCAACACCAAAAAAATAGGAACAACATGAAACATTCAATTAAGCAACATTCATGAATCCACATTAGCAATCCTAAACACATCTTCTAACAATAACCCAATTCCTCCAATGACTCATTTATGGAGGAAACGAAAAATATGAATATAGAAACGAGATGCTGGTACTTTGGTAGGTCCTAATGTGTTTGTTTTATAATGAAAAAAGTAGGGTTTGGTTTCAGATTCATCCAAAGATGTTGAAGAAAGAACCTATTTCAAGTTTCCACCATGGGCCATTATGAGATGGAAAATCGTCTCCCAATCACTCTCGTACCCATCACGAGCGGCGTTCACCGTTCACCTGCAGTGCAAAAGCTGTCAGCATTTGCTTCTGAATGAATTGCTTACACCTGTTTTCCCTTACAGCTTTCATGTTGCTAAGTCTACAGAAATTAACAATGTCTTTTTGTTTTTCTTCCTGCAGTTTGATTTGTGACAGATGGTTCAGATTCAGAGCTTGTTGAAAGACACGCTCTACATTTCAACAATTTCAAGTCAAAGAACTAGGATTTTCCTATTTTCCTTGTTGAATACATCAATCTTGACATCAAATTTTTTTTTTAAGAAAGATATGGAGTAAATAGATTATTCAGTAGGATAAGATTATCATAATTGACAGTTTAAGATAAGTGATTATAAGTTGTACATTCGAAATAATCTCAACAAATAATTATCAATAAAGCTCAGAACTCAAAACTTCTTTATAAAAAAAAAATTAATTTAACCAATTGATCTAACAATTTGTCGATAATCTTGACATCGATATTCTCTTTACAGTCAATAGATTTTGCATTTGATTATTCTATAATGATTTGGAGACTGAATTAGAGAAGAAATCTATATGTTTAACATCTACACTTTTATTGCCTTAATGAAATGGAAAAGAAACTGTGATTATATATTAATAATTGTGATTAATAGAAAATACACTATTATACATTAATAATTGTGATTTATTAGTAAAATAATTAGTCTTGTTTTTGTTGCATTATGAAGATTGTGATGTAACCCCCCAGTTCAATCAAACATTAAACTGATTTGCATAATCAATAATGCTATATCAGAATTTTCAATTTTATTAGCTTTCTTGAGATTGACATCTCATCATCCAGGGAGAATGGTCAGCCTAGCTGTTCCAGTGGCCCTTACTGATAACTACAAGCAACTTTGTTCCAATGTCTCTGGTGATTCCAACAATTTATTTTTCTTCCCATTTTGGAATTACTCCTAGTCAAACCATGCTCATTATATTAAGATTCTTGTTCTAGATCCACAAATAAAGAGGGAGACAGGGTCTTAGATCTATAAACGAATGTTCAAATTTTTTATATGGTATTCCATGAAACAACTCAGTTACTAAAATTATTTGTTTATGGGTTATGTTTTCAAAAAAAAAAAATTATTTTATTTTTAAATAAAGATGAAGTTTAGGCAGATTGTGGATGAGAAATTGTAAGCATTTAAAATGGAATTTCAATTCTGTAAAATTTTATTTCAAAAAAATTTATTAAATCACTTGAATTAAGCTTTAATTTCATCATTCAACCATTTTAACTAAGCATTTTAAAACAATGTTAAATGTTTGACAACTCATTAAGCATGTTAATTCAATATGAATTGCAACCTCCACCCACCTTCACCCCAATCTCCTCTTCAAAAGAAAAAGAAAAGACAAAGAAAAAAACCTTTAATTCTATCTAAAAATGGAATGTAACAGTGATATGTAATCATTATATGATTTGGTTCATAATTGTAAAGCTTACCAACAAAAAGCTAAGGTCGCTACCAAACTAGAATTTAGTTTTCGATACATCAGCATCCACAAGATACAATATATTCTTTAACCAAATGAATTATATGGTTAGTACCATTATTTTATTAGACATTACCATGCATGGGGATAATACAAAATAACAATAATAGTTGTTTTAACTAATCAAGTGATTAGTCATTGTCATAATCTACCAGTCAATTTTCTTGTCATTTAGTACTCCAATCCAAGCCCAATTGGCTTCTTCATAGTTGGAAATCATGATTTGGTTGGACAACATCTGGTCAAGTAACAACGATAAAACCCTTGTGAATGCATATCATTAAAACTGTCAAAAAAAAAAGGCTGAATTCTCTACAGCTAATTCTGATTTGAACATCAGACCTAAACATTTATTATTTTTTTTTACTAAACTATAGTTAAGTATGTTCAATCAAATATGCTTGAAATTCACAATTAATAATTGAATTATAGACATGGTGATGCCAAATATATAGAAAAAAAATGTTGATGAAAAAAAGGTATAATGAATGAGATGAAGAGTCCAACCAACTTGCAAATTGATTTAGATTTGCAAATGAGAAAGGGAAAGAGTAATGTAACATATTAAATAAAAGCATATATTAATACTACCAGCAAGTCTTCCACAAAACCAAAATATGTGTAGTTGGCATACATGTGATTTGTGCAGCTTTTGCCTACAAAAATCACCCATTGCATCTAAATATATCTATTCAAGTGTCCGGTTATTCGTTTAATTTAATAATAGGGTTAGAGTGAATTTTGAAAAAAAGATTAGAAATTTCGTCTATTTAATTTTTATTCAAATTATTAAGGAAAAACAACAATAAAACATTTACTTATCTTCAAAACTTCTCAAACTCCATTTTCACCCAATAATTTCCCTAATATTAAACCCTTTTTTTTGCCAAAAAAAAATTTAAGGAAAAGAAAGGAAAAAATTTTGGTTTGAAAAATGTTTTTTTTTAATTTTTTAAAAAAATTTTATCTTTTATTTGTTGTTTTTAAAAGAATAAATTTGGTAAATAAAAATGAAGTTGTTTTTTAAAAATGTAAAACAAAGAAATAAATAAAATATTGATAATATTGTTATTAATGACGTTTAATTATAAATATAATATATATTAATTGATGATGTTAAAAAGTGTTTAGATATGATAATTTACAAAATATAAAAAAAAAAAATACATCCCTTATTTCATAATTAAAAATATTTTTTCTGCTTTTATATTTTAATTCAATTTTATTTTTTAAAAAATTATTTTTATTTTTTATTTTTTATTTTTTTTTTAAAATAAAGATAAAAAATAACTTTGCTCTCTTAAACCAAACGTTACCTTATTTTCTTTTAGAATGGAAAGTAAGAGAAATCCATACAGTCAACGGCAATACGGCAGTAACCCATCATCATATCATTACCATTTTTTTATAATAACCAACACTACCTCTCTTTTAGCAAACTGAAAGAAGAAATCATTCAGATATCCGGAATCTTGAAAAGAAAAAAAGAAACTATGGGTAAAAAAGGGAAATTGGAATGTATTACTAGAATTTAATAGTAGTTATAGTGAAGTGGAAAAAGGGAAGACGCACGTTGATTCATGATGTCACAGAGAAGTGTTTGTTTCTTCGTGGAGTTTATGTACGGCTCTATCTTGTTTCCAAGATGCGCAGTTTTTGCCTTTTGCAAACCACCATCTTGTTCCACTTACTCTCATTCTTTGCTTTAAGTATACAGTAATAATCTTCCGAACGAGACACTGCTACAAACCTAGTAAACCTATTTCCTTGTTCTTGCTAGAATTGGTTTTGGTGTGTTTGCTTCTTCCAATGATGTTAAAATGTGAAAGCTTTGTCATTTAGTTTTTACTTGCTTGGAGGGAGGCATTGAATTGAAGTTTGTCGGCTTTGTAATGGAAAGTCTAGCTTTTTTCTGTTAAAAATGGTCTGAATCTGATCACTGCTCTATTTTTCTTGGTGGAGTTGTGAATTTGCTTACCTATTGCTTTTGTTGTTTATGTGATTTTTGTTGAAGTTTTTGAATTGGGTTTTTGCAGATTTGGCAGTGGGGTGTTAAAAAGATGAATACCAGAGTCAGGGCGTCTCTGCAGTCCAGGAAAGTTTCAGGGAAGCATGAAAAAGTAATCACTAATCACAGTTATCAAAGATTTTAATCAATGGCTGAACTGGGGTCCCTGGATTATCGGTTATTGTTTTAATACTTTGTTGTTTCGAAAAACGGCAATTTCTGTAGATGGGAATGTGATTATTCCATAATTATCCTCAATTTCTATAAGACGCTCTGGAAAGTTTTGAATCAATTTAAATGTTAAATGAAAGAAAGCTTCTATGCTTTTCCCTGGGATTGTGAAATTCCCTTCTTTCCAGGCAATTCTGAGTTGGCTTCATTCATCTGCAGGCAATGATGCTGTTATATTTTATCAGTACTTTTGTCCTTCCATGTTCATTTTTTTGTACGCCTAATAAAGCTGAATGTTTGTAACTATTTCTCTTTGAAGGAGAAGGCAGAAATGCTGGGGACCAAGCCAACAATTACCGCAAAGGCAATGGAAAATCTACGAGCCTCAAGCAAAGAAAGAAAAATGGCCCTACAACAAGATGTATATACTTCTTTTCTCAAACAGAGTAACAAGTTTCTGGATTTCTTTTAACAATTTACTGTATCTATTGATTGTATTGAAACTCCAATATTTGTCAGGTTGATAAACTGAAGAAGAAGCTTAGACAGGAAGAAAATATTCACAAAGCTCTGGAGAGAGCTTTTAACAGACCTTTGGGAGCTCTACCTCGTCTTCCTCCGTATCTCCCTCCTTCTGTTAGTAATTCATCATCTCATTGACTCTTTGGATTCTTTTTTTTTCAAAAATTTAAAGAAATAATCAATTAGTTTGAAGGATCCCATATTGGTAATGCCAATGGCAGTTAAAGAAATTTGAAGGGAGAGGCAGAGGAAGTGATTGAATTGCATATTTTGACATTTTCCAAACAGGAATTCTGATGTTGGATTCTGATTTTGTAGACATTGGAGCTTTTAGCAGAAGTGGCAGTACTGGAAGAGGAGATCGTCCGGCTCGAAGAACAGGTGGTGCACTTTAGACAGGACTTGTATCAAGAAGCTGTCTATATATCATCGTCAAAAAGGAACATAGAGAATTCAGTTAATTCAGCTGATTTGACTGAGCCTTGCCTGAATAATAGTTCTAAACCTCAGCAACCTAAAAGTTTAATTCGATGTACATCCATGGCTAGGCATTTGCGATCCTTTTCAGGTAAGATTTTTGGCTTTTGAAATCCTCTTCCGATGCCATTAACATTTGATACATACACCTATTGAATTGGTATTGAATGAAACTAGGCCCTAAAACTTTACTCATGTTCTTTCAGATGATGCGAAGGGAAAAGAGAATCAGTCTTGTACGAATTCCACGAAGAGAAAAAAGGGATCCTTGGTCCATAAAAGCCAATCAGTAAGGACTCCTGTGAAGAGACCTCTGATTGATTCAAAGCCAGCAGAGAAACGTTTAGATCCTCAAAAATTGCAGGCATGAACCAGTTTCATTTCCTTTAAGTTATAGTAGGACTTGTTTGTAGTTTAATGAGGATGACTTGTTTTACATGTTCAGCTAGAATGCAGAGTGAGTGAACAAGATAATGCTGAAGCAAGAAATATTAGCACTCCAGATGAGAGACCATTGGGAGACGATGGCCCAAATAAAGTTTCTGAGGAACTTGTAAAATGCTTGTCCAGCATTTTCTTAAGAATGAGTTCAACAAAGAGAAAGTCTACTGCAGAAAGTTTTCCTTCCTTATCAATGTTAGGGTTCCAAGAAACCAGTGAAGAGACAAAATTTGGGAATCCTTATGGTATTTCTTCAAATTTTGGAAGGAGAGATGTCGGCCCATATAAACATTTACTTTCAATTGATGCTGGCTCAATTAATCTAAACCGAACATCAAATTCTTTATTTCTGCTGTTCAGGTTGAAGTAAGTAATCTGTTATTAGATTGGTTTTCTGTGTTTGTTTAATGTATTCTAATGGCTTTAAAAATTCTAAAGAATTGTGATCGATTTATATGTTGAATTCTCAGACTCCTCCTAGCAAGACTGGCCTCCTCCAACTTGCAAAACCTCAGCCATCAAGAGAAGCTTGCATTCTGGATAAATATCTACAATTCCTGCATGATGAATGTATGTGAAGGATTCTGCGAATTTAAACTGACAAGACTTAGGCTTGTACTACTTATTAACTGTCGGCTTAATATGTATCAAAATCCAAACAAGTTAATTCATACTAGTTTCCTTCACATTAATTTCTGATTGTCTCATACTAGTTTCATGTACTACATTCTCTTATGGTGGTACTCTATCTTTTAATACATTCAGTTTCTCTTTACCATACCTGGTTTACTCTAGTAGATGGGATCATTTATTACATGATGTTGATTCAGGCATTCTTAGAACATGGAGTACCAGAGAGTCCAGAGATGGTTGTGGAATTGATGAGAAAGGTATGGATGCCCCAGAATATATGGTTTTGTTAGAATATATTGTTGCATTTCTGTCATTCTTAGGATAGTGACCTGTTTCATATTCAACCACGTTGACCTAGCTGCATTTCTATCAGATGAATAAAGTCGCCCAGAAGTCAGTTTGCCTGCACATCAACTTATTATAATTTTATATAAAATCTTTTATGAAACAGGCAACCATAAATGTTGGGGGACGCTTGCTAAATGCAATAGCTATTGAACATTTCATTCTCAGATTGCCTTACCACTCAAAATTTGTAAGTGATACCTCATTTCAATTTTTTGCAAACATCTCTCAGCTTGATAATCGAGTCTTCCTTGTCATATATCTTCTTATACTTGAATTATTGTCAGACCTTTTCAAAAGGTGCCAAGAATGATGAAATGACTGCCAGGAGTGTATTTGGATTGGAATTATCTGAACCATTGGTAACATTTGCCCTCTCATGTGGAAGCTGGTCCTCTCCCGCTGTAAGTTTGTAACTTTGTATGAAACAGAAGCAAGGTTTAATTTACTTCTCTACCTCAGCATCTACTTTTGTGATAATTGCAAGTCTTTCAGTGGTCCTGAGTTGAATGCCACTTTATAATTGGCTGTTTGCATCACCCAGTTTCATGCCATGTACTTGGTAAAATAATGAAATCATTATTCCCGGGCACTGGATGTTGTTTTATTTAAAAATGATCACCAAATGGTTTTGGCTAATTTATATAGCCTTGCACTTACAGACATCACATAATACTGATTTATCAATTCTGTCAAATGAAGGTGCGAGTATATACTGCTTCTCAAGTTGAGAACGAATTGGAAGTGGCAAAGAAAGAGTACTTACAGGCTGCAGTTGGAATTTCATCAACCAAGTTTGCCATCCCCAAGCTGTTGGACTGGTACTTGCTTGACTTTGCTAAGGACTTGGATTCATTGCTCTATTGGATTTGCCTTCAATTACCTAGTGAACTAGGAAAAGAAGCAATTAATTATCTTGAAAGTGCTGAAAGTGAGTCTCTTTTACAGTTTGTTCAAATTATACCATATGAGTTCAGCTTTAGGTACCTTTTATGCACATAATAAATTATTTTAGCTTCATTTAAAATTTTGCTTTCATATTTCTGAGGGTGTTGGAGAATTGCTTTTATACACAATCTTAGATTAGAAACTACATAACTAAGTTGTAATCTAGTCTCCTATTTTTAATTGTAAGTAGTTGTGAGAGGAATGTTCATCAGGGATTTCTGCATGTAATTAATAATTACCTTTTGGGAAGAACTACACAGAAAAGTGATTCTTTTTTCCAATTTGTGCCTACTGTATCTATATTTTTGATGTCTCAAACTATATACAGGATGATCTAAATTTCTCAATTGAATAATTAACATGGATAGCGTATCCAGGTTTTCAGTTATCTTCATTGAAAAGAGAGGAACCAAGAAATGAACTACTTGGGGATGACGCCCTTAATGTTCTTGATGGGATTGCCAACTATTTTACAATGATAATTTAATTAGAATCTGAATTGTCATTCCCGAAAATTAGATGTAAGCATTTACAGCCCGATATTCTGTCTGGCATGTTAATAGGTAAGTGTGCATTAATGCCTCTTTAAAGGAGAAACAGAACTGGAATTCCATTTAACATTATGAAGCCCTGCATTCATGGAAAGCTACTGATATCTGATGCAGGTAAAACCTGCTAATACCAAACACTATCTCGTGGTCCACAGGAAGCAGGTTAGATTTTTCCCAATACCCCTAGTTATTTAATCAATGCGGGGCATATAACGAGCCATTTTCATGACCTGTTTGGCAACTATTAAAGAGCAATACCAATCGAAGTTTTAATTCTAGCAGTCTAATACGATTGCTTGACTACTTGTCCACCAAACCTTGATAATACGTCAGCACTTACGTTCAAACCAAACTATTCTGATTCTTCATTTTCTTGATATATCAATGTCGAATTCACATTACACACATCAAAGTGGATGTGAATGATAGGGTTTTACTACTCAAACTGTTTTAGATTCCATGTTTGTTACATTCATATTGTTGCTTACACCCGAGTTAAACAGATTTTTTTTAGTACGAACACAGTAGACGACCACCCACAAAATAAGCTGAGGGATTCTATTATCATGTTTCAATAAACCAGTGCTGTCCAACTGTTGTGACACCATGGAAAGAAGGGTCGTGATCAAAAGTTTGTCTTGGGCTCAAGAAAATTAATGCCAAAGAGGGGTGGTCCTGACTTTTTGTGTCTGATACGACCATGTGGACTATATGCATCAGCTATATAGGAGAAAAGAACATTCGAGCTTTTACAAAGTGATTGTCACACCTTACCAAAGTTAAAGTGGCAAAGTCTTCAGTTTTCTCGGTAGTTGTAGTGAATTTAACCATGTAACATCTGCTGTGATAAGAAAGAAAACGAACTGACTTAAATCCATTGCCATTCTCGCCAGGGCAGTGACCCTAAATTGTAAGGTCCTTTTGGAAACGTACAGATATGAAACACTCGGATCTTTTTCTTTTGGTGCTGAACCACATATAAAGGCTAGATGATGAACTGGAAAAGTTCTTATTGGAGTTCGTGAGTATTGGATGGAAAGCGGACAGCCTGTCACCTGCGAACTGTGGGTAAGAGGCTCACCTATGGCCAACCTGGCCGGGTGACCTAACTGGTCCTGGTCCTGGCCCTGCTGTGGAAGAGCTGTGGTTTGCAGGTTCCATTTCATTGCAGCAAATTTTTAGGGGACAGGAACTTGTCAACTTTATCTTCGAGGGAAATACCATGAAAGTTGAACTTCCTCAGAAATGTCAATAAAATAGTTTCAGAATTTATTAATTGTGAAAAGAATGTTCATTTGGTATCTTCTATTCCTTGCCGTTTCCGTTTTCCCTTCTTTAATTCTTTTTAACAAATCCAACAGCACCCAGAGTTTTCTGTAGAGTGGCCCAAATGGATTCGGGGCTATTCTCCAAGCTTCAAATGGGCTCAAATCTACCCGTACGTCCCCCTAATTGACCCTGGTTGGCTTCAGTCTTTACCTGAATTCGTGTTAACTGGTCCAACAAAGCAAACGCTGGAGCTTACCAAACAGTCCCTGACCCACTCCAATCCCCAGATGGGCTTAAATTCATCCAAAAGTCCACCTAATGATCCAGCAGGTTTGTCCAATCTTTACCTGAATTTGAGTTGGCTGGGCCCAAGACAAAGCCCGCAATGTGGCCACATCTATCACTGCACATTATTCTCTTTATTCTTGCTTGCGCTATTTTTCTCTTTCACATCAAACTAGATTTTGTTCTTTAATTTCTAACCCAAATCACTATCCATTACGTATCCGCTTGAGGGAAACATGAATGGAAAAGGTGTCACTATTTCATGAAGGAAAAAAAAAAAGGGAAGAATGTAACTTTTCTAATGAAATCAAACGAAATAATGCAAGTTGTATTTACAAGTTGACATTTGTTGGGCTCCGAAGAGTTTTCAAAATGGGCGATAAGGCCTGAAAAAGCTGCTCCATACCAAACACAGCCTATCCCTAAGTCATATATAGAATTGAAGTTTTCTACCCCCCAAAGTCTAACCATCCAGAACTTATGAATCAGTCATAGTAATTTATTAGCACATGTTTGTTGTTACTTACCTCTTTTTTATATAATAAACCAGAAAATAATTTACTAATCCAATGTCAAGAACCTGAACAATTTAGCAGTCATCACATCTTTTGGTTATAGCACAAATTTGTTCACACTTTGTTAAAACAATATAATAAAAGATTAAGCTCCATAAAACGAAATTAACTAATTAACTTTTCGTATTAACCTTTTTTAAAAAAAAAAAGTCATAGACTAAAGATCGAGAAGAAATTATTGATATTAAAATTTAAATTTAAAATTTAAAAATAATTATATAAATTAATTAAATTAAATTTTAATTTCAACTAATATGTTTCTTAATTTTAAGGTTAACACGATCGTCAATACGTTGGCATTTCACGAAAACTATAGCCAAGAATCTTCAACATTTCAAATTAGAATTTTTTACTTTGATGGAAGTCATGTGCAAACTATGAACAAATGAGCTTGTAATAAATTTTTTGTTATCATTTTTAAATATATATATTTATTTTTTATTTTTTATTTTTTTGTATCTTCGGAAGGTCTGTTGCATTGCTTTCTTTCTATTATGTAATGGTAACAGGTAACCTATTAGAAAACTGCAGATCACTTAAACTGCAGCTTTCATTTCATTTATCATGGAATTTTTAATTTGGGATCTGTCAAAATTTTCAGGTTAAAATAATAAAAAAGTCTTGAATTTTATAATTTTATTTAGATAAATTTTTATATTTTTATTATATTTAAATAAATTTTTAATTTTTAATTTATATTTCTAGAAAATTTTTATCTTTTAATTTGTATGTAAATAAGTCGTTAAAATTTTAATTTGCATCTAATAAACTCTTAATATAAATTATTTTTTATTTAAAATAAAGATTTATTAAAATATAAATTAAAATATAAAAATAAAAAAAATTATTTAAAAAAAATAATTCGAAGACTTTTTAAATATTTTAACCAATCTTTCAAGAATGATAAACTTCAATAAGTTCCCAAAAGAAGTTTGCATATGTTTTTTCAAGGTTTCTTCCCAGTTTGTTTGGATTTGGGCAAAGCAACATTGGTAATGGGCAAAGCAACATTGGTAATCTATGACGCCAACTCCAGCTGAAGTTTGGGACTCCATTGACCCAAAGCTGCTGTTAAAATCATACCAAACTTGGACGTAAAGCCACAAATGATGGCATTCATGATGTAAAAAAAAAGGAGAATCTCATCTGCTTATGTGTTTGTTTGACATACAAAAACACGTCCATGTCTACTTCTGCTTCATGGAAAATTCAAACAGGTGGGTCACCATAACACTCTTATATATCGAACCATACCCAAGAAACAAAAATACAAATAAACTTTCCCATGTGATTGAAGAATCAAAGAGACAACGCCAGCCATATTCCGTGACTGAGTATAGAAAATCAGACATGAAATTCATTGGTATTAAAAGGCGGCTAGTTGGTCAAAAATCTCTACCTTCTATTACCCCAGCTGTCTCTCTCTCTCTGGTATTCCCCTTCTCTGCTTATATATCTAAGCCCTGACCAAACTTTTGGCTTGTCACTCTGCTACATAGCCAATTTGAGCTATCAATCGCAGAGGAGGCTGAGAATTTACAAGAAAAAATGGAAGTGGTGATACCAACTTCGCCAATTATGGATTTTGATTTCAACAGTGCTAGATCATCTCCTCGTTCAAGTGCTCCTTCTACGCCTAGACGGTTTGGTGAATGTTTCTTTAGTGCACCGACAAGTCCTACACGTATGTCTGAGTTTTATCGTGAATTTGATGGATTCTCGATGATGAATGATAGGCAAAGCAGCATAAGAAGCAGTTCTTTGGCGATTCCTTTTGATTGGGAAGAGAAGCCTGGTACACCAAAGTCACCAAGAGCAACAAGAATTGGTGATGGGAAAGGAGATGATTTCGCTTTTGATTTTAGTGAGGCCTTGGAGAAAACTTCTCTGTCAGCTGAAGAACTCTTTGATGGGGGGAAAATCAAGCCCTTGAAACCTCCACCTCGATTGCAGTTTGATGAGTATAATCAGAAAAGCCCACTTTTATCATCACCAAGGTCGCCAAGATCACCATTATCCCAAGGTAAAAAGATCATCCGTGAAGCTTTTTCACCAAGAAAGAAAAAAGACCGAGACCCTTTTGCGACTGCTATTGAAAGTAGTCGAAATAATACAGAACATGGAAGAGGAAGAGAAAGAGTTCAAGATTTCCCATCAAAGAATTCGAACCGTAGAGCAGCAAGATCACTTTCTCCTTACAGAGTCTCAGAGTATCCTTGGGAAGAAGAAGAAGAAGAAGAAGAAAAAGAAGAGAAACAACATCAAAATGATCAAGCCACCAGCACCAAGCAATCATCTTTGAATTCAAAGCCTTCGTTTTCTTCAACTTCTTCAAAGGGTTCTTCCAGAAAATGGAGATTAAGAGATTTCCTGTTGTTTAGAAGTGCATCCGAGGGACGTGCAACAGATAAAGATCCATTCAGGAAGTACTCGTCAGGTTTTTTCAGGAAACCTGAAGATAAGAAGACTTCAAGTTTCCGATCCACTGACAGCTCTGGTTCAGCTGGATCCAGAAGAAAAGTATCGGCTCACGAGCTACATTACACAACGAATAAAGCAGTATCTGACAACATGAAGAAGAAAACTTTCTTGCCATACAAACAAGGTATTTTGGGTAGACTAGCTTTCAATCCTGCTGTCCATGCTCTTTCCAATGGATTCGGAACATTTACACGATCACATAATACTAAGTGATTTCATCATCTCCATTAGTTTATTCTAAGTGATTTCATTTGTTTGTTGTCAAGATTAATCATCCATTTGATTATTGCTCCTATAAAGTGTAAAATTCATACGAGGAACCATAATCATGAGTTGTCTGAATTCTGAAATCAATAGAACTTTGTGTTGAATGCTAATCATAGCCTTTCTCGAAATTTTCAAGAGCTTTAAAATTATTCCATTTTTATTTGGAGATGTGTAACAATGATATTCTGAAAAAAAGAAAAAAAGAAAAAGGAATTTAGATGCTACCAAAGGCATGTGGTACCGTCTTCATTAAAGCCCATAAATGATGGATAAAAAAAAAAACAATAAAAATGGTAATGAGACGCTTAACCGAGCATGATTAGTCCCAACATCCAAGAAAGTATTATCATATCAAATTGCTAATAAATAACAATTTTAAAGAAAATAAAAGATAGGTTAAAATGAGAAATCGTGACCTCTTCTAGTCCATGATGTATATTTAGCTAGAAATTAAAAGAGTGATTCCAGAACACAATTTAAATTGAAAGTTTCCCTGGCTCGTTCACTTCAAATCCATTTTGTAGTTTAATTTATATACCAATAAAACAACCGTAAACCTCATACGCTGACGATTGCCAATGGTTTCTTTGCTCTATATGGATTTATTGACCGATTACTAATACAATTGAGGCCTACAAATTAAATAAATCGAGATACCATTAGATTGAGATCATTGTTGAAATTGTCAACTTCTAGAAGTGGATAGGCATCATCTAACCAATGTTAGTTGACTTAATGGCAGGCAACTAATCCTGATATGAGAAAAACCCAGTCTTTCAACACATACCTAAGCCTTATTGGCCTGCCTGAAATAAAAGACAGCTGGCATGGGGCCACGAAATTAGATTTGAGGACAAAAACAAAACAGCCAACATAATATATGGGGAAATTTGGCCATTCGTTTCTGGACTGATAAAAGATGGTGGCAAGGTACTACAATCGATGTGTTGCCTGATAAAACATGGTGGACAGTGCGTGATCTATTTGTAGAGATAACCGAGAAGTGGGCCCTAAAGACGACGCTTACAATATTAAAGCATTAGGCAACGCGAATTAATTGTCGGTCGACTCGTGGGACAGCTGAGTTCGGATGCAGTGGCAGGAGCAAGCACAGTTCATTTAAGATTGTAAAAAAATAGGACCAGCATCTATTTCTTAGAGTTTGACTTGAGAGGGGCAGCCGCATCTGTTAAAGGACAGGTGTGAGCCTAAAAGCCTCGAATCTTTGGGGTGATGGTGAGCCTGATGTAGAATAGATCAACTGTCATCCGGTTACATAACACCCAATATAAATATATCTGACCGAATGCCTAAATATCATCTTATTAGCAAATAACAATGCATAGGGACGGTGATGATTAGCAAGTAGCTTTTCAGGTTTACAGGGATAAAAGGTTTTTATGTTCCAAGTGAGGGCTCCGGTAATCACTACTAAGCGCAGATCTCAAGCTTTCTGAAAACTAAAAAAGTGACTGTTTCCAATAATTCATGAAATCATTGAGCCAAAGGCTTCTCCTCTTAGTGCTCATTAAAGTTGTCTATTTTGATTGGTGTAATCTGATCTGCAACATTGAAGCGCCCAACCAACCGTGCAAAGAACACCATTTGTTGTTCTAGAGTAAATTTAATGTTCTCAGCCTGTTCAAGTACATTATTAAGGGATTATATTTCATTCAGACAATTTTTAAATAAGAACGCAGGGTAGTATATACCTTGCGGAAACCATGCTGCTCTCCCTCGTACTCCACAAGAACAACAGGCAAACCCTTTTCCTTTAATGCCTGGTAGATTTTACGAGCTTGGTCAGGGGGTACAACCTGTGACATGTAAGATTATTCAAACTTTAACCTAGGGGAAATCAGAACAAATTGCACAAACTAAGCATCCGGAAGCATGCTTGAATTGCATAACAATTGTTGTAGACATAAATTTTCAAGTAATGAATCCAAATATTACAAGCAACTGATCTCAGCTATTGCTTGATAGTACCACTTAACTTCAAACTCAAATTCTTCTGTTTTACCAAAGACACAAATAATACCCTAAGATGCGGTCATATGGCACAATCTGTAAGCAATACCACTTAACCAATAAACCCCTGATCATCATTGTCGACCAAAAAAGTTTTGAAGAAGAAAATTTTGTACCTTATCTTCCAGTCCCTGAAAGAGAATGATTGGGCAAGAAAATTTATCAACAAAATTGATAGGTGATCTCTCGAAGTAATCCTTCTCACTTCCTGCAATTAGTCAGGGATAAGCTAACCACTAAATGGATAAAGTTTAAAAACAAACTAGGCATTGAATTTTCTTTTCTAATTACCAACAAGGTTATCAAGATAATGTGATTCAAATTTGTGCGTCTCTGCCCTCAACAAGCTTAAATCAGCCACCTGTTCACAGAGAATCACACCATATAATAAATGTCAGTTTTCTACTTCACATTCTTAGGATTTAAAGAAACATATACACATACAGCATCAATAAACAAAGGATAAGCAAAACACAAGGATAATTCACTAGACTCTTAATTATTTGCAGGGTCATCAGACTCAAGATTACCTCTTTTAGTGATAATGACAATCTAAAATATCAAATGTTTCATACAACACCATTGCCTATGCCAAAGTTAAACTGAAAATAATTATGAAATCAATTACTCACCCCATAGAGGGAAGCTCCAGCCTTGAACATATCTTTAAAAGCAAGAGCTGCTAAGGTTGTGTACCCACCAGCAGAACCTCCTGTTATACAGAGTCGTTCTGCATCTGCCTTCCCGTTCTCCACCTAGAGAAAAGAAACATGCATTATCATGACAGGAAAGTGTCATATCTCCATCCATCACAAATTTGGAAACAATTGAAAATAAGACAACAAATTACCAAAAATCTAGCACAGCTGCAACAGTCATCAACATCAACAATTCCCCAGCACCCCAAAAGTCGCTCACGAAATTCTCTTCCATAACCTACAAAATCATGCCATGTAATTCAATCTATGCATCACATCAAATCAAATATAGACAGAAATGAATTTGTTCAAGATGTTAAAATAGTTCACTGAAGGTCATGTGTGTCTGCATGTTTTGCTAAAGGCAAGGAGAACAAACCAGTACTTCCACCATAATTAACATCCACAAACGCCCAACCTCGACTAGTCCAGTACTGGATGCTGAGATTCAAAAATCCACGAGTTTCACTCGTAGGCCCTCCTGCCATATCTCACATAAGATATGCATCATAAAGCATTCAAATACAGAGATTTTGCTAATGCAACGGAGACAAGACACATCAAGGGAAGGGCCCTATATAGGCAAGTTTTTCAAAAAAGCTGGACAATCAATCAAGGCACTAACTTTCAAGAAAAGCAAATATCATACCATGACTTTTCAACAACAACGGTGGCTTTTCTTCCTGGCTAGCTTGGTAGAGAGGATTAGATGGTGGATAGTAGTATGCATAGGCATTTTGGCCAGGAACCTCTGTTGGAAACTCAATTAACTCTGGCAGACTGACGTATGACTCAAAATTTAAACTATCTGGTGAAGACGACCAAACAATCTTGAAATCAACTACATTTACTTTATGGCCATCTAGAGTCACCTTCAAAGACGATGAAAGACAGTATTTATGATTGTCATCAAAGGCTCTCACAAAATTATTAAAATGTAAGAAAAGAGGACAGCCTTACTTTAGCCAATGATGAAGGATGAACAGCAGAGGCTCCCTCAACAAACAGATAATTATTCCATGAAGTCTGCAAAAGAAGTAACATACATATTAAAAAACCATCATTCTTCACTTATGATTTCATATGCAAGAATGATTTTAAAGGTAATATTAGGAAATGACTAGGATTTTGAAAGTACAATATTGTCTATATCTGTGAAAGGAATATCAAGCAGAGAAACTGAACCCTGAACGTCATCCAGAATTCCAAGATATGACCTCCCATTCTGCCTGCATTCAGACATCCAGAGTATCGATTAACAATAAACCAGATAACATTGTTTTTCAAAGACAAAACTGATCCATCTATTGAAGTATGTTGGCCAGTAATTTTCTCAGAATTACCTATAGCTGCAAGCAATTACGGTTTTTTCTACCTCGCTCTTGATGAACTCATAAGAATTCATTCCAAAAACCCATAATGGTCTTGCAAACTCAGCATTCAAGGAACAAAGTGGAAGCACCTCATTCTTAGATTCAACCTGTTTCCAGAGATAATAAGAGGAGATGAGTTCTGTTGGATACTTAAGACTAGAGAAGTGCACAGCCAAGTAATATAATGCAGAAAATCACTGACACACCACCTTGGAGGAGGAAAAAGAGAGAGCAAAAAAAGAATTGTAAAGTATAAAGTAATTCATAGAATGAGACTGATGTCTATAATACTAGTTAGAACTATTAAAAACCAACAAAAAATTTGTGATGTTATTTTCTAGAAAACAATTGGCTATGTAAGGACTAATAAGCAATTATTATCTTGTATTATTGATCTTTAAATGAAGATGTATCATGTAAAATGAGTAACAAAATTGTTGGAAACCATAAATATTGGCAGATACTGCTGGCAATAAAATGCAGTTTCAAAATTGTCAAAAGGAAACTTACCCATTTATGGAGATTCCAAAATCCATTTTTTCTATCAGTAATGAAAAAAAGTTCTCCTGCACAAATTCAAAAATATTTCAATATTTCAATGATCAACTTGTTAACCAATAGATAAATGGATCATCAGTTCCCATAAGATTAGAAAATATCAAAAGGAAGAGAAAAAAATCAAATTCATTGGCCGAAATCAGGCACAAAAGTTGTCCCAAAGTCAGCATTTGGACGTTACTATTGCAAGATTAATGTCAAATTTCAGGATTTCATTGCTCTCATTAAGGAAGAAAAGAATGGAAAGAAAGACATACCCTGATAATACAGATGTAAATAACACACTATTTTATTCATGCAACTTTAAAATTTAAGTGTTTATTTTACCATAGGATGATATCAGGAAAGCCTATATTTCATATTTAAGATTGTTCACAACTTTAAGTAAATCACTATGAATACCTGTAGGGGACCACTTCGGTTCAGTAGGAGACTCCACAATTTTAGGATCGCAACCAGCTACACAAACACGTTTGTACACATCCCTGCATGACAAACCAATCGATAGATATCAAAATTGTTACAGTACCAAATAGCATCAACAATCCAGAACAAGTCAGCTTTCAATTTGAAGAAGAAACTAAAAAAATGATAGCTGAAAAGAATACAGAAGAAGAGCTATGTGACCACTGAAATAATTCAGCTTACCCATTCTCAGAAATATAGCCAACCCAGAGCTCAGCTTTATCCCACGGCATGTTAGGGTGGCTCCACTCAATCCATGCCATCCTTTCACCTTTGGGGTCCAAACGTGGGAAAGCATAGAAATCATTGCCACTCACTAATACTTTTGGCTCTGAATGTTGACAATAGGTAACAAAAACCATTCCTCATAAAAATGTGAAACAACAAACAATAACTGACAACATTAAAATATAAAAACAATAATCCAACCCCAGAAAAACCATATCATAATCATAATACAGAATAATTCACAATCAAGATCAAGGTTTTTTTTGGCCAGTCAATCAAGATCAAGTTTAGTTCCAGAGAAATTTATACCTTGGATATTCCCACCATCAAGTGGTACTGCTGCGATCATTGTGGTTGCATTTATACTACTTTCACGGCGATCTATCAAGGTGATAACATTGAATCAATATAAAAGGACAATTTGAAAACCGCATTAACAGTAGAGATAAGCAACATATCAAAAAGGTCTAACCTTCCATTACAGTGATATAACGATCAAACCTTGAATCAAAAACTCCATCAGCATAAGTAACAACCGGTCCTCCATGATCTGGAGTAATTGGAGTAGGACAAGGATCTGCTTTGCCACTCATTATAATCAGCTAACAAATTCCAATCAAAACCTTAACTTAAGAGTAAAACAGATATAGTGGCAATTCGAACCTTTGGAACTGATTGGTTGCTTGTACAGTCTCTGATCTTTATAATTGGAGAAAATAACATTATCTCCAAAAATCCTAAACGCTCCTCCTCCATACTCTTGAGCCACCGTCCTTACAGCAAATTCCTTTGGCGTAATATCAATGGGTTCCTCTCCAGGCTTCTCCGCTTCTTTCACAAGAACTGCCCGTCTATAAACAAAAAAAAAAAAAAATGAATATGTAGTCTTGAATATACAAATAACATCAAATGGGTATTGACAGATAGTGGTCAACCCATTGGATTAAGCCATCCGAGATAATCAGGGTTGTTAGTGTTTAAGAGTTTAAGTTACCCTGATTCAGAAGGGCGTGACTCGAGCCAAAAGAGATGTCCTTGGGAGTCAACAGCGGTGCCTCCAAGCCGTTTGGAGGAGCCTGAAACAATATCGGCGGTGATGGGGGATTTCCAGGAACCGTATGGAGCTGTTATTTTTTTGTCTTGTGATAAGGGTACATGAGCCTGTGAAGAAGCCATTATTTTGTAACTGTGGGACTGACTCTTCTTCTTAGTAGCGATAGTTAAGATGATACTTTTACTGAAATGGTTGAAAATTAGAGCGGGAGAGAATGGTGAAGAAGTAGTAGTAGAGAAGCGAGTGAGGGTTGAAAGAGCCATTTGAATGAATCACATGTAAGCAGGTGTATTTAGTTGGATAGAGTTTGAGTCATCCGGAAATCATCGTAACCGTTCGAATTTTGGAATCCATTGTATGATCGATGATGATTAGGACTTTCAATGTGGGACCACAATTCCAGATTTTATGGGTCATAGTCGTACATAATCTGGTATAGATCGGACAACCCGAGGTTTCCCTGCCTTTTATTCTTCTAAGACATTATCCTGTCAGATCAAACACTTTTGTTTTGTGCACTGCCGTTGAAGTGAAACAATTGACTTTGTTTGCATCATTGACTAGGCTTTGATTGCCTTACAAATGATCAAAACATAAACATGGGCCTTATAAGTTCACTAGAGTTGCAACACAAAAATGGTCGTTCTTCCATATGCCTGTCCTTGGGAATTTGGATGTAATCCAAGAAATTATGAAGTCAATAAGGAAAGAAGCAAGCCCGTAATTATTTACGTGTGGAATTCCTGAGATTCGAAACTGGTTCTACTACTCTTCTAGCCAATGCCCCCCGGTGCATCAACAGCGTAGGAGATTGATTTCATCTTTTTACCATTTTTGCAATTCAAAATCCATCCTTGCCACTAGGAAGCTATTGGAATTGTTCATCTTTTGTATGTATGACCTGCAAAATAATGATAATATAGCTTTAAGTTTTTCTTGTCCTCTTGTATCCAATCCAGTTTGACTTTGATATTGCTTTCTTGCCAAGACCATTCTTTATAAATCGATTTTTATGCAAATAAATATATGCTTGCTAGATCTTTTCAAATCAAAGATATGTTACTACTATATGTTTGTGAATTAAAGAAAAGAAAGAGTATTCACATAAAAGGGAATTGGAATAGCCAATTGCATGCAATAGAGCCAAACCCCAGATTTCAGACAATTGAATTTATCCAACTCTTGGCTTTATAACTTGAAAGATAGTAAATAGTTGTTGCTTCTTGAAATCAGGATCAGATACTAGTCAAGTGAACTTACCATAGCCATTTACCTCTTGCTGTCTGTCTGCCCGTCCCTTGCAATTCTACATGCTGACGTTTCTATAAGGGAAGTAAACGTAAAAAATGTGGCTTTGGTCCATTACCTGACACCAGATCACGTTTGAGGCCCCTAAACAGCCTAATTAACTTGGGCCCAATGTTTTCCCCTAGATCCAGCCTTAATTCTTTTTCCCAAGCTACCAGATGGGTACTGGAAATATGGACCTTTTTTTTTTTACTTCAAAAGAAAATTCAAAGCTTGCTAGAAAATGTATTCAAGAAAAAGAAAAAATAAACAACTAACTCCCCGCTCTCGCCGTGTAATTCAATAATGCTAATGGCAAGCAATGCATAAGGGTCATGGTATTGCTTTTATGGATAATTTCTAAACAAGAAAGCTTCTGAGATACAACTAGGGCTCGATCTGCGTACCGGTGTCTTTAAGACTATATCTTAAAGCAGTAATTGCACATTCAAATCCTGTTATAGTCTTTTTACATAAAAAACGAAAAGGACATTTCTTGTATTGATGAAGATGGTTGTGCTACTTCCTAGCGATGCATAGTGAATTAACTAGTTTGGCTGAGGTTCTTTAGATATAATTCCAGAGCTGGGAACCATGTCATGCTCTTTTACTTTTTGCAAATTGTATGATATAAAATATTCCAATCAAATGCTCAACAAAAAAAGGGTTGGGAAAAAAGAGCACCTGATTCGGGTTATCGGGTTCTGAAATAGTAGGCTGATTGCACAAGCATTTTCATGGAATATAGAATTGTTTGCGAAATATACTTCCCTTTTGGTCTCTAAAAGGTAAAAGCTCTCATTGTGATTTGCCCATGCTGGTTTCAACAATCAAAACTTGTATCAAAGGACACTATTCAGGTGCCCATTTCTCATTGTTAAAAATTCTGTCCGTTGCCAACTCTTTTGGTTGGATGGCTACATGATAATTAGGCCTTCCGAAACTTGAACTTAAACATTATTAAGCAATCATCAAGAACATGAAGCCATTAGAAAATTACAAAGTTGTAGTACTTTAAATCGAAACTTTTTAACATAAATTTAGATTTTATTTAGATAAAAGATAAAATTAATTATGATATCGATCGATGGTGAGATTAAACCCAGAATTATTCAAAGATTTTGAGGAGATGAATTAGAAATCCTCCTCTTGTAGTGTCTGAATGTGTTCGATCATGGACTAGCAATCACCACAGTGGCAGAGTTCATTTCTTAACAAGAAAGTAATTTGCAAATAAAGGAAGACCAGACCAGCCACAAAGTCACGTAGAACTTCAAGCAAAGTTGACATGGACTGGGAAGCCCCATCATAGGCACAATAATTGGAAGGCAGGGACAAAGGGTTTAGATGGTAGAATCATTTTATGTTCGATTACTTTATGAATCCCTTTTGAAACTCCCTGATTTGGATATAATAAAAGTCCATCGACTCAATAAAAAAAGCAGGTAGAAAATTTGAATGACATTTATGAACTTCGGAAAAGTAACTAGTAGTAATATTCATCAAGATTTTGCAAGCCAAAAACATCATATCTATCATTTCAGCTTAGCTTTATTGATTGGGTGATTTCATGCCTAAAGACTTTTGTTAGTGTAGTAAGTCATTGAACCAAGTCTGATTCTTAGCTTGCATATTTGTTTGTAGTCCAAATTCAACAAATTCCATTTGCAAACTCTAATATGGAGCCCAGGCTAGCTGTTAGTAATGTAACCCTTTGTCCAATGACTCTGGGGGGCCAGTAACCAAAAGCAGATTTAAAACATATATCAATCTCTAAATCTTTTGAAAATTTCTTGAACTGTTATTATCAAGTTAAGATGGGGCAATTTATTTCAGGGGTCCATGATTAGCTATCACACAATTATTGAGAAAAATGTACATAATTCTTATTCTGTATTTTGAAAAAAAAACAGATGGCTTTGACAAGATGATTAATCAGTTTTTTTTTTTTTTTTTTGAGATTTCATGGTATTGTGACGATACCGACGGTGCTTTTTTTTTTTTTCTTTTCAATTAGTCTTTTTCAGATGAACCCCTGTTTGAAAACGACCTGTCTTGTTTTCACGTGGCTGCTGCCATGAACAGGGCATGTGAGAAGAATTGGAGATTTACTCCATAACTACCAGAGATGAGTTGCTTAAAAACAAATTATGAGCATCGCTTTAGTTGTAAGCAAAAACGGGGTGCAGTTTTTAATACCAAATTGAACAGTAGCTAGTAGTGTACATTAATTTGAACAATATTTCAGTTGTGCTGCTGCCTGAAATGCCTCTATCGAATGAGACTATGGCCAGACACGATAGAAAAGGACAAGAAACTGAGAGGCAGAGAAAGAGTAAATCACAAGCAAAAGCAAAGTTCTTTTACAATTTCCATGGATAAACAGAAGAAAATTTGAGGAACGAGGAGCTGCACCTCAATTATTAGTGAGAGTTTGTGATGGGTTTTGGAAAAGCATAAAGCAGGTGATGTTGATGCCCTGTGTAAGGAGAATACTTTCTTGGGGTCTAAAAATCAATGGTGATGGACTGATGGTGTGATTTGTCACTCAAAGCAAAAATTAAGAGATCATATATTCTTTGAATGTGATTTTTTTAAAGACAATAAAATTTTACAGCTTTTTCAACTCTATAAAGAAATTGCTCGTTAAAATGAAGAGCTGAAATGAGCAATCAAAAAGCTAAAAGGTAAATATTTGATTTCTACTATATTAAGAATTTCTGGAGAGCACCTATATTTACCAATTTACCATATTTGAAGAGAAAGGAACCACATGCTTTATAGAACCTAGAAGAGTCCCCCATATAAGTCTTTGATCATATTAAATCGAGGCATGTTGAATCAAAAAATATAAATTTTTGTATTTCTTGGGACTTAAACAACTCTATTTTTTATGTATGATTTTTTATTTTTTAGTTAAATTGACTTGGATAGGTTTGATAATGTAACAATTTTTTTTTTTTACTAACTTTTCTTCTTATTTTTTGATAAATAAAATTACTTGTTTATAAAAAAAAATATATAGAAGGCACATGCTAAACCAACATTACCAGAGTCCTTTTTCAACTTTTTGAGAGCTTTTTTTCATCATACCATTCCCCGCAAGTTGTGGTCCGACCTCCCTAATCTTGTCGCATTGAACTCCATTTCTTTTTCATTACCAAACTTGGTCACATCAAGCTTTATTCTCATTTTTTTCTTCTCTTAACCACCTTGTAGGCTCTCTGCTCTTCTCTTTCCGACCTCAAAGATTCCAAGGACAATCAAAACCAAGTGACTAACCACCCGCCTAACTCACTCCTTTTATTTCCTATAGCAGACCCCCTCCCTTTTTCTACCTCTTTTTAGTTTTATCTCTGTAATTCTACGCAGAATAGCCCCCTCCCTTCTAGCTTCTTGAATTGGGTACTTTAAGCAAAGTCCAATGATGCCACCGGTTCACTCTAGTCCATATTTCCAAATGTACAATCCGGCAATGCTGACTTTGCTCCAGCCTACTCCTGGAGAGAAGCACCGAAAGACCAGTCGCAGTGGCAGTCTCTTGCGTATGTTCAAGTTCTTTCCTATGCTAACCTCAGGGTGCAAGATGGTTGCACTATTGGGTAGACCCCGGAAGCCTTTGCTGAAGGATAGTGCTACAACAGGTACAATTTTTGGCTATCGCAAAGGCAGAGTTTGCTTAGCAATACAAGATGATCCCCATTGCGTACCAATGTTTGTCATAGAGCTACCAATGCTTAGCAGCTTACTTCGAAAGGAAATGGCATCTGATGTAGTTAGAATAGCTCTAGAGAGTGAAACCAAGACGCATAAGAAGAAACTGTTGGAGGAGTTTGTCTGGGTAGTGTACTGTAATGGAAGAAAGATGGGTTACTCTATCAGGAGGAAACAATTGTCTGACGATGAGCTTCATGTTATGCAACTTTTACGAGGCGTGTCAATGGGTGCAGGGGTCCTTCCAAGCCCAAATGAGAAGGAAACAGTCACAGCCGATGGGGAATTGACGTACATGAGAGCAAGATTTGAGAAGGTGGTTGGATCAAAGGACTCGGAAGCTTTATACATGATCAATCCAGATGGTGCACCTGGTCCAGAACTAAGTGTTTTCTTTGTAAGAGCTCATTAGAAATTTGTGTCATTTCTACACGTGAAACTTTACATGAGTACTATAAAGACTATATTCTCTTTAATGTTTTCACTTGTTCAATGACGGAAAGAAACAGCTCACCATGGCTATACTATTTCTATGTCCCATTGTTCAAGCTAGCTGATAGTTTTGTGCTAGATTCCAAACCTAACTTAGCTGCTGTGTCACTTTCATGCAGTTGAAAGCCAATATCATCTCCTGTTCAGAATACCAGGCTATCTTTGTCTCAAACTGGACAATGAATATGAAATATTCTTTAATGACGGAAAATTTTCTGGTTTAGCAAAACTTCTAGCCTGGTCTAATTCAATAGAGCCACGAATTCTGCTGAAAACTTTGGAGGAAAGGAAAAAAGGTGCTTGTCTTTTTGCATTACACAACCAATTAAGAAAATATTCCCTAAAATCTAAGGGAGCCAAAAAGGTGTCAGAGAAAGTTCCATGTTTAATGTAATAGCACTTAAGCATCCTCAAATATCAAAGTCTTCAGGTTTAAGTATTTTCGACGTAGACTCCCAAATAGAACTTTCTGTGGTGGCTGAAATTCCGAGCATTTACTTTCATAGGCCTCATAAGCATAAATTCTGGCCACAGGCACCAACAACTCTCTGCTTGCTTTTCGTAGTTCATATTATTTTGACATCTAATGCAGACAATCCCTTTCGCAACCAGTCAATTTGTTCTTCATTAATTTAAGTTCAAGCTTTGCCTGGTTACCTTTTGTCCTTGTAAATCATTTGAAGTCAGTTTGATTTGCAAATCCTGGTTCTGGTTAAGAAGATAAAAAAAAAAAACAAAAAAAACAAAAGCAACACCACAGCCCACAGGGACTAACTAGATAGTTATTTGCCTCTATAGAATGAAGCCAAATCCTCCCACTCATCCAAATCAAAGAGGGCGTTGGATGCAATTCCCATTACCAAAAAGTAGAAATCTGCTGACAGCTTGTTAGGGGCAGGAAACAGGGAAAGAGAAGAAACAACCTGCTAAAACAAAAACTAGAAAACAAGCAGATAATGAACAAACTACAACAACAAAACAACCAGTCCATCGAATATGAATCCATGTTTAAATCCCGGGTTATGCAAAGTCCTATTTGACAAGCTTATCAGGAATTTTCCATTTAATTCTCATCTGTAATTTCTATTACAATGCTTTCAAAGTAAATTATTATTTTCCAATAAAATTAGAGGATGACCATGAGGAATATGGTAAGCCGTAAGGGTAGTTTTGAACAGATGGAGGAAAACTAAATAAGATAGCTGTACGAGAAATATAAACTTGCCCATATATGGCCCATATCCTGTAATCATGCGCCACTGCCAATAAAAGAAATAATAATAAAACTCAATCCCACCTCTCTTCTCTGTCGACAGCCTTATTGGCCCAACCAGATGAGATGACTACTGAGAGGTGAAACCATACCCCAACAGTCCAAAACCTATTTTTACATGCCCACAAAATCGTCTCTTTGGGAGCAATGTATGGAACAAACCTTTGTCAAATTCACATTATGTTATATATCTATTTTCTATCTATTTGAGCCAAAAACTTCCTTTAAAAGACAGCACTTGGATATTTGGTCCAATGAAGTCCATGTGAATTAGTATAAAGACTTGAAATCTCCTTGACCCAAAAACCATATTATAATAATAAAAAATTAAGAGATTAGAGAATTTAAATACAAGTGTTTTCTTTTGTCTTGGCAATTTTGTATGGGTTGGGACTTGGGAGCTAAAAACAGCTTGAATACAAAAGCAGGAGCACTGAATAATTTTTTTGAATAAATAAATTTTTTTCCCAAAAAAAAAAAAAAAGCTGGAATCTCATGCTCCAAGAGTAGCAAGAGCAATCCCTAAACAATTTTAATAGGTCTTATTAGAACTCATATATAATAGGTGGATTTTGTTTCTCTACTAATTTTTGAAAATAATCAATCACTTAATTTAATATGATATCAGAGTTTTTAAATACGAATATTAAAAATTATAATGTTTTAAATATTTTTAATCTAATGTATTGTTGTCCATCTGGCAATGTAATGCTTCTTTAATTTTTTTTAACAAGCACTTTTATTTTGCAATTGAGTTCGAGCTTGAAATTATTAATTATTCATCTAATTATATGTAAAAAAAAATAATATGTTAAAATTTAAATATAATAATTAAATCTTTGAATTCTTTTATGATAATTATCATCCAGCTTAACAAATACTGACAAACAAACATAATGATTTTAAAATGTGAACGCCAATATTTCTAATTTATCACATGAAAATAGAGTGGCTAGCAAGTAAGAAATGTACGAAGAAACAAGAGGCAAAATAAAAGAACATCAACAACCATGTAACCAATGGGTTGACCAAAACAAAGAGGACAAACCACCTATTCTCACGCGGTGTTGGGCTAAACCGAAACCCTCCAAACTCCAAAAGGACCAAAAAACGACCGGCAAATGGGTTGGAATGAGACAACGATGGCCCCACCTTGATTGCTACGAATCAAGTGGCTCAGGATCTGTTTGATCACAACAATAAATATCTATACTTTGACTAAAATACTAAAAATTAAAAAGCTTGCAACCTTATCATTTTATTTAAATAAATTTTAAATTTTTATTATTTAATTAATATGGAAATAAAATTTTATTTCAAACAAAAAATTAATTTATACTAAAATTTATTTGAATATAAATTAAATTTTAAGTATTTATTTAAATACAAAATAAAAATTAAGAGTTTATTTCAAATAAAAAATTAATTTATGTTAAGATTTTGTTTAAACATAAATTAAAATTTAAAGATTTATTTAAATATAAATTAAAATTTAAAAGCTTATATATATACAAAATAAAATAAAATAATTATTTAGATATAATAAAAATGTAAAAAATTATCTAAATAAAGTAATAAAATTTAAAAACATTTTTGTTATTATAACCTATATTTTTCCATTTGAGAATATGGTTCAAATTCAGATCCCACAGATACAATCATGAGTAGAAGAAGTGTTTGCACATGGATTAATATCACTATTATTTTTTAATTATAATAAAATATTTAATGTAATATTTAAATTTAAAAAATTTGTTAATAATATATAAATTATAAATTTATTAATTAATATTATACTTACTTTTATCATTAATGCTCTTAATAATGATATTAATATATAATTTTTAAAGTATCATATTAATTAAAAAGTTTAAATTTAAATATTATATAAAATTTTTAAAAATTATTTAACATTTATTATAAATTAAAATCATTCGTGGGATTGTCCCCTTTTTTTTTTTTTTTTCGATTAGCGGTTGAAAAAAACTATATAGAAATATAAGTCGGTGAGGTTAGGGTTTTGGTGCCAGCTGGAATATCAACTGCCCAACTGCTTCTTGTCATGCTGAACTTACAATCACGGATCCACCATAAAATCCAAGCACTGATGACACGTGGGCGGTTACGATGCAATCATGATTCGATCCTCGTTCACATTGCTGGACTCCAATTCACTTGTCTTTTTCTCTAGCGCGTGCATCATAATCTTCGAAGATTTCAAACTATTTTGTAAATAAAATTTTGAAATAGTACCATCAATTAATTAAGTTAATTTATTTGCAAAATAATGATAACTAAATCCATGATTGACGTTCCATAATAAGTAACCTTTAAATCAAACCATTGATATGCATAATGATCTCATACTTTAGCATTAGTTCTATCTATCTAATAATGTAATTTTTGAATAAGTAAATTTTATTTATTAATAATATCGATAAATTAATTCAATAATTATCAACGTCATTTAACTCTTAATAATTTAAGATGAATCATGTCATAATCTCATATGAGATGAATATATTTATATAATATCTAAATTATGATCTCGATATAAATATAATAAAATTAATTTATATATGTCGAATGATAAAGATATTTTTTTTAAAAAATTATTTTATAATAAACTAATCTTATTTAATGTTTAAAAATTATTTGTTAGTTAAAATAAAATTTACTTGTATCTCCTTTTGAATGTCATTCTTACTAAAGGATAAATTTTGGAACAAAATGATTTATTATTCGCTCTCAAAAGGACAAAAATTGAAATAAATATATGGACACTTAATGCCACAAAATTTGAAAAAAGGAATGATTAATAATCCGCTCCTTAAAAACAAGCCAAGTGAAAAGTTAAATACGAAGGTAATGATAATGAGGAAAGTGAGACACACGCTCCCTAGGGAGGAGTGGAGTGAAAGAGGGATTTTTTTTTTTTTTTTTGGGTTGGATAAAACCACAAAGTCAAAGGGATTCAACTTGAATCACGTGAGATTCTTACAGGCTGGTAGTGGGCCCATCCTATGTGGAGGGCGTTGAAGTCATCTTCAAACTGCTTATTTTAAGTGGGGGCTTTTCTCTTTTGTTTTTTAATTTTTTGCGACAGTTGATTGGGAGCCGTTGATTTAAGTGACTTAAAGGGCTATGATTTTCGACTTACAGCTGTAAATCTGGTGCAAGCGAAAGTAGTCAAAAAAGTTAAAGGGCCCCACTTCCGTTTTAAAACGTTTGTTTTGTGTTAAACAGCTCTGCCTTTCCTGTCATGTTTTAAACGCTCCCGCTAAGTATTGTGCCTCTGCGAGTACGAGAATGATTCTATTATTTTTCTTTTCCTTCTTCTCATCCATTTGTCTCCCTTTAATTCCAATTTTACCCTTTTTTTAGCAAACAATTTTTTATTTTATAAAAAATTCAATTAAAAATAAAAAATGATATATACTAGAATTTAAATTTATTAAACGATTAATTTTTTTTTACTTATTTTAGTGATTATTTTCTCCAATAATTTAAATTAATATACTCCTTGATTAATCTATTTAAAAAATGGGTACTCTAGTTTTTAAAGCCCTTATCCATGACTATGTGATTCTTACAATAAAATACAATTTAACAAAGTGAATGCCAATTGACATCTTAAAAAAAACATTTTTAATAATGTCGATTTATATGTGACTATTTCCACAAAGACATATGTTAGCTTCATTTTATTAAATTCAACAAAATATTACTTCAATTAATTAAATGTGCAAAAATCATAAATGTTTATCAAAATGATTTAAGCAAAATGGATGATTAATCATAAATCATAAATCCTTAAAACTAATGATTCAAAAACTTTTACTATCTGAATTTGATTTCATAAAAATTATTATAGAATCTTGATGTGAATTAATCGTATTTATAAAATAAAAATAAAATAATAAAATAATCTATAAAAACATTTAAAACAAAATTTATCTATTTATTATGAATTAAAATTTTATATCTATAATTAAGTCATATCAAAATTTCATGAAAATTTTCACAAAATAAATCGGTAAAACTAAACTCTTTGTTACAATGAGGCAAATATATGAACAAGTAGAGCTTTTTTTCTTTGTACAAAACTTTCAAGGAAAGAGGGTACTAAGATAAGGGTTTATTTCTTCTAAAATCTCAAATTGAATTGACAGTTGGACCCAAAATGGTAAATTGGCTAGTCAAGACAAAAACAGAATGACAAGATATCTCTTACCAATAAAATAATCAATCAAAAAATATAGTAATAGTAGTGAAAAAACCAAGGGGTCCGCATGTATACAAACCCTTCTCTTTCTAGTCTTTACTTAGACCCCCCACCAACTTTACAAAAAGCCAGTTTCCTGGAAGAACCCCATTTCTCAAATTGCTAAGCGCCTACCATGTTCATGCACCTTTCCTTCTCCATATATAAACCACTCCCTCACCCTTTCACTTCGCCTTGTTCTTAGCTTTATACACTCTTCAATCAAATTAGATCTCTCCTGAGTGTAATTAAAGATGGAAGCAATGAATGGGTGTTCATCTTCTACGTCATCATCCGATGCATCTTCTTCAGAGACATCTTTCTCTGCGAGGGGGGCTTCCAACAAAGTTGAGAAGATCAAAGGTCCTTGGAGTGCGGAAGAAGATAGGATTTTGACTCGACTTGTTGAAAGATATGGACCTAGAAATTGGTCTTTGATAAGCCGTTATATAAAGGGTCGATCAGGGAAATCTTGCAGGCTTAGATGGTGTAACCAGCTCAGCCCCAATGTTGAGCACCGTCCATTTTCTCAAGCTGAGGATGAGACTATCTTGGCTGCTCATGCTAGGTATGGTAACAGGTGGGCCACCATTGCTAGATTGCTTCCGGGAAGGACTGATAATTCTGTGAAGAATCATTGGAACTCGACGTTGAAGAGGAGGGCAAGAGAAGGGCAACATCATCATCATCAACAACAACAACAACAGCTGCTGCTACATCAACAGGAACAGATCATACAGAGTCATCATCAGCAAATGGGTGGTGGTGATAGTGCATTGGGATCTGTGGGGATGATGATGGATGAGGAAGCGTTGACGGCGTTGACTCTAGCACCGCCTGGTAGTGGAAGTGAGGTGGTGGCGGAGAGGAGCAGGAGCAGAGAGGAGAGAGTGCCGGCGGAGTTCTGGGATGTGATGAGAGATGTGATAGCCAGAGAAGTTAGAGAATATATGAGCTCAACGTTATTGGCTGAGACATCAGGGTTTCATTAGGACAAAAATATATATATAATGACTAAGCCAAGCTGGTTTGTGTTTTTTCTTTTTTATGTCTAGTTTTGGAAGGGTTTTTGGGTTTTCATTTCTTTTGTTAATATGGTGATCTGTGTTTCTCTTCTTTCTTTTGTTTCCTTTAAAGAGAAAAAAACTTTGAATAGATGCAAGCTTTCATGGATTAAACCAAAATAACTTTGCAAAATATACAGCCTGTCACCAGTAGGAAAAAAAAACAAAAAACAAAAAGATTAGCCATTACTTTATATTTTACTCCCTATGTTTCTGAAAATTTGGGAGAAAACTATGTATAATAGTATACATTCTGTGGAGAGTTCTCATGGGGGATTGTGCTTATAGTGGGAGGCCAGGCCATGCTACTAACTGAGGACAAATACATAAACTAGCTACTTCAGACAATGTTAAAGTCTCATGAGTCATGACCACATACCGAATTTTTTTTTCCATCATATTCTGATAAAATATTATTTTCTTAAATCTTTTTATATTTGCCAAGAGAAAATAGAATTTTACTTGTTATTCCGCCTTTACTTTACTCTAAGAAAATAGAAAAATGTGAGAAAAGAACAAAAATAGGAATGAAAAATATTTTTTTATTATGTTTGGTTAGAACGTTGAAAAATAAAGGAAAATAATATTAAAGGTAAAATTATAAATTTAAAAGAAATTAGTGTTTTTCTTCCATATTTGAAAAAAACCGAATTTGAAGGAAAAAAATGTGTAAATTCATAATTTTTTGTTTTTCTCTTACTAAATGATGGAAAAAGAAATTAATATTTCTGTCAATTCATATGTTTGTTTTTTTTTTTTTTTTTACAAATACTGTATTAAAGTTTTGGATCCTCTAGACAAGATAGCATCTACAAGCAATAAATGCAATGCTTAAAAAACATACTAAAAAATTGAACATCTTGAAAAAGATTTAGATAATTGTATCAATGTTTGAGTAATGCAATGATAAGGATTGAAATGATTTATTGGACCAATGTATGTAAATCCCTAAATATCCAATTTGTTTTATTCCTTGGATTATAATTAAGGGATATAGATAAATAGAAATAATTTTGGAATTTGTACACTTGTTTGTTGAGCAATTGGAAAGACAAACCAGTACTGTTGTTTTTGCTCAAAGTACAAAACCTCTCCAACTTATGTTTTGTCTCAAAGTACAATTTGGAGGAACATTTGAAAATAGCAAGCAGCTGGTTGTTTTCCACGTGAACAAAACTCGTTAATGCGCTTCAACCAAAAACAATATTTATTGTATTTGGCTTTGGTTCCTGCTTCCTACTGCATCAAATCGGATATAGCTGTAGACCAAAAGTACTACTTTCCCCGCAAAGAAAAGGAAATGAACAGCAGTCTCCACTGATCCTCACACTGAACTTTGGATATGGAAATTTTTACTGTCTCAAGCATTCATTTTTCAGGTTCAGTGAACTCTTTGCATGCCTTTAGACTTAGTGGCTCACTGGGAAGAATCGTGATTAATCAAATTTACTTTGGAATGCAACTTAGAAAAAGTTCCAAAACATGCTAACTGGACATTTTTCATCTTATCTGCACGTTAAAATCTGGGGCGTCTTAACCCACATAAGGTCAAAGAATGTGGACCTTGGCCTAATGGGAAAATGGGGGAGGGTTTCTTTGATTGGAAGGGTGGAAAAAGCAAGCATTGAAGAGAGGGGCGCACTCTGTTTCTATTTGGCTGGAGCCTGAAAGCAGATTCAATCAAAGATCTGTGCCTCTGTCCCACTTTACATCAGCACATTTGGGTTTTATATTATTTGATCAAGGCATGCATGTTTTAAATGTCCTAAGGTCCTTTCCCTTTGGCAAAAAAGCAAGATTTTTTTTGCTTTCAATGCTGTTTGATTTCAGGCTTTGAGCGGTCCAATTATATTATTGCAACACTGATATACAACCAATAATCAATTTTTAAAGATGCATGAACGAGAGTAACCTTAATGTCAAGGGAATCAAGCTCTTTGTTTAATGGGAGTTAAATATTGTGTGTGAAAACGTTACAATTTTGGTATCTTATTTAAAGTTAGAACCACTCCAATAGTCCCATTACAAGAATGTTTTGATTGATAAGGTATCAGGAAATTTTAATATTTATGAATCTATCTGTCTTGTCTCAGGTAATTAAATTTCATCAATCTGAATGTCTTATTGAAATTGATAGCTAATCATTGGTAATTTAATCACCAATTCACCACTTTTTTCCTATAACTATACACATCAAAAGGAAAAATAAAACAAAACGTATGGTAAGTACCATTGAACAATTTTATTACTGATGATCAACTGATGACCCTTTATTATATTTATTCAATCATGATTGAAAGTCCTCTCCCAGACGATTGAGTACCTTCAAACCGAGCAGTACCCAGATCTGATCAGCACAGTGATCAGAGCATTGCGCCTTGTGCTTGTTTTTGTACCAAGGATTTTAATTACGTGGCCAAGGCACAACAATCAGCTTCATCAGCCCATCTTCGCAGTCATTACCTTCGGCTGAAGCAAAGTAGAGAACCCTCCATTGGTTTAGCACAAAGCTGAACCCATCACCTTGCCCTTGAGTTGGATTAGCCAAAAGCTTTGCTTCACTGAAATTGCAGGTCAAGTAACTCCGCAAGTTTGGCAGCAAGTAAACGCTATGAGCTGGGGTATCCTCATATTTGAACACTGAAAAATTATACCAAAAAAAAATGGTAAAAAATAAACATCAGTAACGTAGAAAATATTGGAACCAAAAAGGGGAAAAATAATGTATTCATGAACTTAATATGGTTTGATTGGTATGAACCTAAGGTGTCCTGAAAGTAAAATGGTGCGGTGTTGGCCGCCCACTCTGTGTAGTTGTAACCATAGCGCCAGTTTTCAGTGCCTCCAACGACAATGGTTTCAGCCTGAATGACTGCCAAAAGAGAGGCAGCTACAGCTACCAAGAGGATGATTTGTTGAGCACTGAAGCCAGAAGAAGCCATATCTCAAGTTTCACTAGTGGATGGAACTGAAGAATCTGGCCTGGGAATTGGAATGATAAGATGCTGATGACAAAGGAAGTACCAGTTGGGGTTTATATAGGAGAGACATGGCATTATTCTCCAACTGGATCCTCCACTAGGATCACATTTTTTTTCTATCTCTGAAAAGAGAATATAACCCTTTCAAACTTGGGGAACTTCATTGAACTAGTTTTAATTCCTTTCTCATTTGTTAATTTACCCTCATTTCAAACCTGAAACCATCCAATGCTATGATGAAAATCCTATTTTGAAAATTCAAAGCAAAAGAGGAGGGTTTACTTGCACTTAAAAGGGTTGAAGAGCAACATTTGGTCAGTAGAAATTGGGTGGATGTCCATTTTGAGATGGAGCATAAGGGTTGGGATATGATTAGGGAACCGTTAAGGTCATCCAAATACAACTGAAACTCGGTCAACCGACGGCGTCAATCCTCCTAACTCGTTTACTTGGAGGAGTTAGGAGGTTAACTGAAGTCCGTTAACTTAAAAAAGAGTAAGTCAAGAACAAACAATGTCAATGTGGTGGACCTGATTTTTATTTCAATTTCAAGGTTGATTTAAAGATTTGTTCGGGTTAATGTGAAAGGTTTTTATTTGGGCTTTCAGGGTCGGATTAGATGGGCAATTCTTCAAGGCCCAAAACCAAAAAATCCCTTAGCATAGACCGAAGGACCAGTGTAGATAAATCCATGGAATTCAATGAGGCAGCCCGACCCAAGGAAAAAAGAACATGGAAAATTTGATGAAATCTTGTCGGTTTACGTTGTCACCATCCCACTAACGGTATCTTCTTTCTTAAGGAGTTCAGTTCAGTTTCGAACTGAAGTGTTCTGATGTAAGTGGTCTCGATTACCATCCGATATTGCTTCCCTTGGTTTTTTTTTTTTCTTTTCTCCTATTGAGTTAAACAAGTATGGTTCATTTTTCTGATTCTTTTAATTGTAATAGCAACTAGAAGTCTAGAACATGAGCTCTAAAACGTTTTTTTTTTTTTTTTTTCAAATGCAGTGTATACTTAGTTCTGAATCTTGGGTTCTACCATTGTGTGGCAAAAAGGATTAAAAAAACCCAGTTTGGAGGTTATCTTATTTCATGTAAAAAGATAATATAGTTAGAGGAGAAGATGAGTTCTGTTCCTAAACAAAATTTGGGTTCTAACATCGAGTGGCAAAAAGGATAAACAAACAGCCTAAAAGTCCTAACCTGTTTACCTTTGAAGGTCCTTGGTTATTGAAGTCAATGTAAAATCTTGGGTCCCTTGTTCTAAAAACTTACAATTTGGTTTTGAAATCTTCTGGTTCATGGGTCAATAATTATAATCCTGTCCAATTGGCTGCTAGAACCACTCAAAATAGCAACTTGAAGTTAAAAGGAAAAACATTGAGTCCTGAAGAACAAGGAGAAGCAGAGAGTAGAGCTTTTGCATCAGCCCTAGCGAGTGGGAAGGAGGCCACAGTGATTGAGTTTTACTCCCCTAAATGTAGTTTATGTAATTCCTTACTTAAATTTGTCATGGGAGTGGAAAATAGGAATTCAGATTGGCTCAACATTGTCTTGGCTGATGCTGAGAATGAGAAATGGCTGCCTGAGGTACTTATCTCCTGATTTTGATTTTATGTTAGACAGTTAGAGTTTGAAATATGAAATACTACTGCTTTACCTGATTGAAGTTGTTCTGCCACCACTTGTTAAATGTCCTCTTTATTAAATCTGTTAGTTTTTGTTTCCACTGGCATCAAAGTAAACAAAATGGAAAATGAAGATTCTGGTTTGAATCTTTTATTTTTACATTTTAAAATGTATTTTGGGATGTCTTGCGTTATATATTCTGAAGGGCATCCACTTGGATTACGGATATTGCAATAGGTTGTAATCAATTAGTATTGACAAGGGATGAATCACTTATTAGATCTACACCTTATAAGACATCCTGTACTTTATGCCAGAAATTTAGACATTTATGGTTGGTGTTAGCAGGTCTTTCCTTTCCATATGCCAATCTCTTTCATTTCCAAGTCTGTTAAAGACTTTGGAGTAATGAACACAGAAGCTTCAACATTAGGATTTCGTGACAGCATTGCACAACCTTTTTTAGCATTTTTAGTTAAGGCTTAGGGTTCTTTTCCCCATTAGGGAGGGAATCGAGGACTGCCATCAACCTCTACTCCTTCGTGTGACATACTCCAATGTCCCACTCACTCCTTCCTCTTAGACGATCGTGGGATATACCCATATCCCACTCTCTGTTTCCTATACATCGTTCGGTTAGAAACCCCTGCTTTGCTTTAACACTAGAACATTTTTATCATTTCCTTTAAGGAACCTTTTGGCTCGATCTATCGCTTGTAGAGGCATGCCTACGTCCTACCTTTTCGAATCTACCTGTACCCATGACCTACGGAGCTGAACTACTAGATATTGGGCTCCTCTAAGTCTCATAGAGACTTGAATAGAGGAGGCTGCAACATTCTTACACAACACACTGGCATCCAAGCCACAGAATGACGAGCTGCCCGTAGCATTTTCACACTAACGGGAAACAAAGTCGAGGATGCTTTATATGGCTTTATTTAGATCTATACAGACCTCTTAAGTAAAGTTTGATATTCAGTATCCCTAGGACGTCTGAAAGTGCCTGTAGGGATGGGTAGTTGAATTTTGTTACAGTGGTTCTTTGTCAGTATGATGGAAGAAACTAGAGAAAGCTGCATGTGGCATTGCAGTATTTGAGATTCATGGAATATGTATTAGTTTGCTATTCCAGTTACTGAGGATGTTCGTTTAACAACATGGTTCAAGTTCTAGTTGGTAAATTATAACATGGAGCAAGTTCAGAAAGCTCCTCTTTGCATAACTTCTTGTTATCGCACTTTTTCTTCTTCCCTAATACGATTATATCTTAAAATTATATATGGTGGAATATGATTATATCTTCTTTTGCTTCCCTACTATATGTTAGCTTGACATGTAAAACAACCTTAGTATTTATGTCTGGCATTGAGTTAAGACTTGGGAGAACCGTAATTGATGATTTTCTATCATTTTAAGCATGTTCTGCCTATGCAAGAGAACTGATTCCTCTTGAACCTCAGTTACAAGTAATTTGGTATAACTTCTGGTTGTTTTAGTTATATTCATTTTCATGTAGTTTCTCCATTACGACATCAAATATGTTCCTTGCTTTGTGTTGTTGGACAAAAATGGGGGCGCACTTGCAAAGACAGGTATTCCAAGCAGTCGGCTGCACGTGGTGGCAGGTCTCTCTCATCTTCTCAAGATAAAGCATCCAACATGTGGTGGTAGCTCTTGCTCGTCTTCTCATGAATGAAATTTTTACCATTTTAAGTTCAATGAAGACGGGTAAGAGGTGCTTGCAGTGCCTTAATATGGAACTGTAGTAAATTAGGGGCAGTAGAGTTGCTGTAAAGTGGGTTGTAATGGGTCCTTAAGATGAAGAATTACAGTTGACAGCTTAATTACTGTTATCCATGATATTTTGGGACATTGCTGACAACTGTCTTTATGAATAAAGCAAATTGATACGAGTTTGAATATGTTTATAATCAATGTCTGTCAGGGTTTGCATATTTGCACTCATTCATTAAAATCACCTTTACCAAATTTGTAGCTCCAACCTACGATGTTGTACCAACATTTGAGAAGATGTAGGAATAAGCACATGAAGTTGTGCAGTATGGTTTGATTTGGCACTTGTTTTGCTGAAGTGCAAGCAAAAATTTGTGGTGAAAAGGTCCCTCTTTCACCGCAGCTGGCGGGCCATGTTTGCCGCCTGTGTCCTATGGGGGTGTTCCTCTTTCTGGTGGAGATATTTCGCTCAATTAAGCTTCTATCATCAGTCACATCCTTTTGAAACTACTAGTTTTTACATTCACCACTCCACTCTTCAATCTTTCTTTCTTGATAAGTCGAAGAACATACAGTGAATGTTTATAATGTGCATGTGGGTTGATTGACTATTTGATTGCGGAGCAGGAAACAAATGCAAAGAATTGGGGATGCAAATGAAGCAAACCTTATGTTAATGGCTTAATCCGCCTTTCTCCTCCTTAAAGACAACCAAAAAAAAGCCCAAAAATCTGGTCACCACCATCAGGGTGTTCGATCCTTTTGGTTAGCTCTTAAGTACTTCTCAACCTAGTGAAAAAAAAAGTTTAGATGGAGAATGATAAATGTAAGAAATAATTCGACTGACAGGCCTAACGGTGCACGAATGACAGCCTTTGTAACGATTAATTGTTTCTTCTTGTTGCAATTCCTGTAAGGGCCTCCAATTTTAAATGTACCCTCTCGATTGCAGAACCCAATACGTCTAATACTCACCTAACAAAAGGATGTTTTGAATGTCTAGCAAGGCAGCAAAATTCGCTTTTCAATACATGTTAGTGATTAGAAACTCGCTTTAACGATACCATTTTATCAATGCGGATTGATGATTCAGGTTGAAGTGTTGAATTTAGAGTGATTTCTTCAACATGGGGCGTTGGCAATCTTCCTTAATTGGGAATAGTCAAGTGACTGAGTAATCCTCAAATAAGAGTGGCAATTTTTAGTACTAATAATAATTCAAGAAAACATATTTCAAAGTTTAGCAACTCCCCGACCCGCGACAGAATCTTCTCAAACGGAGGTTGCTGCTCATACTAAACTAGCAACAATGAACTAACAAAGTGGACAGCTATCTAGCAAAAAATAAAAATAAAAATCCAAATAAAATATTTAGCAGCAACAAAATGCTGTCATATGCAAGAACCGGCGTTAAGAATCAATGTTAGGCGGTGGGGGTTTGAGGAGATTGATCTTCTTGCTGTGATTGGCGTTGAATTGATGCTGGAACAGAGCTAACAGAAGCACTAGCCCTTGGTGGGGGAGGATATATCCTACCATCAATGCAAGCAGAGCATTTTGTTTCTATCCAACTTTCAATGTCAAACTGACCGTAGCCCGTGATTTTCCTCCCTGTGCACAGCCGTCCGATCATGCCTGCAAGTATGCCTAAGATTATGATAACCAAAAGTACAGCTATAACAGGACCAATCGTAGCATGGCGGGTGTGAGAGTTGTATGGCTGCTGTGCTACAGTCACCGGCGGTGGTTGCTGGACTAATGGCATTGACATTTTAGCACTGACCCAGAAGAGGACTGCCAACTTTGTTTTCTGCTCAAGTCTTCAAATGGTTGTAAAGGTTCAAACGTTGCCAAGTGCAGTGTGCTCTTTAGCAAAGAGGAAACTAGACAGGGTCTAGAAAGGATGAGGATGAGAGTTCTGATTGAGAATAACGAAAGAGCATTACAACTCTTTTTTTTTTCTTTTGGTTTGGGGGGCAGATGTGCGGTGGAAAATCTTCAAAGTGGAGATTCAGCTCTTGAAGAGAAACAAGACCTTACACATTTTTAGTGTCTGCAATGCACAAGGGAGAAAAAAGTGCCCAATGGAACGATGTCTGGGAGTCCATCTAGGGTGACGAGAAAGAGAGATTCACCATGAAGAGAACGTACAAAAACATTTGTATCTGGGTACTTAAAAAGCTTAAATATCATGAACTTTCTCAAATATTAATTTTAACCCGAGAGAGAGAGGGATTAAAATAAAAATGACTGGATGAAACATCATAGATTAGGTTACTAATGGTGACAAACGGGAAAGATGTGGGGTAACTTGGAGAACCCGAGGAACAGTAAAAGGACGAGAGGCAAGTGCAAAAAGTAAGCAGAAAAGCTAGTGGGAATCTGTGGGAAGGTAAAAGTCCAAAACCTATACTGGAGAAGCACTTTTCAAAAACGTCGACGAGCTTTTGCGGTACTTTTTCTGGTTAGTGTAAGAAACTATGGAAAACAACCTTAAACAAATACTTTACTGTGCAATTCAGAAACTCCAAATCCTTGTACTAACTCTCACTCACTAAGCAAAGCGCGTGGACACTTCTGCCAAATCTCCCTTCCTTTTTTAGCCAACCAATGGTTACCAGTTACCACTGATTGGCATCCCCTCTCTCTTTCTCTGCAAACTCAATCCTTCTCCCTTTTCCCTCTCCTCTGGCCTCCATGTTAACGCTCTTTTTAACAAGCAAGGGAAATTTAAGAACAGCGTAAATGAAATTGTACCATCTCCAGACCAAAGGCTCAAATAAGGACACACTATAGTTTTGATAGAACCATTAATCTTATGCAAGAGTGGCATTGGAAATTGCATATCGGGTTAATATTAATCCTCGGCCTACTTTCCAACATCTGAAAAAGGATGGGAAGTGCAGGCTAACACCTAGTCAGAAATCTGTAAAAAGCCAAAGAAATAACTGGGTATACTGTAGATGCTTCAACCATTAGAAGATGGGTTTTCACCAGTTTTGTCTTCAAAGCGGCTAAAATTCTGCTCAGCAAACTACGATGTAATGTTAACATGAAGCTTTTGTTGTCTGATTAAAGATTTTCATTAAGCTAAAACCAAACACCAAGTTCTATAGAAACTGCGACCAATCCGAATAGACTCCGTACATATGTTCTTAAAGGCTTTTTGCAGATCTTAAGGGGGGGGACCTCATTCTCACAGGTATGGTAGTTGAGCTCTGTTAAGAAAAAGTAATATTTGGGGTCAAAGATCTCATAATAACAACTGCCCATATTTATAACCTTAACTCTTTCATAAAACATTTGACCAACCACATTTGATACTAAATGCCCAGGGCATTATTTTGCAATAATAACCAATCAAATTGCCAGCTATTTGCCAAATTACTTACCATTTTTATTAATTCTTTTTAGAAAATGTTCAGCCTGCAAAATTTTTTCAATGGCTCAAACAAATATTCCGCTGGTTAGTCTCGACGGTATTTTACTCAGATTTCCTGCTTTTGGTACGACAGACGACCACTGATAACCCAATAAAACACCAGTGGCATCTGCTTTCATAGTTCACTGGCAGCAGAGGAAGCTGTCATTGAATTCCAAAGTTCAAGGTTTCAACTCCATTAGATTCCTCAGAATGCAATTCAACATTACAGAAGTTTGGCAAAACTTTTGAGGGACATTCAATAGTTAAAGTCATATGATGTCAGCTAAATTCCTTAGAACTGCAAAATCATTTTCGATAACTAACTCAAATCATCAGTGACATGGTAAGAAGCACATGCACAAGCACAATGCACCTCAAGGTTTATTTATTAAACAAGATTCTTTGTGTTGTTGTGCATCATAAATTCACCTTCGATCAATAACAAGGTGAATTTGCAATTTCAGCATGATGTAAGGATCACCAGTTTTCGAGCTTTACAATGGTTTACCACAGCATCAGAGTAATCAAAATCTTTTAAAGCCCATAAGACTACCTAAATAGCAATATGACAGCCAAGAAAGTAAACGCAAAACTTGATAGGATTGCCTTTAAAAACACTGGGAGTTCATTAAATGAACAAAGATTTCTAGACATTATAATAACAAAATGAATATTGACGACCACATACCCAAATTGAAATTATAAAATGCAAAATATCATATTTTTGGACATCAAAGAATCTAGTGCTTAGACACTGATTCAAGGATGTTTTACCATGAATCTAAAGCAATATGAACAGATATCTTGTAGACTTTCCACATTATATACAACAAAAAGCTGATGCCGCTACCGGCATAGCCACCATATCTAGTACAACATTTACATAATTTATCCATGTACCTTAAGGTGACAAGGAATTTATATTACATTGAACAAAAAATAGTACTCACATGGAGAGTTACTTGTTTATAAGTTTTTGGATCATATCTCTGGCCTCAGTCAGTTGATTAACATGATAAACTTCTGTGGCCCATAAGTTTTTCATGGGAGGCATTGACATCTCCAGTTCAAGAAAGTGCTCTTTTAATAAGTTGACTGCATTCGAATCCATCACTCCAGCTACAACAGTCTGTCAAAGGAGAAATACCTTATTCAATCAAGCATTTCAACATAAACTAGAGAATCGAGGAACATGTCTACCCAACACATTTCACCTATGTAAATCTATTATACTATGCCACTAAACTCACCCAGGATGTATTGATGCAAGCATTGAAGATTAAGGATATGAGAAGGTAGAGGTCCTCATCCAAGCCACTAAGTGCCTTTCCTGAACTAACAGAAACAGTGAAATCTTGATCAAAAGAATCTGAAATTGACCTAGTGCTTTTGACAGTAATCCTGTGATGCTTCTCTAAAATTCTTTCAAGATGATACATGGTGGAGGTCCATTCAGTGTTCTGTATCCTGACCCACCTCCCTCCATAGCCGCTGGCTTCAAAGGTAGACAGTGGGTATTCATGCAGCCTCAGCAGGGTTGCTGCTCTTTCAGCATTGGCCCAGCAACACCAAGAGGATGATCCATCATCTATATATTCAAGCAGGAAGAATATTAGTAAAGTTGTTAACTTATAGAGGAGGCCAAAATAAAACCAAAGAAACTCAGGAAGCTGGCAATCCACCCATTGATGGATTATCACAAAATTAAGTAAATAGGAAACCAAACAACAATTATCTTGTTGTGCTACCAACCATTGATTACAGCTGCTGATATAGAAATAAAATATTCTTTTCGTATTATTGGGAAGTTAAGGAGAAGAGAAGGTAGCCCAGGAGAAAAGTCATCCAATAAGCAGTTTTGCATGAATAAAGATGCTTTCACCACACAACTAGCTTAACCCATGCACCCCTTATCTATTCTTGTTTAACATACTTTGAAACAAAGACGAAATAATGAAATTTAATAGATAAAACCTGAAATGCACATGAGAGAGCCACAAGAAAGATAACCCTAAACTCTTAGAGAAAGAAAAGAGTGAACACATCAGACATGCTTCTCTTACCACCGGGATTCTTTGGAACCTCTAACCACAAAGCTTAAGCTAGGAAAGTTTGAAGTAGCAATGCTTGGGACAATAAAAAATAATATGAATAGAAATAGCCGCTCAAAACTTGTGCAGGCTATACACCTTGAAAGCATCTAAAATAGACAAATCTGTCATATGTCATCAATAATCTCTTAAACAGAGAGTAACTCACCCAATATAAAGCAAGCAAGTGGAATGTCAACACTAAGAGGCCTGGAATACATATTTGATTTTAAGTCATCACATATGCTGTTCCTCTTCTCTAGAACCAGGACATGAACAGAAACTACCTGTCACAAACTTGAACAGATGGATCATAATTACTTCAAATGAGTATCATTTACCCTATTTAGAACCTGATAACCTATAAGTGGAACAATTAGGAGACATTTAAATGGCTTTAAAATGAAAGTTAAAACTTACTCTGCAGCGAAATCGATTTAGATTGCCATCCAAGCACCGCATCAATTCAGAAATTAAAACAGAAGATGCAGCCATTTTTGTGAAGGATTCATTGTGCATATCTGAAGACCATAAATGCGAACACTTTTTGCCGTATACTTCATTGACTACCCTAATTGAATTTATCACAATGATGGATACAGGTGTTAACATCAATGTACTCGGGCCCCTGAAAACCCAGCACATAACAATTCAATCACTCTATAGTACAAGGTGCAAGCAAAGTTAAAGGAAACAACTTAGATGCAGCAATTATGTCAAATAAAGAAAAGATTCTTGTATGAACGGTAAAAAGATAAATAGTACAACAACATGGACAAGGCATATTAAAGTGAATTTTGCAACCAGTATCAAGTTTAAAGATGGCATTAATCTTGTTTTAGGAATGGCAGAACCTTAAACAGCCTAATTCAAGACTGATAAATTAGCATAATGCCAGGTTGATGCATGCATAAATGTTGTCTTTAGTATCATTCTCAAATCCCACAACCAATTCTGCTAACCATATTTTGAAACTAAATTCATCTAAAATGAATGAATCCCCCTTTTTTATCATCCTACAGAACTTACTCTATTTTCAAGCATCCAATGTGTGCATCTCCCTTAAACGATTGCTTCTCCCTCTAACCTTTATAACAAATTCAATATAAAAATCCCATAATCAGGGAGCATGTACGCATATAAATCAACCAGAATGGCAGTAGTAGCCTTTATCATAACTCAGTAGCATACACCAGTTCATTACATTCAAACAATTCCATGTTTATCCTCAAGCAGATTTCTTTTATTGATAAAGAATAAAACAATGGTAAGGGTTAACTTTATTGTTGAAGAGTTGAGTATGTTGTTTGATTATCAAAGATTGACAAACAAGTTAGGACATCAAGAAACAGGCAAAAAACAACCAAAGAAAACAGGAAAGAAGAAACAAATGGACTTCACTCGCCAAATTTGTTGACCTAATAGTAACATGCGAAAGACACATCACAGAGAAGCTAAAACAATGGAGGTGTTGAAAGCACAAGCAGCAAATTAATAGACTTCCACCAAAAAGTTCATACCGGAATTGAAGAATTTGATGAAATGTTGCATTTATGCCAGGCCCAAACCCAGTAGGGAACAGATTCTGGCACAGAGATCCAAAAATCCTCACCTAAAACAATGATATTTTGCAATTAGATATCTCATAATTCTCCAGATAATGAAGTAAAAGACAGAGGAACAGGGAGTATGATAGGCATTTACGGTTTGATGGCCCACTGAAACATGAATGCAAAATCTGTATGTTCTATTAGAAAACCCGAAGTGAGGAAGATCAGCAAAGTCTTCACTGCTTGAACGCATGTCAGAAGAACCTTGGTCAAACCTGTGGACAGCTATTACATCTCCACACAGAGAGGTCAAATTTCCCTCAGGAAAAAGGCAATTATAACCAAGAGAACCAGAGTTCTCCTCGAGGTTTGCAACAATTATGGTCTCAATGCCCGGAGAAAGACTAGAGTTCTCCCCTAGGTTTGCACCCGGCACATTAAGGCCTTTTCCCAGTTCCTTTGTATTTATTTCCCGAAAACCTGTTAAACTTGAAGAGACATGAAGATGAACATCTGAAACTGAAGAATCACTAGCAACCCTCAATACTTGATCTTTTGTAAAGACTTCATCATCACATAGGGAAGAATCATGCAATGATTTATCAGTGGTAAGAAACTCAGGAGACAATGAAAGGCTTCGAAAATATGTTCCAGATGTTATAAGAACTTTATCATCCTTCTTAATATTACAGAGAGGATCTTTCAAATGGTGCTTCATTAAGTAAAAACCACCAATCTGCAACAACTGAAATTAATGAAAATGAAAAAAAGTTATCTTTTTCTATAAGAAAAATCCCTACACAAATTATTCATCATTTATGTATTATGTGTTTAATAGAATAAGGGGAAGAGTATGAATCTAGAAATACCTGATACTTCAAATCACTCTCAGATGTGAACTCCAGCAAGTTTTTCTCTGCACTTTCTTCATAAATTTTAATCTTTGCATTGGCCTTTGTAGTACACAATCTCCCTGACCTAGTAAAGATAATATTATTAACACCTCGTATGGTAGCCAAGCATGGAATTTCATGAGAAAAACTCATTCTCAGACAACTCTGATCTACAGAGGTTTCCCTTAAAGAAGTGTTTTTTCCAAAGCTAGCACTTCCAAAATTGTCCCCGAGACCTGGAGTCACACAAGTAGATGCACCATCGGTCTTGCGCCTCTTACTAAGAGCATGATCTATGTAGTTACCATCAGCATAATCTCTGGAATCCTTATATGGACGCACACTTCCATCTTTTCCAGCAAGTAACAAATACCATGGTAAGACTATAGCCTCAGCAAACACACCAGACCTCTTTGATAATATTGAATGACCTTTAAACTGTGAAAACAAATATATAAGTGAATTAATTAACTATGTGATGCCACAACATTTATGATTAAGATGCATGAACACCAACTCCGAGGTCTTTGTTATTCCTTCTAAGTTTAAATGTAGTTAACAAAAGAAAATATTACCTGAAGCAGCTTCTACAACCAATTAGGAAAACATATGAAGATGCCTACCTTCTGCAACAAAGGAAATTTGCGGGTTATGTGGATAAGATGGAATGTTCCATTTTCAATTTCATTCAATTCGTTCTGGCAGTCAACTGCTGCATAAATGAGAAGATTTCTGCATGTTGCATTACACAGGTGAAAGTAGACAAATATTTTTAAGTTTCTTTTTCTTGCTGATGGGAAGCACTGGAAGATACTTCTGCATGAGAATAAGTCATTACTATGAAACTCCGAATTGACTGATTCAGGCATTCCTTCCACAGTTAGACTGTAATCAATTACCTGAAAATCGAACAAAAAATAGCACTATAGTGATGACTTTGGAATATGTCATGCATAAATTCCTCTTATACATTACCATACAGCTCAAGACAAGATGATAAAGAGCATGCCAAAATATAATCAACAGATACGACCTCAAATATGCTATTAGGATTCCAATTTGATGGAAGGTCTGGTATAATAGCATCAATGCTACCAGTCATGTCAACCAATTGCAATCTTCCAGAAGATGGACATATCTGTAGAGTTGAGATAGAACCATGATTAGATAACGAAAGCTAATATTCCAATAAAATGAATCTTGAGCTATTTCTGTTCATTTGGTTTAAAAGTAGAGGGTAGCTGAAAAGTATATAGCAGATATTAATCCATAGTTTGGATAGCAAAGTGACGAGAGATATAGAAAGAAATGAAATTATCACTCATAATTTCTCTGCTAACCTGCGTTCAAATCTCCCCAAAAGTTGAAATTTAAGAGCAATAGAATTAACTATTGTAGCTTTTCCTTTCTGTATAATTTTTCAAACAAGTCCCTTAACTTAATATATAAAACATGGATAAGATATCACATTGCAATAAGTTGCCTCAATTCCATCCTCATTACTTGATTAAGATTAACAACTGAAGCAAGATTTTATTGCTCTTTAAACCACTCACCACCATTTCTCTTTACTTTGTTTTCAACTTAAATTGCCAAATGCACATTGCAAGAACTTAATAAAGAAAGTGCGTATCCAGACATACACGCAATGGGTTGAGTACCCTAAAAAAAAAAATTCAAAACCCTACCCATCACTTATTTTTGGTCTTGTAAGCTCAAAATTAATAAAACAGCTACTATGATTAGTTGTCTTTCCCTCCTCTATGAACAACTAGAACCTTCAGGTCAATATGCCCTCTATCACACCACCCCTACCTGCATTGTTCACTTTTAGAACTAAATGATCTCACTTGCCTGCATATGTACGTACAAGCTAAATTACTAACCTTTAACATTCCTACCAAAACAATACCCAAGTCTTCACTCTTGAAAGTCTTCCTTTGTGATGGCAGATAAGATTTCCCCCCACATGACCTAGGTTGGACATTATCCAATGGTAGCACTGCCTTTATCCAAATGGCCTCACAATGATGGATGAAAGTGGAAATAGGTACCACCTAAAAATAGCCACAAGACATAAAAAATCAATGTTTAATAGCTGTTGAGAAAACCAAACTAACCACAAAAATATTAATCAATCGAACACTATGAAAATCTGAAGTAAGTTAATTTATATCTATTCCAACAAATAAGTAGGGCCCGGAGCTTACCAGCTTCAGGTTGCCATGATATGGTTCAGTAGCACAGTCACATGATTCATGTTTACTGAATTCCATTAATACACCACACTGGCAAAGCAAACTCATGACAAGATCATAATGGAATCACAGCATAGAAATGTAATTACAATATCAATATGAATTTAATATTTTACCCGAGCTCGATACACTGATGAAGGTACATGTGAGCTAGCAAATGCTTGAACCAGTCCTTCCTTCTGAAAATACCTTAAAACCATCCAAGTCAGATCAGCAGAAAACTATTTTATCGATTGTTGAATAAACCTAACAGACTTCATAAAACTAGAACTCGTTTCCAGCCAAAAATCTCACAAGAAGGTAAGCAAGTTAATTACATGTGTTGATCCCAAAATCTTCTCTCCAGATAATATCCCAGAAAACTTTTTCTGGAAACATGAAACAATAAGTAGTACCCTGAAACCCAAAAACTACATTAAACAAATAATATAGAAAATTATGCACCTTAAACCAGTAATTCAAACCAAAAATATCTCTGGAAAGCTGAAAGTATCCATACCACAGCCTCGTAGAAAATGCTAAAGACTCAATGAACTTCCCCAACTGGCTTTGTTTTTGAGACAATATAGGACACCTGCAGCAGATAGTTGAATTACTTTTCATGCAAGTCAGTCATCCTTTCAGGTCTTAAGCATATCAAATACCTTCATGAAATCATCCATCATTGAACTGGTAGAGCCAGCATATAAATGGGTCCATCAATAAGAAATACATAAAAGAATGCCAAATTCAATTTCTATAGAAATACCAAAAGAACAAAGACTGTACTCTTGGGGCATTGAAGTTAATGTTGATTGTGTGTTATATCATTCAATGCAAGAATCGCAGGACCATATGTTCTTAGAATGCGTTTTTTGCAAACACATATGGAAGGAGGCTTAAAAGATTTGTCAGCTCAGTGAAAAAGTGGTATGCTGCGAGGAAGAATTGAGATGTGCAGTCAAACAACTCAAAGGTAAATCCTTGATTCCCATTATATTAAGGATTGTTGGAGCACTTAGATTTATTACCTGTGGAAGGAGAGGAACAATAGGATATATGGACACATGCAAGAGTCACCCACACAAGTTCTTGGTCATATCCAAGAGACTGTCAGATTGAGACTTACAGGATTGCAGCATATTGAAGAGGGCTCTGTAAATAGAAAGTTTTGTACAGCATGGGGCTTAAACAACTAACTCTGCCTGTGTGTTACCACACTGCTGGTCCCAAGACCAGATAAAGCAAGGAGGGTTGCGATAGGATGATGGCCAGCGTAAAACATAGTCAAACCACGATGATGATGGGGCTTAAACAACTCTATGTTTGACGTATGATTTATTCTCATGTACTAGCTAAATTGGCTAGAACAATTTTGATGTAGCAATATAATTGCCTATTGGATAAATAATAAAATTTTCTAATTATCCAAAAAAAAAAAAAAAGAATACAGGCAATTTAGAATGACAATTTTTGAATAAGCTATACCCTGTCTTAAATGGTGAGAATGATTCTACTTTAATGCTGGTTCTGAAGCAAGCCCCAAGAACAAGAAATTTTGCCCAAGAAAATTTTGGATTCACGAAATGGACATTTATAACTGAGATCTGCTCATAAGAAACAAACAAACGGTTAAAAATACACAATGCCACCCCTCCACAAGCAGAAGATTATGATAATAAAACATAAATGAATACAATGGATATTTTACTTACAACTGCGCCAACCCTAAGACTATGTGGTGGCATGAGTAACTGATCAGTTAGTAAAAGCCACACTTCTTTGTCCAGCTCAACAACCATTCCTTGCATATAAACATTATTGACAATGCCTGTATACGAACCACACTTACCATTTCCCTTAACAGCATTACATGAAAGGGGAACCCATTTCTTCAACAGTTTAGGCAGATGCAAAACCGAGTTCTCTGCAGTAACAAACATCAAATCCGAGCCCTGCTTCCCCATGAAAACCAACTTCTTCTTCAAACCCGAAATTGTAATAATATTCCCAGTAAGCTTCGTCATCACAGGATGCCAACACCAAGCAGACTCACAAAAATATACAAACACTGGTTCAGTAAAAGAATGACAACATGCTTCCCCATATAAAACCTTGATAGACTCTTTAGAACGACACAATTTGCATTCACAGGTCATAACTCTCACGAGAAAACCTCGAAGATTCATTGAATTGCTCGAACTTGAATTGTTAACTGAACATGGAACAACAGAAACAGGACTAACTGATTCTAAAGCGCCGTGAATTTGATAGGTCTTAGCGTTGCTAGGTTTGGATTCAATAGAACTCGAAACTAACTTAAACTCATCTATTATCAAGCTGGAACATTGATTCAGCCCGTGACTCGAATGAAATTCAGGTAACTTAAACGAGTCAGGTAACTTCCATTTAACAATTTCCAAGAATCCGCCACTAAGGTGCTTAGAAGGAATGAAATTCCAGGTAAGAACGTGGATTTTCTTACCGATGATACTGAGATCATCGAGTCCTATAATGTCGCAGCAGATGGCGGAGGAATCGTCGTCAGAGAATTCAAGGCAGTTTTCTTGGGGACATTTTAGGGTTAAGGTTGGGAGTCTTAGGGTTCCGACGATAACAGCAGGGCAATCCAAGGGGGTCAGGGCTTTACGATTAGGGCTAGGATTTGAACTGGACAGGCCCGGGTCAGGGGATGGATTAGGGTTTTGATGAGAGACGATCGCAGGGCTGAAAGATGATGATCCGGTGTGGGGACGACCGTAACGGAGTAGATCGGAGACCGTGAGGATCTTTACGTCGTCCATTTGAATATGACTTTCATATGCGAATCTTGGAAAGGAATTTCCGACTGTGAAAACCAACTATCGGTTTAACTTCTAGATTTTGTTGGTTTTTCCCGCCAATTGCAATTTACTTCTTAGGGTTATATTCGGGTCATTCACCCGACTCGTTTTGGGTTGTGTTGGAGTGTTTGCAGGAAAAGGGGGTGAAAGACGAAGGCAGAGGGTAAAAGTAAAGTTACCCGCTTTGCCGCTGGTGGTAGATATATAAGGGAGAGAAAATAAAATAAAATAAAAAGTACTGCAAACGTTAAAATCGACTCGGGTACATTTGGCTTTAAGTTTTAATTAAAAAGTAAAAAAAAAATTTGTTTAACATTAAAAATAAACTAAAATAAGAAAAAGGCTCCTATAATATTTAAAAAATTTAATTAAGTCCTTATCCTTTTGTTATTTTTAAATAAACCCTTAAACTATTATTATCTACCATAAAAGCTTTTAAATGGATGAAATAATGGACAACTATTAACTTATTGACATGTTGATTTTTTTCAACACATGGAAAATAATGACATGAAAAAAATAAAAAGATGACACAGTAAACAATTTGCAAAAGTCATGGTAAAAAAAATTTTAACTGTGTTGTTTAAAAAACCTCTTCATGTCTCTAGATCTCTCTAGATCCATACCCAAATTTTCTCATCTCCCTCATCTAAATTAAGGTGGCTAACTAGGATTAATCTTATGATATACCAAAACTTTGTAAGACACGTACAAGATAAAAGTGAAAAATGAATACACTTCCGCGCCATTCATTCATATTTGAAGGCTTTTTAGTTTCTGTCCTCTATATGTTCTTCACAAAACCCAAGTTCCCAGGTAAGGTCCGACAAAGTGGCACTTACAAATGGATTACTTGGGTTTGCTTGGATGAAATGATGAAAATAATGGGCTCACTTTTTTTTGTATAAGTCTGCTGTCTACTAGGGATACATGGGTTGCTAAGGTTTGGTGCTCATGGGCCTTCGGCTGTTGTTGATGGGCCATATGATTTTCTTTCGCCTGTGCTTCCCATGAAGCAAATAACTCGTTTTGCCGCAAAAATCTATACCTAATATAAAAGCAATTCCGCAATTAAATCAGTAAAAATATGTTCAATTGATACTTCAATTAAGAGGACAGAGGTCATTTAACAATTGTTTCTCCTTTAATCAACAAAGTGTAATAGAAATTTTGAAAATATAATCTTTAATGATTTAACGGGGAAATTTTAGAGAATTCTAATTTTTTTTTCTTTGGTTGGATAAAAGTAGTGTATTTTAACTTTTTAAATAATAAATTGTTGAATCTGAAGTGACAAATACAACAATGTAAAAGTAATATATCATAATAAACTTATAGTAAATAGACAACAATCAATAATCAACAAAGCATAAAAAATAAAATACATAAAGATTTACGTGAAAAACCTTCTGATGTAAAAGAAAAAAATCATGGACCACAAAAAAAAATCTTCACTATCAAATAATAGATATATAAAATTTTTCTCTAGCTAAAACTATAACTAATCAATAACTAAAGAGACAATTGGAGAAATCTCATCAAATAAATGACTCAACAAATACATCTTAAAATTATTCTTAAAAAGCTTCAAGCCCTATCTCTACCGTTCAAAATATCAAACACTGTATCATGAACCAGCTGATAAAATTTTAGTTCAATCAAATCATAGATCGACTTCTGATTACAACTAATAACTATTTCTTCTCCTTTTTTCCTTTTTTTTTTTTTTGATTTCTTTTCTTTCATTTTCGGCTCCACCATTCTTTCATGCCTAAATAGCCCCCATTTTTTTATTATTTAGGACTTTTTATTATTTGGTCAAATATAAAAGGCTTTAGGCCTTTTAATTAAAAAAAATGAGGCTAGATCCTACGTTCCTACCAATCTCCCCATTCAGCCCTATTAGGAAGAGATCCATCATCATAGTAGTTTCATTTAAAATTTACTTTGGTTAAGGAATCCATTTTGGATAAGTTACTGCAAAGCTCAAGTTTTTTTTCTAAAAAGTGTCTTAGTTAACATATCTACTACATTCTCATAAGTATGGACTTTTTATAACTATATATGTTGCTCCTCAATCACCAAATGCAACTAGTGATATTTAACATCAATGTGCTTTTATTTTAACATGGTATATGACATTTTTACTCAAATTTAAAATATTTTAACTATTACAAAACACCACATACTCATTATGATTTAACCCTGATTCAAGAAAAAACGTTTCATCCAAAACATTTATTTATTTGCTTCGGTTACTACAATATACTCAACCTCAATAGTTGATAAAGTAACATATTTTTACAACTTAGACTGTCAAGATATAACTCTTTCTGTCAAAGTGAACAAATACCCTAAAGTAAATTTCTTACCATCAAGATCATATGCCATGTTAGCATAAGTAAACTCTTTTAAAACTAGTTGTGAAGCTTCATAACTCAAGCACATCTTTGAGGTACTTTTCAAATATCTAAAAATATATGTCATTTTTTTTCAGTGAACCTTTTCCAGATTATGAATAAATCTACTTACTACACCAACTGCGTGAGCAATATTAGGCTATGTGTAAATTATAAGATATATTAAAGAACTGACTGCAAAAAAATAAAGAATACTAGACATATCTAGTTGCACTACTTTAATCACCGGACAATATATCTTACTCAGATGAAAATGATTGGCAAATGGATTTCTAACTAATTTAGCATGTTACATGTTGAATCTACTAAGCACCCGTTCAACATATTTTTCTTGTGACAGTCATAACTTTTTAGCTCTCCTATCTCGGATAATATCTATACTAAAAATCTGCTTTGCTAGACCTAAATCCTTCATGTTAAAAGACTTAGATAATTATTCTTTCAACCTATGAACTATACCAGCATATTATCCCACATTAACATATTATCAACATATAATAAAAAAATAATGACATTACCGTCAAATTTTTTTTGACATATATACAAAGGTCCACTGCTATTCTTTTATAGCTATAACTTACCATAAAAGAATCAAACTTTTTGTACCACTGTCGTGAAGCTTATTTTAAGCCATATAAACTTTTTTTTAGTTTGCAAATTGAGTGTTTTTTTTCACTTCAAAACTCTCAGGCTAATCCATATAAATATCTTCTTATAAGTCACTATGCAAGAATGCAGTCTTAATATCAAGTTGCTCAAGCTCAAGATTCAAACTAGTTGTTAACTCTAGTACCACACGAATGAAACTCATATTTACAACTTGAGAAAAGAACTCATCAAAATCAATGTCGATTTTTTTAAAAAAATCTTTCACCATCAATCAAGCTTTGTATCTCAGTAGCTTATTACCATATTTTTTCAGCTTGAACACCCATTTATTCTTCAACAATTTCCTCTCTTTTGAAAGTTTAACAAGATGATATGTATCATTTTTTTGTAATAACTCCATTTTTTCATTACTTTTAGCCAATGTTCTCTATCTAAAGTAATCTGTATATCTTGAAAACTCTTTAGCTTCCTCTTACTAGTAACTAAAATAAAATATGAATTTGGATACCTGGTAGATGACCTGTGTTATTTGGTAGATCTCTTAGGCTGAGACTCTATACTACTTAATGCCAAAGGTAGCTTCCTCTACTTAACACTCTCTAGTGAAGAAGATTGCTCACTTTACTGAACATTTTTTAGTAGAAATGACTGCTCTTTCTACTCAAAATTGAATGTACCTGACTCATTCATATCCCTAAGTTATATTTTTTATTCATTTTCATCATCCGTGGCTTTTTTTAGTGAAACCTTTGTTGATATTGAATCATCACACTTAATAGTAACTCATATAGTCTTTTCATTTTTTTCAAGATCTGCTATGATTTTTTTTCGTGTAAAACCACATTTCTGCTTCTGACTGTCTTTCCCTTTATTGGATTTTATACTTGTTATAATGTATAGATCCGTAGATCTATAGCTAGACATAACTTAAAGGAGTCACCCCTAATCTTGTTTTATTTAAGGTGTGATTGGCCACCTAACTGAATATATTCTTTTTTAAAGAGATATCCCAACATTGACTTAGGTATCTTTAAATTGTAAATTTTAATCCATGAAATCAGATCTAAGTTCAAAAGTATGATTATGTGTAAAAAATATTATAGCACTCTCACAATACTCATTGAATAATGGTACCAGTTTTATTTCATGTTTTCTAAACCTTAAAATATTTTTGAATTTTACCAAGTAATTTAATTATTGAAAATTTATCTTAAAGTTAATCCAATTGTTTTGTAGCAATTTAAGATAATTTTCTCACTTTATGAGTATTCATGGAGATTCATGTTTTATTCTGAAAAGGCTCAATCGTCGAATTTGTTAACATATTTTCTAAGAAATCATTTTCGAAAGCAAACAATAAAATCCTCAAATTGTTTAGTGGGATTTTATATCAATGCATATCTTTTAATTGTTTGGTAAAATTTTTATTTGAAAACCTATTTTAAAAATAAAGGTTATTAAATCTTCCTATAGTTTAGTAAGATTTAACAAAAATTTGAATCCTCCAATAGTTTGGTAGGGTTGAAAATTTATTTTTTAGAAAATATATTAAATGCTCCAATCGTTTGGTAAAACTTAATTCAAGATTTGAATTCTCCAATCGTTTGATAGGATTAAAGATAATTTATTTTCATTATGAAATTCTCCAATCGTTTAGAAAAAACTTAATTTAAAATTTTTAAACTCATGAAAATCTTCCAATAATTTGGTAAGAATTATGAATTTATTATAAAAATTTATTTTAAATATGCATAAAAAAGAAAGAGAAACAACTAATTAACATAAATAAATATACAAATAAAAAAGAAAAAAATAGAAATTACCAAATAAATTGGGCTACAATTGATTCCAAGGTACATGGAACTTTGTAATTGTGCTTGCCCACTGCAAGTTGCTAGTTATTGGAATCAGTTACGATTTGAGCTTTTTATTGGATTGGATCCTCAAACTGGGTTAGTCTCTTTTTACTTTTTTTGCTATTTCACTGCTTTATCTTCTTTTTTTTTTTATTTCTCTACAAAACAACTTATGGCTTCACCAACGTCCATTGCCTGTGGTGATTGCCTTTTTTTATGATTTAAACAAAAAACAAACTGAAACGTAAAACATATATACCCAAAATCCTCAAAAATTTTACTGTTAAAACTTTTTGTTGAATCCTTCCTTTTGAGTTTCTTCTCAACTTCTTCCCCCAACACAAAACTTTCAAGAGAAAATCTTAATTATCTAAACCCAAAATACCAAAAAAACCTATAAAAAAACTCTTAATTTTTCTACTTTTTTTTGCTTTCTCTTTTGATTTTTTTGATTGATTCTTGATTGTTTCTAATTGATCTTAATAAGGTATTTTTATAAGCCTCTAATCCTAATTACAAAAGAAAAAGGAGTTTTCTTGGTTTAAATCTTCTAATCAACTTTAACATTCTATTTTTAATCCAAGTTTACCTCTCAAATCAATTATCTTTTACAATCTTTTTTTAATTAAAACACTTTTAATTTAATAACTCGATTAGAATTAAACCCTTTTAAAATTTCAACAAAACAATTATTTCTCCCCCTTTTTTTAATAATAATAATGATTATAAACTAAATATAATACCAAAAATAAATTAAAAAATTTAAAGTTTAATCTTAAAATATAAATGACCATGGACTAAATAGGGTATTTACAATACCTTGTAGTCAAATATTTCATCACCATATCCTACAAATACATATTATGTGGCTTTACTGTCAAGCTTTACTTTTTGCTCTTTTCACATATGCGTGAATGCTTTACACCAAAAAACTTTCAAGTGAAAATATGAAGTATCTTTCTCTGTCCACACTTTTTCTAGAATGTCAAAGCCCGAAAGAACTGATGATTATCTGTTAAACAAATAACAAGATGTGTTGACTGTTTCATCCTAAAATGGCTTTAATAATTTTATCATCCTTAATATATGTATAACTTTTTTCACAACGGTGCAGTTTATCCTTTCAGCTACACCATTATACTATAATATTTCAAGTTCTGTCATTTTATGCTTGATCTCATATTTTGAATAGTATTCTTCAAAGTTTTTAGATATATTCTCTATCATTATCAGTTCCAATACACTTTAAAGGTAACTCTATCATCCTTTCCACCATGATAAAAAAATTTTAAAAATACTGTAGTACTTGACTTTTATTTTTTAACATATACACCTAAGTCTTACGTAAAGCATCATTAATAAAAGTAACAAAATACTTGGTACCACCTAATGACTTAACCTTAATGGAATCACATACATCATAATGAATCAATTCCAATATGTTTTTTTTTTTTTAGAATGCTTATGAAAAAAAACTCAATGATTCTTATCAAACAAACAATAATCAATTGAATCGAGAGACATAACTTTGATAAAGAAAATGAAAGACTACATTACTAAAACTTGTAACCCCTTATCGTTCATGTGTGCCAACCTTTTGTGCCACAAGTTTGTTGAAGCATCATTTTCAACGACATTTATTTGGTTGTCATTCAATTACTTCTATGTCTTATACATTGTGCAATATAGTTTTTCACTTGCAATTACCATAAATCCTTTAAAAAGTTTTCACTGTCAAATTTTTTACTCACTTTTATATGCCTCTTTATCAAAAACATTAATAGCAAGTAAGTTTATTCTCATATCTGAAATATGTCTAACACCATCAAAGCTAACATACAACCCGTACTAGTTTGTACAATAATATCACTGACTCCAATAATCTGTGATACACTATTATTTTTTATCTTTGTACAATCAAAGTTTTTTGTTTTGTAAGTTATAAATAACTCCATTTTAAAAATACAATGATATACCGCTCATGTGTCAACCATCCACTCAATATTGGGATCACAAACATGATTATAATTACTATGTGTACAAATCAAAATAACAGAATCACTATTTAAACTCATTGCTGTAATATTACCATCATTTGAACTCTTACATTCTTATATTTTCATTCTTACTTCAAGATTTTACAGTATCATTTTATATGACCTAATTTACCACAATGGTAGTATTTTACTTTATCTTTGAACTTGGATTTATGTTTAGACTTACTATGACCTTTTGAGTTCTGACCTCTATCGATATTTTTACACTTGTTCTCTATGACAAGAGCTTGATTCCCAAAGTTTGAATCTTTTCACCTTACTTCTTCATTAAGCATATTATCCTTTACATTTTCTAATGTCATCTTGTAATCAGAAACTAAATTAAAAATAATTATAACTAAAGTATTCCAACTATCTAGCAATGAATCCAAAAGAAACAATGCCTTTATTTCATTATTCATCTTAAGCTCCATAGTAGTCATCCGATTGAATATATCTTAAAAATAACTCAAATGTTCTATAATCGATTATCCATCCCTGTACTGTAAATTTGCAAGCTTTTTAATAAGTATAACTTTATTCATGTTTATTTTTCTCTTATACAATGCTGTCAATTTTTTTTAAATAGTGTGACATCTGTCTCTCGCATTACATGATGAAACATGCTTATATCAACCCATTTTTTTATTGTAGTCAATGTCTTTTTACCTAGCTTTTTTTTAACTTTCATCTTTCGTATATACTGACTTAGTTGAATCATCTAATACATGCTCATACAAATTTTTACAATATAAATAATCCTCCATCATAGACTTTCAAATTGAATAATTTGATACTATCAATTTTATCATAAAACTTGTATCACCCTCTATGATCTCAAATAAAATTTATTTCTGTTTTGGATTACTTCTATATCGATATTTTAAAATAACTCTCACTCTGAGATTATTTGTTGGATTTGAAGTGACAAACACAATAATGCTGAAGTAATATATTGTAATAAACCTATAATAAATATACAACAATCAACAATCAATAATATAGAAAAAATAAAGTATACAAAGATTTACGTGAAAAATCTTTCAGTGTAGAGGAAAAAAATCACGGACTACCAAAAAAATTTTCATTATCAAATAATAAATATACAAAGTTTTTCTCTAGCTAAAATTAGAGTTAATCAATAACTAAAGAGACAATTGAAGAAATCTCACAAAATAAGTGACCTAACAAATGTACTTTAGATTTGTTCCTAGAGAACTTCAAATTCGATATCACCGTTCAGAATATAAAACACTGAATCATGAATCTATTGATAAAATTTTAGCTCAATCAAACCATAAATCAACTTTCGTTCAACTAATAATTCTCTCTTTTTTTTTTTTCATTCTTTTTGGCTTATTTTCTTTCCTTTTCAGCCCCAACACTTTTTCATGCCTAAATAGCCCCCACTTCTTTATTATTTAGGGCTTTTTATTCCTTGGTCAAACATAAAAGGCTTTGGCCTTTTAATTGCTCTAAATCGACGGGAATGGACGCCACATTCCTAACACTAATAATATATAACTATTTTTATTTTTATTTAATCAATTAAATAAAATGAGATTATCAAATTTGAGATTATTGAGACTTTTAATATTGACATTTTTTTTTTGTTGGGTGTGTTTAGGGTATGAGATTTTGGTTTGTAAGATATTTAGGTTACTGGGATTTGGTCTTAATTGGAGATGAGAGTTTGCTTTACTAATTTAATATGCAACATGTCTTACGTGAACAAAATAATGATGAGCAAATATTTCTTTTTTTTTTCTTGTTTTCTATTTTAATAAATTTTTTTCTATTTTAACATTTTGATTTGATGTTTAATTTAAACTAAAGTATTCCAACTGTGTAGCAATGAATCCAAAAGAAACAATGTCTTTATTTCATTATTCATCTTAAGCTCCATAGTAGTCATCCGATTGAATATATCTTGAAAATAACTCAAGTGCTCTATAATCGATTGTCCATCCTTGTACTGTAAATTTGTAAGCTTTTTAATAAGTATAACTTTATTCATGTTTATTTTTCTCTTATACAATATTGTCAATTTTTTTCAAACAGTGTGGACATCTGTCTCTTGCATTACATGATGAAATATGCTTATATCAACCCATTTTTTTATTGTAGCCAATGTCTTTTTACCTAGCTTCTTCTAACTTTCATCCTTCCTATATGTGACTTAGTTGAATCGTTTAATACAGGCTTATACAAATTTTTACAATATAAATAATCCTCCATCATAAACTTTCAAATTAAATAATTTGATGCTATAAATTTTATCATAAAACTTGTATCACCCTTCATGATCTCAAATAAATTTACTTATGTCTTAGATTACTTCTATTTCGATATTTCAAAATAACTCTCACACTGAGATTATTTGTTGGACTTGAAGTGACAAACACAACAATGTTGAAGTAATATATTGCAATAAACCCATAATAAATAGACAACAATCAACAATTAATAATATAGAAAAAATAAAAAACACATAACGATTTACGTGAAAATCTCTTTAGTATAGAGAAAAAAAATTACGAACTACAAAAAAAATCTTCATTATCAAATAATGAATGTAAAAAATTTTTCTTTAGCTAAAATTAGAGTTAATCAACAATTAAAGAGACAATTGAAGAAATATCATCAAATAGGTGACTTAACAAATATATTTTAGATTTGTTCATAGAAAACTTCAAATTCGATCACCACCATTCAAAATGTAAAACACTAAATCATGAATCTATTAATAAAATTTTAACTCAATCAAATCATAAATTGACTTTTGTTCAATTGATTATTCTCTCTTCTCTCTTTTTTCTTTTTTCTCATCCTTTTCTGGCTCTTTTCTTTCCTTTTCAGTACCACCATTTTTTCATGCCTAAACAGCCCCCACTTCTTTATTATTTAGGGCTTTTTATTCCTTGGTCAAACAGAAAAGGCTTTGGGCCTTTTAATTGCTGAAAATCGACGGGAATGGACCCCACATTCCTAACACTAATAACATATAATTATTTTTATTTTTATTTAATTAATAAAAAAATGAGATTGTCAAATTTGAGATTATTGAGACTTTTAATATTGACAATTTATTTATTTATTGTTTGTTAGGTGTGTTTAGGGTATGAGATTTTGGTTTGTGAGATATTTAGGTTAGTGGGATTTGGTCATAATAGGGGATGAGAGTTTGCTTTACAGATTTAATATGCAACATGTCCTACATAAACAAAATAAGGATGAGCAAATATTTCTTTTTTTTTTGTTTTCTATTTTAATAATTTTTATTTTTTTTCTATTTTAATATTTTGATTTGATGCTTAATTCATTACTGTTATAGTAGAAATTTAGAGTGTACAGTGCTTTAACCAAATATTATAGCTAAATGCAAGTAAATATTGATTGCACTTTTATGGAACATAATTTTATGATTTTTACTATGATTTACTCTCTTTGAAATTTTTATATTTATTGGACTTTCAATTTTTAAAGTAAATTATTTATCCTTTTATTCTCAGACAATAGGTGATACCCAAATAATTAATTGACAATTGGAAAATTTTCCTTAGATTGTGGACATGATTACATTTAAATATAAAGGAGTTTGGATTGAGGAAATCATGCTTTTGAACTACAACTAAAAATAAAAAAATAAAAAAAAGCATCCTATAATGGTTAGCTTATGATTATTTCTTTTTTCTTGGCAGGTGGCAGTTCAATCTTATTGTGAATTTTGTAATTAATGTGTTTAGCAGATATTTTATTTTCTTCAGGTACTTCTAATGCCAAATTTTTTATATATTTATGTAACTTGAATTTTTGTTGAGAATTCGAAATGAATGCATTAAAAAATTAAAATCTAAAGATTCTTAAGATGACAAACAAATGATAAACTAAGAATTTTTGTAATTAAGTTCTATATTTATTTTTTGTTCTATCTACTTACAGCTTTATTATTTTTAATAACTTATATTTATGTTATATTAATTAAAAATTATTCTTTCAACTGTGTTATAAAATAAAAAAATCGCGACGAAGTGCGGGACGGCACACCAGTATTTTTAAAAAGCAAAGCCAACTACGGCATGATGCGGGGAAGAGATGACAAATGTGTAAGTTTTGTAAAAGTACAAATTTTTTTACAATTTTTAGTGTTATTTATTCGACAATGGCAAAGATGAAACCACCTTGCTCAAGTAAATGGGCTGCTAGATAAAATCTAGAATATATTTTATTGATCTGTTAACGATTTAGGAAAGCAAATGCAAATGTTATTTAAATAGTCGTTGTGTGAAAAATCAGAGGAGAGGGCGATTTAAGTTGCAATAACTGGAGACAAAAGGCAAGCAACAAAATGGGCAAGTCAAAATTCAATGAGCCCCGGTGATTGAGGTTGGCCCTCTGCCGCTACTTGGACCTGGTCGTGACCGCATTATGCTGCATTTGTTGAGATAGTCTATGTATTAATTTAGCTCATATCTGCACTTACGTGAGCTACTGCTGTCAACAGCTAGCTGTCGGTAGCGTAATCCAATTTGCAACACCAAAAAAAAAAAAGTCTTAGTATACTATGCGTAGCTTAAAATGTTGAAAATTGATGAAATCAGATTGAGAGAGTTAAAATTTACGTACTCATTTGGGATTTAAATTGTGTTATTGGTCAGTCACTCGGTATGATTCACGCTTTAAGACTTATATACACCCCAGCAAGCTCAATCTCAACCCAGTCATGGGTTAATTTCCTATACTATATATATATATATATATTATTTTTAGTATGATTAAAATTTAAAATCTTTAATTTTGAAATTGATTTTAATATACTATTCGTTGACCCTTTGAATCGAAGAGATAAATCAAACGTAAATAATTATGTTGGTATATCAAGAATTAGCAACAATAATCTTTGAAATTTGAGAAAAAATCATATCTTTTTTAATCATAATTTATTAAAATTTATGTTAATATGTCAAGAATTGAAAATCATAATCCTTGAAATTAAAAAAAAAAAAAACGTATTTCTTTGAATGATTAATTTAAAATTTTAATAAATTAATCATTTTAAAAAATATAATTTTTTCTCAAATTTCAAATTTCAAAAGCTATGATTGTCCGCTCTTAACATACCTAATATAATTTTTTACATTTGATTTGTAGCTTCACCTCAAAGAGTCAAAGAATAGCTTATTACGTAATAGTACGGACAGAACTCTTCTTCTAATTAAGCTATGATGACTCTTTAAAACAATATTAAAAAAAAGAAAAAAGAAAAATAATAGCTCCAAGATTTGGCATTCGACGTTTGTACATGAATCGTCATTGGTTACATTAATACTCAGAATATTGGTGAATCATCACTATAAACTTGATTCTGTGAACTTTGAACGAACGATAATACCGAAACCAAGCATCAGCAAAGACCAAGTCAAAGTCAATGCACAATATTTCACTCAAATCACTTTCCCCAGAAAAAAAAAATTTCAGCTTTGTCATTTACCAGCTACGTATCAACCCATTATTCACAGCAAGCTAGCAATGCCCAAAATTTCCTTCATGGCTAAGGCTTTTACATTCCACAGCTGAGGAATGTTTTTAAGGCCATTTTTAGGCTACTGAAACTGAAGTAATGATCAGTTTAGGGAGCAGAGGCAAAGCTAAAAATTTGATAAAAGAGAGATTATACAATAAATTTTAAAAAAATAAAAATAATTGATCATTGTAGAATAAAAAAATAAAAAATTTTGAGATTCCGTGATCTTGTTTGTCCCTTCTAATCTCGTCCCTAATAGGAAGCAAATAAATTTTTGAAAATTGATAACATTGGTGTACGATTTATTTAATTATCAATTTTGAAAATAGATTGAATTAATTGAATAAATTATTTTTTAATAAATTAATGTTAAAATTGAATAAAGCAAATCAAATTACTATATTTCAATTAATTTCAATCATTTAAATCTATTAGTGCTTACCACTGCTCATGAAGCTAATTTAGAGTACTGGTTTTCTTTTTGTTAGTGTAAGTTGACGAGTATACAATGTTGACCCGGCAAGCTGTCTATTCAAAATTGGAACAAGGGCACGATCGCCATTTCGCTGGTCAACGACGCTTCCAAATGGTCGAAAGCACTCGATAGCGTTTGTCCACTTTTTCAATAATAGCCATTCAATATTCGCCACAACGCATTGTATCTTCTGCAAACACGACTTTGTCTTTGTCTTATAAACAAAAGATAGAAAGAAAAAAAAAAAGGTTTCTTTGCATCTTTTTCAATTACATCATTCACCCTTTTTGTTACGCTAATTGTTTTGTTATTGGGGGTTGGGACCATATGATTTCGAGTAATTTTTAGTCTACAACTCGCATGAGATTGGTACAAAAATGTCAAGACAAGCGATCAATTTCCTCTCTAAAAGAAAGTTAATTTCATAAATTCACATCAAATCAAAAATTTTGTACTTTTATGTAAATCTTATCTTTGGACTTTGAACAAAGGAATTAAATTAAATTTTTTTAAATTTGTTTAATATAGTTAAATTAAAATATAAAAACAATATATACTAATCAATGAGATGTTAATTTAATGATAAAAAAATTGAAAATTTTACATTTAAATTATGAATTTAACCTAATTGTATTTGATTATTTCAAATCTTGACATTGAATTATTATTATTTTTTTCATAGCGAGAGTGAGATAGTACTAATTTCTCTTTAACATGGCTTTAATTTCCATGTAACGAGGGATATTATCACTTATAAAATAAGCTAAGAGAAGCACCACCCTTCAATTCAGCCTTTGCGCATTGCGTGTAATAAAATAATAAATAATAAATAAAAAAAAAAAGAGAAAGGAGCGTCCTGTTCTCATTTTAAAATAAAATTAAAAGATTTTTCAAAATACTTGGCATGATAAATTTTTTATTTATTATAATAAAATTCCCCATACTGTTACCATCTGGCAAGTAGCCACCCTAGTTCACTCTTTTCCCTAAATTGCAACTATTGTTTAATGTTTTTTATAGTTTAATATAAAAAATTCGAAAATAGAACTTTTGACCTGAAAGAGCTAATATTGAAAAAGAAAGCTTTTATAAAAAAAAAAAATTCTCTAGAATCTTTTTGTTTTTGGATATAAGATGTTTCTATTTTGAAGATATCAACACTTCACCAATTTTTCGTAAAAATAATTCTCAACTCAATAATCAAATGTTTAAAATTTTCGAATTTTCTCATTTAGATTTTTTATTTTTGAAGATCTCTATTTTTTTTTATAGGAAGAAAAAAAGAAAAAGAAGAGTTTTTGCTTTAAAAATTAAAAAAATTTTGCATTTTCCTATTAAAAATTTTTTTTTTAATAATCTAAAAAATAAATTAATTTTTTAATATAAATTCTACCTTTTTAAGACAGGAACGACGACTAAAGCCACCAGAACAGAACATCAGTTGAGTTTGCGCCCGCCATTTAGGATTTTAGCTCATTGCTCCCTCTCTCACCAAACGCTTCCCGCCGATTATACCAACCAACCGACGATGGGGTATAGCGATTTTTTCGCTGGAGAAATCGGAACGGAGCTTCTTAAACAGTTAATAGCCATCTCAAGCAAAGCCTGCCTCTGCAAATCCAGTGCGGACAATCTCATCGCAAGCATCCGAGAACTCCTTCCTATCATCGAAGAAATCAAATTCTCCGGCGTTGAACTCTCCCCCTTTCGTCAATATCAACTCAATCGCTTCTCCGAGACCTTACGTGGCGGCATCGAATTGGCCCGCGAAGTCCTCACTGCCGGCCGATGGAACGTGTACAGACACGTCCAACTGGCAAAGAAGATGGAGAAGTTAGAGAAACAAGTCGAGAGTTTCATTAACGGGCCGATGCAGGCGCACTTGTTAGCTGACGTGCACCACATGCGGTTCGAAACGATGGAGCGGTTCGACCGGTTGGAAAGTCGCTTGGAGCAGCGGCTTAATTGGATGAAGAATGGGGCGGGAGGGTGGGTTGAAGAAGCGGTTAAGAGAATGGAAGTTGAAGGGGAGGCTAGCTTGGGAACTTTGGGTGGAGTTGGTTTGGATTTGGGAAAAAGTAAGGTGAAAAATATGATACTTGGAATGGATGATTTAAACGTTGTTGGAATTTGGGGCATTGGAGGATCAGGGAAAACTACTTTGGCTAATGAAATTTGTAGAGATAATCAAGTTCGAAGTAAGTGATCCAACAGGTCTTTTTTGGTTGTTAATGGTCGATTATGAAAGTACTAACCACTTCTGTTTTTGTCTTTTTAAGGTTACTTCAACAACAGAATTTGCTTTCTAACTGTATCACAATCACCGGATCTGGAACAATTGAGGGCAAAAATATGGGGATTCATTACAGCCAACGAGGCGATGGGTTATCCTAATAACCTGTTTGTTCCACAAGGGAAGTTCCTGTCTGAGTGGGGAAGTGGACCGCGAGCTCTGGTTGTTTTGGATGATGTCTGGTCGTCGTCCGTACTTGAACAACTAATTTTCAGGATACCAACATATAAAACTCTGGTAGTTTCGAGATTTAAGTTCCCAACAAGTGTTGTTAATGAAGTTTATGAAGTTGAGTTGTTGAGGGAAGATGAATCAATGTCCCTGTTTTGTCACTCTGCTTTCGGGCAAAAATCGATTCCTCCTACTGCCAATGAGACTTTGGTCAAGCAGGTAATAATGAATTTAAAGGATTAATAGTCTATAGGTAAGCTGGTTAGTTTCTTTTTTGCTGATGTTTGTGAACTTTTGGATTTGACAGATTGTTGATGAATGTAAAGGACTTCCTTTGGCACTTAAAGTGATTGGAGCTTCGTTGCGAGACAAACCTGAAATGTATTGGGCTAGTGCAAAGAAAAGGTTATTACGAGGAGAACCGATCTGCGAGTCTCACGAAAACAAATTAGTGGAGCGGATGGCAATCAGCGTGGAGTACTTGAACGAAACGGTTAAGGAATGTTTCTTGGATTTGGGATCATTTCCAGAAGATATGAAAATTCCCCTAGATGTTCTCATAAATATGTGGGTTGAGATCCATGATATTGAAGAGGAAGAAGCTTTTGCCATTCTTACCGAGCTTTCTGATAAGAACCTAGTCACTCTGGTAAAAGATGCTCGGTATGTTACTCAGGACTCTTTATTTCTCGGTAACTTAATTGGGGTGGTTTTACTTAGTTGAGATAGCTGATTTTGTTCTCTGAATTGAATTGGACAGGGCTGGAGATGCTTACTGTAGTAACTATGAAATCTGTGTTACTCAGCATGATGTGTTGAGAGACCTTGCTCTTCATCTAAGCAATCGTGGGGAAGTGAATGAAAGGAAGCGGATACTTATGCCTAGAAGAGATAGAGAACTTCCAAGAGATTGGGAAAGAAATTCAGATCAGCCATTCAAGGCTCGGATTGTTTCAGTTCATACAGGTATCATGGATTCATGATCACTTTTTCTAATTGCTTTGCATTAAATAATTTTGTACAAGTGCCTGAAACTTAGTATTGCTTTAGCTGTATATTTTGTTGTCCTTCTGTCATTGCTTACTATGTTTTAAATTTCATCACTTGACAGGAGAAATGAGCGAAATGGACTGGTTCCGCATGGAGTTCCCTAAGGCTGAAGTACTCATACTGAATTTTTCCTCCTATGAATACTTCTTGCCTCCTTTCATAGATGATATGCCCAGGCTTAGGGCACTTATTGTAATAAACCATGGTACGACTGAGGCAACGCTTCAGAATTTTTCAGTTTTTACTAATCTGGCAAATTTGCGGAGCCTGTGGCTTGAAAAAGTGTCTGTTCCTCAATTATCCAACGCCACTGTTCCCTTGAGGAACTTGCGGAAAATATCTATGGTTCTCTGCAAGGTTAATAACAGCTTTGATCCATCAGTGCTAGACCTGCCACATATCTTTCCTCGTCTATCAGAGGTCATAATTGATCATTGTGATGATTTGATTAAGCTGCCCTTAAGCATTTGTAAGGTGAATTCACTCCAAAGTCTGAGCATAACCAACTGCCACCGATTATGTGAATTGCCTACTGATTTGGGTATGATGAAGAAACTACAGATACTTAGGCTGTATGCTTGTCCAGAACTTAAGATGCTCCCTCCTAGCATTGGCGAGCTAACGGGGTTAAAATGCCTTGATATTTCACAATGCGTTAACTTGAGGTATCTACCTAGGGAAATATGTAAATTAGCAAGCCTGGAAAAGATAGACATGAGTGAGTGTTTGCAGATCGTGAATCTACCAACATCATCTGCTTTGTCGAACTTGAAGTCACTACGCCGAGTTATCTGTGATGATGAAATTTCTGGGCACTGGAGAAATGTGGAGAAGGACATGCCACACCTTCATGTTCAAGTTGCAGAAAAATGTTATAGTTTGGACTGGCTTAATAGCTGAAATAGTTCCTGTATCTGTCTGTTAATGTTAACATCAATGTTCATAATTTTAACAATTGTAATATTTGTTAGATTAATAGAAGCCTTGGTGCTGCTGGATTAAATTCTTACATTACTGCTTCTAATGGCTCTATCTTGATGTGAGATAGTTCATGACTCATGAAACTTTGCCCTGAACTTTGGGTCCTGGCTCTGAACATTGTTGCGCACCAATTTTTCTCTTCAGGACAATCAGTTACTGATATTAGAGTACCTTGTTTTAATAAAAAGAGCAATTTTCTTTTTCTTTCCAAGAAAGTAACTTTTTTTATCAGCCAAGTCAAGAAGAGGCCCAGCAAAAGAAAAAAAAAGTATAAAAGTTATACCATGGATAAGGACAGTGCATCATCGGGGATGGTCATGGGCGGCTTGGTAGCATTAGTGGACAGCTTATGGAAGCAACTTTTTGTGCATATGGTTCCAAAAGTTAGGACTGCAAAATTTTGCATCAATTCGATGAATGGAGATTGGAGACTTATTCTGACCATAACTTTTGTTTGGATACAAATTCAATTTCAAACTTTAATCTTCTCCTGAATTCTGTTTAGTAAAATCTTCACAAAATCTTCTCCTGAATTTAGAGTTTAATTCAAATTATTCACCCATTTTTTTTTTTAAATTTTAAAACTAAAATTTAATCTCCAAACACTTGCAATTTCATTTTCCCAATCTCCTATGCTTCGTTCTCATGTACCAAAAGAAAATCTTCACAATGCATTTATCTCATTCAATTTAAGTTGGGATCAATCGTTTTCTTTCGTTTATTTTCCCTTCTTAAGACTTTTTGGTCGGTTTGCTTTCTTCAGAGTCCAAATGACTAAGAGAGCAAGGACCCATTTTTTAAGGGAAGAAAACAAGTGAAGGGATAGAAACGCGTGGATCCCACAATGAGATTCCCTTAATATAAAATCAACCTCAAATTGAGGTCTCAGCCATCGGCTTTCTGTTGTCCTCTTGGATTTCTTGTTGCCATTCTATTCGCTAGTCAATGCAGCATGAAAAGCCGTTCACATTGCTTAATACCAACTTTTTTATACTGCTTTAAATCAACTTTAATACTTCAAAAATCCATGGTTGATTATATCTAAACCAAACCCATGCCATGTTCTTTCAGTTGTAGTCATTAGTGATGAAACAGGAGTTAGGTTTAGCGTGATAGAATAGTATAAAAGTTATAACCAGTAATTTTTTTTACCATTTTGGCCTAACTAATCAAATTGACTTGCATATCTGATAATGACCCCCACTTTTATTATACTGAGGCGGCTCTAGAGGTTCCATGGATGACAATTGGTGTTGCTTTCACCACCACTCCACGTTTGGAAAAGATCAAAACTTTATGACAAAGAAACATTATCGAATTTTTTATTAACTCTGTGAGGTTGGCGTCGATAACCAATCAACAAAGTCAGTTAAAATCAAAGTGTAAGCAACTCTTAAGTTACTGGGATTCATTAGTTGTTCAAAACAGTGATGATCAAATCAAATCGAGTTTTCAAATAACTTGTTTATTTTGTTCAAGCTAAGGTGCAATTACGCGCCAAGATTCATAATCAAGGCTTTATTTTTCAGTCCACTGCAGATCTTGCACGGTTATTATACCCTGGAAGTGTGAACAAGTCCACTGCCTAATGAGATATTGGAATATGAACACAAAGTCTTTTTTCAGGCTCCTCAAGAAGACTATATCATTTCCAAAATAAACAAGGAAATGTTTTTTGATCAAAATTTCATCTAATTCACTGCTTGCCAACCTTGAAAATCAACAAGACTTAGAGAGTCTAAATTGCAAAGAAAATAACCAAAGGCAGTAGAAGATTGAAATTCCGCGCATTGACCGAAGATGACGGTCTTGTAAATGATTTAACACAACTCATGCATATAAACATGAAATATGCCCATATTGTAGCTAATATACAAACAATGTACTGTGTTTAGAGAAACCTGGTGGGTATATATTCATTTATTCTGAGGGGATAGCTGTAGAACTCTTCAGTTCTAACATCTCCCTTGCTGCCTTGGAATGGTTTCCACCACGGAACTCCTCTATCAACCACATTCTTGGCTTCTAGTGTGTTATCAAGCAAGGTCCCAATAATTATTGCCACAGTTGCGGGTGATGAGAAGATTGTGTTCAGTATATTATTAAACTGCATGCATCGTAATTGGATGTATATCAGACAGATAAGCAAATAGACAACAAAAATATATTTCTAACTGTAAATGCATCTCCAAATCGGGTAAACTAATGGAAATTGACCAACATTTTGAACATTTATCCCAATTAATTACAGTGAAAGACCATCACCTACGAATTTGAACCTGTAATCAGGTAATATTATGAGATTCACATGATAAATAATCTGCACCATCTTAACATAAGCCTGTAAATGTTATAAAGGCCTGTTTTCTGTTAGAATTTAGTTATTTTACTTTTCCGTATATCCTTCAGGGCCTTATTCCATACGTTAGCTTCTAATTGACTAGACTGTGACAGGCAATACGGAGAACAAAACAATTGCAGTGCATAACTCACCCATCCAGCATTTGTTCTAACTGGTCCATGACCATCATAGGTTGTGTTCATTGCAAAGTATTGAGGAATCGATAGCCCGAGGAATAGAGACACACCCAAAACATAGATGTTTCTCATTGAATTATTATTTGCAAATTGTATGAATGTGATCCCACAAGCAGCTGCACCAAGAGGGAAAAGAAGGGATGGGTATTCCCAATTAAAGAAACAATAGGATATTAGATACAAAAATATCATGCCTATAGAGGCACTCACCAACAATGCCCAATAAAATGCAGTATATGGCAGCAAAAATTGGCAATGGAATAGAGGCAAAAAATGCACCAAATTTCCCTGAAAGAATGTAAGGTAATGCAATCAAGTGAGAACATGATAAATAAAGGGCAAAATTTTCAAAGCAATTAAAGTCAAAGTACAAAAGCAAACCAAATATGGAGAAAAATATCATGAAAGCAGTCGAAATCTGCACCACCCTTCTGCTTCCTATATGTGTAAGTCCCAGAAGGCCAACATTTTCACTGCAATATAATTCAGATGAGACAGTGAAATAAGTTTCTAAAACATGGTGCCATCTATCAGTTATGGTTTTTTACAGTTAACAAATACTGTATATAGAATGGAACTTCTCCTTATAAAAGCAATGTTCCTTACACAGATGCGGTAGTACCAACAAGAGAACCAAAAAGTCCTTCGAGCAGCATACCAACACCCTGCAATCAAGATGACTAAGTTATCTTCACCATTGACAAAATAATATCTTGAGATTCAAAATAATATCATACAACATTTACAATTAATCATTTTACAGAAATCATTGATGACTAAGTTCCAAAAAACAATGCACAGCAATATAGGAAAGGACCTGTAAGCCAATACTTCTGCTGAGTACATGTGCTGGAGGGGCTGTGGCACCAGAAAGCCGAGCTGCAGCAAAATATGTTCCAGTTGACTGCATTGAAAGTCATATCTAAACTTCAGAGTATACAAGGTTAATGAACATAAAAAAATCTTTTGAGTCGAGCTAAAACACAGAAAAGTCTATGTAACTTGATGCAGACTCAAATTTAAAATTGGGTTAAGCAAATCCAAAACAATACGAAATAACAATACTAAATACAATTAAAATATTCTAAGATAGTGACTAAACCTCTGCAGATGAAACAAGTGCGGCACCTATCATCCCAAACACATGGCTAGCCCTGAATATAGGCGTGCCCCACTGAAACGGGTATGGAATTTTGATCCTAGAAACAAAAGTATGAAATAATGAGTCATAAAGAAGAAATCAATTATAATTAAACCAAACAAGCAGAGCAGCACATCATAACCATACCAAGGGGCAGATGACATTAGGAAAGATTGATCAGTGCGGCAACTCTGTTTAGTTGCAGTCTTAACATTGTTGTAAGCACCAGACACAGTGAGGATAGCAGCAAAAGCCCAGATAATTCCGATACAAAAGAGCAAAGCAAACCTCTCAAGTATAAGATTGACTCTTGAATGTATGTGTTTCAGGTACTGCAGTAAACAATACTTCTTGTCAAATTAATAAAGAAGAATGTTAGTATGAGATGAGACATTACACTCCAGAGTAATTTATATTACCTGTTGGGAAATAACCAGTAGAATGAGCATAGGCAGGCCAATTTCCACACAGTTACCAAGCTGTATCATAAGTTAATTGCATAAAGAGCACTTTGTATCAGTATATTATCAGTTCCAACCAAGCACAAAAGTGTTCAAAGAGAATTACCAATGGAAAGCCTCTTGCAAACAGACCAAGACCAACAAGACAAATCACTGGCACCACGACTATAGGACTAAAGAATCTAAAGAAAGAGGTTAAAAAGAAAACTATTAGAAAATCAGTGGTGAGAACCCATCTCAAGCTATAACTAACAAGCAGGCAAGGAACTGGAAGCAATAAATAAGATAGGTCATATGACTGATACTCAAAAGTGAAAACTACATTCACCATTACCTTGTCAGCTCCCCCCATGCCCTGCCATACCCAAGGATGATATTGACAAAGGAAGAAACAATTAATGATCCTTGAATGGTTCTCATACCACGGACAAACCGCTGCAAGCAAACCCCCAGATAATATGGTCATTAGCCAAGAATGTGCAAGGGAAAATAGAAAGACTACACCAACAATGAGCAAATCTATTGAGCATGTACATCAAGTGAGTTATACGATGGCAACTCTGTTCAAACACCACAGACGCTGTAGCTTATAACCTATACAAGTAAAATTGAAATTTGGGAAATAGCTGAGATATAATCAGAAAGAGCAAAAATAGTGGAGACAAATTAAAACCATTTCTCAAAGGGTACTGGAGAAGAAATAATTGGGTTGAAGCTGTGGAAGGAAAAAGTGTGTTCCGCAAACCAGGCATATTTAAACCAAGAACAAGAAGTATTCATTTGATTCATGAGTTGTAGGTTCAGGTCAAGATCATACAAAAGTAAATAGTAGTCTATAACTTATAAAACCTACAACAAAATTTATATTACATCTACCTACTGAATGATGAATAATTCCTACTTAATTACAGTGCAAAGAACTTTATAATTCATAAGTTCCTAATACTTTTTATTCTATCTTGCTAAAGTTTACATACATCATGCTCAGTTGCAAAGGCCTCATCAGTATAATCATTGATGATCGACAATAATGGTAAGGTGTATGCAAAAGATGCACCCATCACTGTGGGAAGCCTTGAGCCAATAAGCGTTTGAAGCAGAGTATTAATGCCTGACATAAACAGCAACACTTGAATAACCCGTGCTTTATCACCCTGTTCATAGCAATCAGAGGATTGAGAGATAAAAAGGCACCAATCCCATCAAAATTTTATCGTATTGAAATTGTCTATACAAATCATAAAACATACATGATTTCCACCCATCCGAGGAACCATAGTACTTGCAATTAAGACTGTAGTTCCAAGATTCACAATGTAGTGTTGGAAAGCCAGTAAAAGCGCATGAGCTGTCAAACAAGTTGATTCCGTAAGATTAGGTGTAAAAGATTTCAATTCTAAAAAAAAAAAAAATCAATTTACATGGTTGAACTTAAGCCACTTATTCAGCTACTAAAAACAAACAAAAAACTTATCCTAGTTTAGGTGAAAAAGGGTATTACAATGTACAAGGTGGAGTGATAGGACTAAATGAAATCAAAAGAGAATCAGAACAAATGATACATAACAGTCCTTTAAAGAATTTAATGAAAAGAACCCATAAAGAAAAAATATTCAAAAGTAACTTAAAATTGTTTAAAAAACAAAAATCTTAAAGAGATCCCTTTGATCTTCTAACTTCACCATCAAAGTAAAAACATGCAAAGGAAAAGAAAAGAAATTATTAGTCATACCAACTAAAAAGCAAGCAACTTAACATAAAAGATTAAAAGCTTCAACTTTTGTCAACCTGTTATTAAATTAAACGGTAAATACTTGGCCACAAAGCAAAAAAAAAAAAAAAAGAAGAAGAGAAACTGACGCCAAGAAGGATTGGAGTGGATGCAGTATTGAAGCTGATGAAGTTGCTCAGCAGGAGCCCAAGTAGGTCCTATTGAAAGCGCAAGATTTAGTGGTGCAGCCGGTGGTGTAACCACTTGCGGTGGCGGTGGGTGGTGCTGGTGGTACTCTGTTTCCCCCATCTTTTTCTCCTTTTTTTTTTTTTTGCTTTTCAGTTAATTTTTTGCAGTCCTTGTTGTGATCTTCTTTTTGTTCTTCTTCTTCACTTAAACCAGACAGCTAATAGAGTTTTCAGATTCATAAGAAAAAAAAATGGAATAATAAACGGTTTGAAGTAGTTCAAATTATTCTTTCTGTTCTCTTCCCGGTAGCTGACAACTAATCACCGACGAAAAAAAAGAAAGAAATAAAGAAAAGAGAAATGATTAAAGAAACAAGCTTTTGTTTTGTTCTGATAATGAAAAATAATAAAGAAAAAAGGGCAGTTCAAGTTCAGGCAGTTCAGCTGATTTAATAATTTTTTAAAAGTCTCCAAAAAAGAAAAATGAAAACTTTACAGAGGAAAGGGAGGAAAGCAGTTCGACATACGTTACGTTTTGTGGCATTGGAGTCGTATTTGGAGGATAGCGCGTGGGTCCGGCTCTACTTTTCTTACATTCCATCTACCAGATCTTACAATGTACTTTTTCGATTCAATTTCGTTGAAAATAACATTTATGCCATTCATCTTTTCTCAATTTATCTTCTAAATTTCTTTCACTTAACATCGTTTTAATGGGGTGATTTCTAATTAGATACGGTTTTTTTCCCTTGTCTAAACCCAACATGACTTTACATACATTTTACTGAAAAACACTATTTTAATTTTTTTTTATTTATCCATTTATGAGAAAGCAATGATGCTTCAAAATTATATGGCAAAATCTTGGTGTAATTCAGTTGTCAAATCAAAAACCAATAGGACCAAGAATCAAGAACCGACTAGAACCAGCTGCTTTTAATTTTTCAAGACCGTTCATAAAAGAAAAAGATAAATATGAACAGTAATTAAGATTATGGGGTCTAATCTTCAACAGATTCATGATAATTAAGTTCCACCTTAAAGGAGAATGAATTACTACCTTGTTCCGCAAGTAATAATCATGAAATCAAGTTGTTTTCTCCTATCCTAGCTAACAACTTAATTAATGCACTCGGTTTTAATTATGCAAATCCTACAAATCTATTTTTTAAAGACTTTTCTTTATATTGTTTGAATAAATAGGGTGGGGTTAATTTGTAAATTTAGAGGATCAAGGAGGGGCAGATTTGGCATTTCAGCATAGCTATAAAGAAATAATTGAAATATTTAAAATTTCACTCCAGCCACGTGAAGGCCAGGCAATGCGTAGGGACCATCATCTCAATTAATGAATTAGGGTTATTTGTAAAAAAAAAAAAAAAAAACTCTTCTATTTTTGGTAAATTGAGAATTGTTTTTTAGTTGAATATAGATACCAGGAGAGTTGTCATTTTATGCCACTGTGTACGTGGGCTCCATTCCAGACTGTATGTATTCGTACGACGTTACTTATGGAAGAGCCTAGGAAACTGAATTTTCTACGTGTTGCAGCCAGATGGCTAGGCCTGGACCCTGTCCACCCTGTGTCGTTTTCTATGGAGTGCTTGACCATGACAAAACATCTCAAACATGCATATGTGCCTAGTCAGCACGACATGGATCTACAGTACAGTGGTGAGACAACCAGGTTCGAGTCTTGGGCTTTACTTTGGATTACCCTGCTTCTGATGAATTTACCTAGATCCATTCTTTGTCAGTTGGCAGCAAATCTCAGCTCCTAAGGAATCTTGGGCCGTATGCTCGATGCGAGATTAACAATGGAGCCAGAAAGTCAAGAACAAAGGAGGTTGTTTCTTTCACCAAAAAAGAAAAAGAACGGTTGTCCCAGATTGCCGCGTTTGAGTTAAGCTCAGAATGGGCCAATGGACCATTTTCTTTGCAGATTAAGACCCATTTCTGGTCTCAGATTGGGTTAAAATCTACTATTTGATATCCATTCTTGTTAGAGGGCAATCTGTGCAAGAGCAATTTATCTAAGAAAGGGCTGCTTTTGTTTATTTGCATTTCGTTTTTGGTGTTGAAACCTTTAATCTAAAGTCTAGTCTAGTAAATATTTTTCAATATCAAAGCATTAAACCATTCAGATGCAAAATTGTACCGTGAAAAGAAAAAAGAAAAAGAAGTAGATCCTATTTTTGTTAATTCTCAAGCTTAAATTTATTATCTACAAAACAGTTTCATAGTTTGTACTTGTTGACAATATCCATTGATAAAACATCTCTTCCTTGAGAACCTTTCTAGTGCTCTGCATCATCGCTATCTAATAAATAATACGTTCTTCATCACCTTTCAAACTTGAAGAATTCATTAATGGATAATAGATTGCTGGTAGTAAAGAAAAATGAAGAAGATAGAATTCACAGAAAAAATGAAACCGAGGAGAGCTATGATTCAAGTATTCAACAAGTTAAAAAAACGGGAGAATGTATTTATTTCTAATATCAAGTAGTTAATTATTACAACTTATATGGGGTGAACAGCAAAGTCACAAGGAAAAAAAAAACAGAGAAAAAGTAAGAAAAGGAAACTTACAAGAAAGTACAGTTCACATCATTCAAGTGGCACTAGTCTCTAGCATCTACAAAATACAACACATTAACCAGATACTTGAAATTACCAGAATCTTCTGTTTGTTGAGCTACATATCCTAAGACAGTTTCTCCTACATAAGGGCTATAAGAGATTTATAAGCTTTCAAGAGGATTGAGGACGTGCCCAATGAACAGAACAACTCCAGTCACATCTTCCCTGACGAGGAAGAGGAATGGATGATCAGCCACAAAGTCTATGTTTTCCTGAACAAGCAGACCCCTGAGTTTTATGAGACTAGCAGTAGCAGCGGCAGCTTCTGTCCCTTCTTCATTGACTTCTATGAAAGACTTATGGAATATATTTGAAACATACAGGTTCTGAACCAGAGGTGAATCCACCATCTCCGTCAAACCTCCTTCACCAGAGAAAGGCAATACAAGTCCTAATCTCTTAAGAACTACAGAAGCTTCAAGTCCAAATGAAATTTTGAATCTTGGAATCCTGAATTCACCCACTTCAACTGGTTCATATGGAAGATGGCGTTCTAAGAAACCAGATTCAGAACTTACTTTCTCTACCAAAGCTGGCAGACGATCTTTTGCATCTGGAAGAAAGAAATACATGGAGAAACGACGCTTATCTCCACCTTGTTTATATGGAAGCCTTAGGACCTTGAAACCATCATAGGCACTAACAGTTTGCTTCTTTTTGCTGGTCATAAAAGGCACCTTAACAGAGCTGCCATTTATAAGGTGGAAGTCATAGTCTTTTGTTTTTGATGCATCAAATGTTTCATTCCAAGCTCCTTTGAAGTAAAGGGCATTAGTAAATATAAGCCTGGTTGAACCATCAACCGCTCCTGGAGGAAGAACTTCTTTAATAAGACCACTGGTCTCCTTCTCAGCCCATAAATTCACTTCACCAGCCACTTGAACAGCCTTCAGAGATACCAACAAAATGAAAACTAAAAACTCTTGGTATAATTATTTGACCCAGAGGTTACAAAAGCATAATTATTTAACCCAGATGAAACAAAAAGAGGCCAAGTGAATGCTACCAATATAATTAATAAACATATCATTGCCTTATTTACTATCTTTACATCAATTGTACTGGAGTTATCTTCAGTTTCAAGGAATATTTGATGAGTACTGTTTATCAAAAGTGGGTTATTTTCACAGTTTGTATATGCCTTCATCTAGGAAAGGGAATCAATTCGATTTTCACTAGCCCCCATCGATTTGTAACTAAGCAATACCCAGATTTTGCAATGTCTAAAGATCTCAGCCATATCTATGAGGTTGGAGACAAATTCTTAAGTATTTATGTCATTCCCTCACCATTAGTATTTAAGAAGCAAATGAAAGATATTTCCAAAAAAACAAAAAAAAAAAAAAACTGAAAGAATAAGAAATAAATTACCTTGGTTTGGAAATCGACTTGATTAGAAGTAGCATTGTAGACATTATCCGCAACCTGTTTGAAAGAAGGCTTGAGAGGAAGTGACTTGTCGACCCAAACACCGTTGGCGAAAGACAAGCGGGGACCACCCACGGGGCTTCCGTCGGCGAAGACAACGGAAACGAGCTCGGAGGAGAAGGAGCTAAGGTGGTCATTGGATTTTGACTTAAGGAAAGAGAGCAGCTGATCGAGGGTGGGACCCTTAGAACCAGCCGCGATCAAGCCAAGTACCACGTGGATCGACAGAGGCGAGAACACCAGGTTCGAGTCCTTGGCTTCGGTTTGAAGAATGTTCCTCGTCAGGCTCAAAGCGACTTCGGTTTGGGTTCTGATCGATTCGCGGAGATCCATCGTCGCAATCTGAACTCTAGAAGAAAACAACTCAAGACGAAGAAGAAGCAAAAAGAAGATAGACTTCACTTTGGTCAGCCCGAGTCTTCGAAAAATGTCTAGCAATATAAAAGACGGTTACTTAATGAATAAGGAAACATTATAAAATGGACCTTGCGCCCTTGTGGTTTTGCAGCTCAGGAGAATCCGTGTTGAACTTTGAATCGCATTGCTTGGGAATTAAGCTTGGAATGGGGCTTTTGTTTTTGGATGTTAAGGCCTATTTCTCAATCAGATTGGGCAAAACCCAATTGGAAAATATCCACCATTTAAATCTGCACAAACAATATACCCGAAAAAGAGGTTGATTCGCCACAAGTATTTGATATTTTTTTATACAAGCCCAAATCCATGAGAATAAAATTCACATTTCCGCTGTGAAATACCCATTTTAATGTTACAACAAAAACATAAAACAAGAGTACAAGAATGCATATACTTTGGGCATCTCTAAATTTCAACATATGGATATTGGTGTAACTAACCAGCTATTTGAAATTCTAGAATCCTGAATCCTTTGGCTTGTATATAGACTTGGCATATAATCATTCGTTCATTCTCGTCTATCACAAATTTATCAGCTTCAAGTGGATTGAACAAATGCCCAAATAAACAGAGTAACTCCAGTTACGTCTTCTCTGATCATGAAAAGAAATAGATGGTCAGCCGCGAAGTCTATCTTATTATCCTTGACAAACATACCGCTTCAGAATACCATGACAATGGCATCCGTAGCTGCAGTAGCTTCTGTCCTTTCTTCGTTAACCTTTACGATAGATTTATGGAATATTTTTTAAACATACAGGGTCTGACCCGTAGGCAAATCCGCCATCTCTGTCAAATCTGCTGCATCATAAAAGAAAGGCAATACGAGTCCTAATCCCTTGAGGCCTTGACTACTTCACAAGCTTTAAACCCGGATAAAATCTCGAACCTTGGGATCCTGAATTCACTGACTGCAACTGGTTCCCATGGAAGGTGACTTTCCAAGAAACCACATTCAGAACTCACTTTCTCTACTAAATCTGTCAACCAATCTTTTGCATCTGGAAGAAATATGTACATGGTGAAACGGCAGATATCTCCACCTTGCTTATAAGTCCTAGCACTTTGAAACCATCATAAGAGCTTATGAATTGCTTCTTTTTGCTGGTCATAAACTGCGTTTTAATAGAGCTTCCATTTTAAAGGTAGAATTCATAGTCTTTTGTTTTTAATGCATTGAAATTTTCATTCCAGGCCCCTTTGAAGTAAAGCGCATTAGCAAATATGAGCCCGGTAGAACTGTTAAAAGACCCTGGAGGAAGAACTTGTTTAATAAGATGATTGGTCTCCTTTTTCGCCCATCAATTCACTTCCCTAATGACTTGATCAGCCTTAAAAAAAAACCAAAAACATGAAAAAAAAAAAAAAGTTAGCATATGAATTTCCCCAATAAACAAGATAAGAATAAGATCATAAGTTTTAAAAATAGACAAAATTCTTAACCAACAAAGATTAGAAAGAAGAGAAAATAAATAAAATACCTAGGATTGGAAATCAACTTGATTCGAACCAGCCATGTATACATTCTCCATTATCGGTTTAGAAGAGTGCTTCAGAGGGAGAGAATCATCGACCCAAACACCGTTGGAAAAGGACAAGAGGGGACCACCCACGGGGATTCCGTCGGAGAATACCACGGAAATGATCTCGTAGTAGAAGGAGCTGAGTTGGTCGTTGGACTCTGAGTTGAGGAAGCAAAGGAACTGGTCGAGAATGGAGCCATTTGAGCCAGCAGCAATCGCACTCAGCACCACCTATGTAGACAGCGGCGAGAACGCCAGGTTCTAGTCCTCGGCTTCGATTAGGAGAATTTGCTTCGTGAGGCTCAAAGCGACGTCAGTCTGGTCCTGATCATTGACAAGAAGATTAGCTTGCTTTGGCTCAACGAGAGTCGACAAGAAAGTCAAGTTCTATAGAGGAAATGACCGTTGCTGCTTTACCGCGTAGCGTAGGAGATTCAAAATTGCGGTTTCAAATTTCAAAGGTTGCGTTGGATTTAAGCTTTACCATCGCGTTTTATTAGTGGACATAAGGCCTGGTCCATTTCTCCCTTACATTGGACTATACATTTTTGTGCACAAATTTGGTTTATCCATCATTTTAGGTATCAAATATTATTTTATGTATTAAATAGGATCTTAAAGTTTCTGATCTCAGGTCAATATCGGCTTAAATGGCATGGCATGAGGAGAGGAGAAAGGTGTCACCGGGATAGGTTGATCTTGGGTGCTAAAGAGTTAATTCATGGGTTTATGAATCATATAGAATTAAGAGTTTGAGTCTATTATACATTATTTAGGTTCAAGGTGTAACGAGCTTGTCCTGCCAAATAAATTAAATAAGAGGATGAGAGTAAAAAGTTGATTAACAATTCGAAAAAAAATTCTAAACTCTTTAATTTAATTTCACGAAAATTATCGTGAATTTATAATTGCCAAATTTCGGATATTTCCCTCAACTAGTAATTTAAAACAAGTTAAAGTTATATATGTGTTGTGTTAAAAAATAATTACGGGAAATCATAGGGACTTAATACTTCCATTTTTCCGCCCAGTTTGCGCACAAAATCAAATCATTTGGCATTACAAGTTGCAATTGTAATCCAATTAACAATTATTTTTTTGGATAAGTTAAAATTTCATTTGTTAATAACCCTTGCTTTCTAGATTCTGTAGTGTAAATCCAATATGACTTGATATTATTGTTCTTGTTCAAAATTTTAAGTTACTCAAAATATATAGTGACATATGATCTTTAACAAGTGATTTATTTTAATGAAAGACAGGAACATAATTGGCTGCTGGTGCTCTGTTTACTCCTTTCCCCCTTTGGATTGATAGCAACCTTTGTCCTAACAGAGATCTGTTTGCTTTTGCAGTAAGAAATATATTTTCAATTTAATGATTGAAAAAAGGGTGTGGATGATTTTAATTACGAACAGGAAATTTTAGCTGTTTTTAGACAAAAGGTTGGCTCTAGCTTTTCCAGGATGTGTCCAAGTGCTTGTTACCAACTCCATTATTGTAATCAGGCTAAACTCCATTTAGTGCCTGCCAAGCAGCTTTCCAACAACAGCATGAATTGGAGTTGCCTTCTTTTAGTTTACAACCACCATGATCTTTGTCATGTAAGTACTTCCTCTGGGAATAAGGAGAAAATGAATAAAACAACTACAATTGTTTAAATTGGTGATTCTTGGTTTCAGTGTAACATTTACATTTTGTTGAGCTTTCTTGTGTTGCCATATCTAAAGATCTGTGATCAAGGGCTTTGAAATATTTTTATGTTTCAAATAAATGGAACACATTTAGTGATTCTGATGCCAAGAACATACTAACAAGTTACGAGAGGATCAGAGGAAGTTAAATTATGAAGATAATGGAGTGGAGTTGAGCACTCCCCTGCATGCTAGATTCACTTCATTTTCACTGCCTTTAGGAAACTGCAGAGGACAAAGACAATTTGCCAAAAACTCCTCTTTTACAAAAAGGCAATCAATATTTTTGTTCACGTATTCAACTTCCCTGGAGGAATCTGTTATTGAAACCTTGAAGTATCCCTTTGAACAGACTTATTATGCTCACGACTTCTTGTTGGCTTCACTAACCACTTGCATTATTATATGATATATGTTCCCTGGATTTTGATTCATCTAAAAAAATGGGACCAATTTATTTAAGCCAACATGCTTGCATATATCCAATGTAATGGTCTGAATTTTTTAAGAGACCCCAAAGTTGCAGACAGCTCCAAATGTTTTGTAACAAACTGATTCGTTTCCAGCGCTGACTATGAAATACAAAGATTCCTCAATCTCCTTCAATGGCATTATGGATTAATTAAAACTTGTCAAATTATTTTCAGAACAGTAGTTAATTCCTGCATCGATGTCCAAAGCCTGCGAAAACAATATTGTGAACTGGTATGGAATTAATTAGTGCCCAATACCAAGAATCTGCGGAATTCTCTGCCATCATGACAACAGGTAAAGGTTTTTTTATGACTCAAAATTGAGGGCAATGGCACTGTTTGAGACTTGGATTACTTGTTCATCAACAGACTAATCCTACCTATATTATTATAGGATATTGAGTTACACAGAAACATTACTAGCAAACTCCATCAGTAAAACAAGAAAACCTACTTGCAAGAAAGCATCTGAAAATTTTTAGATTCCACTCGTTAGAAAGTCATTGAGTCAAAAAATTAAAAAAAAAAAAAAAGTCAATATATAGACAAGAGTTGGTTGTTGAGAGAGAAAGAAGAGACAAAATAATCATTTGACATTTACTGCCAAATGATGCCTTGTTTTTAATTGTTGTCAGCCTTTAGCCTCATATGATCTTCCTCTATATATACTCAAAGGAACCAATCTCCCATTAAGAAGTAGCCATCTGTTCCCTCTCTTTTGAGCCTGAAGAGAAGATAGGAAGCAAGCTCTCAGCAAAAATGGTAAGTTATTTATTGGAATTTCAGGTGGCATTTCTAGACCATAGAAGAAATTAAGTTGGTCTAGCCAGTGTAGACTTTGCCACCACCCTTCTTTCTCTCTTATCTTTGAGATCATCCATTCCATGTTTCATTTGCTTTATTCAGGCTAATTGCATTCTTCTGTTACCACCTCAGGGCATCTTTAGTACTTTTAAAGGCCAAGCCAAGCAAGAAAGAAGACTAGGAGGAATCAGGGCTACACTTTTTGTCTATGGTAAGTTGGTAACCATTCAATTTTGTGTTCTTCTTCCTTTCCTCGCTTCAGAGATTTGCTTGTTTTATAATGTCTTTCACTCTTCTTTATTTTGTTATTAATTGTGATTTTCTTACCAGCCATGGAAGGGTTGGAGAATATGGCATTTGTCTCCAATGCCATAAGCCTGGTAACATACTTTTATGGGTACATGAACTTCAGCTTAACAAAATCAGCAACCACCCTTACAAATTTCATGGGGACTTCATTTTTACTAACACTCTTTGGAGGGTTCATCTCTGACACCTATTTGTCAAGATTCAAGACTTGTGTCCTGTTTGGGTCCATAGAATTGCTGGTAAAGTTTATTATCATATCCTCATATTTTGTTAACCATGAGACTTTAGTTTTAGTTGTTGCCAAAAATAATTTTTTAAAAAAATAAAGATGGTTTAAAATTAAACATATTGTTTCATTTTTTTAAAACCATGCATCCAAAGTTCAAACAGCATCTTGCTCACCACATGCTCTAACATGATAAAGCTAGTATAAAATGAAGAACATGCCCACAAATCAAACTGATTAATTACCAAATTAAAATTTTTATTTGCTTCCTTAATCGGTTGTCTATGTCTCAACTTTATGATTTGGCTTAAGGGGAAACCATAAAAAACGAAGCAGTCTAACATTATTACAAAGAAAAAAAAGGGCCATAATTCGTTGACTGTATTAATAAACCACAAAAAATCATCAGTTCGTTATAAATGGGAACAAATCCCGAATAATATGTTCACTTCTTTATTATGGAAATGGTTCTGATAAGAATCTTCTAAGATTTGGTAGATTCATAAATTTGCAGGGATACGCCCTCTTAGCAGTACAAGCTCACTTCCACCAACTAAGACCTACCCCATGCCAAGGTCTTGCAATAAGCCAAACAACTCAATGCAAGGCTGCAGACAGTGGCCAGGCTGCAATACTTTTCATCGGTCTGTACCTCGTTGGATTTGGCACTAGCGGAGTTAAAGCAGCTTTGCCTTCATTGGGGGCTGACCAATTTGATGACAAGAATCCTAAAGAATCAGCTCAATTGTCAAGTTTTTTCAACTGGTTCTTGCTTAGTCTCTCCGTTGGAGCTATATTTGGGGTGACTTTTGTCGTTTGGATAAGCTCAAATGAGGGTTGGGATTGGGCGTTTGGCGTATGTACCGTAGCAGTCTTGTTTGCAATTGTGTTTGTAATCATGGGCAAGTCATTGTACCGTAACAATGTTCCCAAAGGGAGTCCTCTCCTTCGTATTATACAGGTAATTAAGTATTACAAAAAAAAAAAAAAAGACATGCTTGACAACCGAAAAGCTCTATTTATAATTGGTAAGAGTCCATTTTGATTCTTCACTTCAGGTATTTGTGGTCGCTATCAGAAATCGAAAGCTTCCACAACCAGAGATGGCAGATGAATTACATGAGGTTCATGACAAAGAAGCAGGGGTGCAAAATGAAATTCTCCCCAGAACTGATCAATTCAGGTACCCTTTTGATGATCATAGTATATTTGTTCTAACAAGTTGGAAACTTCGCTCTTACACGTACCTTTTCATGTATCAGGTTTTTAGATCGAGCAGCAATTGTCCAGACCTCTGGCGATGCATCAACATCAGTAAGCCCAGGACCCTGGAGGCTAAGTACAGTAACACAAGTTGAAGAAACAAAGATTCTTATTCGGATGCTTCCAATTATACTCAGCACTGTTTTCATGAATACTTGTTTAGCTCAACTCCAAACTTTCACAATCCAACAAAGCACAACCATGGACACTCATATCCTTGGTTTTAAGGTGCCTGGTCCCTCCATCCCGGTTATCCCCCTGGCGTTCACGTCCATTTTTCTCCCAATCTATGACCGCATTTTCGTTCCAATTGCTCGAAAAATAACAGGAATCCCTACAGGAATTCGGTATCTTCAAAGAATTGGGATTGGATTGGTGTTCTCAGCCATTTCCATGGCAGTTGCTGGAATTGTAGAAACACGACGCAAATCCTTGGCCATTCAACACAACATGGTAGATTCTATTCGGCCTCTGCCAATGAGTGTATTTTGGCTTGGGTACCAATATGCTATATTTGGATTGGCTGAAATGTTCACATTCGTTGGGATGCTAGAATTCTTCTATTCAGAGAGTTCAGCAAGGATGAAGTCATTGAGCATAGCCATCTCGTGGTGCTCATTAGCTTTTGGTTACTTCTTGAGCACGGTGGTGGTGGAGGTGGTGAACAAGGTCAGTGGTGGATGGCTGGCTAATAACAATTTGAACAGAGACAAGCTCAACTATTTTTACTGGTTATTGGCAGCGTTGAGTGTGGTGAATTTTGGTATCTATTTGGTTTGTGCCTCTTGGTACAGGTATAAGAAGGTGGAAATCAATCAAGAAGAAAATTGTGACAGCAGTCCCGCAAAGGGCAATCAACTTGAGATGGTGACAATTTAGAATCACGAGGGTTCTGGTTTTTATAGTTCTTGTATTTTTCTCCTCTTATCAATTACCTACATTTAAAAATAATAATAAATGAAAGAAAGAATTACATTGATAAAGTTACCATTGTGGAAATGAATCACAAAAAAATGAATAAAATAGGGGAAAAATAAAGTGATTAACTGATTATACTCCTACTTTGCTTAAATCGACTAATAACATCACAACAATTACAAGCCATGCATTGGGATCCACATTACAGACATTTTTATTATGGTTTTAGATTTTGTGTCTACCTCATTGCTTTCTAGGGCTTATTAACCATTTACCAAGAAAGAATTGAAGATCACCTGTCTCCAGTCAATGGGGCTGACAATCTATCTAGTCGCCTAACACCGACTGTCTTTTCTACTACCCAAGGAGATTATCACTCTCCGGCCTAGAAAAGAATGTTGGGGAAATCACTGTTCATGAACAGGAATAATTGAATTAACCCACAACATGACAACACGCTAGGGGTTTCTTATCTACTTATCATTTTGAAACTACTTTATCCACGACATGAAGCAAGAAGAAAATTTTGTTGGTGGTAACGGTAAGGACTAACATGAAGCTTGAAGATCATCCGAGTTTACTATCGTTATATTTCCTGCTGCAATTGTGCCTTACACATCTGTATTGAGTACAAGTGATTTTAATAGATAAAATCAATGTTTTGGAAGTAGATTAAGACTCATCCATGGTCACTGCATATTCATGTTACATTTTCTTGGTCTTTGCTATTGGTAACAGGATCTATCAATTGGGGAAGATCTGAGCATGCAAACCTGGTTTAAATGTCAGCCTATCAAAACTAATTTCTGACAAGTTCAAGATATTGTTTATAGCAGACCTAGCAATGTTTGCTAGGTTTCCATTCCCACAACTATTACATGAAACAATGAAGCAGTGAGGACAAGTTCAACCCACAAGTTGGAGATTATTTCCAAAATGCATCAATTTTTAATGATTGAAAGTCACGAGGTATCCAAAAACAGAAACATATAAGAATCACCAATCCAAAATATGATTTGATTCGACTTTTACAAATACAAGATAATTGGGAAAAGGAGCGGGAGAAGAATCTCAGAACAAACAGGTCGAGGTCCATCTTTGCCTAAAATTATAAGCTTGGCCGGCCTATGATACAAGTTAACAAGAAACAGAGATCCTAATATTGCTGTTATTGTACAGTAAAGGAGCTAAAGCAAAAGCAAATGCAAATGAGTGGAAGTTCTTTAACCACCTTTTTTTTTTTTTTTTGTAAATTCTATTTATGAAACCAATCAAAGATGCCTTCGACATAATTGACAAGCACATGTTACACCAACAACCGAGGAATGAACATGACAAATGATGGCGCATAGCATAGATCTGTAAATTTCACCCGAACCAAAACCATCTTACAAGGTTTTCCACTACCATTTGACATCCAACGTCAATGCCTCAGAAGGGACAAGAATAGATGGGAACTTTGTAAAAGAAATGTTTGACAATAAATTACTCCATGAGACCGTATCTACACCAACATAAGGTCTAACCCTCTTGATCGTAAGGGGCTTCAATTTCTCTGCTTCAACTCTTGCCATTACATCAAACCAAAGTCGCTCAACAGTTGGCTTCGTCCTCCATTGAGCTAACATACCATGAACACTCTCATTCTTCCCAATGTTTTTTTCCAGCTCTAACTGGAAGTGAATAATAGGTGATGCTTTCGTTTTCACATTTAGAGAACCTAAAAACCCATTTTGATTGTTTCTATCACCTAGAAACGTCCTAAGGACCTTTTGTAACTTGGCTATCTTCAAACTCATTGAATCTATCGGGTAGGGTTGTTTCATGTAACCATGATTGCCATAACACTTTTCAGGCAGCAGCTCAATAGTATCCTTGGATGGTAAAAAAGCTTCAATGTGGGCATCGGGGTTCCGAGTTCGGTAGGCAACAAGAGATACCGACCCTAAAACGTGCAGAGGCAGTAATGGCATACAGAACGAATGCCGGAAGGGCCAATATCCACTGTTCTTCTCCTTGACATCACTTTCATTCGCAGCTAAACCAAAGTTAAACGTGTGGAAAAGAGAAATCTCTTGAGCTCCACTTACTTGTAAAGTGATGCCTTCACCAACAAGGACCCGTTTGATATCAGTATGGGATGTGTTCAGCTGATGACCAAATATCCAAGCTTCAGACTACTACTAGTTGATGGCAAACATTAGCAAATGTCCAATTAAATTAAGAAAGAAGATAATTCAAATCAAACATCAATTAAGCTAACTAATACTAAATCTCCTAATATATTTATTGATGATGATACGTTATTAAGTAAAAAAAAAAAAAAACCTTTTTTGTAATTGATGAGGATATCAAAATAAAAGGGAAGTATACCGGGAAGATGAGAGAAGCTTGGTGATTGGGAGAGAGGAGTAATTCGAAGGGACCTTCCATTTCAAAGGAATCGAGTACAGCCGAGGAATTAATTTCGTTGACAAAATTCAGGAAATCGTTGCCACTTCCTTTAGTAAACTTGTTCAAGGAAGAAACTTCGTCGGGGAATTTGAAGAGTAAATGAGTTTTTCCAAATCGGATCCGAAACTCGTACCTTTTGCCAGTCCCAAACCTCGCCTTGCCCACTTCCAGTTTTGAGAAGTTCAGCCCTTTCAACTCCCAATTGTGCTTCAAAGCAATCTTCTCAATTACGTCCTGAACCCAAAAACAAGAAGACTAATGAGAATTACGAAACTTCATTATTAATTATTACTATTCGATTTTATTTTCGTACCTGTAAGATTTGGGGATGGTTAGATTGGAGAGGATTGAAAGCGAATGATAAGATCTGAAAGAGAAGGAATAAGAGGAGAAACGAGAGGAAACGGCGGTTCGTCATCGGTGGTGGTGCTGCTTCAACGGATTTTGGTTTAGTGTGCACCGGATCGTAGAGGATAGGATGAGTCACTCACTCAATTCTTGCGTTTTGAACAACGTTATCTCTCATGTTTCCGTGGTTAAGGTGAAATGACCGTTATGGGCTTCGCACTGATTTCATGTGAGTGACGAGAATTTGATGGTGTTAGTCGCTGGGAACATTCGTGTGTACATGCGATAAGGCCTTTCCAAACTGCTGCGTGGACTATGGAACACGTAACAAAATTGAACTTTTATTTTGATTCTTTATTTTGATTAATCAAATTTTTAATTTTATATTTCGTAATTAAACTTTATTTTATTTTGATTAATCAAATTTTTAATTTTATATTTCCTAATTAAACTTTTAATTTGATGAAATCTAATACGATTTAAAATTAAATTAATCAATTTAAGAATTATAGTCAATTTAACCTTAAGGATCTTTAAAAGCAGAAAAAAAATTTTATGCTATATTATTTTTACATATATTAATTACGTTATATAATAAGATTTTATTTATTTTATTGATATCACATAAAATTTTAGGTTAATTTTAAAAAAATTATCAATTTTTAGTTTTTCATTTAAAAAATTTTAATTAAATGTAAATAAATATTGAATTGATTGTTTGTAATAAAAAATAATGATTTATATTTTTTTAATTATATTTTAGTGGCTTTTTATACCTTTTAACAAAACATAATTTATATCTATTTTATAATAATACATAAAAAGTATGTATAATTTTTTAATAAAATTAAAAGATGTATTTTTGTTAATTAAATTTTTAATTTTTTAATTTTATTATAATTTAAAATTTTAATAATTAGATTAGTTTTGTTAATAAAAAAGAAGTTGACTTATATTAAATTATTATCATTAAAATGAACATTTTTTAATTAAAATTTATGAGTAACTAAATTTCATACCATAATATGTATGAAAAAAATCTTATACCATTAATCCATTATATATGTTGGTAAACTTTGGATTAAATATCAAGGTTTGGCAAGTAATATTTTTAATCAATTTAGACCGACTTAAAAATTAAAGAGATATATGCACATATTTTTAATTAATAATTTTATAAGATAATGATTATTTAGATGACTTTTAATCAGTTGCTTTTATCAAACAACAAGGTTGGATTAACGTGGACATTTCTTAAGTTATATAATTCACCTTTACTACCAAAACATACTGCTAGATAATAGAGGCCCTAACGCCGAGAATTTTGAAAAAATTTTATTTATATACTGCTTTTATTAAACAAATTAGGTTCCATATCAACTTAAATTTATTATTTTCATTCATTATTATTATTATTTTTTTGGATTCCTATCTATTGAATAGGTAAAAATAAAATTGAATTTTACAAAAGAATTGCCAAAATTACAACTCTTTAACTTAGGATCATATAATATTTATAATTAAACTTTTAAAATTAATAATTTTTTTCATCATTGTATTATTATGTGTGTTTAGGTTATTAATTTTTTATATTGACAACGAGTTTTTGAATTTAATAAGCAAGTATATATAAAAGACACATGTCCATTTAATAACTATATATGAGTATTTGACTTTAAATCTTTAATCATAAGTGCATGTATGTAAAATTAAATTGGCTTCCGAATTTTTCACCCTAAGTTTCTCAAATCTTTTTCTTTTTTCAACTGATATTAGTTTTTTCCACTTTGTCCTACTTGCTTCTTTTATTTGAATTTTTGTACAACCATTTCTTAAGGACTATTCACTGTTTGAATTTTAAGACCACCACTAAAAATTAGACAATATTTTAGATTGGTTTCTAAAATAAAATCATGATCTTTTTCTTTGATTAAAAGTTATATTGTTTAACTTTTTGTTTATATTACTATCTTTTAATTTCAAATTTAAATTATTAAATGTAATTGCATGATATTATGTAAATAATGTACAAATATAGAGTAAATTTGTATTTTATGAGAGAATGTAGCTGGCTCTTTGTTTTATGAAATAATAATGAAACCTAAATAGCTTTTTTTTTTTCCTGATCTTTATATTTATTTACAGTTTTATAAAAGTGAAGTGGCCAAAAAAAAAAAACTAAATTTAGTAATCTTTATCATACTAATGAAATTTAAAATAAAATATTAATTAAATTTCAATGAAAAAATTAAAAATTTCTTATTCTTGTAATTTACATTAATGTTACTCAAAAAAAAAAAAAGCATTCACATTACGGTGGGGCAGTTGCTCCCATTGTAAATCCGTTCCTGTTCACGTATGCTCAATGCGAGCCACCCAAGATAGAAGAAAGTCTTAAGTAAACTCAGATGTCAAGAAACTGCTACAGCATTCTTCCCCACATGTTGATCATGTACAGTATCTGAAACTTTGGATGGAGGCCAATACCGAAAAACAGATCTACCAACAATGTTTTCTATGGGAAGCGGACCCCTGAAACAGAAGGTAATTTCGAAACAACATGTCAGATTCTGTTCGTATGGTTGAAAAAACATGTTACATATTTTGCTTTCATAGCTTGTTCAATGCATTCTCAAAACGTAGAGTTATTAATGGAAATGAAATTTTAGAATTACCAGTTATGCGAATCAAAACTGTTGTTGCGATTATCTCCCAACACGAAAACATAACCTTGAGGCACAACCTGCAAAATCACAATGTGATCCACTCAGTGATCATGTAACATGCATGACCAAGACCCAGAGAAACAAATAGATATGAATAAACAAGGACAATCCGAAGTCAGACACTAACCATTGGATCCATTTCATATGCTAATGGCTCTAGAACAAAATCTTCATCTTGAGCAACACCATTTATAAACAGTTTGCCATCATGAACCTACCACAAATCCAATATGGAGAGTTAGAAATAGTGAACAACATACACATTACAGACATGGGCTAAATGGGGGAAAGCAAAACAAAGAAAAAATGAAGATGAATAAAGAACTTATAGGTTAAACAGAACGATTTACATAATCTTAAGAGCTTACTTCAACACAGTCTCCAGCCTTAGCAACAATCCTTTTAATAAAAACATCGCCTGAATTGTACCCAATTTCCTACGTGTTGAAATAAACCCATTAGAAAATTATTAAGCAATGAAATTAGAGCATAACAGAGCAAATTTTAAAGATTTACCTGCAAGATAGGAGGTGCCCTGAATATAACAATATCAGAAACTTCAGGCTTCCTAAAGAAATATGAAACCTGTTGATATCAGACAGAGAAACAAAATTAACCATACAATCTCGATTTTACTGCCTATTAAGGGTGATTAAGGGAAAGAAAATTTACCTTCTCAGCCAAAATGCGGTCGCCAACATCCAGAGTAGGGTACATAGAAGTCGACGGAATTGACCTTGGCTCAGCCAAAAACGACCGGAAAAGTAAACTAACAGTTACAGCAGTAAAAGCAGCCTTGGCATCTTCGGAGCAAACATTTAGCAACCTCGAAATCCAACTACTTTTAACAAAAGATTTAGGATCCAACTCCAAGCTCAAACTTCGATCATCATTGCTCGTTCCTCCTCTGTCTGCCTCACTACTCTCCGGTCCGACAGGATCCGATTCATTACTCTGCAGCCACTTCGATCCCTGGAGGAAAGGGATAATCGAAGCTGTTTTAAAAGGCGAAATTCCCATGGTGGTTGCCGAGGAACAAGAACCATAAGCCGTTGACTTCATCAGCGAGATGAGACCAACGAGAATCGGGTTATTGCAACCGTCTTTAAGGATCTCTGCCGCGAGGGTAGAGCACATGTTCGAACGAGGGTGGCGGAGACCGGCAGCGGCGGAAGCGGAATAAGCACGGGGAGGGGAAGCGTCGATGTCGGATTTTTTATGGGGGGAGAGGAAACGGGATCGGAGCCAGCATTCGTGGACGGATCGGGAGGAGCAAGATCCGAGTCGGATGCCGGCGGTGGAGGCTAGGTTCTGGGCAACGTAGCCGGAGTAAATGAAGGTTACACGGATAGCCATGTTGAGAAATTGGATAAGGTAAAGTAAAATTTGGTACAGACTGCTTTCGAAACTACAAGGGTTGATTTAAGAAATCCTCAAAACAAATGAAAGAAAATTTCGAGGACGTGATCAGTGAAGGAGAGCGGGGAATTGGGGAGTTGGGGCTAGGCCAGGGGAAGAGAAAGGGAAGCGATTCAGAACTGGGTAGCTAAGTGGGAAGAGGGCGGTGGAAGGTCTGAGCTTTGTTGGCTCTCCGGAGAAGAGACAACCAGGCTCAGGGCAGCGGGGAAGAGATTTGGCGTGATTCAAGAAAAGCGTAAGCTAGAAGGGTTAGGAGTTTATAAGAAACAGCGTCTTCTTTTTTCACTCCACTTGTGGACTTATTTGTTTCCATATTTACGGAATTGCCTGTGTATAACTCTAGCTATACATCAAATATTCATATAATTATTAAATGGACATGTGTGTTTTGTATATACTTGCTTATTGAATTCAAAAACTCTTTGTCAATATAAAGAATTAATAGTCCTAAACACACATAATAATATAATAACGAAAATTTATTAATTTTAAAATAATTATAAAAATTATGTGATCCGTTAGTTAAAAAATAAGTAAATTATCGGACTGGTTCCCAGTGGAAATTTGTTTGCAGAATGGAGGGTATTTTAGGGGATTTATACCACCCACACTCTTTCAGCATTCAGGTTTGACTTTGACCACAAATGGTATTTTTTAAAAAATAAGTAAATTATCGGACTGGTTCCCAGTGGAAATTTGTTTGCAGAATGGAGGGTATTTTAGGGGATTTATACCACCCACACTCTTTCAGCATTCAGGTTTGACTTTGACCGCCATTGGTTTTTTTTCTTCATTTCTTGTTTATTTTTGTATGAACACCGACGGAAATGATGTTGCTTCCTGCAACTTTCCTTGTTCAAACCAGATTAACTACTACGGAAATTTCAGCTGTACGAAAAGACAATAGCAACCCTACAAATCTTTTAATTCCAAAATTTTTGGATATTTGGGGCATTTCACTGCAAAAAGAAAGGCTCTTTTCCCTCGAAACTTCGGCAAACCAGCGGTCCCCAACTCCCCATTATCAATGGCAAAAAATAAAAAAACTCCCCGTCACGGTTGAAGGATAATAATAATAATAATTCAAAAAATATGGTATATATTAAATGTTTTAATGTTTATTTTTAATAATTAAAAAAAAGTAATACGTTCACGTCTTCACTTTACTCTAATTAAATTAAAATATTAAATTATTAATTGATTAATATTTATACTTTTTATGAAAATATCTTAAAATCGAATTTTATTTATAATTATTTATAGAGATTATTTTAAATACATAATTTATAATAATTTATCTTAAATTATTAAATATAATATATTTTATTTTAATTTAAAATATTAAATAATTTATTTATTTTAAATTTTGTTTTTTATAAAAATATATTAAATTATCAATGAACTGTTAATTTAATAATATAAATTTAATTTTAATGTTAAAAATTTTAGATTTAAATTTCATCGTAATTAACAAAAAAAACCCTTTACCAACAAACAAACACTTTCCAAAGAAATGCGACGATTATTTTTTTTCCAACAAATACAATGGAATGGGATTATTGGAAGAGAATTCCTTTTGGGCAGTGAGGTAAGCGCATACATCATTGGAGAATGGCACGGAGTCAACTAACAATATGATCACGTTTTTATTATGTTTTCTCTTAATTAACAATATTAATTAGTATTATTTAAAAAGAGTTGAAATGCGAAATTGATGAAATAAATTTTAAGTTGTAGATTGGTAAGACTAATTGACTTTTAATCTTAATAATTAAAAATTAAATTTTGATAATGTAAATTATTAAAAAAGATGAAAATTAACACAATGGACCAATTATAATTGTCTAAGAGAGTAAATGTATTCTTCTAATAAATGATTTTTTCATAGAATTTGTACCCAAAATACAAAAAATGGATCAATATTCAATAATTTGGTTAAGTTTGTGAATATATCTTAAACTTTATATCATATCACAGCTCTCACTCCATGCATGAATCAAATGTGAATTCATCAATGAGGGAAAGACTTTTCTTGTGTATGGTTGTTATGGATGGAGCTTTTTCCACCCTTTCTCTCACAATTAACATGGAATATTTCATCTTATCAAACGATGTAAGGCTAAGAACCGATGACGGATTGACCCTACTTCTTTGACAATTCTTAGCTTTTAACCAATTGCATAGCGATGGGTCTGACTGGAACATTGAAAATGGAGGTGGCGTTTAGATGTGTGTGCGTGGATATCTGTATATAATGACAGTAAATCTTGAAAACAACATCTAAAATAATGTGCAAGAGACAGAAAGTATTCATCTTTGAATGTGTCTTTAGTCCACGTTCCAGAATCCAGATTCATTACAATTTGTCAGCCAATACAACAAAACAAAAACAAATACTCCGTGTGTTGTGCTTGACCACGATAAATCCCCGACAGTCACAGCCCATGAGCCATTCGACATTGTTCATATTGGTTTTAGAAAGATGTGTAAATGATATATTAATATTCATAAATTATTTAAATTTGATTCAAATAAAATTTAAATTTCGTACGATTATTATCGAGTCGAGTTTGAGTTCGAACTTGAATAGCTTCACTTATCGATCGAGTCGAGTTTGAGTATTTTTATATTCGATTCGAATAGTTCACGAGTTTAATCGAATTTTTATATTTAAATATATTTTTATTATTTTAATTAATAAAATATATCGAATTTGAGTTCGAACTCGAACACAAATAATCAAACTCTTATCAAATATACGAATTAAGCTTATTTTTATATATTAATCGAGCAAGCTCAAGTAACTCAATTTCAATTATGAATCAAACTCGAACTAAAAAAATGAAACTTGATCAAGTTTGAGCCGCAAGTTGAAACTCGAGCTCGAACTTCTCACTATATCGGCTCAACTCGATTCGATTATACCCTTAACTGTGGGTTGTGACCCAAGGTTAGTATAATGGGTTTGGAGTGGCAGTTGATAGGAATAATAATAGGTAGGGAATCATATAAGTAAAGGTTTTTTTATTTTTTATCTTAAAATCTGTATATTATACTTGTATCTATATTTATATTTAATAAATATTTTAAATATATTCTTATTTCTATTTTTACAAGTATTGAATAAGTAATTGTCATATCAATAGCTTATTAAAAAAATAAATTTTATTTTTTATTTTTTATTTTAATCTTATATATTTATATAATTTTTTATAAATATATATATTTAAACAAAATATATTAATTTTAATTAAATAAAATAATAATTTATATTATTTAATAAAAATTTATTTACAAAATATATATAAATATATATAAGATACGACTACTATATTACTTGTTCTCATTTTTATATCTAATAAAAAGTTAAAATTATGTTCATTCTCATTTTTATCTTTATAATACAATATCCATTCGGTTAAAAATCAGGATTTGACATCCCTAGTAATTATTCCTTTATATTTAAGATCCGAATTCCACACAAATAAATTGTTGATTAAAAAGAACAAGGCAAAGCAAAGGTAATTGTTCCCGTAATTGTGAACTTGAAACTTGAAATTAAAGGAACTGAAATAGCTTAGATTCTCATAGGAGTTGATCCCAAGAAACCATTCTTCCTGATTGTGTGCGATCCTCACTGTTCGTCAAATCTTCTGACGACAGTCGAGTGGTATCTGGTGTTCACTTCACTGGCATTGTTCTATCTCAGCTCCCAATCCTAATTCAATTGCAGGGTTCTCTCTGGTAGGAGCCTGTGACAACCATCACTTACTCGACTACGGTGTGGGTGCTCTCTTTTAGCCAACAAAGGCCACCAACAATCTCTTATGAACATCTCTCACCGCCATCCTCTGATGCTTCATTCTTCTCAGTCACGATTGCACTTGGAATCGTAGCCTTTTGTATTCAGAGGACACAATTTAGTTTCAGAGAGAGATTCAGGTACACAGTGTTAAACGAGTTTCAATGTCGTTTCTTATAAGCTCATGGTCATTCTGGTTTTTCAAGGGAGGTAACTCTATGTGGCTTGTTTCAGGCAACAATGTCGTCAATATTTAAATAGAAATTTAAATTGTGATTGCCATCTCGTTTTCCGTTACATCCCGTTATTGTTATCATTATGGTTATTACCGTCGTGAAATTTTTTTAATTTTATATAATTTATTATAAAACATATTAATTATATTTATGATCATAAATTTTTTTTTAACAATTTTAAAAATAATTTATGCCTCGCTAAGATCATTTATTTATATGAAAAAAATATTTATATAAAAAAATATTTATTTATATCATTATAGTAAAATATTTATATTTAGAAAAACACTCATTCTTATCTATGAATTTTTACCAATATTAATAACTAATCAAATAAAATATATTAAATATCAATGATCCATATATGCTAATATTACATTGGGAGTAAATGAGGTTCTTGTATTAAAGATTCTTCTTATTAGAAATTTTAAATAGAATTAATACTTAATTTTTTTGAGAATTCTATCATCAAAGATTCACATTTACTTTATTTATTAATAATGTAATACTTCATTTATAAATATTTCATAATAAAAAAGATTTTAACAATAATACAATCATTCATAATTTATTTATTTTTAAAAATATTATTAACATGAATTAAAAATAAATATACAAATAAAAACTTATTAAGATCTTAATGTAAAATCTAAAAAATCTAATAAATCCATAAATTAAATAGCTTGTCAGGCCAAAATTTAGGCTAAGATCCATCCAATTCTTTTTTTGTTACTTTAATCCCAAAACTTACCATTTAGTTTTTAGGTATGAATAAAAAATCATAAAACCTTAATTCATTTTTTCTTTCTCTCATCTTTCTTTTCTCACTTGCAGCACCATTTTCTTCCTCCCTTCAAACTCGAAACTCCAGCTCTAAACTCCAAGTTCCCTCCATTAGTAATGTTCCATTTGTGGTCCAGCTCCAAATGTAGTATCTTTTCTTCTCCTTATTTTTCCTTCATCTTCTTTCTTTTCTATTGAAACCTGAAAGCTTCAATCACCTATCTTTTTCTCGTTTTAGAAACAGAGGGCTCCAACCACCTAGTCATATCTTTCTCACCTTAGGCCCTAGTATTAGTGCATCCAGCTTCAGTTTTTTCTAAATGGATCTCATGATATAACTCACAAGTTTACAACACAGTTTTTGCAAAAATTTCAAAAATAAAAAAAAAATTTAAGTTAAATTGCATGCTTACCTTTAATTAGTTGGTTATGTTTATCTTAATTTAGTGTTTAAGTTTGATTAGGGTCATATTTTTTTTTTTTTTTGGGTTTTTCTTGGACGAAAACCTCTTAATTTTACTCAGACATAATGGTTTTATTTTCATTTTCTATATACTTTTTAGATGAAAATCAAAGTAGCAACAATAACGGACCGTTATTACCACTATTAACCATTACACTGCTTTTTGCGTCCGCGACAAACCACGACCATTATGATTTAAATTTTCATTCATTTTTCTTCAATAACGATGGTGAAAGGTAGTGTTACCACAAAATAACAACTGCTAAACCACTACCAGGCAACTATTTAAATATCAGGGTTTAAACACCCAGCTCATGTGCTTAAGGGTGTAATCGATTGAGTTTGAGTCGATACAATATTAAGCTCGAGCTTGAGTTTAATTTGAAATTCGAGGCTCGAAACTCAGCTCGAACTCGATCGAGTTTTATTTTTTTAACTCGAGCTCGACTCAAGATAGAAATTAAGCTACTCGAGCTTGCTCGATTAGGCTTGATTAATATGTAAAAATAAGCTCGATTCTTATATTTGATAAAAGCTCAATTATTTAGGCTTGAGCTCGAGTTTGAGGTATTTTATTAATTAAAATAATAAAAATATATTTAAATATAAAAGCTAGATTAAGCTCACGACTTACTCGAACCGGGTATAATAATGCTCGAATTGAGCTCAATCGATGAGTCGAATTAGTTAAGCTCGAGTTTAACTCGATAATAATCAAGCCGAATTTGAATTTTATTTGAATCAAACTCGAATAGCTTATGAGTACTAATGTATCATTACACCCCTACATGTGCCCACGTGGAAATGAGCTAAGGTTGCTTATTTCTTTATTGCCATGTGCCTTTTTCATGTGGCCATTAGAGGCTTTTAGGCTTATAAATTCACGACATTCCAATAGGACTTCTTGCTCTGACTTTTTTTCTCGTGATATTCAACCGTCTAAGCAATTTCCTAATATATTTAATGTTAGTTTTTTATAGCGTTAAAGTTGGATTTACTAATCGTACCAACTGCTTTTGCTCAATCTGGGTTCTTGTTATGTAATAAGTCGATTGAAAAAAAGAAAATTAGAGAAATGAAAGACCATACCAGAATAGAGAGAAGAGAGAGTTCGAGAAAATAAAAAGAAATTGTAAATTTTCATTCATACTCCTTAATCGCGTGTACAAAGTGGTTATATTCAAAATATGTGCTGACATCATAATTCTAAAATCTGTCTAATGCAAATTAAACACATAGTAAAAATAATTCAAAAACTAACCAATTATTTATATTTTATCAATTCCCATAACCGTTTTCAGCATACTCATTTCTGTTGCTCCTTGTTGTGTAACTGACCCAAATATTCCTTCACCCTTCTATAACCAACTTTTTCCTTTATTTCAATGTTTTCAACCAGCTTAACTCTTTTGTCTACCTTAGACTTTTTAGCCACCTTAGCTCCACCTTGTGACCTTGACTCCACCATGTCAATATGATCACAATGCAATTTTATCACATTACCCTCTTCTCTAATTGATCTTTGTCCCCAAAGATCAAATGAGGAAAACTGGGACTTAAGCACTGAATAATCTTTCCAAGTAGCATTATCTAGTCCAAGATTACACCATTTTGCCAATAGTTGAGTGACGACCTTGTTGTTCCTTTTAACTACCTTTTTGTTAAAAACCCTAGCAAGATAAATTAATTTCTATCCATTTTTACCCACTTCATGAGAAGCTATCCTAGGCACAACCTTACTTAAAATTTTTTTTTTCAGAAGGCTCACATGAAACACTGGATGTATCTTTAAAGTCTCAAGAAGTTGAAGTTTATAAGTTACTTTACCAATTTTGGCAACTATAAGATATGGACCATAGTATTTTATTGAAAGCTTCAGGTTTTTTCCAAGTGCTAGAGAAGTCTGTCTGTAAGATTGAAACTTCAGATACACCTCATCTCGAACCTCAAATGCTCTTTCAGTTCTATTTCTATCAGCATAAAACTTCATTATGTGTTGTACCTTTTTTAATTGATTCATCAATAGCTTACTTAACTTCTCTCTTTCCTTTAACAACTTTTTAACTGTAGACACCCTAGCTTTGCTACTAACATCCCAAGCAAACTCTGGAGGAAGATAACCATAGAAAGCTTGAAAGGGTGTCATTTTTAAAGCAAAATGGTAGCTCGAATTATACCACCACTTTGCTAGAGATAATCATTGAGCCTATGTTTTTGGTTTAAGGAAACACATACAATGTAAATACTATTTTAAACACCAGTTCAACCTTTCAGATTATCCATCCGACTCAGGATGATATGCTATGCTCAGATGTACAAAAGTTTCTAACAGCTTCATTAGTTCCTACCAAACTGAACCAATAAAAACTTTGTCCTTATCAGATATCACTGATTTTTGGGTCTCATAAAGTTTATGAATTTGGTTAAGATATAGTCTGGCCACATTTATAGCAGTATAGGGATGAGCTAAAGGTAAGAAATATGCATATTTAATGAGTTTATCAATAACAACCATGATGCAATTGAATCTTTGTGACTAGGGTAAACTTTCTACAGAATCTATAGTAATCACTTCTCAAACTTGATTAAGAATAGGTATAAGTTGTAGCAGACCTGGATAAGCAACATGTTCATCTTTGTTCTTATGGCAAACTTCACATTGTTGAACATATTCTTGTACTTGCTTCATCATTCTTAGCCAGTAAAAATAAAGCCTCAATCTGTATTAAGTTGCTTGTACCCCAGAATGTCCACCTTGAAGAGAATTATGCAATAGTTGTAGTACCTGATCACGTAGTGGTCCTTGGTTTCCTAGATACACCTTACCCTTGAACCTGAACATTCCATTAGTGAATGAGTATTGAAGATTATCACTAGGTTTAAGTGTAAGAAGAATAATTTTTTTTTGAGACAATGCATCATTTCCATAACTTTGCTCCACTTTAGTAACCCATTTTGAAATAATGGTTGTAAAGTGTAAAGCCTGTAAGCTTTCTCTTTCTTCATGTTGCCTTGACAAGGCATCTACCATCATATTTATCTTACATTTCCTATACTTAATGGTATAATTCAAGCCTAATAGCTTAGTTAATCCTTTCTTTTGTATGGTTGTAGACAACTTCTACACTAACATATATTTTAGAGACTCATGATCTATTTTGATGATGAACGACTCTTTTTTCAGATAATGCCTCTATTTAGTAATAGCTATTAAAATGGCCAAATACTCCTTTTCATATATGGACAAATCAACATGTCTTGGTCCTAAAACCTTATTCAAGTAAGTAATAGGCTTTCATTCTTGGGATAATATCGCTCTTATGCTAGTCAAGCAAACATCAGTCTTTAAGTAAAATGGTTTCAAAAAATCTGGTAAGGCTAGTACTAGGACTATACTCATGGCTTCTTTAAGTTGTTGAAAAGATGCCATTGCCTCGAACGTCTAATTAAACCAATTTTTCTTCAACATATCTGTTAAAGGCTTGCTGATAACTTCATGCCTCTTAATGAATTTCTTGTAGTAACTAGTCAGTCTAAAAAACTCTCTCAAGGACTTCAAATTGCTAGGTAATGGCTAATTTTTCATAGATTCCACCTTAAAAGGATCAGTTGCCACTCTATCCATAGAGATAATGTGACCAAGATATTTAATCAATTTTTGGCGAAAAAAGCACCTTTTTTTTTTTTTTTTACAAATAGCTAATTTTACCTTAACATTTTAAAAATAAGTTGTTAGTGTAACACATGTTCTTGCAAGGTGGTACTATAAACAAGTATATCATCAAAGAAAACTAGCATAAATTTTTTTAAATAAAGAGAAAAAATAGCATTCATCAAGGACTGAAAAGTAGTTTGAGCATTAGTAAGCCCAAATGACATTACCTTAAACTCATAATGCCTATAGTGTGTCCTGAAAGCTATTTTTGAAATATCTTCACCTCGAACTCTAATCTGCCACTAGCCTGATCGCAAATCAATTTTGAAGAAAATTTAGCTCCTCTGAGTTTGTCTAGCAAATCTTCTACTACTGGAATTAAAAATTTATCCTTAACTATCACTGTATTGAGTTGCCTATAATCAACACAAAGCCTTCATGAATCATCTTTTTTCTTAACTAATAGACAAGGTGAGGCAAATGGGCTCCTACTAGTTTGGATGATTGATGAGGAGAGCATTTTTAGAAATCTACTTTTTAATTTTAGCTTTTTAGTAATAAATAAACCTATAAGGTCTGAGGTTTATAGGCTGAGCTCCATCCTTATAAGGTATACTATGATCATGAAACATCTTATGTAAAAGCTTAGTTGATTCTACAAAAATGTCTGAATATGCAAGCAATAGTTCTTGTACTTCTTATGAAACTTTTTCATTTTCTCTACTCTCTATACTGATCATATAAAATTCCTCCATTAGTTTTTGTTCATTGTTCACCAGTTTTTGTAACTTTTGACTAAAAATAAGTTTAAATTCTGGTTGTTTATGACTTCCTATCAATACCACTTGTTTCCCTTCCTTTTGAAATGCTATTAACAAGTTATTAAAGTCAAATACCATAGGGCTATACTTTTTCATCCAGTCAACACCAAGAACCATATCACTACCCCTCATTGGCAAAACTCTTAAATCATGTATAAACATATGACCCTGCATCACCCATGCTAACTCATTGCACTTGGCATTATTGTAAAGTCTTTCACCATTAGCTATTGTAATGGTTAGTGGTTTAGTTTGTTCAACTTCAATGCCATCTTTAACCCACCTTGGAGTAACAAAGCTATGAGTACTGCCACTATCTATAAGGATGGTAAGTGGTTTCCCTCTTATAATTTCTGTAATTCTAATGGTACTATGCCTCACATTTTTTGTTATAACATTTATGGATATCTGTAATTTTTCAGAGTATCTAGCTCTTCTATCATTTTTGGTTTCACATCTTCTTCAAGATTACCATAGTCCTTATCTTTAGTCATCTTATCAGCTTCAATAGCATTAAGTTGTTTGAACTTACACACATGTCAATGAAAAATCGTTCACCATATTTGAAACACAAGTTTTATGCCCTTTTTTGCTCTATCAATTATTGTTTATTGGTTATAGGTGAGGCATTTTGGGTTATTTTTAGTGTTTGGTTGGTAATTGAATGTGTTGGTTTCAGGTAAGGTCTAATATTGAAAACGATGGTGGTTTTGAGAAACTGTCTAAACCTTTTGTTTTCAAATTCAAGGGATAATTCATGTAACTATTGTTTATTGGTTATAGGTGAGGCATTTTGGGTGGTTTTAGTGTTTGGTTGGTAATTGAATGTGTTGGTTTCAAGTAAGGTCCAATATTGAAAGTGATGGTGGTTTTGAGAAACTGTCTAAACCTTTTGTTTTCAAATTCAAGGGATAATTCATGTAACTTAGCCTATCTGTATGCAACAATAAGGTTACTAGGCTCATTTGCTTTAACCCAAAGCTTTAAATCTTCTTTAAGCCCACTAATGAAGCTGGAAACAAAATATTCTTCTGTTAAATGAGAATTGAACTACAACATATAATGTTTTAATTCTTTAAACTTCTCATAATGCTCATCCACTGACCTTTTGTGGTTCAACTTATTAAATTCTCCACAACATTAGAATAAGTTCTATCACAGAACCTTAGATATAGATTACTAGTAAATTGTTGCCAAGTCACCATGTTTCGTTGCATAACATAACCATTAAACCACACTTCAACTTTTCCATTCAAATACATAACAACAATTTCAAGTTTCTGATGGTCACTAATGAAGAATATAGCAAAATATTTTTGACATTTTTAAGCCACCTTATTGGGTTGCTACCATCAAATATAGGAAGTTCTATTTTGGGTCTTAAGGCATATGCATTTCCTATAGTATTAGAGCTATTCCCAACATCGAAATCACCCCATTTATATTGTCCAGCACTATTTTCAAAGAAATAGCTCTTGTTTTCAAGTTGGTTTTTAGCTAAAATTTCAGGTTCATACTTTTGTAAGTATATTTACCTTGATCATCTATCACAATAATCTGAACAAGGGCCTTACCTTCTTTTTTGAACTGAGACAATGGAGTAAATTGATTGTTGATGAAACTTTCGGCACTTCTTGACTCAGACTAACCAGTTTTTGCTCCATGTGGTGATAATAGCTCAAGGACTTGGGTAATATACCTATGATTTTCAGCTAATTGAGATTTAAGAATACTCCTATGTTCGAGCACCAAATGAATACTCTTCTGATTTTCGACTAGCTTAGCTTCAATGTTACTTTGCTGGGCCTCCCACCATTTTGGTTCTGCTTCCATTTTTTCTTGAAGGGCTTGGACTTGTTCCTGTAACTTGGCAAGCCTGGTGCCTTCTACCATGAATTTGAATTTGTTTTGCTTACCCAGATTGGATCTAGGAAGCTCTGATACCAATCTATTATGTAATAAGCTGGTTGAAAGAAGACGAATTAGAGAAATGAAAAACCAGACCAGAATAAAGAGAAGAGAGAGTTTGAAAAAATAGAAAGAAATTGTAAATTTTCATTCATACTCCTCAATCGCGTGTACAAGGTAGTTATATTCAAAACATGTGCTAACATCATAATTCTAAAATCTGTCCAATGCAAATTAAGCACATGGTAAAAACAATTCAAAAGCCAACCAATTATTTATATTCTGTCAGCTCCCATAACCGTCTTCAGCATACTCATTTCTATTACTCCTTATTGTGTGACTGACCCAAATATTCCATCACCCTTCCATAACCAACTTCTTCCTTTATTTCAATGTTTTCAACCAACTCAACTCTTTTGTATACGTCAACCTTTTTAGCCACCTCAGCTCTACCTTGTGACTTTGACTTCACCATGTCAATATGATCATCATGCAATTTCATCACAGTTCTGTTTGGTTTTAGGGTTTTCTATGGATTTGTCTCGTTTGTGGCGCTCCCATTACTTTTAAGTCTTGCTGGACTATTAGGAGGACTCAATTTTCCTGTTACAGTTGCTTATCCTTGTTTCATGTGGGTTCTGATATAAAGGCCTCAGAAGTACAGCTTCAATTACTATTTCAATTGATCCCGGTTGGCTGGGTTTAGCCTTCAGCTAGGCCTTCTCTATTGGTGGTCGTTTTGTCTGGTGAACAATGGGCTTAAGTTGAAATTCTTCAAGCCCAATTAAGAAGATGAAACAGCTGATTGGAACTCAACTTTTCAAATCCGTATGGTCATATTGTGCTGATGTCTCAATGTCAGCAACAAAACACTTTCTATAATTCTATGGTGCATAGTTCAGATTGGATGGTCGGTTCCTCCTCAACTACCTCTGGAAATATTCCTTTTTTGGCTCCTTGGGTTGTCTTGAGTTCTCTCCATCCAGTCCTAAAACAATGAAATTAAAGTACGTGGTTCCGGGTAAGTGAAGTCTGCAATAATGGTCAGTACCTCAATTTGTGAAAATGTGCATTGGGTTTACTGATCAGCTGTCTTCTGTTTTATCAATCACATAAAAGCCGAATCTTTGGTTTTTTGTTTTTTTTTTTTTCAAGATTTAACGGCATCACCCTTCTTAACAACAAGTACTACTTTACTAGTTACTAACTTGTGATAGAACAAGAGCCAGTAAAATCTTCAATTGATTAACTCAACTTGTTATATCTAGGATTTGATTTTGAGATCATTGCTGCAACATCGCTGCAACTATCTAAACTAACAAAGAACTTTGAAATCGTATTTCTTGAATAGGACTTGACGGCCATGATAGCATAGCAAGTTAATCCACCTATCGGTCTTGCTACAGAACTGTAGCCAGCTTAAACCTGCAAGTCACAAACTCTCTTACGTCAAAGCTGCCACCAGTACCAAGCCATCAGTGATGGCATTCCATTTCTAGTCCCATCTCAAATGTCACTGGCTCTTCTCAATGGAGCTATAATTAGTTTTTCAAAGGGTCCAAGTGACAATGAAAGGAGAGCGGTGCCCCATGGATTCATAATTGGGTTCTATTATTAACACTCTAACGTGGAATTCCTTCTCCCCATATCCTGTTAACGAGGTGTTATTGAGGGAACGTTAAAGTAGTATTATTCAACGTCTAATAAATATTTAAATATTTATAATTTTATATTTATGTTGAGTTTTTTTATTCATTATCAATTAATTTTAAATTAAATGTTTAACATGACATCAAAATTAAGATTTTTTTTTAATGTTTTTTCTAAATTTTTCACATAATATATTTCTTTCATCTTTGTTTTCATGTGATAGTATCTGTTAAAATAATATTATTTCATATCTAATAAATATTTAATTTTTTATAATCTTATATTCAAGTTGAGTCTTATTTACTGTCAATTAATTTCAAATTAAATATTTAATATAATATAATCAATTGATTTTAAGTTAATTGCTTAATTATCCCACTCTAGCTGTTTGATTTGTAAAATTTTGTCAGCTTGTAAAACAAGTGCTTAAACATTTCTTGTCAAGCAAATTGATGGCAATGAAATGACTGTAATTATCATCTTGACATCATTATGAAGCAAATTGATTGTAATCAAAACACTATATTATCATGCAGGAAAACTATCATTTTGATAAGATTAATGAACCCGTCAATTACGGGCAACATGTTCAAATGCGCATGCAGACATAGTAACTAAGTTTTCATTGTCACTGTCCTCTATGCAGGGAAGCATACCTAACATAAAGAAAAGAGAGTAAGAAATCACCAATAAAGGGAACAAATTTGAAGCCATTTGCTTTAAAAATATATGGAATTGTCCTCAGTTCTGACCACCAATGGACAACCTGGAACATTCTATATCTTATGTTTTTCTGTCACGAGGTTATGGAAAGTGGGTGCATTTGGATCCTGATATGGCAAAACCTGCTGAGCATTCCCGTCAACAGACTTCAGCTTTAAACGGTATTCTTATTTTTAAAGTAAGTTGAATGAGTGGCAATGGAAATGGATGGTTCCTGAAATGACAGGTCCTAGCTTCATGCACTTCTCTTTTTGAATATATTTTTGTTATTAAACCCCGTAGTCTCTATATAGTACTGAAAAATGGATAAATGTTTTATGGTGGGGCTAACAACAATCCCCACGTAGATGATGGAAAATGATGAATCCAGCTGACAAAGTTGCTTCGTTCCCATTTCAAGAATGCACTGTGTGCACATATTCAATGCATTTCAATCTGGCTGCCACCTTAATATCCAACCTGCCACTGTCCCAAGGAAAGGCACAAAGGGAAAATCATCGTTAACATCATTGTATAGGTTAAAAATGTAGGAACTTGGCCACGAATGCAACTTAAGATAATTTAATAGGAAGATAACTACTAATGTGTATTCCGAATTGTTAACTACCGAACCAATGATCGGCTTTCTCTTCCCCATCAAGTTAAAAGAAAAAAAAAAACCTGGAAACATGGTCCATGATTCCATTCTCTTGGTGTTTTTCCGAATCCAATAGCAGTAAAACAACTGTGCTAGTCAGAGGCCATCCCATTTCTTCTCACATGCAAAGCATATTGGTTTCTTAAATCTTAAAACTCGAGTCATTTTACAGCTTACGGCGCCATGAAGCATCATCATATGATATTATTATAATTAGGGCACGTACGAGATGAGTGGCATTAGTAGAATTCAAAAATGCAGTGGGCCGACTAGGCATGGCCGCATGGTATCGTGCTAACATTTTCAGGTTTGAAATTCCTCCTTCCAAAAGAGGAAGAGTTTGTCGAGACGAATTTTGCCCAGTGAAAGCTGTCAAAGGGGAGAAGGCGATTGTTCAACTTAAAAACGTGCAATAACCAATGTAGGGACATGGAAGCAATAATAGCTTTTCCATTAAGAGCAAATATGAACAAGATGCTTCTGAAACGGTCCTTTGGTTGGTGGAGTGTCACTCAGGCAACAATCAAAATTTCAAACTAGACCAGAGCAGTGAATATTTTTTCTCTGGGTATCATTCTAAATTCCATGGCACTCCAGGTCCAGCTGCTGCCTCTTTTCTTTGTGTAAAATAGGTAATCTACAGGCTCAAAGTTTAAACCCTCTTGATTAATCTACAGGCGCAAAATTCGGTTGCTTTTATTGAGGGTGGTATAATTGGTAACGCAATGGAGGATCAAAGCTCTAACGTAGCCAAAGAGCTTTTTGAAATTTTTTGCTAGCTAGATAATCTCCTATGCTATTCGTAACCAATATCCTTGGAGTGCTTAAGTAGTGGTTGAGTAGTTGGTAACTGAAACTGCAGACATTCTTCCAAAATCGAAACTCAAATACTATACGAGTCACTCAGACTTTTCTGCTGCAGAATATTCAATGGAAATCACCCTTTCCAACCAAAGGAAAACCAAAAAAAAGAAATGCTAGTATTCGGATTTTATGCATTCAAATCAAAGACAATTCACTTTCTATAATTTAGAACTTCAGCTGCAAAAAACTGTCGTTTATCATTCATTCATTTCTTTCCCAGTGCAAAGTATTTCAAGACACCGAAGATTTACAGAGTCATCAAAAAACAAAACCCTGAGAACATGGAAACCCACTACCCAAGAAGTGACACTTTGATCAACAATCATCTTCTATTCTACTATAATCTTTTCTCTCTATACCCACCAAAAAAGGAGAAAAAAAAACTGACCAAAAAGCAAAGACAACTAGAACTTATAAATAACACCAACAACACCACTAACGGCCAGCAAACTCTCAAACGCTACCCAAAAGGCCAAAAAAAAAAAAAAACAGTAAAGATTAAAGACGAAACCTTTTTCTCAAAATGGCAAAATTCTTATCACTTCAAACCTTTCCCTGGTGCAGAAATTGCAAGACCTGGCCAACCAAAGCAATCCCCATCAACTAACCCTCCGCCACCTTCAACATCGCTTGTTGCTTGCCATGTATTACACCCAGTAGTTCCACCTATGACACCAGCAGGTGCCCCACCACCCCCGCCACTAAAACCATTAAGATAACCATTTCCAGGATATCCCCAAACCCCACCAAACCCTGAACCAGCCCCAAAGCCGTATCCACCAAGGGTCGAGTACCCTTCTCCCTGAGAGTTCAAGAATGAAGTGAAGCCTCCATTCACGGGAAGATCAACAGTTTCATTCAAATTCACGTCAGCCAAACCCAACTCAGGTTTATCTCCAGGTCCATGCATAACCGAGACAGGGTTAACAGCCATAGGCACAGAAGACTCAGCTTCATGCGTCGCGCTAGAGGAAGATGAAGTTGCAGCAGAATTAGAAGACCCAGAAGAAGATCGAGAGCGCTTGGAAGCCTTGCGAGTCCCACCACCAACGGGAACGTTACGGAGAGTACCACCTTGAGTCCAGTAACGGCGGCATGACTTGCAGAAGTAGCGAGGCTGAGAGAGGTTGTAGTTGTTGTAGTAGCAGAACTTGGTGCTGGTTGAGTCACACCTCGGACATGGAAGTGGCTCAGTCAATTTGGGTGGTGGGTGCACCCCCATGGTTCCTGGGACTCGAACCGGACGCCTGTCGCCGGAATCAGCAGGCATTTTTGTTGGTTTAAGGTGTGTGGAAAGTGATAGTTAAAAGGTTAAATTTTTAGCAGAGAAAGAAGATAAAAGAAAGAAAAGTGAAGATTTTTGAGAGAGAATGAAAGGGAAGGAGATGTTTTGGATGTTATAAAAGAGAGAAAATCTGAGGATTTTGTTAACGTTGGATTGAGGTGGGGAGGGATAAGCAAAGGCAGAGGACTTGAGAAACCGGAATAAATAATGGCTTTTTCACCGCTACTGCTACAGCACCTAAACAACTTATAAGGCTGTGGCTTACGTTTATGTACGGTGTTTATAGCCGCTCAAATCTTGGCTCGGCTTTAGTAAATCCTTCATATATTTAAAAATTAAATATTTTAAATATTCTTCTAATTAGATTAATTAATCAATTTATTAAATTTAATGGTAAATATCTTTTTTAATAACAGCGTAAATTTTGAGAAAAAAATCGAATTATACTTTTTATCAACTAATTGAATCGAATGTAATATAAGTTATAAAAATTATGTTCGCTTTTATATGTAGCAATTGTTTAAGAAAGATTTAGACAACGAAATTATTGAACTAAAAAATGCTGAAATAATTTAGGTAGTTTTTCATTTAACACAAATGGCAGAGGACCATAGCGAGGAAAAGGTGTCCTTTAATAGGATTTATTAGACTTATTAGACAGCATGGCACTGCTCAGTGCTGCTTATGTTTACGATCCTTTTGTGTTTAGTTTGCCAATGCGGATGAACCAGAATCACCATTTTTATGATTTTTTTTTTTTATATAAATTAAGGCCAACAAAGTGCAACCATTAACCAATTTGCTAATAAATTAAACATTCTGTCAATTTTCAAAATGGGGGAGAGTCGGCCTCAACAGCCGTCATAGATGGGGTGGAAAGAAAGAGAGAGAGCATGTCTTGTTCATTGCAATGTAAGAGAAGCACTAGTATAATTAAGTAATAGAAGAGGAACGATAACATAATTGATGTCGGGCAGCTTGGGAAACAATAATTGGGTTTGCCTGCTGGGTGTGCTTACGACCTCCCTTATTCAGTTTCTCTCTCTCTCTCTCTCTCTCTCTCTCTCTCTCTCTCTCTGCACTTTGCCAATTAGCCGGATTTCTCGGTTGCCGTGATCTTTGCTCCTTTGATTCTGCCTCTCTCGCCCCATATCTTTGTTTGTTAATGCATGTTCCAAAGGTTTCACCCTTTTGTATTTTGTATATTTACATAATCATTCTTTCATCGTATAGTAGTAATAACAACATTTTGTGTCTGTAACTATGCATGGTTGTCCAGACTGGCTTTGGCAAATAGGCACGGACTTACCTTGTTCTGGCCTCAGGGGACCTAACTTGGCCTGGTCTTAGCCAAGCCTGAACCTCTTTTGGGTGGCGCAGGAAGAGTCAAGAGACCGGGTTTGACTGCCGAGGACACTGCCGACAGGGGTCAAGAAGTGCTGCATACTTTGATAGTTGACCGCTGAATAATACACGTGGCCGATTGAGAATGGTGGTTACAGTTAATAGCCAAGCACGCGAGTGGCTCCAGCGTCTAGCACCGGTCAGCCGAAGAGGGAATGGTAAGCCTAATGACTTAATCCCGAGATTCTCTCACCTCTTGTCTCTATCAGTTTCTTGTTGATTATAATGTGAATTTCCCATGGCGCAGCTTTCAGAGTTCAGACCTGTTTTTGACTGCTACCTGTATGACCCTCACCAGAACCAAAGTATACACCACCGACCTTCCCCCGTCTTCAGTTTGCATTGCATTTTACCTCTTCCATATACTCCAGGTTAATCGTGGGAACATCTCTTTGGACTTTGGAGCCCTCCAAATCTAACCAAAGCGAACGAATTGAAATTGTCAAAGTAACTGAAAGCCCAATACCGTAGCCATAAGGTTTTTTAAGCTTGCAAACATGGCCTGCTTTCTTTTTACAACAACTATATTGACTTTGGTGGGGTATGCATTAATGTTTAATGAAGAGAAAGTTACATGATCATTGTAACGTAAGCCAAGTAAGGATAGAATGAAAACGAAATATTCAAGGATAAGAGTGTGTAAGACTTCCATCTGACTTCACATTGTTTTCAGTCCGCTATAAAGCCAAAACGCACACCTCAAAATTTGGTCATGGTTCCCTGTGGTTCTGGGATGGTTCGATGATCCTTCAATTTCCCCAACGCTAATCCTCTTTCAATGGCAAAACCAATCCAAACCTCTTAGTCTTTGGTTCAGTCACAAATGACAACAGATTCAGAAATGGCCATTCAGGGGAAATTATTCTAAACAACTTACTGTTAGAATTCATCTCCAAATGCAAGTATATACCACTCATAGAATGTCGAATCCACCTCAAATAATAAGAAGTAATTATTTGGCCCGGATCTGAAGGCATGCATTAGTTTTGCAAGACATGGTTAATTGCTACTTGCATAATACATTGATGATGCATCAAAGTAAACCCATTTTTTCACATAGAGATTTGATAGTCATTATAGCTCAAGTCGTAATTGTTTTACTGCAGCGACGAAGTTGTGATATGTGTAGTCCAAAACAGTTCAAAGTATTGTGCATTAAAGAGGCTTAATTAACAATCTTGAAGGATGGAAATTAAGAAAGCTGAGGGTATTCCCTCTCAATTTCTTGGTTTTAGGATTACAAACAGTGGATGCAGCTTCTGAGAGGTCAGTCCAACTGTATCAACTTTTTCCTCTTCTCCATCTTTGAGTCTCCACTCAAATTCCTGTACCAACCTACCTATTGCAGCACAAGCTAGCAACATCGCCTGAAGAGAACCTGCGCATGCCCTCTTTCCCGCTCCAAATGCCATTGTCTTGTGCAAATCCAAAGGGTCGTACTTCTCATCAAGAAACCTCTCTGGGTTCCACTCTTCAGGGTTTTCCCAATGATTCTTGTCCATGTTACAGCCATAAATGTTAAGAGCAATCTGCACAAAATATAGTCTCACTTTAGTATCTCTCCTTTAGAGGGAAAAAAAACAAGGAATTTTAGGTAAAAAAATGGAAAAACGAACCTCACTTCCGGCTGGTATATAATACCCTCCTATTTGGGTATCTTCATGTACATATCTTAAAGGAACTAGAGGAGCTGGACTGTGTTTCCTAAGGGTCTCATGGAAAACAGCATCCAAGTATCGGATTTGCGAAAAATTTTCCTCCTTAACCTTGTTAAAACCACAAACCTTTTCCATTTCATGATAGAGACGATCCTGTTAAGTTTGAGACAAGAAAAAACAGAATCTGGTCAAAAACAGAAATGGAAGGAATTTGAATAAAGAATTTAGTGATCAAAATTCAAACAACCTGCCGAGTTGAATCTTTAGCAAGCTGATACATTGCCCACTCTGTTGTGACCAAAGTAGTGTCTGCTGTTTCAATGATTGTCTCCCAGAGCAACATTGCTATTTGCTCCTTTGTAAGTGTCTTTGCTTCGGATAACAGGTAATCAAGATAACAATTCACTTCCTGTTTTTTATCCAGCCAAGTTATATTAGTTGCATCAGAGCCTAACTAATTCCAGGATAAAAGAAATCTAAAATTTTGGCAAAATAATGACTTAGCTCGCAAGAAAAGACTACCTCCCCTGAATCAATTCGCTTCATCTGCTCCTTTATCAGGGCATTCATCAATGCCATTCTTCTGAAATGCTTTTGCTGGATACTCATTTCAAAACTTTTGTTTGGAATCCATTTCAAGTACGGGAAGAAATCTCTCCAATCTACGTCAATTGCACCCTCCATCATGTCAATAACTAAAACTTTATGTATCTCTTTTCTTGACAAAGTAGTACCAAGCTCCTCCACATAAATTGATTGCACGTTCTTCCCCAAAGCCTGCAAATAACAGGGTGCTTATCTGATTATCTCAACAAGTAACAAATAAATTATCTTTTAACTCTTTAATCTCAATATCTTCCGTTAGCAGAACAGATAAAAGAAACTTACTTGCTTCATTGCCAATCCAAAAAGTTCAGACTCGAATATTTTCCTGAAGTTGATAGGTCGGAGAGGATCTTCCTTCACCAAAGCATGCAATTGGCTTGTTGTATTTTCGATCATAGTTTCTCTGTGGTTTCGGTGTCGCCTCTAAGAAAAATACGGATAGTATCAACAATGTGAAAACAGATTCAATGTGTTGAAACAACAACGGCACGCAAATACAAAAAAAGAGGATCATAGTTCATAGACCCTGATAGCAAACCTGAGCATTTGAACCCAAAGTATTTGTTAGTAAATATCGTTTCGCCATCTTGTGAAACTCGTTGTAGTCGCTTGTTGCAACCATACATTTATCAAAAGTGAGAATCTTCAGGGCGTTCGATAGCTTCCTTGTTGAAATGGATGAAAACCTGGTCACCATGGCCTGGACAGCAATCCAGAACAATCAACAACCAAGATAATATAACTTGGACCACTACTCTAACAGCATAAGGTATAAATTCCAGTGGATCAATTGCTTTTGAAGTGGTAGAACCAACTTTAGACAGGCAATTTTCATAAGCCATAAGATGTAGATGCAGTAAACAAAGAATTGTGTAAACTGGTTTTTAGTAAGCTGGAACCACTAATACACACGTAACAATGAATTGTCTTTGTTCTATCAAAGGTGCCTTAAGTCTAACTGTCTATGGGCCAGGCCAGGTTTAGTTGGGCTTTTGGGTCAAATTAACAACGAAAATTTTCTAAGGGCCAAGCCTAATTTTGGGCAAAATAGGGCCATGAGCATCAAATCTTTGGTCCATAGAGTCATGGACTTTAAACATGGACCATGGCCTTCAATATTTTCACAACCCAAATTCAAGCCTAGAAACCCACGGAACTGCCCTTCATACATTTTGATTTCTGAATGGAGAAATTATTTGTCGCCATCACTAGTGATGTGACAGTAATGATGCTGCTGTTCAAGCCAGTGGGGGAAGCCAAATAAACAGAGAAGAAAGCTAACCTCTTTGGCCGTTTCTGGAGAATTGATAACGATAACAGTAGAAGCACCGGTTCTGATAGAATAGACTGGTCCATAAATCTCTGCCCATTTTGTGAAAGTCTTGTGAGGTTTCTTCTCTTTCAGCTGCAGCAAATTTCCTATAATCGGTAACCCTGGTACCTCTGTTGCAACCCATAATAACAACTCTAAATGTCATTCCATTTCAGTTCAATCTGACGATAACTCGGACATTAATAAAGATTTGAACAGACAAAGAAAACCCCAGAAGAAAAAGATCTTCCAAACAGGAAGAAGAGAAAACAGAGGGTATATGTACCTGGGACAGTTGGGAGGCTGGTAGATCCCATCTTGCGACCTGATAGCACAATTCTTTTAAGGAAAATCAACAAGAACAAGAAGGATAAGCCAACAACAGCGACGGAGTTGACAAGGGACATAGTTTGCAAGTACTGACTGATACGTGCCATAGTGATCATTTTGACCTTATAGAATTGAGAATTTTACGAGCTTTAGGGACTTGTAATATCTACATATATAAAAAGCCCTTTACCTTTTATGTATGGACTGTAGAGTGACTCAGATGTCGACAGAAAGTAGTGTGGAGAAGGGGGTTTTGCGAGATAAAGTACTGCAGTAAGCCATTAGTGAATTAGTGTTTGAGTTGACAAGCATTACAGGCAGAAAAACACTACCACTAGCAGCGAGTGAATAAAGGTGCAAAGGGCGGTATATATAAAGTTTGCTAAAAAATACAAAGAGAAACTTGCTGTCACCTTCCTCCAATGGAAAGTCGGGACGAGACATTGAAAACGTTTTATTTCTTTTTTCTAAACCTAGCCTTGTCTGATTCTTATATGTTACCATCTATATTATATATTTGCGAAGCTGTTTCTTTCTTTATTTCTTTCATTTTAGGTCGGTTTTGTTTTGATTGTTCACTGTATAGGATAAAGTTCTACATTGCGACAAAGGATGTTTGGAAGAATTTGGCATCTCCTCCGTTGGGATCTTATATATTTAGATGCCCATATTCAGATCCTGTTGATCTTCTGAGTTTATTTTGGAACTTGTTACCGGCGACTCTAGAGCCTATCAATGAAGTATATATAATACTCATACAATAAGTATATATTAAAGTATTGGATCTAAGTAGCAGGTGGAAAGTGCGTAGGGACATACATCAGACATTACACCTAACCCATTTTGTTTTTCATTCTTGTCCTTTTTTGAAATTTTCTTTCTGCTTTCATACTACTTTATTTTTTTAATTTATTATGAATGCCCTTTTTGGGAGTATGTCTTTCTTATTTAAATTTCTTTTTGGAATTTATACCCACTACACAAAAAATGGCATTTTAAATACCAATATATTATTGTTAAAATACCTTTCATTCTGGGATAGTTGTCTTTATTTTCTTTAAGAATCTAACACAACCATTTTGTCGTAAGACAAGTTTTTATAGTAACAACTTTTTGTTGTTACTAAATAAAATGTACTTTCAGTATGATTCTAAATTTTATTTTAATAATCATAAATTTTGTTGCCAAAAGAACTTGGGTTTGGTTTAGTTCACCAACTTCAAATTTTTATTAGATTGAAGTCTGAATTTTAGGGTTTGAAAGTTCTATTTTTTTAATTTTTTTAAAGTCTTTGTCTTGTTTTTTTTTTTTTTTAATAATTACCAAAAGTTTTACATAAAATATCAAGTAATTTTTTTGCAATAAAACCATATATATTTGGTTGCGACAACAATTTTTTTTGGTACATATACAAATTTTTGACAAAAATTTTTTTGGTACACATGCATTTTTTTTTTTTGTTATTGTAATAGGTTATGTTTAAAAGCAACTGTAATAATTGTAAAAGTTCTTACACAACATTATTCCTGTTGTTGAAAATTATTTTTATATTTTTACAACATTTTATTAATTTTAACAATCATTATTATTGTAAAAAAAAAAAAAAAACCCCCCTTTGCACAGTGACATAAATGCAATGTAAATTTATTTTAAAATAACATAATTTTAATATTTTAATATTTATAGTATTCAATTATAATTCTAATATTGTAATTGAATGCAATTAAAAAATAAATTTATTTAAAACAATATCATCAATTACAATTAAATTTTCTTTTAAAAATCAATAATATTACAATCTCATAAATCATTAAAACAATAAAATAATTATTATTTAAGAACTTAAAAAGTTAAATATAAAAATTCTCAATAAATTTTTCATGCGCACGCACATTTATAGAGATCTACTTACACAGTTATACTAGTATAATTCTTATATTTTTTTTAAGCTTTTGGATTAATATTATTAAATTTAAAAATATGATTTTGATTAAAATGAATCATGAGTTTAATTTTAATTTAAAGGTAAAAAAATATAAAAGCTACATTAACGTAAGTAAATCTCTACTTATATATATATATGTATGAATTATTTACAAGTTTATAAAGAAATATCCAAACTTATTATAGATATTTTACTTGTTGGTAAATATTCTTATAAGATATGGCATGTAAAATTAACTACTGATGTTTCATATGGTGTATCTAAATTGGTTGGTCGTGCATGCATGAATAAGAATATGAGTATAAGATAACCGATGAGAAAATCATTGGTAGTAAAAAAAGAAAAAAAATCAATAATTTGTTTCATTCACTTTGGTTGTTCTTTATAGAATTTTTACTGTATTTTACTTGTATATTAAAACGTTTATTTTATTAAGGTAAAACGTTCTATGTATAACTTCAAATTTTCAAAATAAAACAAATGAACGTAAAAAAAAAAATCATTTCATCGAGTAAAATATTGATGAGACAATGTAATTGGCATCATAACTTTTCCTCTGAATTTTTAGATTTTCAGATAGGCATTTTGCCGATGGGAATTGCATTGGAGATCATACATACATTTTCTTTCTGGAATGAAAATGAAAAGCTACAAACTAACATAAGCGTGTTTAGGTTGTAAGATTGTAAAACTATTGAAAAGGGTTAAAATGTAAAAGGAAGAAGCTGAAGTTGCACCAATTAGTATCCTGGGAACATTGGTGGAGGCGGTGATGAGTATTGGAAGCCGAGATTTGGTGGCAGATTGAATTCTCGGTTTCCCGGTGGTTCCGAGAAAACAGAAGCAGGGGCAGGAGCTGGAGAAAGAGGGGAGGAAGTTGGAGATGGAGAGTGGTCTGTTGGTGGGGGAGAATACACTGGTGGCGGTGGTGAAAGAACTGCTGGTGGTGGAGAGTGAACTGGAGGTGGCGGAGAACTTACTGGTGGTGGAGGAGAGTGTACAGGTGGTGGTGGTGGTGAGTAAACTGGAGGTGGCGGAGAACCAATTGGTGGTGGTGGTGAGTAAACTGGAGTTGGAGGAGAACTAATTGGTGGTGGTGGAGAGTAGATTGGTGGCGGTGGGGAGTGTACAGTTGGTGGCGGTGGGGAGTGTACAGTTGGTGGCGGTGGAGAATAGAAGGGTGGTGGTGGTGGTGGTGGTGAATGGACGAGATGTGATGACAATTGTACATCTGGAGGTGGAGATCGGTACCTCGTAAAGGGTGATATTCTGTGGGGATCTTCTAGTGGTGGTGGTGGTGAGTAAACTGGAGGTGGAGGAGAACTAATTGATGATGGTGGAGAATGGACTGGTGGAGGTGAAGAGTGTACAGGTGGTAGTGGTGAGTGTGCTGGGGGTAGTGGAGAATTTACTGCTGGTGGTGGTGGAGAATAGACGGGTGGCGGTGGTGAATGGACGAGATGTGATGACAACTGTACGTGTGGAGGTGGAGATCGGTACCTAGTAAAGGGTGATATTCCGTGGGGATCTTCTAGTGGTGGTGGTGGTGGTGAGTAAACTGGAGGTGGAGGAGAACTAATTGGTGGTGGTGGAGAATGGACTGGTAGAGGTGGGGAGTGTACAGGTGGTGGTGGTGAGCGTACTGGAGGTGGTGGAGAATAGACGGGTGGCGGTGGTGAATGGATGAGAGGTGATGACAATTGTACAGGAGGAGGTGGAGATTGGTACCTCCTAATGGGTGAGTGTCCGTGGGGATCTTCTAGCGGTGCTGGGGCCAGAGTCTTTGGTGGTGTTGGAGACTGAAAAACTGGTGGCGGCAATTGTTGTGGTGGAGACCGCTGCCTTTTTACAAGTGATCCGTTACGGGGGTTATCTATAGGTGATGCTATTTTTGGAGTGTTAGGAACAAGGGTTGGACTTGGTTTTGGTGTAGGAGGTTGCAATGTTGGTGTTGGTTCTGGTTTTGGCTCTGGAGATAGTTTTGGTTCAGGGGATTGTTCTTTTGGTGGTTGTGGTTTTGGTGTCGATTCTGTTTTGGGTGACTGCTGCTTCGGAGATGGTTTTGGTTCAGGTGGTTGTTCTTTTGGTGGTTGTGGCTTTGACGTTGGTTCTGTTTTCGGCGGTTGCGGCTTTAGTGATGGTTTTGGTCCAGGCGATTGTTCTTTCGGTGGTTGTGCCTTTGGTGTGTGTTCTATTTTCGGCAGCTGCGGCTTTGGTGATGGTTTTGGTTGGGGAGATTGTTCTTTTGGTGGCCGTGCCTTTGGTTTTGGCTCTATTTTGGGCGGTTGTGGCTTTGATTGTTCTTTTGGGGGTTCTGGTTTTGGTGTTGCTTTTGGTGATGGAGGCGACGTCTTCTTAGCAGGAGAACTTGGACGACGTGGTGATGATCCACCGCCACCGCCACCACCACATTTTGACTTACTGCATTCAACTGGTCGGCTTACCACTGGATGACATTCTTTGGCTGACTTCTGCTTTGGCCTATCTGGCAAGCAGTTGCTAATATCGTCGAACACAATGTCTCTCCCCTTTGATGGCTCGCATGATTTAGCCTCTCCATTGAAATAGTTGTATGAAAATGTGAAGTTGTTCAAGCTTGGCAAGCGGCATATGTCGTCCGAGACAAAACCTGTCAGCATGTTATGTGCAACATCAAAGTGTTCTACTTTTCCAAGCCCTTTAAATGTCTTTGGCAACACTCCGCTGAAAGAGTTCGAAGCAATGTCCAAAACTGTTACATTTCCGAGCCTTCCAATCTCAATTGGCAAGCATCCAGAGAGGTTGTTGTTCTGGAAAATAATCTCGTTCAAGGTATTGTACATCTTGCCAATGCTGTTTGGAATACAACCTGAGAGCTTGTTGTTGGCAACCACAACGACTGTGGCTGGAGAGTACCCCAAAGTTTCAGGAATGCTAGATACAAACCGATTGTTGTTCAAGAACAATGCATCCAACTCCATTTCAAACAGCTCAGATGGCAATTCGCCTTCAAAATTATTGTACCTTAAATCAAGGTACTTAAGCGAGGGTAATGATATTACAACATCTGGGAAAGGACCAACAAATCGATTGTTACTAACATCCAATTCATGGAGAAGCCTAAGCTTTGAGAAACTCTTGGGAATGATCCCACAAAATCTATTAGAGTTTAGGTGAAATAGAGCCATATCAGTCAATAGGCCCAACTCAACAGGCAGATATCCGGCAATGTCAGCATGATTAAGATCAATGCCAGCAACAACCATCAACTTTGGATCGTCAAGTGCCGGTGCGCAGAAAACTCCATTGTAATCGCAAACATTCGGACCTTCCCAATTTTGAGTGGTTTTAAGGGGGTCTGAATGTACGGCATGTTTCCACGCTTGAAGTGCAATGTATGCACGCCGAAGCCTGAGATTCTCAAACGAGAGATTAAGCTTCACATTAAATTCATAATCATCAGTCAATTCACCGTTCTCAGGAAGAGCTAAGAGTTGTCGATGAGCAATGAACGCAATTTCAGAATCAGACAGAGCATAAGAGAAAGATGATAATAAGAGAGAACAGAGGAGAAGCGCTAGGAAGCAGACAGATGCCTGCTGCATGGATGGTAGCGTGTTCATGCCCGTCATACCTTGGAGCGACCCAAGGTTGCTCATACGAATTGCATTAGAAAAGTGAAGAACGAGGATGCTTTATTGAAAGAAACAACCAGACGTGTGGAAAGGCATTTGAGAGGCTCCGCAAAAATCTCTTTTTGGTTTTTCTTGATCACCACAAGTTTCGTTTTGATGTTCTAACTTTGCTAGCTTCCAAACATATCTGTCATTTTTCAAGGTAATTTGGGAATGGTAATGTCATAAACGGTGACTTTTGCCTAAATTTGATTCATGAGGATTATTAAAAGAAAAATACTGGAGCCATCAAATATCAAGTCTGTCTGGCGGGTATATGCACTTTCTGTTTCCCTAAAATAAACATTTTCCTACATATAAGTAGAATACAATTGTGGGCAATTGAATTGAATTGGGCCAGGTCCAGGACAGACAGGTGCTGCTTAAGGCATTGAGTAATAGATTGGGCTTGGCTCGGTTTTTCTCATAGAACCACACCCAAGTCAAGCCCAAAGAACTTCACATCATCTAATCAAGTAATGATTCAAAATGTAGAACAAATATGGTGTGCAATCTTCAATCTCACTACTATCAAAGCAAACGACCATGTTTTATAGTATATTGTTTGCTAAAGACGAGAGAAGTTATTTACCTTCAAGCCATCTGTGGTGTAAGGATATAGGAATTTTCAGTTTTGGAAACCAAGGGTACATGTTATTTTTCTTTTGTTACGTGAAATTTCATTTTATCTTTTGTTTCGGACTACTCGGAAATTTATGAGCAGTTGCATATTTTGTACATTTTTTTTCTTTTTCCTGTCTGTTTCCATTCCAAGTTGTTTTGTCTGAACCCTGGAAGGAAATTTGTTTTGCCTTCTAGGTGTCAATGTTATTTTGGAGGACTCAGATTTGGAGTATTTTTAAACAATTGAATTGACCACTATCCAACTCAACATGTCCAAAATTTTATTGAATGTATCAGAGAAGAATCAGATGATTCTTATAATAAACTCTAGAAGTTAAAGTGGGTTCTATATATCTATGAGAAATTTGTCTTTTTCCTTGTCTTTCTTCCATTATTTATTTGAATCTCGATGCTGTCTATTTCACAACAGCTTTCATTTATATCATACCTTTCTCGAGCGACATTCAGGAGGGAAATTTTATTAAACTGAAGCGAGCAATAGGTGATCTTAGGGATTTAGATTATTGTGCCATAAAGTCTGGCTTTTTCTGTGATCATTTTCTTAAAAGGCCATTGAAGCTGGTAAGATCATGATTTGGAAACCAAAATCTTCTCTCTAATCACCAAAGATAGCAATATTATTGCTGTAAAGAAAGATATAGAAAAGACATAACCTACCAACATTTGCATGGTTGTCTCATCTCGAGAATTAAAGAGAGAAAATTTTAATCCCCACTGGCTTGGATATTGATGAACTTTATGGAAAAGATAAAAACTTGAATGCAATTGACATCATATAGGAAAAGTGATTCAACTAAAATTTAAAAAAAAAAAAAAAAAAAGCACGAAAAGCAAACTTCATCACTTCAAAAAGGACTCCCGGCCCCTTACTAATCACTTACAAATTTTAGTCATAATTAATCTCTACCTACCATTGAGAAAAAAGTGTTGTTTTTCTGCTCTTAAACCCTACTGATCGACAATGACCTTAATGATCACAAGCATGCATGCATGCCAAGTGAAGTGAGAAACAGCATGCAACACACCCAGCATCGAAGTTCGTGTTGTGTTAAACAAATTAAAACAGGTTTGAAGAAGCTTGGAACATGCTAGTACATGCCACAGAAACCTCAGTTACCGCTTATGACATTGTTGGTGAAAGAAAAAAAAGGTTGAGCATGTCAAATACTACCACTGTTATCAACCAGCTATTTCATTTTTAATTAAATTAAGATTGTTGATGAAGCAAATTCACACTCGTTTTTATAATGTTTATGATTTAAGTGATTTAATTTTCAACCATGCGTGCCCCTTTCTGGCAAATCATCAGATTCAAAGATCTGGAGATTATACTAATGTCTGGATTAAATTAATTTGTAGTTTAGGGTTTATTAGCTGATCAGTAGTTCTGTCGATTTCTTCTTTTTAGCTTCTTAATTTTTTCTGGTTGGGCAGTTTCTGTTGGTTTTTCTTCATCTGTCCGCTAAGTTGTTGGCTTCTTTCTTTGATCGTTTTATTTTCTTGTCTGTATTCCTTTTGCTTCTACTTTAATTAGGCCACTCTCAAGAAGCCTATCCAAATAATTTTCAGAAAGCTTCCATTGTCACTTGTCAGACAAATCCAAGTTTATATTACCTAACACTGAAAATTTAAAACGAGAATCGCCCAATTTTTCTTTTCAGCTGTTAAAATATAAACCCGACATGTCTAAAGACAACTTGAAAGAAAAATCATATGAATCTTTTTGAAATTCACTTCAAGGTCGTACCGTTAACTTCATTTTCTTTTATTTAAAATTTTTTTTAAAAAATTATATTTCATATTCCTGATAATTTTAGATTATTATTTGATTCTAAATTTTGTTGTCTCAGTTTCATACACGAAAACGAAATATATGTGTTTTTAATCCTGATTACAAGACAAAAGTATCGAAGGTTTACATGATGTAAACAAAAAAAAAGATGTGTAACACAAGAAAAAAGGGTGCTATAAACAGAAGAATCTGATTTTGGGAACGATGAAAAAGAACATTAAAGCCAAACAAAACCCAATGTTAAATGTCTTGTTGGAGACACAGTAATTGATTAACATTCAATTAGGGTATCTAATTACTAGTTTTTTTCTGACAACCTTGAAATAGAAGGATGGTTGAAAATTCGAGGTCATTAAAAAGATAACCCTTCACAACGAGGAAAAGTAAAAGCAATTATTTTAATATCGAGTTTCAAAATTTTGATACTATGGCAGCTAAATATAACACTTAGTATTTTTGTAGTTGAAAAGAATTTGATTGGAGTCAAGTATTTTAAGTTGGGATCATTTGAAATCCGATAAAAAAAAAAAAAAAAAACTTAGGATTTTACTACTGCATTTTTTAAAAGCACTCTTCAAAATCATCATATAATTTATTTTTTTAATACATTAAGATCAGTTAAATTAACTATCATTTTTATATTTAACACTAAAAATGGTACAAAAAAGTTATAATAAAAATAAAAATCTATGTATTCAAATAATATTAAAATAAAATCTTGATTTAGTAACAATAACCGCCCTCTTAGTTTGAAGTTTCTCTTTTGAAAGTTTCAATCTTATTGACTATGATAACAATGACAACTATAATAGAAAATTTAATGTTTTTATAATCGTATATGAATTTTATTTAAATTTATATTAAATTTATTTAATTATATTTTAATTTGTTAGATTATTTGTTTGCTTAATTATTTAGTGATTATATTTGATTATAATTATAATTTATATTTTATAATTTTAAAAAATAACATGCGATATATTAAAATAAATTAAGGAAATGATTACATTAACAACAACAGGGAAACGTGCAATTTATGTGTCTCGAACATAACCATTGGTCAACGGCAGAGGTTGTTTAGGGTTCCACGTGGTTTGAACTCTAATTGTTCTTTAAATAAAATTGACTACGTCCAATTTTTGGTCAATGTATGGGATTCTTGAAAAATAAAATTCAATATTATACATTTTCGAAAACCTGAAGTCAAGAAAGTCCAAACCATACTCTCCCTGTTTTCTAATATTCCTCCAAAACTCGTTGGAATCCTAAGTGATAAAATTACCATTCAACTCAAAATGTCATTCCTACCCTTTTCTTAATTTCAAGATTTTTTTTTTTTCAAAATCATTAATATTTGAACTTTCACAACTTATCAAATTATCAATGCATCACACAACTGTCACCATTGAATTGTTTTTGGCTGAAGAAAAATGCTAAGCAATATTAGTTATTTAGTTTTATTTTTGGATTCTTTTTTTCCTTGGATAGAAGAAAGATGGGGAAAAAAAGGCATTGTTAGGTGATGATAATCAGTTGGAATGGAACAGGGAGCTTGCTTGAGGATGGCCATTATTAATGTTTGATAGAACTGAGCATTATTTTTTTTTATTATTAGAATTATGCTTTTCACGAGATTCAAGTTAAAAGGCATATAAACATTAAGGTAAAGTTTGAAGTATAGTGGGGTATAAGATTCAATCTAAATCATGTTTCCCTTTAAAAAAAATTATGTTTTGGATTGAATAATTTTCATTGTTGCATAGATGGGGTACATTACATATCACATCCAAACTTATGATTCTTCAATAATCTAATTACTTCCTGGAAGGTTGCATGCATGTATGGCATCTTTTCGCCTTATACACCCTAGCGATTTCCCATGTCGGACAAAAAAATTTAAAACCAAGAGTTGGAATCAGAATAAAAATTACTATTTATTGGATAACACAAAATTGGTACAGTGAAGAGAAGGTGAACCGTGCAAGGAGTTTGGTGTCATAGTGAAGAAGAGACAGAGCTGGTTGATGGGGAGGGGCAAAACGGTACACTCAAAAGGTGAGGTGTAATAATGGCGGGCGAAGGAGAACGGCATCAGCATTCAATGCATGCATGTTTGTATTAACTGCCTGTCGTTAATAAGGGAATTGATTGGTCTCTAAGGATTGGCCCTTTTTTCTTTTTCTTTTTTTTTTTTTGGCTCTTTGGCTACTGCTCCTACAACCTCAGCGAGAAAACAGAACCCAAAAAAAAAAAAAAGAGTAAGCGGTTGGTGAGGGAGCACTGATAGTAGGCCAGCAGTTGTTGAGAGAGTTTTCTTTGTTTCTCTTCATTGTGTTCCTCTTTTGTGTGCTCTTGTACTTCCCTCTTCGTCACCTATCATTTCTTGTTCCTCCTTGGGGGATTTCAAATTGGGGTTTTTTTTTTTTTTTTTTTCTTCCTCTTTTTAAAGACTTTCAAGAGCCGGTTTTTGGCTTTTGCTTTGAATCTGGGTTTCGCATCTTTGGTGGGGTTAAGACTTGGGTTGTTGTTGAATTTTGAATTGGAACCCTCAAATTATGGGGCTTTGAAGGATGATATATTAAAGCTAATTCTTCTTTGATCAAGCCAAAGCTTTTTTATTCTAATCAGATAGAGACTTTGTTTTCCTTTTTATTCCTTTTCTCTTCTTTATGACCATTTGTTTTTTGATCTTATAAAAGTTCTGAGTCTTAGTTCAACAATCTTTGTGTCTGTTATTTTGAATGTTTTAGGCAATAAAGTAAAAGCTAAAGCTTGATTCTGAAACAAAACATAAGCCCCTTTTGCTTTCCGCCCCGGTTTGAAACTTGTTCTGCTTTTATTGAAGGCTTCTTTTAATTAAACGAGGAAAAAGTTTGGTTCTTGGTTGAGCTTGGCCAGGGTCTGGTTTCTGCATATTAGTAAGATTTGATACTAAGTGAGTGAAGAGAGCCAGCCATTCATGCATTTTTCACTATGGAGACCATTATCCCACTGTGCAGCTTTAATAGGGGACAAGAAAACCCAAAGGAGAAATGGTTCTGGTTTGAAAGAGGACGTGAAGAGAAAGCCTTCTGTGCTCCGCCAATTGCAAGAAACCAAACTCAGAGAAGCTCTTGAAGAAGCATCTGAAGATGGGTCTCTTGCTAAATCCCAAGATATTGATTCTGCATCTTTGAATCAAGAAGGAAACATTGGACGATCAAGGTCACTGGCCAGACTCCGTGCCCAAAATGAATTCTTGAATGCCACCTGCCTTGTTGCGGACCGGACTTTTAGCTCTGAAGACTCCATTCCAGACCTCCATGATGCCTTTTCTAAGTTCCTCACAGTGTACCCCAAGTTTCAAGCAACGGAGAAGATTGACCATCTGAGAGTGGAGGAGTATGGGCATTTATCTGAATCTTCTGCTAAGGTATGTCTTGATTACTGCGGTTTTGGGCTATTCTCTTATAATCAAACTCAAGAGTATTGGGATACATCAACATTTACTTTGTCTGAAATAACTGCAAACTTGAGCAATCATGCTCTTTATGGAGGTGCCGAGAGTGGCACTGTAGAACATGATATAAAGTCTAGGATCTTGGATCATTTAAACATCCCTGCAAATGAGTATGGCCTTGTTTTAACTGTTAGTAGAGGCTCGGCATTTAAATTGCTCGCTGAAGCTTACCCTTTCCAAACGAATAAAAAACTGTTGACTATGTTTGATCATGAGAGTCAGTCCGTGATTTGGATGTCTCAGTGTGCTAAAGAGAAAGGTGCTAAGGTTTACAATGCTTGGTTTAAATGGCCCTCCCTGAAACTTTGCTCTAGAGAACTGAGAAAGCAAATTTCAAACAAGAAAAGGAGGAAGAAAGGTCATGCAAATGGTCTTTTTGTGTTTCCTGGTCAGTCTAGAGTGACTGGGGCAAAGTATTCTTACCAGTGGATGGCCCTTGCCCAACAAAACAATTGGCATGTATTACTTGACGCTGGGTCATTAGGTCCCAAGGATATGGATTCGCTTGGCTTGTCCTTATTTAGGCCAGAATTTATTATTACATCATTTTATAGGTTGTTTGGATATGATCCAACTGGTTTTGGATGCCTTCTGATCAAGAAATCTGTGATGGCAAGCTTGCAAAATCAATCTGGGCATACCGGGTCTGGAATGGTGAAGATCATCCCTATTTATCCGCAGTACCTGAGTGACTCTATAGATGGGCTTGATGTTTTAGCTGGACTTGAAGATGAAACTGCTAAACACAATGAAGAATCATTGCCCGAGAGAAATGGTGGATCACTGATGCCTGCCTTTTCTGGTGTTTTCACTTCCAATCAGGTCAGGAATGTTTTTGAGACTGAGATGGATCATGATAATAGTTCAGATAGGGATGGAGCAAGCACCATTTTTGAGGAAGCGGAGAACCTTTCAGTTGGTGATCTCATGAAAAGTCCAATTTTCAGTGAGGATGAATCATCGGACAATTCATGCTGGATTGATCTGGGTCAGAGTCCATTTGGGTCTGATAATTCTGGCCAACTGACCCGACGGAAAACAGACTCAACCTTACCACCATCATGGTTTTCAGGGAAGACAAACAATAAGCGGCTGTCTCCAAAACTGACTTCAAAAATACCTATGAGTCCAATTTATGATGACGGGAAAATAAACATGAGATTGCATGAAGATCCTGTGTTGTCTTTTGATGCAGCTGTGTTGTCGGTGTCACATGAGTCAGACCAATTTAAGGAGATCCCTGAAGAACAGCCTGCTGACACGGACCCTGCTTCAGGAGATGATGGAAAGTATAAAGATTCCCAGTACTTTGGGGAGATTCAAGAAGAATCCGGTGTCAGAGATGAGTCAGAGCTGGCTAATTCTATGTTGAGTTCGAAGGCAAATGGATTAAAACTGAAGAATGGTGTGCTTGAGAGCACCATGGAATCCGAAATCTACCAAGAAAAGAAAGAAAGTGCTATAAGGAGAGAGACCGAGGGTGAGTTTAGATTGTTGGGAAGGAGAGAAGGGAGTAGGTTTGCCAATGGTAGATTTTTTGGTTTGGAAGAGGAAGATCGAGCGGCAAGCATGGGTCGCAAAGTATCTTTTAGCATGGAAGACAGCTGCAATGAAAACCCAAGCTGCTTGGAGCCTGGAGAAATATCATTGACTACCTTGGCTGATGATGAATTTGGTACTGATGAAGATTATGATGATGAACAAGAGTGCACAAGAAAGGAACCTGTGATAATTTGCCGGCATCTTGATCATGTGAATATGTTGGGTCTAAACAAAACTACACTTAGACTGCGTTACCTGATCAATTGGCTTGTTACCTCGTTGCTTCAACTTCGGCTACCTAGTTCTGATGAAAGTAGGGGAGGGCATCTTGTGCAAATATATGGTCCAAAGATCAAATATGAAAAAGGTGCAGCTGTAGCCTTTAATGTGCGGGACAGCAAGGGAGGAAGACTAATTGACCCGGAAGTTGTTCAGCAGCTAGCTGAGAAGAGTGGTATTTCTCTTGGCATTGGTATACTCAGTCATATACAAGTTGTGGACAATGTGAAGCAGCAGTGTGGAGAACTAGAGCTTGAAGATTCAGCCCTGTGCCAGCCAATGGCTAATGGTTGCCAAGATGCCAAAAACTTTTTTTTTCGAGTAAAAGTAATTACAGCATCACTTGGTTTCCTGACCAACTTTGAAGATGTTTATAAGACATGGGCTTTTGTGGCCAAGTTTCTTAATCCATCATTTGTTGAAGCGAATGATTTATCCACGATATCTGAAGGTTCAGAAACATAGGTCTGTGAGGCTTGTATGGAGGTTATATGCGATAAATTGATTGGAGATGCTGACGCCAAATGGAAAGGATGCAAAGGTATGGTACTGGGTGTCTTTTTTCTTTTTCTCTTCCCTTGGAGCAATTCCTTGTGAGAAGAAGGATTTTTTTCTTCGTTCTTGTCGAAAATATCTTTCTGGTGTATTAATCATGCTTTAGCATCATGTAGAGTTTGGTTTAAAATGGGATGTCAGCTTCAGAGTTAAGTATTTTGTAATGCAAAATTGAATTGAAAAGGTTTTGAAGACAAAAGAGAGCTTCCACTATTTGCAAATATAGTTGGTGGTGAAGTACAAATTTTGTGCATATCCTTTGTTTTCTCCCTTTTTCTGTCCCGTCTGATCATATAGCAGGTCAATAATCATCTCCACATCGAACTGCTAATATGAAATCTTGTCTAACGTGTTTCTTTATTTGAATTAAACTTGTCCATTTTCATCATCCGAGTTTTGCAGCAACAATGAAAAGGACCATTTTTGAAGCAGAAATGAAAGTGGGGGCGCTAGCCGGAGTTGTGCTACATGAGATTTCATTCACTCCTACTCATTTAGATTCTCCTGATAGATAACAGCACAAAAAACAAGTTTTTGGGTGCAAATGGATTGGGATACTTTTAGTTAAACAAGTGGTTAGCAAGGGATTTCTTCTGACCCTATTTTTGTCTGATCATGTCAGGCAGGTGGGTTTTGACTTGTCCATACCATTACATGGATAAACCTCATTTAGATTGATGACCACTCAAGTCTCAATAGCATTTTTCCCAATCCTTGTTTTTACTCTGCTGCTATTTTGCCCCTGTTAATGCTGAGTTCAATGATGCATATATAGGTATGAAATTTGATGGATCCTTTTTCCCCAAAGCTCAAGTCGCTATCTCATGCGTGAAATGTGACATTTGAGACAAAAGAAAAAGGATTGCCTTGGCTTGGGCCTGGAGAGTTTGCATCATCTGTTTCTTGTTGTGTCATTGAACCTACAATCTAGCTTATTTATTTATTTTCCATCAAATAAGCATTCTTGGAATAATCTAAATTCATGGCACGGTCCAAATATGATCTAATATCAATTTTTTAATAATAATTTTGTATTATTGATTGGTCCACAACAATTAAAAAACTGCAATATGACACATGGAGTTTTAAAAATCTAGTAGTACAGTTATAGGGTCACACACATATTTTTAAACGTTTAAAAAATTAATAAAATAAAAAATTTTATTTAATTGCTTGTGAAATTTAAAATTTTATAGATCTTTTTATACGAAATAATACTATAATAACATAGACATTCTTGTGGATTTATGCCCAATAAGCATTTCTTGATATGAGCCCAATAAGGGGTTGAGATTAGGGCCTTTAAACCTCAATCTCAGTGGGCCCTAATGGACCCATGGTAAATGGTAAAAATGCTGCCAGTAAGAAACGTTTCACCTAGTTTTTTAATCACCCAAGGCGGTGCACTTATCTGACATGGCAGTATGGCAGGTTTCAGTTAACCCCGGCTAAAGTATCCACTGTCAGCAGATTTCACACGCGCTCATATTACCTTGAGGGCCACCCTCCAAAATCAACGATTCAAAGAGACACGTGTCATAAACTGCCTCTAGATCGACTCAGATCACAACTCGAACAACAGGGACAAAACTGGAATTTCGAAAAACAACCCACTCTCTTCCACTCTTAAAGGTTAAAACATGGTCCGAAGTTAGTATCCGGATTCCGCTACAATTGAACTCATAATTCTTTTAGGTGAATTTAAATATTAATTTTATTAAAATTTATTTAGTATATAAATTTTTTATTAAAATATTTTTTAAATTTTAATTATAATAAATTTTTTAATATTTAATTATAATAATTTTGTTATAACTTTTAATTTCATAAAAAGTAAATTTCATTTAAATGAACAATAAAATTAATTATGATAAAATTAAAAATAATAATAGTTATTATTATAATTATAATTAAAAAATTTATTATAATTATGATTAAAAAATCTTAATAAAAAATTTATATTAAATAAATTTTATTAAAATTAATATTTAAATTCAATTAATTAATGATATCATGAGTTCAGTTACATTATACCAAAAATACGATAAAATCTAAATGGATACCCAATCTCACCGCCCACCAAACAGAGCCTTAATCTTCTAACCAACGTTGTCGAAAAAAAAAAAGGTCGCTTTTTTTTCTTTCTCTTTCCAGTTTTCTTCAATTTGCTCTTTTTAATTCCCGGCAAAGTTTTTATTTTTAACTTCTTTTTTACTCGTATAATTCTTTATTGATGTAATGGGAAAAAGAGCTTGAAGAAAAGTGTCAAAAAGCCAAATCAAAGCCAATAGCGATGTTGAAATCGAAACGATCCCATTTTCTCAACGTCTTCTCCTCTACTTCAAGTGCCAACCGCCTGGTATTTCACCTTTTTTTTTATATATATCTCTTTCCTATAATTTTCAGCTTCAAAAATTAGGGTTTAGTGAAAATGTTTTTATGAATTTGGTTTTAGGCTAACTAATTTTATTTACTTGGAATGGTGATTATTTAACAGAAAATTCCAGTGGGATTTAAGACGAATTTGGAGGGAAGAATTTCTGGGTCAGTTTTGTTAAAAGGACCCAGTGGGTATGGTTGGGTAGTTGAATTAGTTCAAAAAAATGATGACTTGTTCTTTGATGAAGGGTGGGCCGATTTTGTAAGAGATCATAGCCTAGAATGTGGGGATTTTTTGGTTTTTAGATATGACGGTGACTTGGTTTTCAATGTGAAAGTGTTTGATCAAAGCCTTTGCGAGAAAGAAGTTGCTTTCCATTGTAAATGCAGTCAAGGTGGTAGTGAATTTGATGGTATTGTGGGGCAGAAGAGAGATAGGGAGGATGGAGGTGTTTCATTGGATCAAGATTGTGAAGGGGTGTTAAAGAGAAGTAGAGGGAGCTCTTCCGAATCTGATGATAATGAATATTTTGGGCATGAGCCGATGCTTGCAACTAAAACATGTGAGGGATTAACTTCCGGTGATGAAAACCATGGTAAGGAAATGAAACTCTCTCATTCTTTGGGATTTGTATATGAATATGGTTTTCCCATTGAATTGGCTGTGTTCTATGTTATAAAAATTTTGCTGTTTTTCTTCAAGTCATTCTTCTAGAAAGGAATGGCCACGACAGCAAGTCAGCAACAAAAACATCTTAACTTTGCGTAGCATTCCGCTTTTTCTTATTGAATTTGCTTCTCATAGAAATGCAATGCTGGAAAGTTCATACCCATCTAATTGTGCACGTATTTATGCTAACATGTGTGGAGAGTCATTTCAATTCTTGTTGCAACTTCACTGATGGTTTACATCACATGAATTCCTTTTGATAAAGACTTCCATCTCTTGAAACAGAGGGAAGCATCCTGAAAACAACTGTTGAAGATGATGATTTGAATCTGCATGGCAGTGGCTGTATTCCGATGGTAGGAGAGTTTGAAGAGAAAAAAGTGGCTCAATCTTTTAATTCACACTTTCCCTTTTTTGTAAGAATTATGAAAAGATTCAACGTCAGTGGCTCATATACATTGGTAAGCTGTTTTCTTCCCACTTTTTTCGCCCCTGTTTTTTGTCTAGGAAATTGTTTTCACAAGCCTACATCTTGTGCATCAGATAATTTTCTTTGCATCATGCTGTTATATGTATGTCAGAATACAGCAAAAGTGTAGAGTGTTAAATCACACTGCACTTTAAAAACTTTTCTTAATATTGATCCTTTGGCAATTGGAGCTGTGAAACGAGTTCTCAACCCATTGATCATCATGCATTTACCTCTCTGGCACAAGTTGGCAACAAGTTCCTCCTACTTATAAGGGGGAACAAGGAGAAGAAATTAATGACTTACATGTTATATTTATTCCAAATTCAAGGGCTAGACAGCCTTTTTAATAATTACCATTGTGCTTGTATATGGAAATTCTTGTAGCCATTACCTGGTGTCTCGAATCAACCAGTTACTCTATCAGTTTATCTTATTTATACACCTTGAAACTTGCTTATGTATTTACTGCCTTTTAATTTTTTGTGACCCAGAATATTCCATATCAGTTTGCAATGGAACATCTACCAAAGTGCAAGACTGAGATTGTACTTCGGAATCTGAAAGGAGCTTGCTGGACTGTAAATTCTGTGCCAACAACAAGAGTGCATACAAGTCATACTTTATGTGGTGGATGGTTGGGCTTTGTCCGTAGTAATGAGATCAAGGTTGGAGACATTTGTATTTTTGAATTTGTGCGCAAATTTGAATTGTGCGTGCATATTCTTCGGGTTGGAAAGGAAGACCCGGATAGGCAAAGGGGAAAAGCAGTTCCTAATGTGCTAATTGACAGGTCTGATGCCACTATATCGAAGAAATTTGTAAAAAACTCTTCTAAGGTCCACTCAGAACCAAAAAAAGTTCAAATGTGCGATAACAAAGGGTCTAAGATGCTTGACAAATGGAAATATGCTGCCAGTTTTGCGCTTTGCTCTTTGTCAAGATCAGGCAATGATAAGCAAGGTAAAGTTTCTAATTGTTCTATATTTGGTTTTTACTCAAGATTATTCTTATTAATAGAGGGATAGTTATTCTATACTTGCCATGAGTGTTCTTTATATCTCTTTGACAGAAAAGTTTAGTGTTCCCCTAAGCTTCCTGGTAGATTATTTGTGTTTATAGGACCATGGCTAACAGCCACTCTTTTATATTTTCCCAATCCTTGGCATATTTGTAGAATATTGATTCACTGGACTGATTGGTAGACCGCATTGTAACTTGATTTGGCTTGTAAAGCAGAAGCAGCTATTGGTGGTTTGAGAATGATGTTGGCACTTGATGAAGAAAAAGCAGCTAGGTCTTTTGCTTCTGGTTTTCCCAATTTTGTGAGAATCATGAGAAAGTTCAACATCAGTGGTTCATATACTCTGGTGAGCAATTCACTTTTCCTTTCCTCCCTTCCCCCATATGTAATTTCACGATCAAATTCATTGGTTTATCTTTGCTTGATGATATCCGAAATCACTAATTAATGAAGATCAAACAAACTAAAAAATCGAAAGAAAAAAATGAAGTATGTTCATTGGGATCATTTGGTCTCTCACACAACCCAACGTCGTCCGTGTCATTCTTGGATATTAGATGTAACTATTAGCAAATTGTTTTCCAGTTATCTTTGCAGAAACATATAAGAGGTTTGGGAATTCTCTAGTATCAATTTGCATTTACCATCTGGATCATGTCATGCAGAAAATACCATATAAGTTTTCAAAGGCGTATCTACCATACTCCAAAACAGAGGTAGTTCTTCGGAATCTGCAAGGCAAATGTTGGACTGTAAATTCTGTCCCAGACTCCAAAGGTCGAACGGTGCATACCTTTTGCGGAGGCTGGATGGCCTTTGTTCGTGATAATGACATCAAAATGGGTGATATCTGCATATTTGAACTTGTTAACAGGTTTGAAATGCGTGTGCATATTTCTGGGCCTGGAAGAGAAGGGTTAGATTTCCAACGTGCTTCTTTGTGAGGCAATATCTGCAAATTCAACCTTCCGTTGGATAATATGTACTGCTGCTATTTTTTTTTTCCAGTTAAACGCTTAATTATGGATCAAATATTTTATTTCGGTCAAATGCTATATTTTATTTATAGCAGTTGATATAGTAGTAATATTTTAAAATCCTACCAAAAAAAGTAATATTTTAATAGCAATTCTTAATTAATACAACAAAAAAGATTATATGAAATAATTATTTTGGGTCAACATTTTTTTTTCATTTAAATTATGAAAAAAAGTTAATTATTTATTATATATCATAGTATAAATTTTTTAAAATAAATATTTATTATTTAATTATTATATGTGATGTAAAATAATTAATTGACTTTATCTAATATAATTTGAATCTTAGTATGAATTTTTTAAAATAAATATTTATTATTTAATTATTCTATGTGATGTGTAATAATTAATTGATTTTATATAATATAATTTGAATGAAAGTGATATATATATATATTAATGAAAATGATATATATTGGCTGTTTAAAAAAAAAAATAATGAAATAAATATTTAAGTTAAAACTTATTTAAAAAAAAGGAAAAAAAAGTTGAAATATTTGCTTTACTATATTTTACTACTACTATATAAAGGAAATGAAAAATTGAAAATAAATAACATTATTTGAATGAAACTCCAGGTGGAGAGAGAGCCAAAAAGAGATAAAAATCCATGATTGGGGGATTACCGGATGCATTAGGACCGGTTAGAGTCAAAGGAGAGAGGCAGACCAAACATAATGGGGTTTGCGGAAACCAGCCCAGTCCCCGAAGCAGAAACAGTAGTTCAGTTCAGTACCCCACCTACATGGGGACTGGGGAGTGCCAACTACCAAGTGTGGTCCATATGTTTCTAAACTCATGAAGCCACTCCATAACCAAAAAGGCTCGTCCTTTAACGCGGTCACCAGTCCTCCACTAAGTCTCAGCTCTTCAATCTCCAAAGTTGTTCTCTCTCATGTACAAACCATTTCGTGCTATTTACTCATTTTGCTTGCTTTTGCCTGCTCAATGACCTTTGGATTCTTCATTGTTTCTACAGAAACAAAGAATTGAAAAACAAAATGAGCAATAAAAGCAAAGCATTTATCTCATAAACAAACAAAAGCAGGTGGATAATTAATAACTTCCCTTTTCTGGGTTTTATTTTCCACATGCTACTCTATTTTCTTTTTATCTCTTAACTGAACCCGTCAAGGTGAGTGATTTATATTTATCATTTTTGTAGTTGAGTTAAAAAGATTAGTCTGCTTGCTTTCTTCTGGTGGGTTTTCAGCTTCTTGAGATCTGCAGTCCTTTTTGGTGTGATGGGTCTTCAACTCTTTCTTTTTTTATTTTTTGGTTATTCATTTGATTTTGGGTGCAGAGCTGTGTGGTTAAGCAAATGGGAGATACGTGTAAGGATTGTAGGAGCTGGGAAGAGGAAATCTTTTGGACCCATTTTCACTCTATTCATTTCTCTCAATTTCTCCGTGGTGATTATCTTCAGCGGTTGGTAAGTTCCATCTTGACACTGCTTCTTCTCTTCCCTGTCCTAATTTGTCTTTTGATTGGTGTGTATTTTGCTGAGTTAAAGTGGAACCCTTAAAAATCAAGAACTTTGAAGTATGCAGACTGCAGTTCATCTCTTGACTTTACCATGGGGTAAACTGACCACTCTTTTTGGACCTCATTTTTTTGTTATTGGATGCATTTTGGAATTGTTCTCTAGCAATCAAGCTGCAAATTTGAAGGGAGAAAAAGTGATTTTGTTATCATATTCTAAGTCTGCATGCCTTTCCCTTTCTCATGTTAGTCACACTTGCGGCATTTTAGATTATGGGGACTTAGGCAGGTTTCAACAGTAATTTTTACCTTTATTTGGTTTGTTCTTTGCTAGAAAAGTCAGGATTTTTTGCTGCCTTTGTTGTTTCTTTTTCCCTTTGTGGATTATTCACAATTTCTAATACAAGGTTTCACATTGTATTTTAATGACATATGAAACTGCAGGAAATACCAGAAAAGTTTGCTAAGAATATCAAGAAAAAGCTTCCGGAAACTGTGACTCTTAAAGGTCCTAGCGGTATCATATGGGATGTAGGACTGACAACGGATGATGATACCTTGTTCTTCGATTGTGGATGGAAAAATTTTGTAAAAGACCATTTTTTGGTAGAGGATGACTTTTTGATCTTCAAGTACAATGGACTGTCCCATTTTGATGTGCTGACGTTTGATGGCCAGAGCTTGTGTGAGAAGGCATCTTCTTATTTTGTGAGGAAGTGTGTGCATACAGAATTTGATAGTGGATACCAAACAAAAAGAAAGGTGAATGAAAATCCTGATGAAATTGTGCACAACTCTTCACAGTGTGGTCTTGAAAGCAGTCCAGAAAAATCTACTAACAATGACATTGACACGAGGCCATCAAGACAACCTATCAAATCTGCAGCTACTAGTAAGAAGATGCGAAATGTGGGTTCTCCTAGTAGGTCCTTCCGTGCTAGGCAGAGCCTTGGAGGCAAAGAACTTTCTACCCTTGCTGGAGAAGTGAAGGTCAAAACTGGTAGGAGCACTTCTAAAACTTTTTCTATACATAAAACCTGCTTTACATGGTAGATTTGACTTTTGATATAAGTTTGTTGACGCTGAAATATTAGGGTATTCGGAATGATTTATTGCATATTCATTTCTTATGCCTTGTTCTTGTCAGACCCACTTCATAAGTGTGTCTTGTGATTAATGACTAAAATTACAATGTAATATATTGCTTTGCTAGAAACTCAAATTGGGTGACTGATGATTGTACTCTCTTTCCCACCCAAATATACAAATGATTCAGAGTTTGAACATACAACGATGGATGGAGATGTCTTTAGCCCTCAGCATGCATTGGGCAAATGGCCTGTGACTCAAGTTGAGAAAACAAATGTCCTCTTAATGGCACAAGAAGCATTAACCAAAGAAGGTTTTATGGTGGTTATGAAGCCCACACATGTAGGGAGACGGTTTTATATGGTAAACTTCATCCCTGAACTTGATCAAACTTTTGGTTTCATAGTGCTTTCCTTTCTTCAATGACACTGTCGTTTACTTCTTTTAGTCGTCTTATTTTATTAACATGAGCAAAAGATTGGTAGTTTGTGGTTTGTACATATTCATGGTTTCTCTAATCAAATTAGATGATGGTGTTAAAGCTCAGCCTTGTTTATTGGCTTGCATTTTTTGGGTCCATGCAGGCAGTACCTACTGCATGGGTGGCTAAATATCTCTCAAAAGAAAATGCAGATGTGATTCTTCGGGTTAACAAGCGTACATGGAGGACTAGATTTTATTATCACAGAAGCCGAGATTGTGGGGGGCTTTCTGGTGGTTGGAGGAATTTTGTGAATGACAACAAATTAGAAGAACATGATGTGTGTGTATTTGTGCCGGCCGATATAGAAAGAAAACCAATCGTCCTGGATGTCAACATCTATCATGTTCTCCAAGGAGCAGTTCCTCTGAGCCAAGTAAACCCCACCTAGTGCTAAAGGTTGTCCCAAAATGCTCGGAGACAATTATCTCGTAGCATCTCCCAGACATGAACTTGCAACTCAGTCGTGGCATGTTTGACATGTTGTAGTTTTGAAATGAAGTTAATCTGCTTTACTAATAGCCTAATGGAAACTCAACCAGGTTGTAATTATATATGTTCTGATGGTTAATGTTCTGTCACTTATCTCTTTCCATTTAAGTGAGCTTTGTTGCTAGACTGGTTTGATTGTAACCCATGTTGCTGTTTACCAAACCTCTTCTCTAATCTTTGGTGGAGCCCAACTCTTAGCATGCGAAACTAAACTATCTTTCTACCACCATTGTGGAGCCTGTTGTACCTCTATTGTTGGTTCTGTACAATTTTATCCAGCAAATTTTTCTTGTAAAATGTAAGTAAAAGGAACTCAAATAGTTTTGAGTTCAGCTGTCTTTTCCCAGCAACGGTAACTTGCGCAGTGGTAAGCTGTGGCAGCAAAACCCGATAGAGAACACCCAAAGTGGTTTACATTGGAGGAATAAATTCCTGTGGAGGTCTCAAAGAACACAACAATGCCGTTTCTCTTTGGCTGCAGCGAGCACCAGAGCAATGTTTTGCTAATGTTGTCAGTTCCTTGAAGGCTTATGGCAAAGGAAGAAAGGGTGGAGGAGCCCTATCTTCTACAAGCAATGAAGCGCCTGAGATCTTCAAGTTTTCAGCTATCATGAACGGGCTTGTTCTGATTGGCGTTGCAGTTGGCTTTGTTCTTTTGCGCATCGAAGCATCTCTGGAGGGAGCTGATTAGTGAGCACTTCTGTTCAATGATTTGTCTTGATTTCGAGACTGACGTTGACGTGAATTCTTCTTGGTTGTGCGATCAAAACATGCCAGTGATCATTCTAAAGTTTTAATAACTTGCAATAGAGTTAATTAATCGTAAAATAGAAGCATTTTATTCAAGTAGAGATGCATCCAGATCTGGCACTAAATGCATGCCAAAATTTTCATGTCATGCAATGGCCCTTGAAGAAAAGGTATGGAACAAGAATGCAATCAAATTCTACATTAAAAATCCTTTTTACTTTTCTAGAGATACAAAATTTTGAGTTTTGTGCCTTGGCAAAAATCTAGACTAATTTTAGATAGTTCCAACAATGATAAAACTTTTGAACTACATCAAAGATAATTGAGGTTTTGAAGTAGACAGCATAGCAGCCTGCGGGAAAAGCTGAGCAGGAAAGAATCTCGCAAAGAGGAATTAATAGCCAATGAATATCTCTTCAAACATCAAGTGGAGCTCGCAAACTGTGCTCCTCATGCAGAGGGCCTTTGGCATGCAGAAAACAATTGCCAACTAATGAAAGCCATCACCAGAGATGTGAACAATTCAAAGCCCACCACCTTCGGAAAGTGCCATCCCAACCCTCGCCTTAGATAGCTGCCCAAGGAAAAAGGTTTTCATTAAGTATATAATGCAAAGACCATGTATATAATCTAGGATGTCACAGGAAGGTTAAATTGCGGCCAGGCAGAGATAAGGAGAAAGATGTGGGCAGATGCAGTGACACGTTAAAACAAACCTTGTGATGGACGGCATGGTTGCAACAATTCCAGCACATGCATATATTATAGGAATCAAAGTCTTGGGTTTGTTCTTGCGAAGCCACATTAAAGATCCCAATGCTGCAAGAGATATACTCAACACCTGAATGAGAAAAGGATAGAGATGTCCATAAGGAGCGAGATAAACACTAATTTCACTTTTGATTAGAGAAACACATTCTCAAATCTCAAAGTTAAACAATCATTATTCTAGTTTTTGAACACCTTTCTAAATAAACTACAGAATCAAGAATGCCCAACAAGGCAGTTGCAAAAGAAATGTTCGTACCATTGAAGAAATAAACATACCAAATTAGCATTTGCTTCCAGCCCTTGCAGAATATAATCCCAAGTGAATTCTAGTCCTCTAGCTCCCACCCAAAGGGGTGCCAACCTATGTAGAACAGAATCAGCAAAAGCCCATCCTATCAACATGGAAAGAAATAATCCATAGTGCCGAAGTTAGCAAGTGAAAAGAACCATGAAAATTTATGCTTGATGAAGCTCATCTCGACATCTTCAAATATAATTTTTAATCTATCTATCATGTAGATTATTACTGATTTCAGATTTTTATCCTCAATGATTTATTAACTGTTAACATCGGGGCAAAACCAGCATAAAACAATCACTAAAAACAGTATTGGCAATCCTGCTTCAAATTAAGGTATTACTCCACAAATACTTCAAAATGGATTACTGAGTGATTTCAAGCTTCTTGGACTGAATTTAGTCTGAACATTCTATTAATATCATGACAGTTATTTTATTTGTTATAACAATCAAGCCATGCTCCTAGAAATTCAACTCATCAATAATTTAGATGATCTGATGAATAGTGACAGCCTTAAGGGTCAGAAACCACAAACGCAAAAATGATGCTTTTTTTTTTCTAATTTTTATTCGGAACAGGGGAGGAGGAGTATTAGGAAAGGGGCAAAGCTGAATTTCAACTTAAATGACTAGAGTCAAAACCTCACTCACCAAGTCCAACAGCTTGAAATTTATGATTTTGAGAGATGTTCCTGTGAGTCAACTGTGTTAAGGCAAAATAAAGTCCAGCAACATCTATAAAACCAATCAATGCTTTCAAAAGTTCCTGAAAATGCATAAGCAACACAATTACTGATAAGTAGCAATACATAGACTGTTTGTAAAGACTCATGGCAGTGTTACAAGCTACATCCCTAACACACCCTTATGCAAATGTAGACAAGAAAGTAGTAAAAGTTTTCACATTATTGTCTCCCTACCTTTAACATCATCATCTTTAACCGAACCCAAAAACTAGGTTAAATCAAACTTCCACAAACTAAAACCAAATTTTGGAAACAACAAATGTATAATTAGCGCAAAATTCATATTCCACCATGTAGGTTCCAATTTCAGAACCAGAAAAAAAAAAAGCCAATACCTGGTATGGATCAAAGCCATCATTCTCAGACACGTTCAAAAAGGTTGCCAGACAAACAAGCTGCCAAAATTTAAAAACAAAACAAATTAACCATCCAAAAAGCGTCCCGAGAAACACGAGATTAAAATTTAGCACATAATTTAGGGATGCTGATATTTACAAGATGTACTGACCTTTACCAAAGCTGTTCCGAGATAAACAAGGGCAGCTTTAACAGAGGTACCAAGAGTATCATACTCCGATCTGCATACACATAATTTACTATTAATAGAATCATTTATATATATATATATATATTTACAAGACTATAATTTAGTAGAAAATAACACTTCTTCCTCAACAAATTTAACTATCTAAATTCTCATAAATCAACTACATAAGAGTAAAATTTTTAAAGAACAACATCCAATTAGTTCCAAAGTATAGCTTTTAAACATTTTAATCAAACTCTTTTGACATTTATTTGATACTAGATTTTAGCTCATTTTTGCTCATAACGGAGAGAGAAAGAAAGGAATCTTTTCGATCGACACACATTTTTCTGATTTCGAACGAACAGATCGAAGCATGAGATTTAACTAGAGCTCATTTGCATTAAATATTACGAAATTAAAGATATTGAAAAAAAAAATATTTTAATCGATTGATAAATAAAAATTACAGAAAATTAGGTCAAATAATCAAGCAAAAAAGGGGAGGAGGGGGACGTACAATGGGGTGGCGGAGTAGTAGACGGCGTGAGGACCGTAGGTGAGAATCGCGCAGTTAAAGAAGTGAAACACAGTCATTTCTTTCTTCTTTTTTTTTTTTTCTCAATTCCAAGTTTCAATCTGATCTTTTGAACAAACGAAGCTTTGATTGTCCCTTGTTTTTGAGAAATTTGACTTTCAATTCTGGACTCTGCTTTAGCATTACGAGAACAAAAATCCGCTCCTAATTGGGCCGAAAAAGAGCCCATTTTCAGGCTTCGAAAATACCTTGAATAACTCATTTAGGCTAGGCCCAAACATCAATACAATAAATCTAATTGGTCACTTCTTGAGCTTTTGGGTAGTTATCAGGGGCCGTAGGCCCGTTAATGATACCGATTTATTTTCTTTCATATAAATTATGGATTATTATTCTCATAAATAAATTATCCGACAATTTACAAGAGAACTTTTCATATATCATTTTATGTTATATTTTGAACGTAACTTTCTCTAATTTATAAGTTTTATAAATTTAGTATTTGAGTTCAGAAAAGTAAGGTAATTTAGATGAAATTTTGCCATTCTAATAAATTTTGCATATTATTTTATTAAAGTGATTATTTCAACTATTTCTTTTTTTTTTTTTAATGGAGTTTTCATAATTCAGTACAAAACGAAAAAAATTTATGATGAAAAAGAAAGTTGCTGGATCTTATCCTAATTCCTAAATACAAAAAAAACGAGAGAACATTATTAATTTGTCCATTTGACCTTTTTAGACGGACTTACTTTTTTTCTTCCATACTTTTTGAGATTGGCTTTATCTTACATTAACTTGAAATATCTTCCTTTTTTTTTTTTTTGTTTTATAAGTAATATTCGAAGTTTCGTGCCTAGCGTTTTAAATATTGACATCATATCTTGTTATATTTCTGATCTTCTTTCGAATTTTTTTTTTAAAAGTGTATTCAATATAATTTATCAAAAAATTAAATTTTGAGTTTAAAATTTAATTCAATTAATTTATGTAATTGTTAGTGGTATTCAAAAAATCGAAATTTAAATTTTAATATTTGTAATTTTTATCATATTTTTAGATTATGTTTTTTTATAATATATATTTTCAGAAATTAAATAAGAGTTTTGAATTACAGTTTAAATTCCCAAAAAAAAAAAATGAAATTTATAAGATTATAAAATGTGCTTTTATAGCATACAACGCCAAGCTTGACGAATCTTAATATATTATAAAAAATAATATTAATTAGAATTGATGGGTCATGGGACAATAACTATGAGTTTCTAGACTGCACTAGAGCAACTGTATTTTTAGAATTTTAATTTTGAAAACGATTTGTCAACTTTTAGAGACGATATTTATTGTCACTAATTCCTCTAAATTTTGTAGTATTACCACACATAGCAGCCTAAATAGGAAATTATTGTGACAATTGGACGGTCTTGGGTATTAAACTAAATAAATAAGTATACATTCTTTAAATTTTAAACAAACACCTAAAACAACGTACAACGAATAAATCATGATGAGAAAGAATTAATGACTTTTTCATTACTAAAAATTTTCACCTAACACTTCAATTAAAATTATATATAAAATAAATAAGTGTTGAATTTTTAATTTCAATAGTTAAGGTTTAAGTTAAAAATATTAATTCAAATCTCAAAAGATTTGATGATAGATTTGTTTGAAATATTTTAGAGATTTATTAGATATTATTTAATGGATAAAATGACTTGAAAGACAAAAATTCTAAAAAAAAAATGATTTTTTGTGAGCAAGTTGGGGGCTTATAATTAATAAAACAAAGTTTCATTGGATAAGGTATGCAAAAAATATGTAAAGAATGCCATAGGATTTTATTGGATGAGATTAAAGGAAATTGAGAGTGTCCATAGATGTATATGTATGAATGCATATGGATGTTTGATTTGAGATTTCTTCATTAGATTAAAGGAGAATAAGAGTCTATGGAAGTGGTGAGTGTTTATTTGGGTTGGGATTGATTTATGTTTGGATTTTGTTAAGTTTTGAGTGTTGATATATCTATAATTAATTAATATTTTGTTGAATATCAAAATACATTGAACTACGATGTCTTACTTGAATGATTAAGTGAATGATTTATTATTCGAAGTTTTTTCATTTATTTTGTGATTGATTGGCCGTTTGTTCTAATAACTTCAAAGACTAATATATATATATATATATATATATATATATATATATATATGTCCAAGGCCGTCTCCTATCTCAAGCTGTCCTTCTCTATTTGAAGCATTTTTAAATCTGATTGTTCATCCCTTCTTTTTCCCAGGCTACACTTGGATTGAATCTGCTTAATGGGTTAAACAGTCTAATCTTTCTAATATTCATTTTTGAACTTGTCTGCTTGTTTTTTTTTTTTTTCTTTTCATTCAAGCCACCTAATAGAAAATGATCAAACTCCAAATTCTTTGAATTGACCTTATCCCAAATTAAAGCCTCTCTTAGCCGGTAAGATATTTTCTAGCAATATAGAAACAAAATTATAGCATATATTACATACTTTATTATTCATTTTGCCTTCCTAGTAATGCCTCAATATGGCAGGTTGGACAAGGAATTAAGGGTGGAACAAAACCCATTGCCAAACAGAAAAGCTGACCATTCTATTCACTATAATCTTTTGTCTTCATGACGTTTTCATGTGATTATATTTTACAAGGAAAATCTGTATTAAGGAATATAGAAATGATGTAATCATCTTAATAAATAGAATGAAGGTTCAAAACTTTTCAAAACTAATAATTTTGATACGTCATGGGGATGTTTTTATTCCTTCATGAAAGGGAAATGGAGAGAATTTTAATTACTTTGATGTTGACATTGTCAGGTTTAGTTTTCTCATATTCTATTAATGAGGATTTTGACAATTGACAAGGAAAAAAGAGCATTCTTTCTGGCAAGATTAGAATGAGTCAGAACAAGGAAGGGAAGGTGAACTGAAGATGGGTGAGAAAAAAACACACAAACTTTTTTTTGGTCCCAAAAAAAAAAAAGTGTAAATGTGGTCCAAAAGGACCACGACCACTATGGAAAATAAATAAAAAATAAAAGAGACTTCAAAGGACAGTGTCACGAGGATGTGTTGACAAGGTACCCGGAAACACAACAGGGAAAGGAAATTTATTACTCCATTGAATTGGCCAAGCAAGTGCCGGGAAAAAAAAACCTCTGAGAAACATTATAGGATTATGCATGAGGTCATCAGGATGCAATGCTAGCTCTTTACTTACCATTTGCTGCAAGAAACCATCTTCTTCTTTTATATTTTGTGTCTTGTACAAATAGATTACAACTACCACTCCGGGAAATGGAAAATGACCCTAAGAATATCCTCAATAGATTGTGAAAAAAGTGGGATCAGAGAGTTCATAAATTTTGACACTTCACCTATTTCCAAATTTTCGTTTGAAACAAATTTTCAATTTGTTAAAAAATCTCATTCTTTTAAAGTTAATCCAATTTCACCCAAAAAGGGTATGAATCTATTTTTTTAATACAATTGGACTTTGTCTGAATCTGTATTCCCTCTGGAAGATCTTAAACGCGCAATATATATATATATATATTAAGAATGTTTTTCTTGCTTACAAAAAAATCGAGTCTTGATTGACGAAAAAAATTAAATTAATTACATCCCCATGACAATTACTTCAATTTTAGCTTCGGAATTTCAAGAAGTCAAGCAAAAAACAGTTTAACTAAAAGAGGTAGGCAATTTCTTGGTAAAATAATTGCTACTAGCTGCCATGCACAATTGCATGATCAGATCATATGAATACGATCAATTGGACTCTTAGTTTACTATTTAATTTAGTTGGGTAAGCTTTTTTCCCTGCATTAACTCTTTTCATGAAGGGGCAGACGAATTCTCAGTGGCCACTGTGAAATCCCAACAAAGAACTGATTTCAGGGCATGAGTTGCCTGATAGTGGGTCATGTTACGTTTAAGAACAATCCATCCAGCTCCATTTTTTTTTTTTTCAATCAACAAAACTGATCAACATAGCTGTTGAAATTGAAGACTTTGTGGGTAAAAAACCCTGTTCAACTGGGAACTTAGAGCCCTACTACGCATGACAAATAATCATACCACACTTAATTACAATCTTCACTTTCTGCTTTTTCGGGAAAGTGTTTTTAAAGACTACTTTTTTAAGTTATAGGGCCCTTTTCCTTTGCAGCATCCTTTCTGTCTGATTAATTGCTCGGCTCCACTCAACTTTTCATTTTTCAGTTCATGAATCAAGATGATTCGTACGTACCATCTTCTATCTTCATCTTTTTTTCTTTGGGTCAATTCCAAATTTCATTAAATTGATGTTATGATACGTGTAGAGAGGGGGGACAGGTCTCGTTATTTGCTCTCTTAGGTGGCCAACAGGCAAGTTATCCTGCATCGATCAGCTTCTGTTTACACTTAACCCGATGAAGCCCTTCCTATGACTGAGAACTGAGATTGAGACACCAGATCAAAGAAGAGAAGAGAAGGGTTTTCAATGAACTGAATGAATGTCATTTTTCTTTCACTTTCTATTTAGTATTAGTATTTATTTTCTCTTTCTTTTTTGCATGTAATAACTGACAAAACTTAAATATGATTCAAATTCAATTCTCTGGACATACAAAAACATACTTTGAACATTGAATCAAATATTAAAATGTTTTGAGTGTTTGATGGAACATATTGATTAGGTACTAGTTATTTCATAGTATTTCAATTTGATCAAATTTTGTTTCTTCTGTGATCAGCATGGTCGATATTACTCTGTTTGGCTTTCCTTACTGTTAATCACCAAGATGAGCTGTAGAAAGTTGACAAACCAATCAGCGAGGCCCCTAGGATAGTAACAGCAAGATCAGAATTCAAATCCATGCAAAAAAATTAAAAGATAAGATTCCAAGTATCAAGGTCTGAAGTCGTTTTCAATTTTTATTTTATTAGTTTAAGCTGGTTTTCAACAGCTAAAAAACTATTGTTAGGGTTGCGTAGGGTCTGACTTCATTCACCGTAGTAAATAGAGGAGTACTAATTGACTTCATTAATGTTTTGTTCTCTTCTCAAAACTGGTTTCACTTTGCCTAGGAACGCTCTCCTTTCCCCCTTTACAGGCAAAAAGTTGCCTAGCCATTTGATCTCTTTTAATTACATTCACCATCATTGATCAATTATTGAACTTTTTAAATGCTGGTTTTGACCAAGTTGTGTTTATTCTAGTTATTAAGATCTTAATTACAGTTAAAGTAGTCTTGCTTTCTTTTTCATGCAGAGCATCAAATGTCATCCAAATTAAGACGGAAGAAAATTCTACAGAAACCAACGGAAGGGACGTGGGATTGGGAGCCAGCCAGCCAACAAGCAAGCCAGGGTTGGTTTTTTTATTCTCCTTTTATATACTGTTAGTGTATGTGATGTAATGTCGTGGTGCACGTCAGCCTAAACGCCGTTGATTTCGGTGATTCCTTCCTTTCTCTTTTGTCTGTTCTCTCCGCAAAGACTCTAAAAGGAGTGGGAGAAGGTGATATACGTATTCAAATTTCAAAGCAACACATGCCCTGTTAACCTAATCTCACGAATCACCATGAAGAAGCTAATATTCTTCCAATTGGAAATAGACATTTTTTTTAATCTTCAAGACAAAGTTGAGTATGAAAAGAATGAACCATTAAAAAAAAAAACGTTTTTGCATGATTTGCAAATCACAATTTAGTCTTTAATGCTGGACTCTTCCGATCTTCACTTCAAAAATCAACACTTACCCAAACTTTGTTAAATCAAGTTGATCTTAGTTTAGGCTTAGAATCGTACAACAGCAGTGAGAAATGAGAGATCGATGACCATCGATGTATTAGCCAGGAAGATTATATATTTAGGTATGTACTATGAAGCTATGGTTAGGCCTTAAATTTTATTTCTTCGGTGGCCGACAGGCATTTACCAGCAAATAATTTTGGTCATTAATTAACAATGGTAATTAAGTACTAACATGTCTGTTCTTGCTTGATCTGCACTGCATCCATCATTTCTTCTTTTTCAAGAGGAAAAGCATCACATTAAAAACATTTATACATCATGTAAAATCACAGCTACCAACTGGGGAAGGTGCTGAAGCCTATTAAAATTGTAAGTACTGTTTCTCCATGAGAGTCCTATCGTCTAAATTCTTGATATATGATAATGGGTCCCCTTTCAGAAAATGATATAAAACTCTAAGCAAGGTTAAAAGATTTAATGAAAAGAGAGAGAAAAAAAAAAGGAGTAGGAAATATTGTTCTTATAAGACAAACACATGGAATATGGAATATAACCCAAAACATTTGACAACATTGCAAGTGAGCCATAGAGAGACATGTTGACCGGATATTACCTCACTGCAAATGTGTTAATTCAATAATCCAAACCCCACACACACAAAGAGAAAGAAAACAAAAAAGAATTTAATTAGACTCAAAATAAACTAATCTCAGAAGAAACCAAAAAAATTTCCATTTCCCGGAGAATCTAGAGCGCATCAGGCGCTGACCGAGGGCTTCGAAAACTATTAACAAATGATTAAAGCATTTAAACATATCTTTTTTTTTTTTCGTTCTTCTTCTTATTCTAGTTCTAGTCATCTTGTTGTTACTATTTGATCAATTCTTAAACAAATGGGATTAAATAAAAGGAGAGGGCCGTGGGGGTTCGAGAATATGAGAATAAATTAAAGGGAAATTTCAGCAAATAAAACGGGGATTTGAAGGAAGAAAGAACAAGAGAAGAGAACAAAAGAAGAGCTTAAGACCTAGACAAGGTCACGTCCGTAAGGTCACGTGATAAGAACCATGTTGACGCCGAGGAATATGGTCTTTTTAAATTAGATTAAAAATTTGGGTTTGTGGTTCCACGCGCGGATGGGGCTCGACAGCAACTATTTTTTAGGTTAAAACAGGAATATTTGGACACGGAGAGGGAATATTGGGCATCAGGGAAGATTACACACAAATACTACCCGTTGAATTGAACGATTAAGTTTGGGTAGCCTTTGAATTCTTATTCGCTTTCTTTCACGTGTCCACCACGCGCCTCACACTTTGCAATCCACTAGTTTTTATTTTTGGACTGTAAATTTGTAATAGCCAATCTTTTGCATACTTTACATAGTGAAAATTCATGAATTTGATATCTCTTTAATTTATAAAATTATTTTTAAGAGATAATTTTTATTAAATTAAAATTTTAGATTTTATTCTAAAAAAAACTATATATGACATAATGTAATAAATTGTCAATAAAGTACAAGTATTATTTTATTCTTTCCTGTTTCTGTTTTTATCATTCACTAATTTACTCATGAGCTCGTTGAAATGGATGCAATTCTCCCTTTCTTTTTTCTCCTTCTTGTCGCACTTATTATTATATATATATATATATATATATTAAAAAATGTATATATCTCCAATCTTCAGTCCAAATTTACTCAAGAAAAGTACTAGCTAGTCCTTTTAACAGGAAAATCACTATTTTGGATCTATGGCTGACGATAAAAATGAGTCAATTAATGTGTACGGGTAGAGCAGCTCAATGAAAATGATTCAAGTGTATATAAAAAAGTCACCAATAAAAATTGATTCAATTTTTTTCATTATTCAATTGATAAGCTAGAAGTTTGAATTTTACCAATGATTTTTTGTTCGACGCTAATCTTAAATGATTTTTTTTAAATAAATATATTTTACTTGGATTAGAGAGACTAAACAACTTAATTACTTATCCCGAATTTTTTTGCAGAAAAGAATATATAAGAGGGTCGGACGGGCTCACGGGAGAGAAAAATGGCAAAGAAAATTAAGTTAGGGCGCGTGGGAAAGTAACAGTGCAAAACTTAAATGAAAATAGGGCCAAGGAAAGAGTTGCATGTGGGTCTGCGACCCTGGTGTCGCCGGTCACCCCGGCCAATCAGACACTGCTCCTCTCTTAAATAGTCACTGGCTCCCTGCTCCATATTCCATCCCTGTTACTCACAAGACCATAATTTTTTCATACCCACACACAAATTTCTATCTTAGCAACTTCTTCCCACGTGTACAGCTCCATGCTCATTGGCAATTCAGGTTTTTGCTACGTGCCCAGCAGGACTCTAACACTACTACTACTCTACGCACAGGATACTTTTCCTTTACCCACTTGCCACTTGACCAAAGCTGGCAAATATGGTCGATTTAATCGAGAGTTTTTAAGAGTAGGGGGTGAACCTGAAATCCCCATTAAATGCACTTATGGGTTTTCTATTTTTAAGCACAAAACCCACAGCAATTCAGGGTAAAATCAGGTTTTTGATAAACAAGAGAAAAAGGGTAAGTATGTTTTGGTATATATAGCATGAGATTAATGACTGTTATTAGTGCATAATTATGATTAAGTTTTTGTCGCTTTGTTAAAACTCTCAAAATAAATATCAACATCATTACAGCTTAAGCATAACATCATGTGTTAGGCAGTATGCTTTCAAAGAGAGTAGAAAAAAATGTTAAAGAGGGTTTATGTCACCTCTGCATGAAAAAGACCTAGTAATAATAAATTAAAAGCAGCTGAATTTTTTGAGCCAGGGATATTTTTGGCCTGCCCTGCCAGTCAATCCTGGTATAAAGAAATGAAAATGGGGAATATTCTAATTCTGGGAAAAGCTAGGAAAATTAAATTAATAAGATAATAATGTTGTGAAGATACAAAAAGAGTAGGGGAATTCGAATGGGGGATAGCGATCCTTTGCAAGCCAAGGTATTGAGACTGATTGATATCTAGAGAGAGTGAGAGAGAAAGACTGGATTTCCATTCCAAATATTCCATGGAATAGTACCCTTTTTTTTTTCTCGAATTCCAACCATTCCCTGGCATAAACCACCATTATATCCCTCGCTGGCACCTCCTTTTTCATTCCCCATTATAAAGATAAGGAAAAAAAGGACCCCTCTTTCCTCTCCCATCGTTTCTCTCACTTTCTCTTTCTCTGGGGAGGAAAGGTCCCTGATCCTTCTCTGCATCCTTAAATACATAAGTTGCCCTTTTCACTTTCCTTCAAACTATCATCCCCCAAAAAAACTCTGTTACTTACTTTCTCTTTTCCTGCAATTGTTTTTGCTTTTTCTGTTTTTGTTTAATCTGACTGGTTGTAGTCTCTGCAATTTTTTTAAACCTCTGATCTTTCTATCAAACCTAGAGGGATCCTACTAAAAAGCCTATATTCTCTTCACACACTCACCCACAACACCCATGCAAATCATGAGGCACTCATGATATAATCACAACATTTCCCTTCGGTTCCTTTTCAGCTCTCTCTTCATTTTTTCACCTTCGAAGTTCTAACCCCACTTTTCCTGTCCACTCTCTTCATTCATTCTCTCTATTTTAGTTTCTTGTCTCGATCGGTTAGCATACCTCTTGCAGGGCCTTTTGACTAAGATCTTCACCTTTTCCTTGTGTTCACAAGCTCAAATACTATAATGAGAACCACACCTTTGCCTGATCTATCCTTGCAGATTAGCCCACCATCGGTTTCATATTGTAAGGCTAAGGAAATGGCCTACGATGGGTTATCGAGAAAATCAACCAATAGTGATAGAAGCTCAACGACTGATTCTGGCAGCAGCGGAAGCGATTTGAGCCATGAAAATGGATATAGTAATCCCGGTTCTGGAGAGCCAACGTTGAGCTTAGGGTTTGAAATGTCAGATTTGGGTCCTTCCAATTTACAGCAACCAAGAAACCTTCATCATCATCACCATCAATATCAGCCACAAATCTATGGTCGTGATTTCAAGAGAAATACAAGGATGATCAATGGAGTGAAAAGAAGCATTAGAGCTCCCAGAATGAGATGGACTACAACCCTCCATGCTCATTTTGTTCATGCAGTCCAGCTACTTGGAGGACATGAAAGTAATACACTTCATTACCTAAGATATCTTTTCATCTGGGATATATTTACCTTTTCTCTTTCCTCCTGTTTGTGCAAAATGAAAATCTTTGTTGAAAAAAGCATAACAAGTTTACACCTTTGTATTGGCAACTGTCACAGGAGCAACACCAAAATCTGTCTTAGAGTTGATGAATGTCAAGGATCTAACCTTAGCTCACGTGAAGAGTCACTTGCAGGTGGGGTTACTGTGGACAATCTTCGTTTCTTTGAACTTATGTATGAGAATTGTTGCTACTAGTATTTTAGTATTTTTTGATTTTTCATGGTTGTTTTTGTGCCTTTATCGTGTTCTATTTTTGTATTTCTATATGATTCAACTGTAGTGGGTGTGGAGAAACAAGGGGTAAGGACAAAATAGCATCTATATGGTAATCTTAGCAATGTGGACTTTTTCTCACTATCTCTAAGGTGTTCTGTGTTCATGCAGATGTATAGAACAGTGAAGAGCACTGACAAAGGATCAGGTAATTGGATTTTACCTCTGAGGACTACAGCAATTTTATTTCTCTTCTTATTTCTTCTTTTTTTGAGAGCTAACTTGGTGACCAGGTATGACAGAAGCTCTATCATTTGATCCATTATTCCCCACTAAACCAGAACCGTTTGGAACGATTAGACTGACTTGAGTCTAAATATGAATTATTTGACGGGTGTCTGATAATGCAATAGCAGTGCCTCAACCTTTCGTGCATTTTTCAGGTCAAGGGCAGACAGACATGAGTTTGAACCATAGGACAGGGATTGTTGATTTGGATGGAAGACTATCTTCCGGAAAAGCTGATACCAACCCCTCCTATTCTCTCAAACCATCACCAATCTCACCACAATCGACACCACAAAGGACCCAAAGGTGAGGACATCCGCAACATCTCCTCTCTCTCTCTCTGTTTCCTCTTACATTGCTTAATTCATCTCAGAAGCTGAATCATGACCTTTTCTATCTTCAAAAAGTTAAATATAAAATAATGCCTAATTAAATGGATGCAATAACTCAATACGATCGTACATGCACGCATATACACGTATCGTTGGCCATGGACTGTTTTGGTCCTACATTTTGTCTGTCATTGTTTATGGTGTAGATGAGGCCAGTATGTTAGAGTCCCAAGTACATAGATTTTGATGAAGATGACCTAGGGTTTTTAGGTATGCTATTCTTTTTCGTGTTCCATTCCAAAAACAAGTTCGATCATCTCTCACCCGTTAGATTTAATTCGAATGTTTTAATCCCAATACCTTCTAATGAAAGTCAAGGTTGTTCGTTCAAATCTCAAGGCTGCCATAATCTGACGGCCATTTCTTTACCTACATTTTACAAGAAGCAGCCTAAAGGACTAAACTTTCCATCATCTTTCTACTTATTTGTTGATCCAGTAATTAATTAATTAATTAATTAATTATATCCCGCTGTTTGCTGCTTCCTTTTGTTGACTTCCCCAAAAAATGGCTTAGTATAATATAATCTTGTAAAAGCTAGATTTTATTGTTGCGTTAATTCCTAATCTGAGATATGTTAAACAAAGAGTTGCATGCTTTCCCCATGCTCTACATTATTCAACAGAATCAATTATACCATAGATCATAATCACTTTCCAATCATATATTCGGAAAGCCAATCTTTTACACGTTTTAAATTAATTAATGAATTTCATCTTGAATTAAATCATTATATATAAACAGTTGGAAATAGACTGTAAATTAATAAGATCATTTAAACATGAAGGGGGATTTGGTTTAGAGCCTAATAATTGTTATTGCTGGCTTTGTTATATTTGTTCCTTCTATTTCTACACACATGTTACTCGTCCTGGAGGATGAGTTAATCTTATTTGGTGTTTCCTTACTTTGTTTGCAGCGTTTCATGGCTATCCTCAACGGAGACAAATAATTTGAGCATATCAAGCAATGGAAATGGTTTGACTTTTAAGCCAAATGATGCTAAGGTATGATTGCATCACTGAAACAAAATCCAACATGTTGAAAGTTCAATTTGCTATCATTGTGCTAATTATCTATCGTATGACGAATTTTGGTTTTGCCATAGGTGGATGGAGACAAGGAAGTTCTTCATGTGTCGGATAGAATGAAGGAGAGATTAGATTCCAGCTCCTTGTCACCTTCAGACATGTTCCTTAACCTAGAATTCACCCTCGGAAGGCCAAGCTGGAAAATGGACTATGCTGAATCTTCAAATGAGCTAACCCTTCTCAAGTGTTAGACACCATAAAACCAGCTAATATAATGTTTTTTCCTGTTAAATTGGGGGAAATATCTAACTTGCATCAACTAGCTTGTTCCATGTTCTTTAAACTTCGTCAAGAATAAAAAAGAGTGAAAGGAAGTTTCTGACTCTTGATCACATATGAAAATTTTTGCTGTACCCTTGTGAATGTCGTCGAAACGCTCTTGTTCCATATAATTTTGATGCCATTGTGGAAAAGCAACCGGTATACTAAAATCAAACAATCATCTTGATATTTCTGGGCCATGGTCTATGGTCCTTGCTAGCCTAGGGTTATGCAGCCGTCCAGTAGGGTCCCCAACAATGAACCGGTGGGTCAAGCCCTAGTGCAAAATATCTTGGACAGTTTATGTCAATCAATTTCGCATTCGGTGCTCTCTGCGAACATTGAGCTGGGTATGGCCCTGCCTGCCTCCGTGACCATGGGTATGATTGTAGCCAAGACTTGAATGCTAATGTCCCATAGACGGAGCTGAGGGCTCTGGCCTTAGAAGTTGGAACGTATGATTTGATAAGAGATGGTCCATACTCCATAGTCCACACATATAACACGTTTACTGAAAAATAGTAATAATGACCCTATTTTTCAGAATGATCATGAATCATGATTGTTCTTCTTCATATTGCCATACGAGCTGTGACCTTTTATATAGTACCATTCCAGTATCGATACATGCCGAGAAGAAGCTAAAGGGACCACCAATTTTGGCTGGTTTTCAATCGACTACTGGATTAATCCAAGAGTTTTAAATATCCAACTTACTTACTGGGATTTCTTTGTTTTGGACTTGCCAGGAAAAAAAAACACTCCTATATATGATAATTCATACGGACATGTATATTTCATGTACAAAATTACAAATGTGTCGGCAAAATAAGACTGCTGATTATAAATTCTCCATATACAGCCAAATTGTTTGAGGTCCCCTCCCCACCCCTGCTCAATGTCAACTTGATCAATTTTCATGAAGAAGGATAGCAAATCTTTAGTAAAAAAAATAAAAGATAAAAACCTCAGTAATTTGGCTAGGAACCAGTAGGGTTTGACAATAAACTTGACATTGCATCTTTGTAATTAAACCTTATGATAACTTTGAACTTGAAATTAAAATCAAAGGGATGATTATACCCTGTTATGAATTAAAGTCCAATAAATATGACAGTCATAAATGGAGGCGCACGCTCACAAAAGCCATTACAATAAAAGCAAACATACACCCTGTTTTCCCCATTGTTAGTTGTCGTGTAATTAGCGCACGCCCCTTTCTTCATCACTTCATCACTTCATCACTGCAGTGTAGAAATCAGAAAATGAAATCTTGTACTTTTTCATTTGGATATATAGCGCACTGTCGCTATCAATCTTTTATTAACCAAGACTTCAATTCTTATTCTTGCCTGGCCTGCCTGTAACAAAAACCAAAAAGAAAAGAAAAGAAAAAGGCCCGTCAGATCTGTGCTGATTATCAGGTGGGCTCCTCCAATAGTAAAAAATCAAAATATTTATGGGCCTGTTCGACTCTGTCTTCTGCTTTTTGCCATCAGGCCTTTCAAAAACTTGGGGCCCAAAGGAATACAAAGAAAAAAAAAAGAAGAGGGTGTTGGCAATTGGGAACTGGTCCTTGTTTTCGTCGATAATGATTGCATGGTTGTCTGTTGCGTGGAAATTGTATCTATCAAAGACAGCGTCACTTTTGGGAGCGCCCACCCCAACAAAAGCAAAGACTACTGAGAAAATTTTCATCATTTCTGGTTTCTATAAAACCCTTCTTTTAGCTGTTCTCAACGAAATTTCCAGGCGGTTTTGTTATTACATGTATAATCCCATGTTAAAAATATCTTTCGGAAAAAATACTTATGTACCCTGTTTTCCACTCCTTTCTTTGAAGCTTCTTTTCTTGTCTTGAGCTCTGTCTGTTTTTCTCATTTTTGTGTATATAATGGAAATTGCATTTTTATATACCATACATACAATCTCCAGACAAATTATAGAGAATTTTGTTGATTTAATCGTACGTATCTTTTTTCAGTGGAGATGTGGTCCCAAATTGAAGTATTGATGATTTGCTAGTATTACTGGTGTATTTGAATTTCTTGGTCATTTTTCCTTTGACGCCAATACCTTAATGTAATCCCCAGAAAGGGAACTCTTCACTGTGAAATTTAGTAAAGATTATGTGACTGATGGTATGAACAAGTCAATATTGGCTAAAGGGTTTCATATTTTAATTGCGTTAGTTTAATATAGAAAAGGAACCCAACCTTCTGAGCCCTGATTTAGTGAATGCTTTACTCTGCACTAATCTGAACTTCATTTGGGAGAAGAATCATGCATAAAGGAAATAATTATACATCTATGCAACAATTTGAAATTATATAAAGAAACAAATTTGATTGTTCATGGTTGAATGTTGTTGGATTTTTAGCTATGCTGCTGAGACGTTCCTTGATTCTGTTTGATATTTTGACTTCATAAAGCAAGTACGGTATGTTCACTTTTCAAGCCACCTGTGATTCTTTGTTAATTTACAAGTACTGATGCACTTGTTCATTTGGGCTTCTTGTCAAAACCATGTTGGATAACCTTCATGTGTCCAGAAAAGTACTTCTTTTTGTGCATGTTACTGAATAATTTCAGAGAAATATTAGTTGTTTGTTGGCCTGTTTGGATGAGTTTCAACCCCTTAATACAATGTTCAAACAAAGGGGAATTTTGATTTATTGTTTAGAGTACTTCTTACATTGACTTTCTTCATAGATCATGATTTCTGCTATAATTGTGGTTTTGTGCAACATTGACTGTTCCTATTTTGCCTGATTTAGGCATTCTTAAGGAATGTTTTAATGCCATTTTTTTTCTGCTTTTCACATTGTCTAAGCAAATGCTATATACGAAGAGAAATTCTTGGGGATGTAACTGTAAATGGCATCATTCTGTTAGTTTTAATTTGTCTGCTAAACCTCTGGAATTTAATGGGAAGGAGCCTGAAAATATCAGTCTTATATTGAAGTAAATTGTGGTACTGTTGCCTGAAAAAATTGCATAATAGAAGAAAATGAATCATTTAGATAGTATGTTAAGCACATGGGTCACTGAGGTTTTCTTCTTGTCGTTATTTATGTACATTGAATTAGTTCTTTATATGTTCTTAAAGAACTTCAATTTATATTTCCAAACTAATTCTCATTACATTAATTCTTTTGGTTCTGAAAATGAAGGATTTAAAAGTAGCTTGTATTTTGCTATCTAGCCATCCTTGATCTATTTTTTTTAGTGGCCCATTACGTTGCTGATGTTTGTAAATTTCATCAATCGTAATTGAAATGTACTGCTGGAGTGTTGCATCTAGGTTTTGAGTAAATAGTGAAGAACAAATGACATCAAGTGATGATATGCCTCAGAAAATTGAGAAATTACTCCTGCATTCGTGTTTGGTAACAGTTCTACCCCCCCCCCCCCCCCCCCAACCTGGCTGCCAAAGTGCATGTTAGAGTTGACTTTCTTGCTTTATTTCATTTTGATGTTACTATCTGGAGTATGACGTACATGGGATAAAACCGAACAAGTGGTAGAAACCTCATAATATATTCTTTGCAACATTAAAATTTTCTGCAGATGAAGTAATGAGTAGTTTCTGCGCCAGAACTACCAAAAAATGGATAAAACAGAACAAGTGGTAGAAGATCCATGCTAGCAAGTCTTTCTGACCTTGGCATAATATATATAATGTCCGAGTTGTTTTTCTTTATTGAAATAATGCAGACTCTAACTTTTAACTAGAATACTAAGCTAAACAAGGATGAGATAAAACAAACATATGATTCTGGCCAAATAAGTCAGGTTAAGATTGAAACCTCTGCTATCGATTTGTTAAATAAATGAATGATTTCTCAAGACGGTACTTATTTCGATTTAACCAAAATTACTATTAAAAATTATGGAAAAACCATAGATTATTAGGCACAATTTATGTCTGTTGTTGTCATAGGATACAAGGAGCAATGGAACAAACAAAGATTCCTCAATTATTTTTGTGGCACATGGCAAGGTGATGTCTTTCAATTTTTCAAAAAATGGGAAACTACAACCCTTAGAGAACAGTAGAAATCAACTCTATTAGCCGTAAGAAATATACCTCAACTTTTAAAAGATTTAACACAAATCTTAAAAAATAAGTTTTGTGGTAGTACAGAATCCCTGGATCCCACTCAAGAAACTCAATTTATTTTATCAAAATTAAAATTATATGATATTCAGTATCTTAATAATTTTTCTAAAAAATATATTTTTGAATATAAAAAATTAGATGAAAAACATTCAAACTTTTGGTTACAACAATATTTTCTCAAACTTCCCTCACCATGGGATGAATTATGTTCACAAAATTACCCTGTTTATTTAGAATTAAAACTCAAAACAGTTCATGCTGCAAATTTCAGTATAGAACTTTATGATACTCTTGGATGTAGAATACATTACGTTCAAAACCAAGTCAACGAATATTGCCTCAAGCAAAAAGTTACCAAGCAGGTAAAATCCAAACTTTCGTATAAACAACGTACAAAGATTTTGGAAAATGAATTTGAATTTGGCTGCAATAAACAGTCTTTTTCAACGAAACATCGTTTTAAGAAAAAACGAAAATATTTTTGAAAAAAGTGGAAACCTACAACCACTTTTAAACCTAAAAAAAGGTAAATTTGTTGTTAAAAAAAAGAAAAAATCTTCTAAACATAACTGTAAATGTTTTCTTTGTGATAAAAAAGATCACTATGCAAACAATTGTCCTAACAAAGGCAAAAGTGCAAAGAAAATGATAAAAAAACTTAATGAAACTTTTCTTCAAATTTGTTTTACTGATGAATTATCTGACGAAGAAATTTATTATGAAGTTTTTTCAGAAACTAATTATAGTTCTTCTAAAGATGAATCGGATTTTATTTTTATGATAAATACTGAATCTAACCAAGATAATATTTTTGTAATCTCTTTTACCGGTATAACAACTATCAACGAAGATGGAATGGTCAAACTAAAAAATATAATGAGAAAAACTCATTTTATTTCTGATGAAAAACTAAAAGAATTACAACTCATCAAACCAAATGAGATTTACAAAACAAGTTGGTTTAAACAATTCCAACCTTGGTCTAAACACCATATAGAAAAACTATTTGGTGATACAATCGCTAACGATTTTCAACAAGGATCGATAAAAATCTCTCTTTTTACAAAAAAAAAAAAGCCATTTTCTTTCTCGATATCCAAAGGTCAAATACATCCATATAGGAATGATTTTGATCACCATTAAACCACTTTTTTTATTCACAAAGGATATTTTCATAATAGCTGTTTTAATGGATCACCGTTTTCAAAACCCTGTAAATACTGTAATTAGTGGAATCCAATCCAATTTAGCAGTAGGAGTAGTTTTATTCAAAGTTAAACCAAACTAATTTATTTCTATTTTTGATGAAAACATTGAAAAATGTTTATGCCTTCGAATCAAAATAACCAATTCTGATTTCGAATCTACTTCGCATGATCTTTCAATCAACTGGTCAGTGGTTTATGAATTTACAAATACTACTAATATTTCTATCAAACCGATAGACTCCAATATTATTAAAATTTTTGAACCAAATAATTTTGATTCAGAAATTAAACCAAAACTAGTAAATCTCACAGATTTATCAATCTCAAAAGGATGGTGTCTCAAAGATCTTTCAAATACTTATGAAAAACAGAAAGTACCAAGTCTAGAATTTTTCTCATCAGGAAAAAATCTTTACTTCAAAAATCCAAATGAATCAGCCAGTTTTAATCAAAACCTGATTTTACCTCATACAAATGCTTTTGATCATCAATAAGATGATGATACAGAAAGTATAACAAGTAATCAATCTTTTTGTACTCTTTACCGAAGTTTTTTTTTCAGGTTTTCATATTACAATCAGTACAGAAGCCCTACGAAAAGTAAATAGTATGTGCCAATCAGGTAATACTGATAATGCTCAAATCCTTATTTTTGCAGGAGATAATCCATCTCAATAAGGTACAAGTGATAACCAAACCTATTATCATTCTATAAATTCTGTGTTAAATTCACACACTTCTTTAACTAGAAAAACTAGAAATGAAGATATTAAAATATTTCATTATATAAATAATTATCATATCTCTGCACAAAACGTGCCAGAAATAATTTTTTTTGCTAAAAAAAGTCGTTATTATACTTACATAAAAGGATATTTTTATTTCTTAAACTATAAACCATATAGTTTAAATATTTTGATTGACACAGGAACAACAATCTCTAGTTGTTGAGCCAATGCTTTGCCTTCAACAAAATGGCAACCTATGAAACATCCTATAATAATAGTAGGTATCGATGGTAAAGAAACCATTGTTAGTCTAAAAGCAAAAAATATTCCTATTGCCTTAAACGATAGGAAATTTATTATATCTAAAATATTATGTTTTCGTAATATGCATGGAGACATTCTATTAGGAAATAATTTTCTATATAAATATTTACCATTTTCTGTTTTCCCTGATCATCTTACTTTTACTATTGATAAAAAATTAATAAATGTTCTTTTTTTATCTAAGCATAATCATGTTTGTGATAATGGTTTTTGTCCAGAAATAACACATATTTCTGAACTTAAAGATATTAATGAAAAATATTGGCTTTATAAGATTTTACAAAAAAACTTCAGTAAAGACCCATTGAAGCTTTGGAAACGAAGTCCCAGATACTGTGAACTTACTCTTCATTCTCCAAAAAAAGATTATTAGAGTAAAGCCCATGATCTATACCAAACATGATATAGATGAATTTGAAATACAAATTTCAAAATTGCTCGACAAAGGTCTGATAGAACCAACTACTAGTCCGCACTCTCGTCTAGCATTTTTGGTAAGAAACCATTTTGAGATTAAACGAGGTAAACCCCATATAGTTATTAATTACGAGAAATTAAACCAAACTTTTGTTTTTTATGGCTATTTTATCCCTCAAAAAGATGTTTTGATCAATTTAGCAAAAAATGCTAAATACTTTTCTAAATTTGATTGTAAATCAGGTTTGTGGCAAATCATGCTAAATGATATTTCTAAACGTTTAACTACTTTTAGTGCACCAATAGGCCATTATCAATGGACTGTTATGCCTTTCGGTTTATACAACGCCCTTCAAAATTTTCAACATTGGATGGATAGTATTTTTAGCAAACATAAACAATTTTACTATGTTTATATTGATGATATTTTAGTATTTTCAAATACTTTAGATGAACACAGGAAACACTTGAATCTTATTGCTCAAGAATTTATTCTACATGGTATTATTTTAAGTCCCAAAAAGGTTGAACTCGTAAAAACAAAAATTGAATTTCTTGGTCTTAATCTATTTGCAAATGGACTAACATTGCAGGATCACATTATATCAAAGATCAAGGAGTTTCCAGAACAACTGAATAATGTCAAACAGCTATAACAGCTGTTAGGTATACTCAATTATGGTAGATAATTTTTTAAAAATCTTTCTAAAAAAGAAAGCTATCTTTTACGTAAATTACAAAAAGATAATGATTTTGTCTGGACACCCAACGATTCTGATATTATCAAACAGATCAAATCAGAATTAACTACTATACCTAAAGTCTATCTGCTTAAACAAGGTGATTTACTTATTATAGAGACAGATGCCAGTGATGAATATTGGGGATGTGTCCTTAAAGTAAAAAATCTTCATAAAAAAGATGAACTGATTTGTGGCTACAATTTCGGTAAATTCAAATCGAATGAAATAAATTATATTATATTTGAAAAAGAATTATTAGCCATAAAAAATGGTGTACAATGTTTTCACATTTATTTAACCTCGGAGATTTTTGTTATCAGAACAAATAATCAAGCAGTAAAAAATTTTCTTCAAAACAGAAAGCTTTTTGATAATCCCAGGCGAATACAATAGTATAACTTTCTTTGCCAGTATCATTTTCAGGTAGAGTTCATTAACGGAGACAAAAATCTTCTTATAGACTATCTGAGTTGATCACATAGATTGAGAAAAACAATCAGTCTATGATACAAGTGGATGGAAAACAATAAAAAAAAAGATAGGTAAAAAACCCTCTTCCTCTTCTTTTTTTACTCCTTTTCCAATACCTTTGGTCTCTACAAATCCTAACCCAAGATTTAATTTTTACACTAATCCTAACCAAGGATTATATCTCTACCAACAACCACTTTACAAATCTCTTTTCATGAGAATTCAACCAAAAATTTTTCAATTCGCTCGAGATCCAAACGAATGGACTCTTATGAGTTATTTACAAATAGTCTCTTCAGCAGAACAACTGCTTGAGAAAACAAAACTCTCTAACCCAGAGATTAAAGATTTTTATAACCCTGGACTTGAACCAGAAGTCTACAAATTGTTAAACAATGTTTGAAAATCTCATCTTTCAGAAAACAAATCCAGCTTTTGAAAAGAGATGACAAAATTAGCTGAGTTCTTAGTCAATTAGGCTAAAAAATTTTAGAATTTCAAAGAAATAGCTTTTCAAAGTCTTCTATCAACAAATATGCTAAAATAGCAAGATATTGATTTCTTTGCTTTGGAAGAAAATCAGTACAATTTTCAAGAGATAAATAATTTCTTGAATCTATGTGAATATTTTGAAAAAAAAATTATACTTCCTCTAAGCTAAACAAGCTTAAGAGAATTTTTTTTTTTTTGAAAAAGCTGCAATATTTTTAACCAAAGAATTATTTTAGTAAATTAATTCTTCTATTTTACAATAATAAAAAACCTGTTGAAAAAAAACTTTTTATTATTATACTTCTACGTATATGTATAATACTACTTTTAACGAATATATACCTAAAATCAAATTTTGACTTGATCATAAAACCTTTGATGTAAAAAGCATTTGATTTGGTTTAGTCGGACAAATTACTGTACAAAACTTTTTTTTTCATCTTTTAAAAGATTTTTCAACTTTTATAAAGCATCATTTTATTGAATGTATAAAATGATCAAAACATTTTTGCCACATTCATTTTACCATATATAGTCTTTTGGGTACCTTTCAAAGAGAAAGATTTTATCAACCTTATCAAATATGAGAATTTGATAGAATATCTGGTGGACATTTTCTTCAACTCCTTAATATACTTGATCCACCAACAGATCATATCGAGTTCTCAGATGATTTAAACAAAATCATCACTAAATATACCAATCCAAACAGTTACCATTTTCAAACAAGAACTGATCTTATGGAAAAAGTAAAATTCTTTCTCCACCTAGGCACAAAACTAAACTATCCAAAAATAACTTGCTGGACAGATGACAGACGCATTTTTGTTATCAAATTTCTTGAACCATATGACGATCTTGATATACAAAATGCTCTAGAGGCAATTAAGCTATTGAAAAAATTATCAAATATGAAAGATCTAGAACATCTGACATAATTACTATACCAGTACCAAGAAAGATGGCAAATATGAAACAAATCACATTCTGGATCTTCTCAATCTCTCTGGTCCCTTAACGCACTGGATGAAAAATTTCATAACTTAAACAATGTTATGGAAGGATAAAAAATTATGCATATTCTAATCTAGGATAAGTCAGAACAAATAGTCGACACTAAAAGATAAACTACATTCGACACCAACAACCAACAGACAGAAAACACTATAGCGATATTGTAGATAAAAATTCTACTGCACACTGTAGCGGTAACTGTACAAAGTTACTATTCATATATTAGAATTTTTTTTATTTAAAGTCTTAGTGTATCTAAGTTAGAGGGAGGCCAATTTTTTTCTTTTCTTTCCCTCTTTATCTCTTCTCCTTCCTCTATCTTCACGTTTCTCTTTATCTTGTTTACCATCATCTACTTATAAATATATATATATAGCTTTGTAATCATTTATACATAGATTTTTTTTGTACCTCATTGTAAATGGTATCAGAGCTAGTTCACAAGATGATTACATCAGGTGTACATGATTCAGGGTTCTCACGGTGTGATCTGTGGTGAAGCATTGGCTCTTGCTTGGACATGTCCCGACCGTGGCCGACCACTACGTAGGGTTGTTAGGTCGAGAGGCTTAACGAAAACTAGCTTCTGAGGTACCCTTACTGGCTACTCCGTGAGATGCAAGCGGGATGGACTGTAAATGGTATTAGAGCTAGTTCACAATATGGCTAAATCAGGCATACATGATCCAGGGTTTTCACAGTATGATCTGTGGCAAAGCATTGGCTCTTGCTTGGACATGTCTTAACCGTGGCGAACCATCACGTAAGATTTTTTACCTGTCTTCTTTTTTATTATTTTTTATCCACTATATCATAGACTGATTATTTTTTTTGATCCATGTGGTTGACTCAGATAGTTTGCAAGGAGATTTTTATCTCCGTTGATGAACTATACCTGAAAATGATACTGGCAAAGAAAGTTATACCATCGTATTCGCTTGAGATTATAAAAAAGCTTTTTGTTTTGGAGAAAGTTTTTTATTGCTTGGTTATCTATTCTGATAATAAAGATCTTCGGGGCTAAATAAATGTGAAAACGTTGTACACAATTTTTTATGGCTAATAATTTTTTTGAAATATAATATAATTTATTTCATTCGATTTGAATTTATCTAAATTATAGTCACAAATCAGTTCATCTTTTTTATGAACATTTTTTGCTTTAAGGACACATCTTCAATGTTCATCACTGGCATCTGTCTCTAAAATAAGTAAATCACCTTATTTAGGTAGATAGACTTTAAGTATAATAGTTAATTCTGATTTGATCTATTTGATAATATCATAATCGTTGAGTGTCCAGACAAAATCATTATTTTTTCATAATTTACGCAAAAGATAGCTTTCCTTTTTGGAAAGATTTTTAAAAAATTACCTACCATAATTGAGTATACCGAACATCTATTGTAGCTGTTTGACATTATCCAGTTATTCTGAAAATTTTTTGATCTTTGATATAATGTGATCCTACAATGTTAGTCCATTTACAGATAGATTAAGATTAAAAATTTTAATTTTAATTTTTTCGAGTTCAACTTTTTTGGGACTTAAAGCTCATACGTGCATATATGAGTTTTTACCGACTTTTGTGGCTTGAGTTGCCTTTGTTTGGCTAGTGTTGTCAGAACAGCACACCGATTTTAAGCACCAAAAACATGAAAACTTATGAAGAAAATATTGTAGTTATAAAGATATATCTTATAATCATGACTTGCATATAGATCCTAAGTATTAATCTAGTAATATTAGCATAAGTAAAACTGTAAATAGTTTAATAGATTTAACTTCTTCTTTTTTCATAAACTTTTTGTAAAAATGGATAATATAAAAGATAAAGTAGACATGCTTGTAGAAAAGATGGACCAAAAATATATTCTTTCAGATATATCTATAGATTTTGGACTTCTTTACTATGGCAATATTATGATGAATGATGATAAACCTTTATCTTTCGTAGCAAAAAAGAAATAAGAATAACTTGATTTCGACTCTTATAAATATATAATTAAAAATTTTAAATATAAAATAAAAAAAATTGAAGATCCGTAATAACGGATTGATTATCTTCAAGCAATAGAGACTCTTTATGAAGAACATAAAGAACTCTTTATTAAGTATAAATATCATTATATGCTTAACTATGACACAATCAGTCCCAGTAGTGAAGAAGCAAATAATGATACAGTAGATGATAATTTTAAAATTCTTACTACTAACCCAGTAGTCAAGGATGAACTAATTTCATCAGATAAAACTACTTTAGATGAAAATGATAGTTATGATGATCAACCAGATCCAGAACCAAGTGAAATTTTTATCCCTCAAATAGAAGAGTGTGGGAAAAGAAAAGCATTAGCCATATCTAACCTAGCTATTGATGGTACTTTAAGATTTTCAGATTTACTTGATCTCGATATAATGGATCAATATCTTTCTCATTTAAAAGAAAATTTTCTCACCTAAACAAGGATGAGATAAAACAAACATCTAATTTTGACCAAAAAGGTCAGGTTAAGATTGAAACCCCTGTTATCGATTTGTTAAACAAACGAACAGTTTCTCAATATGGTACTTATTTAGATTTAACCAAAATCCTTCTTAAAGACTATGAAAAAATCATAGATGATTGGGCATAATCTATGTCTATTGTTGTCACAGGATACAAGGAGCAATGGAACAAAAAAAGATTCTTCAATTATTTTTATGGCACATGACAAGGTGATGTCTTTCAATTTCTTAAAAAATGAGAAACTACAACCCTCGAAGAACAGCATAAATCAACTCTGTTAGTCGCAGAAAATATACCTTAACTTCTAAAAGATTTAACATAAATCTTAAAAAATGAGTTTTATGGTAGTGCAGAATCCCTGGATCCCACTCAAGAAGCTCAATCTATTTTATCAAAATTAAAATTATGTGATATTCAGTATCTTGATAATTTTTTTAAAAAATATCTTTCTGAATATAAAAAATTAGATGAAAAACATTCAAACTTTTGGTTACAACAATATTTTCTTAAACTTCCCTCACCATAAGATGAATTATGTTCATAAAATTACACTGTTTATTTAGAGTTAAAACTTAAAACAGTTCAGCTGCAAATCTCAGTATAAAACTTTATGATACTCTTGGATGTAGAATACACTACGTTCAGAATCAAGTCAACGAATACTACCTCAAGCAAAAAGTTGCCAAACAAGTAAAATCCAAACTTTCCTATAAAAAATGTGCAAAGATTTTGGAAAATGAATTTGAATTTGGCTATAATAAACAGTCTTTTTCAACGAAACATTGTTTTAAGAAAAAACGAAAATATTTTTGGAAAAAGTGGATACCTACAACCATTTTTAAACCTAAAAAAGGTAAATTTGTTGTTAAAAAGAAGAAAAAATCTTCTAAACATAACTGTAAATGTTTTCTTTGTGATCAAGAAGGTCATTATGCAAACAATTGTCTTAACAAAGGCAAAAGTGCGAAGAAAATGATAAAAAAACTTGATGAAACTTTTTTTCAAATTTGTTTTGCTGATGAATTATCTGACGAAGAAATTTATTATAAAGTTTTTTTAGAAACTGATTATAGTTCTTCTAAAGATAAATCATATTTTATTTTTATGATAAATACTGAATCTAACCAAGATAATATTTCTGTAACCTCTTCTACCGGTATAACAACTACCAACGAAGATGGAATGGTCAAACTAAAAAATATAATAAGAAAAACTCATTTTATTTCTGATGAAAAACTAAAAGAATTACAACTCATCAAACCAGATGAAATTTACAAAACAAGTTAGTTTAAACAATTCGAACCTTGGTCTAAATGCCATATAAAAAAACTATCTGGTGATACAGTCGCTAATGATTCTCAACAAGAATCAATAGAAATCTTTTTTTTTTACTAAAAAAAAAAAGCTATTTTCTTTCTCGATATCCAAAGGTTAAATACATCCATATAAGAATAATTTTGATCACCATTAAACCACTCTTTTTATCCACAAAAGATATTCTCATAATAGCTGTTTTAATGGATCATCATATTCAAAACCCTGTTAATACTGTAATTGGTGGAATCTAATCCAATTTAGCAGCAGGAGTAGTTTTATTCAAAGTTAAACCAAACTATTTTATTTTTTTTTTACGAAAACATTGAAAAATGTTTATGCCTTCGAGTCAAAATAACCAATTTTGATTTTGAATTACTTCGCATAATCTTTCAATCAACTGGTTAGTGGTTTATGAATTTACAAATACTACTAATACTTCTATGAAACCAATAGACTCTAATATTATTGAAAATTTTGAACCAAACAATTTTGATTCAAAAATTAAACCAAAACTAGTAAATCTCACAGATTTATCAATTCTAAAAAGATGGTGTCTCGAAGATCTTTCAAATACTTTTGAAAAACAGAAAGTATCAAGTCTAGAATTTTTCTCATCAGGAAAAAATCTTTACTTCAAAAATTCAAATGAGTCAACCTGTTTTAATCAAAACCTGGTTTTACCTTCTACAAATACTTTTGATCATCAACTAGATGATGATACATAGAGTATAACAAGTAATTGATCTTTTTGTACTCTTTATCGAAGTTTTTTTTTAGGTTTTCATAGTACAAACAGTACAAAAGCCCTACAAAAAGTAAATAGTATATGCCAATTAGGTAATACTAACAATGCTTAAATCTCTATTTTTGCAGGAAATAATCCATATCAGTAAGGTACATGTGATAACCAAACCTATTATCATTTTGTAAATTCTGTGTTAAATTCACACACTTCTTCAACTAGAAAAACTAGAAATAAAGATATTAAAATGTTTCAATATATAAATAATTATCGTATCTCTGCACAAAACATGCCAGAAATAATTTCTTTTGCTAAAAAAATTCGTTATTATACTTACAGAAAAGGATATTTTTATTTATTAAACTATAAACCATATAGTTTAAATATTTTGATTGACACAGGAGCAATAATCTCTAGCTGTCGACCCAATGCTTTGCCTTCAACAAAATGGCATCCTATGAAACTTCCTATAATAATAGTAGGTATCGATGGTAAAGAAATCATTGTTAATCTAAAAGCAAAAAATATTCCTGTTGCCTTAAACGATAGGAAATTTATTATACCTAAAATATTATATTTTCCTAATATGCATGGAGATATTCTATTAGAAAATAATTTTATACATAAATATTTACCATTTTTTGTTTTCCCTGATCATCTTACTTTTACTATTGATAAAAAATCAATAGATATTCCTCTTTTATCCAAGCATAATCATGTTTGTCATAACGATTTTTATCCAGAAATAACACATATTTCTGAACTTAAAGTTATTAATGAAAAACATTGGCTTTATAAGATTTTACAGGAAAGCTTCAGTGAAGACCCATTGAACCTTTGGAAATGAAGTCCCAGATACTATGAACTTACTCTTCATTCTTCAAAAGAGATTATTAGAGTAAAGCCCATGATCTATACCAAACAGGATATAGATGAATTTGAAATACAAATTTCAGAATTGCTCGACAAAGGTCTGATAGAACCAACTAATAGTCCGCACTCTAGTCTAACATTTTTGGCAAGAAACCATTCTAAGATTACACGAGGTAAACCCCATATGGTTATTAATTACAAAAAATTAAACCAAAATCTTATTTTTGATGGCTATTTTATCCCTTGAAAAGACGTTTTGATCAATTTAGCAAAAAAGGCTAAATACTTTTCTAAATTTGATTGCAAATCAGGTTTTTGGCAAATCATGCTAAATGATATTTCTAAACCTTTAACTGTTTTTAGTGCACCAGCAAGCCATTACCAATGGACTGTTATGCCTTTCAGTCTATGCAACACCCCTCAAATTTTTCAACGTGGGATGGATAGTATTTTTAGCAAACATAAACAATTTTGCTGTGTCTATATCGATGATGTTTTAGTATTTTCAAATACTTTAGATGAACACAGGAAACACCTAAATCTTATTGCTCAAGAATTTATTCTACATGGTATTATTTTGAGTCTAAAAAAGGTTGAGCTCAAAAAAACATAAATTTAATTTCTTGGTCTTAATCTATCTGTAAATGAACTAACATTGTAGGATCATATTATATCAAAGATCAAGAAGTTTTCAGAACAACTGGATAATGTCAAACAGCTACAACAGCTGTTAGGTATACTCAATTATGGCATGCAATTTTTTAAAAACCTTTTTCAAAAAGAAAAGCTATCTTTTACGTAAATTACGAAAAGATAATGATTTTGTCTGGACACCCAACGATTCTGATATTATCAAATATATCAAATCAGAATTAACTACTATACCTAAAGTCTATCTGCCTAAACAAGATGATTTACTTATTTTAGAGACAGATGCCAGTGATGAACATTGAGGATGTATCTTTAAAGTAAAAAATTTTCATAAAAAAGATGAACTGATTTGTGGCTACAAATTCTGTAAATTCAAATCGAATAAAATAATTATATTATATTTGAAAAAGAATTATTAGCCATAAAAAATGGTATAAACGTTTTCACATCTATTTAGCCCTAAAGATCTTTGTTATCAAAACAGATAACCAAGCAGTAAAAAACTTTTTCCAAAACAAAAAGCTTTCTGATAATCTCAGGCGAATATGGTGGTATAACTTTCTTTGCTAGTATCATTTTCAAGTAGAGTTCATCAACAGAGATAAAAATCTCCTTGCAAACTATCTGAATTGACCACATCGATTGAAAAAAATAATCAGTCCATGATACAGGTAGATGGAAAACAATAAAAAAAAAGACAGGTAAAAAACCCTTTTCTTTTTCTTCTTTTACTCTTTCTTCTCTAAGACCTTTGGTCTCTACAAATCTTAACCCAAGATTTAATTTTTACACTAATCCTAACCAATGATTATATCTCTACCAACAACCACTTTACAAACCTCATTTTATGAGAATTCAACCAGAAAATTTTCAATTTGCTCAAGATCCAAACGAATGGACTCCTATAAGTTATTCACAAATAGTCTCTTCAGCAGAAAACTGCTTGAGAAAATAAAACTCTCTAACAAATAGTCTATAAATTGTTAAACAATGTTTGGAAATCTCATCTCTTAAAAAATAAATCCAACTTTCGAAAAAAGATGACAAAATTAACTGAGTTCTTAGTCAACCAGGCTAAAGAATTTCAGAATTTCAAAGAAATAGCTTTCCAAAGTCTTCTATCAACAAATATGCTAAAATAGCAAGATATTGATTTCTTTACTTTGGAAGAAAATCAGTACAGTTTTCAAGAGATAAATAATTTCTTGAATCTATATGAATATTTTGAAAAAGAAAATTATACTTCCTCTAAGCTAAACAAGTTTAAGAGAATTTTTCTTTTTGAAAAAGCTACAGTATTCTTAACTAAGGAATTATTTCAGCAAATTAATTCTTTTATTTTACAATCAATAGAAAACCTGTTGAAAGAAAATTTTTTTGATTATTATACTTCTACGTATATGTATAATATTGCTTTTAACGAATATATACCTAAAATCAAATTTGGACTTGATCATGAAACCTTTGATGTAAAAAGCATTGAATTTGATTTAGTCGGATAAATTATTGTACAAAACTTTTTTTTTCACCTTTTAAAAGATTTTTCAGCTTTTATAAAGCATCACTTTATTGAATGTATAAAATGGTCAAAACATTTTTATTACATTCATTTTACCATATATAGTCTTTTAGGTACCTTTCAAAGAGAAAGATTTTACCAACCTTATCAAATATGAGAATTTGATAGAATATCCAGTGGACATTTTTTTCAACCCCTTAATATACTTGATCCACCAACAGACCATATCGAGTTCTCAAATGATTTAAACAAAATCATCACTAAATATACCAATCCAAACAGTTACCATTTCCAAACATGAATTGATCTTATAGAAAAGGAAAAATTCTTTCTCCACCTAGCCACAAAATTAGACTATCTAAAAAATAGCTTGCTGGATAGATGGTAGACGTATTTTTATTATCAGATTTCTTAAACCACATGACGATCTTGATATACAAAATGCTCTAGAGGTAATTAAACTATTGAAAAAATTATCAAACATGGAAGATCTAGATCATCCAACAGAATTACTATACCAGTACCAAGAAGGATGGCAAATGTGAAACAAATCACATTATGGATCTTCTCAATCTCTCTAGTCCCTTAACGCACTGGATGAAGAATTTCATAACTTAAATAATGTTATGAAAGGATAAAAAAATTATACATATTCTAATCCAGGATAAGCCAGAACAAATAATCGACACTAAAAGATAAACTACATTCGATGCCAACGACCAATAGATAGAAAATACTGTAGCAGTCACTATAATAGACAAATAAAACGTCATTGTAACAGTCACTGTAGCAGAAAAAGACATAGACATATTATGAAAGACATTGTAGCAAGTCACTGTAGAGGTACTGTAGATAAAAATTTTATTGTACACTGTAGCGACAACTGTACAAAGTTACTATTTATAAGTTAAAATTTTTCTATTTAAAGCCTCAGTGTATCTAAGTTAGAGGGAGGCCAATTCCTTTCTTTTCTTTCTCTCTTTATCTTTTCTCCTTCCTCTATCTTCATTTTTCTCTCTCTCTTGTTTACCGTCCTCCACTTGTAAATCTATATATATAGCTTTGTAATCCTTTATACATAAATCATTTTCACACCCCCTTCTAGCTTATCTTGGATTAGAATATGCATAATTTTTAATCCTTCCATAGCATTGTTTAAGTTATGAAATTCTTCATCCAGTGCGTTAAGGGACTGGAGAGATTGAAGAGATCCAGAATGTGATTTGTTCCACATTTACCATCCTTCTTGGTACTGGTATAGTAATTCTATCGGATGATCTAGATCTTTCATGTTTGATAATTTTTCCAGTAGCTTAATTGCCTCTGGAGCATTTTGTATATCAAGATCGTCATGTGGTTCAAGAAATCTGATAACAAAAATGCATCTGCCATCTATCTAGCAAGCTATTTTTGGATAGTCTGGTTTTGTGGCTAGGTGGAGAAAGAATTTTGCTTTTTCTATAAGATCAATTCTTGTTTGGAAATGGTAACTGTTTGGATTGGTATATTTAGTGATGATTTTATTTAAATCATCTGAGAACTCGATATGGTCTGTTGGTGGATCAAGTATATTAAGGGGTTGAAGAAAATGTCCACCGGATATTTTATCAAATTCCCATATTTGATAAGGTTGGTAAAATCTTTCTCTTTGAAAGGTACCCAAAAGACTATATATGGTAAAATGAATGTAGTAAAAATATTTTGACTATTTTTTACATTCAGTAAAGTGATGCTTTATAAAAGCTGAAAAATCTTTTAAAATGTGGAAAGAAAAGTTTTATACAGTAATTTATCCGACTAAACCAAATTCAATGCTTTTTACATCAAAGATTTCATGATCAAGTCAAAATTTGATTTTAGGTATATATTCGTTAAAAGCAGTATTATACATATACGTAAAAGTATAATAATAAAAAAAAATTTCTTTTAACAGGTTTTCTATTGATTGTAAAATAAAAGAATTAATTTGCTGGAATAATTCTTTGGTTAAAAATACTATAGCTTTTTCAAAAAAAAGAATTCTCTTAAGCTGGTTTAGCTTAGAGGAAGTATAATTTTCTTTTTCAAAATATTCACATAGATTCAAAAAATTGTTTATCTCTTCAAAACTGTACTAATTTTCTTCCAAAGCAAAGAACTGAAATATGAGGGATGAAAACCGTCCCATTACTGTCGCACGGCTCAAGGCTAAGCTGTTAATTATATTCAAAAATATATTTTATATATGTTCTATGGATATCGAGGGTGATATAGTGTATTTAATTAAATTCTCTTTTTTCTACTGTCATTCTCACAGATTCCTGTACACCGAGGAATGGTAAACAGATTGATGAAGTCAAGCCATGTTCCTTGCTAGAATTTGTCAAGCAATGGTATGCATCATGCTGACTTTAGGCGATTTACTGTTGGCTTGAACATATAAATAGACATGAATTTTTTTTCATGAGTTGCTGAACCATTCATTAGAATGGCTCCTCAACCTGAAGGTGCATGGCCAATTCTTGTCCACCTCCACCTATTGGGTGGCAGTAATCAGCTTCTTTACCGAACACTTGGAGCAGTGGCTGATAAGCATGGGCCTGCATTTACAATAAGCCTAGGCAGTCGCCATGCTTTTGTGGTTAGTAGCTGGGAAGTGGTAAAACAATGCTTCACAATTAATGATAAGGCACTAGCTTCACGTCCTACTACAGTAGCTACAAAGCACATGGGTTACAATTATGCTGTGTTTGGGTTTGCACCTTACTGCCCCTTCTGGCGTGAGATGGGAAAAATTGCAACACTTGAACTTCTCTCAAACCGCAGGCTTGAGATGCTCAAGCATGATCGCATTTCTGAAGTTGACATGGGGATAAGAGAACTAGACAGTTTAAGTTATAACAATGGTTCCAGTCTTGTGCTTGTTGAACTTAAACAGTGGTTTAATATAGTTGTTCGAATGGTGACTGGAAAATGTTATTTTGGTGCTTCTGCTGCCTGTGATGATAGCGAGGCAAGAAATTGTCAAAAGGCAATAAGTCAGTTCTTTCATTTAATTGGTCTTTTTGTTGTTTCAGATGCACTTCCACTCCTTTGGTGGTTAGATATGCAGGGGCATGAAAAGGCAATGAAAAAGACGGCCAAGGAGTTGGATGGTGTACTTGAGGGCTGGCTAAAGGAGCATCGAGATAGAAGGATTTCTGGTGGAATCAAGGCTGAAGGGGAGCAGTACTTCATTGATGTAATGTTGTCTCTTCAGGAGGAAGGTCACCTCTCAAATTTTCAGTATGATGCAGATACGAGTATCAAGTCTACCTGTCTGGTATGTTTAATTTGAAGAAACATAATAAATTTGAGCTCAGAGTTTGATTTATGATAACACTTGTTTGGCCAAAAACAGGACAATCGATGAGTGGTGTAGTTTATCCAAGAAGGTCTGATTATACCCTGTATTCTTAGAATGGTTCATTATTTTGGGCTTGCTAGTTCTTGACTGGTGTGGCATGCTCAAGTATTTAATTTTGTGATTATTGAGAATCACAAACAGTTTATACGACTCTTTATAGCTGATAAGCTAACTTTTGTTAGGCAAGCTTACTTCTACATTAACGTTCTTTTCGATTTTCATGTAGGCACATATCATTGGTGGCAGTGACACGACGTCAGGGACACTGACATGGGCCTTTTCTTTACTTCTGAATAATCGTGAGATGTTGGAGAAGGCTCAAGAGGAATTAGACCTCCAGGTTGGCCGGGAAAGGCCAGTTGATGAGTCAGATATTAAAAATCTTGTGTATCTTCAAGCTATCATCAAAGAAACCCTGCGCCTTTATCCAGCTGGTCCTCTACTGGGACCCTGGGAAGCTATGAACGACTGCACTGTTGCTGGCTATCATGTCCCAGCTGGCGGGTAGTCGTAAATGTGTGGAAAATTCAAAGAGATCCAAGAGTATGGTCAAATCCATCTGCATTTTTACCAGGGAGATTTCTCACAAGCCATGCCGGTGTTGATGTTAGAGGTCAACAATTTGAACTCATTCCATTTGGCTCAGGAAGACGTTCATGCCCTGGTGCATCATTTGCTCTCCAACAACTTCATCTGACACTTGCTCGTTTTCTTCATGCATTTGAACTGAAAACTTCTATGGATCAACCTGTTAACATGACTGAGAGCCTAGGTTTATGTTGCGCCTGAAGCAATAATCACAACAATACTGAAGCAATAGACAACAATCAATAATAAAAAATGTAAGAAAAATAAAACAAATCAAGATTTACTTGAAAAACCCTCCAGTGTAGAGGAAAAAAATCATGGACCATCAGAAAAATCTTCATTATCAAATAATAGGTATACAAAGTTCTTCTCTAGCTAAAACTAGAGCTAAACAACAACTAGAGAAACAATTGGAAAAATCTCACCAAATAAGTGACTCAACAAATACACCCTGGATTTGTTCCTAGTGAGCTTCAAACCCGATCTTCACCGTTCAGAATGTAGAATTCTGAATCATAAACCTCTTGACAATGTTTCAACTCAATTGAACTACAGATCAACTTTCGTTCAACCAACTCTCCCGTCTCTTTTTTTTCTCTGCTTTTTTTGGCTTTTCTTCTTTTTCTACTTGGTTTTCGACACACTTAAGACAACCTCACCTCTTTTTTATTAAGTAGCTAGGGCTCTGTGTAAAATGAAAGATCAAGGCCCATGGTCTTTACTTGGTCCAAAACCACTTACATGAGGTTGGACCCCATTTTTCTAACAATCTCCCTCTTTAGCCCCATTAGGAGGAGATTCATCACCATAGCAGTTTCATTTGGAACTTACCTTGGTCAGGGAACTCATTTCGGCCAAGTTACTGCAAAGCTCAAGCTTTTTCCTAGAAAGTATCTTAGTCAACATATCTGCTACATTCTTATCAGTATGAACTTTTTTTAATAACATCTGCAGTTCTTCAATCACTGAATGTAACCAATGATATCTAACATTAATGTGCTTTGTTCCAGCATGGTACATGGTATTCTTACTCAAATCTAAAGTACTCTGGCTATCACAAAATATCCCATACTCTTTCTTATTAAACCCCAATTCAAGAAAAAAATATTTCATCCAAAGCATTTCTTTACATGCTTCGGTTGCTGCAATATACTCAGCCTCTATAGTTGACAAAGCAACACACTTCTGTAACTTAGATTGTCAAGATACAGTTTCTCTTGCAAAAGTGAACAAATACCTTGAAGTAGATTTCCTACCATCAAGATCGTCTGCTATGTCAACATCCGTAAACCCTTCTAGAACTGATTGTGAAACTCCATAAGTCAAGCACATTTTTGAGGTACCCCTCAAATATCTAAAAATCCATTTCACTGCTTTCTAGTGAACCTTTCTCGGATTAGAAAGAATCTGCTCACGACACCAACTATATGAGAAATGTCAGGCCTTGTACAAACTATAAGATACATTAAAGAATCAACTGCAGACGAATAAGGAATACTATACATAGTTAGTTGCTTTTCCTTAGACACTGGACAAGATTTCTTACTTAAATAAAAATGGTTGACAAGTGGACTGCTAATTGATTTAGCATGTTGCATGTTGAATCTACCAAGCACTCGTTCAACATATTTTTTTTGTGACAACCACAGCTTTTTAGCTCTCCTATCTCGGATAATATCCATACTAAGAATCTGCTTTGCTAGACCTAAATCCTTAATATCAAAAGCTTAGACAATTATTCTTTCAACCTGTAAACTATACTAGCATCTTATCCTACAATCAACATAATCATCAACATATAATAATAGGATAATGAAGTTACCATTAGAGAATTGTTTAACATACACACAAGAATTCGCTGCTGTTCTTCTATGGCTATGACTCACCATAAAAGAATCAAACTTTTTGTACCACTGTCGCAGAGCTTGTTTCAAGCCATACAAGTTTTTTTTCAATTTGTAAACTAAGTGCCTTTCACTTTAAAACCCTCAGGCTGATTCATATAAATGTCCTCCTATAAATCACCATGCAAAAATACAGTTTTAACATCAAGTTACTCAAGCTTAAGATTCAATCTAGCTGCTAATCTTAGTACCACTCGAATAGAACTCATCTTTACAACTGGAGTAAAAATCTCATCAAAATTGATGCCTAGTTTCTGAGAAAAATCTTTTACTATCAATCAAGCTTTGTACCTCACTAATTTGTCACCATCTTTTTTTAACTTGAACACCTATTTATTCTTTAATGGCCTCTTTTCTGTTGAAAGTTTAACAAGATCATAAGTACCATTCTTTCGTAATGACTCTATCTCTTCTTTCATTACTTTTAACTAGTGCTCTCTATCCGAAGTAGCCTGCACATCTTGGAAGCTTTTTAGCTCCCTTTCACTGGTAACTAAAATAAAATCTGAACTTAGATACCTGGTAGATGGCTTGTGTTATCTAGTAGATCTCTTGGGTTGAGACTCTACATCACTTGATGTCAAAGGTAGCTCCCCTTGCTCAATACTCTCAGGTAGAGATGATTGCTCCCTCTGCTCAAAACTAATTGTATCTAGCTCATCAGTAACTGTGGCTAGCTCATTTATATTCTCAAGTTCTATTTTTTGCTCATTTTCACCATCTGTGGCTCTTTCTTATGAAATCTCTGTCGGTATTAAAACATCATACTCAACAGTAATCCGTGTAGTCTTCTCATTTTTTTTAATGTCTACTATGGTTTCTTTTTCATGAAAGATCACATCTCTACTTCTTATTGTCTTTTTCTTTGCTGGATCACATACCCTGTAACCAAATTCTTCATCACCATATCCTATAAATACACATTGTGTGACTTTACTGTCAAGCTTTGATCTCTGCTCTTTCGGTACATGCATGAATGTTTTACACCCAAAAACTTTCAAATGAGAGTATGAAGTATCTTTTCCTATCCACACTCCTTCTAGAATGTCAAAGCCTAAAGGAACTGATGGTGATCTGTTAAGCAAATAACAAGCCGTGTTAACTGCTTCACCCCATAATGGCTTTGGTAATTTTACCATCCTTAACATGCATCTGACTTTTTTCATAATGGTACGATTCATTCTTTTAGCTATACCATTATGCTGTGGTGTTTCAGGTTCTGTCATCTCATGCCTGATCCTATGCTTTGAATAATACTCTTCAAAGCCTTTAGATGTGTATTCTCCACCATTATCAGTTCGAATACACTTCAAGGATAACCCTGTCATTCTTTCAACCATGGCATGAAATTTTTAAAAATACTGCAGTACATGACTTTTGTATTTCAACATATACACTCAAGTCTTACGTGAAGCATCATCAATAAAAGTAATAAAATATCTACTACCACCTAATGACTCAACCTCAATGGGACCACATACGTCAGAATAAATTAATTCCAATCTATTTTCTTTTCTCTGAGAACTTTTACGAAAAAAAACTCTATGATGCTTACCAAACAGACAATAATCACATGAATCGAGAGACATACCTTTGGTCAAAGGAATAAGAGACTGTCTTACCAAAACCTGTAACCCTTTTTCACTCATGTATGCCAGCCTTCTGTGCCACAAGTTTACTGAAGCATCATTTTCAACGGTATTTACCTGGTTACCGTTCAATTACATCCATGTCTTATACATTATATAGCATAGTTTTCTCCTTGTAACTACCATAGATCCTTTGAGAAGCTTTCACTATCCATTCTTTTGTCGACTTTCATATCCTTCATTATCAAGGATATTAATAGCAAGCAAGTTCATTCTCATATTTGAAATGTGTTTGACATCCCTCAAAGTTAACATGGAGCATGTACTAGTTTGTACAATAATATCACCAATCCCAACAATCTACGATACACTCTTGTTTCCCATATTGGTACAATCAAAGTCTCTTATTTTGTAAGTTATAAACAACTCTCTCTTAAGAACACAATGATATGTCGCTCATGTGTCAACTCAATACCGGGATCACTAACATGATTACAATCATCATGTGTATAAATCAAAGTAACTGAATCAATATCTGAATTCACTGCTACAACATTGTCATCATCTGAACTCTTACCTTTCTCATCTTTTCGCTCTTGCTTCAAGATTTTACAGTTTCATTTTATATGACATGCCTTACCGCAATAAAAACACTTCACTTTACCTCTAGACTTGGATCTATGTTTAGACTTACTATGACCTTTTGAGTCCTGACCTCTGTCGATATTTTTACCCATGTTCTCTATTATCAGAGCTTGATTCCCAAGGTCTATATCTTTTCACCTTACTTTTTCATTAAGCATATTGTCCTTTACCATCTCCAATGTCACCTTATAATCAGGAATTGAATTAAGAACAATCACAACTAGAGTATTATAGCTGTCTGACAATGAACCCAAAAAAAATAACACATTCATTTCATCATCCATCTTAAGCTCCATAGTAGTCATCCTATTAAATATATCTTGAAAATCACTCAAGTGCTCTATAACAGATCGTCAATCCCTGTACTGTAAAGTTACAAGCTTTTTAACAAGCATAACTTTATTCATACCTGTTTTTCTCTCATATAATGCTGTCAATTTTTCTCAAACAATGTGAGCATCTGACTCCTGCGCTACATGATGAAACACGTTAATATCAACCTATTTTCTGATTGTAGCCAGCGTCTTTTTACCTAGCTTCTTTCAGCTTTCATCTTTCATATCTACTGGTTTAGCCAAATCACCCAATACTGACTCATACAAATCTTTACAATATAGATGATCCTCCATCATAGGCTTCCAAATTGAATAATTTGATGCTGTCAATTTTATCATGGAACCTGTATCACCCTCCATGATCTCAAACAAAATTTACTTCTATTCTGGGTTGCTTCTGTATCAATGTCTTAAAATAACCCTTGTTCTGATACCACTTGTTGAGCCTGAAGCAATAATCACAACAATACAGAAGTAATAGACAACAATCAATAATAAAAAACGCAAAAAAAATAAAGCACAACAAGATTTACATGGAAAACCCTCCAGTGTAGAGGAAAAAAATCACGGACCACCAGAAAAATCTTCACTATCAAATAATAGGTATACAAAGTTCTTTTCTAGCTAAAACTAGAGCTAAACAACAACTAGAGAAACAATTGAAGAAATCTCACTTAATAAATGACTCAACAAATACACCATGAATTTGTTCCTAGTGAGCTTCAAACCTGATCTTCACCATTCAGAATGTAAAACTCTGAATCATAAATCTCCTGATAAGGTTCTAACTCAATCGGACCACGGATCAACTTCCACTCAACTAACTCTCCCTTCTCATTTTTCTCTCTGCTTTTTTTTGCTTTTCTTTTTTTTTTACTTGATTTTTCGACACACACTTAAAACAATCCCATATATTTTTTATTAAGTAACTAGGACTCTGTGTAAAATGAAAGATCAAGACTCATGACCTTTACTTGATCCAAAACTACTTACATAAAGTTGAACCTCATTTTTTTAACAGTTTAACCATTCAAAGGCCACCCCATTGGACGTTCTACTTCAGCCGCGTCTCCCAGCTAATGTCTATGCCTCATAACCAAGGGTACGGAGGAGACTTGGTGATGCAACTCAAGTAAAATAAGACCAACTATAATGGAATCTTTTAGTTGATCTCATGATTTGTTCTGTTTTGTGTAATACTGTGGTTCAGTTCTGATCTTGCTTTTGTCTTTTCTGATGAAATCCAAAATGATGTTAAACTCGAAATTTTACTATAATTTAGTAACTTGTAGTATTAAAATATCCGATCATTTTCTTGCTAGCCAATCACTCCTTCCTTTCCATGTTTCGCCTTTTCAAGCCAATCAGAAAGGAAGATGTTGAATTTCATCATTCTGACGAATAGCATTATTTCCCCCTTAAATAAATACAAAATGATGATCAAATTGACAAAAAAAAAAAAAAAGCCTGCTTTGGAAATAATTTAATTAACTGGCACTCAAACAAAGCTCTTAAATGAATATTGGAAATTGATGACCATCTAAGATAGAATGGAATCGAACCATCTGAAACAAAGTTTAGCACAGTGTCCTGTGTTCAACTGCTGACGTCTTTTTTTTTTTTTTTTAAATGATCTTTGTTGACTAATCAAATGATAAACACTTCCCAAACGCTATCATCCAGAAATCAAAGCCACAATGAATATTGATTTCTTCCTTCCTTACCTAAACAGTAACATTGCAGGAGTCTTTGCCATACTCCTTTCATGTTTCCTGCTAATTAGGTGGTCTAGAACATCTTCGAAGGGCCAAAAACCACCAGAAGCTGCCGGTGGATGGCCTTTAATCGGTCATCTCCATCTATTAGCAGGATCCCAGCTTCCACACTTAGCACTGGGAACCCTAGCTGACAAGTATGGACCGATATTCACTATCCGAATTGGCTTGCACCCAGCTGTGGTGGTCAGTAGTTCGGAGTTGGCCAAAGAAATATTTACGACCTATGATGTAGCTGTGTCCTCACGGCCCAAACTTACAGTAGGAAATTACCTCGGCCATAACTATGCCAACTTTGGTTTCAGTCCTTATGGTGCATACTGGCGTGAAATGCGCAAAATAACAGCCTCGGAGCTTTTGTCAAACCGCAGGCTTGAGCTTTTGAAACATGTTAGAGCCTCTGAAGTAGAAAGCTCAATAAAAGAGCTGTACAAGCTTTGGACCGAGAAAAAAGATGAGTCAAGCCATGTTTTGGTTGAGATGAAGAAATGGTTTGGGGACTTAAATCTGAACGTGATTCTTAGGATGATTGCAGGGAAGAGGTTTTTTGGGGCTGTTGTGGCTAGCGATGAGAAAGAGGCAAGGCGATGCAGGAAAGCAATGAGGGAATTTTTCCGTTTGGCAGGATTGTTTGTGTTAAGGGATGCAATTCCTTTTCTTGGGTGGCTGGATTTGGGTGGACATGAAAAAGCCATGAAGAAAACTGGGAAGGAATTGGATAGTGTCCTGGAAGAATGGTTAGAGGAACATCGTAGGAAGAAAGAATCTGTTGGCGAGGTAGCTAAGGGAGAGCAAGACTTTATTGATGTGATGCTCTCTGTTCTCGAGGGTATTGACCTTTCAGGATATGATGTTAATACTGTCACTAAAGCAACAGCCCTGGTAAGAATTCTTCTACCACCATCACTTAGGCCTTCTGACAATCTTAATTCCTATTAAACACGGAGCCAAAACATCGATTTTGTTAGGCTCAACCTTCTTTAAAAGAAAATTTTAAGAATGAAATTGCTTCATGTGATTTAAGTTGATATAACACAATCGTGTTTTTCTGTAGACTTTGCTTGTAGGGGGCACTGATACCACAACAGTCACAATAACTTGGACACTTGCGCTATTGCTCAACAACCGTCATGCTTTGGGAAAGGCTCAGGAAGAATTGGACATCCAGATTGGCAAAGGAAGACAAGTAAATGAATCAGACATTGATAAGCTAGTCTACCTCCAAGCAATTGTAAAAGAATCACTACGTTTATATCCAGCTGGACCACTCTCAGGAGCACGCGAATTCTCTGAAGATTGCACAATAGGTGGCTACCTTGTGCCCAAAGGCAACCGGCTGATACTCAACCTTTGGAAAATTCAAACAGATCCACAATTATGGTCCGATCCCTTAGAGTTCAAGCCTGAGAGATTTATCACCAGCCACCTGGATACTGATGTTAAGGGTCAGCATTTTGAGCTCATACCATTTGGTGCTGGTAGAAGATTGTGCCCAGGGATAAACTTTGGCTTGCAAATGACACATCTGGTTCTGGCCAGCTTGCTGCATGCGTTCGACATCTTGACTCCATCAAATGAACCTGTTGACATGACTGGGAGTCCAGGACTAACAAACATTAAAGCAACCCCACTTGAAATTCTTGCCAAACCGCGCTTGTCTCCTAGTGTCTATCAATAATCATCTTGAAGTGTAATCCACAAATATTGCTTTCTTTACTTTAGCTAAAGTTGAGTCTGATATTTTTCTTTGTGATATCAATATGTATGGTTCCTGGCTGAACCCAGTGTTTAGGATAAGAGGTGACAAAAGTTTGAGATTCAAATTTTATTGTCTGTATTTCTTTTTTATTCTTAAACCTGACCTATACTATACTAGTATTTGTTTTTGTGCTCTATTCACATCTACAATTTCTAGATAATTTCTCGTTAAATTCAGCCATGCTTGCTTTTTCATTCATTTGCCCTTGGAACTCAAGGATAAGAACACCAAGTCAAGTCCACACAAAGTTGATTTATAATTTTCTGGTTTATCTGTATGAGTATCATTTGCTGACATCCTATTCTCTTTGCTTTAAAGCAGGCATCTTTGTCATATATGCTCTCTGTCACTCAAAACTATAATTTTCCCGTGTCATGATCACTGGACTCTTTCCTCTTTGATCCGCAAGCCGGGGCAGTTGTATTTGGTGAAGTTCAAAAAATCAATATTCCAGTCTCATTACGTTTTGTCTTTATCGTGAATTTTATTCATGCTTTGAGCCCGAAAATGATGCCGCAAATTTGCTGCAGAAGCAGCCATGTGTCTATCAAGTGGTCATTTTTTATTTTTAGTATTATTTTATTTTGTGGTGTGACTTTTTTTTTTTTTAAAGGATTATGCAATTTTTTTTTTTAATTTTTTAAGGAGTGAGACCCGGTTTTTTATTCAACGGTTTTTTATCGGTGGGATCCACTGATTTTTTTAAAACTTTTTTAAAAACCTGTGCGCTTCGACTTTTTTTTTTTTTTAATTGGTGGAATGCACTTCTTTTTTAAATTTTTAAAAAGTTGTGGGATTTTTTTTTTACATTATTATTATTATTATTTTTGTTTTGCATCCTGATTTTGTTCACCCGATTTTTTTATTTGTCTAATTTATTGTTTTATTTATTATATTCAATAATTTTAAAAAACAAAAAATATATCTTCTAAAGGTTTTTATTATAAGACTTATTTAAACTATTTTTTTTTTACTTTGATTTTTTAAATTTTTTCAAAAAAATTTATTTTTTAGTTTTAATTCTATTTTGAAACTCATTTGTTATGAAAGGTACAGCACATATTTAATTTTTTTAACTTTTTTTTATTTTTACATAATTAATAAATTTTTTTATTTAAATTTTTGTAAGATCTATTTTATATCAATAATATACAATATATCAAGCCATTTGATTTTATTTTTCATTGTTTTTGTTAATTTTTAATATTTAATAGTTTTTTATATTTTAATTTTTTTCATATATAAATCATTTGATATTATTATTAAAAATATATGTTTATTTGTTATTTTTTTATTTGATTATTGTTAATGGAAATTATATTAGTGAATTTGTTGACATTACATCCGAATTCATTTTTTCCTTTTTTGTTTTTTATTTTTTTTTGATTCATATTATTAATATTGTTGCGAACTTAATTTTCTTTTTTTTTTCAATTTTTCTTTTTTAAGTTTTTTTTCTTTTTTTAAAAATGAAATCATTTTTTATGTAAAAAAAAAACAACGAATTTATAGATTTAGTGCCTCATTTTGATTTTTTTTGCCTTCCTCCTTTTAAATATTTTAACCTTCTAGCTTTGACACCATTAAAACAAAGAAACACAGAAAAAAGAAAAAGACCAGGAAAATTTTTAAAAAATTGAAAGAGTAAACAACTTTTCATCTAACTTTACCCAATGATGCCCAAATTATATAGTAAAAATTTACTTAAAATGAAAAATAAATTTTTGATATTTTATTTCATAAAATTAAAATTATAAATTTTTATTATATTATAATTAAAACTTTAATCTTATAAAATACTCTATTTTTGGTTAACATTTTCTTAATTGAACTATGTAATTTATACAAATACTTACTTAGGCTTGTTTTGATAACTAAATAACAAATATTTTTAAATTTTTTTTTAAATTGTGATAATTGAATTTTATTCATTCATTTTCAAGATTTAATGGAAATAGTTACCATTAAATAAAAATTCATAAATTTTAATTTTATTATGCAATAAAAAATCGAAGATTTTTTTATTTTTTAATAATCTTTTAAGATTTATTTGACTATTATTGCCTTTATATTATCATCTAAGAGTTAATCACTTATAATTTATTTTAACTTAAACATGTCCTAAATGATATATTTGGTGGGTCAAGCAAAAGAGATGAGCCCTAGTGGAAAAGCAACTATATATATGACCTGAAAGCATAAAAGCAAAAGATCACAAATTTACATCAATGAATTTTATTCTGCCTGACCTAAGCAACTCTTAAATTGGCCTAGTAGCCATTCTTTTTCTTTTTTTTTCTTTTTTTTTTGCTGTAAATAAAAAAATATTGGATATGAAGAAAAAAAAAAAGAGAAAAAGCAACATAATATTTACTGTAGAAAATTTTAAAAAAAAAATTTTGTTTTATATTTTCAATCACCAATAAAAGACATCAAAATAACAAATTCAAAATTTTCGGATTACGAAAAAAGTCAATATATAATAATATTAAAAATTAATATTTCATATATTAATAATATATTATTTTTATATATTATCAGTAAATAATACAAAATACTTCACCAATGAATAAAATTTTAAAATTTAAATCTTTAAAAATAAATATTAATAAATTTATTTAGAGTTAATTAATTAAAATTAAAAAAATTTTTCTTTGTCACCTTTCTTTACATTTATCGCATATTTTCTTTTCTACTCTTTCTCTGTCTCTGCCCGAAGGCACAAGCACACAGGTAGGTTGATTGAACTCTACTCTCTTTCAATTGAAAAGATTTCGTTCTCATCCGTTCGCTTCGTTTCGGAGCCTATTCCAAGTCTTACAATTCGCATTCATTTCCACTGAGGAGTTCCCTCTGCTGCTCATTCCATTCAATTCCGAACACCGCCGGTTTAGTGTCCTTACTTGCACTGCCAACAATCACCTGTGAAAATTTGAGTTCTATCCAGCCATAGGTGCTTGCTTTATAGCCTATTTGTAGTTGTAAGCCCGAAATTAACTAACGAAAGACTATCGAAGGCGAGGCAAAAGACACTTTTGCACGTTCTATCTGATCCAGTTTTCTTTTAACTATCACAGGCAACTGGTAAAGTCGTCTTTGATCGTCACGTGTTTCGAGTTGGAAAGATAAGAAGAGCTTGACCGATTCATTCTGAAGGGAAGAAGCACACTAGATTAATTAATTAAAATTAAAAAAAAAATTTGTCACCTCTTTCTGTATTTATCGTCTTTTTCTTTTGATTTTTTAATGTTTTTGTTTGATTTTAATTTTTTTATATTCGTCTTATCAGATTCTGCATAATCATTTTCGAATTTGTAAAATGATCAATGATACATCTTATATTTTTATTAATATTTATTTTTAAAAATTTAAAATTTAAAATTTTATTTATCAATAAAGTATTATTATATTATTTATTGATAATATATAAAAATAATACACTATCAACATATAAAATATTAATTCTAATATTAAACCTAAGGATCAGAAGATCTTCAAGGCTCTTGGGTAATTTGAGGAAGCTGACAATCAGACGTGGCGTTGTTAAATAAACGCCAATATGCCCCAATATAAAATGGAAACAATTCATAGAAAAAAGGTTTCGGATTTGATGAGCATCAATGGCCCGTCGCCATCCAAATAAAATTCAACCATAGAAACTCATGCAGCTGACATAACCACATAATTATTTCCCAAATATCTATCAATATCGTGGGCCATGGAATTAGTCCGTGAAAAAAATGGTTGAAAGAAAAGATATGTTATTATTCTGAAGATAATTAACCATTTGCATCTTCAACTACAAGACCACACTTCATCAGGATTGTCCTAACATTCTGATCAACACCCATTTGTAGACCAATGCCTGTTGCGATATTCGTAAATCAAAGTGTAGCTAGTAGTTAGTAGCTAGCAGTTTTTGATTTCAGTTGTATATAACAAATACATAAAAGGAGCGAAAGGCCCTAACGTCTAGCACAAATAATTACTTCAAGTTGAAAATGAAGAACTTTGTGGTGTTAATGCTTACAAATTTGCTACCCGAAGCTTGACATGTTTCACGTTGCCTGCAAACTCAGAGTTGATAAAACAAGCTTAATAGATAAGTATCTAGTTGTTAGGAAATACGCTTCGTAGCTCAAGTTAGTTGGCCTTTTGCTGAGGAGTCAGGAACTCAAGAATTGATACACGGCAAACTTTTGGGGCCCATATATAGTGGAAAGACATTGAATCTGGCTCAATGGAAGCAACTACAAATATCAAATCACACAGCAACCACATTAATTAATTTCTTGGATGCTACATACACCCCCACCTCTACCGACTAATTGTTTGTCTCAATGGATTTGCTTGGGTCTCAGTTGAGCACTTTTATGGCTGGATTAGCAACCGTTCTTCTCCTTTTCTTCTATCTCGTAAGATGTTCGAGGGTTACTGAAAGCAAAAAGATGGCACCCCAAGCTGCAGGGGCGTGGCCAATAATTGGCCACCTACGATTGTTAGGTGGGCCGCAGCTTCCTCACATAACATTGGGAGCCTTGGCCGAAAAATATGGTCCTGTCTACTCCATTTGGATAGGGATTCACCCAGGATTGGTGGTGAGCAATTGGGAGATAGCCAAGGAAATATTCACTAATTATGATGTGGCTGTTACCAATCGTCCAGGAACAATAGCCGCAGAGCACTTGGGCTTCAACTATGCCATGGCTGGGGTTGCACCCTATGGTTCATACTGGCGTGAAATGCGCAAAATAATCAACACAGCGCTGCTTTCGAACCGTCGACTCGAAATACTCAAGCATGTTCGAGTTTCTGAAGCAGAAGTCTCTATCAAAGAGCTATACAAAACTTGGTCCGAAGAAAACAATGGCTCAGGCCATGTTTTAGTTGAAATGAAGCAATGGTTTGGGGACTTGACCTTGAATGTGATACTTAGGATGGTTGCTGGCAAGAGGTACTTCGGTTCCGGAGCTAAGGGTGAAGACAAGAAGGCCAGACGGTGCCAAAAAGCGATGAGGGAATGGTTTCATTTGTTAGGGGTATTTGCCTTGAAAGATGCTGTTCCTTCTCTTGGGTTTTTGGATTTGGGTGGGCATGAAAAGGCCATGAAGGAGACTGCGAAAGAATTGGATAGTATTGCTAGTGAATGGCTGGAGGAACATAAGCAGAAGAGAGCTTCGGGAGAGGCTAAAGAACAAGACTTCATGGATGTTTTGCTTTCTCTCCTTGACGGTACAAACCTTGCAACCGAATTTGGTGTTGACACAATTAACAAAGCCAATTGCTTGGTATTTCTGGCACTTTCCTTTATTTCTTTTCTAGTAAGTGCATTGCTCTTTGGATGCCTTCTGCGATCCTTTTTTCAGTGCTCCGAAACTTTTTAAACATTAAAAATGATCTGGCAAAACGGAAAACATTAAAGGGTAAATGTTTTCTTAATATTTTTTTTTGTAATAATTTAAAGTATAATTTATCTTTGTAATTTTCAAATTTCTTTCAACATTATTGGGAAAAAAAAATCTTTCAAGATGTTGAACCCATATGCGCTAGGCCTTGTTGAAATACGATCGGCCCAATATATAAGCTGGGTCTCCTAGAATCTTTGGTGTTTTACTTATAGGATCAAAAGCCCAAAAACAAGATTTTATAGTTCCTGCCTCTCAAATTTCTTTTCAACATTTAACCCATATGGCCTGTCCTAGTTGAACTAATTTTGGCCCAATAAATACACCCACATCTCAATTAGTTGAACTGATTGAGGCTTTCAGATGATCTGATGTTACATATTGGCGAAAAAACCCTAACATAAAATTTTCTATCTTCACTTTCCTGGCTCTCAATTTTGTAAAAAAATCAATTCTTTTTTTGCAGAGTATGATTACAGGAGGAAGCGACACCCCTAAGGTTACACTAACATGGACACTTTCCTTATTGCTGAACAATCTTCATTGGTTGAGAAAAGTTCAAGATGAGCTACACATCCATGTAGGCAAACAAAGATTAGTAAACGAATCAGATCTTAGCAAGTTGGAGTATCTTCAAGCCGTAGTTAAAGAGACATTACGCTTACATCCGCCAGTACTTCTCTACCCACGATTATGCAGCGACGAAATAGTTGTCAGTGGTTATCATGTTCCCCGAGGTTGCTGGATATTCTTAAACCTTTTCAAGATTCAAACAGATCCTGGGGTATGGTCGGATCCATTAGAATTCAAGCCAGAAAGATTCTTGACTACCCATAAAGATTTTGATGTTGGGGGTGATCAATATTTTGAATTGATCCCATTTGGTTTCGGTAGAAGGGTGTGCCCTGGAATGTCTTTCGGCCTCCAAATGGTACACTTGACGTTGGCTAGCTTGTTACAGGCGTTTGACATCTCGACTCCAGCAAATGCAACGGTTGATATGAGTGAAGAAGCTGGATTATCAAACATGAAAGCCACCCCACTTGAAGTTCTTGTTAAGCCTCGCCTTCCTTCTAAAATTTATGAATAATTTGAAAATTGAAACATGAAAAATAATGTAAAAAGTATGTTGTTGTTTACCAATAAAATCCACAGCAGTCGATACATAGATGTTTTTGGATACTTTTATTCATTATGCTTTCAAATTTTGCAAAAAGACTTGCATAAAATTTTGATGAAACTATGTTGGTTTTTCTTTGTAGCTTTCGTTTAACATACAACGCATAGATTTATTCCTTAGCTAAAACTATTTTTTTTTTATGCATTTCACTTAATTATAATTATTTAATTTTTAATAAAAAATTATATAAAATTTTATCATTTATAAATAAGAATTTTATATACTAATGGCAATTTTCACATAATTTTAAATTAATAATTAATTAATGGATTAACTTCATAAATATATCATGTGATTAAGGCTAAAATGAGAGTGCTCCATGAAATTTAAAATGTGACACTTAATCACCTTGTGTCACTATTTTATTATCACCTATTGAACAACGTTAGAAAAATAGTCAAAGGTAATCTCCATTTTTTGTTTCTTCCATGATAGTCAGAAGTATTTCCATTTCTTCCACAATAATAAGAGGTATCTGCATTGCTTGCTCTTTTTTTTTTTCTCTTCCCACTACATTACTTTGAGAAAAATAAGGCTCACCCACCCATGGATTTTCAACAATCTGTAAAAAGTGATAGATCAAATGGAGCTAAAGTATGCTATTGTGGTGTAGAATCACTAATAAGAACTTCTGGAACAAATGGTAATCACATGCGAAAATTTTATGGATGTGAAAATTTTAAGGTAAGATTTTGTTAATTATTGTCTAACTTTTAGGTATAAAACAAGTTTAATCTTTGGGTTTTAGCATTTACAGGGAGTATGAAAATGTAAATTTTTTTAGTGGGTTAATGAGATACCATGTGAAGGTTGTAGAAAACAAATACTGAAATTAAAAGAAACAATGACAAAAATAATAAATGAGCTTTCGAGATCAAATGCAAGGAAACACAAATTAGTTGAAGCATTGACAATATGCTTAGCAAGATAGTGATGTCTTCAACAACTATTTGAATCAAAAAACATGAAGCTGAAATTGAATGAAGAACTTGTTTAAGCTCGAAATAAGAAGCTGAAAATTTGAAATAAACTAGTTGAATCTCATGGAAAGGAGTTACAATTTAAGCATTAGCTAGTTCAGATTTAATACAAGAAAATGTAATTGCTTTAGTTTGTGGCAGTGTTATAATGTTGTTGATTTTGATTTTGTTTGATTTTTTAGGTAAAAGAAGTTTAAGACCTAGTTTTCTTGAGTTGATAAATTGATGTTAGTGGGTTATTCTAATTTTGTTGTGGGTAAGATATAGGGTATGACTTAGTTGTATGTAAAATTGAAATGTTTATAAGGTGTAGTGTGCAGCAGTACCAAGTGTTTAATGAAATGTTAATGTGAACTTGTTATTTAAGATGGAATGAAAGTTTACCTTTTGTTAAACGTGCTGTGTAATGGCTTTTGTTACTAATTTTTTTATTCTGCAAATTAGCATTATATTACTTTTAACCAAGTAGGTAAATTCTTAAAGTGGTTCAAGAAAATAAGGCCCACATAAAGCTAGCATTCCTATTGCAAAAAATAGCCTTGTAAATAAAAGCCACATTCCTATTGCAAAAAATAACCTTGAAAGCAGCCTTTTCATAATGTCAGAATTGTAAAAATGACCACATCCATTTATGCAATTGTAATCTAAAATACAACTTGTAGAAAACAAAAGCCATTCTATTGAAAAAAATAAGGCTATCTGTTGTACCATATTCCTATTGAACAAAAAACATGTCATCATTAGTCCTATTAAATAGAATCAAGCGACTAGTTTATAAGACTAACATAAAATGCATAATAAAAGGCATATACATCTCACAAACCTATACATCAAAATAAAAAGCCTATACATCACATCAGTTTATAACAAAAAAAAAATTAAATTTCATAGATTCAATGCATTATCCTAAAATAGCATATGTAAGCTTTTTCAGATTGTACTCAAACACCTTGGCTACTGGTTGCTTGGCTACCAATTGCTGGGTTACTGGTTGTTTGGTTGCTAACATTTGGATCATTAAATGCTTGAAAATTAACAACTTAACCATCAGTATAGCTTGAGGTATTACTTTTACTTTTTTTTTCTGATTGGGGCAACTTTGGCCTTAACTTGACCTCATTTTTTGCCAACATTTCTAGTAGACCTCTTCATGAGCCAATATTCTAATATGACCTACTCATGAGCTAACATTTCCAACATCAATTTTTTCTCTACCAATATTTCTAGCATCATCTCTTCTTCTGCCAACATTTTCAACATTTTTTTGTCCAACATTCCAACCAGATTAACAATTAATACCAAATGCTTTTCTTTTTGAACTTTTACTAGCATCTATTCTTTTAGTAGTATTTGACTATAACTAAATTGCAGCAGCATTAGTGACAGATTTTTCTCTAGATCTACCTTTAGTTATAGGTGTATTTATTCTTGAAGAAGATGTAATATTTTTCCTTTAATCAACCTGTAAAATACACCTCATTCATGTTAAATTTAATATATGAAGATCATTTTAAATTAAAGAAGCAAATTACTTAAAGATTGGTAAACTGAGGAAGAATTTTGTTTAATCCCTTCAACCTCATTTTTTTTTTTGCCATGGAGTTACTCCAACCACTGATACCTTACAACATCTAACATTTTGTCTAATCTGATCACAGTTACCACATCTAATTGGCTTGTTCTTACATGACATTTTATAATAATTTTGTGGTTTATCAAATGCTCTCATTTGTAACTTTCTTAGTCTGCCTAATGGTCTAAATATGATTAAAGGGGCAAGAGTAGGGTTACTACCTACAATCTATTGATATTGTCCTAGAATAGGATTAATAATGGCATTATACGTAGTCATACATGTCTCCTTAGAATAGCAAGAATGAACATAAGATTCTAGTCTCTCTTTAGTACTGTAAGTAACATAAACTACATGTTTACAGGGAATTTCAATCAAATCTCAAACCCTGCCAGTATAACTCTATTAAGATAAGTTCACAACATGAGATATTATACCACATTCAACTTCATATATAAATCTACCAACATGAATAGAAAAGCAAGTAAAAGAGTCTTTTTCAATCTGCTTAAGCTTGTCTTGAATATCTAGACATAAAGAACCATTGTAAGACTTCATACCAACCTTCTTAGAATGGAACCTTTTTATCAATTTTTTCTTATCCATTTCAACATGCTAAGGATAAGCAAATCTCTAGCTTTTAATAAATAAACATTGAAAGATTTACTAAGATCATTCATTACTAAATCAAGCTTTATTCTAGAGTTAAAATAAGACATTGCCTAAGTTTTTGAATTTAATCTACTCACTAACCATGTGTTATCGCTGTTATGTCAAGCTCTTGTAGCACCAACATAGCTTTCTCTCATTCTTTTACTAACCCCACACTTGTTGCCTTTCAAAGAACTTGTTTATACTCTTCTTCCTTAAAGTGAAGTTTGAAATTTGTATATAAATGCTTCAAATAAAACCTATGTTCAATTTAAGGATACACTTCTTTAAATGTTTAGTCTAAACCCTATAAAAAAAAAAAAGCTTAATAGATTAATACCTTTTGTTGGTCAGATATAAACATTATATAAAGAAACTAAATATAATGACAATTAATACCTTTTGTTGGTCATATATAAACTCTAATTCTAGTTTAGTGAAACTCCCAAGTTCTTCATATAACAAATTCAGGAACCAAGACCAAGTTTTTTTTATTTTGTTGTTCAACAACTATAGAATAAAGAGGGAAAATATTATTATTCCCATCTCTAGCAACAACACTTAGTAATTTTCTTTCAAAATGATCTTTTAAATGACAACCATCCAATCTTATAAACCTTTTGTATCCAACATGAATCATTTTTTCTGTATATCAAACATGATGAATATCATTTCAAACATAAGAATAAAGGATTTAGGAACACCAGTGGCTATAACAAAATTCTGACTTTCCATTTTTATAAACGCAGAGCTACTAGGATTAGTCTATCAGATCATGTCACAATAATCAAACAACTTCGATTATTATAACTTGTTATCCCCTTCTATAATTTTTCTAGCATTTCTCTTAGCTTTATATACTTAAGGAAAACTGACTTCAACCTTTAATTCTCTAAAAATCTTTCTCATTATCTTTGTAGTTTTCCAATTTGATTTATCATTCAAATTATAAAAAAACTTCTTAGCCAAATAAAATGGAGTGACTTGGTGAATTTTAAACTGTCTCGAGCAATTATGCTTTGGTTGAAAAGTCTTTATTTGAAAAGCATGATCCTCTCTCAACCTAGATGCTTATATTTTTTATCCATAGTCCTTGACATAAACAACACTAATTTTATCTCCATCATTCCGTCTAAATTTATAGTCATAACCTTTCCAAACACAATACTCTTTCAATACCCTTCTATAAACAATACCATTAATAAATTTTAATCCAACCTTTAACTACAGATTCTTCATATCAACCTCTTTATTGAACATTTTATAATGTTTTACTTTTTCATCGAATTTATAAACACTATGTCGATCACCATCATCCATCACTACATCCTCTTCTAAAATAATATTTTCAATTAACCTCCCTAAAATAGGTTATGTAGTAATAGGCCTTTCTGTTTTCTTAAGACCACTAACTCATTATTCTCAAATGTATCATTAGCCTCTATTTCTTCATCAAAGCTACTAGGATCACTACTAAAACATCCATCATTGTTATATTCACTGTTTGCATGATGCATATCATTTTCATCACTATCTTCACTATCTTTCTCTTCATCATTTTTAATATCTTCACCAATATTTCGAGCATCATTTTCAACTTCATTTGCATCACTATCTTATGCCAAATTAGCAATATCATCACCAACCTCATTTTCATCATTGTTTTCTGTCTCATTACAAGTATCATCATCAACCTCATTAGCACCAACATTTTCTACCAAATTAGCAATCTCATTTCCAACATTGTTTCTTGCCAAATTAGTAGTATCATTTTCACCATTATTTTCTGTAATATTATCTTCAGCTACAAATTCTTGAATAGACCTCCCTATTTGTACCTCATTTTCATTCTTAGATGGTGTATATGGATATATAACAGAAAGATGAGGTATACCTACTACAACATATATTGGAATGGTTTTTTTTTTATATATCACTGAACCATATGTTTAACATGTATATCTAAACAAATACATTTCAACCCGTCATCAAGTGATAGCCCAAGAATACAATAAAACATGTCACTAGTACTCTCGTACCCTAATTTAATAACCCATTCTTTCAACTGAAAAAATGGTAACCTATCTAAAGGATACTTATCCACTCATGCTACATTACCTCTTACCCAAACTTTGTTAGGAATATACATAAATAACCCACCATGATAAAACTCAATAATTTTGTTGGCATACCACTTCTGTAGCAAAATAAAATTTTGATTTTTTAGTGAAATTACAATTGATTTTGATTGAAGTTAAGTACAATAAATCCCCAAATGTTTTGAATAAAACTTACTAAACACTAACATTAACCTAAAACCAATTGCATCAACATTAAAGACTGAATTTTACATGCCTTATTTTATTGTTGAATCCAATGAAATACCTCCAAATCGTGCCCAAGTTTCACTTCCTCTAAACTTAAAACTAATTTCACCTTCAAACTTAAATCTTAATCTCAATCACCAACTTAAACACATTTTTTTTGTCAATAATCAACTGATTTTGAGGATTGATTATTGAATGAAAAGTTTTTTTTTATGAAAATCATATTGATTGAAGGAAGTTTTGTTTAATTTTTTGTTAACTATTCCACTACTTTTATTTCTTGTTTATGATTTGTGTTATATGCATGATAATTTAGTTATTTTGCTTCTAACAGTGTTAAACAAGTGACAATAAAATAATTATATAAGATGATTAAATGTCACATTTTAAATATAAAAAAATACTTTCAATTTAATCTTAACTGTAAGGTATATTTTTTAAATTTATCCTTAATTAATTATATTATGATACCGTATTGGAGGTGGAATCCAGAAATCTTAACCCATGATCTTTGCTATCTAGCAGCCTTTTCTTGCTTGATCAGCACGTGGTCTTGACTAGAGTAGCATGAAAGGGCGGGCGTCTTATTTTCTAATAAGCACGTTTGCTTTTTTTTTTTTTCATATTATTCGTTTTAGTCTCAAGACTTATTTGATCTATCCAGAGTTTATGTTTGTTTATATGGAAAAGTCAGGTTATGGAGCTTTAAATATTTCAAGTTGGCTTCTGAAAATTCACAATTTTGTGCATTTTTTCCAACCTATGTAGCACCAGTCTTTATTTAAAAAAGCTCGCTAGTGTGACCGTGGAATGTGACAAAAATTCAAAGGCAATTGATATGACCCTAATCCAAAACATAAAATAATTTATTTTTACACCGTCGATATAAATTATAATATAATATATTTTATATTTTATATATATTTAATATAAAAATTTAAATTTAAAATTTGAAATTTGACATTATTTTTGTGCTCTTCTTCCTACTTGACTAACTGTAACAAGCTTTTTTCAAATTAATACTATTTGCTAGTTTGACTACGGAACTTTTGAAAAACAATTCAAAGGCAATTTTCTTTTAACTGACTCCGATTAATTAAATCAGGGTTGGATTTGCCCCCGTAAAAGATCTGGCACGCACAATTTATGTAGGTTGTAGGCCTTTTCTTTATCGACGAGACAATACCTTATCGACGAATTCTTCATTTGTATTAATTAATGTAAAATTTTTTTTAATTTTATGATTTGAGCTCTGATGTTATAATTGGTACCAAAATTAACACGTGTCACCTTATTATAAACTCATAATATATATGTGCTAATTGATTTTGGTTGGTCCATTATACATGTAAACCTTGGTTATGATTTGATCACAATGTGATACCCTAGTTGTACCATTATTGTTGAGGTAAGGTTTTTAGTATTTTGATTATATTAGGTAAAATAATTTTGATGTAATAATATTTTTTTTTGAATAAAGAAAATCTCTTTAAAAAAATTACAAAAGTATGCCTTGCAATACTTTTGTTTTGGTTTTTAAAAAGTGTCGAATTTAATTTTAAATAAATGTTTAATTATATAAAATATATTTTTCGATGCAATAAAAATCTTTTAATTTAAAGTCCGTTTGCATCTCACCGTATCTTCAGTAAAATTGATTCTTACCCTTTTCTTTCTTTTACTTTTTTATCCTTACAATTGCGCCGCCTCTTTTAATAGCCCTTGAATCCGGGAACTCATAAAGATGAAATGTCCATCTGGCCGCCAAAATCAAAGAATGATTTATTCTTACAATTGTATTATAAAAATAAAAATATCCTTCCATTTCAACACCCTTTTTTCATTTAAAAGTTTTAAAATAATTTTGTTAATGTTTGTATCAAGAAATAATTTTATTAATTTAATATAATAAAAATATTATATAATATATAATATATTACTATTTTATTCATTTTTCAATATTTACTTATAAATTATTATTTGACATAAAGTAATTTAATTTTTTTAAAAATTAATTAATTTTATAAGCATTAAATAATTTATTACATATAATTTTTAAATTGTTGCAGAAATTAACAAGAATCAAATTCATTCCAGCACTGGAAATTTATGTCAAACCTAACCTTTGTTTAAATTCTATGAAAATGCAGTGAGATATTAGTAAAAGATAATGTATGATTACGTCAATATTGTGGATTAAGAAAACAGAGTAAAAAGAATATTACAAAGCATGTGATTTGGAAAATTCTTGCTGTAACTTTTGATTTTTAGTGTTAGCGACTGTCAGTGTTAATAGTCAAATGCTGCGGCATGTTTTGGAAAGTCATGCTTAATGGGCTTGTTGAGACGTTGTTGCCAACAACCTTCATTCTAAACTATCGTGGTCAATGGTCAATAGGCGACTCTAGAGGCAGGCATGGGCATAGCTCCAAAAATTTTTTTGATATCCTTGGCTCTCAAAATGTTTTGGAATTGTTATTTTTATTTTTATTCTCGTTTAATTTAATTTATAATTAACTTAATAATTGACCTTCGATATCATGATACTAGCTAGCTTCGCTCTCAATAGGGTGAATTTTTCAACTTTATATATATATCATATATAATTTTTATACGCATTGCAACATTTGATATAATCAAATTAATTTAGGTAAATTAATTTATTTTAGGTTTCAATAAGAAGTGTTTAAGATTGTCGATGTCGCATGGACTCCTCATTTTCTACTTTGTTAAAAAAAAAATAACTTTTTTATTATTTGATAAAATGATATAAATTATGTGTTTATATTTAATGTAATGAGAAATTTTTTTAAAAAATTAAGTTTTTGTTTATTTATCTTAAAAACATATAAAATGTTATGTAAATATTTAAATTTATATTTGATATATTATTAATATATCAATATTATATGCTATTAATGAACTACAGATAATATTTTATAAAAAAATAATTTTAAAATTATTTTTATAAAATATCATTATGTGATTAAATAATGTATGATCATATATAGTCATACATCAAATATGAACCGTAAGATATTTTATCTAATCATTTAAAAGTTATAAATTTTAATTTGGGTAAAAAAAAAAAAAAAAAAACCTAGCTAAGTCACTCGAGAACCGTGAACCTCTTGACTTTTCAAAAGGCCAAAAAATTCTATCCAGCCACCATCGGTGACGAAATGACGACTGGCACCAAAGATTGGAAAAATCCTTTAGTAGAGGATGGTGGGTCAGGTCGACGTAAATTTTTTTTTTAATTTGATTTAATTTTATAATTAAAAATTTTAACTTTGATTTAATTTAAATTTTTTTTATTTTTTTGTATTTAAATTCGATTTGATAGGAAATTAATAAAATATTATTTTTTAAAATATAAATATATAATTATATAAATAAAAATTAAAAATAATTTTTAATATAATATTAGATTAAATCGGATCAAATTTATTTAAAATTTAAATTTAATTTTTTTTAATAATATTTGATCCTATTTAACTCAATTTAAAATTTAAATTTAAAAACATAAATTTATTTTAATCTAATCGAATCAAAATTCATCGAATTTAAATTGAACTCTCAATCATAAGTTTATGATACAGTTTAAAAGTTTCTTTTTTCTTTTAAGTTTTCAGCAAAAGTGAGATTTTATATTCAACATTGGAAGAACGTAACACCTGTGAAACAGCTTCAAAGAAATTAAGTCTCACCAACCCTTACAAGAAATCAACCTGAAAAATTAAACTAGTACTACCAGTTTCCACCTACGATCGGCAGCCAAAAATGACTCACTGCTACGTAATATGCATGCCTCGAAATAAAATTTAAAAAAAGAAAAAAGCAAAGGCCTGGAAACACGACCCCAATAAAGATTATTAAAAAGAGAGCCAAAATGAATATTTGCAGCCTTTGGTTGTCTTTTTTGACAATAATGAAGCTAGCCAAACTGCCGCCTTCCCAATGTGGTAAAGGGGATTGGGCATGTGTAGATATTTTAAATTTTCAGCAATAAAAAATATATATTAATAATAATATGATTTATAGTACTACTTATTTTTTATAATTAAATTTGTCTTGTTAATTGTTTGGATGGTATGAATTAATTGATGTGTGTTGAGGATGAAAGGATCTCGTATCATTGAGATTCAAAATTTGGGTTGTGAATTAAAAAAAAAAAAAAAGGATTGTGAATTATAAATAAAGGCTTACTTTGGTTCTGTCAAGATTTAAAAAATAATAATAATAATAAAATCATGAGGACAAACTGTCCTGTCAAATCTCAAAATGGATAAAAAATTCTTGTCTTTTTTTTTCTCAAACCTAAAAATTCGCCGAAATTCTCAGTTAAGGGAGTCTTACTGCTGCACAATGATCAACCGTATTCTTCGAAGTATCACCAAAAAGAATGTTGCGTAATTGCACAAATTTTGTATTTTAGACGGTGTTTTATTCTTTTTTATCACAGTGCTTGTGGACCAATTGAATTCATCAGAGCATTGATATGGAACCACATTTGTCGGCCTAGGCATTTAGGCAGCAAGAAAGTCAATAAAAAAATCATTAAATATCTAAGGCTATTTTTTGTCTTGTTACCACCCAACTATATTTATACGTGCACAAAACACAGAACCTTACCATACTTGGACAGAAGATCTCTATACACTTACTGATTGAATCTGTAATGGATCTTCTTGATCTCTCAAATTTTAGTTATGTAGTACTGTTAGCCATTACAGTATTGTTTTTATACAAAAAACTCAAAAGGTCTAGTAATGGCAAAGCTGCACCCGAAGCAGGAGGTGCATGGCCAATAATTGGTCACCTCCCAATGTTAGGGGGACCATTGGCCGCTCATGTAACATTGGGAAACCTGGTTGATAAACATGGACCTGTCTACACGATCCGGCTAGGTGTTCATGAAGCCTTGGTGGTGAATTCAAGCGACGTAGCCAAGGAAATATTTACCACCAATGATATGGCTGTTTCGTCTCGTTCCAAAATGGCAGCAGCAGAACACTTGGGCTACAACTACGCCATGTTTGGGTTTTCTCCTTATGGACAATACTGGCGTGAAATGCGCAAAATAACAATGTTGGAGGTGCTATCAAATCACAGGATCGATCAGCTCAAGAAAGTTTTTTTCTCGGAAATAGAAGGCGCAGTGAAAGATCTGTACAAGTTTTGGGATCACGAAAAGGACGACTCTGGACAGGTCTTCGTTGAGATGAAGAAACGGTTTTCGGACTTGACTTTGAACGTTATTCTTAGGACGGTTGCTGGGAAGAGGTACTCTGGTGTTGCGAAGGAAGACCAGAAATTGGTGACACGATACCGAAAGGCGTTAAGGGATTTCTTCTACTTGACAGGCATATTTGTGTTGGGGGATGCAGTTCCTTTTCTCCGATGCCTGGATTTGGGTGGCTATGAAAAGTGGATGAAGAAAACTGCGAAAGAGTTGGACAATATTGCTGGGGGGTGGTTAGACGACCATAGGAGGAACGGACGTTGGGATGAAACTAAAAAAGAGAAGGATTTCATGGATGTGATGAACTCTGCTCTTAAAGGTTCAGATCTTGCAGGTTATGATGCTGATACCATCAACAAAGCCACTTCCTTGGTATGAATTACGATTTTTTTTTCTCTTTTTTGATTTTATTTCCCTTATTAATCTGTTCTAAATACTAAAATTATATGAAACTTGCACATTGCAGAATATGATTTTAGCAGGCAGTGACACTACAACAGTTACCTTAATATGGGCACTTTCGCTATTGTTAAACAATCCTCATTTACTTAAAAAGGCTCAAGAAGAACTAGACATCCATGTAGGCAAGGACAGATTCGTGCAAGAATCTGACATCAGCAAATTGGTGTTCATTCAAGCCGTAATCAAAGAGACATTAAGAATGTATCCTCCCGCACCTCTCTCAGCACCCCGTGAGCTAAGTGAAAGCTGCTCTATTGGCGGCTATGAAGTCCCCGCAGGCACTCGGCTGATCGTGAACCTTCACAGGATCCAAAGAGACCCTAAAATATGGCCTGAACCATCAGAATTCAAGCCAGAGAGGTTCCTTACCACCCACAAAGATATTGATGTCAGGGGTCAACACTTTGAACTGATGCCCTTTGGCAGTGGTAGGAGAAGCTGTCCTGGAACATCTTTTGCACTCCACATGCTGTACTTGACACTGTCTAATTTCTTGCATGCTTTCAAATTCTCTACCCCATCCAATGGTTTGATTGACATGAGTGGCACAGTCGGATTGACCAACATGAAATCTACCCCAGTTGAAGCACTTGTCTCACCACGCCTTGCTGCTGAGCTTTATAAACCATAAATACGGGTGAAGATTGCATGAATAAAGGATGAAGAACAGGAAGAGTCAGCATTTTGTTCTCGGATGTTAGTAGTTGTTTTATTATTGGGGCATTTGCCTCTGTTACTTACAACCCCCATCTTCGACAGTAATAATAGTAAAATGAATAAATAAAAGAATTACTGTTTTTATTTATTATCAGGTACCTTCAAGTCAAAATAGTATCAACTTTCATTAAGTCCCCAACTTTGGAAAAATCCAACATGAGAGCAGGCCTAAGAAAATGTGGGCAATCTTCAATCCAATACAAATATAGTTATATCTTCAATCCAATACGAATATAGTTATATTTGGCAAAGATTATGTGCAGCCTTCTTTGAACATATTGTACCCTACATGACTAGGAAGCCATGCATTCTGCTTTTTCCATTTTCTAATATTGGTCCAACAATTGAAAGATCGGCATAATCGTCTTTTTTATTTTTTAATTAATTGTGGTGTTTTATTCATCCAATAGGCCATGAATCATATTGTGCTATCAAATCATCTCTGAATAAGTTATACAAATAACAACAAATTGTAAATGCGAAAATAAAAAATTGCCAATTTGTATATTGTATGCGAAAAAATTATTGACAGCAACATATTGGATAGATCCTTTAACCTAAAACGCACGGCATTCAGTATATTATTAAAACCCTAATTTGGCCCATGCACTTTCCAGCCATAATTCATGTTGTTACACTCTGACCAAATAGTGTAAATTTGGGCATTCAAAGCTATCTTGAGGATAGCAATGAAGTTGTATCCAAGCAATTTCTCTTTGCGAATTTTCAATGTATAAGTATGTAAACTATAGCTAGACTTGATTTTAAGATTCACCACAAATTTTTTTTTATTTAGATGTGATTAATAATCTAATTAAATTTATCTCACTTTAAAAAACAATCTCAAATTTAATTTAGATATTTTTAAAAGATAAATTCATGTCTACAAAATCAAATCTAGGTCTAAGAGTATGATTACTTGTAAGAAAAGTTATAACACCTTCATAACGTCCATCAAAAGATGGTACTAATTTGATTTTATGTTATCCAACCCTTAGAACATGTTTATATTTTTACCAAATAATTCAATTATTAAAAATTGATATTAAAATTACTCCAATCTTTTGAAAACAATTTAAAATAATTTTCTAATCTTAAAAGCTTTTATAGAGATTCGTATCTCATTCTGAAAAAGCTTAATCACCGAATTCATTAACATATTTTCGAAGAAACTACTTTTGAAATCAAACAAAAAAATCCTCCAATCATTTAATAAGATTTGATATTAATACATATTTTCTAATCGTTTGATGAGATTTTATTTGAAAACTTTTTTATGAAATTTTTTTTTTAAAAAAGATCATTAAATCTTCTAATAATTTGATAAGATTTAACAAAAATTTGAATCCTTCAATCATTAGGTAAGATTGAAAAATTATTTTTTAAAAATTCATTAAGTGCTCAAATAATTTGATAGTACTTAATTCAAGGTTTAGATCCTTCAATCTTTTGGTAGGATTAAAAAATAATTTATTTTTGACAAAAATTTATTATGAAATTTTTTTATAGTTTGATAAAATTTGTAATTCAAAATTTAAATCTTTCAATTATTTGATAGGATCAAAAATAATTTGTTTTTTAATTGAATAAGATCCTTGAATAATTTAATAAGATTTATAATCAAGAACATTTTTTTTAAATCCACAAAAATCATCTAATAATTTGGTAAGATATTATAGATTAATTTTTTAAGAAATTTATTAAATGATGCATCCTAATTATACAGAAATTTAATTGGCACTTAATTTATTGAATCCCATTACAAAATTTTCATAAATAAATAAAAAGGATGTACATAATAAACTAAAGAAATAAAAAGAACCAAGTAAAAACAAGTGAGGAAGGAAAATACCAAAAACTTGGGTCCACCAACTTGATTCCGTTGGCCTGATTTGATTTAATTCAAAGCTTGAGCCTAGCCAAATTCTAGAATGGATCACTGGGCTTAAATAGGCTGCTATAGTCAATTTACCTCCCATATCCATCAGGCAAGGGTATCTCCAACCAATTGGGTCAATCATTCCTTCTGTGTTTAATTAAAATTCTCTACTTTCCTTATCATGAACCGCTAAGAGAGAACCTGAGTGCCCAATTTTCTTCGTTCTGCAGTACAAATCAGTCGGCCCTTTTTAAAGCAAATCAAACCGTCTTTGACTCTCAAGCCACAGTTGCTATGCTTGCCACTGATAGCACCATAAACTCAAGTACGCCACCTCTTCAATCTCCGTTTTCTACCGTCAGAAGCCTAAAAAAAATTCTAAGAAATTCTTCGGCCTTCCTCCACCATTTTAAAGCGCCTAGATTGGAATCCTTGGAAATATTTTCCCTGTTTGCTTATTCTCTATGTGAATTGTGCTTGCAAAGGCAATAGAAGACTCTGAAGCAAGTCTTTTTTTTTTTTTTTTGGTCTCACTTGTCTCGAAAACCCAGCCCCAAGAACCCCCTTCAATTGAACCCTTGCTCTGGTGTTTTTATAGGGACCTGGTTTCAAAGAATTTTTGATCGAAACGAGTTTTAATTTCACTTCCATTGAAGTTCAGATTTTAATTCTAATCAAAAGCCTTTTAATTTGAAATAGTCCCATTCTAAACCAATTTGGTTTTACCCGAATTTCTTTTAAATAATAATAACTTTAAACTAAATAAAATATCAAAAATAAATAAAAATTTTAAAACGTTGTTTTAAAATATAAATTGATCTGGGATTAAATGGGATATCTACACAGATCTATCAATCCCACTACATTGTAGAATTTTACTCCAAACTAGTTTGGAGAAAAGACAACCAAAGAATAGGTGACCTCTGTCCTCAATACCCTCGTCACAAAGGATACAGGAGGCATTAGGGACAACACGCCATGTATAAAGCCTTTTGCAGGAGAGAAGTCTATCCAAGATAGCCATCCAAGCAATCAAGATTCAAGGCATGCATAGGAATTCAATATTGGAACCATAAGAGCCAAAAGCAACCATAAGAGCCTATCCCAAAGTATCTTCGGACGCTTAGTTCGAAAGACATTGAAAGTACGGATTATATTGAAAATACCTAATTTAGAACCATCCACTTTACCTGATTATCAGTAGAATCAATGAAAAATGCGACAAGGCTCTTTAGTTTGAGAAGTCCCTTCCAGGCTCAACTACAAGAAGAAGATTCTTGGGATTTTCAGAAACTCTGCCATTTCAAAACGTAGGCCTTTCATCATGCTACCCAAAAGGATCCAGCTTGGGTGAGGACCAACCAAATTTGCTCAAGGATGAAAGCGTGATTCCAACATGAGAAATTTCGGGTAACAAAGAGATTCCCAGCTAATTGTAGCTCCTCTAGCATTGTCCTCCTTTCCTTTCCAAAAAAAAAAGAAAACTATAATTCTGTAATTTTTGCAATAACCTTCTTTGGAAGCAAGAAGATATTACGTTCCATGTTTTTAATTGTTGTCAAGTCATCTCCTTCTGCTACATTCTTTGTGCATTCCACGTACTCTGCCACCTCTACTGTTTTGATTGCTGCTAATGCTTCAATGGCAGTCACCTTAACTACAGAGTTTGCTGCCCTTCCTTGTCACATCTTTGATTGTCCGGCGCTCCATCAAAATTAATTTTGAAGACACTTTGCCGTGGAGGAATCCACCTTTGGATTTTGTCTTTATAATTAAGATTGTTAGAGACTGAATCATAATACTTAATTAACAAACCATATAACTGTAATCCAGGTTCGATTCCTTTTTGTTATTTGCTCAAGCCTCCTTGAATTTTTCTAGGAAAGATGCTTGTTGTGCAACTGACTCTTTGTTAGTAAAAATAAATAACAAAAGAGAAATAATATAAAAGAATTTTAGTTTTGAAGCGTAAAAAATATTTTTTTAAAAGCAATTATAAAAATTTTATATTTCACCAAAAAAAAGATACAAGAAAAGAAATTAATATGATTTAGAGATCAATATTAGAGAATGTTCAAGGTGTCAAAAGATTAATGTTTCTATGAATCAAAATATTAATTTTCATAAAGATTTTCGTTAGAGGTATGCATTTTATTTTTTGCATAATTATTGGTATAAAAAATTGACTGAATGAGATAACAAGTTAACAATTTATTTCATTAGTATATAAAGTCAAAACACAATATGCAAAATATTGATTATATTGCATAAGTTTATGCATATACTAAAATTGATTCCACAAGTGAGTTTAATGAATTTTATTATATTTTTTTGAAAAATCGATGCTTATAAAGATTATGATAGAAAATAGCTTGAAAACATATAAGAGAAAGACATTAATTGATTTATGACCAAAAGAATTATCACTTGTTATCAAGTAATGAACTATATTAGATTTTAATGGAATGGTTAATTGTTTAATTGTTATATCTTTGTTATATATAGAACAAGCAAATTGTTCCATAGTTTATCTGAAAATAATCAAAAATGGGTAAAAGAATTTACCATAAAAAATTAGATGTAAGTAGAGAATATATATACAAAAATAAGATTTGGCTACAATATTAGTTTTATTATTAAATCATGGCACCAAAATTGAGATAATAAGTTGAGTCAAACTATTTGTATAATTCAATCTTTGTTGGTCATTTATAAATTAAATGTTGATATATATATATATATATATAATTTTTTTTAAATTTATTATTGGTTCAAAATTTGATTAGTATTTAATTTTCATGAAAACTAATTAAAATTAAATTGATATATAAGAATAATTATTATTAAGATTTGGTGTTGCATAGATTAATTGGTGGATAACAAACCAAATAATGATTATTATCAGAAACTTGGGCAATGTGATATATATTTTACCTGTTGAGTGTATTACACTAGAAGTGATTTTACAAAATAAAATTTTATTGTGAACACTTACAAAGTGAAAATCATAAAAAGCCATCAAAGAGTTAATCAACAGTTATATAAAAAAAAAAAAAGCATTGTTGCTTTTCACATATGGGATATTAATTAAACGAAAAGGCATGCCATTAAAAAATATTGAAACATTTATCGATTACGAGCATTTTAAAAGATGTTCATCAATGTCTAATTAGGCATTTATAAATTAGAAAAGAACATGCAAATTTAATGTCCAAAGGCACTAATACATGCATGTGTTTAATTTCACTTTGCGATGGCATAGAGAACATTGATACAGTTTATCATATATTATGAAAAATGAACTGAATGGGATGAAATTTTTTTTCTTGTACATATAAGAAAGATATGAACTATGAAGATAGAATGCCATCATCCAATTAATGCATTATTGGTTAAAGATAACGAAAGTATTTTTACTTTTTGTCCCGAAAAAATGACCTTTTACAGGCTATTAAAATGAAAAGTAAATAAGTTTTCGAGGTTTTCAATAGTTTCATCACAATGGCACGGATGTGGTTGGTTGTATGCCATATTAACATATGTGCTTAGATAACAATATTGGTTTATGAAAGTCATAAGCCTTTGAGTTTAACCAATGATTTAACCAATGCAAATTCATCATGAATTTTTGCATGAAATATGAGTAAAACTCATATTATAATTATTATTTATACTATTTTCTGAAATGATTCTTTGGATTCATGTTTCATAACTTGCATTGATATAGTGATCTAGATATAAACATATTGGTCATAAAATAATTGTGAAAGTATTTGAAATTGAAGTTAAATATACTTTAAACTCTTATTGTATATAGGTATATTGATCCTGTGAGTAAAGTTTGAATTTATTATACATCCAAAAATATTTTGACCAATTAAAAGTGGTAAAAAAAATAGAGATATATAGGCTACATAATGGTGGAGAAATAAAGTTCTCATAAAATTTTGAAATCAAAAGTTTAGAGGTTTCAATAATTATAAACTTGGAATTGATCATTGGGCAATTACTATATGTATTGAAAACCCATAATAACATTTGAGATAGTTGATTTTCACTAAAAGCCATAATTATAAATAAGATAATTTTAATAGCCAAATTTAAATGATTTGTTGGTATGAGATGGATTATTATGGTTGGCTTAGAATAGCCATAAGCCAAAATTGATGTCATAATCTTAATCACGTTGTAGTAATTTTTGTTATGTATATGGTCTACTTCATAGATTGTACAAATGATTTATCATCTATGATTTTATATAGTAAAAATTTCAAAGTATATTTACTTTAGAAGCCATGAGTGATTCAAAGATCTTGTGAATTTGAAAATATTTATAATAGTAAAAAGAATGCTATTTGATCCATTTGGGTAATGAAAATGGTTTTGTTCATGATAACAAAAAATTATTAATAGTGTCCATGATGAAATAAATTCATATAAAAATTTATGAATTAACATAAAAGTCTTAAAATGAGGCTATAAAAACACGATTATATTTGAAATCTGCTTATTGATATAAACTCTTATATTTAGTTAAAATATAAAAGTTTTGAAACTTTTATTGAAATATTAAGATATCAGGTAATTATCTTTCACTAAGAGTGAATTTGAAAGCCTCTTACTTTAAAAAAAAAAACATCAAATAGTGAAAAGATAAATGAAATAGCAAATTGATTAAGTATATATGATATCTTGATAATTGAATGAGATATTTTTTAATTAAAAAAATGCATACTTGCACATAGTGGGGGTGATAAGAATCAAACCACTATAGCGTTGTAAGATTTTAATATAATTTTATTAGCAAATTATACAAGCTAATAAGTTTAAACACTTATTAAAGTAAAATCATAAAAAGGTCCTTAAAAATCTTAAAAGGACTAAAATCGTTTGGTTTATTCATTAAGTTTATCCAATTGTACTAGAAAGATAATTATATTAAAAATGTATAAAAGTATGAAAATAAAATTGTTGAAATTAATAAATAAAAAGTTATTGCCACAAGTAAAACCAACTATTTCTTAAAATGATAAGAATGAGGTAACAATATTTGGAGCATATAAATGATATGCAAAATGAAAAGTTTGGACATATTAACCTGAAGTGATTATATAATGCAATCTCAAGTAGGGTTAATTATCATAAAAGAAAATTGAATTCTAAAATATTTGATTAGTAATACTACAAGTAGAATGGATTTAAACCCTTACTATTAAACACCAATAAAGAAAACCTAACTTTGAATTAGTAACCTCTAATTACAATGTTTAATAGGTAAAAATAAGTTATTATTATGTATCAATTAAACATTGTAAAATCTATTCAAATTTTAAAAACTAGTGTGATCTATTACGTAAAGATGATGAGTTTTTATACTCTTAATGGAGTTTGAAATGTCTAAAGTAATGGAGACATAATGAAAACTTTACCTATATAAACATAAAAGTGGTGCCGCTTCAACAAAACGAATTTGGGTCTTTCATGTAAATGTTTATGAATATGATAAGCAAATCTAGTTAAGCAAGAGATTAATGAACTTGTTGGAAAAAATATATAAGAGAAGAGAAATAATAGAAAAGAATTTTGATTTTTTTTATATTAAGATACTTAAACTTATTAAGTAGTTTCTCAACATAATGACTTTGATTAAGTATGAAACCCTTATTATATCTCTTAACTTTAAATCCAAAAATGATATCAACTTCATTTAAATCTTTTATTTTGAAATTAGAAATCATATACCTTTTGGTTTCATTTATGCCAATCATATTAGTACTAAAAATTAGCATATCATTCACATAGAGATATATTATAACTCCATATTCATTAGTAAATTTTGAGTAAATGCACTTATCCGTTTTTTTATGTTTAAAACTATTGGCTACTATGGCTGAATCAAACTTTTCATGCCATTGTTTAGAGGCTTGCTTTAGCTCATAAAGTGACTTAATTAATTTATAAACTTTATTCTTATTACTTAGAAGAATAAAACCTGATTGTTCTATTTATACTTCTTCTTTTAAGTCACCATTTAAAAAAGCTATCTTAATATCCATTTGTTGCACATGTAATTTATAAATGGAAGCCAAAACTAGAAGAACTCTAATGTATGTTATTCTAGCTATTAAAGCATATGTATCAAAATAATCTATCCCTTCCTTTTGTTTAAAACCTTTTGTAACTAATTTTGCTTTAAAAAATTGTATAGAACCATTTGTATTATTTTTCTTTTTAAACACTCATTTACATCCTATAGGTTTAGAACCTGAAGGTAAATTTATAAAGACCCATGTATTATTAGACATGTTTGAGTCCATTTCATCATTAATAACTTCTTTCCAAGAAGCAACATCTTTTAAAGTCATAGCTTTATTAAATGTTTTAGAATCTTAATCTATATTTAGTAGAATTGGTGTTTTATTAAGTACTTTGCTTCTATTTTCTTTTACTAGGAATACTATAAATTCTAGAGAAACAAAATCAAAAGGTAAAAGATTCTCTTTTTTCATTCTTTTACTCCTTATAAGTTTAATAAAATCTTTACTTTCTTTTCTTTTATTTCCAATCATAGGAATCATTTCAATTTGTTTCTCCATTTCAATTTTAGTATCACATATAAACTTATTTTCAAAAAATTCTACATGAATAGATTTGACAATAACATTAGTATTTAAATCAAAAAGTTTATATGCTTTTGAATTATGTGCATAACCAACAAAAATACTTTTAATACCTTTAGGTCTTAATTTTGATTTATGAGAATGATGTATTTTATAAAAGGCAATATACCCCCACACTTTAAAATAAGCCAAATTTGGTTTTCTGTCATGATTCAAAAGTTCATACGGTGTTTTTAAGAATTTTTTTGAAAGAATTTTATTATGTATATGGCATGTTGTTAAAAGTGCTTCTTCCCAAAGATTTAAAGGTAATTTAGCATTTAACAACATACTATTTACCATATCAACCAAGGTTTTATTTTTTCTTTGGGCTAAACCATTTTGTTAAGGTGCATAAAGGGTTATCTTTTGATGAATAATTTCATTATCTTCACAAAAAAGAGAAAATGAATCTAAAAAATATTCATCACTCCTATCAGTTCGAAAAAATTTTATTTTATTCTCCTTTTGATTTTCAACAACTGATTTATATTCTTTGAATTTATCAAAAGCTTCATTTTTTATTCTCATTAGATACACAAAAGTATAACGAGAATTATCATTTATAAATGTTATAAATTACTTTTTTTCCCTTATTAATAAACCATTTAACTCACAAATATCAAAATTTATGAGTTTTAACAATTCTGTATTTCTTTTAGCTTTAGGAAAAGGTTTCTTAGTCATTTTTGCTTTGACACAACACATTTAATGTCATGATTTTTCTTATATGTTATATAACCATGCTTAGTCATATGATTCATATATTGATAATTTAAATATCCTAATCTAGCATGCCATAAAAAAGAAAAATACTCAATAATATAAGTAGAAACATTATTTATTTCATCAATGCTTAGTTTAAACATATCATCATTGGAATATTCTTTTCCAATGAATACACTATTTTTAGATACTATAACTTTATTAGACTCTAGTACAATCTTAAAGCCTTTCTTACATAATAGATTTGCAGATACAAGATTCTTTCTAATCTCATAAACATGAAAAACATTAAGTAAAGTTAGTTTATGTCCTAAGGTGAATTTCAATTCAACCGTTTTTTTTTCAATCACTTTGGCAAGAACATGATTTCACATAAAGATGTTTTTTGGTCTCTTGCATTCTTCAAAAGTCTTGAACTATTTTTTATTGTTGTAAACATGAATTGTTGCACCAGAATCTAGCCACCAATCAGATGACTTATTTGCAATTATGCCTTTAAATTATTAGAAAAAATAAATAATAAAAAAATTAGCTTTAAGGTGTGAAGAACACTTTTTTAAAAGCAGTTATGCCTTTAAGATATAACAAAGTTTCAAACTCTTTAATCAGAAGTAGTAAAAATGATTATACTGAAAGATTTATTTATAATAAATGAACATATATAAACTTCTATTCAGATAGTCATGATCTTTTGTATAGTCATGACCTTTATGAATAATAATTTATTGTATTCAAATAGTTATGATTATTTGTCATATAATAATTATTTTTGTTCGAACATAATTATTTAAAATATGAATAAAATTAATACAAAAATTAATTTTATTTATCAATAATTAAATCTTTCTATCTCATGTGGTAATGAAAATGGTTATACTAAGATGTTTATTTATAATAAATGAATAAATATAAACTTCTATTAAGATAGTTATGACCTTTTATATAATCATGACTTTTATGAATAATAATTTATTTATATTCAAATAGTTATGATCATTTGTTATATGATAATTGTTTCTATTCAAACATAATTATTTAAAATATAAATAAAATTAATTTTATTCATCAATAATTAACTTTTTTTATCTAATGTGGGATGTACCACATTTTAAATTATTGTAGACATCCTATTTAGTCCGGATCCAAGCCCATCGGGCTTGATCCAATAGAATTTGGGTCTAAGCCCATTGAACCAGGTTTAGGATCCAACTAGCAGGCCCAATTGGCCTTTATTTTTATTTTTTTATTTTTTTAAAATTTTTTTAGTTTGATTTATCTGTTTTATTATATTTATCATTAATTTAACAAGATTTAGTGATAAAAAATAAAAAAAATATATTTTTGGTCCTAAATTAGAGGTTGTAGAGTTCCTATAAGTTTTAATATGAGGTAGGATAAGTCTTAAGTTTTTGATAACCCAGTCAAATGAGGACTTTAATCTGATCAAAAAAATTCTTCTGATCTGGTCCTATAAACGACAACAGCAACAGGAGACCAAGGGAGAATGGGACCAAAGAAACAAACCAAACAGAAACCAAGAAAAAAAAAGGTATGAGCGAAAGAAAATTTGGAAGAATGGGACGTGAGTTTTCTGGAGGAACTTATCCAAGTTGAAAAAATCATTCTTTTTTGTTTTTCTGCTAACCAAAACAGCCTTCTTTTTTTTCTATTTACCACATTTGCCACGGCCACCACCACCAACATCGTCACATCATCAACACCTACATTTTTATCGTCATCTTACACTGATTCCCTTAGTTACTCGCCTCACAGAGAACTCTTCCAGATAACCGTCGATTTTGGTGGGGCCTTGAATTCTAATGGCATTTTTGCTAAATGCGTTACTCTTTCGATTCATGTGCGGCTAGTTCACGATTTTTAAAACGTTAAGAATCTCAAGATTAAGTGCTTAAAGAAGGAACTGGGACACGTTTCAAAGCAGCAAGAGGACTTGAAATGTGAGTGTTCACAGCTTAAGAAGAAAAGAAATAAGGAGGATCAGCTTGCATTTATGGATTCAAAGAATGAGGTGAATGTTGCTAATTTTCATGGGTCGAGGGTTGTAAACTTAGAACATGGAATCCATGTTACAGTTCATCATGAGGATATCCAAGAATTTTCAAATGCAAAAGCTTTTGATGATCAAGTTGGCATGAACATAGCCAAGTTAAGTTGTAAGAAAATTAGAGTTCAGACATATCTAAGTGCTTATCTTGATCTTTCTAAGAAGTTGCATGGCATCTGAGATTTACCAAATGACCAAAAGTTTAGAAAAAATCTTGTTGCCAAGTTGTTTGCAGTTTATTCCATAGATATTGACATCCTGTTTGGGTTCATTAATATGAGCTCACCTTTCAAAACAATAGAACCGTTGGTATTCAAGAGCTTTTTTCGATAAGACTTTACAGAGTTTTGTGCATCCTATTCTTAGTTATGAAGCTGTAAAAGTATCTTGTTTCTACTCTTCTATGACTGAGATCAATAGTGGAATGTTGTGATTGAAGGCTCTATTTGAGTCGTTGTGTGATCTTTGTAATGTTAAAAATGTAGTTATTGCTTATAGTTGCTCCATATACTACATGTCTTGCTGAAAAATCTTTTGACTTTTGAAAAGAATCCCGAAGCAAGTAATAAAAAACTAGCACAAAGATTACAGAGGGAGAGGGCTCTCGAATTACACTAAAAAATACACAACAGCACAAAAAAAACGCACGAAAAAAATCACAGAAATCAAATTTATTCTTCATTCGAGTACCGTTTCGATCTCGACTTCTCTGACGCACCGATAGGAGACAAGCCTCGTGTTGGGTTGACACGACGGGTTACAACATTATTGTTTTGTGTTGGAGGAGAAATCGATGGCGGGAGTTTATTGTCTCTGATGTTTCGTTTCTCGCCTGACTTCGTGTGCCAGCTCAGCATCAAAACTTGTTGTAACTGTAGTAACATCGGTGTCGTGCAAGTAGTTACTATTTCGTGATCGAACGATCCCGCTTCGGATTTACCTTTCTCGACGGTGGTTGTTGCTCAGGCAACTGCCATCGATGTCTCCTTCGTTGATGAGGTGGCAGTTGTAAAAAGTTGTATTGACAATCGTAACGTACAGATTGAGGGCCTCAATGATGTTCTTGCTGGTTGCATAAGTGGTTCTGAGAAGTTAGTTGCTGAAATTCATACTTTGCATCATATTTTGAGAGGTACTTTCAACTCGAATGCTGTATATATGATCATCAGAGGCATGAAGACACTGCATCTCGTATACAGTAATAAAACTTGACAGCATTAAAGATGGCCAAAGTTTTAGAGGCACATCCTAAGGTGAGACGTGTCTATTATCCAGGCTTGCCAAGTCATCCTGAACATGGAATTGCCAAGCAGCAAATGACAGGCTTTGGTGGTGTGGTCAGTTTTGATGTGGATGGAGATTTGATGACCACTATCAAATTTGTTGATGCATTGAAGATACCATACATTGCTCCATCCTTTGGTGGCTGTAGAGCATTGTGGATCAACCAGCTGTAATGTTCTATTGTCTTTGTCTCTAAGCCGAATTATTAAATCACTTTTTACATCTCAAACTGTCCTTTGTGTTTGGAGCCACGTCGAATTCCTCAAGCCGATTTTTTGGTATTTTATTCATTTGTTTATTTATTTATTTATTTTTTATGTGTTAGTTATTTTTAGGAGTATTTTTTTTTTTTTGCAAAAAATAAAAATTTTTCAAAAAGAACTATTTTTGAGGAAAAGTTGAAAGTATTAATTTTCTTTGAAAATAAAATTTCAAAAAAATATATTTTTGAAGAAAAGTTGAAAGTATCAATTTTTCTTGAAAATAAAATTTCAAAAAAAAATATTTTTGAGGAAAAGTTGAAAGTATCAATTTTTCTTGAAAATAAGTTTTTCAAAAAAAATATTTTTGGAGAAAAGTTGAAAGTATCAATTTTTCTTAAAAATAAGTTTTCAAAAATGGATTTTTGAGGAAAAGTTGAAAGTATCAATTTTTCTCGAAATTAAAGTTTCTAAAAATATATTTTGAAAAAAAGTTGAAAGTATTAATTTTTTCTGTACAAAAGCAATCATTTTTTTTATTTTCTTGAATTTTCTTTAATATTAACTAATCTGACGATTGAGCTTCTACAAGTGAAACAATAGTTTTCTTGCATACTCTTGAGGTGAAGAAATTTTCTCAATTTTTTGCTAAAAATATTAGAGTCAATTGAGAATAATTTTCAATAATTAATTACTTGGTAAATTTTTAAGGCTTATTGGATAACATAAAATTAAGCTGGTACCATCTTTCGATAGACGTTGTGAGGGTGCTATAACCTTCTTCGCACGTAATCGAACTCTCGAACTATGTTCTAGTTAGTAGACCTGAACCTATTCTTTTAGGGACCCTTAAACTTAAGTAATCCCTGAAAAGATAGATTTCTTAGGTGACTAATCGCACATAAATAAAAAAGATTGGTGACGACTCCTTTAAGTCAATGTCTAGCGATGAATCTTCAAATCTAGACGTTATGACAACTATCAACACTCTTACATCCTGCTTCTTGCTATTTTTGTATTCCTCAATTCTAGCCTTCCATATTCCCTAAATAACCATAATGAACTTCTTGAAACCATTTTCATCCAACAAGTCAATCACAAACTCTATCCATTCCAAAATTTCAACCTCTTATACAATAGAATTTTGGTTTTAAAATAAGTCAATTTCAATTAATATTTTAAGTGAAATTGGTTAAGTCATTATTAAATTTTAAAAAACGAATCGATTCATTATTTATTCTTAGTTAACTTTTAAAATTAAAAAAAAATATTTACAATTTTTTTTAATTAATTCTATACAATTAATTAAAAGATATATGTTCTAATATATATTTTACTAATTTTAACAAATTAAATTGAAAGTACATACTCTTTTTTTATTTTTTTGGGCCAATATTCTTTTTAGGATTCGTTTTCTATATACAATATGTAGAGTTTTTAATAATAACTAATTTTACTTTATCACCCTAAATTGAAATTTTCATTTTTTGGTGGGCAGAAATTTCTGGGACATGGATCTTTCCAAGTCAGGCAGATGGGACAGGCGGCCATCCAGGCTCTAGCATAGCCCAACCATTTAAGAAAGTAAAATCTAGAAAACAAGCCCAATTTGCATGCAATAACGACGGACAGCTTAATAAACAAATCAAAATGAATGTCTTTTCAATAATAATAAAGATTAATACAATTGTACGTTGATTTTATTAAATTCTTGTAATAAATATAGATTGTTTCAGTTTTCTCCTTTCCATTATGGGTGTTTTTCATATCTATAAATAGAAAGTAACCTCCCGATTTGCATTATTTAATCACCGTTTAGCAAGATAATCAACTTCGTGTCATTTGTCATTTGTTCATTGACACAAAGGAAGGGATAAAATAGTCTTTTAAGCATTTAGATATTTTAAAAAATTAAAAAAAAAAAAACGCAACCTTCTAGAGCCTTGTATTATATAAATAGCACTATGATAATTGAGTCTTTGTCCTTAATGCCTGATAGTCCCTACCCCAATTGAATCTATTTCCCATAAAGATAAACTACTGCTGCAAATTCGGGGAAAAAAAAACAAATTCAGCCAATCAAAACGAAAGCGTACGGTGACAAATACTATATTTTTTATGAGAAAAAAAGTCATATGAGCAACACCAATAATTAAAGACCAAAATCTAGTTTGAGCCGAAATGTCAACATGCTAATGCCAGCTGCACATTTTTTTCATTCTTGACATACACATTCTTAAAAGAAATTATTTTTTTTTACTATTCACTACATCTTCCTTGGATCGAGTTCTATATCTCAAGGGGGAGAGAGAGAATGGATTTGCTATATATTTGGCTCCAAATCTCTGTTGCTCATACCTTAAGTAGAAAACCAACAATGGATCTTTTTAATTCATTCCCGGTAACTTCAACTACTGTAGTAGTGTTTACCTTTCCGCTCTGTATTCTCTGCCTTCTATGGGTTTCAAAAATAGTCCCAAACCGAAAGCCAAAAGCACCAGAGGCTGGGGGCTCATGGCCCGTAATCGGCCATCTCCACCTTCTAGGAGGTCCACAACCAATTCACCTTAGCCTGGCCAACATGGCAGACAAATATGGACCAATATTTACTATTAAGCTCGGTGTGCGTAGAGCTTTGGTGGTAAGTAATTGTGAAACTGTTAGAGAGTGTCTTGCCACCAACGACAAAGCTTTTGCCACTCGTCCAAATCTTACTGCCTCGAGACTCATGTGCTATAACAACTCCATGATTGGTTTCGCCCCATATGGGCCTTATTGGCGAGAAATGCGCAAGTTCGCCACTTCTGAACTCCTTTCTAACAACCGCCTTGATATGCTCAAGCACGTTCGAGAATCGGAGATAAAGTTATCCCTGCAAGAGTTATATCAGCAATGGAACAAAAGCAAAAACATTAGCTCTGATAAGGTGTTGGTAGAGATGAAGAGATGGTTTTGGGATTTAACCCTTAACGTGATTCTAAGGATGATTATAGGGAAGCGAATTCCGAGTTTCGATAATGATGCAGAGAGTAAGATATTGAAAAAGGCCTTGAAGGACTTCACTGAATTAAGTGGGAAATTCGTGGTATCAGATGCGTTGCCGTTTCTGAGATGGTTGGACATAGGAGGAGACGAGAGGGAAATGAAGAAGGTAGGGAAAGAACTAGACCGGTATGCTGAGGGATGGCTAGAAGAGCACAAGCGCAAGAAAGCGTCAGGAGAGTACAAGGGTGGGGAAGATTTCATGGATGTGATGCTTTCTAACCTCAAGGATTTGGACGAGCACCATGCAGATACCAGCAACAAAGCCACCTGTCTGGTAGAGTTTACTTAATTATAGTATGATTGATGTTAGATTTAGATTACTTATGGAAAATGTTAAAAAGTTGTTTTGGCTGATTTTGCAGGCTCTGGTTTTGGCAGCCGAAGATACCACAGCAGTTACATTGACGTGGGTTTTATCTTTGTTACTTAACAATCCTGATGCACTAAACAAGGTAAGAAATGAACTAGACATCCATGTGAGTAAAAATAGGCTAGTGAAAGAAACTGACATGCAAAATTTAGTATACCTTCAAGCAATCATCAAGGAAACGCTGCGTTTATACCCTGCCGCACCACTTTCATTGATTCATGAAGCCACCGAAGATTGCACTGTGAGTGGTTACCAAGTGCCGGCAGGCACATGGCTGATCACCAATCTTTATAAGGTTCATCGCAACCCACGAATATGGTCCGACCCTGACGAGTTTAGACCCGAACGATTCTTGACTACCCACAGACATGTCGATGTTAAAGGACAAAATTTCGAGTTGTTACCATTTAGCAGCGGAAGAAGAATGTGCCCTGGGGTTTCTTTTGCACTCCAAGTGTTACAGCTTACACTTGCTAATTTGCTCTACTGGTTCGATTTTGCAACCCCGTTAGATGAACCGATTGATATGCGCCAGGGACCAGCATTGACACTTTCCAAAGCTACTCCACTCGAAGTCCTCGTCACTCCACGTCTTCCTGCTTTTGATTTCGAGACTATGAGCTAATTAAGTTTGAAATCTTAATAAAATAGGATTAATTTCAACTTAATTTTATTATATTTCGAAGTTATCTAGCTAGAGCGATCTGCCTTTTGTGGGCGTTCTATTTCTTTGGCACGCCCAATCATTAGTGGTTTTGAATATTAAACAAGTTTCAGTTGTTACTTATCTTAATTATCTTTAAATTAATGTATATTTTTTATTAAAAAATGAATTTTTTTAAAAGTTTTATTATATGTTAATAGAATAAATCTATATTTTTTATTTCAATAATTAATGTTAAATCCTGACAACATCAATAACATTTTTAATGTAATTAAATGCCAAAGCAGGTACTTTTGTGATTTTGATCAACTTTGAGTCTTTCCAAATAAATGAAATGCAACAAATAAAAATATTACACGGACACTAGGCATAACAATTATTAATCATAAGATTTTTGGATTCAAATATCAATAGTGTTCATTGACTAAAGTTTTTAATTTAAGTGATATTCGACGTGTAAATATAGGATTGCTGTAGTACAGTGGCGTGTGACTTTATTTATATGAAAATAAAAAGTAGATTTTTTTTTTAAATAATCACTACACTGATTGGTTGATTTTTTTTTTTTTTTTTGTTCTTGTCCCGCAATATCAACATCGAAATTACAGTCAAAATGTCTATTAGAACAAATTGATAAAAGATTTTATCAAATTATGTAATTACTGATTGGTTGATTTTTTTTTTAGAGCTCTTGTCTCGTAATATCAACATCGAAGTTACAGCCAAGACGTCGATTAGAACAAATTGATGAAAGATTTTATCAAATTATGTAATTACTGATTGGTTGATTTTTTTTTTTTTTTGGGTTTTTGTCTCGCAATATCAACATTATAGCCAAGACGTCGATTAGAACAAATTGATGAAAGATTTTATCAAATTATGTAATTACTGATTGGTTGATTTTTTTTTTTTCTTTTTGGTTCTTGTCTCGCAATATCAACATCGAAGTTACAGCCAAGACGTCGATTAGAACAAATTGATGAAAGATTTTATCAAATTATGTAATTACTGATTGGTTGATTTTTTTTTTTTTTTTTGGTTCTTGTCTCGCAATATCAACATCGAAGTTACAGCCAAGACGTCGATGAGAACAAATTGATGAAAGATTTTATCAAATTATGTAATTATTGATTGGTTGATTTTTTTTTTTTGGGTTCTTGTCTCGCATTATCAACATCGAAGTTACAGCCAAGACGTTGATTAGAACAAATTGATGAAAGATTTTATCAAATTATGTAATTACTGATTGGTTGATTTTTTTTTTTAGAGCTCTTGTCTCGTAATATCAACATCGAAGTTACAGCCAAGACGTCGATTAAAACAAATTGATGAAAGATTTTATCAAATTATGTAATTACTAGAATATCAAGCGAACGAGTCTAGAAAGGCGCTGACAAAACAAAATCATTCAAAGAGAAATAAAATATCTCAAAATAATTTTTCAATATTTTTATTTGTTTCCAAGCTAATCCTCCGAAATTTTTATTGTTTAAGAAAATTAAATTATTTTAAAGTTTATATTTGATACATGAGTAATATATGGTATCTTGCTATACATTCTCATAAATCAGACGATGAAATCTTCTAAAAAAATTAATTTCAAATTTTCAAAATTTTATAAAAAATAGATATATTTAATCATATAAATATGTTTAAAATTAATATTTTTAATAAAATATCATTATGTAATTTACAATAATATATAACATTATACACTAATAATATATTAAATATAAATTTATTATTTTAATTTGAAACCTTCCAAATATATTCATAATTGAACACTCTACTATCAACCTAGTGACGAAACTAAAACATTTTCAACAATAAAAAAAATGACAGTTTTTTCAAATAAGTTGAAATGGACCATTAGATTGAATCTTTTCAACTGATCTTTATTAGTTTATTAATACACATTATAGATATGTTCAGTATATAAAATTATAATAGAATAGAATAAAATATTATTATAAATAATATTAAATTAAATAACATTATATTATTTTGTATTTAATATATGTAAAAATTATGATATGATAATTTATTTATTGATCAAAATTATATATTTTTAAAATTTATATATTTTAAATTATTAATGTAATTTTTAAAGATATAATAAAATATTTAAATTCAATTATATAGATTAAAAATAATTTTTTTCACTTTAAGATAATTAAATCATCTTATGAATCACTCATCCCTACAATTTTATCTTTTATTTAGATACAAATTAATTATAATATAAAATCATTATTATTTTATAAATCAAACATAATCTATACTTATTTAATCTTGATCCTATCTAAAAATACGGATTTCAAATTTTTTCCAAGCTTGACCCTAATTGAATATATATAGATCAAGACCAAGGCCCGCTCATTTTAGGTTCATGTGTAACAACTTTTAATTAATAAATAAATAATATATAAAATTTCCATTTTCTTTTAAAAAATAAATACAAAAATGCTAAAAATTTAAATAAAATACAACCAAATATAAAAAATTGAAAATTGAAATAAAACCAAATCACAAGCTATTGCAAAGAGCCATCAAATACAAAAGTCGAGATCAGCTCAAATGAACCAAAAGAGAATTTATATATATATATATATATATATATATATATATTATGTGCAATAGTCCCAAATCTGGAAACAAGCTGCGCACCCAACATGTTCAAGGGAAAACCCAAAAAATTAAAATCAAGACAAACAAAAACTTGCCAGGTGGATTGAAGAGTTGATGATGCTGTTGTCATCTTGAATCCTATGGGCTTTGATGGAAAAATTAACCCAAGTATTAAAGCTTTTGAATTCAAATCAAGAAAGAGAGAGGGAGGGTACAAATCATATAACTTAGAATTATTATTATATTTATGTACACATTTAACAATTATTAGGATGAATTATGTGGAATTCGAATTTTATATTGTTATGAGGCCTGGCTCAAAGTTTAAAAAGAATTTTTTTTCTTAAGATCATCAAATGGATTTAAAAAAGTAAAATAAATAAATATTTATTATTATAATTAAATAAAAAATAATTAAAATTTTAAATAAATTTAAATTTATAAATTAAATATTATATATAATAAAATATTTAAATATATAATTTAATTTATATGTATGTAATATAAAATTTAATATAATTATTTTTAAATTATGTTAATATATTAATTAAAAATTTTAAATGCTTCGATTATTAAAACCTTCACATGATAAACTGACAAACATACGTCACGGACCGCACACAAGGGCACAAAGTTCCCAGCCTGTGACACATGGGCCAAGAGACATCAAATCAAATGCATGCCCTGCCCTACACCTTACAACCACCTGAAATGGAAAAAATTATTATTGTAGGATAGCTAGGCGTGCTTGACTTACTAAAAGTTGTCGTTGTACCTTTATCGTTTGGATTAATGTGTTTAGCTTGTATAATAAAAAAAATAAAATTAAGAAATATGACATTTCAATAAAATATTGCAATGCCCGTAATACAAGAAACATCTTCTGCACTCGTTGTGGAAGCTTTTGGTTATTTCAACAAAATAAAGCGTATCACGTGAAACATGGTTCCTAATCCTTACTATACTTATACGATGGGATTATGATTGTTGGAGGAAAACATTTAATACAAACATACCTTTCAATCAATTCCTCAAGTTGTGGTTGCAACTCATTGTCGCATAAATCCGCAATTCTTTTTTATATTGAGTGAATTCTGTGGAATGCAACTCTAATTTTTCAGTGTAAATCCTCGATAATAGCTCGAGTCTTGTCAATTTTGCTTGAACTCGATCTCTACCCTTGAGTCCAGTTGTCTTAAGCTTTTAGACTTCAAGTCATACTCACTTCGGATTGACTTAGGCATATAGTCTCAGCCCTCATACAAACGTAAATTAATTCCCAGGCAAACTTATCCCTTACCACGCCACCTCCTCCTAGATTTAGAAATTCAAATTTAATTTGTAATGTCTCCATGTAGAAAGTAGACTTCCATGCAGCATTGATTTTGCCTCGGTAAATTTCCTGCAGCTTGCTTTGTCATGCAGCCCTTTAAAAAAAAAAAAAAAAAAAAACCGAAACTTGCTTGGCTTTTATGGAACCGAAAACAGCTTGTAAACAGCCCATGACAACTGCAACTTAAACCAACCTTTTTCCTTCTTTTTGCTGCCTTGTAAAATCAATAGTTCAAGTGTATTTATATGTCATCCAATACAGCTCAAATTTGGCTCAAAATCAACTCATTTAACGGCCTTGAAAGCTTGCAAGACAGCCTTCAATTTTTGCCTGTTTGTGCGCCATAAACAAAAGTAGTTTTTTAATGGGAGAAAGTCATATAGAACCAGGAGAATAAAATAGGGCCACATATTTTTTGGTGCTGGAGCAGAGCAAAGCAAAGAAAAGAATCCTTAATCATAGAACACTCTTAATCGTTAGCTACCTACAAGCAAAAGCCATGACAAAGGCCATATGATCGGAAGAGAAATGTGTCATGAACGAAAGAATTCCAAGGATATAGGAAACTCTCTAGCTTCCCAAGGATGATTTTAAAGAGAGGGGTAGGGGTATCATGAACTGGGAATCATAACAAAAATCATCAAATAAAGTTTCTAAATTCTAGTTCTGGTCGAGAAAATTTGGAGTGGTGAAGTGCAATTATCTTGTGCAAAGCAACGAAGACTTTGAAGAAGTAGTCATTGAAATCAACCCATCTTATCCAACCAAGTACACATATCAAATCAAATTAGAGCATCAAATGGGGAGCCACAGGCGTGCACATGTCAACTCGCATGCCAGAAAAGTGGGAATCATAACAAAAATCATCGGAATTAAGTTTCTAAATTCTAGTTCTGGTCGAGAAAATTTGGAGTGGTGAAGTATAATTATTTTGCGGAAAGCAACGAAGACTTTGATAAAGTAGTCATTGAAATCAACCCAACTTATCCAACCAAGTACACATATCAAATCAAATGACAAGTTAGAGCATCAAGTGGGAGTTACAAGCTTTTGTCACGGATCTAAAAGAAAATTATAAATCTCATATTAAATATAATAAAAAAATCATTAAAATATAAAAAAATTCACATTATTTCTATCTTGTGAGGTGCCTTTTGTAAGATAAAATCGTAAAATCAAGGGGATCAGAGCGGATAATACCTCACAAAAGTGTGAATCGTGACGGAAGGTTGATCTGAGACGTCGGAAGGGTGAATACCTAGATCCCGGAGTCTGCGGGTTCGGAGCTTAAGTCTCGACCCGTGACAAGTGATATCAGAGCCAGTCTTATACCGTTCGATTCACGTCAAACACCTCGATGAAGGTAGGCAGGATGACCAGTCTCCGTGACGAGGACGTCACGAGATTGGATGCAGAAAAATGTCACAGATCTAAAGGAGAGTCTTGAATTCCACATCGAACATAATAAGAAGGTAACTAGGGTATAAAAAGGTTCACATCATCTCCACCTTGTGAGACGTCTTTTATAGGATAAAACTGTGAGACCAAAAGATCAGAGCGGATAATACCTCACAAGGATGTGAACCGTAACGAAAGATTGATCTGAGACGTCGAAAGAGTGAATGCCCAAATTTTAAAATCGCACAAATTCAAAGCTTGACTCTCGATTCGTGACACGAGCACATATCGACCCGCACGCCAAAAAGGTAAAAACGCCAACTTTCTTAATCTATCTTTTATCTAATTATCATTAGCAGTAAATATATTTCATCCATATTGGATAATAGTAAAGGACTAAATAGAGATGGAAAGCAAGAGTTGCTGTGAACCATTTGTCAACACAAAATCTTAAGAAAGATTGAAATCACAAGGAATGATGAGTGTTGAACTAAAAACTAATTCAATAGTTGTAATGATACAAATTTGTTTTATAACTCAAAAGTGCAATAAAGTAAAGCATCCCTCAAAACATAATAAGTTCCTCTCAGAATTGCATGCAACCGATTTGATTTTTTTTTTTTTTGTATTAATTAAACTGATTTGATTCGCAACCCATTGGGACATAAAGATAAATAAAATAAATAAATAAATAAAAACCATAATTTTAGAATTAACATTGAAAATAAATATGATTAATAAATAATTAATTTAATTGATTAAAGTTATTTTTTAATAAAAAAATTTTAAATTTAAATTTTATTAATAATTATTTGTTAAAATAATATCTATCTATAATTATTTATTTTAAATTATTAAATATAATATGTTTTATTTTAATTTAAAAATTTTAATAATTTACTTATTTTATTTTTTTTTACAAAAAAATAAAAAATGAACATGAAAATTACAAGGATATTAAAATTACAAGAACAGTGGTAGAAATGTAAAACCATCACATCTATTTCAAGTCAGAAAATCGGCAATAATTAAAAAAAACACATCTTACATCAAAAGCCCAAAAATTGAAGAAGGAGAAGGAGAGGCCCCTTACTGGAGAAGGAAACATGCGAAAAAAGAGAGGAAATCGAGCTTGAACCTACCGACGAAGAAAAGAAACTGAACGGGAAATAAAACCATTGGAGAAGGAAACCCAACGGCGAAGCCACCAACGGAGAAGGAAACCGAACGGAAGAGCCACCACCGGAGAAGGAAACCCAACGGCAACGCCACCGGTAAAGAAGGAAACCCAACGGAGAAACGGGATCTCGAGTACTTTTTCTAGGTTTGTAAGTATTTGACCGCCTGTTTGTGGGTAAACAAAAAGGGTTCAGTGGATTTTAGGGGGGAAACCAAACTTAAATAAATTATCAAAGTTAATTAGCGACGTCTTTTTGTATGTAAACGTCACTAAAGCTTTATAAATAGTGGCATTTAATTGAAAAACGCCGCTAAATGATTAAAAAAAATATATTTTATATCATTTTGAAAATTATTTTGTGGCCTTTATAAACATAAATACAGTTATATGTCATTGTTTAGTGACGTTTCTGCATAAACGTCCTTGTTTAAAAATTTAGTAACGTTTAAGTTAAAAACTCTCCTACTTTTTTCAAAACACAGAAGTTAACTTCGTTTAACAGTAAAACGTCGCTAAAAAATTATCACTATTTACGTATATTCTAGTAACGATTGGGCTTTTCTTTTGATGCTAACCGAAAATTTGCCTCAAAATTACACTGATACAGACAAAGCATAGCCATCTGGTCCTCACATATGTTTTTGGAAAGATTAATTCAATCGGAAAAAGATTCCTTCCAAACCAAAACAAATTGATATCGGGACCAATTTGCTTGATTACGTAACATCCAAGAAATTTAGTGCAATATTTTTTAAGCTTAATTTGGCATCAAAGCATAGCCATCTGGTCCTCACATATGTTTTTGGAAAGATTAATTCAATCGGAAAAAGATTCCTTCCAAACCAAAACAAATTGATATCGGGACCAATTTGCTTGATTACGTAACATCCAAGAAATTTAGTGCAATATTTTTTAAGCTTAATTTGGCATAAACTTTATTACTATTTTATTATAAGAAAATAATTAAAAATAAAAGATAAAGAGTAAAAAAGAAAAAAGAAAAAAACTAAAGCATCAATAAAATGTAATCACTGTTGAACTTGCAATGATATTTGATGTTTTGAAAAATGACCTCATTTTTTATAATTCTAAATATTATGTTACTTTTTCAAAGGTAGTTTGTAGCGTATCCGTTACTTTAAAGGGACATCAAGTGTTCATTCAGACTTCAATTCAAGAACTCAAAAAGAGATTAATTAGCAATGGAAGCCCTCTTTCTAAACTCTGTAATTGCAATAGCTACCATCTTTGCCTTGTTCTTTTTTTTATTTACATCAGCTTTTAGTAAGAAAAGCTTCAGCAAGAAGATAAAAGCTCCAGAAGTTAGCGGTGCAAGGCCTTTCCTAGGCCACCTTCACCTGTTAGGTGGCCGGAAACCAGCCTACATCACATTGGGTGACTTGGCTGACACGTACGGACCAATCTTCACCATCAGGCTCGGCATAAAACCAGCTCTAGTAATAAGCAGTTGGGAGATTGCTAAAGAGTGTTTCACCACCAACGATAAAGCATTCGTCAACCGTCCAAGATCTCTTGCTGCAGAACTCCTGGGTTACAACTACGCCATGTTTGGGTTCAGCCCTTACGGTCCCTACTGGCGTCACGTTCGCAAGATAGCGACGCTTGAGTTACTCTCAAACCACCGTTTGGAGAAGCTCAAACATATTCGAGAGTCCGAGATTAGAACATTTATCAAGCAACTTTACGAGTTAGTGGTAAAGGGGGGAAGGAATAATAATAGTTCAGAGAAGGTGGTTGTGGAGATGAAGAAATCGTTTTGGACCTTGAACATTAACACAGTTTTCAAGATGGTTATAGGAAAGAGATACTCAGAGGTTGAAAATTCACACGGGAAAGAGGAGAATGAGCGACGCAGGAAAGCCGTAAGGGCTTTATTTGAATTGACCGGGACGTTCACGGTTGCGGACTCGCTGCCATTCCTAAGGTGGCTGGATTTAGGAGGACATGAGAAGGCCATGAAGAAGACGGCAAAAGAACTGGATCAACTGCTTGAAGAATGCTTAGAGGAGCGTAAGCAGAAGATAAATTCATCAGGCAAAATGGATGGTGAACATGACAACTTCATGGACATGATGTTGTCCCTTCTTGTAGATGCTGCAGATTTATCTAGTTATGATGCTGATACAATCAACAAAGCTACCTGCATGGTGAGTTGATACTTTAGCCAAATTTCACCTCTCTTTTATTTCTTGATCAAACCGTAAGAGTTAGGTAACTTCGATCTCTTTGAATTGCTTTTCTCTGATTTCATTAACATGTTAAAGTTTTATTCTTTTATATTTAAAAAATTATCATCATAAAATATATTTTTTTCTTTTATATATATATATATATAATTGTCCTGTATATAATTAGATATTGGTCACAACCCTATAGAATTTTTTTTCCTCCACCCATTTTTCCTGACAGGAAACCATGATATTTTTCTTTGAACACCGTTTATAAATGAACCGTCTTTAATCACCCAAAACTTCTGGATAGGAAGGAGTTGCAATTTTTATAGGTATAGAAAATAAATGAATAGGTGATTTTGAGGTTAATGATTATGATATAAAATAATATAAATAAACAAATTAAAATAATTTTAATAAAAGAAAGAATCTTTTATTTTTTATCTTTTAATAAAGTTGATATGATTTTGACATAAAATTAATTTAAAGTGACATCATTTATATGGGAAATGATGTATAAAAGTTTACACATTAAATAAAGTGTTCAACTAGTCTCTATACTAGAAATTTTTGAAATCTTCGAGTGCTATTAAATAGAAAAATGGTATCAATTATGAATTCTGAAAATCTAGATAAATATGAGAAAATTACGAGCTTGAGGAGGAGGAGAAAAAGGTTGTTAGTCACTATTTATAGGTTCTGGATTATGAAATTCAACTACATGAAAAACTCCAAAAAAATTGGATAAATCATTTGCCTATTCATCAGCCAATCAATCATCAATAAGTTTTCAGCCTAAGGTCACAAATTGGTCCATAATCACAGGGTACCGAAATACTGATCCCTGCCTTGCGTGTGATTTTTAAACTGTACTTGGGAACCCTTTATTTCGCATCCAAATTCCAAGAACATTTAAGTCTAAACATAAAGCTCAATTCTGATACTTTTTGGGCCATTAATTTTTGCAGGCGATAATTTTAGGTGGAACAGATACCACAACAGTCACGATAACATGGGCTATCTCCTTACTTCTTAACCATCGGGATATCTTGAAAAAGGCCCAACATGAATTAGACACCTACGTTGGTAAAGACAGGCTAGTGCAAGAATCAGACATCAAGAACTTGGTCTACCTCCAAGCTGTCGTCGAGGAAACAATGCGCTTATACCCAGCTGCCCCTCTGTCTGTGCCACATGAATCTATTGAGGACTGCATCACCGGTGGCTACTACATTCCGGCAGGCACACGCCTTCTAATAAATCTTTCCAAGCTTCAGCGAGATCCCAAAGTGTGGTCCAATCCAGACGAGTTTCAGCCAGAAAGGTTTCTTACAACCCACAAGGACGTTGACGTTAGGGGACAAAACTATGAATTGATTCCATTTGGTAGCGGTCGAAGAATTTGTCCTGGAATTTCTTTTGCAGTTCAAGTTTTACAACTCAGCCTTGTTAATTTGCTGCAAGCGTTTGAAATTACAACCCCATTAGATCAGCCAGTCGACATGGTTGGGGGAGCGGGTTTGACTAATCTCAAAGCCACACCCCTTGAAGTCATTCTTACACCTCGACTTCCTCCTCATCTGTACGAATAAATTTATACTTGTTTGTCTAAATAATTTTCCTGGCTTACGAGTTGGGCATATAGATGATATTGTGGATGTCGAACTTATAAATCTCCGTGATAGTTCTGTTATCATGGTTTTTTTTTTTTTTTTACTAGATGTTTGAATGATAATTGAGTAATTGGTATTTGGGAGCTTAGATGATATGAATTGTTTCTTTAACTTTATGGAAATTTATTTGTAGAGACTAGAGAGTGAAATCAAATTGGAAAACCACACTAAATTAACACCAATAAATTGTGTTAAGGGAAACCTGTTAAGGGAAGGTTGAGATAACATGACATTTTAAAAACAATCTACGAACATATTATCGATAAAAAACCAATTCATCCCATTTTTCACTCTTTTGCCCCTACTGGCGTCACGTTCGCAAGATGTTAATGCTTGAGTTACTCTCATAACACCGTTTGGAGAAGCCCAAACACGACTCTTTGGAACTTAATTGCCCGTTTGGTACTTCAGTTACTCTCAAATTAATTGTCCGAGTTACTTAATTGCCCCCGTTGAATTAGCTTCTTTTATGTGGCGGTATATGGAATCTTTGGTTCATTTGTGAATCACGTCATTTCTTGTGGCAGGTATTGAAATTAAGGAAGAAAGAAAGGTGACTGGTTTGTATGATTCACTGATTCAGGCCACTGATGAACATTTGGGGCAAATTCGTTTGTATGCGTCTCTATTATGTTGGATGAATACGCAATCTTCCTCGAAGATTTGACAGACAAATAAAATAAAAGAAATTTTATTTAGGAAAATTGTCTCCATTTCAAATAGCCAATTCATTGAAAGTCCACAACAATTAGTGTTTACAATAAATACCCATAGGAAAATTCCAAAATGATCCCTTCCCCCTGTGTTAGGCAAATTCCCGCAGCCAACATACACTACACAGATCCCTGTTCCTCCTCAATTCCACGAGTCAAACCTAACAAATTTTTTATTACAAAACATGTACACGTGGCATCATAAGATTATATCAGAATCTCAACAGGGAAGATCCGAAATTCTTTGTGATCATTACCTCCTATTCTGGCTGGCTCTGCTGGTGGAAGAATTGCTCCCATCAGATGGGATGGACTCCTTATCATAAACCGGCTGCTGCTGATTCTGCTGCATCGCTGCTACCTGGGCAAGCTCCGAAACGCTCCATACCTTCACGGACTTATCAAGGCTCCCACTGTACACAATCCACTGCTGCTCGTTCCCTGATTCCTGATCCCTTTCCACAGCCAAGCACTTCACAGGCCCCGTGTGCCCTGTCAGCACCGAAAGGCATGTGTGGATGTTGCCGTCCTTTCGCCAAACACATATAGTCTTATCAGCTGATCCGCTAAAAACCAAATTCCCTGCAGCGGCAAGGCAAAGGACCGCCATTTTGTGCCCTTTCATGACCCCCCCATGGGATAATTGCTTTTCAAGTTCCCAGAAATTGACCAGACCGTCACTGGAGCCACAGTAAACTACTGAACCGGGGGCATCGATTGCTAACGCTGTAACCGCACATTCTTGTTGTAAAAGAGTTTGAGCCAAAGTATGCTTTGTTCCTTTTCGCTGCTGTTCCCTATTCCACACTTTAACGGTTCCATCTGCTGATCCAGTCAAAACCATTCCACCCAAGGTCGAAACCAAAGAGTTAACAGCGTCGTCATGTGCATGAATTGATTCAAGACATTTGGAATCAGAAATTCTCCAAACTTTAAAGGTTCTGTCCCATGAAGCAGAGTAAAGAAGACCTTGTTCCTCATTCAAGCTCAAACAAGAGACAGCATCCGAGTGTTTGATCCATAAAGAGCGCTTACGCGTCACTTCCACGTAATTGCTTGGTTTAATGGAACTTTTAAGGATGTCTTTGAGAGTTGGCAAAGTTCCAGCTCTTTTATGAACACTAGGGTTCTTAGGAGAGATTTTCCAGACACGAATCTTCCCATCTTGATGACCAGTAAAAATCTTTTCACCGGATATCACAATGGCCTTAACCAATCCACTGTTTGATTTGAAGCCGGTAAATTCTTTAAGATTCTTCCACACACGAATGTTCTTGCTATCAGAGCCAGTGTAAAGGAGATCCTTTGTGGCTGCTAAGGAATATATATGGCCTTCTTCACGTGTAAGTGAGCCGATGAGACTGTTCGTTGGAATGTTACCGTCGTCGAAAGGGACCCACGAAGGTTTGTTGAAAGCAGTGGCTTGGTTCCATGGTGACATGGTCATGGGGGAGGCTTCCAGGCTCATCCTGTTTGCTTCATAAAGGGCAGGGCCGGCAGCCGATGCGCTGCTGTAACGAAGGCACAAATCATCTTCATACCCAGGACTAGTCATGGACATGTTAGGATCAGAATGCGTAATGTTTCCTGACTTGGCTCTTGGAATGTTATCAGCCTCTGCAAACATTGTGCCCCCTCCTCCGTCTCTCGTTCCAATCCCAGAGAAAATGAAAAGAAAAAAAAACAATATAGTAATCTAACTAACAAAGACCCAAAAAACAATATTGTAATCCAACTACCAAAGACCCAAAAGATGGATAGGAGAGATTTGAGGGTTGAGAGAATATCAGAAAAACAAGTCAAAGGTGCGGAGACGATATAGAAATGGTTTCATTTGCATTGCATGCATACATAAAATTGTTTTGCAAATTATAGAAGTGGGAGAGGAACGGTAGAGCAGATTTGGGGCTATCAGTTTTTGACAAGTTTTCGAACCAGAATGTGTATAGAAAGAGGGGCAACGGGTCCGGGGAATCCGGGGTCCGTTGCCTAATAACAACGTTCCTGGTAGTTTTATTACTTGCGATTTGGGTTGTTCCTTTTTGCAATGGTGGTTGGTTCAATTTCTATTTTTAGGATAACCTTCCGGATATTTTAATAAAGGAAAAGAAAAGGTGGAAAATCGATTGCGCATATCAAAGTTCAGGCCAATCAAACCATCGAATCATCAAGTGCCAAATTCGCAGTTATGTGGGGTTCTATAGTTTTAACATTTTTGTACTCAATATTATAAGAAGTTAGCTAGAGAAACAAAGGCTTGATGTGGGTTTGTTTTCATTTATTTAGTTTATGGTTTCCTCAAATCAAAGTTTGAGGGTAAGTAAAAGAGTTATCATTGCATTCCTCCTCATATTGAGTAATGAGGCCATGAAAAATAATTGGAGTACTTTCTCCCCTTTATTTCCTCCCTTTGGTTATGATAATGGCATCAATTATTTGAGAGGGAAAAGTAAATTTTTGAAGGCAAAAAAAAAAAAAAAGATGATACTGTGATTTGACTGAGTGAAGCAGGAAATGGGGAAATGCAATAATTTACACTGATTCCATTTTTCCATTTTTTAATATACAATTCAGAGGCAAAACTAAAGTGCAAGCCCTGTATGCCCCTGCTAAAGTTAAATTATAGATAATTAGAGTATTACAAGCATATCAACAATTCAACAATTCACTCAGCATTTCAAAATCAATCCCAGTTGTAGTATAAATCAAATAATCAATCTCAAATCAAACAAATGCTTACCAAATTCAAATCAAACATCAAGTACTCAACTATTTACAAATACTCCATTATTTTCATAAAATATTTACACATTCAACATTTAAGCATATACATTCATAAATATTTTTAATCTCTTTTAGTACAATAAATTATTTACTCGTAAAATTTTACAGCTCGATTTTTTAATGTTTTTATCTCATATCTAATCTTATTGAAATTCTCATTTTTTATAAACATGTTATTTTGCCCGCCAAGATATGTTACATTGAGGATCTGCTTCCAGTTTTCTGCTGGTGCATGAAGTCTAAGGGCACCAGTATTTGATTTCGATGGTGGATTAACGACACCACAAATATGGTGTTCACAAACAACGGAAGAAGGGAAAGCTTTGCCCCAAATGTTGGGGGGCTAAGCCACACCTCAGGGTTCAGTTGGATATTAGAGAAAATGACTATCAATCAAATCGGCCCTTTCGTTTATTTGTACTAATTAACTTAAACTGAGATAAACAAATAGTAGCTCCTGTTGAAAAATGATTCAAGGAGAGAATTTCATTGTGTACCATAGCAAAATAAGTGGAAAAATATTTGAGGCAGTGAATTAATGTACTTTCCCACTTTTTGGTTAAATGTTTCAGCTTTCAAGTGTCCTTTTCCAACTTCCGATTGAACACTAAAAATCAGACAAAAGATTTTCTTTAACGAAAATATTAACCATCGTATGTCAAAAATAACATCGTAAAACACTTGCTTGCTTTAAACTAAAATCCCTCGCACCAATATACTCAAAAGAACAGGAACACAATCTATTGCAGTTTTTGCCTAAAGTGATGAAGAAAAGCAAAAAAGTAAGAAACCAATAAAAAATGACGAAGAAAGAAAAAATCCAATTGATTCGTGACAGGTGTGATGCGAATCGCAAGATCAACTGTGCAATTGCCACGTACAATGGACAGAAGTATGGTCGTTTGATTGTCATTTACACCTTGACCGTTTCTCCTGGAACCCCTAAATATGCTACATGGCCACTTGTCCGGCACTAGGCAAAAGCTTCGAAGTGTAAATGGCAGAGAGCCTAACTATTATTTCATTACCCTTTTTAGGTGACATGGCCATTCATGATGGAATAGAGTTCTTCTTTTTACGCATATGGCTGTTGGGCCTTGGCTGATGAACAGAAATGTCTATTTGTTGGAAACACCCCTGGTTTCTGGGCCAAGCCTGTCCGAACTTCTTCCTACTGCATCACTTTTCACAACAGCAAAGCTCACCTAGAGTGGGTTGGTCTAAACCCAAAGAAGGCCAACGCAATCCAGATAATAGGACCCAATCCAAAAGTCAATTGCGTTATATAAGCTCAGTTTTTGTTAAGCTAAAATCGACTAGTGACCAGCATCATGCCCCCAAAGAATAATCCCGTTTATTGATGCTCATATTTTAGATTAATACTTTTGTTATAAGTTTGAACTTCAGTAATTGGCTAATTACTGTAATTCTTTAATTACATAATCAAGGCATTATTATTGGAATCTGATTCTTTGGTTATGGAGCTTTGTTGTTGATTTAAATAAAAGAGCACGATGCACATGGCAATGATTCCCAGAAGACCCAACCAAATCCAAGTGAAGTTCATCTTAACATGACATGGCCAAAACCCAGATTTCTGACATGAAAATAACATCATAAACTACTATTTTCAGCTAGAAGCTTGAAACCGACCACCTCAAAAACAATGGATTCTGCTATCCAATTGCAGAACATTTCCCAAGAGCACCTCGAACCCACCAAACCGACCAAATGAATCAATTAACAAATTCTCAAATCTTTCTGCTCTATAAATACTCCTCTTGCCCAATTCCCTTGCTCTTACACCCGTTTCTCTCTTAGACACTCCTGTTAACTGTTGAGCATCAATTCTCTCTAATCTACACGTTATTTTCCCACAATTTAAGCTTCAAAAATGCCTCCTTCTCAACCTGAGAAGAACATCGTCATCAAGGTCGACAATAACAACTGCGCTGGCGATGATCAAGAAGAGCAAGAGAAAATGGATTCTGTGACTAGCCATCTCTACATAAAGCCAAGTCATTCCAAGCAAACCCTGGATAAAGAAGTGGTTTTGAGGAGGATTCGTCACCGTAAGCGTATGAACAACGTCAAGTCCGCACTGCAATCTTTTATTGGCTCATCGATGCCGGCGAAAACCAGTAATAAAGTTTCGGTCCATGAAATAAAGTGGGTTGATGATGCTTTTGCTGCTCTTAAATTGTAATTTTGTATAGGTTTAATCTGTCTGGCATATGATCAATTTTTGCACAGTTATAAATTTCAGTGTAATTTTCTACTATTTGTTCAAATTGATGTATCAAGGATTTGTGTGAAGAATTTATCTAGCATATATATATATATATATATATATATATGTGTGTGTGTGTGTGTATTTATATGTATATGTCATAATATATAGATCCGAAAATCTATCGCTAAACGTTGACTTAAAGAGTCGCCACTAATCTTTTTTGTTTATGTACGATTGCCCTCCTAACTGAACCTATCCCTTTTAAAGAGAATCCTAAGTTCGACTTAGGTATCTCTAAAAGGTAAATTTAATGTCTGTAAAATCAGAACTAGGTTTGAGAGTACGATTACGTGTGAGAAAAGTTATAACACCCTCACAACGCCCATCGAAAGATGGTACTAGCTCGAATTCGTGTTATCCAATAAGCCTTAAAAATTATAAAATAATTAATTATTAAAAATTATCCTCAATTGACTTCAATACTTTTGACAAAAAATTAAAAAAATTCTCTCATATCAAGAATATACAAGGAAACTATTATTTCAATTGCAAAAGCTCCATCATCGGATCATTTAACATTAAAAATTTTCTAAAAAGACAAAAGGAAAAAGGGATAATTTTGATATAGGTCTCTTTTGTGTTTTATCAAACAAAAACCTATGCTTTTATATAAGAAAAATTGATACTTTTAACTTTTTCTTAAAAATATATTTTTTAAAATTTTATTTTTAAGAAAAATTAGTACTTTCAACTTTTTCTCAAAATGTTTTTTTTTTTAATTTTATTTTCAAGAAAAATTGATACTTTCAACTTTTCCTTAAAAATATTTTTTTTGAAAATTTTTATTTTTTATTTTGTTTTTATTAAATTAAAACATGCAAAAAATATTCTTAAAAATAAATAATACATAAATAAACAAATAAATAAAATACCTAAAAAAAACATTGAACGGCTCAGCTCGAGGGATTTGGTGCGGCTCAACTCGGTTCCAAGGATTAACAGGTAAGCGGGTCAAGTGCAGGTCAAAAACAGGCTGACACTCGGGTCAGGTCGCTGGCTAGAAAACGCGCGGATCCTGGTCCCTTTTTAATCTACAAAACAACGCCGTTTCATACCTATATAAAAGCCAAAATCCTTCTTTTTGCAGATTCTTTTTCTTCCCTTCTCTCTCTTCTTTCTCTTTTTCTCTTATTCTCTCTCTAAAGTTGAAGATTTCGGTTAAATTTTCAAAGGAAACTGGAAAATTGCTTCGAAAAGTCATCAAAAACTTCAAGTTCATCGAAAAATTTCACCGAAATCTAAAAAATTTTCAAAAAATTTCTAGAAAAAAATGCTAAAAATTCTGAGAAAAATCTTAAAAATTCTATGATTGCTTCTAGCTCTCCTAAACATTTTTTTTTACTTCTGTTTTCTGTATTTTCATGTCTATGTTCTGTGTACTCAAGCCTATTGTCATAACGCATAGATTCATGGACCTATCGTTGGATATTGTTTTATGAGTCACCACCAATCTTTTTTGTTTAGGTGCGATTGGCCACATGACTGAATCTGTCTATTTTTAAAGAGAAATCCTAAGCTTTACCTAGGATCTTTGCAAGGTAGATTCAATGTCTACGGAACCAGAATCAGGTTCGAATGTACGGTTACGTGTGAGGAATGTTACAATACCCTCACAATGGCCATCGAAAGATGATACCAACTTGATTTCATGTTATCCATTAGCCTAAAAAGTTTATCAAGTATTTAATTATTGAAAATTATTCTTAATTGACTCCAATACTTTTGATAGAAAATTAAAAAAAACTTCTTCACCTCAAGAGTATGTAAGAAAACTACTGTTTCTCTAGTAGAAACTCTGCTGTCGGATTATTTTACATGAAAATTTTTTAAGGAAAATTAATATTCTCAACCTTTCCTCCAAAAAACATTTTTGAAATTTCAAGAAAAATTGATATTTTCAACTTTTCCTCAAAATACTTTTTATTAAAATTTTTATTTTTGAAAAAATTGATACTTTCAACTTTTCCTTAAAAATATCTTTTTAAAAATTTTATTTTCAAGAAAAATGAATACTTTCAACTTTTCTTCAAAATATTTTTTTTAAATTTTTATTTTTGAAGAAAATTAATACTTTCAACTTTTTCTCAAAATATTTTTTTGAAATTTTTATTTTCAAGAAAAATTGATACTTTCAATTTTTTCTCAAAACTTTTTTTGAAATTTTTATTTTCAAGGAAAATTAATACTTTCAACTTTTCCTTAATTTTTTTTTATTTTTATTTTTAAGAAAAATCGATACTTTCAATTTCTTCAAAAACTTTTTTTTTTGAAGTTTTTTTTTAATATATTTTTATATTAACTTAATAAATACACTAAATAAGAAAAAAAAATACCCACAATAGAAATCACTTGGTTTAGTTTGGCAAAAAAAAAAAAAGATTCAGCTGTAGAAATAAAAAACAGCTTGGTAGGTGCGGCTTTAGGTTTGGCTTAACTGGTCAAACAGCTTGACTTCATAGATTAGCTTGGCTTGAAGTTTGAAGTGGGTCATAACTGAGTCGGATTGACCGTGGAGCAGCATGTGAATCCTATTCAAAAGACTCGATTTCTTAATTTTCCAAAATGTTACGTTTTAGTTTAACTATAAAAACCAAAATTTCATATTTCTTCTTCTTTTTTCAGACCTTCACACTCTCTCTAGCTATATACTATCCTCATTCTCTCTATAAAGTTCTTCAGGAACTAAAGAAACCTTAAGAACATTGGCCAATTCTAACCTTTCTAGATTTTTGCTACCTCTGATCGTCAGGTGCTGCTGTCTGGTCACCATCGGCTCTGGTTAGCCTCCAACTCTCACCACAAAGTTTGCCTTGGTATTGGCTATTTGTTCACTATATTTTAAAACCTGAAATCCCTAGAAGAGGGTTTAAACCAAAGCCAAGAAAAATCTTATTTCCATTTCTGGTTGCATTCTTATTTTTTATTTTTTATGTGTTTTGGTTTCTTCGTGTTGACTTTCATTTTTTACTTTTATTGACAAGAGATGCGTGTTCGACGGAGGCTGATGATGAAGACAGGATCGGCCATCGATGAAGATTGGTGCTTCCACCATCGACGTGCGGGTTGATGCCTGGTTTTCTTGTTCTCTATTTGCAGGTATGGGTTTCAGGCAGGATGATGAAGATGAAAATGGGATTCACAATAGGTTTCGGTTCCTGTTATTAAGATTTTTATGGCTAAGATGGTTTCAGTGGCTGTGTAGAGTAGTGGTTCAGTTTAGGTATCAACTTTAAAGAAATGGTGATGATGGTCAATAAAGGGAGAGATTTAGATGATGGTGGTGGAGATAATATATTTGGCTGAGATAAAGAATGGCAAAAGTGGTGTTTTTGAGTTCTATTATGGGTGATTTTTAGGTGTAAGAGACTATGGAAAATGAAGGCTATTCTTGATGAAGATCATTTTTTGATTAGGGCCTAAAGATGATCGAAAGAGTTAGGTTTGGCTAGCTATCAAAGCTAGGTTAGGGCTAGTGGTTTAGAGGGACATGCTGGGACTTTGGTTGATGTTTTACGGCTTGACGAGGATGAGAATCGAGGATTGCCAGAAGCAGTAGATCGAAATCAGTAGTGAACTTGGTTTTTTGAAAGGTTGAATGGAATTGACAGGAAAGACTCTCAATGGGTTGTTTACAAGTGATGATGAAAGGCTGAGTGCTAGCTATTAGCTGCTTAGGTTTTATTGATGAATCTAAAATTATGGTTAGGTGAGAATTGGTTTTGGATACTGCTGAAAATGATTATGGATGAAGATAGTGGTTCTTGCAGCAATGGTGGAGTTTGGCTTAAGCGAAAATGGCAATGTAATATGAAGTTTGGTTTTTAATTTGGCAATGGCATCACATGGGGCTATGGCTGGTGATGGCAATGATAAAAAATGGCAATGTTAGGCTAAGCTGCTGCTAGAGTGGAAGAAATGGGTGAATATCGAAGTTTTTTTATGACTCTTTTTCTATTTGTGTCCCATTTTTCTATGTGATGACTAGCAGTTTATATGGGGCTATTCGAGGATTCAAAAATTAGAATCCTTTTATCCCCACATCTGTTATCCCTGTTTAAAAAAAAAAAACCTATTTATCACATCTTCAAAATTTAAACCTCAATCTTAGAGTTCTAATGGGATTGAAACTCTGTTCTTATTAATTTTTAACCTTATAAAAAACTGGGTGTCTACACTTATATTTATAGGCATTGATCAAAAGAATTTTTAATCAATGCTGATTCTTCCTTTAACTGGGATTTAAGATTATCAATCTTTGAATCCCAATCCAACCCTACCACCCCATAATTCATTGTAACTTTTTTTTCTTTTTTTTTAATCATTATCTCCTAAAATTAAAAAATAAAATTCAGAATAATAAACCAATAAAAATAAAAAATAAAAAATTAGGCCAATCTGCCCCATTTTGACTAGATTTAAGCTAAGCCCAATAGGTTTCAACCTAGACCCTTTTGAATCAGGTCCAATGGGCTTAGGTCCAAACTAATTAGGGTATTTATAGCTGTCCCTCTTTGCGCATTTCCTATGTAACAGAAATTGTGCAAAAACGTAAACACCCTACATATGATCATCCCAACACATTCATCTTTTTTTTTTTGTTTTTTTTTTTGGAAAAAATAGCAAAGCTCTTCTAAATGGAGGCTTAACAACTTTGAAAAATAAAATGCTCCTCTAAATAGAGCCAACTACAACTTTGAAAAATAAAATGCTCCTCTAAACAGAGGTAACCATAACTTTGAAAAAATAAAATGCTCATCTAAATAGAGGTAACCACAACTTTGAAAAATAAAATGCTCCTCTAAATTGAGGCAATCATAACTTTGAAAAAATAAAATGTTCCTCTAAAGAGAGACAACCACAATAAAATGCTCCTTGACAATCATGTCCAAAGGAGTCATTGAATCTGATAAAATTTGTAATGAAAACTCATATTCACAATTTAAGCTCGAAAATCAAAGGTTTAGATTTGCAAGAACCTTTCAGCTTCACAAAAATTCACTAAAATTTGATTATCAAAATTTCAGTTTCACCAGAATTTGATTCACAAAATTTCAGATGTGTAAAAATTCATATTTGCGTTTGTAACTTACAAGACTCGCATCCAACATTTAAAATTCTCATTTTAACTTTAAAAATTCACATCTAAAAGTTCAAAGCTTCTTATTCGAGTTCAAATATTCACATTTGACAAATCTAAGGGTTTTACATCTCAAAGATTCTCATTTGAAATTCAAATATTTTTATTTGAAATTCAAAGATTTTTATTTGAAATTCAAAAATTCGCATTTGAGAACTCAAAAATTCTTATCAAAAGATTCACAATTTTCTTTTTCAAGGGACTCAAAATTTTAAATATCATGATCAATGATGCAAATACTTCCTTAATAATGCCAATGCAACAATCTAGATTCTCACAATGCCATATTCTTAACCATATTCAAATGTCTACTGCATAATGTAAATGCATATCCAAACCAAAATTTCAAACAATCTCCAAACAACAATGCAAACATAATGCATGTAATGTGAATGTCAATATCATGAAATTCTAATTAAAAGGTGGTAATATGGTTCTCAAGACCCCACCATCTCACGTTTTCTCCTTGTTTAGCTTTTCAACACTTTGGAACAAGTTTCATCAACTGATCATCATTATTTTCATCACTTGATCACCATTCATAAGCTTCTCAGCATTAACAATTTCAGAACAAGTTTTATCTATTACCCCATATCATTTAAGCACTAGCAATTCTAAAACAAGTTTCATCCATTGCCCTATATCATTTAAGCACTAATAATTCTAGAATAAGTTTCATCCATTGCCCTATATCATTTAAGCACAACTCATAGGCCCCTCAGTACTAGCCATATTAGAATAAATTATGTCTTCTGTCACTTGGTCACCAATCATAGGCTTCTCAAATAATCTTTTTTTATGTTTCTACCATATCTTCCTTATTCTCTTATTATCTTAAATTTTTCTTCAAATGAATGCAAGATTTTTTTATGCACATTGTCATTTATTCATCATTATTTCAAATTCTAACAAATATAATGCACTTATATATTTTCTCAATTTATTCTAAAGACACAACAATAAAAGAATACAATGTGAATTACGAGAAAGGTAATCAATGAAGAACGAGTTTGGTACAAAATAAATGGGGAAAGAAATAAATTGGATACATGTCATTGGAATAAATGGTATATCCAAACAATGAATATTCAGACAATTTTGAACATTAATCCAAGATTCTTTTTCAAATTTTCATTTAATTAACTGTTGAAATCATTTTGAGCTCATCAAACTTTACCTCAGTTTCGAAAGATCTTCAGATACCTTGATCCTTAAATACCTTGATCCTTCATATGCTAGAACTATCCATCAAACTTTTAGCTTAGATGTTTTTTCTACCCAAATCGCCTTTTCGGGTTTTCAATTTGAGTTTTCTTTTTCTCTCATTTTTATTTTTTTTTTCATTCTTTCACCCATTATTGATATCTCTTCTACATTAATCTATAGAGCAACAAAGCATGATTCTATCATTCCATCATGAGCATGCCTTAGGCCAACATATGATCATTCAATTTAAGCACTCACATTTGATCCAAATGGACTTTTAAGGGTTGTAATGTAAGCCATGATGAGGGGTCATGAAAGAAATGGATAAAATAGGCTCAAAACATGTGTTTAAAGGGCTTAAAACCAAAAAATTATTTCTTATCATTTGACATAACTTGGCATTTTGCCCATTTCCACTTCATTTCACTACTTTTTTCCATTTTTCATCTCATTTCTTACAAAAAGATTCTCATTACTTTGCCCTAACTTATTTGTGTCATTTTTCTTTTCTCTCTTTCTTTTATTTTACTTTTTTTCTTTTTTTTAGAGACATTTTACGATCTTTTACCTCTTTTTTTTTTTAAAAATGTCTCCTAATGTGAAGGGTGATCCTTGGTCATGATTCTTTAAAATAAATCATAATAGGCTCAAAGGGGTAGCAATTAATGATTTTTTGAATGGTAAAAGAAATATGGATATTTTTCATCTCAAATGTGAATGATTTCCTTGAAGATCATCTATTGAACAAGCTCATGGATTTTTATAACAGACTATACATCTTCATGACATACCTATTTCACATCTACTAGTAACTAACTTCTTTTACTCAAATAATCTTCTCAGATTAATGTGAATGAGTTATTAAATCCTAAAATTATTGTTATCATTGTCTAAACATTCATCATTTAAAATTTGAGAATGAAAATGGAAAGTTATGAAAGGTGACAAAAAATGAAACAGTGGTTGAATGAAAGAAAAATGTAATGAAATGCATTAACTTGCATTTTATTAAAATGATAACAAATGAAGTCTTATTGCATAAAATAAATCCTAACATTACTCTAAAAAATTTTTTAAAATAATAAACAACTTTTAATCAGCCTTAATATCTTTCTCCAAAATTGTGCCCTTATGCAATCAGGTGAAGGATCTTTATTGATATCTTACCCCTTAATTTATTGAAACTTCAAAGCCCTTTTGGATCAACATGTTTTTTATTCTCATTCAGAGTATTGACATTATAATTAGGCAATACATTGCCACTAACGTTAGGTGTTGTTCTCTTTCTTGATCAAAACTTATCATCTCATCCTTGATTAACCATTGCACCTTATGTTTCAAAGCAGTGTAATTTTTAATGAAATGGCTAGCAATTTTATAGTGGTAGTCACAGTAGGCTGTAGGATCATACCACTTGAGATAAGGTGGCTTGAGTGACCCTACACGGTTGGGGGTAATCAAATGGTTATTGTAGAATTTTCGGTATAACTTCGTATAAGTCATAGAGATTTGATCAAATATGAGTTTTTTTCGGATAGCTCGTAGCTCTCTTGAACCACTTGCTGGGCTAACAGGATAAATTTTGGGTCTTGCAGGAGGTCGAATGTTATGGCTGTATGTGAGAGCTTGGGGGCTAAAAATAGACTGGTATGTGAATAAGTAAGATGGTTGTGGTATGAGCTGGTATGAGCTGGTATGAGGTATTGTTCATAACATGATAGTATGGAGAGTGACTTTGGGGTGAATAGGGTTGATATCCCCTAAATTTTCTATCGAAGTTTATGACTTGAGCTTCAGTTTCTTTTTTTTCTGATGCCTTCTTAGTTTTTTCTCGTTTCAATTTACCATTTTTAACGATATTCTCAATGATTTCACCTGAGATCACCATGTCAGTAAAATTTTTTGTTGCATTCTCTATCATCTTTTCAGAATAAAAAGATTTCAAAGTGCTGATGAACAATACTATGATCTCCTTCTCAGTCAAAGAGGGTTGCACTTGAGAAGCTACATCCCTTCACCTCTAGGTGTATTCCTTGAATGATTTAATTGCCTTCTTTTTCATATTCTGCAAGAAAAGGTGATCATAGGCTAAATCTATGATAAATCAATATTAATTAATGAATTTATGGGCCATATCAATATACATCAATAGCTTCTCATTATTAACATAGGCGGTAATTTTCTGACAGTACATAGTAATGTAAATTTTCAAACACTTTATACCATCATTTTTTTCAAACTTTGGAACCTTAAATTTTAGAGGAATAACCACATCTGGGACTAAATAAAGTCCAGCAGCATCCACTAAACCATAAAAACTAATACCCACTATGGCCCGTAACCTTTCCTCTAATAAGTTTATTTTCTATTCAATTTTTTAGCCTTCTAAAGCCTCTTTCTCCTTTGGCCTTAGCTTTTTTTTTCTCTTATGGATCGTCTAAATTAGGGACTGATATTAGTTTTACTGCCTTCTTAATAAAGACAAGATTTATGTAGCTCTAGTACTGTGATGGATTTGAAATTGATGGCATTCTAGGGTATGTGTTCCCTATAAGATATGTGAACTACTGGGGCGATGGACCTTGTGCGGGTTAGACTTGATGTGGCCCAAAACTATGAGGGTACAGTGGGTCATCCACTTTTTGTGATGGATGATCTTGTTGACTATTACTTTCTTTTATACCTTTCCCTTTGTTTAATTTGTTCCAAGCGTCTAAAATCCTATTTAACTCCCCTTTTAACTTATTTTGGGCTTTCTCTATCCTTTCAAGACGATTAAATTTTTCTTATTTCATCTGTCTGGCTCGAGCCCTTGTATTGTATTGGTGAGTGAGGTTGCTTGGTGAAGCTATCCTTGAACCTTTAGCACTACAATTATGATTAGAAATATTATGCTATGCTTTATGTATGATATGTTGATGCATGAATGGAATGTGGAACTTCATGGATGAAATGAGAATGATGCAAATGATAATGTTAAAACATGATCATGAAAATTATGCATAGAATGAAATGATGCAGATGCACAAATTCAGACAAACAACATGGTTAGTTTCACGGATAAAATGAAAGTGATATAAATGCACAAAGTCAGACAATCAAAATGGTTAGATAAATACAACTTGTTCCTTCTTGTGTCTTAATTTTAAGGTATATCTATCATTGGATAAGAAGGGCTCTATCTTAGAGTTAGCCTCTTAAGTGTACACTATATTTTATTAGGCTTTTTGGATAACATGAATTTATTTCTAGCCTGACTTTTGGTTATCTCCAGTGGAGTTGCCAAATTGTCATAACATATAGATCCGAAAATCTATCGTTAGACATTAACTTGAAGAGTCGTCACCAATTTTTTTTGTTTAGGTACGATTGACCACCTAACTAAATCTGTCCCTTTTAAAAAGGAATCATAAGTTTGACTTAGGTATCTCTAAAAGGTAAATTCAATGTTTGCAAAACTAGAACTAGGTCCGGGAGTACGATTACGTGTGAGAAAAGTTATAACACTCTCACAACGCCCATAAAAAGATGGTACCAACTCGATTTCGTATTATCCAATAAGCTTTAAAAATTATCAAATAATTAATTATTAGAAATTATCATTAATTGACTCCAATATTTTGGCAATAAATTAAGAAAATTCTCTCACTTACAAGAAAATTACTATTTTATTTACAGAGGCTCCATCATCAGATCATTTAACATTAAAAATTTTTCAAAATGACAGAAGAAAAAATGGATGATTTTGATATAGGTTTCTTTTGTGTTTTATCAGACAAAAACTCATGCTTTTATACAAGAAAATAGATACTTTCAACTTTTTCTTAAAGCATTTTAAGGTTTTTTTTTTTTTTTTAAAAAAATGGTACTTCTGATTTTTCCTCAAAATGTTTTTTTTTTAATTTTATTTTTTAAAAAAATTGATACTTTCAACTTTTCCTTAAAAATATTTTTTAGAAATTGAAAATATTTTTAAAAATTTTATTTTGAAGAAAAATAAATACTTTCAACTTTTTCTCAAAAAAAAAAATTTAAAAATTTTTATTTTATTTTTATTATATTTTTATTAAATTAAAACATGCAAAAAATACTCATAAAAATAAATAACACATAAAATAAAAAAATAAATAAAATACTAAAAAAAAATTAACAGCTTAGCTCGAGGGATTTGGCACGACTCAGCTCCAGACACAAAGAAAAGCTCGAAGGATGTGACTCGACGGCTCGACTCAGCACCAAGGATCAGCGGGTAAAGGGGTCAAGCGAGAGTCAGAAACGGGCTAGAGCTCGGGTCGGGTTGCTCGCTAGAAAATGCACGGATCTCGATCCTTTCTTAATCTACAAAACGATGCTGTTTCACGCCTATATAAAAGCCAAAATCCTTCTTTTTTTCAGATTCCTTTTTTTCCCTTCTCTTTTTTTTTTCTCATTTTCTCCCCTCTCTCTTTAAATTTGAAGATTTCGATTGAATTTTCACCGAGAATTGGAAAATTGCACCAAAAAGTCACCGAAAACTTTAAGTTCACTAAAAAATTTCACCGAAATCTGAAAATTTTTCAAAAAATTTCCAGAAAAAAATGTCAAAAATTCTAAGAAAAATCCTAAAAATTCTATGATTGTTTTTGGCACTCCTAAACGTTTTTTTTTTTTTTTTTACTTCTATTTTCTATTTTTTCATGTCTATGTTCTATGTACTCAAGCCTATATTTATAGGTATTAATTAGAAGAATTTCTTATCAATGCTGATTACTCCTTCGACTAAAATTCAAGATTATCAATCTTTGAATCCCAATCTAACCCTACCACCCCATAATTCACAGTAACTTTTTTCTCTTTTTTTATATATATATATATATTATAGATATTTTAATTGGTCTGGACCTAAGTTCATTGGATTTGGTTTAACAAGGTCTGGACCTAAATCTATGGGCTTAGCTCAAACTAATCTAAATGGGACATATTGGCTCAATTTTTTATTTTTATTATATATATATATATATATATATATGGCCAGTTATCTAGTATGTTTTAGTATGTGCTATTTATCTACTGCAAAATGAAGGTGAGCATATCCGAAATGTCTTGGAAATCTGCTTGTACATGGATGCAAAATATGGGTCTTAAGGCCCATTACCAAAATAATGATAATCAAAGAATAGATTCTGTTAAGAACTATACAAGGAAATTATTAAAATTTTTGGGAAGGGATCATCTTTTAGTACTACTGCTACTACTATAATTTATCCATCCAGAGAGTTGAAAATTTTGGCCTTGCTATGGTATCTTATGCCGGAAACCTTTTGACTTTATCATCATTAGATTCCTAGCTTTATAAGAGGCGTTTTAATCCAACTACAATTTACTATGAGCAGTCTTTTTCTCTGATTTCAACTACTTTGCATTTAGTTTTGTTCATAGACGTTGACAGATTAAACATGAACAACATCAACGCGTTGGACTTTGGTGCATATAAGTAAGATCCAATGGCATAGGATCACTTTTCCAGTATTTCACATTCGGAAGCAACAAGATTGTTTCAGAAATATAGAATTGGCCACAGATTTAAAGATCATATATTCGCGTCTTGACTCTTGATTGCCAAGAAGATACAGTGTTTGTTCACACCTAAAACCTGATTTTAAGCTGAGTTTATGGTCCACTAGGATTGATGGACCCATTAATGATTTGATTGCAAAGATCGGGACAGCTAATGATTTCTACATATTTCATGACCAAGCAACAAGAAGGGAAAAAAATATCATGAATGATGATGGTACGGTTTAGTGGTGATCTAACATTTTAGCCCGAAAGGAAGATCAGAAAGCTCCTCTCCACACCATAAAAAGAAAGGGGAAACAAAATAATTAATTGATATTGATTTTGTCAGCATATAACTGTCATTTAACCAGCTTTCAAGATGGAGGACAATCGTTATTGCCTAGCAATTCTTGTGCTATAGAGGAAAACAAGATTTTACCCTAAATTTTACTTCTATACTGTCAAAAAACCAAATTAGATATGTCATTTCAGATTCAGAACAGCGTCTCCAGCTTATTGCTGTCTCAAATCACCTTGATTTTCGCTGTCAATGTTACATACATCGGTATCACTTTGCTTTCCTGCTTGAAGTTCATTTGCCTATATTCCCCACTTGGCCTCAAGAATTGGAACCTGAACAAACGCCTTTATAATGTTTACAGGCAGACCTTAGTGTTTTGTGCATGATGACTAATGAGGGAACTCCCCAAATTTCAGGCTTCAAATTTAGACATTGCAAATATCTATGAAGATTAAATAAAATCTCGCGGATCTAATTGAAGAGTTAAAATCAAGCAGAAAAGCCAAAAGAAAAACAAAGTTTTCTTCAACGACAATGATTATTGTCATTATTTACTTTGAAAGATCCAATGCAAGGCAATTAGAATAAAAAACATGATAACAGAGCCGAACACGGCTTAAATTGAAATCCTATAATTGTCCGTGTTTTGTTGACTCAATTCCGCGGGTTTCATGCTTGTGACCTACGCCATCTTCCCCTACTTTGCTAGCTGCTAGAGGCAATGGAAACCATAGCTTAGATTATATAGGAAATTTTATGGAAATGGTTTCTTATACTATTAGATAAAAAAAAACAATTCCCTTGATTCCTGCTGTCATCACTCACACCTTGAGAATTAACCTAAATTAGGGAATATTTCATTAACAATTATTATAATATAATTAATTATAATTAAATAGTAATTCATTAAACACTTGACTCAATTTTTTATTTTGGCAAAATATTCAAAAGTTGAAATTAAAATATACTGCGGTATTCTTAGGTAATCACGTATTCAAATTTCAACACATTATAGTTTTAGGAGATTAATAAAAAAGTAAGAAGCAGCCATGGTCCAAATTGGATATGTACATAGGACAATTTTTCAAAGATGATTGTAAGGCACAAAAATAATGGATTGCTTTGCCGTGTATGGTACAGCAAATTGGGCATCACGGGTTATTTCCTATGTCGTTCTAAGGGCAAGGTCCCACACAACCAAACCACCCCCATGAATATAGCTAATAGGGGAATGATGATTCAGTATTTTGACTTTTTATAGAATAATTGGGCATTTCTCCCAAAATTGCAAGATAACCCAGAAATTTTCATTTGCTTGTGTGTGGGAAAATCAACGAGATGTAAAACAACAACATCCAATTTGACTTTACATTTGGTTCTGAATCCTAATTAGTCACTTTCTCAAAATTAACATCCATTATCAATGAAAATTCTCAAACGTTGTCACTGATGTTTAGATTAATTAATAATTATTAGAATTAACATTTAAAAATTATAGATTTCAAAGAAATTTTGCATGTAATAGTTTTTTCAATTAAATAAGTATTAAGATAGATGTTCAACGATAAATTACTATTTTCATAAAAAAATCTCAAAAGTTTTATTACTATCTTATCTTTTTTTTTTTTTTTTGTTTAGGTAAACATTTAGTCAAGATACGTTACTAACCATTCTGAATTATTATTCTTCTTTTTATTGCACATATATATTTCATCTATGATATAACAAGGGGAAGAAACAGAGCTTTGGAACTTTAATTTTGATGATTTTAGAACATTATTGAGTATGCACAATGGCAGACATAATATGCATGCCGGTGACAAGGTGTGAATCAAACACTAGAATTGCACTTTACTTTCACTTCTTAAAAGTTAAAAAAACTATAATTGATCCATAAACCTTATTACACAATACATATTGTAACATGCCAGGATTTAACCGAGTAGTTTCAGGGAGGACTTTTATATTGGAAACATGAAAATGTAAAGGTTAATTATCAATTGGATCATGCATCGACCAATTTTTTTGTGTAACTTTGTTTCTTTTTAATGGTTTTTCACTTTAACTTCAAATAAAATAATCATATCTGAGGAAGATTGTTCATCAAGTATAAGCCAAATTAGCAGTAACCGCCTAGGAGAGAAATTTCTCGGCCAGCATCTTTGGTCTTATCCGCAGCCTTCTGCCAAGTTAACTTTCAAAGGATGCTTTGGTCACTCAGAAGAAAAGGTTTTTTAAAATTGGGTTTATCTCATGGAATTAGGACAATAGGACAAGAGTAGTGTGAAAACAAAGAAAAAAAGAAGATTAGTAGATGATTTCTCACTCTACTCAATAATGAATCCCATTTCCATAGTTTTTTCCTTTTCTCATCAAAATCTCATGTAGTCAACATCAAAACCCGAGACGGTTGCTATTTGTTTCTTTTGCAGCATTATCAATCTCACAAGAAACTACATACATTAAATTTCTAGTATTATTCAACCAAGTCTTTCTTGGATAAGTGTAGGACACCTGAGAAAGAACAAAGAATTGCCAACTGCTTTGATCAATTTAACCTTGGCATTTAATGGTCCTGTAGAGGCTCCCCGTCCATCACTCTAAAACAAAGATTCTTGCTTTTGCTTTGCAAGTTCTATCTTCTAAACATGATTCTCAAAGAGCCAATCCTTTTTTTCTTAGCAATCTTTCTACTTCCGTTACTCACAGCTCAATCATCCAATTGCGACCGATCATGTGGTGACAAGCTTGTTCCTTATCCATTTGGATTCTCAACCGGCTGCCGAATCCCTCTAAACTGCAGCTCAGATAACCAACAGCTTGTTGCTGGTTTTCCAATCCTAACCATAAACGATGACAGCATAAAAATCAGTATTGAAGCCACTTGCGATCGTCCACTTCAAGCCCTTCACCGTCTCTATGGCCCTAATTACGCCCCAACATCTCGAAACGCAATTCTACTGCAAAACTGCAGCTTGCCAGCGCCATGCATGATACCATCAACTATGGTTTACACTCACTTTGAGGCCCTTGCTTGCTCTCCTAATAGTAGCAATATCAGTTGCTATTCTGAAAACAAAATTAATGGTTTCATTGATTACAACAAGGTGACGACAACCAACTGCAAGTCCTTTTTATCATCCATATCAGCTGAACATTTCAATGAATCAGGAGTCTTAGAGGTCCGGGTGGTTGAGCTAGGGTGGTGGCTTCAAGGACGGTGCTCTGACTTCTGTTCTGAAAATGCAATTTGTGATGAAATTATTTCACCGTTCAATAGACAGCCAGGATTCATTTGCAGGTGCGAACAAGGGTTCAGAGGTGATGGATATCGTGCCGGCAAAGGTTGCCGGAAAGGTCAGTTCTACTTAATTTCTTTGAAAATTTTACTTTAATTATTCAAGTTGACTTATTTTTTCTTTATTTTGGTGCTGCATTCAAACTTTGCAATTATAACCACGCCTTTGCTAGAAACAGTAAGCATGATTAAATGATATATTTGAGCAGTTTTTTCAACTTTTTCAGGAATTTAAAGTGCTGTGCCCTTGTTGCAAAATGAAGCATTAATCAAGAGGAATTGAGCTAAAAAACATGATAATGACATACCCTATGAAGAGTTTGCCTCTAATTTTCTTTAGCCAATAGAATTAGATTCACGTGTACTATTAATGCTGGCAAAGCATTGTCAACTCAGGAACAACAATTAGTCATAGCAGATTATAGTTCAATGCAAACTGCTTTGCTGGGCAGCAACAGGATGCCTTGCTTCACTGTTAAATGATGACAAATCACAATATCCTGACTTTCTGGCCAAAAATAGTCTTGCTGAAAATGGTCTTGCTCAATTTTATACGGCCAGTCGTCATTTTGTTGAAGGGGGAAGGGCTAGTCAAACCATTTAGCATTCACCGAAAATGGGTAGTTTCACCTAACATAATTGAGGGACCCCCTGCTAAATGTTTTAGTAATTGCGGCAAATCTGACTGCATTAGACCTTTGGCATGTAGGATCTAAAACATTTTAGTTTATCGCGGAAGAAATTACGAACTACCCCATCGGGAAATCTAGAAACCACAATCAAATTATATTATTATATAAAAAAACTAATTTTTTATTTATAATTCATATACAAACAAGGAAAAAGATGGAGAAAGCAACACCAATGGAATCCAATGGTATTAGGTGGATTTTGGCTTTTGATGATGCAAAGCTGAGAGCTTGTATATTTCTTATGCGAGGAAGTGATGAAGCACTATACCCCATAAAGTTATTCGAAAAATTCAGACGAGGCAAATTTTGTCAAATTTAAAGCAAGATTTGTTCAGTTAAATTGGTTAGAAAGAAATAAACGAATTGAATGTGTGTAAAGGTAAAAGAAAAGATTGCTGGATTTGCAATAATAGTAATGAAATTAGAACCTAATCAGAATTGCAGATGAATTCATTAAACCAGGCTGCTTTGGTTCACCTTGTACAATAGTCTTGTTAATGTTGGAGTCAATTGTTACCTTGTATTGTGTACAAACAGCAAAATTTTTCTGTCTTACCATTTGTTTTTGTTTATTTGTTGCTGCCATGGAAAACTAAACAGCATCTTCAGATTGCAACCTTGCAAGATACATTTCTGGCAAATGTGGAGGAACAACTAGAGTCGCTATTTTGGTTGGAGGTAATCATAAATTAACATCAAACACACTACTATAGTTTCCTTTGCTTGGTAGGAACATTTTTTATTGCCATATGGCTGGAATTTAACTTTTATTCTTTCAGTTATTTGAGGATAGGCATAGCTAATAGTAAATCATATTGTCAAGGCTTCTATTTTCGGCAGTAATTTTCGTGTTGGTTTTCTCAGGCATTGCAGGCGGAGCTTCTTTAATGATCTGTGCAGTTCTAATATGCTGCTTTGTGCAAAGGAATTCCAATTCGATAGACAGAAACAGCACAAAACGCCTTCTATCTGAAGCTTCAGACATCAGCATTCCTATTTATACATACAAGGAAATAGAGAAAGCTACAAATAGTTTCTCAGAGAAACAAAGGCTTGGAACAGGGGCCTTTGGAACAGTCTATGCAGGAAAACTCCATAACAATTCATGGGTTGCTATTAAAAGGATCAAGCATAGAGACACTGATTGCATCGAGCAAGTCATAAATGAGATCAAACTAATTTCATCTGTCAGCCACCCAAATCTAGTGCGCCTCTTGGGTTGCTCCATAGAAAATGGTGAACAAATACTTGTATATGAGTTTATGGCCAATGGAACATTATGCCAGCATTTACAAAGAGAGAGGGGTGATGGACTTGCCTGGCCAGTTCGCCTTACAATTGCCGTTGAAACTGCACAAGCCGTTGCTCATCTGCACTCTGCTATAGATCCCCCAATATATCATAGAGACATCAAGTCTAGCAACATACTCTTAGATTACAACTTCAGGTCCAAAGTAGCAGATTTTGGTCTTTCTAGACTTGGAAGGACTGAGATATCCCACATCTCAACAGCCCCTCAAGGAACTCCAGGATACCTTGATCCTCAGTACCAACAAAACTTCCATCTTTCAGACAAAAGCGATGTTTATAGTTTTGGGGTAGTACTCATAGAGATCATAACAGCACTAAAAGTGGTGGACTTTTCTAGGCCTCCAAATGAAGTTAATTTGGCAGCTGTTGCTACTGACCGAATTAGCAAAGGGCGTTTAGATGAGATCATAGATCCATATCTCGAGCCAAATAGTGATTCTTGGACGTTATCTTCAATCTACAAGGTGGCAGAACTGGCTTTTAGATGCTTATCATTTCACAGAGACATGAGACCTACAATGATGGAAGTAGTATTAGAATTGGAACAAATCAGGCTAAGCAGATGGGTTCCAGCCGAAGAAAATACTTGTGCAGCTTCATCAGAAGTATCTCCTTGCTCCTCCTCATCCAATCTAAGCGAGCGACCACTAAGCATGGCAGTTAACAAGGCTGGACTGGAAAATAGAGGTCTATTTATGCTTCAGATGACTAATGTTGGTTGTGTGAACTTGATGGAAAAATTGAAGGACAATTCACCAGTATCAGTCCAAGATCCATGGCTGAGTGAACAAAGCTCACCTTCATCCAGTAGTTTGCTGAATAGTATAACCCATTAACCAGAAATCACTCTTTCTTCACATTTCAGCTTCATCTCGACTTGTTAATTCTTGGTGTTATCAACGCAGTACGACAGTTTTGTTCCTCAAGTGTTCCTGCCTAGTGTGTATATATATGTTTATAGAAACTATTGAAAATGTTCCCATTAATGTCTCATTCTTGCTTGAATGTATCAAAAAATATGCATGTTGTTCGGACTTGCGGACATGAAATTGAGTGACAGACGAAAAAAGTATAGCTAAAAGGAAACATGCTGATATGTTAACATTAAATTATACGTTATCAATTACTTGATCAACCCATGAGTTATAGAATAAACAGTACATCATTCTCTCACCAAAAATAAACAGTATTCATGAAAGCTTGAAATGTAGGAAAATATATTGTTACTAGGATTATAGTAGACAGTTTGCTTTATATACCGGGCCACCCATATATATAACTTTGGGTTGATTTGGACCTCCTTGGGCCTTGTCCTTGAATCTGATTTTTCTTGATCTTTGGTAATTTTAGGTTAGCCGTGCTGAAAAAAAGGGATAAAATAAATTAATTTTATTGTTTATGATCTGTATAATTAATAAATTTTAAAATATTATTTATAATTATTTATTAAGTTTAATAAAAATACATACTAAATCTGTTTAAAAACTATTTATTGAATATTTTATTCATTTTCATCTTATTATAAACAAAGATCGGTTAGTGTAATCAATTTCATTGATCTAAATCTCAGTTCATAATTTCCAATTGCTAAGACCAGCAGCAAAAGAGAAAAAAAAAAAAAAAGGATCAAGCCGAGTGTTGACATCTCAACCTTTTATATTATAATTCGTGGAAAGACTAATTTTTTAAGAATTTGGACGGTTGTAATTAATTGAAAAGATGCAAAATTTTTTTAAATTTTGATTAAAAATAAGATAAGAGAATCTATAAATATAAATATTCTTTTTTTTATATATCATACGTGATAGAAAGAATATTTTAATATGATCATACGTGATAGTAAGAATATTGTAATGTGACATGAAAATTTTATTGCTAGTCAAATATTTTTTTTATTTGCTGTGCTTGTGCACGTGGGGTAAGCTTGAATTTATTAATTGACTCGTAGATTTTATAAGTCTCTATACTCAAAATCCAAAATCTAAAATCTAATTTAAAAAAAAAAATTTCAAAGTCCAAATTAAATTCAAACAAGATCTCATGTCTAACAAGTAACAGGAAGACAGAACCCAAATTAGACCAAAGCTTCCGTTTTATCTTTGAATTCTAAATTTTCAGTTAGACCCGCATGTATTAAAAACCCGGAACAGTCTCTGCAGAGAAAGCCTTCCCAAGGACATTTGATTTTCCTTCAAACATTCAATGCCTTGACCCAAAGTGCTATGCGTCCAAAAAAACCCCCATGTAGAGAAGAGAAGTAGATTAAACAAAGGTGGATTAGCTTGCTTAAGTCTTTACCTAAGAAAATAAAAGATCATAATCAACTACCATCTTTATATTTTGATGAGAAGAGTTTTTTTTTTTTTTTTTCAGTTATTGAATTAGAATGAATATGATCGATTTTAAAATAATATTATTTTATATTAAATAAATATATAATTTTTTATAATTTTATATTTAAGTTGAGTTTTTTCGTTTACTGTTAATTAATTTTAGATTGAATGTTTAACATAATATCATATCAAAAAAAATTTTTTTTTACTATTTTCAAATCTGTTATATGATAAACTTTTCTAAAAATCTATTAAAGTAGGTTACCTTATATATAATAAATATCTAATTTTTTATGCATATCTATTTACAGGTGATGAAGGCTTGTTAGTGTAATGTTATTACACATTTAATAAATATCAAATATACTAAAGCCTTAAAACTAATTGGATATTTATTAGATGTTTACTGTCAATTGATTTTAGGTTTGATGCTTAACATGATATTAAAGTTGAGATTTTTATCTGTTGCTCTTTTTAAATCTATTAAGTGATAGGTTTATTTTATCTTTGCTTACACGTGATGAAAACTTATTAAAATGGGTTAATTTACATTTAATAAATATCAATTTTTTATACATATCTATCTATACAGATAGGCATCTATTAGTATGATGTTATCTTACATTTGACAAATATCAAATATATTATAGTCTTAAAACCAATTAGCTAAAATTAAATAGGCTTAATTTGAATATAAAATTACAAAACATTAAATATTTATTAGATATGAGATAATTTATTTTAATAGAAGATTATAAAAAATTATATATTTATTGAATTTGAGATAATATCACTTTAATAAGTTTTCATCACGTGCAGGTGAAGATGAAAGAAATTTATCACCTATCACGTATAAGTAGAGATGAAAAAAAACTATTATGTAACAAATACAAAAAAAAAAATTAGTTTTGATATGATTTTAAATATTTAATTTAAAATGAATTGACAATAAATAAAATGATTGAATTTAAATATAAGATTATAAAAAATTAAACACATATTAAATATGAAATAATATGACACTAATAATTAAAATTCAAATTTTATCAATTTAAATTAAAAAATATATATCATCTTATGTTTATCTTTGGAAATAGACAGCTGGCGTGAGAGGGCAATTTTCTTTCTCAGCGCCATTGTTACGTTTCATGATTTATCGTATTCATGGGGTTTCAACTCCTAACAGCAAAAGCAATTCTCCTACTTCATAAGAATTGTAAATTATGCATTCCTAATTTCCTACAACATAGCACCATTCAGTTGGGATCCTGAAATTAAAAGTAGACATGGAGGGTAATAGGGTAATTGACTGAACCCATTAAATTGCTGCTAGAACAGACAATGCAAGGAGTACATTGGAATCAAATGCTTCTGAGTTTTCACGTTAAGGACATCAACTTTTCTCTTTTGAATTAGTCAATCGAATAACGAGCGGTTTTTCAAACCAGTTGAATTTTCAGAAATCTAAAACACAGTTCAATCAGTGTTCTGATATGAGCGTCTCTGTTGTGTTATAGTAAAAAAAAAAAAAAAAAAAAAACCCAATGGTACTTTTTTTTTTGGCTAATCTGTGATTCTGAATAAACCAAAGAATCTGTATCACATCAAAAGTGATTTCAACGGCTGCCTCTGATTACGACCACTTGCCGACCCCATCTGAACAACACACGCATCCCTCGTTTCTTCTCTTCCAGACAGTTACTTCAAAGTTCCAACATCCAATGGCCAAGAGCCTCTTCAAACTTGTTACCGACACATACATAGTCTTTACAATGTTTTTTTGTCTAACGTTCTTGTCATAATTACGTCATCAAAAAATTTCACTTATTAACTTAAAACCCAATAAATTTTATCCATAAATTCCCTTTTTTTTTTTCTAGAAAAATAGAAATCATTCATTAAAACAAATAATAGAAGGTAAATTTATTTCATCAAAAAACACAGGGAGGTAAATTTACTCATTTGCCAAATTTACTTTTGACAAACATAGAAGTTACTATATCTAAAAGCTTGCTCTCTTCAACGACGTTACCGTCACGGCTGCCCCCAAAGCCGACTTAGCGACTTCGATCTCAAACGAATCGTAACGTCTGAACAGTTCGACCACCAAGAGCCTAGACATCAGCACCACGAAATCCTTGCCCACGCATTGTTTGTTTCCCGACGTTGGATGCTCAGTCTCGGGTCCGTTTGACCAAAGCACGTGCTTTAACAGCCTCTCGCCATCATCACCCATGAACCTGTCCGCGACAAACTCCTCGGGTCTATCAAAGATTTTCGGGTCTTTTGTCGCAAAAGGTTGGAACCCGAACAACATCTCTCCTTCTTTCACTTCGAAAACGGCGTCGTGGCTCTCGATCAAAAGATCTTTCTTTGCTTTCCCGTACTGTAATGGAACTGGAGGTTCGATCCGGAACCCTTCGTATACAACAGATTTCATCAATGGCATCTGTTCCATGGCAGCCATAGTAAGTTTCCCACCGTTGGATCTGATGGCTGATCTGATCTCTTGTGCTAATTCAGTATGCAATTTGACTCCAGCTCTGCCAATCCATTTAAGCATGTTGGGGAAAAAAATTTTCATGCCACCGAAGGAATTAAAGCATGTGGCGAATAACAGATTATGACAAGCTTCTTCCCGTGAGATACCCAATTTCTCAGCTTCATCTTGAACGAAACCAGATGACTCGTAGAAAAAATCGTAGAGCCTCTGGTAATCTTTTTTAACAAGAAACGGTGGAAGAGGAAAAGTATGGATTAGAAGTTCTTCGACATATTTTGGGAGACCAAGAGAGAGAACTGGACCGAGTTGAATCAGTACCCATTTACTAATCAAGCTAGGACCGTCAACTCCTAGTTTAGTATCAGGTGGGTTTGAGCCGAAGAAAGCCCGAGCCAAGAAGTTAAACGCAGCTTGATCATTAGCTGTCTGAAAACTGCTTTTGCCTTTCTCAGCAAGTTCTTTCTCCAACGTTTCAAATAACTCGGTGTAACAAGCCTCAAACTGAGGGATCACTTTATCTCTGGTAGACTTCAGGAGAAAAAAGAGAAGTTGTTTGAGCTTGGCGTGTTTGGGCTCGGAAGGATCGAGGTATGAGAGGATTCGGTAACCGCCGGTAAGGTCGGTTGAAGGCATGTAAGTACCAGTGAAAAGGTCTTTTTTTTCAACTTTGGTCACATCAAAAAGAACAGGGAAACTCTTACCATCGAGTAAAGCGACAACATTTGGATTAGAAGCGATGAAAGGACCGGGTGGCATGTTGGCTCGAAGCACCGTTGACTGATATTTCTGGATTTTTGATTTAAAAAACTCATCTCTACCTTGGTTGTAAAAATAATCAAGTCGGTCTTTGATTGGACCAACAAAAGGAATTCCATAATTCCCTGGAATTTTCTTCAATGGAAGCTTGGTTTCTCCAGGCTCAGAAACCGCCACGGATGGCGCTGGAACAGATGGTTTCTCTGACACTGAGGCTCTAATCCGCCGAACAACAACACGACGAGAAGACAACCTAGTCGTCGATGATGGTGACAATGATTTGCCTGGTGAATTAACCTGCAGATGAACAGAAGTTAAAGGTGAACAAGCAGACGCCATTAGGATCAGCTAACAACTAGCAGTAATTTCTTCCAATATAGAGAATTAAAGGAAATATAATAAAAAAGAAAAGTAATGGGTCCGCAATGATGATAACAGGGTTAGTGGGTTGGAAGTGGAAGGCAGAGTCGAGTCTTTATATATAGGAGTGGCCAACAACATTAGTTGTCAGAGGATAGAGAGGTGAGGGGCCGGGCCGGGGACTTGTTTGAAGCTCGAAATAACTTGATCCTGTCTTCAAAGGTGTGCATTATTTCGAGTTGATTTAGTTTATTTTTGGCTTTTTAATTTTTTGTCTTATATATTTTGTTGGATTTAAATTTTGTACAAAATTTTAAAAAATTTAAATTTGATTTTTATTGATTATAAATTTTTAATTAATCTTACCTTAAAAAATTGTAAGCATTAAAAATAATAAAAATAATTTTTTTTATTTTTCTAACAAAATTTTACTTGAGGATAATTAAAAATAACCAAATAAAATATCAAATATATATTTTTAGTTTTTATCTTTTTTAATAAATATTATTATTATATTATTTTGACATGTATAAAATAATAATATAATACTAACACAATTGTATTTTTATTTAATGTATAAAAAATAAAAGATAATGAGATTCGAATCTCGTCGTATATGTATTTTTAATTTTTTTTAATCATTAAGCAATAAAAAAAATGAAGAGTAATTGAATTGTTTTTAATTTTTAATTATTCATGTGTTTTCAACTTATTTTATCTCGTGGAGGAAAAGTCTTTTATTATCCTTGAGAATTTTCCGGTTTCAATGCGCACGTGTTTGTTTCGTAGTATTATAATTGCGTATGGAGGTGGTCACTCATCATGTATCATGTATTAATAACATGTGGAAATTGGGAGATAAAAGTGTTATGAATATTAATTTAAATCTTAAAAGATTTGGTAATAAATTTTTTGAATTTATGCAAAATTTTATTTGATAATCAAATCACTTTTGGATAAATTAATGAGTTTACAAATAAAGAAGAATCTCAATTTAATGAGTCATAAAAGGTTATAAAGAGGGATTATGGACTGAACTTTTGTCATAACAAAAAGATTTTAAATTTACTAATACAAGTTAGTTAGTTCTATAAGTTCGTCTCATATGTGTTTGGTAAAAATTTATTAAAAATTTATTTAAATTTTGCGTCAAATTAAAATTTTGCTAAACAAGGGTAATGTCAATCTTGAAAGAATTACTAGTTATATATCATCAAGACTTATTTATCGATCGGTGCCATGGATCATGTTTATATGTTGGAGACCCTATGGTCCCAATCTTCAATTATAGAGCTGAAATAATTGGACGGAGATTTTAAACATTTTTCCTTTTCCATTTACAACGGAAAAAAACATTATCTGTTGCCAAGCTTTTTTCACGTTAATGCTGAATTTGAGACAGAAGACCTTCAATTTCTAGCCATTTTCCTATATGAACTCGATGACACGTGTTGATCGCCATAAACCGACCATGAATGAGTCTGGCTGATCGACCTAAACAGGTTTAGTTAGAAACTGTTTGATTGACTACCAACCCCCCCTCCCCTGCCCTGGTCTTGGTGTCTAATTCCACGCCCAAATCCAATTCGCGATTCTTTTTATATGAAAAGAACGAATGATTCATGATTCATGATTAGGGATGTAAACGAGTCGGGTCGAATCGAATAGTGAAAAGTTCGAATTCGAGTTCGACTCATAATTCGATGTTCAATACTCAGTTCGAGTTCGATCGAGTTTTATTTTTTAAGCTCAAGTTCGATTCGTGATCGAATTCAAGCTACTCGAGCTCGTTCGATTAAGCTCGATTAATATGTAAAAATAAGCTCGATTCGTATACTCGACAAGAGTTCGATTATTCATGCTCGAATTCGAACTCGAACTCGGACTCGAAATATTTTATTAATTAAAATAATAAAAATATATTTAAATATAAAAGCTCGATTAGACTCTCGAGCTACTCGAATCAGATATAAAAATACTCGAATTCGGCTCGATCGATAAGTCAAGCTACTCGAGCTCAAACTCGACTCGATAATAATCGAATCGAATTCGAATTTTTTTTTAATCGAACCCGAATAGTTTACGAGTACTAATGTATCATTTACACCCCTATTCATGATTCATTGGGATGAATAATAAGATTAATTTTGATAAAAATAAAAATAAAAATAAAAATTATTATAATTATAATTATAATTTTTTTTGTAATTATGATTAAAAAAATTTCAAAAAAATTTTATATTAAATATACATCGTTAAAATTGATATTTATATTTAATTGATGGTATAATAATTTTAATTATATTGCATTAAAAATGTAGTGAAATTCAAACTTTTATTTTACTGTATAATTGAAAGTTGAATCATTTAACAATTAGAATTATTAAAACTATTAATTACATCTCTTAATTATTCAAAACAAAAGTGAAAATCTAGCTTTTGGCATTGAAAATTTTAAGTGAGAAGAGATTATTTATTTAAAAAGCATGCCTTAAATTTCAACAAACCATATCGTTGATTAAAAATATTACTATTAGTAGTGGAAACAGAACTTAAATCATACAAAATATCACATACTTAATTCAATCAAAATCCTTTGACGCTCTATATTTTATTGATGACACTTTACCCAGCATGCAGGCCAATGCCCAATCAATGAATCAAACCATAACTCATAAAACATGAAATTCGTACACGTTACAGCTCAACAAGACGGACCAAGTCAGTAAAAAAACAAAAAAAAGTACTAAAAAAGTTGGTGTAAAATGGGTTGAAAGTCTAAAAAGCTGGGGTCAAACTCAAATACAAGGCAAGGCAACAGTCCAAATAACCTATCATTCTGATTACTGCTGGTCATCACCGCCAGCCAAGTTTGACATAAATTTCGCGTGACTCTTAATCCACTTTTGCATAAAGCTGCGTGGGTTTATATGGCTAATGCAGTACCTCAGGTTGAAATGTTGTTTTTTTCTATATTGTTTTCTTCTTATGTTTTTTTATAAAGGTTGCAGCAGAATATTATATATGGTACCAGGGAAATTCACATGCACGAGTGAGTTTATGTTTCGACCAAACACAGAAAAAGACACCCGTACACATGTAGGTGGAGGTTTAACAAACAATGGGGCCAAGGCAGCAAGGCAAGCCAACTCTTGGTTTATTATTATTATTATTATTATTATTATTTTAATACTTGAAACTGTCATGAATTCAATTCTAATGGCTAAACGAAAAATTTAGCATTTTATCAAGAGATTAGACTCAGTTAATTTTCATGTTTACAATAATTAGATAATAATTCCTAAATCACTCAAACTCAAACTTAGCAAGATTCAATAATTTCATAAATTCAAATTCAAATCAGTATCTATTATAATCTAAAGAAACAAAAGCCCAAAATTATCCCAGAATTCTAGTCAAAATTAAAAAATCTATCCAGAATTAAAACATAAATCCATAGGTATAAACCACAGAAAGTTCAAAACTGACCTCAACAACACTAAAAAAACTCAATTTCAAAACCTGTATGAATTAAAACCCAAAACGAATACCAAACAAAATCCAAACCCAACAAAATTTTCACCCTCCAACAGTTGGAATTAATTTGCTTCCCCCTCTTTTATGATTTCTCTCCCTCTCCTTTTGTTTTTGTCTCAGAACCATTTATAAGGTCTTTTGTAAAAAATTTTAGGATTACTCATTTAAGAATGAGTCTATCAAACAAATTTAATCGTGACGTGATTTAGGTTTTGATTTGATTGCGACCAATGTTTGATTTTGATTCTGTTTCCAATTTCCTACAGCTAAATTAAAAATCTCTAAAATTTTTTCTTTGCTCTATTCCTATACGGTTTCCTAAAAAAATTATACGGATTTGTGATGCATTGCGTCGAAGGCTAACTACATACAGATAATAGAGCACATGGATTAAATGATTTTGAATCGAAATCCAAATTCAATGATTCACGTATATAGGGACTTGTGATGCATTGTGTCAAAGGCTAACTAATTCCCTATCATTTTCCAGATGATCTCGGGTGGTTGAAAATTGACGTATGTCACATTTCAAATTAATTAATTAATAATAATAATAATAATAATAATAATAATTTTCTATTTTTTTATTTAATGATTAAAAAAATCTTTAAAAAAATATAAAGGTTCAAGTCGAATTTCAACTTCTCCTTTTCCTCTCTCGTAGGACTTTTTCCTTGAAACCAAAAAAATAAAATAATAATATTTAATTATATGCATTAAATTTTTATTCTTTTGAACCCTATGTCAAAAAGAAAAAGGTTGGAGATGCTAAATTTAGATTTTAAATTATTTGCTAATTTTTTTAAATAATTGTGTAAATTAATTAAATTTTAAACATTAATCATATAAGAAACATGTCATATTTAATGCATAAAATAATAAATAAAATAAAATGATAATTACTTTATATTATTTTTAGTTTCTCTTTTTAAAGGAGATTTTTTTTTTATAAATTGTCTTCAATAGTTAAGAATTTTTTTTAAAAAAATTTGAAGTTGTTTTTTATTTTATAATTTATCAAGAAATTCTTTGATCTTAATAATAATATGATCTTGTTATTTAATTATGTATAAAAATAGATTCAATCTTAAGAATTCTATTTCTGTTTTTTTTTTTTTTTTCTAGCTCTTGTTTCTTATGCCTAAGGATGATTCCTTATTTAATAAATTGTTAACATCCAATCCTAGTTTTCATTTTAAGATTTATAGTATTGCTCTATATGTTTCAAAGTATAAAAATACCTTATAAAATATGTTATTTTATTAATTTTTTTTGTACAATTTAAAATTTACGTTAACCCTTATAAAATATTTAAAAAATAAAATATATATCAATATTTTAATCTTAAAATTAAAAAATTACATTGATAATCTATAAAATACTAATTCATTTCGTCAAATTACGTATACTTTCATTTTCTACTATGAAGATCAAGGAAGCTTGTCTAAATTGTTGGGCCCAGTTAATAATGGAGAAAGGCCTAGATTGTTATAAGTAAACCGATCTAAGCTAGTGAGTGGGCCTCAGATTGTTAGGTTTTAGTTTTCTGAAGATCGGATCAGGCTGGAATTGAAAAACGACCTCGTACGTTGGAGAACTCGGGGGTTTAAACGGTGGCAGCCAGCCACTTTAACAAACTCTGCTAAAACCCTAAGAAATGGAACTTCAATCCGTTTGTCTCGGATTTCCTTTCCCAAATTTCAAATTACCCAATCATCGTCGCTTCTGTAATCAATCTGTAAGTAAATCTCTTCTAAATTTCTCTAAGTTTGTTACATTTTTAACGTTAAACCTCAGTATCCCAGTTATGTTTTTTTTTTATTAATTTTATCAAATCCAGAAGCTCACTCTCGTCTCCAATTATCAAAGTTTCAAGGCTCCTGCAAGTAACATAGTACTAAGAAATGGAAATGTTGGGCTAGGAGGTGTGTTCAAGTGTACCCTTTTTATCTCTCTTTTCTCAGATTTTTAGAGTACTAACATTTGTTCTGCCTTGTTTGATGTTTGAACTAAAAAAATGTTTTTTTTGAAATTTAGGGTATTTTATGCCTAAAATGAAAAGGTTAAATATAGACTTTAGATTGTGGAGATTGAATGGAGGGGGGGTTGTTTGTGCCTCTGGTTCTGATTCAAACTCAAGTTTGAAACGTACTGGGAGGGAGAAATCTGGTGTGGCTATCAGTAGATTTGGTGGGGTGGAACCATTTCGTGGTAAACCAGGTTCTGTTTCCTTTTATGGGCTAACTCACCAGCTAGTGGAAGAGAGCAAATTGATGTCAGCTCCTTTCCAAGAAGAAAAGGGATCCTTCCTTTGGGTCTTGGCACCTGTTGCATTGATTTGTTCATTGATCCTTCCACAGTTTTTCTTTAGCTATGCAATTGAGACTTTCTTCAAGGACGAGACACTCATAGGTATTCTAATTGAACTTGATCTTTTCCTTTCCTTAATGTTAGATTGTGAACTGGTTGCTAAGTTTTAGTTGAATGTATTTGGATGGTGGAATCTCTGCGTCCTGATTCTGATGTTTTTGTCTATAATTATTAGAGAAGAAGGGGGTCAGATAAAACATGCCAGCCCTATGGCTGTTAGGTTTTTGTTTGAACTTAAAATTAGGATGAAAAAGATGATAGAGCTTGTCTCAAGCTGCAATAAACCAATTTGACTGGAAGCTTTGTCATTGGTTATGTTAATATGTTATTGATAATCATCAATGATTTCTTTCACAACCATGTATTGGTTGTATTGCAGTGTGTGTTGTCTAAAATGAAGAACTTATTAATTCTCTTTCATGATTATATCGTGCAGAAATTGTGTCCTCTTTTTCCTTTGAAGTGATGTTCTATATTGGTCTTGGGATGTTCCTGCTTGTGACTGATCATGTTCAAAGGCCATATTTGCAATTCAGTGCCAAGAGGTGGGGTCTCATTACAGGACTCAGGGGCTACATAACATCAGCTTTCTTCGCAGCGGGTTTCAAGGTTGTTGCTCCTCTCTTTTCCGTCTATTTAACTTGGCCGGTGCTTGGCTTCCCAGCCTTGGTTGCAGTGTCTCCTATCCTGGTAGGCTGTGCTGCTCAACTTGCATTTGAGATGATTCTTGATAAGCGCCAGTCATCTTGTTGGCCCCTGGTTCCTATTATTTTCGAGGTATTAGGTGTTTTACTGGATTCAGATCCATTTAAAGACCAAATAAGATGATTTACAACTTTATAATTGATTTTGCAGGTGTATAGATTGTATCAGTTGACCAGAGCTACTCAATTTATTCAGAACTTTATGTTCTTGATGAAAGACTCTCCCAAGTCCCCAGAGATGATGGAGAGAGGTGGTGCACTTATTGGGATGGTAGTAACTTTCCAAGTGGTAGCTGTGGTTTGCCTTTGGTCATTGATGACATTTCTTCTACGGCTTTTTCCTTCTAGACCCGTTGCAGAGAACTATTGATGTTTGTAAGGGTGGTATTATTATCCACAGTTCTTTGTTAGTTTTGAATCTTCAAAATTTACCCCTTAGGTATCCATGAAACTCCGTGGCCCAACTCATGTTCATCTAAAGTACATAACAGGAGAAATTTTGGGGTAACTGCCAAAAATGCGGATACAATTATTTAAGGCTGAATGAAGAAAGAGAGAAGGTGAAGTTCTTGATGTCACTCAAATGCAATTGGTTGTAACTTCTAATTATGGCCTTTTTATTTTTTTATTTTTCCTGAATGGAAGAATATTTCCCAAGTATCTGCATGTGTTGATACAGGGGGATTATTGACTTGTTTCTCAAACTGTTCGATTTTAGGCAATTAGGCAATTAGTCCTCTAAAGACTAAAAGATGTCTTGATGATATTATTTGTTCTTGAAATGCTTTGCTTCAGATTCGACAAACTACTCTCTTCACCAATGATCCTTACTGTATAACAACCCTCTAGGGCCTTTCTTCTTTGTCTCTAAGTCCAAAACTTATATTTCAAGTGATTAGCCTTCGAATGAAAGAAGATTGGTTGGCCCTTAACGGAGCTCAAATGGCTATATTTGACTAGCATCGTCAGATGGTGTGGCTCTTGTTCAATGACCGCTTATGGATGGCGTGTAGCAAAATTTCGCACTAGTCGGCACCATTTGTTTTCTTTCAGAATTCTTTCAAAGAATTTTAAGCTTAAAAAAAAAATAAAAATTCTTGAGACTAATTTTAACATTAGGACAGAATCTGAGATGGTTCTTTGAAGTGACTTACAAATAATGTCTTGTTATAAAATTAAGTCAAATAAGACGTAGATTTGAAATCTGAAGAGTGAAGAGTGAACCAAAGGTGGTTCATTCGAGGATTTGGTTACGGACACCTGAAGACAGACAAACTGAAAGTGAAGGTCCAAAGTGAGAAGTGAACTAACGGTGGTGAGTTAAAAGGCAACCTAAGATTCAAGGGCCAAAATAAGATCCCTTGCAAAATAAAACAGAACGAGGAAAAAAGACTAAACTAAGGTCAAAGTGAAAGAGCAAACTAATGGCAGTGAGCCTGGAAATATGCTAATTTTATTTGCTCCTCTAATTTGCTAATCAGCATGTGTCGCCGCCGACTATTATTCCTCGACGGAAGCAGGAAACATCCAGCAAAGCCAATCGGCCCCGTCCCAAATAATGGAAAAACAAACAGACCCCTAAAGATACGGGCTGACAAGTGTGCGGATCACAGCTAAACTGAGCGCACACGCATAGAAATTGAAAAGCGCAACGTGACTCTAATATAGCCTTGTAATTCTTCTTCAAATTTTTATGAACAATTCAAAACATACTCTCCAAGAAAAATGTGAAAAAGAAGCGTAGCCTAATAGCGACAATTACAACTAATATGCTGCGAATCTTCTCGTTCAATTGTACGGTATAAAATGAATAGAAACACCCCACCGCCACCAATTCTCAAACCAAAATAAGTTTCAAAAGAGAGCTTCCAATTTTCTAAGCCCAGAGTTCAATGGCTACCACTAGATTGTTGCGTTCATCAAACAAGCCTTTTGGTCGTAATTTTGCTGCTGCTTCTTCTTGGCCTTCTTCCTCGGTGAACACTGTGAGGTGGAAACAAGGGAGGACTAGATAGGGAGAACAAAGTTTGTGGGAATAGTGAGAGGAAATCAACGGTGGTTGTGAAGGCTTCGTGGCAGCAGCAGAGAGTAGTACTTTGGTCATATCAAAGCCACAGGTTGATTGAGGAAGAGAGTTGTCTTCTTTGCTTGCAAATGCTATTAATGCTATGCGTCAGGTGCTGATCAGGCTGTTTGTGAAACCAAGACCTTGGAAATTACATGTTCAGATGCTCATTCAAAAGCGGCAATACCCCGCAATACCCTGTCATTGAAAAGGTTTAGTTATTTCTTTTGAAAAAATTGAGTAATTTCTACGGAACAGTTAGATTTATCAGCTGCAATCATGCCTGCAGGTTATAATTGATTGTCGATTCTTTACCTGATTTGCTGTTGCTGGATCTTTACTTGGATCAGTACTTTGTTTCATGGAGGTAGTTATACGCTTTCAAAGAAAAAGAATGACCTTACGCTTTGTTCTGTTTCTTTTATATGGTAGTCGTATCGTATTTAACTGTGAAAATGACATCCATTATGCAGGGAAGCTTTCTCATTCTGGAGTCATATTTACACTATTTCCATAGTTTATCACAAAAGTTAGATTAAGAACATATCATCCACCTACTGATAGAAGCCATAGGTATATATCCTCTTTGTCATTTACATATATTGCAACATTATTCTTGAGCTGAGTATAATATTGTTTAACTGTTGAATGTTTTATTCTTGCAGATATGTTCTTGGTCGGAACCGCCATGCTTATTTTTGGGATGGGGCTGTACATCATGTTTGTGGGAACAAAGACAATGAAAGGAGGTGCTCCCTCGCTTCCAAAATCGAACTTGTTTGGGCTCTTCCATTTGAAGGTATTCAACTTTCTGTTAAATTTGTCACACCATGAAAAAACCATGGAGCATTTTACATGAATTTTTCCATGATTCTTTCAGACACTTCCAGCTTGGGTTGAAATGAAATCAGTTTCACAAGCAAAGTCACAAATTGGGCATGCTGTGATGATGATACTTCAAGTTGGAGTCTTGGAGAAATTCAAGAATATACCTATTGTTACTAGCTTGGATCTAGCCTGCTTTGCTGGAGCAGTATTTGTTTCCTCAGCTTGTATATTCCTTCTCTCGAAGCTTTCAGTTGGCGGTAGCATGGAAGATAGGTAGCTGAAAAATTTATATACCGATCATACATACATTTATAGAAGAAAGAAGATCATTGAGAAGATCAAGAGACAAACCTTTTATTCTTTTGGTCAGTAATTCTTTTTCTAGCCTCACTGATATAGACACTAAGCTGTTGATTAGATGAGGAAAAAGAAAATCTTAAAGGTATAAAAGAATAAGCTTCAACATCAAGGATCTTTAGTAGGCGCTGGTAATTAGCCAATATCAATTTTCACATTGGTTGGAGACAAGTGATTCATTTTGAAGCATGTTCTATATGGTAATCAATTTTATGAATTATATTCTTTTGTAGTTTTACGGCTTGGTTATCTCTTTCACATACTAAAATATATTAATAAGATGATACTACATTTAGTTGACATGAGATCTGAGTCGTGATCGATCCAACATATCAGTATATGAGCTTGGAAGGACCAAATTTCAACTACTGAATTATACTAAGCTAGAACTCAATGATTAACTAGTTCGACAGGCATGTACATGTAAGGATGATAGATTAAAAAATAAAAACGATATACTATATATCAAACAACAGCCATCAATCACCTATTCTGGATACGCTGTGCCACAAGACAATCAAAATTTTCTGCGGCACCTTCTTGAGTCCTCGGTATAATGATATATTATCAGGAAATTGATCAATTAGCTCTAACAAGACAGGCTTTTGATGCTTGACACATCTTTTGATGTGGAAAGAACTGTTGAAAGTTCTGCAACAGAATCTCTTCATAAGTTTGGAATATCTGCCTCGGTCAGGACTCTATTTTTTCCACTTCATGGTGGAGTACTCTTCGAGCATCAATTCAGAGAAGTTGCTAAAGATTTCAAGAGCAGCTGCATCCTTATCTTCACTGTATGCATCGCTTCGTCCTTGGCCCAATAATTTGAGATGATAGTGGCTATCGATGGACCTTAGAATTAAGCTGGACTGAAATCATATGGGTTTGAGACTAGTCTAAGTGTGGGATTTGGATTTCGAACAATCTTGTGGACCGACTTAATCAATCTAGCCCTAGATGGCTTCATCATGAGTGAGGGTTTTCTTTCTCTTTTTCTTTTTTATAATGTAACAATAAGTCATTCACTTATTAAAATTTATCATATTGGAAGCATTTATTAAATCATTGATAATCGGTTATCTTGAATTTGTGTCCATGCATGCATCAAATCCATGGAAAATTTAAAAAAAAATGTATTAATTAGGCTAGAGATACCCTTCTTTTAATTGTTTGAACAATGAAGGATTTGAGTTTGAAATTTTCATTCAGATATATATGAATTTCTAATCTTCAACTGTATTCAACATATTCAACTATGCTTTGCAATTTAATGATTGCATTAGTTAAGTCATGGATTGCTTCATGCAAGGAGATATCAAAATTAATCTTCTCACATATAGAACTCAGGAATCAAGAACAAAAAAAAAAAATCAAGATGTGTAAGAGAGAGAGAAGAGGATCTTTTTCAAGTTACAATATTACATGATATAAATAGATATGTATGAATGTATATTTTCCGGATATATACATGTTACAAACGAACAAGTAAATATCAAGCAATGAAATTTGACCAATTAGAGATAATTACATCGCTCTTTGTTTGCAAATGTTATTTAAGTTTTATATCTTTTCAATCTTATCCTTAAAATATTAAAGTTCTATGTTTAAGAGCAACTCCATCAAGGAATCTCTCACTAAAAAAAGAAGAGAAAGAGAAAAAGAACCTTTGGTGATCCTTTTTCAATTGATTAAAGAGAACTTAACTTTACTCTATCTTTTTTATATATAAAAATATCGCTAAAGTCTAGTAAGAATCCACTCTGCACTTATATAAAGTGGGAAACATATGCATATTTCCACTTGCACTGATTTAAATACAGAGATTTTCCAGTGTTCCAAAGTTATTGTTGCTTTTCTGATGACAATGACCTTGAAAAACTTATGGGTAAGTAAGGAAAATAGAAAAAAAGGCTTTTAGATGATGAGAATTATGCTTCTGCACCTTTTTTATTGAAAAAAACAGAACATTTTAACATGATATATGTATGTATGACCATGCAAAAGCTTCACAACTCAAATCACTTTCATATGTATAGCATAAGGATAAAATTATGGATATATATGGTGGATCATTAAAACTAAATAGTGGGATCATTTTCTTAAAGAAAAACTTACTGAGATCATGGCCAAACATATCTATTGCAAATTGGAAAGGAAAAGCTGTAAACTGACTTTATATATGGTGGAGAATGGTTTCTGACTATATATAATGACGCAGCAAAACTCGTACCCGGGCTTGGTGAAGCACAAAATCTACATAAGATCTGTTTAGAATAAATATGAAAAATTTCAGTTTCATTTCTTCTAACAATACTACTAGTATTATAAAAACCATGAAATTAAACTCCAAAATGATTATTTGCTCATCTCTATGGATGAAATCCTAAAAAGTTCGAACAACAAATTAAACTCACACCCATTTGGAGTGATCTAATTAGGTTGCCGGGGTTCGGAACACACTGCGCATGTTGATGAGGTCCTCAAATTGGCGAAGGTGCAGAGATCACAAGTCCAAGGGCCTCGTCCACACATGGTACAATTCGTGGCAGAAACATCATTGACATAGGTACAATATGCACAAATCCATGAACCCTGGGCAGTGGCAGAGGACTCATTTATGTTTGTATCGAAGCTCCTAGCTCCAATAAGAGCAACAGCATCAGCAGCAGCATTAGTCATTGTCGGATCCCGTTTGGGTTTCTTTGAGACACTTGAAGAACCCTGGGAGTTTACATCAGATAGTCCATTCTGTAGAGCTTTAACCAAGTTCTCAAAGTAATTTCTGGTCACCCTGGTGAGCACAAGAAGCTTTTTACGGAACTCGATGAATTTCTTTGATGGCTGCTGATTTTTCAGGAATGGTAGCAAATCCTTCTCTGCACAATCATGAAGCCTTTCCAAGCCAGACTCAGCCTCACCTTGCAAATACTCAAACAAGTTCCTTTTAGCCGGGTCTTCATCAGACAAGTAGTAACCATATGCATAGGTCCATGTAAGCACCCTCCTACATTCAACTATCCGTTGCCAGGCTTCTGTTAAAAACTTGAGTTGAACTTCAGGTTCGGCTTGAATTCGACCAAGAATCTCAATTTGCTCATTTTGCACATTTTGCAAGTCGGCAGCAGCCTTCTTCATTGATTTTTGATTGGTCGCCCAACGTTCAAAGTAATGAGTGTATCTCATCACATAGTCCTTTGCTTTTTTTCTTCTTTGCTCCTCAGGATTTTCCTCATAACGGTTACAAGCTCCATGACGACTCCAATCTTGGAGGCATAGCCAGCAAAATTGGAAATTGCAAGGTGCCCTACATGTCATGTGCGAACACCCCATGTTTTTCTCAATTGGTCTTCTGCATTTGGGACAAGGCTTGGTAAAAGCAAGTATGTAATTCACATTCTCAGCCTCAGAGCTGTTCTTCGACATCCATTTTGTCACAGTTTCACAGTCCACGGGACGATGTGCTTCTTGAGTACAATTCCAGCAAAACGAATGAGAGCAAAGACAAGAAACATCAAAATTTTCACTCCCAGCAACAAATTTAATAGCGTTTTCACAGCCTGGGCCAGGACACCACTTGATCATCTTGCTTTCTTCAATATATGACATAACAAAGTAACCAGAATACTTGTTTTTCTCTTCCTCAGACACAAATAGACCAACCATGTCTTCACCCACAGCAGCATGACAAGATGGTTCGGGACACTTTAGCAATAAACTTCCAGGGCCATCAGCGATAGCTGTTTTAATATACTTACTCCAGCAATCATTGCAATAAGGGTGCCCACAAGCTGTAGACTTAAACCCATCACGAGGGAAAGATTCCAAACAGATTACACAAAGAATATAGCCATGATCAGGTAATTCAATCAATGGTTTGACAAGCAAGCCTGCCTTTTCACGGGCTTGTTTTTCATCAGCAAACCATGCATCATGAACTTTACTAACACTCCAATTATAGTGAAGGAGTAAGACACTTGCCTCAACTTTTGATACAGAAAGAACAGAGGAGACTTGATCAATACTCTCCTCCATACGCTGACGTATATCTGCTTCTTTTAGAACACTAAAATTGTCGTGCAACCTAGGGATATTAAGGGTTTCATCTTCTTCGAGTGCAATCTCATCATCATCATCATCATCATCATCATCATCATCATCATCATAATCAGCCCTGCTGTTGCCTTGGAGTAATTCATGATCCGTATCGTCGTTATAGGAGTCGTCATCACTATCCTCGTGGGCAAGGTGCTTATCGTCCTCATCAGAAGCCGCCATGACAAGTTAAAATCCAACCCTAGAAAAAAGCCGAAAAACTTAGGATATTAAGAAAGAGAAGAGATAGATTTGTTTAAAAACAGGACGATGTTCGGAAACTTTTTCTTTTTATGCTCTGTGTTGGGTAAATCAATGGAATCCTAAAAAAACCTAAAAAACCTATGATGATGAGAACTAGAATATGGAGAGATTTGTTTATTGATGTGGGCGAAGACTTTTATCCCTAGTAAACTTCTCCTCTATTTCTAAAATTTTGGAATCCTGTGCTGGCATCCCACTTAATTGCTCAGTGCACCCACCAATTAAAACTAGTAGTAATAATAGTTCAGATATTTTAAATATACGCATGTGGTATATATGGTTTTAATTGGATATCGAATGTAAATTATAGAATTATTACAATATCCCGACATTATTACCATAAAAGATTACCACTTATTTTGCAAAAATTAAAAATAAATATGTTTACCCAAAAATATAAAAGGATTGAATATGCAGCTGCTGAGAGAGAGATTGATTCAATGGTGCTTGAAAGCAATGAGAGAAAGTTACTATTATCTTCCGTCATCACTGATGCCCTCCAAAGATGGAAGAAAAACGGAAAAGAAGAAGAAAAACGATCGTTTTGATGGCTATTTGTTTGACAAATTGACGCATAGGTGATAGACCTTTTGTTTCATCCGTTGGTTAAAGAAACCAAGTATGCTAAGGACGTCTTTGTCCCTAGCTATATAGGTAGAGGGGAAAAAAGGGCGAATGGATCATCCATTTTCACCTTTAAGTCGATTAGAAACTCTTTAATTGCTGTACACAAGATGAAAATTAAAGCAGGCAAACATCAATTTACATTGAAAAGGATACAAATATTAACTTCTATCCGGTAATGAATGAATAAAATGGCTAAAATCCAAATAAAATGGAATATGGGGCAGAAAATTGTCTATTGCAATAACAAGAAGAATAATTATAGCAAGCTAGTAAAGCTCTCTACTCCAAATTGAGCCACAAAAGATTATACAGAGGGCAAAATTCTCTCCCTTTACATGGAAGCAAGGAGTTCTCTCATTTCAGTCACCGAGGGGATGGTTTCCGTGGGGTAAATTTTGGCAACAAGTTGGGCAAAGCTATCATACTTGTCCAGAAACTCCTTCTGTCAAATATTGTAAGATAATAAAACTAGTAAGCAACCCAGTAATGAATGTCCCACCAAATCAGCACCTAAGAAGTTGAAGCAACCTCAAACTCCCTCTTTCGTTCACCTCACAACTCACCCGGGTTTTTCTAATGCTCTTTCCCTTGGCATTGATTAATGATCCACAAAAAATGCTTTGGCAAAAAATAGTAAAGCCTTGAGCGGTTTTTGAAATGGAAGCTAGCTTACCTTGCACTTGTCCCACAATGAGGGTAACAGTTCCTCAGATGTTAAGTTCTTCTGCAACTTCTTATACATTGCAGCGATAGACTTGTCAACCTGTACGACAAGTCAAGATATAGATTCCACTATTTGAAACTAAAGGACATCATGTTCTGAAAATTGTTGATCAACTCACCCCAGATAAACTGGATTTTAACATCTTCCGGAGATCCATTTTAGACAATCCAAGCTGGAAAGGTATCTGCAAATTTTGAAGGACAAAGCCAAATCATTCATTTGTTAACAAATCCACCAAAGTCTGATGATAACTATTGGCACTAATTTCATTAGAAAAAAGTTGATTCAATTTTTATCATGGGATTCCGGCCATGACTAAAGATAGGATGGGACTACCATGCACATTAAGCCTTGTTCCGTAAATTTAGTTAAAAGTGGGAAAGATACAGATACTCTTGAGGAGCTATCTGATGAAACTCTATATGCATAAATTAAGACCACGACAAAATACTATCATTGGCACTCTAACCTCTTCAGGTGAAATAGTAAACATTAAATCCTCAATCTTTCGAGCAAACTGGAAAAGTCGTTCAAATTGCTGCAAAGAGAGAACAATTTTAAAGACTGAGTCATAACTTGAAAAGCTTATCAGTATTTCCACAACTATTTAACATCACTGCTTAACAATAATGGGTAAAGCAAATAAAAAGCCACCAAGGTGGATTCCTTACGTAGTATATTATCATGCTGATATGACGTGTACATGCTTGTTCATATGCTTCACTTGCTTGGTGATAAAATTTGGCTAAGGTGGGCACAACATTGGCCAGGTCATACAAGCTGTAAAATGTGCATGGAGAGAAAAAAAATTGCCCTCAAGGAAACATGAGAATTATTATATCCATAGCCATAGAAAAAATAGGAAAAAGAAGATCCAGACCTATTCTGAAATGCTGCATAGTTTTCTAAAAGAAATATATCAGCATATTTTAGATCAGTCTGTGCAAGTTTTTCGAGAGTCACAAACATAATGCTGACCTGCCAAACAATATTTACAATGTGAATTTTTTTCAGTAATAAACATAAATTCAGAAGATAATAACATAAAGAAAAATACAAAAAAAAAAAAAAAGCTGATTTGATACCACAATATGAAAGATTAATCTTATTAAGAAAAACAAGGATAATAAATGCAACCAAACACATCAAAAGTACAGGAAAGGTGACTGTACTTAGCAGATGCTTTAGTGACTTATAACTCCATTACATGCAAAAGTGTGCTGATTAGTAGCAAAACTAGACCTTAGCACATGCTTAAGTCTTACCATTATGAAGGAAACTGTATGATCCATCATGAGTTTAACTACATTATTCAACTAATCAAAAAATAAAAAGGATGTCAGGCTGAAAATAGGACTTACAAATTTGGTGTATGCTTGATCAACCAAGTCCCTAGATTGTCCCTGGATGTACTGTTCCATGCGGGTGGCTAGAGTTGCAAAGCTGTGCATAAGAACATATGAACTGTTTAAAACGAACTGAAGTCCAACCTGATGAGCAAGTAAATAATAAAGCATCACATATGAATATTAAACCTAGCTATTTTGGAAATAAAATTTACAGCGTGTTGAAAATATATGCCAGAAAAAACAAAAACATTTCAAACCATTAATTGAAAACAACTACTACTAGTTTTTTTTCTTTGCATTTTTATCAGCTTTGGTCTCAAATTTGCAATCTCTGAATTCTCATAAAGGCATTCACTTTACCGAGGGATGTATGATAAGACTCCCATTTGTCGAACGTTACGCTCATTTCTTTCAATTTGATGACAAGCCTCATCAACAAACTGCAAATTCAGTTGCAGCTTAAACAGATTAGATTCATACTAAATGCAAAAGGTCATAAGAATTTCAGTTTCCATATAAATGTACCCGGCTGAACTGCATAGAAATTCTTGATTCCAGGTCACCAAGCAGGAGGCGTACAAATCCTGCTGCATCAGCTTTCTGGCCAGATAGATAGCGCTCGGTTATCCCATGCATGGATATGCAACGTAAAGGGTCGATCTTATATGCCCAATCAACTACAGCATAAAAGTCTTCCTGCAATCCAGAAAATTGGAAATTGAGATTGCAAACCAGGGAGTGCCCGCTAAGTAACATCATAAAGAAATGCTAATGGAAAACAAGGAGAACAAGTACAATGAAATAAAGAATGAGAAGAATATGCAATCAAGTTAAAAATGATGAACATTAATAAAAAGTACCAAAACTTGGGAAGACATTCATAATTTAAAATGTAATTCTGGTTCCAGAAACTCAGAAAAAAAAAAAAAGGAACATAACAAGGAGCAACAGAAAATCTATCTGCAAAAGACTCCAATATGCTTGCATACTTGAATTCCATCAAGCAAATCCTGCAGTGATTCATTTAATGATTGCAGATCTGCAGAAGTTTTACCTAGCAAAATAAAGTAGTTTCCACATTTATAAGAGTTTGAATTAGAGGAAGGGAGATTTATTACCATAAATTATAAAAGCACAAGAGAAATGATTACCAGCTTTGCTATCATTGTCATCAATGTCCATAATGCCCAGATCATCATCATTGGTATCATCATCATAGGATCCACTTTTATTACCATTAGCAACACCTCCGGGGGGAACAAGCGCAGGAACTTCAAAGCACATGAAGTGTGCAAAGAAAGAACTCTGCAGTTTGAGACATGAAGGAATTAAATTTCAATAAATTAAGACTTGAGAATACATGTACCCTCATGTACAAATAGTGCAGGACGGACTATAACCTCATCTACAAGCAGTGGAATAAAAATTGTCAGCATTTTGGCATAAGCATCAGAAACTGCAGAAGTGTCTGCACTATTCCCACTTTGACTGCCACCTGTGGAAGCTTCTAGCCATACCGTTGGATTTCTTGATGCTTTTGTACTAGCACGTAGCTCATTGGCAAATTCACGAGCCTAAACAGAATTATAACTATTTATCAAGCATTTTAAAAAACATAAAGTTCAAATAAAAAAGGCATTTCTTTTCTAGATAGTTGAATATTTCATTCTGCATTCCCAACCTCTCGCCGAAGAAGTAAGTTAAGGGAGCTACAATAAGCTTTCCTCAAAGGACCCAAGCAACTCTTATCAAGACTCTGAGAACGAGAAGGAACGAAAGTATTAGAACAATCGAGACAAACTATTTTACACATTTAGAGTTGATCTACGATTTGACCTTTAAATGTTGCAAAAGGCGCGCATAAGTCCTGCATTTATACCGCAAATCAGCATGATCAGGCCTCTTCAACTGCCCCCGCTGTTTAAATCAAGCAGATGAACAACATTTAGGAATCCTTGCCACACTGTTGATACTTATCATCAAGATGAAAATAACATAAAAGCAATACCTGGGAGAAGTAGCTTTTGTCACTAATCATAAAATCCACCAAACTGGCAAAGTAGTTTCTCAAGAACTCAGAAGCTCTCCGGACAAATGTAGCTTTTAGTTTTTCGAGTTCTGCCCGCTTCTCTTTAACCTAAAATAAAGACACAACAAACAGAAAGCGACTTTTATTCTTAAAAGACCATACAAATCCAGATCCAGTAGCAATACTAGTCCACTGCAAAGTTATTGAAAGTAAAAGCTCCAACATTAAGTGAACATCCAAGTAAGCAGCATGTGTTAAACTAGTCCTGTGCCACGTAATCTACTGGATAATTTGCCTAACTACAAAACTGTGGAAACTGAGGGAAATGAGAGTGGTGAGTCCATACAGCTCTCATGTTTGCATAAGTAGAATCCAAGTTAGGTACTTCAAGGCCACGTAAGGCACCAGTTAACCACTCACATGCTTCAACATTTTGAAGCATGTGAGCCTCATCAAATGTGCCTCCTGTCAGACAAGCTGCATACTGCAACCAATAATAAAATTGTTAGGGGAATACAGGCTACATGCCTTGGCTAAAGTCTAAAAAAAAAAAAAATATAGCAATGGATGATATACCTCAGAAGGGACACGCAACCGTTCAAGAAGCTTATCAAGTTCTTCAATGAGTGCTTTATTATTTACAGACTGCATCTCTAACTTGTTGTTGCGGGTTTCTATCTAGTATATTGTGAAAAAGAGTTACATGCCGGCATAAGAAGAAGTCAGATGTTGAAGTCAAGAATATATAGTTTACATCTTCACCATTTAATTTGAGGACAAAATTAGCAGCAAACTAGAAGCACATAAATGATGGATTAATGACAGACTAGACAGGATGAAAACAGAGGATCCTACAATTAAGAGACTGTCCACAAAAGGTTCCCTACCGACTCAATATCTTCTCTCATATGTCGTAATTTAACATTGAAGATTCCTAACCATTCATCCATGTCGTCAACATAATTTGTTGCTGCCTCAAGCCCTTGCAATACCTGAAAGACGAGGAACAGAACAGTAAGCTTAGTGACTAAGAAGCATATTGTTAATAGTGGTGAACATCAGCATAACCAAGATTAATAAAGAATTTTCATATGAAAAAAACCAAGAATGTTCTAAACACATAAAGCAATCATAAAAGCCACAAGGTAAGGTGGAAAATAAACAGAAGTTCCTCAAACACAACAACATATTCATTGGAACTATTTAGGAGTAGGCAAACATAAATAAGCAGCTGTTAGAGAAGAATGGCTAGAAGTCAAGGTAGAGAAATTGTGAACTTGAGTATACCCAAAATGCAAGTAAAGAAGACTGCATAGAATATCTGATAAGCCTGTTTGATACCTAATGCATAATGGGATGGGACTAGACCAGAAGAGCCGTGAAGCATGGGAACAATGCAGGCCATTGATTCTTAATAGTCCCAACATGGTGCCAGTGAGATATAAGAATAAAACAATGAGAGGAAAAACACAATCAAAAAGCAAAAATAGAAGTAAACACCTCATCTACTAGAGGTTCACTTTCCAAAATGGCATGCACATTTGCTGCTTCCAGAGCAAGAAGCTCCCGCTTCAACCGTTCAGAAAATGCTTCCGCTTCACCAATGCCCATGACATAGCTGTATTTCATGTTATGATAAAAAACATTAGGATAAGATTGTGCTTCAACCATTACGAACCAAACACAAAAAAACAGTATATTTCTTTTCAGTTATGCAAATCAAACAGACTGTGAAGAAAAAGAAATCAAGAATCATAGACTATCAAGGATCTATGACCACTACAACAACCAAGCCACATCTTCATACTTTTTTTTGCTCTGTTTCCAAAAAATGACAGATATTGCTGCCAAGATAAGGACCCCCTCCCCAACATCACCCTTAGAGAAATAGAACTATGACTTTAGCTGTTATCTAATCATCTCAGTAATTTGGCAGATGATAAATAAATATTTTATTTTTTAAAAAACAAAATGCAAATGCAACATATTGATATGACCATTCTCATCTGATATATTTCTGGATACAACCAACAATAAGTGAATACTTGCATATCAATTTCCAAGAATTGGACTGCAGGTGTGCTTCATGCCTAGAGATGGCAATGGGTTGGGTTAGGGCCTTTTTTTTTTCTCGCCCCGACTCCGAATTGACTTTATAAAATTCATAATTGACTCTAACTCGACATCAAAACGTTATTTTTTCATACCCAACCCGCATATGTACAAAACCGCAACCGACCTGACCCAATTAAAGTATTAAATAATAATTTTATTAATATAATACATATATAAATATAAAATTAAAAAAATAATAAAAAATATTTTATATATATACTGGGTCACATTTACCTAAAACTAGACTCTGATCCGACCTCAGCTTTGGGAAAAAAAATCCGACCCAACCCATAACCCAATTTTCAAAAAAAAGATCCTATTCTTGGAACCCAACAGGTTTGGGTGGATTTGCCATCCCTCATCATGCCTTATGTCTACTCTGTCAATTTGCATTAGCAATTTAGCATTTTACAGTCTAGAAGGAATCTATGCAGTTGCTTAAGGGTGAAGCATATCTGACTTTCACTGAAGAACCTTAGATCAGAATAAAGGAACAACATACGTGCCCAAAAGAGCCTCCATGTCCTCTTCCTCAGCTTGAGAAACAAGTTCCTTTTCAACGGTCACTTTCAAGTCACTTTCAGTTACTCTAGTTGCAACTAGACCATCTTGCTGATTCCTTTGAGTAGTGACAGAGGGTGTATTTTCCTAGATACAGCATACAAGTTAAAGACGAGAAAAGAAAATTTCAGATAAAATTATTGAAATAAGATATCTTGAATTTTAAGCAAAATCAGAACTCCACTATGGCATTATGCTCCTCAGAATGAACACCAATCCACTAGGTTCTATAAGTTAAAATATCCTTAAACTTGGCCACTAGGCATGAGCAACTAGAAGCTTATGTTATGCTCTGCATAATTACAGCTTTTTGTGAGTTTCATGTATTCTATAATTTGCATAAAAAAATGATTTAATATCAATTCAACACTCAAGAAATCAGAAAGAACAAAATCATCAAACTCACCTTAGCCCAAAGAGCCATCTCCACAACATCTATACCAACAACTTTGGGAAGGCGACCAAGTATATCTTTGCAGATGTTTAAGATACATAATAAAAGGCGGTTCCTGCAAAAATATTTAAGAAAGGACATGGAAATAAATAACTATATGCAACAACAGCCAATTGTTAAAAGAACAATCAAGAAAAGAAGATAAGCATTAATTTTGTTGGAGAACCAAAAGGAAGGAACCATAAAAGAGAAAAAAGAAACATCCCAACAAAAAGGTGATATCTTCAATCCAGAGCGATTTCAATTTACCTGTCATCAATGTTGCGCATAGTCCACTGAGGTGGAGCAACACTTTGACTTCTGAGGTTATCAAATCCCTATAAGAAGTTCAGTTAGAAGTTGAATAAAAAATTCCATGCAGGGAGAACATGGAAAAGAAGTTTAAGGTAGAAATATATTCTACTTCTGCTCAATTGGTTCTTTAAATCACATAGTCACTAAGCAGTGTTTGGTCTACTGAAGTTGATAAAGATCAAAGAACATACAGCTTTCAACAGAATATTCTTATTCAAACAGCCAAAGAAAAGGAACAAAAAAAGGGCTTACCAAAGTAAAAGTACATCCACTGGGATCATTAGTTATAACCTCAACCTTTGAAAGATGCTTCAATTTGTATAACTTAGCAGGCTGCACAATTTTAGTAATTCATATGTCAATATATGATCCTAAAATTAATAAAACTAGAATACCTATTAGTTAAGACTTATCTTTAATCAAATAGTTCCCTGCCCTTTGTATTGGAAATTGAAGAAGTTTGCCTTTTGTTTGTACTAGCAATATTCTCTTCTCATTAATGCAAAAAGTGATTGTATAAATGATTCTGTGTTTCACATGAAGAGGTAGACAAATGGCTAGCTGTACTTTGTGATTTGTATATTCATTATTTTTTATCAATAGCAAACTTCAGTAGAAAAGGAAAAGATGTGATCCATAAGAACAATAAACAAAGCTATATCCCACTTTATCATGGCCATGTTATGACTCTTGATTCACCACTAATGCACACAAATGACAATTAATCACACACTGATAATTCATTCTGGTAAAACATATAAACCTAATGTATGATGAACAACAATCAACTATATTAGCAGAATGAAGCCAGAGAGGCAAGCAACTATACCAATGAGTCCTAACAAAAAATTTATGGACCAGCACAGCCTCAGAGGTCAAAACCTATTACAGGTAAGCCAATTGAAACCTCACAATGGCCACCCTAATCATTCTGCGTTCAGCTTTAAGCTACCATGTAGCAACACTACAAAAAGGCTTACTCAATAAAAAATGATAAACTCATTGGCTAATCTTTCTGCACTTATTCCCGTTTGTCCTAACACACATAGTCTGAAATTATAATAAGGGACAATTACCTCAAGAACGCCTCCTGTAGAATACTTCAAGACTCGCAGAAAAGCTTTAGTTCGCTGACCTTTTGATTTCACTGCATAAACCATAGGTCTTCATAAGGACAAGCAAAAAAAGCTTCAAGAATCCAGCATTAATCCAAACAAGAATGAAGAACCCCGCAGTACACTTACAAGGGAACCCATGGCACTTCAAATCTAATTATTATTATTTTAATTCAAAAACCTTTACAAAGTATAGCTAATATTCCTTGAATTTGAACTGTCCTAACAGTTTGGCACAATTTACTATCGTAACGGTTAGTTCAATAGTTCAACATTGCAATTAACACAATTCTAGCATAATCAATAAATTTTCAATTGAAAAGAAGTAAAAAAAAAAAAAAAAAAAAAACTACATCGTAAATTAAAGTAGAGAAAATATTGTCAGATTAAGGAGAGGAGGTACTGGAGAGAGCGAGGACTCTAGGTTTAGCCATGTGGCGGCCAAATTTGCCAGATTTGCCCCAGATCCCGTGGCTTTTAGCGACGCGAATCGACATCACGACCTTCTGTTTGGTGCCTTCGATTGCGGCCTCACAAGCTCGCCTTAGCTCCTCGTCGTCCGCGCTTGATTTCGCCATTTCGTATTCCTACGACTTTCTCCTTCCTTCCTCAACGGATGCGAGCTTCCCAGGTTCCCAATCTCCAAGAGGGAGAGACAGAGAAAATGTGAAAAAATTGCGTGATTAACAGTTAACAGACACGAACCAACAAAATTTAAAAAAAAATAATAACAAAAAAAGAAAAGAAAAGTAATATAAGGCTTATAAATTATCGAAGAAAATTATAAATTAGCGTTTCGGCCCGATTTGTCTGGTAATACGCCCGGATAAACCGGGTTTGAAGTCTCTTACTTATATATATATATAATATAGACACGAAAATTTGTGAACACTGTCGCAAAAGAGGGATTTTATTTTTTGAAAATGTATTTGCCATTATTTGGGCTAATGTGGCATCGAAAGATGGTCCAAGTTTCCAATGTCTTTCGGAAATTGGGCCCTCAGAATCCTGGCTCCTGACGCAGTTCCAGGTCTTGAACATCTTCCTTTTGCTTGCTTGGTTATTGTGATTGTGTGCGTGTTAAAGAAAGAAACAGAGATTCTCATACTCGAGGCAATTTGCCGATAAAAATTTGGAGCTATTTATTAAAGATTCTGCAATAAAATTATATATATTCATGAAAAAGAAAAAAGAATAATGGAAAGAATAATATCTCAAACAGATGATTCTGGGTTTGCCTCATCCTGGAATCGTCTGGGATCTGTTAGGAAATCTAAGCTGAAGCTTTATATGATAAGTGAGATCAGCTTCAGATGACTGGGAATCAGTCTGCGCAACAACTGCAAGCCCACGTGCAAATGCAAAAGAACCAGTTCCTCCAACCACTGTTAATTCTTCTCTATCCTTATGTTCAACATGCTTGGACACCAGGCTCCCAGAATACTCAGGTGTTTCAAAAGTGAGATAAACTACATTGAATGCAGAATTAGCGAAATGTTCAATCGGAATAATGAAGTCTTGGGCTTTTCCAACTACTCGGGACGTGTTCTCAGGTCCTTTCGTGAGTGTTCGGTGAAAGATAAAAGCTCCGGCATCTGGCTGGGCAACAGGTTGGATGCTGGAGCTTGAAATATGTGGCTGTTGGATGTCCAAGGACAGGGCCAGCCAAGGTCTGGGGGCGTTTGTAACGGGGTTTTTGTGGGCTTCCGGTGAGAACAAGGCCAAGAGAATAACAGCCAGAATGGCTAAAATAACTGCCAAGCAAAATATGATTCTGGCAAGCATTTTTTAGAGTTGGATACATTAGATATGCAAACAAACCTGTTCCTCAGTGCTAAATAAATTTGGTGGCCACTTCTTCAGCTTTAAACCTAATCATGTAGAAACGATGGGAGTTCCTGGAATTGAGTTGGTCGTGGGCCTTGAGTAGGTAAAATAATTTTGCTACCACATCAAAGTAAGAACAAGTGTAAGATTCAATTCATCCTATATCAAAGGTAAGAATAAATGTAAGATTCGATTCATCCATTTTACAATCAGATCTCTTAGTGGTTAGTACCCAGATATATACAAGAACTATAGCAATTTATTCTAACAAAAAAAATCGAATTTTTTGTAGTAAAATAATAAACAAATTAATGAAGCAAAAGAGGATAAGAGATAACAAGCTCTGAAGGCCAATCACCAATGCCACCTATAAACATGCAAGTAGATAACAAAATGGATTAAAGGTTATAACACAGCCTATATTCCCCCACCATTTCTATGTAATAGTCAAGACGTTCAACTGGAACCAGATAAATAACATCAATTTATCAAAGGCCTAGCCTTGCGTATGTGACCCATGCTATTAACAAGATCTTTACGTGTGCAGACTGGGAACATATTGATGTTCTTTAGCACTTTCATCCGCCAGAGAACACAGGGAAAGCTCAATTGATCCCTCGTAGTGAAAGGAACAACCTCATTAAACCAGAGGCAAATGAATAGATTAGTCAAATGTGTATGCTTACTCACAATGACAGAGGCTTCATTTAGAGCTGCACAGAAAAGCAAAAGGCAAATCAAAATTTTGCAGGAAACTATGTTCAAAGGTAAATTCCAGTTATCTGGACATGGTTCAAGGAATTACATCCCCCTTCTTTCAGCATTTTATTCACTTTTTCTCTGTGTAAGAAACGTGTCAAAAGGGCTTGAGGCTTACTTCCAATTACTGGCCTCTCTCACTATTGAGGTTTTATTATATGGAACAAGGCTGAGCTTTAATGCCGCCAAACTCAGCCAGGCTGCAGAACCATAGGCAAGAATACAAGACCCAATTTTAGCAAACCTTGGTTTGGAGCATTGACATATAGGTACAGACAGTAAAAGCTTTCATACGCATAAATAACAAACGGCATATATACTGCTCTCTAAGTCCTGCATAACAAATTTGCAACCTCAAACGCCAGGAGCAGTGGAATTCAGACAATGTAATCCAGACTGGACATTGAATGATGAAAAGTATAGTGCTTACAGTGGACATAAGAAATTATTAAGTCATGCCAGTTTTGCATCATCACTCCCATTGACCTTTAATGTAGTAAAGTTGCTTCTCGTTGTGATATCTTTTACACAAACAAGAAAGAGAAGACAGAATAATACATTTCTTTCCATTAAATATTATGTCCTCAGGAAGAGCATCCTGATTATACTGAGTCATTCACACCTCAACTTCTTTTGGTGTGGCTTTGCGTTTCTTGACAGCAGCCTTCACCTCATCATAGAAACTACTTCGAGCTCCGTGCTCTGAAATTGCAAGCATTGAATTCCTACGCCAAATTAGAGCTTCCAATACACCTAAAGGATTGAACTGAGATTTTGAGTCTACCCGAATAGAATACTTTGCATGAGGAAAGAGCCGATGGGGCAACATCTGATAGCCACAAACTCATTAAAATAATCTTCATAACATTTCTTAGCATACATTTTGATGCACGGATGCATAAGCATCAAAGCAAACAAATGTAAGAAGGGAAGAAAATGACCCTTGATCCACATATTACATTATGATGAATGCTCATACTTTCTCTAAGACCGCCTACAAAATTTAAGGTCAAAATCAATTTTAAAGTACTGAATTCATGGATATACGGCTATAATGATCTAAAATTGCCAACAAATGATAGTAGATGAGCAATGCAAATACAAGAAAAGACATTAATGGTGACAAATGAAGAAGAGAAGTTTAAATAAGTCCTGAACACAAAGAACAAGTTGATACCAATTACGAGCAGCCAAAAAGACAAAATGTTTGGAGATAAAAAGGTGGACAACTCCTAGTCTTTGCTGGTTTACATATACCCATCAGACCTTTGGAATTTTGCAATTCAACCTTTGGTCTACAAAAGGAAGATTACGTACAATCACAATATGCCATTGACCAATAAATACATCTTCGTCAATCTTATTGCACTGTAACTCCTGTGCTGCAAGCATCATTTCGTCCCAGAATGCAACATAGCAAACCTGCATCAGCAAAGCACAGAATTCAATTTAAAAAATCAACATGTTGAACATCTAAGCCAAAAAGTAAGTCTTCTGCATCAGATATGCTAACCTTACCAAGAGATGTCTCTGACATTCCTATAGGCTGATCAAAATCATCTCCACCTCCAAATGCACTAGTAGAAACGACAACTTTGCAACGTTGCATATAACTTTTGTCCCTATCATATATTTTAAAACCACCACTTTCACTAAAGAAACCACAATGTACAACAACAGTTTCATTCACCTGGACAAACAATTTCCATACAGATTATTGCATAATCCATAATACAAAAAAAAAAAAAAGCAAACATTAGTATTAAAATTCATCATTCTCTTTATCAAGACTCAAAAACAATTGAAGCTTTTCTGAATCTCATCAAGGGTTTGGTTTCCGGTGAATAGATTAAATCCATGACATTAGTAGACCGCCGCGAGAGGGTGGAGTTCCCTCCACCATAAGGCGTTTCGTTGTCTGATATTTACGCCAATCTTTTAAAAGGACTACTGGTGGATTCTTCATCCACTGGAACATCCGGATGCTAAAGTTCTTCAACTGGTAGGAGCTTCAAGAAACCTGATAGATTCCATAAACATTTTGTCATTTATTCATATATTTCTAAATATTTCTACTTGACAATAATTTTGGTCTCAAAAATTGAAAAAATTTCCTATTTCTCTTTAACGAAAGTTGAAAAAAAAGGAAAAAGAGATTTATGTGATATTCTACTTACGTTCTCTCACACCACCCACAACATGAGTAGTTGGATCGAGCCGGTTCAAATTGCTGCCTGATTTCTTTACTTGGCTCGTTTTCTTCGCTTGACTAACTCCTGAGTTATCCGACAAATTGGGTTTCTTCACTTCATTAAGTTCCGAGTTGACGATCGATCCGGGTTTTATAGCGATCCTGGTGGCCTCGAAATGAGCAGCAGAGCGGCTGGAAGGAATATGAGGAGCGTCGAATATTTGACGAACCAACGTATGAGTCGCTGAGTCAACTCGGTTCCGACTCGGTGGTGGCCATGTTTCTTTCGTATCCTTTGGACTCGAACTCGCATTTGGCCGACTTCGTCGGATTCGTCATCTGAGACTGAGATTGAGATGCTGATTTTTTTAAGATTGAAGAGGACAGTGACGAGGAATGAGGATTAGAAAAATTATAGAGATTTGAATTGAAAGAATGGAAATAAATGTGTATGGTCAGGATTCGAAATTGGGATTCTGGGGGTTTAGGGTTTTCGATTTGAAAATTGCTGGCGCTGGAGTCTGGAACTCTGACGCCAGCTAAGCAGTTGATTTCGTTAGGAGGCAGCTAGGCCTGCTAGTGCTATCTAAATCCTTTTCACTGTTTTTTTTGTCGGAAACTTATCTGATTCTCTTTGTTTTTTTTTTTTTTTTTTGAGAGAAAGATTCAAACCCTATTACAGAATTTTGATCAATGCAGAATCCACAATATGAACAAAAAAGATGATATATGCATGTAATTGTAACGTCAATAACAACAGCATGTAAAACACACGCAACAATTGAAATCATAAACCTGGTGAAAGGAGGAGAGTAATCGAAAAGGGCCTCTGTTCAATCATATGATGAATGATTTAAAAGTAGTAAGAGTTAAATAGCAAAAAGCTGCTTTTAGCAACGCCACCGTGGTGCTATAGACATAAATCTTACCATCATTCATGCAAAAACCAATTAACTTATCCTAATAAACTGCTTTCTATACATTACAGCTGAGGAATCAATTATTTTCTTTATGCTTTCTCAGACACCAAGTTAAGATCAGCGCTTTTCTTCTTCCCTTCCAGCTTGATTGTTGGGTAGAGAATGTACACCGACTCTGGAAGCCGAATAACAGCCGAGAAGATCCATCATTTCATCTAGGTTAGTATCTATTAAAATATATATAGATATGTCAGTTATATTTATCAATCCGAACATGCCTGAAATTAAAATGTGACCAAAAATAGATCAAAAATAAAGACACCAAGAACTAATAGTGCTAAAGAATTGCAGCATGCATACCATATATGCATCTTAGTGTCCTCCAACAATTAGGATGAGGCTTTCTCCACACCCTTTGACCTGTAAGGAGCTATTCTGTGAACTGTCTGCCGGATGGAACCCAACAAATCTGTCTTGATATATTTGTACCTATGCATGATCAAACAGATATGAGTTACATTGAATATTCTGCCTATCACTAGTTAAAACGAATCAACTCTAGCAAAACCTCAACTCTGAACTGCAACAACACCTTCCATCCGTATGCAACTCACATGTTCAATTAAAAGAAACCTACTATAAATTATAGTCTTTCAATTCATTTAAATGTGATATCAGATGGAAGAGAACTTTAAGGTTTAAATGACAGACTTACAAATTTCGGCAGAGATTATCTATCGTTGCAGAAAGAGCAATAATCCTCATTCTAAAGCTCAAAATGTCATTCTCAGTGTAGGTATCAAACTTCTCCTCTAAAACAGAAGAAAGCTTCTGAACATTAGCCTCAAATTGCTGCTGTTGATCCTCAAACAAATTCTGTTTTATTTTCCTCTCTGTCTTGCTCATTTCATCTTTGAATTGATCATCACCAAACATAAAGTAAGCAAAAGCATAAGAATATGAAAGAATTCGCCTTGATCTAAAGAGCCTGTAGAGTCCATTTATTATCCAATTGAAATCTTTAGATGTTGATACATTTTCCGCCAGTATGTTTATTTTTCCAATTATTGTTTCCTTCAGCTTAGACTCGTGCTTAAAAGAATCTATATGAGCTTTATATCGATTGTGGTAGTGAATATAGTGCTAAAGGTAGCGCCTTGCTAGCTCACTTTTCTTCTCATGGTCATTCTTATATCGCCCACAACTGTGACCAGTAATAGACATAGATGTGTGTTCTCTACCAGTTGCACCACCACAGAGCCAACTGCATAAACAGGAAAGAATTTACATTTTACAAATGTCTTTCAATTGATCTAATAGTCAACAGTGATAATCATGTATCAACAAAGAGAAATCACCTGAATAATCCATCTAATTAACCAATTAAATTGAACTGTTCATTCAGACGAGTTTTTTCCATTCACATAACAAGACAATCAAAGTAAAATGTGAGGGGCCTTTTTGGTAATTCCTGCAGTCCTAACTTCCTTACCAAGACTTTATGTCCATACCTGTAATTATGTTGCAAAATGGAACAGAAATCACAAACTATTATCTGTAAGAGACAAAGATAAGAGCTCTCACCAAAATGATTGCCCACAGACACAGGATACATGGTTGCAGCCTCCATTCTTTTCAACTGGCTTGCAACATTTAGGACAAGGCTTTGCGTTGATTGTAATCCAATTAACTGTCTCTGATTCATCCTGGCACTTCTTGGACCAGAGTTCCCACATGAGACAAGAACAAGGCGAATGAGCTTCAGATAAACAACTAAAACAAAACTGCTTGCCACATGGACATTCAACCTCGCAAAGTTCATCATCCTCAATCCGTATTGCATTTCCGCAATGAGGGACACTGGGGCACCATTTAACTCTTCTATTGTCCTCAATATAAGATTCCAAAAGATAACGATCAAATTTCTCTGAAATATTAGGATCCCTTGTACTAACTAATTGTCTGATTTTTTCTTCATCACAAACAGCATTACACTTGAGTGCCATGCACCTAATGCGTCTACTCTGGCCATGATTTATCTTCACAATGAAATGTTCAGTCCAACCTAAACAGAAACAGAAATGAAAGATTTCAGCCTCCTCCTTTTCCAGGCATCAAAACGTTCACAAAGCACTCATAAGATGCAACGTTAACAGTTCCATTTTTTCTCCAAATAAGTAGAAAAAATTGCACTATTGCATGAGAATTTGCTTAATATATTCATCAACTTTTCTTCTTTGATCTTATAATTAAATAGAATAAGCAAGTTGTAGAACAGTGTCAACATAAGTCAATTTCTATTCCAACAAAATCTTTCCCATTCAGATATAAGAATTAACAGTGAAAATTAGTTTTGAGGAAAGAAAGAGCGCAACTTCAGAACTATGGAAACCTGTCTTCTAGGTCGTATAAGACACTAAGATCTATTTCTTCCATACCATCTTCAAGCCCATACAGCAAGAGGCAAATATCCTATTTCTGACAATATACTTCAGCATTGGAACAATTCAATAGAAACACTGAGGTTACGTGTATATTTAAGCATATTTGAAAACCCACAGTATTGAAAAAGTAAACATATAGGTTGATTAATGGAAACAAACTCACAGTCATTGCAAAAGTAATGACCACAGCTCATGACAGTCAACATATAAGCTGATACATCCTCGAAGCAAATATTGCAGGCAAAGGTTGAAGACGATGACTGGCACGGGAAATACGCATGATCATCCAGCATTTGTACACCTGCTGCAGCGAACAATTTATCTTTACCATACTCAACAAGCACTTCAAGCACCTTATCCACATCCCAACAATAATGAATAAGCAATGTTCTGGCATGGTGTTCTTTCAAAGATAACACGTCCATTACTCTGTGTAAATCCTCCCTCTGCACCAATAAACATAGATTTGTTAGTATCCATGATTTATAAAAAATCAGATATAACTAAAATATGTTCAATACAATCAAAAATAAAAAGAAAAGGACAAAATTGCAATTCCAGATACAATATAGGCTTTACCTGAGTAGCCAAGAGTGACTCCTTTGTGATCACCTAGAAAAACAGGGGTAAAAAAAATCAAAATTTAGAGAAAAAAATCAGAAAAAAGATTTTGTGCTTAAATCTGTAACCCTAACAGTAATAAAATTGTTAGCATATTAGCCAGAAAGGGGAAAAAGAACAGAAAAGAAATTAGAACCAGCCATTGAAGCCTGGAGCTAATGTCTTAATTTAATTTAATTTAACAGTAATTAATCTAAAAATAGAAACAAGAATTAATCACTTTTTTTGAAGAAAATTTGACTTTCAACGAAACGTGAATCAACCGAAGACGATGAGTAACCTTAGTGTTAGGGACGGTTGCGTTGGCCGAAAGCAACTCAGTATCGAGGGCTTGAAATCCAACCGAAGAATCATCTACATAATCATCGTCGTAATAATCGCCATTATTATTATCTTCGTAATCCTCGTAATAATTCTCGTTATCGCTACTCATATAATCACCCATTCCAATTACCCAAAAAAAAAAAAAAAGACAAACGCTCTCAATTGTACGTTTCGATCAAATTAAAAACACAGAAAGGGGAAAGCGACAAAAGCCTGTTGAAGAAGCAAAGCGGCGAAATGGAGGCGGAAGCTAGTTTTTTGCTTCTTCTCCGGCTTAGACTTTAGAGTGAGCTCTTAAGTGACGATCATCTGATCAAGAAACGCTTCGACGGTGAGAGAGACTGACATAGAAAAACTCTTTTTGAAGTATTGTTTTAACAGAATTTATCTTGAGTAACGGCGAAGAGTTCGCGTTCATGCCGTTATCTCTTACGCCGTTAAGATAATTTCAGTTTTTTTATTTTATTCAGTGTTTTTCTTGTACTATGTTTTCCTTCAGAAGAATAAACTAAGGATCTAATGCACGGGGTTTATTGTGCTACTTGGGGGATTTACTTGCCACGTGGATGACGACTTTAATTTTGGGGTAGCTTACGATCTGTCGTGTACCTCGCTTAAAAGTAGTGGTTAACTTCGATAGTCACAGGTCGAACTTGGCATAACGTGTGCGTTTCAGGTTTCTGCAAAGTTTTGTTTATTTCTCCGTTATTGCTTTTGGTGTAATAAATAATAAATAATAAATAGGTGATGGTTGGATATTTTTAATTATTCCGCTTTGACAACCTTGAAATCCAATTCTTCAAATCAGCATTTTTTTTTTAAAGCTGTGTCTGGTAGGAATTATAAAAAAAATTTAATTTAATAATTAAATTATAAAATTAAAAATATTATGAATTTTAATTATTAAATTATTAAATTTTTATTTTTATCCTTTCTATTAAACAAACTCTAAATTTTTAAAAATTGAATTCAAATTTATAAAATTAAAATTTTAATATTCTCCGTCAAATGTCTTTGAATATAATATCTAAGTGAGATTCATGATATAAAAAGTATAAAAATCCAATCAACAAGTTGTTAATTTAATTTATTAAAATTTATTTTTTTTATAAAAAAAATTTTGAGTTTAAATTTTGTTGACGATCATTTTTTAAGTTATTTTGAATTTATAATTTATAATTATCTATTATAACTATTTATTTTGGGTTATTGAACAATTTATTTATTTTAAATTTTTTTATTATATATATATATATATATAATTCGAAAACAACCCACTATGTACCATTTTGTAAATTAATTTTTTTCTCTTGACAAAGCTAAAATTTATCGATAAGGAGATAATTTACAAAAAAATTTAAAGATAATGAAAGTTGTTCTCCAAATTTAACTTTTTTTTTTTTTGCCTAGAGCATGTCTTTTCCTTATACATTTACATAAGACTCAGATACATTTTTCTTGTTTGATATGCTAAATTATTATCCCTAGTTATTTAATTGATCTTTTGTTACCATATCCTATAAGGTGTATGGCTCACATTATTATTGTCATGAATGGTTTTACTTTTCTAATAGTAAAATGAATAAGATGTAATTAACAAGATTATTCACTTAAGAGTGAAAAAACTACGGATCAGTATTCCCGACTTGAAATACAAGAGAATGTTTTTGAGCAGACAGCACAAATGAAATACAAAAAGGGTTCTGATGATTTAGAAATATTTTAAGAAATCATCAAGAAGAAGCTTGAACAGATGTTAGATGTTAATGACAAAAGATTTCGTACAAACCAACACAAAATGTATATTCCAACTCCCTTCATGTTTTGGAAACTGTGGAGCTTTACGAGCTTTCTTGAGCCCAACTTTCTTCCTTCCACGATCCTGGAGTCCCCGGACAAAAGCCCTTCTTTCTTCAACCAGCTTCTATGGTCTTCACTCACCTTCAGCAATGCACAAGCAATGTCGAGAGAGATTGGCTGAGTGTCACGGATTAAGCTTTCTCTCAACAAGTAATAGTTCGTGCGGTACTTAAATAGACGCTCTCACTCAAATCAGCCTTCAATAGTTCGATATCTGAACAAATAATCATAAGTCATAGTTAGTCCATCGCATACGTAATAAAACACATTCAGATCGAGATCAATCTCAAGCACATATAAAAAAGTACATTCACATCGACAAAAAAAAACACATCAAGACAACAATTGGGACATTTGAATCGGAGGTGAATTTTATTAAAATCGAGGATATTACATCGAGACTTCCCACCATCGTCAGGGCTAGGGAGGCAGCCCTTGACGGATGGCCTAGGCCCGTATCGCGACCAGTGAGACAGCCCAATAAGACGCTACTCGCTCACCCCCTAAAGAGTTTTAGAGATTTTAGAGCTATACTACCACTAACCATTACAATGTTTGAAATAGGGACACTTTTCCTAGCACAAGAGATCTACCGGGTCATGGCCCTATACATGGGTGGCTCATGACAACCTAGGCCCCCAGTCATGGTCCTATACAAGGTTGGCTCATGACATCCTCCCTCACCTATTCTATTGACGTCCTCGTCGACTTGCTAGCTTGAAATTCTTCAATCTTTTCCTTGAATCTTCGGAGGTTGTGTTCCCTTTCCCAACTGGTTTCTTTTTGTCATAATCCCTCCCACTTCATTAAGTATTCACGAACTAGTCTTCGAGATACCTTGATTTCCCTGTCGGTTAAGATCTCTTCAACTCGACGCTCTGAGGGTGGCTTCATGGTGATGGTGGCTCTGGTTGGCTCCCTTCGACTAGCATCTGTAGGATCTGCATGAAAAGGTTTCAGATTGCTCATATGAAATACTAGGTGCATCTTCATCCACTTTGGTGGGTCGATTTTATAATAAGCATTCCCCACCTTGGAAAGGATCTTCACTGGACTCTCATATTTGCACACTAGTTTACGATCTTTCTTTCTCAAAAACCTGGTTTATTCAGGGACTAGTCGAACAAGAACCAAATCACCAACTTGAAATTATTGCACCCTGCGACATTTGTCTACCCATTTCTTCATTCGCTTCGATGCTTTCTCCAGGTAGGCTTGTGCAATCTCAGTGTTTTGTTTCCACTCCTTGTCGAGATTGAAGGCTCTCGGATTCTTTCCTCCATATTACTCCAAGAAAGTATGGGGTAGCCTTGGTAATTGTCTGGTGATTACCTTAAATGGGCTCTTGTTAGTGGAAGAGCTTTTGTTGGAATTAAAGCAAAGCTAAGCAACGTCCAATAACGAAGGCCAGTTCTTCTGATTGGCTTGAACAAAATGCCTTAAGTATTCCTTTAGTAATCCATTGAACCGTTTCGTTTGACCGTCGGTCTGAGGGTGGTAGCTTGAGGAGATGTTAAGTTGGGACCCTAATATCTTGAAAAATTCTCTTCAGAAGGACCTCGCGAATCTCGGATCTCTATCACTTACAATATTTTGAAAGAGGCTCCAGTATTTGACCACATGTTTAAACAATAGTCGAGCTGTGTCTTTCATAGTACAATACTTGTGAGTGAGAATGAATGTGGTGTACTAAGAGAAACAGTCAATCACCACCAAAATAGCTTCAAGATCACCAAACTTGGGTAGGCTCGAAATGAAATCAAAAGAGATGCTTTCTCACGGTCTAACGGGCATCGATAGTGGTTCAAGCATGCTTGCAGGTTTCTTCTTTTCGACTTTATCTTATTGGCAAATGAGATAAGTCTTTGCATAATCCATCACGTCTTGTCGCATGTAAGGCCAATAGTATCCATGTTTTAATAAAGTCAAAGTGCGTTGCTAGCCCGGATGTCTGGCCCATGGTGTGTCATGACATTCTCTCATCAGTATCTGTCTCAGACCTTCAGCTCTTGGCACAAACAATCGGGGCCTCTTGGTCCATAAAACCCTATTTTCTCACCAGAAGTACTTGAACGTTCATTCTTTAACTAGCTTCAGGATGGCACTGGCCTGCGGGTCCTTCCCTAAATGGTCTTCAATTAACTTGTGAATGTCTGTCGTGACTCTGCTAGCCGCCATTAGGGTAATTCTTCTAAGGGTTGCTAACTCTGTTCGTCTGTTCAATGCATCGGCCACTTGATTAGTCTTTCCAGCGATGTGCTCAAAACAAAAGTCAAACTCCGCTAAAAATTTTTACCATCTAGCTTGTTTCGCTGTGAATCGTGGTTGGGTAAGAAAATGGCTAACAGTCACATTGTCTGTCTTCACAACAAAGTGTGAACCCAACAAATAATGTCGTCAAGCCCTCAAGCAGTGAACTACCGCCAAGAGCTCTTTTTTCTAGTCGTATATTTTCTCTCAGCTTCGCTTAGCTTCTTACTTTCAAATGCTATTGGGTGATATTATTGTAAAAGCACTTTCCCAATAACGAAATCAGATGCATTCGTCTGAACTTTGAAAGGCTTTTCAATATCAAGGAGAGCTAAGATAGGATCCTTCATAATAGCATCCTTCAATCCCTTAAATGTCTCTTGGCATTCATTTGTCCAACACCATTTATGCTCCTTTTTTAATAGCTCCATGAGGGTCATGGTCTTGCGAGAGTACCCTTTTACAAACCTTCTATAATAGTTGGCTAGTCTAAAAAACGAGCGAAGTTCACTAACATTCTTCGATGTTGTCCACTCTTTGATGGCCCTAACCTTTTTCATGTCCATTTGAATGTGGTCATGTTCGACAATGTGATCGAAAAAGTGTATTTGGGTCCAAGCAAATGCACATTTCTTTTTTTTTTACATATAACTGGTGGTCTTGTAATCTTCGAAGCACCTGACACAAGTGTTCTTGATGTTCTTCTAAAGTGGAGCTATATACCACTATGTCGTCTAAATAGATGACTACAAATTTATCTAGATAATCATGAAACACTTGATTCATCAATGTATAAAATGTGGCAGGAGCATTAGTCAGTCCAAAAGACATAACAAAAAATTCAAATGCACCATACCGTATTACACAAGTGGTCTTTGGCTCATCTCTCTCGACGATTCTGACTTGATGATAGCCAGATCTCAAGTTCAATTTGGAAAAGTACTTGGCCCAACCTTGTTGATCAAACAAATCTGTTATAAAAGGGATGTGATATTTGTTTCTTATGGTGACTTTGTTCAGGGCTCTGTAGTCAACACATAATCGTAAACTTTCATCATGCTTCTTCTGAAATAGCACTGGCACTCCGAAAGGAGCCTATGATGGTCTAATAAACCCGACCTATAAAAGCTCATCTAACTGTTTCTTTAGTTCGACCAACTCTGGCGGGGCATGCAATAAGGGGCTCTAGCAGGGGCTTTAACTATTGGGAAGAGCTCAATTTCATGGTTCATGACTCGTCGAAGAGGTAGAACCTTAGGCAACATCCCTGACATCACCTATTCGAATTCTTTCAACACCTTTTTCACGCCATCGGGTATCGATTTCACTTTCAACCCTTCTTTGTAAATCGACATGACCACAAAAGAGGGTCCCCCTCTCTTTACCTCTTTCTTGAACTGTAAAGCTGAGATCATTTTCTTTCCATTCTTTGACAAGATAGTGGTCGGCACCACACATGGGTGTTCTTCTAATAACAACAAGCAGCTAGCGACAGGGATAGGGATTACCTGAACTAACATCATGAAGTTCAATCCGATAACGATATCAAAGTCATCCATGGGGGAAACTATAAAGTCTACCTTCCCTTTTCATGATCTCAATTTGGTCGTCACACTCTTGAAGCTTCCACTGATCGCAAAGGCTGGCGAATTGATCGTTTCATTCGCCCACAATCCTTGCTAACATGGAGACCACACCTTTTTGCTTCTTTTGGTGTGATGAAGATATCGGTTGCACCTGTGTCTACCATGACCCTGGTGGCCTTCTCATTGATCATTAAGTTCACATACATCAGGCTTCTATCCTGCTCTTTCTTTATAGTGTTCAGTTGGGTGTGAAAGACATTGAGGAACCTTATTGAACCCATCTTAGCTGGTTCATCTTCAACTTTTTCAATGCTCTCTGGCGCTTTTACGGACTCTTGAGACAAGGCTCTTAAGGCATTAAGGACTCCTCTATGTGGGCATTCGACCACCCGATACGGCCCCTTGCATAGGAAGCAAGCTAATGATTGCCTAGGCTTGAAAGTCACTGCGTTGTTTGTCTTGGGTTGGGTGTTATCTCGACCAAATGACCTCCTGTCTGATCCTCCACTGAAGGGTCGGTCCAACCTAGTCATCTTTTTCCCACTCCCAAAGCTGAAGTTACTACCAGCTGATGAAGAATTTTTTTGTTTTGAAGAGCCATCATTATAATCGTGGAGACATTCAGCTGCAGCCATAGCTGTGGCCATGTCTTGCACTCTTTGTAATTCTGTCCTGACCCAAGGCTTGAGGCCCTTAAGAAAATAAAATATCTTGTCTTTTTCAGACATGTCTCGAATATCCAACATCAGGGTAGAAAAACTCCTTACAAACTCTCGCACTGTTCCTGTTTGCACCAATTCTCGAAGTTTTCTTTAAGCCATATACTTCACATTCTCAGAAAAAAATTGATTTTTTAGTTCTTATCTTAGGTCCGTCTAAGTTTTAATCGGACACTCGTTATTGATAAACTTGAAACGCCACCATAGCTTGGCATCCCCTGTGAGGTACATCGATGACATTGCTACTTTATCTTCCTCTAAATCCGTGTATACAACTTGAAAGTACTACTCAATGTCAAACAAAAAATTTTCAAGCTCATTGGCATCTTTTGCCCCTCATAGCATCGAGGCTCTGGCATTTTGGCCTTTTTTCCCTTTTTTGTTGAGCTCGAACTCGATCTGGCCACTGCCATTTGTATAATGCTCACTTGTGCTATGAGCTCCTCAAACTCTTTTTGGAGAACATTCAAGGCATTTCTAGCCTCTTCGCTCACGTTGTAGAGAGTATCAGACAACTCTCACTGGGTTGTCTCGATCTCCTTCAATCGATCTTTAGTCACCATGTGAGTTTTCACTGCGGCCACTGCAGCCTCAAGTTCCTCAAGTCTCTGTTGATAATTGGGTCCATCATTTGTGGCCATCTCCTCCATTTTTTAGCACTTCTCAACCGTGCTCTAATATCACGTGTCACAGACTAGGCTTTCTCTCAATAAGTAATAACCCGTACGACACTTGAATGGACGCTTCCACCCAAATCAACCTTCAATAGTTCGATATCTGAACAAATAACCATAAGCCACAGTTAGTCCCTCACATACGCAATAAAACATATTCAGATCGAGATCAATCTCAAGCACACACAAGAAAGTATATTTATATCGACAAAAAAAAACACATCAAGACAACAATCGGGATATTCGAATCGGAGATGAATTTTATTAAAATCGAAGATATTACATCAGAACTTTCCACCATCGCCAGGGCCAGGGGCAGCCCTTGACGGATGGCTAAGCTCGTATCGCGACCGATGAGACAGCCCAACAGAACACTGTCCACTCACCTCCCTAAAGAGCCTTAGAAATTTTAGAATTATGCTACCACTAACCATTACAATATTTGAAAAAGAAATACTTTTCTTAGTATAAAAGATTTACTTGATCATGACTTTATACATGAATGACTCATGATAACCTACACCCTCAATTATAACTCTATACAAGATTAGTTCATGACACTGAGCCTATCCTGAAAGGCCACCACCATGAGCTTTCACAAATATATCGTAACTCGTCTCATATCTCAGTGTCACCAATGGAACTTTTATGTACTGCAGCCATAACGGATTCCCTTGAAGACACTCCTGCATAAAAAAGTTCGGAGCATAAAAATGCCAATTCTAATCAGACTTCTTAGGTTCTTTGGCTCCCAATTTTTCTTTAGAACTTGATTTTGCCCAACACAAACATATTATCAAACATCGGAAAGTCAACTAATTACTACAGGACACTACAGCCCAAACATGACCCTAAGTTTACCTTGGCGTCGCGGTAATTAATAATAAATTTTCTGGTACCTCCCTGAAGAACCACTCGAGGATTGGGTAAAATGTCGATTTTATTTATATCTGAAAAATTATTGGATGGGGATGGAGTTTTTATTTATATCTAATGAAATTTTTAATTTTTAATTTAAATAAAAATAAAATAGATATTATATTATAAAAATAAAATAAATTTAAATTTAAATTTAAAATTTTTATCAAATACAAAAATAGACACAAATAATATGACATTTGTTTTTTATTCTTATCTATATATATAAATAAAATTTTTTATTAAATAATATAAATTATTATTTTAAATTAATTAAAATTAATATATTTTTATTTAAAATATATATTACTATATTTATTAATAATTATATAAATATATAAGATAAATTTTTTAAAATTAAAAAAATATATTTTATTTTTTTAAAATTATAATATTATTTATATTCATTAAATATTCCCAAAAATTAAAATAAAAATAGATTTGCAAGTATAAGTAGGATAACAGATTTAATAAAAAAAATGCTAAAAATGGAATGAAAAATATTCTTCCCGTCTTATATCTTATCTGACATCCTACATTTCCGGCGACCCATCCCTATGATAGTCTGAGCCGCGAACCCAACTGGGAGCCTGAACTTGACGTATTTCTTGATTTTTTTACCGGTTTCGATTCGGGCCGGGCTACCACAGTGGGGGCTAGCGAGAGGGAACGGGTGGTGAAGTGGAGAGTGATTTCGGTGGTTAGGTAATTGAGATGCTCTTTGGATTCTGGGAAATTTGAGAGAAAAATGATAGAGAAGAAAGTGATGACGTAAGGGAATACAAAAAAAGGAGCCTTTTTTTTTTTTTAATTTAAGTGGGAAACGGATTATAATTAGAAGTTTGGTGGTCATTTTGACACACTGTAACGTGAGCAGCCGAGAGTCCGAGACAGGTAAAGGATAACGTACAAGCAAAAGACGATAATGCCTTAAGCATAAACGGGCTTAGGCAGCGTCGTATTATCTCAAAGTCTTTGAGATGACAACATTTCATTTCATTTTTTTTTAATGTGTTTTTCTTGAGTCTTTTATATATATATATATATATATAATACATAGAAAATGAAAGAATACATTATTGTAAAGTTGTGTGACTTGTTACCAACCGCAAAATGTTAAATTTTTAATTTTGATAATTATAATTTAATTTTTAATAAAAAAATAAAAAATAGATTATTAGAATTTATAAACATGATTAACATAGCACTGGTTAACATGTTGTTTAGGATATGGTGGGAAGGTGGTTCAGGAAATTATGGTTGAAATGTCCAATTTCTTTATTCAGCACAATCAAGGAAATTTCAAAAGGAATGGTTAGCACAGCAAAGTTGAATATTCAAATCAATCCTGAATGCAACCGATTCAATTCCTCAGTTTGTCGGAATCAAACTTTTTAGATGATTGGAGACCTAAACTTGATGGAATGAGATTTCGATGTCGACATTCTCAGCCGCTTCTGCTAATTTATTGTATAACCTACAAGTATAACCTACTAGTCAGCTTTTCAAACTTTTGGTAAATGATGTATAACAAACAAAATTGTTAAAAATGCAATAATTACCGGACCCTGGTTTAAAATCATTGCTCTCCAGTTGATCCTCCCCATCTCTTCACACGACTTTCTGCTGCTTCAGCCTGCATGTATGAGAAGACTTGGATCAAGGTTTGCTTTGAACTGAACAAACTAAATGAAGAAGAGAAGCATGGTTTAGGGCTTTGGAACAAAGAGAACTGAATGGCAGGGGAAGGGATACTAACTTCCTTGTTCCAGTTGGTAAGTGAAGTGACAACTATCAAGATTAAGGTTTGTAAAACAATGCCTCCAATCATTCCTGACCAAATACCCTGCAACTCAGAAGTTAAAATATACAAAGCACTATCAGGAGAAGGCTTCAGCAAAATATAATCACCAAAAATCATAATTTGATAGACATGGCAAGTTACCATAACCCCAAATCCAAATGTGAATCCAAGGAGTATGCCAGCCGGTAATCCAACAACATAGTAACATCCAATATTGATGTACGCAACAAGAGCTTGCCAACCAGCTCCAATAGCAACACCTTAAGGGACCAAATTGCATAGGAAAAGAAAAAGAATCAACAAAGAGTAACTTCATGCAGTTAATTCAGTGTTTCTGCAAACTTCTTTTTCTTGTTCTTACCAGATAAGACCGGTTGGAGGCTGTTTAAGAGTACCGTAAACCCCAATAATGTAGCTAGCTTGGTTGTTTCTTCGGCAACAGCATTACTGTTGGTGAATAGGTAAGGGAAGTAATCTTTGGTTGCAAACACCACAATCATGCAAACAACTCCTATGCCCACAGATGTAATTGAAACAACTAGCACACCAAATTTTGCAAGCCAAGCGTTTCCAGCTCCTAGTTCATTTGATACTCTCACACTGGCAAGAGCATCAATTGTAAGTTCTCGATTCCAATATGGTTATAAAGCTAAGTGAAGTTTTTTTTCCGGGCACCGAGCGTGTAATAATTTGTATAACAAGGAAATGGAAAACGGGGGACGACCGTACCTTATGGCAGCATTGAACCCAATTGCAATCATGGCATCCCATCCATTTATGTTCATGCTGGAAAAAGTAGAAATGAAAGTTTGAGAAAAGCATTTATATCTAGGGAACCAGAGAGTATTGTCAATTTCATTAAAATTAAATAAAGCACCGAACCAAATGAAAATGATGTCTTTAACCTTTCACTGGACCAACTTGAAGGTAATTACCATTGAAGAAATTTATACCACTGCAAATAACATTATTTGCTCTGTTTCTTCTCATATTCTTGGCAATCAAAACCAAAACTATGCACCGGATTAACCATTGAGTAAGAAGAAATAATCGAACACCTACCAAATAGAAATGGCATCAACTGGTATCAGAGGGTTTGGCAGGCGACCAGTTATAACTACTATCACCATCAAGTACCAAAACTCCAAGCTGCAATTCATTTTCCACAACTGCGTAAGTGTCAAATCTGATACCATTATTTACATACAGCAAAAAGAGAAGGGAGGAATGAAACATGCCATAACATAACAGCAGAAGCCAAAGAAAGCTTGACGAAGCCAAATAGATCCGCAAATGCTAGCCATGAGAATCCACACCAAGCACCATCCGACGTGGTAATAAAAATGTATAGAAACTGTCCAATAACTATGAGCCACCATGATGTATTTAAAGTAATTGCTGCTCCGATTAAGCCCCATCCGAGTTTAAGTATCAGCAGCCAGCTGAAAAAGGCATGTAGCACTAGTACCAGGGCTGATACCCAAGCCATTACCATGACTTTCCTCTGAGCTTGTAAGAACTTCTGTATAGGGAAGTTCATAGCATAAGCAAATAATTGTGGCAGCATCCACACAGCAAACTTACCTGCATCAACAAGTTCAGGTCCTTCAGGATGTTACTAGATCTCATTTTTCCTCGTATTTTTTAAATAGGGTTGATTCTAGATGGATTTTCTGTCAATTTTCTTTTAAGAACATAGCAAAATCCCAACCTGCAGCGTTGGAGATTTCAGTGGTCTCTCCAAATAGTTCAAGAATGGGAGGTGACCAAACGTAGATGGGAACCAATAAACATGCTGTAGTCAATAGAATGACCCATGATCTCTGCATGTACACCCCCAACATCCTTAGCCTACCAGCACCATATGCTTGACCACATAGCGTCTCCAATGCGCTCCCCATTCCTAACTGTGACATTAAAAATGGACACGAAAACTCATTTCTAGAAATTAGCACATATTTGCTAAAACAAGGAGATTTCTTCCAAGTCTTGAGTAACCTTCCTTTTGTTTTGGACTCTTTCCAACTTTTGTAAACCAAAAAAACAAAAGAATCTTATCAAACCAAAAGCAGAAAGCCTGATCCATAGACAGAAATGGCAAAACTTAAGCAGAACAACTTACCATAACACCAAAAGCAAGACCAGCTACAACAGAGTTCTCTACGGACACCGCAGCAAGGTCTAGCTCACTAACAAGGCCAGCAAACGTTTGCGTGAGTGCACCCAATGAATACTGACAAATTGCTGTGAAAATTGCTGGCCCTGCAAGACGCCATAACCTCTTGGACTCATGTCCGAATTCCTTAACCCATCTAACAGGATTTTCTAATTGGTTGTTATCATTGCCATGACCATGAGTGTTGAGAAGTGGAACACTGTCAACAGCCATAGTCGCGTTCTATGAAAGTTTGCACTGCCAGTGAACTACATGAGGGGTCTCTCCCTCTCTCGGGTGTATTTGATCTTTTAAGATAAGAACATTTCGGGATATTAGGATGTTGTTTAAATGGAATTGTCTTCTGAAAAGGTAGATATGGTTTGGGCTTTGGTCGACGATTTGTTTGAAAGGTTGTTAAGGAATTAAATTTGATAGTTTGATAAAATGAAATTAACTGCATTAATATTTGACCCTTTTTTGTTTTCCTTCTTTCAATACGATCCCTTCCAGCTTTTTTCACATTTGTGTCATTCAGGTTATGCATCATTTTTCTTTACGTGAGAATAAAACATAGTCATTAAATAAAAATTTATTATTAAATTAAATTTTGATTCAAATCACTTTTAAATTACATAATTCATGTTCAAATTTTCGATTCGAATTAAATAAAAAATTATTTAATTTTGCACAAGTTTATATAACCTATCAACAAGTAATATGAGAAAATTAAATTTTTTGTTTAGTTTTTTAATTTTCTTTTTACAATTGTTAAAGGGTGATTTTATTTTAGCCAATATTTTTTTTTCGCATAAATCAATTACATTTATTAAAATGTGAATCGAACATCAAATGATAATCATGCATTTTTTAGAAGAAGCAACCTTCGCGCGAAAATAGACTTGTCGTCTTAACGAGGCTCCACATGTTTTCATAGGTTCAAATGGCCGGGCAGGCTGCCCCCAGCTTAGAGCTGATCAGTAAATGCTTGGGTCAATGATTATTTGCAGCGGTCACTGAGAATCTTAACTCCCGCATGAAGGTTTCGGGATGTTGGCCATGAATATGCTGATTATAAGGGGCAAACAATATGTTTCTTTTTTTATTTAAATTAATTGAGAGAATATAAAAAAATAACTTTTTTATGAATTTATTAAACTCATGTAAAAATAAATTAATTTTAATTAATTAAAAAAAAATTATCTCTTAACAAAATAGTGGAGAGCTAAAAAAACAATTATTTTTATTTTAATATGCTTTATTTTTTATTATTTATGAGTCATGCATTATATTAACTAATGATAAATTCATTTGTTGTAAGAAATAAGTAAAATTGTACGTTATTGTGCTTTCATGTCATTGTTACATAATAAAATTTTCACTTTAAATATTTGAGCAACCAAAACTTTGTTTGGTCATTGCACTCGACATAAAAGCAATGGAACTTGTTTTGCTTGTCGGCTAAAAACAAAAGGAAAAAATAAAGGGTAAACTGAGCAGTCTCAATCAATCATGGTGACGTAGTTGTTTGAACTTATTTATGTTGGTAACGAAAACCTTAACTACACGACAATACGCTTGTTTATACAAAAGGTTAACTTCAACCAAACAACTTTATATTATAATTTTATTTTTCTAAAAGATGAATTTTACTTGATGCAATATAAAGTTGACCTAGAAAGAGACAGATTTTGGTGGTATGTAACCTACATTTTCTCAATATTTCATTATGTTCTTGAAGTAATATAATGAATAATTCAGAATTTATATACATATATATAGTATAAAGAAAAAATGGAACGATCTTACCATCATTTTGTTCCAAATAATTTAGGTCAGTAGTTTAGGCAAACCACATGACGCCTGACACATGACACCCGTCGTCAATTATGTGCCTGTTTTCTTTTATTTCAGCTGACAATGAAAAACACAGATGTCTGAATCGTTGGCATTAAAACTGAAATTCACTTACAACCACCCTTATTTTCTTGGTTACAGCCACGTACTTATAATTTCTTCATCTATTAAAAGAGAAAAAATAGTGAGTAAATGTAGTAATTTCCTATATTATTAGTTACTTGTTCTGAATCATCGTGTTTTTTCTGGTCCTTCCATGGGACCAAACAGCTGTCCATGCTTTCTTCCGTAGTCTATGGACCACAGCGGTCCACGGGGCCAATTATTCATAGGAATCAATAGACATAGACAAGCTAATCCGACAGTAGGAAGGCTGGCTGAATCTTAAAATTGTAGTTGACAATCCCTAAAGATTTTTAGAGACTCCAAAGTAGAAACTATGAGGTTCACGCTTGAAACTAAAGGATGTGCAATCCTCCGAAGGAGGTTGGATTCTGATAATTAATACGTAAATAATATACTGTAAAGTATTGATTACAAGAATCGTCCGATAAAGCATATCATCCAAAACAGCACAATCGTTTGCATGATAATTTACATGTTCCAGCTTTTCGTTGATATCGCAGGGCAGCCATGACTAAGATAATCATGGGTCCAAATAAATGACTTCTGCATATATTGAGGCTCGCCGAAACCGCAGCAATTCCTTCATCAACACCCATTCGCCATCCTGGGAAGCAGGTTTAATAGTCAACCGCTCAAGCACAGGTAAATTTGAAAGCAAGAACTTGATGAAATCCATTTCCGATTTCACACCAGAGATGCCTGACACTTTTACCAGTCTCAGATGGGCAAACAGCCAGCTCCAATGATTATCTTTCCAAAAGTTAGTGGATCTTTCTGCAGAAGTTTGTTTCTCGACACGAGCCTAAATGAAACATCAAAATTTTGTAATCACTAACTCACCCCCAAAAAAAGGAATCATTACATGCATAACCTTATTAGATTAACAGTGTAGCTAAAAACACGGTAATATAAAAGATGGGGATATTACTACGTAAACCACCAAAAGAACCAAAGAGGGTAAATAAAACAAAACGCACCAACATTTCCAGCTCTTGAAGATTCGGGCAACTTCTTAGGAGACACAGAGCAGCTTCATTTTCCTCCACATCATCAAAATCAATGCGAATGGATAGATAATTCAGATCAACAAATGGGTTAGGCAACCTGCTTGGCACTTTTCTGATAGCCAAATACTGGAGAGGAAAAATGAAGAACAACAGGATAAATTAAAATCTCAAACAGATAAATTAAGGTGGCACATGTACATTCTCAAGGACTTGAACAAGTATATCGGGATTCAAGAACCATTTACGAAAAAACTTGTAGTACATTTTCTTTGAAATTCCCAGAAGATACTGGTGCTCTACGTATCACTAAATCATTACCTTCAAAAAGTAATTCTGAACCTCCATACTTCGAATATGGGGAAGATTACCAAAGAATCTGAGCAATTTACTAGATTTGTCTCGAGCATAGTTCTCATCATTGTCGACGTTTACATACAAACCAATGGAAACCAGAGCTAAATGGAACGTATTCTGAAAACTAACATCATAAAAATTACCACCATGTCAAAGAATTGCAGATTTGGAGCATCAATGTTAAGATGTGTGACACTAGTTAAGTTCATCAATGTTAATCTCTCAAGCAGAGGGCAGCTAGAAATGAGGTTTTCAAACACATGTTGAGTGATGGTAATGTGCTGAAGATCAAGGCTCCTCAAATTCTTGAAACCTTTGAAAGTGAATGGAGGCTTTAGCAAGCAATTAAATAGCCCCAAATGAATTAAATTCTGGCAATTAAATAAACAAGAAGGTGGCTTGTAGCGCTGGCCCTTCCATATTTCCAGTATGAATTCTTTGATACAGCTCCTTGATATAAAAAGAATCCATCGATCGATGTCAGCGACTCCTAAAAGATCTCGATGAGACAGTTTGAACTTGGGTATTGGACCCTTGCGATGTCAGAGTACATAATCAATGATGTTTCAAGCTTGTTTTTTATGAAAGTTTGGTCTTGGGAAGAGACATTAAGACACTGATAATCAAATACAAGATATGGTATTGTAGCCCATTTGTATCTCCACTTCCTTGACAGAACACTAGTCCTTACTGCATCCCTTATCGGCAAATATGACAAGATTTGATCTGTAACATGTCCTGGTAAGTTAAGAATCTTATCTAGCTCTGCCTCTGTTTTGCTAGGCAATGTTGGTGGCTCTCTTTGCTTCTGAAATACTCATAAGGAACAAAACAAGCAAGTTAATGAAATAATAAATATAGCAGTTAATACTTATAAAATATTGGAGTTTCAAACACAAACATAACTATACAACCGTAAGTGAATATATTCCATTAGTAGGCAATGTCACCATATGCGGTTTCCCAAGCACAAATGCACAAAACCGTTGTGAGTCTTCCTTTTTTATTTTTTTATTTTTTTATTTTTTGCAAAAAAGACAAACACTATGGTACTTTAAAAAATGCAATATCTATAAAAGAACTTGAATAAATTTAATTCATTAATTTAAGAACATAAAATCCTGAGTTCAATACATGGAAACAGAACAGCTAGAGGAACCCACTTTATTTTTCTGGCATTTCACCACATTATTGAAAAGCAAAAAAAAAAAAAGCTGACATATATATACAACAAAAAGCACTTACATTTACCATTCTCATTCTGTATAAGGGATTTCCAGGCAATGCTTTTCAATTCCCCAAAAACATGGTTAAACCATCAAAGCCTTGTTTCAGCTAATCGAGCAGCCGAAATCTGATATATTTAAACACATAAATTTGACTGATATAAATAGTTTTTTCCAAGAGAAATTTATATAATAGGATAAAGCTTACAACTTTATGTAACTTTAAATCAGTGTTCTCCAAAGCAAGCAATCCTTTGACTCTAAAATTATAGGAAAAAAAAGAATTAAATACTGTTTTGGCGTTTAAAATGTCAAAGAAATCAAGAATAATACTTGAAAATTGAAGTATTATTGAAGTAGAAAAAAGGGTACTTTTCAAAAGAAAAAATCTGAAAAAGAATGAGAAAAAATGGGTAATGAAAAAACAAAAAAAAAGGGGGAGGAATCTGTATTTCTTTGCAACTTAAATTAAAATAATGTTCAGATTTTGCTGATATAATAGAAAAAGAGGAATTGGGTATGGAATAAAACAGGAGGAGAAAGGGGAGGATTGGAAGAGGAATATAATAAGAATGAAAGAAGAAAAGGAAGCTCTTTTACCTGAAGAAGAAATAAACAGGAAGTCAGAGCAAATGGGCAGATCGAAGCCTTAAAACCACCCAGTTGGTGTGGGCTATGGGCGGGTGTCATACACGTGCAGCACCATAACGAATGAAAGTTACCTTCGCGGGCTTCAGCCTAGTGAAAGTCTAATGGGTTGGGTTAAGCATAGGGAATCCAAATAAATGAGACAAATATATAAAATCAAAATTTTAAATATAAAGGTTTTATGTATTATATTTAAATTATTCAGTTCAAAATTTTTAGTTTTTTTTATTTTCTGGTTAATTTAACCCAAAACAGCTTCTTGTCTTCTTAAATGAAAAAAAAAAAAAGGAAATCAATTTGAATTCAAATTTTAATTTTAGTGTGAAATGATTATGGATGTCTTCCTTTCAACTACAATACCAACTTTGCAAGAATACCATTGTGGTCAACTACATTTATGACATGGTGATGACAGGAAAAAATTGATTTTTTTTTTTTTTTTACAAATGAGGCAAGTTTAGAGATAAGAAAAAATGGTACATGTGTTAGGGTTTGAATTATAAGTTTTTTTTGGATGTTATCATATAAATTTATTGATTTAAATTCTAAATTAAGAAAAAAGTTATAGACTAATTTGATTTGAAAATTACCCATTGCCAATAAAAAGAGTTACTAGTACTAAACTTAATTTATATACTAGTTTGTAACTTGTAAAGATTGAAAATGAGCATTCCCAATTTCCATGTTCTCCTTTGACAAGTAATTATTTGCCAAGTGCAATGCAAGGCAGCAACCAGATGCGGTTGCCGTAGCAGAGCGGCCTTGCCAATCAATTATTATCCTCAAAATCAATGAATCTAGCAGCTTATAATAAACTAATCTTATGATTAGTATATACACTTACGTACGGTCAGCAAGAAAGTCATAACTCGATGACCCTCGATCATGACTTCGCTTTTTGCCCCAAAAGTTTAATCATACGTTTACTTTTTCATATAGATCTTGCACTCAAAGCTGTGTCACAACATGATTACCGGTGCAACGTCTTCCTATGTATGAACGTAAACAATTATAACTTCCGGTCTTTGTTCTTAGCTACAACAATTTTTCTGATGTTTGTGGGATTCAGAGCCTGCTTTATGTGGCGCTTAGCGGCAGTGCAGCAGTTGATTAACTCAAGATCTCGTGATCCATTGCCAAATTTATTCTAATTCAATGAGCATTCTCGATATCATGTCTTGAAGAAAACTCGAACTTTCATGCTCTTTAGCACCAGATTTTAAGTCTCGCGTGTCTACCATTTTACCTTGTCGTATTCCATGAAAATTATATCTATATAGGGTGATGAATGGAATATATGACAAGTGGAGTGTTGAAGTATTTCTATTAATCGGTCTATGTCGGATTCTCATCCTTCCTTGATCGGCTGCTGTAGCACATATTCTTGTTAAGCTTAGACGTTAAAGTTTAAACTTTAAACATATATATGTTCTTCAATCAAATGGATATCTTTGCAAGGGTTTGCTTGTTAGATATGGTACACTTATATGGTCGTTGTCAACTTTGATTGTAACTTTCATATTGTCAAAAACGCCCAACCTAACTCGTAGAGAAAATTATGGTCTTCAAATTATAGAAGATATACTTATCAGAAGATTTCAGACATTTGACTTTTTTTTCCAAATCTTCACCGCCAAAACCAAAAATTTCTGTATTTATATGTCACACACATCTCATTCTCATAAGGTTTCCAAGTCAATCGAGCTAGCTGTCTCTCTCTCCCTCACACGAATTTTGTTTTTATCCACAGTATTCAGTTTGCTGGCTATGGTAATATCTTAACCAAAAAGGAAAACTATGGGAAATTCCAACACAATCCAAGCTGGCAATGGGTACGTGGAACTTCTTTCTAATTCGATCACCAGTGTCTCTTCTCAGTTCTCCCAAGAAACAATGGGAATCAATGATCAATTATGATTATGTATATGTTTTGCAGAAGAAGATTCAAATATAAGAGAAAACCAGCTGCGGATTCTTTCAACAACCCCACTGGAACTCATGAAGGAATAAAGACAGTAGGGGCGGATAATCTTTGCGACTTCTCAAGAAACTCTGACCTTTGCATTTGCATAATAACTTGGAACATGAATGGACAGGTTGCAAAATATCTAGTGCAAATTCATCTCAACTTGTCTTTCACTTTGCTGATATTTTACCATTGATCATCACTCATTAGTGTATATACTATCCTCCTCTTATAAGGTCTCGTATGAAGATCTGGTCGAGCTGGTTGGGAGCAACCGTAGGTTTGATCTACTTGTGGTTGGTTTGCAAGAGGTGCCTCGAGACAACCTTACGCGATTGTTGCAGGATGCTCTTACTGAAACTCACGGGTAAGCAAAACCCTTTCTGTCTCCTTTAGTTTTTATATGTTTTGCCTTGCGCTATTAATGTTTTGACACTTCAGTCAATTCGCAATTTAATCTGCATATCAGGCTATTAGGAAAGGCAATTTTGCAGTCTCTGCAACTATATGTGTTCGGACCAAAGAACTCAGACTTGTTCATCAAAGGTTAGAACCTGTCATTTTTGTATGCAAGTCCATTTTTTTATTTATTTTCAAGACAACAGGAGCCTAGAATGGGGATAACTTTGTTTTCTTGTATACACATAGAACTCAAGGTGGATAAGCATTCTGTCGGAGGCTGTGGAGGAATGTTCAGGAGAAAGAAAGGAGCCGTGGCAATCCGTATCAACTACAAAGGATTCAGAATGGTGTTTATCACTTGCCATCTCTCTGGTAAGGCATGTTTTGTTCAATCATCAGCAACGTTAAAAGACAATTAACTAGCAAATGGAATTTGGACCTAGTTCCCAACAAAATTCATTGATTTGGGTTTACTAGGACATAAGTCCACAAAGTCCTGGCCGCCCATAATTTACTATAAAATTGCGAGACCAAGTTAACATTGTTAAAGCCCATTTAAGACCCCTTAAAGATAGCACTCAAATAATCATTCAAAGCCCTTAAAGAATGGGCCATCGATGATGATTTGATCGATATTGTCCTGTAAGCAGCTCATGCTCGAAATGTAGAACAGAGAAATACACAGTGCAGGCACATATCTGACTCACTCTTTTCCAAGTATTGGAACCCTTACGCCAGGCCCACCCACATCACCATATGGTTAGGAGACCTCAATTACAGGCTTCGAGGCGTCAATACACATCCCGCCAGAAACTTGATACAAAGAAACCTTCACAGAGTCAGTCCATCTTGCTATTTTCTCAACGTCTCTTCCATTAGTTTTCATCATTGCCCTTGCCTGAACTTTTCCGTTTATTTGTTGCCGCAGCTGCTTACAAGCAAAGATCAACTCCTTCAGGAGGCCGAGAGAGGGCAGATTTTCAATGGATATTGTGAGGGAACACTCACATTCAAACCAACCTATAAATATAATATAGGAAGTAGCAACTACGATACAAGTTACAAGGTGATCATAGTACTCTCTGTCACATTCAATCTTTCAAAAGCGATAGATGTGCAACGGATATATATATATATATATATATCTTCCTAATATGATTCTGCATTAATTTTCCTCGTCTCGCCATGTTTCTTGTAACTTTGACAGGTAAGAGTTCCATCATGGACTGATCGAATCCTATTCAAGATCGAAGATCCTGACAACATCAGCGCAAGTTTGCACTGTTACGAATCAATTGATGACATTCATAGTTCTGACCATAAGCCAGTGAGAGCCCACCTTTGTTTCAAAATTAGCAAATCATAGTCACAGCTCTTAGAAAATGTCCATGGCAGGGGGAAAAAGAAATCCCCAGTGCATCTATTTGCTCTTGTAAATTTGCCCTAATATTGCTTCAGGAAACTAATCTATTCTTCTTTCTTTTGAAATTAACAGTAACACTACTGTCAAGCTAGATATTTGACCTTTTGGATCGTTTTTTTTTGTACTTGCGAGGACATTAAAGATAATAAAGAAAACTGATGAATCTGTAATTTGTCCCCTTATATGTGTTCAACTTTCAAGCTTTCATTTCAGCTCTCAATTTCTTGGATAAATCAGGTTACTAAGCCCACAATTCAAGGATGGACAATTTATATATATATATATATATATATATATGATGAGTGACGAAACCTTCAAACTTTTTCATGTAACGCGTTTACAACGCACAAGTAATGGTACATTGAGAAATTAAAGTTAGAAACCAAAACTTTGATTCACATTGAGAATGGTCAACTACTCAAGTACATCTCTAGAAGGCAGCTTAAACTTCTTCCATTTAGGCATATAAAAAAAAAAAGTGTTGGTACCCTCTACCCTTTTCCATTGGTGGAGCCTATGGTTTGAACATTATTTCACAAAACTTCAAACCAAACCAGAAAATAAAAATTAATTTCATATTGAAAAGAGAAATAAACTTGTGAATAGTTTTCAACCAAGCCATTTTTATTGACATTGACTTCTTAACAAATATCGCTTGCAACTCGAACAATAATATAATGTTTTTCTTTTAGTGCACTAGTCTAAAATAAACTTAAATTTTTTTTAATATCATTTTTTAAAGAATAAATATTACCAACTTTATATAATCATTGACCATGGCATTACTCATTTAAGCTAATGCCATTGTAAACCTAATTTAGGGATATGTATTAGTGCTATTAAACCCAAAAGGTTAATTGTTTGATCAAAGATAGAAGTTATACAAACAAATACATATTAATTAACAGAAATTACATATTTATATCTACAAAGTGTCATTAGTAATTTATTTATTTTTATATAAAAGAAGTTGTAATTTATAACTAAAAGAAAAGAAGTTTTAAAATTTTAAATCCTAAATTTAGTAAAAATTATTTTAAAATATATATAAATCAATTAAATTTAAATTTAAATTAATTAATAACTCAATTTAAAAAAAAATTGTAATGACAATTTAATTATATAAAATTTACCCTTTTTTAGGATTTTTTTTTTTATATCAGAAGTGAAGATTAAAGATGCTTAAACTAGAATTCAAACTTTACAATTGGGAACTTTTAGTTTAGCCTTATCTGAATTTGATGTTAATGATAATAAACCCTTAATCATATCCAATTATGTGAAATCCTTATCAAATCACGCGCAAGTGCAACGAACATTTCAAACGCAAATCATATATTATTAAAATATTTTTCAAAGTAACTATAATAAATATATATATATATATATATCCCACAATGTTTCTTAATTGAACTGATCATCTGGGTGCCATCCTTGATAACTTTAACTTTTATTTTTGAATTGGAATTTTATTAATTATATTGCTTTAGATTTCATAAATTCAATTATTTTACTAATAATGAAAAGCCATGCATAAATGTCAAGAGATTTTTAAAAGGGAAATGCTTATTTCTTAAATTAAAAAAAAAAAAACTGAAGGAGAAAGACAGAAAATTAAAAAGAAAAAAGCATAATTTTTTTGGTTTGGAACATTTTCAATCACTTTGTGAGTCTTTAGATTATTCTTTTTTACCCTTTTGCTAGCTAGTGGCATTAGAATCATTACAAAAGTGCATTCTTTTTTCATGTTATTTTTTTTAATTAAGACAAAATTCACTCTTGTTGGGTTTTAATCTTTCAAACTGTTGATCTGTTAAGGTACTTTTACTTTAAACCCATGTTGTAACTTGAAGTCTTGAACAACATAAGCCAGCCAAAGTGGTACTTTCACTTTTTGTTTTTTCTTGATCTTTTTAAACTTTTCTTTACGCGTTCAGCAAAGAAAGCTTGCTTTTTTTTTAGGGGGGGGGGGTCTTCTAGTGGAAGAATTGGAAGAACCCCACATGTAAAAAAATTAAGCTTCCAAATATTAGGAGAAAAAAGAAAATTAAAAAGTGAAATGCCCATTTGGGTTTGATGAATCTTCGTCAATCCCTTTGGGTTTATGACAAAAATTCATCAATTTTGTACGCTTTCTTCATGTTTGACTTTGAATTTGCGTACAGTTGAAGAACACCTCTTTTCTTAGCTTATTTGCCTTCCCTCCCTTAACATGTTCAATCATGTCCTCAACAACAATTCTTTTAACTTTTTGTGTTTTTAAAATTTTTTAGGGTTTTGGGTGTGGTAGATTCTTCTCTGGAGACAAAGAAATAATGGGTGTCATTGTTCTTCCTTGTTCTTTGCATTCTTGAATAGATTATTCATTTTTATAAACAAAAGAGAAAGAAAAAAAAAAAAAGAAAAGAAAAGGGTGAGAGGGGGAATACATGCTTTATAGGAATTAAAAAATTGTAACTTTTTTGGTTAATTTTGAGATCTTATCTGATCTAGGTCTCTTTTGCAGTCTTCTTCCATCCTTTGCTGCACGTTATTGATTTGTTTGAGGTGAGTCATTTCTCTACTTGTTTGATTCTTTACCTTTTGTTCTTTAAGAGCCTGCAATTCAGTCCTTTTATGTCATGAATTTTATTGGCATCCTGAACTGGAAAGAATCTGTGTTTTTTCCCCTTCTCTATCTCTTTCTTTCTGTCTCTTTAAATTCACTTGGTCTGGGGAGAAATTTAATGCTTTTAACTAATATTTAGCATAAGCATTCTGGGGTAGAACAATACCAGGTGGTTGATTTTGATTTCTATTGTTTATCCTGGTTTGACTTGCTTGCATTGATGACAAATGCGGCTGAACTGATTTAACCTATTGTAGGCAATTGGGATATGCTTTTAATATGTATAAACCCCTATTAGTAAACATAAAATAGTTTGTCTGCCTAGCTTATAGAGTTGTGTTAGCATTCTTCTCTTATTGGTTGTTTTTAATTCACTTTGATTATATTCTTTAGGAATCGGTTTGGCTCAATAAAATGACAGTTAATAGCATTTTCTCCCATTATGTTATTTGCCCTAGTTTTAACAATCTTCTGTCAAGCTGTGTTCATTGATGATTCTCGACTTAAAAGTGTACATTTTTTTCCATTTATGTAAGCATGAATTGTATAGCTTCCTCGTTTTTGACTATATTTTAAATTTACTGCATTTAAAAAAAATATTTAGATTTTGCAATATCCATGTGTTTATTTGCTTGAATATATGTTCTATTTGCAGGCAGAAACCTTATTGATTATGAGCAGATAACATTCTGCATTATGGATTGGATTAAAAAATTTTTTAAGGGCTGTGGCCTTAAAAATTCAGAGGGGCATTATCATGGACGTTATGTGGAGGATCCTCAATTTTATGGACCATCTGGCACAAGGGTATTTAGATCTGTTACTATTTCTCTTTCTATATTTCTATTTCTATGTTCTCAACTTTTTGATGATTTGATCCCATCCTACAACCTGTAATGCTGCTGCTGATACATACATAAGTTCCTATCACTTAACGGCTTTGGCTAGGTTGTGTACTAGACATGTTACAAATTAGTTATGAAGCGTGGGTTGCATCAAAGGATACTTTCTTGCACAAATTGGTCCAATTAGACTATTTGAGTTAGTTTAATAAGCTTCCAATATGTTTTCAATGTTATATCTTGGTCTCAACCTTGAATTAGGATGCGTGGCGGGAGCATGAGAATGAAGAGATAGATCGTGCTATTGCCCTATCCCTTCAAGAGGAAAGTCAGAAGGGGAGAAAGGTAATAGGTGAGGAGCATGTCTACCTGATGTTAACATGAATTTTCTTGTCTGCTGTACTTTATGATATGAGCTGATTAGTTGCCAATAGAATCTTCTTTCTTTCCTTACTTATACTTATAATCTAACATGCCATAATTTGAATTCTTAAGTTTCTCAAATTATTGGGTAGATAATGAATCTCAACTAGAGGAAGATGAGCAACTTGCGAGAGCTATACAAGAAAGTTTGAACTTTGAACCTCCACCCCAATATGAAAATGCAAATACGTATCAACCTATCCCACTCCATTTTCCAATGGGATACAGGTACATGAATATGCCATTAGCTACAATAACTATTTCATACCTGCTCATTTAATCAGGGCTTAAATGTGGATTTATCTCTGAGCTTCTATCCTGCAACTGTATGCTGATAACGGCTTTCCTTGGCCTCAAACATGCTGCAACTAGATCCTTTTTGCCCCCATGACCAAATTATTCTTTTTGGTAGGATTTGTGCTGGTTGCAATACTGAGATTGGTCATGGAAGATTTCTAAATTGCCTCAATGCATTTTGGCATCCAGAATGTTTCCGTTGCCATGCTTGCAACCTTCCAATTTCTGATTGTGAGGTACATATTTACATTCTTTTTGGACCTTTTGTTGGCTATCAGTGTTGCCATATGTCATCTGTGGTAACTTCAGTAGATGTTTGGTTGTTGAATAAGCTAATTTAGATGTAGACTTTCTTCTGCAGTTCTCTATGTCTGGGAATTACCGTTTTCATAAATCATGCTACAAGGAGCGCTACCATCCAAAATGTGATGTCTGCAACCACTTTGTAAGCTTTTTTCTTGCATCAGGCTTATGTTCTGTTTATTATAAATTTGTGTTGTTTGTAATTCATTCAATGCATTAACGTTCAAGGCGGATTATATATGATTTTCTACATACTTCAGTGCATTTATATATATTTCAAAAGTTAAATGTCAACAATAAACTTAAGGTAATACCAAAACACGAGTGTGTTTTTCATGGTTTTCACTTTTTCTTACCTAACAATGAATTCCAAGCGCTAAATAAACCTAAACTTGAAGGTCATACAGGTACATATGAATGCCATGTAATAATGTCTTACGCAGATATGATGGCATGAAGTGTAGCTCATAGTTGATGTCCTTGGATGTAGTTCCAAGTTTAGACAATGGAAAGTAGTACAAGGGAACTTGGAATTCCAAAAAGAACTATGGAATATGGGAAACCTGCATCTGCATATCATATTCAAGTCTTCTATTGTATGCTGTTTTTTAAGTAGTTCTGAAACAGAAGAAAGTAAATCTACCACACGTCACTCATTGCTAGTTGGTGTTGTCTTTTGGGATATATACTTTGACAGATTCCAACAAACCCTGCTGGTCTTATTGAATATAGGGCACATCCTTTTTGGATCCAGAAGTACTGCCCTTCTCATGAACATGATGGTACTCCACGATGTTGCAGCTGTGAGCGAATGGAAGTGAGTATGATGAAATGCACACATCTTTCTAAGCGTATTTAAATTTCTAAAGTAAAACCTGGCTACTATTTCTGAAGACGAAGAAAATAGTTTGAAAGCATGACAGTTTTGCTCATCATATGCAGCCACAAGACACAGGATTTGTTGCCCTTAATGATGGACGGAAGCTCTGCCTAGAGTGTCTGGATTCTGCTGTTATGGATACCAACGAATGCCAACCCCTTTATCTAGAAATACAAGAGTTCTATGAAGGGTTGAATATGAAAGTGGAGCAGCAAGTTCCATTACTCCTGGTTGAAAGGCAAGCTTTGAATGAAGCCAGAGAGGGAGAAAAGAATGTAAGGGCAAAATTTCTGAAAGAATGACATCAAAAAATAATTTCTAGGACTGTTCCACCTTAGCTATGTTAGATATTTTGCAAAACATCTGTTTTCATTCTTGTCTGACTGCTATTGGAACACTGTGGGCTTACTTCTGCTTCTAGATATCTTGGAAATACCATGTTGACTGCTTAGTGGAAATACTTGCAAGCAATTGTTTATTTCTTCCTTATTTGTCTATGATTGCATTCTAAAAATTTTGTCTTGGGCAGGGCCATTATCATATGCCAGAGACTAGAGGACTCTGCCTTTCTGAGGAACAAACTGTCAGCACTGTAAGAATATTTGAAATTCTATTTTGCTTTAATGTTTGATAACTTGAAATTTTTCATCAGTAGTTTTTTTATTGCTCAAAGATTTATACTATCTTCAACTTGAAATCATCAGATTCTAAGGCGACCAAGATTTGGGACAGGAAATCGAGCCATGGACATGATAACAGAGCCCTACAAATTGACACGTCGATGTGAGGTGACTGCGATTCTCATTTTATATGGCCTGCCAAGGTATTGTATTATTTTCCACAATTGCTTTCACATATGTATAAATGCGTTTCCATATAATCAAACAATTTTCAATGACATGCAAATAAAGACCTAGTGCAGGTTAATTAGATGCTGAAGAATGGACAAAAAGAACTATTTGTGTTACTTGCTCACCACATAGCAATTTCATGTTTGTTATCCCATTAATCACAAATGATGTGGGAAAGTTGAAAAAAATTCTATATTAGATTAATCATAACTACTTCAGACCGGAAGTCTTGATTGCCTAGATTCTTTGACACACTTGAAGAGCAGGCAGTCCCCGAAAAAAGATCAATAAAAAGGTGCTGTCAGGTTTTATGGTTGTCATGATGTCTGTAGTTTAAAATGTAATGGAGTGCTAAGGTAAAGGAGAAAACAGAAAAGGATGATGAAGTCAATGGAGACTGAATGAAAGAATTGTAGTCCTAATAGCCTCTTCTTTGTCTTTCTAATTCCTAGAAACTTTTTATGCCCCTTTTGCTAATCTTGCATATTTGTGGCTGTTGATTCAAACTTTAATGTTTCTCTTAATACTGCAAGTTTAAGTAATGTTGATGCATTTGATAAAAAATTGAAATTTTTGATTATGTAGGTTACTGACTGGGTCAATCTTAGCACACGAGATGATGCATGCATGGATGCGACTTCAAGGTGCATTCCCTTTCCATCATAATATGTAGGAAAAAATGTGTTTCATTTTCCCATCTGCAGAGATTGAAACATATGCTACTTGTTTGTCAGGTTTCCGGACTCTTAGTCAGGATGTCGAGGAGGGTATTTGTCAGGTGTTAGCACACATGTGGTTGCTTACCCAGCTCGATTCTGCTTCAAGCAGCAATGTTGCATCAACTTCATCCTCTGCGTCTAGTAGATTAGAAAAGGGCAAAAGACCTGAATTCGAGAGGAAGCTTGGAGAGTTCTTCAAGCATCAAATTGAATCAGACACTTCCCCTGTATATGGAGATGGTTTTAGAGCAGGCCATCAGGCAGTTTATAAATATGGTCTTAGAAGAACCCTTGAACATATTCGGATGACTGGGAGATTTCCTTACTGAAATCCCAAATTCTCAAACACGTTTCCCAATTCTTTCAAAGAGTCAAAGCTCGGCCTTTTCCTATTAGACCCAAAGGCCCCCAAGCACATAGGATCATATCACTCTCTATACAGTAGGTTTTAGAATTCCTACAAATTTTCATTCCTTGTGGCTGTCATTGCCATTCATATTTTTATATAAAATTAGTTTAGTTTTTAAATCCTGTTTCCCGCTATAAGTTTTCTTTAAATTATTTAATCAATTTTATTTTAAAAGAAAATCCATTTCATGTATAATTGCAATAAAAATTTTTATCAATAGATTTAATCTTAAAATGAGAATAATTTCAACTATGCTAGTTTACTGTAGAAGGTACATATTCGGTTTGTGAAATACAAGAATGGAGAATGCAGTACTATTCTATTATATAAGAAGTAATAGGATTTAACATATGAAACCTATTGCGTAGCATGGTGATAAGGCATTTATTATTGCTTGTTTTCCAAGAAATTCCTGTACTTCTCAAGTTAGTTCCCACTCCGCATTTAGATTAGACTTCTAAAATTGATCAGAATCTACGAAAGGACAACATTTTAGCACTGTATACTGCATAGAATAAACTTACAATGGTACCTATTTAAGTACATCTGCTCGAATTTTGGAAAGAACTGACACTACTTCCTCCATGCTTGGTCTCTTTGTTGGTTCTTCTGTCAAGCAGGCTACACTTAACTGAGCCATCCGTAGGGCGAATTCTGTCTGATCATCACATTTTAGCCTAGGATCAATAAAGGAATCGAGCTTAGCTTCTGCATTCTCTTTTTCCATGATGGAAACAATGGCTGCTGATAGCAGTATTTGTCTTCGATCTTGGGTAATGATGGCATCTTTTCCGGTAATCAGTTCCAATAGCACAACTCCAAAAGCATAGACGTCAATCTTGGAAGTAACCTGCCCTGTCTCTACATACTCAGGTGCCATATAACCTCTAGTCGCTAAAACACGAGTTGTCAAAGCATCGCTGCTAGTTTCATTCACCACTGCTCTTGCGAGGCTGAAGTTCGCGATTTTGGCCCTTAGACCACTGTTTAGGAGAACATTGCTGCTCTTGATATCCCCATGTATATAGGCAGGTTTGGTAAAACTGTGAAGATAGTGAAGTCCATTAGCAACATCCAAAGCAATTTGAATCCTCCTCTTCCAACTTCCAATCTCATCAGGACTTTGATTGAAAAGCCAATCCCTCAGAGACCCTTTTTTCATATACTCAAAAACAAGATAGTAACATCCATAGTTTTCACAGACACCCTGAAGCTTTATCAGATTGAAATGATAGATACTCTTCAGCAATTGTACCTCCTTGGATACGTCTCGTCTCATTCTTTTAACAGCCAGGATCTTCCCACCAAAATCACCGCGATAGACAGAACCCTTTATTCTATTCTTGGAACTGAAATTTTGTGTAGCTTTCTTTATCTCCTCATACGTAAACACTCTTAAACCTTGGTCCAAGCTTGCAATTTCTGCACGGAGGTCTTCCGGCAATACATAATTCTTCTTTCTTTCATTGCTACTCCGAAGAACTCCATCCTTTCTCTTATTGAACATAAAAACAGTGAACAGGATGATGATAAGAAGGAGCAAAGAACAAGCTGCTGCGATTCCGACTCCTTCATACAATTTCCGCTTTGATCTATTGCTTTTGTGATATTCTTCAAATGGAGGTAAATCAAGTGGTTGGTCCTTGTGAATCATGGTTTGCGAACTTGAAGGTAACGATGGCAAAGGAATTAGGATTGTTGTGGAAGGGAAAATAGTTTGTTTCTCTTCCAAACCGTTTGCATCATTAATGCTCTTTCTGCTCACATTGAATCTATCACTTATATCTGGAATATTATCCTCCGAGCTAATAGAGTAAGTCAGCAGATACTTTATTCCACTCTTAGTTTGATTACTTGTTGGACAAGCACATCGAAGAGGAACTTTCAATTCAATTCCAGGAACCAATTTGTGTTGGCTCTGTGGATTTGCTCGTTTAAGGGAACTACATGTGGATAATCCCTGGTATGCCTCGGTCCCTATAGTATAATAGGTGCCGTGGAAGCTTGAGATGTGAAACGTGGTGTTTGCCTGATAATTCTGGCCTAAACAAAAACAATTTACAGGAACAATTACCTCTTTACCAGTTGGGAACTTTGCATACTCAGTTACATTATTGATGCTAGCAATCTCTGCCTGGTTCGAAGATGTGAGAACTGAAATGCTGGGAACTGAGTTGAAAGAAGGTTGAGACTTGTAGATAAGAAAGGCCTGGCAAAATCGATCTTGGCCATTGCAAGTGTAAAGAAATGCTGAAGAAAGACCTGATTCATCGTTGTTATCGCAATCCAAAGCTGAGTTTCCCGAGTAGTTTTGTTGAGCATTTATGTATAAAGTGAAAATATTAATCAGTATGAAGAAGCAGAAAAGGAACTGATTCATGGTGAAAGCATTAAAGAAGATCATGATTTGCTGATTAGAGAAAGGAATTTGAACAATGGTGGTTGCTGCATCGTGGGATTAATGGAACAATAAACGCGTTTAAGGATTATAAAAAATCCAGATAAATTAGAGTTTGTTAGACTGAAATAGCAACGCTCTAGGCTGGCTACAACAAATTTTCGAAACGTTTCCTTGTAATTTCCTCCGAACAAAAACAATTCTCCATTAGTTTAATAATTATTCTTGCAAAAGTACAAGCTGGATGACTCCAGATTTACCCTGATTTTGTGTTCAATAACAAATGATTTCCTTCTTTTTCAAAGGAATAATCTTACGACCCCATTTCTGTTTGTTTAGTTGGAAGCTTATCTTTTATATATATATATGTGTGTGTGTGTGTGTGTGTCATCGCCCGTGATAGGAGCTTGTTTGCAGGGTTCATCGAATGACAAAATCTGAACGCATCCACATTCCTGAATAAGAGCGTGAATCCAAGTTTTGCCGCCCCTACGAAGCGCCTGAAACCAGACAGGTGTGGACTGAGACATAGGTTTTGGTTAAATCAACTTCCAGTAAACTATTCAATGATTGAAAATCTAATTCAAGTAATTCTTGTCTCTGTATTTTTTATTCAGCATCATTGAAGCCCAAAAGGAACGTTTCCTTTGCGTGGCTTCTGGGTCTGGGCCCGTCTGGTCGTGGAAATGATGGAAGATAAGATCGGCTTATTCTCGACCCCAGTAGGAATTAGTCAAGTCTCTGGTTCAACCATGACCAAATAAGCCAGCATCAATTTTTGTCTGCCAGTTTCGAACAGCTGACAGTTTTTTTTTTTTTTTTTTATTGATGGATGATCATGACCACTTCAGGCGATGTTCCAGGATGAACAGCGACCAAATTAAAATAATGTTTTGAAAGAAAACGATAACAAAATGAGACAAGAAAAAAAAAAAAAAAAAGAGAATGTACCAGCTGGAATAATTTGATTTAAAACCGTATTTCATTTTGATTGATTGAATTGGGTTAATGAATCATGAATTGTAACATGTTAAGTAACAATAATTCTTGGACTTACAACTTTACTTTTTATTATTCATTTGGCTTAATTGCTTAATACCATTACATTCAAACAACTGCCTTCACATTGGATTTCTTTTTTTTTTGTCATTCTTCTATCTTTTAAGTATGTTCTTGTCACGACTCAGTTTTCAAATAAAAAAACTTCAAAAGCATCGACTTTTTCCATTACTGTATAATGGGCCAAGAGGAGAAGGTGGACCACATATGGAAACAGGTGTGGCTGGAATTATTAGTGGCCCAACATGACATTTGATCACTTCGGTTCATTAAATAAAATTTTTAATTTTCTATTACCATATTCAAAAGCAGAAACTAGATTTATCACATCCTTTTAGCTATAGATATCAACTCAATCCGATTTGGTTCGGGCACGAACATCTTTAATGAAAATAAAATAAAATGTAATACTTTCTTTTACTCATCCTCTTTATCCATTTTTTTATATATAAAAAAAAGGTCCTCATCTTATGTCCATTTTCTTAAACACCTAAATTTTTTTTATGATATTTTAAAATTTTGTATTAAAAATTATGGAATATCAATTTTATAAAAAAATTAAAATTTTAACACTAAATAAACTAAAATTAAAATTTTTTTTAAAACTTTGTGAAAATAAAAAAGAGACAATTTGAATAAAAGAGACTAATAATAATAATAATAATAATAATAATAATAATAAGACATTTCATGATATTAACAACCATAACCAAATAGCACAAAAACTTCAGAAAAGCACTTAAAAATACTGATGTACTACTTACTAGTACATGAAGTATTAAATTCACAAGGTCCCTCCATACATATTTTCAATGGAAAAATTAGCCACAAAAAGCAAGCTAATGCCTAGGATAATGTATGCTACAGAATTAAACATATAGGCCCTGGCCCCATGGGGAATTACACTCTAATTACACTTACTTTTTTTCTATGGTTCACCTCTCATCATTTGTTGAAATTCATGGAAGTCAAGCACTCCATTGCCATCAAGATCAAACACTCGAATCATGGCAACGCACTCTTCAAACGATTTCACATCCCCTAGACGACTAAGCATCTGCTGCAATCCCACCGGCGTGATGCACCCACTACCTTTGTCAACTTCGTACAGCTCGAACGCTCCCTTAATATCATCACCCTCGTTATCTCCTTCCATCAACTTGACAAAGTCCTTGAATTCCAGCAAGTTGTCCCCATTGTTGTCAAAATCTTTGATAGCCCTTTGAGCTTCATCTCTCGATATGTTGTCGCCTATGGATGCGAAGTAAGCACTGAGTTCCTCGCTCGAAATCTTACCATCTCCATCACTATCAAACCGACCAAAAACTTTTTTAAGCTCTTCTTCTTTATTGGTTTTATCAAGTGTTGCTGCAACGACAGTTGGTGATGGTGGCAAGGAGGTCGACGATTTGGATTTTGAGCGAAGGCGAGGAAGGCTTAATCTTAAACCCTTGTTTGAGAACCATTTGGTAGGCTTTAAAATACCAGCAATTTCCATGAAAACTATTACTTTGTTCAGAAAGGTTGGACTCTATCATGTATATACACTAGCAAAAAGGAATTGTTTGGGTCAGAATTTACCGTAGGAATTTTCACATTGCTATGCAATCCGTGAACCAAGGGGAACAACGAGTCTTGCGTAAAAGTTGCGCGATTGGTAGATGAAAGAGGTATGAAGTTTCCATGTAGCTCCTTGGCTTCTATTTCTGGGGAGGGACCAAAATATACGACTTTTTGTACAAAGTTCATTAATTTATCTTGGAAAGTGACTGGAAATTTTGGAAAGTGGGACACTTTTTCCATCCTTTTGGGCCTATAACGGTGAATATAAACCAATGACTTTGGACAATAGGGTTCTTGACTCTTTTTCCTTTTTCATTTTCTTGAAGCAGGTTTCATTGATATTTCCGCCCCTTCAATATCTGATGACAATCGGATGAACTAACTGCTGAGCCTGAGCCTGAGCCTGAGTACATTGAAAACAATGACAATACAGGTCCTTTTCCAGGATTGAAACCTGCTATAACAAAGACTAGACATTGAAAAGAGCCTGGCAACTATGAAAGTTCATGTGAGTTTCTACGTGACAGAGACTGGACACAGACAATCAAAGTACAGCTAAACCTTTTGTTTATCCGAAATAAATTTAGAGCAGGAAGATTATCCAAATGTTCATTAAGTCAATTTCATTAATTTTAGATCAAATTATTTAAAATTAAATTAATTAAATTAAATTATTTTTATTTTATTAATTGAACTAGATTTTTTAATTTTAAAAATTAAATGATCAAAATTAATTCAATTGATCCAATTAAATTTTTATTAATGGAATAATAAAATACATTAAAACAAATTAAATTTTAAAATTTTAATTTATTATATTTAAAATAAATTAAATAAAATCATACATAAAAATATTCAAATATCAAAATATTAAGTTAAAATTTTTTATAACTTAAAATGAAATGGATAATTTTATATATTTTTAATTATATATATATATAAATTTATTATATTTCGATTAAAATTTAAATTAATTTAATTTTCGAATCAAATTAATTAAAAATTAATTTTTTAAAATCATTTTTAACAATCAATTAAATTTAATTCGATAATTAATGATTAATCAAATTAAATCAATTTAATTGATTAATTCAATTAAAATCAAATTATAAATACTCTTATCCCAAAGCAAAGCAATTCATCAACTAAAAAGTAAGATTTATAAATTTTTTAAATTTATAAATCATCTACTAATAAAAAATCATAAAAATCTAAATCTAAATGTTTCGTATTTAAACCATAAACCTTAACCCCAAGTGCTATAGCCAAACTTTAGGCTGATTAGCTGTCCTTAAAATCATGTCTGCTAACAGCAATGGACAACTGAGAAATATTTTCTTTCCCCACACTGATTTCTACAATTCCACTTCACTGTTTTTCCCACAATTTAATTAAAAAAAAAAAAAAAAACAGCCGTTGTTCTTTTATGTATTCTGTTTTACTATTGTCTAGTGTTCTGGCAAATAAAAATAAACAGAGGGAAACTGGTTAAAAATGAAAATAAATAGAACAAGACAACCAAAACAACAGAATCCCAGGTCATGTCATTGTCATCGATTCACCCTCTATAGCCATTAAAAAAAAAACAACAAAAGCCCAATTCAGACCAGGCCCATCAATTGCCTTAAACCCTCAAACCTGTCAAACGGCCCAACTGAACCCAATCAAATTCAAGTCTTCAAGTGCAGTGTCGACTGCCTCTCTCTTTTCCCTTCGAGAAAAAAGCATGGAAATAGAAGCAGTGTTTCCTCGCTACAAAAATTTTCATGTTCCCTGTCATGACCTGGAAATTCTATGTTTGATTCTTCTCTGACGGCCAAAAATGCCGATTATTCCATAACTAAGAAACTTAAAACAATGTTCAGGTGCTTTCCACCCAACGCTTCTTCCCTACTTTCTCATCTCCACCACCCACTCAAATCCTTCCACTCGTCCTCTCCTCTCTATTGGAAACTCCGGGACGAATACAAACTCACCCGACCCGAACTCCTCTCCCGGATCACCCGGCTTCTCGTCCTAGGCCGTTACAACGCCCTCAATGACCTCTCCTACGACTTCTCTGATGAACTCCTCGATTCCGTTCTCGAAACCCTCAGACTAAACCCCAACGCTTCCTTATATTTCTTCAAATTAGCTTCGAAGCAACAAAAATTCCGACCAAACGTCACGTCGTATTGCAAAATTGTCCATATCTTGTCTCGAGCTCGCATGTACGATGAAACCAGAGCTTATTTATCGGAATTGATCGGTTTATGTAAGAACAATTCCTCTTCCTTTTTAATTTGGAATGAACTCGTTAGGGTTTATAAGGATTTTAAATTTTCGCCCTTGGTTTTCGATATGTTGTTGAAAATTTATGCTGAAAGAGGATTGATTAAGAATGCTTTGAATGTGTTTGATAATATGGGAAAGTACGGTCGTGTCCCTAGTTTAAGATCATGTAATTGTTTGTTGAGTAATTTGGTTAAGAATGGGGAAAGCTATACGGCTTTGCTTGTTTATGAGCAGATGATTAGGATTGGGATTGTGCCAGATGTTTTTACGTCTTCCATTATTGTTAATGCGTATTGTAAGGAAGGGAGAGTGGAGAGAGCGGTGGAGTTTGTGAAAGAAATGGAGAATTTGGGTTTCCAGTTGAATGTGGTTAGTTATAATAGCTTGATTGATGGGTTTGTTAGCTTGGGAGATATGGAGGGAGTGAAAAAGGTGTTGAAGTTGATGTTTGAGAAGGGGATTTCGAGGAATGTGGTTACCTATACGATGTTGATCAAGGGTTATTGTAAAAAATGTGAGATGGAGGAAGCAGAGAAGGTGTTAAAACAGATGGAAGAGGAGTTGGTGGTTGTGGATGAATATGCTTATGGTGTGCTGTTGGATGGTTATTGTCAAGTTGGTAAAATGGATGATGCTATAAGGATTCAAAAAGAGATGTTGAAAATGGGACTGAAGATGAATTTGTTTGTTTGCAATTCATTGATCAATGGGTATTGTAAAGTTGGTAAAACTCATGAAGCAGAGAGAGTGTTGATGTGTATGGGTGATTGGAACATAAAGCCGGATTCATTTAGTTATAATACTCTTGTAGATGGGTATTGTAGGGCAGGCCTTATGAGTGAAGCTTTCAAGCTTTGTGATCAGATGTTTGGAGAAGGAATTGAACCAAGTGTTGTAACTTACAATACCCTTCTCAATGGTTTATGTCGTGCAGGTGCCTTTAATGATGCTTTGCACCTTTGGCATATGATGCTGAAAAAAGGATTGATCCCTGATGAGGTTGGTTGTTGTACTCTGCTTGAGGTGTTTTTCAAGATGGGAGATGTTGAAAGTGCTTTAGAACTTTGGAAAAGTATTTTAGCAAGGGGCTTTTCCAAAAACAGGATTGTTTTTAATACAATGATTAATGGACTGTGTAAGATTGGGAAAATGGATGAAGCAGAAGAGATATTTGACAAAATGAAGGAACTAGGATGCTTACCCAATGGTATAACATATAGAATCCTGAGTGATGGGTATTGTAAAATTGGAGAAATTGCAGAAGCTTTTAAACTTAAAGATAAGATGGAAAAGGAAGCAATTGTTCCTACAATTGAAATGTATAATTCTCTTCTTAGTGGAGTTTTCAAGTCTAGAAAACTAAGTAAAGTAGGGGATCTTCTTACTGAAATGTGTACCAGGGGACTGGCCCCTAATCTTGTAACTTATGGGGCTCTAATTACCGGTTGGTGTGATGTAGGAAACTTGAATAAAGCTTTTAGTGTATACTTTGAAATGACTGAGAAAGGGTTTGCGCCCAACATAATTATTTGCAGCAAAGTAGTCAGTTGCCTGTACAGGCTTGGCAGGATTGATGAAGCAAATATGCTATTGCAGAAGATGGTAGTTACTGATCCTCTGTTAGCTCACATGGGTTTGGATAGCTTGAAGACTGATGTTAGTTGCCTAAACATTCAGAAAATTGCAAATACTCTTGATGAAAATGCCAAAAGATTTTCTCTACCGAACAATGTGGTGTATAATATAGCTCTTACAGGATTGTGCAAGTCTGGGAAGATTGATGATGCGAGAAGATTTTTTTCAGCTTTGCTACAACGAGGATTCAATCCAGACAATTTTACGTATACCACTTTGATTCATGGTTATTCAGCCTCTGGTAATGTCAATGAAGCATTCAGGTTACGGGATGAGATGCTGAAAGTGGGTCTTAAGCCTAATATTGTTACTTATAATGCTCTAATCAATGGCCTGTGTAAATCAGGAAATCTAGATCGAGCACGCAGGCTTTTCAATAAGCTTCCATTGAAGGGGTTAGCTCCTAATGCTGTTACCTATTATACATTGATTGACGGATATCTTAAAGTTGGTAAAACTTGTGAAGCCTCTAGTTTGGCCAAGAAAATGATAGATGAAGGGGTTTCCACTTCTATAGCCACCAACTCTGCACTGGTCAGCAGCCTTTGTGAGCAAGGAGATCAAGGAAAAGCTATGAAACTTTTGGCTGCTCGGGATGATGTTAAATGTGGAGATATGAAGAAGATCACCAAGCTTCCTGACATGATGCATATTTTGTATCCGTCCCTTGACGTCATCACACAGAAGCAAATGGACTTGATAGTATCAGACCACTCGAGTGTCATATCTGAAGCTGTGTGTTGATGGATGCTCACAACTAAGGCGTTTCTGGCGTCCTTTTATTGCGGGAATAATTTTAAAGATTGGCCATCCTTGTTTTTCTTCTTTAGCATTGAAACTCAAGGTTTGGGCTCATATCTTGCATTCCTTATAGAGAACATGCATGAAATGCTTTAGAGCTTCCAGTTCATCTTTTGTGATGATGGCAATCAGACACAACGGCGTTACACTTTCAACCTGCTCTATGGAGGAAGGTTGAAAAAAAAAATAAACCCATGTTTTACATTTGGGTTTTGGACCGCTTTTCATGGTCTTCAGCTGGAAGCTTACAATGATGCTTCGTGATCGTTGATCCTAGAACCAAGGTAGATGTCCTGCTAAGCCCCTAGAACCTGGCACGATGGCAAATTTCTGTACAGGTATCAGCCAAGGAACTGCCTTTACAATTCGTTTACTCCAGATAGTTGTTGAATAAAATTTAGAAAAGTTGTGGACAAAATTAAAAGTTGATATTTAGGCTTATAGATTCAGTGAACTATACATGATGTTTATGACAAACCCTCCTATTTTTCATTTTGATCTGATGATGGGCAAAGGTTATAACAACTGCTCGTTTCATATGTTTCTGTCCATGGAGTTACATATGTAAAGTTCTGTATACTTAATACAATAATCTTTAAGCACCTCATTTTTAACTTAATACGATTTATCATCTTTAATATTTGTACTCAAAAAAGGACTGGATCTTATTCGCCAAGATTATGGTAATTGAAATATCAGACTGTCATTGCGGCGGTTGTCATTGCGGCGGTTGTCATGGGGCAACTTCAACATCATTATCTTTGTCACCCTGACTGTCAGCACTGTTAAAGCACAGATGATTGATTTAAGACCTCTTATCTTTGTTTGGCTAATAGTGCAAAACAAATGCTATATCCACCTTAACTTTTGTGAGAATTTCCCACCAAAATGGATTTTCTATTCTTCTTTCTACTCAATCTGACTGAGAGTGGTGGGCACCCTTTGGAGACCGAGCTTAGGCATCTCGACAGGGAAGTATCGTTTTCTTCCACCACTCTTGGCCACTGTTTTCTTTTCTGTCGGTCTGACGATGAAATCACAACTACTATGGTCATGTGAGGAGAAAGTATGGGAGACTTTTCTAGGAAGAAAGTAGCTACAAATTCAGGTTATATAAATTGCCGGGAAAAAAAAAAAAAAAAAAACCTTTTCTCAAATTTGGAGGAAGAGGTGGATGTGTCTGTGTTCCTATGTTTACAGGCACTTGGGAAAATCCTACGAAGTTGAAGGTGAGTTGTCTGGAGTGATCAAGCAGGGAAATGTAGCCATTAAATAGTGAATAGTTAGATGAAAGAGCAGTAGTTTATATCTTAATTAAGTTCAACATAACTCGATCTCACAAATCCTGGAATTGCTGCAGCCTGCACCTAAGGATACAAATAAACAATGGCTCAAAGATTCCATCAGAAAAGAAAAAAAAATCCCTTTTCATCCCACCAAAGATTAAATCACATCGTCTCCCTATTTATCTTTTTCACAGAAAAGAAAATTTAAAGTTTCTAAGTATATCTTCTGAAACGCTTGATTTTTAGTTACCATTTATCAGAAACTTGAAGCTTAAACATCTTGTAGTTTTTGTCAGGCTTTGGAGATGAAGTTAAAACATCTTTTATCAGAACTGAAGTTAAAACTAATTCTATTTCATTGACGACATATGCATATATTTTTTTTTCTAATACGAAACTTAAGATTGATATGCAGAAAGGAGTGCTTCATCTGCTTATACAGCTCGATTCAAAGTGGGTAAAGTGAAAGGTGTACACCATCTACTAAGAAACCAAGAAGTTGCTTAGGATTTGAGGAACCTCCACGTGAAAAAGGAGATAAATTGCTAAATAAAATAATTATATATATTTTATATTTTAAGAGATACAAAACAACAACTTGCCAAATAAGAAATTGACTCTCTGATTAAAAACTTTTATCAATTATTCTAGCAAACACACCCATCTTTACAGATCAAAAGAACTTTTCTTTCAGTTAGCATGTAATATTAAATGGTTCCAATTTTTCCTTGATTTGTAAATTTATGCAGAAATCTTTCAGCATTATGGTAGAATAGTAACATAGATATAATTAAATCATAAATATAGCAGTACCACGAAATCAATTGACTAGTGAATGGAAATCAGGAAAATTGTTGACTAATTTCCAATATTCATCTACAAAAAAAAAAAAAAAATACTAACAAGTGGCATTTTAAAATTAATCAAGCTTCAAATCTTTTGGTTTTGGAGATAAAATAAAGAATTAAAAACGGATATTAAAAATGAAAGATTTTGTTAATAAGTGTTTTAAAAATATTTTATAAATTATTATATTCAATGATTTTCTTTCAATAAATTGAAAGAAATTTATTAAATTAACTATTAATTAATATATTTAATATAAAATATTATTACAAATAATAATAATAACTTAATTGATTTTAGAAAGTGTCCAGAAGGCAGAAAAAATAAAATAAGATAATTTTTTAGTCAAATTTGGGCAGCAGTTTCTAAATTGATTCGAAGGAAAATTGGATAAGTGGCCTGACATATCAAGGGTGGAGAAAAGTAGGACCCACACGCTTGGGCTTTATTCCCCGATCTCAGCCGTACAATATTCATGCCTTTCATAATAATCTACCTAACACATTTTTTATTTTTTTAATTTTCTCAATTAGAATAATTATACTACTATTTTTTATTTCTATTTCTTCATAATGCAAAATTAGAATTTAAAAAAAAAAAAAAAGAATGCAAGAAGGAAAAATGGTAACAGGCTGCCATTTGGGAAATGCTTCTAGTTGACATAATTGATTAATTGAATTGAAGACCAATAATGATAACCAAAAAAAAAAAAATGGTTTGCTTTTAATTAATAACAAACATTTTACTTTTGCATTAATTGTTAAGCATATTGATGAATATTAGTAAAAGACAAGATATGCTGTTGTATATATACTGTATTTAATCATCCTTGAGGAATATGAATTTATTCAATAGTATATATGTCAAACCTATACTTTATTCTTCTTCCTTAAAAGAGTCTCATCAGCTGGCAAAATCTCTTTCCAGCCAATTCCATGTAAAATACAAAATTCTACCCATTAAATTACCAAAAAAAATGAAAGTAACTACTAATAATAATGCTTTGAATGCAATGATCATCCAAAGAAGAAGGTCTTTGTTTCTTCAATTATCTTCAACCTCAAGCATTCAATATTTTAACCATACAATGTTTCCAGGGTATATCACACATGTATCAAAGTATGAATTTAATATTTTTATATATGTTATGATCAATAAAATTAAAATCTTAATTATTTTGTATTAAGGAATATTAGAAAATTAAATGAGAATTATGGAGCAATAAAGGAAAGAATGAAATTGATCATATACAAGGCAGATTTATTTTTATTAAATAAAAAAAGATCCATGAAAAATTAGCCACCCAAAAATACAGCTCTTTGTCTATACAGATTTTGATTACAGTTATCATACACCTGAGATGGAAAACGATCATGAACCCATTGCTATTTTCAGTCTGGATTTTCTTTTCCTTATTGTTATTACAACAAATTTCTTCATCTTTGAAATGTAACCTTGCAGAAAAGGAAGAAAAATCAAATGAAGTGTAATATGATATCTGTTTCAGTACTATATATATTATATATAAGAAAAACTTAAATCTCCCCATAGTTCTTCTTCCTCCAGCTCCACTATCTGATCTTCGGCTTAAATCTTTATATCTATCCTATTCTTAATGATTCCGTCCCTTTCTCAGCTGACAAACATATTCCGAGAAAGATGGTAACCAATGTAATCCAGCAGCAAAATTTTCCCATCAGGAATCCAATGCAAATGGAGTTTGTAGGAGATCATAAGGTGCCCATAAAGCGTCCAAAGGGCATGGTCTATTAGCATCAAGTCTCGCCCAAGGCTTCCCTTTTCCACTCCAATGTAAAAGACTAACCGGACCAGGATGCAAATCTCTGCACAAACCTCTGAAATTGTCTCCCCCAAGGCCATGCTGATTCCACCTATGATCAACTGGGACTATGTTTCCAGCGAAAACCAATAAAAATGGTGGCAAAGAACCCAACTCGTAAATTCTTATTCTTTTTTGAAGCTCCATCCATTCTTCAATTCTTGTCGTGTAATCTCCTTCTCTCCATCGATCAAGGTCGATTACCATTACTCCGGTGTTAAAGTAACAAGCTTTACGGTTCGCAAAAGTTAAGGATAAAGAAGGGTTTGACCAAAACGTTAGAGTAAAGTAGGAGGTGAAATTTGCATTGCAATATTCTGGTGCAGCCAAAACTGAGTTGTCTCCGAGTGGAGTTGCAGCGAGTTTAGCTATGTCATCAACGAGAACCAGGTCGGAATCAAGGTACATGACTCGGCGGACGCATAAAGGAAGGAGATTGGCTAAGTAGCTTCGAGCGTAGTTCAAAGGGCAATCTAAAGCTGAACGGATTGAGGTTGAAATGAGGCGTGAAACTGAGGAGTCATCAAAAGGGTAGACTTCGAAGTTGAGGTAAGGGAAGGAGGAGGAGATGGTGGCGCGTAAAAGTGACGCGTTGGCAGTGGCGGAGGCGACGAAATGGAAAGCAATGTTCTGGGGACAAGAGGAATGTTGAAGCACTGAAAGAATAGCCGCCATGGAGCCCCGGATGTAAGCTGTGTCAAGGGTCATTGCCACATGAACAGCTTGATCCGAGCATAAAATCGAGTCTTCACCATCTGATTCATCTTCATCACTTATCACAGGGCAATCCGGAGAGTTATAGAATTGTGGAGCTTCCTTGAATTGTTGGGTTATTTTTGTAGCGGCGGTGGCATTGGCAGCTAAGGAAAAGAAAGTGAAAACTAAGAGGAGGAGAAAGTGAAAGAGTGGTGATTCAGGCATTGTTGAAAGGGGAAGGTGAAGGCCAAAGGGTGTTGGCCCTGTTGGGTTTTAATGCAAGAAAAGACTCAACCAGAGAGAAAGATTTTGGAGGGGATGCATTAGATTTGTGATCAAGAATTTAATTTTGTTTTTATTTAAAAAGAGAGGAGAGTAGCTGGAAATGGTGGCCAAGGCTGTTCTCTTCATAGTTTTATATATATATTTCAAAAGGGTCCATACTATGGTCCTGCATCCTTTTCCCTCAACTCTCAAGTGCTGTTTTTCATTTCACTCTATTGGGAAAGGCTTGCATTTTCGTAAAGAAGAGAGTAGCCGTCCAATGTTTAAATTTTGGTATCAAGTATATTAAATGAGAGAGATTTCAAGTTCTAAAAAAATGAATCTTTTGTTCAATAGCATGAGGTCGCTGTATCATCATCTTTCATTTTCTTTTTTTTTTTGCTTAAATTTTAACAATAACTTCAAATTAAGAATATGATGTATTTTGTTATCCAAATCATTGGTTTTTTTTTTTCTATAGTTTTAATTGAAACCCAGTGGACATATATTTTGATTAAAGTTTAAGGAAAAGAAAGCATCTTTGCCACATATACAGAAAGGGGAAATGAAAAAGAGAGATGTTTTCTTTCATAATAAAAAAATAAAATAAAAAAAAAAACTCAATTTGAAGATAAGGGCATGAATTATAGATATTGAGATTTAAATTTAATATTTATTAAATATTATTTTTTAAAAATAATTATATAAACTTAAAATTTGAATCACAACGAGAGGTTATGCACTCTACTTTTTTTAATAGTGACCATTCAAGAAGGAAATAGAAAAAAAAAAAAGTAAAAGAAAAAAAGTAAAATATTGAAGAGCAAAGAGTGAACTCTACATATATTCCAAGAAGAAAATCCCAGGAAAAAGAAAAAAGAAAGTTTTAAAAGTCGTAAACTTTAAAGTCGTAAACTTTGTTCACGTAACACGGTTGTTGATGGTTCCTCATCGTTAGAAATTAACTCTTTAGATATGTTGGACAATCGCAATCTCAGATATGTATGGTTGGGCAACCAGCAAAAGAAATTCATGCTTTGTGACAAAGTATGCTCTCTTCTATATGTATTTGCTACCTTCCATAAAAAATGAAATCTGTTTTCACTCACATTTTCAATGACTTGGGAACTCTCTTTGATTAAATTTATCATTCAATGTTATATATATATATATATATATATATATATATTGTCATTCAAGAGAGCATAGCCCTACATTAAAATGAAAGAAAAAATTTCAACTTGATATTTTTTTTAAAATTGTTTTGATCACTAAATCAAGTAATTGAAGATAATATATTTTATATATGCTTCCCTGCAATTGGCTATAACTATATAGAATAACTTGTTTGTTTGTTGTGAAAATTTTTAAACCCTGACATTTGTGAATGAAATTTTAATCTTACAGTAATCGTTTCATAAATTATAATCTTGGTTGATCCTTACCCTTTAGAGAGATTTGAAGAGGATATATTGGACCCACCATTCAAAACAAGTTGCTTAATGGATCTACTATTTGACTTTAAGCTATATATCAGCTATCATGCACTAATGTAAAAACATGGAAAATTTTATTATTATTATTAGATTCTTTTTTAAGGTTTGTCTGAACTTTTTGGTGATAATTTTCTGTCATCAACATAATTTGACATAGGAATGGAAGAGTGGAGTCGGGGAAATGGCAATGGAGAGCAACTCAGTCCCCCATATCCTAGCCATCATCACTAATCATATCATCGACCCATCCCCGTAACATACCCCAGCAATAGAGTTATGCATGAAACAAACAGGGAAAGGCAAAGATCCCTGAGAGGTACAATGTCAACAGCCAACTCCCAAGAAATTCATGGCAATTATGAGATTATTGTGTGGATGAAACACAAAACAAAGAATTTGAAGATGGGAACTTAGATGCTTTGGGACACTGGCAGCAGATTCCAAGGCCACCGACAATGCCAAAACCAGGGTGGTCATAAAAGTCGGCTTGAATGAGCTGCACACGCATCAAGTTCAAACCCTTTTGTCCATTTTTGGAGCCAAGTCATCCCAAAGTAAAATAAAACTACATGTCCACTCGGTGTTTCAGTTCAGTACAATTAAAGAACTGGTTGAATGGGTCCCTTTGAAGAAATTAAAACTTTTAGAGTTGTACTTTTTGCGTGTTCCTCGTTTCGATTTAGTCTGATAAGGTAGATATAAAAAAAAAATCATGTTTTCTCGACAAAAATGTAGTATAATTTATCGATAGACCAATAATTTTAAATATGATAATAATAATATAACATAAAAGTAATATATAAAATATATAAAAATAATATAATTTAAAATTTTAATAAAAAAAATTATATTTAACATATTAATATTAATTGTGACTTAATAATTTTTATATTTTACACATTTATTATGAAACAAATACAATATAAATATACAAATTACTACATTTATCTATCAATTTATCCTAAAAAAAACACATAGGTTTTCATACACTAACAATGAAGTTTATTCAATTTCCTTTTCTTTTTGTTGTTATGAGGATCATGAAAAGCATTGAACTCTGCAACACTCCAAAATTTTCATAAGCGTAGATAATGAAGAGAATTGTCTCGGAAAATTCATTGAGCCCAAAATTCATTTACTTATATTAATCCTGGTTAAGGTACAAGTAACAAAGCTTGACGAGGAATGGTGGTAGTCTGGTGCAGTCCACAACATTAGCACATGCTATATAGTTCGTAACCATAGGCCACAGCTTATCCATTTGAGGCGCACTAGCTAGGCAAAAAGTTCTCGATCTTATGTCACAGAGCGGAACCGTGACACATTTGATTTAAAGAAAGTGATTGTCACTTAATACTAGAGAGACACTGAAACAGCCTGACCCTATGCACAGCTCGTAACGCACAACAATGGCGCCCATTTTCGTGCCATGTGCCACTGCCTAGAGTTGGACGAAGTTAGGAAGGGAAAAACTTTTAAATCTGCACGACCAGGCTCCAAGCACTAGACCGAGCAACCCATGTGCTTAAAGCTTTGTCCTACGAACTTAAGGGCCACAACAATCAACACGAAAAGCTTGAAACTGGTGGATCTGATCACTCTAGGAGGCTGATTAAACGAAGGCACTGTAGGACCACATGTCATAAAAGAAACATATATCAACAATGCAAGCCCATAAGTATCTAAATTATATTTGTAACCTACAAAACTTACAAGGGGAAGTTTCAACTATAATCTTTAATCTTTTATTTTGATTTCATTTCCGTTTTTAACTTTTGCATTGTTTCATTTAGATCCTTAATCACTGTCTATCAAGGACAGCAAAATCATGTGATGGTTGTCCGAAAGTAGTTTAAAGGATGAAACCAACACTAGACTCCACCATCATTTTGAGCATATAGATCCTTTTCTAGTACCAACAAAGCCAACTTCAACAAAAAGCTATGGCACGTGTGCGCACAGGACATATGAGGATGCACTAAAAGATGGTGCTTCCTTTTCGAAGTGGTAGGGTTCTATGTTCTAACCAACGAGTGCTGACAACAGGGAAGGTCATACAACATCATCTAGTGTAACATAACTGCTGATTCAAACTTGATAGTTCAAAGGGACAGCTGCCCCCACAGTATATCCGTCTCTATGTTCCACTATGAAGTAGCTATGGATTGACATAGAGATAGAGGCAAAAAGAAGCTAGCAAGCCAATATGTATTGTCAGCACAATGAACACTAGTTTTCTACATTTACCATCAAATACCCCTCCTGTTTAAAATACAAGATAACATCAAAGTTGTAACATAAAGAAAAGCTATATAACCTAATTTGCTACAACAAACAAATTCAATTAAAAAGTCACCTCCCTCTGCAAATTTAATAATTCAATAAACAAATAATAATCTGGAATCAAGAATGAGAGTCACAAGCCCAATTAACCAAAGCAATCAATGTTGTATCTATCTCTCAAGTTGATATTCATAGTCCATGCACAATTACACTGGAATCACAACCTGGGTTGCAAACTCAGGCTGTATATTGATCTATAATCACTAAAAGAATAGAAACATTTAGTTACTTATTTACATAAACAGCTAAGCAAGCACAAGAATGGCTCTGTCACTCAGACCCAGAAAGGGGGCCATTTTATTATCACTCCATAAATAAAATCCTTTGTTCATAAAGACTCAAATGAGAGGGGAAAGGGCAGTGGAAACAGAACTATGAGTATGGTTATGAAAAATGCATATAGCAAAGCTTTAACTAAAGAGAGAAACAAGTCCACCTACGTTAACACTATTTGAGCACCCATCTAATCCAACTTAGCTATCCCCTCTCATAGACACATTAACTAACCAGTAACCATGAAATATAGACGGCCAAGACAAAACCTATTCAAATTGCAAGAAGTTCTAATTTACAAAATAGCTAGGCACATAAAATACTACTGCATTTTATGTTTACCCAATACTTGAAGATATCATGACTAGAATTAGGAAAATTTAGCTGCAAATCCGTGAGCCTACTCTCAAGACAATAATTCCACTGAAACCATTATAAGAAAAGGCCAAGACGCACAGAAAAAAAAAAAATCAAATTAGTGAACCAAAGGATATTGCAGTTGCTAAAACACAATGATGCATTTCAAACATAGAGGAGAGCAAAAGATTTTCCAATGCATAAATATTAAAGCAGACAAGCTGCATTCCACATATTAATGGCAACCATACCATATAAACAATTCCTCAATCATGAAACAAAAAGAAAAAAGGAAAGAAAATGAAAATGCACTCTTAGATTTACACATCAGATTGACACTCCTAAAATAAGTTAGCAATTTAAGCTCTGATAGCAGATTTGTTCTATTGATAAATCATTGCAACGATAACACAAACAATGATAAATAGAAACAGCATCTTCAGATAATGATCCTGCTGGCCTTGAGCAGTACGATGGTGATGATGATGATAATGGTGATGATGATATCCATGAGCATGGCCACCATGATATGGATTTGAAAACCCATATGGATACCCAGCAGCTGGACCAAACATAGCCGGATCAGGAAACCCATGGACCTGATGGTTAAACAATGATGGGATAAGACCACCAAAGGCTGCAGACAGTGTGAAATTCCCAAACCTAGCTGTTGCCATTGGTGCAAAACCTCCCAACCCTCCCATGAATCCAATCCCATTTTGGGGAAACTGATTTGGTTCTGGTGGAGGAGCCGTTTCAGGTCTCTGTCCAGCTGGACGATTTGGAATACTAACACCAGGGATAGATTTATACCTAGGATCACTAGATGATTTTCCCCTTCCATACAAAGGGACCAATTTTTCTTCCTCAATAAGGGCCTTACAAACAGGACATTCTTGAGAACGGGAATGAATATGAAGCCATTTGTAAAGGCAAGGCCAGCAGAAAAGATGACCACATAAGGTGACAATGGGGTCTTGAGCTAAGTCAAAGCAGATATTGCACTCAAAATTACCAGCATCACCATTAGCATTGCTGCTGGAGCAAGATGGATTTGGGAGCGAATGGCTCGCTGATTCCCCAAACCCACTTGCCATTTCTTAGACTTCCAAAACTCAGATTCCTATAAAAATCAAATCACATATAAAATTCACTATATCTCAACTTCACCAGAAATTTTTAATTCAACGTAAGAATACATAATAACTATATTTTCCTAAATTTTGGCTGAATTCATATAAATATCAAAGCCTAAAGATTCCTTTAATTTTTTGAGAAATTAGATATTCTCAAATTTAAAAAACATCAGATCTCTTATGAAAAATTAGCGTCATTAAATATAAAAAAAATTCATAATGATTAATCAACGAGAAATATTTGAAGATCGCATCGGGATTCAACGTTAACATTATCAAATAATGAAAAACGAAGAAAGCAAATCAAGAATTAAAAAGAAATAAAAAGAGAGAGAGAGAGAGAGAGAGAAAGAGAGAAACAGGAAATTACTGACCTTCAAAGAGATTGAGGAGATAGAAGGACCTATCGATCTGGCAATCGACCAATCCAGAAAAGTCAAAAGAAAATTTTGAGGATCGCAGAAAAAACGTAAAAAAAATTTTTTTGACAATAATAAGTAATTATTATTGACGCATTTACAACGGAGAGATCATTTCCATCCTTTTCTATAATTCCTATTCCTGCGTTTTAGAGTGGGGGGAATCTTCTTCGTTGGGGAAGGGGAAATGGGGTTGTCATCCACGTGGCACGTAGCTATTGGTTAATTTCTCTTGACTGTTTGACTGTTGATAAATCGCACGTGCTTATTGACTTTTTTTTTTATTTTTAGAAATAAAAAAAAAATCTTTTCATTTTAATCTCGCGCTACCCCCGCATGGACTAGTTCTAGTAGACTTAACGCTCTTAATAGTGAGCCCAATTTCTGTGAGGTACAAGCCCCATTGCACGTAATTGGAGTGTCTCTAAATTTTCGGTTAATAGCTTATAATCGTGATGTTGTTAATAAAATATTAAATTTTTAATTTAATAATTACATTTTTAAAATAATTATTTCATTTATTATTAGTAAAATTTTTTAATTTTATAAGTGTATTAGTAATATAATACATATCTTTTATGATAAATTAAAAATCAATGTGTCCTTTTGTAATTCAATTTATAAAATTAAAAATTATATTCATAATATATCAAATATTAATTCAAAATTTAATCTTAATAATTTTAAATGAAAAAATATTAGCACATTTCGTGGGCCAAAAGTAAATTTGTAACTTTTAAGTACCAAAATATATTAGCTCGTGTAATTTGGAGCATATTTTCATCACTATTGAGATGATAAGTTGTCACTGATTACATCACGTTAATATTACATTATAAACAATTAATGTCAAAATAAGCATCAATGATTTTGTCAATTGGTATGCGAAAGATAAGTATTACTCTTATACTTTATCCCATATAATTTATTTACTTCTTGTCCCCTCTTGTAAAATTACAATTTTTTAATCTTTGTCGTGTATACTAATTTTAAAGTTTATGACCAAAAAAAAAATCAAATAAAGTTATTATAACAATTATAATGTTAAAGGTTTTTTTTATTTTTTAATACGATAAATGATATTTTCAAATTTTTTTAAGTTTATTATTTTTCATGATTTTAAAAATATATTTTTTTATTCTAACTTAACGCATTTAAAATTTTATTTTCAAAATGTTCTCCACAAAAATCGAACTCATATTAACAAAAAAAAAAAAATCCTTTTGTGAGTACATAATGGTAATAGTTAGCATATATCATTTTCAACAAGAATTGCAAAATAATGATATAGGTCAATGCCAAAAACCAAGGGTGTTGGTTCTTTCTTTCTTTCTTTTTTTAAGTGATTTTGATGCACACACAAATCAAAATAAGTGACAATGTTTTGAAAAATGAAGGATAATGACAATAGACATATGTTCATCTCTAGAATGAGAAGACAATGCTCTGCCTTAATTAGCATCTTAATAAATTCATTGTCCATTCTAATTCTAGATGTTGATTGATTTAATTCGGATTTCCAAGATATAAAAATGGAATTAAAAAAGTTATAATATTATTAACTCAAGTGATTGAGTTAGACCGAAATATAAAGTTTTCAATCTCTCTCTCTTTTTTTTTTTAATACGATTTTAATCTCTATTTAAAAATATAATTTTTAAAATTTATACGTGAATTTTTACTCATATATAATGATGATGAATATATTAAAAAATAATATATTAAAAATACTATGATCACTTCTTCGACAATACATTAGATGAGAGTCGACAATCAAAATAGAGTGAGTACGTGGATGAATTGGTCTTGATTTAGCCTAAGAACATTCATTTCAAGCTTTTCTAAGATTTTGTAACATTCAATATTCAACCTGCAATTAAATTCAAGAAATGTGATGTGGTAGCCATGCAATTGTCAAAAAAAGTTAGCTAGTCATTAATGGATAAGTTTATTCATCCAAGTAATAATCACCATCCATCACTCTGGAATTTCTATGTTCTATAACCAAAACAAAAATTTATGTTATGCTACACTAGACAATTCATATTATCTTTTTTTTTTTTTTGGTCATAAAAAGAATGCTCATTTTAACCATTAGAAGAATAGTTCATTTCTTTTTAGTCAAAGTAGGATAATTCATTATGTACAAAAAAAAGGATAATTTATATCCATTCCTTTAATACCTTTTGGTTTGTTTTAGAAAAAAACAAAATCATGTGGTTTTTTTTTTTTTTTACAAAGTTTGAACACATCAATTATTAAAATGTGTTTACTTTCACAAAAGTAAAAATAATTAATACTTTTTTTTTACAAAAAAAAAATCATGATTTAGGTATAGTGAAAGAATTATAAGTGATAGAATTTAAATTTTAAATTTATTAAATAATATTATAGATGATAACGATTTGGATTGGATTGAATTTGATTTGATTTAATTTGTTTAAGATATTATATAATATTATGAAATTTTAAATTTTGTTTCAAATATGAATCGAATATTCATTATATTCAAATCAAACTAATTGAATTTTATCTATTCGATTTGATTTGATTTATTAATTTTTAAATTTTATATATTATTTTAATATAAAATTTTAATATATTTAAATATAATTTGATATAAAATTATTATTTTTATTTTATAAAAATTTAAAATATATATAAAATTAAGAGAAATATATAATTTAGTTCATTTTTTTCTTTTAATTTTTTACCTTTCAATCTAAAATTCGATCCATATCTAATATATATATTTAATGTCTAAACATAATTTGAATCGATTAAAAAAAATCAATTCAAACCGAACTAAACACTATAATTTTGAATCGATTTTTGATTTTTTAAATTTTTTTTACCTTTATTAAATATTACATTTTAAATATGATTATAAAATGTATTGAGTTAAATTATGAATTCAAATAATTAAAAATTTTACTTCCATAATTAGAAGTTTTGCATAACATCATTCTATTGTCATAATTAGAAGTTTTGCACAACATCATTCTATTGTACTTAAAATGATGGCAGTTTATAACAATTTACTTATTTATATATTTAAAATTGTCAAAAATAATTTTTTAATCTTAATTAAATACAATTTTATTTTTAAAAATAAACTTTTATGTTATAAAAAAAAAAGCAATAAAATCCTTTGAAAAATTGTGGCATATTTAGGATCAGTTAATTTAACCCAAATTAACAGCTCCTACAAAGAACCAAAAAAAAAGAAAGTAAAATCTAATATATATTTTAAATTAAAAATTATGCTTGGTAAAATTTCGTTATTACTCTATTTTTAATGGTAAAAATTTTGTTTTTACTGAAATAAAATTGGTATGCCCAATGAGGAAGAGGCCGTAACCCTTCAACCCAGCTACCTTAGGTCCACTGTCCACAGTTGGGGGGAAGACTGGGTAATCCTATTATTTTACTTCACATTTTCTTCCTTGTCTTTTAAAAGATTGGAACTTTGGAACCGGAAGAATGGTCCGCTGACGTCCAAAGTCCCAATCTCTTCAACTGCTGTTTTGTCTCCTGAAAGGTACAAATAGCCTGCGCCGTTCTTCATTTTTCTTTGTCATTTGCGATTGCCATTCTTTTCTTAATCCCAACTGTCAAACTTTAATTCATTTTCTTTCTTTTCTTTTCACTTCCGTTTCTGAGTCTTCCAAAAATCGCAACCAAACAGAAACAAAAAGGATTGATTATTTTTTGGTGGGTTTAATGTAAAATAGATTTGGTCATGATGCAATCCGTGAAATATTGGCTATCAGAGCATCCGTCGATCGTGAACTTCCGTTGGAGCCAAACCCAATCGTTTGGTTCCACGTGGTCCTTCCTCTTCTCCTCCATCGCCGTTTACGTTGTCGCCGCCACCACCCTCCACGCCTTTCTTTCTCTCGTCCTCCCCAAACGCCGGCGTGTCCCTCTCGGACCAATCCCAGCCATCCACTGCCTTTGCATCTCCTTGATCTCCGCCGTCATTTTCGTCGGCACCCTTCTCTCCGCGGCCGCCGAGATTCGTGATACGCGTTGGTTCTGGGGCCGCACGAAAACCATCACCACTCCATTCCAATGGTTCCTCTGTTTCCCACTCGGAACGCGCCCTTCGGGGCGCGTGTTCTTCTGGTCATACGCTTTTTACCTCTCCCGTTTCCTCCACCTCTTCCGAACATTCTTCACCATCCTCCGCCAACGTAAACTAACTTTCTTTCACCTGTCTAACCAATCAATTCTCCTATGCATGTCTTTTCTCTGGCTGGAATTCTCCCAATCGTTTCAAGTCTTAGCCATTTTGTTAGCCACTTTATTATACTCAGTCGTATATGGGTACCGATTCTGGACGGCAATTGGGCTGCCAAGTGCCTGCTTCCCTTTCGTGTTGAATTGCCAGGTGGTGTTTCTGGGGTGTAACTTGGTCTGCCATTTTGGGGTTCTTTTCCTGCATTTTCTAAAAGGTGGGTGCAATGGAATGGGAGCTTGGGGTTTCAATTCTGTACTCAACGGCGTAACGCTTTGGCTGTTCCTCGATTTCTACGTTAAGAGGCATTTGAGAAGGAAATATGCCGATGACATTAGCAGACATGGTGGTTCTTCTTCTTCAGCTCGTTCCTTTGGTAGCTCGGAGTCTGAAATAAAGAGTGAATGAATTTCTTCAGCCACTTTTTTTTTCTTTAGTAGTTCTTGTTCTATAGTTACTTAGTTTATACTTAGTTCAGCGAGATCAATAGGCAAAAATTTCTCATTTTTGGATTTTCTTGCTTCCAATCTGTGAAGTTTGCAACTGTATACATGGATAAGTTGTGTATAAATGAATGAATAAGAATTAGGTGATTTAATTAGATTTGTTTCTTTTAATGCATATATATTTGTTTGATTATTGTTTTTTTTTTTATAAGTTATCAAAAGTAAATTAAAATATTGGTACGTTAAAAATATTTTATTCAATATAATCAAATTATAGAGAATCATAAACCAATAATATAGCCGTTTTATTGTTATTTATATAGTTTATAACATGAATTAATCTATTGACATCAATGAGACAATGACCACGAATTTGTATGAATATTCCTACAAAATTTCATGTGACCTATTATTTCTCTCGTTCAACCCACATGATAAATATAATTACAAAAAAAAAAAATTGTATGAAACAGATATTTCCCTTTAACATACATCTTTTTTCTATTAAAATCATGAACATGTAATTATGTTATTAAAAAAAGTTAATTATTTATTATATATCATATGTATAAATTTATTGAAACAAACTACCATTAGAGATGGCAACCTTATCTGTCTTTGATGGATTTCGATCCAATCCCATAAGGTTGTTTTTTTTTTTTTAATCAAATTTTTGGTTGAATCAAATTGGATAATATTAACAAAAAAAATCAGGGTAGGATTTTATTTTTAAAATTACTTATTTAATTTTATATTTATATATTTTATATATTTATTTAATTTTATATTTACTTTAAAAATAATATTTTTATATTAAAAATATTTTATTAATTTCAATTTGGATCAATTTAAGTATGATTTTATATAATATCAAGTCAAATTTGGGTATAAAAATAAAAAAAATTTTGTTGGATCAAGTTGAGTATAATTTTATATAATATTGAGTTGGGTTCAAATATAAAAATAAAATAAATTTATTAGGTCAGATCGAGTTTAAATATTATGAATATAAAATCGAATAATGTTTCCATCTCAATTTGTTGTTACTCCTAACAATCACCATTTTAATTATCACATGTGATATATAATAAATATATGATTTTTTTAATAATATAATTATATAACATAATAGTAATAAAAATATATATTGACGTAAAATAATTATTTTATATAAAAATTTCAAACGTTTCATGCAATCCTTGATATCATAGAAATCAAAGATTTGAACCTTTAGATTTTTAATTGTCCGTGGCAGCTCATTCTCTCACCTAGCTACTTTTCTATGAAGTTGACAAAGCAACAAAACCTCCTTTAAGAATTCACATTTCAAGTATACATCAATCTTCGGTTTCTTACAAGATACCATTCTATTTGTTCTAAGAACCTTATAAAATATACTAATAGCTTGCATTGCCCAATCATATAAGAAAAAGAATAATAATATATTGTACCAAAAAAATTTAAAGCTATGTTTGATTGTTATTAATATGGTTATCTTTTTGAAAGTAAAAAGTAAAACAATTACCATATAGATGGATATAAATATAAAAAAAACTATAAAACATTTAATTTTTAGAACAATAAAAGTTTAAATTAGCATTACAGTATATCAATTTATTCAATTAGAATCAAGCAGTATATAATTTTAATTTGTATTATCTTAAAAAAAAAAGAATATAAATGATAAAAACATGTTTGAAGTTGTTAGTTCTAGAAAATAAGTCTGTCAGCAATTATCTCAAGTCTCAACCTAATCCGACAGCGATGACGTTAGTACTTTTTATCTAGAAGCAATGCACATGAGTTGAAAAGAATTCTTCTTTTTCTAACACGTGAGCTAGAAAAATGTATAGACTTGAGATTTCCCTGATCAGCGGGGTTTGGTAGTCAAGATTAGCACCGGAGAATATGCAGCTGTTCAACACCCAAAACAAAGGGTTAAGGTTGAAAAAAATCAAGCACATAAAATTCTTGTTTCTTTTTCCAATTTACATATGTTTTGTTGGTATACAAAGACCGGTAGGGACAGCTGCCACATCTTAGATTCTCATTTATAACTCCAACTACATCATGATCAGATTGCCTATCATTTTATGAATGATATAAGATGCAATCTCATGTTCACTTTCTTCACATTCAATTGCATTCAATGTTAAATTAATAATTTTTAAAACATGATATAAATTTAAAAAAATTAAAATTTTACATAATTATGTTCTTATCAATCTATTTATAAATTTATTATTTTACTTTTTTTATTTTTTATATAACATGATTATTATGATTAGTTAATACGAATTACCAATTCGTCTTCATGAATCTAATTTTTTTTTTTTATAGATTTTGTTTCTTTTAAAACAAAAATTATTGTACGAAGAACCTAATAAAAATAATGAAAAATATTTTGATATTGTTAATAAAATTTTTTAATGTTATAAAAAAATTTATTATTGAGATAATTTGATTAATTTCACTATAAATAATACTATAGAAGGAATTGGAGTGTTAATTTGGTGAAAATATAAAAATGGGCTTTAAATGTAGTAGGGCAGGTGAATGGGCCAATTGACGGATTATGAATGAGGGAAGAAGTACACATCCAATAGAATCCTTGATTGGAACGGAAAGCAGTTCCAGAGGAATGTTGCTGCCATCGCAAGATTGATGACGGCTTTGGAACTCTCACCCACAAAACCAATCCATCAAAGCCAAGGCCGAAGCCTGGTTTTGGTTTTCCACCAACTTTACGAGTTTAATGTTCCAACAATAAGGCCGAAAGTCAAAGTCTCTTCCTCCACGTTTTCCTGATTTCAGCCCCAAAAAAGTCGTCACCCGACCGCATTCTAGATTTGATGATTGCCCTTTGCCTTGCCTTCTCCAAATCTTTACATTCGCAATCCCCTGTTTCATTGACCCCGAGGATTTAGACCTTTTTTGTTTTTGTTTAATCATTATCTTATCTCTTTCTCCATTCTGTCCAGTTTCTTCTTTTCAAGACGCGAGGGAGGCACTATTAAGTTTGATTCTTTAACTTTCCTTTTTTCATGTTTTATTGCCATTCTTTCATCTACGGTCTTTGTTGATTTGATAAGATTTTTTGAATTTTTTAAGATTTGGGTTATCTTTGTCTCTGCATAATCTGTGTTAATTTCACAAATTCAATCCGTTGCTTGGGACAGAGTCATATGTTTTTCTTTTTCTTTCTTGATTTATTTTAGTTCAGATTTTCTGCAAATGGACCAATTTCGAATTGCAATGAATACAATTAAAGAACACAATAATTAATATACTAGAAAGGTTGTCTAATAAATAACTTCATGTCACTTGAGTTAATATCTGCAAATATTTTATATTTTTTGTTTTTTACTGCTACTGTTACATATATGTCCAAATCTGTGCCATGCCTTATCATTGGCCTGACTTCATTCAAAGATGATCAGAAAATGGCAAAGGGAAACAATTTTACTTAGAATTGACAGAACATAAAGCTTCTCACTGCTAATTCCAATGCCTTGACTTGCAAGGAGAATCAGATAATTCTAGTAATGTCTTTTTGTTACTTGCAATTAAAGTAATGAATCTGTTTTAAGAGTTGGAAGCTTGTGGTAATGTAGTAAAATGCCAGCTTTTGAAGATAAAGCTGGGGTAAACGGTACAATTTCTGAGGCCACACATTCATTATGAATATCTTTTGTTTTCAAAGGCTAACTATTGCTGGTCAAGATCTTTTTGAAGATTTTTTTTTTCAAGAAATTAGTTTGTCTTTAGCTTTCTGGTTAGTGATTTATTCATGTCTATATTCTTCGCAACTGTAGTTGAGTACTCATCCACAGTAGTACACCTATCTGGTTGTAACCTTGGAAGGATTATTAGCAACATCAAGCTGTTACTCCATTCAAAATATGCCACTTTGCAACTTGTAATAGGAATGAGTAGCGTGGAGTCATTCCTATGAGGATGTGAGTTATCAGTCAGGCAGAGACGATCATTGTCCTAGATGCTTAATTTCTCTAAAGATTCATCCACTTTAGTTCTGCTCTTTGATGGTCTGTGGTATGACGTGTTTGGTTAATGTTTTTCCTATTGTTTAGAATCCGATTTGCGTTTTGTTCTTCAGAGTTGTCATGGATTTTCATTTCACTTGTTATTAGTTTTCTTCTCTGCCATTAAACTCTAGGAACAACTTGAGTGACTCTGAGGCCATTATTGTAGCTGTCTGTCTATAGGTGGGAGAGTCTTTGGACGGCTGCCAGAACAAGATGGAAGTTTGTCGGCCCTTCAAATCTGATGATAAATTAAAGCACCGCCCTTTGACTCCTTTTAGGCTTTTGAGGGGTCTGATATGTCTAGTGGTGTTCCTCTCTACTGCTTTTATGTTGCTAGCCTATTTAGGACCTGCGGCTGTCCTATTAAGAGTTCTCAACTTACACTATTGTAGGAAGGCAACATCCTTCTTCTTCGGCCTATGGCTAGCTTTGTGGCCCTTTCTTTTTGAAAAAATAAACAGGACTAAAGTGGTTTTCTCAGGAGATAATGTTCCACAAAAGGAACGTGTTTTACTTATTGTCAATCATAGAACTGAAGTTGATTGGATGTACCTGTGGGATCTTGCAATGAGAAAGGGTTGCCTGGGCTACATCAAGTATATCCTTAAGAGCAGCCTGCTGAAGCTACCCGTCCTTGGTTGGGGATTTCACATCTTGGAGTTCATTTCAGTAGAAAGGAAGTGGGAAACTGATGAAAATGTCCTGCACCAAATGCTTTCAACTTTTAAGAATCCTCGAGATCCTTTGTGGCTTGCTCTTTTCCCTGAAGGAACTGATTTTACGTACTTTCACTATTCCTTTTGTCTTCTATGCTCACTTTGATACTTCTATAAATGAATCAAACATCTGAAAGATGACGTCCTACCAAATATCTTGATAAAAAAAACTTACTATAATTTATTCGGTGTTGCAGTTGCAGAACTTTCTAATAAATAGAGCTATTTTATTTAGGTTCCATCTTTGCGAATACACGTCTGTGAAATGTTGTTTGCATCTTAAATCAGTTTTTGTATTGTTTTAAACTTACAAATGATAATATTTTTAGAAAAAACCTACTACTCGTTAATTTTCCATGACACGTATTAACATTTCGTTCGCCAATTGATGCAGTGAAGAAAAATGCAGGAAGAGTCAAAAGTTTGCAGCTGAAGTTGGATTGTCAGTGTTGACAAACGTGCTGCTACCGAAAACAAGGGGATTTTGCCTTTGCCTGGAGACACTTCGGGACTCTTTGGATGCAGGTTCATTTAAAATAATTTAAATGCTTTAATTTTGCCTGATGTCATCTTACCAACATAGATTTTCCATACCGCTGGTGACTATACAATCCAGGATTAACTTTTTGGCCGGCATTGTGAATATGAAGGATGAGTAATTCATGGCTTCTATTTCTTTTGGCTTTTTCTTTTTCCACATTTTCTCTTGATACTGCTTTTTGTAAAATTTATACTCATTTATTTTCTTATTTAACTGCAGTTTATGATTTGAGTATCGCTTATAAGCATCAATGCCCCTTCTTTCTAGACAATGTGTTTGGTGTGGATCCATCAGAGGTTCACATTCACATACGACGTATCCCTGTCAAGGAAATCCCAGCATCTAATGTAGAGGCTGCCGCTTGGTTAATTGATACATTCAAGCTCAAGGACCAGTTGCTCTCAGATTTCAAATCTAAGGGCCATTTCCCTAACCAAAGAACTGAAGAACAACTCTCTACTTTGAAGTCCTTACTGAATTTTACAGTGATAATTTCCCTGACTACTTTATTCACTTATCTTACATTTTCTTCCAAGTTGTATATGATATATGTAAGCTTAGCTTGTATATATCTTGCATACATTACTCATTATAAAATTCTCCCAATGCCGGTTCTAAGCTCTGCTAAACTACTGTCTTACCATAAAGGAGCAAGAGATGAATAGTTTTTCATTATAAGACATTTTAATCGCAAGTCACAATGAATTTTTTGCCTTTGAACCTGATCGCAGTGCCCTTGAATTCTCTATGCTGTGATTTTTATGTTGGTTTTTATTTCTTTTGAACTTCTGTCTTTCATTTTTTTTTGGCCCTCTTATGACATTCTGTAATGGAGGATAAATAGCACCTCGAAAGTCATGAGTGAGGCTTCCAAAGTATAAACAGGGCACAGTATACTGGTCAGTAGGACTGTAGGAGGCCACCTGGGAGCTTATTGTATCTCAACTCAACTCTCTGGGCTGACTTGTACGAGAAAGCATACATTCAAGTCAAGAATCAGCTTCTTTAAAATCCATAACCAGGTCGCCCATTGATAGTCTTTGTGGGCCAGGTCCATCGTCCATCACATGGCCATTATAGGGCAGTTAAACGAAAATACACAGTTCGGATTTACTGCTGTCTCCTTGTCAAAAACAAACATGGCTGTGTCTTCAAAAGCGTAGATTTTGTTGTTTTTTACTTGATGTTGGGTTTGTTCAACATAAAGGCCTTAATAGTTTAATAATCGATTCAACCAATAACGGACAAGCTTTGGTCGGCTGCAAGGGTTCCAACTTCCACCAAATGAAGCAAGAAAAATAGAAAACTGGACGGTAGAGAAGTTTTTACTGTTTGGATTGAAGGAAAATTAAAAAATATATATTATCCATGAAATAATTGCAGGAAATATCATCATTAATATTTTAAAAAAGTATATCAAGACAATTAATTACAAAGATAATGCGAATATGAAGTGACGGGTAGTTTTACCTGTTGCTTTGAAGTTTGAAGATAGCGTGTTGTGCTTGAACAATTGAAAATCATAGTAAACAATATTGAAAAAAGCCAAAACTACATAAAAGTTAGATGGTTGGTCCTAATGTCAATTAAAAACATGGTGACCACAGACGATAGTCATAGAAGCGTTGCAGGAAATGAATTCGATTGGTCACCAAGAACTAACCCTACGTTCATGGTGGAAAAACAGGGGACCAGACTCTGGCTGTGGATTTCTCATGTGTCTGAAAAATTAAGTAAATTAACAAATTTAAGTATCCAAACAAAAGGCATCTATATATATATATATATATATATATATATTCTAAGCTTCTAATCTACTCTTGAATCTCCATACTCTGTTACATATTTAATTAAAAAAATATATTATATAAATTATTTCGAATTCACTCGTAGACAATGCATCGATCTTTAATAAAGAAACAAATTGCAAAATATAAAATATCCAATCAATTGCAAAGTTAGGGACAAAGAATTCATATGACATCATCAGTTAATAAATAGTAATTAAATGGTCTTTAAGAGGGTGAATATCGATCAATTAAGAGAGATTATGGGGAATGGTGGAAGTGTGGAAGCAAGCCCGTGGTGATGGTGGTGGTTAAGTGGGAAAGGGCGTGTTGAGAATCGGAGGTTGTGCCCATATTGGCCACGTCCGGGGGATCAAATCTCTTTGTTGCTTCACGACACCATGATTAGCAGTAACAGCAATCAACAGTAGCCTGAATCTTAAACCCTCCTTTCCCTCTGCATCACTTGATGCTTCTCATGCACGTGCAACCATCTTCCCTCTCATATTTCTTTTGAATAAAACTGCTTAAATAACACTTTCTATAGCAAACTATGAAGTAGTAAAACATAGTGCATGTGTTTTCGAAAGTCTAAATCGATATGAATTTGTACAATTAAGGTGATTAGGAAATTGATAATCTTATAATTATGTCATGAGATTAGTGAATTGACAAGTACTTTTTTTTTGTTTATTTATATAAATAATTTGAACTCTAATTTTTTAGTGCAATATGGTAGTGATTTAGCGTGTTGTAACACTGTCCAATTATACATGACAGTTTTCATGCATAATCTATGCATGAAATGACAACTAAATCAAAAGAAATTTAATATTTTACGTATCTCATATCATGAGTTTATAGATTTTATATTTGATTTATTATCTAAATTAATATAAAGAATTTATATTTAATATATTGTTAGTGTATAAATATTATACATTGTTAGTGAATTCATTAAAATTTTTTAAAATTTTAAAAAGTAAATGCATTTAATTCTAAAAATATATTTAAAATTAATTTTTTATGAAATGTCATTGTAGAAATAACTGATAGTGTATTTACACTAATTGTGTTTCAAATATAAATCATAAAATCAAACATAAATGTAAAAATTTTGATAATTTACTCAATTCTCTCAAAGGTAACAAAAAATTCTAAGCTTGTTCACGGAAAGATAGGAGAAATTTCATATATTTGCAAGTAAAATTTATGGAGTAGAGGAAGTGGACCCTAATATATATACAATCACTTTCTATATTAACTCCCCTCACCATCCCAATTTCCTTCATCAAATCACTCCAAATCCTTCCCATTTATCTCAACCTCTCCTTCCTCACAAAACAATAATGGCGATTTCCTCTGGGGTTTATCTTCTTTATCTCTTGAATCTCTTCTCTTTTGGTAAATGTCTTCCCTTTATTTGCATGAGAACTTAAGTGTATTGTAATCTGTTTTTTTCTTGCTTCTTTTGATAGTTTATATAACAAAAAACTTATCTTTTCCACTTAAAAATTGATTTTTTTTGTGTTTAGAATCAGTATTCAGTCAATGCTTTAAGCTTTTGATTCGAATAACATTGACTCAACTTTCCTTATAATAACAATTTCAGGGATGATATTTTCTTCAGCAACCCTTTTTACACTCCAAAACCATTGTAGTTTCACTGTATGGCCCGGTTCTCTCTCCGGAAATAGTGCTGCCCTTGGTGATGGTGGTTTTGCATTGTCACCTGGTTCATCAGCGCAATTCCAGGCTACACCTGGTTGGTCTGGTCGCTTCTGGGGTCGAACTGGCTGCAAATTTGACAACTCTGGCTCTGGCAAATGCAAAACCGGTGACTGTGGTGGCGTTCTAAAGTGCACATTCGGTGGTGCCCCACCCGTCACCCTGGTAGAGTTCACCATTGCTGGAGGCTCCAGTGATAAAGACTTTTATGATGTTAGTCTTGTGGATGGTTACAACGTTGCCTTAGGTGTCAAGGCAGTTGGTGGTTCAGGGGATTGCCAATATGCAGGTTGTGTCACGGATCTTAATACAAATTGCCCCGCTGTGTTACAGGTCATGGATTCGGGTTCCATTGTCGCTTGTAAAAGCGCCTGCGCTGCGTTTAACTCGCCAGAATTTTGCTGCACCGGCGATCATGCAACTCCTCAAACTTGCCCGCCAACACAGTACTCAGAGATGTTCAAGAAGGCATGCCCCACAGCTTATAGTTATGCTTATGATGATGCTACAAGTACTATGACTTGTACCGGATCGGATTATTTGATCACATTTTGTCCAACCGGATCATGAACAAGATCTTGATTGATGACCATGGTTAGGATAAGCATTTATTTCGAATTTATTGCTTTCTTGGGTAAATTTGATTGCATTGTTATGTTTAGTTTACAATATCGAAATCAATCGTTTGCTGTATCTGTCCAAAATTGATGAAAAGTTTGGCCTTTTTAGTCGGCAATTTTTTTGTGTTTTAAAGATTGTGGTTGGTTTGTTTGGTGAGAAAATGGTGTATATATGTGAATGCATTTTTTGTTCAATCTAATGAAATCCAAGAACCAAAGATGAAGAGATAAAGCCATAAGCTTGGCATGAGCCACAACTTTTATGGGGGTGGTTGGCTTGCATTTTAATAAATTTCATGTCCCTTCTTTTTCAATGTCGTGGATTTCTAGTCATGGGACTTCGACAGCGAAATATAAAAAAAAAAAGAGCCTACTTTGGGAAAGATTTAAACACAATTGACAATTCATTCATCAGATCCCAAATTGAAATTGCTTTAGATTATGCACCATTTAAGAAAAGAAAGAGGAGCATAATAATAAACAGAAAAATATGAGACATTTCATTTCCTTTTAAGGCCTTCGGCCAGACATTGGTCACTCAGCTCGGAAGAGCACTTTTTTTTTTCTTTTTCCTTGCTTTTCAATACATTTTCAATTTTCTCTACATGCTGCTTTCATATTGGAAAGCCTAATCCTGCCCAAATTTTCTACTTGAATTTTGGGCCAACCACAAATAAACTCTACACCTAGGGGCACAGTATTAAGTGCCATCTTTCCTACATTAGAACCCTAGAAAATTACAAGCCAAAATTAGAAGAAAAGGAGGGGGAGAATGGAAGGATTAGGGGAAAAAAAAGGGACTAAAACTGCCTGTATTTTACAGACATTGACATTCCTTTCAAAGACGTATTACTTGAAAATAAACTACTACGCAATCGATTAAACCATGAAAGCTTCATCTCACCAGAGCCGGTGCATTGGCCATCACCTTCCTCCTCGCTACTAAAGAGAGTTTGGTCTGAGCAGTCTAGTGATGCTCCACATGCTAAATTATATGACATGCAGGCTGAATGGCATACCCGTAGTCTGTTGTCCCCATCATTATCACATTTTTGGATTGAGATCTGGTCATATAAGATTAGCATTAAAGTCAAGCTCACATGATTGGCTATCAAGAAACTATAAATTACAAAAACCATGGCAACTACTTAAAAAAACAATGTTCGGAAACGGAAGAGCAGGGATGTGCTACTTTACCCAGCAGGCCAGTTGCTTGGCAGCTGTATCACAGTAACTGCTCCCAAAGAGATTATTAAACAACTTTCGAGCACCACCAGGGAATAGACGATGGTAATTAGGCATGACAACAACTTCTTCTAGCTGCTGTAATATACTTGCCTCACTGGGTGCACAGTGTTGCCCGGACAATTCTCTCTCCAACACATTTTTGCATACTGAAAGACTAGAGAGGAGAGTGGAGCTGTTCTGGCAGGTGTAGCCCGCATAGTCAGAGCAGCGGAACTCACAAACTCCATTGTCACAGACCCCACCATGAAGGCTGCATTGTTCATCACAAACAGCTGCATATAATTCCAAGTAAAATGTTAAGAGAGAAAAACACATGGCATTAATTGACTGTATTTATCTCCTGATGTATGCATGAGAACGTATTAGATATAACACAGCATGAAATGGTCTCAATAATGAAATGAGAACCTTAAAAGGACTACGAATGTGTTACCCTATTGAAACATCACTCAACACTTAAGTTCATTCTTCTTCTTCTTCAGAAAGAACACTAAAGAAGAACATATCTTCTATATGTATGCTTAACTATGCAGGGAAAGGCACTTTAAAAGGGTCCTTCCCAAGACACCACAGGACAAACCCCTTCAACTTTTCCTCCACAAACACACAAACTTACAGAAAAACCAATAAAAGGATAGAATATATGTATAATCCAAAAGTCACATAAATAATTATTCAGCAACTATAAGAATACTTTCCAATTAAATAACTAAAAATAAAATATTAAATAAATAAACACATTACCAGTGGAGCAGTCAATGCCAGTATGACCATTTTCACATTCACAGACTCCATTGGACAGGCACTTTCCATGCCCATTGCAATTGCTAGGGCAAGATCCTGAAAATTATATAAGACAAAAAGGACAATAAAAAGTAACATCAGTTTATTGCAAAGGATTTAGATCAGAAGAGATTTCATATACCAAGTTTTATCTTATACATAGCTAAATAATGGAATGGAGAATAATTCTGGAGCTCACTTTTACTACAATCATGACCATGAAATCCAAGAAAGCAATGGCATTTTCCACTGACACATTCACCATTAAAATTACAAGAATTGGCACATTGCCCAGACACAGAAATAGGGCTAGTGCTACAGAGTTCATGGTAAGCAGGACAAATCAGTTCACCTGTAGATAAAACATCAAAAGAAATTATTAATGCATATGGATAGAATTTATTGACTGAAAAGTCAGTAGATCTAAATTACCATTAAAACCAGGGAACTGAACAGGTCCACCAGCTTCGGGACACACTTTCCAAATACCATCCACAGCAACCTAAAAAGAACAATTATCAACAAAATTAATGACCAATTGCATGGCGGAAAGGGTTTAAAGTTCAATATGCAAATCATTATTCGCCCGTTTTGACTTTTACTGTTATAAGCAAAAAGAATATTTCAGTCCGCCAGGCCATGATGGAAAAAGACTTTTTTGTTATTTGGACAGTGCAGTAAATAAGCATTTGCCAGAGTAACTGCATTCCGAAAAGATCACAGCCCACAACTATCAAAACTCACACGCTGCAAGGCTGCTTTTACTAAAAAATTACCAAGTACAAAACTTGGTTTCACAAACACCAATCCATACCTCTAAAGAGTTATTTACACATCTGTGCTGATAACAACCATTTCCTTGGGTCATAGAGCCCCTCACAAAACCAGTACGTACTAAGGATGAAGCCATGCACCTATTTAATCACAAAAGAAAATTCATTAGCCATTGCCCCAAAAGTTCAAACTATGTCTAAGGTAAAACGAAAAGTTCAAACCGTGTCCCAGTAAAGTTTTTAGGTCAAATCTAACCTGGAGTTACTCCCTCTCACTTCACCTAACATTCTGTCTGGGGCCCTTGCACTGTTAGTGTCTGTACAAGATCCATCAGAGTAAGCCACAAAGTATGTGCAATAATCAGCTAGCGAGGACTGACCACCTGCAAAGGTCAATAATAGAAGTTCTTAGACCTCACAAGGAGGACCAAATGAGAAATTCAACAATATTGATAAGTGCAGAATGATTGCATAATAAGCCCATATCTTGAAACCAGTTCATTCACTATCATACGGTTGAATGCAGAATGCAAGTATCACATTAGGAACATTTAGATGTAAACCAAAACTGAAAATGCTATATGTGTAACTCAAAAATTCAAACATTAGTGTATGTTAATAGACTGATTTTCCAATCTGCAGAAATACAGAATTAGTAGAGCATATAGGTCATAAATAGTTCAGAGGGCCACAAAAACATAAAATAGAGAGAAAAGAAAAGAACACAACAAGAACATACCCTTGTTAGCCTGAGGAAAATACCGAGCCCATTGAGGTAGGTCCTCACTATGACTTACAATAGGGCAGTAACCCTCAGCTTCCCTGTTATATGTACAACCAGACAAATTGGTAGTATTGCAATGATATGCTCCCTTCCAGAGATTGCAAGGAGAAGTAACAAAATCAGTCCCCTGGTTGCGACCCCAATCAAGACGATCTGCCATGCTATAGTCAGCTTGATACCATCCACTATCCTCCAACAAGGCCAGAGTCATTTTCGAAACTACTGATCTTGTATCCACAGATCCCGTCATTATCTCATTCATCAAAAGCCTTTTCTCCCAATGAGATCCTACAGCCAAGTCATCACTTAAACATCAAGGACGGAACCGCTAAACTGCTGCATCTTCCATTAAGAATCATATTATGTATTGTACTCTAGTTTTGAGATGGTTTCCATTAGTTAAAAATCCACAACCAACACCTAGATAGAGTGGAGAGAAACACAAATAACAGAGACAGAATTCAATACCTGATGTGCCACGTCCTCCCCCATCTTCTAGCTCTAAGCCCGTAAAATTTTCTGAGAATGCCTGTCAATTAAACTATCATCAACTATTTGTTTGATTTTCTCACTGTTTTTCAATAATCTAAAGCCACAAAACTCAGCAAGACAAAGAAGTTATCAATACCCCATAATGATGTCGTGAGTGCATGACAACATGTGGAAGCACCACACGAGTTACCATCCTCCCAAGCTTTTCATCCATGATCTGTTCAGTAACCTGCACAATGTACACAGAAATGATAATGTGATAGTGAGGCTCTAAAATTGTTTCCAAGAGATATACATATGAGAATGCTTTTTATATTGGTTGTGAAAAGACATAAGCAACAAGTGTCAAAAGAATTCATACAAATACAAAGTATTAAAAGTTCAACTGAACTCCAATTTCAAAGAAGATGATCGAGTCATGAGGGTTTGAGCTTTGAATTAAGAACCAAAATTTATTATGCAAATTGCATCTCAAGGGCATATTCATAGTAAATGCTGTGCAATTACCTGACTACGCCTCCGTTTTCTCTCATCCCTAAAGTGGGCAAAAGCATGCGGGTCAAAGCCAAGAACATGCATAACCTGGATTGAAACAACAATGGAATTTAGGACAGGAAATTTATCTCTATACTCTTCCAAATTTATCAAATTAACATCACCAAACCTCATGGATAAGAGTAGCTGACAGTAAAGTCTCTGCTTCAGCAGTTAAATGTCTAGGAGCGACGTTAACATGACCTACAAAACAGAAGTACACCATTGCTTCTGATTTTAGATTTCTACTGCACAAAACAGCAACATATTCCTTAAGAGATAGGAGAACTTGAAACTACCAGCAATTGCACGGCCCCATTGGTCACGTTCACACGCTACAGCCCAAGCCAAAGTATTGCCAGTGGTAGGTCTTGTAGTCACGAGAAGGACCAAGTCCGCATCAGCAACACCCTCTGCAAGAAAAGTTGAATAAAGATATTGGCTACAAAAGAATGAACCTAACAGGAAAGTGCTCTTAAAGGCCACAATCAAGATGAAAATGTAATTTAAACAACGTAATTGAACTACAATGACAAACCTTCAACATATTCACGAGGAAGTTGTACACCTCCATCTTGTCCACATGCAGAATATCCACTCAATCTCAAATTCCCTTTCACAGGCTCTACTGCCAAGGCTCTCTTGAACCAGTCAGCTGTCTGCCCTAGAGCCTTCATTAAATTTCTTTTAAAAGTTAGCATTGGCTTAATCCTAACTTAAGGCCAAAGGAATGCAAATTTATTAGTAAATGTATAAGGTAAAACCTTGCGAAGGCGTCGACGTTTGTCCTCCCCAGATATATCATCCAGAGTGCAATTATACCAACAGTCACCATAAATTGGAGGATTACCATGCGGATTGCAAGAGGGTGTGCCAGGAGAACTCACAGGAGGCTCCCCAAGCTGGTAAAATAAAAAACCGAAACAACAGAGAAACATAGAAAGCAAACACCAAGTACCCAACATTAGATTCACAACCATGACCTGACCATACCTACAATACTAAGGGTTTACCAAGGAATGAATAGCACCCACCTTCACAATGTCACCAACTTTTCTACAATCTCTATCCTGTGAGTGTCCAACAGCATCGTAATTTAAATATATTCTTATAGGTTGCTTAGCATCCTTTGGATGCCCAAGCAAATCAGAAATCCCCAGCAACGACCTCCCTTTGCGATGGACATTATTTGAGATACCAGAGTGCCCATAAACTTGAGGGGTAACCGAGTAAACCTTACGACCTGGTCTCCTCCTCTGCTCAATTATCTGGTCATGAATACATGAATGTGAGAAAATGTTTTTACTACTTCCTTTTTCTGGGCCTTCCCATTGCAGATGATGTTCCCGAAACTTTGCTGTAGCAGCTTCAAACCATAACAATATCAATAAAATCTGCAGTAGACACCAGAAACGCTTTAGCTTTAAAGGTAAGTGCGCAGACAAGAAACCCCATAATCAGAAACTAAAACCAACAAGTCAAAAAAAAAAAAAAAAACTCTGCAACAATGGATCTAATAAAACCAAACTAAGGGTGGCTAATACCAGCAAAAAGATTAAATTCTTGCAAATCATGAGCTCAAATTCAGCTACTTGATGTGAAGTTGACCCCAAAATTTTCAACTTCAAATAATTCAAAAGTTATAAAATTAAGGGAACAGCAAAAGTGGTAGATGTATGAATCGCAGCTAATTTTCAAAATTTAATAGTTAATTAAACTAAAAACTCACAGTTTTATCCAACAAGTAAGCCCTTAATGAACAGCTTCCAAAAAGGAAAGAACCAAAAAGAAAAAGAATCGTTATGAAAAGGAAATTAAATAGGAAATAAATTAAATAAATAAATAAAAATAAAAATATGAAGTAACGAAATGAATTCCATTTTCATAAGAAGAAAAAACCAAGGAAAAAAATTAAAAGTATTAAACAGAAAAATTCAAAATATCTGTTCCTTTTTCAAACTACTTTTCTCAGTAACCCCAAGAGTTCTACGACATATTTTTTTTCTACAATTAAAACCCATAAATCATCATAGCCTTTTACCATTCAAAAAGTTTGGGTTTTTTTTTTTTTTAAGAAATTTACAGTGAAATCCAAGCTTTACCTCGAATATAACGGCAGCAAATCGAAGCTTGAAATCAAATCTGGTTAAGGTACTTGAACCAAACCGGATTATAACCTCCATGAAATGTCCAAAAAGTAAAGTATTAACTCTTCTAATTCCATCAAATCTCCCTCGATTCTCCAATCAGCTTTAGAACCCAGAAAAACAGCTCTTTGCTCCACATTTCAACTATAAAATGCAACCCCAAAAAAATTTCCAAAAGCAAAACCAAAATTTGCAAAGCCTCTTTCGATTTGAAGAAGCCCAAGCAAACCAAAAAAAAAAAAAAAGATGAGATTATAATGGGGTTTTTATAACTTTCAGTTTATAATCTAAACAGAAAGTGGGTACTCTCAAGCAGTCAATTAACACTGGTAAAAGGACAATATTTCTAAAGTTTTTTTTTTCTTTTTGTTTCTGGGGTTTTTTTTTTTTCTTATTTGTTTGTGTAGAGAGATGAGAAACAGTAACAGTGAAGGAAGGCAGAGAAGAAATAGAGAGTGAGAGAGAGGAGAAGATAAAAAAAAAAAAAAAATCAAAGAAAAAAATCAAAATATTGGTGGGGTGTTTAGACACGACAAATTTTTTTATGGCTTTCTTTTTTTTCCAACGTAGTAAAATAAAATAAACAAAAAAGTTGATAATACAAAATAAATAAATAAATAAATAAATATCAGGTAGCTTTTCTAATTGCCCTTCATGTTTGATTAAATTACATTAATAAGCAAAAAAAACTTCTTCTTTGCCATTTTGCAATGTATATTACAGACATAAATTTTTGTTATATTTTATCTAAAAATGAAAATAGATTAAGAACAATTACTATATTTTTGGGGGATAAAGGATTTAGAGTAAATTTTTTTAGATAATTATTCCACAATTTTTAGTATTATCAATAATTATAAAAATAAAAATTTGAGAGACCTTTTTGTCAGCTTTTTATTTTTAATTATTTTTTTATTTTTTTATTTTTCATAAAAAAACAAAAAATAAAAACACCCATCAATGGATTAATACGATAAGGCTTGGTCCAGTACTGAGTTATCAACGTCATTCTCAAATTAAATAGCAAACAAATGCTGTTTTTTTAGAAAGATAAATTAAAAAAAAAACCATTTTTAGCTATAAAATGTGATCCATATTTTTTATATCCAAATTGAAAGCCACCGTCCATTGATTGATATATTTTATAAGGTTGCGTTGTTGTATTTAAGCCTATAAATATATGAATTCGCCAACTTTAATCTTACACTTTTTTACATTGAGACAATTTTTTTCTATTTAAATGAATGAAAAATATATATGAAAACTATTTTTAATATTAAGATTACAATTTCTTAAAATCTTATTACTATTAGTATATGAATTTGGATTAGAATTTAGTTAATTAAAGATAATTCCCAATATAACTGTTAATTAATTATAATAATATATTTTTAATATTAATTAAAAATTATCTATTTCCGTTAATTCAAATAAATTTTTACATATATTATTTTACATATATTATAGACATTGATATTAACACGACAGAAGTATGGATTTGACCTCAATAAATTTCACAATAATTAAATGATTTTTCAAGTTCATGTAAATCTAAAATTGAATATTGATTTAATGTAAACTTAAGAGAAAGTAGGGAAGATAAAAATATTCGAAATCGATGGGTTTTGATTTGATCTTATTTTTTAAGGTCTAATTTTTTTTTAAATTGAATATTGGATCGGGTATAATAAAAAATTTTAGGTTCGGGATGGGGTCGGGTTTTAGTCAAACCCGACTATATCTTATCCGATATATATATATAAATTATTTATTTAATTTTATATATTTATATATATTTAATTTTATATTTACATTTAAAATAATATTTTTATTAATTTCAGATCGGATCGAATCGAATTTAATTTTATACAATATCAGATCAGATCGGATTTGGATATTAAAAATAAAAAAATTATCAGGTTGATACGGATATATATTTTATATGTTTAAAATCGAATCGAATTCGAAACGAGCAAAAAATCATCCAAACCTGACCCGTTACCATCACTAAGAGAAAGATAATAATTCATCGATCCATTATCTAATTATCACATTTCACATATGCATGCATATCTGTATAAATTTTTGTTCACTTGAAAGATAAGTTTGAACAACTTTAAGAAATTTTTAATAGGGATAATTGTTAGATCTAAAATATACTTCATATTAAGAAGTTGATCTATTTCTCAAGTAATTTAAAAAGGAAATTTATTGGCACTTGCATTTTTTTATTATTAGATTAGATTTTGTTTATATAAAGAAATTTTTATGAGTAATTAAATAAAAATATTTATTGACGTACGGCTCAAAACTTTGAATAGAGATAGCTTCTAATTTTACTATTTTTGTATTGATAGATTAAATTCGATGTCAAAATCAAAGGCACAGGTCGTACAATTTTAAACGGCATTGGTGACAGTCTAACATATGACACTTGGTCCCACAATTTGGATAATATACGCATAATTAAATGACTAGATAATACGTGGCAAATATGTCCTCCATCTAATTTCATGATATAATTTTTTTTTTCTTTTATACGTAATAATGACAAATTTACAAGTGTATCATTATAATATCAAAAGATAAGCTTGATATTAATCCATTTTTTTATATATTAAAAATTTTAATTTTTAAATTTAATTCAATTCATTTATAAAACAAATTTTAAGATATGATATTAAATAAATTAAAATCTAAATCTTAATATTTATAATTTATTTTTTATTATATGATATGATATAATATTAAAATTTTCAATCATGTGATATGATATAATGTTAAATTTTTTAGTTTATAAATCATGATTGTTAATATTTATTAGTAGAATAATGGATTCTTAAATTCAATTATTTGTTTTCTAACTCTTAACATTTTCAAATAAAAAAAAAATCCCATAGCAACATCTTATATGATTGAAAAAATGATATTGGGGATGTTTTGGTAATTTTAATTTTTTCACAAAGTAACATAAAAAAAAAAAGGTGGATTTGGTGACGGTGGTGGTGGTTAATTTGTCTGTAATTCATGGAGGATTTGGTATAACGTGAACAAAAGAATTAGTTTTGGAGCATAATGATTTTGAAAGGGATGGGATAAGCAAAAGACAGATTAGGCATGAAGCAATGGAACGCCATTTGAGGTTTTATTATTTGGGTTTCAAACATTCAAAAAGGTTAACAATAAAAGGTGCTCTTATCTTTTTCCATTTTCTTGACTTCTCACGTCACATAATTTTTAAACAAATTGGAGGTTTGGACGTTACGTGAACTAGACTGTCGGTTTAGAAACGATTCTTATTTGGGTTTATAAAGTTAAAAGGAAAAAAAAAAAAATCTCAATCAAGCAAAAGACAACGATCCAACAATATCTTTGGGCAAAGCAAAGACAAAACTAAGAGGTAGGTTTGTTAGGTTTTGTGTTTTTTCTTACAAAGCTGTCGTAACGATTATTTATTTGGAACATTTAATTGTTAGATTTAATGAAAACATATAAAATTGTCATCAATTTTTTTATTTGTTTAAATGTGAATAGACATTCGAAAAATTATCTTTTAATGAATTATAAAATTAATTAAAGTTTATTTAAAAATATTTTGTTTTATGAAATTATAATTGAATTCAAATATACGATTACGAGCAAAAAATATATCTATACACTAACATCATCTGTTCAAAAATTGTTAGATTTAATGAAAACATATAAAATTATCATCAATTTTTTTATTTGTTTAAATGTGAATAGACATTCAAAAAATTATATTTTAATAAATTATAAAATTAATTAAAATTTATTTACAAATATTTTGTTTTACGAAATTATAGTTGAATTTAAAAATACGATTACAAACAAAAAATATATTAATACATTCACATCATCTGTTCAAAGAATAATGCTAATTAAACATGTGATTGAAGATAAAAAAATAAAATGTAAATCACGAATATGTTGATTGTTATTTTTAAAATAATTATATAAATAAATTGAATTAAAATTTGAATTTTTAAAAAATTAGGGTTGTTATTTTCTTAACTAATCGTTCAAAGCTTCAATATTTTTAATTTTTTAAGTTGCGTTTACTATTACACTTCTACAATTTTAAAAACCAATCTATCATTGTCTTCAAATGTGTTTGATGACCAACTTTAGTTAGAATACAACTCATCTATCTTATCAACAAAATTAATCAAGCTTTTAAAATTTGTTTACGTGGTGATTAATCTAACGACAAGGGTATTGTAATTTCAAAGCTAACCCAATTGTTTTTTCATTCTCGTTTTAAAATAACCTTTAATTGGACCGTCGCCATTAATGAATGAAATAATTAATGAAAAATTTTCGTTAATTATTATGGAGTAACAAACTTGGAAAATGACATTGGATTTAATTATTGAACAAGACCCATCTTCATAAGCTTTTATTGGTGAAATTTATTTAAATTTTTTATTAAACACACATTTAGACGCGATAAAAGTACTTTCAAACTCTGAAATGAAGTCCAAATCTATATTTTTAAAACATTGAAAATTGGCACATTGCATTGCAAATAAACACTTTAATAAGGATGGAAACTTCACAGGCAGCTTTCAACCAGGGAAGAATTGTCACTGGGAAGTCTCTTTATTCAACTTTCGAAGGTGGAATATACCCAAATTTTCTTCTTTTCGGTTGAGGATCATATCAAACAACATGAATATTAACAGAGGAAACGTGCCTGTCGAAAGTTAAAATAGTCAACACCTTTCGATGCGGACAAGGCTTCTTTTAACAAATAATTTACGGGCATTTTTAAAATTGATTTGGGGTTTCTTTGTCAATTTAAAATATTATATGTTACGATATGAATAAAAAATATAAAAATAATATCATTTAAAAATTTAATAAAAATTATATATAAATTTAATAAAATTAAAAATATATATTTTATATTGATATAAATTATGACACATAATTTTTATGTAAAATATAACACGAATATATAAATTTTTAGTATTTTATATGATACTAAATATATGAATTATCATGTAAGCTTTCTCTTATATAAAGATATAAAAAAGAAAACTTATGCTTTAATTCAGTAACTAATCTCATATCTTTGCATAATCTCAGTTTGATCAGTTGTCACAGTCCTTTCAATGCATGGCTTGGTCTATTAGAGAGTTTGATTAAAAATCCAGGCAAATTAGACTTAAAAGCATTGAAAATGATACTATTTTATTAACAGTAGTATAATTTATTGGTAGGATGTTAAAATTTTAATTTTAGTAATCAAAATTCAAATAAAAAAATTATTGTAATCAAGTAAGATCACATTTCAGGGCAATAAAATCTCTTTCAATTTTAGATCTTGAATTTTACTTCAAATGGCTTTGCCCTGCCTTTAGATTTCTGGCCGGGGGCAGCATTTTTGTTTTGTCATTTTCTTGAAAACCTTTAGGTCATAAAGAGCAAATGAAGGACTTTCTTTTTTTTTTTTTTCTTCTCTTCTTTTGTTCTTAGATTATTATATAATGCTAGTATGGATTAAAAAGTTGGATCATGCGAAAAAAGTTCCCCGGATTTGAGCATTTGCATGATAATTAATGCAAATTAAAGTTACTCTCCCTCGATAATGCTTTGTTGCATACTTTTAGCTTTGAATCTCTAACAGTTGGGTTTGACATCATTTTTATTTGCCATTTGAAAAATATTAGGTTGCCTACCACCATTAGTTTTGTTTGTGTTTTTTAAACAAAATCCGAGGATAAATAATCAGCTTCAATCCTAAATTGGAATGCCAATATGCAATAATTTTCGATTGTTTTATCAAAAGCTTACGTTTTGCGTAATATCAACAAAAGATTATCGATGTTTGAATTCGAAACTTCTTATTATCGAAGTGGATGAACTAATCGAAGTTGCTGTTTTTTTAGTAGACAAGTAATGCCCAAAAGATGGCTGCATAGTTGGGCAAAGATCTGACTTACCTTTGCATAATTAGCTTGAACGAATTCTTAATCATGTACTTTGTTTTTGTTAATAAGAAGGAAAAATATTCAGTGGGGTTGGTAAAAAAATTTAGAACTGATAGTGGTGGATTGCATTATTGAGAGATGACAACATACCTGGTGTGCCTGATTATTTCCCTCTTCCGACCAAACCCAAAAGAGGATCAAAAAAATATAATGAAACCTCAACATTTTTAGCTACAGCAAGTGGTTTTTTTTTTTTTTTAAATAAAAGTTTAGAAATAGGAAAAATTATCTCATATTCAAAATCAAAGTAAATTGCAAATCCAATTAAAATTTATGAATTCGTTATACATTTACTTATGAATTTTTTGAATTTACAAAATATCTACTCATGAAAGACTGAAAAAATTCGAATTTAAATGCTATTGCACTTAGCATTTAACCCTTACAACTTCTATCAAACCTCGTTGATTGGCACAGCAAGTGGTTTTAGACCTTAGAAATCGGAACCCCTTACATTATGGAATAGTAGTTTAGAGCACCACCACGTTTTTTTTCCCTGACTAGTAAACTTATGGGGAAACAAGTAGGGCAAACCCGACCCAGATAGAGTCATTTCTAGTCTTAGTCACGTGGAAAGGGGTCCCATATTTGCATACTTTTTTCTATATTTGTATCATTTTCCTTGAAAATTTTCACAACCCAAATGGTATTTATCATGGCTTCTCTTTAATTACTTGGAAAATGAAATGAATTAGACAGAGCTGGTGGTCAAATAGCTACAAGCACATATGCTTATGTTCTTGCTCCTTTCAAACTAAACCCAAACCTGAAATCCGTAAACATTTATAATAGGTTTAAATTTTGTTCAAAAAAAAAAAGAGAAAAACATGTCACTATTACCTTTAGCCAAATCTTGCCAAAAAACTCCGAGTCACTACAAAAATCCTGATCTCATTCGGGTGGCTGCTATCATACAGAGTATTGGTCCATGCTCTTTTGAGCATCTAAACAAAGCACTTCCTTTTTCTTCTTGCCTACCTTCGAGGAGTGGCTTTTATGGATGCAGCTGTAAGCCATCTAGTGAAAAAGATGCACTAGTTTTTTCTTTTAATAACCTTGTCCTCTTTCTGATATTTTGCCTTTGGTTAAGTGAGTGCCCATGTTTCACTGCGGGGGCTGGTGCTGGTTTGAATGTAAATGACAGATAATTTAAATACTAGAAGAACAACTAAAAGTAATTTAAACCAGGGATCTTTTGTCATCTCTCATGCACATTGGTGATTGAGGGGCGGCGTGCCCTAAGGACAAGAATTTTGGAAGAATGCTTGTTTATTTCACTTCCAAAAATGAAAAAAAAAAAACCCTTCAATCTAGGAATTTAATGCTGTTTTTGTCCACTAGACTCATAAAATGGCCGTTGCAACCCTTCCATTGCAAGAAATTCAAATACATTCATTAAAGAAAGGTAACTTAAATCCAGAAGTCAGAGGTTTTATTTATTACTGGGGATGGGAGAGTGTTTTTTCACCGCTGCCCTGATTCGACCACGGAGGGGGCCTTTCTTACAAAACAAGGACATAAAATCAAAGCAGCATTAAAGATTGGCAATGCTCTTTGCCGACATTGTTACAGCAAGAGCTCCTTGCATCTTGAGTTATTATAAATATTGTTTTTGCCATTTAAGAATAGACAAGTTGGATTCCAGCTCATGCAGTAAACTAAAAAATACTGCTGATCAGATTATTTAGTGGAACTCTCGCATGACAAGAGATAGTGGAAGCCATCTAGCAGCTATTAGATTATAACAATACAAACAATTGTTCTATCATCCAATGGTTTCAAATTGCAGTTGAAATCTGCAGAATTTTGTTTGCTGTGGGGCTCCCTGGAGACTTCGTTTATAGCAGTGATTCAGATTATAATAATACTGGAAAAGCAAAGCGGCTACCTTTTTTTTTTGTTTAATACTGATGTATTGGAGTAAGTTCGTGAAAATTTAAATTGTTCGTGAAAATTTAAATTATTACTATTATTATTATCTTGTTGATGAAGAGAGGGAAGTCAAGAGATTCTTCTTCAATGACCAACATAAAATATTTAGTAAAGCCATGATTCATAAAAATTCTGAATCAGTACCTTTATATTTGCAGGCCCTACATAAAAAGTCAATAGAATCAAAATACATTGCTTGTCTGTATAATTGAGATTAATAAATCACATTTGTTTTAAACTGTTCAAATTTGACAAAAAAATTGTGGAATGGTTGAATGTCAGTAACTGGCGGGACTGGGAACGTGGGCTACGACCCCAGAGGACCCACTTGAGAAAGAATTGAAAATGAATGAAACATACAATGGAGGAATGATTTGTAGCTTGTCCTAATACCCACTACCAAAGATTACTAGATTTAGGAGAGTTGTTGGGCTGATTAGTTGGAAAACATTTTGCTTTTGGACTGTTTGCATATGCATATGTACAAATGAGGTGGTTGGATTTTAGATTTGCTCCCAAAAGTTTCAATAACAAAATTGTCACATCAGCCAGGCTCAAGTGGTAAACTGGTAGACAGGTAGGGATAATATCTGAATAGAGAATGAAGAATTAGGATGCAATAATAATATTTGCCAAAGAAGCAAATCTGTTATTTTGTAATCAAAAGGGTTGAATTACATTATGTAGAAACTGATTAAACTTTTGTAAAGGTAAACTACCGTTTGGGGGTCAGTTTGTGTGGTGAGAGATGTTAGACGCACCGATTTCATCCAAATGAAAGTTTAATCATGGAAAAAATGAATGAAGCAAGCGAGTGGGATGAAGATTGAAGAAGGGAACAACTAGCAGGCTGGCTTGTTTAATGGATATTGATCAATAAATATCGTAATTTTGTGGCTTATGGTTTGTTGTGGATATATCATGTTCATGTGTATATATAGCTTTCAAAAATGAGGTTGAGTGGGCACCTAAATGTAATGATGGAAATGGCCCAGAGGAAAGGGTTAAAACATCTTTTCATCGGGAAAATAAAGTGAGGTGTGAGGTGTTTTTTTTTTTGCTTCGAAAATAAGCAGAGGGCAGAGATTTTGAAATCTGCCGTGCATGAGCATATGGAATTTTGTTAAGAAATGCACAAGGAAGTGATGTTCCTTGGGTGAAATGGTACAAAGAACAGCAAAGATACTCCGATGTGAAAGTAACATGAAAACTGTCTGCATTGTTGAAGTTGAAGAATTACTGAAGTTGTTGTTTGTTGATTGTTGGGCATGGCGAAGAACTAATGGGTTAAGGGCCGATTAAGCAGGCCATCACCCTCTTAGACCTTGATTTTTTTGTAAAACCCCTTTCCTCTTTTGTCTGCTTGGAGCCCATTTTCATTCATGGCACATGGTCAATAACCAAAAAGACCAAAGTCCAAAATCCGACATGTGAGACACATTGCTTATTCAGACAATATCGGTGGAAACAGAAGCCTTCAATTTTTCAGTTTGTTATATTAAAGCCTAGTTTAGAATTGAGATAACATTCAAAATTGTTGGGTTGGAAATTTCTATATTATTACTTAAAACCCCTTTTTTATTGTTTTAGAAATTCTCCTTTCTAATTGCAAAGTTTTTCTTTTTGAAATATTCTAATTGCAAAGCTTCATTGTGCAATCTCAGTGCTGAATTACAATAGCCTTATCATGCATCTAAGGTAAAGAGTATCATGTCGTATACATGTGGTT